>NC_141677.1:34810500-37253000 GCF_028749965.1 Puma concolor
AAAAAAAAAAAAAAAAAAAAAAAAAAAAAGGCTGAGAAAGAGATACCAGAGAGGAAGGCATGGAACTGGAAGGATGTAAATGAAGTATTATGGAAACCTAGGGAGGAGAGGGCTTCAGGAAGAAGGCACTCAATGGAGTTAAGCTTCAGAGAGACTTAACCTAAGTGTCTGTGGCATCTGGCAATTAGGATGTTATCAGGAACTTCTGTCAGAAGGGTCAGTAAGTTGGTAAAGGTAAAGTGGTAAAGTGGTAAGCCTAATTGCAATGAAGTGAAACGTAAATGGGACCTGGGATATGAACAGATAATTCACAAGTAAAGAAATACACACATCACATGATTTCAACCTCATTCATGATGAAAATGCAAATTAAGATACCTATCAAATTGGCAAATGATATTACCCACTTTCAATGAGGTAACAGTGAAATGTACTCTCATACCTTCTGGCAGAGTATAAATCAGTACATACCCTTTCTAGGGGCACATTGATACTGTAATTTAAAGACTTTTAAAATCTTCTACATTCTTTTTTTTTTTTTTAATTTTTTTTCAACGTTTTTTATTTATTTTTGGGACAGAGAGAGACAGAACATGAACGGGGGAGGGGCAGAGAGAGAGGGAGACACAGAATCGGAAACAGGCTCCAGGCTCCGAGCCATCAGCCCAGAGCCTGACGCGGGGCTCGAACTCACGGACCGCGAGATCGTGACCTGGCTGAAGTCGGACGCTTAACCGACTGCGCCACCCAGGCGCCCCTAATATCTTCTACATTCTTTAAGGATGGATCTTAAGGAAATAATCAGAATTAAGCATAGAGATTTATGTCCAAGAACGTTTATCTCAGCTTCATTTATAATAGTATAATTGTAGAAACGAACATGTCCAATAATGAGTGATCAGATAAACTACGGTATGTCCACACATAGGTATAGTATGACTAAAACGCTGGTAGGGAGTAGGGATTACTTAAACATCTTAGTGGCATGGCTTAATCCAAGGTGTTTTCTTTAGTTTCTGGTCAGTAAGACAAATTACATGGTCACTTCATTTATGCATCCAAACAAGGGGACACCAAGAAGTCATCAGAAATCATGTTATAGACTCTTTGGTGATGTGAGAAGATATCAGTGCTATACTGTTTAAGTAGAAAAAAAGATTACAAAGCAGTAAATATATTATTTACAATTTTATACATTAAAATTACTTTCATATATGTATAAAAAAGACTGCAGTAAAATGCATTCAAATGTTGACAGTGCTTATCACTGAATGGTTGGATTACGGATGCTTTTATGTTTTCTTCACATTTTGTATCTTCTAAATGTTCCATAATGAATATATATTACCTTCATGCTCAAAAAAACAGCAATAAGGAAGAGGAGACAGGAAACACAGACAATTCATTTGGTTGTTATCACTGTGGTTAAATAAGAAGGGGGAAAGTATGGGGAAAGAGTTGAGAAGGGAAGGATAAAATAAAAAGAAAAAAATAAGAGAGTAAGTTATTAGGAGAAAATGAGAGGGTTAGAATCAAGAATACATTGAAGAAATTAGACATGAATAGCAGGATGCATGCCTCTTTCAAAGATTGTAAGAAAAAAAAGGAAAGGGTGACTGGAGAGTTTTTAGGGGTCGTGGAGTAAAAAATCTACCAGAAGCTGTAGAATCTCCTCCTGAATACAGAAGGGCCATAGAGCTTAATAAGAATCAATCAATTTCTTTAATTTAATTGAGTAGATTCTTCATTTATCATATCACTTTCCCCTTACAGATAACATCATAAAATTAAGAGTTTCTGTACCAAATAACATGAAATTTTTTATTATATAACTTCCTGGTTCCGGTTTTTGTGCGAGTTTTTAAAGAATTTTTTTCTTATAGTACAGATTGTTTAGTTTACTGAGCACCTTTGAAAAGTAAATCTTCCCACCATCATTACAAACGTCCAGGGTGCTTAGAAGACCAAGGAATCAAGGTCAGCTGTATTCACAGTCTTGAGCCTTCACCCTCTTACCCGATAACAGGCGATTCCCAGTCCTAGCCAGGTAAGGCACGAAGGTGATCTCTTACAGGCTTGCAGGTAGGTTTTCTTTGCCTTTTCATACTGTAGAAAGAAAGCACCCCTAAGCTATTGTTCTTCTGGAAGTTTCAAATGTTGTATTGCTAAGTTAGTCATGGGGCATCTGTAGTTGTACCAAAGACCAATCTAAGTTAAAGGAACCCTTAAATTGTTTTTTTTTTTGTTTGTTTGTTTAGAGCAGTTTTAGGTTCACAGCAAAATTGAGAGGAAGGTACAGAGATTTCTCATATACATCCTGCTGCTGCATATGCATAGCCTCTCCCATTATCAACATGCCCCATCAGAGTGGTACCGTTGTTACAACTGATGAAACTATGCTAATACATCTTCATCACCTAAAGCCCATGGTTTACCTTAAGGTTTGCATTTGATGTTATACATTCCATAGGTTTGGACAAATGTATAATGACATGTATCCATTATTAGAGTATTTTCACTGTCCTAAAAATCCTCTGTGCTCCATCTATTCATCACTTCCCTTCCCCAACCCAATCACTGATTTCTTTACTATCTCCATAGTTTTGTCTTTTCCAGAATGTCATACAGTTGGAATCATACAATATGTACCCTTCTCAGATTGGCTTCTTTCACTTAGTAATATCTATTTAAGCTTCCTTTATGTTTCTTCATGGTTTGCTAGCTTATCTCTTTTTAGCACTGAGTGATACAGGAAACATTAAGAAAAACTAAAAAAAATTTTTCAAAAGAAGTAAATTACTTCTTGTCTTGTATCTCCAATGTGAGAGATGCAACTATAGGTAAGCCTCAGCAAATAGCCTAAGAATTGCTTGCCTAGGGAAATTGCTTGCCTTGACTACATAAGTCAGAAGCTCTATTCAGATGCAGCTTGCAATGATGTCAGAAAGGAAAGTTTCTTTCAGGGAAGTACACTGCAATGGGATAGCGATTTTTCTCTCTCAAGCCTATGTGAGCCATCATACTTACATTATAATGCATTGTAATTTCTTGTTGCTCTTGTTTTATTTTATATAGAAAGAAAATTGGGTGTTCTGGAGGGAGAAATGGAATGAAGTCAAAACAAAAACAGAATCAAAAGGACTTTGGCAAAATATTGATAATTGTTAACATGGGATGGTTAGCCCATGTTGGTTCATTCTACTATTCTATTTTATATGTATTTGAAATTTTCCATAACAGAAAGTTTCTTTTAGAAGGTCTTGGGGTGGTTCCTAAAATATGGACAGTAATTACTAAAGAGTCAGGTCAGAGTGTCCTGTGGAATGGGGCTAGCTACCCTCAGCCAAATAAACTATAAACCTCTGTGCTGAGGAAGAAGTTTGGAGAAGGTCTTTTGATATTTTCCATTAATAAAGTCAAGCTAAGAATGTTTTTACTACTGCTAATAAAAGGAAGTTTGCTTAAATAGTAACTACAATAACGTTTATTGTATAAATGTATACATTTATGATACAGCTTTTTAGTATCATAGTGGTTAAAACCACAGACTGTAGTATTGGACTGCCTGGGTTTGAATCCTGATTCTATTAATTACTAGTTTATCTAATGTTGGTCAAGTCACTTTACTTTTGGATGTAAAAGTATCATTATTATATGAGTATGTGTAGTCCACACAGATGAATGCTAATGCTTGAACTGTAGTCAGGTCTCAGACCATAACCTGATTTATTTACATGGTTACTCCCCATCCTGTATCCCTCACCTCTTTCTCTTCCAGATAGATGTGTCCCAGTCGCAGGAAGATGAAGTGCATCTCAGAAGCATCCACTACAAAACTAATGGTTCGCTCATAGCATGCCTTGGCCTCAGCATGATTTCCACTTAGAAAATAGAGATGGCCCTTCATGCCCCAGACATTAGGGTTCTGAGAAAGTAAAGAACAAGTGGTACCTGGGATGAGGTGGTATTTATAAATACATTAATGATCTTTGTTTAACATTTAAAATTAGATTAAGTCCTTTTTTCCTTTTCCTAATAGCATTCAATTAGAAAGAGGGCCATTCAGTTGAACTGGGAGATATTTTTCTAGGTCCGCCCTCTCATTTCTTTCTTGCATTCTTCAAAACCATTTTGTCTTTGGGGTAAATATTAAGAAAAACATTCAAATATAACCAAGACAATGTTCACAATGAGAAAACAGAAGAAGTCCAGAAGACTTGAAATAGATCAACTATCTGCTAAAGAGCTATCCTTACCCTTTTCTCTGCCTTTTGCAAAACTCATAACTGCTTGAGAAAAACAATGGAAGGAAATACATGAGTTTAGTGATAGTTGATGACCTCTAACTCTGGTAACTAGAAATCTACCCATGACTTGGCATCACCACCTCTAAGAAAGGCTGCTTGCCCCTCTTCTAAACTAAACTCAAGAGATTCTAGCAAAAGCTATTACCAGGTAGTCCATCTGGGCTGCTTGTTGAAGGTATTCCTCTGCCTTGGCAAAGTCCTTCTTGAGAAGGTGTGTCTGGGCCAGCACCAAGTAATACTCACAGCTGGGGCCTCCTTGAGGGCATAACAGCTCATGTGCAAGCACTCTGTGCACATACTACAAGGAAAAATTAGATTATAAGGAATATGTAAATGGCTGCATTGTTCAGTTCCATAGCTCTTGCAGTTGAATATTATGTCCCTGAAAACAACTAATAAGAAACATATTATAGAATGAAATGATTATCAACTTCAAAAATTAGAGGTGAATTATAAAGATTCAGCACATCATGGTTCCATTACCAGCTACTCACATAGTCACAAAATATTGGCATTCTGGTCTTGCTGGTCATTGTACTATATAAGTTTTAGCCTGTATTTGTTATGTTGCAGACAAAAGCACTTCATCAATCACTTCATTTATACATGAGGTAACATTTTCAGGCAGCTGTAATTACTAAGGAAACTTATGGTAAAGCAAAACCCCTCTTCTAAAGTTCTAGACTTGGGATCTTGGAAAAGTAAATGTCTGTTTCTGGCAAACTCTCATTTATGTTTGCCAGTTTTATACTTTGGGCTTTTCTTTGTTTTTAATACTATACGAAGCTTGCAAATTTGACAAAGTCAGATGTACCTGCTCAGCAGAGGGGAAGCCCTTCTTTTCTTCTCCCTCTGTTCTCATCTTAGCCTATAATATAGAAACTTCCACTAACACTTATACCTTCTTAGGAAAATAGTGGGAGGAGGCTCTGTAGCTGTTCCCTCTACCTGCATTTCTGGCTCTTTGCCATGGGGTGATAGTGACTTATTTAATCCGAGAGACAGAAAGTCTGTTTCTCTACTAGGAAAGGTTAATGTGTTAAAAGTTCTTGTTTGACGTGGCCCACTCCAAGCCAGGTCATAATTCTTTCCCTTTCTTGAGCTTGCTCATCCTCAAGTGGAACATGCACTCTGCAGGATCAGAGCCATTCTTCTGGCTCCCGGATCTTTCTGACTCCTTGCTTCATGGATATATTTCTTGTTTCCCATGTGGTAGGAAGACCTCACAGAATGTTCTTCTCTGGGAGAAGGGGGTAATTCTCCAGTAATTCTACCTGTCAGGTAAGTCAAATCTGAGACCAGTCACATCTCCAGCCCATTTTTTTTTTCAATATATGAAATTTATTGTCAAAATGGTTTCCATACAACACCCAGTGCTCATCCCAAAAGGTGCCCTCATCAATACCCATCACCCACCCCCCCTCCCTCTCACCCCCCATCAACCCTCAGTTTGTTCTCAGTTTTTAAGAGTCTCTCATGCTTTGGCTCTCTCCCACTCTAACCTCTTTTTTTTTTTCCTTCCCCTCCCCCATGGGTTTCTGTCAAGTTTCTCAGGATCCACATAAGAATAAAACCATATGGTATCTGTCTTTCTCTGTATGGCTTATTTCACTTAGCATCACACTCTCCAGTTCCATCCACGTTGCTACAAAGGGCCATATTTCATTCTTTCTCATTGCCACGTAGTACTCCATTGTGTATATAAACCACAATTTCTTTATCCATTCATCAGTTGATGGACATTTAGGCTCTTTCCATAATTTGGCTATTGTTGAGAGTGCTGCTATACACATTGGGGTACAAGTGCCCCTATGCATCAGTACTCCTGTATCCCTTGGGTAAATTCCTAGCAGTGCTATTGCTGGGTCATAGGGTAGGTCTATTTTTAATTTTCTGAGGAACCTCCACACTGCTTTCCAGAGCGGCTGCACCAATTTGCATTCCCACCAACAGTGCAAGAGGGTTCCCGTTTCTCCACATCCTCTCCAGCATCTATAGTCTCCTGATTTGTTCATTTTGGCCACTCTGACTGGCATGAGGTGATATCTGAGTGTGGTTTTGATTTGTATTTCCCTGATAAGGAGCGACGTTGAGCATCTTTTCATGTGCCTGTTGGCCATCCGGATGTCTTCTTTAGAGAAGTGTCTATTCATGTTTTCTGCCCATTTCTTCACTGGGTTATTTGTTTTTTGGGCCCTTTGTCCGATATGTCATTTGCAAATATCTTTTCCCATTCCGTTGGTTGCCTTTTAGTTTTGTTGGTTGTTTCCTTTGCTGTGCAGAAGCTTTTTATCTTCATAAGGTCCCAGTAATTCATTGTTGCTTTTAATTCCCTTGCCTTTGGGGATGTGTCGAGTAAGAGATTGCTACGGCTGAGGTCAGAGAGGTCTTTTCCTGCTTTCTCCTCTAAGGTTTTGATGGTTTCCTGTCTCACATTCAGGTCCTTTATCCATGTTGAGTTTATTTTTGTGAATGGTGTGAGAAAGTGGTCTAGTTTCAACCTTCTGCATGTTGCTGTCCAGTTCTCCCAGCACCATTTGTTAAAGAGACTGTCTTTTTTCCATTGGATGTTCTTTCCTGCTTTGTCAAAAATTAGTTGGCCATACTTTTGTGGGTCTAGTTCTGGGGTTTCTATTCTATTCCATTGGTCTATGTGTCTGTTTTTGTGCCAATACCATGCTGTCTTGATGATTACAGCTTTGTAGCAGAGGCTAAAGTCTGGGATTGTGATGCCTCCTGCTTTGGTCTTCTTCTTCAAAATTACTTTGGCTATCCGGGGCCTTTTGTGGTTCCATGTGAATTTTAGGATTGCTTGTTCTAGTTTAGAGAAGAATGCTGGTGCAATTTTGATTGGGATTGCATTGAATGTATAGATAGCTTTGGGTAGTATTGGCATTTTGACAATATTTATTCTTCCAATCCATGAGCAGGGAATGTCTTTCCATTTCTTTATATCTTCTTCAATTACCTTAATAAGCTTTCTATAGTTTTCAGCATACACATCTTGTACATCTTTGGTTAGATTTATTCCTAGGTATTTTATGCTTCTTGGTGCAATTGTGAATGGGATCAGTTTCTGTATTTGTCTTTCTGTTGCTTCATTGTTAGTGTATAAGAATGCAACTGATTTCTGTACATTGATTTTGTATCCTGCAACTTTGCTAAATTCATGGATCAGTTCTAGCAGACTTTTGGTGGAGTCTATCGGATTTTCCATGTATAGTATCATGTCATCTGCAAAAAGTGAAAGCTTGACTTCATCTTTGCCAATTTTGATGCCTTTGATTTCCTTTTGTTTTCTGATTGCTGATGCTAGAACTTCCAACACTGTGTTAAACAACAGCGGTGAGAGTGGGCATCCCTGTCGTGTTCCTGATCTCAGGGAAAAAGCTCTCAGTTTTTCCCCATTGAGGATGATATTAGCTGTGGGCTTTTCATAAATGGCATTTATGATCTTTAAGTATGTTCCTTCTATCCCGACTTTCTCAAGGGTTTTTATTAAGAAACGATGCTGAATTTTGTCAAAGGCCTTTTCTGCATCAATTGACAAGATCATATGGTTCTTCTCTTTTCTTTTATTAATGTGATGTATCACGTTGATTGATTTGCGAATGTTGAACCAGCCCTGCATCCCAGGAATGAATCCCACTTGATCATGGTGAATAATTCTGTTTATATGCTGTTGAATTCGATTTGCTAGTATCTTATTGAGAATTTTTGCATCCATATTCATCAGGGATATTGGCCTGTAGTTCTCTTTTGTTACTGGGTCTCTGTGTGGTTTGGGAATCAAAGTAATACTGGCTTCATAGAATGAGTCTGGAAGTTTTCCTTCCCTTTTTATTCCTTGGAATAGCTTGAGAAGGATAGGTATTATCTCTGCTTAAACGTCTGGTAGAACTCCCCTGGGAAGCCATCTGGTACTGGACTCTTTATTTGTTGGGAGATTTTTGATAACCGATTCAATTTCTTCGCTGGTGATGGGTCTATTCAAGCTTTCTATTTCCTCCTGATTGAGTTTTGGAAGAGTGTGGGTATTTAGGAATTTGTCCATTTCTTCCAGGTTGTCCAATTTGTTGGCATATAATTTTTCATAGTATTCCCTGATAATTGTTTGTATCTCTGAGGGATTGGTTGTAATCATTCCATTTTCATTCATGATTTTATCTATTTGGGTCATCTCCCTTTTCTTTTTGAGAAGCCTGGCTAGAGGTTTGTCAGTTTTGTTTATTTTTTCAAAAAACCAACTCTTGGTTTCGTTGATCTGCTCTACAGGTTTTTTTAGATTCTATATTGTTTATTTCTGCTCTGATCTTTATTATTTCTCTTCTTCTGCTGGGTTTAGGCTGCCTTTGCTGATCTGTTTCTATTTCCTTTAGGTGTGCTTTAGATTTTGTATTTGGGATTTTTCTTGTTTCTTGAGATAGGCCTGGATTGCAATGTATTTTCCTCTCAGGACTGCCTTTGCTGCATCCCAAAGCGTTTGGATTGTTGTATTTTCATTTTTGTTTGTTTCCATATATTTTTTAATTTCTTCTCTAATTGCCTGGTTGACCCACTCATTCGTTAGTAGGGTGTTCTTTAACCTCCATGCTTTTGGAGGTTTTCCAGACTGTTTCCTGTGGTTGATTTCAAGCTTCATAGCATTGTGGTCTGAAAGTATGCATGGTATAATTTCAATTCTTGTATACTTATGAAGGGCTGTTTTGTGACCCAGTATATGATCTATCTTGGAGAATGTTCCATGTGCACTCGAGAAGAAAGTATATTCTGTTGCTTTGGGATGCAGAGTTCTAAATAGATCTGTCAAGTCCATCTGATCCAATGTCTCATTCAGGGCCCTTGTTTCTTTATTGACTGTGTGTCTAGATGATCTATCCATTTCTGTAAGTGGGGTGTTAAAGTCCCCTGCAATTACCACATTCTTATCAATAAGGTTGCTTATGTTTATGAGTAATTGTTTTATATATTTGGGGGCTCCCGTATTCAGTGCATAGACATTTATAACTGTTAGCTCTTCCTGATGGATAGACCCTGTAATTATTATATAATGCCCTTCTTCATCTCTTGTTACAGCCTCTAATTTAAAGTCTAGTTTGTCTGATATAAGGATGGCTACTCCAGCTTTCTTTTGGCTTCCAGTAGCATGATAAATAGTTCTCCATCCCCTCACTCTCAATCTAAAGGTGTCCTCAGGTCTAAAATGAGTCTCTTGTAGACAGCAAATAGATGGGTCTTGTTTTTTTATCCATTCTAATACCCTATGTCTTTTGGTTAGGGCATTTAGTCCATTTACATTCAGTGTTATTATAGAAAGATATGGGTTTAGAGTCATTGTGATGTCTGTATGTTTTATGCTTGTAGCGATGTCTTTGGTACTTTGTCTCACAGGATCCCCCTTAGGATCTCTTGTAGGGCTTCTCCAGCCCATTTTTAAAAAAGATTTTATTTATTTATTTTGAGAGAGAGAAACTGTATTCACAAACGTGGGGCAGGGGCAGAGGGAGAGGGAGAGAGAGCATCTTAAGCAGGCTCCATGCTCAGCACGGAGCCCAACGTGGAGATCCATCCCATGACTGTGAGATCATGACCTGAGCCGAAATCAAGAGTCAAGGCGCCCCTGCAGCCCAGTTTTACAAGTAATAACTTTAATATTTTTATTCCCCACATAGCACTGTGTATCTGCTTCCAATTGTTTACAACCTAGAGAGAAATGAGGGTATAATTAGCCTCCTGTTAACCCCCAACACTCACATAATATGAATTCCGATAATAAAGTGATATTAGGCTACATATGCCTTTAGAGCCTGATTTTGCTCTGCTGGTATTCTTCATGGAGCAGATGTATAGTGAGGTACATTTCACTGCTACTTCACTGAAAGTGGGTAATATTATTTGCCAATTTGATACTATCTCAATTTGCATTTTCATCATGAATGATGAGAGTGGTTCACATTTGGATATTCACACCATTGGGCCTACAGTGTGCCCTCAAAAGCATATTTGATTTTTGTATCATAATATTAAAGCTTGGAAGGGTACCACTGAATAATCATTTCGCTAAAATCTTTCTATCTACTTGCCCTTTTCCAAATATTCTGACCTGCACAGCATTGACCTTCATCAAGAAGCGTATGGTCTCCATGAAGATGGTGGCAGGAGTTTGGGAAACACCATAAGGGCTGGGATGCAAAAAGGTTGATGAATCTTGACATTTTGATGTTTCTGAAATTATTATATTAAAAGAATAGATGGTTAGACGTAAAGGAAAAGAATGTCGGAAGCTCAGACATACAAATGTAGCAAGGAGACTATTCTAATCTATGAGAGAGGTTATAACCTGAAAAGCAATAGATTCCTCTATAGCAATGGTCCCTAAAGATCTCAAAAGTTCTCAAGGTTAGTCTACTGGTGGTTCCAAATGCAAGTCACAACCAATGAAATGGTTTTTTAATGTATGCAGATCATCCTGAATGTGATGTAGATATTCTAAAAATGATCGTTGTTTGAAAATCTTAAGTTTGGGGGCACCTGGGTGGCTCAGTTGGTTAAGTATCTGACTCTTGATTTCAGTTTACGTCATGATTTCATAGTTTGTGGGTTTGAGCTCCACAGACTGCCATGTCCACACTTTCAGTGCAGAGCCTATTTGGAATTCCTTCTCTACCTCTCTCTCTGCTTCTCTCTCTCTTTTTCTCTCTCTCTCAAAATAAATAAACTTGAAGAAAAAAGAAAATCATAAGCCTGTAGTTAGCTACTTCTCTGAGATAATATAAAACCTTGCTTATGGAAAGAGCTACACTACTGAATTTGGATTATCAGAGTTTAGCCTCATATGAAGGAACTTAGGTGATATGACTAATCAACTTCACACAAGTTAAGATCACCATTTTGGTAATCATAAGTGTTTTCATCATTGTCTACTTTGTTTACGCTCTTCTTTCAAGTGGAAATCTTTATTCCTAAGTACCTTTTTTTGCTGGTATGTCTTTGAGAAGTATATTGGATGGTTTTTGGCTGATAGTTGGATCTTGATATTGTAGGGACAAAATGTTTTCTCGTGAATCAGACTGCAGTTTGGAGGATTCTTCAAGAAAGTCATCTAGAATGTATGATGGATCTCTTGGTCCTAAATAGATTAAACTTGAATGAGAAAAAAACCCCACCTTCCTACATTGGATATTAAAAGGTTATTACAGGAGATAAAATATAATTATTTTCAAAGCATAAGAAACATATTACCTAAATATTGTAAGGACAGACTTCTTTTGCAGCCTTTAATATTTCTTTTTTTAAAAAAGATTTTATTTTTAAGTAATCTCTAGATCCAACAAGGCTCGAGCTTACAACCTTGAGATCTAGCGTCCCATGTTCCACTGACTAAGCCAGCCAGGTGCCCCAAACTTTTTATATTTCTGAATAATTTGAAGAGTACAAGCTAAACTGATAGCACAGCTTTCTATAACTAGGACCCCTAGTCCAACCCTCCTGCTAGCCTAAGTCATGAAAATGTCAAACAAATACCTATCATAAAAGTTATTTGCTAAACCCAGCATGTCAAGAAAGTTAATATATTTTTAGATTAAATTAAAACTCTTGAAGGACAGGAATTCTACTCATTTTATCTCAGTGTTCAAAAATCACCATCATCATCATCATCATCATCATCATAAGTAGCTATATTTGAGCATGACTATATGCCAGGAATTGTACTAAAAATTGTACTAAAAACGTTATTGTATAATCTAATTTATTTTTCACAACATTCATTATGCTCCTTTGGAGAAAGTGAATCACAGAGAAGTTAAATAATTGGTTGAAGCTCCAGAACATGTCTTGCTGCCTCTCAAATAAATAAATGTTTGACAAATTTTTAAAAAAGCAGTACCAGGCAGGAAATGATCAGTACCAACTGACTCCCAATTAGAAGAAGTCACCCTTCTTCTAAAAGATATGGCTTTGAAAAATAGGTAGAAGTTGGATAGGTAGAGGGGGAGGGGCATTTAAGGCTGAGAGCATGCCATTGGCAAAAGCATGGAAGTAGTGAACTAGTTTTTAATGTTTATTTTTGAGAGAGGAGGAGAGAGAAACAGAGCATGAGTGGGAGAGGGGCAGAGAAGGAAGGAGACACAGAATCCAAAGTAGGCTCCAGGCTCTGAGCTGTCAGCACAGAGCCCAACACAGGGCTCAACCCACAAATCTCGAGATCATGACCTGAGCTGAACTCGCTCGCTCAGCTGACTGAGCCACCAAGGAGCCCCAAAAACTAATTTTTTTTAAGTTTATTTATTTATTTTGTTTATTTTGAGAGGGGAGGAGGAGGGGCAGAGAGAGAGTCCCAAGCAGGCTCCACTCAGCAAGGAGTCCAATGAAGGGCTCGAACTCACAAACCATGAGATGACCTGAGCTGAAATCAAGAGTCAGATGCATTAGTGAGCTAATTATTTTAAAAAGTATTGAGGATTACATAAATAAAATGAAGGGAAAGACAGGTTGGAGGCTAGACTGTACTGATATTTTAATGCTAGGATTTTTCTTCTGTAGACAAAAGGAGAACACAGTGAAAAGTTTTGAACAGAAAAATTATTAGATGAAAGCAGTATTTTATGGAGATTACTCTAGCAGTGCTACATAGCAAGAAGAAAAAAATGCAGACAGAGACAAAGAGGTTTGTAATAAGGCTGTTACAACAATCTTGGTATTTGGTAATAAAGAGTCGTGTAAATTTAAAGGGAAGATGCAAGGAGCATTTTGAAAGAGAACCAGCTGGTCTTGAGAATTAATCTAATAGAAGGATGCCGGAAGTTCAATACAGAAAGTAAGAGGATGCAGGGATGACTCAGATCTGCCTAATATAGTGAGTGATGTAGAGTCAATTTGAGAGATGAAGAGTTAAGTTTACTAGCAGAGAAACCCAGCTCCTAGGTTCTGGAGGGATGTCAGGGCTAAATACAGAAATTTGAGAGTCATCAGTAGTAAAAGGAAAACTGTGAGTGCAGGTGAGCTCTTAGAAAGTATGACTATATTATTGGGAAATGAGTACATCTAATGAGTGTAATAATAAAGAGAAGCTTACAAAGGAAACCCAAACTGTTGGGATATGTAGGAGGCAATCCAACATGTATTTCAGGAAGGAGAGAGTGGTTAAATACCTCAGACTAATGATTGAGGAGTAAGCTATGATCTTAGTGAAAAATATTAATATCCAACTTTTCTGAGGTATAATTTACATATAATAAAGTGCTCCCTTTTGAGTATATACTTCAGTGCATTTTAACAAATGTATACACTTATGTACTCACTGTCACAATCAGGATAAAAAGATTTCTACCCCAGAAAGCTCCCTTGTGTTCTTTGAAGGTAATCCTCAACTCCCATCCAAAGGCAACCGTTAATCTGCTTTTTGTCAATACAGATTAGTTTCGCCTTTTCTAGAATTTCATTTAAATGGAATATATAGTATCTATTCTTTTGCATCTGGCTTATTCACTTAGCATAATGTTTCTGAGATTCATCCATGTGTGTGTATCAGTAATTTGTTTCTTTTTACTATTGAGTGGTTTTTGATTGTGCACATAAGAAAAAAATTTATTATCCATTCATCTACTGATAAACAGTTGGATTGTTTCCAGTTTTTGCCTGTTATAAATATATCTGTTATGAACATTTGTGTACAAATTGCAATGTTTCCATTTCTCTTGAGTAAATACCTAGGAGTGAAATTGCTGGCACATGTATAACTATTTTTAAACTGCCAGTTTTTCCAAGTGGCTATTAGCATTTGGCATTCCCACCAAAAGTTTGAGAGTTCCAGCTATTCTACATCCTTGCCATAACTTAGTATTATTATTTTTAAAAATTTTAACTATTCTAGTGGTAAATTGCATCAATTTTCAAATGTAAGACCAAACTTACTTCAATTGGATATATTACCTTTTATATATATTGCTGAAAGTCATGGACTAATATTTGTTAAGAATTTTTGTGTCTAGGTTCATGAAGGCTATTGGTGTGTACATTTCTTGGGATGGGTTTGTCTAACTTTGAATATCACAGTAATAACTATGGTTAAACTGTGGGAAGTATTCCCTCTTCTATTTTCTGAATCTATGGAAGGAATGGGGTAGCCTGAAGTTTTGTCTTTTCTTTTCTTTTTTTTTTTTTAAGTTTATTTATTTATTTTGAGAAAGAGAAAGAGAGAGGGAGGAGAGAGAGAAAATCCCAAGTGCAGAGCCCGATGTGGGGCTCAAACTCCTAAACTGTGAGATCATGACCTGAGCCAAAATCAAGAGTCGGACACTCAACCAACTAAGCCACTCAGGTTCCCCTGTCTTGTCTTTTTCTTTTTTAAAAATTTTTTAATGTTTATTTACTTTTGAGAGAGAGAGAGAGAGAGAGAGAGCAGGGAGGGGCAGAGAGAGGGGGAGACACAGAATCTGAAGCAGGTTCCAGGCTCTGACCTGTCAGCACAGAGCCCGATGCAGGGCTCAAACCCATGAACCAGGAGATCACAACCTGTGCTGAAGTCTGCTTAACCGACTGAGCCACCAAGGCACACCTCTTATTTTTTTAATAGAAGTATTTAAAGCTATAAATTTCCCTCTGGGAACTAATTAATTCATCTTACCAATTTTGGTTTGTTGTGTGATTCATTACATTCAATTTGAACTATTTTGTGATTTCTTCTTTGACATATGGGTTATTTAGAAATGTATTGTTTAGGGGCACCTGGGTGGCCCAGTTGGTTGAGCGTCCAACTTCAGCTTAGGTCATGATCTCACAGTTTGTGAGTTGGAGCCCCGCATGGGACTCTGTGCTGATAGCTCGGAGCCTGGAGTCTGCTTCAGATTCTGTGTCTCCCTCTCTCTCTGTCCCTCCTCCGCTTGTTCTCTGTCTCTCGAAAATGAATAAATGTAAAAAAAAAAAAAAATTTAGAAGTGTATTGTTTAAATTACAAATACTTGAAATTTTCCTATATATCGAGTCATGAGCTGGTAAATGTTCAACAATTGGCTTTTAGCTATGTGAGAAGGCTGATTTGTAGTGTTTACTGATTTCTATGATATAAAGTCCCCAATCATGGCTGATTTCAAGAAACCAATGTTACATCGCTGAATGAAGAGTTAGGAAGAAATGCACAATAGCATACCATTATGTAATATTTCTACATATGAATACAATTAGATATAAATAACTTCAACAGTACAGATGATAGTAAAATAATAAAGAAGTAATAAGTTTTGAATATTAGCTTTTTTGGGTAGTTTTTGTTGTTGTCTTCATTTTACATGGAGCTTTATATTTTAAGACTTCACGTAAGTGCTCACAATTGCTACTTGTAAGGATTTTTTAACTCTTTATTTTGAAATAATTATAGATGCAAAGGAAGTTGCAAATACAGAGCATGTAGTTCCAATGTACCCTTACCAGCCTCTCTTCAATGGTGACATCTTATACAACTATAGTATGGTATAATATCAAAACCAGGAAATTGATACTAGTACAAAACTCTTTAGTGCACTAAAGACCTCATCTATTTTTGCCAGTTTTCATATACATTTGTGTGTGTGTGTGTGTGTGTGTGTGTGTGTATGTGTATGTAGTTCTAAGCATTTTTATCCCATTTTATAGATTCTTTTAACCACTACCATAATCAAGATACACACTGTTAGGCAACAAAAGTAAAAATCAACAACTGGGGCTCTATGAAACTAAAAAGCTTCTGTACAACAAATGAAAACTTGTAAAAAAATGAAAAGGCAACCTACTGAATGGGAGAAAATATTTGCAAATCATACATCTGATAAAGCGTTAATGTTTAAAAAATATAAAGAATTCCTACAACTCAATAGCAAAGAAAACAACAATTTTATTTTAAAAATGAGCAGAGGATCTGAATAGACATTTCTCCAAAGAAGACGTATTAGCTGGTCAACAGACACATGATAAGATGCTCAACATCACTAATCATCAGGGAAATGCCAATCATAACCACAATGAGATATCACCTCACATGTGCTAGAATGGCTATTATCAAAAAGACAAGAAATAATGAGTGTTGGTGAGGATATGAAGATAAGGGAACCCTTGTGCACTGTGGTTTGGAATGTAAATTGATGCAGCCACTATGGAAAACAGTATGGAGTTTCCTCAAAAAATTAAAACTAGAAATACCCATATGATCCAACAATTCCACTTCTGGCTTATCCATAGGAATGAAAATAAGAACTTGAAGAGATATATATACCTTCTCATGTTCATTGCAGAATTATTTATAGTAGTCAAGACATGAAAGCCACCTAAGTATCCATCAATGGATGAATGGACAAAGAAAATGTGGTATACAATGGAATATTATTCAGCCATCAAAAAGAATGAAATATTGCCATTTGTAACAACATGGATGCATCATGAGGATATTATTATATAGTATTAGCATAATGTTGTTATGCTATAATATCCTATATTATATATAGGTATGATATGATACAGAGAAAGACAAACCCAATATGATCTCACTTACATGTAGAATATTAAAAAAAACAAGAACACAAAAAAAGAGCCTTGAAATCATTAAGAATAGATTAGTGGTTGCTAGATACAGGGTATAAGAGGTAGGTGAATTGGGTGAAGGTAGTCAAAGGGTACAAACTTCCAGTTAGAAAATAAACAAGTCAGGTAATGTACAGCATGGTGACTATAGTTAATAATACTCTATTGTATATTTGAAAGTTGCTGAGAGAGTAGATCTTAAAAGTTCTTATCACAAGAAAAAAATATTGTAACTGTGTGTGATGATGGATGCTGAGTAAACTTACTGTAGTGATCATTTTGCAATACATACAAATATTGAATCGTTATGTTGTATACCTGAAACTAAATAATGTTATATATCAATTATACTTTAAATTAAAAATATACAAAGAACTCTTAAAACTCAACAATAAGAAAACAAAGCCTGATTTAAAACTGGCCAAAGGGGTGCCTAGGTGGCTCAGTAGGTTGAGTGCCCGACTCTTGATTTCAGCTCAGGTCATGATTCCAGGATCGTGGGAGCAAGTCCCACATCAGGCTCCATGCTGAATGTGGAGCCTGCTTAAGATTCTCTCTCTTGTGCTCTCCCTCTGCCCCTCTCCCCTGATCTCATTCTCTCTCTCTAAAACAAAAAGTAAAAACAAAAAAAATGGCCAAAGACCTTAATATGCACCTCACCAAAGAAGATATACAAATGGCACATAAGCATATGATAAGATACTCCTCATCAAATGTCATTAAGAATGTTAATAAAAAGAGAGACTACACATGGGTAGGGGAAAGGAGTATATGAAAAATCTCTAACCCTTCCTTTCAACTTTGTTATGAACCTAAAACTCCTCTAAAAAATAAGTCTATTAAAAAATAATTGATTAATATAAAAAAATTAAATAAAATTTAAAAACCTAGGAGAGGGAAGATGGCGGCATAGGAGGACGCTGGGCTCACCGCGCGTCCTGCTGATCACTTAGATTCCACCTACACCTGCTTAAATAACCCAGAAAACCACCAGAGGATTAGCAGAACGGAGTCCCCAGAGCCAAGCGCAGATGAGAGGCCCACGGAAGAGGGTAGGAAGGGCGGCGAGGCGGTGCGCGCTCCACGGACTGGCGGGAGGGAGCCGGGGCGGAGGGGCGGCTCGCCCGCCAAGCAGAGCCCCCGAGTCTGGCTTGCAAAAAGCGGAGGGGCCTGACGGACTGTGTTCCGACAGCAAGCGCGACTTAGCGTCTGGGAGGTCATAAGTTAACAGCTCTGCTCAGAAAGCGGGAAGGCTGGAGGACAAAGGGAAGGAGAGCTGCTGAGCCCCCGGACGACAGAGCTCAGTTTGGTGGGGAACAAAGGCGCTCGCCAGCGCCATCTCCCCCGCCCATCCCCCAGCCAAAATCCCAAAGAGAACCAGTTCCTGCCAGGGAACTTGCTCGCTCCGCGCAAACACCCAACTCTGCGCTTCTGCGGAGCCAAACCTCCGGCAGCGGATCTGACTCCCTCCTGCTGCCACAGGGCCCCTCATGAAGAGGATCACCTAAGGAGAAGCAAGCTAAGCCTGCCCCTCCTGCCCCTGTGCACCTTGCCTACCCACCCCAGCTAAGACGCCAGATCCCCAGCATCACAAGCCTGGCAGTGTGCAAGTAGCCCAGACAGGCCACCCCACCCCACAGTGAATCCCGCCCATAGGAGAGGGGAAGAGAAGGCACGCACCAGTCTGACTGCGGACACAGCGGTGGGCTGGGGGCAGACATCAGGTCCGACTGCGGCTCCGCCCACCAACTCCAGTTATACACCACAGCACAGGGGAAGTGCCCTGCAGGTCCTCACCACGCCAGAGACTATCCAAAATGACCAAGCGGAAGAATTCCCCTCAGAAGAATCTCCAGGAAATAACAACAGCTAATGAGCTGATCAAAAAGGATTTAAATAATATAACAGAAAGTGAATTTAGAATAATAGTCATAAAATTAATCGCTGGGCTTGAAAACAGTATAGCTGACAGCAGAGAATCTCTTGCTACAGAGATCAAGGGACTAAGGAACAGTCACGAGGAGCTGAAAAACGCTTTAAACGAAATGCATAACAAAATGGAAACCACCACGGCTCGGATTGAAGAGGCAGAGGAGAGAATAGGTGAACTAGAAGATAAAGTTATGGAAAAAGAGGAAGCTGAGAAAAAGAGAGATAAAAAAATCCAGGAGTATGAGGGGAAAATTAGAGAACTAAGTGATACACTAAAAAGAAATAATATTCGCATAATTGGTATCCCAGAGGAGGAAGAGAGAGGGAAAGGCGCTGAAGGGGTACTTGAAGAAATAATAGCTGAGAACTTCCCTGAAGTGGGGAAGGAAAAAGGCATTGAAATCCAAGAGGCACAGAGAACTCCCTTCAGACGTAACTTGAATCGATCTTCTGCACGACATATCATAGTGAAACTGGCAAAATACAAGGATAAAGAGAAAATTCTGAAAGCAGCAAGGGGTAAACATGCCCTCACATATAAAGGGAGACCTATAAGACTCGTGACTGATCTCTCTTTTGAAACTTGGCAGGCCAGAAAGAATTGGCACGAGATTTTCAGTGTGCTAGACAGAAAAAATATGCAGCCGAGAATCCTTTATCCAGCAAGTCTGTCATTTAGAATAGAAGGAGAGATAAAGGTCTTCCCAAACAAACAAAAACTGAAGGAATTTGTCACCACTAAACCACTAAGCCCTACAAGAGATCCTAAGGGGGACCCTGTGAGACAAAGTACCAGAGACATCACTACAAGCATAAAACATACAGACATCACAATGACTCTAAACCCATACATTTCTATAATAACACTGAATGTAAATGGATTAAATGCGCCAACCAAAAGACATAGGGTATCAGAATGGATAAAAAAACAAGACCCATCTATTTGCTGTCTACAAGAGACTCATTTTAGACCTGAGGACACCTTTAGATTGAGAGTGAGGGGATGGAGAACTATTTATCATGCTACTGGAAGCCAAAAGAAAGCTGGAGTAGCCATCCTTATATCAGACAAACTAGACTTTAAATTAAAGGCTGTAACAAGAGATGAAGAAGGACATTATATAATAGTGACAGGGTCTATCCATCAGGAAGAGCTAACAATTATAAATGTCTATGCGCCGAATACCGGAGCGCCCAAATATATAAAACAATTACTCATAAACATAAGCAACCTTATTGATAAGAATGTGGTAATTGCAGGGGACTTTAACACCCCACTTACAGAAATGGATAGATCATCTAGACACACAGTCAATAAAGAAACAAGGGCCCTGAATGAGACATTGGATCAGATGGACTTGACAGATCTATTTAGAACTCTGCATCCCAAAGCAACAGAATATACTTTCTTCTCGAGTGCACATGGAACATTCTCCAAGATAGATCATATACTGGGTCACAAAACAGCCCTTCATAAGTATACAAGAATTGAAATTATACCATGCATACTTTCAGACCACAATGCTATGAAGCTTGAAATCAACCACAGGAAACAGTCTGGAAAACCTCCAAAAGCATGGAGGTTAAAGAACACCCTACTAACGAATGAGTGGGTCAACCAGGCAATTAGAGAAGAAATTAAAAAATATATGGAAACAAACGAAAATGAAAATACAACAATCCAAACACTTTGGGACGCAGCAAAGGCAGTCCTGAGAGGAAAATACATTGCAATCCAGGCCTATCTCAAGAAACAAGAAAAATCCCAAATACAAAATCTAACAGCACACCTAAAGGAAATAGAAGCAGAACAGCAAAGGCAGCCTAAACCCAGCAGAAGAAGAGAAATAATAAAGATCAGAGCAGAAATAAACAATATAGAATCTAAAAAAACTGTAGAGCAGATCAACGAAACCAAGAGTTGGTTTTTTGAAAAAATAAACAAAATTGACAAACCTCTAGCCAGGCTTCTCAAAAAGAAAAGGGAGATGACCCAAATAGATAAAATCATGAATGAAAATGGAATTATTACAACCAATCCCTCCGAGATACAAACAATTATCAGGGAATACTATGAAAAATTATATGCCAACAAATTGGACAACCTGGAAGAAATGGACAAATTCCTGAACACCCACACTCTTCCAAAACTCAATCAGGAGGAAATAGAAAGCTTGAACAGACCCATAACCAGCGAAGAAATTGAATCGGTTATCAAAAATCTCCCAACAAATAAGAGTCCAGGACCAGACGGCTTCCCAGGGGAGTTCTACCAGACGTTTAAAGCAGAGATAATACCTATCCTTCTCAAGCTATTCCAAGAAATAGAAAGGGAAGGAAAACTTCCAGACTCATTCTATGAAGCCAGTATTACTTTGATTCCTAAACCAGACAGAGACCCAGTAAAAAAAGAGAACTACAGGCCAATATCCCTGATGAATATGGATGCAAAAATTCTCAATAAGATACTAGAAAATCGAATTCAACGGCATATAAAAAGAATTATTCACCATGATCAAGTGGGATTCATTCCTGGGATGCAGGGCTGGTTCAACATTCGCAAATCAATCAACGTGATACATCACATTAACAAAAAAAAAGAGAAGAACCATATGATCCTGTCAATCGATGCAGAAAAGGCCTTTGACAAAATCCAGCACCCTTTCTTAATAAAAACTCTTGAGAAAGTTGGGATAGAAGGAACATACTTAAAGATCATAAAAGCCATTTATGAAAAGCCCACAGCTAACATCATCCTCAACGGGGAAAAACTGAGAGCTTTTTCCCTGAGATCAGGAACACGACAGGGATGCCCACTCTCACCGCTGTTGTTTAACACAGTGCTGGAAGTTCTAGCAACAGCAATCAGACAACAAAAGGAAATCAAAGGCGTCAAAATTGGCAAAGATGAAGTCAAGCTTTCGCTCTTTGCAGATGACATGATATTATACATGGAAAATCCGATAGACTCCACCAAAAGTCTGCTAGAACTGATACATGAATTCAGCAAAGTTGCAGGATACAAAATCAATGTACAGAAATCAGTTGCATTCTTATACACTAACAATGAAGCAACAGAAAGACAAATAAAGAAACTGATCCCATTCACAATTGCACCAAGAAGCATAAAATACCTAGGAATAAATCTAACCAAAGATGTAAAGGATCTGTATGCTGAAAACTATAGAAAGCTTATGAAGGTAATTGAAGAAGATTTAAAGAAATGGAAAGACATTCCCTGCTCATGGATTGGAAGAATAAATATTATCAAAATGTCAATACTACCCAAAGCTATCTACACATTCAATGCAATCCCAATCAAAATTGCACCAGCATTCTTCTCGAAACTAGAACAAGCAATCCTAAAATTCATATGGAACCACAAAAGGCCCCGAATAGCCAAAGTAATTTTGAAGAAGAAGACCAAAGCAGGAGGCATCACAATCCCAGACTTTAGCCTCTACTACAAAGCTGTCATCATCAAGACAGCATGGTATTGGCAGAAAAACAGACACATAGACCAATGGAATAGAATAGAAACCCCAGAACTAGACCCACAAACGTATGGCCAACTCATCTTTGACAAAGCAGGAAAGAACATCCAATGGAAAAAAGACAGTCTCTTTAACAAATGGTGCTGGGAGAACTGGACAGCAACATGCAGAAGGTTGAAACTAGACCACTTTCTCACACCATTCACAAAAATAAACTCAAAATGGATAAAGGACCTGAATGTGAGACAGGAAACCATCAAAACCCTAGAGGAGAAAGCAGGAAAAGACCTCTCTGACCTCAGCCGTAGCAATCTCTTCCTCGACACATCCCCAAAGGCAAGGGAATTAAAAGCAAAAGTGAATTACTGGGACCTTATGAAGATAAAAAGCTTCTGCACAGCAAAGGAAACAACCAACAAAACTAAAAGGCAACCAACGGAATGGGAAAAGATATTTGCAAATGACATATCGGACAAAGGGCTAGTATCCAAAATCTATAAAGAGCTCACCAAACTCCACACCCGAAAAGCAAATAACCCAGTGAAGAAATGGGCAGAAAACATGAATAGACACTTCTCTAAAGAAGACATCTGGATGGCCAACAGGCACATGAAAAGATGTTCAGCGTCGCTCCTTATCAGGGAAATACAAATCAAAACCACACTCAGATATCACCTCACGCCATTCAGAGTGGCCAAAATGAACAAATCAGGAGACTATAGATGCTGGAGAGGATGTGGAGAAACGGGAACCCTCTTGCACTGTTGGTGGGAATGCAAATTGGTGCAGCCGCTCTGGAAAGCAGTGTGGAGGTTCCTCAGAAAATTAAAAATAGACCTACCCTATGACCCAGCAATAGCACTGCTAGGAATTTATCCAAGGGACACAGGAGTACTGATGCATAGGGGCACTTGTACCCCAATGTTCATAGCAGCACTCTCAACAATAGCCAAATTATGGAAAGAGCCTAAATGTCCATCAACTGATGAATGGATAAAGAAATTGTGGTTTATATACACAATGGAGTACTACGTGGCAATGAGAAAAAATGAAATATGGCCTTTTGTAGCAACGTGGATGGAACTGGAGAGTGTGATGCTAAGTGAAATAAGCCATACAGAGAAAGACAGATACCATATGGTTTCACTCTTATGTGGATCCTGAGAAACTTAAGAGAAGCCCATGGGGGAGGGGAACAAAAAAAAAAAAAAAAAGAGGTTAGAGTGGGAGAGAGCCAAAGCATAAGAGACTGTTGAGAAATGAGAACAAACTAAGGGTTGATGGGGGGTGGGAGGGAGGAGAGGGTGGGTGATGGGTACTGAGGAGGGCACCTTTTGGGATGAGCACTGGGTGTTGTATGGAAACCAACCTGACAATAAATTTCATATAAAAAAAAAATTTAAAAACCTAGATGAAATAGATGAATTCCTAGAAAGTATAAAATACCATGAATAACACAATAAGAAATACAGAACACAAATACATTAAATATTAATAAAATGAAATGGTAGACACCTTCTCCTGCAAAAAACAAACAAAAAAACCCACCCAGGCTCTTGTTTTATGGTTGAGTTCTGTCAAACTTTCAAGTCAAAATCAATTCCAATCATGTATAAGTTGATAAATAATATATATGTTGGTAAAGAATAAATCAGAAAATTCTAGAAATTTCCTAGAATTCAAAAATTTTAGACATGCAAAGTCACTGATGGTGACAGAGAGATGCTTGGTGGTTGTTTGGAAATGGGTGCAAGAGAAAGAGATTCAAATGGGCACAAGGAGAGTTTTGGAGATTTGGGATATGTTCATTACCTTGATTGTGGTGATGTTTTCATGGGTGTGTTCATATGTCAAACATATCAAATTGTATGTGTTAAATATGTGCAGTTTATAAATGTCCATTACATCTCAGACAAACTGTTAAAAATACATGCACACAAAATAATAATGCGCAACAACATATAAACAAAATACCATATGCAAGAAACACATAAACAAAAACCCACATATTAAATTAAACACATTAGAATGATTGATTCTCTAAAATGGAGGAAAGGAGAATGGCAATGAAGGACAGGGAAAAAAGGGTGTGTGTGTGTGTGTGTGTGTGTGTGTGTGTGTGTGTGTGTGTGTAAATAAATAAATAAACTTAAGAACCACAAGAGAGGGATTGAGAGTGTTGGAAAAGAAAGTGATGGGATAATGAAAGAAATTTACTCTGCTACAATGATACCTTTTTTATGCATACACAGAGACAGTAAATTCTCTAAGATTCAAAAACCTGAATAGCAACAGTGAAAACTTCACACTTGCAAACATATGAATGAGGAAATATTTAGAAGGAGTCTTTCTTGGTGTACCTGGGACAACTCAAAACTCCATCTACTAACTCATTTAACAAATATTTGCCAAGTACCTACAATTTGCCAGCTCCTATTCATAAGGCCACTAATTTTCCTAATAGCCACTCATCATCTCCGTTTCCTGGTCCTACCTGCTGCCGCTTCCACCGTCATTGCTGTTGCAGAACCATTAGTGATTCCCCAAGGGCCTAAACTGGATTCTACTTTCCCTCCTTCTTCAATGTACTCTACAGTACCAGTGCCCCTCTGCTTCGCTACTTGTGCCTGAAGCATTCGTGCCTGAAGTTGTTTGAAGGCTTCATGAAATGCCATTTCCATTCGAATATCATTGTTTTGAATTTCATAGTACAAACCTGAAGAAAGAAAAATGCTAAAATAAATGTGACTGGTTTTCTACCACCATATACTAAAGAATTGCAACATTTCACTTGTCTTTCCAAATTTTTTGCCAAAGTTTAAGAACCACATGATGAGTTACTAGAGAATGAAAAGAGAAAGGGAGAATCTTATAATGGAAAAAAACACATTGATATCACAGGAAAATACCATACCAAGTAAAGTCCAGGCTACAACATTAGTTGGTTCCAAGCAAGTAGCATCCTCAAAGAAAATTTCTGCCTGCTCATAGTTCTCCATCAAGACAGCCAGGACACCACACAGCAACAGGCTGAGAAGAGACCAGCAACGTGATTAACAACATGGTCCCGTGTCACAGTCATGGAACCAAGAAAATTTCTTACAGAAGCTTATCTGCTCCTACTCATTCTTCACTTATCTTCCACCCATACCTGTGGATATGATTCTGGTTGAGGGAAAGGGCTCTCCGAAAACACTCCTGTGCTTTGATGTTGTCCTCAGTTAGGAGGCAGAAGGCACCGTAGTCCAGCCAGTGTTCCAAGTTCTGGGGCTCACGGACCAACCTCTATCACATGAAGCATTAGGAGGACCAAGATTATTGCACAGTATGTCATATTTTTATGCACATAAAACCACAAATACCATAAGTTTTATGAAAGCAGAAACTATGTCATTTTTTGTTTACCACTGATATCTGAATGTCTAGCACAGTCACCGTTCTGGTTTATAATATGTGGTGAATAAATATTGGAATGATTTAAAAATTAAATTTTCAACTCATTCCTTCCTAGTGTCAATGTTCTGGTTACCATAAGCTTATCCAATTACTTGGAAACCTAGATTCATTTTACAGTTCATTTTAAAGATTCATCGATAATCATTTTTGTCATAGCCTTGAGATGGCAAATATAAATTTAAGTACAAATATGAAAAAGAAGCATCTCATAATAAGTGAAAACTACAAAATACTGTTGAAACAATTAAAGGTGACATAAATAAATAGAAACACATCCAATGTCCATAGATTGAAAGACTTAATATTATTAAGATGTCAATACTGTCCAAAGAAATTTACACATTCAATATAATCTCTATCAAAATCCCAATGATATTTTTTGCAGTAATGGAAAAACCCATCCTAAAATTTACATGGAATCTCTAGGAACCCTGAATAGGTAAAACAAACTTGAAAAAGAACAAAACTGGAGGACTCATACTTCCTGATTTCAAAACTTACAAAACTATATAATCTGTGTGGTACTGGTATCAAGACAAATATATAGAACAATGGGATAGAATAGAGAGTTCAGAAATAAATCCTCACATTTATGGTTAAATGATTTTTGACAAAGGGGCCAAGACCATCCAATAGGTAAGGACAGGCTTTTTTTTTTAAATATAATTTATTGAAAAATTGGTTTCCATACAACATCTCATCAAGTGCTCATCTCAACAAGTGCCCTCCTCAATGCCCATCACCCACTTTCCCCTCTCCCCCACCCCCAACAACCCTCAGTTTGTTCTTAGTATCCAAGAGTCTCCTATGGTTTGCCTCCCTCCCTCTCTGTAACTTTTTCCCCCCATCTCCCTCCCCCATTGACTTCTATTAAGTTTCTCAGGATCACCTATGAGTGAAAACATATGGAATCTGTCTTTCTCTGACTGACTTATTTCACTTAGCATAATACCTTGCAGTTCCATCCATGTTGCTGCAAATAGCCAGATTTCATTCTTTCTCATTGCCATGTAGTATTCCGTTGTATATATAAACCACATCTTCTTTATCCATTCATCAGTTGATGGACATTTAGGCTCTTTCCATAATTTGGCTATTGTTGAAAGTGCTACTATAAACATTGGGGTACATGTGTCCCTATGCATCAGCACTCCTGTATCCCTTGGATAAATTCCTAGCAGTGCTATTGCTGGGTCATAGGGTAGTTCTTTTTTTAATTTTTGAGGAACCTCCACACTGTTTTCCAGAGCGGCTGCAAGGGACACACTTTTCAACAAACAGTGCTAGGAAAACTGGATATCTGCATCCCCATGCAAAAGAATGAACTTGGACCCTTACTTAACACCATATAAAAAAATTAATTCAAAATGGATCAAAGACCTAAATATTAATGCCTAAAACTATAACAACTATAACACTTTGAGAAGAAAATATGTCACAATAGCTTCATGATTCTGGACTTGGCAATGATTTCTTAGATATGACACCAAAGGCACAGGAAACAAAAGAAAAAACAGACAAATTGAACTTCATCAAAAACTTTTAAAAAACTTTTGTACATCAGGGGCACCTGGGTGGCTCAGTCAGTTAAGCATCTGAATTGGGCTCAGATCATGATCTCATGGTTTGTGGGTTCAAGCTCCCCATTGGGCTCTGTGCTAAAAGCTCAGAGCCTGGATCCTATTTCAGCTTCTGTCTGTCTGTCTCTCTCTCCCTCTCTCCCTCTCTCTCTCTCTCTCTCTCTCTCTCTCTCTCTGCCCCTCCTTGCTCATGCTCTGTCTTCTCTCTCAAAAATAAACATTAAAATTTTTTTAATTAAAAAAAACCTTTTGTACATCAAAAGAAACTATCAACAGAGTAAAGAGGTAACTCATAGAATGGGAGAAAATATTTGCAAACCATATATCTGGTAAGGGGTTAATATTCAGGATATATAAAGAACTACTAAAACTCAACACCAAAAAGTTAAACAACCTGACTCAATAATAGGCAAAGGACTTGAATACACATTTCTCTGAAGATCTACATATGGCCAAAATACATAGAAGATGCTCAACATTACTAATCATTAGGGAATGAAACCACAATGAAATACCACCTCATACCCATTAAGAGAGGCAGGGTCAAGAAAACAGAAAATAACAATTGTTGAGGGTGCAGAGTAATTAGAACTCTTGTAAACAGCGGGAATGTAAAAATGGTGCAGCCACTTTGTAAAACAGATGGTTGTTCCTCAAAAAATTAAAAATAGAATTACCATGTGATACAGCAATCCCACTTCTGTATATATACCCACAAGAATTGAAAGCAGAGTTTCAAAGAGATATTTGTACATCCATGTTCAAAGCAGCAATATTCATAATAGCTTAAAAAGTATAAGCAACCCAAGTGCCCACTGACAGATGAATGGGTAAGCAAAATATGGTATATACATACAATGGAATATTAGCTAGCTTTAAAAAGGAAGAAAATGCTGACAGATGTTACAACATGGATGAACTTTGAGAACATATGCAAAGTGAAATAAGGACATAAAGACATAACATATGATTTATATAGATTGATGTTTTGAAGTTGTTATAGTCTGAATATTCCTCTGTCAATTAATTTAGAACATTAATTCCAAAAAATCTGGAACATATTTTCCTACTAAAAAATTATAAATGTGAAAAGATGTTCAAAATAACTTGATATTTGAGAAATGCAAAATAAAACCACAATGAAATACCACTTCACACCCATTAGAATGGCTATAATTGTTTAAAAGATGTATAATAATAAGAATTAGTGAGAATATGAAAAAAATGGAACCCTCATCTATTGCTAGTGGGAATATAAAAGAGTACAACCTTTTGGAAAACAGTTTTGCATTTCCTCAAAAAATTAAGCATAGAGTTACCATATGACCTAGTAATTCCACTCCTAGGTATACACCCAAGAGAACTAAAAACATATGTCCATATTAAACTTAAACAATAAATGAATGTTTATAGCAGAATTATCCATAATAGTCAAAAAGTGGATATTAGTCAAATACCCATCACCTAATGGACAAATAAACAAAATGTGCTCTATCTACACAATGGAATGTTACTGAGCCATAAAAAGAAATAAAATACTAATACATACTATGACATGAATGACCTTTAAAGACATGCTATTTTATAACTGGCAGTTTGTACCTATTGATCCCCTTCACCTGTTTTGCCCATTCCCCCACCCCCACACAACTGAACACCAAAAAAACAAATAATATGATTAAAAATGGACAGAGGACCTGAATAGACATTTTTTGAAAGAAGATGTACAGATGTCCAGCAGATGCTTGAAAAGATGCTCAACATCACTCATCTTCGGGGAAATGAAAATAGAATAGCTAGTGTCAAAAAGACAAAAAATAACAAGTATTGGCAAGGATGTAGAGAAAAAGGAACCCTTGTGCACTGTTGATGGGAATGTAGATTGGCGTAGCCACTATGGAAAACAGCAGGGAGGTTCCTTAGAAGATTAAAAATAAAAATATCATAGAACCCAGTAATTACACTTCTGGGTATTCACCCAAAGAAAACCAAAACACTAATTCAAAAACATATGCACCCCTATGTTTATTGCAACATTATTTACAATAGCCAAGATATGGAAGCAACCTAAGTGTCTATCAATAGCTGAATGGATAAAGAAAATGTGGTGTGTGTGTGTGTGTGTGTGTGTGTGTGTGTGTGTGTAATGGAATATTATTCAGCCATAAAAAAGAATGAAATCTTGTCATTTGCAACAACATGGATGGGCCTAGAAGGCACTACGCTAAGACAAATAAATCAGACAGAAAAAGACAAATTCCATATTTCATTTATATGTAGAATCTAAAAACAAAGCAAAACAAACAGCAACAAAAAACCAGAAACAGATTCATAAATATAGAAAATTGGTAGTTGTCAGAGGAGGAGTGGGAGGATGGGTGACATAAGTGAAGGGGATTAAGACATACAGACTGCCAGTCATAAAATAAATAAGTCATAGGAATGAGAAGTACAGCACAGGGAATGTAGGCAATAATGTCATAATAACTTGTATGGTGACCAATGGTAGCTATGCTTATTGTGATAAGCATTTTGTAATATATATAATTGTCAAATCGCTATATTGTACACCTGAAAGTGTTGAATACAAAATTGTATTCAACTATAGTTCAATTTAAAAAAAGAATATCATATAAATGACACCATACAGTATGTAACCTTTTGACAGTGTCTTCTTTCACTCAGTATAATGCCTTTGAAATTCATGCAAGTTGTTGTGTTAGTAATACATTTCTTTTATTGCTGAATAGATTATATGGATAAGCCATAGTTTATTTAGTCACCCTTTAAAGAACATTTGGGGGGCGCCTGGGTGGCGCAGTCGATTAAGCGTCCGACTTCAGCCAGGTCACGATCTAGCGGTCTGTGAGTTCGAGCCCCGCGTCGGGCTCTGGGCTGATGGCTCGGAGCCTGGAGCCTGTTTCCGATTCTGTGTCTCCCTCTCTCTCTGCCCCTCCCCCGTTCATGCTCTGTCTCTCTCTGTCCCAAAAATAAAAAATAAAAAATAAAAAAAAATAAAGAACATTTGGGTTGCTTCTGTTTGAGCAATTATGAATAAAGTTTCTGTAAGCATTCATGTACATAAGATTTTACTTCTTTAAGGTAAATATCCAGGAGTAGGTCATATGGTGAATGTATAAGACACTGCCAAACTATTTTCCAGAATGACGTTATCATTGTGCATTTCCTCTGACAAAGTATGATGGTTCCAGTTGCTTTGTATCCTCATTAGCACCTTGTATTGTCAGCATTTTCACTGTAGTTACTCTAATAAGTTGTAGTGGCATCTTATTGTGGTTTTAATTTGCATTCCACAATAGCTAATTATGTTGAATATCTTTTCATGTTCTTATTTATCATATTTAGTGAAATATCTGTTCAAATCTCTTGCCCATTTTTATTTAGTTGTTTTCTATTGTTGAATTTTAAGAGTTCTTAATATTCTGGATACAAATAAATCCTTTGTCAGATATATGTCTTGCAGATATTTTCTCCTTTTCTTTCTCTTAATAGTGTCTTTTACAGACCACACATTTTTAATTTTGATGAAGTTCCATTTATCATATTTTTCTTTTATGTATCATGCTTTGGTATCATGTCCAAGAACTCTTTACCTAACTCCAGATCATGAAGACCTTCTCCTTTGTTTTCTTCTAAAATATTTATCGTTTTATGGTTTAGATTCAGATGTGTGGTCCATTTTAAGTTGATTTTTTACAATGTTTGAGGTTTAAGTCAAAGTTCATTTTTTGCATATGGATGACCATATGCAAACCAGTGATTCTAAAGCCATTTCTTTGAAAAGATTGTCCTTTCTCCATTGAATTTCTTTTACATGTATGTCAAAAATGTAGTGGCCTTATTTGTGTGGACATATTTATAGACTCTATTTTATTGATTTATGTGTCTGTCCTCTCATCAGTCCTGATGGGTTTTAAATAATTAAAAACTACTATTTGTTATACCCATATTACACAAATAATAGTAATAACAACTACTGGAAAGATCTTTAATTACCTCTTCATAATACACTGCTGCCATTTCAAAGTTCTCATTGACTTCTGCTTCAAATGCGAAGAGTCGAAGCTGTTCATTGCTTGTATAAATGGTTGAAAGAGTGTGTTGGACATCATCTGGCATGGTCTGTCAACATCAAGATGTTAGTTAGACAAAACAAAGCAATTACAAGTAGAGAGTCTTATAAGAATAAACTAGATGGGAGACCTCAGTCACAAGGTTGAAAATGACATTGGAGTTTCTTATAGTTCAATATAGTAAGAGAGTAAGAGTGAACCAAGAGAGACATATCAAGGATGAAAGAGAAGGTCAGGTATATGAATACCAACAATCTAAGCTCATGGAAGTGAGTAAAAATTAATTAGAACAGAACTCTCCTCCTCAGCACTTAGGGCAGTCAAAATCCTTAAGTAAGCCTCCTTTGACCTCAAACAGCTTCCTTAATTTTCTCTTGTGTATGGGATGAATATTATCATTTTTAGGTGCCATGACATGAAAAAGGTTGGTAAGCACTAGCTAGAATCTTCAAACATCAAAAAAATAGGAGACTAAGGATAAAGCTTTGGAAGTTACCTTTGCACATTCAGTGGGATATATAAATATATCCCCAAAAGGAAACATTTTAGAAATAGCCAGAAAGGTAGGGAAAAACCCAGAAAAATATTATGTCCTATATACCATCCAGGAAAGCAGTTATAGTATAATCAGTAATCTCCAGGATCAGAAGCTACTGCCAAGGAAGACCTCCAATTCTTTAGAATTTAGAAGTAAAAAAATTATCAGTGACATTAATAAGTAGAGTTGCTAAGGGATGTAGAGAGTAAAGCTTAATTTGAGATGGGCCAAAGAGAGCTCCTGGTTACAGATTATGTCTCTGTTCTTTGTTCTTTTTGATTTTGATGATCTTGACCTCCAAATTCCTCCAGCAACATACTACAGTGCCTAAACCAGAAATACTCTACCTCTAATATCCTGTTCCAAGAACCTATGTTATAAGCCTTCAATCTTTTTGTCACTTAATCCCCTTAAAACTACTCTCTGACTTTATTTCCCTCATTTCTAATATACCTGTCTTTTCCCAACTGTGTAATACCGGACCTCATGGCCATCCACTCATACTACTCTTACCAGCAAACTCAGGTCCCAGGCACCTTGTCCTTTGTCTGCACTTGGCCTGAAAATTCCCAAATTAAAACAGTCCTACAGGAGCTGCTGATTGGTCCAGAGGAAGACTGCATACACACAGAAATCTCTGAGCTGCCACAGATTCTTTGGCATTCAGTCTTAGCTAAAGGCCTTTCATACTCAGTAATCTATGTATTTGTCCTTGTTTAGCAACACATTCCATAATACTATGATGCAGTGTCTAAATTTTCTTTCTTCAAGCTTTTCATTCAACCCTTACTCCCTTCATTGTCCAGTAAACACATTACTTCGCAGAGGAAATGGAAATCATCGGGCCAGGGATACCTCAGCTTTTGAACACCATACTGATATAGTTTATTTCTGTATCCACTGTATCTCTTTACTTTCAGTCTGAAGAAGCATCACATCCTTCTCTGTTGCAAGACAAATCTTTCCATCTAACTTCTTGATTCTTTCCCATTTGTATATACCCTGGGTTTGCCATCAATTATTCTCTCTTTCCTTCTATTTTTAATTTCTCCCAGTCTGCTGACTCCTTCTCCCAAACCGATGGACATGCTAAAGGCATTTCTAGCTTAAAATGAAAACCTTGATAATTTCTGGCTACTATTTTCCTACTTCTTCCTTTTATCTTCCAACTTCTTTTTCCAGTTTATTTATTTATTTTCAGAGAGAGAGAGAGAGAGAGAGAGAGAGAGAGAGAGAGAGAGAGAGAGAAAGAGTGCACAATCAGGAGAGGGGAAGAAAATAGAAGGAGAGAGAGAGAGAATCTTAAGCAGAGAGAGATCTGACATGGGGCTTGATCTCAGGAACCTTGAGATCATGACCTGAGCTGAAATCAGGAGTCGGACATTCAACCAAGTGAGCCACCCAGGCGTCCCCCAGCTTCCTGAATTTATATTTATCTGTTTCCTAAGCACTCATTTACTCCACAATTCATTATAATTTGAATCCTCTCCATTAGTCCAATGATACTGCTATGTAAAAGTTAATAACCTCTTTATTTTCAGATCCAATGAAAACTTTTCAAATTTTGTTTTTCTTTTTCTCCAGTTTTATTCAGATATAACTGTCGTGCATCACTGTGTAAGTTTAAGGCACATAGCTTAATGGTTTGACTGACATATATTGTAAAATAATTACCATAGTAAGTTTAGTTAGCATCTATCATCTCACATGGACACAATAAAAAGAAAAAAATTTCTTGTGGTAAGAACTCTTAGGATTTACTCTCCTAACAAGTTACAAATATATCAAACAACAGTGTTAGCTATAGTCATCATGCTGTACATCATATCCCTGGTGCTTGTTTATCTTGTAACTTGAAGTTTGTATCTTTTTTTTTTTTTTTTAATTTTTTTTTCAACGTTTATTTATTTTTGGGACAGAGAGAGACAGAGCATGAACGGGGGAGGGGCAGAGAGAGAGGGAGACACAGAATCGGAAACAGGCTCCAGGCTCCGAGCCATCAGCCCAGAGCCTGACGCGGGGCTCGAACTCACAGACCGCGAGATCGTGACCTGGTTGAAGTCGGATGCTTAACCGACTGCGCCACCCAGGCGCCCCGAAGTTTGTATCTTTTGACCGCCTCGTTCCAATTTCCCCTTCCCATTCCCCAGCTTTTGTTTTTCATAACTCCTAGGAATATTTGACAATGTTGACTACTTTTTCTTCTTAAAATTCTCTTCCCTTAGCTTTTGTGACACCACTGTCTTCTGGTTCTTTTGCTCTTTTAACAATTCACTTATCTCCTTAATTAATTCTTTTATTCATCCATCCCTTAAATGTTGGTATTTCTATAGTGTTCTACCACCAGCTTGCTTCTCTCTCTACTTATGTTTTCCTCAGCAGCTCCATCTATAACCATAGTTTAACTAGCATCTACAAGTATATCTTGTTTTATTGAGCTTCAAAGATATTGCTTTTTTTATTTTTATATTTTTACAAATTGAAGGTTCATGGCAACTCTGTGTCAAGCAGGTCTGTTGGTACCATTTTCCAATAGCATTTGCTTACTTGTCTCTGTGTCACATTTTGGTACTTCTCACAATATTTTAAGCCTTTTTATTGTTAATTATATTTGTTACGGTGATCTGTAATCAGTGACTAGGACTCAGTGAAAGCTCAGATGATGGTTAGCATTTTTTAGCAATAAAGTTTTTAGGTTTTGTTTTTGTTTTTGTTTCTGTTTTAGAGAGAGAGTGTGTGTGAGCTGGGGAGAGGGCCAGAAGGAGAGAGAGAATCTTAAGCAGGCTCCACACTCAGTGTGGAGTCTGACACAGGGCTCAATCCCATGACCCTGGGATCATGACCTGAGCAGAAATCAAGAGTTGGACGCTCAACTGACTGAGCCACCCAAATACCCAGCAATAAACTATTTTTTTTTAATTTTTTTAATGTTTATTTATTTTTGAGAGAGAGTGAGACAGAGTGTGAGCGGGGGAGGGCCAGAGAGAGGGAGACACAAAATTGGAAGCAGGCTCCAGGCTCTGAGCTGTCAGCACAGAGCCCGACGTGGGGCTCGAACTCATGGACTGCGAGATCATGACCTGGGCTGAAGTTGGACGCCCAACCGACTGAGCCACCCAGGCGCCCCTAAACTATTTTTTTTTTTTTAATTTTTTTTTTTTCAACGTTTATTTATTTTTGGGACAGAGAGAGACAGAGCATGAACGGGGGAGGGGCAGAGAGAGAGGGAGACACAGAATCGGAAACAGGCTCCAGGCTCTGAGCCATCAGCCCAGAGCCTGACGCGGGGCTCGAACTCACGGACCGCGAGATCGTGACCTGGCTGAAGTCGGACGCTTAACCGACTGCGCCACCCAGGCGCCCCTAAACTATTTTTTAATTAAGGTATGTACATTGTTTTTCTAGACATAATGCCATTATTGCACATGTGATAGAGTATAGTATAGTGTAAATATAACTTGTATATGCACTAAGAAACCACAATATTAATTTGACTCACTTTATTTTGATATTTGCTTTATTACGGTGGTCTAGAATCAAATCTTCAGTATCTCCAAGGTACACCTATATGCACTTATGGCTCCCCAAATCTCATCTCCAGCTCAGATCTCACTCTTGAGAAAAATCCCACAAGAGCTAATATTCAAAAGTAATTTCAATATCACCTACCTCCCACTAAATCTGCTTGTGTTTTATTTCTTGTCCCACTTACTGGTACTATCTGCTACCCAGTCATTGAGCCTTAAACTTAATCTTTGCCCCCTTTTCCTACTTACTATGTAATAACCAGTTAACATCACCAGTTTCACTGCATCTAACCCAACTGACACACTGTTATCAGTGTTTTTCATAAAATGTAGATTTGATCATACTATTCCCCAGTGTAAAATAATTACATTTATTGCTTCCAAAATGCTAATAATAGAAAAGGCAAAACTTCTTTCTGTGGCATACAAGGTCTCCATCCATATTCCCAACTCCCCTACTAGGAACTTATTGATCCCTGGCTTCACCTCCTGTTTCTCTGTTCCTTAACCAGTTTAGCATCCGTTCCCGAACTATATGCAGTTTCTGTGTATTCCATATGCTTCCAAGTTTCCAAGCTTTTGTGATGTTACTTATGACTCAAATACTCTGAATCCTCCACCTTGAGAATTTTTTAGCCTTCAAGCTCAAGCCACAGCTCTTCTGTGAATCCTTTCCTGACAGGTCTCAGGACAAAGTTGATTACTTTTTATTTAGGCATCTCCTAACCTGCTTTACCATGGACACACCCCTTCACAGCATTGACCTCACCCTGCTACACTTATTTGTATTTTATGTCTCTCTGTCTACTAGACAGGGATTCCTTGGAGGCATAAGGCAACAGTAATTACCACCTAATGTTCAATTTTCAAAGCAATTCATCCAAGTCATCTGTGCCCAAGGCAGGATTGTTCTCTTAATGCTAGCTAGAATACTGGACATTCCTCACCTTCCTCTTCCAGAAAGCCTAGACAAGTTGAAAGAAAAAATGATGGTGACAGAGAAGAAAATCAAGTGAAGGAAAGAACAAATAGAATAGAGGGTTTGAGGAAGCATAGCTGCTTAGCGACTACCAATAGGACAAAAAGACTTTGGTTTTTGTCATAGTTTTCAAATAAACCACAACTGTATACATTTAAAAATGAGCAAATGAAGGCAATATGCAAGCTGTGCAAATACAGATATAAACAGATAAATGGGAGGAGGGGGCCACCTGGGTGGCTCAGTCAGTTAAACGGTCAACTCTTGATTTTGGTTCAGGTCATGATTGCACGGTTGTGGGATCAAGTCCTGTGTTGGACTCCCTGCTGAGCGTGGAGCCTGCTTGGAATTCTCTCTCTCCCTCTCTCTGCCCATCCTCCCCACAAAATAAATAGATAAACTTAAAAAAAAAAAAAAAAACAGACAAATGGGAGAAGAACAGGCTACCCGTCCAATGAAAAGGCATGTTTGAAGCATCATTGTCATATAGGTCCAATATCTGAAATCTCATAATGTTTCTTGGTTTTGATTGCCAGTATCAGAGAACAAACTAAGAATTACACACATTCACAGAATAAATAAAATGATGATTTTTGTTTTACAATTTGCATTAGCCGATTTTATTTATTGTTTTAATCGATCACATTTCTGTTTGCTGAATTAAGGAAGAAAGGAATCAAGGAAGGAGGGAATCATTCAGAGACTTTGAGGCCTTAAAGAGAAAAGGAAGGGCTCTCAGTTATTGATCACCTACCTGGTTTAAGGCCACATGCATCTGATCCACCAAGAACACATAGAGCTCACTAATAAATGTCTGCAGTTCCTCCTGGCTTTCAAATGATGTTGTCTTCAAATACTTCTCTCTCACAATCTTTACTACAGCATGCTGTAAGAGGTACAGATCACCCATTTGATAACAGAGTCCAGTACCATGCTGACAACACAGGCCTCCCTTGAGCATCTGGTCTAAGGCTCATCAGAACTTCAGAAGATGATTGGTTTCTCCTTTGGTGACTGATAAGAGTGTCAGCTCTGATTTTCCTCTGATATCATGTGAAGAGAGTTATAAAGCTAAAGAAGACCTCAGCATTAGGTTTATGTATTACATCTCTCATCATGGCCACATGATACAAGAGAAAAAGGCCTGATTTGACAGTCTAGAGAATGGAATTCTGGTTCTAATCCTGCCACTGTACAACCTCAAAAATTACAGTTAGTACCTCATTTTCCTCATTTGTTATATGGATGTGTGTTTCTGGTATTATTATCTTACTTCAGAAGATGATTGAGAGGGGCGCCTGGGTGGCGCAGTCGGTTAAGCGTCCGACTTCAGCCAGGTCACGATCTCGCGGTCCGTGAGTTCGAGCCCCGCGTCAGGCTCTGGGCTGATGGCTCGGAGCCTGGAGCCTGTTTCCGATTCTGTGTCTCCCCCTCTCTCTGCCCCTCCCCCGTTCATGCTCTGTCTCTTTCTGTCCCAAAAATAAATAAACGTTGAAAAAAAAATTAAAAAAAAAAAAAAAAGAAGATGATTGAGAAGCCAAAGAAAGATAACAGGTAGGTGGTGAAGCTTAAAATGCTGTACAAATAACATATTGCTATAGCCATGACAGCTTTTATTCCCCTTAAGTTAATGTTATTGTCAGGTTTTGTACTAAGCAGTTTCCATGCATTATATTATTTAATTCTCATAATGAACCCATGTGATAATATTAGTATTATCCCTTATTGTTAGGCAAAGAAATTGAAGCTCAAAGAGGTAAAGTCACCATCCAGCTAGTAATGGCAGAACCAGGAATTAAACTAAGTTGTAATCATGCCATCTACTGAGAAGAGTGTTTTGCCTCCATCAGCATCAGTGTTTTTCACTTTATTACTTCCATGTGCTTTCTTTTTATCTGTTTAGTACAGGACAGGACACACAGTAAATGTGCTCAGAGAGGCAATCCAGTGTAGCAGTTAAGAATATGAGTTCTGGAGCAAGATTGCCTAAATTTAAGCCCCATCTTTAACCTTTACTATCTCTGTGATCTTAAGGAAATTACTTAACCAGTTAATATTGCATTTCTCCATCTGTAAAATGAGGAATATCTACCTCATAGGGTTGTTGTGAGGATTAAATTAGTAAAATTTGAAGCATTTAAAAATTTGTCTGGTGTAAGCAAACACTCAATAAATGTTAGCCATTATTATTTGGGAAATTATTATTAAGTAAATATTTCTCAAATCTTAGTGATTGTGTGGACGATGGAAAGGTTGGCAATGGGAGACAGAGTAGTCATGGAATCAGTAACATGTACAGAGTTTCATCCCTGCAACATGAAACCTGTCTCAAAACTTGCCCCCCTCAAGTAAAGACTTAGTTTCTTTTTTTTTTTTTTTTTTTTAAATTTTTTTTTTTTTTTTTTTTTTTTTTTAACGTTTATTTATTTTTGAGACAGAGAGAGACAGAGCATGAATGGGGGAGGGTCACAGAGAGAGGGAGACACAGAATCTGAAACAGGCTCCAGGCTCCGAGCTGTCAGCACAGAGCCCGACGCGGGGCTCGAACTCACGGACAGCGAGATCGTGACCTGGCTGAAGTCGGCCGCTTAACCGACTGAGCCACCCAGGCGCCCCAAGACTTAGTTTCTTAAAAGCTCACACGTGGAATGGATACTGAACCATTCCAAGGCTTTGCACAAGTAGAGTTTGTGGCATTCTATCATAAGGCACATTGCTAGCAAGAATGTGGAAGCATAGCTGGACAACTATAATTAAGAATGTAGAGAAGATGCTTCACAAAAATCCATGGAATAATTAAATGAATATTTACCTTGAGTTGTTCTTTGAAAGCAAAGTATTTTCCAGAGCAGTTAAGTTCATAGTTGAGCTGGCACTTCTGTTCCTCTAGGGTTTCACTATCCATATCACTCCCTAGTTTGGCCACCTGTTTTCCAAACATCCTGTGATACTCATCCAGAATGGCTCTAGAAATATTTTTGATCTGCATGTGGTAGTCACTCACCGCCTAGGAAAATACAAAATGTCTGGAAAGAGGCCTCAGAGAGATCAAGATGTGTAATGGAAGTCTGAAAGTGGATTGGGTTTTACATTCAATACTGCTTTAGGTACAAATTGCCCTTTTCAGCTCAGAGACCAGCCAAAGACTAAACACTATACACTATTCACTGTCTGCCACTGGTCACAAACAAAACCAGGAAGGGAAATATATGCAGCTACAATTTCTCACCCCTTCTGGAAAACATACTGAAGAGTCCATGCCTTATTTTCAAATGGGTATACTCAACATGTTATTATAGTTTCACCTTAGCTTTGGCACTTGCCTTTTGAGCTCCTCCTGTCCGACGGGTAAGAGGCGGCCTTGGCGGAATCATATCCTTGACCCTGTACCAGGAAAAAAAAAAACAACAAAAAATAAACAATGATCCGCAGATTTATGTTCTCTTATTCATACCTCCAAAGAGCCTATACGAGGGAGATCTAAGGTCTGTTCCCACATCACACTTGAGCACTGTGCATTTCTCTCATATAAAAGCCTAGATGTGAACCATAGAACAATATATGGCTGTGAACTAGATAGGGAAGAAGCCAGGAAGCAGCTACTCAGAAACTAACTAAGTTGTACTTTTTTTGGCTAATTTGAGCCCTGGCTTTACTCTCACACATTTTTTTAAACTGCTATTGCACTCAAGAGACTGTTTGACTCAGGAGTTGGAAAGATATGGGTGTTATGATTTTAGGTGCACTCAGAAGAGTCTCTGATAGCATGAAGTTTTGGAAATCCAAATGGTACAAGGCAAGTGAAAGCTTTTCTTTCCTGTCCATCGAGGATAAAAAGTGTACTCTTGGTCATAATTTATGACTGCATTCAATTACAATAATGATACCAGACTTTGTGGTGAGTAAGAAAGTATATTTTGTCACTGTCAACCTACTTATGCTAAACTTTCTACCTTCCATTTTCAGGAGACCCTACAAAAACTAGAGGAAATTAAGTTCTAGTTCTTCCTCCTTGTAGCTTCAGATTCCTGCTGAAGTATATAGTACTGCCTTAAAGTTTATAATCAAATTCACAAATTCAATTTTTCTTTAATAGGTCATATGTAATTGTATATCTCTGCTCTTGATTTCTAATTTTAATTTTATTTAATAGGTAATACAGTCATGATTCAGAACTTAAGAGGCATGAAACAACATATACTAAATTGTCTCCTTGTTATTAGCCTTGTTGACAACCTTGTCTTCCAGCCACCCAATTTCCTCTCCAGAGACAACGTTATCTATTCACTCATTCAAAATATATACTGACTGCCTATTATCCATCAGTCACTTTTCTAGATGCTGGGGATAGAGCATAAAACAAAGTAGATAAAAATTCTTGCCCTCATGGAGCTTGAATTCTAGCAGGGAAAGAAAGACAATAATTAAGATAAATATGTTAGTGATATGTGCTGTGAAGAAAAATAATGCAGGAAGGCAAATAGACTATGTTGGGAGCTAGGGTGGTGAAGTAGGGAAGCACATTTCATCAAGACACTTTACTGAGATGCTAACATTTGAGGAAAGACCTCAGGGAAGTGAGGAAGCAAGTTGTGTAGATATCTGGGATAAGAAAAGTATAGGCAAAGAGAACAGAAAGTGTAAAGGCTTTGCTGCAATAATGTGCTTGGCATGTGTGAGGAATAGCAGGAAGCAAGTATGGCTGGACTGAAAAAGTGAGAGCAAAGTACATACAGAATATGTAAGGAGTTGTAGGCCATTGTAAGGACTTTGACTTTTACTCAGAGTGTGCCAGGGAGTCACTGGTGGTTTCTGAGCAGAGGAGTTACATCAGTTGACCTCCATTTTAACACAATCATTATCGAATGTTGTATTAAGAATTGTCCAAATGTCCATCGACTAAAGAATGGGAAAAAATGTGGTACATCCATACAGTGAAATCTAATTTAATAACAAAGAAATGAAGTACTGATACATGTTACAGTATGGATGAACCTTGACAACATTACGTTAAACATGAAAGTTGCACACATCCTAGGATAGGATACATGCTCAGAAAAGACCAGAGAAGACCCCAAGCTTCCACCACTGACTGACCTACAGTCCCAGTGCAAGCAGGAAGTGAAGGTTGAGGCAGAAATGTAAACAGCCTTGTTAAGTGTTAAAAGAATGCTCCAGTATGGAATCATTTGCAGACAAAAGAAATATTTTTTGTTTTATTTTTATTTGTTTGATTATCTTAAGATCTTGGCATTTAAGGAAATCTCAATCAAAACATTGGCTGAAAAAAACAAACAAACAAAATAAACCAACCCACATTGGCTAAACACAATCTACCACTTCAACAATTAAGAACAGCAAACCCTGGGGAAGGGGAAAATCAGATTTCCAAAGTTTGTATAATATCCAAATGTCCAGTTTTCAACAACAAAAAATCATAAAATGTACAAAAAACATAAAAGTGTGCCTCTTTCGGGGCGCCTGGGTGGCGCAGTCGGTTGAGCGTCCGACTTCAGCCAGGTCACGATCTCGCGGTCCGTGAGTTCGAGCCCCGCGTCGGGCTCTGGGCTGATGGCTCAGAGCCTGGAGCCTGTTTCTGATTCTGTGTCTCCCTCTCTCTCTGCCCCTCCCTCGTTCATGCTCTGTCTCTTTCTGTCCCAAAAATAAATAAATGTTGAAAAAAAAATTTTTTTTTAAATAAAAAAATAAAAAAAAAAAAGTGTGCCTCTTTCAAAGGAAAAAAATAAATCTATAGAAACTGTTCCTGAAGAAGTCCACACTCAGATTTGCTACAAAAAGATGTGAAATAAAGCAATTTACTCAGGCTCAAGAGCTAAAGGAAACCACAAACAAGGAAAGAGAAATCAGGAAAATGATGTATAAACAGAAAGAAAATAGAATATCAGTAAAGAGACAGAAATTTTTAAAAGAACCAAACAGAAAGTCTGTAGTTGAAAAGTACAATAACAGAAAGGATAAATTTACTAGAAGGTTCAACAGATTTGGTCAGGCAGAAGAAAGAATGAGCAAATTTGAAGAGAGGATAATTGGAATTACACAATCTGAGGAACAGAAAGAAAAACAAATAAAAAAAAGTAAAGAGAGCCTAAAATCTGTGGTACACCATCAACATACACAATGTGTGTGACCAACATATACCCTATGAGAATCCCAGAAGGAGAAGAGAAAGGAGCAGAAAGAATTATGAAGAAATAATGGCCCCAAACTCCCAAAATATGGAGAAAGACATGAATCTATATATCCAAGAAGCATAACAACTTCCAAGCAGAATAATCTTGAAGAGATCTACATTAAGATAACTTGTAGTCAAATTGTCAGAAGCCAGAGACAAGAGAAAAACTCAAAAAGCAATGAGAGGAGTGACTTGTCACAAAAGATAAACAGATAATTTCAATAATGTCAAAAAGAATAACACAAGCCATGGAGGCCAGAGGTACTAGAGTAACATATTTAAAGTTTTGAAAGAAAAAAGAATGCCTGCCAAAAATTCTATATACAGCAAATTATCCTTCAAGAATGAAGAAGAAATTAACAAAACAAACAAAAACTAAGAGTCTATCTTAAATACAGAGAACAAACTGAGGGTGGATGGAGGGGTGGGGAGAGGGGAAAATAGGTGATGGGCATTGAGGAGGGCACTTGTTGGGATGAGCACTGGGTGTTGTATGTAAGCCAATTTGACAATAAATTATATTTAAAAAAACTAAGAGTCTATTAGTAAGACCTAATTTATAAGAAATGCTAAAGGGAGGGGTGCCTCAGTGGCTTAGTCAGTTGAGCATTTGACTTCGGCTCAGGTCATGATCTCAAAGCATGAGTTCAAGCCCTGCATCGGGCTCAGTGCTATCAGCATGGGGCCCACTTCAGTTCCTCTGTCCCCCCCTCTCTCTTTCTCAAAAATAAATACACTTAAAAAAAAAAAAAAAAGAATGCTACAGGGAGCCCTTCAGGCTGAAATGAAAGAACAACTAGTCAGTAACTGTAAGGTAACTGAAGAATAAGGAACACTGGTAAAGGTAAACATGAAAGCCAGTATTATTGTACTTCTGGTTTTAAACTCCTTTTTACTTGTTTGGGGAGCCTGGGTGGTTCAGGTCATGATCACATGGTTCGTGGGGTCGAGCCCCACATCAGGCTCTGTACTGACAGCTTGGAGCCTGGAACCTGCTTCAGATTCTGTGTCTCCTTCTTTCTGTATCCCTCTCCTGCTCACCCTCTGTTTCTCTCTCTCAAAAATAAACAAACAGTAAAAAATTTTTTTTAAATAAAAATAACCCCCTCTTTACTTGTTTGTAGAAGGCAAATGCACAAATTATAATTAGAAATATTTGCTAATAGGCACACAATGTATAAAAATATAATCTGTGACAATAATAATATAAAAAGGGAAAGATGGAGATATAGAGAGGCAGGGTGAATAGTATTGAAACTTAGTTGGTATTATTCCAATTAGATTGTTAAAGGTTTAAGATGGTCATTATAGGGGCACCTAGGTGTCTTAGTCAACTAAGCATCCAACTCTGGGTTTCTCCTCAAGTCATGATGTCATGAGTTCAAGCCCTGCATAGGTCTCTGCACTGTTAGTGCTTGGGATTCTCTCTCTCCTCTCTCACTGCCCCTACACTGCTCTTTCTCTCAAATAAATAAACAAACTTTAAAAAAAAGATGGTCATTATTATTTCCAAGGTAACCACTAAGAAAAAAGAATGAAGATTCAAATTACTAAAATCAGAAATAAATATGGGGACAGTACTCCCCATTTTTATAGAGGTAAAAAGAATTATAAGAGAATACCATGAACAGTTGTACATCAACAAACTGGATAACCTAGATGAAATGGACAACTTCCTAGAAACACAATCAAAGCACTATGGTACAATATAAAAAAAGTTTTTTAAAAATTGCACTTATTTATATGTGACATGGGTGTATATGTGTGTATTTTAGGAACTTTAACTCCAGAAGGATAAATACCAATTTTTTTAAAATGGTTATCACTGGGGCACCTGGATGGCTCAACTGGTTAAGCATCTGACTCTCGATTTGGGCTCAGGTCATGATCTCATGGCTTATGGGATCAAGCCCTGCATCAGGCTTTGAGCTGACAATGCAGAGCCTGCTTGGGATTTTCTCTCTCTCTCTCTCTCTCTCTCTCAAAATAAATAAATAAACATTTTAAAAAGATTCTTAAGTGGTTATCACTGGGTGGGTAGAAATCTGAGTATTTTTATATGCTTGCTGATCTCAATTTTCTCAAAATCTTGACTTTTTTTTTAAGTTGATGTATTTATTTTTGAGAGAGACTTGGGGAGGGGCAGAGAAAGAGGGGGAGAGAGAATCCCAAGCAGGCTCCACACTGTCAGCACAGAGCCTTATTTGGGGCTTGAACTCACGAACCATGAGATCATGACCTAAGCCAAAATTAAGAATCGGGCGCTTAACCAACTGAACCACCCAGGCATCCCTTGATTTTTCTTTTTTTTTTTTTATGCTGAGCATATACTGCTTTTGTAATAAGAAGACAACTATAACAAAAGAAACTTAATCTGGGCTAAAAAACCAGAAAACTGTCTGCTGCTTAGTCTAGGGAAATTATATTTACGGAGACAATCTGAATTCCTTTTATTTATATCTAAAATGTTTTTGCAAAAAATATATATATAAATATAAGAACCATTGCTACACACCTTCTGGCTAGCTCCTCTGGCATTCGCTTTGGAACCAAGGCTTTGTCCAGCTGAATCTCCAACACAATGTATGTGCCTGCTTCTACATATTGCTGTAAAGATATTTTTCTCTCATTTATTCTTTCCATTAAGAACAGATATTTATGAACAAATTTTAGTAACATAGGATAACATATACAATATAAGAAAATTGCATATACAACTATACATATATAGTGTGATCTTGACTGTCAAAATATTCTTTATATAGAAAAATAACTGGAAAGAAAAATAGTTACAGTGGTTATCTCTTGCATAAAAGGATTTTCAATTTTATTATTGGAAACTTCTACCTCAGCTGAAGCACTGTTTAACTTGTTCAATACTTTTCTTGTAACTGTTTTAAGTGAATGCTATTCTTTCTGCCACCAAATCTTCCAAGTCCAAGCATTTCCAATCAGAAATATTCTGACATTCCCATTCACAGAATCCACATCACCATCTACCAGCTGCAGTTTGATGGACATTTCTATCCAAATTTTTTTCCAGCACCCTAAATACAGCATGTCCAAAATTTATCATTTCCCTTATATTGATCTCTCTTTGACTTATGATTTTGTAATCCTTCTCGAAAGTGAGGCTTGAAACCTGCGTTATCTTTAGCTTTTCTTCCTCAGCACCCTTAAAGCTCCCCAATTCCAAATCTTGCCTCTTCAAGTTTCTGATTTTCCTTACTACAATCTCTTCCCTAAATCAAACTATCATCACACACTCACCTGTACAATTAGAAAAACCTATAAACCAATATTTGAAGCCCCTACCCCAACTTCATTTTCTCTGTTTTCACTTCCTTGCAAGAGTTCTACCCTGAAATACATAGGAGATCTTATTTCTACATGACTTAAAAATCATTAATAGGAGTCTCCAAGATGAAGCTCAAGAGTTCCTTATCAGCTACATAATGAAGTCCAAACTTGTTAGCAAATCTTTCAGTCTTTCTGCAACTCAACACAGCCTCTCTCTCCTTTCTCACCTCCGTCTAGAAATTCTCGTTTCTTTTCATCTCTATTCCATACACTAAATTAACTGATACACTCTAAATTCTGCTACCTTCTTTGTGTCCTGACTTGGGCTGTTCCTTTGCCCTGAAATGCCTACCCTTTCATCTTCATCCGGCAAACTATTCTCTTCATCTTTCACTACTTAGCTCAAATGCCAGCTCTTCCATGAAGCCTTCTGAGACTGCTTTATCCTAGGAGCGATTCATCTGTATTATGTGAGCCCAAACAGCACTTTTATTTGTACCTCTATTATAATATTCATCAAAATTCTGTGTTATGGTTAGTTATGTACCAATCTGTTTCACCCACCAGACTGTTGAGTGTCTTGAGGGCAGATGAGTAAATGCTACAGATGATGCATCTCTGCATGATTTCTAATATATAATACAGTAGAATTACTAAAACACATAGTTTTTTAATGTTAGAAAGGACCTAAGGTTAATTTGGTACTACCTGCTCATTTTAGAGAGTCTCAACAAGACAAAGAAATTTACCCAAAGTTATAAACTAGTCATGGCAAATATGGGATGGTAATTGAGATAATGAGAATTTTTCACAATACCATACTATCTTGCTCAGTAAAAAACTGATGAATTTAAACTTAATTTTCCAACTCTTTATGCATAGTTACCTGTCCTTCTGGATTGTGGCTTAGAGAGGGTTCAAATTCCAAAGGAGTATCTGAGCTCTGAGATTTTATACTAGGTGCTTGCTGAAAGAAAATGAACATGCCTCAAAAACTGAATTCTTACATGGTCTTCCCAATGGCAGGAACAATGATCATTAAGTTGCAACAAAAGGCAAACTAAATTGATGCAATTCACCCAATAATCAGTACAAGCCTGTGAAATGTAACAAAACTAGCAAAATCATCACCTTCTCAACAACCTACCATATCCCCAGGCCTAGGCCTTCCTTCTATATCCTTTTCTTTGACTGCTTTATCTTCTTTCAGGTTCTTTGAAACAACTAGTTTAGACAATGGAGAATTAATTCCTCCTATTTTATTATTCTGAATCAAATGATGGCCAGTATCCCGGAACAAGCTAAATAAACATTTGGTCTGAAAAGAAACAAAAACAAAAACAAAAAAAAAATGCAGTGAATCACAGGTGAATGAGACAAATTTGAAAGAAACTCACATTATTCTTTAAAAACATTTAGTTTTCTAGATAATTTCAACATTGTAGAATCAGAGGGAAATAGGGAAAAGAAAAACTTCACTGAATCGCCATACTTGTTGAACAGGTAAAACCCTCATAGAAAATTAGCTATCTATCCTATCATTTAAATTATTACAATGAGATTGTTCAACATCGCTTGGTTTTGGTGTTTTGTAACTCTTGTTCCTAGAAAACTTTTAATTTTTGATACATAATTTCAGATTAACTTTAAATGGTAGATATGGGAAATAGGTTCAAGAATTCCTCAAATTTACACAAATGGGTTAAAAAGGGTTAGGGCCCAGAGCTGCTGCAGGGCAAAAGCCCCCAAGGTTAGCTAGCTAGACTAGCTAACTAGTAACTTGTTATCTTTAAAATTGCATGCTCCATCAATCTGAAACTTTAAAGAAGACAGCTAATCCGTTGTATCACCTACAGGAAACTACTTATCATCTGGCACCAATATATTACTGTGCTTTGACCACAACTTTAAATGCTACTTTCCTCCCAGACCCTTTGCTTCTTACACATATGAGTTAATGATTCCTGTTTCCGTCTGCACACTCACCACGTATGTAAAATCTTGAGAACTCAATAAATATGGAGACGAAATCCCTGTTCAGGGCTCTTGTCTCCTCCCAGACATTAGCCTCTCTCATTTTCATTTCTGTGTCAGTGTCTGCTCTCTTGCCGGACAAGAGAGAATTTAGGATTCCTGATCTGTAACAGGTAGAATTTATTTCTGCATAAGAAATATCTAATTACTACTTGCCTATCAACTATACTTGGAAAAATAGGGCAAGTTTAAAATTCAACCTAAAAATTTTGTATGGGAAAATCAAACTATAGATAAATGAAGAAGAATCGTAACATTTTTTAATAATTTTTTTATGTTTATTTATTTTTGAGAGAGAGAGAGAGAGGGAGACAGAGTGTGAGCGGGGCAGGGGCAGAGAGAGACAGTGGGACACACAGATTTTGAAGCAGGCTCTAGGCTCTGAGTTGTCAGCACAGAGCCCCACGCGGAGCTCAAACTCACGTACCATGAGATCATGACCTGAGCTGAAGTCAGATGCTTAACCAACTGAGCCACCCAGGTCCCCCAGAATCATAACATTTTTTAAACTAAACAACATGGTTGAAGTCTAAATAGAATTTATGCTGAGTGAAAGAAGCCAGACTAAAAAACAAAGAGGGGAAGACTGGTCAGAGGTATGAGAGGATAAGAACAGACACAAGAAAGTTTGGGGGGGGCAGGAAATGGATATTTGCCTTATCTTGATTGTGGTGATAGTTTCACTGATGTGCTATAAATATTCATATACATGTCTTTGTGTAAATGCAGGTTTTCAGTTCTCTTAGGTAGGTTCTTAAAAATGATTTTGTTGAGGGGAGCACTTGGGTGGCTCAGTCTGTTGAGTGTACAACTTCAGCTTAGGTGCTGATCTCATGGTTCATTAGTTCAAGCCCCGCACTGGGCTTGCTGCTGTCAGCACAGAGCCCACTTCAGATCCCCTGTTCCCCTCTCTCTCTGTCCCTCCCTCGCTTGTGAGAGCCTCTCTCTCTCTCTCTCTCAAAAATAAGTAAACATTTTAAACAATGATTTTGTGGGTTGTACGCTAAGTTAATGTTTAATATAGATTTTCTATGTAGTTTTTCTACCAAGTATTAAGATTGAAATATTGAAATTTCTAAATGTCAGATTATCTCTCTTTCAATTCTGTTAGTTTTTGCTTTAAGTATTATGAGTTTCTATTGTTAGGTGTGTATACATTTATAATTTATATATTTATTTTACACAATACTTTGTAAATTCTTTCTGATTAATTGACCCTTTAATCATTATGACATGCCACTCTATGTTGTTAGTAATACTTCCTGTCTTGAAGTCTATTTTGTCTGATATAAATATAGCCACTCCGCTCTGTTATGTTTTCTATTTGCATAGCATATTTTTTCCAACCATTTGCTACAATCTCCATGTATCTGAATCTAAGTGTGTCTGTTTTTAAATAGCATATTATTGAATCTTGATTAAAAAAAATTTTTTTTTAAATTCATTCATCAGTCATTTTTGAGAGAGAGAGAGAGACAGAGTGTGAGTGGGGGAGGGGCAGAGAGAGAGGGAGACACAGAATCCGAAGCAGGCTCCAGCCTCCAAGCTGTCAGCACACAGCCCGATGTGGGGCTCAAACCCATGAACCACAAGATCATGACATGAGCCAAAGTTGGATGCTCAACCAACTGAGCCACCCAGGCCCCCTGAATCTTGATTTTTTTTTAAATGTGGTCTTATAATCTCTGTCCTTTCATTGGGGTATTTAACACTACTTACATATAAAGTTATCACTGAAATATTTACATTTATGTTTGCCATTTTACTATTTGTTTTCTATATATCTTCTGTCTTTTTTGTTCCTCTGTTCCTCCTTTAAATGCCTTCTATTATGTTAAATATGTATATGTACACACACACACACACACACACACACACACACACACACACACAATTTTCTTGGCCATCCTAACTAATCACAATGTATATCACACTGATATTAACTTAATTCTGGTATAATGTAGAAATTTTAGCACACTGTAGTTCCATTCTATCCTCCCTCCTTTATGTTACTATTATCATACAAATTAAATCTATACATGTTATAACCCAACAATATAATTAATGCTTTATATAATGCCTTTCAAAGAAATTAAGAGTAAAAATAAAAAAAATACATACTGTATTTCTGAAATCTTTTATATTAACTTAAATTTAGACATTTCTAGTGCTCTTTGTTTCTTCCTGTGGACTCAAGTCAGCAATCAATGCCATATCCTTTCAAGCAGAAGAACTTCCTTTAGTGTTTCTTACAAGACAAATTTGTTAGCAACAAATTCTTTCAATATTTGTTTATCTTTGGATGTCTTTATTTTACCTTCCTTTTTGATTGCTAGCTTTTTCATTGAGCACTTTGAATATGTTATTCGACTGCCTTCTGGATCCATTGTTTCAGAAGAAAAATCAGCTGTTAAATACATTGCAACTATAAGCAATGAGTTGTTTTTCTCCTGTTGAATTCGTGATTTTCTCTTTATCTTTCAGCAGTAAACTCTAATGTCTATGTTGTAGATGCCTGTATGCTTATCCAACCTGGGATCCTCTGAACTTCTTGGATATGTAGATTAATGTTTTCATCAAACATGAGACATTTCTAGACATTATTTTGCCATGTATCTTTTCTGCCCCTTACTCTCTTTCCTGGGACTCTCATTTCAGTTATGTTGGTTGCTCTCCACAAATTTCAACCAACAGCATTGCTGGGCATAGGTCCTTCATCCACTGCTCCAAATTGTGTAAGTCTTCTTCTATGGCAGCAAAGTTGCTGGTCCTCACAGCCTATCCTGCCCTAGAATAATCACTGTACTGGTTAAGCTAAAGAAGTGGAGTAGGGAACAACTTAGGGAAGTTTTAGAAGCAGCCCTAACCAAGAAAGCCTCAAACTCCATAGTTTTTCATGCATTAATACTCCTCAGTTTGTTGATGCCTTTGGTCAATTTCCAGAGTGCTGAATGGTTTTTTTGCCAATTTGTCCAATTTTACAGCTGCTTTTGGTGGTGGTGGGGAGAATATTTGACAATCTTCTCACTCAGACATAGCCAGAAAGATTTCCTCTCCAATATTACCTGTATATATATACATATATACATATATATTTAATTATGATTATATATTTTTTAAAAGTTGTGGTCATATTGAATGTAGTTTTATACCCTGATTTTTCATTTAACAGATTATCACATGTATCCTTTCATGTTTTAAAATTTTTCATAAGGTAATTTTTAATGTATATACAATAGTCTCCAATCACCCCTACTACACCCCTAGTACTACACTCCTAGTACCTTACATATTTTATCTCATTTAATATGCAAAACAATTCTAGGAAAAAAGCACTGTCTTCATTTATAATAAATTTATTTATAATAAATCAATTAATTAATTAAAGTTGAGAGAAACTTAGTCACTTGCCTGAAGTTACCCAGCTGGTTAATTCCGGAATTGAAACTAGAGGCTGACTGACATCAAGGCCTATAACCTTTCAATTATAATATACTACTTCCCTCAGATATATCTTCATTTAGTAAAATTTGGATACAATTCTACTTGTTCCTTTAAAATAGATTCCTGGAAGTAGGAATGCTACAGGAAAAAATATAAGTATTCTAAGCTTCTTAATACATACTAACAAAATTTTTTTCATGGTTTGTACTAATTTACACTTCTAGCAGTGAATGAGAGTTGCTTTATCACACCTTTCCCAACAATGGGCATTACCATGTTTTAAAGAATTGACTAATTCTACAGGTAAAATGGTATTTTATTATTATTTTAATTTGCAGTTGTTTGATTCTAAATAAGGCCAAATGTTTCTTCTTCTTTTATTTATTGACCATTGGCATTTCTTTTTTTGTCTAGTACCGTTTCATGTACTTTGCCCTTTAAAACAAAATTAGTGTGTTTTTCTTATCAATTTGATAAAGTGCTTTATATTTTAGGAATAGTAACCATCTTTCCTACATATATTCAAATATTCTCCCGTTTTTCAGTTACATTGTAATTTTGTTTATGATGGTTTCTCCTAAACATAGAAGCTATTCATTTTTTGTTAATCTAAATCTTTTATATCTTTCATTGCTCTCAAGCCTAGGAAAGTCTTTCCTGAGTTCATATTTTTAAATTAATAGCCACTTCTACTTTTATATTTTTCACATTTAACAATGTTAATAAACTCATTTGCAACTTATTTTTATCTATGCTATATGTAACATTTTGGCATTCTTTTTTTCCATTTAACTATTGACACAGCATTAACAATTATCTTTTTTAATAGATGCATATTGAATCATTTTTATTTACAATCATTTTCTAAGCTTTTCTCTATTATAGACATTTTAAACTTATTTTTTAAATTTTTTTTAATGTTTATTCATTTTTGAGAGACAGAGAGAGAGCATGAGCAGGGGAGGAGCAGAGAGAGAGGGAGACACAGAATCCGAAGCAGGCTCCAGGTTCTGAACTGTCAGCACAGAGCCCGATGGGGGACTCAAACACATGGACCGCGAGATCATGACCTGAGCTGAAGTCAGAGGCTCAACCGACTGATCAACCCAGGCGCCCCTTAAACTTATTTTTAGGGGTGCCTGGGTGGCTCAATTGGTTGAGTATCCGACTTCAGCTCGGGTCAAAATCTCAGGGTTGGTGGGTTCGAACCCCACGTGGGTCTCTGTGCTGGCAGCTCAGAGCCCTGAGTCTGCTTCGGATTCTGTGTCTCTCTGTCTCTCTGCCTCTCCGCCACTTGCACTCCATCTCTCTCTGTCTCTCAAAAATAAATAAATGTTAAAAAATTAAAAAAAAAAACTTATTTTTAATTTTTGCTATCATAGATCCCAAAAAGTTTTTCTGAATACGCAGTTGGGTTTTTTATGTCATTAGGAATTTTAATTTACACACTGCGACATTCATCACTGCTAGCTCTTTTTCAAATTTCATTTGCTTTTCCACTCTGCCAAACCTAACCCAGATACTTTTGCATATGCCATGTTTTCAAAGAAAAACAAATAGTGTAAGTAAAACAGATGGACATTTCTGTCACTAACAGTTAAGATTTATAGTATTTGTAGACAGATGACAAACTGAAATCTTATGATGTTTCCCCTCTTTGTATTCTACAAAACATTTTTAACACTCTTTACAGTAATTGCAATAATTGGAAACACTACATATAGATTTTTATTTGTACTCATAGTCCATGCACATCTTTTTCTTTGTAATGCTTCACACACTTTCAGAAAGGAAGGCAAACCATTCAATATTGCCAAATCTATTCTAATGCTAAAAATTGTATTACAGAACATGAGAAAGTTCTAGAGACTAAAACTGAAGGGCGAACATGGAGTTTTGATTCTATTAAATTATTTCCTTCAGATACATCCTTATAAGTGTGATTTCTGAGTCAAAGGATTTCTGGGGCACCTGGTGGCTCAGTCGGTTAAGCATCCAACTTCGGCTCAGGTCATAATCTCACGGTTTGTGGGTTCAAGCCCGCGTCGGGCTCTGTGCTGACAGCTCAGAGCCTGGAGACTGCTTCGGATTCTGTGTCTCCCTGTCTCTCTGCCCCTCCCCCCTCATGCTCTGACTCTCTCTCTCTCTCTCTCTCTCTCTCTCTCTCTCAAAAATAAATAATATATAGAAAGAGTTTACTACTCAGTTGGTTTGCAAATAGATGATAGGTCTTTCATGACTCCATTATTGAAAAATAGCTGTCCTAATAATAATGAAATAGTAATATGTTTTTGTTATTATTTTTGTTGTGTTTTATGAAGACTCAATTTCTCCTAAGAAAAATATGGTAAAACTGATTTTTTGTTTGGGGAAAAATACACATATATATATTCTATATTTATATGTAGACATATAGATAGATAAAAAGATAGATGATTTTAACATTTTTAACACCTAAAAATCACTAATCAGCTCATGGATTTAAGTTTTGTATACTTAACACAATAGACTTCTTTCATTGTCTTAAAGATTATGTATCTGACTGTATTGAGTAAAATTGAAATATGACAAACTACATATTTAAAGTATACAATTTGATTAATTTTGACATGACATATGTATACACATGTGAAACTATCACCACAATCAAGATAACCAGCATTTCCATCATCCCTAACACTTTCTTCACATTCTTTTGTAATCCATCCCTCTCTCTATTCCTGTTCCTAAGCAACCACTGGTCAGCTTTAGGTCACCACAGATTATTTTCTTAGAATTCTATTTAGATGAAATAATACATTATGTACTTTCTTTTATCAGCCTTCTCTCATTTAACATAATGCATTTGAGATTCATCCATGCTGCACGTATCAATAGTTCATTCCTTTTTATCACTGAGTAGGATTTCATTATATAGATATACCACAAAATTTGTTTTTCTGTTCACCTGTTCATAGAGGTTTAGGTTGTTTCCAGTTTTTGGCTTTTCATTATCCTAAAATTTTTTAATGTTTTATTTATTTTTGAGAGAGAAAATGATGTGGGGCTCAAACCCACAAATTTTGAGACCATGACCTAAGCTGAAATTGGATGCCCAACCAACTGAGCCACTGGGGTGCTCCTTCACTATCCTAAAGTTTTTAAGGTTCAATGACAGAATGACTGCAAGGTGCTATATTTACCATCCCAGTATACCAATGGTTCCAAACTTCAAGTGCAAAGATTTGTATGCTAAAGATGTAAGTAAACACATACATAAAGGATAAATTAGGATAATACCTTCTGTATAATTTTTTCTTACCTTTTCATAGACTGTACTGTCTAGGTAAGGGTAAACATGAAAAGCTCCCCGAATCCTCTTCACACCTGGATACAGCAATGGGACCATATTCACATAAGCCACACCATGAAATGAAAGCTGACTTTCATCATCAGTCTAAAGGAATAAAACCAGAGAGCTGTTAGTGCTGTAGAGCAATGTAGCAGAAGGTATGGAGCTCTTAGTTTTTCAAAGACCTGGCTTTAGGAACTAGCTATGCTCCTTAACTATTTGACTTGGCCAGTTACATAGATATTTTGGATCTACATTTCTTTATCTTCAAAATGGGTTTAATAATACCACAATCACTGAAATAATGCATATCAACGGTGTTAATGAATAGTAAAGGCAGTAGTCGGATAACACATGCTCCAATTAATTGATTATATATATATTCAACTAAAAAAGTCAATTTAACAATATTGCTTCTTAGGAAAAAATGAAGCTTTGTAAAATAATTACAACAACGAAAAGAAATCAGAAGATGCGGCTTTTAGCTTTAGTTCACAGATTTTTATGAATGAAAGGGATCTTACAAATCATCATATTAAATAGACTTGAATATGCCTAAATTCTAAACAATTGGTGGAGTTGTTTCAGAGTACTGTATTGAGAAAGATTCTTTTTTTTTTTTAACGTTTATTTATTTTTGAGACAGAGAGAGACAGAGCATGAACGAGGGAGGGTCAGAGAGAGAGGGAGACACAGAATCTGAAACAGGCTCCAGGCTCTGAGCAGTCAGCACAGAGCCCGACGCGGGGCTTGAACTCACAGACGGCGAGATCGTGACCTGAGCCAAAGTCAGACGCTTAACCGACTGAGCCACCCAGGCGCCCCGAAGATTCTATACCCTTATCTGGGTTCAGAAAGAAACAACGTTTTGATTAATCAGTAATATCTGCCATGGATGAGGGAGGATGAATGATAGTTTGCCACTCTGTATTTGCCATCGCTAATTTTACCTAATTTTTTTTTTATTTTTTTTTCAACGTTTTTTATTTATTTTTGGGACAGAGAGAGACAGAGCATGAACGGGGGAGGGGCAGAGAGAGAGGGAGACACAGAATCGGAAACAGGCTCCAGGCTCTGAGCCATCAGCCCAGGGCCTGACGCGGGGCTCGAACTCACGGACCGCGAGATCGTGACCTGGCCGAAGTCGGACGCTTAACCGACTGCGCCACCCAGGCGCCCCGCTAATTTTTTTTTTAATGTTTATTTATTTTTGAGACAGAGAGAGACAGAGCATGAGCAGGGCAGGGGCAGAGAGAGAGGGACACAGAATCTGAAGCAGGCTCCAGGCTATGAGCTGTCAGCACAGAGCCCCATGCGGGGCTCAAACTTGTCAACTACGAGATCATGACCTGAGCCGAAGTCAGACGCTCAACTGACTGAGCCACCCAGGTGCCCCGCTAATTTTGTCTAAACCCCCATCACAAAGATGAATAACATGTTAATAAATATAACTTAACATAATTTTTAATGGTTTGCCATAGAAAACTTTCATAGGGAAAAAATTTACTGAAAGAAAACACATTTAATTCCCACAAAATTAAAAGTAATCTCTTTGATTTCACATATTACAATAAGTAGAATTTAGATTTGGGGCGTCTGGGTGGCTCAGTCGGTTTAGCATCCGACTTCGGCTTAAGTCATGATTTTGCGGTTTGCAGTTCATGAGTTTGAGCCCCATGTGGGACTCTGTGCTGACAGCTCAGAGCCAGGAGCCTGCTTCAGATTTTGTGTCTCCCTCTCTCTCTGCCCCACCCCAGCTCAGGCTCTGTCTCTCTCTCAAAAATAAATAAACATTAAAAAAGAAAAATTTTTTTAAAAAGTAGATTTAAAAGTCTTACATATATATAATAACATTGTGTTGCTAAGGAAAGTTAGCAATGTATATTTTATATTACAAAGGGAGAAGTGGTTACTGGCAGTACTATATTTATTATGTAAAAATGTCTATTTTAAAAATCAAAAGGGGGCGCCTGGGTGGCTGTCGGTTAAGCTTCCGACTTCGGCTCAGGTCATGATCTCTAGGTTTATGAGTCCGAGCCCCGCGTTGGACTCTGTGCTGACAGCTCAGAGCCTGGAGCCTGCTTCAGATTCTGTGTCTCCCCATCTCTCAGCCACTTCCATGCTCATGCTCTGCCTCTCTCTGTCTCTCAATAATAAGTAAACATTAAAAAAAAATTTAAGATAAAAAAATAAAAATCAAAAGAATTTAGGTACTTGTTAATTGTCTGCTGTATACCATGAATCATGCTAGGTACTATAGAGGATACAAAGTAGTCTATGACAGTATTCCTACCCTAAGGGAGTTTATGTACAAACAGAAAAGACCAGACATGCACAAATAAAACAACAGAGAACATGTTCTAGGCTCACAAAGCTAGATCTTTTCAGAATAATGTACATCAATGAGCCCTATTACTCTAATTAGTAGGCTAAAACATTTTAAGTAGGTATGTCGAAAAGAAATTCAGGAAGATGTATTAGGTTGAGCCATATTCCCAATATTTAACTACTTTGACCTATAAAAATGGCTATTTTGTGTGGTTTTACCTATAGTAAAACCATTTTAAAGAGCTAAAGGGAAATAGGATGTCTAGGAATAAAGCCTAAACAGTTTTTAGTGGACAATAGGGAGCTAGGGTGACCAGTCATCCTGATTTGCCAGGGACAGGAGATCTTCCTGGGACATGCGATTTTCAGCACTAAAACCAGGAAACTACTTGACAAATCAGGTTAAGTTAGTCACCCTAGAGAGCACCCACATCAGTTCACACATTCCTTCTGTATCAGAACTAGAAGCAGAATAACAAGCACCTGGGTGGCTCAGTTTGGTTAAACATCTGACTTGGGCTCAGGTCATCATCCTGCGTTCATGGATTCAAGCCCCGTGTTGGGCTCTATGCTGACAGCTCAGAGCCTGGAGCCTGCTTTAGATTCTGTGTCTCCCTGCTCCTCCCCTGCCTGTGCTCAGTTTCTCTCTCTCAAAAATAAATAACCATTTAAAAAATTTAAAAAATAAAGAAGCAGAATAATAGGTTGGGTCTGACCAGGCATTTCTTCTACAGCTATCATTAAGGGAACAAATTTACCTTATCAAATTTTGCAGCTTTCCCTTTGGGTACAGTAGTCAGAGGAACTCTTGTGATCTCTACAGGCCAAAAGCGGCAATCAACAATTCGCTTCTGAAAACTGCAAATTAAAAATTAGCCCATTAGAATTGTATGAAAAAATCAAGTTAGTATAATTTAAAGGGAAGACTCTTTTTAAAAGTAATGGAATACACAAAGATATATAAACATTTTTATTAGGTAGGTGGGTTGTTTTTAGCTTCCTAAATTTATAAAATTCCAAAAATAATTCTACTGTACTGCTAGCAGAAGCAAACTATACATTGTTGAAGCAATCTGTAAATGTGAATCAAAAGCCTTAAAATGGTCATAATCTTTGACCCAGAAATTTCACTTCTAGTAATTTGTTCTAAAGAAATAATCAGACAAGTATGCAAATCATATAAAATATGTTTATACTGTGAAAATAGAGTAGCACTTACAGTGTCAGCTCTGACATGTAAGGAGCTTAGAAGTTGTTGCTCCTGTCCTCATAACAACAATAAGAAGCAGGTCAAACTGAAAAATCAATGACTTTTCTTAGATCCATCTAAGAATTAAGTTCATGGGGCAAATCACCACCATAAAATTTGGAGGAGAGGCAAGTACAGAGAATCACAGCTGACGTCAGTGTACAGGTCGGAGAAAGCAATGGAGTCAATAAGTTGTGGAAACACTTTAATGGTAATTTTGACAAATTGCTGGAGGCTGGATTAGCCAGAGTTATAGACTCCACACTTTTTTGGCTTTAAAACAAGGAGTCACTTCAGATATTCATGGTGAAGATATGAGAAAAATCCTCTTAAGTAGGAAGAAGGGAACAGTAAGTATTTTGAAATATGCCTGGAGTGTTACCCATAACAAATGCTTACCCTTTAAGGGAAACTATTTTACCAGAGTCTTATCTGATGCGAGAGAAGGGCAATTAGACAATTCTAGTTCTGTCTAGCCTTCCTGTTTCACATAAGAAGTAAAAAATACTATTAAACACTTCTGATTGTCACAGGCCAGGAAGTCAAACCCATTAAAATACTAAGTTTAATTACAGTATTTTAAAATACTTCCCCTTCCAAACACCTTATCACCACACCAACAGGGTTCTGGTATAAGAACAGTGGATTTGAGAGGCTGCAAAACACAGACCCTTTTTTAGGCAAACTCAAAGACAACGGGGGGGGGGGGGAGGAACAAAAAAGGAAACTGAAGCCTCTAGCACGTACAGTTACAGCAAACATTAAACACAGCCCAGCTCCAAGCCACACTAACAGAAAACTTCACACTAAAAACCCTAATTACCTCATTTCTTATCACCCAATATATAATGTCCAGGTTCCAATAAAAAATTACAAAGAATACTAAAAGGCAAGAAAAAATACTGAAGAGACACAACATAAGAACTAGACTCAGATATGACACAAAATTTCGAATGATTATATAGGGAATATTTTAATGTTTTTTAAATTTATTTTTGAAAGAGAGAGCAAGAGAGTGAGTGAGCACGAGTGGGGGAGGGACAGAGAGAGAGGGGGACAGAGGATCCGAAGCGGATCTGCACCAACAGCAGTGAGCCAGATACAGGACTCAAACTCACGAACCTCGAGATCATGACCTGAGCTGAAGTCCAACGTTCAACTGCCTGAGCCACCCAGATGCCCCAATCATGTAGGGAATTTAAAATAACTATAATTAATATGTTAAGAGCACTAATGGAAAAAGTAGACAAACTGCAAATAATGTAATAGGGAGATGGAAATGTAAGCAGAGAGACGGAAACCCAAGAAAGAATAAAAAAGAAGTGCTAGAAACAAGAAACACTGAAACAAAAATGAAGAATTCATTTGATGGACTTAGTAGATTGAACAATGCTGAGGAAATCATCAGTGCATTTGAAGATATGTCAATAAAAAATGCCCAAACTAAAATGGAAAGGAGAAAAAAATGAAAAAAAATTAGAATATCCAAGAACTGTGGAACAATTATAGAAGATATAACAGGAATACCAGAGGAAAAAACAGAAAAAAGAACCAAAGAAATATGTGAAATCATAATGACTGAGAATTTTACTAAATTAATGACAGATACCAAACCACAGATACTGAAAGCTCAGAGAAGAGTAAGCATCATAAATACCAAAACAAAACAGAAAACAAACAAAAAAACCCTATGTCCAGGTATATCATATTCAAACTGCAGAAAACCACAGAAAAAGAGAAAATATTTAAAGAAGACAGAGGGGAGAGAAACCACAAACACCTTACCTATAGAGGAACAAGAATAAGAGTTACATTGGATTTCTCTTCAGAAACCATGCAAGCAATAAGAGATGGAGTGAAATATTCAAAGTTTCTGGAAAAAAACACACCACCAACTTGGATTTCTGTATCCAGAGAATTATCCTTCAGAAGCGAAGGAGAGGGTGCCTGAGTGGCTCAACTGGTTAAGCGTCTGCTTTTGATCTCTGCTAAGGTCATGATTTCACGGTTTGTGAGATCAAGTCCTGTGTTGGGCTCTGTGCTGATGGTGCAGAGCCTGCTTGGGATTCTCTCTCCCTCTTTCTATGCCCCTCCCCAGCTTGTGCCCTCTCTCTCACCCTCTCAAAATAAATAAACTAAAAAAAAAAAAAATCATAAAAAAAAGGAAGGAGAAATAAAGACTTTCTCAACAAAAATGGAGAGAATTTGTGGCCAGTAGGCCTGCCTTGCAAGAAATGCTAAAAGTTTTCAGAGAAAAAGAAAATGACATGGGTCAGAAACTTGGATCTACATTAAGAAAAGAAGAGAATCAGAGGACAAAATTAAGGTAAAATAAATTTTCAAATTTTTCTTATTTTTAATTGATCAAATAGATAACTACTCAAAGTAATAAGAGCAACAATGTATCCTTAACAGAATATAAGCAAGTCAAACCCAACAATGTACATTTATATTTTTAATGTTTTTTTTGAGAGAGAGAGCAAGAGAGAGCAAGGTAGGGGCAGAGAGAAGGAGACAGAGGATCCAAAGCAGGCTCTGCACTGACAGCAGAGAGCCCAATGCGGGGCTCAAAGCATGAACCATAATATCATGACCTGAGCTGAAGTCAGACACTTAACCGACTGAGCCACCCAGGCACCCCAACAATGTATATTTATACTATACACCACAGTCAAGTGGAGAACCAGCGGTATATAGGAATTCTGGGAAATGTCTGCTCAATTTTTCTGTAATTCTAACACTCTTCTTAAAAACAGCCTATGAATTGAAAAAGAAAACCAGAGTTGCTCATTCTAATTATATGTATTTTGATAGTCCCTTATTTATCATCTCTCCCTAACCGCCAGGTAACTGTGACAGAGACTGGTAGTTACCCACACAATGTCAAGTGTCCTGTTCTTCTTTAGTATCTAACTCCTGATTTAGATTTTTTTTAATGTTTATTTACTTTTGAGAGACAGAAACAGAGACAGAGCATGAGTAGGGGAGGGGCAGAGAGAGAGGGAGACACAGAATCCAAAGCAGGCTCCAGTCTCTGAGCTGTCAGCACAGAGCTCGACATGGGGCTTGAACCCATGAACCACAAGATCATGACCTGATCCCAAGACAGATGCTCAACCAACTGAGCTACGCAGGCACCCCTCTAACCCCTGATTTAGTCTGAATGACAACGTGTATAACAAAAACATAATTCCAACCTCTTTTGCATCTAGAGATGGCCATTGAGATATAAAACTGAAATTGTAAGTTTCTAGGAAGGCTCTATAAGAGGGTCTAAGATACCCAGCATGTATCCTTTTTTATCCCTAAACACTCGCCCTTTCCAGCTTTCTTTGAGGAATGTGAATATGCAGGATAGAGCTCCAATGGCCATTCTGGACCATGGAACAACCTTGTGGATGGAAAGCACATGTTAAAGAAGGTAGAGCAAAAATAAAGATGGAGCCTGTATACCTGATGGAGCTACACTGTGGAGCCACCATACATATCAGCTCTGGACTTGTTTTATATGAAAAAGGAATCAGAACCCACCATGAGTGAACCACGATCACTAAAAGCCTCTGTTATTAGCAGATTTGGTGGAAGGGATTCTCAGATCACCCTAACTCAAATATAGATAAAATTAACAAAAGTAACATTTCTTCCCACCTCTAGTTGTTGCTTAGACATAATCCCCTTCCTCTTCCTACCTGACTACTGCAGGAGGATCAAGGTAGCAGCGACTTTCCAGGTCCCAAGTAATCCTTTTCTTTATGCACTCTGCTTGGTTCCTAAATTCCCTGTCCTGTAAAATAATAAGAGACTTTTGTTCTCTCAGTGTGCCATGGTTTCATCCTGCTAAATCTGTAAGTCATTCTTTTAAGGGATTTGATCACAACACTATTACTATTACTATTACTATTACTATTACTATTACTAGTATAACTACAACTACTACTGTAACTACTACCACATCTTAAATTTTAGGGTACTTTACTATTACTAAAGTACGTAAGATAATTTATATTACCTTCACATTAATTTAGTAGTAAGTACCAAAAATTCACTCATATAATCTCAATCACTGATTCTCAACCTTGAATGCATATTAGAATTATCTGGGAGCTTTTAAAAAAATCAACACCTGGGCAGTGGTAATACATTTTTTTAATATTTATTTATTTTTGAGAGAGAGAGAGAGAGAGAGAGAGAGAGAGAGTACAAGTGGGGGAGGGGCAGAGAGAGACAGAGGCACAGAATCTGAAGCAGGTTCCAGGCTCTAAGCTGTCAGCACAGAGCCCACAAGGGGCTCAAACCCACCAGACATGAGGTCATGACCTGAGCCAATATTGGTCGCTTAACAAACTGAGCCACCCAGGAGCCCCAGTGTAATATTTTGAAAGTAAATTCTTATGTAATTGATCTCAGTTAGGGCTTGGCCATTGCTATTGTTTTTTTTTAATTTGTTTTTTTAAATGTTTATTTCTTTTTGAGAGACAGAGTGCGAGTGCGGGAGGGGCAGAGAGGGAGGGAGGCATGGAATCTGAAGCAGGCTCCAGGCTCTGAGCTGTCAGCACAGAGCCCGACGTGGGGCTCGGACTCACAAACCACAGTATCATGACCTGACACCAAGTTGGATGTAAAACAGACTGAGACATCCAGGCGCCCCATTGCTATTGTCTTAAAAGCTTTCCAGATGATTCAAGCGAGCAATCAGGCTTGAGAGCTAATGATCTAAAGTAATATATATATATATATATATATATATATATATATATATATATATATACATATACATATATAATATATATGTATATTATATATATATATATATATAATGGGTTATTACTCAGACAGCAAAACAAATGAAATTTGCCATTTGATGGAGATAAACTGTATTTTGCTAAGTGAAATAAGTCAGTCAGAGAAAGACAAATACCATATGATTTCACTTATACGTGGAATTTAAGAAACAAAACAGAAGAACATAGGGGAAGGAAGGAAAAAAAGAAAGAGGGGGGAAAACCATAAGAAACTATTAACTATAGAAACAAGCTAAGGGTTGCTGGAGGGGAGGTAGGTGAGGGAAGGGTTAAATGGGTGATGGGTAGCAAGGAGGGCACTGGTGATGAGCACTAGGTGTTATATGTAAGTGACGAATCACTAAATTCTACTCCTGAAACCAATATTACACTATATGTTAACTGGAATTTAAATAAAAACTTGAAACAAACAAAATTTAAAAATAAACTAAAATATAAGATCTAAATACGTAAAATAAAGTATCTGATCTAAATGAAAGTATAAATCAAGAAACAGTATGAATATTCACTAATCACAATGATGAGAGAAGATACTGCACAATGTTTTTCAAATATTGCCAGATTTATTTCAACTATTTAAAATATTTAGTCAGATACTTAAAATAATTCAACCATCCTCATTTTACAAATAATTTTATTGAATTTTTCCACTAATGATTATTAGCTCATTCAAGAAACATTTGCCAGTATGTTTGCAGCATTTTCTATGCTCTTGACAAGTATAAGTTGCAGTAAAATAGAAAGAAACAGGGAAACAAAGAAAGAAAATAAAAAGAGAAAGAAAGAAGGAGGGAAAGAGAAGGATGGAAGGAGGAAAGGAGGGAGGAATAAAAAGAAAAGAATAATTTCAACAACCTAACTGATCACCAATAGCAGACTGGTTAAGTGAATTTAAGTGTGTCTATATAATGTCATGTTATACAGCAAGTACAAATAAAGAAAGAAAAAGAATGATGGGCCGCCTGGGTTATTCAGTCAGTTAAGCGGCCAACTCTTAATTTCAGCTCAGGTCATGATCTCATGGTGGTGAGATGGAACCCCACATTGGGCATGGAGCCTGCATAAGATTCTCCCTCTCTTCCTCTGACCTTTACCCACTTGCACTCTAGCTCTCTCTCAAAAAAAAAAAAAAAAAAAGGAAAAAAGAAAAAGATAAAAGAAAAAGAATGAGAATGCTCTTTAAGTAGTGATGTGGAAATCACCAAGATCTACTAAAAAGCAAGTTGCGAAACAGTATGAGTATGCCACCAATAAGGAAAGAATACATGTATGTACTGTATGTACATATATGTGTGTATATAAATCAAAACTGACATTTTCCCTGCTTTTAATATGATTAAGCACTCTATATACTCAGTTAAAAATAAACCCTTAAGAAAAATATAAATAAACAAATAAATAAATAAATAAATAAATAAATAAATAAATAAGTTAATTAATTTACACCCTCAGAGAAAATAAAAATAGCAGTTTCTTCCTGACAGGTTCTAGTTCTGAAAATAACAATATTTTGAATACTTTCTGTAAATCTGGACTTCCTAAAGAAAAACAATTTTATCCCTGACTTTTACTATACTGATGTCTGAGTCAGTCTTTCTGAAATCTATTCCTTTTTGCATTCTTTGCAAGGAAACTTTGCTCTTCTAAATATTTTTGTCTGTGAGTCTTTCTTTCTTCCTTTGAGTATATATATTTGCTTTTATATGCATGACTATGATCATATTATTGCCTACTCAAAAGTTCATAAATTCAAAATAAAATAAAGAGTAAATTTGAATTTAATAAACTATTTTGTTTGTTGAACTTAAGAAATTAGGAGACATTTTCATCAGAATTAGACAATTGTTTTATTTTAACAAGTAACAGATTTATATAAATTAGAGTGATTCAAAAAATGTCTTGCCATCTGTCTATGCACTTAGTTTGTCTCAAAAAAAAGTACATAATTCTCTCACCTCAGGGTGATTGAGTTCTCCTTCTTCTTCCTCATAGGGCCCACCAACAATGAAAGCATTAGGAATGTCATTAGCTCCTGGAGCCAGAATGTTGGCAATTGGCCATTTTTTAGGCCGGGGAACAGGTTCTCTTTCCCCTCCAATCTTCAGAGTTCCATTCTTGAACAAAATGGGATAGTCTTTCTACAGAATAAATTATCATACATCAGGAAGTTTTGTAAAAGAGTTCAAAATGAACAAAAAAGTTTATTGAAGTATATTTTCAGTGTAATGTTGGGTATTATCTAACAGACCCTTCCTTTTGTGATTATCTGATTCTGTATTTGTGCTGTTTTATAATTCTTTAATTTATAAAAAAAAAATAGTAACAATGCAAGTTATTCTTGTCCATAGATATGCAAACATATTTTGTCCAGTGGAGATATAATCAATTATTGACCTGTGGCTGATGATGAGTTTAGAATTATTAGGAAATTCATCTCAACATTCCTGATTGCTTATATATGGGTGTTTTTTTCCCCAATTCTCCTTTGAACTGGTTTAAAACCCTTTTGTCATTTTATATTTATATGAGAGTTATGATATACCTTTTTAAAAATTACTTTTTTAAAAACAAACAAATCTGACAAGGGTTAACAATACAGGCACTTTCCTATGTATAATTTATCTAATATATACTTGTAAAAGAAAATTAACAAAGATGTAAATAGGCAATTTGTAGAAAGGGAAATTAGAAAATCCAATGTTTATATAAAAACATGCTAGATAACCTTAATAATAATTGAGATGCACATTAAAACTATGAGATATCATTTTAAAACATAGATTGGCAAAGTCAGTCTGAAAATATCAAGCACTGGCAATATTGTAAAGGGTATGGTATTCTTTTTTTTTTTTTTTTTTCCAACGTTTATTTATTTTTGGGACAGAGAGAGACAGAGCATGAACAGGGGAGGGGCAGAGAGAGAGGGAGACACAGAATCGGAAACAGGCTCCAGGCTCTGAGCCATCAGCCCAGAGCCCGACGCGGGGCTCGAACTTGCGGACCGCGAGATCGTGACCTGGCCGAAGTCGGACGCTTAACCGACTGCGCCACCCAGGCGCCCCAAGGGTATGGTATTCTTATACATAGTTGATGGAAGTATAAATTGGTATAACTGTGAAAAGCAATATTGCAGTCTCCAGTAAATTTAAAATTGTCATACCCTGTAACTCAACAATTCTAGTTCTTTGGGAAGAACTTTTGTGACAGAAAGGCATTTCTGGAATGGCAGAGTAAGGACCTCTGAAAATTTGCTCCTCCACAGAAATGAGAATGCTGGCAAAAACTTCAAAATTAAGCATACCATGACCATTCAATGGAGAAAGGACAGTCTTTTCAATAAATGGTGCTGAGAAAACTAATTATCCACATGCAAAAATATCAAGTTATATCCTTACCTTAAACCACATACAAAAATTAACTCAAAATGGTTCAAAGGCCTAAATCTAAGAGCTAAAACTATAAAACGTTTAGAAGAAAACACAGGGGGGAAAACCTCTTGACATTGGATTAAGCAATGATTTCTTGGTTATGGCACCAAAGGCAGAGACAATAAAAGAAAAAAAATAGATAAATTGGACTTCATCCAAATTAGGAATTTTGTGCAGCAAAATATACTAACAACAAAGTAAAGAATGGGAGAAAATATTTACAAGTCACATACCTGATAAGGGATCAATAGGTAGGCTATATAAAGTACTTTTAAAACTCAACAACAAAAAACAACCAGATTCAAAAATGGGCAAAACACTTGAATAAACATTTCCCCCCAAAAAGATATACAAATGGCAATGTAAGGAGGGGAAAAGATGCTCAACATCATCAGTCCTTAGGGAAATGCAAATCTAAAACACAAGGAAATGCCACTTCATATCTGTAAGGATAAGTATTATAAAAAAAAACAAACAACAACAACAAAAAAAAAAACCCCAGAAAATACTAGATATTGATGAGGATATGGAGAAATTGGAACCCTTTACACTGCTGGTGGGAATGTGAATAGTGAAGAGGAATTGGAGGGTTCTATGCTGAAAAGTAAATTGCAATAGAACATCTGAGAGTATTAACTAATTATACCTTTTAGCAAGCAACTTTGAAATATCTATCAAGAGCCTCAAAAAATCCATATATAATTACTCTATAGAAATTTGGACTAAGAAAATAACCTGAAATTAAGAGAAAGTTTTATATAATTAAGTACATTGTATAAAATCCACAAAATATACGCATAAAAGTAATGTGTAGCAATATATTAAAATTATCAATTTTAAAATGTTTTACATATTTTCCACCATAAATATGTATTTATTGATACAAATTATATGCAATGTATATTACATATAACATGTAAACTATAGATATCTATATATAAAACATTAGAAAACTTTTTTTAAGCCTAAAATAAATTTCCTCAATTAATAGAGCTTGCTTTGAATGAAATCTTAGCAGGTAAGGAAGAGATGACCATATGAGTGTTTAAATCTATCTAAATATCTGGCTGTAGGGCTTTACCTCTCCAACTGATGGAACTTGCAGACCAACCATGTAGTTCTGCAGAGGGCCTACTGGAATGAAAGATTCAGGCACAGAGTAGGCAGCCTCCAATGTGACCTTCAGTAGATTGCCTCCTAAAATCTGTGCTGTGGTCAATAAGGGCTCTGCCACAAATACTTTAACTTCAAGACTGCACTGCTGGAAAAGAATAAAATTATGCAGCATTTTGCAAATGCAAGAGGCCTCCCCACCCTTTTTTTCATTATCTCATTTGAATCTCATATCACTATTCAAGGTAAGAAGGTCAAGTTTAATTATTTCCATATAGAGGCTTCAAATAACTTTCTCTAGGTCCCATAAGTTAGAACTATAGCCTAGATGAGAATCTTATTCCTAAGCTAGAGGCCTTTCCCCTCTACCATACTCAGGTCACACATGTATACAAATACACATAGAAGAGGAATCAGAAGGTTCTATAATGAAATGTTAATAGTAGTTTCACATGAGTGAGATTGAGCTGCTTTTTTTTGCTAGTTTATATTCTGTGACTATTTTTGTAACTTAAATGTAGTACTTTTTTAAAATTTTAGGTTTTTTACTAAGTATTTGAAAATCATATTCTTTACTATATTTCTATTTTTCACAGATGAGAAAGTACTTCTTGGTCCCATGAATGAGCTCAAAAATGAATTTTTCAGAAGAGCTGCCAAGGATTTGATGTTAGTGATATATCCAAATAGGGCTGTCATGACTTTTTCAACTAGAGAGGAGAAAGATAATTTGTTCATTTTTTAATTTTATTTCTTAGGAATCAACATTAATAAGAATAATTGATATTATTGTTAAAGAATTTTGTATTCCACTAATGAGAAATTTCCAAGTTATATCTCCAATATAAATTCTGATTTGGCAACGTGCTTTTTAACAAGAAAACTGTTTTTTCAAATATATATGTATATACCCATATAGATAGATAGATATAGATACAGATATAGATACATATGTATATATCTGACATTTTCACACAGGATACCATAAAAAGTAGCTTTAAAATGTGTATTGGCTAGAACAATACAGAGATTAGCATGTCCCCTCCACAAGGATGACATGCAAATTCATGAAGCATTCCATATAAAAATAAAATAAAGTAAAATAAAATAAAATGTGTATTGGTTGCTAATTATATGCCAGGCACTTTACCACAGCATTAGGAATATAAAGATAGGGGCACCTGTGCGGCTCAGTCATTCAGCGTCCAAGTCTAGATTTCGGCTCAAGTCATGATCTCATGGTTCGTGAGATCAAACCCCACGTGGGTTCTGTGCTGACAACATGGAGCCTGCTTGGGATTCTTCCCTTCCCTCTCTCTCTGCCCCTCCTCGCACACACACGTGCATGCTCTCTCTCTCTCAAATAAGTAAATAAACTTAAAAAAAAAAGGAATATAAAGATAAAGGAGATGTGGCTCTTTTTATTATGGGATTCATATTATAATTCCATGATTTATGGTAAATGCTATAAAAGAGACCTGTATAAAATGCCCTAGTCCCTAGTCAAGGAGCACCAAGGAGGAAGTGAATAGTTAATTATTGGGGTGGGGAGAAGTGAGAAATGGTGACGTCTGAAGTGACTTACAAAATGAGTAAGAGTTTGCAATTTAGATAAGCAGGAAAAGGAAAGAAAATAATTCTGAACAAAAAGAAGAGTTTATGTAAAAGAGGATTGAAATAGCATGGTATATTCAGTTCAGATGTAAGTAGTTCAGGATTTTATAATATAAAACATAATGAGGGGAGTCTGAGAGATGTGACTGAACAAGTGTCAGACTCCTATTATAAAAGCTGTTGCATGACTGCTAGGGAATCTAGACCTTAACATGTAAGCAGTGGGGGAATCCATGAACTACATAGTACTGAGCAGGGGATGAGATGTGACCATATTCCCTTGTAAGCCACCCTACAAACACCCTTCCACCCATGGGAAGGCGAAACTGGGGGAGGCAAGGGTAGTTACAAGGCTACTTGTAATGTTCCAATGAGAGATTATAAGGCAATAAAGAGTGGGGATAAAGCTAAGGAGAGTCCAGAGGACTTAGAAGATATAAAAGGCTAGATTTGCTAAAAGGCAGATTTGGGGATTGGTTGTATTTAGGGTCCGAGGGAATTTTTTTTAAGTTTATTTATTTACCTTTTGAGAGAAAGAGAGCACATGTCCATGAGAGAGAGAGAGAGAGAGAGAGAGAGAGAGAGAGAGAGAGAGAAGGAGGGAGAGGGAGATGGAGAGGGAGAGGGAGAGGGAGAATCCCAAGCAGGCTCCATACTGTCAGTGCAGAGCCCAACAAGGGGCTTGATTTCACGAACGGCAAGATCATGACCTAAAGCAAGAGTCAGCCACTTAACCAGCTGAACCACCTAGGCACCCCAAAGGAAAGCAGATTTTAAGAAACAGAGGCATTGAATAATGTCATACCTCTGATCAATCAATATGTCTCTGGAAGGATAAGTAAAATGTCCCTAAGGTTTCTAATTTGTATCACTCAATCAATCAAGACAAGGAATACTTGAAGATGAATTGGAACTTCTTTTCCAAGAACAGGTTTATATCATTTTACTCTTTGAGTCTTGAGAATAATCAGTGTAATGCTTAAATATAAAATTAGTGCGAATTCTGGGGGCGCCTGGCTGGCTCAGTCAGAAGAGTATGCAACTCTTGATCTCAGGGTCATGAGTTTGAACCCCAAGTTCAGTATACAGATTACTTAAATAAATAAAACTTAATAAATAAAATAAAATGAGAATTCTCAAACAAATAGAAATTGTCATATTTTTTCACTGAGTGTGTAAAACAAGTGAACACAGGAATACTATGAGCAAATATCCTAAGGACTAATAATCCATTTGACTGACTTTTCTTCTAAAGATATGTAAGGAAAATCAATAGTACATAGGCAGGGACATGGAACCAAGAAAGGCAGACTGAGCTCAAATATATACCTCTTTCTAGCACAAATCACATGAAATGACAGAAAAATACTAAATTATATCTTTAGAGCCAATAAAAGGATAATGCTATAATATCCTTGGAAAATAAGAAATGCCATCACTAGACTACATAGTTTTAGTAATCTTAGAAAGACAGAGAGCAAATTAAATCAGATATTAAACAGAACCAAAAACAAACAAACAAAAACTGAGAAGAAACCAACCACAGCCTAAATAAGAGGGAAAGAACCACAGGAGATGCAGGAGTGGATTATGGCAGCTCCAAGGTCAGAATCAACAAGAAGCAGGGAGGACCTACAGTAATGGTTAATTAGGGAACTGCATTTGAAATAGTTGGGTCATTTGAGCCTTCCTCTCTCTTTTACTTGTGCAAAACAGAAGGCACCTGGGTATCTGCTGAAAGTGAGTGCACTTGCACCAGAGTGGCAAAAGTAACGCCCCAAGAAGCTACCAATCCCCAGGAAGAATGGAAAACAAAGCCCAGAAGACACCAGTGGCACAGACTACCAATTCAGGCTCACTATGCCAGAAAGTGTTTTAGGTGCATTCATATATTATTCAATTTAATCCATCAGGACATAGCTCAAGAGGCATTTCCATGGTTAAGCCTTCCTTACATGTACCCCTGGGCAAAATAACCAATAACTATTCTGTGCCCACATGCCCCATTCCACCATCTAATCACACTGATTATAATCCATGGTGTGTAGATTATGGACTCCTAAAGTAGGACTCTGCCTTATTTATCTTTGTTTCCCAGAACTTAACGCTATGTGTGCCTGTGAAAAGAAGACACCTGATGAACTGGACTCAAATAAATTGAACCTTTATAGCAAATAGACTTGGTAGACTAAATGGCTAGCTGAAAGTTGAGATTTAAAACTCTGATTACCTTAGCACCTGATCGAAGTGATTCTAAAGGCGAGCCTGGCACAGGGTGCAAGGGGATTATTGTTTCAAATGAACTTTCTCCTGCAAGAAGAAGGCAAAGTCAAGTCATAGAAGGAAAGGTTAGGCAGAGATAAATGTGCTCATCTTTTTATTAAGTCCCTCAAATTCACTGAGGGACTTCACTGGAGCTAAATTTTATGAGCTTTGCTATATCTGCTATTGAGCAAATCACACATCTGACCTTCCAGTAAAGGAAGAAGGTCCACCACAGCTTGACCAAGAATTAAGGTCTTCTCATCTTTCTGTTTCTTTTCCTTTGGTAAAACTTCAGTCATAGTTACTAGAAAAATCAAAACAAAGAAAATGAGAACACGTCTGGGTCATCCATCAGATAACCCTGGTGCAGCTAACAAAGCATTGTCAAAGAAATTTAAGAGAAATTAACTTGAAACTTGAGAAGGCACCATTATTAGTGACTTCTGGTGGAAAATACTGAACCACCCGAGCGACCTATTAAACTTTTTGCATACAAGTTATAGTAAAAAATGGACTTTACATCATAATCGGTACACACATATAAAAGTAACTGATACATATGATTAAAACAAAGTTCCATGTAATATTCATCCTTAATAACTGAAAACCCTTAGATATTTTCTATTCTATTTCATGTGTAAGAAATTACTGGTCATGGGGCGCCTGAGTGGCTATGTCATTTAAGGGTCCAACTCTTGGTTTCGGCTCAGGCCATGATCTCACAGTTTGTGTGCGCGAGGCCCGCATTGGGCTCCATGCTGACAGTGTGGAGCCTGCTTGGGATTCTCCCTCTCTCTCTGCCCCTCCCCTGCTCACGTGCTCTGTCTCTCTCTCTCTCAAAATAAATAAACTTAAAAAAAATACTGGTCACAATCCCCTTCAATTGATTTTAGGAATGACTACACAGTTGCAATCTGCAATTTGAACAATACTGTTCTAGATCTTTTGCCTAGCATACGGCTTAGCAGACCTTAGAGTGATTGATAGAGCCTCAAGGTATGTACCAGGTTTTTCACTGCAGCATTACTCTGTGTATGTGCTTAATATTTGCTATGAAAAATTTGAAATACATAAAAAGTTAGGGAGATTGGTATACTGAATGAATACTATATAGTCATCACCTAGATTTAACAATAGTTAAATATTGTCATATTTGTTTCATCTATTCTTGTTTGCTGAAATAATTTCAAGTAAATTACAAACATCATGATATTTTACCCCTAAAGTATACAAATTCAAAACATGGCGTTTTCCTACATAATCACAATAACTTTATCAATCTAGCAAGTGTATAATAAATTAGATGTAATTCCTTAATTCATCTAATGTCCAGTCTACATTTAATATTTCTCAATTATTCCAAAATTTATTTTGTAGCTGTTTTGTTCAAACTAGGATCCAATCAAAGACCACACGTTGCATTTGGTTCTCATGTTTCTTTTTTTTTTTTTTTTCCTCAACATTTACTTATTTTTGGGACAGAGAGAGACAGAGCATGAACGGGGGAGGGGCAGAGAGAGAGAGGGAGACACAGAATCGGAAACAGGCTCCAGGCTCTGAGCCATCAGCCCAGAGCCTGACGCGGGGCTCGAACTCACGGACCGCGAGATCGTGACTTGGCTGAAGTCGGATGCTTAACCAACTGCGCCACCCAGGCGCCCCGGTTCTCATGTTTCTTATATTTCTTTTCATTTAGAACAGTTTTCCTCCCACATACTTTTTTTCTATGACACTGGTTTGTTGAAGACATCAGGCCAATTGTTTTATAGAATGTCTCATTTTCTGGATTTGTCTCCCCTTTTCCATGGTGTTTAATTTGTTTCTCAGTTCTTGTTTCCTGTAGACTTAGGTTCATCTTCAGTATTTTTGGCAATTTTTGGCAAAGATAATACAATTTGATAACATACATGCCTATGTAGTATGTTATCAAACTCTGTGATCTTTGTTTTCAAAAGATGAAAATATTTCAAATGGCAAAATATTCTTTTTTTAATGTCTGTATTTTATTGTGGTAACAACACATTACATAAAATTTACCATCTACCCATAGGTGTACAGTCAATGGCATTATACACACTCACACTTGATTATTGTTAATTATAATCTTAATGTGTTTTTTAATGTTTATTTATTTTTGAGAGAGAGAACATTAGCAGGGGAGGGGCAGAGAGCTTGGGGGACAGAGCATCCCAAGCGAACTCCACTCTGACAGCAGACAGACCGATGTGGGGCTCGAACTCACAAAATGTGAGATCATGACCTGAGCTGAAGTCGAGTGCTCAACTGACTGAGCCACCCAGGTACCTCTATTACTATTTGTTTTCAGTGTTTATATATCTTGAGAGAGAGAGGGTGTGTGCACGTGCACAGAGAAGTGGCAGGGAGAGAGAGAGAGAGAGAGAGAGAGAGAGAGAGAGAGAGAGAGAGAGAAAGAGAGTGAGAGAATCCTAAGCAGGCTCCATGCTGTCAGCACAGAGTCCCACTTGGGGATCGATCCCACAAACCACAAGATCATAACCTGAGCTGAAATCAAGAACTGGACGCTCAACTGACTGAACCCCCCAAGTGCCCCAAACACATTTACACTTTTGTGCAACCATCACCACTCTCCATCTCCATAACTCTTCTCATCTTCTAAAATTGGAACTCTATATCTATTAATTATTCCCATTCTCCCCCTCCTACTGGACAGAGGATCCTTCCTATCCCTATGTATTTGATTACTCTAGGTACCTCATACAGCATTGGTCTTTTTGTGACTGGCTTCTTTCAGTTAGCAAAATGTCCTCAAATTTCATCCATTTTGTAGCATATGTCAGACTTTCTTTCCTTTTTAAGGCTGAATAATATTCATTTGTATACATGTCACATTTTGCTTATCCATTCTGTCAACAGACATGTAGATTCCTTACACATTTTACCTTTTGTGAATAATGCTGCTATGAACATCAGTGTACAAATATTTCTTTGAGACCCTGCTTTCAAATCTTTTGGATATATTCTCAGAGGTAAAATTGCTGGATCATATGATAATTATATTTTTAATTTTTTGAGGAACTAGCAGTTTCCACAGTGACTGTTCTATTTTACATTCCCACCAAATACAGATTCCAATTTGTCCACATCCTTGTCAACACTTGTTTTCTGTTTGTTTGTTTTTTTATAGAAACCATCCTAATATGTAAGAGGTGATATCTCATTGTAGTTTTGGTTTGCATTTCTATAATGATTAGTGATGTTGCACATTTTTCACGTGGTCATTACCCATTTGTAGATCTTTGGAGAAAGTTCTATTCAAGTCCTTTGTCCATTTTTGAATCAGGTTGGTTTTTGTTGTTATATTCTGAATATTAATTTCTTATCAGATACATGATTTGTAAATATTTTTCTCCCATTCTGTGGGCTGCCTTTTTACTCTGTAGGTAGTGTCTTTTAAGGCACAAGATATTTAAATTTTCATAAAGTCCAATTTCTTCCTTCCTTCCTTCCTTCCTTCTTTTCTTTTGTTCTTTCTTTCTTTCTTTCTTTCTTTCTTTCTTTCTTTCTTTCTTTCTTCCATCTTTCTGTCTTTCTCTTTTTTTCTTTTGTTACCTGTGCCTTTAGTATCCTATCCAATAAATCATTACCAAATCTAACATCATGAAGCTTTGTCCTTTATATTCTTCGAAGCGTTTTATTGTTTCAAGTCTTGCATTTAGGTTCTTTATCCATCCTGAATTAATTTTACATATAGTGTTAGGTCCAACTTCTTTCTTCTGCATGTGGATATCTAGTTTTCCTAGCACCTGTTGTTGAAAAGACTGCCTTTTCCTTATTAAATGGTCTTGGCACCCTTGTCAAAAATCATTTGACCATATGTGTGAGGGTTTATTTCTGGGCTCTCTATTCTATTCCATTGTTCTATATGTCTCTCTTTCTGCCAACATACTTTTTTGATTACTCTAGTTTCGTAGTAAGTTTTGAAAACAGTGAATAAGAGACCTCAAACTTTGCTCTTTTTCAAGATTGTTTGGCTATTTGGGGTGTCTTGGAATACATATGAATTCTAGGTTGGGTTTTTCTATTTCTGCAAAAACAAAAATTGGTATTTTGATAGTGATAGAATTGAATCTGTAGATCACTTTGGGTAGTATTGGCATTTTAACAATATTAACTTTTCCAATTTATGAATATGGGATGTGTTTCAATTCATTTGTGTCATCTTTAATTTCTTTCAGCAAAGTTTTGTAGTTTTCATTATACAAGTCTTTCATCTTCTTGGTTTTTTTTTTTTTTCTTTTCAAAAAAAATTTTTTAATGTTTATGTATTTCTGAGACAGAGAGAGACAGAGCATGAGCGGGGAAGGGGCAGAGAGAGAGGGAGACACAGAATCAGAAGCAGGCTCCAGGCTCCGAGCTGTCAGCACAGATCCTGATGCAGGGCTCGAACTCACAAACCATGAGATCGTGACCTGAGCTGAAGTCGGTCGCTCAACCGACTGAGCCACCCAGACACCTCACTTCTTGGTTAAGTTAATTCTTAGATATTTTATTCCTTTTGATGGAATTCATTTATAACTCACTTTTCATGTTGCTCATTGTTAGTATATAGAAATGCAACTGCTATTTGTATGCTGAATTTGTATCCTGGTGCTTTACCAAAGTCATTTTTTCCAACAATTGTGTGTGTATGTGTGTGTGTGTGTGATCTTTGTTTTCTACATATATGATCATATAATCTGCAACAGAGATCATTTTACTTGTTCTTTTCCAATTAGGATGCCTTTTATTTCTTTTTTCTTGCCTAATTGCTCTGGCTAGAACTTTTATTATTATTTTGAAAAGAAGTGGTGAAAGCAGGAATCTTTGCTTTGTACTTGATCTTAGAGGAAATGCTTTCAGTCTTTCACCATTAAGTATAATGTTCACTGAGAAATTTTTATATATGGCTTTTATCATTTTGAGGTAGTTTCGCTCTATTTCTACTTTGCTAAGTGTTTATTTCATGAAAGTTCTTGAATTTTGTCAAATGCTTTTTCTGTATCAAGTGAGATGATTATGTGGGTTTTTTCTTCATTCTGTTGATTTGATTTATTATATTGACAGAGTTGTATGTTGAGCCATCTTGCATTCCAAGAAAAAGTACCACTTGGTCATAGTGTATAATCCTTTTAATATGCTGCACAATTTGGTTTGCTAGTATTTTGTTGAGCATTTGTGCATCAATATTCATAAGAGACATTGGTTTGTAGTTTTCTTATAGCAACCTTGTCTGGCTTTAGTGTCAGGATTATGCTGGCCTCACTGAATGAGTTAGGACATGTTCCCTCCTCTTCAATTTTTTTGGGAAGTTTCAGTAGTATTGGTATTAGTTCTTAAAGTATTTGATAGAATTCACCAGTGAAGCCATCAGGCCCAGAACTTTCCTTTGTTGGGAGATTTTTTGTTTTTTATCACTGATTTACTCTCTCCTCATTAGTTATAGTTCTATTGAGATTTTCTTTCTTTGTGATTTAGTCTGGTAGTTTTGCATCCCTGTGAATTTTTTCATTTCATCTAGATTGTCTAATTTGTTGGTGAACAATTTTTCATAGTACCCTCTTATATTTCTAATTTGTTATAATTGGTAGTAAGAGCCCCATTTTAATTTCTAACTTTAGTTATATGCATCTTCTCTCTTTTTTCTTAGTCCATCTAGCTAAAAGTTTGTGAATTTCATTGATTTTTTTAAAAACGACTTTTGGTTTCACTGATTTTCATTGTTTTCTTATTCTGTATTTTGCTTACCTCTCCTTTTGTTTTTATTATTTCCTTTCTTCTGTGAGTTTTGGAATTTTGTTCTTCTTTTTCTAGTTCCTTAAGTTGTATAGTTATATTGTTGATTTGAGATGTTCCTTGTCTTTTAAATTTATTTACTTACTTTTAATTCCAGTACAATTAATGTACAGTGTTATATTAGTGTCAGATGTACAATATAGTGGTACAGGGGCACCTAGGTGGCTCAGTCAATTAAGCATCTGCCTCCTGATTTCAGCTCTGGTCATGATTTCAGGGTCATGAGATTGAGCCCTGCTGTGAACACAGAGCCTGCTTGGGATTCTCTCTCTCCCTCTCCCTCTGTCTCACTCTCCCCACCCCAAATGAACAAATATTTAACAAAACAAAACAAAACACCAATATAGTGGTACAAGAATTCTATATATTACTCAGTGCTCATCATGATAAGTGTACTCTTAATCCCCTTCACTTATTTCACCCATCACCCCACCCACCTCCCTCTGGTAACCACTAGTTTGTTTGGGTTAAAAGTCTGTTTTTTGGTTTGTCTCTTTTTTTGTTTCTTTGTTTTGTTTCTTAAATTCCACATGAGTGAGGTCATATAGTACTTGTATTTCTCTGACTTATTTCACTTAGCATTATATCCTCTAGATCCATCTATGTTGTTGCAAATGGCAAAATTTCATTCTTTTTTATGGCTGAGTAATATTCCATTGTATATATTTATCACATCTTATTTTTCCGTTCATCTATCAATGGACACTTGGGTTACTTCCATATTTTGGCTATTATAAATAATGCTGCAATAAACATAGGGGTGTATATACCTTTTCGAATTAGTGTTTTCATATTCTTTGGGTAAATGCCCAATAGTGGAATTACTGGATCATATACTAATTCTATTTTTAATTTTTTGAGGAATCTCCATACTGTTTTCCACAGTGGCTGCACCAATATGTATTCCCACTAACAGTGCATGCGAGTTTCTTCTACACATCCTCACCAACCCTGTTGTTTCTTGTGATTTTTTTTCATTTAAATGGGCTATACTTTCATGTTTCTTTATACACCTTATTTTGTTGTTGTTGTTGTTGTTGAACATTGATATCTGAATCTAATAATGGGATAACTCTGGAAATTAGATTCTCCCCCTTCCCAGGGTATACTGGTTTTTTTTGTTATTGTTTTTGTTTATTTTTGTCATTGTTGTAGGCTGTCTCTGTGCTGAAGGTCAGGCTGAGGTGTAAAATTAAGGTCTTTTCAGGTCTTTTCTGAGCCTTTCCCTGGACATGCATGGTCACATTCAACTTTTCCCCTTATTTACAGTTTTGTGTTTTTTTTTTTAATTTTTTTTTCAACATTTTTTATTTATTTTTGGGACAGAGAGAGACAGAGCATGAACGGGGGAGGGGCAGAGAGAGAGGGAGACACAGAATCGGAAACAGGCTCCAGGCTCCGAGCCATCAGCCCAGAGCCTGACGCGGGGCTCGAACTCACGGACCGCGAGATCGTGACCTGGCTGAAGTCGGACGCTTAACCGACTGCGCCACCCAGGCACCCCTTACAGTTGTTTTTAAGTGCCCTAGGAAAGAGGGGAAAAGGATACTGCCCTTTAAATCTCCGGTAGTTTCTTCAACCAGAGAGGAAGGGCCTTACAACAGTGTAATGGAGAGAGGAGGCTCTTTATCTGCACCTCTGTGATCAGAAGCAACAATCAGCAAACAGAGCACAGATCCACTATATTTGAAGGACATGGTCCTTTTAGCTCACCCTGGCTCCAGCAAGCTACTAGAGTAACACATACATGACTCGCTGACACAAGCCTAGAGGGATGGGGGATGAGTAGCTGCTACTGTGTTAAGATCTGAAATTAACCAAACTTAATCTTAATTTGCAATCCAAATCTTCTCCTGGAAGTTGCAAGCCTTCCATAGACTCCAGAGTTTCAAAGCAGTTATATCAGATAAAATGTGGCAGTGCAAGTGTTGTCCTGAGGAGGAGACAGATTCCTGGTGCTTCTTACTCTCCTGTCTTCCCAGAATCTTCAAAAGTATTCTTTGTATAATTTTCAAAAATATACTCTATCTGTAGTAAAGCCCCATTTTCTTCCTAACACTGTATTCTTGGGTTTGTTTTGTTTTGGCTCACTCATGCCAGAAGTTTGTCTAGTTTGTTAGTCTTTTAAATAAGCAGGCAGATTTTTTTTTTTTGTAGGTCTTTTCTAATGCTTATTTTTCAATTTATTAATTTTTGTTCTTAATTCTGTCTTTTTATATTCTTTGGGGTTCTCTGTTATTTAAGTAGCTTCTTAAGTATTTAATTCATTTACTTTAATCTTTTTTATGTTCATTAAGAGAACCATTTTATTAAAGATAGACCTTAACACATGCCATAATTAAACAATATTTTAACCTTTTGGGCATGTGTGCATTTTTTAATACACTCAAAGCTTCAAAAATGAAATGGTCAAAGCCCTCTTTCATCTTCTAGGAGACTTATACACTGTTAACAAACTCCCACTAGCAAGAGGAAACTTTCTTTTATACAGCTTAACTCTAGATGAATTGGATAGAAGAGGTTCTCTGCATGAAGTAATCTCAAGAAGAATCTGAGGGGAAGATGACAGACACTATACTGCAAAGGGTACTCATGGTCTCCAGAAAGAATTTTTTTTTCTGTTTTCACAGCTACCTTCACAGTTTCAGTCTAATTTGTGGGCTCTGTGCAGAGGACTCATTAATTGGTGTCCTTTCTTTCACTCTTGAGCAGACAGTAATGCTTTATCCAGTGGTGTTGAGTTTCATGACTCTTCTTACTACCAAAGATGCTTATTCCCCTTTAAGAATAGAATATATCAAATTAAACTTTTTATTATGAGATAATTTCAGATTCACATGTAATTGTGCTAAATAATAAAGAAAGCTATCTTGTACTCATTTTTCCCAGTGGTAACATCTTGCATAATTACAGTAAAATCTCACAACCAGGAAATTGACATTGATACCGTCAAGATACAGATCATTTCATCACTAGAAGGATCATGGTTATTCTTTTAACCCATGTTACCCTTTTAGAGTCACCTCCACCATCCTCCTTCTTAACACCAGACAACCACTAATCTGTTCTCCATTTCTATGCTTTGTCATTTCAAAAGTCTTCTATAAATGTAATTATGCAGTATATACCTTTTAAGATTGGCCTCATCATTCAGCACAGTTCTCTGGAGAACCACTGAGATTGTTTCGTGTACCAGTAGTTTGTTCGTAGTATTTCATGGTTTGGCTGTACATTTATTTAACCCATGGAAGGACATCTGGGTTGTTTCCAGTTTTTGTCTATAAAGCTGTATAAACTATATAGTGGTTTTTGAGTGAATATAGTCTTCATTTTTCTGGGATAAAGGCCCAGGACTGCAACTTCTAGATCACATGGTGCTTTGCGTGTTTTATTTTTAAAGAGATTGCCACACTGCTTTCTAGACTGACATCTGACATTCCCACCAGAAGTTCTAACATTTGACATTTCCAGAAGGAATGTATCAATGATCCAGGTTTTTTGCAACCTTGTTGGAATTTGGTGTTTTCACTATTTTTAATTTAGCCATTCTGATATGTGGGTAATGATAGGTGTGTGGTGTTATCTCATTGTGGTTTTGATTTGCACTTCTCTAAAGGCCAATGATGTTGAACACTTTTCCATATCTTTATATGCCATCTGTGTATTTTCTTTGGTAAAATGTCTCTTCATGTCTTTTGCCTATTTTCTAACTGTATTGTTTGAAGTATTTTTTACAGTTAAGTTTTGAAAGTTTTTTATATATTTTAGATACTATTGCTTTGTCAGATTGTGATTTGCAAATATTTTCTCTCACTATGTAGCTGGTCTTTTCATCCTCTTAACAGGGTTTTTCATAGAGCAAGAGTTTTTAATTTTGATTAAGTCCAATTCGTCAATTTTCTATTATGGCTTACGCTTTTTGTGTTCAAATCTCTTTACCCAACTTTAGATTCCTGAAGATTTTCTCATTTTTTCCTTAATGTTTTGTAGTTTCACATTTTACATTTAAATCTGTGATCCATTTTGAGTTAATTTTTGTATAAGTTATGAGATTATTATGTATAAGATATGACTAAATTTTTGTATAAGATATGTATAAAGTTCTCTTTTTTTGCCTGCAGATATTCAATTGCTCTAACATCATTTGTTGAAAAGGCTACCTCTCCGACAATAAATTTATTTTTTACTTTTATAAAAAATCATTAGGCAGTGGTGCCTGACTGGTTTTGTCTGTGGAGTGTGAAACTCTTGATCTCAGGGTTGTATGAGCCCCACATTGGATATTAAGAATGTAAAGTTCTTATTGGATGTAAAGATTACTTAAAAACAAAATCTTATAAAAAATCATTAGGCACATTTGGATGGGTCTATTTCTGGGTTCTCTATTCCATTCCATTGATCTATGTGTCTATCCTTCCACCAACACCACACAATTTTAACTAATGTAGCTATATAATAAATCTTGAAATTAACCATATTGATTCTTCCCATTTTATTCCTTTCCAAAATTATTTTAGCTTTTCTAGTTCATTTGCATTTCTATATACATTTTAGAATAGTCTTGGGGCACCTGGGTGGCTCAGTTGGTTAAGTGTCTAATTCTTGGCTTTGGCTCAGGTCATGATCTCACAGTTTGTGAGTTTGAGCCCCGCACTGTCAGTGAAGAGGCTGCTTGGGCTTCTCTCTCTCTCTCTCTCTCTCTCTCTCTCTCTCTCTCTCTCTCTTTTTGCCCCAAGATAAATAAATAAATAATCTTAAAAAAATAGAATAGGGGCGCCTGGGTGGCGTAGTCGGTTAAGCGTCCAACTTCAGCCAGGTCACGATCTCACAGTCCGTGAGTTCGAGCCCCGCGTCAGGCTCTGGGCTGATGGCTCAGAGCCTGGAGCCTGTTTCCGATTCTGTGTCTCCCTCTCTCTCTGCCCCTCCCCCGTTCATGCTCTGTCTCTCTCTGTCCCAAAAATAAATAAAAAATGTTGAAAAAAAAATTAAAAAAAAAAAATAGAATAGTCTTGTCCATATCTACAAAAAAATCTTTCTGGGATTTTGATAAGAATTACATTCAATCTTTGTATCAATCTGGGGAGAAATGATATCTTAACTATGTTGAATCTCCCAGTCCATGAATACAGAATGTCTCTCCATGTACAAAGACTTTTAAAACTTTCATTCAACAGTGTATAGTTTTCAGCACATAAGTGATAAAAAAAGTTTTGTTAAATATACACTATTTCATTTAAAAAATCACTTGTAAATGATGTATTGTATTTTTAATATCAATGTCCGTGTATCTATCACTAGTATATAGAAGTATAATTGATTTTGTACATTTACCTTTCATCCTATGATCTCACTTTTTCTTTCTATAAGTTTTGCATATTCCTTGATATTTTCTACAATCGTGTCATCTGCAAATAGGGGCAGATTTATTTCTTCTGTTCAGATCTATATGCCTTTTATTTCCTTTTCTTACTTTATTGCACTTTCTAGAACTTCCAGCTCTATGTTTATAAGAGTGGCGAGAGAAGACCTCATTCATTTGTTCTCAACCTTAGGGGTACAGCATTCCATCTTTCACCATTAAGTATGTTAGCATTTATCAGGGTGCAGTTCCCTCTATTTGCATTTTTCTGAGTTTCTATCATGAATTGGTGTTAAATTTTGTCAAATACTTTTGTTGTTTTGTTGTCATGCTTTTTCTTCTTTTGACTATGAACATAGTAGAATACATTGATTAATTTTCAAATACTGGAATCAATCCCATTTCATGATGTTGTATAATTCTTTTTATGTATTACTGAATTCTATTTGCTAGTATTTTGTTAGGACTTTTGTGTCTATATTCATGACAAACATTGGCCTTAAGTTTTCTATTTTTGTACTGTCTTTGACTGGTTTAGGTATCAGTGTGACACTAGCGCCATAAGATGAATTGAAGTATTTCCTCCTCTTTCATTTTCTGGAAGATTGTGTAGAATTAGCGTTAGTTATTATTTTAACTTTTGGTAGAATTCTTCAATGAAACTATCTGGAGAGAGTTTCAACTATCTTTGAAATCCTGGAGATTTCAAATTATGAATTCAATTTCCTTGATAGTTACAGGGCAACTTTATTTATAGGATGAATTGTGGTTTGTGTCTTTCAAAAAACTGGTCCATTTTGTTGTCAATTTTATGTATGTAGAGTTGCTCATAATATCCATTATTCTTTTAATATCTGTACCATCTGTGATGTTATCCCATTTCATTTCTAATATTGATAATATGCGGTGCCTCTTCTCTTCCCCCACCACCGGCCTCTGGTCAGTCTTACTAGAGGTTTGTCAGTTTTGCTGTTTCCAAATAACCAGCTATGTTACTTGTTTCACTGATTGTTTTCCCTTTTGTTTCTGTTTTTCATTTCATTACTTTATACTTTTATCTTTATTATTTTCTTCCTTCTGTTTGATTTGGGTTATTTTTGCTCTTCTTTTCCTAAATCCTTAAGGTGGCATTTAGGATTACTGATTTGAGACTTTTCCTCTTTTTTAACGTATGCATTTAGTGTGATAAATTTTCTTGGCAGTGCTTTAGCTATGTCCCACAAACTTTGTTACCTTGTGTTTTTATTTCCGTTCAGTTCAATGTATTTTTTTGTATGTCTCTTGAGACTTCCTCTTTGACCCATGGATTATTTTGAAGTGTGTCTTGGGGTGCCTGGGTGGCTCAGTCTTAAGCGTCTGACTTTGGCTCAGGTCATGATCTCACAGTTCGTGGGTTCGAGCCCCACATTGGGCTCTGGACAGCTCAGAGCCTGGAGCCGGCTTTAGATTCTGTGTCTCCCTCTCTCTCTGCCCCACTCCTGCTCACACTCTCTCTCTCCCTCTCAAAAATAAATAAAACATTAAAGAAAAAAATGTGTGTCTTTTTGTTTTCAAGTGTTTGGAGTGTTTCCTGTTCTGTATTATTGATTTCTAGCTTGATACTATTATTGTCACAGAACACATTATTTTAGTTCATTTAAATTTGTTGAGGTTAAGTTTATGACCCAGAATATGATTTTAGTATGTGGTCTGTGGGTTTTTGAAAATAATGTATATTCTGCTATTGTTGGGTGTTCAATAAATATTGATTAGATCTTGTAGGCAGATGGTGCTGTTGAGTTTTCCTATATACCTGTTGATTTTCTTTCTTTTTTTTTAATATTTATTTATTTTTGAAGGAGAAAGAGACAGACTGCAAGTGGGGGAGGGGCAAAGAGAAAGAGAGAGAGACACAGAATCTGAACAGGCTCCAGGCTCTGAGCTGTCCGCACAGAGCCCAACACGGGTCTCAAACCCATGAACCGTGAGATCATGACCTGAGCCAAAGTCAGATGCTTAACCAACTGGGCCACCCAGGTGCCCCATACCTGTTGATTTTCTATCTTACCTGTTATTCTATAAATTGAGAGACAGGAATTTATGTCCCCAACTATAATTGAGTGAACATGTCTACTCCCCCTTTCAGTTTTATCAGTTTTTGCGTCACATATTTTGCAGCTCTGCTGTTTGGTGCATACACATTTAGGATTGCTAGGTCTTCTTGGTGGGTTGACTCTTTTATCATCATATAATGAACTTGTCTGTCTCTGGTTATTTACTTTGTTAAGTCCACTTTATATGATGCTAATATAATCACTTCCACTTTTTGATGAATATGTGCATAATACATCTTTCTCTATCCTTTTACGTCTTACCTGACTATATAGTTATATTTTGAGTTTCTTGTAGACAGTATATAGTTAGGTCATGTTTTTTTAAATCCACTCTGCAATCTGTCTCTTGATATGTTTAATGTAATTATTAATATATTAGGGCTTAAGTCTCCTAGGGGTTGCCTGTCCTCTCTTTTTCATTTGTTTTCTTTTTTCTGCTTTCCTATAGATTGCATGAACATTCTTTAGAATTCCATTTTATGTATAATACATTTAAGTGTATCTATCTGTATAGATTTTTTTAGTGATTGCTCTAGGCAATACATTATACATACATTACTTCTTATTGATATCATCATTATATTCGTTTGAGTGAAGTATAGAAATCTTATCTCCCTTTCTGTCCCTTTGCCTTCCCTGTTTAAAACTGCCTAAAATATTTTCTCAATATACCTTTAGAACTGCATCAGTAGTATACTTTGTTTCAAGTGTCAAACACAATTTAAAAAACTCAAAGAGAAGGAAAGCTTACTTTATTTATCCAAATTTTTGCTTACCATATTATTTCTTCCTTCCTGGTGTTCCTAGGTTCTTTCTTTTATCACTTTCAGTTCTCTTTAGAGAACTTCCTTCAGTCATCTTTCATCTGAGGTCTTGATTTCCCCTTCATATCTTTTCTCTGGGTATTGGATTCTGGGTGACAATTCTTTTATCACTTTAAAAATATTATGCCACGGGGCGCCTGGGTGGCGCAGTCGGTTAAGCGTCCGGCTTCAGCCAGGTCGCGATCTCACGGTCCGTGAGTTCGAGCCCCGCGTCGGGCTCTGGGCTGATGGCTCGGAGCCTGGAGCCCGTTTCCGATTCTGTGTCTCCCTCTCTCTCTGCCCCTGCCCCGTTCATGCTCTGTCTCTCTCTGTCCCAAAAATAAATAAACGTTAAAAAAAAAAAAAATTAAAAAAAAATATTATGCCATTCCTTTGGGGCCTCCATGGTTTCTGATGATAAATTGATGTCATTCTAATTGTTTTCCCCTGGTTTCAGATTTTGTTCTGTGTCTTTAGTTTTCAGAAGTCTAATTATGTTTCTTAATATGGATTTCTTTGGTTTTATCCTACTGGGAGTTTGATTAGCTTCTTGAATGTGTAGGTTTATGTCTCTCACAAATTTCGGGAATTTTCAAGTTTTACTTCTTTGAATACTTTTTCAGCCCCATCCTCTTTCTCCTCTCCTTCTGAGACTCTGATGACACTGTTAGATCTTTGTCATAGTCCCACAAGCTTCTGAGGCTCTGTTCATATCTTTTTTTTTTAATGTTTATTTATTTTTGAGAGATAGAGACAGAGCACAAGTCGGGGAGGGGCAGAGAGAGAGAGGGTGACACAGAATCTCCAACAGGCTCCAGACTCTGAGCTGTCAATACACAGCCTGACACAGGCCTCAAACTCGGGAACGCCAAGATCATGAAGGCTGAAGTCAGAGGCTTAACCGACTGAGCCACCCAGGCACCCCTCTGTTCATATCTTTTTAGTCTAGTTCCTCTATATTAGTTTGGATATTTCTATTGTTCTATCTTCCAATTCATTGATTCTTTCCTTTGTCTCCTTTATTCTGCTGTTGAGCCCATTCATTGAGCTTTTCATAACACTCGTTGTATTTTTCTGATCTAAAATTTGTTTTTAAAGTGTATTTATTTTGAGAGAGAAAGCACATGTGCATGAGCGGAGGAGGGTCAGAGAGAGAGGAGGAGAGAATCCCAAGCTGGTTTTGTGCTGTCAGCACAGAACCCGACATGGGGCTTGATCTCACAAACCATGAGATCATGACCTGAACTGAAGAGTTGGACACTCAACAAAATGAGCCACCCGGGCACCTCTGATCTAAAATTTCTATTAGGTTCTTCTTTATAATTTTTATTTCTTTCTAAGACCTTCTATTTCTCTGCTGAGTCCTTCTATTTTTTCATTGTTTGCAATCGCTCACTAAAACCATTTTTCTCATGGCTTTAAAAAATTTTTTTTAATGTTTATTTATTTTTGAGAGACAGAGACAGAGCATGAGCAGAAGAGGAACAGAGAGAGGGAGACACAGAATCAGAAGCAGGCTCCAGGCTCTGAGCTGTCAGCACAGGGCCCAACACGGGGCTCAAACTCATGAGCTGTGAGATCACGACCTGAGATTAAGTTGGACAATTAACCAACTGAGCCACCCAGGCACCCCAATCTCATGGCTTTTTAATTTATTTTTATTTTTTTTTTTTGACAGAAGGAATTTTCTTTTTTTTTTTATTATTTATTTATTTATTTATTTATTTATTTATTTATTTATTTATTTTCAATATATGAAATTTATTGTCAAATTGGTTTCCATACAAACCCCAGTGCTCATCCCAAAAGGTGCCCTCCTCAATACCCATCACCCACCCTCTGCTCCCTTCCACCCCCCATCAACCCTCAGTTTGTTCTCAGTTTTTAAGAGTCTCTTATGCTTTGGCTCTCTCCCACTCTAACCTCTTTTTTTTTTTTTTTTTTTTCCTTTCCCTCCTCCATGGGTTTCTGTTCAGTTTCTCAGGATCCACATAAGAGTGAAAACATATGGTATCTGTCTTTCTCTGTATGGCTTATTTCACTTAGCATCACACTCTCCAGTTCCATCCACGTTGCTACAAAGGGCCATATTTCATTCTTTCTCATTGCCACGAAGTACTCCATTGTGTATATAAACCACAATTTCTTTATCCATTCATCAGTTGATGGACATTTAGGCTCTTTCCATAATTTGGCTATTGCTGAGAGTGCTGCTATAAACATTGGGGTACAAGTGCCCCTATGCATCAGTACTCCTGTATCCCTTGGGTAAATTCCTAGCAGTGTTATTGCTGGGTCATAGGGTAGGTCTATTTTTAATTTTCTGAGGAACCTCCACACTGCTTTCCAGAGCGGCTGCACCAATTTGCATTCCCACCAACAGTGCAAGAGGGTTCCCGTTTCTCCACATCCTCGCCAGCATCTATAGTCTCCTGATTTGTTCATTTTGGCCACTCTGACTGGCGTGAGGTGATATCTGAGTGTGGTTTTGATTTGTATTTCCCTGATAAGGAGCGACGTTGAGCATCTTTTCATGTGCCTGTTGGCCATCCGGATGTCTTCTTTAGAGAAGTGTCTATTCATGTTTTCTGCCCATTTCTTCACTGGGTTATTTGTTTTTCGGGTGTGGAGTTTGGTGAGCTCTTTAGAGATTTTGGATACTGGCCCTTTGTCCGATATGTCATTTGCAAATATCTTTTCCCATTCCGTTGGTTGCCTTTTAGTTTTGTTGGTTGTTTCCTTTGCTGTGCAGATCTCATGGCTTTTTAAAATCTTAGTCTAATAATTCTAATATATCTGTCATTCTGTCATCTTGGTGTTAGCATCTACTGATTTTCTTTTTTAATTCGGTTTCCTTAGGTTCTTGGTATGATGGGTGATTTTCATGCAGTCTTGGACTTTTTGTATGTTATGAAACTCTGAACCTTAAATCATCTGTTTTAGCTGTTGTTGTTGTTTACACTGCTCCAATAGAGGAAGGGGAGGGGCATTGCCCCATTATTGCCAAGTGGAGATAGAAGCATATCTCCACTCAGCCTCTATTGATACTTGAGGGGGACAGCTCCTCATTACTCTTGAGAAGGGGTGGGAGTTCTGGTTCCTTACTTCTTTTCCACTGATACCACAGTGGGTGTAGTCTCATTACAAAGACGAGATGGTGAGTCTCGACCCTACACTAGGCCTCATACTACCACAGTGGGAAGTAAAATGGTTATTTGATACTTGTTAGATTGGGGCAGAAGTCTAGGCTCCCTGTGTGGTCTCCATTAAAAACCACATGGTGAGAGAGAGGTCATGGCTAGATAGCACAAAGGTCCTGGTTTCCTATTTCGTATGCTCTAAAACCACCAGCTGGAGCACCTAATTTCAGCTTTGTGAGAATCCAACTCTACGTCCCCTACCCAGCTTGGGTGTGAGTGGGTCCACATTTTTTTGTGTGTAGTTAGTGTTTGGCTGGAGCAGAGAAGTTACTGTCTAAAAGTTTTGTGTCTTGCTAGGCTGCACTTTTCCTGGTCTTTTGATTAGAGAAAGCAGACTTCTGTTTTTTATTTGGTCTGCACTCATTCATTCATGTTTCTAGGCTGCTGGCTTCTTCAGCATGAAGTCTGGAATATATAAGGCAAAAAGAAAACCCAAGGAACTCACCACTGCGTCATACCTTATGTCTCAGGTTTCCTTCTTCTTTAAAAAAAATTTTTTTTTAACATTTATTTATTTTTGAGAGAACAAGAGCAGGAGAGGGGCAGAGAGAGAGGGAGACACAGAATCCAAAGCAGGATCCAGGCTCTGAGCTGTCAGCACAGAGCCCAATGCGAGGCTCGAAACCACTAACCATGAGATCATGACCTGAGCTGAAGTCAGATGCTTAACTGACTGAACCACCTAGACGCCCCTCAAGTTTCCTTCTTCTCTCTTCATTGCAGAGTCTCTTATGTTTGTTTTACATATGAAGTCCAGGGTTTGCACCTGTCCTTGGTGAGAGGAATAGGGGGAAGTATATATACTCCACAGGTTCTGTTTTAAATCCTTACTGATTGCTAATGACTGCACTTGAAAGCATAAATTTATCTTAAGTATTACTTTAGCTATATCCCACAAGTTTTTGATATTTTGTGTTTTACTGTTGATTGACTCTAAATGCTTTACAATTTTTCTTATGATTTCTCCTTTGTCCCATGAATTATACTTAACTACATCTTAAAATTTCCAAATGGATTCTTTTTTTCTGTTTTTGTTATAGATTTCTAATTTTGTTGACTGTTGTATTTTACTCAGAAAACAGTCTGTATGCCATTGATTCTTTGGTATATGGTAGGACTTGCTTTATTGCCCACTGTTTGGCCAGTTTTTATTGTATAAATGTTCCTTGTGTGTTTTAAGAAAACATGTTATTTAATGATTGGCATAATCCTATGATTACTACTTATTAGGAAAGACTTTTTTCATCTATCCAATGGCTAGACACATATGATGGGGAATGGACTTTTTTTTCTTTTTGAGAGTCTAGGCTGTGGTAAAGGGGGTAGTCTGTCTCAACTCCCAACTACCGCAGCCCCCAAGCCCCTAGATTTTGCAGTACTGCCCTCTCCCCCAACACCACCACACACCAATAGCAGCTGTTCAAGAGTTCCAGGTTCAGTTCCTGCTTTGCTTCTAGAACAAAGGGCTTGCCCTTTCTTTCTCATGAGTTCCGTGACACATTTAAAACAATGTTCCAGTTCTGCTTTTCCCATTTAACATGACAAGGAGGGAGGCAGTTAGGAGACTTGACACTCCTCTTATTTGAGGTTGGGATTAACAGAGAAGCACAGAGCAAAGAAGAAAGAAGTAGAAGAAAGTGGTCAGAGAGCGTGGATCAGATGGATGCCTCCATGGGTTAGGCAAAAGCTAGGAATCACTTTTCTGGAGCAATGCTTCCCAGGAGTCACCCGAGGCTTTTGTTCCTACATGCAGCTTCCTAGGCTCCTCTCCTGGCAATCATGAATTTAGTGTTCTAGGGTGGGACTGTGAAAACTATTTTCTTCCAGAGCCTCAGGTGACTCTTATGGGAAAAAAAAAAAAAAAAGGTTTAGAAAGCAACGTTCTAGAGTACTGTATGATTCCCAGGTCTTCCTTCCCTAGGTCTGAGATCTTGGAATCTGTGGTTTTGGCAGGAACCATAGGAGATGTTGCCATTAAAAAAATAACTAAACAAAAATTAAGAGTACAGGTAAAAAAAAAAAAAAAGCCAAGGGGCACCTGGATGGCTCAGTCGGTTAAGTGACCAACTTCGGCTCAGGTCATGATCTCACAGTTCATGGGTTCGAGTCCCACATCAGGCTCTGTGCTGACAGCTCAGAGCCTGGAGCCTGCTTTGGATCCTGTGTCTGCGTCTCTCTCTGCCCCTCCCCTGCTCGTGCTCTGTTTCTCTCTGTCTCTCAAAAAATAAATAAATGTTAAAAAAAAAAAAATTAAAAAAAAAAAAGCCATAAGACTAGTATACAGACATAAGTACAAAGCAGTCAGAGATAATACTGTGTACTCAGAACCCGTAAAAATGTGGATACAGAAATCATATATTCATTAATTCATTCAACAAACACTTTTTGAACCCAGTTATGTCCTTTTATGTCTAGGAGCTAGAAATTCTGAAATAAATAAGATACAAACCTGAATTTCAAAAAAAGTGTACAGAAGTACTGTATACAGAAGTACAGACAAGATTGCCAGGTAAAATACAAGATCCCCAATTATTTTTTTTTAAGTTTATTTATTTGAGAGAGAGCTCATGCACAAGTGGAGGAGGGACAGAGAGAGAGGGAGAGAGAATCCCAATTAGGCTTCTTGCTGTCAGCATGAAGCCCAACATGGGGCTCAATATCACGAACCATGAGATCATGGCCTGTGCTGAAATCAAGAGTCGGACGCTTAACCCATTGAGCTGTCCAGGTGCCCCACAAGCTGCCCAATTAAATTTGAATTTCAGATAACCAATGGATAATTTTTTAATGTAAGTATGTCCCAAATTTTGTTTTTCAGGGTTTTTTTTTTCCCCCCTAAATCTGTCAACCCTAAATATAGGAATATTTAGGAAAAGCTCTCAACCCAACTCCGGAGGCAAGGGCTGCAAAGTTCAGCCAAATGTCAAAAGGTCTTTGATACAAATTGATTAGAATTAGCAGGCCATGGAGATTGCTGCCAAAAGCAGCTAGGTTTCAAAGTATACCACATTATTCCTAGGTTAAGAAGATAAGGTGTGTTCATTTTCCCCCAAAACAACTACTAAATACCTCGGAATCTCCTTATAACATACTCACATAATTAACATTTTTAGTTCCACAGGACTTACAGAACACAGGTTTGTGGGCGAGGTCATCCAAAGTAATTCCTCCTTCAGGATTGAACTCAAAGCTGCTAGTGAAGTTGTATTTTGCAGTTCCTTCTGGAGAAACCGTAACTTTTGCAGAGTCTCCCAGAACCACTTGACTGAATTCTGCACGAATAAAAGTAACTGGAGTATCTCCTTTAAAACCTTTCTGTTGACAGAAGGATACACTTTACAATTTTACTCAAATAGAGAATTTTCCTATACATCTGGAAACTCATTTTGACTTGACCTAAATAGCATTTTCCGTGTTTTCCTAACAAACTATACCACATATACAAAAAGGTTAGGTAGGGGGCGCCTGGGTGGTGCAGTCGGTTAAGCGTCCGACTTCAGCTCAGGTCACGATCTTGCGGTCCGTGAGTTCGAGCCCCGCATCAGGCTCTGGGCTGATGGCTCAGAGCCTGGAGCCTGCTTCTGATTCTGTGTCTCCTTCTCTCTCTGCCCCTTCCCCCCTTCATGCTCTGTCTCTCTCTGTCTCAAAAATAAATAAACATTAAAAAAAATTAAAAAAAAAAAAAGGTTAGGTAGGTAGAAAGTCATTTAAAAAGTCTAGTTGTAACTAACTGCAACATTCTATTTAAATGCCATTATGTTGGAGTTTTAAAAATAACTTTTCTTGTGTTTACATGATTATAAAAGTATATTGTGAAACATTTGAAAAAGTGAGAAAAGCACATGGAAAACAAATCACCTGTAATTTCACTCTAATATGTAAACACTATTAACATTTTAGAATATATTTTTTAGTGCTTTCCAGTGAATATATATGCATGTATGTATGTAAATATATATACAAATATGTACACACATTTATACACACATCTTTTGTACATCTTTTTTTTTTTAATTTTTTTTTCAACGTTTTTATTTATTTATGGGACAGACAGAGACAGAGCATGAACGGGGGAGGGGCAGAGAGAGAGGGAGACACAGAATCGGAAACAGGCTCCAGGCTCCGAGCCAGCAGCCCAGGGCCTGACGCGGGGCTCGAACTCACGGACCGTGAGATCGTGACCTGGCTGAAGTCGGACGCTTAACCGACTGCGCCACCCAGGCGCCCCTATACATCTTTTAAAACAAAGCAAAATATCATTCATTACATCCTGTTTTGCAATGAGCTTTTGACTTCATAATAGTGAATGAATATCTGCCATTTCATTATTTTGTAATTTTTATAGTTAACTCATATTGTAGTTTTTATTTAAATTCATCAAATGAAATTAATCACAAGAGAAACTCTGGAAGAATTCAGGTATTTTTCAGGAGAAAAGACCTGCGGTCTATGAAAACAAAAATCACTTCTTGTGTCACCGGTAAAATTTAGTATTCAAATTGCCAGGTATTTTACACACATAGTGATTTGACCTGCTGATTATATAGTCGAACAAAAAGGAAAACTGAGAAAGTAGTACCAGTGCAATGTTAAGTAAGACCAGCAGGTCAGGTGTTATAGGAGGGTGCAAAAGCATTTCTCCTGCTGCTGTTTCCAATACATCTTCCCCCAACCTGCAGGTAGATGTTTGACAGGGAAACCTGAACTCAAAGACAAATGTACTTTCAAGAAGAATGAATAAACTAAGGCCTTCTCAGATTTCCAAAGATAACATTACCAAGTCATATCCATCTGTCACAGTGATCTGCACAGGTCTGCCTGTTGATGACACCTGCTCCATATCAGCACTTGGGCAAAGTCCCTCTGGTCTTCTCTGGTCTCTGTAAATATAATGAATCCACCTTTCCCCTCCAGTACCATAGCTGTAGAAGTAGCCATATTATATCATAACCAATACTAGGGGATAACCTAGGAAAATGCCATAGTCCCATCAATGTTTTGTGCCCTTTTCAACCTTTGCAGCTAGACAGGCAGTATTTTACAGAGTTGTTCACAAGGAGGATTACATCAGTTAGCACTAAAATGATCCTTATATGTGTAACTAACCCATAAGCACAAATCATCACAAGACATAGAGGGTAGGAGTGCCATCTCCCTTACTCCCCGCTGCCCCCCACATCTTCCATAGTGTTCTTTGGTAGACTTTTTTTTTTTTTGATGTGCAAAGTTCCCCTCAATGGTTCCTTAATCTCTCACTTTTACAAAACTATACTTTGAGCACAGGAAGGAAACAGCCATATGGAATAATGGCTAGTCCATTAGCAAAAGTCCTGACATACATCTTATTTAGTCAATGATATATTTAAATTATTTTATAACATTAAGGACACAATTTCAAAAATTAATTGGATATGTTTAAGAAAGATTTTCTGACTCAATTCAAAGTGGAACTTAAGGCAATTCAAATGTTTACTGAGGGCATACTATGCTGTGTCTAGGAGTGGTGGTACAAAAAAGGAGCTATCTAGTGTCCCCAGGCTATATAATTATTCCGCCTCTTCTCAGCTACTCCCTCAACCTTTAGTCATCTAAAACAGGTCACTTGTTTAACACCATGTCTTCATGCTCAATCACAGCCTAAGTGACCCTGACAATTTTCTTATCAAGTTCACATTTGAAAATGACCTTTTACATCAGTTTTCTTCTTTCCTTTTCAATAGTATCACGGGAATTAGACCTTCACTAGCCTGATCTTGGACAAAAGCCTAATTTCTCTGAGCCTCAGTTTCACCTTCTGTAAAATATATAATTTAACTTCTGATGTTTTGTTGTGAATATCCACTAAAACTGCTTAACCTATGAAGCACCGCACAAGTGGTATTATTAATACGCACTGCTTTTCCTGAATGCTCAAATACTCCCTTACATACAAGGAATCTCTCTCGTATTTACAGTCTCTGAGTGCCCGGCACTATGCCTTGTCTTAGCGGCGTATTTACTGAATAATGAATGCAAGAAATCTGGCTAGTTACAAATGATGGTCAGGGCAGTCAGTGGGGGTCGGGGAGGGGCGCTCCTGTTGCCCCCAGCAGACCTGCACTTCTTGTCATATCGCTCCTAAGAAAATGTAAGGTAACAGTCAAATCAGAAAAGGTTTGATGAAGGAAACCATGTGAAGGGGTGTGGTCTGGGGACACAGGCTTAGCGCCCGCTTACTGCCGGAGACCTCGGCGCAGAGCCAGAAAGGGGTCTAAGTCTGGATTCAGGTGGGAGGTCCGGGGTTAGCGGTAGCTCCTGCGCCTAGCAGGGTCGGTGGCATTTAAGTCTGTACCCGAGTGCACTGCGTTGGGATACGGTCCCAGCGTTTCACTCTGGCTGTAGCTGAAGAGAAGCTGTAACGGGGTGTGGTCGCAGGTCCACGAAGGAGAGATCGGGGGGCAGAGGGTTTCGGAGGAATTATAGCCGTCTTACCTGAGGCAGCCACAATTGCGTTACCCGCAACTATAGTAACTAACTACCTCTCGCGAGAACTTAGTTCTGGCATTCTTTACAAGTTTATCCCTAAGACTCGCGGTAATGGTTTCTGTGGGGGAAACAGCTGTCTGCGCCTGCGCTCCAGGAACTAGGCGCTTGAGTAGCAGTTTCTGTGGCCATGTTCGCGGTTGCAACTTTGCTTTAACTTAACTGCAACGTTTTCTAACTTTGGATTTTGTTTTCTCGACCTTTTCCTTTCAATATCCCTACATAAATAGTTGGAAAACCAAGAGGAAATTTACTTAAAGATAAAATAAAAGCCTTTATTACACGGCTTTGAAAACCGGTCATTTAAATCTTTCTCCATGAAAAATGCAGATGAGTTATTTTAAAAGTGAGCCTCTCACACACTGTTGGTGAGAGTGCAAAACAGTCCTACTTCTGGTGCTCAATACTTACACAATAAATAGACTAAGTATATAATACTAATCCAAAGTTTTAATACATTTGAAAACACCAAGAGTTTTGGAATAGTAAAATAGCAAAAACGTGGAAACAGCCCAAGTGCCCGTCAGTGGATGAGTGGATGACCAAATTGATTATATAGTCACAAAATAGCATATTACAAAGCAGTCTAAATGAATTAACTGCAACTACACGTGGATGGGTCTTAGCAACATACATACTTTCAAATGTTGCAATATTAAGAGGCATTTTAAAGGGGCTCCCACTGGTTAAATTTGGGCACCAAAATAAACAATGATAATAATTACAGTCCATTGAGTAAAATAGGGATACACAAGTTCACATGAATATAAATAAATGGAGAGAGTTCCTAACAGAATGCCAACCCAATAAGAAAGAGGAAATGATGGAAACAGAGAATTACCATTTGGCACACACTATATAAATGGATGCTAAAGTTGGTGAGAGGAGGTTTGATGAGAAGAGAATATTGGCATGATTTTGGAATACCAATCAATTACAAAGGGGAAATTGTGAAATGAAACCAACAATATCATGTGGTTGAGGTTAACATCACCAGGATTGGGAGGAGTCTACATTGCATGCCTCCTGATGAGACTCACTGGGAAAAAGAAAGCATCATTTTGTGCTATTCCTGCCATCAGAGAGACTCAGGTTTTAGGCCACCCTCTTGAAAGTACGTGCTGTACTCTTTAAAACTGTCAAAGACATGAAAGACTGGGAACTATTCCAAAGGAGTCTGAAGATATATGCCAGCTACATGCAATATGTATTCCTGTATAGTATTTTGGACCAGAAAAGAGACATTGTTGTGACAGTGGGCAAAATTTGAATGGGCTTAATGGATTGGATGGTAGTGTACCAAAACTGATTCCCTGATATGGAAGTTTGTTTGCTTTTATATAGGACACTAGAGGAAAATACACAACAGGGTGTTTAGGAGTGTTGGAACATCAAGTCTGTAGTTTGCTTTGTCCACCCTCAAAATGTCCAGAAAAGGACTAATAGTAAGGAATATATGCATATGCACATATACATGTAAACAAAGTGATCAATGAAGCAATAAGGTGTTAACTATATGAGAATCTGGGTGAAAGAGATGTGGAAATTCTTTGCTCTGTTTTGGCAACTTTTCTGTACACTTAAAATTATTTCAAAAATTATTAAACTATACACACACACACATACTACTCCCATTGGAAATGTCTTAGGATACAAAACTACCACAGCCAAATTTTAAAAATAAATTTTATTTGTTATAAACATATTAAAATTATAAAAATTAAGAAAAAAATCTTTTAAATGTTGCAGTGTTATTAGTAATTAAAACAAATAGACCTATGGAACTACTGAGTAACTTCTCTCTGGATTTTTTCCCAGGTGAGAGCTCTGAGTGAATTAGTACTGAGAGAGCCATCCTACCTTGCCCACGAAATACTTTTTTACATAATAAGCAAGGGTTACGGCCAAGTCTTTGTTAGGGAACTGTTCTAGGTCACTCATAATGCCAAGGCAAGAAAGGATAAATAACAGGTGTCACTTCCTTAAACATAATTAACCCTTTATCATTAGACTGTGGAATGCCTGATGGTAAAACCTTGTGTTATATAGTTCTTTTATTCTCCTGGAATGCATAGCAGTGACCACTCTGAATTTCATGTAATCCTTACAAGGAAAGGCATTCAAATGTTTTTTGACAGATTTAAAACATCAACTTTGCAAGAAAACAAGGAAAAGGCCCTTTTTAGTGCCACAGAAAATACAACAGTACCGAGAATCAGAATTAAGTCATCTACATATACAAACCAATTTGGGGGACAAAAAAAGTTCTATCATCTAATAAAATTCAAACTTTAGTTTGGGTTTCAGAAACCTCCACTAGATGACTCACTATCCCAACAAACTCCTTTCACATTACTCCAAAAAAAATTGTTTCTAATTAGCTAATCTGTTATTTCCAGTCAATTTATTTCTGACAACATTCATTAATACAATCAAATGTACTGCTCATCCTCAAATTGATTTAGAAAGTCAAAGTAATCACTGTCAACATCCCTGATGGATATTTTGCAGAAATGGACAAGCTGATTCTAATATTCATATGAAGGGGTGCCTGGGTGGCTCAGTTGGTTGAGCGTCCGACTTCAGCTCAGGTCATGATCTCACAATTTGTGGGTTCGAGCCCTGCGTCGGGCTCTGTGCTGATAGCTCAGAGCCTGAAGCCTGCTTCAGATTCTGTATCTCCCTCTCTCTCTGCCCCTCCCCTGCTTACACTGTCTCTGTCTCTCAAAAATAAACAAACATTAAAAAAAATTAAAAAATAAAATAAAATTCGTATGGAAATGCGAGAGCCAGAATAGCAAACGCAATGTTGAAAAGAACATAGTTGGAAGACTCACACTTCCCAATTTATAACTTATTACAAAACTACATTTATCAAGTATTAAGTGTAGCTTAATCAAGGCATAAGGATAAACATATAGACAAATGGAATACAGTTGAGAGTTCGGAAATAAAGTAAGAGTGCCATGACAATTCAGTGGGAAAAGAATAGTCTTTCCAACAAATGATGGTGGGACAACCATATATCAAAATGCGAAACAAATAAGTTGAACACCTTCACACCATTTATAAAAATGAAGACCTAAATGTAAAAGCTAAAAACATTAGAATATTAGAAGAGAACATAGGGGTAAATCATGTTAACCTTGCATTAGACGATTGTTTCTTAGACATGACACTGAAAGTACAAGCAACCAAAGAATAGAAAAACTGGAATCAGAATTTTAAAGTTTTGTGCTTTAAAATCAAAGAACACCAGCAGAAAAGTAAAAAAGGGGCACCTGGCTGGTTCAGTCCATACAGCATGCAACTCTTGATGTGGGGTCATGAATTTGAACCCCATGTTGGGTATAGAGATTACTTAAAAAAAAAAAAAAAAAACTTAAAAAAAAAAGGAAAAAGGCAGTCCACAGGAGAAAATCTTTGTAAATATATATTGTGTGGGTATATAATTTTTTGTGTATTATATTTTCTATCTTAAAAAACTTTTCTGACTGGGGAGTGACTGCCTTCTCCCTGGTTAGCCCATTCAGAGACAGCAAAGGCCCCCAACTAGGAGCATGCCTTTGACATGCAAACTAACCAATCCAGAGCCTTACCTCTTACGTTTGGCCCTGCACCCGAGGAGGCAATATTCCTCTACTTTAATTATCCTAGAGCCAGGTAAGAGGACACTAGAGACCACCCACATAGCTCAAAAATTACCAAAATTATTCAAACTAGCCAATACTGAATTATTTATCCTATCCAACTTTGCTTCTCCCTTAGAAACCCCAATAAAGGTCATGGCCTAAGCATTCCCCCCTGGCCCTCCTCCTGACCACCCTGGTATCTTTCCCATATGGCCCTGTGTGTGCAGTGCCTCTGGTCTCTAGAAAGTTTGAATATAATAATGTTCTTGAGCCTCTCTTGTGTCTCCTCTTATGGCTGAACCTAAACTGACTTCATAAAAACACATAGAAGCATACAAAATAAAATAATATCTGATAAGGGTCTACTACACAGAATATATAAATAACCCTTACAACAATAAAGAGAGAAATAACCCAATTTTAAAATGGAAAAAGTATTAGAAAACATTTTTCCAAAGAAGATATGCAAATGGCCAATTAGCACAAGAAAGGGAAATACAAATCAAAGCCACAATGAGAGGTCATTTCACATCCACTTGGCTATAATCAAAGAGACAGATAATGATAGTGGTGAGGATAAAGAGAAATTTAGTAAAAAAAAAAAAAAAAAATTTGGAAACTGGGATCACTGCTGGTAGGATTGTAAAATGGTGCAGCTGTTGGAAAACAGTCTGGCAGATCCTCAGAAAGCTAAATATAAAGATAGTATATCATGCAGCAATTCCACTCCTAGTTCCATGGCCAAGAGAACCGAAAACATGTGTCCACATAAAAACTTGTACATAAATGTTCACAGCAACATTACTCATAATAGTTAAAAGGTAAAAACAACCCAAATGTCCATCTGTTGATGAATGGACAAAAAAAAAATGTGTGTCCTTGTTACAGTGGATTATTTAGCCTTAAAACAGAATGAAGACTGATTCATACCACAACACAGATGGACCTGAAAAAACAGTATGCTAATTGAAAGAAGCCAGACACAAAGGGTCACATATTTAATGATTCCATTCATATGAAAAGTCCAAAATTGGCAAGTCCATAGAAAGACAAAGTAGATTAGTGATTGCCACGGGCTGGACAGGAGGAGGGGGAATGAGGAGTGACTACTGATAGGTACAAAGTTTCTTTTTGGGTGATAAGAATGTTCAAAATTGATTATAGTGATGATTGCACAGATTTGTGAATATGCTAAAAACCACCGAGTTGTACACTTTAAAAAGGTGAATGGTATATGAATTATATCTAATTTTCAAAAGGTTTAAAAAATATATTTTATTGATCATATCTTTTCTTTCCTTAATACCTTACCCCCATTTCTCATCTTTACCAAATCTCATCACTGTTACTTTTTTAAAACCTACATCCAAACTGAACTTTTTCAGTGATACTTTTAAAATATATGTTTATATATTTTTGAGAGGGAGATACTGCAAGTAGGGGAGAGGTGGTGAGAGAGAATCCCAAGCAGGCTCCTCACCATCAGCGCAGAGCTCCATGTGGGGCTCGATCCCACAAACCGTGAGATCATGGCCTGAGTCGAAATCAAGAGTCGGACGTTTAACCAACTGAGCCACCCAGGCAACCCTCAATGATACTTTTTTTTTTTAAAAGTAATTAACATCCATCTTAACCCATTATCCTTCTACCCATGTATCTTACCTTATGCTACAATCGTACATAGGTCTATCTAAGAGTAAGGTTGTATCTTATGCCAACTTATATGCCCCTTGGTATTTACACAAAACTGTTCATTGAATTATAATTCATATTTACTATTCTTCTCCTCAGTTCTTAGTACAATCATTCGTAAAATCTATTAAATTTCTGCTTTGTGCCAGGGAGCTTCACACAAAGAACTACGGTTCTCCTCTCAGCAGAATTTATAATCTAACATTTACTACTTTTTTTTGGTGTCTTTTTATTTAGAACCCCCAGTATATTATAAATTTCGTTCCTTCATATTTCTCCTGGCTACCCATTATAATGCTCAATATACTCAATAAGTAATTGCTCAGTACTGGGGGTAAACCAATGGGTGTTGCAATCATCCTCCTATACCACTAACTGAGCTCCTGAACACTTCTCCAAAGAGCTAGCACTCAATTTTCCCAGTGATGCTTTAAGCTTCATTCACTCATTAACTGAACACCTCCTACATGTGAAGCTTCACTTTCTTGAATCATGATTAAATTACAACTAATTCTTAAAGTCATAATTTTTTTTTTTACACTTGATCTTAGCCAAAAGGCCGAGAAGCTATTTCATAATTTTTTTTTAAAGCCAAGGGCCAATAAAGATCTTTAGAGAATTTTAGTAGACAAAAAAAAGTAGGCTATATATTTTATGCACATAAACATATAATCCCTTTTTAAAAAGTTGTTACAGGCAATACTCATCTATTCACTATGTGGAAAGTTTAGTGTTTATAAATATAAAATACCAATTTATGTAAAATAAGATGCAAATTACTCTTCTATGTCAAAAGAGCTGAATTTTTTAAAAATATAGTTTTGATATACTACCAACTATAACTGTCCAATGGACCTATGGGGCTTTGGAAGGCAGAGTTTCAGCAACTTTTTTTTTTATTCATCATTATTACACAGAATTAGAGATTGCTGTGATTTTTATTCAATTTGGGACCCTGATTAGAGTAAGAACAGTGAGAATTATGCCTTACAAATATCGCGTTAATACTACATCATCGTGATATGGCTTCACGTTGATTGTATATAGAGAAAAAAATAACATTGGAATTAAGGCAATAACCACATGTGCAAACCAAGCACAATACCCTGACACAATGCTTAGTAAAAAGCTCTTTTGGTTTGGTGATGGTTGATATTGCTGCATGCAGGTCAGTCACTGCTTTGAAGGATATGCTGTGAAGAGCTTCGTTTATTTAAAAATCCCTCCTACTGGCCCACAATGGCCAGCAGAAGCCTTCGGTAATCTCCACTTGTGTCACTTACAATCATTGTGCTCAGGGTCTTCTGATACATCTGTTTGAACATCTGTTTTATTTGTACAAGATCAATCTGCATGCAAGAGATGATATTTTTGATGTTAGAAAAAAGCTGTTAAGAGAAAACTGGTATTATTAGAATTATTCTTTAATAGTGAAAAGAATATAATTATAATCAAAGCAGAGAGGGAAAAAAAACACACCAAGTGACTGACATTTAATAGCTAGCATTTATACCACTGCTAGCATCACCCTATGAAGGGCTAATTTACTGTTCTGTAAAAATATTGAATAAGGGTGGTACTAGTCTCATCTATTATTCCAAAAAATACTGGTGACTTAAAAACCATTTAAAAAATAATAAAACCATTTGATAGAATGGTTATTATCAAAAACAGAAAATAACAAGTGTTAGCAGGATGTAGAGAAATTGGAACCCTTGTGCACTGCTGGTAGGAATGTAAAACAGTATAGCTGCTGTAGAAGAAGATATGGTGATTCCTCAAAAAAAATAAAATAGAACTACCATACGATACAGCAGTTCCACTTTCAGGTATGTACACAAAGTGAAAGCAAAGACTCAAGCAAATATTTGTACACCAGTGTTCATACTAGCCAAAGGTGAAAGCAACCTGTCAATTGACAGATGAATAAACAGAAGGTATTGTATACATACAATGGAATACTAGTCAGCCTTAAAAAGGAAAGAAATTCTGACACATGCTACAACATGGATGAACCTTGAAAATGTTATGCTAAGAAAGAAGCCAGTCACAAATGGATAAATACTGTATGATTCCACTTATACAAGGTACCTAGGGTAGTCAAATTCATAGGAAGAGAAAATAGAATGGTGGCTGGTGGTTGCCAGGGGCCGGGGAGAAAGGAGAATGGTAAATTATTGTTTAATAGGCGTATAGATTTTTAGTTTTGCAAGGTGAAAAAGTTGTGGTGGTATGGTTGTACAACAACGTGAATGTACGTAATGCCACTGGAATGCATACTTTAAAATGATTAAAATGGTAAGTCTTATGTTGTATATATTTTATTACAATTTAAAGAAAAGATCGTGCTTAGAAAATTTAGGTCTAAGTACAAATACACAACTTTTTAAAAAACATCATATGATGGTTGTCTTTTTAAAAATGATTTACCTTCTCTAGTATAATTTAGTGGCATAGGTTTTCTTTCAATTAAGAAAGAACTCTAATAAATATACAAAGTCAAAGAAAGGAAAATATTTGAGGTGTATTTGGGTAAAGAGATAAAGATAAATTTTTAAAAATTATTTTATAATTAAAAGCTATGCTAAATGTTGAGAATTTTATTATCCAATAGGATTAATCTTTCACAAAATTTTTTACATTAGCAAAATGAAAATGAAAAGATAAATATTTTCCAACTTGATATAACCCAGTATTCTCTGCAGACCTCCTCAAGTAGGAAAAATTCTTGGCACTGGCTACACTGAGACACAGTCATCTGTTGCACTAACTTAAGCCTCTCTCACAGCATGAGGAGAATGAACACTGTACTTCACACAGCCTCCACCAGTAGTGACAAAGGAACTCTTACTTATTTATTTAGTACATGAAATTTATTGTCAAATTGGTTTCCATACAACACCCAGTGCACATCCCAACAGGTGCCCTCCCCAATGCCCTTTCTTAACATCATTCCGAGGGACTGACAACCTGCTGAGGAACTTTCAGGAAATTAACATTCAAAATCAAGTAAGATCAGACAAAAAAAAGAAAGCCTCACCTCACTTCGAGTGACCACAATCCTGACCAGGGTGGAGTCATCTGTGCCGGCACCTTTCATAGAATAGTAGAGCCTCTCAGCAAAGAAGGCAGGGCGGTTCAGGGCACACTGCACTGCAAGTTAGAGATACTTCACACATGATGCCTTGACAAAGGTATCCATGCTCCAGCTTCATTTATCACTTCTAGCCTGCCTTTGATCATTTTCTATAGAATTTTCTGAGAAATTTGAGGTGATGTTCTCCCTCTTGATTTTTTTCTCAGAATCCATCTTTCTAGCCACATTAGATGGGCTACCCTCAATTCTAGAGGATTCCCTCTAATAAATCCCATTTTCTTTCCATAGATGCAATAGCTTACACTCTTTACATTTTTTTCCCTTCAAGTGAGAAAATCTATAGCAACTGTGGCCAATAATACCTTACTTAAAAAGGAATAATGACTGAAATCTGAATTCTACAAGTCTGAGAGAAGGATAGGAGATACATTCCAGTATGAAAATGAAAACAGATTTGAGCCAAGATTTGAGAATGATAATAAGTCTGACACATTTTCTCTTAGGAAAATTAACAGCAAAGTCTTTTGCTGCAAATGGTAGAGGTATACTAACTGTACATTATTACTTTAGTTATAATTACTATAGTAATATTTGTAAGACACTCAATTGCTAATACCACATGTGTTCCTAATATTCTCTTTAGTCATATATTCTCCAGGAGAATTAAATTTCCATTTCATCGGACATCTCAAAGAACACCAGAAACTGGGTTTTTGATTTCAAAAGGGAAAAGGGTCTCTTTGGATTGAGTATTTGAAAGATGTTTTTGGGAGCTCAAAATGACACTTTGTGTGATGTCACTTATAGTTCCTTAGGGCTTTCCCATTCACTTTAATGGAACTGCTACATCTACTGTATATTCTTGTTTAATCCTCATGAAGGGCATACAGAATAAAGACCAACGAATTCCAAAACAACCCTATTCGATCACACCACCACCATTCATAAGGAATTGTATATAAAACATGGGATTAGCTCAGCCTCTAAGCAGATTCCCAGAAGGCTATATTAAGCATCATCACTTAATGGGAACAACTAGTCAAAGCCTCATTCATTTACAAACAAAACAAAGCAAAACATAAAAGTATCTTACAGATGGTCTTCAAACCACTTTCAACATTTCCGGAAAATTCACGGGCAACACTACTTAGTAAATCTCGATTAGCCACCTTCAAACAAAAAACACAAGGGTTAAAATATTTTCACAACTTAAAACAGAAGCCAGATCTTCAAAAGAAAAGCTCATACCCTGGAATAAGCCTCCATGGTAGCTTTCAGCTGAGGAAAGCTTCTTGTGGCAAGAATCATGTTAAAGCAAGATTCATCTGTCCCTAGTCTCCCCTCACCAGCTTGATAGAGACGTTGAGCATCTTCCTGAGCCAGCTGGTGGTTAACATTCTGATTCTCATCACGATTTCCCTGCAAAAGAGGAAGGCAAGACTTGGAAGATGTGACACAAGTTCTATTAAAATCCTCCCCCACCAAAAAAAAAAAAAAAAAAAAAAGCCAAAAAGAAAAACATCTTTTCTAGGATATATAAACTACCACTCAAATGAAGAAATTATAATTCTCCTTAGCTGGGATTTAAGATCAATATGCATTATACTGAGTTCCACTTTGTATTCATTTATGCAGCTAAAATGTATGGAGCACTTGTTTTGTGTGAGGCTGTATTAGGTTCTCCAGAGAAAGAGTACCTATAGGATATGCAAGGTGGTAGGGACACAGGAAGACAAGGTCCCTGCCCTCAAAGAATTCAAGTCAAGGGAGGGAGTATATAATATGGAGCTTCATGAACTTCCTTTCCTTCAGTCAAGTGAAATCTTAATATTTAAGTTTTATTATGAATGTAGACATAAAAATGACACATGAGCTTTTAGGAAGAAGCTACAAATAACTCAAGTTCTGCCAGACTGTGCCAATTTGTACACCAAATTTTCGCTGGGATGGGAGTGAAAGGAGGAGAGCGAGAGAGAAAGCCGTGGGCCTGAACAAGAGCAAAGCCTAGATGGGCATTTGGTTTCTCTCAAAAACACAAACCCAAATGAAGGAAAAGCTGCCCTCTAAAGTCTTGGTGTCAGTCTGAGGAACACAATAGACAAGTGTTCCTTAAAGGTGAGAAACTGTATTCTGAACACAATGGAGAGGTGTTCCTTACAGGTGAGAAACTATTTTGAAGAGCAGTGGGCACAAGAAATAAGCAGAAGCATATTCTAAATGAGAGACTAAAGATAGCACACGGGAAAAGATGCTCAGGAAAAACTTCCCAGATGATTGCCTTTGGATTCAAACACACAAAAACCAGTCTCATTTTCCTGAGAAGCCATTCTTCTGCTCACTCCCTTTAAGAGGTCTCTTTACTTTGTAAAATAGCTGGGCCTTGAACTCTGCATAAAGAGACTTGGCACCTCATGTAGTCTTTTTTTTTTTTTTTTTTTTTAAGTAGTCTCCATGCCCAACGTGGGGCTTAAACTCACAACCCTGAGATCAAGAATCACATGCTCTATCAACTAAGCCAGCCAGGTGCCCTTCATGTAAAAAATAATCATTTTTTAGCATTAAATCCCTGTTCCTGTTTTGTCTTCTTGCTGTTGTTTTTCTTCTTGTTGTTTTTCAATGCTAATCTATTTCCCTACTCTGTTATTCCATTGTAGGTAAATTCAATTTCTTCCCACCCATTTGCTTTCTCATTTCCACATTCACTCACTTTGGCACACTGTGTTTTCTGGAACTATCTTCCTTTTGCTCTGAAGAGCCTGACTTCTGCTTTCCTATCCCTCAAGACTGCCCAGCTTTGTATACTAGCAGGATAGCCAATAACTCCTGACACTGAATCAGTGTGCTTGTCTTTTCAAGTAGACCCTCATCATCTCATTCTAAGTATGCTTATAGTATCATTCCAAATACCCTATCTGGATAATTTTCCATCACTTCTCCAGCACATCTGGGGAATCAGAATAAGGAAGGTGCTAATCACATTACTGTGAACTCTGAGAAAAGTTTCTGCATCTCTGGCTCTCCTCACAGTTTTCACCTCTTACAGCACTTCCATGGAAGTCCTGCATATCGTCAGTTGATGGCCCAATTTAACTGGCAGTACAATGCTAAATTTGCAAGTATGAGATTCAGGGACACCTGGGTGGTTCAGTCAGTTAAGTGTCTGACTTCGGCTCAGGTCATGATCTCACAGTTCATGAGTTCAAGCCCTCCATCAGGCTCTCTGCTCTCAGTGCAGAGCCTGCTTCGGATCCTCTGTCCCCCCCGCCCCCACCCGTGCCATCTCTCTCTGCCTCTCTTTCTCTCAAAAATAAACTTAAAAAAAAAAAAAAAAAAGAAGTATGAGATTCATCCTAAGACAAAGAGCCAAGCTGATTTCTGATTCCATATAACGTTAAAGAGGTTAATTTCTAATCTCTTACAAACCTAGATCTGCGGAAATAAATCTCAATAGTGACTACAAAGAAATTTGAACATTGGATTCTGTGCTACCCCTCTTAAAGATGTCAAGATTCCAAGGGGTTAAATATGAAAAGGAATAAAGAATGCTCCCTGATAATACAAAGTGAAGAATGTTCCCTCCATCAATATATATTCATACTATACTCACTTGGCACATGGATACAAGTAAACGTTCAAAATGTCCTGATGTATCTGATCTAATGTCCTTTTCAAGGTCTTGTCCAAATTCTGATTGATAACATCTGACAATTTCTCGGATTTCCTGATTTGTTCTTGTGCACAAAATTTCAATCAATACACGTTCCTGAGTTCCTGCTCCCTATGTGAAATGAAGAAAGTGAGACTTATACAAAAGAAAAACAAAACAACAGAAAATAATTAAATCTTACTAGTTCATCAAATACTTCTTTGGCCTCCAGACCTAAAAAGCTCTATTTATTCAGATGATAAGATACAACATACTGATTTAGCTGTCACTGTAAACTGCCATAATTGGTGGGGTTTTACATTTAAAATAGGATAAAATATACAAAGTAAGTGACACAGTACCTTCATTGCATTCCGTAAACTCCAGGCATCATAATATGTAGGTGGCATGAATAGGGCAAGGATCAGTTCTTCCATATTTCCACTTAACTCTGATTTGAGGTCTTTGATTAAATCCTATTTAATTACAAATACAAACTAATTATGTGTGCTCTCCAAATTTTGCTGCTTAAATTTTTTAAACATGGAAAAGTGGAATTGAACTGCTTTATGAAAACCTAAATTTCAAATTTGAGTAGCGTATACTAAGAAACAAGTAAATATATACATTTCAAGTTTGTATTTTAAAGCAGATGTATTTTATTCACTCTACCAATAAACAATAACAAATTCCTACTATAGTTCCACCACTATACCAGGTACAAAGACAGAGATATGAAATAAAAAAATCATTCAAATGAACAAAATAATAAGCAGGTATTTACTTAGTGTAAGAAACTGTTCTTGTTCTGTGTGGAAGCAGGAAACATCATTGTGTTCTTCTGTGGAAAGATAAGGTAAACCCCTAAAAAGAGATAGTATACGGCAGCCTGTACTTAAGTAGCACATAAATAAACAGCAGAAAAAGCTCAAACAAGAGAAGTTAAAGTGGGCTAGAAAGCCCAAAGAAAGCTTCTAGTCCAGATCTTGAAGAGTATATAAAATTAGCAAGCAAAGAGGAAGGAGAAAGACATATCAGGCAAGAAGGAAGAACACAAATGAGAAACACAAACATGGTTCCCAGGCTTGACCATGCACTCAAATCATCCGTGGAATTATTTGAGAAGAAAAGAAAAGAAAAGAAAAGAAAAGAAAAGAAAAGAAAAGAAAAGAAAAGAAAAGGGAAAAAAGAAAAAAGAGAAAAGAAAAAAGAAAAGAAAAAAGAAAAGAAAAAAGAAAAGAAAAAAGAAAAAGAAAAAGAAAAGAGAAAAGAAAAAGAAGAGAAAAGAAAAGAAAAGAAAAGAAAAGAAAAGAAAAGAAAAGAAAAGAAAGGAAAAGAAAGGAAAAAAACAAAACACACTGATGTTGAGGACAAATACTCAGAGGTTCTGCAAGTGTTTTTAAGTCTGAAAGGAAATTATGATGCTCAGCTAAGGTTGGGAGTCACTAGTATGAAACAAGAACAAGCAAAGCCTTTTTAATGAACCAGTAAGACAACCAATTTTGTTAGAGGGGAATGTTCTCACAGATTAGTGAGACAGAGTTGTAACGATATGCTTGGGTTATCACCTTGAACACAAGCTAAAGAATGTGCATTGGATTCTTCATGCTGGGAGAAGCCACAGGAAATTTTTATGCAAGAAAATGGCATTGAAATGGCAACCATAGGCAGTATGGACTACGATGACAAAGAGGTTTATAGATAAGAACATTTAAGCTACTAGAACATTTAGGTAAGAATTCATTCAGGCTTGGACTTGAGTAGTGGATTTGAGATGGAAGCACATTTTTAAAAAGACCTTTTACATATTAGATCAACAAGACAGAGTTAATAACCAGATGCTAGGACAAAGCAGTGCCTGGCATATAGTAGGCATTGAATAGGTATCCAAAGACTGATAAAGAAGAATGTGGAATCAAGGACAACTCCACAGCAGGCTTGAAGAATGACTTAAAAAAAATTTTTTTAATATTTATTTTATTATTATTTTTTTTAATCTTTATTTATTTTTGAGAGAGTGAGAGACAGAGTGAGAGCAGGGGACGAACAGAGAGAGAGGGAGACACAGAATCCGAAGCAGGCTCCAGGCTCTGAGCCGTCAGCACAGAGCCCGATGTGGGGCTTGAACCCACGAACCATGAGATCATGACCTGAGCTGAAGTCGGACACTTAACCGACTGAGCCACCCAGGCACCCCTAATATTTATTTTTGAGAGAGCGAGAGAGCGAGCGAGAGAGAGAGAGAGAGAGAGAGAGCGAGCATGCACGCACGTGCGCATGAGCAAGTGGGGGAGGGGCAGAGAGGGAGGGAGACACAGAATCAGATGCAGGCTCTAAGCTCTTAGCCGTCAGCACAGACCCCAACGCAGGGCTCGAACCCACAAACTGCAAGATCACGACCTGAGCCAAAGTTGGATGCTTAACCAACTGAGCCACTCAGGGGCCCCTAGAAGAATGATATTTTTATTAATTAATAGGAAGCCAAAGAAAAGATGGCTGGGAATAAAAAAACATATGCTGTGAGTTTAGTTTTAATTCTAAACTGATATATAAGAAAATTCAGGACAGCGTAGCACAGGCTATATACAAACTAAAGAAATTCATAATATGGAAAATACTTTTGTTAGAGAAGCAAGTATGAGGTTGAACCCTAAGGAAATCTACAGTTTGTGTTGCTTAATCAGCTTTAAGATTGAAGAAGTGGAGGGGTTCCTAGATGGTTTAGTCACTTAACCGTCTGACTTCGGCTCAGGTCATGATCTCACACTTTGTGAGTTCAAGCCCCGCATCGGGTTCTGGGCTGACAGCTTGGAGCCTGGAGCATGCTTTGGATTCTGTATCTCCCTCTCTCTCTCTCTGCCCCTTCCCCACTCATACTCTGTCTCTCTCAAAAAATAAATAAACGTTAAAAAAAAAAAAAAAAAAAAGACTGAAGAAGTGGACCTGGGCCAAGGAGGGAGGGTAAGGCAGAGTAAAATAGGTCAAGTGGGACCAACTGATGAACCTCTGCCCCCATTCTAAGAAAAGTAAACTACATCCAGAGAATGTTAGAAAGTTTTAGGATTCCTATCTAAATGGCAAACCAATGGTATCCAGTTTTCCCCTTTATATCTAAGAAGCAGTAGCACTTTTTAGCCATAGAATCTTGCTATATTTTGTTACTGATCATCCATTCAGCAAATATTTATCAAGTGGCTATTTATTATCATTCCTGTACTTGGTGCTAAAAATGCACAAATGAGTAGGACATGGTTAGCCTGAGGGGAGCTCACTGGTTTGGGGAGTGGGCAGTGATATCAGTTAGAGCAGAAGTTTTACAAAATGCTATCAGACCACAGTGAGAGAAGGAGCTAAATTCTGCCTAGAGCAATGAGAGAAACTTCACGGAGAAGCTGATTTAACCCAAATCCTGAAGTTGTTTGCCATGAAGAAAAAGAGGAAAAGGTGTTCTAGGCCAAGAGTACAACATATACCAAGCATAGAGTTATAAAAGATCATGATGTACACAGGGAATGGCAAGAAGTTCCACGTGGGCATAATACAGGATACAATTAGAGGGAGAGAATGGAGTGGAAGATGATGCCAAACACCAAGAACAAGCAGGGGCTATGTGATAAGTCATTGAATCCCACTGTAAAGAGAAGACTGAGAACCAAACTATTATACTGTTTATCTATTTTATATATAAAGTTATCTACTATCAGTTACACTATTGTAGCCATAATCTGTTTTCTACTGAGCATCTATCAGACATAGTATGAGGTATGATTATGAGATGAAGGATTACTCCAGAATTAGACTTTTAAGAGAAATACATAGCAAACACACCACTCTGGGGTCTCTGGAGTCTTGTCTCTACTTTGTACCATCAGTACTAATAAAAATATAGTATCCAACCTCGCATAAAGGCAGAGTCTACAGGCCATTGTTTGTGGCCAGAAAAGAAAAAAATATAAATACCTTGCCATACATGGTCTTAAAAGCTGCTTTAATTTTTTGCCTCTGGTCATTGGAACGGTTGGCCACAATATTCACAATTGCCTGCTCGTCTGTCCCTGGAAGAACCATACATGTTTAAGTAAGGATGAAGTCGGTGCTGGCTACTCCTTGAGGACATCTCTTGGTTGCTTTACAAGGTGACTGGTGCCAGATTAAATTGAGGTATGTGCACAGGTGGACACATAAACTTGATTTATTTTTACTTTAGATTTAGTTTATTTTTACTTTAGATTCAATTATAAATAAGATAAAAACCTGTTTTCTTTTTTTTATTTAAAAAAAAATTTTTTTTTAACGTTTATTTATTTTTGAGAGAGACAGAGAGAGCATGAACGGGGGAGGGTCAGAGAGAGAGACACAGAATCTGAAACAGGCTCTAGGCTCTGAGCGGTCAGCACAGAACCTGATGCAGGGCTCGAACTCACGGACTGCGAGATCATGACCTGAGCCGAAGTCAGATGCTTAACCGACTGAGCCACCCAGGCGCCCCAAAAACCTGTTTTCTTACCAAAACCCTTCATCGCTTTCCGAAGAATTTCTGCATCTCTCATGGCATCAAAGTTGGCAGCTGGTCGGATTGTTCCTTGAGCTCCCTGAGTCATTGCGGCAGGCTGAAATGAGAAGCAAAAATTCCAAGTCAGTTACTGTGGTAATCCTTTCATAACATAAAAACACATCAAATTATCATGTTGTACACATAAAACTAATACAATGTTATATGTCACTTACATCTCAATAAAACTGGGAGGCAGGGGATGTAAAAATGTTCAACGTCTTTAGTGGAAGAAACAAATTTTTTTAAAAGCCCGGATTCTCTGCTGACAAGAAGACACCTTAAGACTTCCCCAGTTATCACTCTTAGGCAAGGAGGCCATGTTTAACTTTTAGGACAAAGCATATGAGCATTTTATTTTCAGGGCTCATTCTGGAACAGGCAAGAAAGACCTATCCCCTTCCTGCCAAAAGACAGCTAACCTCCAAACTTTCAGGAGACAAAAAAGTCAAGCTTGTGAAATCAGTCACAATCTTCCTATGCCTCGATTTCCTTCTTGGTAGAATACAAGGGAAAAAAAGAGACTGATTCCTGGATAGTGTTGAGCAGCAGTGTCTAATTTAAAGACAATAATATAGGGGTGCCTGGGTGGCTCGGTCAGTTGGGCATCTGACTTCGGCTCAGGTAATGATCTCACAGTTTGTGAGTTCAAGCCCCGCATCAGGCTCTGTGCTGACAGCTTGGAGCCTGAAGCCAAAGCCTGTTTCAGATTCTGTGTCTCCTTCCCTCTCTCTAACCCTCCCCTGTTTGCACTCTGTCTCTCTCTCTCTCTCTCTAATAAGTAATAAGCATTAAAAAAAATTTTTTTAAAGAGCTTCTGCACAATAACTATAGCTAACATCACACTTCACAGAGAAAGACTGGATGGTTTCTCTCTGAGATTGGTAACAAGGGAAAAATTCTGTTCTCACCACTCATTCAAAATAAATAGATAGATAGATAGATAGATAGATAGATAGATAGATAGATAGATAGATAGATAAATACAATAAGATAATGAGGGCTTTAGTTAGGCAGACCTTGAATTGATCAATGAGGTTTCAAATAAGCAATAAAATTTTGGCAATATCTTTCCATTTCCTCTATAGGCCCTCATTATCAAACATGAAATAGAGGCACCTGGATGGCTCAGTCAATTAAGCATCCAACTTCAGCTCAGGTCATGATCTCACAGTTCATGAGTTCAAGCCCCACATAGGGCTCTCTACAGTCAGCACAGAGCCCTCTTTGGATACTCTGTCCACCCCCATCTCTGCCCCTCTCCTGCTCATGGTCTGTCTCTCAAAAATAAACATTAAAAAACATGAAATAAAACATTTTGTAGTAAGAAAAGCACAAAATGAAAGCAAGCAATGATTAGAGATTCTGGGAGGTAGAATATTTTTCATAGATTATATAGGAAATAAACCAGAAGGCAAAACAGGGACTATACTTTAAAAATACAAATTGGGGCACCTGGGTGGCCTAGTCAGTTGAGTGTCTGACTCTTGATTTTGGCTCAGGTCACGATCTAATGGTTTCGTGGGTTTGAGCCCAGTGTCGAGCTCTGTACTGATGGCACGGAGACTGCTTAGGATTCTCTCTCTCCCTCTCTCTCTGCCCCTCCCCTGCTCATGTTCTCTCTCTAAATAAATAAATAAATTTTAAAAAATTAAATAAAAAATAAAAATACAAATCTATGGGGAAACTTAAAAATCACTATGACATATCCCACAGTAATAACTGTTTCCAGAGAGAATCATCAATGGATGCTAAAATTAGTGAGTAAAAGTGCGATGAGAACCAAGATATTTACATAGTTTGCACCTGGCAAACACAAGTGATCAAAATTAATCATTGCCAATAACAGAATAAGTCAACAATAAGTGCCTCCTGATACAATAATGCACTGGAGATCCAAGACCATTTCTGTGGTACTCCTGTCAAAATGGCCAAACCTGAATTTAATCATGAGGAAGTATCAGACAAACCCAAACTAAGGAATTTTCTCAAAATAACTGGTAGTACTCTTCAAAAGTGTCAAGGTCATAAACAAAAAAGACTGAAGAATTGTGTCAAGTTAAAGGAAACTTAAGAGAGGTGCCTGACTGGCTCAGTCGGTAGAGCATGTGATTCTTGATCTCAGGGTTGTGAGTTCGAGCACCACACTGGGCATAGAGATTACTAAAACAAATGAAATGAAATCAAAATTAATATTAAAAAAACAAGTAAACTTAAGAGACATGACAACAAATGCAATGTTTCATCCTGGATTTGATCCTGAACCAGAAAAGGACATTAATGGGATAATTGGTAACACTTGAATAAGATCTATAGTTTGGGTAATAGTATTACATCAATGTTATTTCCTGATTTTGATCATTTTGTTGTGTTTATATAAGAAGTTAACACTGGAGGATATGGGTAAAGGCTATTCAGGAATTCTATAATTTTTATAACTTTTTTGTAAGTCCGAAATTATTTCAAAATTTAAACAAATTTTAAAATATACAGCTAGGAAACAATAGTTTTCTTTTTTCTTTTAATGTTTATTTATTTGAGAGAGAGAGAGAGAAGCAGTGTGTGTGTGAGTGTGAGGGAGACAGAGAGAGAGAGAGAGAGAGAGAGAGAGAGAGAGAGAGAGAGAGAATCCCAAGCAGGGATTCTGTGCTGTCAACGCAGAGCCTGATGGGAGACTCAGTATCACAAATCAACACATCATGACCTGAGCCGCAATCAAGAGTCAGACACTTAACCGAATGAGCCACCCAGGTACCCCTTCAATTGTTTTCTTAAACTATTCAAATCAGGGCTTAAGAGAGATGGGATGAAGTGAGATGATATCCCACTACATTCTTTTAACTGAATTTTAATAATATATTTATTTAACCCATTATCTCTAAAATATCATTTAAAGATGCATTCAACACCACTCCAAAATGTAAAATGATTCAATTGCTTTTTAGGCAACTGAAACTACATTTAATGTTATTTATACCCATTGAATACAGCAATATGCCAGCAACTGCAGGGCAAAGTAAATGGGGAGAAGAGAACCAGACCATCTTTTAGGCCTAAACATTTTTAGGGTCAATAATTTCTCCCACTTACCAATACTCTCACACCAATGTTTTCTTCTAACAACCATCCTGCACTATGAAGCTTCCTTCTAAGCCAAGAATGTAAGCAGAGAACTAACAAATGACAAATATTTGTATAGTGGTTTAAAAAAAAAATTCTACTTGTAGCTTTACATGAGCTTTATGGTACTGAGAAACTAAGGTTTCCTTCATTAAAATCCTAAGTAGGGCAAAAGCCTTTGTTTACAATACACTGGACTAGACAGTAAGAGAAACTAATCCTCAAAATCTATGATTTGATGATCCTCATCTTCTGTCATCCTCTTCTTTTTTGATTTTTTAAATGTTTATTCATTTTTGAGAGACAGAGAGAACACAGAATGAGTTGGGGAAAGGCAGAAAGAGAGAAAGAGAGAGAGAGAGAGAGAGAGAGAGAGAGACAGACAGAATCCAAAGCAGGCTCCAGGCTCTGAGCTGTCAGCACAGAGCCCGATGCCGGGCTCGAACTCACTGACGGTGAGATCATGACCTGAGCTGAAGTTGGACACTCAACCAACTGAGCCACCCAGGTGTCCCATCTCTTCTTTCTTAAAAAACAAAAAAAACTACTCATTTTTCATCTTTAGGAAAAAATGGATTTGTTTCATTCTTTGTTGAAAGTCTAAGTTTGCAATGAATCTTTATCAAAAATACTGTCATCTTCCAGGCACTATATTGAATTAAAAGATATCAGGGTCCATGTTCCAGAGGTCAAAACTCAAACTAGGGAAGATTTCTCAGCACAACAAAGCCCACACTGCAATCAAAAGTTCTACCCTTTGACACCCATTTGATACCAACCTTCCTACTGGAAAACAAAATTGAGTCAATCAGGGAAGTCACCTGTCCCAAATGCCCAACCAAGACAAAAATTTTCATCTTCCTACACACATTATATACTCACACACACCATCCACCGAGGACTTTCAGTGATAGGAAGCTTACTCCTCTCAAGGGAGCCTGTTCCATTTCCATCTAAAAGATCTTCCAAAATTTACCACTCTGTTAAGTTCCACTTATTGGTTTTAGTTCTATCTTAAGGTAGTAATTGTTACACATGAGTTGCATGTGTATGTCTATTTCATTTTTAGTGTTTTAGGTTTGAAAAATTTTTAACTTTTTTTTTTTTACTTTACAGCCAAGTTAGTTAGCATACAGTACAACCATGATCTCAGGAGTAGATTCCTTAATGCCCTCTACCCATTTAGCCCATTCCCCTCCCACAACCCCTCCAGCAATCCTCTGTTTGTTCCCTATATTTAAGTCTCTTGTTTTTGTCCCTCTCCCTGTTATTATATTATTTTTGCTTCCCTTCCTTATGTTCATCTGTTTTGTATCTTAAAGTCCTCATATGAGTGAAGTCATATATTTGTCTTTCTCTGACTAATTTCACTTAGCACAATACCCTCTAGTTCCATCCACATAGTTGCAAATGACATGAAAATCTTTTTTTATACTTAGTCATAAAATCCATGTCTCTTAAACTATGTGCATGCTTAAGCTAAAATAAAATCAAAATTCTCATACATGATTAAAATAACTATAGATATATAATATGATTAACAATCAACTTCAACAATAAAAAAAAAGATTGAAGGCAATTCCCTATGTGCTTTGGAGGAATATCATTTATATAACCAGCAAAGCAGCATTATGTAACAGGGAGACCATTGGTCTGGGAGTCAGAAGAACTAGAGCTAGTCTCAGCTTAGTCTTTTACTAGGTGTGTGATCTTGGACAAATTTCTTAATCTGGAACTCAAATTCCTCAAATCAAGAAAGTAAGCCAGAAAATAGCTAAAGTGTTTCTCTTTCAATACTTTAATCCCGCTCCCATCTCAGCTTTAAAAAAGGTTGGTAATGCTAGATCTTTATGATTAAAGAGGATGGAAATAAATAAGAAAATCAAGCTAAAGATAAGCATAAAAGCATACTGCTTGTGTTCCTTATAACTTGCATAAGATATAAAATTAAACTGAATATTAAAATAAGGGGCTATACAGAGATGAGACAAACATTTGATACATAGGAGACCTAGGGCTATTGAGAAATCAATTCAACAAATATTAATTGACTACTATGGTTAAAGCCCTACCAAGCACTACAGGGACATAATGGTAAGACAGATACAGTGGAATCCTTGAGGAAGGTGTGAGAGACCAATACATGAGAAATCAGAAAGTAAAGAAGGTACATACAGGCACATACAGTAATTAGTAAACACTAGAAAACCTTACTCACTTCAGTGTTATAATCCAAAGAAACAGGAGAGAAAACAGGATAGGAAGGAAAAGATTCTGTATTGATCTGAAAAAAGAGTGGAAAGTTATAAAGGTAAAAATAGAAAACAAAACCACACTTTATCAAAAACTGCCCAAAACAGCAATTACTCAGTCACTCAAGTTCATATTTGTTAACTACCAGTGAGGGAAGAACTAAAACCAATGCCAAGAACCCAAATGAATCTCTGTGAAAAAGTTAGGAGTATCATCACCTGTGAGAAGGGACCTATGCTTGTCTTATTAAAGTCATCAGGACACCACTTAAAGCAGATGGACCAAAGACAGCATCAAGTCTACCAGACGCAAAGAGCAGAATCTTAAGTGACTATAACAGACCATATCCTCTGCTTCAGGGAAATGTCAGCAAAGCAGTGGTGCCCTTCTTTGGCGTTATCCAATTAAATTGGACTAAATTTAAAAATAGGAGCAGAAATACCTGACTTGGGTAAGGACCTTGTCCTCCAGGATATTGAGAAGGCATCTGTCCTCCAGGAAAGCCACCTACATGTTAAAAAAAAAAAAGTACAGTAAACAGATCTCATAGGATTTAACTTTTCAAAACAGCATTGACTATTATGAATATAGAAACATGAGAACATTCACACCATGTTATTCAGTAGGGTAATTTTTTAAGATTATAATTCACTAAACCTAAAACCAACTTTGGTCACAGGAACCTTTTAAAATATTCCACGTCCTACACAGTTTCCTAACAAATAATACCTTTTTTTTTTTTTAAATACTTGAACCAAACTAAATTCTGATTCCATCTAGAAAGGATGCCAGGGCATAGTTCTGAGGGTTTAGGAGTGGTATAGGTGTGAGCTGGGAAGCTCCTGAAGGTTTTGGTTTTTTGGCTTTGGAACAGATTTTTTGTAACTCAAAAAGTGGGTCCTTATTTCCATCTTACTGATTAAACTTTTCCATCAAATTAATGCATTTCATGAAATCATGCATTTCATTTTATTTATTTTTTACCATTTTATTTAATTTAGTTTTTAAATTTACATCCAAGTTAGTTAGCATATAGTGCACAATGATTTCAGGAGTAAATTCCTTAATTCCCCTTACTCATTTAGCCCAACACCCCCCACAACCCCTCCAGCAACCCTCTGTTTGTTCTCCATATTTAAGAGTCTCTCATGTTTTGTCCCCCTCCCTGTTTTTATAATATTTTTGCTTCCCTTCCCTTCCCTTATGTTCATCTGTTTTGTATCTTAAAGTCTTCATATGAGTGAAGTCATGTATTTGTCTTTCTCTAATTTGGCTTAGCATAATACCCTCTAGTTTCAGCCACGTAGTTGCAAATGAAACCATGTATTTTAAATTATTTCTCTCTTTCTCTCTCTGCCCCATCCCCCCACTCATGAACGCTAAAATTAAAAAAAATTATAAAAGTACTTAGTATAAAGTTTACTAAAGACTATCCCAAACATAACTAAGTTCTCTCAGTGGCAACTGAAAATTTTAAGTAGCACACTATTGTTTTTCTCTGCTACCTACCAGGTAGTGGGACCTGTGGTAGACCACCACCGTAAGACTGTGAGGGTGGCTGTGGATAGCTGGAAAAGCCTGCTCCACCTGGTGGGGGAGCTCCAAACCCTTGGCCTGGAGGAACTAGAATAAAAGAATAAATACAGTGACAGTTCTCATGATTGAAGAGTAAACTTTAGGAAAGTATCTACTAATATCCACTAAGAAAAGTGGAAAAAATATGCAATTAATGCTATAACAGCAGTCTCTTTTGGTCTAAATTCAACTTATCAACTCTTTTCCATTATGAAACAAATTAAAAAATTTTTACTTCATTCACCTTACTAAATAACTTATAGTAACAAAAATGCTAAGCTTTTTGGCCTTCAGACAAAGCTGTCCTAAAGGTCACAATTATGCTAAGTGAAATATCATAATCAATTCTTAAGATTACAAATAATCAAGTAAACTGCTATATATTGGTCCTTTATTACCATGAGACTTATTCTAATTCTTTTCACAACAGAATTTTTGAGAATGTTTCCAGCTTTCATGCCCTCAAGAACCTTTATCTTGCCAGCTAGGTTTATGGTCTTTGGTAGAGAGTAGGCTAAGAGCATCTCTGACCTCATATAAAACAAGCAAGAATGAAATGGATGAGAGAGAGAGAGAGAGAGAGAGAGAGAGAGAGAGAGAGAGAGAGAGAAAAATGATACAGCAATCCCAAATCATCACTAATGCCACAACCCACTACTCACCTCCAGGATAGGATGGAGCTCCCCCTGGTGGTGGGGCACCAGGATAGCCTCCAGGGGTTGGATAGCCTGCAGTGGCAGGGTAGCCTCCAGCTCCTGGATAGCCACTACTTGGGGCTGGTGGGTAGGCACCTCCTCCCACTGGAGGAAAGCCAGTAGGATAAGGATACTGACCCGGAGGGGGAAAAGTTGACTCCTGACCTGCAGGCTGACAAACCAGAAAACTTTTCATATGAATGTGACCAAAACAAACAAACAAACAAACAAACAAACAAACAAACAAACAAACAAACTGAAATAACTGTTAAGGTCTAAATTTTCTTTTACATAGTAAAAGTCACATTAAAAGTCTTGGTATCTTGTACTAGTTTACCTGTATGCTAGTTTGTCAAAACACTTGCTTTTCAGAACTCAGTTACATTCAATTCTACCTGTGTCGGGCAAGAGGGATCTGTTTCTCTATTTGGGAGTAAGAACGAGACTCTTCAGAAACCTCAAGGCTTCAGGAAAAACTATCAAAGCTCATTAGTTCCTTCATTTTCCTAATACCTGGAAATATTAGAAAGATGTATAGCTCTCTACCCTAAAGAGAATTCCTGGCTCTCTTGCGACACACCTGGACCTGTTACATAGTAGGAACAAAAAAGTGACCTGAGTTACCATGGGGTGTGACATCTGGAGCCCAGTTCAGACTAGAAAATGTCTAAGAGTGGCAGAGATTGTTACACGTTCACTAAACTTTCTCGCCTGGCCACAAAGCTAGACTACCTTTCCAAGACCCCTTTGCAGTTAAAGTAGGACCATATGACTGAATACTGGTGAATGAACAGAGACAGAAGTGATGTACACCACTTCCAATCTGGCCCCTAAAAACCTCCTGCCCAATCCTACACACTCTCTCTTCCTCTTTCCCTTTATCTGCCAGCTGGAAGCAGAGAATCCAGTGGAGGAATCCAAGACACTAGAGGATGATAAAGCCAACATGTGGAAGGAGCCTAGTAACCTGAAAGACTACATGGAATAAAGTCTCCTTGATACCCCACCCCACCACCCACCTGCCACTGACTTCTAGGAGACTAAAGAAAACAAGTTTTTATTGTGTTAAGTCACTTGGATGTTGGGATTGTCTGTTTCAGAAATTAGTCTATAATAACTGAAATGGTAACCAGAGTCCAGTTGAGTATATAGGGACCTAGGAACATATTCATAATTCTCTTCTCTCCTATGATAAATTCAGGAGAGCTATCTATTCATTTTACATAAGGATACTTACATTAACATTAATCTGCATAGACCTCTCTTTCTATTTTCCCATTGTTAGAAAGAAGCCCTATACATTTATGAATATAAAACTGAAATGCATAATTCTTACTTAAATGCCTCAGCTAGAAGTTTAGTCCTCATAGTATAGACATCAACAAGGCAGAACTTAGTAGCACATTTAAAAAATGTACTCCAAATACTAAAAGTGTCAGAACTGCAAATACAGGGGCCTCTAATCCACTGCAATTTGTTATCTCTGAGTCAAGCCCTTAATTATTTTAAACCTTCTAATACAAAGGTTAAAAACCAGTGGCTCATAGGATGGATTTAGCTTACATACATATTTTATTGGCCATACAACATTTAACATTAAAAAAAATTAATTTCCCATTTTAAAAAATTGGGGCAATTTCACATCAAATCCATATTTCTGGCTTTACTTGAAGAAATGGAATATCTAGCAACATTGAGTCTGCATTGCAGCATGGCGACATTGGGCTGAAGCTGAGTAGCTGCTGGCTTTCCATAAATGAGGCAAGTACACTCTCGTTCCCTCCCACCTCCTGCCTTCACACACTTATTCTACTCAATATCTCTGGGCAACTGAGTTTATGACCCCTGTTCTAGCATATGTGTAAGATCTGTCATGGGCTAGTCCTATACAACACCTGTTCCAAGTACATGAGCTATTTTACTATTATAAGTGGCAATACTTACAGGATATCCAGGGAAAGGTGGGTAGCCTGTTGGGGGATAGCCTGGGTATGACATTCTGTAACAATAAAAAATGTCCTCTGTAATTTTTTATAAGGGTTAAGTCCTTAGAAGATACATATCATCAAGGGTTTTATACAGAATCTATCTTCTTTCAAGAGTCTATCAGGCATTCAACATGTGAATATTAGAAGTATAAGCAAACTTTATAAAATACTTTTTCATCTCCCCATTCATACCAATGGAGTCAGCATAGCAAATGTTCCAACTTCATCCTCCCCATACAATTTTTGTCATATCTTAATACTACCAGCACTATTATTTATGGAATATTTATGGAATATCTATAAGCCAATTAATTTTTCACTTAAATCTATTTTATATCACTTCCATATGTGGAAAACTTGCAATAGTTTCTGGCCACAAAGAGAAGGTAACATTTAAATGTAAAGATTAAAATAAATGCTTTCCAAATGCCATAGAAATCCCTTTATTTGGTGATATAACATTATGGGAAACAATGGTTAAGAGTTAATATTCATATCCACACACACCTTTTTTATAAACTTTTGATTAAGTTTCAAACTTAAAAGTAAAGAGTATAAGAAACCCCAAAGACTCAACACTCAGCTCTAGTAATTACGAATTCACGGCCAATTTTGTTTTTTCAATACACTCATTCATTCCCCATCACTCCACTGGATTATTTTGAAGCAAATCCCAGACATTCTACCATTTTAGCCTATACATACTTCAGTATATATCTCTAAAAACATTTTTTCTTAACAGGACTATTTTAAAAATATAACCATAATATCAATGTGTCAGTGTTCAAATTTCCAATTATCTTTTAAATATTTATTGCTTTTTATATTGTACTTGTTTATTATAGAAAACCTGAAAGATTTTAGAGAGAACAGTGTTAGATTGAACTACGTGGCATTAATGAAATTCAACTGTTTTAACATACAAGTTTCTTGTGGCTCAACCTAATATAATGTTCACATAACTTCATGTTCAGTTTCAACAACTGTCAAGTCACAGGTAATCCTAGTTCATTTGTACCCCAACCACTATCCTTCCTAGATCATTTAAAGCAAATCCCCAAACGTATCCCTTTACTCACAAGTATGTCAATATACTATCTGTAAAAAGAGAAGGACTCTTTTAAGATACTGTATCTTAAAAATTTAATAATTTTCTAATATCATCAAGTATCCAGTGTTCAAATTTGCCCAAATATCTCAAAATATTTTTTACAATTTGGCTGTTCAAATCAGTATACAACTATGGTCCAAATATTCTAGTGACTTGGTGTGTCTCTTAAACGTCTCTAGTCTATAAGCCTCCTCTCTCATTTTTTTCAGTGCAGTTTATTTGTTGAAGGAACCAGAGAATTTGTCCTGAAATATCCCTCTATCTGGATTTGCCAACTGATTCTCCATAATAATCTTTAAAAGTTATTTCCTAAAAATTTATAGTCAGATCTAGAAGCTTGATCAGATTCAGATTCCTTTTTTGGCACAAATACTCAAAAATACTGTTTTGTTTCTGTCAGGAAACACCTAACGATCAGATGTCCCTCTTTTTTGTGGCTGATAATCAATGTGTGGATCTAATTCTATCATTTTTTCTTCATTAATTATCTGGAATCCTTAAGAAATTTCCCTTTAGCAACTGTATGGTTTTCCTGAAATAGTTATATAGACTGTACTTTTTCTCTTCATTTACCAGTTTTCAAAATGAATTGGTTCCATAGCATAATAAGATGACTAATAAATTTTGAAGTATCAATATGAATTCAAGAACATAAACATATCTGATATATTTCAATCCATTGCAGTTATTATTCTCATTAATGTTCAATTTCTCCCATCTTTGGCCAAGCAGAGCTTTTTTTTTTTTTTCAAGTAGGCACCACACCCAGCACAGATCCCAACATGGGACTTGAACTCACGACCCTGAGATCAAAACCTGAGCTGAGATCAAGAGTCAGATGCTTAACTGACTGAGGCACCCAAGCCCCTAAGGGAAGCCTTTAATATTGCCTGACACATTGTTTTGACACAATCTCCCAGACATTTTGGGTAACTTCCTTGCCATTTTATATCACATGATATTCCAGGCTCATTTTGTATTTTTCTTGCCTCAGACCTAGTCTACTCTCCAAGGAGCCCTGATCAGTTTTCATGGTAAATGACTCATGTTTAGAAATTACAACCGGAGTACTAGCAATGTTTACTGCTAGTAGTTGATCATTGTTTCTCTACGCCTTTTCAGTATGGGACAGGGTAATATTTAAAAAAAACAAAACATTCATATTTATATTTCCAGTTCAATTTTAGAATTATAGGGTTTTTAATTTAACATTTTATATTTATATATATTTTCCCTTACACTGAACTTCTTAGTTCCTAATGACATTAACATACTACCTACTTTATCCTACTGTATAAATTCTATATAAACTCATAAGAGTTTCGGAATAATAATAACTAGTATGCTGAATAACTGCTTTCCAATAGATATTCCTGGATTTTGAGTATCACCTTATCTTGCAAAAATGATGTGATTAAATTACAGACCTTGGGGGAGATTACCTAGAGTATCTAGGTGGGCCCTAAATGTAATAATATGTATCCTTGTAAAAAGGAGGCAGAGGGAATTGAGCAGAAGGGAAGGCAATGTGACTATGGAGGCAGATACTGGAAAACACTGGCAGCCATCAGAAACTGGAAGAGGCAAGGAATAGATTCTTCCCTAGAGCCTCCTGGAGAGTGCAACCTTACTAACACCTCGACTTCAGCCCAGAGACACTGATTTAGGACTTTTGGCTTTCAGCAGCCACAGGAAATTAATACAAATACCCATATTGCTACAACATGATTGCTAAAAACAATTAAAAATTCTTTTTTGCAGGGCACCTGGGTGGTACAGTCGGTTAAGTGTCTGACTCCTGATCTCAGCTCAGGTCATGATCTCACAGTTCACTGAGTTCGAGCCCTGCATAGGGCTCTGCACTGATGGCATGGAGCCTGCTTGCGATTCTGTTTCTGCTTCTCTCTGCCCCCCACCTCCCCGCTTGTGCACACGTCTTTCTCCCTCTCTCAAAATAAACTTAAAAATTTTTTTTTTGCAATTTGGGGTGGGGGTGTCTCTGGGTGTCTTAGTCCATATGGGCTGCTATAACAAAACACCTGAAATTTTATTGCTTACGTTCCAGGAGCTGGAAGTCAAAGATCAAACCGCCAACATGATCAAATTCTCTGGTGAGGGCCCTCTTCCTGGTTCATAGCTGGTGCTTTCTCCCTATGTCCTGACGTGGCAGAAGGGGAAGGGATCCTTCTCGAGCCTCATTTATAAGGCATTAATCCCATTCATAAGGGCTCTGCCTTCATTACATTAGCACTTCCCAAAGGCCTCACCTCCAAATACTGTCATCTTTAGGGGAAACACATTCAGAGCATTACACTGGGATACACCCCACTATGAATGCACAAATTACTGTGTTTTAAAGATAGTTAAAATGATTCCTATAGAGTTAGGCTACCAATGTGATACCTATTTGGTCCACCTGTTTCACTGTGCTTTTAATTTTTAAAGATTACTTTGGGGGCACCTGGCTGGCTCAGTCTGTAGAGCATGCCACTCTTGACCTCAGGGCCGATCATTCAAGACCCACAGTGGGTATGAAGCCTATCCAAAAAAAAAAAAATTTTTTTTAAGTTTCATTTTATAATTGCATAAAATATTTTCTTGGTCCCAAGTCAAATCAATAAAACAAGATATATTCAGAAAGATATTAGCTTCTATCCCTGCTCATTCCCTCGTCCTATATGTAACCATTATTTTTATGGCTTATACATCTATTGTGTTTTTTAAGCTGCTATGTATATATTTATATCCCCATTCCTTTCTTAGATAAAATTTAGCCAATACATACACTGTTTCTTCACTTGGCTTTTTTCTTTTATTAGAGACCACTCATAGCAGTATATAGATAGTCTTCATTCCTTTTTACAACTATATAGTATTCCACTTTGTGGACTTTCCATAGTTTACTTAATAGCAAACATCTGAGTTGTTTCTAGTCTTTTACAAACAGTGCTACAATGAATAGCCTTGTGTAAGTATCTCTCTACATATTTTGCCAATATTTGCCAATATATTTATTTATCCAATTTTATTAGACTAATTTTATCTTTTAACGGTTTATTTATTTTTGAGAGAGAGAAAGAGACAAGAGTGGGAGAGGGGCAGAGACAGAGGGGGACAGAGAATCTGAAGCTGGCTCTGAGCTGATAGCGGACTGCCCAATGTGGGGCTCAAACTAATAAACTATGAGATCATGACCTGAGTCAAAGTCGGATGCTTAACCAACTGAGCCACCCGGGCACCCAAGACTTAGACTAATTTTAAAATTAGTATACATTCTCTAACTGGGGGAAAAGAAAATAAGGTGGGGTGGCAGAATGCAGCCAATCTGGGATTAAAGAGGCAATCATACATTATCTATTCTCTGATAATATATGGTAATCAAGATTTGATAGTATTCTGATCAGCAAACATGACAGGGGAAATATCTTTTGCAAACTGCAGTCTGCACCAGAGAGTTTGAAAGTTATTTTCTTCAAAAGGAACTCATTTCTATTTGGAAATGCAAACAATAACTTGAAAATCTGATGATGTTAAGAAATTATTACATCTTTAGGTCTGATAATGGTATTATGATTTTTGTAAAGCATCTGCTTTTTTAGAGATATACACTGAATATTTATAGACAAAATATGTCTGGGAATCACTTCAAAATCATATAAAAGGGTTATGCAGGAGTATAGATGAAACTAGATAAGTTGATTATTTATACAAGTATGTGGATATTCAATACATTCTTCTGTCCAGTTGTGCATTTAAAATTTTTCCATAATAAAGTTTTTGGTTTTTTTAGAAGACCGTTCATGTAGGGGTACCTGGGTGGCTCAGTCAGTTAAGCCTCCAACTTCGGCTCAGGTCATGATCTCACGGTTCGTGAGTTCAAGCCCCACGTCAGGCTGTGCTGACAGCTCAGAGCCTGGAGCATCCTTCAGATTCTGTGTCTCCCTCTCTCTCTGTCCCTCCCCCACTAGCGCTCTCTCTCTCAAAAATAAATAAACATTTAAAAAAAATTTTAAAGACCACTCATGTAAAACAAATGCAGCCAACGTGAACCCAAAAACCACAAATATATACGTATATATGTATAGTGTAAGTACCTTTTGCAATTGAAGAAAACACTACCAACCTAAAAGAAATGCAAATAAATAAGGGGAAAACAAATATTCAAAACAATACCATTTCATAGCCTGATCATATCTAAAAAACTGGGGCACATGGGTACTTAACCATAAACATCTGACTCTTGCTTTCAGCTCAGGTCATGATCCCACAGTGTGTGGGATTAAACCCCATGTCGGGCTCTGCACTGACAGTGAGGAAGGTGCTTGGGATTCTCTGTCTCCCTCTCCCTCTGCCACTCCCCCACTCATGTGCATGCACAAGCTTACTTTCTCTCTCTAAATAAATAAATAATCTTTAAAAAAAAAAGATTCATTCATGTTGTCACAAATTGCAAGATTTCCTTCTTAAAAAAATATCTAGGGGTGCCTGGATGGCTCAGTCAGTTAAGCATCTGACTCTTGGTTTCGGTTCAGGTCATGATCTCAGAGTTCTTGAGCTCGAGCCTCACACCGGGCTCTGTGGTGACAGCTCGAAGCCTGCTTGGGATTTTCCGTCTCTCTCTCTGCCCCTCCCCCACTTGTGCTCCCCCCCCAAAATAAATAAATAAATATTTATTTATATCTAAAAAACTATTGGTCAAATATAATAATATACCTGGCAAATATATCTATATAAAATCATTTATTTAGCATCTACCATAAAACACTGTACTAAGATTGGAGACTAACAGAATTACCAAAGGTTTAAACTAAGTTTTAAACGGTGATGGATAGGGGCACCTGGGTGGTACAGTCGGTTAACCATCCAACTCTTGCTTTGGGCTAAGGTCATGATCTTATAGTTTGTGAGTTCGAGCCTTGCATCGGGCTCTGCTCTGACAGCATGGAGCCTGCCTGGGATTCTCTCTCTTCCCCTATCTCTGCCCCTCCTTGCTCTCAAAATAAATAAACTTTAAATAAATAAATAAATAAATAAATAAATAAATAAATAAATAAATAAAATGGTGATGATACATTGGTAGGGAAGCTGAACAGCAATGTCATATGCAAGGCAAAAGATAGTATATAATTTAAGATAGACAATCATCAAAACACAATGAAACATAGACTAAGAGGCCAGTTAAGAGGCCTTCGGTATTGGTCTGGAATTAAATATTCATCATTCTCCACCAGATCAATCCTAATATCCCATACCTAACCAAGAAAATATCTTAACTATAGAGAACAAACTGATGGTTACTGGAGGGGAGTTGAGTGGATGGATGGGTTAAATAGGTGATGGGTATTGCAAAGGGCACTTGTGATGAGCACCAGGTACTGTGATGAATCTCTAAATTCTACACCTGAAATTAATATTGCACTATACGTTGATTAGCTGGAATTTAAATAAAAACTTGGAAAAAGAAAAATAAATAAATAAAAACTTGGGAAAAAATCCTGTATCTGTCACTAGTACCATTACTTAAATTACCTATTACGAAGTACAGTAAGTAACCCAACACTTTTCTTTTTTTCCTTTGCAATGCCTCTCCTATTCTACCCATCATTTCTATTCTCATGGCCATATCCTTACACCAGGTTTTCATCATTGATGCCTATTTTAGTAAAATTACTTTTCTATTTATCTTGCATATACTCTCACAGTTATAATTTCCTGGGCACCATCACTAGATGAATTTTCCTAAAATGCTCCTCTTTCAGCATATCACTCTTCAGGTCAAACCTCCTCAAAGACTACTGCTAGAGTATCACACGAAAATGTATAGGCCTGAAATTCAGTTCTCCTTAGTACTGGCTCTAATTTATCTATTCATTTTATCTCTGAACAATATCTAACCTCCAATGAGACATCTCTACCACTTAAACCATTCCCAATGTGCCTTTGGTTAAGCCACTGTTATTAAATGACTTGGCCCTCATGCCTGGGTTCACTCACCTTTCCTCACTTATCCAGCTCAAATCTTCTGTCCCTTTTTTTAATGTGTATTTATTTTTGAGACAGAGTGCAAGTAAGGGAGGGGCAGAGAGGGAGACACAGAATCTGAAGAAGGCTCCAGGCGCTGAGCTGCCAGCACACAGCCTGATGTGGGGGCTCAAACTCAAGAGCCATGAGATCATGACCTGAGCCAAAGTCAGACACTCAACCAACTGAGCCACCCAGATGCCTCTAATCTCTCCCTTCTTTGAACAATGTACAAGATAAAGTAGTACTTCTTAAACTTCATTATGTATGTAAATGACCTGAGGATCTTGTTAAAATGCAGACTCTGTTTCAGTAGTTCTGAGATGGGGCATGAGATTCTGCATTTCTTTTTTTTTTTTTTAATTTTTTTTTAACGTTTTTATTTATTTTTGAGACAGAGACAGACAGAGCATGAACGGGGGAGGGTCAGAGAGAGAGAGGGAGACACAGAATCTGAAACAGGCTCCAGGCTCTGAGCTGTCAGCACGGAGCCCGACGCGGGGCTTGAACTCACAAACTGCGAGATCATGACCTGAGCCGAAGTCGGACGCTTAACTGACTGAGCCACCCAGGCGCCCCAAGATTCTGCATTTCTAACTAGGCTTTTCAGGTGATACTGATGCTGCTGGTCTCTGAATCATATTTTGCTACCAGAATATTTTGGTATTTCTGGATCTACCAAATAATTTGCACACTTTTCAATGTGTTTTGGCTCTTCTCCCCATTATGGCTGTAAACGATTATCCATTTCTTTTACATCAAGACCCTAAACAAATCCAATTCAACATAATGAAATCCCATTAAGTAATAAGTACTGTCCTAGGTGCTGATAGAAAGATGAGGGAGAAAAGTATCCTGCCTTTTGAGTACACAGTATATTGGGGCACCTGAGTGGCTCAGCTAGTTGAGCAGCCGACTTTGGGTCAGGTTATGATCTCACAGTTCGTGAGTTCAAGCCCCGAATTGGGCTCACTGCTCTCAGCTCAGATCCTGCTTCAGATCCTCTTCACTTCCCCCCTCTGCCCCTCCCCTGCTCGTGTGCTCTAAAATGAACAAACATTAAAAATAAAGTGAATACACAGTACAGGAAAATGAGATAATAAATTTAAGTTATTGTAGTGTTCTTTATAACATAAGCACAAGAAGCTAAAAACACCAAATTGAGAATGAATAGGCATATATTGAGTCAAAGTTACAATAATAAAGATAATAAGAAGACTGATCCAGTCAGTTCTAAAATAATCATTTGGAATCCAAAGACCCAGTTGTAAAAATAGGAACAGGAGTATGGTTGGTATAAGGAGTAAAAGAGGGACAACAGCATCTTACAAATAATCAGATGGACCAAGGGCAAAAGAGGTCAGTGTCAAAAGAAAGGGGGAAAAATCTGATAATAGCTTATGAGAAAATTAATAATTTTAAAGGCAACAAGTAGTTACAGTAACAAAGACTACATAAGTAACTTAAATTTCTAAATCTCAAGAACTGTCCCAGTGACAAAATCCCATTTCTACATTATTTTTCTTTTTTAGTACTTATTTTGCGAGAGCGTGCACGAAAGCAGGGGAAGGGCTCGGAGCTTCTGACTCGGAGAACCTGACTCGGAGCTCGAACTCACAAACCTTCAGATGATGGCCTAAGCCAAAATCAAGAGTCAGATAGGAGCACCTGGGTGGCTCAGTTGGTTGGGTGTCTGACTTTAGCTCAGGCCATGATCTCATGGTTTATGAGTCTGAGCCCTGTGGCAGGCTCTGTGCTGACAGCTCAGAGCCTGGAGCCTGCTTCAGATTCTGTCTCCTCTTCTCTCTCTCTCTCTCTCTGCCCCTCCCCCACTCGCACTCTGGGTCTCTCTCTCAAAATAAATACACATTTAAAAAAAAAAAAAGAGGCACTTAACTGACTGAGCCACCTAGGCGCCCCATGGAAACTTAATTTTCAACGTACCTTTACCCCTTTTGGAGTCGTGCATGTATCATCTATTCAAAAGCTAGATTTAAAAAGCTTTTGTAAAAACTTAAACCCTATGGTGACTCAACAAATTACTCATTTTGCCCAAGGAATGGTAAACAAGAGTTCTTCCTTTTTATCATTCTCCATCAGCAACTACTTTTAAAAGACTAGAAATCATTCTTGGTTCTCCAGACCATCTCCACCCAGTGAGTCAGCTACTAAAAGGGGTGGGTCTCACTACAGGAGTCTCAAGATGGCATCAAGCCCAGGAACACAAGAGGCAGCTGTTGCAGATTTGTGAAACAAATACAGAACAGGAAGGGCAAATGAAGATGGCCAACAGGAGATACTACAATTTTCCAAAACCTGCCTCTTGGTCGGGAAGGACTAATTAAATCAGTCAGCAAGGGCCACTGGATATAGAACTAGAGTCATGGCCAACCATGACTTCCTGGGCAAGGTAGGCAGCCATCACCAGTGAGGAATAAAAAGCAGCTTAAGTTTGAAGTAGCTAAAATTCTCTCTTCTACTGATCTAGTGCTTGAGACTCCTTACCTGCCTGAAAGGTGACTCATGAAGCTCTAATTAGGACAGATTACTTTATCAGATCAGCTCCCCACCTGATAGAAGATACTAGCGGGTTTAAAGGTTGGACGACTTTTCGTTTGTCACTTTATGGTGGACATCAGCCATCTCCCTGTGTATGGGAAGTGTTGGCTCAGGACGGGCTATTAATCAGCGTACTTGATGCTGTTCAGGGAATAGAAATCAAATCTGGAAAGCTATTTCCTAGAGTAGTTTCCAAGAATTATAAACCCGAGCCAATGTACAATTTTAGGCGTAGGCCCTGTCCTACGGTTCACTAAGCACAGTACAAATTTCCCAAGTTTCCCTAAATTTGCTGTGTCACCGCAAAGTCTAGTCACTAGCCAGACAGCTTCTGGTATTTCTCGCTGGCTTTCCTACTCAGCCTTCCTTGAGGTGGCTTCAGCAGGGTCATCCTCTGGCTTCCCTCCACCTGTAGTCACCTGCCTGCGTGCAGGGTGTCACTAGTCCCTCTAATCTCGGGACAGCCGAGTGGCACAGAGGACGGTGAACGGTCCTCCCGTCTTCCCGCCAGGCTGGCTGGCTGGCCGGCCGCCTAGCCTATCCCACCCCAAAGCGCCTCCGCCCGAACACCCCACCGGGCAGCCCAGGTCCGGAGACACAGACGCCGAGACGACCGCCACCCGGGAGGCCCACAGGCACCCTCACCGAGCCCTACCGCGGGGATACACGCGGGACCCCGCCACCTCCCGCACGGCAAGCCCCAGAGCTGGCCTGACCGACGTGACCCGGGGGATAGGGGCAGGAAGGGTAGGGGGCGCCATCGCTCACCTGACCCGGGGGAGCAGCGTTACAGCCCAACACTGGTCGCCAGCAAGATGGAGCCGGGGGCGGGGCCAGGAAGGCGGAGCGCAGCGGCCACCGCCCCAGCCCGTTAGGGGAGCTGCGGCGGCCGGGAACGCCCCCGGAGCAGGAGGGGCGGTGCCTCGGCTCAGCCTGGCTCGCGCTTTCGCTTAGTCCGCGCCTCCCAGCTCCACCTGCGGGAACAGACGCTCCCTTCAGGTGGACTAGCCGGTTTTATCACTTTTCTCGGTCCCAAGGACCATCCCCAATCCCATTGGCGCTTTCTCAAATCACAGCAGTTTTGAGGAATCCCGGAGCCTTTTCAGTGACGGGCGGCTGAGAAGGGCCGCGACTGGGAGGCCAGGTGCAGCCTCTCCGCTTCTGATATACCGTCCTCCCTGGGACCTTCTAAGGATAAAGACCGTGTCTTTTATTAGATCCCTATGAAATCAATTAATATTTATTGGGGATTCTGTCTAGATAGAACTCGAGATATATTAATCAAAACAACTCCAGATGGGTTGTTAGGTGATTCTAGACTACCCTCACACTAGAGCCCTAACATCTAACACAAATACTCGCATTAAACATTTGAGGTGATTTCAAGGGCTCAGACCAATATCTTAAACTCATTAAGCAAGTTTATTCCCGATGCAAAACCAGTCAGTTACCTTTCACAGTGGTTCGCAAAGTATGGTCCCTACACCAGCAGCAGTAAACTTCTTAGAAATGCAGATTTGGGGCTCCATCTTAGATCTACTGAATCAGACTCTTAAGAGCAGAGCCCAGCAATTTGTTTAACAAGCCCTCCAGGTGGGCACCCTTAAGTTTGAGCACCATCAACTTACTACTCTTCAGGCTTTTCTACCCAAAAGCTTCCTCATAAGGGTGGGATAGGGTGAATTAAATTTTAAGTGGGAACAGCAAAATATACTTAGCCCCAAAACATCAGTGAAGTGAGGTCCTTGAGGAAGGTCACTGCCAAATTTAAACAAAACTGAACAACACTCTGGGTATCCAGCATTCATTCCCCAGTTCCTATCAGTCTCCCTACTTGACAAATAATGGGCCTCTCTGTCCAATCTGCCCACATAGACATCCAGCTTTTAAGTGTTCCCTAAGAAGACGGTCCTTGCTTTTTTTTTTTTCTCTTAATATTTATTTTGAGAGCGAGAGAGAGCACACACACAGGGAAGGAGCAGAGAGAGAATCCCAAAGAGACTCTATGTTACCAGTGCAGAGCCTGATACAGGGCTCCAACTCATGAACTGTGAGATCATGACCTGAGCCAAAACTAAGAGTTGGGCACTTATACCGACTGAGACACCCAGGTGCCCCAGACTGTCTGTACTCTTCTTTGTCCCACACTATTCCCATGATGATTTCATCCCCACCTCTCCTTCTGCCTTAACTATCACCCTAAGAGGATATTTTTCAAATCTACTTCCAGCCCATTTTCCTGAGCTATAAGCCCAAATATCCAATAGCCTGTTCAGACCCTACCACATTTCTCACTTCATCCTTTCAACTTGTCCTTCCTTCCTGACACACAGTACTTCTAGGATCAAAGAGCTCTTCCTCATACTTCCTCTGCCTAGAAAGTACTACCTGCCTTTTAACAATTATTAATCTATTAAGATTCAATTCAAAGATCGCATGCCTCCTTCCTGCTTCAAGAAACTTCCTGACCTCATCCTTTTCCTTACTTTCCCTTAGGTAAGCAATTACTCCCTTTTTTGTGCCCAAATAGACCTTATCTAGATGTCCACTGTGGTATATTGAACAGCGGAGTCACAGCATGAGCATGTGATTTACTTGTATTCAACCACATAAACTTAACAAAAACAAGTGCCCCTATCTGGCTCAGTTGGAAGAGCAAGTGACTCTTGATCTTGGGGTTTAAGTTCAAAACCTGTTGGGTGTAGAGATTACCTAAAAATATAATCTTAAAAAAAAATTAGCAACAACGAAACAACTCTGAAGGTCATTATAGGGACCAGAGTTCATGTGAAATAGGGGCCAGTATGCTTCCCCTAATGTGAACATTCCACTGTGTAGAGTCTAATATTTAAATAAATTTTTTGTACAGTTAAAGCAGTAATTTTTGTCTCCCAGGAGACATTTGGCAATGTCTGGAGACGTTTTTGATTGTCACAACCGGAGGAGGCAAGATGTTACCAATATCTAATGGGTAGAGATCAGGGATACTACTAAACATTCTACAATGCACTAGGCAGCCCCCTTCAACAAAGGATTATTCCATCCCAAAAGTCAATAGTGCTGAGATTAAGAAACTCTTGAACTAAAATGTTTTTTCTAAAGAATAAATTGGGTCATGTCATTCCCTTGATTATAAAACCCAAACTCTTGGCCATGGTCCGAAACGCCCTATATAGTCTGGCCCCTGCCTACCTCTCTGATCTCATCCGTCTTCAACTTCTTTCTCAATCATTAAACTCTGGTCAAAGTGGCCTTATGTCCAGGAAAACATACCAGGTTTGTGCACAAACACATCAGAGATTCTTACGATCTTCACACTTACTGCTTCTACTAGGAATGTTCTCCACTGCATCATCTCAAATGTCATCCATCTCCTCAGAGAGGTGGGTATTCCCTGAACATTGTGGCATTAGTAGTCACCATTGCCACCAACACCACCATCAGTTACACACTGTTATATTTTCTTTGTATCACTTAAAAGAATCTGAAATTTTGTATGTCTACCTTTTGCCCTCCCTACTAGAATGTAAGCTCATTGAGAATAGGAATATCTCTAGAGTCTAGTAATAAATGTTCAATAAATATTTGACTACAACAGGGCTCTCCAAACCCAAGCCAACATTTGATCTGGTGATCAAATAAGCAGAGATTAATGTCCAATACTAGAGGAAAAAATGGCTCTGATAGACCTGCTGAGATGAGGATGTGGCAGAATCCAATGTAGTGCTATTCTAAGGGATTTTCAATACAGTTTTAAAAATGCAAATTTGGGAGGCTCCTGGGAGGCTCAGTTGGTTGAGCGTCCAACTCTTGATTTCAGCTCAGGTCATGATCTCACCCTTCATGCAATCAAGCACCATGCCAGGCTCACTCTGACCAGTATGGAGTCTGCTTAGAATTCTCTCTCTCTCTCCCTTGCTCTCTGCCCCTCCCCTGCTAGCATGCACACTTGCTTGCTCACTTTCTCAAAGTAAATACATTTTTAAAAATGCAATTTTTTTTCATTTCATTTGCTGAGTTAGAAAATACAACTCTATTATATTGCTCTTGTTTATGTCAGTCTTCTATTAAACTGTAAACACTCTAAGGGCAGAAGCCATTTTAGTATGAAGCTAGTCATTTAGACTTTTATGCACTATCACCACCAGCTAGTAAGTTGGAAATTTTTGTCTCATTTATTACTGTGTGGTTTCTGTCTCCTGAGGTGATTCTGATAGATATAACACACTTCATCCATCACCATCAGTAACCAAACCCTATAGATTTTACTTTCATGCTTTATCTATAAAATGTCACTATTTACTTGTTAGAAATTACCTCTTCCTTTCCATGCCTACTATCACCTCAGCTGGCACCTGCATTATCTCCTCTCATGATGTATCCAACTGGTTTTTCCTTGTCAAATCAGTACTCATACAGTATTGCTAACTCAATCTGTTTGTTACTGTGTAAAATTAAAGTGGTATGGATTCAACAATGGCTACCATTTATTAAGTATGAACCATGTGCTAGGGCATTGTGTTAAGCACTTAACAAATTTTTTATATTCTCTAAGATTAAAAAAATGCTTTTGGTAACAGCTTTATGAAGATATAATTCGCTCATGTAAAGTGTCCAATTCAATGGTTTCTAATATATTCGCAGAGCTGTACCATCACCACAATCAATTTTAGAACATTTATATCACCCGCAAAATAAAATCCATACCTTTTAGCCATTACCCCGATACCCTCATCCTGCTCATCTGTATGCTGCCACTAATCTACTTTGTCTTCATAGATTTGACTACTCTAGACATTTCTTATAAATGCACTCATATACCATATGGTCTTTGTGACTTTCACTTAACATGAACATCAATGAACATGTTTTCAAGGTTCATCTACATTGTAGCATGAATAAGTACTTCATTCCTTTCTAAGCCCAAACATTTCATTACATGGACACACATTTTATTTACCCATTCATAAATTGATGGACATTTGGATTTTTATCTTTTGGCTATTATGAATAATGCTGCTATGGCAGTTTGTATACATGGTTTCATTTCTCATGGGTACATACCAAGGAGCAGAATTACAGGATCAAATGGTAACTCAAAATTTAACTTCTTGGGGAGTTACTGCCAGACTGTTTTCCAAAATAGCTGCACCATTTTGTATCCCCACATAAGTGTATAAGGGTTACAATTTCTCTACATCACAATACTTGTTATTTTTCTTTTTTATTACTGCCATTCTAGTGGATGAAGTGCCATTTCATTATGGTTTTGACTTGTATTTCCTGATAACTAAAGATGTTAAGCATATTTTCATGTGTTTACAGATCATTTGTATATATTCTTTGGAGAAATATTTATTTGGATCATTTGTCCATTTTTTTTGTCCATTTTTTTTTTTTTTTAATTTTTGAGGGAGGGGGAGAGAGAGAGAGAGAGAGAAAGGCAGGGGAGGGGCAGAAAGAGAGGGAGACTGAGGACCCAAAGCAGGCTCCACGCTGATAGGAGAGAGCCCAAAGCAGGGCTCAAACTCATGAACCGTGAGATCATGACCTGAGCCAAAGTCAGACACTTAACCCACTGAGCCACCTAGGTGCCCCTGCCCATTTTTTAATTGGGTTATTTGTTCTTTTATTGAGTTGTAACATTTCTTTATATATATTCTGGATATTAGTCCATTATCAGATATATGATTTATGAATATTTTCTCCCATTCTTTACACTTTTTTGATGGTGCCTTTTTCACTAGTTTTTAATTTTAATAAAGTCCAATTTATCTATTTTTATTTTGGTCGGTTATACATTTGGTGTCATATTTAAGAAACCATTGCCCAGGGGCGCCTGGGTGGCGCAGTCGGTTAAGCGTCCGACTTCAGCCAGGTCACGATCTCGCGGTCCGTGGGTTCGAGCCCCGCGTCAGGCTCTGGGCTGATGGCTCAGAGCCTGGAGCCTGTTTCCGATTCTGTGTCTCCCTCTCTCTCTGCCCCTCCCCCGTTCATGCTCTGTCTCTCTCTGTCCCAAAAATAAATAAACGTTGAAAAAAAAATTAAAAAAAAAAAAAAAAGAAAGAAACCATTGCCCAATCCAACTTCATTAAGATTTACCCCTATGTTTTTTTCTAAGAATTGTACAGTTTTAGTGATTTACATCTTCGATACAATTTGAGTTAATTTTTTTATGTTGTGTGTGTGTGTGGAGGGGGCGTCCAACTTCATTCTTCTGCATGTGGAATCCAGTTGTTCCAGCACTGTCTGTTAAAAAGTCTGTTCTTTTCCCATTGGATTATTTTGTCACTCTTGTCAAAAATCAATTGATCATAAATGTTAAGAATTTCTTGCTTCTCAATTCTATTTCATTGATCCATATATCTATCCTAGGCCAGTACTACACTGTCTTGATTACTACTGCTTTGTAGAATTTTGCAATTGGAATGTGTGAGTCTTCCAATTTTGTAAACATTTTCATTTAACTCTTAATGTAACAATACTAGGCATCATCCCAATTTTACAGATGAGGAAATTAAGGAAACTTAGAGAAGTTTAGCTTTCCCACAGACACAAACATATTTGGTAGTTGCTCCAGGATTCATACTCAGATCTATGTAAATCTAAAACTGACCAGTAAGCAATGCTCCTTCTATAATCTGGTCTCAATATACCTTCCAGACTAAATTTATACTAATCCCCCAATGTACCCTAAAATATCTCCTATTCTTTTCTGCTTAACTCTTATTCCTTCCATCTGAAATGACCTGCCCTCCATTTGTTTAATAAAATTCTACTTCACAAGAGCTTCACTATTCACTTAGTGATCTCTCTTTTCACTCTATTACCTTAGGAGTACAGGCCTCTCTCATGGTTCTTATTCCGTATCACATCTTATAATAGAGATTATCTATGTATATGTATTACTTCCCTTCCTAGGTTAAAAATAAGGTCCATCTCTCATTCACCTTTGTAACTCTCCAAAGCTGTAATGCAGTACCTTTCACACGGTAGGTACTAACTTCATACTTTGAATGAATATGTGAATTCTAATATTACCCCTCACAGAGTGGGCAATAAGAATGTATATGCATGTGTTAGGGCTGGGGGTGGGAGGCTGAGGTCATGGCAAGGTCGTAGGAATGACTATTTAAGGAAAATCCTCTTCTTGAGAATGTGATAAGAGAAGGATGGCATGAGATGGGAAGTGGCAGAGTAGCAGGCCCAGAGAGCTGGTGTTAACAACTCTTTTGGCAAAAGAGAAACCTCAAGTCTTGATATTGTGAGTAGACAAGTAATACTTGCCAGTGAATAGAAAAAAGGATACAACAAGAAGCCCCAAACTGAGTTTATTATGGTATAGACTAGGTAATAACAAATAACTCCAGTACATTCAACTAAAGCCTGAGATACCCTGGGATATTTAAATATAACACCAAGCAAAAAGCTACTCTAGGGTGAGAAGAGCCCAATAGAAAAGAAGAAAATAAGATATTTATCTAGAAAAAGCCAGGAAATCGAACAACATACCAATCCTCACAACTTCTCCCACGTTCCCAACCGCTTCTCTGACTTGCCCATTCGTGTACCACTTCAAGTCGTTAACACCTCTCCATTTTTTAGCCAAGATTTCTGGGTAACAAGAAAGTCTTTTCCAAAAGAATAAGGTGTCATTCTTCTCCTTTACACCATCTGATTCAAGGTAAAACTTTCTCACAAAGGGAACTATTAGGAATTCTAGGCTGGAAAGACATACCAGGGCCTCTTGCCATGTATTAAATCTAGAATCCTGTCTCTAGAAGCTATTTATGGCTAACCTCTTAGAAATGAGTCACATCACACAGAACTCCCATTCAGCTGAGAATCTTTGCCTGGACAAGTGAATGAGGTTTAGGACATAGTGGATTTCAAAGTCGGCAACAACCTGACATCAGCAGAGTAATTTCATTACAACCTCCCCATTTTCTAGAAATCCAGTCAGGATCTGGGTCAGCTATTTAAACTCCACCATCTACTTTTTCTTCCAGTTGCCTCCTATCCAACTGGCAGGAACTTCCAAGAAAGATGATATAATAGGCATTGCAGTATACTGGCTGCTTGTTGGGGTTGGAATAGACCTGTTCAGGTTTGAGGGATGCAAAAGGGTTAGCTCCATAGGCGGTGATGTTTGTATCCAAGTCCACCAGAATCTGTAATGAGGCTGCCAATTCCTGATGGCTATGGGAGACAGATAAAAAAAAAATAATAATAATAAAATGCTGTGCTAATTATGAGAAACATAGGAGAGAAATTTCTCAGAACTTGATGCTTCTGTACTCATTAATCCCCAAAATTACCTAAGGCTGGTTTAGGCGAGGGGATATCCCTTCCTACCAAATGTCTCACTAATCACCTGATTAACTAGCATAGGACTTGGTTCTAAGGGGATTAGAAAGCCAAGTGTGGAAAGGAAGAAAATCCTCACCAGAAGATAGAAGATGAGCAAAGGGGAGAGAAATGAGCTCATCTATATAAAGAGAGGTGTTGAGGGGTGCCTGGGTGGCTCAGTCGGTTAAGCATCTGACTTTCGCTCAGGTCATGATCTCACGGTTCGTGAATTCAAGCCCCACATCGGGCTCTGTGCTGACAGCTCAGAGCTCAGAGCCTGGAGCCTGCTTCGGACTCTGTGTCTCCCTCTCTCTCTGCCCCTCCCCCCCCTCTCGCGCTCTGTCTCTCTCTCTCTGTCAAAAATGAATAATAAACATTAAAAATTTAAAGAGAGGTGTTGAGTGAGTCAGGGATATATCAAAAATAGGAGGAAGTTGAAACCTGTAAACAGTGATCAATGTAGGGATCTCATAATCACGAAGTAGCAAGAGGGTGGGCAGCCAAGCCTCCATTAAGTCTGGGGAAGCATGGAAACCTATGGAAAAAACAACAAAAATAGAAATGGATATAGAGAGGGGAAAGGCTGAAGTAGGGCCTAAGCAAGATACTTTTTTTTTTTTAATTGTGTTCACCTTTCTCCTCACCTTGCTCACCTCCAATGCTCATTTACCATCATCATCTACCCCAGGTTCTTCAGTGGAAAATTCTGAACCCGGGCATAGCACAAATGGCTAATGATCAACCAAAGTTGTCATCATATTGTGTTTAACCTGACCAAATGAATGGGATTCCAAATATAGAAGATACAAGAGTCAGGATAGAAAATTCCCAGAAAAGCCACCCAGTATTCCCCTAAATGATTCTTACCTGGATGGAATGTCACCACCAAATCCGGATGGGCTATCCGCCCAGTCTCTACCTCCTCCTCCCAGAAGTCATGATAGAGGCCTCTATGGCCACTAAGCTGAACTGTGCCAGGTTCCAGGATGGGAGTTGAGGGGTTCTGTGTAAAGCCAGCAGATACGTCTATACCCACCATGATCACACGGAGGCCAAGGTGTCCAGGAAACATGTAGCCAAGCTCATCATAGTCCTCAGGGCGAGTGAGGAATGTCTCCACGTGGGAAGCACCAACCACATGCACTGTGCTTCCCCCAATCTTCCCAACATTTATCCCCAAGGCCCGAAGCCCAAGGCCCAGTGTCAAGGGTCGTGAGAGGGCATCTGTCAGCAGCCGCTTCAAAGAGCCCTGCAAGACATCTGGGTCTGGCCTTGGCCGTCCTACGCTGGCCCACAGGGTGGTCATGGCATGACTACCTAGCACAGCATCCAGTGTAGCATCTAGCTGTAAATGCCGCATAGAAAACCAGGTATCCCAGCCCTGTACAGCTTCAGCCAGGCATGGCCAAGGCCCTGAAGGTAGGACAAAAGCACCTGTAGGAAAGAAGAAATAAGAATGACATAATCCTTTCCTGGCTTCAATATTCTTTCCAAGTGTACTCTCCCAACTTGTGACCAGGAGTGCCCCACTCAGTTTCTCATTTTTTCCTTCTAACAACATGCTTTCATCTCCCTCTCCAAGTACAACCAATTATGACCACTATGTCAGAGTTCTCCAACACTATCACTTCACCTGTGACTAGGAGCCATTCCATGAGACGGTCCACAGCTACAAGACGCAGCTCTTGACAAACCTTCCTATGTGCTGGCCAGTCTGACCTCTGGCACTCTGGACCACAGTAATAGACATTTCTGCACCTGAAAGAATGAGCCCCAGAAACAGATGTTCCTATACCTCAAAGGTATGTCAGGGGAAGGGGGAAGGGAACTGATATACCTGCACCTAGGAAGAAAGATCACTGGATAAGGAAGGTAAGGAGAGGAGTGACAACTGATGCACTAAATTTGGAGATTATATTTGGGAGGGGAGGCATGAGAGACTAGGAATGTAATTATTCTCTTGGGTTAGAGTGACACCTCAGTCTATATCTGGAACAACTCACTTTTTACATCACTTACAGAAAAAATAAATAACAGGAGTTTGCAGCTGCCCTATTATCACAGGTATGGCTCAACTCCCCAGAAGAGATAATGATCTTATACCTTGCGTACTCAAGAGGAGGGAGGTAAAGAAGATTATACAGTCGTCCCCCCTTATCCAAAGGGAATATGTTCCAAGATCCCCAATGGATACCGAACTCACGGATGACCTAAACCCTGTATATACTGTTTCCTCCTATACATACATACATACATATGTATCTATGATAAAATTTATAAATTAGGCACAGTAAGAGATTAACAATAAGACAATTATAATATACTATAATGTTATACGGAAGTGGTCTCTCTCTCAAAAGATCTTACTGTATTGTACTCACCCTTCTTCTTGTGATAATGTGAGATGATAAAATGCCTACATGATGAGATGAAGTGAGATGAATGACATAAGCACTACAACACAGCATTACACTACTAATGACTTTTTGACAATAGTCAGAGGAGGATCATCTGCTCCCAGACCGTGGTTGACCATGGATAAGTGAAACCACAGAAAGCAAACTGCAGGTGGGGGGGGGACTATTGTACCATAATCTGTCTGACCTCCCCATAATACCCAAAATAAGAAGGAGCCCAATCCTTTTCTAATCTTTCTGTGGCCTGGATCACACAAAATGAGTGGGCCTTAAGTTACTTTGAAAACTCTTAGACCTTTCCTCCTGCAAGGAAGTCTTAGAATAGGATCATTTCTGGATGACTCCCCATTTAGCCCCCAACTAGTCACCTTTTGCACTGCCGTAAGACCTTGGAGTCTGAAAGACCACTAGGGAGAGCTCTACAGTGAGCACAGAATCGGAATGTGTCCTCCATCTTCTGGAACATTTCTTGAGGGCATCGAAATCCAAAGCCTGATACAGAAGCACCCCCATCTAGCACCAACCTGCAGAAATGGCACGGTGAATAAGTGGCAATAGGAAAAAGAGTTATCTCCAAAATCTTTCATGACCTATACCTTGCCTCCAATATATTTCCATCTACTCCCACTATTTCTCACATAAGCAAATTATATTTCTTCTATAGTAATAAAACTTACAGAAGTCAGGATGAGGGACTCCCTCATTGTAAATGCCCCATATTCTCCAAGCTATATTCCCTCTTTGCCTTCTAAAATCAGTTCTACTAGAGATATTATTCTTCCATAGAGCGAGTCACTCACTTGTATTCTTCATAGCTTTTCATGCTTAGCTTTTGAAGGATTAGCTGAGATAGGCCAGGAACATTATTTTCCAAGGAGAAGAAGCCAAGCGCATCAATGCTAGGGTCAGGTTTTGAGAGGGTCAGAGGCACAGGGGTCACAACTGTGGATGGGGTCACAACCATGGGAGCCACTGATGAAGGGGGTTTCTTGTGCCTTCGCTTCCGAGATCTTGGAGCCATGGCTGTCCACTGATACCTGGGGACTATACACAGAACAGATATGGAATGAAACTTTGCAAGTTGGTCACATATGATGGGTTTTCATATGCTTGACCTTTCACTTCTCATTCTAGTCTCTCAGACCTAGGTATCCGTAAGACTTATTTGGTATCTACTGATTATTGATCACCATAGGCGATTATAAAAAAAACAGCAGGGAAATAATTATATATGAACATAATTATACATATATGTGTTACATATTAAGTTCTATGTAAAATTTAAATACATATGTAAGGAAATGCACAGGAAAAGGTCTGGCAGGTCTCATGTAAAACCAGTAACAGTGATTAACACTGAGGACGGAAAGAAGTAATGGGACAGGAACTGGGTTAATCAAAAGGAACTTTAGACCTATCTGTGATATTTGACTCTTGAATAGTTAGAATATATTTATATATTATTCGTATAATCCTTTTAAAAAATCAAAAATCCTTTTAAAGTGAGCAATAATATGGCATGTCCTACATTCACATGGTTGTGCAACCACCACCTCTATCTAGTTCCAAAACATTTTCATCATCCCAAAAGAAAACCTCATAACCAGAGGTGCCTGGTGGCTCAGTTGGGTAAGTGTCTGACTCTTGATTTCAAAAAGAGAGAAAAAAAATCAAAAGAGAGAAAAAAGCAAACAAAAGTTTTGGTTGTCCAAAACTACCAGCTAATTGGAGAATTAGTCAATTTCACTTAGTTGGGGAAATAAAACATTCATTTTAGAAAACCTATCATCACAGTTGTAAGCAATAGACCCAGAGGAAGAAATTAAACGCAACACAAAATCAGCATCACAATGCTAAGAGTTATATAGTTAAAGCAAGTTATAAAAAATTATGAAGAAACTTTCCTAAAGAGGCGAGTTTTGAAGTAGAACTGATCCTGCACCCACCCACTACCTAGCAGGAACTCTGTGATATTCTCCTTTCTTGGCTTGTCTTCTCCCATTCCTTCTACAATTGTTGAGTAAACAAAAGGAACTATATTGGGAAAAATAAAAACATGCATTCACTCAAAAAATATTTATTGCTAAACATATATAATCACTCATAAAATAATGGAAACAAATATGAAAAATATACTCAACATCTAGATGTCCTGTAGAGGGATCAAATGTAAATCATAACATAAGGCAGTATATAAATACTGTAAGTGAAACTAAAGCACTAGTGGGAAATCAGAAGAGTCTCTTTAGTTGGTTAGCTGTAGGAAGACTTTATAAAGCAGGTATCAGTCAAAATAGACCGATGGTAATTCTTTGAATACATGAGATAAAAAAAGGAATTCTTAGCACAGAGAAGAGCATGAGCATAGAAATGTAGATGGGAACACTCTAGAAATTAATGAAATAGAATGATTTGAGTTTGACTATAAGTATAACAACATAAACATTAAGAACTAAAACTATAAAGTCTTAGAAGAACACAAAGGGAAAAGGTCATAATATGGATTTGGCAATTTCTTAGATATGACACCATAAAAAGAAATGAAGTACTGATAATATGCTACAATGTGGATGAACCTCAAAAGCATTATGCTAACTGAAAGAAGTCAAAAGGTCACGTTATAGGATTTCATTTATATGAAATATCGAGGAAAGGTAAACCCACAGACAGAAATCAACTCCTGGTTGCCAGGGACTGGGTGGAAGAGGAATGGGGAGTAACTGCTAAATGGTTATGGGGTTTACTTTTTTTTTTTTTTTTAAGTTTATTTATTTTGAAAAAGAGAGAGCATAAGAGAGCATAAGAGAGCATGCACTCAAGTAGGGGAGGGACAGAGAGAGGGAGAGAGAGAATCCCAAGCAGGCTCTGTCAGTGCAGAGCCCAACTTGGGGTTCAAACCCATGGAGCTGTAAGATCACGACCTGAGCCAAAATCAAGAGTCAGACACTTACCCAACTGAGCCACCAGGCACTCCTGGTTATGAGGTTTTCTTTTGGGATGATGAAAATGTTTTGGAACCAGATAGAGGTGGTGGTTGCACAACCATGTGAATGTAGGACATGCCATTTAATTGCTCACTTTAAAAGGATTAATTTATCTTGTGAATTTCATCTCAATTAAAAAATAAAAAAGAAAGGTACCTGTAGAGATTGAGAATCTAAATACTAACTTTCCAATTAACTGCCTCCAGGGACAAGGAAATGGCAGAGGATAAAAAGGCTGACTGTGGTTGGTTTTACTATGAATAAGGTAACTTTTAAAGTTCAAATCACGGATCATGTTTTGTTACAAAAATAGTCTGACATTTACTCCTTCTGGACCAGATTTGTTAGGAAAAAAACTCTAGAATCATCATTCAGATGAAGTGTAGGTGGCAGAACAAACAAAAACCTCCCAGAATCATCCACTAAAATCTATTATCTGTACACCTGAAACTAACATAACATTGTAACTAACTAGAATTAAAATTGAAACTTAAAAAAAAGAAAAGCTATTATCTTATGACACGGCTTTTTGCAAACTGCTGTCCTCAGTTAATGAGGGAACTAATTTGTATTTTCTTTTGTACTTTCTTTCCCCTCCTTTCATTTCACTTGTGTAATCTCTCCCCTCTCACCACAGATAAATGGATGTTTTCAGAGTCCAAAGAACAGAGATAGCTAAGCTCATCTGCATTCTACATTCTCACTAATACAGAAGAAATTAGACCTGAAGGTGGTAGATTATTTTAAGATTTAAGGGTCCCTTTACTAAAGGATGCCTTCACACCTGAGTACCCCATTTCCAACAAGTGACCTGAATCTTCCCTCCACTTTTAATCACCACACATTCTCATCACATTTCCAGAATCATTGCAACTTTAGAAGCATTCATCTGCTCTACCTACCCAGCCTCCTCAGGCAAGAAAACACCTTCTTGAACCTTGAAAGAATGGATTCATCTTTTCTTTACAGGTATGGAGAAAAATTATCTTTGTTCTGATATAAGTCAAGGGTCTTAAATCCCAGGATTAATAAATATATATTCCTGATGTTCAACTAAAAGCCTTCTGCAATGGAAGCCAATTAAGACAAGAAATGTATTGCCTCACTTATCTGCCTTTCCAAAGAGGTCCTTCTTGAAAGGAAGACTAACTCTTGGCTCTCTAGAAGTTGACTGAACTCACTGGGAAGTGAAGGAAGGAATCACAGTTTGAGGAGGAGTGGGGCGATGAAATCCCTGAGAGTTTCCTCTATGTCTAGAATGGGCTCATGATACAAACTAACTAAATTTCTGGCAGGAAGGTAAGAAGGTGGGAATGAGAAGCCAGGTCCTTGCATTTGCATCTACGTGAAGCTCATGTCTGAGTTTGTGTACCCCAGGCCCAGACCCAGCTTCCTTGGCTCTAACTTTTCTGCACAGAGTCCCAGGATCCTCCAAGTTTGAGGGGAGGGACGGGACTGAGAGAAACAAAGGCAAAAAACATAGAGGACAAGGGAGAAGTTGGAAAGAATTACATATAATGAGCTTTCAGAATTTTCTAGAGATCAGAGTCTATGTCACCTAGCAAGGAATCACCTTTTTTCCAGCTGCCCCCAGTGGCTTGGGCTCTAATTTATTCTCCGTATATAAAAGAGAAAACACCAACACCAAGGACTAAAAAGGAGACATGAACTGGACGCTCTAGAAAAACTATTATCCTTCATCTCCAAATTCCCTAAATATTAGCCTATTCCCAGACCAGGTCTCCCATCCTTCTCCCTCACCACCAAAAGCCTCAAGTTTCACCTACCACAGTATCTTCTCGCTATCTCCAGACCAGGAAGACCTATGTAATTTTCTCTAATTCACCAGCAAACACGAAACATCTTTGGGGAGGCAGGGAAAGGGGAGAGTGATGCTAGTCATTGGGGATCCTCAAAAGGAGTTAGGAAAGAGAAAGCGAAAAGGAGGAATCCATTAGGAACACTATTATTAAGCACATTCAGATGCTTAATCAGTGCTAACACTCCTTGGGGTGATAAATGTTTTACTCAACTATAAACTAAGCAAGCAGATGATTTGAAGGGAAAGGAACTTACCCTGCTAAGCCCTAGGCTTCCTTCCTTCTCTCTTTCTTCCAAGTGAAGCGAATGCTTGATCTCCTCAGATCTAAGCTGTGGCTGACTTGCAGCTGTCCCTTCGTATCACTTTCCTTTGCAAACTGCTGAAATGCTGCGTCTCTGTGATTAGGTATACCCTGCCAACCAGACAGACAACGCTGAATTCTCCCTAACGAGGCAAGGAGGGACTTGGCCCCCTGCCCATGGACTTCTCTCTTTCTGACCTTCCTTGTCTGCCAAGATGGCTCAGTATTTATTCTGTCAACACACCCAAACTCACCAAAGGCCAGTCAGGCTAAGGAAAGATGAAACCTATTGCTTCTTTAACCTCTCTTACTAAGGCAGCATTTATGCTCTTAGTCCACAGTGGCAGAAAAACAAACAAACAATAACAAACAAAAACCACCTAGGATTAGTTCAGAAGTCATTAGTTGGTTGGAAAGGGAGGCACTAGCTCAGAGCAGTGGGAACTCCTGGAGTTCTGGATGTTAATCCAGACCCAGGAAGAGTTACCCCAAGCCCAAAGTCCCTTTTAGCCTAACAACACTGCTCAAACACAATGATTAATATAATTAATTTGTATATTAAGTACAAATGTAATACCCAAGAAAGAAGAATAGAAATGGTCTTTTAATGGTATAGAAGAAAATCAATTGTAGGGGAAACAAAATTAATTTGTAAAATTCACTTTCTCTGAAAGGAAAGCAAGGTACTTTCTGAGTGAATGTCACATCAGGCACACTCCATTTATCTCAAAAGAGTGAATAAGAAGAGGAATAAAATAAGCAAAATCAAAATATTACTAAAAATGCATTCTACTTCTAGGAACAGAAAATAAAAAAGAATCAATTCAAACATCTTCTCATTCCTTCCTATAATGAATACTGATCCAAGGGATTTAATTATACATTCCTAGCTCCTTTTCACTTACCAAGCTCCAGAGTCTATCGTAAGTTATTAGGACAATGGTCCTATATGACTGCAAGACCTAACTTTCTGTTTACATCTGGCCCCAGCTATATGTCACTTACCTGCCTCTGTGATCATCAAACTGGGGAACAGAACAACTTGCAGGGAGGTCCTGGAATGTGGTAAATCAAAAATCTATACATGAACAGATGCAGAGAATGGATTCCTTAAAAAAAAAATGTTTTTTTTTAAGTTTATTTTTGAGAGACAGACAGCACAAGTAGGGGAAGGGCAGAGAGAGACCAGGGAGACAGAATCTGAAGCAGGCTCCAGGCTCTGAACTGTTAGCACAGAGCCCGATGTGGGGCTTGAACCCACGAACCATGAGATCATGACCAGAGCCGAGCTGGACACTCAACCGACTGAGCCACCCAGACACCCTGAAAATGGATTCTTAAGGAACTCCAGACTATAGGAAGCAAACTGAAAGCAGATAAGGTGGAAGAAAAGTGTTAAGGATGCATTTACATGACATTATTCAGAACAGCCGTGGACAAAAGAAAATCAGTTGCAATAGGCAAAAATCTGGAGTAAAATGGGAGTAATTCATTTTAAGCAAATGTTTCAGGTCTATTTCAAATCAACTGGCAGAACATTTAAAGGTTATGAGTTCTGTTAATATTAGCTGAACAACAGAAGGCACAAGAAGTGAGAGGTGGTCTTTTCTTTTAATTTTTTTAATGTTTATTTATTTTTGAGAGAGAGAGAGAGAGACAGAGACAGAGACAGAGTATGAGCAGAGAGAGAGGGAGATACAGAATCCGAGGCAGGTTCCAGGCTCTGAGCTGTCAGCAACAGAGTCCCACGTGGGGCTCGAACTCACAAAACATGAGATCATGACCTGAGCCAAAGTTGGACGCTTAACCAAGCCACCCAGGCACCCTGAGAGATGGTCTTTTCTAACTCAGGAGTGTCATCTTTGACTATAAAGGAATATAAAATAAAGAAAAAACTGATATTGAATATTAATTTATATTTTACCATCATAGCTACTAGCTCTGGCAGACATTTAAATTTACAATTTAGAAAGATCTGAACTTTTCAGTTTGCTTTCATCATGAATTACATTTATTTTTTTATTTATTTTTATTTTATGATAGAAAGAAAGTGGAGGGAAAGGCAGAGACAGAGGGAAGGAGAGAGAATCACAAGCAGGCTCCACACTGTCAGCACAGAGCCCAATGCGTAGCTCAAACTCACAAACCATGACATCGTGATCTGAGCCAAAGTCGGAGGCTTAACTGACTGAGATACCCAGTGCCCCATGAGTTACATTTTTAAAAAGCCTTAAAAATGCTTTCATGGTTCACTGTGAAACCTTAAAAAATACTTCTATCGTTCATAGTTCTGAAGAAAGATTAGAAAGAGGTTCCTATTCAACAGGTACAAAGTGGTAGGTGAGGCACTGGGTGATTTTTCTACCACTCTTAATGTATACCACTTTTTCTGAATTCTGTTCCTTTCTCTTACTTTCTTCCTCTTTTTAATTTTTACTATCAACCCATAATTCTAGTTTGCTAATGATGTTTTACGTTTACTCATGATTCCCCCCAGTGATGAATCTAAGGGCGGAGTTCCTGGTACCTGCTCTTAATTTAGAGATGCACAGTTTTCATAAAAACAGTAACATCAAGAAGAACCTTTACGGTATGCAGTGCATAGCAACTTTAAGGGTAGCTCATGGACTGGTATGTGTGTTAAGTTGATAATACAGCAACTAGAAGCTGTAATAATCATCAATTTGAGTTCTGTTTGTTACCTGAAATTAGGCAAGTATACACATTTCAATTTAAATTAATGCTTTCTAATGTGTATCATTATATTTATTGTTGAAAACTGTAATAAGGTTACCATATGATTACATTATAAAATGTTGAGCAATATCCTAATTTCCCTCAATTTGCAAAATTCCATACTATTTTGATTATGGCAAAGAAGGAATATGATGGCAAGAAAATGCAGTATCATGAATATCCTTTTTCTTACTGTTAAAACACCCAATAAGTTCCCAATACAACTGTAACAAAATTCTAGATAATAACATTTTCTTTCAATGAAAAGTCAAGTGAAATAATGATTTTAAATATAAGATTTAGAAGGCCTATAATAGGCACCCAAAGTCCTCTAGTGCTCAATTACTAATGCTCATGTAAGACAAATGTAACCAAAGTTAAAAAAAAAAAAAAGCAAAATTTATGAAGATAAGAATTTAATTCATCAAATTATCATGAACTATCCACGAGATAATCTTCTCTGAAGGCTATATACCAGTTCTGTTAACAGAATTTTCTGATTTGCACGAGGTCAAATCAGACTACATCTTCCAAATAAAACCCAACACAGAGATAGGAGCAGCGGCCCATGCATGGAATTTATTGTGTGCTACTGTTTATAAAATACTCGAATAGTCCTGCACATGCATAATATTTCCAACTTAGACAGGAGACCATACAGGGTGCACTTTCTGGCAAACAAAACAATAGATGGTTCCGCTGCCTGGAGCTCTGAGTTGTATTCCAGGGCATGAGGGAAGCAGGCCACCAAAGTAAAGGGAAATATCAAACTACAGTGGCAATCAATACAGGTCAATAATTGTGAAAAATTAGCACATGGTTCCATTTAGTTTAACCAAGCAGTTCTGTAACTATCAAAGGAAAATGTTCAACATGCAATCTTGACTTTTATGCTTCCACTAACATCTGAATGATTGAACAGAACCATTGCTTCTATGCTGCATTGCTTAATCAAAAACACTTCCAGAACATTTTTAAAATTTCCTTTGCATCAAAACATAAAAATGATAGAAAGCCAGCAGCAAATCACCCTGGTGGCTATTTAAGCAACTTGAGTACTCACAATAAACTAAAATTTCTCATAACATCTAGGTAACCTATACATGTCGTACCTGTACATCATAGGTCTATATATTAAATATTTGCAAAATGAAAACATGCATACACAAAATACGTCAAGTTTTACAGACATGATTTGAAGTAAAATTTACGTTGACAATGTACAAACTTCTTTTAAAGTACCTTAAATGAGTAATTCTGTAATTCTTCATAATTTTGAAATTTAGAGGTTTTCTTCTTAAATCTCTGGGGTGTAAATTTCAAAAGATCTGGGCAAAAAAGATTCTAAATTAGTTTTTGGATTTGTGTTCAAGTAAGAGAGTCTGCCTAGAAATAGGTTATGCATTCATAATTGAAAAATACCAAGACTATATTACAGAATTAGCCACATTTAAGAACTATAGACCTGAGGTCAGCATTTTGTTTAAATGCCAACTGGGTTTCTCAGCATTTTGCCCATAATTCAAAATACAGCTTAGCAACCTCAGAAATGTATTTTAAGACCATGCTAATTCATCCTTTAAAGACATTTCATGAGAAAAAAAAGTCCACATTAGCTCTTAGGATTGCATTTGAAGTCATGGTTAAAAAACAAAATCTAATTCTACTGAGGGGAAAAAGAAATCTCATTTGTAAACTTAAATGTGTGAACCACAAGCATAAATGGAGGTGTAGTTGCCCTCCACTGGAAATTGCCCCAAGCCCCTTGCTCACTGCTCTCCACCTTGGCAGCGATGACCCAATCTTATCAGATAGTACAGCATGTCCCAGGGCCCTCAAGCCTCCATCCAGGAAGGGGGCTGGGGTCTCAAAAGCACAATGGTTTCTCCAGAGGGACTGTGACATTTACAGTCAGCTTGGCCGACCCCTCCAGATCCTGGGGGTGATCTGTCCATTTGGGGCCCGAGATGTGAGAGTCCCTGGGAAGCCGTGGGTCACTGGGCACTATGGTTGCCAGTCCCGTGGTTCTCAGTGGCATGTGCGGTGTTCAGAGAATTGAAACCATCTTGCTGTACAGCATCTTTCCGGGGTGGCATTCTCTCATTGATCCTATCCAAACCCTTTGCCTCTTCAAAACTGCAGATTCTATGTGGTGGAGAGAATCCTCGTATTGCTTAACAAAATGCAAATTTGATAAGTCAGTAATTGAAAAACATTTCTGAGATTTCAAAAACATAATTAATGATTTTTAAGAAGAAAGAAATTAGCTGTATGTAGCAACATTTAAATCTTACTTTAACTGAACCTTATCCCCATTCCAGACTTCCCCTTAAAATGTGAAATGTTTAAACCTAAATATAAACATGATCGCTTCATAGTGTTAGCATAGCCTTTATAAAAGAACGCACAAAAATAACTCTTCTCTGACCCCAAAATTAACAAACAGGCAATGGTCTCAGGGTCTCAGTCTGACTTCTATTATACCAATTATCTCCTACCTCAGACCCTAAAATCACCAGTGACTATCACAGTAAGGCAGCAACAAGAGTAGGGGCAAGTGAGGAGGCTAAACAAGGTTATCCTTGACATACAAATCTGTACCAAGAGCTTGGGAGGAGAAAGAGGTAAGTAAAGTTAAGTTAAAATTTAGCAGATCAGATCTTGGAGGTCAAGGTATCATCACCCCATCACCACCAGAATGAAATGAAAAAGGTGGGAAATGCCTCCAGGAGTTAGGTCTGTGTTTGGCTGATAGCAAAAAGTATTCATAGTTTCAGATTTTAGGGAATGTTTTCCTTAATTCAATAGCCATTCACTGCATGTTCTTTGGAAACCCAAATCAAAATAAATAGCAATCCTCCTCCAATTGTTGTAATTTCTCATTTACTTCATCTGGAATGATGCATTTTCCACTATTAAAATGTGCATACAAAAGATTTCCATACCACTGGTTATAATCTGGTTGTTTTAACATGTGCAATCTTTGGGATTCTGAGTCTGTGCAAGTGAACCAAATAAATGGTTGGGCAGTAAAGCATTAAATAATGTGTAACATCAAGCCAACATATGATGTACATGAGTATAATATTATCAGCAAACACTAGGCCAAACAGCAAAAAATAAATAAATAAATAAATAAATAAATAAATAAATAAATAAATAAATAAATAAAATAAAAATCATAGTGACAGCTCCTGCAGTCTCAGGTAAATTACTGAAAATCAGTAAAAACTAACTCAAACCTATACCTAGAGCGGGTTTCACTTCAGAAAAAAATGATCTGAATAGCACAGAATCATGCAAAATGTGGAACAGAGCTTTCTTTGCAACCTCAAATGCTACAATATTATAGCATAACATGCTGCACTCTAAAGAATTCAGGAACAAGTCAATGCTGGTTGCACAATATACTAGAAAAGGGAAAAACCAGATTGTCACTGTGGAAATTGGTCCTTGTGATTTAAAAAACAAAAACAAAAACAAAAGAAAAAAAAAAGAGGAATGTGACTATCAAACTCAATGAGTCAGTGAGTCTGATTCACCTTGGGCTGTGCAAACTAGGAGTAAAATACACCCACAGGACATTCTCTGATGCCCACCCACACACCACAGATCTCTGCCCAGCGCAAGGACTCTGATCGTACCTTTTTCAGCCTCAATAGCCTCAACTGTGGCTGTACAGAAGTGAGCAGAGGCATGCAAAATGAATGAGAGAGATGAGAAGGGTCATATTGTACAGCAGAAAAGGCAATGATCACTTAAAATATCACAGTATCCCATACTACATCATCATTTACAATTTAACATAAATAGTATCCACATTAGAGAGCCCATCCAATCCCCCAATTCCTGACACAGCACAGTTTACACACAGCACTATGACAACATCGCTCAGAGCACAGAACACATAGACCTAATGCAAACACAGACACCTCAGCACCCATGCAGATGCACTCCAGTATTAATTACCTATCATGAATTCAGTATTTTGATAGCCTTAGAATTTTTCAACATGTTTATTATATCACATCCATCACAATCACAAGGAAATTCTCTAAGGTGAAATTATGATGGTAGAATTGTAGCAGAAGAGCAAAGAGAAGATTCCTTTTTTTCATCTAACTGAAATAATACTCATTATCTGTTATTCCATGAGATATAAACTAGAAGGGGTCAGTAATGCTTTTCCTGTTGCTTCTAATTCATAAGGCATTGCAAAAGTCAGTATGGATACAATGAAACTTAAGGGAAGTAAACTTGGTGAATTGCTCTTGGTAGAATAGTTCTGTAGCTCTGTTGTTTGTGGGTAACCTAAAAGGACCCCTCTTATCTACTAGGAACTTCCTTTCTATTCTAATATTGATTAGTGTCCCAAACATCCACAGATACTAACGTCTACAGCCTTTACAAAAAAAAAAAAAAAAAAAAAGCTTATGTTCAGTTTGTCATGAACTCAAATTTGCCTCTGGTACTAACAGCATGCATTTGCAAATGAAGATGGAAAGGCCAACAAACATCTTTTCAAGCCCATCTACCAACTAGAGATGACTCAAGATAGAACTGAGGTCTTTCAGGCAGTAAGTCCTGTATGATATGGACATACACATAGGTCATATAAATGAGAAATGCATTCTTAGTATAGCTGGTCTCTAGCCCATTTAGAGAATTTCAGTATTATTTGGTCACACATTTTGTAGTCAAACATTCTTTTGGCTCATCTCTGGGTTCAAAGTGTATAGAACATTCACATTTAGGACCAGAATCAAAGACTGCAGAGGACAATACTGACTGACAACATTGCAAATTTTCCACTTCACTCAAAGTGCACACACTCAGAATATTTATAACAATAATACCCCTAATACCCCATCCTTTCTATTTTGCTTCTTCTACAACAAGGCCAATTTGATTTAGAAATACTAAACTTTGTCCAAAGCAGTTATTAATGTGGAAGAAAACTGATGAATCTAACGAATTAAAGTAGACTAAATTAGGAAAGTTTGTTGATCTTAACAAGATAGTAAAGTGAACTGGGGGGGACCCAAAAGAAGTAGGTTGCACACTGAATTAAAAAAAAATTTAATTTTCCTTAACTGTTAAACTACATTACAAATCCAAGCAGACAAACTTATTGTATACCAACTATACAAATAACCACTTAAAAAATCTAGCTCTGTACATTTGGAGTATACTCTTGGAATTTTCCCAGACAGAAAACTGGGATAAATGACCCACCTCTATTTGATCAGCCCTGCAACTTCTATTCTTCAAAATATGGACTATTTTCTTTATAATTTAGGCATTGAATGAGAAAAAAATAAAATGCCTATCAGAATATGTGTTATATATGGTAACAAATTAAAAATAAAACCTGATACCACTGTAAGAATTAGTATCTAATTGAGCGTATCAGTAGTCCAAAAGTCGATTAATAAATTTTTCAAATTATGAAATGTAACAACATACTTCTGAAATCATTCTATAGGCTTTAATTTTATATATAAAAGCATGTTCTAGGTCAAATTATATTTTCTGCTCTTTCCAGAAACTCCTAAATGCTCCTAATCCTTTTCAAGATAAAAAACATATATCACACTCAAAACTGCTTGAATGTTTAGAACTGAAAAAAAGCCACTTGAAGCTTAATAATTAAGCTGGAAAGAAAGAGATCTGATAATTGCAAAATTCTATCTGAAAGGCACAATTTTTCCTCTATTTGTTTTCAGTTTTATAAGGCCTCTTGACATGACCTTAGTAGGTTTGAGTATAGTGCTGTCACAAACTGTGTTCCTCAATACTACACAGGATAAATAATTAAGAGGACTTTGGCATTACTAAAATAGAGATGGTCACATATTTTCCCATATAGGTCGTGGTGAAGACAGCATTATAGGGCTAGCTCCCAATCAAATTTCCCTGAAGAAAACAGACATAAAATATACCAATTCCTACTCCAAAAGAGTTGTGTAGTTTGTAAAAACACTCAAATTCATAAAGTTACTGAGAAGGCAATAGGACTTATTCCCTGACAACAGGACTGAGGTATTAGAATTTTAAAACTTTTTTTTTGCAATACTTAACTTTCAGTTATTCGTATCAGGGAACATGTCTACTAAAATATCAGGAAAAAATTTTAAATCACACAGATGCAGCTTCTGTATGAGTTTTATTATGTACTTAAAAATGGGTTAATATTATTATAGTAGGGAAATCACCCCACACTATCAAGAGCCATCATGGTACAGCTGGGGAGCTATCTAGTTTCCCAAATTAGACCCCTTAAACTCAGCATTGTCTTGTAACTCACTCTCCACTGGGAATACAGTCCCTTCGGTAAAGCTGTCTTTCAAACCTTCCCTGCAATTGGGGTGAGTTCAAAGTTGGAAGACTGAGCTTCAGGCTGCATGCAAATTAAAAATGCATAGAAATGCTGAGCTGCCAACAAAGCAAGTACTAATTGTGAAATCGGAAAGAAAGGTTTGCTATAGATACAATGCAAAAGTAGTAATATATCCAAGGATAATGGAGAGATGACTGTAGTGTAGATTTATTAAAGTATGAAGCCTTTCAGTTTTCCTTTTATGAACAAAAAGGAGAAAAGGTATACCATTTTTCAAGCCATTAAAGTTTATCCTCTTCTATTAACACTTTTCCTAGTTTTATTGAATGTTTAAGATCTTAGTTTTAGTGAAATTCTTTTTAGCTCATGTTGCTAATGTCTACAATATAGTAAGAGTGGAGTAAGGAATATAAAGAAAATCAAAGCAGTTTTTCTTTTAATAAAAAAGGAAACCTCATTCAGAATGTAAATTTGAAACTATAATTTTAAAACCTAGCTGTACTTCTCACATATACCAGTGGTGGTAGCAGACAACACAATAACATACAAAATAGAACATGTAATAGGCTACAAGGAGGAATTATTTGTCTACAGGAAAAATTATTTATTTGGCACTTATTATGAGACTGAGTGAAATGAAACTGTGAAAAGTCAATCTAATTTAAATTTATTCAAAAATTTGAATTATTTTATTTATTTTGTTTGTTTGTTTAAAAAAACTCACTAATTACGACACCAGAAAGAAAGTTATCTGTGACTAAGGAAAACATCAGATCTGTTGCTGCCTGTTTGAATAGAGCAATGTCCCTTGGAGGGCTGTCAAAAGTGGCTACAATAAAACATAAATTAAGACTTTCCATATCACATTTTTTGCCTTCCAACCACAAGGGAAAGAAATCTAGACTTTGAGTTATTGTGTATACGCTAAAACATTCACATCACTCTCTTCTATTTAATATGTAACGGGCTTTCAAAAAGTTAACCCAGTATTTACACAAATATTTACGCCAAAAAAAGTAAGTTTTTTTTTAAATATAAAATATTCAATGAGCCAGATTACAGGAATGCTTTACGTATAATTCTTTTTATTTTCATGCAAAATAAAGGCACACTTAATAACACCCTTTCAATTTTGACTTACAGGATTTAAATTCAACCCCTTATAACAATGACTTAATATCTAATGTTACATTCATGTTCAGAATGCACAAAGTACAGCAACAAATGCAGCAAACCTCAAAACAAGGTGCTACAGAGTTGCTTCTACATCAAAAGACAGACAAGCGTCTGATAGAGTAATTTAATTTAACATACTTTTACAGACATACAGCTAACCTAAAGAAAGACAGACAGATTTAGGAAAGCAGCTACATCTGCAGAGGAAGAAAACAGCATGTTACAGACAGTCAATTATACATAGAACATTTGACAAACACCACAGAAAACAAACTTTGGCATTATTCACCAGGGTACAAAACCTTGCACAAATCTTTTGGCAAGTGAAGTGCATAAGTAATGTTCTGGGGCCCAAGCAGACTGTTAATTCTAAAATTAAGTATCTGAAAATATAAGCATAGTCTAATACAATTACATAAATTAAAAAAATAAAAAATAAGAAACTTGGAATTACATTTCCATTTTAGTAATATGGATATCCTTGATTCACATTCAGAAACTGGGGCTCTTAAAAGAAAAGAGTGCATTAGACAAACAAAAATAAAGATTTTAACCATTATGATATGAGCTGCTCCCATATCATTTCATTAAAAGCTGAGAGACTGACCATTATTTTCAATTGAAAGGAATACCCATTCTATCAATGTTCTGCCTTGGTCAGGTTATTAACCAGACACTACCTATCATATAGTATTCTGCCTGTGTCAGCTGCTGAGACAGGAACTAAAAAGCAGAAGGAATTCCCTGCATGCATTATGTGTATTGTTAGCAAAAGAGTGAGGTGTGCCCCAGTCCATCTGAGGCACAGCAAGTTGCATAACATCATTACCACTTTGCAGGGTCTGTCGTCCTCCAGCCAACACTCCACTAGGCAACATCCCTGTGGGAGTCAGGCCCTTGAGTGTCAGCACGCTTTCACTCTCCTCCCTATTGCAAAGAGATATAACAAACATCAGAGACTTCTAACAAGTACTTAGTTCAAAAGATGAGATGGGGCCCAGAGGTAGGCCATGTATGTAATTTATGACATTCATTGTTGTTACCATATTTTCCTCAATTCCAAGATAAGACATTTTTCTATATTTTAAATGTATGACTTACAACTGACACATTACAACTGACTGTTTTTCCTGAAAAGCCTTATTAAATATATGAGATTAATCATCAATGAGAATCAAGCAATTGAGAAAATATGGTATTTCATATGCTGTAAAGTTCAAATGTCAGATATAACCAGTTTTGCAAACAAATTTTTAAGGACTGACCCATTATGTGTACCCTTAAACCTGAATTAACCCTAGGAAAACAGCTTGTGGCTCCAGCAAAGGGGACTTCCTGTATGGATGAGCAAGTTCATCAGGAATACTCTAAAAAGTACCCCCTCCTGGGGCACCTGGGTGGCTCAGTTGATTAAGCGTCCAACTTCAGTTCAGGTCATGATCTCGCTGCTCGTGGGTTCGAGCCCCGTGTCAAGCTCTGTGCTGACTTATCAGAGCCTGGAGCCTGCTTCAGATTCTGTGCCTCTGTCTCTCTCTCTCTGCCCCTCCTCCACTTGCGCTGTCTCTCTCTCTCTCTCTCTCAAAATAAATAAACATTAAAAAAAAATTTTTTTTAAATAAAAAGTACCCCCTCCTTCTTATCCTGCTCTAATTTTTAAGGTGTAGAACCAGTACTTTCATCACAGAAGGGCAACACATACCAAAAGTGAGCAAAAATAATCACAAGGGTCAAAACCCCTAGTTTCAAAAGGACTTGTGTTCCCTTCTTCACTATGTAAATGTACAACTAACTTCTTTATAGGAAGAATGCTACTATGTTGCTTTTAGGTGTCAAACAGGACACTGCTTACAGCAAAGTACAATAAAAGGAATTTCTGTAAAACAAATAATCAGGAAAATGTATCATTACCTGAGAACAGAGAAGACCCTTGCCATCTTGCCAATTGCTCGAATTTTGTTTCTTATGATTTCTTTCCGGGCTGCAGCTGAACCTACTTTCAATGGAATAAATAGAAAAAAGGACTCAAGTTTAGGGCATCCACACTTGCACCATTCTATCACTACCCTATACCAGGCTCATCTTAACCAACACCAAACCCTCTGCCCACCAGCTCACATGAAGGAGACTTAATGAACTCATGCCAAAAAGCTTCTTACTCCTTCACTGTTTAGCTCAGCACTGGTCTAAGACTGGGGTTTGATACAGATACAAATGAAAAGTAATCCACAAACATTATGACTCTCACGCTACTGCTAATCAGTAAAACAGCAATGGGAAAGAAACTAGAATCCAACCTGTATCACAAACCAGAGAACAAAAATAATGCTAACAATCCTATCGTCTTTATTTAATTCTCATGAGAGCCTATGGCATGCAGACTAACAGACAAGAGTTGGTAATAACTGTATAGTCTTCTATTTAACTATTATAAAAGCCTCTGACATGCAGGCAGGAAATATCCCATCTTACTATGATAAAGTAAGTTCCTTGCTCTAAGTGGTTTAAAAACAATGGTATACAATAACTACTGTGCAGATGGCGCTGAACTAAGGTCCATACTAATATTTCAACAATAATGCACATCTTAACCTCATGGACTAGACGTCCTCAAAGTCATGCAAATATATACAATCTCTTATATCCCTAGGTGAGTATGACACAAGGAGAGTGAACAAGAAAAGATTCCCTAAAAAACATGGCTAAAGGATCACTGTTACCTCTATAAAGGGTTGGCTGTACTGCCTATCACTGGTACAGAAGAGACTATACCAAAATAACTTGATCTTTGGCTGAAGAAAAACTCAAAATTGTATCTTCCTTCCCTTGGCCTCCAGAAAGAACAACAATCTCAGTCCTGTTATCTCATATATAGCAACTAGAATCACTCTGGACCCAAGAGTGTGGTTCCTTAGAGCTGTGCTTCAACATGATGAAAACACACATATGGAAGCACCATGGTTGAGGAGAAAGTTAAGGAAAAGCTAAAGAGACTAGACTAAAAGGGGCCATAGGTACACAGAGGTCTGAACAACCATAAGTCTTCTGGGCTAGAGCATCTCATTTAAAATTCAAGCAGCCCACAAATACCATATAATTAAAAACTAAGATGATGACTGGACCCTACCACAAGGAAACAGAGAAGAAATCTAATTTCAAAGACGAAAACAAAAGACATATTTTAGAGAAAACAGGCTCCATGACCATGTTTATGATGCTCTAAAGGGTAATATTATGAGCAATGAAGCTACAGTTTTTACAAATACAAAACTGTGTAGGTACCATGGTATTACACAGTGTTTTTAAGATGCCAAAATACTACTAAAAATCTCAGAATCATAGAACATTAGAATTTCAAGAGACATTAGGGATATATTGCAAAGTTTAATTTCATTTTCTAGACAAAGAAACTAAATTTATTAAATGTCTTGTCCAAGGACATAAGGGAAGTCTGATCTCTTTGAATGAATTAACACAAACATTTTGTTTTAAAATGGACAGAATTTTAAAAACAGCTAGACTGGGGGAGAGGAGTATGAGGATGGGAGAGGATGGCTGCAATGAGGCACATTCATATTTTCAGCCTTAATTTATATACATATAAAACTGAATGATATGTAAACTATACTGATTTCAAATTTTAAAAAGTCACTGGGATATAAAAACACTATACAAGTCAGGATTTAAAATCAGTCTACAAACACATCATGCATAATATTAAAGTAAATGTCCACAGTAAAATTACTCTGGGGAATAAGACAGACAATCAAACACCCCTAATCATGCAGGGAAAAGTACAAAACATTACAAATAAGCAAAAGAATGAAATTTTAAAACAAGAGGAATGAAAAAGAGGGAAAAATATTTCCATGCACAGAAAGACAGATATCTTGGAATATGACTTCTAAAAACATCAAATTCTAACTCATATAAAACTTAAACTAAATTTGCAAAAGGCCCAAGAGGACTCTGCATCAATAGTATTCAATGAATGTGCTAACTTACATGGATATGAGGATAACTTATGAAGTCATATTTCAAAACAATGTTACTCTGTCTGGTCTGTACCTTTTTTATTGCCATATATGAGCCGTTCTTCAGATGGAGAGTCCAGAAAAAAGGAAGTGAATGATGGAGAAAAGGTGGTTGAGACAAATAAAAAGATAGAGATTTAACTTGGCAGTGATACTGAAGAATGAATGTAGAAAGAAAGGGAGAAAAATGAAGGCCCTCATATTCAAAATTTGAAAAATGTAGTATTGTAGGATCTAGTGAATAAAAGAGGGATGCCACTGGCTAGAACTCTAAAGGAAAGATTTCTTAAAAGATATGTGTTCAGAAGAAATTATGGACAGAATGACTATAATATTTGATGAAAGTAGACAAATTAGGGACAGAAAAAAAACACGTGAAAACACATAAGACTGATAAGAGACTGTGCAAACAACAATCGCCCATTTATATTGATACCCCTAAGGAAATGTGTCACCCATGGGAATATGTTAAGTGAAAGGTAATGACACAAATGATATACAAACTCATGTGGTTCTTCAAGGACACCAACATCTGTAAAATCTATAGTATACACAGAGAAATGTGGGTAACTTCATAAACTACCTCAGTGGAAAATCTTACCCACTCCCAATAATGAAAAGGCTAAGCCTCCCACACTCCATAATAACAAGAGCACACAATTTCTTGAATCTGAATTGTAGAACTTTTGCACATACTCAACATCAATAGTATGTGCTTTCTGTTCCCAATCCAATCTGGGAGCTTTTGAGACATCTTTTTGCAGAAATAGCAACAGACTGTTTCAAGCAAGTAATATCTCTAAGAGAAGGCAGTAGAGATGTTTCATTTGAGCTTTCCATATCTTCCATTCTAATGCAGAGATATATGATTCCATTACAGGAAATGCAAAGTTTTAGTTTAGTAAAACTACAACACATGTGGGTTACGTATTTCCTTTACCAAACTCAAGACAAAAGATAAATATAGGAAAGAAATAGTATGCATTCTAAAAATCACAGACATCAGTGTTCAGAAATTCTCTTTAGTGATTAAATAATACCTCTAAAAAGAATGTGCATTTATACATGCAATATGTTTATGCAAATTTTTGCCTTTAAAAATAAATCCACATATACATTAAACAATACAGAATACCAGAGATCATCACTTAAGAGGCTTATTCCTTTACCCAATCTCAGGCTTACATATGCAAAAACTATTCTTTCTTTCCTGCCACTGGGAAATCTCCATTCCTGCTCTCTCCCTTTCCCCACAGAAAAGCTAAACCTTCCTAAGCAATCCGCCCCCACCCGCCCCACCAAGTTTTCTTTCTAAACCAGATTTCTCCCCATGCCCAGCTCATAGGATGGTTCCACTGCTGAGTAGGAAAAGGGAAAGGAGAGGACAAAAGACATGCTATTATGGTGAAAGGAAAGGAGAACAATGTACAGAATTAAGGGGAAGAAATACAGGAATATGACTAAGAAAAGGAAATAAACCTAGTTCCAGTAGCTCTTTTCCCTATCCCACCCTAGTACCTATCCTAATGTCCTCCCCTTTCCTCCATTCCTCAAGGGTCTCCCCCAAACCATTCTTAGTCCTCCATACAAACTCCTAGATTCATACTCTTAAATTTTTCTTGGAGTCTCTACTCCCAATACTTAGTATGGAAGGGTGAAGAAATGAGTAATTACACCTGCTATGTTGGCAGTGAAGGGAGATCTATTTCTATATTCAAAGCTGGAACTCAACGTATTTTCCCACAGAAACACTGTCATAAATGACAGCTTAGCAATTTAAAATTATTTCCTTTCTATTCCTTCAATCCATGGATGAGAAGATCCTGGGAAGTGAGGTGACTTCTCCAAGATTACACAGCTAGCATAATGGTAGCACCAAGATACCTAAACCATCGATCCTTTTCACTAAACTACACCACCTCTTTAATGATCCAACTTAACTCATCCCTGAAGTGCAAGAATAATATAACAAGCGGATAAATAAGCATAATTTATCTTTGATAGGAAAATGTTGATTAGATACATAAAATCTCATTAGAAGGAATATAATAAAATTTTGTATGTATTCCTGGTTGAATCCCAAAAATGATTCAGTGTCTATCTTCATATAAATCATAAATATCTAAGCCAAGTACTGTAGTAGACTTAACAAAGAAATTTTTTTTCCTTTTTTTTATAGGAAGAGGACTAAAGCATTACCTATCACTACTCCTATTTAAAATATTTTTAAAAACCACTATTAATAATATTGATACAAATTTGTTAAAAATAAAAATAAAGGCAAAATGTAGAACATAAGTGCCTTATGTAAATAACAGATTTTTAAAAGGTAAGGAAAACAAAATAAAATTTACCACAGGAAATAATATTGCTGATCCAGGTTCTCAAACATAAGATAAACCCACAAATACATAATGTACACCTTATACACAGAAAACACATCAAGAGATACCAGTTATAATAGTATCAGAATATAAAATGCTAAAATATTAATTTAACTTGATGATAACAGATTTTTTCAAAGAAAAATTATATAATTTTAAATGGAATAACTGTACGTTAAATACATTAAATGAAATAGTTAAATGAACTATTATATAAAGCGAGATATCTTGATCTTAGTTTAGAAAACTAAATTATTAAAAAAAAAAACTTCCTAGATGAAGATACAGATTTAATGATATACTAATTAAAACTACTACTAGATATTTCACAGAATTTAACAAATAATAGAAAACTTTACCTGAAAAAACTAGTGAGCTACGAACCAAAAATTATTGCAGTCATTATATCAATACCTGTAAGATTATGAAGTAGGTACTATTACTTTCATTTTGAAGATAAAATAACTGAGACTTAGAAAGGCTAAGTAATTTGCCTGAGGTCATATAGTCATTATGAGAAACTAGAATCTAAACCCAGACTTAGTCTAACAAGAGAAAAGGGTTAAGGTGACAGAACATGGAGAAAAAATATTTAATTAAAACTATTTACGGGGCGCCTGGGTGGCTCAGTCTGTTAACCATCCGACTTTAGCTCAGGGCATGATCTGACAATTCATGAGTACGAGGCCCACATTAGGCTCTCTGCTGTCAGCGCAAAGCCTACTTCAGATCCTCTGTTCCCCTTTTCTGTCCCTCTCTCAATCACGTGCTCTCTCTCAAAAATAAATAAACATTAAAAAAAAAAAAAGGAAGAAAAAACTACTTAAAATTTTATGGAAAAGACAGATACAAGAAAGTATGTTAGAGCTAAAAACTTCTACACAAACATCAAAAGGAGAATTAAAATAAGAAAAAATATTACTCATTAAAGTTTATTATCCAAACTAAAAAAATGGATATAAATAATTTATTTCAATTAATGAAACTACAAACCAGAGTAAAAGCACATCTCTGTTTGCCACCAACAGATGGCAATAGCAGACACTCGTATACAGTTACTTTGTACTTTTAACAAATGGGCTTACAACAGTGTGTAAGAATTAAACCTGTTCGTAAGCAGAGAAATTTCTAAATAGTTTTTACTCAGGTTGTACTTTAATAAGTGATCAATTAAAATATACAGTTTATACAGTTGAAAAAGTAGGCAGTTTTTTTAATTAACAATCATTAGAAAATCAAAGAAATATAAATAAATTAAACCAACTATAATTCACTACTAGGTAGCTACCAAGCAAAATAAATAAAGACAAAAACCAATGAGGTGGGCCTGTGGAGAAAACCATGGCAAAAAGCACTTCATATTGCTCCAATTCTTCTGCAAAGTAATCTGGCAGTTCATAGCTAAAATAATGAAGCTAAAACACATATTTAATTCTGTAATTCTCTTCAAGAAATTCACTCCAAGAAAAAAAAATATATACTGTATAAGCATATTTATTGCATGCTATTCATAATAAGGATAACTGAAAGCAACCCAAATGCCAAACAATATGAGATTAACTGAAAATTATGGTATATTAATAACCTAGAAATATGTAGCTATTAAGTTTTAACAATACATAGACCATGTTTAATACATGGAAACAATTATATACTGATTGCAATTATGAAAAGAATGCTACAACAAAGATGTCAGGGGCATATGGAAGGAAATAAAGAGTTTCAGCTTTAAGTTGTTTACATTTTTGTTTCTCAGTGACTTTAAATTTTAAAAAATATTTATACTTAAAAAGTTTCAAGTAAAATTTCAAGGGGTGCCTGGGTGGCTCAGTCGGTTGAGCGTCCGACTTTGGCTTAGGTCATGATCTCACGGCTTGTGAGTTTGAGCCCCGCATCGGGCTCTGTGCTGACAGCTCAGAGCCTGGATTCTGCTTCAGATTCTGTGTCTCCCTCTCTCTCTACCCCTCCCCAGCTCATGCTCTGTCTCTGTCTCTGTCTCTCTCTCTCTCTCAAGAATAAATCAAACATTTGAAAAAAAATTTTTGAAGACATAAAAATAAAAGGAATTTTGTTTCTATAGTATTAATTTACACTATAAATGCACATCAGTACACATCCTGGTGGGCTTGCTTAAGAACAAACAGCCATGTCTAACCTTCAGAAACCATTTCTGAAAATCAAACTAAACTAACAAGTGGTCTCTTAGAACACAACCACTCATCAGTTGGGAATAGTCTACTTTAGTTTCGGGGGAAAAAATGACAACAACATTGGGGGTTCAGGTATGTTTCTGATGCACTAAGAATACTGTACCAATGAAACAAAAAGCATTTTTATATCATCCCTGTAAGTGGTGCCCATATTCATGAAGAACCACATTCTTAGGTACCTTTCAATTTTCCTTTCCTTCTGTTCTTCCAAATTTCCCCTTTCCCAAAATTCATCTTTTTCCCCATACCAACATAAAAAAGTAATATTACTAAAATGATTTTAACATCTTAATATCTGAAAAATTGTCTTGATACTTATCAAATGACACAGCCATTTGAGAGCAATGACTACATTTTGCAAGACTATGTAGTGAAGCTGGGCAGTTCAAAAATACCATTTCATAATAAAAAATAGTAAAATGAATAATCATACCATCAAATTGGTCTTCACCTTCAGTCATCAGTTCATCATCAGAGCAAATACTCAGAACATTTACCAACATTTCTGTCACTATTCAAAAAAACAAACAAAAAAAAAAAAACCAAAAAAAGTTATATGTTAGCTGACCAAATGCAAATGTCTATATGCACACACAGCAATTATTCACATAACAGTCAAATGATTTTTAACCCAATTGAAGAATGAAGAAGCTAAAAGAAAATACCAAGGTTTTCAAAATGAAAGAAGTTCAATGGATAACAAGTCTAAGAGCGATTCTGCACAGAGTAAGTTTTCAGGGGTCTCAGAAAAAAAATGAAGCCCCACAGAGATAAATAACATCTAAATGTATACATTTAAATTCTCCATTTATGGATATAGCATGTCCTTACAGAGTAAGAAAAAACTTACAGCACAGTTTCACTGTTTCAAAAAAGTCCCAGGATTCAATTTTTTTAGAAAATGGACTCTAACAAATCCCTTGAAACTTAATTCTTTTTTTTTTTTAATGTTTATTTATTTATTTAGACAGAGAAGAGCATGAGCAGGGGAAGGGAAGAGAGAAAATCACAAACAAGTTCCATGCCATCAGCACAGAGCCTGCACGACATGGGGCTCAATCCCACAAACCATGAGATCTGTGTCTCCCTCTCATAACCTGAGCCAAAATCAAGAGTCAGATGCTCAACCAACTGAGCCATCCAGGTGCCCCAAAACTTAATTCTTAAGATTACAAATGACTAACAACCTGAACCTATGGTTCTTTCTTAGTCTTACTCCTCCTTTACCATTCTACATATTTTTCTCTTCTCTTTTCCCTTAGTTTCCAGGATTCTACTCCTTTGGTTTTCCTACATTTCAGACTATTTCCCCCCTAAATCTGGATATTTTCAAGACTCTCTCAGCACAATCTCTCGGTGATTTTATATGCTCAATCTCTTGGCAATTCCATCTATAACTACAGAGTTTCAAGTATCACCTTTCTGAAGATTATTCCCCAGTCTGTATCACCAGTCTTGACCTCACCTTCAGTCTCGGGATTTCCTTGCTGGTATTATTGCCAACTATCTTAAACAATTTTATATTGTCTGTTTCTCCTACTAGAATGAAAGCTTCATGAGTGCAGGGTGATGTTTTGTTTACCACTGTACCTCAGAGTCTAGTACAATGCCTGGTAGAAGACAGGCATCCAATATTTGACAAATGAGTAATTTAAAAAAGAAAAGTGTAAGCAAGTTTCAATTAATAAATAAAAATGCCTATTGACTATAACTCTCTGGATGTCCTAATGGCACTTAGAAATGAACACATCCAAAACAAAATTCAATACTGCTCCTATTATTCCTCCTATAAATATATTAATAGCACACCACATGCCAGGGACTGTGCTAAAGCTCTGGGAATCAAATATAAAAGGTCCAGTCTCTACTCACCAGAAGCTTCCTAAATACTAAAGAATAGATAGATAGATAGATATAGATGTATAGACATAGATATATAGATACACACACACACACCCCACAGAAGAGTGATGAGCCCTATGCTTTAAGTATGCAGAGGTATACAAAAGACCTGCAGGGAAAAGGAAGGCTTCTGGTAGAGGAATCATGCAGTAGGAGTTTGTCATGTAGAGAGGGCACATAAGGCATTCTAATCATAAGTTAGAAAAAGTATGAAGTAGTCATATAGATGAATGGAATAGAACAAAGAGTCCAGAAATAAACCTCACTTTAAAATTAATTAATTTTTTTAAAATTTACATTCAAGTTAGCTAACATATAGTGTAATAATGATTCAGGAGTAGAATTTAGTGATTTATCACTTACATATAACATCTAGTACTCAACCTGACAAGTGTTCCCCTTAATGCCCCTTGCCCATTTATCCAATCCTCCCACCCCAAGCCCCTCCAGCAACCCTCAGTTTGTTCTCTGTATTTAAGAGTCTCTTATGGATTGTCCCCCTCCCTGTTTTTATATTATTTTTGCTTCCCTTCCCTTATGTTTATCTGTTTTGCATCTTAAATTCCCCATATGAGTGAAGTCATATGATATTTGTCTTTCTCTAACGTCGCTTAGCATAATAACGTCTAGTTCCATCTATGTTGTTGCAAACAAAACCTCACATTTAAGGTCAACCGATTTTCAACGAGGGTGCCAAAACAATTCAGTGGGGAAAAGAACAGTCTTTTCAACAAATGGTGCTGGGACAACTGAATGTCCCCATGCAAAAGAATTAAATTGGACCCCCCACTACACATCATATATAAAACTTAACTCAAAATGAATCAAAGATTGAAATATAAGAGCTAAAACTATAACACTTCTAGAAGATATCATAGAGGTAAATCTTCATTAGTTTAGATAAGGCAATAGTTTCTTAAACATGACACCAAAAACAAAAGCAACAAAAGAAAAAATAAATAGAGGACTTCACCAAAATTTAAAACTCTTTGCTTCAAAGGACACCGTCAAGAAAGTGGAAAGACAACCCACAGTACAGGCGAAAATGTTTACAAATGATGTATCTCACAAGGAACTTGCAACTAGAATATATAAGGAACTCTTACAACTCAGTAATAAAAAGAAAACCCATTTAAAAATGAACACAATATTTAAATAAATGTCTCTTCAAAGAAGACAAGCAAATGGCCAATATACTACAAGGCTACAGTAATCAAAACAGTATGGTACTGGCACAAAAAAAGACACACACCAATGAAAGAGAATAGAAAGTCCAGAAAGAAACTCACGCTTATACTGCCAACGGATCTATAACAAAGGAGACAAGAATATATAACAAAGAAGACTATCTCTTCAATAAATAATATCTGAAAAACTGGACAGCTACCTGCAAAAAAATGAAACTAGACCTCTTTCTTACACCATACACAAAAATAAATTCAAAATGGATTAAGACCTAAAAGTAAAACCTGAAACCTTAAACTCAAAGAAAACAGGCAGCAAACTCTTAGACATTGGCCTTAGCAATATCTTTCTGGATCTCTCCTCAGGCAAGGGAAACAAAAGCAAAAATAAATAATTGGGATGTATCAAACTAAAAAGCTTTTGCACAGTGAAGGAAACCATCAACAAAATGAAAAGGCACTCTACTGAATGGGAGAAAATATTTACAAATGACATATCCAACAAGGGGTTATTACCCAAATATATAAAGAACTCATAGAACTCAACACCAAAACAACAACAACAACAATAACAACAACAACAACAACAACAAAACACCAAACAATTCCATTAAGAAATGGGCTGAGGACTTTAATAAACATTTTTCCAAAGAAGACATACAGGTGGGCCAACAGACACATGAAAAATGTTCAACATCACTTATCATCAGGGAAATGCAAATCAAAACCACAATGAGATATTACCTTACACTGGTCAGAACGGCTTGTATCAAAAAGATAACAAGTATTGGCAAAAATGTGGAGAAAAGGGAACTCTCAGGCACTGTTGGCAGGAATGCAAACTGGTGCAGCCACTACAGAAAACTGTATGGAGGTTCCTCAAAAAATTAACAACAGAAATACTATATGATCCAGTAATTTTACTTCGAAGCACCTACCTGAAGAAAACAAAAACACTAATTCAAAAAGATATATGTACTCCTATGTTTATTGCAGCATTACTTAAAATAGCCAAGATATGGAAGCAACCTAAGTATCCACTGATACATGAATGGATAAAGAAGATGTGGTATATATACACAATGAAATATTACTCAGCCATAAAAAAAGTATGAAATCTTCCCTGTGCAACAACATGGATACACCTAGGGGGTATTATGCTAAGTGAAGTATGTCAGACAGAAAAAGACAAATACCATGTTATTTCACTTATATGTAGAATCTAAAAAAACAAAAAACAGAAATAGACTCATAAATACAGAGAACAAACTGGTGGTTGTCAGAGAGAGGGCAGGGGGATGGACAAAATAGGCAAAAGGGATTAGGAGGTACAAAGTGCCAGTTATAAAAGAAAATAAGTCACAAGAATGAAAAGTACGACATAGGGAATATAATCAATAATATTGTAATAACTTTGTATAGTGAAAGATGGTTAACTGTACTTAAGGTAAGCATTTAGTAATGTATTTAACTGTCAAATCACTATGTTGTACATCTGAAACTAGTATAATATTGTATGTCAATTACAATTCAATTAAAAAATTTTTTTCGGCTTCTGGGAAGATGATGGCAGGTGGATGTTGGGCTCACCGTGTCCTGCGGCATACTTAAATTCCACCCACACCTGCCTAAATAACCCAGAAAACCGCCAGAAGACTAGCAGAATGGATTCTCCGGAGCCAAGCATAGAGGAGAGGTCCATGAAAGAGGGTAGGAAGGGCGGAGAGGTGGTGCGCGCTACACGGACTGGCGGGAGGGAGCCAGGGTGGAGGGCAGCCTGCCGGCAAAGCAGAGCCCCCGAGTCTGGCTTGCAAAAGCAGAGGGGCTGGACAGAGTGTGTTCGGACAGCAAGCGGGACTTAATATCTGGAAGGTTATAAGTTAACAGATCTGCTCGGAGAGCGGGAGGGCTAGAGGACAACAGGAGGGAGAGTTGTTGAGCCCCGGACAACAGAGCGCAGCTTGGCGGGGAACAAAGGCGCTCACCAGCGCCATCTCCCTCGCCCATCCCCCAGCCAAAATCCCAAAGGGAACCAGTTCCTGTGAGGGAACTTGCTTGCACCGCACAAACACCTAACGCTGTGCTTCTGCGGATCCATCCCTCCAGCGGGTCTGACTCACTCCCCGAGCTGCAGGACCCCTCCCGAAGTGGACCACTGAGGGATAAGCGAGCTGAGCCTGCCCCTCCCACCCCCGTGCACCTTGCCAATCCACCCCAGCTAATACGCCAAATCCCCAGCACCACAAGCCTGGCAGTGTGCAAGTAGCCCAGACGGGCCATGCCACTAGGAGAGGGGAAGAGAAGGTACACACCAGTCTGACTGTGGCCCCAGCGGTAGGCTGGAGGCAGACATCAGGTCTGACTGCGGCCCCGCCCACCAACGCAAGTTAATTAAGACAGCACAGGGGAAGTGCCCTGCAGTTCCCCACCACTCCAGGGACTATCCAAAATGACGAAACGGAAGCATTCCTCTTAAAAAAAACCTCCAGGAAATAACAACAGCTAACGAACTGATCAAAAACGATTTAAACAATATAACAGAAAGTGAATTTAGAATAACGGTCATAAAATTAATCGCTGGGCTTGAAAACAGTATAAAGGACAGCAGAGAATCTATTGCTACAGAGATCAAGGGACTAAGGAACAGCCAGGAGGAGCTAAAAAATGCTATTAATGAGCTGCAAAATAAAATGGAGATGACCACAGCTCGGATTGAAGAGGCAGAGGAGAGAATGGGTGAACTAGAAGATAAAATTATGGAAAAAGAAGAAGCTGAGGAAAAGATAAAAAAATCCAGGAATATGAGGGGAAAATTAGAGAACTAAGTGATGCACTAGAGAGAAATAATCTACACATAATTGGTATTCCAGAGGAGGAAGAGAGAGGGAAAGGTGCTGAAGGGGTACTTGAAGAAATAATAGCTGAGAACTTCCCTGACCTGGGGAAGGAAAAGGCATTGAAATCCAAGAGGCACAGAGAACTCCCTTCAGACGTAACTTGAATTGATGTTCTGCACGACATATCATAGTGAAACTGGCAAAATACAAGGATAAAGAGAAAATTCTGAAAGCAGCTAGGGATAAACATGCTCTAACATATAAAGGGAGACCGATAAGACTAGTGACGGATCTCTCTACTGAAACTTGGCAGGCCAGAAAGGAATGGCAGGAGATCTTCAATGTGATGAACAGAAAAAATATGCAGCCGAGAATCCTCTATCCACCAAATCTGTCATTTAGAATAGAAGGAGAGATAAAGGTCTTCCCAAACAAACAAAAACTGAAGGAATTTGTCACCACTAAACCAGCCCTGCAAGATCCTAAGGGGGATCCTGTGAGACAAAGTACCAGAGACATCGCTACAAGCATGAAACCTACAGACATCACAATGACTCTAAACCCCTATCTTTCTATAATAACACTGAATGTAAATGGACTAAATGCGCCAACCAAAAGACATAGGGTATCAGAATGGATAACAAAACAAGACCCATCTATTTGCTGTCTACAAAAGACTCATTTTAGACCTGAGGACACTTTCAGATTGAAAGTGAGGGGATGGAGAACTATTTATCATGCTACTGGAAGTCAAAAGAAAGCTGGAGTAGCCATACTTATATCAGACAAACTAGACTTTAAATTAAAGGCTGTAACAAGAGATAAAGAAGGGCATTATATAATAATTAGGGTCTATCCATCAAGAAGAACTAACAATTATAAATGTCTATGCGCCAAATACGGGAGCCCCCAAATATATAAAACAATTACTCACAAACATAAGCAACCTTATTGACAAGAATGTGGTAATTGCAGGGGACTTTAATACCCTACTTACAACAATGGATAGATCATCTAGACACATGGTCAATAAAGAAACAAGGGCCCTGAATGATACATTGGATCAGATGGACCTGACAGATATACTTAGAATTCTGCATCCCAAAGTAACAGAATATACTTTCTTCTCGAGTGCACATGGAACATTCTCCAAGATAGATTACATACTGGGTCACAAAACAGCCCTTCATAAGTATACAAGAATTGAGATCATACCATGCATACTTTCGGACCACAGTACTATGAAACTTGAAAACAACCACAGGAAAAAGTTTGGAAAACTTCCAAAAGCATGGAGGTTAAAGAACACCCTACTAAAGAATGAATTGGTCAACCAGGCAATTGGAGAAGAAATTGAAAAATATATGGAAACAAATGAAAATGAAAATACAACAATCCAAACGCTTTGGAATGCAGTGAAGGCAGTCCTGAGAGGAAAATACATTGCAATCCAGGCCTATCTCAAGAAACAAGAAAAATTCCAAATACAAAATCTAACAGCACACCTAAAGGAAACAGAAGCAGAGCAGCAAAGACACCCCAAACCCAGCAGAAGAAGAGAAATAATAAAGATCGGAGCAGAAATAAACAATACAGAATCTAAAAAACCTGTAGAGCATATCAATGAAACCAAGAATTGGTTTTTTGAAAAAATAAACAAAATTGATAAACCTGTAGCCAGGCTTCTCAAAAAGAAAAGGGAGATGACCCAAATAGATAAAATCATGAATGAAAATGAAATTATTACAACCAATCCCTCAGAAATAAAAGCAATTATCAGGGAATACTATAAAAAATTATATGCCAACAAACTGGACAACCTGGAAGAAATGGATAAATTCCTAAGCACCCACACATTTCCAAAACTCAAACAGGAGGAAATGGAAAGCTTGAACAGACCCATAACCAGTGAAGAAATTGAATCAGTTATCAAAAATCTCCCAACAAATAAGAGTCCAGGACCAGATGGCTTCCATGGGGAATTCTACCAGACATTTAAAGCAGAGAGAATACCTATCCTTCTCAAGCTATTCCAAGAAATAGAAAGGGAAGGAAAACTTCCAGACTCATTCTATGAAGCCAGTATTACTTTGATTCCTAAACCAGACAGAGACCCAGTAACAAAAGAGAACTACAGGCCAATATCCCTGATGAATATGGATGCAAAAATTCTCAATAAAATACTAGCAAATTGAATTCAACAGCTTATAAAAAGAATTATTCACCATGATCAAGTGGGATTCATTCCTGGGATGCAGGGCTGGTTCAACATTTGCAAATCAATCAACGTGATACATCACATTAATAAAAGAAAAGAGAAGAACCATATGATCCTGTCAATCGATGCAGAAAAAGCATTTGACAAAATTCAGCATCCTTTCTTAATAAAAACCCTCAAGAAAGTCGGGATAGAAGGAACATACTTAAACATAAAAGCCATTTATGAAGAGCCCACAGCGAATATCACCCTCAATGGGGAAAAACTGAGAGCTTTCCCCCTGAGATCAGGAACACGACAGGGATGTCCACTCTCACTGCTGTTGTTTAACATAGTGTTGGAAGTGCTAGCATCAGCAATCAGACAACAAAAGGAAATCAAAAGCATCAGAATTGGCAAAGATGAAGTCAAGCTTTCACTTTTTGCAGATGACATGATATTATACATGGAAAATCTGATAGACTCCACCAAAAGTCTGCTAGAACTGATACATGAATTCAGCAAAGTTGCAGGATACAAAATCAATGTACAGAAATCAGTTGCATTCTTATACACTAACAATGAAGCAACAGAAAGACAAATAAAGAAACCGATCCCATTCACAACTGCACCAAGAAGCATAAAATACCTAGGAATAAATCTAACCAAAGATGTACAAGAGCTGTATGCTGAAAACTATAGAAAGCTTATGAAAGAAATTGAAGAAGATATAAAGAAATGGAAAAACGTTCCATGCTCATGGGGTGGAAGAATAAATATTGTTAAAATGTCAATACTACCCAAAGCTATCTATACATTCAATGCAATCCCAATCAAAATTGCACCAGCATTCTTCTCGAAGCTAGAACAAGCAATCCTAAAATTCATATGGAACCACAAAAGGCCTCGAATAGCCAAAGTAATTTTGAAGAAGAAGACCAAAGCAGGAGGCATCACAATCCCAGACTTTAGCCTCTACTACAAAGCTGTCATCATCAAGACAGCATGGTATTGGCACAAAAACAGACACATAGACCAATGCAATAGAATAGAAACCCCAGAACTAGACCCACAAACGTATGGCCAACTCATCTTTGACAAAGCAGGAAAGAATATCCAATGGAAAAAAGACAGTCTCTTTAACAAATGGTGCTGGGAGAACTGGACCGCAACATGCAGAAGAATGAAACTAGACCACTTTCTTACACCATTCACAAAAATAAACTCAAAATGGATAAAGGACCTGAATGTGAGACAGGAAACCATCAAAACCCTAGAGGAGAAAGCAGGAAAAGACCTCTCTGACCTCAGCCGCAGCAATGTCTTACTTGACACATCCCCAAAGGCAAGGGGATTAAAAGCAAAAATGAACTACTGGGACCTCATAAAGATAAAAAGGTTCTGCACAGCAAAGGAAACAATCAACAAAACTAAAAGGCAACCAACGGAATGGGAAAAGATATTTGCAAATGACATATCGGACAAAGGGCCAGTATCCAAAATCTATAAAGAGCTCACCAAACTCCACACCCAAAAAACAAATAATCCAGTGAAGAAATGGGCAGAAAACATGAATAGACACTTCTCTAAAGAAGACATCCGGATGGCCAGCAGGCACATGAAAAGATGCTCAACGTCGCTCCTTATCAGGGAAATACAAATCAAAACCACACTCAGATATCACCTCACGCCAGTCAGAGTGGCCAAAATGAACAAATCAGGAGACTATAGATGCTGGAGACGATGTGGAGAAACGGGAACCCTCTTGCACTGTTGGTGGGAATGCAAACGGGTGCTGCCACTCTGGAAAACAGTGTGGAGGTTCCTCAAAAAATTAAAAATAGACTTACCCTATGACCCAGCAGTAGCACTGCTAGGAATTTACCCAAGGGATACAGGAGTACTGATGCATAGGGGCACTTGTACCCCAATGTTTATAGCAGCACTCTCAACAATAGCCAAATTGTGGAAAGAGCCTAAATGTCCATCAACTGATGAATGGATAAAGAAATTGTGGTTTATATACACAATGGAGTACTACGTGGCAATGAGAAAGAATGAAATATGGCCCTTTGTAGCAACGTGGATGGAACTGGAGAGTGTGATGCTAAGTGAAATAAGCCATACAGAGAAAGACAGATACCGTATGTTTTCACTCTTATGTGGATCCTGAGAAACTGAACAGAAACCCATGGAGGAGGGGAGGGAAAAAAAAAAAAAAGAGGTTAGAGTGGGAGAGAGCCAAAGCATAAGAGACTCTTAAAAACTGAGAACAAACTGAGGGTTGATGGGGGGTGGGAGAGACGGGAGAGTGGGTGATGGGCATTGAGGAGGGCATCTTTTGGGATGAGCACTGGGTATTGTATGGAAACCAATTTGACAATAAATTTCATACATTAAAAATAAATAAATAAAAATAAAAGACATGAAAGAAAAAAAACTATAAACAAATAAATAAATAAATAAATAAATAAATAAATAAATAAATAAATAAAAATCCAGGGAAATTTTTTTGGTTAAACTAATGGAAAGTGTACAAACACCTCGTTCCCTGGAAAACTTAGCTTTCCAGGATGATGAGAGATACAACAGAGGAGCACTATATAACCAAGATCCTTACAGTCTTCCCAACCTGATATTAACATTAGCGCAATATTATAATTTTCATGTCTGTATGTCTTATAGATGATCTTTTATGGTCACCTCAGTGGACAAATTGAAGAAAATCCAATTCAGGAAGGATTTTGTCATAGTAATCATGAGAACTGTACACTTTTCAGCTGGGGCATGTGTTGTGCTGCCTTTGTGGCAATGAATTTATTGAACCACCATTTGGTAGAGTTTGTACAAACACATAAATATAATTTATGAATTATTGTTAATAAAAGCACATTTTTGTGAGTGATAAAAAAAATTTTTTTTCGGGGTGCCTGGGTGGGTCAGTTGGTTAAGTGTCCAACTCTTGGTTTCAGCTCAGGTCATGATCTCATGGTTCATGAGTTCAAGCCACACATCAGGCTCTCTCCTGTCAGTGTAGAGCCCACTTCAGATCCTCTGTTCCCTCTCTCTCTCTGTCCCTCCCCCACTCACACAGGCTCTCTCTCTCAAAAATAAGTAACAACAAAAAAGATCTCTCTCTTTTTCCCTCTGCCCCTCTCCCTCACTTGTGTGTGCTGTCTCTAAAAAAAAAAAAAAAAAAAAAAAAAAATTCTAATGAACACAGGATTTAAATAAACATTTCTCAGGGCACCTGGGTGGCTCAGTTAGTTAAGTGCCTGACTTTGGCTCAGGTCATGATCTCAGGGTTCATGAGTTCAAGCACTGTGTCAGGTTTTGTGCTTAACAGCTCAGAGCCTGGAGCCTGTTTTGGATTCTGTGTCTCCCTCTCTCTCTGCCCCTCCTCCGCTGCACTTTCTGTGTGTGCGTGTGTGCATGTGTGTGTATGTGTGAGTGTCTCTCTCTCTGAAAAATAAACATTTAAAAAATTTTTTAAATAAGTATTTCTTCAAAGAAGATAAATGGTCAATAAGTACATGAAAATATACTCAACACCATTATTCACTAGGGAAATGCAAATCAAAACCATGATGAGACACAACTTCATATCCAATATGATGGCTATAATAAGAAATACATAGGGGCACCTGGGTGGCTCAGTCAGTTAAGCCTCTGACTTCGCCTCAGGTCATGATCTCACGGTTCATGGGTTCGAGCCCCACGTCAGGCTCTGTGCTGACAGCTCAGAGCCTGGAGCCTGCTGTCTCCCTCTCTCTCTGCCCCTCTCCCATTCACGTGCACGCTCTCTCTCTCAAAAATAAACATTAAAAAAAAAAAAAGAAATACATAATATAAAGTGTTGGCAAGCATATGGAAAAAATGGAACCATTCACTGCCAATGGGACTATACAGCTGCTTTGGAAAGAAGTTTGGCAGATTCTCAAAAGGTTAAACATAAGAGTTACGATATGACCCAGTAATTCTACTCCCAGTTCTATACCTAATAAATACATATGTCCATACAAAAACCTGTACATGAATGTTCACTGCAGCAGCATTATTAATAGTTAAAAAGTGAAAACAATCAAATGTCTTGCAGCTAATGAAGGGATAAACAAAATTTGGTATTCAACATCACTCATCCTCAGGGAAATGTAAATCAAAACTACAATGAGTTATTACCTCACAACTGTCAGAACAGCTAAAACCAAAAATGCAAGAAACAGGCACCTGGGTGTCTCAGTCAGTTGAGAGTTCTATTCTTGATTTCAGCTCAGGTCATAATCTCAGGGTTATGGGATCAAGCCCCGCATTGGGCTCCATACTGTGTGTGGAGCCTGCTTAAGATTCTCTCTGTCTCTCCCTCTGTCCCTCTCCCCAGTTTGCGTGTTCTATCTCTCTAAAGTAAATAAAAAATTTAAAAAAACAAAAACAAAAAAACAAGAAACAACATGTGTCTGTGAGGTTGTGGAGAAAAAAGAACCCTCTTGCAATGTTGCATTGTTGGTAGGAATGCCAACTGGTGCAGAAACTATGGAAGACAGTATGGAGGTTTCTCAAAAAGTTAAAAATAGAACTACCCTATGATCCAGAGTATGGAGGTTTCTCAAAAAGTTAAAAATAGAACTACCCTATGATCCAGTAATCATACTACTGAATATTTACCAAAAAAGACAAAAACAACTAATTCAAAGGGATACATGCACCTCTAGGTTCATAGCAACATTATTTACAACAGCTAAATTATGGAAGCAGCCCAAGTGTCCATCAACAGATGAATGGGTAAAGAAAAAGTCATATATATGTGTAGAGATATATATACACATGCATACACATACAACGGAATATTATTTAGCCATAAAAAAGAATGACATCTTGCCATTTGCAACATGGATGAATCTATAAACTATAATGGTAAGCAAAATATGCCAATCATAGAAAAACAAATACTGTATGATCTCACCCACACATGGAGTTTAAGCAAATGAACAAAGGAACAAAAAAAGAAAAAAAAAACAGATTCTTCAACAAACTGATGATTATCAGATAGGAGATGGCTGGGAGATGGGTAAAACAGATGAAGGGAATTAAGAGTTCACTTATCCTGATGAGCACCGAGTACTATATGGAATTGTTGAATCACTATATTGTACAACTGAAACTAATGTAGCACTACATTATGTTAACTACACTGCAATTAAAATAAACTTCTTTACCCACCCTCCCCAAATAAAATTTTTTTTAATGTTTATTTTTGAGAGAGAGAGACAGAGAGAGAGGGAGAGGGAGAGAGTGCACAAGCAGAGAGAAAGGAGGACAGAGGATCTGAAGCGGGCTCCTTGCTGACAGCAGAAAGCCTGAGGTGGGGCTTGAACTTGCAAACCACAGGATCATGACCTGAGCCAAAGTCTCACAATTAATTTCCTGAGCCACCGAGGAGACCCCAAAATAAATTTTTTTAAAAAGTGGTGTATCCATATAATAGAAGATTACTTGGTCACAAAAAGGAATGAAGTACTGATTCATGCCACAACATGGATAAACCTGAAAACATTAGAGAAAGATACTAGTCACAAAAGATCACAAATTGTATGATTCTATTTATATGAAATGTCCAGAACAGGCAAACCTATGGAGTTAGAAAGTAGCTTAATGCTTGCTGAGAGCCAGCAATGAGAGGCAGGAAGAAATGGGGTGTGACTACTAATGGATACAGGGTTTCTTTGAGAGGATGATTAAAACGTTTCAAAAATGTGGTGATCACTGTACAACTCCACAAATATACTAAAAACCACTGGACTGTAGGATTTAAATAGGTTAATTATATGGGATGTGAATTATATCTCATTAAAACTGTTATGAAAAGGGGCGCCTGGGTGGCGCAGTCGGTTAAGCGTCCGACTTCAGCCAGGTCACGATCTCCCGGTCCGTGAGTTCGAGCCCCGCGTCAGGCTCTGGGCTGATGGCTCAGAGCCTGGAGCCTGTTTCCGATTCTGTGTCTCCCTCTCTCTCTGCCCCTCCCCCGTTCATGCTCTGTCTCTCTCTGTCCCCAAAATAAATAAACGTTGAAAAAAAAAAATAAAAAAAAAAAAAACTGTTATGAAAAAATAAACCAAAATATGAAAACATGAAACCTAATGAGCATCATATGCAGGTAATTGGCAATGCTGTGTTATGGCTAGAACATAGAGAATAAGATGAGAAGGAAAGAAATGAGGCTGAAAACATAAAGAGGTCCAAAGACCTTGGGTGACAGATTAAGATTTATCTTGAAAGCTACGAGATGTCATTTATGACTAACAAATAGTAGCTTTTAAGTATATAGTACTTTTCATCCAGAAGCTTAACTGTGAAAGAAAGGCATGGTAGTTGCCAAAGAAAGATACCAAATAGGGGAAATGTTATTTAATCTTTAAAATAAAGATCAGATAGATTTCACCAATTTATAGAAGAACTTAATACAGAGAGTCTGAAAATACAGAAGATCTAACAGATCTAACAAATGAAGCAAGTTTCCTGAAAAAATAGAAGCATAATGGAATCCTAGAGTCAGGTTAGAGGGGCTAACCCTAGATGGAAAGGGTCACCTCTTCAACAAGGTAAGACTTCAACAAGGTAAGACTTCAAGGTTTATAAGAAGGGAAACAATAAGTAGAGAAAGCTCCCACTAGTGATATATGTTTTCTCTGAGAGTGAGGGAAGTGGCTACAAAAAAAAAGTGTTTAAGAGAAAAAAAAAATTAAATTGATAATATTTCCTAACGGAAAAGGGAAAGGAAGCAGATTAGTGACACAAAAAATATTTAGGTACTATCGAGAACCCAACCAATGCCTAGCAATCAAAGAGTGGTACCATTTCATAAGGCTGTGTAAATATCTCCAGCAGTGTTCTATACCCTGGCTATAAGAATGGAGAAAATGGATGGTTGGATTTACTGGGGCTAAGATTTGCAAGATAAATGAATAGCAAAAAGAGAGAGAAAGGAGTATGAAGGTGCATTAAGAAGGAAGAAAGGCAAGGAGTGATCTGACTTAGAAGAAAATAACACAGTCAAAGGCCTAGCAATCCCAATGAAGATCAAGAGTAGCTATAACTAGAGTGAGGGGTTGCTAAAATAACAGATTTTCATCACAGAGTGTTAATGGTAATATCATTACCAGATCAAACATCTAAGTCATCTTCAACCATTCCCTCGCCTGCAACATGCAATCTTGTTAAGTCTTAACTCATCGTACCTCTATAATTCTTGCAGTTCTCCCCTGCTCTCTATTCCTAATGCTACCAGGGCTTTATTATAGTTCCACTTGACTCTTGATGGAGCTTCATAAAACAGGTCTCCCAACTTCTAGTCTTCCAGGCCATTTCACCAATTTTTCTAAATGACTATCATGGTCAATACTCTGTTTCAGCTACTGCCCACCATTTATCAAAGTTCCAAATTCTCTGTGTGGTGATCAAAATCCTCATCATGTAGCCCTAACTTAACTTCTCATTCTTTTTCTACTACTACTGACCTTCATACATCTTAACTGCAAATCAGCCTGAACCCCTCAACATTTGTCAGTGGCCTTATGCTCTCTTGCTTTCTGACTCAGGTAAATTCTGTTACCTAGAATTCTCCTGCCCATATCTACAATTCCAATTCCACCATTCTACAAGCCCTGGTTCAAATGCTACTTTAACCCCTCTAACAAATATAATCTACCCCCTCCTCTTAATTCCTATAAAACTAGACTTCTCTAGGAAGACTTACATTTTGTTATCATTATTCATGTATCTTAAATTCTCTATTAATCTGCAAAGGCCTATGTCTTACTTGTATTTTTGTATCCTTAGTAACGGGAATAAAACAGACTTTCCAAAAAAATCTAGTAAATGAATAAATATTACATGTATGACCTTCTATGGGAGATTGCACTTTATTGGACCCTCTAGAACAGAGGTTCTTAAATTGGGGGCAGTAAACCTGAAAGGAGTTACCAATTTACTTCAGATATAGAAACATCCTGAAAATGTTATGTTTATGTACAAACGTACATGTATTTTTCTGAGGCAAAGTCCATAAATTTCATCAGATTCTCAAAAGGGTTTAAGAAATTAATCACTGTGTTTGTGTAGTTACTTTAATAAGAAAGAGTCCTTTTACAGATTCATTCTAAAATATTTATAGCTATAAAAAATGGCTGATATATGATCCAAAATAACTAATGTATTGGGTGGGGAGTAGTGGATAGGTATATAAATGATACAACATTGGTCATGGTTTGATAACTGGATCAAATTATTGAAGCTGAGCAATTGGTACATAGCAACTCATCATATTATTCATTATACCTTTGTATATGTTGGAAACTTTCCAACATAGGATTTTTCTTTTTAAGAAATAAAAAGCCCCAAAAGGTTAAAAACACAGATTTCATCTAACTTTAGGATTCAATCAGCCTCCAAGGAAGCCTCTGGCTTAGGTTCGTTGCTTCTCAGAAACTACATCAGAGTCAAATTGGCTTTTTCAAAGTGGAACAAATGAGCCACCATTTGCTGTTATTTACAATAAAAGAAAATTTTCATTAGAATCAAATAGGCTATCTAAATAGCTAACATGTATTAAATGGAAAAATATGCAAAGAGTTTGAAAAAAATCTTACTGTGCTCAACATTAGCTAGGATTCTATTTGTGTATAATGTTCAAATCTAAGCTTCACATTTTTAGAAAGATATGAATAATTTGGAGAAGATTCATGGGGGGGAAATGGTCAAAAGGTTTGAATACTTCCTCATCTTTATAAGATGATTTAAAGTGGCAAAAAAAGAACAAAAGATTACTTAGTAGCAAACTTCAAATGTAGTAACACTGATAGAAACCTGATTCTCCATTTTTACTTATGACAGATCCCCAGAAACTAGATTAAATTTTCTCATCTCTCAGAAGGAATTAGACTACATGATTATTAAGTTAACTATTAGTTTTAAAATTCTCTGATGCCCTGGTTTTTGATAGGTGCATTAGTTGAGAAAAGCTATTATCCCTATTTCTTTTCTCAAAACACAAATATTTAGACTAGATATAATGAAGTACTGTATTTCCTTATTGCAGAGGCATTAGAGAATCAAATCCGAATCCATGAAATGTCTATTTTCCTCCTACCTTATCCTTCCCTTTCTTTCCAGCCCCCCAACCCCACTCATATTACATTAAAATAGTTGAGTTGAAGTCTAGCCTAAGGGCAGGAGAATGAGCAATATGAATTCTTAAATTCCCTTTAGCCTGATGATGCTATGATTGAACTATTTCTCATCCACCAAAGATAGAAGGTTATAAGTGTAATGCATCCCTTGCACCTAAGCCTTTTACTGGCCCCCTTCTCAAATGCTAAAGTGGGTAATTCTATCTCCATATTAACTTGTTGACCTACTGAGTAACTGATGAAGACTGAAGGCAATCTTCAAGAAGTCTGTTTAACGTACACAGTTTAAGTATTAACTCTGTATTTTAGAACCCAAAATTGCGTTGGCAGAAATATCATATGTCAAACAGAAAGGAACATTTTGTAACATGGAAGAGGTGAGAAAAAATAGAGAGGGATATAGAACAAAATGTTTTACAATCATATCTGTACTCTCATACTCTTATTTTCCACTTATGGTAACCGAGGCATTGCCTTGTGGAAAAATTAACACTAAGTAGAAAAGAATGTGATAAAGTAAGGAAATCCTAAGAATTCTATACAACTAGGAAAAAAAAAACAGAAAAAAAAATCTTAAATAGCATTATGTTCTTTTAAAAAGCCTAATAAGCATAAACTAATATATTATTAATAGAAATTATCAGAAAGCATCACGACTAAATTTGTATACATATTTTTATACAGGAAAATAAATATTAGGTTTGAACCTGAATTTCTCTTTATCATTCTTCTCAGGGTATACAGAACTGCTAAAATATAACTAACATTGCCCAAAACTAGGGCTCTTAAATTCTCCCATAAAATACTCTGACATCCCCCAAAAGTGCTGTTAAAATATGCAAAAGTGTCCATTCCAAAGCAAAGCTATCCCTCCATTCCTTATAAAAGATTCAAGCTAAAGAAAAGCAGAAAGTAAAACCCAACAGCTGAAGACAACATCAGGCTATTTATAAGTCTTCTCCTAGTCCCCCAGACACCCTCACATGGGGGCTATAAACAGCTAACCAAAATATCTTTGAGGCTCTCATATCCACACCCACTGACACAAGTAGAGCTGAACCCACAGTGAAACTAGACTTCAGTTTCCTTTAGTAAGTATGTGCCTGCAATAGTAAACTGGAGTAAATGTTAACAGTAATAAAACATTAAAAAAAAAAAAAAGAATCATACCTTTTTCTCCAACAAATGGTAAAGACCATGTGAAGACATCCATAAAATTGGGCAACCAGTAAGGATGTGGAGAACAGTTAAACTGTCGAATATTCATCACATTATTTTCATACTTTAATACAGCAGCTGAAAGAGAAGTTTGAATGTGAATGTAACAATTTGTCTTTAGCTCCAAAAGTCTAAAACACATAAAAGCAAAAAAATATTGTTTTAAGGGGGTAGGGAATCAAGGGGTGAGTTGAATAAGGACTAGTAGAGGGAGATAGGAACTAATTTTTTAGTAATAACACACTTTTGTTTTTAACACACTTTTATATAAAGCATAGTCAGATCTACAGTTATTTTTAATGAAATTCCCAGATTTCTAGAATGTTTGTTTCACTTTATAATTTAATGAAGAACATGCACTTTAAATCCAAAATTGTGAAAACTCAATTTTTAGAGGAAACACAGAACAGCAATGAGCAATTTTCTAGGTTTAAAAGTTCGTATAAGTTGAAGGAATTTTAGGAGGATCTTTTTAGTTGCAGGCAACCTGAAAAAGATAGCTAAATGGTAATAAAGCAAAAAACAAAACAAAACAAAAGCCAGAAAAAAAGCAGTTTTTATGATTATATAAATGTATTTATTTCATTTATATGGGAAATCAAGTGAAACTACCACAAAGAAATATTTTACTTCATTTAGAAAAAATTCCATTAAAAATATTATAACCAAATAACCCAAAAGTAACATACTCATCTCAATTTAAGGTATCTAATGTTTCAATATGTTAAAAGAAATAATATCTTAAATTAACTACATAGATTTCAGACACTGGTTATATTATTTTATGGAACACTGGGTTATATGGGCTAGATTCTAATCTAAGCTATAGCACATACTATCTTCGTAATGCTTGGTAAATTATTTAACTAACCTATTTCTCATTCATAAAATAGGACTATTATGTCCACCCTGCCTATCTCAGAAGTTGATTTTACGATCAGAAAATGTATTTCACATGAAAGTATATAAAAGTATAAAATGCTTTGTAGATATAATAATTATGTGATTACTTTTTTTCCATTTTAATGAAAAGCATGAAAATGCAAATGTTAAATTCCAAGATGTGAGATTCTGGCTAATACAAAGTCACAAGTAATGTGTTTGTTTCCCTTAGGAAATAAAAGTATTTAAAATTTAGCCTCAGAAATTAGGGGCCGATACCAAGTTTTCAGCTTTAAAACAAAACAAGAGAGTGAGAGAGAAAGAGAAAGAAAGAATCTAGAAAATTGCCTTATAGATGGAATGAAACATTACAAACATACCCATACCATGTAAGCACTCAAATCATTAACACTATGTACAGACTAATCACTACTAAGAGACATCTGATTTTGACGAGACAGATTCGATGGTTTGAGTTTCTTTTCTGAATACTCAGAAAAGTAATCCCTTTACCCCCTAGGTCAAACTGACAGAGGACAACCAATAAGACAGTAATCAACTGAGCACTGAACACTAGGTCTTATAATGCTGATAAGGGGAGGTCACAGTTGAGGTAGCAGAGCGCCGGTACAAAGTTAAACGTAGCACTCTATTCTGTTCTTGAGAACTGAGTCAAAACTTAGATGACATTTTCTTCAAAAGTGAAGCCACATATCATTAGATAACTTCTTCAGAAATTCTGAAGTTTGTAAACTAAACTACAATTTAAAAGGCTATTTTAGCACTGACATACTCCTTAGAGACTACACAGATACCAACTTCTGAAGATTAGCAACTCAGTCCATGGCATGGTTGTTTTGGTAATTAATATAGTATTAAGTTTTTGTAGCATATTCTGTATCAAACTTATAGCATGCTACCATTTGATCTCAGGCAAATGTTTTAATCTTTTAACCATCATCTCCAATAACAACAACAACAAAAAATCCTCTTATTCTAGTCCTCTATGACCCATATTTAGCAATGACCTCATTACGTCTCTAATACTTTCAAAAAAGTCTTTAACCTTCTGTTCTTTCCTCCTGGCACATCTGTTCCAGTGACCCTGGAAACTATGGCATAGTCAACTGAATTCCAGACATATCAAGACAGAATAGAAGCTGGCTTCTTAACTTCCTCTCCTGAAAATGTGAACTACGTAAACATACCCAAGCTCATCTTTAACGTCTTTGGCACACTCTTAACTAGATTAAGATCCTAAGTATTATCTGTCAATAAGCTATGTTCAAAGTTAAATGAAACCCAATTATTATAGACAGATCAAATATGGACAGAAGGAGAAGGAATGAAAACTAGTGGAACAGGAGATAAAGAAAAAAGATGAAAAAAGGAAAAAATAATAGTTAAAAGAAAGGAAGAATATGTCTCTGAAATGGAGGTCAGAATGAATTAATCAAAGAAGGTTCAACTACAAATCTTCATGGGGCAATGATAAGACTGTAGATAGAGGTAAAAGCAGGGAGTAAGAAAGACAAACAGAACCTAGATCAGTGAAATAAAACAAGAAACATGATAAACTAAATTAACTATATAGTGCAAATACATGAAATGGTCAAAGCAGCAGAAGGAGCTTTATGCAAACAAGAAAACATTCTCTTGATTATAAGGGGAAAGATTTAAGAAAGGGGAGTTTGAGAAAATCATGTTTGGTTTTTTGACTTAATTCAGAGCATTCTTTTATAAGATAGCTTTTATGACTGACAAGTTATGGAATGATTACAGATGGTAAGTTTCACATTTTGGATTTTTATTTCTTATTCTCTCCCCTCCCTTATATCTTATACTTTTTTATGATGAGATTTGGATAGTTACAGTTTCAAACAATGCCTCTTTTCCATTATTTTCAAAAAATAAGTCAATAAAAAAGCTAAGTTGCTTAACAATTTTTTTATCAACAACATCTTACCTTTATTATTGTAGACATCTAAGTAATTAGGTGCCGAAAAAATTGTTATTAATGAAGGGAACCCTGTAGTTTGACTTTTTCTGTACATTCTATAGCTGTAAAACAAATAGCTTAATATGCATCGTAAAGCATCAATTATGAGTTACTAAGTTTGATTTGTACATAAGGTGTTAATTTGGGTCAGGGAAACAGAATTCTTACCCTGCATCTTGAGCTTCATGAGCTCTAATAATCGATAACAAATTATTGTTTTGCAAAAATTCACACACTGCTGGATAGCTGTGGGGGAAAAAAGTAAATTAAGTAAAATAATGGTTTTCTATATGAAATATATGCTATTTTAACAACTAAAATGTGTTTAATCTTGGATATTTTTCCTTACTTATAAAAATAAGAACATCCTCGAACTGTATTGTGACTAAAATGTTCCTGTGATTTTTCATTTCCAAAATCTTCAGAAGGATCGGACCATAGCAAGTCACACATTGGTCCAAATGCAGGTGGCTCTTTGAATCTATCTAACTGTGAAAGAAAGAAAAGAAAGAAACAAAGAAAAGAATAACTTGTCAAAAGTGAGAATAGAATGGACACAGTAAAGTGGTACCAACTTTGAATACTGTCCATACTACATCGTTCTGAAATGGTTAGAGAATATTTCCTTAAAATATCAGTATGGTAATTTTTACCATTACCTAATCTTGGCAGTGAAGAGAAGTTTAAAATTTCTACTCTCTACCCAACAAAGTACTATCAATAGGAACCAACCTTGGAACTACAATATGTACTCACTCTCCTAATATCATCCAGTGTGTGTATTTCTGGTGAAAGTCCACCATGAACACAAAGAAATTGTTGATTTAAAAGTGCAGCAAGAGGCAGGCTATCGAAAGCTTCCATACAAGCTTCATAGACTCTTTCTGAATATTTAATTTTACCTAGAAGAAAAAACAATTGAAAATTACAATACTAGTTGATCATTTTGAAGATTAATCTATCGATCAATCGACCGACCTACCTACCTATCTATAATTGACTATTGAAACCAAGGCAAGAAAATTATAGACACAGATAACAGCTAAGTGGTCACCAGTGAGTAAAGAGGTAACTATAAAAAGACAGCAAAAAGGAATTTATGGGATGATGAAATTTTTCTTTATCATGACTATGGTGGTAGGCAGTTCTATGCACTTGTCAAAACTCAGAACTAAACACTACAAAGAGTGAATTTTACTGTATACAATTTTTTTCTAAAAAGGAAAGCATCTTGCTGTATGAGAATCAATAAAATAAGCAGTGGTATTGGTCTTATGAAGACAAAATATTTGCAGTCTCTAAATTTACTTTGGGTATGCAGCAGATCACCATAAAATATTACTTAAAATAAATAAGTCAAATTTCTAAAAACAGCCCAACCTTTTACCTATTTTATAGGCCAGGTAAAGCTAAATTAGAATTATACTTAAAGCTAAAATAGTTTTAATACTTTATTTTATTGTAAGAGTCAGTGACTACTTTGTTGTTACAGGGAAGATGACTACATCATCACAACAAAACTCAAGGTCCATCCAATTAAAAAAAAAAAAAAAGAAAGAAAAGATAACTTATTCATATATTGGAGAAACAGAGGGGCTCCTCTAGTCTACAATGGTTAAAATGGGCAGTGAAGCATGAAGCCAAAATAACACAAGAGAAAAAAACTCCACCAAATCCAACTGTTAATTTAGTTTTACAGAGATCCCTTTGCTCCTTTATATATTTAAATTCGTGGATATTTTACATTTTTGCTGGAGTTTTGGTGGGTGGTTTGTTGATTATCTAAAGGAAAAAAAGAACTTAATTCTTTTTTCCATTTTTAACACTGTAACATTCAAATATGAGAAAATCTATATCCAGCAACCATCTAAACTGGTAGTTTGCTAACAGATCTGTTTTCCAGCACTGTGGTTCAATAAAATTTTTAAACTGATTGCTTTTGGTCAATGCACTTTCCAGGTCTCATCTTTATTCATTTATTTATTATTATTTCATTATTTATTTGCATTATTTTATTATTTTTATTACGTTATTATTCATAACCTATTCATTTAGGTTACCTACCTGATCTTTGAAGTTATCTGACTTTGCCCCCTCTGCCATTACTTACCACTATATTTTTCTTCTTTTACTGAAAGTATCTAGTAATATGATCTTTACTGGATCATGAGTCTCCATAATTCTGAAATTATTTCTACTCTTAGAACTTAACTCTAAGACTTAGTATAGTCATGAATATTAACTTAATAAGCACACAGTTAAGAGATGTGAAAAAAAGATCAAATACTGCCCTATATCATATTGTTGCTTCTGGCTATTATAGACTGCCATTGCCACAATAATTTAAGAGAGAAATGGGGTAAACATTGTAGGTTAAGAATTTCAATTCATTAACAGTGTATTTGAAACAATCTGCAATGATGACAGCATGAATAATTTAAGAAGCTTCATGAGAGAGCTTCAATATTGGGGGACAAAAGTCTCTAATGCAAAAACAATTTTTTTCCTTTTAGTTTTAGTCTTCCTGTTAAAAAAAATCACTTAAACATTAAAACTATGTACAAAACTCAAAACTGTTTCATATATCTATAAAGGCAAACTTAACAGGAAATACTGAAATGAAAATGTCTGAATGAAACACCATTAACCACTAGAGAGCTCCTGACAATCATCCTTAAAGCTTTATGTGTTTGGACACAAAATCTGTTCTTAATGTTGCACTGTAAATCTTCCAAACTCTTACTACCTCACTCCAAAAGATTACTGAGGAAGTGAAAGTATTTCTCATGGCAATACTCACATTCCTGCTTAAAGGTAAAATATTCAGTAAGGTGTCTGCATTCATGATTGCCTCTCAGAAGAAATAATGTGCTTGGGTAAAGAATCTTCAGGACCCATAAATATAAGACACACTGCAAAAGAAAATGTTTTAAGTGAATTTAACTTATCTTTTTAAGTTGTTTGATCTTTGTTCCTTTTCCTCTAACCCTATTGTCCTTACAATCTCTGTTATTCTTTACTATCTTTTTCTCTTTGTCCTTTACTAAAATATAAGCTCTATGAAATCAGGGACTTTTTCATCTTATTCACACTCATCCTCCACTCCTAGAAAAGTACCTACCAAACAGCAAAAGAATAATAAATATCTGTTGAATGAATGAGTCAATCTATTTAATTACTTTAGATTTATAGACTATTTGTTGTAAAAACAATCAGCAGATTGGTTTCCTTCTTAGGTATATCAATAAATAAAATAATAACTGTGTCAAAAATAACAGCATCTACCATTTACTGAGTACTTACAATGTATCAAGCATTATATATTTAATACCCCTCATTTGTTCCTCAAACAACTCTATGAAGTAAATAATATTATCTCTATTTTATAAATGAGACTGAAGCAAAGAGCTCAAGTAACTTGTCTGAAATTACAAAAACTTTTAAGAGATAGGAATCTGATCTTCTGATCTTAATCATTAAGCCATGCTGTGTTACGAAGGCAATACCCATTTTTTATGTTTATTTTGTTGGTTATACTTGTTGCCTTACATAAGGTAGGGGCTTATTATCTAAACTGATTCAAAGAAAGTATAATTTAAAAAAGAAGAATATTAAAATAAGCAATAAAGCAGATGCTTTTCTCTAAGTAGATTTATTTATTTATTTAGGTTTTATTTTTAAGCAATATCTATACCCAACGTGGGGCTCGAATTCACAACCCTGTGATCAAGAGTCGCATGCTCTACTGACTGAACCAGCCAGGCACCCCTCTAAATATATTTAACACAAGAGACTCACATTTTATTTATTTGGTTAAAAAAAAAAAAAAAAAAAAAGGAAAGACATTTCATATGGAAATATAATTATACACAAGAAGAAAAACAAACTTTATTTTTAACAAGTTAAGGTATATTAAAATCTTTAACTACTCACACCTTCATTTTATTCACAAGGAAAAAAGAAACTAAGCCAGGGAAATACTTATTAAACTCTGTCTTTTTTGCTTTCTTTATTATTTTCCTTTTGTAACAGTAAAATATATTAAAAGAGTCAGCTACAAAACATTCTAATACAAGGACATACACACCAATATGCTTAGTTCCCAATAAGCTTCCTAAAATTGTTCATTTTGTTTTTCCAAAGCCCCCAATCTTTTTGTTAAGAAGGGCCATTTTCTGATTTCCTTGCAACTGTGGGGGAAGTTTAAGGCAACTGATGAAGAAACTATGAATAAAGGAAGAACAACTCAGGGGGGAGTAACAAAATTCCTTAGGGAATTTGGGTGGCCAGGGCCCTGAACTCCTTCCTCACTATGAATCCTAGCATACCTCAGAAAGGAGGTTAAAAATACTGGAGAAGGGGATATAAACAACAGGAACCAGCATGGAAATGCACCAGGTAAAGCTTTAATTGTCTACTGGGAGAGGTGGTTAAGAGTACAGGCTTGGAATAAGACTGGCTGTACTGCTTACTAACAATGTGTCCTTGGGCACGGCCTCAGGTTCCTCATCCATAAAATGGATAAAGTAACACTACTTATTTCATATTGTTGTTGTGAGGATTCAATTAATCAGTGTGTGTTATGTGCTTACAATATGCTTGGAACATAGTAAATGCTCAACATAAGTATCTATTAGTAGAGTTTTATCCAACAATTTTACCTCCAAGAATCTGCCCCACAGAAATAATTTAGCAAGTGTGCAAAGATATATATATACACATATACAAAACCTGGTTCACTGAGGTATCATTTGTAATGACAAAAAACTGAGAACACCGTAAGTGTCTAACAATAAGAAATCGATGAAATTAATTGTGGTTTGTTTATTCAACGGAATATAATGCAGCTATTAAAAATATTATAAATTTATATATACTGACCTGGAAAGACATCACAGTATAGAGATATATGAAAAAAGCAAGTTACAGAACAACATTATAATATGGCCACATTTTCAATTAAAAAAGAAGAGAGATGCATATATTAGAAACGGCAGATTGTTCTATATTTACCTTATTTTATTTATATAATTAGAGAAATAAAAGGAGCAAAAAGAACCATGTACTGTTAAGTAATGATCAATAGGTCATTTTAATGCCTCTTAAGTTTTTTAAAAGAAATGAATACTTTCAGAATACACAAAAGACTTGGGTCTTAATAGCTATAGAAGGTGGGATAGAAGCACTACGGTTTAAGCAATAAAAGCATTATAGTATGTTTTATTTAATCAGAGAAAATTCAATTAATCTTTTTTCACATGGGGTAATTAATGCCTTTAGGGGCAAAAGAGATAAATAGCACTAGCTCCTTAGGGCCACTAGATAACAGAACAATAAAGAACCCTCAGTTTGCACATAATTTCCACTGGGAAAAATGGCAATTATAATTTCATAAACATAGTAATACAAAGAAAACAGAATAGTTTGAAAGGCGGAAGAGAATAAATAGTAGTTTTACCTAAAAACTTCAGAATATGCAGAGGTATTAAAAAGAACCCAATATAGGTACTTTAAGGAACTTATTTTACTAGGAATTAATGGAAATCATCTATGGTAACACTTAAAAGCAAATCAAATGACAGTATTATGATTATTACCTCTATACTAAAATAACCTCTGTCCACATAATCACCAAGAAAAAGGTATCGTGTATTAGCAGGTGATCCTCCTACTTCAAAAAGTTTCATCAGATCAAAAAATTGGCCATGGATGTCACCACACACTGAAACAAGAAGATTATTAGATATGAAAAAAAACTCTGAAATAACAAATTTTACTTAAATTCTAATTTCTTTCACATAAGAGATAATGTAAATTCTATCAAGAAATGTCTCAGAAGGAAGTCAGAGTCTATGAAGAGTCCTAATAGGGATGATGTACCCAAGTGTTCATGTGCTCAAGATCTAGAACAAGATTTAACAAAAATAATGAAATTTGTAGTTAGTGACAAAATTTTCACCTAAATTTATAAAGTTCCTCTTCAGGAAGCCAAGCTTATGTTTTAAGATTACAAAATTATAATGGTGGCAGTTAAAATCTCCATTCTAACGCAACACTTTCTATTGACTGCTATGTTGACACTGAGGTATTTTCCCCTAATAATTGAAAGCAAAGTAAATAAGAATTTGTTGAATCAAATTGGATTATGGCCAACACAACTGATGAAACCTTCACAAAAACATATTAGACCAACTTCTGCACTCAGGTTACTTAGGATCATGCTTATTCACTAAAAACAGGCAAAAATTAAAAAAAATTACAAAAAATAATTTGGAAATTCAAGATAATGTCCATGTAATATTAATTTAGTATACCATACACTGAAGAATAAGCAGCCCTATATCCAAGCAACCAAATAATGGTATAATCAAAAAAACAATATCCAAAACATAAATAAGTATACCTGTAATTGGAGCCTCTACTTCTATCATGGTTTTCTCTCTCCGAAGGATGGCAGCACCCTCATTGATAATTCTAAGTGCAATTTCTTCATCTACCCGACCTTCTTTTACTAAGTGATTCTTCAGAACATCAACCCTGGGTATCCCATCCATATCAAATACTTCTTCAGATGTCAAGCGATGTGTTGGGGGAAAAGGTACAGCTGCAATTTTTTTTAATTAATAAAAAATAAATCACCATTAATATATTAACATAAATACTAATTAATGGATCTAGATAAACAAAAGTAAAACTTGAAAAGCTAGAGTGTTTATTTATTTACTGGATAGAGGTGTTAATTTTTTAAAAGGTTTTTTAAAGAAGAGTAATCAAATTATACTTTTTACTTATATATAATAGCATGTTCTTTGTTGAGACTTATTAGAGAAATGAACTGCCTCAAAATTAAAAGTTCTTTCAGGATAACTAAAGTTTTCTTTAAGCGATAACATTTTTTGGCAGAATTCTCAAAACATACACTCTTCACCTTAAGGAAGCACAATAAATGTAACTTAAACCTGAATAGAAAGAAATCCCAAATATAAAGTGACATACCATGTTTATAATAAGGAAGTTAAAAACAATGTTTTCTGCCCAACTTGAAAAGAAACTCTCCAGGGACACCTGGGTGCTCAGTTGGTTGAGCATTCAACTCTTAATTCTGGCTCAGGTCATGATCTCACGGTTCACCCACGTCAGGCTCTGTGCTGGCTGCATGGCTGCCTGGGATTCTCTCTCTTCCCCGCTCTCTCTGCCTCTCTCTCTCTCTCAAAAATAAATAAACATTAAAAAAAAAAAAAAAAAGAGCTAGGGTCACCTGGGTAGCTCAGTCAGTTAAACATCCAACTCTTGATTTCAGCTCAGGTCTTGATCTCACAGTCATAAGATCGAACCCCACGACAGGCTCTGCACTGACAGTGAGGAACGTACTTGGGATTCTCTCTCTCCCTCCCTCTGCCCTTCCTCCACTTGCTCTCTTTCTCTCTCTCTCAAACATTTAAAAAAACAGCTAGTTCCTCTTAAAAAACAAACAAATAAACAAAAAAACCCCAAGAAACCTTAGGGGCGCCTGGGTGGCTTTAGTTGGTTGGGCATCCAACTTCAGCTCAGGTCATGTTCATGAGTTAGAGCCCCACGTCAGGTTCTGTGGTGACAGCTCAGAGCCCGGAGCCTGCTTCAGATTCTGTGGTTCCCTCTTTCTCTGCCTCTCCCCCTCTTGCTCGTGTGTGCTCTCTCTCTCTCTCTCTCTCTCTCTTTCTGTCTCTCTGTCTCTCAAAAATAAAGACATTAAAAAATTTTTTCTTAAAGAAACTTTTAGAGATATAGATAAAACAAATATTTATAAAATTTAAATTCATTTAGATGCAAATATAGATTTTTTTCCCTAGTGTTTATTTTTGAGAGGGGGGAGAGGGGCAGAGGAAGAAGGAGAGAAAGAAATTCAAGCAGGTTCTGTGCTGACAGCACCGATGATGCAGGGCTCAATCTCACGAACCATGAGATCATGACCTGAGCCCAAATCAAGAGTTGGACGTTTAACCGACTCAGCCAACCAGGCATGCTGCGCACATAGATTTAAAACAGCATTAATAAATGGTAATTTTGAAATACTGCTTTTTCTCCTACCTCCTGTTTTACAAAACATCTTCATTCAAAATCTTTATGCGCATCTTTGACATCAAATGTATGTAATGCATTCCTTATCACTGTAGGCATTTTTAAGTCATCTAACACTTTTTTCAAAGGCTAATCTTCACTTTCATTCAAGTTGTTTGATATATCACTTATTGAATACACATAAAATGTTATCACTGCAAATTAATCCTAAGCCACAGTTCCCATATATATTACCAACTGTACTCTAAAACTGCTATTGGGAAACAGAATGAGAAACTAAAAGGTCTATTTTCAACAGTATCTAGCACAATTTTGAGGTTCTATACCTAGGAAAAATTACTACATATCTGTTAAATTTATTTGACTCCTTTTCACTGACTCCAACAAGTGGCCTCATTAAACATTCAAAATCAGCTTGAAGTAGTTTTACGCTCTTTACCAAATAGTACTTTGTTTCTTAAAACAAAGCAAGAGAATTTATAGTAAAAGTCTGTATATAGTCTCAAATGTAAGGCAGCTCCCTCTTTTCTGAAATATTGTTTTAGAAAAAACTCACTTTATATTTGGGCATACACCATATAGTATTTTCTTGATGTTTCAGAGTCATCACTGTAATTATCAATTATTATACAGAAGCCTGGAAATGTATAGGACCAATTGCTTCTTTACATTTCAACTTAAACTAAAAAAACTAAAAACTGGAGCCTGGGTTAGAATTATATCAATTACCTGAGAAAGAATAATTAGTAACCATGTTCTATCTTACTGGGAAAAAAAAAAAAAAAAAAACAGGACTAACTCAATACTCTGGAAGTGAGATAAGAACTAGGCAGAGGGATGTCAACCAATTCTAAAAGACTTTGAAATCACCAATCCCTCTTGCTTTCTTTGATACTTAGTAAAACAAAATTGGAACTTCTTTACTTGCTCTTCATTAGAACACATATATTCCCATTACTTTTTACCACATTTAGAACAAAGTATTAAAACACATTTTGTTCCCTCAAGTATAGTATGTCCAGAGTCTAATAAAATAAAAATCTCTGTTAAAGTATGTTTTTCTCTAGCCATAGACTAAACAGACCAAACTTGCCCCTAATCAGTAAACTAATTGTTTAAGAACTGCAGATTTTAATAACTGATTGCTAAATAAATCACAAGGTGCTCTGAGACATTACAAAAAGGAAAAGCTTAAATATCTCAAACACAAATTTCTGAGATCAAGATGGGATCACATTTTTCTCATCAGGCCAAGAAAAATTTTTTAGCACTCTATTCAGGAAAACAGATACTCTTTAAGATGTTGCATTCTAGATTATATATACTTTCTAATAATCAAAAACAAAGTTCCACTCCTGGCTGAATTCTATTCAAACTGCAGAACTTCCTAAAAACCCAACTGGGAGACCAGCCCCATCCCCACAATTCAACCAGTCACCAGTGTTACTACGTATTTTCATGCACACTGTGAATGCTCCACTGCAATTCACACTGAAGTATTACCCCCAAGAGCCAAAGCGCCTTTATTTATCTAAAAAACTGCTCATGGGTAAGTCATCTATAGACCTATGCTCTTCCACTTTTTCAACTCAAGGCATACTTTTACATGTCAAGACTAGCTGGGATACATTCTAAGGAATGTACAGGTTGAAAGATAAAGAAATGCCATCACAGATAAAAGCAGATGAAAACTTTAAATCAGTGTTATTCTAACAACACAATGCTGAAATTAGAAAATGAAGTTTCAAAAGAATATATTTTAATATATCAGTAAATAAGGAAAGGCATGTAGAAAGGCATAAGAGGAAAAAGGCATGTGCTCTTTGTAGAAGGAGAGAGGAGTTGTAGCAGGTGATCTGACCAGGCAAAAGAAAGCCAACCAAAATAGAATTTGGCCTAACAGGGGGTTAATTATTGACCCTACTGGTCAAAGAGTTAAAAAAAATTTTTGTCATCAAAAATTAATATTCTTGGGGCTCCTGGGTGGCTCAGTCCGTTGAATACCTGACTCTTGATTTCGTTGCAGGTCAAGATCCCAGGGTTATGGAATAAAGCCCCACATCAGGTTCTGCCCTGAGCATGGAGCCTGTTTAAGATTCTCTCTCTGCCCCTCTCCACTTGCACACACCCTCTAATAAAAAATATATATATATATTTTTTTTTTCTCAACTACTTTAATTCCTAAGTCATTTTACAGCATTCCCATCTATTTTCAGGCTTTTAAATTTTTTTCTTTTGGGGAGCCCGGATGGCTCAATTAAGCATCTGACCTGATCTCATCTCAGGTCATGATCTCACCATTCTGTTTGGGAGACTGAGCGCAAGCAAAGTCTGCTCCCTTGCTCTCTGCCCCTCCCCCACTCATGCATGTGTACTTCTCTCAAAATAAATAAACAAAAAAAAGTTTTTCTTTTTATTTCTAATTCATCTTTAGCCAATTATTCCTGCTTTTCTAGGATATTCTTCTAATACATTTTTCCTCCTTATTTTCAGACTATTTTTCCTACTCTCCTATATTTATGATAGGAAAAAAGCAGAATATAAATATATGCAAATGTAATGTGAATGGTCAATAACTGAGATGGCTAAAAATGAGGATTAGCTAGAATAAAGAGCTACAAAATAATCTCAAATCACCAAGTTTCCAACACTAGGAAACTTGAATTGGTAATATTCATTTGACCAACTATTCTGTTGAAACATTTCCTTTAACCCAAATTTTGGCATGAAGCACACACATCTATATAGTAATCAATAACATTCACAAGTTATTTTCATTCAGATTTAATGTATGGCAACTAAAAAAATGTATAAAGCAAGTTTTAATTTAGGAAGTTGGAAAAACAAACCAGGGATAGTATTGACCAGGGATAGGGGAAGAACAGATACACTTTTTCTACTACTGGGTAAGGAATCCTAGAAATCAACTAACTCCTCCTATTCCCCAACTCTAAGCAAAGGCTACAAAAGTATTAGCTAGCCCTACAAGGCCGCCAACACCAACTGGGGTACATGCAGCCTATGTCAACTGAACAACTTTACTACAAAGAATCATTCAGAGGCCTGTGCTTCTGATCATTGCCATTATTGGCAACTATCCAAATAAAGTCTCTCCTGTCATCTACATTTCTGACTTTTTCTCAGTATTTCTCTTACACCACACCATCTCTGGCTGTTCTCCTCCTTCTCAATCCTCTTCATTTAAGCCTCCAGAAATCCCATCATTTAAAAAAAATATTTATTTTTGAGAGAGAGAGAGAGAGAGAGAGAGAGAGAGAGAGAGAGAGAGAGAGAATGGGGGAGGGGCAAAAGGAGACGGGGACAGAAGATCCAAAACAGGCTCTGGACTGACAGCAGAGACCCTGATGTGGGGCTCAAACCCACAAACCACCAGATCATGAACTGGGCCGAAGTTGGTCACTTAACTGACTGAGCCACCCAGGTGCCTCATTATTTTTTTAACTCATCCCTCTTCCCCCAACACACACACACACACACACACACACACACACACACACACACACACACTTTAGATCTTCATAGTAATGCTGTCTTCATCTCTTTATCTTAATTAAATCTTAGTTATCCTGAAGGATAATACTTTCCAAACCCTTTTTTCAAAATAGATGCTGTGCATTCTTCCACACTCCACTACTCTTAGCAGAGAAGGCTTTAGTCTTAAGTGTTGCTTTGCATTACCATTTCCAATTCCATCACTCCACTGAAGAAAAAAATACCTTCTCCTTTGAGGCTCATGCCTTCTAGATAGTTTATCCTTGTCCCTGCCATCTTCTAAACTTCTAGTCGTTTCTCACATGCAACTCCAGCTCCTGGCTTGCAGGCCTTCTCCATGCTAAATCCCACCATCAATGTCCATGCAGAATGATCTACCTAAAACATAAGAACTGAGAAGTTTGAGTTCCACTCCACTTCAACTCCTCAGCCTTGACCATAATTACTGCTCCACCTCTGAAATCCTGAACTCCAATCTCTCACTCAATGATTAAAACCTCCTAACCTTTCAGTTCCACTCCCATTACTCCATCTATTCTTCAACTGTATTAAAAACTTAGACAACCCCTCCTTATCAACTCCCTTCTGGATACCTTTGCTTCTTATACTTTTAAAGTATTCCATCATTCACCCACTTTCTAAACAACATTCTAAATTGTTTTGCCCTTTTGTCATATTCTACCTATAAGGGAAACCTGCAATTCTTGGATGAATTTGCTTCTAAACTTGGGTGCTAAGTATAAAATCATCAAAATGGCTCTGTGCTACTACAAATTCATGGTCCCCAATGTAGTTGGTCATTGGCACTTCTCAGCAATCCTATTAAACATTCTGTCTCCCATGCTTCTCAGTAGAAATTTCAAATGGTCCCCTTTCTTGAACCGTCACTCACTTTATCTCTTACTCAGTAAATCAACTTTGTGTCCAATTTCAGAGAAAATGGAGGCCTTCAGACCAAACTTCACTTCCCTCCTCTCCATCCACACGTCTACACCAGTATGCATCTTTAAATTTCTCCCCATCTGAGGAAGAGATACTCCTATCCTTTACTAAACACTATTTGTATCCTGAATCCCACTCCCCCAACCTCTTAACTGCAGTCATCCCCTCCACCCCTCCTATGATTCTATTGTTTCCTCTGCCTCTGCTTCTCCACTGGGTCTTTCCTTTGAGCAATTAAACATGCTTAAATCTTTATGATCTTAAAAATTCAGGGGGAACCTGGGTGGCTCAGTCGGTTAAGCATCCAACTTTGGCTCAGGTCATGATCTTGCAGTTCGCGGGTTTGAGCCCTGCGTCAGGCTCTGTGCTGAGAGCTCAGAGCCTGGAGCCTGCTTCAGATTCTGTGTCTCCCTCCCTCTCTGGCTCTCCCCTGCTTGTGCTCTGTCCCTCAGCAATAAATGTTAAAAAAAATTTTTTTAAAAATTCAAACAAGTAACTCTCTTTTACTCCTCATCCCTGTTTCTGCCATATATCCTTTATTTTGAGAACTGAGCTTTTTGAAAGGGTATTAAGATCTGCAATGGGTATCTTCCTTTTTGACTTTTTGTCTATTTTCCTTAATCCATATTTATCTGATTTCTGCTCTATTCCTCCACCTTATAACTCTCTTCTCTCTTGGGTTCTTGAAAGCATTCACCTGGTTTTTCTTCTACTTCTCTGGTCACAACTGATTGGTCTATTTCATGGACTTCTAGTCTTTCTCCTGATCCTTAAATGTCAGTGTGTGTCCTATGATTCTGTCCTTGGCTCTCCTATCATACTGCTCTGAATTAGTGATCTCATTCATAACTACAGTTTCAAATAAAATCTACATTTTGAGGACCCTCAAATAATAGACTGCTCAGTCGAAAGCCCTCCCCTAAACTCCAGATTCCCAGTAAACTATCAAATATCTCCACTGGGATTTTCCATACATATCTCAAATTGAGTATGTCCAAAATTTAGTGTGTGATTTTCCCCCCTAAACCATTATCCATAGTTCCCATCAAGGAATTGTCCTAGAATTCTCTTTATTTCTCACCCTCCATGGCCAATAGGTCCTAAATAATTACCTGAACTGTTTCTGCTCATTTGGTTCTAAGACACTGAATAAGGGCTTCTATTCTAGAATTACTACAATCTTTCCAATTTTGTCTACTCTACAACACTCAGAATATGCTTTCTAAAATTCAAATCTCAACCTTCTCTTGATTCAAGACTGGCTTTATTATACAAAATCCAAATTCTTTATCTTCACATGGCATGCGAGATCCCTTGTGATCTGAACCTTGCCTACATTTCCAACCGTCATCTTTTGTCACTACCTCACATTCCAGATACATCCTACACTCCATATACTTATTTTCATTTTTAAAATTACATCACTGGGGCGCCTGGGTGGCGCAGTCGGTTGGGCGTCCGACTTCAGCCAGGTCACGATCTCGCGGTCCGTGAGTTCGAGCCCCGCGTCAGGCTCTGGGCTGATGGCTCAGAGCCTGGAGCCTGTTTCCGATTCTGTGTCTCCCTCTCTCTCTGCCCCTCCCCCGTTCATGCTCTGTCTCTCTCTGTCCCAAAAATAAATAAACGTTGAAAAAAAAAATTTAAAAAAAAAAATAAAATTACATCACTTATTTTTAATCTCCATACTTTCGAACACCCTATTGTTTGGGGGTACACTATTCCCATCTTTTACCTAACCTCTCCTTGTCTTTAAATGTCACTTCAGTGTTCCAATTCTTGAAAATTCTTCATGTTCCCAGACTAGGTTAATGGTGTCCCTTCCTTTGTGGTCCTATAGCATAGCATATAATGAAGACCTATATCATGGCACTTAACAATTACACTGTAAATATGTCTCCCCTACATGCTTATGAACTCTTTGGAAGGGGGAGGCTATGTCTTTCATAACTACACAGTGATTAGAACACTGTTACCATTGAATGTCTACTAAATTAATGATATAATTTCTAAAATACTTGTATATCTTGACACTATATAGCAATGACAGTATATTTATACTGCTTTGTTTACAAAGTACTTTCACATACATAATCCTACATGATTTTCAGAGGCATCCTGGGGGTTTAGTAGGGCAGGTTTTATCCCTATTTCACAAAAGGGAAAACAGGTTCAGAGAAGTTAAATGGCTCTCTCAAGTGTTTCAACTAGTAAGGGGCAGAATCATGGCTGAAATTGAGGTCAGAATGCTACTCCAGTACAATCTGTCCTATACCAACAAAATGACAATGCTCTTCTGACAAAAAGTCTTCTCATCATGAAAAAGGGCATAACCCACCCAGGTGCTAGAGACAGAAGCATGCACTGGCCACATCCTCTAAGAACAGATTCAATAAAACCTACAGCACAGTCTTCAAAATTTCAAGGTATTCCTTGGATTCCTTTTAGTCTGTGGTGGTGATTTGAATATAGTACCTTTCCCTCAAAATTGGTTATCCTTCCTGTCTTACTTTTGTCATGGTTATCACCATTCTCTGTCACTGGGACTTAAAATTTTGGTGTCATTGTTCTCTTTCAGGACTCCAAGTCCTATTGATTCTTCAAATTCTCTTCATTTTCTTGTATCTCCATTGCTGCAATACTAGTTCAATTCTTATCACTTTGTGTACTAAAAAAATCTAACTCAGCTCTACTTTCCCTTCCCCTTGATTAACTTACTCAAAAATTTTGTGTAGTTTCTTAAGAACTAAAGAATAAAGGGGGGGGGGGGATAAAGAGGAATAAAAAGCCTGAAACTTATTTCTAAGATCCTTCTCTACTTGACCATTCCCAGTCTTTTACATGCCATTCCAATCTTTGCCTCCAACTACAATTGTTCAATTTAATCAATCCCTAAAGCAAAATTAGTCTGATCATTGTCTACTTAAAAAGTTTTGCTCTTCTGTTCCCATACCCAATCACTGATCCAATAGGAACTACCTTCTAATATTATTCAGAATTTGTATCACATCTGGTTTCTCATTCCCTTAATTCATGCTTTGGTCATTTTGTACTTGGACTACTTTGCTCCTGAGATGCTGAAGAAAGAATTTTTATTCCCCTAGAATTGCTACAATCTTCTTTTTTTAAGTTTTTTTTTTTAATGTTTATTTGTTTTTGAGAGAGAGAGAAAGCAGAGGAGGGGCAGAGAAAGGGGAACAGAGGATTCAAAGCAGCCTCTGCGCTGAGAGCAGCAAGCCCAATGCAGGGCTGAAACTCACAAACCATGAGATCATGACCTGAGCCAAAGTTGGATGTTTAACCAACTGAGCCACTCAAGTGCCCCCTACAATCTTTTCAATTTTGTCCACTCTACAAACTTGGAATACTCTACCTAAAATTCAATAATTAGGAGCACCCAGGTGGCTCAGTCGATTGGGCATCCGACTTCAGGTCAGGTCATGATCTCATGGTTCGTGAGTTTGAGCTCCACGTTGGGGTCTGAGCTGACAGCTCAGAGCCTGGAGACTGCTTCAGATTCTCTCTCTCCCTCTGCACCTCCCTTGGTTTCTCTCTCTCTCTCTCTTGAAAATAAAAACGTTAAAATTAAAGAAAATTAAAATCCAATAATTAATCTTCTGATACTCTAAAACAATTTTTTTAACACTTATTCATTTTTTGAGAGAGAGAGACAGAGCATGAGCAGGGAAGGGACAGAGAAAGAGGGAGACACAGAATCCAAAGCAGGCTCCAGGCTCTGAGCTGTCAGCACAGAGCCTGATGCCAGGCTCGAACTCACAAACTGCGTTATCAGGATTTGAGCCAAAGTCAGATGCTTTATCAGCTGGGCCACCCAGATGCCCCAATCTTCTGATACTCCAAGCATCTTCCCTGCTATTATTTTGTTCTACACAATACTATATTACCTTTCAAAAACCAAGATACTGGATCACTCTTCTATTTTAAAACGTTCAATAATAATAATGGCTACCGTTCATTGAATATTTATCATGTGCCAGCCCATGTACTTTATTTGGTCCATCTCCATTAATCCTTCAAAAACCCCATAATAATACTTTATTAACTCTGTTTTACAGATGAGAACATTGAAGCTTGGTGACATTAAGTATCTTGTCTACAGTGGAGAGGTTATTAAGGTTGAACTAGGATTCAAACCCAGGCAATTGGATTCCAGAGCCTGTGTTCTTAATCATCCAGAGACTATACTGATTATTAGCTTAAGTTTCAGCTCCTCAACTTAGTGTACAAAAGACTGTTTCCAACTTCATCTCCTGCCACTCCCAGCCAGGTACTTTACATACTACTGTCACAAATTTTCAAGCTTTCCACCCCCCGCCCCTCTCCCAACTCCATGCCTTTCTGCTATTTTCCCTACTCCAGTCCTACCTCCTTTCTGGAAAAATTCTTCTCATCCTTCAAGGCTCACCTCAAAACATAATCCTCTCACTGATGCTTTTTCTCCAAATAAGGGAGTCAACTCCTTCTTTATAGCTCCAATAGCACTTTGTACAAAATTTGTTATATTATTTATTTGCAATGATATCTCCCTCACTAGAGTGCCAGCACTCCAAGAGAATCTACCTTACTTAAATTGTATCTAATCCAAGCCTGTATCCCCAATGCCTAATAATTATGCTTTGGTACTCAATAAATGTTGCACAAATAAGTGGTTCCAATCCTCTATTTATATCCTACCCTTCCTTCAAGGTCTCTTTCTTCCTATACAAACCCTTGTTAGACCATTCCAGTCCAGAGTCATCACTATCTCCGTTGAACCCAAAAGAGTCACTGGCTCTGTCACTTATCTAGCAATTAATGACCCATCCTTATGACATATATAAATAACTTCTCATGAATACTTATTTCTTCAAGGACCAAGTTTGTTTTTCATTTTTTATACTTTTGTTGTCTCCCTACAGTTCTTAGCATACAGCAGGCATTTAATAAATATTTTGCTATTTGATTATTCTGGTGTTCCAAAATAAATTTTACATAACATACAAGGATGCCCAATTATCTTCAGCTAATTTTATCTGTGTGTAAATAAACACTTCTATGATAAAATGAAATGAAGTCATATGACTGGTATTAAGATAAACCTCATTTAATAAATTAAGATTCTTTTCACCAAACTTTTCCTTACAATTCTTGCTAATTCATCGAATAGCTCTGGAACCTGAGCTTTTGCCTTAGTACTGAGCAGCTGTATTTCCTCCTTGGCATTTTCCTTCTAAGAAGACCATTACCACAATGTTCTCTCCTTTCCTCTCTTTCTCCCTCCCTCTATCTCTGTCTCTCTCTCATACACACACACACACACACACACACACACACACACACTTTTCTCTGTTCCCTCACTTTCTTTAGGACACATGGTACTGAAGATTTATTTTAGTATGCTTAACAGTTTAATGGGGGTGGAAGGAAGAAGAAAAATCATTTTCAAGAGTTATCTTTTTAGGGGCGCCTGGGTGGCTCAATCAGTTAAACATCTGACTTCAGCTCAGGTCATGATCTCAAGGTCTGTGAGTTAGAGCTCCGCACTGGGCTCTCTGCTGTCAGCACAGAGCCTACTTTGGATCCTCTGTCCCCCTCCCTTTCTGCCCCTCCCCTGCTGGTTCTCTCTTTCACACAAAATAAATAAATGAACTTTTTTAAAAAAAGTTATCTTTTTGGATAGGTAAGTCTGCAAAATAAATTTTGTAAACAAAAATTAAAATTCAAGTTGGTTTAAAATATGATGAAATAGAACTAGCAAGAAACACTGAAGTAGCCATGTGACCCAAAGACATATGTGGGTCATCTAAAAATCTGTAATGAAAATAAGCAATCCTAATAAAACTAAGGTACTAGACAATTCTTGAGCCAAGTGACCTAAGATTTATAAGCAGGACAGCTGGCAATAGAACCTAAATGAATGTTAAGTCTGCCCATCAGAAATGTATCAGCTTAAAAAACAACACACACACATACTTCAGCATTTTGGTTCAATCTGAAAGTCTGATCACCTAAGACATAAGATTAATATAACCTAGGAAATAAGGAAAAAATATTGAATGCAAAAGAAAGTGAGTCACATTGTACATACTAAATGAACATATACACAATATAGACAATGCACTCTAAGTGATAACGGTGAATTTTTTATATCAAGACTAACAGACCTAATAATCTCAAGAGACAATCAAGTTTTACAAATCTGGGACCTCATTTATATGGCAAAAAGCACTTAAAAGAAGTATTTAAAAATATCTGGAAATAAAAGGTAGCATCTGGACAATTCAGGTCAAGTAAATTGGCGGGGGAGGGAGAGGAGGGAGAGCAATATACATAAATTCAGGGTTTTATGCTTCAATTACAATACCAATTTTGCTGATGTGGCAGTAAGGCACTTAGGCAGATACAATTAGCCATTTTTGCTAGTTTGTTTCTATTTTATTTCCAACTTCTTATTTTAGCTGAAGAACAGAAAAATGCTTAACAGAAAATAGCTAAGAGGGCATATTATCTCACCTAAACCATTGGGTTACTGCAACTTTCAAACAGAATTTGACCTGAGCCAGCAGCAGCTGGAGTAGGCTCAGAAATGAATTTGCCTGAACTAACCAGGAAACCTAATCATCCATAATCAGCGATATAATAATTTCACTAAAAGGCTAATTACGTTAATACATGAATCACCTACAGTATTTCCAGATCTCAAACTTCACATGAAAGTGAACTTCAGGCACATGATCTTTAACACAGAAAGATCTATATCCCCTTCAAAACCGGCCTCCTAACTAGAAGTGTAAGAGCATAAAATTTAGAGACAAGAAGGAAAAGTTTCAGAAAGTAAAAGACTACCTGTATTCAATGCCAATGATGGTGTCCATAATATTACTACTATGAGATGGTATAGATCCAAAACTAGCACATACTAGACTTATAAGAAATCTGGATTTTAACAAGTTGAACCAGCACTGTGGTCATGTATTTTCTGGCAAGGGTGTTCTCTCTCATCAAGTAAAACATTATGGTACAATTACTGAAAGAAGGCAGGCAAGAAAGAAGCCTGAAGATGAAATCTAAAAATGGTTTCTGTATGAAAGGTGAATTTCCCAGTAATTTCTGAGGAAGCCAGAGCTGAGATGAGCAGGGCAAACTAGTCTGTTTCCACCATTTCTAAACATGTGATCCTTATCAGGCTTTCTAATTGCTAATGAATTCCATAAAGAAATCAAAATTGTCCTGGTGAAGAATATACTACCAAGCACATGAGATCTTATATCCATGAGCTCTACTTATAATTCTATAAATGTATAATTTTCCACACCAACAAGCTCTTTTCCTATTTACCTAAATCAAAGGACTTTTATTCCACACCAATAACCTATAAATATGACTGTTGTGGATTCACAACTCACCCCTAAGGAATATACCTTATGTTTGCAATCTTATTTTTACCGTATTAAAGCAGTACAGGGAAAACATTACCATATATATGACAAAAACCAAGAAGACTCACAAGCATAAGGATAGCAAAAACTTTGTTCGGGAATGTGACTAGTCCTAATAGTAGGGTGAAAAGTGCCCAGAGAAATGAACATACAACTCATATACCTACTCAGAAAAAGAAGAGACAGCCCATGTCTCTGTTCCCAACCCCCGCAAAACTTAGGATAAATGCCTGAACTACCAATCTTTTTTTCTCTTCTTCTCTTTTTACACAGATTTCTCAGGATTCCATAAACTCTTTAATCAGCTCATTTCAATGACTGGCCCAACTCGATATACCATTAACTTTTAAAAATTGTCTACATAAGCCTGGATACAAATCAGTGTTATCATTAAAGGAGGCTCAAATTGAAAAATTAAAATTAAAAAAACACAAAGGAAAAAGGTTTTCTTGTTCTTAAATATTTTAATGGAATCATTTCTGGTCAAATTGCAAAAAGTGGACTAACAGTGTTTAAACATTGTACCAGTATATTTGAGAAGCTGAATGAAAATGAACAAATGAAAGAAGTATCTACCTTTCCAAAATAAATGTAATACGATAAAGAAAACTTTATTCTAAAATGATGTCAATGTATTGACCAAGCTGCATATGGTAAATAAACATCATTTCAAATTCTGTTTTTCACCTCCACAGCAGCGTATGAAGTTGATGGGTTCTCCTAGAGAGCATGGAAATCTTAAGCAACAGTCAATTTGCCCTCAATTTCTCTATTTAAAATTTTTCTGCTGACCTGTTGTCGGTAAACATACATATATTCTGCCCACCTGAGAAATATTTAATTTTTTTCTATGGGTATGTGTTCACAAGGTGAGGGGTAACCCTTTTGGCCTCTGACCAGTGTTGACGGTTTTCTAAGTAAATGCTTTTTCCTATCGATCAGGTTTTTTGGGTTTTTTTTTTTTTTTCTTTATGCTGCCTTTTCTCCATCTTCTCTGCACTTAAAGCCAGGACCCCCAAATCCTGCCTCGTCTCTTCACCCTTGTCCAATCCCACATGGTTCCCCCAGTTTCCGCGTAGAGTGACACCTGAGGGCCAAGCGCGAACCCCTGCGGCTGGCGCTAACTAGGCGCGAATCGGGCGGACGGCTGTCACTGGGGAGCAGGCGTGGGCCAAAGCCGAGGTGATTTCTGACTGCTCATCGCCCGGCCCCGCGTGGCTGAAGGTCTCCGAGCCCCTCGGTCCGCCCAGGCAAGCCAGGCGTGCAGCTGTCGCGGAGCAGGAAGCTAATCGCGGCCTCTGGGCCGCTTTGACAGGCCCAGGAGGAAAAGAAATGGGCTCACTGCAGATCGGAGACTCACCCCCACAACTAGAAGACCTCGAGAGCGAAACCCCCGCCTCGGGCCTGAAGGCATGCGGGAGACCGCGGAGCCGCCGCTACCGACTCAGCCCAGCCCAGCAGGGGCCCGCCCAGGGGCCACTCCCCAAGGGAGGCAGCCAGTCACTCGCCCGCCCTTCCGGGCCCGCTCCGGAGGGGACGGTCTCCCGCCCGCCCTTACACACAGCTCCTCAGGCCAGGCCCCCAGGGCTTCGTCCACCTCTCACCTTTGACGACGCGGTCAGCCCCGGGAGGGGGCGGCGGGGGCGGGGGTGGGGGCGGTGCAGCCCGGGCCGGCTCCGGGGCGGCCATGCTGGGCCCGGGGCTCGGCTAGGCGCTGGGCCGGGCGGGGTTGGGGGCGGGGGCGGCGGCTACCAGAGCCAAGCGGCGGCGCCGCCGGGGAACATGGCGGACCCTCTTTCCCTACAGAGGGGCTAAGACCGGCATGCACCGCGCTTGCGGGGGCGGGGGCGGGGCAGACTCTAGGGACCTGGGCAAAATTACTGAGGCTGGGAGAGAAACAGGACGAGGCCAAGGGATCAGGTTAAAATTCTGGGCAGGCAGAAACAATAGACCGTGAAGAGGAAGGGCTATCTATTGCTAGTAGCTGCAGTGAATGAGCGCTAGGAAACATGACATTGGCTCTCATGGAGCTCCTAGTAAGATGGCGAGACTTATTCAAACCTGAGAATCTCCTACTAATAGAGAAACAAATGTATAACAATTTGACTACCAAATCTGAGTACTTTGGTTGGTAAGGGACAGGAAAATAGAGGAGGCACTGTAGGTTCTGGAGGGAAGTGACCGTTCAAAATGGAGTTTGAGAATCTATCTGACCCTTATGTTTAGAGCCTGGAATTGTCAAGAGTCTGAAGGCACAGGGTGAGAATATAGATAGAGCAGAATAGGCTCCAAGGGTTAAGAATCAAAATAGGTAAGGGGAAAGGGATGACAACCAAGGGATGTTCAAAGTATACACCTGAAAAGGACACAGCCTTCCTCTTGATCCATTCAGAAAATAGAGATTTGGGAGGCAGAGGGGTACATAGAGAAATTAGTTCCTCATAAAAAATATTTCATATGGTACTTCTGTGCACATACAGAATCTGAGCCCTGATGACTTACGGAAACTTTATAGGGATGGACCTTCATGGGGAAGGGGGTAGTGGGACAAGAACTGATTGTTCAATCAATAGTTACTAGAAGGTATGTGTATGACAGTAGGAGATGTACTGAATCACAGGGCAGAGACCAGCATAGCCACTAAGATCTATATATCTTGATGGCATACAATCCAAGTGGCATGAGAAATTCCTGCTATCCTCCTGAACATTAAATTCTCATAATCTGTTCATAATGGATGGTGTTAATTAGGTAAGCAGTGGTCCAAAGGTCTCAAAGAACACCTTTCTACCTCTTCTTTCTGTCAATTTCAGTGATCTTGAGACGTGGGATAAAAGAGGCGGGGAAGTGTCCAAAGGGTATTCTTTGCAAAGGGAGCCCACAAAATATCCTTTAGAGGGAGAATTGGGAGTGAGGCAGAGGTGAAAATGGCTGTTTCTGTGCAATAATTGTTCCTCTTCACCATCAATAGCTCTACCTGCTTCAATGATTTGAGGACCACCAGAGGAAGTACAGAAATTCCACAGGGAAGGCAAGGGTAGTGGCAGCCACGGGAAGAGAGCAAGGAAGGGATAGGAGGCACAAACTTGTAGAAGGAGGGCACCAAGAATACATAGATCAGCAGTGGGTTTCTAAGAGGGGTCTGAATCCCCAAAAAAATCTCCCTAAGGAGGGAAGGATAAAGCATGTAATGTTGTGTTTTTTAGCAGGAAAGGAATAGGAAATACACTAACAACAGTAATAACAAGGAAAGCCATTCTACTTTAGGGGCCCATTAATTCCTACCTTTAGTATATATCCAACTATTTGGCTCCTCACCTTCACTCAGTCAAAAGACACACACACACACACACACACACACACGTTTGTGCCATGGTCCTCTCTTTGGGAGCCCCAGTCCCCTGGGAATTGATATTTCTTGCTTATTCAGGCCTTCCCCTCCATCCCCGACATAAAAGAGCAAGAGCATACAAAAGGCATTAAATAGACAATTAAATCACAAGGAATTAAATACAACTATCTTAAAGATTTATTAATGAAAAATACTTTACAAAAACAGTATGTTTGGCCCTAAAATAGTTTAGCTGACTCTGAGGGTTTACAATGGTGACTGTGCAAGTGGCAGTAATGGCTCTGCTGCTGAGGACAGGAAGGTGTGTTAGTGTGCCTAACTCCGTCTGTTCAGAAGGGCAAATGTTACGTTGGCAGCTCTGCATTCTAGGCCTAAGGTGTCGGGGCACAGGGAAGGCTGACCGTTCATAATACCGGGGCAAACAGGCTGCCCTGAATGATGTGGTCAGGACCATGACCACACAACTACATGTCCCTCTGAGGATGAGATATGGGGAGACAGAAGGTCAGGTAATAAGGATAGGTAAGTAAAACAAAGAAGAGAAGTTGGCAGTATACTAGGGAACACAGGATAAAGGCTCAGGTGCAGGTGGGGGCATAAAGGATCCAGGAATAAAATGGTGACCCTAAGATCCTAAGAAATGACTAGTGTCTGGGGTAATATGGATTCATCTGTAAAATTGGCTCAAATAGAGCCCAAACCGCAGTTGCTTCCTTTTGCTAGGTGAAAGAAAATTGGAATTTCAAATATTCCCTCTCAAAGAGCCAGGTCTTGTTAGGGGTTCCTAGTACCCCTAGGACACTGCCAACTCTTACGTCGAGATGAGACTAGCACAACCCTAGCAGGGATGCAGGGTGCCAGCTCCTCCACAGTACAGTTTAACAGAGAAGGCTGTGGTTCCAGGAAAGGGAAGGGGTGACCCTTACCACCTATTGTGCTGCAGGGCCCTTGCCCTTATCTGCTCTCTTCCAGGAGCATCTGCTAGAACAAATAGAAACTCCTCTCCCCCTGTTCTCCTGTGCCCAGATTGTGGGGCATAACTGCTTTGCCTCCAGTCATCATCGGGGGGCATATCTACTCTTCGAGGACCAGGGGCTCGAGACCCAGGAGTTGGACCCAAATTCCAAGCTGACCTCAGGGGTTCATGAAGATTGTTTGATGGTGGAGACACAGGGTGAACATTGGGAGGGTGGGAGGATGAATGGAAAAGATCCCCCCAGGACTGAGCATGAGGAATCTGAAGGCCCTGGCGCCTTTCTGGTAGTGTGGCAGTGTGTGTCAGTTGAGGCGTGCACCCTGGAGTACTCAGGAATCTGGCCCCAACATGCTGGTTGGTCTCTGACCATGGTCCCCAAGAGGCATCTATTCTGGAAGGATGGGGGAGACTCTGGTAGTTCAGAGTCCTTCCTGTGTGCTTGACCCCCTGGCAAGTTTCACCCCTGTCACACATAGCCAGAAACTGCTGGACACTCCTCGAAGTTCCTGAAAAGAGAAAAAGAAACCCAAATATTAAGCATCTTCAGTAAACCATTCTCCTTCCCAGAGGATCATTCCTGGCTGTACCTCTCAACTCCCCACACCTCCAAGAGCATACACCTCAGGGGAAGAAGACTAGCTTTGCTTTTAATTTCATTTTTAAGAATTCTTAATATACATCAAAATCAAATCTCTTCCCTCCTACCTGGGTAAATGTTGCCATACTTCCACTTTACTCCACTATAATTCTTCCTCCACTCCCTCCCCAGGAATGGCTCCCTAATATTGCAAATGTATACTCAGTGTAACAACTCTACTCTTAGAGCCACCACTCCAAAACATCACTCTGCTTTTTTAATTTGGTACCTTCACTCTAGTTAATCTGTTTCTGCTTACATTCTTGCTCAGTCTCTGAGATCTCTTGTTTTTGTTCACACACTCCTACCACATATATAGTGTGGAATGCCTTTTCTACACATCAATTCCCCTTTACTTAAAAAAAACAAAACAAAATACATAATTTTTAAAAATCACTTCTAAAAAATACTTTACATTCTTTATTTTATAGGCCATCAACATCTGCAATATATTTTTATATGCATGCACATTCTGATTATTTCAGCTTTGAGCTCTTAAAGAACAGAGAGCTACCTTCTTTCTCCCCTATATTCACTATAACATTTAGTGCAGAACAGGCTGCACTAAAATACTGCCTGATGGATCAGATGCCCCTAACGACTGTCAAAGGGGGCTGGCTACCTGGCTGTTCCACTGAGTGATAGAAAGTTCATCTACCCAGAAGGCCTGCTTATCCAAACCTCCCTAAAATTTGGACACATATCAGCAATACTACTCTTCTGTTCTAGAACCACAACCACTCCCTGCCCCAAGGCATTTATATCTGTAAGCCAGGGTTTCTCAATCTCAACACTACTGATATTTTGAGCTGATACTATCTGTTGGGGGGGTGGGGGTGGGTGTAGGTAAACTGCCCTGTGCTTTGTAGGATGTTTAGCAGCATCCTGGCTTCCACTTAATTGATGCCAGTAGTACCTCCTATTTCCCATTGAGAATCATTGCCTTAAGCTATAGATTCAGCCTCTTCATGTGGAAGAAAAGTAGGAAATCTTAATACAGAGGGTCAAAGAAAGCCAAAAGGATGCTACCCACCTTCCCTAGGATTGTCTGGGTCTGTATATATGGCACAGGTATTCCATACATAGGGTCTGTCCAGGTTTCCCATTCATTCCTTGTCCTCCTGACTATACCTCAGCTGAGATTCAGGGGACAGTAGGAGAGAAACTAGCTAATAGATGACAGTTTTTGTTTTGGGAGGATCCTAAAGACTGAATATTAACTCCCCTTGGTCGCTTATAAGCTTATCATGATAGAGCCAGTTCAGTTTCTAAAGATCTAGACCAGAGTCCCCCAAATCAAAGAACCATGTTGCCCAAGTAATGATTCAATCACAATTCACCTAAACCAATGATTGATCTTAAAGTGGTAATTCATATCCCTTTACCACCCACCTTGGGACTCCCCCACCCCCAATAGGTATACTGATTTGATCTTTCTAGGTCATCCCTGAAAAGTACCACATTCTGGCACATAATATTAGATTTGGGGAGAGTTACCTGGGGGTCTATGGGGCTCCCCTGTCATGCTGGGCATCAAGACATCTGGGGACAGGAACTGTGGTTGGGGTGGGTAGAGTTGGGGACCAAGGAGAAACACAGGAGGGTCATGGATGACAGGGAGGGAAGAGGAGCTGGAACAACGGTGCCCGGTTTCCAAAGGCTTTTTCCTCGCATTTGATGAATCCTTATAGTGAGACAAGACAAAAAAAACATAAAGATGAGGATTAACACACAGCAGGATATGGTTGGGTAAACACAGTGAGGCAAGCAGGGGGAGATGGAGGGGATTAGAGTACCAATATGCCTAGCTCTGGAGAGGGACCCAATTGACTCACTCTTCCCATGAGCTCCTCTAGGGACATCCAGACCACTATGAAATGGAGACACAGAACTGCAGATCCTCTTCCTTTAACCTTTCTCATAGCCCTCACTTTCCCATTCTTTAATGCTAACAGTAGAATCAGACTGAGATAGAAATTTAAAAAGAGAAAAAAATAGGAAAGAGAAAAAAAATCAGAAAGACTGAGAGACTGAAAAAGAAAATTCTATACTCTCTCTAAATATTGGGAACTAAAAATGTATCTCCTTAAATATACAATCAAGAATTCTGCTACTCCACCATCTCCCCCGTCACTGCTGTAGTGCAGTCTCCTCTTTTGCCAGTCAAGTTTGTAACCACTGATGATTGTGTCAACGACTATACTCCACTAGTCATTCACTTTTGTGGCAAAGTCTCAGAAATAGCCCCTTTAATATTTGAAACACTAATATGTCCAAAATCAAACCAACATCAGTCCAAACTCCACCTCCTGGTACCACGTGTTCCTAAGTCACCTAGATTCAAATGCTGACATTGCCCTTGATTTCGCACTTCTCATTCACGATTCCTTTAGTTGCCTTTGTCAAGAACACTCATTTCTACCTATAGGTTTTATATTTAAACTCAACTGGACCACTCCCAACAGCCTCCAATCTGATCTTCCTATCCCAGCCTGCTACTTCCTCACTGTGGCCTGTTAAGTTCCTATGTGTAGCAATGGTGATGATCTTTCTCACTTTATCTCTACCATTCCTGTGCCTTTTTCACTGTAACTTTCTTAACTTTTCCCCAACACACCAACCTCATTCCAACTCAGAGCCTTTTCACTTTCTGTTTCTGTTACCTGGAATAGTCTTCCCATGGCTCACACCATCATATCACTGACGTCACTGATCAAATGTTACTTCCTTAGAGCTGATTTGCCTCACTACTGTATCAAAAGTAGCCCTGAAAATAACCACTATTACCTCTCTATTCCTTATCCCCTTGCTTTGTTCTATTCTTCTTGATCATACATTGTCTGGGGTTTACTTGTTTATTGTCTTTCTCTCCTGGTAGAATACATTTCTTTTTACTCCAGTATTCCCAGCACCCTGAATAGCACCTGGAACATTACAGGCACCTAATAAATAATATATTAAATAAAACAATCTATATACCAGTGTATCTTATTTCCTAACCAAGTTGTAAGCTATTCAAGGGCAAAATTTGTGTTATTTCATCAGTGTATGCTCATAGCAACTACCACAGCATGGAACATAGGAAGCATTTACCATATGGCCTAAGGACCAAGTGCCAGTCCTCTCAGCATGTGACATAGCCAACTATTCCTTTATTCTGCACAGAAGAAGTGATGCCACGCTGGTTTCCCTTTTACCTCTCTGGTCCTCACTCCTTTTAGGGTTCTTCAGATAAACCATTTAAATATGATATTCATCAGAGATATATCCTTCTTATAATATTCTTTCCTTCTTCTCACAATATTCTTTCCCTCTTTTCAAAGGTTATGATTCTTGAATCTTGGTTTCAAGCTTTTATGTGTCACATCCAAAGGCCTACCAGATATCTCCACTCAAATATAGTATATCCAAAATTATACATATCTCTTCCCTCAAGTACATCATTGTCAACCAATAATTCCAGGTTATCATCCTTGATTCTCCTCTCCCCATATGAATCAGACACCAAGTCCCAATGATTTTTACTTCCTCTTTGGCTCTCCAACATGTCCACTTCTCTCTATGCTCCCAAACTTCGTACTGTGGTTCATGATATGACTCTTAGTTATATTCTTTCCAGTCTCATTTGTTAATTCTGTCCAACAGAGTCCTCGCCAGACTCTAATCCTGCCATACCAAATAAACTTTTAATTCAATGAATATCTGCTTGAAGTCCCTTTACAGACTATATTCATTTTACTTCCTTCAGGAAGCCTTCCCTGATCCCTCAAGTCTGGTTTAGATGTCCCTTCTATTATGCTTCCATAGCATTAAATCCTATCATATTATAATTCTTTTATTTATCTGTCTCCCCAGGTAGACTGTAAGGGCCATGACAGCAGGGACTACATCTAGCTCACTCACCACTATATCCCCAGCACCAGGCACAATACCTGGAACATATGCTCAATAAGCATTTGTTTAAAAGAATGAGTCAGTGAATAAATAAATGGTATAGGAATCAGGAGAAAGAAAGCCAGCTCCCTAGAAGAGTAACAATTTGCTATTAAATTCACTAACAGTACATGAGAACAAATGTGAGGCAGACAAGACCACCTTCCCCAAAAAGAATGGCAAGATGTTCACAGTTGTTTAGGAACTTATGAACAATAACTTGGAAAAAATGACTGCTGTTTGGGAGGGAAAGTGGATCTGAAGGACTAGTGGAACAGAGACTTGGTTTTCTCTATGTACCCTTTTGTACCTTTTTATTTTTATATCATGTATCTAAAAAAAATTTTTTTTAATCTTTATCAAACTGACCTAGTGAACAAGCTTTAATGCACTAGAGCTTTGCATCCTAACCTCCATTGTAATGAAAACTCAATTTGCTTGGGCAAGTATGTGAAATTCTCAAAAGCATAATTTATAAAGCCAGCCACTGAAACTATCTGACTTTGTTGATCTCTGTTGACTTGGTTGTCCCTTTCACCTACAGATCACTGCATTAATTCCATATGAAAAGCCTCAAGGAGGAAGATTTTAAATCCCTTTCCTTTTCTTGCCAAGCACATGCTTTATTTTAGCATGAAAGCATACTAGATCCCATTCAATCATATACTGGAGTGGGGAGGAAAAGGCAAAAAAAAATATCTCATCCCATCTCTTCCCTTCCTTTGATTAGTACAATGGGTTTTGATCCAATCAGCAGCCATTGATTCTCACTCAGACTTCTCTCAAGGCTAATAGGACTCTTCTCACCCTAGGGAACCCTTTAATATGCCTTCCAGAACTGCTCTAGGGAAGGGACATCCCTCTGGGCTCTAACAAAATGTATGTCAATAAAGTAATGACTATGTGTCATCATTTTTGCTGAGTGCACATGGCTTTCCCCCAAATTACAGCTTTTAATTTCCCCTGCCCCTTCACATATAGTGTATTTTTACCTAGCAAAAGAAAGAGAGTGCTCTGAATAGAGACCCTGATTCTACTTACAAAACTGTGGGAAGAGACTGGAGCCTCGTCCCTCTCTGAGACAACTGTGCCACTGAGACTGCGTGAGATGCGGTGAAAGTTCTCTGCACCGTACTGATCATCCTCCCCATACTCCCTGCTGGGGCCTCGGCAAGGTGCAGCCTTCAAACACACAGACATACAGAGGCAGACACAAAACACCAGACCTATGGTTTTCCCACAGACCCTGTCCCCAGGGGTATGGGAGAAAATAGGGTAAGACTCACTAGTACAGACCTGAATTAATGTATTTGAAAGGTAGTGGCCATATGACAATCTTTTCTCATTCAAAAGAAGCCCCATCATTAACCTTGTTCTCTTCTAACAGCCCCACATTACCATATCCCTGCTTTACCACCAACTCTACCAGTTATATCTTTCCACACTTCCTGTCCCAATGCACCACCCCATGCCAGCACTTTAGGACCTGAGGCTGCTACCTGAGAAGCAGGCACTGTGCTGGCTTCATGGAGACTGTGCTCCATTTCTGCTGTTGGGGTCCTTGAGAGACCCAGGCCAGGGGCTGAGTGCAACCTCCTCCCCACACCATCTGCAGAGCCTGAGGAGGAAAACATAAATACAGGTTGAAGCCATCTCTTCTCCCAAAGCCTAACTTCAGCATGAGAGCAAGAAACTCAGTTCTTTTTTCATGAAATAACAAATAAGCATCCCTAAATCCAGTGAAGGATGTACTCCTGAGATGTAGAAACAGGAGTTTCAGAATACGGATAGTTTCCTATAGGCCACAAGAGTCTCAGAACACAGGCTTTAAAGAATATTGTTATAGAAGGGGCTCTGTGGACAGACAACTGAATGTCCCCATCTTGCCTTGTTTCATTTATGTAAGCACAATCAGCTTTACTTCTCTCAGACTTACGCCCAAGACTTAAAATATATACAGAGGAAATCGTCCAACAAAGTTGTTCTCTAGAGCATCTGTGATGACAAAGGGAACATTATCTTCTGTCCAGTTAGAAATTGAAATGAACACAGTAATCATCTATCAAACCTCCTCATATTATATAACAGGAAAATGAGTTCCAGGGTCTGAAAGGTAGTAAGTAGATTAACCAGAATTAAAATTCAAGTCTCTTGATTTTCACTTCCTATTACTATGAGTAGGAGCTCTTCAACAATATTTTATATGTGTAATGCTCTTTTATTTCCCCATTGGCTTCTCTCAATCACTAAATGCTTAAATTCTGAACCATTACTAAATGCTTATCTCTTCCTCAACATCTTGCTAGATTATTAAGAGCTGCTCCAAACTGGATATGTGACTCCCAAGGGGCTCGCCCCAATACAACTAATTAAGTCTTCCATTCTGAAAATGCACATGCCCTTGACCTACATTTGGTGTATATGTCTATCACCAATTCATATCTTGATTTGGTATTTTGATTCTAATATATGTATCTGGCTAAAGGAGGATATTCCTGATACTAATCTAAAAGATCAAGCTAAATATTACTTTTAGTATTTCCTGGTACTTAAATGCAGAGGTTCCAATACCACCTGAGATTCATCTAGGAGCTTTTAAAAATACAGATTCCTGTACCTCTCCACAGCCCTGCTGAATCAGAATCTTTGTGGTGTGGAGTCTGGGAATATTTCTTTTTAAAAGCTTCCCCAAGGGGCACCTGGCTGGCTCAGTCAGTGGAGCATATGACTCTGGATCTCAACGTTGTGAGTTGGGAGTAGAGATTACTTAAAAGTAAAATCTTTAAAAATCAATAAATAAAATAAAATAAAACAAAACAAAACAAAAGGATTCCCTGAAAAGCATAGGAGAATATCCTCAAACATTGTTGAAGAAAATTTGAAATTTTATAGTCTTCTTAAAAAGCTGTTTAGAAATATCCATTAAAAATGAAATATATTTACCCTTTTATCCAACAATCCTACTCCTGGGAATAAGAAGCAAAAATACCAGTTTACTGAGGCATTATTTAAAGTGGCCAAAAAACTAGAAATAAAGTAACACCCATTTATAGCAGGATGGCTAAATACACTATGGTATTTTCAATAACAAATATTGCCCAGGGGCACCTGGGTGGCTCAGGTGATTAAGCTTCTGACTTCAGCTCAGGCCATGATCTCACAGTTCCTGAGTTTGGCCCCACACACGTTGGGCTCTGTGCTGACAGCTTAGAGCCTGCTTCAGATTCTGTGTCTCCCTCTCTCTCTGCCCCTCCCCCTCTTGCACTCTGTCTCTCTCTCAAAAATAAATAAACATTAAAAAAAATTAAAAATATTGCCCAGCCACTAAAAATAATGAATTGAGTTAAACTAGATGACTTAGAGGGATTTTCATAAAGTATTGTTAAGTTAAAAGGGAAAAAATTGGGGCATCTGGGTGGCTCAGTTGGCTAAGCACCTGACTCTTGATTTTGGCTCAGGTCATGATCTCCTGCTCATGAGATCGAACCCTGTGTTGGGCTCTGCACTGTGCACAGCCTGCTTGAGATTCTCTCTCTATCCCTCCCCTACTCATGTGCGCGCTCTCTCTCTCAAAATAAATAAATAAACTTAAAAAAGGGGGGGGGGGATCTGTAATACTAACCCTAGGCAAAAAAACCAAAAAACCAAAAAACCAAAACGTATATTTAGGTCTACATAGGATTATATCAACAGAAAAATACATAAATATGCACATTAGATTACTACCTGGGAAGGTAGAGGATAAAAGGCAGGAGGGACTCATGCAAGGGGATCAGAGATAAACAGAAAAATGTCTGTAATAAAAACAACATGTGTGCTGTCATCCCATTTATATAAAATTATTTCTGTGTTTTTTTAAAAAACACTCCTCAGCTGACTCTGATGGGCAGCCAGATCTAAGAATTATAGCTGTAATGGTTAGAATTTGGTGCTCCTCAAGTAAAGTCAAGTGTGATTCCTAGACAAGGTGGTAGCCACTGGAACCTTCTGAAGGGAATAGACTTTTTTTTTTCATTTTTTAAAGTTTATTTACTTATTTTAAGAGACAGAGACAGCGGAGTGGGGGAGGCGCAGAGAGAGAGAGAGAGAGAGAGAGAGAGAGAGAGAGAATCTCAAGCAGGCTCTGCACTGCCAGCACAGAGCACAACGTGGGGCTTGAACTCATGAAACCGCGAGATCATGACCTGAGCTGAAACCAAGAGTTGGACATCTAACTGACTGAGGCACCCATGTGCCCCTGGGAATAGACTAATTCTTTTAAAGATATTTCAGCAGAGGTGAAGGTGGCCACCTATAAGGAGCTGAGGGGATTTATGGATTTGACAGAAGGTAGGGTTAAGATGTACTGCTCAATAGTAACAAGAAGAAAGCCTACCAGACATCATGCACTTCCTGATATAGAAATACAAAGTACCATCTCTGAAATCTTATTTAAAAATATTGGTGGGGCGCCTGGGTGGCTCAGTCGGTTGAGTGACCGACTTCGGCTTAGGTCGCGATCTTGAAGTCTGTGAGTTCGAGCCCCGCATCAGGCTCTGTGCTGACAGCTCAGAGACTGGAGCCTGCTTCAGATTCTGTGTCTCCCTCTCTCTCTGCCCCTCCCCCACTCATGCTCTGTCTCTCTCTCTGTCAAAAATAAACAAACATTAAAATAAATAAATAAAATAAAATAAATAAATATTTTGGGGGTGACTGGCTGGCTCAGCCAGTAGAGCACATGACTCTGGATCTTGGGGTCATGAGTTCAAGCCCCACTTTGGGTATAAAAATTACTTAAAAAAATAAAATCTTTTTTTTTTTTAATTTTTTTTTTTTTAACATTTATTTATTTTTGAGACAGAGAGAGACAGAGCATGAACGGGGGAGGGTCAGAGAGAGGGAGACACAGAATCTGCAATAGGCTCCAGGCTCTGAGCTGTCAGCACAGATCCCGACGCGGGGCTCGGAACTGTGAGATCGCGACCTGAGCCGAAGTTGGACGCTTAACCGACTGAGCCACCCAGGTGCCCCCCAAAAAAATAAAATCTTAAAAAAAATTGAACCTGATTTTAATTAAGCCTCTACCCCTAATTACCAGATCACAGAAAAACAGGGGCTAGAAGAACATGTTTTAAAAAAGAAAAAAACTACCAGAATATAATCAGTAAAATCTAGAATGTGGATTTGACAAATGACCAAATCTTCCATAAATAAATTACCGGACAAAAATTTTATAGGCTAAAAAAAGCCTTGAGACATATCAACCGAATGCAATGTGTAGATCTTGCTTGAATACTAATTTGAAATAAACCAACTGTGAAAAGACATATATGGCACAATTGAGAAAACGTGAATACTGGCTAGTTACTATATTACATTAAGAAATTATTGTTAATTTTCTAGATATAATAAAATTATAGTTTTGCATTTAAAAAGAGTCACTATTTCTTAGAGATACATTCCATATTATGTATGGATGAAATGATATAATGTCTGGAATTTGCTTTAAAATAATCCAGTAGAGGAGTGCCTGGCTGGCTTAGTCAGTACAGCATGCAATTCTTAATCTCAGGGTCATGAATTCAGGCCCCACACTGGGTGTAGAGATTACTCAAGGAAATAAAAATAAAATAAAATAAAATGACTAAATAAATAATTAGATAGATATTAAAATAATCCAGTAGGCAGAGGCTATAGGTAAACCAGAATTGGCCATATGTTGATAACTGGCCAAGATAATCACTATGGAAGCTAGTCATAAGTAGCTAGTCATAAGTACTAGCTTATTGGACAGCTATTGTAACATTTACTCTTACTCATTACTTTTGAATATATTTGAAATTTTCCCTAACAAAAAGTTATTTTTTATTTTTAAGATAATGTCTGCCTAACTTCAAAATTCTATGAAATTTAGAATAGAGGTCAAGGACAATGTTTATATACAACTCTTTAGGAACTATAATCATGTCAAAATTAATCTGGTCACAAAACACCATATACTATACGATTCCATTATATCATATGTCCAAAATAAACAAATATATAGCCAAAAACTAGATTAGAGGTTGCCTGAGGCTGGAGGAGAGAGGGGTAGGGGGGATAAGGAGTGACTACTAAGGGGAATAGGGCTTCTTTTTGGGGTGATTAAAACACTTTAAAACTGATTGTGGTGGGGCACTTGTGTGGCTCAGTTGGTTAAGCATCTGGCTCTTGATTTTGGTTCAGGTCATGATCTCATGGTTTGTGAAATTGAGCCCTGTGTCAGGCTCTGCATTGACAGCGTGGAGCCTGCTTTGGATTCTCTATCTCCCTTTCCCTCTGCCCCTCCCCTGCTCACATTCTCTCTCTCAAAATAAATAAACTTAAAAAAAAAAAACTGATTGTGGTGATAGATGGGCATATATATATGTGAATATACTTAAAAAACACTGAATTATACATATTAAGTAGGTGATTTGTATGATATGTAAATTATATATCAATAAGGCTTTTATATTTTTTTAAGTCATAAGTCAGATAGAGAAAAACAAATACTATATGACCTCACTTTGTGGAGTCTAAAAAAAGCTAAATTCATTGAAATATAGAATGGTAGTTGAGGGGCACCTAGGTGGTTTAGTCAGTTGAGCATCCAACTCTTGATCTCAGCTTGGGTCTTGATCTCAGGGTTGTGAGTTTAAGCCCCGTCTGGGGCTCCATGCTGGACTTGAAGCCTACTTAAAAAAACAAAACAAAACAAAACAAAAGAATGGTAGTTGGCATGGAGTGTGGGGGAAATGGGGAGATGTTGGTCAAAGGATATAATCTAATTAGAAGATGAATAAATTCTGGGGATCTAATGTACAGGATCATGACTATAGTTAACAATATTGTATTATTTACCTGGAAGGTGCTAATAGAATAGATCTTAAATGTTCTTACAAAGAAATTGCAATTATGCGTGGTGATGGTTGGGTTAACCAACCTTACTGTCGTTATCATTTCACATTATATATATGTCAAACCATCACATTGTACACCTTAACCTTACATGTTATTTGTAAATTATATGAATAAAGCGGGGGCGGGGGGAGAGATGCTTTGTAATTTGCTTTAGTAATTTGATGCTTAAAAAATGCTTTACAATAGGGGAGCCTGGGTCGCTCAGTCAGTTGAGCATACGACTCTTGGTTTGGCTCAGATCATGATCTCACCATTTGTGAGATCAAGCCCCAAGTGGGGCTCTATGCTGGCAGCCCAGAGCCTGCTTGGGATTTTCTCCGTACTCTTTCTCTGCCCCTCCCCCCACCCTGAATAAATAAATATATTTTTAAAAATCTAAAAAAGAAAAAAATGCTTCACAGTAAGATAAAGAAGTACTCCCCTAAAGATATAGTCTATCATATACAGATCCTAATTGGCACTGTCCTTCATTACCTACTTCCTGATTTATTCCACCTGATCCCTTCTTTATGTTAATAAAGGCTAGTCTGGTTTGACAAGGATTTTAAGAACTGACTCATCAGATGGATATTTTAAATTAGTTTTTGTTCACTATTAAGCAAAAAAGTACTGTTGGGTATGTACTCTTTGAAATTGTTTACAGAAGTATAATCTTCCTGAAGGCTAATTTACCAGTCCATATCAAGAGATTTTTAAAAGTATTTAACCTTCAACTAGCTATTATCCTTATAAAAATTTATTTGGAAGAGCTCATCAGAAATGTGCCCAAATACAAAGATATTCATCATCAGTTTATCTAAAAATTGGAAGAATTCTAAGCAAAGTATATAAAGTATCATAAAATTGTTGAATATATGATACATTCATATGCAGCATATTGTAGTCCTTAAAAGTGTTTCAAAAGAAAAATACTAATGGATATATTGTAAGACTATCATGGGAATAAACTACATACATATATTGTAACAATTTGCTTTTTATAAAAACAAAACAATATAAATATAAATACTAAATATAAATATATAGTATATACGCATAAAAAACAAAGCCAGAAGTAAACTCATGAAATTAGTAGTGGGACTATCAATGATTTTTGTTAGTTTATATATTTTCAAAACTATCCACAATGAAAAATGTTCCTATTTTGGGTAACATAAGAATTTTTTTTATTTGGGGTTTTTTTGGTAATATAATACTTGACAGTTTAATTTTAATTGCAATATATTCTTTTATATGTGTTTATTATTAAAAAACTTGACATTTGTATTTTCTTTCTCCCTTAGATAGGAAGCTAATTGAGGAAGACACCAGCTTTTCCTCATTCTTTAGAATCTTCCCATCCTGCCCTGTCCCGTGTACCTAAGGAGAATTTTAATAAACATCATTGCAAAGTCTACACTGTGATGCATATCCTAAAAAACATATCTTAATATCAAATCTTATATTTATGTGACACCCTCCCTCCCCAATAGCTTCTGGGAATAGCTTCTAGGTACTGTATATACCTGTATGGCTGTATTTAAACATCAACTGGCGGTATAACCTGTACTGTTATGGAAACTGAGCTAAAGATAAAGTTCTCTGAGTTCAATTTCACAGAATCATACATATCATTTTCAGAGTTGGAGGGCATCTTGGGACAGCTGGGCGGCTCAGTCATTTGAGTGTTGGACTTCAGCTCAGGTCATAATCTTGAGGTTTGTGGGTTCGAGCCTTGCATCAGGCTCTGTGCTGACAGCTTAGAGCCTGGAGCCTGATTTGGATTCTGTGTCTCCCGCTCTCTCTCTCTCTCTCTCTCTCTCTCTCTCTCTCTCTCTCTGCCCCTCCCCCACTCATGCTCGCTCTCTCTCTCAAAAATAAATAAACATTTATTAAAAAAAAAAAGAGTTGGGGGCGCCTGGGTGGCGCAGTCGGTTAAGCGTCCGACTTCAGCCAGGTCACGATCTCGCGCTCCGTGAGTTCGAGCCCCGCGTCGGGCTCTGGGCTGATGGCTCAGAGCCTGGAGCCTGTTTCCGATTCTGTGTCTCCCTCTCTCTCTGCCCCTCCCCCGTTCATGCTCTGTCTCTCTCTGTCCCAAAAATAAATAAACGTTGAAAAAAAAAAATTAAAAAAAAAAAAAAAAAAGAGTTGGAGGGCATCTTTAAAAAGAAAATCATTGAACCAATTCTCTAATTTTGCAGGTAAAAACTCAGCCGTGGAATATCAAGTGACTTGTCCAAATTTATACTGACAGTTAATGATGGAACCAGAATAGTTCAGGCTTTGGAGTTCTTAAGTATATCAATCTAAGTTATAAATATTCTTCATGTCTACAATTTCCAGAACAAGTCTGTGAAGTACATTTAAGGTACAGACTTCATTCTTCACACAATATAATCTAATGGATAGCCAATGAATGGGTACCCTACAAGCATACAACCTTGAATATTTTAAAGCTGGTAGTTGCTGAAGGGATCAGGGAAGCTCTTGATATTTCTGATTCAGTATGATCTAGAAATGCCACTTTACAGATCTGGCTCAATGTGGACACCCTCATTGCAAGTTGGATCTGGAAGCTAGATCATGGATTAGTTCAGTTCCCTCCTGAGCCATAAAAGGATGACTTTTCTTTTCAGCCTCCCCTACTTCAGGCTGAGTCTCTCTCAAAGACCTATGAACCATTCCTTAGCACAGAATGCCCAGAAAGCACAACAGCCCTGGCATATACTCATTGGTTTCTTCCTTTAGAAGGAGGGAATTGGACAATTAATGATTATTCTCTCCCCATTTTCCACTATAGCTAGAAAACGAGCTAGCTCTTGTCCTAAAGTCTTCATAAATAAAGTCAGAAGATCTACCACCTCTTAGCTAGGATGTTATTTGGACAGAACACCACCCCTCTTCTTGTTCTGCTTTCGGCTTTTATATGTCTCCCACTCCCCCTGCCCATTGTTACATTCTTACCTGTTTGGTTAAATGAATGCCAGGCCACATCTTGCTGCCCCCATCCAGAACAGCCAGCTTGAGAAGCCTGAAGACTGGCTTGGTAGAGAGACTCCAATTCTGAGGTCTCCTGCTCTGTGTCTTGGTTCCAATGTGGATGCAAAAGGATGTGGTTTCTTTCTGGATAGGCTACACAGGTATGGGAATCATGGGGGGGGGACTTCATTCCTGGCCCAGGGACCCCATGTTTAAGCTGAGAATCACAGAGCCTTGTGACATTCACCCAGGAGTCCAAAGGCAAGGAAGTCCCCAAGTCGACACTGCTGCCCAGTTCCTTAGGCCTAGTGTCTCTAACTTGAGATGGCTTTCCTTGATACATGCTTGGATCTGCCAACCTGGGCTGTCTTCCCCTAGAAATTTCACTATTAAGCAGCCCAGAGTTCATGGCAAGAGAAGGATAATCAGCAGGTTCTTCCCAGGAAGGTAGTCTGTCCCTCCCATCCAAAGAGGGTTGTTGTTGTTTTGCCCAAGGCCAATGGCCTTTCCCTCGACCCTGTGGGAAAGGAAGCTTAGAGTCAGAAGGGGAAGAGTTCTTTCTTAGACTGGTTGGCAAACTTCTATCCTGGGAACCTGTGCCATCCCTTGTGGAGGCACCTTGCATCCTCTGGAATTGCTCTGCTAGAGAACGGACAAGCCCCTTTGTGCTTGGAAACTCTGGCCTATAGGGATCCTCGCTGCCAGCATCCACTTTTGAAGTCAACAAGGTTTTGAGGCTTTTGGCTTGGAGGCATTCGTTAGTCTTCTGCACAGTATCAGGAGAGTGAAGCATAGGTGAGGAAGCAGCAGGCATTACAGTGTGGCAGGCCCTGTACAGGGGAAGGCTGGACTGAGCTGATGAACTTGAAGGACTACAGCCTAGTCTGTGTGCATCTCCTCTCTCAGAGGTGTCTGTTCCAGTTGAGTGTGACCAAGGCATCACCTGGGATGAGACAATAGGGTCCCTCTTTTCTTGGAATGGCTGTTCTTGATCAATTCCTCTTCCTTCTTGTGGGAGGAACCTGGTACAGCTGCTGTTGTCACCCTTGTAGCCTTGCAGCTTACTCTCTGGTACATCTAATGGTTCCCAACCATAATGAGCATTCTTCTCAGTCCTCCCTGGTGTTTTAGGTAAGGTCTCCCTGTGGAGCGTAGAGGGGTCAATGCTATCCTCAACTGAAGTCAGAAGGTTTGAGGCAGACCTACTGGGGGAATTGTGCTGTGGGGCAGACAGGGCAGATGACTCTGGGAAGAGTGATGAGTGTGACTCATGGCAGGAAGCAGGTGAGTGGATGAAAGAACTGGCCCCAAACTCTGTATTCGTGCAGGGTTCTAGTTGAGCCTCCCGGCTTAATAATACTTGGAGCGGGATAGGCTGTTCACTGAAATAAATGGAGAGAGCCAGTCATAAGCTGCCTTAAATGACAAGATCACTTACAAAAAGACCTGTTCATCTGATTCCCATTTCTAGCCATTCACAGAGGGAATGGTAAAAATAAATAGAAAGACAAGCACAAGTACAGTCAATGGTTCAGAGGTTCAAAAGAGAAGGCAGGCACATGGTCAGCTCACACCCAAGCAATAGGTAATATTAATTCTCTTTATTAAATACCCTCACCAAAGCTGCACACAGTAATATTAAATGAAGTCTTTGTCAATATTCTTCACTACCTGTAAAATCCCATTCCAATCATATTCTTCTTGCAAATTAAAAAAACAAAAATTGCTAGTCCCACATGCAGATGACATGAAGGTGAGCAAAGCCTAGAAGTCACTCATACCTAGGGTCCTGAGAGGCAGACCAGCCCAAAGAACCAAAAGCCACATTTACAGAGTACAGGGTGATTTTGGTTCGTGGGATTACACAGAATTCAACTACTTCAAGTGTGTTTTCATAATCTGGATTTGGTTGTATTATTCACTGAGATATTTTCCCAAAGTAATACACTGTGACTCTCCAAAGATTTGGGAGTGAGACTAGGAATTAACTGCATTTACTCAGTTTCTTACTAATAGTTTTGTATTTCTGACCTAAAAAACTCAGTGTTAGAAGCACTTAAATAAAACCTCAATTACTTACATCAAGTGGCATAAGTTTTCTAGAGAGAGTTTAGTTGCCTATATTGCTTATATTCAAAACGTATCTCTGATCAGATTCGCAGATCATCATTCAACTACTAGAGTACACAGTAGGAGAAAAGAAGAAGGAAGATCTCAGCTATTAGCATTAAATTTGAAAGAATACACTCTCAACTTCTGTGGGTAGAACCACCCAGTCACCCTTACAACATCATGAAGACTGCGTCCTTCTACTTCCACAGGGGACCTAATGGAGTGAAACAGACCTGGATTTGAAGTCCACCCCTCTACCACTTACTAGCTGAGTAACCATGGGTACCTTATGCATTTTATCCTCCCTGAGCTTGAGTTTCCTTATTTATAAAATATTACTAAATAATAGACTAATAGTCCCTATCTCCTAAGGTTATTGTGAGAATTAAAGTGTTTAGCTTAGTACCTGGACATAGGCAAATGTTCAGAAAATGTTAGCTGCTCTTATAATATTTATATTCTGAAAACTACTCAGGCTTATTAAAAGCCAAAATTAATTTTAACTTAAACCTACATATTGTAAGTAAGAGCCAAATTCCAAGCTAAAGTGTGAAAGCTATACCAGTGGCCCTGGGGAAGTGCTGCCCATAGGAAAGCAAAACAAAGGGAATCTTTGTGTCTCTTCTCTATGGTTCAATTAGAGCAAAGTATACTGCTTTCTCTGCTTCCATGAGGGACAGAAAGCACTGAAATCCCAAAACAAATCACATGGTTTTTACTGCAACATGGAACAGTTCAGATTGCCATGTCTGAGAACATAATATGTACATATTTAATAATCACATTATTATACCAGTCCAAGGACAAAGTCACCCACAGGAAATATGGACAAATGGTCTATTTATTATGCTATACTTTCTGTATCTTTCTAGGAGCTATTAAGAAAACGACTGGCAGTGGGATGAGTTTTCTGTGTGTCTAATCTGAGAAGAAAATATTTTCAGAGGACTCTTCTCTCTCCTCTGTAGTCACCAAGACTAGGAGAGTTCTGACTATGGAGCACCCATGGTCATGTCCTCCCCTGGTGTCCATAAACTACAGTGGATCCCAGGCACTACCTTGTTGGCTGAGGGAGGGCCGCCCCCTGTGAAGGGGGGCAGGCTGAGGGCTGCGACGGCTGCGGCGATGATGATTGCTGCTGCTGCATGCGATCCTGCAGGCTCCGTGCTTTTCGAATACTGATTTGCAACTTCTTATCGACTAGGGCTCTGCTGTGCGTGCTAGAGCTGGCACCATGCAGGGCAAGTCTTAGTTTAGCTAAAATGCAAAAGAAAATATAGCAGAAACAGAACACAAAATACAAACAAAAATAAAAATAAAATTGAACCAAAAATGAGCAAAGATATGCAGTAAAACTCAAAATGTGCAGCAGGAATGCAAGGCATGGACCATGCACATACTGTCCAGGGTACAGAGCTGGCTCTGGCTATAAGGAACATTCATGGAAGCCATGGAGGCCAAACAGATTAATCCAAATTTAAAAAAACAAACAAATAAAAAGCTAAACTAAAATGAGTTAAGAAGATAAACTGGTGCTTCCATCTTAGAGACTGCCACTCTCATCCTTTGCAACTGACCTGTCCGACTCTGGTCTCCACACTTTGCTCCCAACTTCCCCTTCCCGACAGTCAACAGCAGAAATAAGATCCAAATCTGCATCTGTCTTTACAGAACACAGCTTCTTGTGGGTCACATTTAAGAACCAGATATAAATGCTAAGCCTTAGTCCTTCACTGTAACCTTATGGTGCAGCATACCAGGAAAGCAAGGGAAGAACATGAATCATATATGCAGTGCAAAGTCACAGGCCTGGGAAATCACAGCCAATATATTCATTTCTTCTTGCCATAAGCTCCACCTAACTAGTCAGTGACTAGAGAAAGAACAGACTAACCTCAAATCTGACGTCTAACTTGGGATAAGAAGGTAGGCATGGCTGGATAGTTCATCTACAGACTCCTGATGAGGTCATTCCAGTAAATATCCATGGGCCAGATGACAGCGCAGGGCACACTTAAAAATCTGAAGGGCAACAATAGCTAAAGGGCCTCAGTTTGGGAGACTGACAGTGAGGAGACATAAAAGCTGTTTTCATCCCAACTGAGCGATGACACTAATAATACCTATCTCAAAGTTAGTCAAAATTGCCATAGCTGTAGCAGTTAGAGTTACTTACAGATAGCTTCGTTACAGAGAGCCAAAGCTGCAGCACAGTCTCCCTTCTGTTCCAGATGCAGCGACTCTTCAAACACTGAATCTGCCTCTCGCAAGGACCTCTCAAAGCCGTCACTCCTCCCTGAAAGGGCCAGTACTTTTCATTTTCATTACAATTTGTTCCACCTTTTTCTATGTAGTATTGTTTCCCTTAAGGGCACATAGATCCTTGCTGTTGAGCCTTTGATCTACCCTTATTCTAACTCTCCATTGCTATGAAGAAGTCTCTGAAACATGTAGGACATCCATTTTTGCCTTAACCAAGACATTGCCAAGGCCATGAAAAAGGAGTATGTCATTGTCCACCACATATTCCAACTCCAAGAGCTCTTAAGGGGGTCCCTCCAGAAAAGAACACCGTATTGTCTACAGCAGAAGGGTGGATTCTTATGCCTGGAACTGACCTGTTTCCACAGTGCAACAAGATACATCTTGCCAACCAGTGTCAGAATGCCCCAGATCTCTACAGAGACCTCTACTGCTGTGTTAAGGCAAAAGTGGCTTCACTACTCTGTGGAAAGCCATCTGTAAAATTTCTTTCCTACATCAATTCGCAGTCCTCTCTGTACCACCCTCAACTGGAAAATTAGTACACCTCTTGGGCACGGGTGCTTTACAGTTCCTAACCTCAATATATCCACCAGGGCAGTTGAACAGCCTTTGTTGTTGGTTTGCAACCACATTCCTTTCATCAGCACTCCTAAGTATTTTCTTTTATCATGCTCTTGCTTGCCAAACCTACTGCAAAAGTCACTTTCCCATAGAGGGAGCATGAAATATTCCTTCCTCCCCTGAAAGCAAATGTGTACCAAAGCAGGTGCAAAAGAGTTCAAGTACAGTGCCAGATGAAAAAGCAAGTACTGCAAGGTCAACTTTTGTAAAAGAACGCTCAAGTTTATGTGTCCCCTTGGCTCTTACTCACTCATAAACTGGTAGTAAGCTGTATTGTAAATTCACTCACAATGGTGAATTTTGGTGAGTTTTCACATGCTCACAAGAAAAAAAATATCAAAATGTCAGTCATTTCTCCCATAATCTCCCCATCTTCCACTTACCTCCAACTTGACATGGTAAGAAAGGCTCTTCCATACCCCTAACATTAATTTCCTAATTCACTGTGGCCTTTGGAGAGCAATGGGAGGGCAGTGAAGTAGTAAGTTGGTTCTGAAGAACTTGGCATTCAGGTTCTATCCCACATCAAGAGATCTGATACCTACCCTCCAGGCCTAAGGTCTTCTCATAATATTTGACAATTGGATCTATATAATCTTTATAAGGAGAGATGGTAGTGAGAGCCATCAAAACAAAAAAGTTTCTCTATAGATATACAGGCACACTACAATTGATCACTGTACTAGATTTTAATTCTAATCCTCTAGAATCTTAGCACTCCATTCCTTGCTCTTCCAGGAGATTCTGAATCAAAGTGTATGAAGAATTAACAATGAAATGTGGCCAGGATTCCCTCTCAACTTTCATGTACTGCCCAACTAACAAAGGAAGGAAAAAAGGTAAGGGAAGGAGATGAGTATAGAAGCATAATAACCCCGAGACCCCAGTGTAATATAGCTTGAGGACAAAAAGGGAGAGAAGACTATCCAAATGTAGGGACAGCTAAGGAACTAGGAATTTAAAACTAATTTGGAAACAGATACAATGCCTTGGGAAATAAAAGGCAACAATTACCTTAAATCAAAAGACAATAGGATTAGAGGAGAAGAATGGCCCCAAATAGGCCCCCAAATTAGCCCAGTGGGAAGTGGGAAGTGGTCAACAAGAAAGCAGCCACCCAAAATAGCAAAGACTCCTATTCTTTGCACTATTTTAGCATAATGTTACATCTGGGGATTCTGAATAATAAGAATAATAAATTCATTTTATAGAAAGATACAAGTTCCAGGAGCCTATTTAAGGTATAACCCCTACTTTTCCTATTTTAAACTCCTATTTTGAAGACTAATCTCTTTCGGTACAAAAGGACATCCTAAAGCAGTGAAAGGAAAAAAAAGTAACTAGTGTGGGGCAGTTGGAGAAGCATCATAAAGTCCACAAAAATTGTATGAGATTGGGAAATGAATCATCAGAGGATCAAAAGTCAATCAAGCTCTGTGTTCTTAGAACCTGTTTGGTAGACCCACTTCCTTAAAGCTCCAGGTGGGAAATTTCAAGGGTGTATTTCCGCTGAGCAAGTAGAATTTCCCTTATCAGTGTGGCTTACTCACTGCCCTGTTCTGCTATTTCTGAATTGTGATTAGCTTTATTTACACCTTCTACAGTAGAGATGTGCATGGGAAATATTTTTATGAATAATACTATCTCTCATCATTAGACTTTTAATAGATGAGCCCCAAATCAGTGCCTGTCTTCCAATCAACAGGCTTGTCACCTCCTACTTCAGCTAGTTCTCACTAAAATGAGTGAATTATGATAAAATACAACTTAGCTAAACAGAAGACAGGAATTTATAAGCCTGAATATTTTTTTCTTTCCTCTCTTCTCTGTCCCCATCACCCATAACCTAAAGTTCAGAACAATTACCCTGATTCTGCAGTTCATCCAAGTCCATGAAGCGACTGGGATGAGGGTTAAATCCTTTAGCTGCCTCTAATTCCTTTTCCCGTTTCCTGCGAAGTTCCTGTTCCTGGGCCCTCCTGGCCACTTCCTCCTGCAATTCATCCAGCTCGCTTTTGGAAGAGAGCTCCCCACCTGGAATACAAGCAAGGGAGAAGAGAAATTGCCACATTTCCATAACTAATATGAAGCACCTGCTGCATTTATGGCCACTGCATTGCCTTTCCTTTAGAAGTCTTTATTCGTTTTGGAATTCATGTTTTGGATAGTGATTTCCATATCAGATTCAGGGTGAGATCTGGGCTATGAATTATAATGATAATGATGATAATGATAAAATATTTATTGAGTGGCTTTATAACAACGATAACAATATAACATTTGTTGAGCATTTACTATATGATGAGCACAGTTTTAAGCAGTTTTACATTCATTATTTAATTATCATGACAAACTATGAAGTAGATCCTATTATTGCCTACATTTTAGGAAAGAAGAAACGGACACACAAAGAATAAATAACTTGCCATGACAACGATAATAAATGATGGAGCTGAATAAAGTCAAATAGGTTGGGGCGCCTGGGTGGCTCAGTCAGTTAAGCGTCCGACTTTGGCTCAGGTCATGATCTCGCAGTTTGTGGGTTCGAGCCCCGCATCAGGCTCTGTGCTGACAGCTCAGAGCCTGGAGCCTGTTTCATATTCTGTGTCTCCCTCTCTCTCTCTGACCCACCCCTGTTCATGCTCTGTCTCTCTCTATCTCAAAAATCAATAAAATAAATAAATAAATAAATAAATAAATAAATAAATAAATAAATAAAGTCAAATAGGTTAAATTCATAATCCATGCTCTTAACTATTTGAGAGCATTCTCAACCATGTGCTGCCTCTGATTCATTGGGAAACTTCAAGCAAGTCAACTTCTCACCCTTAATTTCTACCATCTCTTTTAAAGAGTTTATATAATATCCAGTATAAATTCAATTTTATAAATGTTCATAGATGGAACCAAATAGATCCCAAAGGACATCCATGATATATTAAGTGAAAATTCAAGTGACAGAATAATATATATGACTTCATTTTATTTTTTTAACGGTAGTAATAAACATATCCATATACTTACATAGGCATACAAAAAATGTAGAAAAACATATACCATGATGCAAACACCGGTTCCTTCAATTTGAAGAGGGAGAGGGCAGGTTACTAAATTGTTGGACTTATTTTTACTTCCGTAACTTTTTAAAAGAGTGATCAAAGTTACCAGGCAAAAATTTTTGTTCTGTGCCAAAATAAAATGATAGGATCAATTGTGAGCCACAAGTATTCATGCCTTTGTATACTAAGGGTCTCCTATACAAAGAGGACAGTATGGTGTGTGAGGAATTTGTTGTAACTCCTTGCAAAATATCTTTTACCAGTGGAGGAATAATATTGGTGGATTCTATCCAAAGTAGTCCAGAATTAGGGCTATTAGAGATGTCATGAGACTCGGTCTTTAGTGACCTGAAAAGGTACTGGCTATCTAAAGAAAAGGGAAGGGGGAATAGGCTCATGCATGACCACAAGCTTCTCAAAGCAATGTTAGTCAATGTGAAATAAATTAAAATGTAGTAAGTAAAGCAAATGTATACTTTCATTAAGAAGCATGAATTTCTTCCATGGGTTTCAAATTACAACCTACTCCAGCCCAGGATTTCAGAGATACCTGCTTCTATTGGCATTGTTCTGTTCTGCCAGATGTTAGCAACCTACTGGCACTCACACCTAAAAGAATTCATGTCTTGTCATTACTGCTGCATACTTCCCTTCCAGCCACCTCTGAGAACTTTTGGTAGCTATCAAGAGAATTGGCAGTCATACCATTAAGACTGGTCTTACCTCTACAGGCTGGTACACAGTATTCTGTCCACTTCTTCCTAGTAAGCTGACCACAGAACTACATCCAGAAGCTCATTAAATCAGACCATAGTTAAGGTTTCTGCCCACATACTCTACTCCCAATTGATCTAACAAACCAAAAAAAGGAGGGGGGGGGGGATGAAGGTTGATCTGTAAGTTAGACAAGTAGCTCCCAGAACTCCCTAGTTGGACACTCACCACCTTCCCTTAGCCATTGCAAAAAGTCTCTATCTGGGGAGATTGCCTATGTATCACCTCAAATTTCAGCTTTAAGTAAGTAAAGGATTTATTTTAAACCATTTAGACTGGGTCTCTACTTAAGTGGAATATGTACTGTAAGTATATATGTGTATTGTGAGAGGAATGTAAAAGGGAACTAAAACCTCTAACTACCTCAAATCTCTACCCTCAGTGTCTCACACCTGAAATTCCAGTATTCTTTTACCTTTAGGCTTTGACTTTAATTTTAAAATGCTAGTTTCTCTTAGAAAAAGCATGCTTTAAACTATTTCCAGTCATTTACATTTAGTATGAAGGAGTCAGATCATTCCTTGAGAGCTCATTTTAAGAAGGAGTATGAGGACACAAGACACACTCAAGAAGGGAAAATAGGGATACTGGACAGGATACAGAGGCAGGGATAAGGATAGGTTTAGGTTTACTTATTCCCCAGTTTTGCCTATAGCCTTCACATCCCCCTTTGTCATCTCAATTCATAGAACTAAACACTAAGAAATCCATTCCCATGAGGCTTCCTCTACACCAAAGGCAAAAACTGGCGAACTTATTCCTGTGAGGAATGCAGGTGCTACTGACACAGTTCACCATATTTCTGTTCCTTCTTGTTCCAGCAAGGGCTCTTGCCAAGGTGGAAAGAACAATCAGGAAAGCCATGATGCAGAACAGAAAGTAGATAAATCCAAAGATGGGACAGCTCAAATGCTTCCGTATTTACATAGTGATGAAAACTTAAAGTACAACCATCCTCCAATTTCAAATGTGCTCAGGTAAGGCTATTTCCCAAATAGATTTGGCAGTCAAATCCAGTCCTCCAAGTCCAGTGTCTTTCTGCTTACCTGAGAGGTGCTGATTTTTTGCCCAGCTACTCCTGGATGCTGTGGAGTCCGCCTCCAGTATGCTACTGCTGTGAGACTTTGGGATGTGACGCCAGGAAGGTGCCAACCCAGCTGATCTCTTAGCACTTGGATCCCTTCAAAAGACAAACCAGAGTCTAGTGAAAACATCAGAAGGGTGTTAACTTGCAACATTCCTAGGACTAAATTCCCTCAAAAACCAATAAAACATCAAACTAATATAAAATTGAAGTATCTGCTAAACTACCTCTGAAAGTAGTTCCCCCATCTTATCTCATCTCATTCACATTTTGTGCATCTGCACAGTGTCTGGCAAAAAAAACATATTCAATGAATCAATAAATATAAGCTCTCACATGGGTTGCCTTCCTCTTTCTTACACCTTTGTGGCCATCTTCTCATGTGTAAAACTCAACAGGGTCCTATGTCAAGGGATGAGCAATGGGAAAATATGAGGGTGTGATTATCACCTTTGTAGAAGACAAAATCACTCTTTTCAAAGCAGCAACACTGTGAGGAAACTTGCCTCTGTGGCAACTTAGTAGAAACAATGTAGGAAAATCTAAAATTTATGGGGCTCCTGGGTGTCTCATTCTGTTGAGCATCCAACTCTTGATTTCTGCTCCGGTCACGATCCCAGGGTCATGGGATTGAGTATGCTATCAGGCTTCGTGCTGAGCATGGAGCCTGCTTAAGATACTCTCTCTTTATCTCTTTCTCTCTCTCTCTCTCTCTCTCTCTCTCTCTCTCTCTCTCTCTCCCTCCCTCCCTCCCTCCCTCCCTCCCTCCTTCCTCTCTCCCTTTGCCTCTCTCCCATCCTCATACTCTGTCTCAAAACATAAAATAAAATAAAATTTACAAAGCAAACTGGGCCCTATGGACAGGGCACAATGAGCACTATTAAACCATCAATGTTATCTTAGAGAATTATGAATATCATTGGCTTCATAAAACACAGAATCCCTGTGACCCTTAAAAAAAATAACCTACCCTAAATGAAAGGCAAGAATAGATAACAATTGTATTTACTCTCTGATGATAGGACTATATGTTTTGATTCACTAATTCTTCCATTTTAAGTTATTTACTAAACTATTTTACATGTAATAAAGTTCTTTCTCAAATGCCTTTGCTCCTTCTCCCAGCAGAGGGTGCTGTTGCTATAGAAAGTTGACAGAGCACCCCTATGTTTATTGCAGCATTATTTACAACAGCCAAGATAGGAAAGCAATGAATGAATAAAGAAGATGATATATATACATATATAATGGAATATTACTCAGCCATAAAAAAGAATAAAATTTTGCCATTTGTGACAACAGGGATGGACCCAGAGGGTATTATTATGCTAAGTGAAATAAGTTAGATAAAAACAAATATAATTTCACTTACATGTGGAATCTAAAATATAAAACAAATGAACAAATAAACAAAAACAGAAACAAAAATCACAAATACAAAGAACAAACTGGTAGTTGCCAGAGGAAAGGGGGAATAACCAAGGGGGCTTAAGAAGTATAAATTCACAGTTATAAAATAAATAAGTCACAGAGATAAAAAGTAAAGCATAGAGAATACAGTCAATAATATTGTAATAATATTCTATGGTGACAGATGGTAACTACATTTATTGTGGTGAGCATAGTGTAATATACAGAACTGTCCAATCACTATGTTGTATACCTGAAACTAATATAACATGGTACACCAACTTTATTTCAATTTTGTTTCATTTTTTTTAGGTTTTTAGTGTGATTGTTTTTTTAAATTTTGTTTGAATCCAAATTAGTTAATATATAGTGTGATTATGGTTTCAGGAGTAGAATTCAGTGATTCATCACTTACATGTTAACACCCAGTGCTCATCCCAACAAGTGCCCTTCCTTAATGCCCTTCACCCATTTAACCCATCCCCCCCCCATTTCAATTTAAAAAAAAGAAAGAAAGAAAGTTGATAAAGCACAATACTTTGCCTGCAAGATGGTAATAAAGTCCTTTTCTCCATTTATCTGACTTGAAAAGCCTCTTGGTGACTCACATTGCTGCAAGGGACAATGAGGCAATTCAAGAACCAAACAATACCTGCAGACACTGGAGCTTTCAGGCAGGGCTGCATCCAGGCTGATGGGGCTGCTGCTGTTCCTCTCACTGCTCTCATAGCCAGATTCCATTCGTTGTATTAGGCGAGGGTGCTGTTCTAAAAGGTGAGAGCCTGGCCTTGCTGGGCCCCAGGGCTTGTACTGGGGGCTTGGTCCACCAGTTTTCATGTCGTAAGCAGGTGGCTTGCTTAGTTCATCTGGCATAAATTCTTTAGCTATCCCGATCAAAGGACAAGTATGGAAAAGGAGGTAGATTTAGCATCTGCCTCAAATTAAACATAACCAACCCTCCCTCCAGCTACTCATTCACTGAACTCCTATCTCCAAAAGGCTCAACATCAGCATATAAAAATGCACCTTACTGACTCTACCAGAAAATCCAGGTTTTTTAAATACGTAAGTCAACTTTATTCAAAAGCCCAATTCTTCTCTATCTCCTCACCTGAATCCTCAGAAAAGGGGCTAAGCTGGGTATAGCCACAGTGCTTCCTTTTGTCCTTACTAAAGATACTGTCAATATTCAGAGACTCCCGTTTGGGTCTCCACGTTGGACGATACTTGCTAGAAGAACTGGATTTTGACTCACTGCTGGTACTCTCTACTTCCCAGTCACGAGAATGTAAAGGCAGATTTCTAGGAGGCTTTTTGTCAGTTTGGTCTCCTCCCTTCCCCACGCAGGGAGATCCTAGGTTGGTCTGAGAAGCCAGTGATGGTCTGTTGTGAATCATATTGCTGACTGTCTCTTTAAAATCCCTTAGTCTATTAGTGCTGCTAGATGGTTTAGAGGCATTCCTAGGAGCCTGCTTCTCTTTCAATGTTTCTCCTAAAAACACAAAGAATGAAACAAATATAAATGTTTAAAGTGATCACAGATACCTAGACCCCAAAGTGTAAAAGCAAGGAAAGCCCTTTGAGCAGAATAGAAAAGCCAGTATGGACCATGACAAAAGCTGCCAGAGTGAATGAAAAAAGACAAAGAGTGCAGAGTGCCTTGCCTTCACTGTGGTACCCTGAGGCCTGTGGCTCATCGCCTTTCCTCCTAACCCGGCCAGAGTTCCTCTTGCGTTCTATCAGTGACCCTTTCTTGGATGTGAGTTTCTGATTACATTCACTATCAGTCAGGTGTCCTGAAAGAACAAGGAAATGGGGGTAAGCTGGTATCTGAAACTTACCTCCATCCTCTTGAGAACCTAGCTTCCCTTTGGGATTCACAGCAGTGCCACAAATTTGGTATACCCATGAATCAGAAGCTGTAGGGGCTAAGGCTATCTGATTTAAGTGTAGCAGGAATCTCTCAATAGATAAATGCGAAGAAGCTCAAGTATTTAATGGGAGCTTCCAAATTTATAATGTCTCCTGAACAATTACCAGTCTTGATCCTGCCCGTAGTCTCTCCCAGTGACCCAGAAGGACACATTACTTGCTAATTTTTAAAACGTGACAGTTTTAAAGATTGTATAAAAATGTCATGTATCAATATGTTTTCATTCTCATAAATAGAAGATAGAGCTTTCCTTTTATTTAGCAACATATCAAGTAAAGCCTAACTTTTATTATACCTAGTATTATCCAAGTTGCCCCAGCCTTTGCCCACAAGAGGTCTGATTGTGGGTGGCTCCCTCTCCCCACCTCCCATTCAGTTCTAAACCTTCCTTAAATGTTAATCATTTAAAATTAGGACATTTGAACTCTGCATAATTCTCATTCCCATCCACAATGAGTGCTTTACCAAACTTGGCTTCACCCAACGTGGCTTCACCCAGATATTACACTTCAAAATTCCTCAGTATTGATTTCTGGGAAGCCCAGAAAATACATAACTTGCCCTGCTTCACGCCCATAGGATGTAAATGTAGGAGTCTGATTTGATAACAGCAAAGGTCAGATTCTAAAGGATATAATCACCTGAACTGCTGGAAGCCAAAAGTGAATTAAGCAATTGAATTAAATTGGAAGGCAGGTTTAGGGACAATCCTCTAGGTTTTCAAATGAACCATGAACTGTTTTCATACATTAGTATATGAAAATTCTTGTACATATTCAGGTATCAGCACTGTAGTGACATGCCCATCTCTTTTCAATCAATCACCAATGTAATCTTTTATTGCTTTATATCTGATCCTTTGCTACCTCTGGGCCCAAAAAAAAAAGATTTAAGAAAGGAGAAAATCACTTGGAGCAACTAAATCTGCAAATGATAAACCAATGAGAGTATGCTCCCCTACCCCAGCCATTCACAAACCTTTAACATAAACCTGACTCTGCTGGAAAATATGCCTTGTTTATCATGTTATTTGGCTTCTCCCTGACTCACAGTTTCAGAAATATGGTCTTAAAAAAAATCATACTTTGCAGTAGTCATCTACACAATAGTCATCAAAAGAAACCCAACATGAGTCTGACCAAAGCTCTAGGTCCAACTGCCAATTTATAAGAAATACAGAGAACAGAGAAACATGCTAAAGTTTAACATAGGAATACAATCAGCAAATTTTAGAATGTGGGGAATCTATAGGACAAAGTACCTAGTTGTTCAACAATAAACTGCAAGGAAAAAATGGAGGAGAAACCTATACTTTAAAAGAAACATAAAAGACTTATCAATTCATCTCACTGCATAGACCTCACTTGGATCCTGAATCAAGCACACAAACCATTAAAAAATAACAACATTTATATTTGGATATTTGAACACTCATTGGTTACTTAGTGGTTTTTAAGAATTATTGTTAATATTTTTTAAGTGTGATAATGATATGTTTAAAAATGATTTCTCATGTTTCAGATATACTAAATATTTAGACACATTAAAATATTTATGGAAAAGGTGATAATATCTGGAATTTGCTTTAAAATAATCCAGGAGTAGTGAGAGTAGATAGAAATACAGACAAAACTAGACTGGCCATGAGTTACAATTTTTAATTTTTTTTTAATTTTATTTTACAGAGACAGTGTGTGTGAGCAGAGGAGAGGGGCAGAGAAGGAGAGAATCTTAAGCAGGCTCCACGCTCAGCACTGAGCCCAATGTGGGGCTTGATCCCACAACCCTGGGATCGTACCTGAGCCAAAATCAAGAGTCGGATGCTCAACCGACTGAGCCACCCAGGCACTCCAAGCATGAGTTATAATTACTGATACTAGTCAATGAGTCCATGGAAGGGTAGTATACTATTCTGATACTTTTGAAAATGTTTAAAATTCTCTATTTAAAAAAAAAAGGTATTTACCCAAAGAATACAAAAGTACTAATTCAAAGGGATACATGTACTCCTGCTGTTTATAGCAGCATTATCTACAATAGCCAAATTATGGAAATGGCCCAAGTGTCCATCAGCTGATGAATGGATAAAGAAGACACAGTATGTATATATATATATATATATATATATATATATATATATATATACACACAATGGAATATTAGTAAGCCATAAAAAATTGAAATCTGGCCATTTGCAATGACATGGATAAAGTTAGAGAATATTACACTAAGAGAAATAAGTCAGAGAAAGACAAATACCATATGATTTCACTCATATGTGGAATTTAAGAAACAAAACAAATGAACAAAGGGAAAAAAGGAGAGAGAGAGAGAGGCAAACCATGAAACAGACTCTTAACTATAGAGAACAAACTGATGGTTACCAGAGGGGAGGTGGATGGAGGGATGGTTAAACAGGTTAATGGGGATTAAGAAGTACACTTGTGATGGGCACCAGGTGTTGTACAACAAGTGCTGAATCACTATGTTGTACACCTGGAACTAATAATACACCATATGTTAACAACTGGAATTTAAATAAAAACTTTAAAAGGACCACCAATCTGAAGCCATGAACTCACTAATTCCCACGTCTCTAGAGTATGGGCACTGTTCTGTGTATTAGGTGATAAATTTTTCATCTCATCAATCAGTCACTCACTGTTCTTTGTATGCCCTGTATTGATTTCTTCCACCAACAACAGGTACACTCTTCAATAGAAGAACAGAAATTCAAGAATGTTCTCCACATAGAACTCACAATAACAAACAAGCTAGCTTTCTTTCTTTGGCCTTTCTATCCTTCAGGAAGCAAGGTGATCAGCACACATCCATGCCCATAAATATGCCCCTGCTCTCAAAGCCCTTCACTTAAGATAAAGCCTGGCATGAGAACATGATGAGGTGCAAAACCATAAGGGTTTATTGGGACACTATGAGAAGCACAGGGATCAAGAATACAGCAAAAAAAAAAAAAAAAAAAAAAAAAAAAAAAAAAAAAAAGGCAGATTTTGGAATAAACAATCACATTAATAATCACATTACAATCATCCTTATTGATATGCTACTGTTGATAGGAAAATGTGCAATGGCACATCATCATTCGGTCAGAGTTGTGTTGCTTCTTTTCATCCCACCCAATTACCCAAGTTCTCCCTTTGCATGACAAACGTTTCTGACTTGCCCCAGTTTCTTTTTCTTGGGAGAATCTCTGTGCAGGAACTGAATCAGGCAAGCAGGGTCCACTGTAAAACTCCCTACCTGTGTCCCGACTGCTCTGAGACGTGGAATCATTCTCCACATTATAGATGACTGTCCCCTGAGATTCAGAAGAGAAGTGACTGACCACAGACTCATGGTGGGAGTGTTTGTAGGGATAGCTCTCCGTTGAAGAATCTGTTCGAGTATCACTTGAGATGGAGGGCTCCCTCCCTGAGGGAAGGAGGAGACACATATGCCAAAGTAAGGAAAGAGAGAAGGACAGTAACAGAGAGAAGGCAAACAGCTGGATGGAAACAAAGATCCATAAGGCAAGAACTTCCTAGAAGGAAGGGTGAGAAGGATATACCAGAGCCATTCTTCCCAACACCCAACTTCCATATTGCCCAGACACACAAAGAATTCCTCCCACTCCTGTCCCTACCTTGCTGAAGCCCTCACTTTGCCTGCCACTGTGAAAAACTGTGGGGCTTTTAGAAAACCTATGGGAAAAGTGGAAGAAAGGAAAAAGTTGTGAAAGTAAGATCTATTTAGATGGAGAGTCCCAGGCCGACCTGGCAATAACTAGTTGTTCCCCATCCCGTAATTTTTTTCCTATACTGCCAGAAATGTCACTTTGATTTTAATTGATATTGTAAACATTTTAATATATCTGAGAAATTATGTGGCTGTTACTTATACTTTAGAGTAAATTAGTTCAATCAGACTACTTTCCTCTGAACAACTCACTGAGATGAGCACAACAGTGGAAACGGGTGTTTGACTGAAAGGAGAAAAAGTAGAGCAGGCCTGAGTTGGGTACGAGGCTGGGAAGAACACCAGGTACCAAGCAGGAAGGAGGTACAAAAGGGAGGGGGAAAAATTCCAAAGACAAATGTGTTCTCTTTCAAAATTATACTCAAGGACAATCCTAGATCTAGAAGACAAAAAGAATATTTCTTTTTTCTCCTTTTCAGAAATCAAGCCAAAACCATTAGGGCTATATTTCTAATATATTATAAGCCTCTATGGGCTAGGCTGAGACTTTAGCCATCAAGCTGCAAATTGTTGCTACAGGGGAACAATTTAGGCTGCAACCAACTGAATTAGAAGCAAACTGATTCACAGGCTGAGGAATACTGCTACTACACTTGACATCTTAAAACAAAAATCTCTTATCCCAAATAAAATGATAAGCTTTGTAGTAACTCATATAATTTTTTCTTGGTCTTCACAACTCAGTGAAGTCACTGTTAAGTTGCTAGTAAGAATCAGTCATCTTTACTAATACTGGAAGGTTAAACACTGAGTTTCCCTCACAAACTTATTATTTCAGTCTAAATCAACCTAATTTCCTTCTCACTTTTGAATCAGGTGACTTAGGCAACACATTCTTGAAGGCTGAAAGAAACAAAGCCTGGCACACTTTGGGCTTCAACACAAGTTGGCACTTCTTTCTATCTCTAATGGATCCCCTTTCTATAAGCTAGTTATGTGCTAGGCTCATGATTAAGTATGAGTTCTAACTGTCCAGTGATCACATTGGAAGGGAGAAGGAAGAGGTAAAGAGCTAGGCTGCTCACCTGAATCTTCACTATCGTAGCAGGTCTTGCTGTATGACTGGAACTCCACTTGGGGAGGCAGGTCCTGAGTAGACACTGGGGTACCCTGCGGGTCTGCATAAAGCAGTAGCAAAGGCTGATAATGCCCCTTGATGCATTTGGTCACCACATCCTTCCATTTCGGCCCAATCTGAACCAGAAACAATCAGAAAAACATGACTTATACTTCATATCCACAATTCAAAACATATCTTCCTATTCTGTTTTTCTAAAGAAAATCAAAGAAATAAAAAAGACAAGAATTGGGTAAAGAGACCACAAAAGAGACCTTAGACCTAAATTTCATGAGTTTTTTGTTAAGTCTGTTTTTGTTAAATCTTTTTAGAAAGCAATGGAACCTTATAAGAGATAGGAATGATGAATAAAATTACTTTCATTCCTGTGAAACAACAATTCAGTTGCGAAATATAAATAAAAGTACTCCAAGGTGAACATGCTATGTGAGGGGACTTCAGCTGCCTTGGTGACCAATTCCTTTTCACATATTAAAGCCCTGGCTTGAAATTTACAATTCTATAAATTATATAATTTTCTCCTAAATATTAAAATCACTTTTATGAATCTAAAGAGCAGGCAGAAACTCTCTCACAGACTGCTTTAGAATGAATGACATTCCATTTCAGAGTTCACACGTGACAGGACATAAATGTCAAACTGCTTAGAATAGACAGATGAACCTCAGTCTTAGCTTTGAACTGGATTCAGCACTGCCAAAGCAGTGGAAAAGAGTGACAGAAGACCATGGAAACAACAATCCAATCAAATCTCTAAACTCACCCTCTCTTAAACTTGAACCAGTCACATTCTGAGATGGTGTGCTCTGAAGAGTTGAACAATTAGCATAGTGCTTATTTCATAATAGATGTTCATTAAAATTTTAACTTAGTTATTATTTTAACTAAAAAAAATATGCTTTTTTAAAAGTTTATTTATTTATTTTAGGAGAGAGAGAGCACAAATGGGGGAGGGCCAGAGAGAGAAGGAGAAAGAGAATCCCAAGCAGACTCCATGCTCAGCACAGAGCCTGACATGAATCTTGATCCCACAAACCATAAGATCATGACCTGGGCCAAAATCAAGAGTTGGATGCTTAACTGACCGAGCCACCCAGGCACCCCAACAAACATGCTTTTTATATACAAATCTTATTTAATTTCTTATAAGGCATGTATTATTTTTCAAATAAAAAGGCTAAAGCTCAAGGAATTCATATAAATCAGCCAAAATTACAACAGCAAAAAGAGATAGAGAATCAGGAAATTTGACAGAGTTTACCATTTGTGAAGACAGGGCTAAAGGTCCACAGATTGGTGTAAATTATAGTTAGGAGTCTCCTAGCCACCAGCCTTTATCAAGAAGCTTCCTAACTCATGCAGATCCTTTAACGACTTTAGTCACAGATTCTGTGATTTGGATAGTACCAAGTTTCCAGCTTTAAATATCCTCATAGCCCTATTTTTTTCTACATGATCCCCCAAACATGTTAATCTATGATAAGGTACTTCAGGTAAGTACCAATCAGAGAACAATTTATAGCAGCCCTAACACAAAGTATTCAAGGTATTACCTAAGACAAAGTATTACCATTGATAATTCCAAGTTTGAAATTCTGAAGTTCATGCTAACCTTCTAACCTAATTTGAAGCATTAAACTGTTCTCACTCAAATCAACCACTTAATACAAAAAAAAAAAACAAAACAAAACAAACCTGTCAACTATAAACATAACTGTGCTGACTGCATGGTGAGAGGATTCAGAGAAAATAACAGAAAATATATCGATCTATCTTTGAGGAACTTGTCATCTACTGGAAAAGACTGATACTCTCATAAATTCAATAGATAGGTAAGTAAACAGACATCAAAATTATGAAAATAAACACCAAATACAAGTAATTATCCTTAGTTTTTTGTTGCTGTTATCAAACACTTCAAGAAGGGCTTGAATATTCCTACCTCCTTGACATGAGCATCATCAAAATACATCCATTTGCGGATCTTTGTTTGGAAAAAGAATGTAGAATAATGTTTGCCATAGTAACAGATCATTCCTACTAAGTACAGTTCAGACTGCTTGGCCCGATCATCCGTAACTCTGAAAAACAGCTGTGGGGAAAGAAGAGAATGAAAAAAACAGTCAAATACTCAGCCCTCTCACATCAATCTCTTAGCACACTCCATCATTTCTTATTAACGTACTGACTTGTTTCTCCATGCTTCATTCTAAGATTTTTCCTAGTCCATATTAATCATCAGAAATGAACTAAAAAGACAAAATGTAGGGAAAAGCAAGACGGATAGTGGCCAGTAAACCGGTAAGGTGGTGATGTTTCTTCATAACTTACAATATTTTATTGCTGGTGCCTATCATAAGAGGATTCAAGAAAGTAGAAAAACACAAAATAAAACAAAAACAAACACTGACGTTTCAAAAGTTACTTACCAGCTGGCACCACAAATATAAATTTCCTGCTGAGACCCTAACTAAGGGGTAAAGAGTCCCTTAGGAAGAGCAATACCACCATGCTGATGACCAGCATTTCACTGCTGTATGTTCTAGCAGATATACAAAAAATTTTTGAAGAAAAGAATGCTGCCTTGAGAAACTTATTTGAATGAGAAAATCATCATAGAAATAAAACAAAACTAGAACAGTACAGAATATGTAGACTACAGGAATTTAGAAAAAAGAGATTTAATTGTGTATAACCTACTCATGTCAGAGATTCCTTGGGAAGGAGACCTAAAATAAGATTCCAGACAGTGCATTCATTCTCAGTTGTAACTTAGTGATATTAAAGAATGACAAGGAATCTCCTTAGTCACAGGACTATAAGAGAAAGAAACCAGTGAAAGGAAACCACAGAGTTTCTGGCTCTTCTCTTGAACTGAAGGAAAACCCTGCCTATACTAGGGCGCGGAGCTGATAAGGTAAAAGATCCCAGGTCTGAAGTCGTTTTCCCTATTTTCTTGAATAGATGCACAGAAAACTGCTAACCTACTGAATTCTTTTCCAAGCTACTCCATTACCTTTGCAACAGACATTGGTTCCTCACTGTGAATTTTGTATTCTAAAACTCAGGTCACCAACCTTTACCCCTTCACCTCCCATAGCAGCTCTAGTCAAGACTGCTCACTTCTTTGACCTTATTACCACCTGTGGTAGACTACACCTCCCAACTCTACTTTGTATAAACAAGCAATGAGTAGAGTACACAATAACTCTATAAATTGCTTGATTTTTATCAGTAGCTAAGCTCTGTCCATCCTGTCTTTCAAGACCAATTTTATCCCATTTTTCCTAAAAAGTCTACACCACCTACACCTATAAGTATATACTTATACTAGGATATAAGTATTCACTGCCCTTAAGCAATACTAAGACACAAGAACTAAGTCAGAGATAAAGGTAATTAATACTCACATCACCCAGCTTCAGGCAGGTACCCAGGCTGTGAATGACATCCTCTGCCAAGTCTGAGTGGTCCGAGTCCCATACCAGCCCAATTGTAATAATCTGTGGAGCATTCATCAACACACGGCGAATCCGAATCCTTTCTCCACAGTTACTCTGAAATACATATATAAGGCTGGTTTGAGATGTTTCCCACTGGCTCTGCCTCAATTCCCTAATCCGAGGGCTCCCCTCTCCACTCTGAACCCCACCTCTGACTTAACTCACCGGACAGTTCCGCAGATCCCCCATGGTGCTGGCATTTTGCAGCAGCTCACCAAACATGCTTGGTGAGGGTTTTTCACGTCTTTCCAGCATACAAATAGCCTGATTGCTTCAAGGTGGGGGAATGGAAGGGTATGATGGTAGGAATTACACAGAGTTATAACTAAATCAAATAGATTACTCATGCAAACTCCTAACTCACATGTTTGATTTTCTTCCTCTGCCCACTATACCAAAGCCCCTTGTCCTGACCAGTCTCAGTGTCCCAAACACAATGAGCACCTTTGCCCGTCCCCAGATCCAAAGCTCATAGAATCCCCATTTCTCCTCCCACCTTGCTGACCAGAACTGAACCTAAGAAAGGGGGGTGAGGTGGGAGGACTGGGAAGGAAGGAAGGAAGAACAAAAATTATTTTAAAATTATTGTTCTGAGTTCCTACAATATAACACTGTCTTGACAATAAAGATATAAGCTATTTGGATGCTGTCAGTTGAAACTTATCACTTGAAGGAATACCTAAGGGTACAAATAGAGAACCTTTAAGACTCACCAAAGGGAAGTGGTGGAGATGTAATGTACCATCTGGATGAAAGGCAGCGGATCAGAAGTGGCACCACAGCTGGTACATACACACTGGGACCGGGGTAAAAAAGCAAAACCAAGTAACTACAGTCATTAATTGTTTTGACACCCATCTGATAACCCACATCCCTGGATACAGTGTTCTTGAAGAAGAAAAGAAGTGATGAAAATAGAAATAATGTTCACCTGTTCAAACAACGTCATTGCAAATTTCTGGTGGGAGATGCAGTGTTGGGCAGTACATATATCTTCTTTGGTTTCATCAGCAATGTGGAAGTGAATTCTCATCAAGAGATTTTCCTAATAAGGAAAGAATAAAAGCAGCATATCAATGATATTTAATAGAAAAATGCACAAATTGGTAGGCAGTTTACTCAGAGAAACAGTAATATTCTTGGAAGGTAGGAATACCTCTGATTTTTTTTTTTAAAAACTGTTTAATTTGAAATAATTATAAATTCATAGGAAGTTTCAAAAAAATTGTTTAAGAGGTCCATGTACCCTTCACCCAGTTTCCTCCAATGGTAACATCTTGCATAACTATAGTACACTATCTAAACCAAGAAATGGACATCAACACAGTCTACAGAGTTTATTTAGATTTCACCAGTTTTACATATACTTATTTGTGTGTGTAACTCTATGCAATTTTATCAGATGTATAGTCATATAACAACCACCACAATCAAGAAAGAAAATTGTTCCATCACAAGGTTCCCTTATATTATTCCTTCATAGCCTTTTCCACCCAATTCCAACCCGAACACCTAGCAACCACTAATCTGTTTTCCTATCTCTATAATTTTATTATTTTAAGAATGTTATATAAATGGGAGCATATGGTTTATAACCTTTTGATACTGTGTTTTTTCTCTCAGCATAGTTCCCTTTAGATCCATTGAAGTTGATGTGTAAATCAGTAATTCCTTTTTATTACTGAATAGTATTCCATGGTATGGAAGTACCAAATCTTGTTTCACTATTTACCATCAAAGGCATTTGGGTTGTTTCCAGTTTGGGGCTATTATAAATAAAGATTCTATGAACATTCATGTACAGGTTTTTTAAAAATTTTTTTTTCAACGTTTATTTATTTTGGGGACAGAGAGAGACAGAGCATGAACAGGGGAGGGGCAGAGAGAGAGGGAGACACAGAATCGGAAACAGGCTCCAGGCTCCGAGCCATCAGCCCAGAGCCTGACGCGGGGCTCGAACTCACGGACCGCGAGATCGTGACCTGGCTGAAGTCGGAGACGCTTAACCGACTGTGCCACCCAGGCGCCCCTTTGTACAGGTTTTTTATAAACATAAGTTTTAGTTTCTCTGGGATACATGTCCAAGAACACAACCACTGAACCTTATGATAATTTGCAAGTACAGTTTTTTAAAAAACTGCCAAACTGTTTTCCAGGGTGGCTATATCATTTTACATTTCCACCAGCAATATATAAGTAATCCAGTTTGTCAGGAGTACCTCTGACTTTGGTGACATTTTGCCCTGTAATAGAATATATATCACTCTCGAACTTTTTTTAACAACAGGCAGAAAGAGTCTAAAGACAGAGAGTCTTTTGAAGGTTGACTGAGAGAACCCAGAGTTCAGAAGAGTCTTCTACTAAAAGTCACTGTGAGCAATCTAGCTATCTAAATAGCACATCATGCCTGTGCTAGGGACTCAGTTATTCTGTTTAATTATCTTTAGTAATGTAGGAGTTCATAAAGTGTGATGGTCTCCAGACCAGCAGCATCTGTATTAGCATCACCTGGAAACTTGTTAGAGCTAGATATTCTCGGGCCCTAATCTGACCTACTGAATCAGAAATTCAATGGAGTGTGACACAGCAATTTGTATTTTAATGAGTCCTGTCTCCTTTGAAGGTGAGACCAATGTTTTATGCCATGGCAAGCACAAAACTACTGTTAAGCCCAAAGGAGAAAGAATAAACCTATTCTACAATTCCTACTGTATTAGCAGAGTCACCCTAGAGCTTTGAGAAACTAGGGAAATTCCTAGCTCTAATTGAGAGACCAGGGACAGAGTAAATACTACAGTAAAGTACCTAGTCCCTGATGGAGACCATTAACAGTCTCACCCCATATCAGAGAGGGCCAGAGGCCAACACTTACAAAGCACTCTGCAGCATCATCCATAATTCCCAGCTGGAAACGCTGTTCATCCTGGAAGGTCTTTGCCAGAGCACTGCGGAGAGTGTCAGATGGAAGCACTTTTTCACTACTACACTGAAACTGGTTAAAGATTCCCTGTAGGAAAGAGGTTAGACAAGGGAAAAAACACAATGATGTTATTAAGCTTCTACACATCCCAATCTGTCAAGCTAGCATCTCCATGCTTATAACATTGGAACCAAACGTATTTTCCATGAGTTGATCTGCTTGCAGCTAGTACTAAAAAAGTAAAAAATCAAGTGTCAGAATAAAGGGTATAATCTGTGCTAGTAAGGATCCTTGCTCTTCCATCTGTCATAGACCACTGTCATGAGTTAATGTAATTGGGTACCTCATTTCCTCTGACACAGATAGAGGTAGATGATTCACAGTAAATAAAGGCAAATTATATATAAATGGTTTGGTAAATTATTCTCTGGGGGCTCATCCTATTAAACTTAGCCCCTTCTTTTAATTTAAAATTACTCAAGGGGTGCCTGGGTGGCTCAGTCGGTTAATCATCCGACTGGCTCAGGTCATGATCTCATGATTTGTGAGTTCAAGCCTCACACTGGGTTCTGTGCTGACAGCTCAGAGCCTGGAGCTTGCTTCAGGTTCTGTGTCTCCCTCTCCTCTGTCTCTGACCCTCCCCCGCTAGCACTCTCCCTCTCAAAAATAAACATTAAAAAATTTTTTTAATTACTCAAATAAAAATAAAAAAATAAAATTACTGAAATTACAAAGAATAATATAACAAATATCTACTTGTCTAATACCCAGAAATAAACATTCCATTATGTTTAATCCCAATCTACATATAAAGCTAATGTCCTGGGCACCTGGGTGGCTCAGTCGTTAAGGATTTGACTTAGTCTCAGGTCATGATCTCACGATTCGTGAGTTTGAGTACCACATCAGGTAAGCTTGAGCCCTGCTTTGGGTGAGCCCCGCTTCTCTCTATCTCTCTCTCTCTCTCTCCTTCTGCCCTCCTGTGATTCTCTCTCTCTCTCTCTGCCCCTCCCTTACTTGTGTCCCCCGCCCCAAGCTCTCTCTCTTTCAAAAAAAAAAGAGATAAAGTCCCTTTTAAGACCACCCACTCTCTACCAGCCACTCACTATCATGAGTTTGTTGCACAATTTTCTGTTTTTAACGCTTCTGTATACATATGTGTAAGTATATGTGTGTGTTCATATGTGTGTGTGTGTGTCTATATATGTGTGTGTATATACGTATTCTTATATAATACATAGTGCACTTTTATGTGCATTTTTTGTTTGTATACAAAGTATCACACTGACTTATTTTTTAAATTCAGCATTATTTTTGAGATCTATCCATAATTTACACACACACACACACACACACACACACACACACACACACGGTTCATCCCTTTTTGCTGCTGTATTGTGTTTTACCAGGTCTATACAACATATATTTATCCATTTCTTTATTGAAATTTTGGCAGTCTCAAATTTTTGCTATTATAAAGAGGCTATGTCAACTTATACTTCCAGTAACAGATGAATATAAATAAATTTCCCCTTATCCTTGTCAGCAATTAATAAATACAGTTGGACTAGTTAATTTTAGTCTTTCAAACTACATCTAGTTTTTCTGGGTCTTTTGCAAATATGATTTGTGGCAAATATCTTCTTCCCAGTCTTCTAGTGTCTTTTATGTGGAGCAGTTTTTAAATTTTAATGTGATCAAATTACCCATCTTCAGCATCTTTACCTGATCTGAACCAATGATGAATGTGATGTTCAGAGAATAGAAACAGAGAGTGGCAACAAGTGGCACCTGGTTTGATGAGTACTTCTCGAGTGGTATTGGACCTTCCCAACATAAATTACAATATGCTCCTTTGACATCACATGGCCCAGATCCTCACTAAACCACCCAGATAAGCAACAAATTCAATGATGAGTTACATATCAACATACCAAAGAATGTCACTCACTTGAAATTCTTACCAGTACTTTCTTTATAAAAAAAAAAAAAAGACATGGTTATTTTTCAGACTTACTAATGAGACCAGAAATGAGACCATTTTATAAACCTACCTATGTGATCTAAGAATAGGAGGCCCCACCAATTTAGAATGGTCAAATCTTGTTCCTCATCTTACTTGAACTATCAGCAGCTCAGTCATTCACTCTCTCCAAATTTTTATTCAATTACCCTCTCAATATAGTATTTCCTGATCACTCTTTTTAAAATTGCAAGCTCCACCCCCACTTCCCCAAACCTCCTACCCTTACCTGTTTTATTTTTCTCTGTAGCACTTATTATCATCTATAACACCACGTATTTTACTTATTTATTGTCTGACTACACTCTCTAAGTCTGAGTACAAAAAATTTTTGCCCTTTAATTCTCTACTCTACTACTCACTCTCAACACCTAGAAGGGTACTGGCATATAGAGGGCAACCAATAACTAGTTTTGAATGGATGGATGAATGGATGAATGAATGATGTAATATGGGTAGATCTTACTAAGGAAAAATATTATCAAGTCCCCTCTTTTTAAAATTTTTTTTTTCAACATTTATTTATTTTTGGGACAGAGAGAGACAGAGCATGAACGGGGGAGGGGCAGAGAGAGAGGGAGACACAGAATCGGAAACAGGCTCCAGGCTCTGAGCCATCAGCCCAGAGCCTGACGCGGGGCTCGAACTCACGGACCGCGAGATCGTGACCTGGCTGAAGTCGGACGCTTAACCCACTGCGCCACCCAGGCGCCCCAAGTCCCCTCTTTTTTAAAGCAGATAAAGAACCACCTAGAAAAGTTGAAAAATTTTCCTAAGGAAATATAATTTTCCTAAGGTAGTATAACTGGTTAAAACAAAATGGGATTGAACTTCATTCTGCTAATTAAAAGTTGGAACTGTTTTTCCCTCATTCTACTTTCTTTTTTTTTATTTTTAATGTTTATTTATTTTTGAGAGAGGGAGAGAGACAGAGCCTGAACAGGGGAGGGGCAGAGAGAGAGGGAGACACAGAATCTGAAGCAGGATTCAGGCTCCAAGCTGTCAGCACACGACCCAATGCAGGGCTAGAACTCACAAAACCACAAGATCATGACCTGAGCCAAAGTCGAATGTTCAACCGACTGAGCCATCCAGGTGGCTCTCCTCATTCTACTTTCTTACTAGCATTGTTCCTCCTCTTACACATTGAGCATCTATCCCAACAGCAGCTCAAGAACAATTTGCTACGTAACCTGCTATTATTTCCCTACAAATGATTCCATATGATATGGAGATGACAGTATTAGTAATACATATTTAGTATTATTTAATAAGCTAGGAGCTGGGGGAAAATCTATTATAATTGCTTCAAATTACTTTGGATTAACCTAGACATTTTTCACAAATCTATTTTAAAATCAAGTAAAGGCAAGACAGGACCTTCCATAATTTGTTACTAGAAATAGAAGAATGTCTATTAGTGACCATTAAACTACACCAAAAGGAAAGGTCTAGGTCCACAGTTAAACATTCTCAGAGGACAACTGATATATCTATACCAAGTGATTTTGAAACAGAGGAAGAGGGAAACAAAGGAAAAGGTAGGAAAAGAAGCAGTGGCCACTATCATATCCCAACCTGCTGCTCTTCTCAATTGTTAATGCTAAGATATTACTGAGATATTAGTGCTGACAAAGGCTCTATCTCTAGAGCAAGAGATGGATGAGGTTTGGTCCTTTGTCCAGAGTCCAAAACTGCTTCCAAAACAAACCAGTGGGAAATGACTTCCAGGATAGTTCTGTACAAATGTGATATTTGCAAACTACAGCCCCTTTAGTCTTTCTCAACTGAGTTCCCTCAAGAATTAAGCCCTAATACTCTAAGGCATCAACAATTACTAATGAACTAACTTCTCTCCTATGTATAATAGTAGTTATGTTATCATCCAGAGAGAATTAAAAGAACAGTCACTCAAGGCACTTACTGTGTTCTGTGGTTCAGATGACCCTGCTTGAGAAAGGACAGGGCTCCACTGAGAGATGGCATAGAGTAATAATTAAGAGCATGGACTATGGAACCAAACTATCTGGATCCCAAACCCCAGTCCAAAATTTACCATTTCTATGACCTTAGAAAAGTTACTTAACTTCTCTAGTCTTCAGTTGCCTTTTTTTTTTTTTTAAGATTTTATTTTTAAGTAATCTCTATGCCTAACATGGGGCTCAAACTCATGACCCATAGATCAAGAGTCACATACTCTACTGACAGCCAGCCAGGCACCCCCAGTTTCTTTCTTTTCTTTCTTTCTTCTTTCTTTCAATTTATTTTGACAGATAGAGAGTGAGGGGGGAGGGGCAAAGAGAGAGGGAGAGAGAGAATCCCAAGCAGGCTCCACGCTGTCAGTGCAGAGCTATATGTGGGGCTCAATCCCATGAACCATGAGATCATGACCTAAGCCAAGATCAAGAGCTGGACACTTAACTGACTGAGCCACCCAGGTACCTCTAAAAGAGGATTAGCAGGTGGGGCCGCCTGGGTGGCTCGGTTAACCGTCCTACTTTGGCTCAGGTCATGATCTCGCGGTTCATGAGTTTGAGCCCCGTGTCGGGCTCTGTGTGACAGCTCAGAGCCTGGAGCCTACTTAAGATTCTGTGTCACCCTCTCTCTGCCCTCCTCTGCTTGTGCTCGTTCTCTCTCTCTCTCTCTCAAATAATAAACAAACAAAACAAAACAAAATTTTAAAAGAGGATTAGTGGGTTGGGGTGCCTGGGTGGCTCAGTTGGTTAAGCTTCTGACTCTTGTTTTTGGCTCAGGTCATGATCATGGTTTCATTAGTTCCAGTCACGTGTCGGGCTGTGCACTGACAGTGCAGAGCCTGCTTGGAATTCTCTCTCTCTCTTCCTCTCTCTCTACCCCCTTCCATGCTCACGCTATCTCTCTCTCAAAATAAATAGACTTTGAACATTTTAAATAATAAATAAATAAATAAATAAATAAATAATGATCAGTAATAGTAGTTATCTCCTAGGGTTATTTACAGATTAAATAAATTATCTTTTTCTCTATCTACCTGTCTATCTATATCTTAGACTAATGCCTGGCTATAAGTATTAGCTGTCTCATTATCATTATCATCAACATCATTATCATTATTATTATATTTTAGGTTACTAAGGAGCCGGTCTGCTACTGACCGTGTGTCAGAAATGCCATCTACCTTTTTTTTTTTTTTTCTTTTTTATGAACTTTATTTTTTTTTTGATTTGTATAGTTTTTTTTTTTAATTTATATATGAAATTTATTGTCAAATTGGTTTCCATACAACACCCAGTGCTCATCCCAAAAGGTGCCCTCCTCAATACCCATCACCCACCCTCTCCTCCCTCCCACCCCCCTCAACCCTCAGTTTGCTCTCAGTTCTCAACAGTCTCTTATGCTTTGGCTCTCTCCCACTCTAACCTCTTTTTTTCCTTCCCCTCCCCCATGGGTTCCTGTCAAGTTTCTCAGGATCCACATAAGAGTGAAACCATATGGTATCTGTCTTTCTCTGTATGGCTTATTTCACTTAGCATCACACTCTCCAGTTCCATCCACGTTGCTACAAAAGGCCATATTTCATTTTTTCTCATTGCCACGTAGTATTCCATAGTGTATATAAACCACAATTTCTTTATCCATTCATCCGTTGATGGACATTTAGGCTCTTTCCATAATTTGGCTATTGTTGAGAGTGCTGCTATGAACATTGGGGTACAAGTGCCCCTATGCATCAGTACTCCTGTGTCCCTTGGATAAATTCCTAACAGTGCTATTGCTGGGTCATAGGGTAGGTCTATTTTTAATTTTCTGAGGAACCTCCACACTGCTTTCCAGAGCGGCTGCACCAATTTGCATTCCCACCAACAGTGCAAGAGGGTTCCCGTTTCTCCACATCGTCTCCAGCATCTATAGTCTCCTGATTTGTTCATTTTGGCCACTCTGACTGGCGTGAGGTGATACCTGAGTGTGGTTTTGATTTGTATTTCCCTGATAAGGAGCGACGCTGAACATCTTTTCATGTGCCTGTTGGCCATCCGGATGTCTTCTTTAGAGAAGTGTCTATTCATGTTTTCTGCCCATTTCTTCACTGGGTTATTTGCTTTTCGGGTGTGGAGTTTGGTGAGCTCTTTATAGATTTTGGATACTAGCCCTTTGTCCGATATGTCATTTGCAAATATCTTTTCCCATTCCGTTGGTTGCCTTTTAGTTTTGTTGGTTGTTTCCTTTGCTGTGCAGAAGCTTTTTATCTTCATAAGGTCCCAGTAATTCACTTTTGCTTTTAATTCCCTTGCCTTTGGGGATGTGTCGAGGAAGAGATTGCTACGGCTGAGGTCAGAGAGGTCTTTTCCTGCTTTCTCCTCTAAGGTTTTGATGGTTTCCTGTCTCACATTCAGGTCCTTTATCCATTTTGAGTTTATTTTTGTGAATGGTGTGAGAAAGTGGTCTAGTTTCAACCTTCTGCATGTTGCTGTCCAGTTCTCCCAGCACCATTTGTTAAAGAGACTGTCTTTTTTCCATTGGATGTTCTTTCCTGCTTTGTCAAAGATGAGTTGGCCATACGTTTGTGGGTCTAGTTCTGGGGTTTCTATTCTATTCCATTGGTCTATGTGTCTGTTTTTGTGCCAAGAAATGCCATCTACCTTGAACTACCTCCCTAGTCTCTGAAATCTGGGTAAGAAGGACAAACCACTTCTCTTTCTGTTGCTCTTACTCAAGAGAGGCAGATTTCCCATGATTAGATAAGAAGGGTTTCAACACAGAAAGGAAAAGACATAGTCAGAGCTCTGCTTATATCCACACTCGATATGCAACAACAGATCTGACTCTTGTGTTCACTGGCATCAACATCTCCAAACTATATTCTTTTCTCATCTCTTAATTACAGGCAACTTTCTCCATACACACTGAGTATCTGAATGTACTCAGAATGCCTGCATCTTCTTTATTTTATTGTAATTATTGTTACCAGTCTTGCTCTGCTATTGTTAGGAAAAAGCAAGTGTATCAGGAATAAAGCAGCCTGAGCGCTCCCAGCATGCATCTGTGGAGCTGTAGCTCTGGAAGAAGCTGTAGTACAAAGCCCCTCTGTTAGGGCAGCACACTAACCCCTGTGTGTCCCTCTCACATGAGCACAGGGCTGGAACGGGCCTCCTCCTGCTCCCTTTTTCACCCTCCTGCCACCTTTCCCAGAGGGAGATCCTGTTCACACCAAAGAAAGCCAAGAACATTTAGTTCAGAAGTAAGAACAGGTGGTAGGACCAATAAGGAACAAAAACTGGTATTCTTCCAATTGCTGAGTTCTGCGGCAGGGAGTGAGAAAGGGCAGGAAGAACCAAAACCCAGGAATCATTTTTCCCTATGGGGTCCTGATGGTTTCATTTCAATTAACAGAGAAAACCCACCTTTGAGGTTTCTCTCTGCTCTTCTTCACAAAGTGAAACCAAAGAGGTCTTCCTTTTCATTCTCAGGAAAAGGCAAATTACTTTTTGTCTGTTAACTATTTTTTTGGATGCAGTGCAAAAGCAACAAGACTTTAATGACTAAAAGCAGGTGCTTCCCCACCCATTTCTCTTGGATCATGTAGCAAACAATTCTACCCACAGGAGCTCATAATTATCTGGATTAGTAAAAACCATGTAAATAAGATAAAAGTGCCATAGAGATAGAAACTCTTTGTGCTTTGGCATCTACAAATGCAGCTGTTGCTTCAGTTTTTTTCCCCCCTAAAACACAGACTTTTGTCTTTAGGCAGGAACAGCTGTTTATTTCTCTCTCAGGATTTCTTAGCCTAGCCTTAGCCTTCTAAAAAAAAGTCATGAGTAGAGAAGATGGGAGTCAAGAAGAAGGGCTACAGCTAAATGTGATGCGTTCTGGGCCCTAGGTCTTTGGAAAGTTAGCAGTCCAACTCATTCCTGGAGGGTGTCCAACAAAATGTATTGTGCAAAGACACAATACATTTTATGCACTGCTACTAACTCAGTTCTTAGGGTTTCTCTTCTTGACCCGGGCTTTCCAAACCTCTCATCATTTTGCTCTCATAATCACTCCTTTTCTCCACACCTCCTAGAAATCATAGACTTAAATAAATTGTAAGCCTCAATGTGACCAATCAAGCCTGTTTGTAAAAACAACCCTCTGAAAAAAAGATAAAGGAGCTACTACTCCTTGAGTACTACTAGAAAAGAGAATTTTCACTAGTTTTATGTGTTCAAAAGAATCTCAAACATTCTCTTTCAAGCGGGGAAAAGAACATGTAAATGTTTACCATTTTGGCATCCAAACTAGTAACATTGGATTTTTAATGTTTTATTGTAGAAAATCTCAAACATACAAGGGTAGACAAAATAGCACAACAAACTCCTATGTACCTATTATCTATCTTTAACAACTGTGGCCAATCTCATTTCATATATACAACCCACCCACTCATCCCATTCCCAGATCATTCTCAATCAAATACTAGACATTATTCATCTATAAATATTTTGGATATGCCTCTAAAACATAAGAAATCTTTGTTTAAAATTTAATCATACTATAATTACCACACTAAAAAAAGGTAATAATAATTCCTTAATATCATCAAATATCCAGTCAGTTTAATAGAAATTCTTGCTCCAACATTGGGGAAGACAGAGAACAGCTGGCTAGTTTCTCCCTTGGGATTCTTTAACCTTATGTCTAAAAATACCTACCTTCTGGATTTCCAGATTATAAAATTATCTGCATATCCTGTATCAGTCCCTTTAAGTAAATCCAATTGTCGATACCATATCTCCCCATGAGTTTTGGGTTTTTTTACACTCAATTCATAACCCAATACTTTGGACTTGCAGTGGTGAAGTTAAAGATGATCATAAACTACCTATCACACTCATTTGTGCTACCTCTGCAAAAGAGACACACCCACATACACACAAAGACAGACACAGAAAGAAACACCAAGACTTCAAGACACTAGACAGAGAGCCAAAGAGCAGAGACAGGCCAAATTCACCAGAGGATGGTATTGCTTTTAGTAGGAAATCATAAACTAATGTTGAAATTTTACAAAATATAATAGTCAATTTGCTAATTTTTGTCAAGATCAAAAATGCAGGACCTTAGAGATTACCAACAGTATTTAAATCAAATTTTGACAATCAATACCATAACCACTTACCCCACAGGGGAAATGAAAAGGGGGACCCTTCTGGACATGCACAAAGATTTTGAGATTGTATAAGTTTCAGGCTCTGCCATAAATTCTGGAAAGGAAAGAATCATGATGATCTACTATGTTTTTCCTTGCAGTCATAACCCTCTATTTGAATATCATGTAAAATTCTAAACTCCAAATTTTAAAAAGGATGAAAGACTCAACTTTATACTTTCCAAGTTTATCAATGGTTAAATTAGTTGAGAATATTTAGGTACAGCCTAATAGGCCTTTAAGACTAAGAAAGATTAACCAAAAGACCACACAAATATACTCATACCCCAGAGAAAAGCAAAACAAAGAAGTTCAACTCAAGTAAATGATATTTGCATTAGACAGGGATATACCTTCCTCATGTGAGTCTGTTGATTACTAGCTAAAATCTCCAGGTAACCTATTAGAAATCTAATTTTCTGGTTTAAATAGTCCAACATAATGGATTTACTCTTCTCTGATATTGGCCATGACCACAGGACAATGAAGAACCTTCTGTTCCAATAATCTACCAAAAAAAGGACTGGACTGATAATGCGCAATGAGTAATTTCTTATACCACTTTACTCCCTGTGCTTATGCTTTCCAGTAGAGGAACAGCTACATGGTACACACAAAATATATTGAGGTATTTATTCTCTGAACTCTCAAATTCCCCCCCCCCCCCCAATTAACTGATGGGCTATCAGCAGAACACAGACTTTCCTGCCCCTTTTGAACAGTCTTACTGCTGTACAGATACAAACTTACATTACAGGACATTTTATACACAAAAACCTATTTCCTCCTCACCTACCCCTCACCATCGCCACCATTCTCTGGCTTTGATGCCTTGTACTAACATTCTTAAAAGAAAAATCACTAATTGAGGAGATTTGTTGAATTTAATCAATCAATGAAGCATTCTTCTTTGCCTATAACAAAAAACACTCTGTCCTACATCTTGGCACACTGCAAAGCCTCTAGTACAATCCCTGGAAGGAGAACAAAATCATTGTGGCATACTAAGTACAGAGGACGGATTTCCTCCCCTGGACAGAGATAAATAAATAAGCCAACACCAAAGTCATACCCTGGGGGCTGGGGACATAAGGGCAGATTCAATATGAATAATAAATAAGAGTTCTGGGCTATAGGCATGACAACAGTTCAGGTCAGGAAATACCTTTTAGTAACACTAGATGGGAATAAATTTGGAGATTCAGAAGGGACAGAGTAATTAGCCCACAAATCTTTTTGTTAAGTCAGAGTTGAAATGCATTGTGGCTCAAAATAAGAAGAAAGACACACTGACAAATTATTTTTAATGAAAGCGATCATTAATAATTTGCATGCAAAATTTTGAGGCTGAAATTAGGTTAGCAACTTAGTATCAAGTAATGCAGAAAAATAACCCAATATATTTTTACAGGACCAAATGGATTATCCTAAATATTACGTATAAACCTCCAAAAGGCAATTATAAGCTCTAGATACAACATACACTATGGTACCTGGTGAAGGTCACAAGGCACAAGAACATTGACAAACATTCAGACAGCAGAAGAAAAAGTAAAAACATTAAACAAAAGGTGTTTACATAAGACCAACAGTAAAAGCATTTTAAAGATTGGTGCAAGGTAAAGTAAAAAGTGGAGAAAAAAAAAACAGGGATACACATCTTCCAGCCAGACTTAGAAGGGCAAATCCTTCATCCAAAACATTAGATTAAGGGAAAGTTGGCTAGCTTTTGATTTATCTAGGAACATGTGTGTGTCTCTTTTTTGTTCTTAACACTGAGTTCTAGAGCTAAACAATTATGTTCCAACATAAAAGAATTCTGACTTTATAGAATGAGCAAGTGCTGATAGAGTACCTCAAATACAGGAATGTGGGAGTTTTGTGTTTTGAAAAATATCTATGAAATTAAAATTTTACATTTGAAACTTAGCATTAAAGAATGCAAACAGGTCACCAAGTACCAGCAAAAAGGAATTCTTACTTGCTTCACCAAACATTCATCTAATTTTTAAACAGGAGACAGAGAAAAAATGGGACTTAAATATACTGAATTACACCCACACTGGGACACCACAAAGTTAACATGTAACTTAATTGTAGGATACCAGATAACTACTCTGCTTGACAGAATCCCAGGCTTTGACTCTTCAGCAGATCTTCCCATCATCAACTCCTCCCGACCCCCACCACACACATACACCTCACCCTTCCTTAACTAAATCTGGCATAAAGCAGCCTATATTAAGTAGACCTAAAAAAAGTGTAAACCCAAAAGTCACGATGAAAATCTCAAGTAGAACAAGAGTGAGAGCACAAAAGACAAAAAGAAAAAAGTGAAGAAAAAGGCAAGTACACAAAACTCTGTAACTAAAATCCAAGGACTACTAAAAGAATATATGAACCCAGAAAAGTTACGTATTTATATTATGGTGCAAGCACTATAAGGAATACCAACGGGGAAGAAAAGCTGAGCCACCTTTCCAAAAACTCATTCAGCCATGCTAAATACTGTTAAGTAAAACAATCATGGTTCTAGATAGAGGTAACATTTTTTAAAACTTCATTAAGAAGATATGTTTCTGAAATGGAATTCTGAAAGGACTAGATGTGGTTTTATTTTAAAGGGATGTGTTGTTTATTGTTATGTTATTGTTTTGGGTGCTAAGGGGTCCAGGCAAAGTGAATAACATCTGCAATGTAGTCATAGGAAGTACACCATCTGCTGTCATAGCTGAAATGCAGAGTGCCTCAGGAAGGAAAGGAAGGGGAAAAAAAGTATGAAACTAGTTTTTTAAATGCCTATAAGCATATATTTTTAAGTGATTTAAGAAATAATTGGGAGCCACTTCAAGGTTATAAGAAAGGAGTAACTTCAAGATAGCACTCCAGCACATTCTTAGGTTAAAACAAATGAAATAGGATGATACTAGAGATAGAGAGGCAACTTAGGGGTCTGGAAAAAAAATATTCTTTTTACTATATGTGACTTATTACTAGAAATATCATTGACCAAAGAGGAGGCATAAAGAGAAATGACAACCTCTGTGATGCAATTTCCAATTTTTCTCTTTACAATTCAATGTGCTTTTCTAAAATGACTGTAGTACTTTCCTATACTTGTAATAAAAATCCTCCTTCAGGGGCACCTGGGTGGCTCAGTCGGTTGAGTGCCAACTTCGCTCAGGTCATGATCTCACAGCTCGTGGGTTGGAGCTCCACGTTGGGCTCTGGGCTGACGACAGCTCAGAACCTGGAGCCTGCTTCTGATTCTGTGTCTCCCTCTCTCTGCCCCTCCCCCGCTCATGCTCTGTGTGTGTGTCTCTCTCTCAAAACTAAATACACATTAAAAAAAAAAAATCATCCTTTAAATAAAAAACAAGTCGGGATGCCTGGGTGGCTCAGTCGGTTCAGCATTGACTTCGGCTCAGGTCATGATCTCATGATTTGTGGGTTCAAGCCCCATGTCAGGTCTGTGCTGAGAGCTCAGAGCCTGGAGCCTGTTTCAGATTCTGTGTCTCATTCTCTCTCCACCCCTCCTCCACTTGTGTTCTCTCTCTGTCTCTCAAAAATAAATAAATGTACAAAAAAAATTTTTTTAATAAAAAACAAGCATGATGTATATATTTAGCCAAAGAATAAAAAGAAATGCCCATGTGTCCAACAACCAATTTAAGAAATGAAAAACTTAATGAGTGCGAAACTCCCCAGTTGATTATAATCTCCTCCCCTCCAGTTATAACCACTGTCCTGAATTTTATGAAAATCATTCCCTCTTTCTCACATATATGTATCCCTGAACAACATGTTGTTTAGTTCTGCCCATTTTTACTTTGTATATAAATGGAATCATAGTTTATATAATCTTCTGTGACTTGCTTCACTGTAATGTTTTTGTGATTAATCCAAGCTGATATATGTAGCTACAGGTTATTCATGTTCACTACTACAGTGTTTTACTTTAGGAATAAACCATAATTTTTAAACCTATTCTATTATATTCTATTATAGTTGGAATGGGTTGTTTCCATTTTTCTATAATCACAAAAATACTACTTTGGACATTCTCAAATATATCTTCTGATATGTATATACAAGGAAGTTTTCTACAATATGTATCTAGGAGTAGAATTACTGAGTGGTAGGGTATATGCTACTTCAATTTTACCTGAAAAATGTAATGACAAAATATTTCCCTAAGTAGTGGTATCAATTTATATTCCAACCAGCAAGTGTATATAAGTTATTATTCCACCTTTCGGGTAACAATTTTATCCAATTTTAAATTTTCTATTAATCTAAAGGGTATTGATTTACTTTAATTCCTTTTTTCTCTTTTTTTAAAAAGTCATCTATTTATTCTGAGAGAAAGAGAAAGAGAGAGAGAAAACGCATGCACACGTGTGCACACAAGTGGGGGAGGAGCACAGAGAGAGAGAGAGAGAGAGAGAGAGAGAGAGAGAATCTCAAACAGGCTCACACTGTCAGCACTGAGCCCAACAAGGGGCTTGAACCCACAAGCCGTGAGACCATGACCTGAGCCGAAAATCAAGAAACAGATGCTTAACCGACTGAGCCACCAGGCATCCCTGGTTGACATTACTTAGATTACTTGGGAGGATAAGAATCTTTCATATTCTTAAAGATCTTGTGGGTTTCTTGTACTGAGAAATGCCTGTTTATGTGTTTTTCCCATTTTCCCACTGACTCCATTATCTTTTACTTATTCTTTATAGGAGTTCTCTGGGGAGTTCTATGCTGCATACCAATCCTTTGTGGGATATATAATTTATTGCCGATATTTCCTCCTGGCGTGTAGCCTTGGGTCTTACCCTCTACTAGAGTCTTCTGATGAACAGAAGTTCTTGAATTTTCTGTAGTAAAATGTTATCAATTCTTTTCAGTATTTTTTATGTCTTATTTAATAAATCCTGTCTATCCCTGAGGTCATGCTATTCTTTCATATTTTCTTCTAAAACTTAAAGTTTTCCTTCCAGATGCCTAGGTGGCTTAATTGGTTAAGTGTCCAACTCTTGATTTTGGCTCAGGTCATGATAACGGTTAGTGAGTTCAAGCCCCTCATTGGGCTCTGTGCTGACAGTATGGAGCCTGCTTGGGATTTCTCTCCTTCTCTCTCTCTCTCTCTCTCTCTCTCTCTCTCTCTGCACCCCCCCCCCCACAATCTCTCTCTCTCTAAAAATAAATAAACTTTTAAAAAAGTTTTCTTTCACATTTCACATCTCAGCTCAGTTGAAATTCATACTTTTGGTAATAATATGACATAGGGATCTAATTTACTTTTCTTTTTTCTATACAGATAACCAATAACCTAATCATCATTTGTTGAAAAGTCCATTTTCTCCTTTGATTCACAGGGCAAGTAGCTAGTTTCCACATATGTATTTCTGAACTTTTGATTTTGTTCCACTGATTTATTAGTCATACTGTGTTGACAGCACATTGTCTTAATTAATATAGTTTTATAAGCCTTGATATCTGATAAAGTAGCGTAGTCATTAGTACTTTTGCCAAATATTTCTGGTTCTTCCCTCTCCCCAGGATTCTGATAGGATCACACTTCCTGGCCCTTTTAGGATTCACTGGAGCCATATGATTAGTTTGAGTCTGTGATCTCTGAGCAGAAGAGATATGCTGAACATTCAACTGCCTGTGCAAAAACCTCCAGAGCTCTTTTTCCCTCTGCCTTGGCCAATAGTCAACTTGGCACCTGCATTCCTGAGTGACTATAATCAGTAGGGTTTCCTACTAAACTGCAGTGGACAAGTAATGGGAATGAAAAATAAATCTTTTGTATATTTATCACTGAGATTTTAGTTTGCTACCAAAACATAACTTAGTCTACTCTGATACACAAGGCAAGTCATTCATTTTGTTATTATCCTTCAAGAATGTTCTGTCTTGGGGGCGCCTGGATGGCTCAGCTGGTTCAGCATCCGACTCGGTTTCAGCTCAGGTCATGATCTCAGGATCGTGAGATCAAGCCCCATGTGGGGCTCTGCACTGAGCATGGAGCCTGCTTAAGATTCTCTCTCTCTCTCTCTCTCTCTCTCTCTCTCTCTCTCTCTCCAATTAAAAAAAGAATGTCATATCTATTCTTCCCTGTTTGTCATAAGAATTTCAGAATCAAATTTTCTAAACTTCCAGGACAAACTTGCTGGTCAGAATATACATTAGTATCACCACATTGGAAAACATACGGAAATACTGGAAAACAGTTGGTATTATAAAATTAAAAAAAAAAACTGAAGATATACATATCCTATGATTCTAGTAATTTCATTCCTGGGCAAATATGCAAGAGAAATATGTATGCATATGTAAAATATAAATAACAATGTTCTTGGCAATAATGCTCATTAAAAATTAAAAACTGTAAATAATCCAAATGACTACCAGCTATAGAATAGATAAACAAACTGGCTTATTTACACAATGAAATACCATATGATAATGAAGATGAACAAAGTCAACCTGCACATAACAATATGATGATCTTATTAACATACTGCTGCACTAAAGAAGACATACACGCACACACACACACACCCACACAGATTCATTTAGAATGATTCCAATTACAATAAATTTCAAAAACAGGTAATTTTTTTTTTTATTTTTTTAAAAAATTTTTTTTTAATGTTTATTTTTTTTTTTCAACGTTTATTTATTTTTGGGACAGAGAGAGACAGAGCATGAACGGGGGAGGGGCAGAGACAGGGAGACACAGAATCGGAAACAGGCTCCAGGTTCCGAGCCATCAGCCCAGAGCCTGACGCGGGGCTCGAACTCACGGACCGCGAGATCGTGACCTGGCTGAAGTCGGACGCTCAACCGACTGCGCCACCCAGGCGCCCCAAAAACAGGTAATTTTTAAATTCAATTGTTTAAGAATAGATACATAGGCAGTAAACTATCAGGTAAAACAAGAAAGTGATTATCACAAACATTAGAAAACTGGCTACCCCTGGGAGAAAGGAGGAGACGTGATTGAGAAAGAAGGGAGGATTCAAATGTCTATAGTACAGGGAGTATTCTATTTTCACCTAAAGAGTTGTTAAAGGATGGTCACTTTGTGATTATTCATTATACTGGATCTTTGTGAGGATTTTATATAAATGTCATATATTTTTTGTTAGATTTATTCATATCACTTTATATACTGTATTACTATTTAAAAGTTTCTTTTAAATTGCATTTTCTATTAGTTGCTCGTATATTAAAATGCAATTGAATGTTATACCTTGATCTTACAGGCAACAACCTGCTAAATTCTTATTGGTTCTATTGATATCTCAGTAGATGCTTTGGGATTTTTTTTAACAGCCAATCATATCATCTGCAAATAATGATAACTTTGTTTTTTCCTTCCTAATCTTTATCTTTCCTTTTGTCTTATTATGCTGACTAGAACTAGTTCAATGATGAATCAAATATTTTCATATTCTATACAAATATTTTTAAAGTAGCGAACAAAAAAGAGACATTCCAGGTGCTGATGATCCATCCCAGATTTACTCTTCTACTCAGCATCCCTTCTCTTCTCTTGGAAAATAAAGCCCTCTGGCACAAAAACAGACACATAGACCAATGGAATAGAATAGAAACCCCAGAACTAGACCCACAAACGTATGGCCAACTCATCTTTGACAAAGCAGGAAAGAACATCCAATGGAAAAAAGACAGTCTTTTTAACAAATGGTGCTGGGAGAACTGGACAGCAACATGCAGAAGGTTGAAACTAGACCACTTTCTCACACCATTCACAAAAATAAACTCAACATGGATAAAGGACCTGAATGTGAGACAGGAAACCATCAAAACCCTAGAGGAGAAAGCAGGAAAAGACCTCTCTGACCTCAGCCGTAGCAATCTCGTACTCGACACATCCCCAAAGGCAAGGGAATTAAAAGCAAAAGTGAATTACTGGGACCTTATGAAGATAAAAAGCTTCTGCACAGCAAAGGAAACAACCAACAAAACTAAAAGGCAACCAACGGAATGGGAAAAGATATTTGCAAATGACATATCGGACAAAGGGCTAGTATCCAAAATCTATAAAGAGCTCACCAAACTCCACACCCAAAAAACAAATAACCCAGTGAAGAAATGGGCAGAAAACATGAATAGACACTTCTCTAAAGAAGACATCCGGATGGCCAACAGGCACATGAAAAGATGCTCAACGTCGCTCCTTATCAGGGAAATACAAATCAAAACCACACTCAGGTATCACCTCACGCCAGTCAGAGTGGCCAAAATGAACAAATCAGGAGACTATAGATGCTGGAGACGATGTGGAGAAACGGGAACCCTCCTGCACTGTTGGTGGGAATGCAAATTGGTGCAGCCGCTCTGGAAAACAGTGTGGAGGTTCCTCAGAAAATTAAAAATAGACTTACCCTATGACCCAGCAATAGCACTGCTAGGAATTTACCCAAGGGATACAGGAGTACTGATGCATAGGGGCACTTGTACCCCAATGTTTATAGCAGCACTCTCAACAATAGCCAAATTGTGGAAAGAGCCTAAATGTCCATCAACTGATGAATGGATAAAGAAATTGTGGTTTATATACACAATGGAGTACTACATGGCAATGAGAAAGAATGAAATATGGCCTTTTGTAGCAACGTGGATGGAACTGGAGAGTGTGATGCTAAGTGAAATAAGCCATACAGAGAAAGACAGATACCATATGGTTTTATTCTTATGTGGATCCTGAGAAACTCAACAGAAACCCATGGGGGAGGGGAAGAAAAAAAAAAAAAGAGGTTAGAGTCGGAGAGAGCCAAAGCATAAGAGACTGTTAAAAACTGAGAACAAACTGAGGGTTGACGTGGGGTGGGAGGGAGGGGAGGGTGGGTGATGGATATTGAGAAGAACACCTTTTGGGATGAGCACTGGGTGTTGTATGGAAACCAATTTGACAATAAATTTCATATATTGAAAAAAAAAAAAAAGAAAAGAAAGCCCTCCAGGCTGGACGAAGTAATATGGTTATTCTAACAATTTAAATTTCTCAGCTATTAGAATGAAGTTCAGCTCATCCATATTGTCAAATTAATCCATCTCACTATAAGTCTATTTACAATAAGTTTCAAATGAAGTGTACAATAATTAAAAGAATGCAAACTAGAGCCTCATTATTTAATACTTATATAGCACTGAGGGACTGAAAACACTTTGGGGAAAAACATCAAATTTTTAATATACTCCCAAATATAACAAAAGAAGCAGTGAAGAAAAATAAACCTAATGGATAGATGAGACAATGATGTGACAAGGAAAGTAGTAGAACTCCTTGGAGTTACGAAGATCCAAAATAGAGCCTTTGATTCCCTAAGCCCATTCACCTATCTGCCATAAGCAACTGCTTCTCTGAAAGAGTCCCAAGGTACATTCTCAGCCCTCATAAGTTAAAAAATATCTTCCTTTCTGTACTTGGGTATCCAGAAGGTGTCCCATAAAGTCTCTGGTTTTCTCCATCTTTTTTGGCTTATATAGTGATTCTACTTTATATTCTATTACCCATTTGTGCTTCTGGAAACTGAAACACAAGACTGTGACAATCAGTTCATTAGAGTCCCCTCTGGGTCAATGAAGAGGATGGTACAGTTCTAATAAACAAAGGCATGTGAGGGGGTCTATCATCCCTTCCTGGTACAGATGAGTGTTTCCAGTTTCAGGAGATTCTTCTACCAGGGATTTCTCCAGGATTCAAATTTCTCTAGCAAATATCTTACTTTGGCTTTTTAGTTTTTAAATGTCATGAACCAGACTTCTCTTTGATTTGCTAGCCAAAGGGCTATATATTTCTGGTTCATTTAAAATTAGAGACTGGGGCACCTGGATGGCTCAGTCAGTTAAGCATCCGACTTTTGATGTCGGCTTGGGTCATGATCTCATGGTTGTGAGATCAAGCCCCACGTCAGGCTCTGCACCAGGTGTGGAACCTACTTAAGATTCTCTCTCTCCCTCTGCCCCTCCTCCACCCCTGCTCACACTCTGTCTCAAAAATAAATAAATAAAAATAATAAAAATTTTAAAAATAAAATTAGATACTTAATGTCAGTGTACCCTTCAGAAAATCAAGCCAAATTCCCTTGTGGATGGACTTCTGTCTGAATGGGCATAGTCAGAAATGTTACAACTTGTAAAAGATTTGCTTTTATTAAAATTCATATTTAAACTCCCCAATTAATCAATAATACATATTTTGCTAAAAGTTCCAATGCTTCCAAGGGGAAGAGAAAAAAGATGTTTGTGACCCAAGTGGTAAAACGTTCAGAAGATTCAGTCATCTCTTTCTAAAGATATGTGCCCATCATGGACTTAAAATTCCAAAGTGATGCTGCTCAGAAAACGTCTTAAATCAGTTGTTGCAAATAACCAATACAACTGGGAAATTCTCCTGGATTTTTTGTTACAGTTCTTACTCCAAGATGTAAAAGCAACTAAATCAAACATATGACCACAACCAAGCATCCCTGTGACAAACCAAGAACTCAGACTTCTTGAAACTGAAAAATGACTCTGGATGTTTATCAGAACTCACACAGACTTGCCTAGCCATAAATAATCCATTGTACATACAAACCAAGAAAACACAGAGAAGCTACATATTGGAAAAGCAGATAAAGTATAGAAAATGGACCTTTTATACAACCTAGTTCTTCCTCTATAGTAGCATACCTAAAATCTCTGAGTCAGAAATCTCTCACTTTCTGCTATTTTCTTTGTCTCTAAATGAATCCTCAGGTTTCATTTTATTCAGAAATGAAAAACTTGGGAGTCAGATGATGGGGTCAAGAACAGGTATAAGGAATCTATTAAATGTGGTAATGGGAAACATTTAGGGAATGGGAAAATTTTAGTACTGGCTTTTCTCAATAGGAAGAGTTTGTTGTTAAATTTAGCTTTAACAAACAATAGCTAATTCCACTAAAAACACTTGGTTGTTTATTCTTTCAAAATAAAAATTTAGAATTAGCTCTTCAGGTAAATACTCCAAGTCTAAGCACATCTCTATAGTATCCTATCACATTAAATAGAGTTGTATGGGCAAGAAAGTTCAGAAAAACAGACTACCTAAGCCAAGTAACAATTCTCTGAAGCAAGCAAAACTGATCACATCATCTTTCGCACTAAGCCACAAGCAAATAATTCAGTAAGAAATTCTTTAGCATCCCCTGATTAAATTGCCTCAATATTGATCATCTGGCAGCCTAATGGTAGTGAGAAGAAACAGATTTGAAGAACTTACCTTCAGAGCACAAAAGATGCAGGAATCTCCCATGCACTTGTGAGTTGTAAGCTGCCTAAAGCTACGTCGGAAGATGTCCAAGTGCCATAAAACCTGTCAATAAAAAAGGGGAAATACTTCAGTACTTTATAAGAAGACTCCATTTGATCTTAAATTCAAGAATTCAAGCAAACATAGGTAATGACTTCTGAATATATCTTTATTCCCAAGAGAAAACTCATTCTAGTATATTAAAACAAATACCAAAAAGGGTGAGTTAGCTAACACAAGGGACAGAAGACTATATTCTGAAAAATACATTACTTTGAAAATGAAGGTCACACAGACAAAATAATGTATAACATACATCAAATGTGATCTTGAAGGGGAAATTTATGGGCTAAAAGCTGCAGAATAAGGGTTTACTTTAATTGTCCACACAAGAAACAATTTTTTTTTTTTGAACAAACTTGTTTTTTGAAGTATAGTTGATACATGTACATTAGTTTCAGGGATACAACATAGTAATTCCACAAGTTTATACGTTATGCTGTGCTCACCAACACAAGTGTAGCTGACATCTGTCATTATACAACACTATCACAATACCACTGACTATATTCCCTATGCTGTGCCTTTTATTCCCAAGATCTTTTTTTTTTTTTTTTAAGATTTTTTAAAAAGGAATCTCCACACCCATGGTGGGGCTGAAACTTACAAGATCAAGAGTCACGTGATCTACAGCCAGCCAGCCAGGTGTCCCTCCTCATGACTTTTTCATTCCATAACTAGAAGCCTGTATCTCCCACTCCCCTTCACCCATTTGCCCATCCCCCTCATCACCCTCCCCTCTGACAACCACCAGTTTGTTCTCTATATTTATAGGTCTGATTCTGCTTTTTGTTTGTTTATTCATTTGTTTTGTTTTTTAGATCCCACATATAAGTGAAATCATATGGTATTTGAAACCTTATTTAGAAGCTTGAATTATAGTGTGGAATTTTGTCTTTGTTGGATTTCTCAATTTTTGGACCTTTCTGAGAGATGTGTATTCCTCATGTCAACAGATTAAAAAAATGGTAATATCAACAGTGATAAATCATGTTCATAGTATGTAACCTAAATATGATATGATGAGAATGGCACTTTATTTTTATGGTCTTCTTCTCAAAAACCTATAACCCCAGTCTCACAATGAGAAAAATATCAAACAAATTCCAATAGTGGGACATCCAACAAAATACTTGATTAGTACTACTCCTCAAAACTATCAAGATCATCAAAAACAAGGAAATTTTGTGAAAGAGAGCCAAGAAAAGCCTAAGGAGACATGACAAGCAAATGTAACTGTGGTATCCTGGATGGGATCCTGGAACAGAAGAAGATGCTAAGCAAAAACTAAGGAAATTTGAATAAACTATGGACTTTAATTAAAAGATAAATGATGTAATATATAGCCTAATGCCTTAGGATGTTCCTCTTGCTTGGGTAACATTTTTTAATTAAGTTTATTTATTTATTTTGAGAGAGGGAGAGAGCATGCACACAAACAGGTGAGGAACAGAGAGGAGAGACAGAATCCCACGCAGGCTCTGCACCATCAGTGCACAGCCCAATGTGGGGCTCGAATACACGAACCATGAGATAATGGATCAGAGCCGAGATCAAGAGTCTGACACTTAACCGACTGCGCCACCCAGGCACCTCTTGCTTGGGAAACATTTAAATGGCATCATATATGAAAAGGCACTATGCCTCCGGAACCCCATACAAAGCACAGCTCTGGAGTTTCTTCTTACTTATGTGTCTTCAAGGTACATATTCCAAAAGTTCTTGGAAATACACTATACTCCCAAATAAGTAACACCTTTTTATAATAAACACAGTGGGTTCAACACATCTGTGGCCAACATAGCATTCATATCAAAAGTCAGAATATTAGTTCTTAGAAAAAATTATTTTCAACTTGTAACGTGATTATAACAGGCACTCCAAAACCATCAATGACACAATCTTTAAGTACATAGAAGTGTGTGTGAGTGTGTGTGTGTGTGTGTGTGTGTGTGTGTGTGTGCCAGTATGTGTCCATATGGTGCTGGGAATTAGAACAGAAAGCCATAAATATTATTGTTTTAATACAGATAGAACATACAGAAAGAAACAGAATTATAAAAACAGGACGATGGCCAGAAAGGAGGTAAACACACACACACACACACACACACACACACACACACACACACACACACACACCTATATCAATACCTTTTTTTGCCTGCTTCTAAATTTAAAAAGTATTATTAGTTTATGCAATGTCACTCAAAAACCCATATGCATCATCTGGGGAAAAAAAAACCGAACCAACCCCACCCAACTGCATGAAATTTACAGTAGTAATTAGGGAATATAGTTAAACTCTTTCTCTAGGCTTGACAGCATAGAATTTTTTAATGTTTTCAAATAAAAATTTGAAAACAGAGAGAGAATATGAAACTTTATTACATAAATAAGCTTACCAAAATTCTTATATTATAAATGAGTAAACTTAAATACTATTACCTGTACAAGGTCACAGAGCTAGTCTACAGACAAACTAAAACTAGAATCCAAGTTTTCTAATTCATAAGTCTAGTACTTTTTATTTTTGTTTTTTTAAGTATTTACTTTTGAGAGTGTGTGAGTGGAGGGTTGGGGGGGACAGAGGATCCTAACCAGGCTCTGCACTGACAGCAGCAGGCCCAATGTGTGGCTCGAACTCATGAACTGTGAGATCATGACCTGAGCCAAAGTCGGATGCTCAACTGACTGAGCCACCCAGGCACTCCAGTCCAGTACTTTTCATACCAAATACATTGTCTTGGTTTTTCTTCTATAATAGCAAGATATTTTCTCATTATACCTGAAGCATAAAACTAATATTTTACCAAGTTAATTATCTTGGATGGCAAATTCAATTTACTTTTACTCTGAGAAGCAGAAAAGAAGGGAAAGTAATTACTTGAAAGTTAGGCCAAAAGGAATGAACTTAACATTCTATGGGCCTGACAAGGCAAAGCAGACAGACAGGAAGCTCTGGGATTCTGAGATCACTAGTATGGTAAGCAACACCAAAAGGGAAAATCTGCAGTAGATAATCACACCTTAGGGGAATTTACTTTCCACTAGCTCTGTTTAAGCATATCTGTCCATACACCAATCATGAGCTACTACAAAAGAGCTCAGAGGAAGGGGATAAAGAAATGGACAAAGACTGGACTCCATTCAGTGTATGCTAAGAGCCTATATATTATAAGACAAAAGTAATGTACCTGAAAGGTCTTTGACTTGTGGAAAGAACTTTGCTTTCTTTTCTAGAGAAAAGCAAGTACGGTGATAAGACATCTTTGTCTCAAAAGAAAAAAAAAAAGCAAGAAAAAATCAATAATCACGTATTAAGATCATTTAGTTCACGTACTTTCTTTCTCCTTCAGGCAGGTAAGTAGTAGTAGTTACACTTATTATTTCTATTATCATTATTAATCCCTTTTTCATATAAATGAGGTAATTGAGGTTCAGAGATAAGTGACTTGCCTAAAATCACACAGATAAACTTAGAAATGATCTCAGGCTGTTGACCTCAAACAAAGACCATCAAGGATTATATTTAGAAGAGCTATTGGAAGCACAGCATTTGCAACTAAAAAGTCAAAGTTCACCAAAAAGAAAGAAATTACCCTTACCTGCAGGGCACTGTTGAGGAAGCAGCTGTTTTGTCCTGGCTCATTGCTGAGACCTTTGCTGGGGGCTATGGAGGTTGAGCTTCGAGGTGTAAACATGCCTTGGACACTACCACGGCCCCCTGAAAAATAATTTCTTTTCCAAGACATTATTGTTCACAATTAGCTTGAAAACTTAGAGAAGATTTTGTATTTTTGGGGAAAGAGCTTCTGTCTGCTGAAGTCCTGATTTGTGAAAGATAATCCAGAATTCAATGAATCTGTGTTGAAATATTTTGAGTTTACAACCTTCCAAACATCATCTATGTAGCTCAAGGAACTCAGGTATCCTCTTAGATCCACATGACAGAGCCGTCCCCCATTTGCTCCAAACAATGCCCAAAATTTAACATGGCACAGTACAAACACAAACAGAGAAATCCTTAGGTATTGCGTCCTTCTATTTCTCTTGAATTGCCTCCATAAAATCGTGGTGAAGTGCCTGCAGTCCTCAACTCCAACAGAATCCAGGATCAGGGTAGGATGTATTCTTAGGCTTGTTGATGATGCTTCTTGTGGATCGAAGATTCTTTCCAACTGGAAGGAGAAGCAGACAGATAAGCAAGAATCCAATGCAACCCTCCTCGCCTTCTATTGCCTTTTCCCATCATCGTCTGAAGTAAAAACTCAAGTTCTAAACAACTGACATAGATTCCACAAAGGTAAGAAATTTTGTTTGAATTATATGGAGTTTTTGTTCTTATTGCTGCTGCTCTTTTTTTAATATGCCCCAAACAGCTTCCATCGTTCCATCTAGAACTTCAGAAAGTCTCTTCTCTTCCTCTGTGACTAGAATAGCCAGCTGTGCCAGAGAGCTTTAACAAAAAGAAAAAAAAAAAAAAAACTAAAAGCTTGCGTCACTTAATGACTCTCCTGGCTTTGTGCTGTTCTGCCAAGATCAACGTTGCCTCACCGCTCACTATAAACTTGAAACCTTGGCAAACAATGACAAAAACAAACAAAAAATGCAAAAAAAAAAAAAAAAAAAAAAAAACCTTAACAACAATAAAAAGGAGAAACACTCAAACCAAAGAGGAAAAAAAAAAGGTGTGAGTAGTTTTTCTTTCAGAGGAAATTTTCTCTGAAAATTTCTAGAAGACAGTTGATCAGGACAAAACGAACACCAAATACAGTTTCCAAAATCAAGCTAACAAAAATATTACCAGGTAAACATACACCAAATTAAGAATTGGAACAGTTTCTGTTAGATATTGTGAGTAAAGAAATTTTTAGAGGTGTTTTACATGTTCATGGCTATGAAAGCCTATTTAAAGATGGGAAGGCCAAGTTATCACTCTGGGCTCTGTTCTGAGGAAATGTCCCATCTCAGAGAAATATTCATGGCAAGTAAACCATATGCCCTTAATATCATGTCCACGAGAACTAAATCTTCTCCTGCCCTGTTTGTTTGTATGTTTCATTTTTGCCAGAGGATCAGAGAGATAATTTGGGTTACAAATAACTTAATCCTCAGATTATATCTGAGGCACTCACAATCACAGGCAATCCACTGACCAACATTACTTTTCAACTAATTAAAATTCCAGTGAGGTAACAGGGGAGAAATACCAAAGCAAACACCTTTACTAGAAGGAAATCTTCTAATCTCCAGCTTTAAGCTTTCATATAAGGCTGCCATGTCCACATAAGTAAAAAATTAAGAATGTTGAGTGTTAAATTTGGTTTCTAACAGTTCCCCAAGCTTCTCCCTTCCTTACTTCCTATCATCATATGGATCACCTAAAAAAGCAAAAATGCTAAAACATCTTAATCATTCTCTAAGAAATCATCTACCATTATCCACAGTGTGTCCAGTGGAAAAACTGAGGCACAGGAACATTAAATGGTTGCATAAGACTGTTCTTTCCCTTCTCTAAATTCCCAGACTATTTATAATCTACATGTCACAATTAAAGTATTTGACTATACACTGTAGAGTCATATTATCCTCTATTTGTTTTTATTACTCTCTATTTGTTTTATATGGTATCAGTCATATATCCTGAATGACTGTATGAAATAAAATACTAACTAGTGTCAGACAACTGCTAAACACTATACTTACATTCTTTATTTATTCTTTACCTATTATGTAGGTGTTAATAGTTCCCACTTTACAGAAGAGTAGAGTGAGACTTAAAGACATTAACTTGCTCAAATCAAACTGGTAAGTGGCAGAACTAGAATTTTTCGACTATTAAACTGTGACTTAATTATGTATTTTATCATACTATTCCAAAAGTTCCTATCACAGTGCTGGTCATAAGGAGGAACTCAATAAATACTCCCTGATGACTAGCATGGCACCAAGAAGGATTCCATGTCTCCCACACAGACTAAAAGACCCTCAACTCTCTATACACACCCTCATACACACCCCATTCGAAGCTACTAAGCAACTTCCAACAAGACATGCAGCATTCCTTCAGCTCAACTGCTGCAAAGGAATGACATACCAAGCCTCCACTTTGCTCACAGCCAAAAGGACTTGGCAGACAGGTGGGGTTTCCACTATTCGCATTAGACACTTACTGAAACTCAGCCTGCCCTATGATACACACCCTTGAGTTCAGGCAGCAAAGAGGAAAAAAAAAGCAGTCACAGAAAAAAAGATTCTCAGGCTCTGAATGGCAGCATTATGTAGGGTAAGGCAATAAGCCCTCACACTTGCGTTAGGTGTGTCAGAAACTAGAGGTGAGAGCCAGAAAGAATAAGGCCAAAGGAGGCAATAACAAATGATCCAAAGAAATACTGATGACAAAATATTTCACTTAAATTGTAGGTCCAGCACCAAACCACACAATCTTTCTACTATACCATCTACTATAGATATATAAGAAAGTCAATTAAGAGTTATACCCACATCTAACAACCTATTTTTATTTTTTTAATGTTTGTTTATTTATTTTGAGAGACACAGAGACAGCTCACATGCACGAGCGAGGAAGGGACAAAGAAAGAGGGAGAGAGAATCCCAAGCAGGCTCTGCCCTGTCAGTGCAGAGCCCTACGCTGGGCTTGATCTCAGGAACCACAAGGTAATGATCTGAGCCAACCAAAAGCAAGAGCTGGAGGCTTAATGATTGTGACACCCAGGCACCCCAAACAACCTATTTTTAAAAAGAACAGAACTTTAAGGCACCTGGTGGTTCAGTCAGTTAAGCACCCGACTTCAGCTCAGGTCACGATCTTGCAGTTCGTGAGTTCGAGCCCCGCATCAGGCTCTCTGGTATCAGCATGGATCCCACTTCAGATCCTCTGTTCCCCTCTCTCTCTGCCTCTCCTGCACTTACTCTCTCACTCTCTCTCAAAAAATAAAATAAACCTTTAAAAATAAATAAATAAATAAATAAATAAATAAATAAATAAATAAAAGAACATCTTAGGTAATAAATATTCAAGTATTTAGAGGTAAAAGATCATAATATCTGCAACGTACTCTGAAATGGTTCAGAAGGGAAAAATATACGTGTGTGTGTGTATTTTATATATATATACGTGTGTGTGTATATGTAAATACAAAGAGAAAGGGAAAATGGTACAATAAATATAGCAATAATGTTAACAACCGGTAAATGTGACTGAAAGGGATATGGGGATTCTTTGTACCATTTCTTATAACTCCTCTATAAGTTTCAAATCATTTTTTTTAAGTTTTTATTTATTTTTGAGACAGAGAGAGACAGAGCATGAACGGGGGAGGGGCAGAGAGAGAGGAAGACACAGAATCGGAAGCAGGCTCCAGGGTCTGAGCCATCAGCCCAGAGCCCGACGTGGGGCTTGAACTCACAGACCGCGAAATCGTGACCTGGGCTGAAGTCAGACGCTTAACCAACTGAGCCACCCAGGCACCCCTCAAATCATTTTTTTTAAGTTGAAAGAGAATTAATATCAGCAAAAAAAAAAAAAAAAAGAATTTAAAATTATGTAGAAATTACCTTGTAATGTATGCAGTATTCGTGATTCAATGAAAAAATGACGAAAATCATTAAGCTAGTAGATAATAACCATGCCAGGTGACATTAAGCAATCCCAAACTAAAATTTAAAAAAAGAAAAAGGAGAAGAGAATGATAAATGCAAAAAAGCCTGATATGATGATAAAATAAAAGTATTAGATATGAGGGAAAAACAGAATAAAGTTCCAATACTACATCTATGAAAAGGAAAACTCAACATACAGTACAATGCCTAGTTGTTATAAGAGCAAGCGATGTAATTATGATATACAAACAGGAGCAGAACCAGACTTGGAGTTAGAGGACATGGGTTCGACTTCCATATTTTTACTATTTTGGGTAATCCTGAACTATTTAAGTGTCCTGAACTTTGTTTTCTGGGTCTGTTAAAATGATGGCAGAATACCTATTTTACACAGTGGTTGAGATTTAATGTAATAGGCATGCCAAAGTACTAGCAAGTTTTCAAAACAAAGAATGAATAATGAGTTCCACTACAATGAGTGAACTGCGATGTCTGAAAGTGTAAGTGTAAATTTTGGTTTGGGGACTTCAGGATACTAGAAAGCTGTAAGCCACCAGGAAGAAGTCTTCTAATTGTATAAAAAGAACAATAACCCTCATACAGGACAAATGATATGTTAGCACAATTTAACTATGTGCTTGGAGAAACAGTTGAATTTTACAATTACTTTTAAAATACAAAGTTTAACTTTCTATTTGTAAAAAGCCAAACAGTTGAGCCTATTACAAGGAACAGAGTAACATTTTAGAAGGTCTACAAAGAATGACCATGTCCAACTGATCAATGATTCAAAATGGAAAAACCATGAAGAATATCTCAGTTTCTAATGAAGGAAGAGTAGCCCCATTACAAGTGATTAATACCAAAAATAACCCAAATATTAGGAAGTCAAACTGCACTACAATGAGATATCCAAAGAGTTAACCAGGAAAGTTGCTCCCATTTCTAGTTTCTTTTACTCTATACAGCAGTTTACTTGTAATTTACTTAAGAAAACTATATTTGCACTGATAAATCAACAAGAAATTACCTCAATCCCTCGGTATGCTCCATATGTCAATAATTCTTAACTATATAGTATCTTGCTAGTTATTATAAGAATGAAAACTAGTTAATTCAGGGGCACCTGCATGACTCAGCCGGTTAAGCATCCAACTTTGGCTCAGGTAATGATCTCATGGTTCATGGGTTTGAGCCCCACACCAGGCTTGCTGCTGTCAGCACTGAGTCTACTTCAGATCCTCTGTCCACCCCCCTCCACCCTTCCTCCCCTGAAAAAATAAACATTTTTTAAAAATTAGTTAATTCGTGCAAACTGCTAATTCAATGTCCAGCATATAGTAATTACCGTATAAATGATTGTTATTATTACTATTACCTTTCAAACATTTCCTCCTTGTAAGTTCTTTTCCCTTTAAAGATAACCTCATACAGATATCCTATATTCTTTAAAAAGAAAAATAAAAACAGCAACAACAAAGACCACCTCAAAATTATTAACTCCTATGCCTACTGTCCTAAATTTTTTTGTACCTTCCACTACTAAATGTCTCCACAATTAATAACTTACAACTGCTACCTCTTCATGCTCACTATCAACCTCTTCAGGACACGGTGCTAATCTTGACTCCATCCACCACCACAACTTTCCTTCATGGAACATCGCTATCTAAAGAAGTCTCCTAATTGCAAAACCTACTGGCTTTTTCCACAGGCCTCATTCTTCTTTTTTGCAGCACCTAACACTGGCTGCCTTGAGGCTACATAATCCTGGATTCATTGGGTGAATTAATAAGAAAATGAGAGAATGAATAAAATGGAATAACAAACCAGAACACTGGTTCCTCCTACTGACAGTTCACTTTTCCTCTCCTTTGTTACATTCTTAAAAGAATACATTCCTTAAAGTTTAAATCAGAAGTTCTTGCTCATCTCTACAATTCCACCCATGGTATTCTCATCCTCCTCTGTCAGAACTTCAACCATCACTTCTGGTCTGACAAATCACAAATCGCATGAACTCTAAAACCAAACCACCAAATACTTGCACATTGTCACACTTTTGTAAGTTCAATATGTCCAAATCAGAAACCACCTCCTGAGGTGCCTGGGTGGTTCAGCTGGTTAAGTGTCCACCTTCAGATCAGGTCATGATATTGTGGTCAGTGGGTTTGAGCCCCGCATCGGGCTCTGTGCTGACAGCTCAGAGTCTGGAGCCTGCTTTGGATTCTGTGTCTTCCCCTCTCTGCCCCTCCCCCACTTGTGCTCTGTCTCTCTTGCTCTCAAAAATAAACATAAAAAATTTTTAAAAAAAGACACCACCTCCTTTGCCCCCAGATATAGTGCCTCCTGATTTTTTTTTTTTTTTTTTAATTAATGGCATTTCCAATTACCCAGGCTGAAAACCTCTGTAGTCTTGGACTCCTTCCTATCTATCCCCTCCTTCCTTATCCATGTCACAAAGTCTTATCAATTCTCCCCTCAAAAATCTCTTTATTGATTCTTCTTTTTCACTTCCACTGTCATCACCCTAGTTTATACCACAATTACTTCCCATTTAGATTAGTATAATAGATTACCTCTTGCTGGCCTCCTATCTCTTGCCATTCCAATTCACTTATATAATTACTTTTTTAAAAAATTAATATTTCTCTTTAATATGCCTCATTACTTATTTTTGTGCATTTTACACAAAAAGGTAAAAAGCTTGAATTATGCCTTAGCAGAAGAGCGAGGTAGGATCACTCTCACCTTTTTCAAGTCCCAAGCAAGGCAAAGATGTCTACTCTTACCACTCCTATTCAACATCATACTGGAGGTCACAGCCTATGCAACAAGGCAAGAAAAAGAAATAAAAAATAGAGAGATTGGGATGGAAGAAATAAAACTGTCCTTATTCACAAACAACATGATGTTCTTTTACATTTAAAAGTCCCAAGGAGGGGCGCCTGGGTGGCGCAGTCGGTTAAGCGTCCGACTTCAGCCAGGTCACGATCTCGCGGTCCGGGAGTTCGAGCCCCGCGTCGGGCTCTGGGCTGATGGCTCGGAGCCTGGAGCCTGTTTCTGATTCTGTGTCTCCCTCTCTCTCTGCCCCTCCCCCGTTCATGCTCTGTCTCTCTCTGTCCCAAAAATAAAAAAAATAAAACGTTGAAAAAAAAATTAAAAATAAATAAATAAATAAATAAAAGTCCCAAGGAATCTAAAAAAAAAAAAAACAAAACAAAATTCTGAGAATATGTGGGGTAAGTCATAGAACACAAAGTCAGTACAAAAAAACCGCTGATTAACTATACTTCTATATACTAGCAGTAAACAACTAAAATTGAAATTTTTTACAGTGCCATTTATAATAACACCACAAAATATAAAATAATTAGGCAAGAATATAACAAAACATTTGTAAGACCTATGTAGTGAAAACTATGAAACACTAGTGAAAGAAATCAAAGATGATCTAAACGTAGAAAGGTATGCCATGTTCATAAATTGAACAATTTTAAAATGTCAGTTCACTCCAAATTGATTCATAGATTCAATGTAATTTCAAATAAAAATCTTAGCAGGATTTCTTTTTGTAGAAATTGACTAGCTGATTGTAAAAGTTATATGAAAAGGCAAAGGAATTAGAACAGCCAAATTAATTTTGAAACAGAAGAACAAAGTTGTAGAGCTCAATAGTCAACACCATACAATACTGGTGAAAGAATAGACAGATCAATGGAACAGAACAGTGGCCAAAACAGGCCTACATATACGTGGTCAACTAATTTTTAATAAAAGTGGAAAGGCAACTCAATGAAGAAAGGATTGTCTTTTCAACAAATGATATTGGAATAACTGAACAACATGCAAAAAAGTGAACCTTAACCCACACTTTATATCTTACACAAAAATAACTCAAATTGGATCATAGTTCTAAATGGAAAACTTAAAACTATAAAAATTCTAGAAGACAAAATTTTGTGACCTTTGGTTAAGCAAAGATTCCTTAGATATAACAAAAAAGCACAGTCCATTAGAAAAAAAAAATTAAAGAATTGAACTTTACCATAATTAAGAACTTTTATTCTTTAAAAGACACTGTTAAGGGAATAAAAAGGCAAGGCAAAGATTGGAAGAAAATATTTTCAAATCACATAATGGATAAGTGACTTGTATCTAAAATATATACAGAATCCTCTAAACTCATTGATAAGAAAAATTACCCAATTTTCTTAAATGGGCAAAAGATTTTAACAGATCCTTCACTAAAGGAGATACACAGATAGCAAACATATAAAAAGATATTAAATATAATTAGTAATTAGGAAATGGAAATTAAAACCACACTATGTGCTTATTAAAATAGCTAAAAACAAAATCATAAATATTTAAACCGTGCTAAAAAATATTTAAAACTGGATGATAACAAGTGCTCATGAGGGAACGCCTGGGTGACCCAGTCGGTTAAGCACTCAACTCTTGGCTTCAGCTCAGGTCATGATCTCACAGTTTCGCAAGTTTGAGCCCTACGTCGGGTTCTGCACTGGCAGCGTGGAGCCCTCTTGGGATTTTCTCTCTCCCTCTCTCTCTGCCCCTGCCACTTGTGCTGTCTCTGTCTCTCTCAAAATAAATAAATAAACTTAAAAAAAAAAAGTACTAATGAGGAAGAATAGAGCAACTGGAACTCTCCAAAATTGCTGATGAAAATGAAACATGACACAGTTAGCAATTATAAGTAAAGTTAAATATACTTTTACCATATGACCTAGCAATCCCATTCCTAGGTATTTTACCCAAAAGAAATGAAAGCTTATGCTCACATAAAAACCTGTATACAAGTATTTATAGTGGCTTTACACATAATCATGAAAAATTGGAAACAACCCAAAACTTCTTCAACTGGTAAATGGTACATCCATACAATAGACTCAAAAATAAAATGTAAAGAACACTGTCATACACAAAAGCACTGATGAATTTCAAATGTACTATGCTAAGTGAAAGAAGTCAGACTCAAAAGCTATATACTACATGATTTCACTTATATGACATTCTAGAAATGTCAAAATTAAAAGTCAGAATAGATCAGTGGTTGCTAGGAGTTGGGAGTAAGGGTAGAGGTTGATTACAAAGGAGCAGTACCAGGGTGATGAAACTGTTCTGTATCTTGACTGTGGTGGCATCTCTATAATGCATTTCGCAAAATTCAGAACTCTATACCAAAAAGATTTTGGTATTTTTATGTAAATTTTGGTAATTTAATGTAAATTACCAAAGATTTTTAAATTGCTTTTTTTTTTTTTTAATTTTTTTTTTTTCAACATTTATTTTTGGGACAGAGACAGAGCATGTACGGGGGAGGGGCAGAGAGAGAGGGAGACACAGAATCGGAAACAGGCTCCAGGCTCTGAGCCGTCAGCCCAGAGCCTGACGCGGGGCTCGAACTCACGGACCGCGAGATCGTGACCTGGCTGAAGTCGGACGCTTAACCGACTGCGCCACCCAGGCGCCCCTTAAATTGCTTTTAAAAAGCATATTCTGAAGTGTAAATTAAAAAGTTTCCCAAAAAAATCCCTCTTGCAAAATAATATGCAAATTTCTTAGCTTGTTTCTTAATAACACAATCTGACTTTAATTTACCTTTTAAATTTATCTCCTTTTATTTCCCTATATGAAACCTTCTTCCCAAAGTGTTCTTCCATTTCTGTGACCTTAACTCTGTTTTACCTACTTGGGATATTAAATATCCTTCTTCCCCTCTTTATGTAGTCCAGCCTCTTTGTAAAAACCGTAGAAAACCTTCCTTGGCCACCTCAAGCCTGAAGAGATCACCCCCATTTCTTAATTCCTAAATAAGTTTTCTATAATTTTAAGAACAATTAATGTTTCTATTATACCAATGTTTCTAGGGTCCCCTGTTACCCTCCATCTCTAAAGGATGAGCTTTATCCCACCCCATTTGAGAATGGGGAATGGATGGAGGTCAGAAGCCAACTGTGTTATATCTATATATCTGTTATTGTGGGTTACATTATCACAAAATTTTACCAAAGCTTCTTTTACTTGTCATATAATCCATCTTTCTGTTTGTAAATTGTGACTCTACCTATACATACAGAAAAAGTATGAACTACATATATATATAAACTTGCCATATAATTCTTTCATCTTATCAAGCAAGATATTTTTTTAATGTTTACTTATTTGTTTTGAGAGAGAGAGAGGGAGGGGTGTGAGACAGAGAGAGAGAGAGAGAAAATCCCAAGCAGATTCCAAAAAGAAAAAAAATTGGTGAGCATGTAATATACATTACAAGTGAGCATGACACTTAAGTGTCAGTCTATTCCAAAGAAGGTGTCCACATACAGTTTCAATAGAGAATCTTGCTTAGTTTTTATGTCATTATATGATGATTAAAAATAGCCACCACCTAGAGTCGATGGGGAGGGCAGGGGCGGGTGGGAAATGGGTGATGGGTATTGAGGAGGGCACTTGTTGGGATGAGCACTGGGTGCTGTATGTAAGTGATGTATCATGGGAATCTACTCCTGAAGCTAAGAGCATACTGTATACTCTGTATGTTAGCTAACTTCACAATAAGTTATATTTTAAAAATAAATAAATAAATTAACCACCACCTGGATAATGGCAACTAAGCTGTATTTATTTAATTTTATTAATTTATTAATTTATTAATTTATTCAAATTTAAATTAAAAATGCTCCCATAGCCTATTACCCAGTACTCCTCTCTGATTGATTTTGCCCCTCACAGTAGCAACCAATGGACTCTCAGCATTCTGCAGAGAACAGTCCTAGACTACAACAAACTGAGAGATAGCAGGCTACCTGGCAGCTATTTATTCCCAAACTCTACAGAAAATATATCATCATCTTTACCCACATTTACTAGTTTCCAGCCAAGTCTTAAAACTATGAAGTAATCAATCAAAGGTGGAAAGAGGAGAAAGAACACCTAAGAAATTACTGTGTTGCTCTCAACTCTGAGTAAGTTATAGTGACCTGTATTATACTATTGCTGAATAGACTCTGAAGAGCCCTAAATAAGTTCTGTTCATAATTTTTTTCCACTAAAGGTATAATTGACAAATAAAATTATAATGTAGTATATAATAGAGTATAAAATGTGATTATGTGATATATGTATACACTGTGAAAGGACTCCCATAATCAAGTTAATTTAACACATACTAGAAAGAGAATAGAAAAGATAAAATGAAGAGCTCGATTTTTGAAAAGATAAATAAAACTGACAAATCTTTAGCTACACTAAGAGAGAAGACTCACAAATATACTCAGAAATGAAAGAGGGGCACTTGGGTGGCTCACTAAGCATATGACTCTTGATTTCAGCTCAGGTCATGATCTCAGGGCTCATGGGATCGAGCTCCACCTAGACCTCTGTGCTGACAGGCTGACAGCATGATCCTGCTTGGAATTTTCTCTCTCCCTTTCTGCCCCTCCCCCACTGTCACACATGCACATACTCTCTCTCTCAAATACATAAACTACCAACAAAAAAAAAGAAGAAGTGAAAGAGGAGCCATTTACAATAACTGAAATCATGAGAATCATAAGAAACTACTGTAAAGACTCTTAACTATAGAGAACTGAGGGTAGGAGGAAAGGTGGGTGGGAATGGGTTAAACAGGTGAGGGGTATTAAGAAGGGCACTTGTGATGAGCACTGGATGTCCCAGGAAACCAATATTACACTGCATGTTAACTAACTGCAATTTAAATAAAACTTTGGAGAAAAAAAACAAAAAAGTTTTTTGTTTTTGTTTTTGTTCTTTTTTGAGAGAGAGGAAAGGGCAAAAGTGAGTGAGGGGCAGAGGCAGGCAGAGAGAGAGAGAGAGAGAGAGAGAGAGAGAGAATCCCAGGAGGGACAAGAGAGAGAAAGAGAGCAGGGCTCACCTGAAGTGAGGCTCATGTATTTTAGTATCCAAAAACTATCAAGAACTGATGGAACTCAACACCCAAAACACAAATAATCCAGTGAAGAAATGGGCAAAAGACATGAATAGATACTTCTCCAAAGAAAACATCCAGAGGGCCAACCAACATATGAAAAAATGCTCAACTTCGCTCATCATCAGGGAAACACAAATCAAAACCACAATGAGATACCACCTCACACCTGTCAGAATGGCTAAAATTAAGAACTCAGGCAACAACAGATGTTGGTGAGGATGCGGAGAAAGAAGATCTCTGATGGGGTGCCTGGGTGGCTCAGTTGGTTAAGCGTCTGACTTCAGCTCACATCATGATCTCATAGTTCATGAGTTCCAGCCCGCATCGGGCTCTGTGCTGACAGCTCAGAGCCTGGAGACTACTTTGGATTCAGTGTCTCCCTCTCTCTCTGCCCATCCCCTGCTCACACTCTGTCTCTCTCTCTCTCTCTCAAAAATGATAAATAAACATTAAAAAGAAAGATCTCTTTTGCACTGCTGGTGGGAATGCAAACTGGTACAGCCACACTGGAAAACTGTAGGGAGGTTCCTCAAAAAATTAAAAATAGAACTACCCTATGACACAGCAATTATACTACTAGGTATTTATCCAAGGGATACAGGTGTGCTGTTTTGAAGGGGCACATGAACCCCAATGTTTATAGCAGCACTATCAACAACAGCCAAATTATGGAAAGAGCCCAAATGTCCATTGACAGACAAATGGATAAAGAAGATGTGGTATATATATACAATGGAGTATTACTCGGCAATCAAAAAGAATGAAATCTTGCCATTTGCAACTACATGGATGGAACTAGAGGGTATTATGCTAAGCGAAATTAGTCAGAGAAAGACAAATATATGACTTCACTCATATGAGGACTTTAAGATACAAAACAGATGAACATAAGGGAAGGGAAGCAAAAATAACATAAAAACAGGGAAGGGGAGAAAACATAAGAGACTCTTAAATACAGAGAACAAACAAGGGTTGCTGGAGAGTTTGGGGGGGGGGCGCTAAATGGGTAAGGGGCATTAAGGAATCTACTCCTGAAATCATTATTGCACTATATGCTAACTTAGATGTAAATTTAAAAATAATTAATTTTAAAAAAAGAAAAAAGTAGACCTTACCAAAATTAAAATATTTTGTTAATTGTTGATTTGCTAATAAAACAAAAGTATTTTACTTTAATATTTATTAGAACATTACAACTCAAAAAAATAAAATTAAAAAAAAAAAAAGCAGGACCCCTGTATTATATGAGCTTCAGGGTCCATACAATCTGAATCCTATTACAGAAAATGGGCCCCTATAATATATGTTACTTGAGAAAAAACATAATTCAAAAGCTACTTTAAATTCAGTAATACTGGGGTACCTGGGTGGCTCAGTCAGTTAAGCATCCAACTCTTGATATTGGCTCAGGTCGTGATCTCCCAGTCATGAGATCAAGCTCCATGCTGGGCTCCTTGCTGGTGTGGAGACTGCTTGGAATTCTCTCTCTCTCTCTCTCTCTCTCTCTCTGCCCCTCCCCAAGTTCATGCACACATGCATGTGCTCTCTCTCAAAATAAACATTTAAAAAATAATAAATTCAGTAATACCAATAAATTTGTATTTTACTAATCAAAGCAACATCTAGTATGTTAGTCATTGTATTTAGTTTATTAGCACTAAATCGGTAAATTATACTGTTGATGTACATTTGGATTTTGGATTCTTGAACCTATTGTGATAATTCCACCGAGGATCCACAGCTGACAAAATAAAAATGACAGGGCTTGGGGCACCTGGGTGATTCAGTCAGTCAAGCCTCCAATTTCAGCTCAGGTCATGATCTTGCAGTTTGTGAGTTCGAGCCGTGCATCGGGCTCTGTGCTGACAGCTCAGAGCCTGAAGCCTGCTTCAGATTCTGTGTCTCCCTCTTTCTCTCTTCCCCTGCTCGCTCACACACTCTCTCACTCACTCTCTCCCTCTCTCTCTCTCTCAAAAATAAACAAACATTAAAAAAAAATTTTTTTAGTGACAGGGCTTATTACATTTTATTTTATCTTTAACTTTTTTAAATGTTTGTTTATTTTTGAGAGACAGAGTGCACACGAGCGGGGGAGAGACAGATAGAGAGGGAGACACACAATCTGAAGCAGGTTCCAGGCTCTAAGCTGTCAGCACAGAGCCAGATGCCAGGCTTGAACTCACCAACCGTGAGATCATGACCTCAGCTGAAGTCGGATATTAACCAACTAAGCCACCCAGGCACCCCAACAGGGCTAATTTAAAAGATCATAGCTCAGGGCACCTGGGTGGCTTAGTTGGTTGAGTGTCAGACTCTTGATTTCAGCTCAGGTCATGATCTTGCAGTTTGTGGGATCGAGCCCAGTGTTGGGCTCTGTGCTGACAGTGCAGAGACTACTTGGAATTCTCTCTCTCCCTCTCTGCCCCTCCCCTGCTCTCTCTCTCTCTCAAAAACAAAACAAAACAAAAACCAAAAAACTTAAAAGATCATAGCTCAAGACTACCAGCCTTAAAAATAATGTTCTAGAAGCTAATTTAGGGAAAAAAATGTTATTTCTCTGTATTAATGAAATACAAAGAATAATTACTTCACAAGTATATCCAGTACCTCAAAATGTACTGCCATTTTTCTGAGGCCAAAGTAATAAACCAGACTATAGCAGAAGCTACTCTAATTATCCCCTACTGTATTCCTCATCAACAAAGTCAGCCTCTCTTAGCTGATGTTTCTAAAAAACACAAAATAGTCATTCAAATGTTTGCTGAAATGAAACTGGCTTGTGCGTAAGAGAGATGAGGCCTAGAGGAGCACTTGGCCAGGAAGAAAGAGCCTGTCACCCTAAGAGATAGTGGGGTAAATGAGGTTCATAGATCTACAGGTTATTAGCATTGGAGACTTCATTATAAATGGGACATGAAATTGGCTAAGACCAATGAAGTGTAGAAATTATTTGTTGCTACAAATCCTGGGGACCCTTTGATGAGACCAGGTAAAAGGTGTAGAAAGCTTAGAAGGGATTAGGTCTTTTAAGGAAATTTATTTCATAATAAAAAAAGCTCGTTGAAGTCTCTAAGTAAACATTACTAATTTCATGTGTGGAGAATATGACATTTATATAAATGATAGCATCAAAGTATCTCCATGAAAATATTTATTAACTGCAAGGTAAAAGATACTATTAACTTTACTGTGGAGCAACCTGGCAGAAACCACCTTAATCAACAATCAAGGTCAACCTCACCTGCAATAATACATACTAACATCATGAATCCTATTGTAATAATACACTGAGAAGGACACAACATTTGCAGTATTCTTGCCTAAATCATATGACCTGAGTCCAATCATGAGAAAACATCAGAAAAGTCCAAATCAAAAAACATTTGATAAAATAACTGGTCAATTTTCTCCAAAAATGTCAAAGTTATAAAAGACAAAGACTGAGGAATTTTTACAGAATGCAGGAGACTAAAGAAGAAAAGCACCTAAAATGCAATGTGAGAACCTAGATAGGCTCCTGGAACAAAAAAGAACACTGGCGGACAAACTTGTGAAATTTGAAAAATGTCTTTAGTCATTAGTAGTATTGTACCAATACTAATTTCCTGGTTCTGATCATTGTACTATGGTTATATAAGATGATAACACTAGAGGAAGCTGGCTGAACTATTTTTGCAACTTTTCTGTAAGTCCAAAATTGGTTCAAAATTTTAAAAAAACTTTAAACTGTATAAATAATTCATTGAAGGAGATGGAACCTTGAACCCAACAGGAAACAGAGAGGCATTTGGAAGAATAAGATCTATATGCATAAAGGTAAGTGGACTAAGATTTACAGGAAAAGAGGAGACATTGACATAGTTTGTGATCCTGGTAAACTGGAGTCCAGTGAAGCCTTCATGTGAAACCTCTGGGTTTATTATGTTTAACATCACCGTATAGCAGTTAATGGGTTCTTCTATCAGTTCAGGAACCTGTTTCTCAGAACTTGATTTACCCAGAATGAACTATTAGAAAACGTTTTAAATCCACAAGAATAAGTAAATGTAAAAAAGGGGGGGGGGCTTATTATGGTGATGGAATTATGGATTTTTTATACCCTTTTCTCTATTTTCTAAATTATCCATAATTCATGGATATATTATCTGTAATTCATTATTTTCTTAAGTAAAACTAAAATTGGGATTTAAACTCATTTTCCCTAAAAATACAATGAAAGGATGCTGGACCAGAGGTAACCAATCATTGAAGACACCTAATATACTAAGAATATGAAAGCTGTTTAATAACTAGTAACTATTTCTTTTTAGAAACAGGGGGCTAGATTTGGATGTCTATTTCCTTTCATTCTATTCTCATTGTAACTGCTGCTAAGGTTCAGACCCTCACCACCTCTGGATCAAAGCACCACCTTACTGACTCACTGCCAAGCCTCCAATCCTACATGTAACTACAAGAGGACTCCTAAAATACCACATTACTCTCCTTTTCAAAAATCTTTAATGGCTCCCAGGAGGGACATTCTTTTGGCTAGAGAAAAATGGTACTTTTCTAATTCATAAAAGGGAAAATTAATGGATGGATTTTTTTTACAAGTTTCTGTCCCATAACTTTTTGTCTTCCTATTCTAGTACTAATAAGGCAAAAACATGAACAAATAGCAAACTTAAAGAAAAAAAAAGCAGTTAACCAGACCTATTTTGACAGCTTTTTTTTCTTATTGACTCATTTTCATGATTGTGATTTTTATACTACATATTTTTATATACACATATTCTTCCAGTAAAATTAACTATTAATTTATAAAATGAATTCAATATACCTGGCGCCTGCACAAAGTTTGAAAATTATTAGATCTTACCACTATTTCCAGCTACAACTTCTATTCTCTCATTCATTGATCAGAAATTTCACCGAGCACCTATTATGTGCCCCTCACTCATCCTCCACTCTAGGTAAGCTGGACTCTTTCTGTATAATGAATATGCTCTGTACTCTACTCCCTCAGCACCTTGGCTCTACTATTACCTCCACCAGGAGTGCCTTTCCTTTCCATTTCTTCTTGTTAAAAATCGTAAGTATCCTGCAATCAAAAGCTGCATCAAAAGCGTTCCCAGGGGCGCCTGAGTGGCTCAGTGAGTTAGATGATCTTAGATGACTCTTGATTTGGGCTCAGGTCATGACATCACCATTTGGGAAACTGAGCTCTCCCACCCTTCCCAGGACAGCACAGAGCCTGGTTGGGATTTTCAATCTCTCTCTCTCTCTCTCTCTCTCTCTCTCTCTCTCTCTGTCTGACCCTCCCCTGCTCATGCTATCTCTCTCTCCCTCCCTCTCTCTCTCTCTCAAAATGAATAAACTTTAAAATTTTTGGGGGGGAGCCTGGATGTCTCAGTTGGTTAAGCGTGGGACTTTGGTTCAGGTCATGATTCTCACAGCTATGTTCAAGCCCCGCCTTGGGCACTGTGTGGAAAGATCGGAGACTGGAGCCTGGTCGGATTCTGAGTCTCAGTCTCTCTCTGTCCCTCCCCCGCTAGCTCGCACTCACTCTCTCTCTCAAAAATAAACATCAAAAAAATTTTAATTTCTTAAAAAATAAAAATAAATAAATAAAAAGCATTCCCAGATTCCTTCTCTCTTTCACCTTTCCATTTTCACTTATTTCATCCTCTTCTGTGGTCTCAGCACATGTGGAACATTCCCACATGTTACAGTTATTTGTGTACATGGACTATAGCATATATTCCTTAAGGGCATCTTTTTATTCCACACAAAGGTTGAATACATAGGCAGTGAATCGCTGAAAAGTTTAATTGAAAGAGAACACTTTTTGTTTGAAGGGATAAGTACCTAGAACAACCAATTCCAACATCCTGATAAATTCTGACTTTCCTTAAATAAAAGAGCCCCCCAAATGCCCATATCTAGCTTGCGATACCGTAGGTTTTTTCTAATGGAGACTCTAACAATTGAATCAATATATGCTTCTGATTCAAGCTTGAAAATAAAGAGATAAACATCTACAACCATAAAAAAAGGCTAAGCTATTTGTTGATTTATGGGCTAGTTATCTCAAACTCCCCAGTGAATACAGTTACTCAACTCAAACAATTTCCTGAGGGTTGGACTTTGGCAGCTTCAAATTATTACATCATGTACAACAACAAGAACTGTATGCTGATAAAAAATAGAAAGTCTTATTTTTCCTTTTATAAGAACTTAGAAAACTGTCATGTAAACAAATTTTCCAAAACCAATTGGAAAGAAAATACAAAGCCAAGAAGACATGTTTCACTTTGTTGTAACTGACAAACTCAGAAATGGCAGTTGCAGGCTACTTAGCCCATCCTTATAAGGATCCAGAGTTGTAAAGATAATTTACTGACTTCTGAGGGAAGCAGCATGATAGTAGAGAGAACACAGTGGTTAAAAGTGCAGGCTCTGCAGGGCCAACTACATTGCATAACCTCAGGAAACACCATACTCACAGTGGAGATCCAAGGGGTACCATTCCCAGAGAACACAATGTGAATTATACAACTTAGGGTTCAGAGTTAGCAAAGTAGAACAGATCTGGACTCCACCACCTAACAACTAACAATTGTATCATCTTAACCAAGTTACTGAAGTCTCAGGCACCTCATCAGTAAAGTGGGATTAATAAATAACATCTAAATCGTGGGATTGTTGTGGAGATTAAATGCAATAATGTATACATGTTTAATTAGCCTAGTACCTGGTAATTAGTAAGTGAGGCATAAATGCTTTGATGATGATGATAAAGAATAAGATGAATCTACATTCCAATCCTGCTCTATGACTTTCAGGTCATTTACTACCTATAATATATATGATCTGCTGAGAGTATTCAACAAAATTATATATGCAAAATATTTAGGGCCAGGTACAAAATAGGAACTCTGATTATGATTCCTAGGAGATTTGGGGGGGCACCTGGCTGGCTCAGTTAGTACAGCATGCAAACTCTCTAAAAAAAAATTTTTTTTTAATGTTCTATTTATTTTTGAGAGAGAGAGAGAGAGAGAGAGAGAGAATGAACAGGGGAGGGGCAGAGAGAGAGAGAGAGAGAGAGACACAGAATCTGAAGCAGGCTCCAGGCTCTGAGCTGACAGCACAGAGCCTGGCACGGGGCTTGAACTCATGAACCGCGAGATCATGACCCAAGCATAAATCAGACGCTTAACCAACTGAGCCACACAGGCACCCCTAGAGCATTCAACTCTTGATCTCAGGGTCGTGAGTTTGAGTCCCACATTGGGCATAGGGTTTCCTTTAAAAAAAAAGTGATCATGATGATTGGCCATCCCCTATACGTCTCTTCTTCCCTCTCCCTTTCTCTCTTACATGTACAAATACACACACGTAAACTTAATGTAAAGTTGTATGACATTAAACTATAATTGTTAGCATAAACCCAAAGCCATATCAAAATGAAGGCAAATGTATTCTAAAAATAATGCATTCTGAATACAATTCACCTAGACTACTATAGTAACTTCCAAACCATTTTTCCCTTTCTAATCCCATCTATAAAATATTGCCAAAAGCAAACTCTGATCAATCACTATTTATGTATGTAGCTTAGAAAGCTTCAGTGACAAAATACAGTCAAAACTCCTTGGCCTTAAATGACCTTCTATAATCTTAACCCATGCATGTTTCCAACCTCATTTACCACTAATCCCCTTAAAACATACACACACACAAAAAGTTTTCTGTGTATACTCAATAAGGAATATTACTTCCTTTCCCACTCCCATCTTCTCAGTCCTACCTAATACAAGTAATCCTCTCCACTCAGCAAACCTGTTTGAAGAAGCCATTCTGCTGGCAATTTACAGCAATAGAGATTAATGATAGTCACACCCTATCAGGAAGGAGTAGTCATTTATATTAACTCATTTTCCAAAGGATTGTCTAAATATGGCTCCTTACCAATTGGGACATATTCCCTCCCTCCCTCCCAGGAACTTCATTCATCAGTACTTAACCAGTATACCTGTACTTTATTAGAATACAATATAGGAAGTTACACTTCCTTACACCCAACAGATGCTCAATACTTACTAAGTTAAAGAATGAATGAAGAGCTAAGCTTTGTAAAACACATTTTTCAGTTTCGGGATTAATTCAGTTGTAAGTATACCAAGTCATCTCTCTGTCTCTTCCTTGAATGTACTGCCTACATCATATCATACCTAAATCACACCTTCTGTTTCCAAAAGGTCTATGGAAGAAAGATACTCTACTTTATGGCCAGAAGGACTAACACAATATTCTTTCTCAAACACACTGCTAATAGCACCAAACTAGTTAACAGCAGGGGTTAAAGGAAAGAGAATCCATAGGTTAAAGGAAAGAGAATCCATAGCAATTATATTAGGCTCCAACATGGCAAAATGATAACTATGAGTTGCATGAAGTTGCCCTATATTATCCTCTGGCTCGACAACTTAGAACTAGAGATTTTTTCCCCTAATTTTTTAAACCCCTAAAGCTTCTTAATTTAAATGCTTGATTGCAATGATGCTCTATTTATGAATCATTATAAACACACCACTATCCCAATTCTTTCAGCATAAACAATAATAAAAGCATGATGGCTCTATCAACAAGAGGAAAATAGGGATGCCACTGACTATACTGGCTTGACTCATTTCTGCTAGGAGAACACTGGTACTGAATGGCACAAGCAACTCCAGTGACAGAGGCCAAGCACATGACTGGGAAAGTGACAGAGGATAGCAAGAAAAGAAGGGCATCTATAAAGAACCCCTCCTCAGGGTGCCTGGGTGGCTCAGTTGGTTAAGCATCTGACTCTTGATTTTGGCTCGGGTCATGATCTCATAGTTCATGAGTTAGAGCCCCACATCAGGCTCTGTGCTGACAGTGCAGAGCCCACTTGGGATTCTCTGTCACCCTCTCTCTCAAAACCAAATAAATAAACTTAAAAAAAAAAAAAAAAGCACCCTCCTCTATGGGAGCAGGAGGTGGAGGAATGGGCAGGGATCCACTGAAATCTACTCCAAAAACCTTCACAATACTCAAAAACATGGTACCAGACTCCAGGTTTTGAGCCAGTTAAAATCCTAGGTCTAACACAACTAAGAGACTTGCAGCAAAATATAGCTATAAAATTAGAATAGCAGTCACCACTTAATGAGCACCAACTCTGACTTAGGCACCAGACGTCTGATATGCCCTTTAATTCCTGCAACGAATCTGCCAAATAGGGATTATTCTCATTTTGCAGGAAAAAAAAAAACCATGTTCCTTCTACCCATGCATGACTGCTGCTGACCAGAGGGATATTACTACTTACGTGGCAGAATTGTACTGGTAATTAGAAGGAAACGCAAAGTACTTAGCATAGGAACTAGCACCTGCCACATTGTAAAAACTCAGGAAATCATTACTGTACAAGTGCAACTATCACTTGAATAAATGACTCAATTGAACAGCAATAACATCCCATGAACAAGTTTTCCCTCACACTGTCTACCATAAATATTACTTTAATTAGCAATACTTTCGGAGAACTAAAGGTGTGGACATGTACAGCTTCTTAGCTGAGGATCAATACAATCCCAAGAAATAAAAAGCCCTTTATGAAAGTGATATCTGACTCAATGTGAACACCAAATATTAAATATTTTACTTTCAAAAGGATTATAGATCTCACACCTCAAGTGAGCAGCAACTAATGAACAAATCTAACTTTCCAAAAAAATAATTCCCAGAAGCATCTGTTATCCTGAAGTACTCAGCAAACCATTTCCCAGAATTAACAACATATTGCTATAATCTATAGTGAATTTTGCCAAAAACATTCTGCTGAGAGGAAAAAAGAATTACTCTGCTTCTGGAAGCAAATACTACTTTCCAGCTTATCCACAAAACAGATCTTTTCTTTGTTATTACTTTTATCAATATATTAATACTGAAAATATTTAAAAAATCACAAATAACCTTCTATTTGAAGGGAATTTAAAATACTAAACCTGTAACACTTGCTTTAATCTTAATGAGCTCAAGAAAATCTATAAGAATTTTTTAACCAGTAATAAACATCAAATTTCCAAAGCTTTAACTGAAACAGAGAGAAGAGTAAAAAAACAAAAACAAAACAAAAAACAAAAACAAAAACAAAAAAACCCAGAAGCCCTTCTAAAAGTAAAGAGAGTTCAACACCCTCAATTTCAAAGTTTAAACCTTTGCTATTCAGAGCAACACTTCACAAAGACTGACCAGACACAAAGACTGTATCCCTCCATCCACTCAGTTTTGCCACAAGCACAATACTCACCAGACAGCACGCTTAACCTCCAGCAATTCCAAGGGCGTCTGTGGGGTAAAGGATGGAGAAATGAGGAGGATCAAGAAAAGAGCTAGAGGTGTGGGGAGGGAAGGGTATGGGAGGGAGGAGACAACTGCAGCTAGCAACAATGGGAAACTGTGAATCTAAACCACAAAGGCTTCCTGCAGAACAGGATAACAGGGGAAGGGCAATTCTTTTTACCACCTACCAGGAGCTCAGAACTGACAATTCATGATAAAGCTAAAAACATGGAGCCTCCAATTAAATGTAAACAAGGTAAACTTAAGAAAGTAACCACAAATAACTTGAAAGGACATATCTCAAACTTCATAGAGGCTTAAGAAAAACAATTAGGAGACTGTTTTCTCTAGGGGCATTCCTGACCATAAAGGTCAGCAGTGTAACAATAAGGTTTGCAGGATAGCAGCTGCTTCCAAACGAGGGCCAGCCCTAAAAAACATTCCTTTGCAGTACAGTCAAAAGGAGCACTAGAAGAAGACACATTTGTATTACCAAAACAATGTTACTGTTTAAATCCTTAATTCAGAATTCCAAGACTTGCAAAACTCCTCCTTAAACAAGACTCTCTTAAAGAAAGTTATTGTGTGAACTGACCAGTTAGTTGAATTCCAGAATCAATTTTAAAATCCTTGGGATCTCAAAGGTTCCCAAAACCAAAGGCAAAGACAGTGAAATATCTCCACCCCTCTTTCAGGGAAGAGGCCAAGTTATGTCACCAAGAACAAACAGCAGGCAGAGTCCTGCCCCTAAGCATGTGATCAGTCAGCCCAGAACTTACATTTGCAGGCAGGGCACAAAGGCCCCAGAGGACCAACACACACCCTTCTATGTATTACTCCCAGTTATAAAACAGCTTTATTGAAAGTTGTTGTTTTATAAGCATACTGATTAAAAAAAAATTCATCAGCAGAATCCCTGCCATATATGAAGGTCTGCTGTATTTCTTCTATAATTTGCGAAAAAATATATGAGTTGACTTATAAAAAGATTTAATTAAGATTTATTAGTAAAATTAAACATATTCAGGCACTGCCCAAAACTAATTAAGCTGTTACATTTTAACAATACACTAAAGTATTCCTTTCACAGCAGGAAGCTACCCAAATTAAAAAAAAAAGATACTGTTGTTCTTTTGCTAACCATTAGTATTCTAACAGGTCTCCTAGTGGTAGGTGGGGGTGGAGATGTCATTTCAAAGTGTGAAACATAGGCTTTCTACTAATCAGTGCTAACTGCAAAGAAAGAATGTACAAATAACAATGCCAAGCTCTCTAATCAAGTCATTCAGTGATGGTTATACATTTGTTGTGCGACTAATCAAATAAACTAGAGTACTGGGGCAGAGTTAACAAATCTTCAACCCTGGTTACAATTTAACCAGATAAATAACTTTACATATATTAGCCAGGCAAGGGAGGTGATCCACAGGAAAATCTCACCCTAACAGATTACAATCTCTTTTGAAACCCCTCAGAAAATAATTCACATAAAACTCTCCTATATAATTATACTCCACCTTGTCTAAGTTATTTTTTGACATTTCTTAATTCCTTTTCAAGACAGCACAAGAGGTTCTGTCTCACATAACAGAGACAACTCTCCGCCAACCACTGGGCCTCTCCACCTAAAATAAATTGAGTAACTACAGGTTTCTGCTATTTAAGTGCCAGACTGCCTGTAGGAAAGTTTTTGTGAGCATGATTGCTAGGTCAAGAGGGAGAGTGATATATATGGTTTCAGATGTCATGTTTAAATGTCCAGGGATCCTAAAGCTGGATGACTTTTGCTACAATAGTACTTTGTAAAACTGTGCCTCAACAAAACTTGTCATATTGTTCAAGTACTATGTAAGGAGTGTTACACATAATAGCCTACCTTTGACCATAATAAACAAACACCTCAGGAAAAAAACATATAAATATCATGAGCAGGGAGGAACTACCTCTAAGACGTGGACAAAGCAATCAAGAGAAATGGGGGGCAGGAGTCAATGGAAGAACACAGGCTAAAAAGTCCCTCTTGGTCTGATCCCACAACTTTTCATAATCAGTCTCCACTAGCAGGCAGGATAGGGTACAGCAGAATGTTCAATTTAATGAAAGAACATTTTGCTTCTCTTAAAGTCATAAAAGAAACAATTGCTCTAAGAAAAACCAAGGTGACTCCTCCTGAAGTAACCCCAAAGCAAAACCATTTTTGTTGGTTTTTATTCCTGAGATGCTAATGATAATGCTGATGTTGGCAGTAAAGGCAAGAGCTGAGTGGTTCCAGAGAAGCCAAACTGGAAAATAAAAGCCTCTTGATTCTAGCACTCCAGAGGGTAGTGAGGAAGTCTGTGAACTTTTAAATAAACTATGGAGGATTGACATGGGAAGCAGCAGGGTAGAGACTGCTTTATATCAAGTGGAAGCCCATAAAAACAGTAGCATTTGATCCCTGGGCTATATGCTGACAGGAAAAGAAAAAAAAAAAAACAGCTTAATACAAAGCTGTTAAACTGGAGTTATGGAAAATGAAACTAAGAAATGGACTTGATCTTAGTTAACAAGGAACACAAGAAAAAATATTCTAGCTTTTTGACTCTATGTTGTATGGAAGAATATACTGGAAAATCAATGGAAAACAAGAGAATCTATACATTTGATTTGTATCTAGTGTTTTTTTTTCTTTTAGTTTATTTATTTTTTATTTATTTTGAGAGAGAGAGAGCGCATGCATGGGTGCACGAGTGGGGGAGGGGCAGAGACAGAGAGAGAGAGAGAGAGAGAGAGAGAGAGAGAGAGAGAATTCCAAGCAGGCTTGGCACTGTCAGCCCAGTGCCCAACAAAGGGCTCAAACCCATAAACAGTGAAATCATGCCCTGAGCCAAAGTGAAGAGTCGGACACACAACTGACTGAGCCACCCATGTGTCCCTCTAGTTTTATTCTGAGATTTATTCACATCATTGGTAAGTAGTGTGTATACCTTCAATATGTGGTTATTTCACTCAGGTACACATTATTGAGAAGAGGTATTACTGCAGACAAGAAAGAGATTAAAAAAAAAAAAAAAACTAATCCTAAGGACACATTTGAGAGAAACTTTGGCTGTTAAGCATAGTCCTAAGCAGTAAAACCATCCAAGAAAACTTCTGTGTATTTTTAACACAAATGGACTCTAAAAAAAGAGGAAAGTCAGTCAGGGACCCATTATTTGGGTCTCTGTTGTTATAATATCATCATTATTTAAATTCATATATTAAATTACATCTTGCATCTTTCTAAAAATTACCTCAAATAGCATTGTCATTATGAATATTAGCCAACATATCTCTAGAACAAGGACTTAAATTTTCTCAAAATAGACTGAAAGCTCCTAGAGAGCAGGAAGAATGTGAAATATCTTTCAAGTGCACTATAGGCATCACCTAATTCTAGTCTCAGAGCAAACAGTAAAAAATATGAATCTGTCATTCTCTTTTAAACCTTAAACCTGCAAGTTTAAGGTATAATCAAAAAAGAAGAAAATGATGATGGGGAAGAAAGTTGACTAGATATTGAATGCCAGTAAAAGTTATGTTGGTAGCCTATTCCTGTTCCAGAGAAGATAAATTCAGGTGATCTTATCAGACCACACAGATTTTGAACTTACTACTTCTGCAAATAGAGGAAGCCACTCAGGTCTAGTTATGATGCTTCTATACTAAGACTCTCCTTCCAATTTTCTCAAACCATATCTGATCCCTAATCCTGTATTTTTCTCATGTTCACCTGCTGTATTCTTATTCTAAACCTCTTCAAATCCTTAGACAACACAATCACTTCTAGAGCTCTTTCTTCTAGTGTTCTTACTCAAAATCTGTGAAGATTTGGGGCAGACACACAAGAGGAGTAAGGGACAAGTGGTGACAGTGTCAAAAGTCCAGGATGTCACAAACTAAAATGGGGAACTGGGGTGCCTGGGTGGCTCAGTCGGTTGAGCGTCCAATTTTGCCTCAGGTCATGATCTCGTGGTTTGTGGGTTCAAGCCCCGCATTGGGCTCTGTGCTGACAGCTCAGAGCCTGGAGTCTGCTTCAGGCTCTGTGTGTGTACGTGTCTCTCTCTGTCCCTCCTTTGCTCACACTGTCTTCTCTCAAAATAGATAAACAATTATAAAAAAACTAAAATGGGGAATAAACTGAAGAGCAATTTGCTCCTGGTTCTGATAACACCTCCCTTTGTCTCTGAAATGACTGTGTGCTGAAATAGAAGGTATCTCCTTAAAAGCCTTTAAGAAACAAATTGAACCATTATTTTCCAATAATTTCACTATTGGGCTTTTACCCAAAGAAAACAAAAAGACTAATTTGAAAAGATACATGCAACCCCATGTTTACTGCAGCATTATTTACAATAGCCAAGATATAGAAGCAACCTGTGTCCATCAACAGGTGAATGGATAAGGAAAATGTGGTATACACACACACACACACACACACACACACACACACACACACACACACACACACTGGAATATTACATGACCATAAAAAAGATGAGGTTGTGCCATCTGAGACAAAATGGATGGACCTAGAGGGTATTATGCTAAATGAAATACAACTGAGAAAGACAAATACAATATGATTCCACTAATAAGTGGAATCTTTAAAAAAATGAATTAACAAAAAGCAGAACCAGACCTATAAATACAGAGAACAAACTAATGGTTGCTGGGAAGGGAAGCAAAATGTGTGAAGGGAAGAGGGAGACTTTCAGTAATGGAATGAATAAGTCACGGCAATAAAAGGCACAGCATAAGGAATATAGTCAATGATACTGTAATAGCGATGTAATGGGACAAACGGTAGCTACACTTGTGGTGAAAACTTGTTAAATCACTAAGTTATGCACCTGAAACTAATGTAACATTATATATCAACTATACTCAAATAAAAGGAAAAGAGAGGCACCTGAGTGGCTCAGTTGGTTGAGCCTCCGACTTGGGCCCAGGTCATGATCTCACAGTTCACTAGTTTGAGCAGTCTGGAACCTGCTTCAGATTCTGTGTCTCCCACTCTCTCTCTCTGCCCCTCCCTGCCCACACTCTGGCTGTGTTTAATAAACGTTAAAAATATTTTTTAAAGGAAACAACAACAAAAGAACCAAATTGAGTTTACAGTTATGGTAAACTGTCAACAGCATAATTTCTATTTTTTGCAATATTGTTTCCTGAATGGTTTTTTGTCTTCCCTAACAGTAGTGAAAGCCTCTGAGATTTCCACCATACTTCAGCAAACTTAAACTGATTTGGGGTGGAGTTACAAAAAATGTGTTAGGATGTACATGGTAAAATTTTCCCTATGTCCAACTGAACCTTAAATATCACAAAATTGTGCCAGGACAATTCAATGAGGAAAGAATAGTCTCATTAAAAAATGGCATTGAGGGATGCTTGAGTGGCTGAGTCAGTTGAGCATCCAGCTCTCAATTTTGTCTCAAGTCATGATCTCAGGGTCGTGGGATGGAGCCCCACATTAGGCTCCATGTTGAGCACAGAGCCTACTTAAGATTCTTTCTTTCTCTCCCTCTGACCGCCTCTGCTGCTCACTCTCTCTCTATATATAAATTTTTTATTTTTTTTAAATTTTAAATGTTTATTTATTTTTGAGAGAGAGAACACAGCGGGAAAGGGGCAGAGAGAGGGAAACACAGAATCTGAAGCAGGCTCCAAGCTCTGAGCTGTAAGCATAACACAGCCCAACGTGAGGATCAAACCCAGGAACCATGAGATCATGACCTAAGCCAAAGTCAGATGCTTAACCAACTGAGCCACCCAGGCACCCCAATAAAAAAAACATTTGATGGCCCTGAGGGGCACCTGGGTGGCTTAGTCGGTTAAGCATCTGACTCAATGTCAGCTCAGGTCTTGATCTCAGTCAGGGTCATGAGTTCAAACCTTGTATTGGGCTCTAAGCTGGCTGTGAAGCCTACTTAAAAAAAAAAAAAAAAGGCATTGGGGCACCTGGGTGGCTCAGTCGATTAAGCGTCCGACTTAGGCTCAGGTCATGATCTCACAGTTCGTGGGTTCGAGCCCCGCATCAGGCTCTGTGCTGACAGCTCAGAGCCTGGAGCCTGCTTTGGATTCTATGTCTCCCTCTCTCTGCCCCTTCCCCATTCACACTCTGTCTCTCTCTCAAAAATAAATAAACATTAAAAAAAAAAAAAAGGCATTGAGGCAACTGGATATCCATATGCAAGAGAATGAACTTGGACTCCTATCACACACCACATGTAAAAATTAACTTAAAATGCGATCAGAGCACCTGGGTGGCTCAGTCAGTTGAGCATCTGACTCCTGATTTTGGCTCAGGTCATGATCCCAGGGTGGTGGGATCAAGTCCAGCACCAGGCTCTGTGCTGACAGAGCAGAGCCTGCTTGGGATTCTCTTTCTCCCATTCTCTCTCTGCCCTTTCCCTGCTTGCGTGTGTGTTCTCTCACTCTCTTTAAAATATTAAAAAAGCAGGGGCACCTGGGTGGCTCAGTCAGTTAAGCGTCTGACTCTTGATCTCAGCTTGGGTCATGATCTCATGTTTCATGAGATTGGGCCCCATGTCAGGCTTTGTGCTGACAGCACAGAGCCTACCTGGGATTCTCTCTCTCTCTCTCTCTCTCTCTCTCTCTCAAGATAAAATAAAGTTAAAAAAAATAAAATACTGAAAAAACAAACATGGCACATTCAAAATGGGGTCAAATATCTGGGGCACCTGGGTGGTTCAGTCCATTGAGCGTCTGACTCTTGATTTCATTCAGTTCAGGTCATGATCTCACAGTTCATGAGACTGAGCCCACAATGGACTCTGTGCTGACAGCATGGAGCCTGCTTAGGATTCTCTCTCCCTCTCTTTCTCTCTGCCCCTCCCTCTCTCAAAATAAATAAATTTCTTATAAAATGGGGTCGGGGTACCTGGGTGGTTCAGTCAGTTGAGCATCCAACTCCTGATTTCAGTTCAGGTTATGGTCTCACAGTTGGTGAGTTCGAACCCCACATCAGCCCTACTGACAGTGCAGAACCTGCTTGGGATTCTTCCTCTGTCCCTCTCTCTCTGCCCCTCACATGCTCTCTCTCAAAATGAATAAAAAATTTTTCAAAAAAAAAGGAAATTCAAAATTCAAAAATGTGGTCAAATATCTAAATGAATGAGCTAAAACTATAAAACTTTTAGAAGGGGAGCCTGGGTGGCTCAGTCAGTTACGTGTCAACTCTTGATTTTGGCTCAGGTCTCACAGTGGTAGGATTAAGCCCCAAGTCAGGCTCCGCACTGGGCATGGTGTCTGCTTGAGATTCTCTCTCTCCCCCTCCCTCTGCCCCTACCCTGCTCACACTTGCATGCACTCGCATACACACATGCACATGCTCTCTCTCTCTCAAAAAATAAAAAACCCGTACACGAATGTTCATAGTAGCGTTATTCATACTAGCCAAAAAGTGGAAACAATCCAAATATACACCATCTAATGAATGGATAAATTGTGGTATATTCATACAATGGTACAGTATTCAACCAACCATTATAAGAATGAAGTACTGGACACCTGGGTGGCTCAGTTGGTTAAGCGTCCGATTTCGGCTCAGGTCTTGGTCTCACAGTTCTTGAGTTCAAGCCCCACGTCAGGCTCTGTGCTGACAGCTCAGAGCCTGGAGCCTGCTTCAGATTCTGTGTCTTCCTCTCTCTCTGCCCCTCCCCTGCTTGTGCTCTGTCTCTCTCTCTCTCAAGAATAAATAAAACACTAGAAAAAAAATTTTTTATTTTTTTTAGAAAAAATTTTTTTTTCAACGTTTATTTATTTTTTGGGGACAGAGAGAGACAGAGCATGAACGGGGGAGGGGCAGAGAGAAAGCGAGACACAGAATCGGAAACAGGCTCCAGGCTCCGAGCCATCAGCCCAGAGCCCGACGCGGGGCTCGAACTCACGGACCGCGAGATCGTGACCTGGCTGAAGTTGGAGGCTTAACCGACTGCGCCACCCAGGCGCCCCGAAAAAAAATTTTTTAAAGAATGAAGTACTAATATATGCTACAATCATATATGAACATTGAAAGCATGCTAAGTGAAAGAAGCCAATCACAAAAGACCTCTTATCTCATGATTCTAATTATATGAAATGTTCAGAATAGGCAAATTATAGAGACAGAAAGCAGCTGCATAGGGCTGAGAGGAGGTGTGAAGGAAATGGAAAGTGACTATAATAAGTATAGCATTTCTTCTAGGGGTGATAAAAATGTTCTAAAATTGATGTGGTGATGGTTGTTCCATGCTGCAAATATATTAAAAACCATTAGGGGTGCCTGGGTGGCTCCATGAGTTAAGCGTCCAACTCGGTTTCAGCTCAAGTCATGATCTCACAGTTCCTGGGATTGAGCTCTACCTCAGGCTCTGCGCTGAGAGTGCAGAATTTGCTTGGGATCCTCTGTCTCTCCTCTCTCTCTGCCCCACTTCCCCCCCAAAATAAATAAATAGACTTAAAAAAACCCACTGAATTGTACACTTTAAATGGGTGACTTGTCTTGTATGTGAATTGTATCTCCGTAAAGATGTTTTTCAAGAAATCATGCTTTCTCTTTTTAAAAACAAGGATACTATTTCATGTCTGTGGTTTAAATTAGGTCCCAACAAACAGCAGCAGCTGCCACCTGGTAAAACAAGATGGCTTCAAATGCTTGGCAAACAATTTCTATGTGTATGAGATTTTGAACAGCTGTTTTTAAAGAATACATAAGCAAAGAAAATCAGTCTGTCGTACATTCTTACACTCTGACATTGTCATTTAATTCAGGACAGAATGCAGTCACTATTTTCCCTACATCAAGAAACCAACAGTAATACTATTGATTACACATATGTCCAAAATTGATGGAGACAGATAATTCACTTTGACAAAAATAAGGCTGAAAATGCCATCAAAATGGCAAGCAGCAAAAGTCAGAGTACATATCTTCTGTTCATGTGGAAAGACTGAACAGATGAACAAAGCAGGCTGAAGTGATACTTGCTGGGCATACTTATTGCTAAACAATTACAAACATTTCCCCATCTGTCTGTAGAAATCCTTCCTGATGCTTCTTGGGCATATTTCCCTAGAGTACTCCCTCAGAAGCTGATTTAAAACCATCTGTTTGATAAACAATTTGACTATTTCTAGGACGCACAGAAAACAGAGAGCTACCTTTGGTGGGTGAAAAAAGGGCAGAAGGAAAAAAAAGAAGGGCAGGTATTTACCTTCATTAAAGAGACATAAGTACTACTGGGAATGCAAACTGGTATAGCCACTCTGGAAAACAGCATGGAGGTTCCTCAAAAAACTAAAAATAGAACTACCCTATGACCCAGCAATTGCACTACTAGGCATTTATCCACGGGATACAGATGTGCTGTTTCAAAGGGACACATGCACCCCCATGTTTATAGCAGCACTATCCACAATAGCCAAAGTATGGAAAAAGCCCAAATGTCCATTGATAGATGACTAGATAAAGAAGATGTGGTATATATACACAATGGCGTATTACTCAGCAATCAAAAAAAAAAAAAAAATGAAATCTTGCCATTTGCAACTACGTAGATGGAACTGGAGGGTATTATGCTAATTGAAATTAGTCAGAGAAAGACAAAAATCGTATGACTTCACTCATATGAGGACTTTAAGAGACAAAACAGATGAACATAAGGAAAGGGAGACAAAAATAATATAAAAACAGGGAAGGAGACAAAACAGAAGAGACTCATAAATATGGAGAATAAACTGAGGGTTACTGGAGGGGTTGTGGGAGGAGGGGATGGGATAAATGGATAAGAGGCACTAAGGAATCTACTCCTGAAATCATTGTTGCACTATATGCTAACTAATTTGGATGTAAATTTTAAAAAATAATAAAATTAAAAAAAATAAAAGAGAGACATAAGTACTACTCCTGAGTTGGTGATACAAACTGGAAACAGGGAAAAAGGGAGACATGGCAGCACATGATGGTTTGGGAAAGGAAATCACACCTTTGTGACAATTTATTTCCTTTCTTTTTTTTTTTTTTTTAAGTAGGCTCCATGCCCAACATGGGGCTCAAACTCATGAACCCAAGACCAAGAGCCAGATGCTCCACTGACTGAGCCAGCCAGGCTTCCCAATTTATTTCCTTTCCTTAAACAAGCAAAGACTTTAAATGTGCAGTTCACAGAAGGGAAAAAAAAGGACAATAAAGACAGGAAAAATGTCCTATCCAATTTTTAAAATGCAAAACAAAAATGGGCACCTTGGTGGCTCAGTCAGTTAAGCAACTGACTCTTGATTTCAGCTAAGGTCATGATCTCACAGCTCATGGGATTGAGCCCCGTGTCAGGCTCTGCGCTAACAATATGAGGCCTACTCGGGATTCTCTTTCTCTCTTTCTCTGCCCCTCCCCTGCTCATACTGTCTCTGTCTCTTTCTCTCTCTCACTCTCAAAATAAATTTTAAGAAAACATTTTTTAAAAAAGAAAGATACATATCATTTTTCAGATCTCATATTGCCAAATGTTTAAAAGTTGGATAAAACCAGTGTAGGTGAGGATGCAGAGAAGGATACATTTTCATTTAGTCTTGACAGGAATAAAAAAATTTTGGCAGTATTTCTCAATTTTAAATGCTTATATATTTGTTTCAGCAATTCAACTTCTAGAAATTTACCCTGCAGTCAATGGATAACGTAAATGGATAAATGTAAGTGGATATTTATAGTTCTACTGTTTGTAATAAAAACTAAGTATCTTTCGGGGCGCCTGGGTGGCGCAGTCGGTTAAGCGTCCGACTTCAGCCAGGTCACGATCTCGCGATCCGTGAGTTCGAGCCCCGTGTCGGGCTCTGGGCTGACAGCCTGGAGCCTGTTTCAGATTCTGTGCCTCCCTCGCTCTCTCTGCCCCTCCCCCGTTCATGCTCTGTCTCTCTCTGTCCCAAAAATAAATAAACATTGAAAAACTAAGTATCTTTCAATAGGGACTGGTTAAATTATGGTAAGTGTTATTTGGGAATATTTACAGAGGAAATAATATGTATAGGATTTACTTCAAAATAATCACATGTTGCAGCCACTCTGGAAAGCAGTGTGGAGGTTCCTCAGAAAATTAAAAATAGACCTACCCTATGACCCAGCAATAGCACTGCTAGGAATTTACCCAAGGGATACAGGAGTACTGATGCATAGGGGCACTTGTACCCCAATGTTTATAGCAGCACTCTCAACAATAGCCAAATTGTGGAAAGAGCCTAAATGTCCATCAACTGATGAATGGATAAAGAAATTGTGGTTTATACACACAATGGAGTACTACGTGGCAATGAGAAAGAATGAAATATGGCCCTTTGTAGCAACGTGGATGGAACTGGAGAGTGTGATGCTAAGTGAAATAAGCCATACAGAGAAAGACACATACCATATGCTTTCACTCTTATGTGGATCTTGAGAAACTTAACAGAAACCCATGGGGGAGGGGAAGGGAAAAAAAAAAAAAGAGGTTAGAGTGGGAGAGAGCCAAAGCATAAGAGACTGTTAAAAACTGAGAACAAACTGAGGGTTGATGGGGGGTGGGAGGGAGGGGAGGGTGGGTGATGGATATTGAGAAGAACACCTTTTGGGATGAGCACTGGGTGTTGTATGGAAACCAATTTGACAATAAATTTCATATATTGAAAAAAAAATAATCACATGTGGACTAGTAAAGAGGGAGTATAGATAAAATACAATTGACCATGAAGTCAGTAATTTTCATTTCATTTCAGAAATTCAATAATTTTCATGAAGTTAGTGATGGGTACATGGAGGCTCACTATACTCTCCTTATTTTTGTATATGTTCAAAATTTTCCATAATAAATCTTATTTTATTTATTTGAGAGACAGCATGTGCACGAACGAGCATGGGAGGGGCAGAGAGAGAAGGTGAGAGAGAACCCCAAGCAGGTGCTGTGCTGTCAGTGGAGAGCCCCATGTGGGGCCTGATCCTACAAACCATGAGATCATGACCTAGCCAAGATCAAGAGTCAGTCGCTTAGCCAACTGAGCCACCCAGGTACCCCAAAATTTTCCATAATAAAAATATATAAGCCAGGGCACCTGGGTGGCTCAGTTGGCTAGGCATATGGTTCTTGGTTTCAGCTTGGGTCATGATCTCATGGTTGGTGGGTTCAAACCCTGCATTGGGCTCTGTGCTGACAGCTCAGAGCCTGCTTGGGATCCTCTCTCTCTCCCTCTTTCTGCCCCTCCCCTGCTCACTTGCACATGCTCTCTTTTTCTTTCTCAAAATAAATAAATAAACTTTAAAAAATATATACATAAACCTATGAAACAACCTCACCGAAGATACTGAATAAAGGTACTGACGTAAAAAACTTTGAAAATTACTGGAGTCTGTAAAACTAAAAGCCCACAGAACTGCACATTAGCATCGTACCCTTGCTAATGAAGCTGTTTCCCTCAGGTGTACAGGTTAACAATTCTGAAACCATTACACATGTTTACTGGACCTGAACAATTAGGTAAATGAATGACAGATAGTAGAAGGTTTCTCACTTTTGGAATGGGAAATTACAGACAAGCAGGAAGAAAAGGATAAAATGTTCCATTGGTAATGAATTAGAGTTAGAATATTAACTTGTGTTTAACTTAATAAAAATACAGATGATTACACCTACAAATATTTTTATGTATGCATATACACATACATTTACTTACTTTGTCAGCTGAGAGTGCTTAGAATCAGTGACACCCCAGTTGTAAAAACCACACCTGAAGCCAAGAATCTTAGTTTTTAATACCACTCTCCAATAAAACAAACCAAGGTTCTGTGAAGAAATGGCTAATTCCAGGACTGGGACAGGAAATATACAAGATGAGCCTGAGCATCTTATAATGTCAGAAAGTAAGGAAATGCTAAAAACAAAACAAGAATCCTAAAGTGACAGAAGTATATTAAAGGGACACAGGAGACAAACCAAATGAACTCCCAAAAGCCAAATCTGATTATAGCCTAAAGTACAAAAATAAATATCTATGAGTCCACACTGATATAAGGAAATGATTAAATAAACAAATGGAGAACAAATCTCCCTTGCATAAGAATTCCAAATAATTTATATAAATATAACTGCAAGCATGGGGACCATAAATCCCACTCCTTAAGTATATGGAGACCTCCCTCCAAAAAGTACAGCATGAAAGAAGGGAAGACAGTACCTTTAGTGGAGAAACCTGACAACCTCAGCCAGGTGATTAAGGTCATTATCAACAATGATAAATCATGTCAATAATGTATACCCTTGAAATGATGTGATGAGAATACCACTGTATCTCTGGGATCCTCCACCCGTGAAAATTAATAAAGGGACACCTCAAGAAGTGCACTCTGGATGCTAGAAGAGTAGGCTGTAAGGGAGAGTTGCACCACTCAATGTCAATTACAGTAAGAATTGTCAATTACAGACCCAACAAGAGAATCACCATAAGGAAAAAATCCTTAATTATAGTTCCCAACAGAGAAAGATGTACATTGTATCTCCTACAAAAAATCTAACTCTGCAATTCAGCCAATGGAAAATCATCCTAAACTCTAGTTTTCCAATGGACTTTCATTCCAAACAACCTCTCACAACTTCCTCTTTCTCCATAAAATAATGTTCCTCTCCTTTGTTTGTGGGATTTGCCTATGGCTTTACCATAGCTTGCATGGCCTGAATTGCAATTCTCTGTTATTCCAAAATAAATCCATTTTTGCTGGTAAAATAAACTCTTTCATTTTTAAGGTTAACACACTTAAAAACCCATAACCTCAATCTAATTATAAGAACAGCAACAGGCAAATTCCAACAGAGAAGCACCCTAATACTCCTCAAAACTGTCAAGGTCAAGGGGGACCTTGGTGACTCAGTTAGTTAAGTGTCCACTTCTTGATTTTGGCTCAGGTCATGATCTCACAGTTTCTGGGATGAGCCCCACATCGGGCTCTATGCTGACAGTGCAGAGCCTACTTGGGATTCTTTCTCCCTCTCTTTCTGTCCCTCCCTGACGTGTATGCAATCACACTCTCAAAATAAGCATTAAAAAAAAAAATGTTATGGTTATCAAAAATAAGGAAAGTGTGAGAAGCTGTGACAGCCAAAAAGAGCCTAAGGAGACATGACTGGTAAATGTAATGTGTGTGGTATCCTGGATGGGCCCCTGGGACAAAGAAAAGACATTAGATAAAAGGTGAGGAAATTTTAAATGGTTAGTAATAATGTATCAATATTGTTTTGTTAACTGTAATAAATCTACTCTAAGCTGTTAATAATAATGAATACTGGATGAAGAAGTATATGGAACTCTCTACCATCATTTCAATTTTCTGTAAATCTAAAACTGTTCTAAAAACAGAACCTGTTTTAAAGTTTATGAAAAAGGATAGGAAGTTATTAAAAATATTAAAAAATATTTTTTAAAAATCTCATGCAAATGAAAAATTACATAACAGGAAAAAAATAAATCTCATGCAAATAATTTCTACTGTATATACTACTCCAAAAAGGATATATCCCAGTGAAATACTATCTCATGGGAACTAGCCCAGATAAAGATTCTAAAGATATTAAGAATATGTTTTTGGGGGGTGCCTGGGTGGCGTCTGACTTCAGCTCAGGTCATGATCTCGCGGTTCATGAGTTCAAGCCCCGTGTCAGGCTCTGTGCTGTCAGCTCAGAGCCTGGAGCCTGCTTCAGATTCTGTGTCTCCTTCTCTCTGCCCCTCCTCTGCTTGCGCTCTGTCTCTGTCTCTCAAAAATAAATAAATTTAAAAAAAAGGGAATATGTTTTTTGGCTTTCTGGAGGTAATGACCTTCCCATGAGAACATGCCCTTCATGAAGTACATCTTCCACCAGTCCCCAGAAGAGGAGAAGAGGAAACACAAGAAGTGCCTGCTGCCTGCTGCAGAGCCTCAACTCCCGCTTCATGGATGTGAGGTGCCCACAGTGCTACAACATTACCACCATCTTTAGCCATGCACCAACAGTAGTTTGTGTGTTGGCTGCTCCACTGTCTTCTGCCAGCCTACAAGAGGAAAAGCAAGGCTTACAGAAGGATGCTCCTTCAGACAGAAGCAGCACAAAAAGCACCCTGAATCAAGATGAGTGGGAAACTATCTCAAATAACACATTTTAGATTTTTAAGAAAGAATATTTTTTAATTATAAAACAGAGTCTGGTTTAGGGAATATTATTACATTTTTACTAAGTGCTCTATCTATGCACAGGACAAATTAGAGGACATTAGAATTTATTCCCCCTTATGATTAGAAGGAAACAAAGATTCTCTGATGTTCAGCATGATTATACTTACATTATATGATAATGTAGTCCCCACAAATAATGTAAATGAAAATTTGGTATATTTTAATGCAATAAAAAAGGTTTCTCTTTAAAGACCGTTGATGAATTATTTTAATGTTTATTTATTTTTGAGAGAGAAACAGAGAGAGAGAAAGCATGCATCTGAGAAAGCAGGGAGGGGCAGAGACAGAGCAGGGAAAGAGGATCTGAAAGCGGCTCTGTGCTGACAGCAGACAATCCAATGCAGGGCTTGAACTCACAAACCACGAGATCATGACCTCAGCCGAAGTCTGATGCTTAACCAACTGAGCCACCCAGGTGCCCTGATGAATTATTTTAAAAAGCAAAATCTCCTTTTTATTTCTTTTGTAAATTTGATATCCACATAAAAAAGGTATATAAATATTTAAAGAAGAGCAAATGATGATGAATAGAATAAGAAGGAATGAAGTAAGGCTATTCATTTCATTTGATCTTTAAAAACTCTAATAACAATTCTATACTGAAATTCTCATCTCCTCATGAGCTATATCTTAAATACTTCAGCTCATTACTTACTGAGCCTACTTACTACTGTAAGCCAGATATAGTGCTAATATTAGAGAGGCAAAGATGACTAAAACCAGGGGAACTTCAAAGTGTTCACTGTCTAATAAGGGAAAAAGAAAAACTATAACAGTGAACATGTCCCTTGGAAAGTCTGTAAAGGCTTTCTAGAGGAAGTTATTAATAGTTGAATTGGGTTTTAACACTATTGTATAATAAAGAATTTGGCTGGCCTTTGTGCCTGGTTCCTGGGAGGTAAGCCTCTAAACCTTTGGGGGCGCCTGGGTGGCTCAGTCCATTAAGCATCTGACTCTTAGTTTCGGCTCAGGTCATGATCTGGTGATTTGGTGAGTTCAAGCCACAGAGCCCCACATTGGGCTTCTGCACTGGCAGCGCAGAGCCTGCTTGGGATTCTCTACCTCTCTCTGCCCCTTCCCCATTCGCACACTCTCTGTCTCTCTCAACTAAAATAAAACTTAAAAAATAACATCTATTTATTTTTGAGAGACAGAGCGTGAGCAGGGAAGAGAGAAAGAGAGAGACACAGAATCTGAAGCAGGCTCCAGGCTCTGAACTGTCAGCACAGAGCCCAAGATGGGGCTCAAAACCATGGACCATGAGATCGTGACCTGAGCCAAAAACAAGAGTCAGATGCTTAACCAACTGAGCCACCCAGATGCCCCCCTAATTCTTATTTTAAAATGTTAGAAGTGACTCAATTTTTTCTTCTAACAAAAAATATTTTTATTGTAAGAAAAAAAATGGAATATACAAATAAGGAAAAAATAAGAAGTAAATACCCTAGAATATTCCTTCCCAAAGATTATGTTAACTAGATTCACATCATGGTATAATGCCATATAATCTCTCTGACCTTTTAAATCTTTTTAAGTTTTGGGGCACCTGGGTGGCTCAGTTGGTTAAGCATCTGACTTCAGCTCAGGTCATGATCTCATGGTTCATGAGTTCAATCCCCACATCAGGCTCTGTGCTGACAGCTCAGAGCCTGGAGCCCACTTCAGATTCTGTGTCTCCCTCTCTCTCTGCCCGCCGCCCCCCCCCCCATAAACATTAAAGAAAATTTCTTTAATTTTTTAAAGTTTATTTATTTTTGAGACAGATTTTACTTTTTTATTTTTTAATTTTCAAGTTAGTTAACATACAGTGTAGTCTTGACTTCAGACTAGAACTCAGTGATTCATCACTTACATATAACACCCAGTGAGATTTTACTGTTTTTAAGTAATGTCTACACCCAACGTGGGGCTTGAATTCACAACCCTGAGATCAAGAGTCACATGTTCTACCAACTGAGCCAGCCAGGCACCCCCATATAGGTAAATTTTTTTTTTATTCATGCATTCATTTACTCATTCACTAATTTTTTTTTATTTGTTTATTTATTTACTTTTGAGAGACAGAGAGAGAACAAATAGGGGAGGGGCAGGGAGAGAGAATCCCAAGCAGGCTACGCACTGCCAGGGCAGAGTCTGATTCACAGCTGAAACCTAGGAACCATGAGATCATGACCTAAGCCGAAATCAAGAGTTGACGTTTGGGGTGCCTGGGTGGCTTAGTCGGTTGAGCGTCCCACTTCAGCTCTTGGTCATGATTTCACGGTTCCTGAGTTTGAGCCCTGCGTTAGGCTCTGTGCTGACAGATTAGAGCCTGGAGCCTGTTTCAAATTCTGTGGCTCCCTCTCTGTCTCTGCCCCTCCCCCACTCATGTTCTGTCTATCTCCTTCTCTCTCTCTCAAAAATAAACATTAAAAAAAGAGCTGACGTTTAACCAATTGAGCCACCCAGGCACCCTTTTAATTATTTAAGATTTTATTTCTACTTTTTATTATATTTATTACTTGAAAATAAATAATCTCTATACCCAACATGGGGCTTGACCCAAGATCAAGAGTCACATGCTGCATGCTCTCCTGACTGAGCCAGCCAGGTGCCCCTATATGTAAAATTTTTCAAACACACAGAGCACTACTATATATTAGTTGTGGATACATTTTATATGTATACAAAATTATAAAAAAATGGAAATATGTGAATTAAACCCATTTACCTCTACTCCCTCCTAAATTAAGTCTTCACTATAAATAAGTGTAAAGTAATACAAAAGGTAAAAATCCACAAGGACAAAGAAACTGGGAACGTAAATGACTGAAGGAGTAGAATTTAAACAAAATATTAGAAGCTGGAAAGCAGATAAATGTGTGGTAATTGATTAACATACCAGTGTAAGAACCAGAGGGTAAATGTTGGCAAACAGAAGTATACATACTCCTACTACAGAACCCAGGAAATGCTCAGGAATTGGATCTTTGCAGGAGGGAATGTGGGGTGGAACTTAAAAATGGAAAAGCAATTTAAAAATGTGTTTAAGAAGCAGTTAGATGCTTCAAATTCTCTCTTTCAACCCAATACAGCCAGGCAAATGCTCTGAAGACTTTAGGTTTACTTTCTGAAGTATAAACCAGAGAGGGTGTGATTGTGGGACATTAGACACAGCTAACCTGCGTGAGATGCCTTATTAAAACTAGGGAAATTTTTAATTTAATAAAAAGCTAAATCTTTAAAAACACTGAGAAGATTAAGTGAAGTCTATATACTAAATGGAGAGATCCCCAGCCCCCTTCTGCCTCTCAGCACCAAAGCACTGGTAGTCAGACTTCAAACTCCTCAGGCAGGAAACTGGAGGACTTCCATCTGGGAAAACTGACCAGCCCCGAAGAATGCCTATAAATACAAACATCTGATGGTACCTCAAAGCGGGGGGGGGGGGGGGGGGGGCCGGCATGGGGAAGCTTAAAGGAAGTAGATAATCTAGGGAATACAAGAAAATTTAAAAACCTAAAATGTATTTCTCAGAGAGTTGTGATTTTGCATCTCTAAAACAAGAAATACAAAGTTCAATGAAAGATTTGAAAGACAAATTTAAGGAAATCTCCCAAAAAATAAAATACACCAAAAAATAAAATACAAATACAGAGAAATAGAAAAGATAATAGAATAAAAATCAGAGAATCAATTCAGGCTTTCCAGAAAAAGAGAAAAATATCCAAGAAAAAGTACAAAAAATAGCCAGATTTTAAGATAAGTTAAAGCCCCTAGCACAATGAAGTTAAAAATCCACACTAAAGGCACTAAATTGTAAAACACTAGGAATAAAGAGAAAATTCTGTAAGTTTCTCGAGAGTAAGAAAAAAAAAGGTAACATACAAAGGAATGAAATCAGAATGGCATCAGGTTGCACAGCAATGTAAATGTACTTAATGCCACAGAACTATACACTTAAAAATTATTAAAATGAGGGGTGCCTGGGTGGCTCAGTCAGTTAAGCATCTGACTTCGGCTCAGGTCATGATCTCACGGCTTGTGGGTTCCAGCCCTGAGTCTCAGAACCTGGAGCCTGTTCAGATTCTGTGTCTCCCTCTTGCTCTGCCCCTCCCCCTCTCACACTCTGTCTCTCTTTCAAAAAAAAAAAAAAATTTTTTTTAAACATGGTTAAAATGATAAGCTTTATGCTATGTATATTTAGCAACAACAACAACAAAAAGGTGTTTTGTTTTGTTTTTTTAGGTTTATTTATTTTTGAGAGAGAAAGCATGAGGGGGAGAGGGGCAGACAGAGAGGGAGACAGAGAATCCCAATCAGGCTCTGCACTGTCAGCACAGAGCTGGACGTGGGGTCTGAACACATGAACCGTGAGATCATGACCTGAGCCAAAGCCAAACCTTTAACCAACTGAGCCATACAGGCACCCCCCCAAAAAAGGTTTTCTTTAAAAAGAATGATGGAACACTTCAGTGGTCAGATCCCAATTCCTCGATAAGAATTAGGGCATATAAAAACACTACATTTTGGGGGGCACCTGGGTGGCTCAGTCGGTTGGTTAAGCATCTGACTTCAGCTCAGGTCATGATCTCACTGCTCACGGGTTTGAGTGTCGTGTCAGGCTCTGTGCTGACAGCTCAGAGCTTTGGATTCTGTGTCTCCCTCTCTGTCTCTCCCCTCCCCCACTCACTCTTTCTCTCTCAAAAATAGATATCAAAAAAAAATTTTTTAACACATTTTCTATTCTGAAGTAAATGTATTATGTGTTGCAAATGCGCAATGTTTTACTAGAAATCATACACTTTTATTTATTTGCTAATAAACTACCATTTATATAAAAATAAAATAAAAAGAATATTAGACTGTTCACAGGCAACAAAGGAATAGCAACACCTTTAAAATAATGAGAAAATGGGGGAGCCTGGATGGCTCAGTCAGTTAAGCATCCAACTTCGGCTCAGGTCATGATCTCACATTTCGTGATTTTGAGCCCCCTGTCGGGCTCTGGACTGACAGCTCAGAAGCTGGAGCCTACTTCAGATTCTGTGTCTCCTTCTCTGTCTGCCCCTCTCCTGCTCACTCTCTCTCTCTCTCTCTCTCTCTCTCTCTCTCTCTCTCAAAAATAAATAAACATTAAAAAAATTTTTAATAATACAATAAAATAATGAGAAAATAATTTCCAACAGAAAATTCTATTCCCAAATAGAGTATTATTTAATACTGAGGGTAAAATAAAAATATTCTCATATATGCAAGTTTTCAAACAATTTAATTCCTGTGAATGTTAACTCTCAGAAAGCTTCTAGAGGATGTGTTACACCAAAATGAGGGAGTAAACCAAGAAAGAAAATGACATGTAATTCAGGAAACAGAATTCCCAGGATGACTGTGAAAGGAAATCTCAGGGTGAGAATTGTAAAGCAGGCCTACCTAACAACTAACCCATGCTGGAGTGGAATATAGATTATACAGAATATGCAAAGTAGGCCTCTAAGAGTTAAAAAAAAAATTGATAAATTATCTATTGGATTTTAATGAATCGGGCAGAGTTTTATGGTCCTGGCTGAGAATCTGGGAATGATATAGTAATCTGAATTTTAAAAACTGAGCAATTAAAACAAGACAATTATTATGCCTACGGAAAGTCAAAAGTTGTATAAGATGATTATAATCATTGTACATTATATAGCTCAAATTCAATATTTGTGTCAGATAAAAAATAAATAATTACTTAACCCCCCAAATTACATAACCATATTGAGACTATAAGGGAAAAGACATATATGCATTTAAAACAATCAAAAGCTCATCTTCTATAGCACTTCACTTCATATATATTAAATTTTTTTTTAATTTTTTTAATGTTTTTATTGATTTTTGAGACAGAGAAAGAGCATGAGCAGGGGAGGAGCAGAAAGAGAGGGAGACACAGAATCTGAAGTAGGATCCAGGCTCTGCGCTGTCAGCACAGAGCCCGATGTGGGGCTCGAACTCACAGACTGTGAGATCATGACCTAAGCTGAAGTCGGACACTTAACCAACTGAGCCACCCAGGCGCCCTATTAAATATTTTTTAAAAGCAAGTGATATAACTATACTATTAGAAATATTTAAGACAGGGGTGCCTGAGTGGCTCATTTGGTTAAGCTCAGGTCTTGATCTCAGGGTCATGAGTTGAAGCACCGCATTGGGCTCCATGCTGTATGTGGAGCCTACTTAAAAATATATAGATAGGGGCGCCTGGGTGGCGCAGTCGGTTAAGCGTCCGACTTCAGCCAGGTCACGATCTCGCGGTCCGGGAGTTCGAGCCCCGCGTCAGGCTCTGGGCTGATGGCTCAGAGCCTGGAGCCTGTTTCCGATTCTGTGTCTCCCTCTCTCTCTGCCCCTCCCCCGTTCATGCTCTGTCTCTCTCTGTCCCAAAAATAAATAAAAACGTTAAAAAGAAAAAAAAATTAAAAAAATATATATAGATATAGATATATGTTAAGACATAAAAGTATAGTTTCCTCTAGGGGTGGGATAACTGCTTTATTTCCTTCTAAGCATATAATACTATCTGAACTTTTGAAACTATGCACATGTATTACCTTGATAAAAATAAGATAGAGTTCCTTGTAGGGAGGAGAAGGAAAGGAGCTTTGGCTTTATCTAAAATGTTTTATTTCTAAGAGAGAGGGTTAATAGTGGTTAATTCTGAGTGGTAAGATTATGGGTGTTTTATTATTTTTTGCAGTTTTAAAACTTATCAACACTTCCATCCCCAAGTCCTATACCATTTATGGTTTCCTATACCATTTATGGTTCTGTCTGCCTTCCTTGGAATACTTTTTGTCAGTGTCTACTTAAATAAATATACAAATAGCACAAAAATATATTAGAACCAATACTTTTGTGTCCTGGATAAGCTTCTGGTAATACAGTTGGAGGTGTTTTTAGCAGTGACATTGCATAGTCAGTTCCTGTTATATTATTGATTAACCAAAATTCCCAGATATCTTCCATATTAACTACTACAATCAGCTCTTCCTTATCCTGTTCTTGTGCATTTGAGGTTTTGAATTTAAACATAGGGATTATCTCTGTTAAATTTAACTTCAGTTTGGGCCCATGATTTCATCCTATAGATATAATTTTTAAGGTTTTATTCATCATCTGTCATATTAACCATAGCTTTGTAATACTTACATATCTGATTAACATGTTTGTTTTTTGTTTGTTTTAATTTTTACTCTATCCAAGGCCCAAAGATAATCCACCAGAGACTTTCCTGGTGAAGCCAAGAATCTAAATGGGTACAGTTATTCAATCTTCTACACATTTAATTAATCAACCAAACCATATTTTACCACATATCGGTATCAAATATATCATGAAAAACTGTGAAACTGTGTGTCAAATGCTTAAGTGACTGAGGTACCCAGGCACTCCCCTTTTTTTTTTTTAATAATTTTATTTGAGGGGCACCTGAGTGGCTTAGTCAGTTAAGCGTCCGACTTCAGCTCAGGTCATGATTTCATAGTTCATGAGTTCAAGCCCTGCATCAGGCTCAGAGCCTGGAGCTTGCCTTGGATTCTATGTCTCCTTCTCTCCCTCTGCCCCTCCCCAGCTCGTGCTCTGTCTCTCTCTCTCAAAAATAAATAAACATTGAAAAAAATTTTAATAAAAATAAAGTTTATTTTATTTTTGAGAGAACTTTTTGTTTAATACCCCATATCATCTGTTTAATCATTTATAATTGAATTTTTCCAGGATTTCACATCCATTTTACAGCTTTCCAACTACCTTCCTCTTTTTGGATATCAGAACATAGGTCTCTCTTTGGTTTTTGTGATTTCTTAAAATTAACAACAGTGGCTCTGACATCATCAGTCAATTTCAGCACTCTGAAATTCGATTGAGCCAGAAGATTTAAATTCATTTTAAAATGTTCACTCTTGGGGCACCTGGGTGGCCCAGTCTGTTAAGTGCAGTACTTCTTGATTTCAGCTCAGGTCATGATCTCACAGTTCGTGAGTTTGAGCCCCACATGGGGCTCCGTGCTAGCATGTTTGGGATTTTCTCTCTCCCTCCCTCTCTCTGCCCCTCCCCCTGCTCTCTCTCTTTCTCTCTTAAAATAATTTTTTAATTAAAAAAATAAATAAAATGTTCACTCTCAATATCCTGAGCTTCAGTTTCTAGTTGACAACTTGCTTCATATTTTCTAGTTTGAAAACTATCATCCTCGTTACCTATATTAATCTATATAGAACTTATTTTTTGAAAGAACTTTACAATATCTCAAAATCCTATAAATAGGTTAGATAGAAATTAATATGCTATTATCCTGTTTTATGCATAAGGAAACTGAAGCACAGAGAAATTATTTGCCCAAGGTCAAAGAGCTACTACAATGAACCAAAACCTCCTATCACAGTACAGGGCTCTTTTCGTTAAGGCTATGTGGACTTCTAATAAACTACTTAAGATTCACATAAAATTTCTTGCTTAAAAATTGATTTTTTGATTAGGGTTTGACAGGGGTTAAAGAAGGGGTGTTGCAAAAGAAGTGGATGCAGCTATGAAAAGGGCAACATGCTGGATACTGTGCTGATTGTATCAATGTCAATATCCTGGTTGTGATTATTGCACTATAATTTTGCGAGATGTTGCCATTCCAGGAAACTGGCTAAAGAGTATATTAGATCTCTCAATTCCACATGACCTAGAATTATCTCAAAATTAAAATTTCAATAAAAAGTAATAAAAAATGGATCTTTCTTTTTAAAACCAATTTCATTTTAAAGAGACTTAAAGTGAATAGTTTTGATAAATTAAAACAGAATAGAATCATGCATAGGTCTCTGAAAGCCAGCACAATAGATTGCAAAAGTAGGGTAAGTTCCATCAACTAAAGCTTAAAAAAATCTGTAAAGATTCCTGGAAATTAAAAAGGGAGCCCCCAGAAGTCTTAAGTCCCAGAGCAACAAAATCAAACAAGACAGATAAAAAACAAATTATTAAGTCACTTCAAAAAGAATCCTTAAAGTTAGCACCACCAAAGCTTTCGGCAACCCACCACACACTTTACTGCAATCCTCAACTTAGAGAAAGACTGAGTGTCCATGTGTGTCACCTTCAACCTGATATTCACAGCCACATGTTTCAAAAGACTCCCAAATCACTTCTATTTTTTTGCTACTCACAAAGTGCCTGAAGCTTCAACCATTTCCTGCTTCTGGCAGCCGCAGGACTTGCAATTAGGAAAACATTCACTCAGCGTCTAGAGCAGGTCTGGTTAGAAGGATGAGCTCATCCCTTGATGCGCACCTGATCCTCAGGAAGCCGCTCCTCCTCCAGCAAACAGGTCTTTGTATGTTTAAAGTGACACCCACAACCTGTGCAACCACTGGGCCAGAGTCAGAACAAGTCCTTCCTTATACACGCCTGGTGCCATGGAAGCATTTCCTGCTCTAGCCACTTCACACAGCCACAAAGTTCAGGCAGCAGTGGCAGCAGCAGCTACTACTTGCTGTTCCTATTATGGCCTCACCAGAGAAGTATTTCATTTTCAGCTACAGTGGAGGTCAGGTCCTTCACTGTTACCCTGTGAGTATTGAGCTGTTTGTTTCAACAGGTCCTTGCCCAGAATCAGACCTTAACAGAATTACCTGGGGGTTGGTTGGTTGGTTGGGTGGTTGGTTTTTCAGAATTTACAACTCATTTTCCAGAACCAGGAATTGTAATGCTTCTACACCTCTCTTATTGTTTGTCCTGTCTACAAGTCTCAATTAACCAAAGCAGCTAAATGCACTATATGCAATTAGAGCTAAATGCTGGAAGTCTGCTAGTTTCACTACTTTTAAGAAAACATTTACTCTGCCATAGCTGTCTATTTATTGGTAAAGTGCATAACAATCCTAACCCAAAAGATATGTAGACATCATTTCAAAATAATATGTTGGTACTAAATGTCTTTAGTCAGAAGTGCCTGGGTACCACACAGTCACTCAACAAATTATTTCTGTGCACTTTTATGTACAACTATCTCTAATGGGCGCTGAACTGGGCTTTCAACTTAAAAAAAAAAAAATCTAAAAAATATCCTTTCCCACCTTAGCCTTCCACAGGACTTCTACAGTATTTTCTTCTTCCATGATAAGCTTCTAATACTAATAGGCTGACCAAGGGGTTTAAACTATTTAGAGAAATATCAAATTAATTAGTGGTTACCTTTGAGAGATGGCAAGGGACTTGCAATCAAGAAGGGGAAAGCCAACGGGCTTAAAATAATTTAGCAATGTTTAATTTGCTGGATGGTGGATACAACGATACTTATTGTATTATTCTTCTAAAATATCTTAAATAGGGGCAGCTGGGTGACTCAGTCAGTTAAGTGTCAGACTCTTGATTTCAGCTCAGGTCATGATCTCACAGGTCATGGGTTCAAGCCCCACGTCAGGCTCTGGAGCCTGCTTGGGATTCTTTCTCCCTCTCTCTCTGAACCTCCCCACTGCTATAAATGAATGAATGAATGAATGAATGAATGAATGAATGAATGAATGAATAGTTTAAAATAATAAAGAAATAAAAATAAATACATTAAAATTTTAAAACAAAAAGAGGACTTCTATTCATCAAAGGGCACAATGAACAAAGCGAAAAGGCAAACCACAAATGGGAGAAAGTATTTGCAAATAATTCATCTGATAAGGCATTAATATCCAGAATTAACAAAGAACTCCTACAACTTTACAAAAACTGATTTAAAAGTGAACAAAGGACAGGAACAGAATTTCTCCAAGAAGATATACAAAAGGTCAATAAGCCCGTGAAAAGATGCTCAATGTCAGGTGTCATTAAGGAAATGCAAATCAAAACCACAATGAGATTCTATCTCACACCCATTAGGATGGCAACTATCAAAATACAGAAAGAAAAACAATGATGGTGTGGAGAAATTGGAACTCTTGTGCACTGCTGGTGGGAATATAAAATGGTGCAACCACTATAGAAAATGGTATGGCAATTCCTCAAAAAAATTAAAAACAGAATTATATGATCCAGCAATTCCATTTCTGGATGTATATCCAAAAGAACTGAAAATGGAGTCTCAAAGAGATCATTATACACCCATGTTCATAGCAGCATTATTCATAATAGCCAAAAGATGGAAACAACCCAAGAGAATGGATAAGCAAAATGTAGTATATGCACATACAATGTAATATTATTTACCTTTAAAAAGGAAGGAAATTCTGACACATAGATGAACCTTGAGGACATTATGCTAAGTGAAATAAGGCATGCACAAAAGGACAAATACTTCATGATTCCATTTATAGGAGGTAGCTAGAATAGTAAAATTCAGAGACAGAAAGTAGAATGGTGATTGCCAAGGACTGAAGGGAGGGAGAAGTGGGGGGATGGGGAGTTGTTTAATAGGTACAGAGTTTTAATTTTGCAAGATGAAGAGTTCTAGAAATTGGTTGCACAAAAATGAATGTATTTAAAAATAACAAATTGTATAATTAAAAATGGTTAAGGTGGTAGGAGCGCCTGGGTGGTTCAAGTGGATTAAGCATTCAACTCTTGATTGCAGCTCAGGTCATGATTCCAGGGTCCTAGGATCAAGCCTTTATAGGGATTGGGATTCTGCTTGGGATTCTCTCTCTCCTGATCACTCTGCCCCTCCCCCACTTGTGCTTGCTCTTTCTCAAAATAAATAAACATCAAAAAAAAAAGATCTTATCCTGAACAATATAAAGTACTGAGTGAGAAAAAATCTAAATACAAATTGAAACAGTCTGCTGCTTTTCTCCTCTTTGAAAAATTGATTCAAGCTTTTTTAGTGATATTTGTTGAAAAAACTAATGTGCCATGGGCAATAGACAAATTAATTACTCTGGTTTTATATAACTGAAAAACCTAATATATTTGGGGCACTAATATATTCCTAGAGATGGAAGTAGAAAGTAAATATCACTAAGTTTGCTGAAAAAAAGAACACATGGCCTAAAGAACACAGTCTCCAAACACTAAGGATTGTAGCTTAGAAATAAAATAGTTATTATTTGTCATATTCTAGATGTAGTTTGAAATCTGCATTAAATTGTATTAGCTCCATTCCTGGGGCTTATTTACAATGGATGGAGAGAAGAAGACTATAGTTAAAAAACTAAGATATAATTCTTCATAGGAAGAAATGTGCTTTATGGGGTTGTTATCAGGATTAAATGGGTTATAGCATATAGCATGTAAAGTGTTGAGCATAGTGGTTGGCACATGGTATTGCTCAACCAAAGTTATTCAAACTTTCTCTATTTTCTCATGTCCCTATTTTTTTCCCCTTAAACCAACATAATCAAAATTAGTTTGACTGTCTTTAACACAAACATGAACAGTATCTGAAATAACTTTATACAGTTCACAAAGTATTTTTATAATCAGTACCATTAAATACGTAAAACAGTTCAAGGAAGAAAGAAATGAAAATCTGAGTGCCTACAACATGATAGGTACTGTGCTAAGAATGGACATCTATTATCTCAATTTGTTCAGATAGGTTATTGTTATCCTAATTTCACAGATAAGGAAACTGAAATTTAGAAAAATTTAGCAATTTGCCTCAAATTCCTAGAGTGGTATTAAATAGAAGGGCTGAGATTTGAAATCTTTCTGGCTCCAAAGCTCATACTCCTACCAACTAAAATGATCTTAAGCCCAATGAGAGGTAATTTATTCTTCTCTCGTTCAATTATTCATTCATTTATTCATTATTCATTCATTATTCCTTTCTTCAATAAAAACAATTCAGTGGTGCCACACACACTGTACTAAGCTCGGGATATAAAGATGAATAAAACAGCCTATGCCCTCATAGCCTAGAGGGTGTATGTGTTTGAGGACAGGGAAGGATAAATGAAAACAAATCAACCACAATACAAATGACTAAAGATCAATTACAGTAGTATAAGCTGAATGCAATTGAAACATGGAGGGTAAATGCCAGCTTTGGGAATGTGGAAAAGCAATGCAAAAGAAATATCATTTCAATTGAAATTTTTAAAATATGTAGCTACAACCTGATACAACATCCACACAAAAACCTTACAGCTAAGTGGGGCACCTGGGTGGCTCAGTCAGTTGAGTGTCCAACTCTTGATTTCAGCTCAGGTCATGATCCTAGTGTCCTTGGATCAAGCCCCATAGTTGGGTTCTGCACTGAGCATGAAGCCTGTTTGGGATTATCCCTCTCTCTCCTTCTGCCCCTCTCCCCTGCCTGTGCTCTCTCTCTCTCTAAAATAAAACAAAATTAAAAAAAAAAAAAAAAACAACCCACCTTACAGCTAACATCACACTTAAAAGTGAAATACTAAATACTTTACCCCTAAGGTTGGGAACTAATAAGTAAGGGTGTTTGCTCTCATTACACTTATTTAACACCATATTGGAAATTCTAGGCACTACAATAAGGCAAGAGAAATAAAACACATACAGATTGGAAAGGGAGAAATAAAACTATCTCTATTTGCAAATGACATGACTGTCTATGTGAAAAATCCCAAGGAATCTACAAAAAAATTCCTAAAAGTAATAACAAGGTTGCAGGATATAAGATCAACACACAAAACTCAATCACATTTCTATATATTAACAATAAACACCCAGAAACCAAAATTAAAAACACACTACCAGGGTGCCTGGGTGGCTAAGTCGGTTAAGCATCCAACTTCAGCTCAGGTCATGATCTCATGGTTTGTTAATTCAAGCCCCGCATCCAGCTCTGTGCTGACAGCTCAGAGCCTGGAGCCTGCTTAGGATTCTGTGTCTCCTTCTGTCTCTGCCCCTCCCCCACTTGTGCTCTTTCTCTGTCTCTCAGAAATAAATAAATGTAAAAAAACAAAAAAACAAAAAAAACCTCACTACCATTTATAATCATGCCAAAGAAAACTAAATACCTAAGTGTACATTTATCAAAACATGTACAGAGTCTATATGCCGAAAATTATAAAATGCTGATGAAAACTATCAAAGAAGACCTAAAACAGAGAGGATTGTTTATGGATTGGAAAACTCAATATCATAAAAATGTCAATTCTCCCCCAATTAATCTGTAAGTTTAATGCAGTTCCTATCAAACTCCCAGCAAAGCTTTTTGTAGACATAGACAAGCTTATTCTAAACTTTACATGAAAAGGTGCAGACTCTAGAACTGCTAAACTAATCAACAAAGAGTAAGTAGAAGGAATTACTCTACCCAAATATTAAGGCTTACTACATAGCTACAATAATAAAAGCAGTATGATATTGGCATAAGGATAGACACATACATTAATGGAACATATAGAAAACCCAAATCAGATCTACATAAATATTCTTAACTGATTTTTGACAAAACTGCAAAAAGTAATGTAATGGAGAAAGGAAACCCTTTTCAACAGTGCTAGAGCAACTGGGTATCCACAGGCAAAGAAATGGACTCAACCTAAACTTCACACATTATATTAAAAAAAAATTTTTTTTTATTGTTTTTTAAAGTAGGCTCCATGCCCAGTGTGGGGCTTGAACCCATGACTCTGAGATCAAGAGTCACATCAAGAGTCTACCAACTGTGCCAGCCAGGCGCCCCTTTTCTTTCCTTTTTTTTTCTTTTTTTTTTTTTTTTTTTACCTTGTATAAAAATTAAGCCAAATGATCATGGACTTAAATATAAAATACAAAACTACAAAACTTTTAAGAAAAAAGTACAAAAAAATCTTTGTTATCTAGAGTTAGGCCAAGTTCTTAGGCTTGACACCAAAAGCACGAGTCACAAGGAAAAAAACTGATAAATTAGATCTCACCAAAATTAAAAACTTTTGTTCTATAAAAGCCTAGGTGAAAGTATGAAAAAACAAGCTACAAACTAGAAGAAAACATCTGCAAACCACATATTCAACAAACGACTAGTATCTAAGCTATACAAAGGTCTTTCAGAACTCAACAGTAAAATATCAAACAAGCCAGTTAGAAAATGGGCACAAGATACGAAGAGACACTTCAACAAAAAGGATATACAAATAGCAAATAAGCACATGAAAAGATGTTCAATATTACAAGCCATTAGGGAAATGCAAATCAAAACCACAATGCAGTATTATGGCACATTTCTCAGAATGGCTAAAATAAAAAGTAGTGACAACACCAAATGCTGGTGAGGGTGCATAGAAAATGGATTACTGATACATCGCTGATGGGAATGTAAAATTTACTTTAGTGCTAGTCTGGAAAACAGTTTGACGGGTTCTTTAAAAACCACATATGCAACTACCATACAATCCAGCAATTATATTCCTGAACATCCCTGAGAAATGAAAATGTATATTCATATAAAATTTGTACACAAACGTTCATAGCGGCTTTATTTGTTTTTGTTGTTGATGATGTTGTTTTCATAGCAACTTTATTTGTAATAGCCCAAAACTAGAATCAGCCCAGATGTCCTTCAACAGGTGAAAGTTTAAACAAATGATGGTATATATATCCATATCATGGAATAGTACTCAGCAATAAAAAGGAACAAACTATTGATACCTGCAACAACTTGAGTGAATCTCCAGGAAATCATGCTTAGTGAAAAAAAGGAAAAAAAGAAAAAGAAAATCCCAAAAGGTTACATATCGTATGATTCCATTTACATAACATTTTTGAAGTAAGAGAATTTTAGAAAGGAAGAACAGATTAGTGGTTGCCAGGGATGGGGTGGGGTTGCCTATAGAGCAACACTAGAGATCCTTGTGGTTTTAAAACTGTTCAGTATGTTGACTACAGTAATGGATACATGAACCTGCACATCTAAAAAAATTACACAGAATACACACACAAACACACACACACACACACACACACACACAATGAGTAAAAATGTAAAACTACAGAAATCTGAATTAGATCAGTGGTGTTTATCAATATCAATACCCTGGTTGCAACTTTATACTGTACTTCTGCTAAATTTATGTTCCTATTTGGGGAAACTGAGAAAAACATACAGAGATCTCTCTGTATTATTTCTTGCAACTGCAAGTGAATCTACAATTATCTCAATAAAAAATCAATTAAACAATATGTGGGTGGGGCACTTGGTTGGTTCAGTCAGTAGAGCATGTGGTTCTTGATCTTGGGGTTATGAATTCGAGCCCTAGTTGGGTGTAAAGATTACAAATAAAATGAAGTAAAATAAAAAAATAAATAAATAAAATAAAATAAAATAAAATAAAATAAAATAAAATAAAATAAAATAAAATAAAATAAAATAAAATGTGAGTATAAGTAACTTACCTAGGATCACACAGAAAGTGAGCTGACATTCAAACCTAGTCTTGGGGTGCCTGGGTGGCTCAGTTGGTTAAGCATATGACATGTGATTTGGGCTCAGGTCATGATCTCAGGGTGATGAAATCAGCTCAGAGCTGCACATGGAGGCTGTTTACGATTCTTTCTCCCTCTTCCTCTGCCCTTCCCCTGCTTGCACGAGCTCACTTGGGTGAGCTCGCTCTCTCTCTCTCTCTCTCTCTCTCAAAAAACAACAAACAACAAAAACCTAGTTTTGACACTTAGCTTTGTATCTTCACCCAGGAAAATAGTAACAAATAACTTTAGGTAAATTACTCCCCCCCCCAAAAAAAAATAAACAAAAAAGCAATTACTGGGGCACCTTGATGGCTCAGCTGAGTGTCCAACTCTTGATTTTGGCTCAGGTCATGAACTCATGGTTGTGAGCTCAAGCCTCAGGTCAGTACAACCTGCTTGGGATTCTCTCTCTTCCTCCCCCACTCATGCATGCTCGCTCTCTCTCGAAATAAATAAACTTAAAAAAAAAGAGCAATTACTATTGCTTAAAATATTCTTACTTTATGTAAGAAAGGAACTGTATTATTATATGGCTTAGCTGTGAACAATATTTATAAAGCCATAATGTAAACAATGAATATTGACGTATTAGTTTTCTATTGCTGTGGTAAAAACAGCACAAACATTTTATCTTAGACTTCTGTAGATTAAGTCTCATATACTTTCACTGGACTAAAATCACAGTGGTGCTAAGGCTGGGCTCCTTTCTAGAGGTTCTAGGGGAGAATCTTTTTCCTTGTCTTTTCTAGCTTCTAAAGGATGCCTGCATGCCTCTGCTCATGGTTTTCTTTCCTCCATCTGCAAACCACCAAGAGAGACTGAGTCCTTCTCATATAGCACCTATTCTGTCTTTCTCATCCACTTTTAACAATCCTATTAATTACACTGACCCCAACTCGATAATCCAGGGTAACCTCCCTATTTTAAAATCAGCTGATTAGCAACCTTAATTCCAAATGCAACCTTAACTCTCTTTTGCCATGTAAGGGAACATACTTACAGGTCCTGATGATTAGGATGAGACATTTGTGGTGGGTGTGGGGGTATTATTTTGCTTACCACAACTGATTTAACCAAAAACTATATTATACCTGCATTGTGAGAAAAAGTGTATGTGTATACATGCAGAGCAGGAGAAGGTGTAATAGAAAATAGCAGTTTAGCAATTTAAGCATATCATTCAGAAATATATATGAAGGTAAAAAATGAAAAAAAAAAAAGGCCAACATTTAAAGCACTAAAAAACAAGAATCAGGGGTAGGTAAGGAACAAGAATCAGGGGGTAGGCTGGGGTGGCTGGGTTGGTTAAGTGTCTGACCCTTGATTTCGGCTCAGGTCATGATCTCACAGTTCTTGAGTTTGAGCCCCATGTTGGGCTCTATGCTAACAGTGTGGAGCCTGCTTGAGATTCTCTCCCCCTCTCTCTCTCTGCCCCTCCCCCACTTCCATTCCCTCTCAAAATAAATAAATAAATAAACAAACAAACAAACAAAATGACAAAAAAAAAAGAATCAGGGTTAGGTAAGGAACACTAGGGCAGAAGAAAGATATTTTTCCTTATAAGCCTTAAAGTAGTATTTCACTCTAAAATGTACATGGATTACTATGACTTGATTTTATTTTTTAATGGCTTCCAATTTGCATGGCTTTATCTCAGCCAAATCAGTCACATAATATTAGTAATGTCCTTGGGCACCGCTCAGCAATAGCTGAGCAAAGCACTTTGAGCAAACTGTAGGAAAAAGAACAACTTGAACCAAAAACTATGGAATTTGTCCTGCCTTATGTCTTTCAGCACTCTGAGCAAAAAACCTAGAAAATTCCTAATTTCCTGGAAAGTACCTGTGACCTAGAGAGGAAGGAGACTGCTTCTAATACTTAGGAACTAGAGTCTGAACAAGGTAAGTGTCACAGGTTCAAATAGTTGTTCTACTTTGATCAATGCTACCACAAATAAATTTTGTTCAGTGTATTAGTTCCGGGTGAAAAGTGACATGGGCAAAGTCAGGATGACAAGAAAGATTTTGACTTGTTTAGGGAATAGAAAGTAGCTTAGATTGGCTGAAAGGATAAGATAGAGGGAATCTAACTGGAAATAAAGTAAGAATCACTGGTCAGTATTTGATAATTAATGGAAGACCACTGAACACTGTTGAACAGCAAAGTGACAAAGAGCAAAGTATACATTTTCACTCAGTTTTCAAAAGTGGTTGGTATTCAGTGAAGTTCAAGGAAAGTATTATCAGAACAGTGAAGCTCAAGGAAAGTATTATCAGAACTAATCCATATCTAGGAGTGTGGTAGGACACTTGAGGCTCTCAGGTAGAAAATGCAAGGAGGCACTCATTCTCAGGGTCAATCAAGTGACCGTACACTTGCAAAAATTTGAATGCCTCCTTAAATTTCCCACTTGCACAACCCTTAGTATCCTTATTTTGTGGGCAAAGTACCACGTTTGCCTCAACTATAATGGCCAAAAAGTGGAAATAACCCCAAATGTCTATCAGCTGGTGAACAGATAAATAAAATGCGTTATATTCATACAGTAGAATAAGGAATATTTTTCAGCCACAAAAAGGAATGAAATACTGATACATGCCACAACATGGATAAACCTTGAAAATATGCTGAGTGAAAAAAGCTAGTCACAGAAGATCACATAATGATAACTTATGATTCCATTTGTATGTAATGTTCAGAATGGGTAAATCTATAGGGACAGAAGTAAATTAGTAAGAGTTGCCAAGGGCTGGGGTTGTAGGTAGAAATGAGGAGTGATTGCTAATGGATATATAGTTTCTTTTGGGGATGATAAAAATGTAATAAAACTGACTACACTGACAGTTGTACAACTATAAATATACTAAAAACTTTTAAATTACACGTTAAATGGGTGAATTATATACTTTGTGAATTTTATCTCAATAAAACTGTTATTTTATTTTATTTTTTAAAGTTTACTTATTTATTTTGAGAGAGAGAGAGCAAGCGCAAGCAGGGGAGGGGCAAAGAGAGAGGGAGGGAGAGCAAATCCCAAGCAGGCTCTACACTGTCAGCACAGAGCTCAATTCGGGGCTCGAACTCACAAATGATGAGATCATGACCTGAGCCAAAATCAAGAGTCAGACACAACCAACTGAGCCACCCAGGTGCCCCTAAAACCGTTATTTTAAAAACAGGCATTGGGGCGCCTGGGTGGCGCAGTCGGTTAAGCGTCCAACTTCAGCCAGGTCACGATCTCGCGGTCCGTGAGTTCGAGCCCCGCGTCGGGCTCTGGGCTGATGGCTCGGAGCCTGGAGCCTGTTTCCGATTCTGTGTCTCCCTCTCTCTCTGCCCCTCCCCCGTTCATGCTCTGTCTCTCTCTGTCCCAAAAATAAATAAACGTTGAAAAAAAAAATTTAAAAAAAACAGGCATTTAGGTAACTATTGAAAGAAGAAATAAAAAAGATGAGAGTCCCCATGAAGTAAGAACTTCAAATTGAATTTTAAAAACAAGTTATGTCTTTTCATGAATTTGTAGAATAGGCATAGGAAAGGCAACTGTAAATCAGACTTCTATAGATTGCCCAGTTAAAACAATGGCCAGAATTTCATTGAGATTTCCTACTCAAAATAACTTGTGATGTGGCAATTTGTGGTTTAAACATTGGTTAAAACATGAATAATATAAATGTGTATTTTCAATATCAGTAAATACTCTAAAAGTCAGAGGTGTCTAGAACTTACCTTTGTAATTACAAAGTTTCTTATTTCAATTCTGTGAAATAACTAGAGGTTTCCTTAGACCTGGTAGGCCCCAACTAAAATAACACTTCTTTGGGGTGCCTGAGTGGCTTAGTTGGTTGAGCATCCGACTTCGGCTCCGGTCATGATCTCACAGTCCGTGGGTTCAAGCCCCGCGTCAGGCTCTGTGCTGTCAGTTAGGAGCCTGGAGCCTGCTTAGAATTCTGTGTGTCTCTCTCTCTGCCCCTCCCCCACTCATGCTCTGTTTCTATCAAAAAATTAATAAACGTTGAAAAATGCTTAAATAAATAAATAAACAGACAGACAGACAGACAGACGCTGCTTTGGGGCACCTGGGTGGCTCAGTTGGTTAAGTATCCCACTCTTAATTTTGGCTCAGGTCACAATCTCATGGTAGTGAGATCGAACCCCATGTAGGTTCCACACTGAGCATGGGACCTGCTTGGAATTCTCTCTCTCCCTCTGTTCTGTCCCTCCTCAGCTTGTTCTCTCTCTCTCTCTCTCTTGAAAGAAGGAAAGAAGGAAAGAAGGAAAGAAAGAAAGAAAGAAAGAAAGAAAGAAAGAAAGAAAGAAAGAAAGAAAGAAAGAAAGAAAGATTCTGCCTTTCTCTGGGGTTTCCCAACACTGAAAGAACACATGGGAATTTCCAATTGTCCACAAGCTCTTTTCTTGTCTTCACTGACCACGAGTAAAGATAAATAAAGGCTGAAAGAAACAGCAAAAAAAGATCAAGAAATTTATTTTCTTCTGGCACCATACAACTTTGACTGGGGTCAACATTCAGGACAGGATGCACCACCAGAGGAAGTGGATCTGCACAGAAACAACAGCTGAGCCCAGGTCAGAAATGAGACAATGGCACACAAACAAAGAGAAAGTTCTGTTTCTATAGATAATGGATTTTTCTACAAGCCTGACTATGAAACTACTGTACTGTCTAAAAGATATCTATTTAGAAATTTCTTCTCACGAGAAAAAACTTTTTCTTCTGGGAATTTCAAATAAGTCATTGAATTCCTGCTGGCTTTATATTAAAATCCTACGTTTCATGTCACAAGAAAAAATGAACCTACATACCAGGTCAAAATACCAACAAAAATATTCCACAAGAGTCCAATATAATCTTATCCTCAGGTTCTGTTCTCATTTCAAAACTCAAATGCTATTTGAAAAATATGCTTTGTAGAAAATGCTTCTTGCTTTCAACATGGTACAGGAAGGTACTTTGCTAAGAGAAAGTGCTTAAATACTGAAATATAGATTTCAGAAAAGTTCATTCATTGCGCACCAACAACAGGGTTATATTTCCTATTTGCAAAAAGCTAAGTAATGAATATAATACCTTTTTTCTCAAAAGCCACTTGCCTAGAGAGCACATTTTTATAGCCAAACAGAAAGAAATAAGAAAAACTCTAAAACAGTAACAGAAGATTAAAAACATTGTTGTATATCCTACAATCATATAAATATTGATGTTTGTGTCTGATGTAAATGAGAGAGAGAGAGAAAAAAAATTCACAAATTTAGTATATGGCACTGTCCCCAAAACAAAAATAAAGGGGGCGCCTGGGTGGCGCAGTCGGTTAAGCGTCCGACTTCAGCCAGGTCACGATCTCGCGGTCCGTGAGTTCGAGCCCCGCGTCGGGCTCTGGGCTGATGGCTCGGAGCCTGGAGCCTGTTTCCGATTCTGTGTCTCCCTCTCTCTCTGCCCCTCCCCCGTTCATGCTCTGTCTCTCTCTGTCCCAAAAATAAATAAACGTTGAAAAAAAAAATTTAAAAAAACAAAAATAAAGAATTTGGATAGCCTTTTCTACAGATGTACTCCCTAGAAGAAAAAGGACTAAAAAGTGAACCTCAGAGGTGCTAGGTGCCTCAGTCAGTTAAACATCTGACTCTTGATTTCCACTCAGGTCACGATCTCACAGTTCGTGAGATTGAGCTCTACATGGTGCTCTGTGAGGACAGTGTGGGGCTTGCTTGGGATTCTCTCCCCCCGCCCCGCCCCTCCCCTGCTCACTCTGTCTCTCTCAAAAAAAAAAACATTTTAAAAAAAGTAAACCTCAAGGTGAATTCTACTTTCCCACTAATTCTCATTAAACATAAAAAATGTGTCCATATTTTTAATATCAATAGACAAACCTATAATTTTAGTGAAGATGTGATCAAGCTGGTGATTGGCTCAACATTAACCTGAACATTAGAATTTATCTTCAATATTATTTCTTCTGGGAACAATATTGTTTTTCTACAAGCTAAATGTTCCTTTTAGCACTTCATGTTATTTTCCCAGCTCCATACCCATACCATTCCTACTCATCCCAATGCTCAGCAATCTCTTCTATGTCTGGAAAATCCCTTAACACTCACAGCTCCCAGAATGTTATCCTTGTCAGCCTCTGCCTTCCCTTGCCTTTTCAATGATGCCTTTCACTTACAGGCACATCCAAACCTCAATAGGACAGTGAATTTATCAGCAACTATCAACAATGGAAAGGGTCTGGAATGGGGTGGGGAGTTTCATGTGTGACCAGCAGTTCATGGCTTCCCTACCTGCTATACTTAGCCATTTTGACATAACCTTTAAGGCAGACACCCTATCTTGGTATTCTTTTTAGTGCTATCCATTGGCATTTTATACACCGATGGAAATGTTCCATATCTGCACTGTCCAATACAATAGCCACATGTGACTATATGGCTAGTACAACTGAAGAGACGAATTTTTACACTTATTTAATTTTTTAAATATTTTTTAGTGGCACCTGGGTGGCTCAGTCGGTTGAACGTCTGACTTCAGCTCAGGTCATGATCTCACAGCTCATGAGTTAGAGCCCTGCATTGGGCTCTGTGCTGACAGCTCAGAGCCTGGAGCCTGCTTCAGATTCTGTGTCTCCCTCTCTCTCTCTACCCCTCCCCCACTCATGCTCTGTCTCTCTCTCTCTCTCTCTCTCTCTCTCTCAAAAATAAACACTACAAAAAAAATTGTTTTAATATTTTTTAAATGTTTATTTAAAAACACTCAATAATCACTCTGAAAGTAAACGGACAAAATGCTCCAAACAAAAGACATAGGGTAAGGCACCCGGGTGGCTCAGTCATTAAGCATCTGACTATGGCTCAGGTCACGATCTCACAGTTCATGAGTTCAAGTCCCACATCAGGTGAGCTCGAGCTCCACTTCGGGTGAGCACAAGCCCCACTTTGGCTGAGCTCGAGCCTTGCTTCTGGTGAGCTGAAGCCCTGCTTCAGGTGAACAAAAGCCCTGTTTCAGGTGAACAGGAGCCCCACTTTGGGTGAGCCCCCCTTTCTCTTTCTCTCTCTCTACCCTCCTGGGATTCTCCTTTCTCTCTCTGCCCCTTGCTCACTTGTGCCCTTTCTCTCTCAAAACAAAACAAAACAAAACCACACATTGGGTATGTCAGAATGGATGGAAAAACAAGATCCATCTATACGCTGCCTACCAGAGACTAATTTTAGACCTAAAGACACCTACAGATTAAAAGTGAAAGGATGGAGAACCATCTATCACACTATGCTAACAGAGGTCAAAAGAAAGCCAAAGTAGCCATACTTGTATCAGACAAACTAGATTTTAAAACAAAGACTGTAAATGAGATGAAGAAGGGCATTATATCATAATTAAGGGATCTACCCATCAAGAAGATCTAACAATTATAGGGGTGCCTGGGTGACTCAGTTGGCTAAGCATCCAACTTCACCTCAGGTCATGATCTCACAGTTAGTGAAAGACTCATCCTCAATGGGGAAAAACTGAGAGCTTTCCCTCTAAGGTCAGGAACATGACAGGGATGTCCACTCTCACCATTGTTGTTCAACATAGTACTGGAAGTCCCAGCCTCAGCAATCAGACAACAAAACAAAATAAAAGGCATCCAAACTGCCAAAGGAGAAGACAAACTTAAACTCTTCGCAGATGACATAATACTCTACGTCAATAACCTGAAAGACTCCACCAAAAAACTGAACTATCAGCTAGAACTGATACGAGAATTCAGCAGTCGCAAAATATAAAATCAATGTACAGAAATCAGTTGCATTTTTAAACACCAATATTGAAGCAGCAGAAAGAGAAATCAAGGAATTTATCCCATTTACAACTGCACCAAAAACCATAAGATATCTAGGAATAAACCTAACTAAAGAGGCAAAAGATCTGTACACTGAAAACTATAAAAAGCTTATGAAAGAAATTGAAGAAGACACAAAGATATGGAAAAACATTCCATGCTCTTGGATTGGAAGAAGAAATACTGTTAAAATTTTGATACTACCCAAAAGCAATCTCTACATTCAATGCAATCCCTATCAAAATACCAGCATCCTTCACAGAGCTAGAACAAACAATCCTAAAATTTGTATGGAACCAGAAAAAGACCCCAGATAGCCAAAGTCATGTTCAAAAAGAAAATCAAAGCTGGAGGCATCACAATTCAGGACTTCAAGCTGTATTACAAACCTGTAATCACCAAGACAGTATGGCACTAGGCACTAAAACAGAAACATAGATCAATGGAACAGAATAGAGAAGCCAGAAACGGACCCACAAATGTATGGCCAACTAATCTTTGAAAAAGCAAGAAAGAGTATCTAAGGGAAAAAAGACAATCTCTTCAGCAAATGGTGCTGGGAAAACTGGACTGCAACATGCAGAAGAATGATTCTAGACCACTTTCTTATACCATACACAAAAATAAATTCAAAATGGATGAAAGACCTAAATGTAAGACAGGAACCATCAAAATCCTACAGGAGAAAACAGGCAGCAACCTTTTGACCTTGGCTACAGCAACTTCTTCCTAGTTATGTCTCCAGAGGCAAGGGAAATAAAAACAAAAATGAACAATTGGGACCTCATGAAGATAAAAAGCTTCTGCACAAAAAGGAAATAATCAACAAAACTAAAGGCAACCAATGGAGTAGGAGAAGATATTTGCAAATGACATATTGGATAAAGGTTAGTATCCAAAATCTATAAAGAACTTCTCAAATTCAACATCCAAAAAACAAATAATCCAGTGAAGAAATGGGCAGAAGACATAAATAGACACTTTTCCAAAGAAGACATCCACATGGCTGACAGACACATGAAAAGATGCTCTCTATCACTCATCATCAGAAAAACACAAATCAAAACTATGATGAAATACCACCTCACACTGTCAGAATGGCTAAAATTAACAACTCAGCGAACAACAGATGTTGGTGAGGATGTGGAGAAACAGGAACCCTTTTGCACTGTTGGTGGGAATGCAAACTGGTGCAGCCACTCTGGAAAATAGTATGGAGGTTGCTCAAAAAATGAAAAATAGAATTACCCTACAACCCACCAATAGCACTACTAGGTATTTATCCAAAGAATACAAAAATGCTGATTCAAAGGGGCACATGTACCCCAATGTTTACAGCAGCACTATCAACAATAGCCAAATTATGGAAATAGCACAAAGGTCCATTGACTAATAAGTGGATACAGAAGATATGTAGTATGGGGCGGTGGCTCAGTCAGGGGCGCCTGGGTGGCTCGGTGATCTGAGCATCTGATTCTCGATTTCGGCTCAGGTCACGATCTCACAATTCAAGTCCCACGTCAGCCTCTACACTGGCAGCACAGAGCCTGCTTGGAATTCTTTCTCTCTCTCCTTCTCTCTCTCTGTCTCTCTCTCTCTCTGTCTGCCTCTCCCCTGCTTGCACTCTCTATAAACAAACAAACACACACACATTAAAAAAAAGATGTGAGATATACACACACACACACACACACACACACACACACACACACACACAACGGAATACTACTTGACTTGGCAATCAAAAAGAATGAAATCTTGCCATTTGCAACAATGTGGATGGAACCAGAGTATATTATGCTAAGAGAAATAAGTCAGTCAAAGAAAGACAAATATCGTATGATTTCATTCATATGTAGAATTTAAGAAAACACAAAAGATGAACATAGGGGAAGAGAAGGAAAAATAAGATAAAAAGAGGGAGGGAGGCAAACCATAAGAGACTTTTAAAGACAGAACAAACTGAGGATTGCTGGAAGGGAGGTGAGTGAGAGGATGAGCTAATGATTGATGGGCATTAAGGAGGGCACTTGTTGGGATGAGCACTGGGTAAGTGATGAATCATTGGGTTTTACTCCTGAAACCAATAGTACACAGTATGTTAACTAACTTAATTTAAATAAACAAATATTTTTAAAATTAAAAAAAATCTTTTTTAAAAAAGAAAAAGATAGCCACCCAAACACCCTGTGAGCATAAAAATTTTAGTATATCAGGGAGCCTGGGTGGCTCAGTCAGTTAAGTATCCAACTCTTGATCTTTGTTGGGGTCATGATCTCACAATTCATGAGATCAAGTCCTGTGTCAGGCTCTGCACTGACAGCATGAAGCCTGCTTGGGATTTTCTATCTCTACCCTTACCCACCTTTGCACACATGCATGCTGTCTCCCTCTCAAAAATAAATAAATAGGGGCACCTGGGTGGCTCAGTCAGTTAAGCCTCCAACTTTAGCTCAGGTTGTGATCTTGCAGTTTGTGAGTTCAAGCCCTGCACTGGGTTCTGTGCTGACAGCTCAGAGCCTGGAGCCTGCTTCAGATTCTGTGTCTCCCTCTCTCTCTGCCCCTCTCCTGCTCACAATCTGTGTGTGTGTGTGTCTCTCTCTCAAAAATAAATAAATGGTAAATAAATAAACAAACATTAAAAAACATTTTATTATATCAATAGATACCACAGATAACACAACACATTAGAGAAACTATGTGCTCTCTCTATATATAAATGTAAATATAAATGACTTTTTTAAAAAAGTGTATGCTTCCACATACATATAAAGAGTTCTTGTTAATCAAAAGGTAAAAGAAAAAGTTTTAAAAAAAAGTCAGGGGCGCCTGGCTGGTTCCAGTGGGTTAAGCCTCAGTCAATTTTGGCTCTGTTCATGATCTCACAGTTCATGGGATCATGGCCTGCATCAGGCTCTGCATGGACAGCATGGAGCCTGCTTAGGATTCTCTCTCTCCCTCTCTCTATGCCCCCACCCCACTCACACTCTGTCTCTCAAAATAAATAAATAAACTTAAAAAAAAATAACAAAATTTAAAAAGTCAAAGGATAGAATAAACAGTTTCACAGAAAGAAATATAGTCAATAAAGAAATTAAAATATGCTCAAACTCACAAGTAACCTGAGAACTGCAAATTTTCTACCCATCATATTAGTAAAAATGTACAAGATTGATAATACCAAGTGTTGGCAAGTATGTAAGGATATAGGCACTTTCATAATCTGCTAGTGGAATGCATAATAGTACACAGACTCTATGAAAGGCAGATTGGCAGTATCTTTGAAAATATACATACCTTTCAAGCAATAATTATAGCCACTACTCTACAGGTATTCTAGAACATCAATCCAAGAGAAAGAATAAGGGATGTTCATTTTGGTTGGTAAATGCAAAAATCTTGGACAACTTAAATGTCCATCAATAAAAAAAAAAAAAAAAAGGTTAAATTACAAAAAATCAAAAGGAAATACAATCAGCTGTTAAAAAGTGTATATTGACAGAAATCTTATAGGCACATAGCTAAGTTTTAAAAAAGAGAAAGAGCTGCAAGGGTACCTGGGTGGCTCAGTCAGTTAACCATCTGACTTTTGGTTTCAGCTCAAGTCATAATCTCAGAGTTCAGGAAAGTGAGCCTTGTGTCAGGCTCTGTACTGACAGCAAGGATCCTGCTTGGGATTCTCCTCACCCTCTCTCTCTGCCCCTCCCTTACTCCCACTCACTCTCTCTCATAATAAATAAACTTTTAAAAAAGTGTTTTTAATTTAAAAATAAATAGGGGCACCTGGGTGGTTCAATCGCTTAAGCGTCCAACTTCGGCTCAGGTCATGATCTCATAGTTTGTGAGTTGGACAAAGTCAGCTCTGTGCTGATAGCTCACAGTCTGAAGCCTGCTTCAGATTCTGTGTCTCTGTCTCTTTCTGCACCCCCCCCCCCCGTCTTTCTCTCTCAAAAATAAACATTTAAAAAAAATTGGGGGGGGAATGCAAGCTGGTGCAGCCACTCTAGAAAACAGTATGGAGGTTCCTCAAAAAACTAAAAATAGAACTACCCTATGACCCAGCAATTACACTACTAGGTATTTATCCAAAGGATACAGGTGTGCTGTTTCGAAGGAACATTTGCATCCCAATGTTTATAGCAGCACTATCAACAATAGCCAAAGTATGGAAAGAGCCCAAATGTACATCGATGGATGAATGGATAAAGAAGATGTGGTGTGTGTGTATATATATATATATATATATATATATACACACACACACACACACACACACACACACACAATGGAGTATTACTTGGCAATCAAAAAGAATGAAATCTTGCCATTTGCAACTATGTGGATGGAACTGGAGGCTATTATGCTAAGTGAAATTAGTCAAAGAAAGATGAATATCATATGACTTCACTCATATGAGAACTTTAAGAGACAAAAAAGATGAACATAAGGGAAGGGAAACAAAAATCATATAAAAACAGGGAGAGGGACAAAGCATAAGAGACTCTTAAATATGGAAAACAAACAGAGGGTTACTGGAGGGATTGTGGGAGGGGGGATGGGCTAAATGGGTAAAGGGCATTAAGGAATCTATTCCTGAAATCATTGTTGCACTAGATGCTAATTTGGATGTAAATTTAAAAAATAAAATAAATAAATAAAATTAAAATTAAAAAAAATTTAATAAACAAATAAAATCTTGGAGCATCTGGCTAGCTCAGTCATAAGAGCATGCTATTCTTGATCTTGGGGTTGTGAGTTTGAGCCCCACGCTGGGTGTAGTGATTACTTAAAAAATAAAATCTTTAAAAAATTTTTTTCAAGTCTTTTGAAGAAGACATAAACACTGAAGACAAGAAAGAAAAATAAATATGGAAAAATGTTCAATTTCACAGGCAAAGAAATGGAAATTTAAAGTGAGATAGCACTTTTCACCTATCATGTAAACTGTTTTTAATTTGTTCAATGTCTATTTACTATTGCTGATATAAGTGCTGGGAAATTAATACTTTTTCCCACACATCCCTGGAGGAGTGTAAATGGATAGAACCTTTCCAAGAGGTATGTGTATAAAAGTAGAAGAAAAGATCTTCAGGCTCTCCTGTGGAGATTCAGAGTTAAAGAACACTTTTCGGCCATTATCCTCTTTACACATCGGCGGTTACTCTTTCAGTTTTCAACCCTCTGGGGCAGAAGTTCCATGCTCTGCCCTCAAGGCTCTTCCTCTCATTACACTCTTACTCTAAACCTTTCTTAGAATAATGTCTCAATTCCTAAAAATAATTCACATAAAAAATATGGGCACCCAGGGGCGCCTGGGTGGCGCAGTCGGTTAAGCGTCCGACTTCAGCCAGGTCACGATCTCGCAGTCCGTGAGTTCGAGCCCCGCGTCGGGCTCTGGGCTGATGGCTCGGAGCCTGGAGCCTGTTTCCGATTCTGTGTCTTCCTCTCTCTCTGCCCCTCCCCCGTTCATGCTCTGTCTCTCTCTGTCCCAAAAATATAAATAAATGTTGAAAAAAAAAAAAAAATATGGGCACCCAGCCCACTTAGTTAAAAGGTGTTAGAAAACAGAATCTTATTCACACCCACGTTTGTGGAGCCTATAGATGAGGGACTGCTGCAGAAAGTCAACTCAATGAAAAACCTGACCTGACTCACCTTCAAATGTGTATGTATTTCTTAATAATATTAGGTATTACAACATAGTTGTAACCCTCCACTTTTTTCTTAATGTTTATTTATTTTTGAGAGAGAGGGAACATGCAAGCACTAGTTGGGGAGGGGCAGAGAGAGGGAGCCAGAGGATCCAAAGCAGGCTCACTGACAGAGAGCCCAATGCGGTGCTCAACCTCATGAGCCCTGAGATCATGATGTGAGCCAAACTCAGATGCTTAACCAGCTGAGCCACCGAGGCTCCCCCCTCCACTTTTTTGAAGGCATATAAACATTTATTAAAATGGGTCAATAATGCAGCTAGACACAGAAAAATGAAACAGTAATATAATAAAACAAATGTAAGAAGCCTCTGAATGAACTATGCATTTATCCTAAGTATCAGTAGGAAGTATAAGTACAGTGGAAGGGAAACAAGTCATCAATTTGTACTCTCATCTATCAATAGCCTCCTGACAACTCTGGTTTCCTGAAATTAGCTGAGAGCATCTATAACTCAATGCATAGTGATTATTAAATATAATTTGGCAATGTGGTACAGTAGAAGAAACACTTAATTAGAAATCAGGACACCTGGGACATTGCAGGAGTGTGACTTTGGCAAGTCACTTAAAAGTTCCTGTTGCCTTGGGGCATCTGGGTGGCTCCATGGGTTGAGCATTTGACTCTTGATTTCAGATTTCAGCTCAGGTCATAATACCGCAATTTGTGAGATCGAGCCCTGTGTCAGGCTTTGCACTGACAGTGTGGATCCTGCTTGGAAATCTCTCTCTCTCCCCCTCTCTCTCTGCCCCTTCCCCACTCTGTTGTGTGTGCATGCATGCACTCTCTCAAAATAAATATACTTTAAAAAAAGTCTGAATGCAAATATATAAATACATGTGACATGTATATATTTTTCTTAATACAAAAAAAGCAGTATAAAATGTTTAAATCTCTTAAAGTCTGTTGTAATAACATTTGCTCTATACTGCATATGAATATAATCATTTCCATTATTAAAATGATCACTTTCTAGAAGATTGCAAATGTTAACAATTGCTTGTTATGACTATTTTCCCAAGCATAGCTCCCTATACAATTATATACAACATGAATATGGCAATTTACTCAATTCTCTGTTCAACAACATAAACTCATACTTAGCATCATGTTAATATTCAAATTAGTTCCCATATGTAGTGTAAACATTTGAGGGAGAAAAAATATATGAACAAAGACACAGAGGTTGAATTCTGATCTTCTGGCCAATTCTACCTTCAATCTCTGCCCCACCCCAATCTCGAGGTACTCTCCCTGCAAAAGAAAGGAATCTTGCTTAGGTTTTTCCAATCACATATATTTCCAACTCCAATCCCTAATCTGACATTTACTAGCTCTATGATCTTTAGCAACTTCCTTAATTTTTTGTTTAAAATTGAAGCACTAAGGACCAGCTGAAGAGCAGAATGTTATGAAGATAAAATGAGATAATGTATCTGGCACATTAATAATCAGTCAAAAATTTTAGTTATTATGCTTATTATTGACTTAAGAACATACAGTGATATTTAAGAGTACCAAAAAAAGACTTAAATCACAAGCTGACTTGTGAATTTTGTCATTGTAACTTTTATCTCTTCTGAGAAACGTAATATGTATTCTATTAATGCAGCATAGTTTAGAATTTGTTTAGTATTTTGTAATTTTTAAAATTATTTCTTCCTTTATAATCTTGTCAACTAGGAAAACTTCTGAGGGCCAGAATCTTGTTTCATGAGCTTGTGCGCACATACTGTGTTTTTGTTTTTTTGTTTTTTTTTTTTTTGAGAGAGAGAGAGAGCACATATAATGGGGGGGGGGGGGGGGAGGGGTGCAGGGCAGAGAAAGAGAATGAATCTCAAGCAGGCTCCAAGCTCAGAGCCTGCCATGGGGTCCATCCCATGATCCTGGGATCATGACTTGAGCCAAATCAAGAGTCAGACACTCAACGGACTGAACCACCCACCTGCCCCTATATTGTTCTTATTACATTGTAATTATTTGTTTCTCTGTCACTCTACCTGGGTTCTGAGCACTGCAAGGCAGAGAGCAAAGCTTATCCCTATTTCTATCCTAAAAGCTTAGTAATGATACAAAATAGGTCTCAGTAAATGTTTGTTGAATGGATAAATGAATGAATTACTCACCCCTCCCCTCAATGCCTTACACAGTACTCCACACATAATAGGAACTCAGTAAAGCTCTTTAATGGATCCATGCAGAAATCATTTGAACCCAACCACATAAAGCTGTATCTTGCCTCAGAAAGGCTTTAAAGTATAGCTACTAATACTACAAATTAAAACTTTTAGTCTAACACATATCAAATAAATAGGTTCAATGACTAACCACATCAAGGGTAGTGCCAGAAGGATTTAAAAGCCATTATTCTAATTAATGAATTTGTGAACCTCAAATGGAAAAATCCAGTTACATAATCAAAGAGGTTATCCCCTACAAATTTATACCTACAAAAGACAGTAAGAAAAATTATCAGATAGTTTGTAATTGTTTTTATGCCTGAATTGAAGCCATTGTTTTCAGTAGAAATAAGAGTTCAGGAGCAAAGTGGTCCAACCTCATCTCCACAAAACAGTTCTGAAACTGAGAAACTAAATATTTTGCCCTCTCCTTGATTTTAACTCCTGGGAGACTCACTTTATTCCCAGATTAGCAGATATTCAAAACTTGTTCTATCTCCTAAAATAAAACTTCATCCATTTCTTAAAAGGCAAATAACCTGAATATGCGCACTTTGGGAACACTAGGTTTTATATTCAAGTTAACTAAAACTATCCCTAGTGTTCAGCCTTCTGCTGCAGCAATAGAAACACTTTCCTTACTTTTTAAATTACATTCGTGGAAGGCTTAAGTGTCGTGCTGCACATTCTTTCACTGTATCAGCTAAACTGGTTTTACACTGCATATATAATTTCAAAAGTACACCGTAAAGGAATTCTATACTTGAATGAATCTGGGAAGAAACGTGATCTCAGCACACACACCCCTTCTTTCAACTCAATACGCTCCAGAGGAAGCACATCTTAGGGGTTTTTTTTCCTAAAGAATTTCTCTCCCGTCCCCACCCCACACTTTATTTTACAGCAGCAATCATTCATTATCCCACTCAACAGTCTCTCCGCAGAAAGAACCTTTCCAACTAATCCTAGTTCACCAGGACCCTACTTCTACATCTTACAGTCCGTGGGGGATTTCTTTGGAAGGGACAAGTGTTGGTGGAGGTCCGGGACGCCACCATTCCCGCCACGCCATTTAGGACCCAGGTCCTGGCGCGCAGTCTTAGACCAGCTTTCGGCGGACCCCGTGAGCCGCGAAGGGTCCGACACAGTCCCCCCCCCCCCCCCCCGTCCTCACCAGTGCAAAGCAAACCGGGCCCAACCTCTGTGCTCCCATTCAATATACCCTCCACCTCGCGGTACCCCATTTCTTCCCACTTACTCCTCGATGTAGTCCGGTCCCTTTATCCAGTTCTGAGTCCGCGTAACCCTCTTCTGCCAACGCACACCCTTCCACACTCCGGCCCCTGCCCCTTGAACCCTACTACACCGCCGTCCCTCCCACTGGACCTCACGGCAGCTCTAGCCCTCCGAGTGCCCTAGTGCAGACCTGCGCCAGGTCCCTTTACCCACTGGACCTGGGTCCTCTCCAACACGTCACACTTGGGCCCGTTATTCCCGACCTACCCCCACCACCAGGGCTACCCCCTGCACCCCTGTTACCTCCGACCCCGCCCCCCTGAGGGTGTCGCACTCACAGTTCCTGCCGCCGCATCCTTAACCGCCGCGGCTGCTATAGCTACGGGGAGCCAAGGCAACCAGCTCTCGCGACACTTTCCTCAGCTAACGGCGAGAACAGCCGAGAAGAACCTCTAGCAAGAAAGTAAACGAGTCGGGCTTGAGAAGGCTAAGTATATCTCGCGATAGTAGTGTGTAAAATGGCGGCCGCCAGGCGTTAGGGGCGGCCTGGAAAAGTCTGGTAGTGGGTGAGGGCAAAGAAGAATGTGTATCGAGGGAGTCGGAAAACTATTGCAGGGGGGAACGGGTTGACCTGGGGGAAGTTAGTATGGCGAACCCTACACTGGAATAGCTTTAGGGATGTGGCCTTGTTTGCTCCAAGTGCCTCAAAGTTAGAGCAGTGACGCCTTTAGTTCCGTTTTCCTGGCATTTTCCTTATGCATGAGGAGTTAGAGATGGAGCGAGCAAGCCAGATGTTGATCTTACCGTCTCCTCGTAACCTTCCTTCAGGAAATTTTCATCCGTTCTTCTCACACTGGTTTGCACACGGTATTTGGTTTCACAGAAATAATTTGTTTATTCACGAGTTCCCCACCCCTATCAGTTCGCCAGACCAAAATAGGAAATGAAAGGTTTTTTTGTGTGTTTTGTATTTTTAATTGAACATAAGCACAGGTGTTTGGCCTTGGATGCGGAAGGGGACCGCATTGGTGTATGACTTGAACTTTGCACTTATTGCTTGCAGCTCTGTGGACACATCCTTAATTCCTGACTCACAAAACTTAGTTGTAGGGCTTTCTCTATGCTCTCAGACAACTGTAAATGCAGACTGAGAAGCATCTGGAACAGAAGATGGATTTAAAGAACGTAGTGGAGGTTGGTTGGAAAGTAGTGAGTTATTTTAATTGGTTGTTCACAGTCAGTTACAGATCGAACTTACTCTCTTTTCCTCCTTCTCACTACTGCACTGGACTTAAAAACAGAACAACAACAACAAAAGTTGGTGAACAAGGAAGAGTAAAACAGGAAGTAATTTTTTGGAATTTTTTCCCCCAACTTTAAGGGTAGGCGCTTAATAATTATTTTATGGTTAACTGAAATCTCTATGTCTCATGAAGGTTGTTATGTGTCTTTGTACAGCTGATGTCTCACACAATACCTGGTATACAGTAGGCACTCAATAAACATTTGTTAAAGGAATATAGTCCTTAACTTTGGTAAAGGACTCACAGAGTTTTAAGCATGAAAATCTGATGGAAATTGTGAACCCATATCCAGATCCTGTCTGTGCTCTACCCATATTTCCTCAGCCCACCCCAGAGCTTACTACAGCCTTGATAGATAGTGCAGGTCCATACCTTCCTACCTCAAACACCTGTGTATTTCTTTGCCTGGAAGTGCCAGCAGAGTTAAAATTCCCAGTAGCAATCTGCATCCAAAGAAAGATGGCATTTGGTGGCTAAATACTACAGTTCCTCATCCCCTCAGTGGGGCAATTCTGAGTTCACTGTAGTGTTTCCCAAAACTTACTAACATACAAATCACCTGAAGAGATGAGTAAGACACAGATTCTTGAGTTTGCATTTTTAACCAATCTCCCAGGAAACAGTGATGCTGCCAGTCCAAGGACCACACTTTGAAAAGCATTTTTCTCAGTAACAAATGGGACTCAACTCCAGTTGCCCAAAGCACCTTTATTGGCGTTCTTCTCACTCCCTTACACTGTTTGGATTTCTGGAATCACCTTCCAACCTTCTGGGTCCACATCTTTGTCTCAGGATCTACCTGCATCCACATCTTTGTCTCAGGATCTATTTGGGGGGGAAATCCAACTTATGGCAACACTGTCCTTAGAAGAATACACACAGGGGATGCCTTAGTGGCTCAGTCGGTTAAGCGTCTGACTCTTAATTTTGGCTCAGGTCGTGGTCTCACGATTTGTGAAATCGAGCCCCGCATCAGGCTGCACACTGACAGCATGGAGCCTACTTGGGATTCTCTCCCTCTCTCTCTCTGCCCCTCCCCTGCTCACTTTCTCTCTCTCTCTCTCTCAAAAATAAATAAAAACATTAATAATAATGATAATAATAATAATAATAAGTATTTGAAAAAAAATACAAACAGAAAAATCTTTGGAAAATAAAAGGGGGTACCTGGCAGGCTCAGTTGGTGGAGCATACGACTCTTGATCTCAGGGTTGCAAGTTCGAGCCCCACATTGGGTGTAAATATGACTTAAAAATAAAATCTTTAAAAAAAGAAAAAGTAGAATACAGAAATAGAGTTTTGTGTACGAGTTTAAAGGAAGTATGAGTCCTCTGAAATTTGTTTAGGTTGTAAAGGAAAATGATCAAGGTAAATGTTATGTGACCCAAGGTCCATGAAAATTAGATCAGTCTGTGCAAAGTTTAGCAACCTAATAAAAGCATTAATGGCTCATGGAGTTGGCTGAATTCAGCCAGCTCTCCTCAGAAGTTATTTTCCCAGATCCTATTAAGCCATCTTCTTATTCTTCCTGGTCCTCATCTCTTATTTTGTGGAACACAGAGGTAACTAAGTCTGGGAATCTAAAGAAACCACATGCTTGAAATAAAAATTAAAAATTTTTAAAAATAGGGGCACCTGGGTGGCTCAGTCGGTTAAGCACCGACTTCAGCTCAGGTCATGATCTCACAGCTCATGAGTTCAAGCCCCGCATTGGGCTCTCCCAGCTGAGAGCCTGGAGCCTGCTTTGGATTCTGTGTCTCCCTCTTCCTCTCTGCACCTCCCCCACTCACGCTCTGTCTTAAGAGAGTCTCTCAAAAATAAACATTTAAAAAATTTAGGGGGGTGGGGGAGAGGGAAAATGGGTGATGGGCACTGAGGAGGGCACTTGTTGGGATGAACACTGGGTGTTCTATGTAAGGCAATTTGACAATAAATTATATTCATAAAAAATGAAAATTTTAAAAAATGTTTTAAATAAAATATTGTTGCTCATTCCTATTGGGCTGTCACAGTTTTTTTCCCCTAATTACAGTGCTTTCTGAATACCACTGAAGTGCCCTCATGAACCTTAGATCTTTTCTGACTATGCTCACACAGAACCAGCCATACTATAACTGCACCTTGTTTCTCCCACTTTCTTCTGGATTCTAACTTGGTATGCCATCCTTTCAGGAATCTGTAACCTTTGATTTATATATTCCTCAGCCCATTCTGGTGTCATCTGGAAACTTTATGGCATGTTCTACTTTTGTGATAATTGGATAATCCTGATCATCCCAATCTCTAATCAGCTACACAAAGAGAACTAACACTAAGGTCACCAACACCTACTTCCTAACCACTGCACACAATAGCTTCTTAGTTTTGCCCACATATGGACCAACACATGTGTTTGTGCATGATTGTCTTATGTACCATTGAATAAGTATGTCTTTGTATATACCTATGAATATGGTCTTGTGGGTGTGGACATGGGTGTGGTATGTAAGCAACCAGAGCTCAGGTCTGGTCTTGAAGTCTGAATAATGAACGTTTAGTACTTGACTTTAATTAGTCTCTGTGCATTGTTAGCCTTAGTTTTTATCTGCCCTCAAATATCAGAGGAAGAATGAGTTCATTTCTTCAAAGTTTATTGACTATTACCAGTGGCAGAGCAAATTCCATAAAAGAGCAGGTTCCATACAGAGCAAGTTGGTGAGAAAGGATGCTTGGAGTGGGGACTTGGAGTGAAGACTGGAAAGGCAGATCTCTCCCTCCTTTTCCCCCTCCATTCCCACAAGGATACTGGATTTACAGTGAGGGCATCCTGCTTAACATTCTCTCTCCAAATTAGAACCTGAGAAGAGAAATTTAATTCAAAGTAGAGGAGGAAACACCTCACAGCTCCTCTGTTTCTCCATCCAAGGGGATGCCAATATCCACATTGTAGTCTACTGGCTCCCCAGAGCTCAGCCAGGGAATAGGGGTTCGATTAAAAGAAGGCCTGTTGGAGAGATTCTGGTTGTAAAGGACCAGGGGTTCACTCAGTAGGGGCCCCAGGTCAAACTTGGGCATCTGGAAGGTCATGCGTTTGGAGGCCTTCTCATATCCACCATAAGGCATTGCCGTCCTGAAAAGAGAATACATTATTTAATTAAAAACCAGAACAAAAGGAACAGCTTTATCAGTGAGGTGTTACCCTTTTTTGAGGATGGGGAAGTCTGTGAATTTTAATTTAGGTTGCTTCTGCACTCCTTTTTCTCCCTTAGTGCTCCATTCCCCATTCCTGGTTTGCTTTTTTCTCCAGAGCTAATGATGAGAAAAGGAGTCTAGTGGGGTACTAGATAAAGAGGTTCATGGATAGTTGTGACTTAGACACTATAGACCCAAGGGTCTGAGACTACCTTAAAATACAATGTAGACCCCCCCACCCACCCACACACACACACACAACTCCTACCCCACCTCCAGTGGATAGCACATGGCTTGGTGAGAGGAATTAACATTGCCTGGAGAATTCAGGCTTCTTAGGACCAAATGCAAAAGAATGGTGCTTCCCTATTCTGCTTTCACACAGATCTCCTGTTCACAGTCTAGAGAAGCCCAATTCCAAAAGAATAGATACTTAAGCCTTACTAGAGAATAAGGAAATAGAATCCTCCTACAGGGACAGTAATGAAATCCTAACCTTGAATGAAGGGAACTTCAAGAGTCCTTTAAACATGTAATATATTATTCCCATTTTAGAGCAAGGCAACCAAGGCTCAGAAGTAGGGTGACTGTCCCATGCCCACTCTGCTAATAAGTGGTGAAGTGAACTAAAATTCAAATCTTGCCTCACAGCAAATGTTTCCTCCATCATACTGCACTATTTCTCTGAGTTAGAAAAAAGCAAAGGCTTTCAATTTGGGTCCCCATATTCCTTCCTTCCCTCCTCAGCCTCCTTCTGAAACATTTGAACCAAAGTCTCCATTCCAACTAAGCACATTGTGCCACACACTGGAATGCATCTGGTTGCTTCCTCATACCCCCTACCTGTTGAAGGACTTATATTTGGGAAGCTCAGCTTTGGCCCCATAGGCCAGCAGGTCGATGCCAAGTTCCACTTTTTGCTGAGGGTCAACCCCCATAGCTCGCTCCCATGGGGAAATATAGGTCTTGAACACAGTGATATGTTTTCCTTCTCCACCTGTCTGGTCTCCTGGCAGCCATGGGAGAGAAAATTGAGTCAATAATAGCAGTTAGCAGCCAGTGGAAGTTAGTCTTACACCTCTGTACTAGGGAAGTTGCTGGGGCCAATCTTGGTAATTGTGCTAGTTTTGTGGAATCCTGACAGCCCAAGGGCAGATCTGTGACTGAAACTGAAAAGCCAGAAAGGTGACAGAAAGATCAAGCTCCTGGGTGAAATAGACACATTTTGGCATTCTCCTGGGGTAAGAGAGTCCATCTAGGTACCTCAGCAGGCCTCCCTTGCTCCCTAAACCCAGTCTAGGCCTCATTCCTGGGGATATCTCTGCTCTAAGAACCAGATAACATTACTCTTGCATAAGGATACTTGCCTGTTCCTGTCTCGCCAACCCCTGCTGTTCCAGCAGTTCTTCCTTTGCCATTCTGGCCCCCGGGACCACTTGTACCCCCAGATCCAGACCCAGAGCCCTGATGGTGCTGCTGGTCAGAGCCATATTGTCTGGCAGAGCCACTTCCCCCTGCCTGGCCTCCACTGCTGCCTTTGCTGTAGGAGAATCCCTGACCAGCTGTGCCCAGCTGTCCCCCAACTGTGGGAAGGAACTTTTGGAAGTGATCCTGTAAAGAAAGAACAAATTAAGGGGAAGGTTACCCAATGGGTATAGGAAATATACAAAGACAAAGGTGGTGTGCATAGCAAGGAGGAGATGATCAGAGAAAATGGCCAACCAGAAGACACTGAACCCTCTGAGATCTCCCCTCCAATAGGTGGATAGTGGATAGCCTGACAGAGAGGAACTGAACTCTCCTAATGGATAGGACCCCCCCTTGGCTCAGTTCCTCCAGTTACACCTTAAGGTAGGGACAACTCATTCTCCACACTTCCCTTTCCCATCCTTACCAAGGCAAAGAGGACCAAGACTTGCACCCCACTATAATTTGAAATGATGGGGTTGGGACAGAGAACCCAGGCTTAATTTGAAAAGCTAGAGAGGGGGCGCCTGGGTGGCGCAGTCGGTTAAGCGTCCGACTTCAGCCAGGTCACGATCTCGCGGTCTGTGAGTTCGAGCCCCGCGTCGGGCTCTGGGCTGATGGCTCAGAGCCTGGAGCCTGTTTCTGATTCTGTGTCTCCCTCTCTCTCTGCCCCTCGCCCGTTCATGCTTTGTCTCTCTCTGTCCTAAAAATAAATAAACATTGAAAAAAAAAATTTTTTAAAAAAAAAGAAAAGCTAGAGAGATGTCTGCTTCTTCTTTTTCTTTATCTTGTCTAACAGACAGAACTCTCTTCTTTGTCTTTCTCTTCCTCTCCCTCTCTGCTCTTGGTGCCTGTTGAACCAGGACTTCCTGACCGTGAAACTGTAGCAGGTAGGGGGAAGGGTGACCAAAAGGGCAACCCTGGATTCAGCCCCAAAGCCTAAAAATAACCCCACCAACTCCTTCAGGAGGCTCTCCTAGCCACCCCACCATGCACACCCCTATGCTCCAACCAGTGTAACCAGACCCAGCCAGGGAGGAGGGCTTTTGGCCTCCTAAAGTTAGATATGACCGGCTCAGCATTTTTGCTCTGCTCCTACATAAGGGCCAATGACAGAAAGTCCTGCCTCTGGCCCCATGTAGGCATCTATTTCCACTTTCCCCTGGCTGCCCAGTGAAGGTAGAGGGGGAGGAAAGGTAATGGAGAAGATCCCCTCCTTCTCGGCTATAACATCTTGTGCCTGGCACCCTTCCAATCCCTCCTTCTCTTTGGAGAATGATTCTCACTAGAGAATTCTCACTATCTTAGAAGACAGTTTCAGTTCCCACATCCAGAGTCCTTAGATCCTATAGATAAAAGAATGGCTCAAGAAGGAGATGTTTATAAAAATTCACTTAACTCGTTGTAGGGTTACCAGATTCATCAAATAAAATTATAGGACATCAGTTAAATTTGAATCTTAGAGACACAACGAATACTTTTTTACTATAAATACACTTCAAATATTGCATAGGACATATTTACATACAAGAGAGTATTCGTCACATATCTGAAATTAAAATTTAACTGGTATCTTGTATTTTTTAAATTGAACTAAATTAAATTTTTACGTCCAAAATACTTCATGGGACATACTTTACTAAAAAATTATTCATGCATATCTCAACTTTAAAATACAGGACTGGGTGTCCTGTCTTATCTGGCAGCCCTATCTTTAACACTTAGCCATACTGGGAAGGAATTTTCCCCCTGAGGGTGTGTACTCTTCACCCCCACCTCCCCTTCACTGGCTCTAAGATAGAGACTGAGTTTCAGAAGTGGGCTGTAACTCACCCTGGAGGTTTAATATATCTGGGGACTTAATAAGCTTATAAATTTGCAGAGAGGGGAGGTTGGTGGTATTTTGGAGATTCAGGGCCCACCAAAAAACTGTCAGAAGAGGCACTAGGCTGTGAGAGTTATAAAGTTCCGAACTCACCATTGAGCTGTCAGAGAAGACATCAGGGTGGTTCTCATAAATAAATTTCTCTACCCTCATCTGCCGCAGTTTGAACATCTTGGAGCCCCTATTAGTGAGCAGCGACAGCTCTTCCAACATCACATCCCTTGGGACACTGATCTTCTTGCCCAGGTTCAGGCCTGAGCTCTCCTGTCGACCTTCCAGGGAGGTGGGGAGGAAGAGACAAGGAGAAAAGTAAGGTTTTCTAGGTTCAGAATACAGATGCCAACCACAACTAAGTGTGTGTGTCTCCTGCAGAGATCCCAGAGGTGAGCAGATACTGTCTGATGAAGTTCTATGTAGTTTGTGAGAAATTTTTATTTCCTGGGTTTGGAGTTGGAGACAATGCACAGGAACTGGGGTGCAAAGTGGAATCAGTATACCAGAGTGGAGAGAGTGAATAAGGCAGAAGGGGCAGAGGCATGGGGTGCAGGGCAAAAAGACTAAAGGAACATGATAGATGGAGACCATTGGGGAGACTGTAGCCTGGGGGAAAGCCCAAAGGCCAACACTGTGTGGAGGTGACCACATCTAAATACAGATTTCTGTCTTAACTACTTTCCTTTCTCTTCCCCTCAGTGAACCCTGGCTGCAGACAGACTTTGGGCATTGGGAGAGCTCTTCATATGCATATACTCCTACCACCCCCCAGGAAAAAAAAAAAAAAGTCTAAGTATTTTTCCATTTTATGTGTTTCCACAGGTTCCCTAGCACTGGAAGGGTGGAGGGAGGGGAAGTAAGGAAATTAACCATTTACTGAGACTTTACTCTGTGCCAGTCTCCATCATATATATTTTTTTCCTCAAACATACCTCACTGACCTGTGAGTCCTGTTGTCCTGGACCTGCATTGGGTGATATGGCAAGGATATTATTGTCTCAGATTACAAGGTGAAAAGGGTGGAAGGGTGTGTGATCAGTGTTGAATCCTTTCTCCACCTTTCTCCCTGCCCCCCCCCCCCGAATTTCTCGTGTCTCTTCATATCTCTTCACGTTATTTAACTTTATGATTTTTCTGGGACTTCTGAGGCTGAGATGCTCTTAACAAGAAGTCCCTACACTAGGTAGGTGCAAATATGCCATACCTCCAGTTAGTTCCATGATCAGCTTACTGGATTTCCTCTTCTTGTTTGGGGCTGGGGTTCCTGAGAGTGGCATTGTGGAGGCAGATTCAGCCTGAATAGGGTGAGAAGGGGGAGTTGGAAGATGGACAGGGACTGGAAGGTATCTGCAGGAAGGTAGTACTTCTTAACTTGGGGTTAAGGGCTTCAGGTTAAGGGTATGTGTGTGTGTGTGTATATATATATATATATATATATATATATATATATATATATATATATGTGTGTGTGTGTGTGTGTATAATAAACGTATATTTTTCCCTAGAAAGGGGGAAAAAACAATGGGTGAAAACCCATTGTTCTAGGGCTTCTCCTTTCTTGGAGGTGAGGCAGAAAGTATAGATGCACCCTCTGCCCCTACCTTCTATAAACCTCCTTTCTACTGTTAAAATAGAGCTGGTGCAGGGATTAGGAACACGGTATGTGTTGGGGGCAGTGAGTAAAACAAACAACACACAGGCTGGGCGCTGCACCCAGGTTTCATTGGCTTGGCATGACTTCAAGTTTTTATTTTCATGGGGATCTCAGATTGGGGCTGTAATTCCCAACTCTGGGTCTTTCCTCAGTCTTCCTCAAGCCCTGGCAGGGGTGCAGAGGGCAGTGGCACAGAAAAATATTCTGCCAGGGTCAAGGAGATTCGGCCGAAAACATTCTCCATAGGAAGGAGAGGTTGTTGCTCCTCTATTGGGCCAGCTGGAGTGTGGCCTGGGAGGTCACAGCAGTGATCCTTGCTCCCTTTCAGTAGCTCCCGCCCCAGACCCCAGAGCTGGGGTGGAGAGGAAGGCCGGGGGCATTTGAACCTTGATGCACATCAGTTCAGCAATATCATAGCGGTAGGGAATTGAGGGGGGATAGGAACATAATAATAGAATCTGGCAGTGGAGGGGGACAAGCTGGGAAAAGATGCAGACTCCAGCCCTTCCTTAACAGAAGTTGGCACTCAGCAAAACACTGTCTTTCTGCTGAGTCCTATTTCACAACACATCTGCATTTCTACTAACTTAATGGGGTATGCTGAGACAAGACCCCCGGAACTGATAAATGGGCATTTACTATACTTTTCTCAGCCCTAACTAGGTTCTTTTTCCCATCCAGCCTCTCAGATCCCCTTCTTATTACTCCAGTGCCTCCTTCAACATCTCCATTTCCCCCACCCTCCTAAGCCCCTCTTCTTCCAACTCTGTGTCTCCCCTGAACTGGACAGCTGAGAGCAGAGCATAGATAGGGGAGGGAGACAAGTCTCCCAGGATCAAGGGTCACTCTTGCAGACACAGACACAGCAGTCAACAGAGTGGGCTCCAGCCCCTCTGGCCATAGAGCTGGAACTTACCGGCTGCAGAGGTGGTGGTCAGCTCTCCTGGGGGTCCAGCAGCTTTGGAGGACTGAGCTGCTGTGACCGGAGAACCCGAGCTGGGCAGGCGTGGGGGCAGCACTGGCAGTGGGGGAGGGAGGGTAGTTATTAATAGAGATGATGAGTACAAGCAGCTCAAATGGCACTGGGGGTACTGAGACCCTGGAACCAAGATCCCGCCCTCCTTGCCCAGAGGCTCAGGAAGGAGAGGAAAAGCCTTTGGGATTCTCCCACTAAGCTGTCTGAGCCAGGGATCAGTCTGCCCAGAGACTCCCCTTTCTTGGCATCTAGAGTCTGAGATCCAAAGAAGCATTCAGGGAAAAATTGAAAACTGTGAGGGAAAGAGGAAGCAAACAGAAAACGGTGGACAAGAATTTGGAGAGCAAGAATTTGGAGAACATGTCTGGAGAGTCACTCAGAACCAATCCAGGCTGGAGCTGGAGGGACTATATGGGTACATTTTGGGAGTGGGAGGGCTTAAGGGGCTATGTTTGGGGAAAGGAAATCTGTTCACAATGTTTTAAAAGTTCCTCGATGAGTTGATCTTTTCTCTGGGAAAGCTAGATCTTGGCAGGACAAGGGACCAAATTAACCAAACCCAGTGCTTCCTATGCTGTCAGAGATGAGGTGGGGAAGACTTGACCAATTTCTCCCTTTTCGTCCCCATTTGCTGTTGGGGTGCTCAGTTCAGCCTGTTTTGCAGGATAAATGTTGGTGTCTGAGATGTACAGGTAGGCTTCTAACCTGCCAGGTCCTTCCTCTCTAGGGTTTCCACTTGGGATTTTCCTCAAAAGGAGCACACACCCAATAGGATCTAGATTGTCCCATGCATACTGTTTCAGAGGAGCCCTTGGGCAAGGGTATAAGTTTGAGAGCTTCCTTAAAAGAATCCTGTCATTTGCCCAGTCCCTTCCTCAGTAGCTACATGAACATCCTACATCCTCTTCCACCTCCTGCTCAGATTCTGGAACCAGCTGCTGCTGCACGCTGCACCTCTGTTGCAGCCACCACCATCCTATTGTGGCTGCTTTAGTAAGTGACTTTGCAGCTTCTGGAATGCCCTTCTGTCACTCTGTGAGCTCTCCACTCTTCCTGATCTTGTCTTTTCCTGTCCTGAACTTTTCAGGCTCAGCCTAGGGGCTGAAAGATCATCCTACTCCCCTCTAGTTGGCCTCTGCCCAGACCAGTTTAACATCCAGATCTCTCTCATCTTTTGTCCTCCTTCTCCATGCCTTCTCAACCCAAAGAAGCAATTAGAAGAAAAAACATGAACAGCAAACTTGTGATTTTGTTATCACCACCATCCTACTCTCAAAAACAAACAAACAACAACAACAAAAAAAACCCCAAAATTTTTGTCTGCTATGATTGAGTACCTAGAACTACCAGGTGGATGAAGACAAAATTCAACCTATGCTCACTGGGCCCTTCCTTTGGAATTCTAAGACTGTACTTGGGAGCATCAGGGTCCTGGGCCTGGTTATTTGCACAAATATGCCCCCTGCTGGAGTAATGGCACTTACCTTCTCAGAAGTCCTTAATTTCTAGCCTACCTCTAGTGCCTTCTCTTATATATGAAACTCAATCCACACTGATCCACCCTCTCTTCTTCCTTCTCCCATCCCATCTTCACCTCCAGGCATTGCTTTCCCATGGAAATATCATCGTTTCCTCCAGAGAGGTAGGGCATGATGGCAAAAGCTCGGAGGGACTTTCCACTCCTCTTGGTTCTGAAATTGTGGCCTTGATTGGGAAGTATGGAGCAGGAGATGGAAAAGGGGAGTATCTGGATGGAGAATGCAGGCAGTGAGAACCAAGGGGAATGGTGGAGGTGGCTAAATTAGAGTGGGACAGAACTGGTTAAAGAAGAGCAAAAGACTAGGGGGTGAAGGGTAAAGGATGAAAAATAGGGCAGGAATGGAGAAAGAGATCAGGAATCAGGAGATCAGGGTTAGAAAGGATGGAAGAAAATTAGGATTTAGGAATAAAACTAGAAGAGATGACAGCAACAGAAGATTTGGAGCTTAAGTTTATTCTTGTGCACAAACCAAAGTACTGTGACTCACACCCAATATGCAAAGGAAGCGATAAATCCAGATCAAGCAGCAAACGTGATTGACTGGTGGTGGTCATGGTGAAAAGGGAGTCCATACCCATCTAGGATCAGAGATCAGGACCAGAAGCTGGAAAGGAACAAAAGCTAGGGTTCGGGGGATGGGGTAGGACTGAAAAGAGGTTTTGGCTCTGGGTATTTCCTTGCCCTTTCCCAGGTCATCATGACAAGTTGCAGAAGGCAGAAGGCCAGACTCAAAGGAAGTAGCACAGACACCACGTATTCCTCCAACACTCAGTACACACTCTCACATCCCCCTACCATCATCCATCTTCACTCTGACAAATGCATTCTTCTCTCTCAAATTTTTCCCCAATCCCCCTCTTGTACACAGTGAGTTTCTTGAAACCCACCTCTACTGTCTCTCTTTCCCTCCCCATGCTCCTCTCTGTGGCTCAATTAATTTCATTCATTCTGCTCTGCTCCTGGTTTCTATGTCACTTCTCACACCATGGCACTTTTCTCCCTCTTTTCTGTCTTAGGTGCGTGAGGCAATGAAGCCAATGATTTTTTTTCATTCTCAGAAGAAATTCTTTGTCTTTCTTTTCCACTTCCTGGATCCTTATAGCTTAGCATGGGTCTCTTAAGTTGCTCTTAAATCCTGGTGAATAGAATTCGGTTTTTTTTTCAAGTTTTTTATTTATTTAAGTAATCTCTACACCCAATGTGGGGCTCAAACTCATGACTCTGAGATCAAGAGTTGCTTGCTACTCCAACTGAGCCAGCCAGGCACCCCCTGATGAATAGAATTCTTAATTCTATTCCTGGTCTAGCTGGTATAACTCAGCCCTTACAAACTGCTCTGGCCCTTCAAGTCTTCTCATAATCTGTGAGTTTCACAAGATGCTGTACCCCCGCTACAGACACTGATCTTTGAGTCCAGTCCATCTTTCTCCCCACTATCTGGCTATCTGACCATTCTTTCATCAATACAGGGGGAAGACCCAGATTTGGTCTTTATTTAGACCTCTCCTCTTACTCTTGCCTCAGACATAAGAACACATCTGTGCTCACACACATTTGCACATACACAAATGTACACATACATGCCTAGATATATGCCAGCCAAGCTTGGAAAATGAGAGGGAGGAGTAGAGAGCGATTTAGTGCAGGGATCAATTTAGTCCTTTTGAAGCCTGCCTGATGGTAAGCTTGCTTGAGGTCTCACTGGTAACTTCTCTGTGTGCTTCTCATTGAATGTTAAAATGAGGCTCACAGAGAAAAGCACAAATGTAGAGAAAGAGAGACCAGTGGAGGAGTGTGGGTCGAGAGACTGAGATAAAGACAAAGACCCACAAAAGGAGCTACAGAGACAAAGGGAAGCACAGATAACAAAGCAGAGATAGTAGGTTGGAAAGCAGCAGGGAGGTTGGGAGCCAGGAGGATGGGACACCAACTCCAAAACTATCTCTGGCAGGAGGGAATTTAGCCTCCGGATGCCTGAGAGAGGGCATGGGATAGGTTGGAGAAGCAACTTTATGAACAGGATGTTCCACCTCTCCTTGGTCCTGGGAGCTGTACCCCACTCAGTGGTGGCCTGCCCCTGGCCTCCACACATGAGCCTGCAATCCAGTTCTGGTGGCTGAGAACCGAGGCCTGGCTACCTGGAAGCCACAGGAGCTAGGGGAAGTTCCAAGACCCCTGGGAGACTCTGGAGGAGGGCCTGGGCTAAGAACAGGGGCTGAGGCCAGCTCTGACCTCCAGATGGGCTCATCCAATGTAGTGGCTGCTCGTGGGGCAAGAACAGTGGGGGCCAGGAGTTCTGCAGTGGGCTGGGGTGCTGGAGTGGAAAATCGGCGGATCTCCTGGACTCGGGCAGTTTTGGGGGGCCCTGAAGAGGTGGGGCCAGGAGTCTGGGGAACCTCATCAAAACAGAACATGGCAGTTTTAAGTTGGTAGGGCTGGTGCCGCATGAAATCCAGAGCCTTGATACCCTGCTTAGGGGTTGCCCGAGGACCCTGGGATTGGGCCTTATTAGGGAGAGTTCGAGCACCCTGGGGGAAAAAGGGTGATAGCAGTGGGTTGTAAGCAATAGGAGGTGGGGCACGGATGTTGGGTGAATATTTCCAGGAAGAGGGCAGTGATGGTGTAGGGGAGGGGCTTCTGGGCCTAGGGCCAGGGCCAAAGCCAGGACTAGGTGTAGCTTCTACCACATACCTCTCTGCTCGGCTCTGCCGCTTGGCAAACAGCTCCCCACCCCTGCCCTGAAGCCTTGCTGGTTCAGGGATTCCAGCCGAATGGGCTGACCCATTCACTAGCCCATCAAGGAACCCACGAGAAGGGGGCTTAGGAGCCACTGGGGGTGGAGTCTTAGGAGTCATTGGGGGCGGTGTCTTGGGAGCCATTGGAGGAGCGGTTTTAGGCGTCACGTGAGACAGAGCCTTGTAACTCCTGCCCCCTGGTGGCTGCATGAAATTGCAGGCTTCAGCTCCAAGGCTCAGAGCATCTTCCTCTGGACCAGATTCCGCTCCCCCGGCTCGGGGTTTTTCATCCAGGTTCTGCACCAACGACAAGAGCTCGGGGTTGGGCGAGTTCTTCGTCTCCTCGTTTCCCGACCGGAACATCTGCTTCCGGGTACCCCGTCGCCGGGCCTCCTGGAGGATGCCAGTGCGGGCAGCTGGCACGGAAATGCGCTGCTCCCGAGCGCTAGGTGGCTCAGGCGCCCCGGGGCCTGGGGCGGGAGCCTCTGGACGCGCAGCTGGTCTCAGAGGTCCCGATAGGAAGATAGAAGCGGTGGAGGTCATGGCAGCGGCACTAGGGGGAGCGGGGGACTCCGAGGCTCCGCCTGGCGTTAAGGGACGGTTGGGGGCTGGGATGTACAGGGAACTTGTAGCTGTCACGGGGCCTGAGGTGCGTGGAGTGCTGGGGGAACCGGAGGCCGGCACGTGGCTGGGCAGAGGCGTGGGCCCCTGAGAGGACAGGAAGGGCGGTGCGACGGGGCTGAGACCTCCCAGGCTTTCATTCGCCCTCTTGGGGGCTAGGGGTCGAAAAATAACCGAGGTGGTACTTGGCCGCTGCCCTTGTAAGCCTGGAGTAAAAGGCCTAGCTGACCGGTTAAAGATGTTTGGAGCCGGGGTTGGAGCTCCACTGCCTGGGAAGAAGGGGGTGGGGCTGACTACAGGGGCTGGGGAAGGACTAGATGCGAGTATAGTTGCTTCCGGAGGAGCACTCTGGGCCCGAGGTGGTGATTGCAGGCACTGCCCATTGAGCACGGCTGCTGGACCATCCCGTGCCAGCTCCTGGGTGCTGGAAGCTGTGCGCTGGCGCTGCTGTTCAAAGAGCTGGACCCCTCTGCCGGAGGCCTCACTCAGCTGCCCTCCCAGCCCCCGGCCCTGGCCCTCTCCTGCAGCTGAGCCTGGCCTGGCCAGCTCCATGTCCAGATAGGGGCTGTCCCAGTCGCACTGGTTGGTGAGGCTGCGGGCGTCGGAGAAGGCCTCTTCGTCCAGCTCCGACTCGCTGGTTGGAGGAACCCCGTCTTCTTCCTCAGCACCTGTCCCAGCTGCAGCCCCAAAGCTCACTAGGGTGTACTTCTTGGCTCTCTGCCGTCGTTTCTTAAACATAAGCACCCCCTTGGAGTGGGGGTTGGGGGCTGCAGTTAGAAGGGATGCGATCGTGCGGCATTTGGTCTTAGCCTCCTTCACACTCTTCTCTTGGAGGCTCTCTGCCCGTTGCAGTTCTGAGGAAGCCAGGAGGGAAAATGGTCAGTGAACGTCTTCTAGTCCTATTCCCCACACCCCAGCCAGTTTCCTCAGCCCTCCCACCTACTCTCTTTTCACTGGCCTGATCTACAATGTCTTTTGCCTGTGGCAAAGTCCTCTGACTTGGGGCAGAGTGGTAGGTGAAAGGTGAAACCAAGGACAGTTGAAGGGAAGGCAGATTCTGGTTGGCTGTCCTCACACCGCTCTGACCACATCTCTCCTTCTATCCTCTCTCCTCTCTATTCTGCTTCTATTTTCCTGGAGATGAGCTCTTACCCACCCCCCACACATTCTTCCCCTGCCTCCCACCGTTCCTGGCTGGCAATGGAGGTGAGGGACAGTCACTTCCCATGGCAGCCAGGGAGATGAGGCAGGTCCCAGAAAGAGACAAAATGAGAAGGGACACTTTCCTTCTACTACAGAGACCATGTTAGGGGGCTTCTCAGAAACTTAGGGACTTATCTCCTCTTCTTACCCCTACCCCTATGGTAGGGACACAAAGGACCCTTAGGAACAAGGATCTTCATTCACATTTCCACCTCCATTATGTAGTCCACATCATACACATTCATAGAAATAACCACCACACATTTCAGCAAGCATGTGGGTCTAGTGAAGGCCAGCTATGGGCATATTTTCTCATATGTACTCTTCTCTCTCATTCGTATATACCCCAGTTTATGTATACCCTAGTTCACATAAACATATGTAAATACACATGAACCCACACAAAAGCACAGTCACTCAAATACATTCACACGCATGCATATTCCTTCTTCACAGAGCTCCCCCTGCAGAGACCCTGTTACTAGTAGTTTGGACATAATTTTAGAGCTGATATTGGCCTTCCAACCACCAGGGCACTATTCTGTGCCTCACACCCCTGATACTCACAGCCAGGGATAGCCTCACATCTGAGATGCAGGAAAAGCCAGAGTGCTGCTCACCAAGGCAACCCTCCAAATCTTTAGGATACCTCGAGGTCATCAGCTAAATATATCCTCCCCCTACCACCACCACCCAACTGTGGTGGGAGTGGGGTGGGCTTCTTTGGGGGTCAGCCTTGTAGGTAGAGAGCTCAGGCAGTCACTAAGAGGCAGGCACACAAGGACTATGTACTAAGGGCAACCTGGGCAGGGCTTCCTATGCCATGTGGGGCCCAGGAGGTGGGGCCAGGAAATGGGAGAGGATGCCCTGCTGCTACGACCCTGCCTTGGACACAGATACACTCTGATCCATGATCCCCAGTTCCTCCTGAAAAATTCTTGAAATTCCATCCGCTTTCTACTCAAGATACCAAGCTCCTTTCTAATTAGGGCTTTCATTCCACCCATCCCAACGTTTATACCACAGAATAGCACTGTGCATGAGAGATAGGCACTGGAACCAGAGTTCAGTTCAGGTTTTTGGTTCTTGGGAGAGTTACTTCATTTCACTGAAGTTCAGTTTCCTCATCTGTAAATGAGCATGATAATGGCTATCTCATAGGATTGCTATGAGGAATAAGTGAGATAGTGTAGGTAAATTTAGCATTTAATGGCAGCCCTAAGGCCCACTGTGAGTAACCATTACTATTAAAGCCTTCTTGACACCAGCTACACATGTATACAGACACTTTCGTGGTCACACATATATCCTCCCATGGACTCCCATATACATGCCTTCATGTATTTATAGATTACTCATACTTCTTTCTTTCACACACATTCCCTCCCCATGAGTTTTCTAAAGCTCATGTGGTCACAAACCCCTTTGACATGTAGCCATAGCATCAGCCCATTCTGAGAAAGGGGCAGTGAAACTCTCCTGAGAAGAGAAGAAAGAAGTCAAAAAGGAGGAAGGAATAAGGAATAAGACCTTTCCCAAAGACACCCCTTCCTAAGCTGTTGATGTATTCCCTTCCAGTCTAGATCCCAGAACTCTCTTGGCTATGGGAGGGTAGTACCTGCGTAGAATGGGTCCTGGAGCTCAGGAGTTGGGTCTGGGGCTTTGTTGTAGCTGGCTTGGCTGAAGGGCTCTTGGCTGATGGGCTCAAAGTTCTCCATGCTGAGAAATGCAGTGTTGGCTGGAGCAGGACCAGCTTGAGCCACCCCCCACGCCTTTTAAAGCCCCTTTGTCTTGTCCCTAGAGCTGGCAGCTGAATGAGCTCACTGTGCTATTTTTTGAGCCTGGCCCCCTCCCTCCCTTCTCTCTGCTGCCCCACAAGCCCTGGTGTGATGGACATGGACACCTGCCTACCCTTCCCCCAACCCCACCCCACTGGACAATGAGGTCTGCTTGGCTAAAAATATCTTGAGTCACTAACTGCAGTCTAACCCAGCATAATAGGAAGGGAGGGGTGCTAAAATGAGAATTGGGGATAAGCATGGGATCCTGGGCATGCATCTGGAATTTCTTTGTGGGATATTGGACATTCTCAGGGATGTCAGTCTCTATTTTATCAATGTCCTTAGCCTCTGTCCCAGACTTAGGCACACAAAGTTCTATGGACCAGGAATCAGAACGGTAGAGGGAAGAAATGAGAGATGAGAACTAGAGGGGTAATCCTAGATTTTCAAGGTGACAACAAAGGTCTCTGGGGTAGAGGCACGGGACAGGGAAAAAGCTCACCCTTAGACCTTGTTCTGTAGCTCACATCAAAAATAGCAAAGAGCTTGAGATAAGTGGAACAGGCTTTTTCTGCCCAGGCCCACATTCTTGCCTGAGATAAGGAGTCGAAGATCCCTCCCTCTGCCACTTCCTAGGGATCTCATGACTATCCCATAGTCTCCCAGTCCCAGGAATCCTAACTGAATTTACAAATGTCAAAGGTGGCTCTGATGTTATGCCTGGAGTTAACACTGAAAAGCTCCTGCCCTGCTTCCAGATACTCCCCTGCATCATGTCTTCACTCTGCCCTCACCCTGTCTGTCTGACACTTAGCAAAATCATAGCAACAACAACAAGCAAACCCTTTGTTGATTTCATGTCCCTTTCCAGCTTCCCTACTTTGTTCCTGGGTTGGGTTGAACCACCTGCACCTTTTGTGGCACTGGTTCCAACAGTAAAAATAATGGGGACTGTGAGAATAATTATTTTTCCCTCCTACTCATCACTCTTCTCCACTTGTCCCCAAGCCTATATCCAAAAGAAACATAAAGCATGGTTACGGAGGGGTAGATTTAGGGTTCAGATTGAAGGATTCTGGCTAGGGAAAAAGGGTTCAGGCACTCACTGGCTTGCTTGGCCTTCTGGGTGTAGGTGGTAGTGAGGTCTTCTGCCACTGGGTGGGGAACAGGCCCCACCATAGGGATAAGATGAGGGCCAGGCCTGAGGGGGCCGTGGGGCAACAGCAGGGCCTCAGCTGGGGATGGCTGAAGGGCTGCCCCATCCTCCCAAGATGGGGAGCTCACACGGCTGTCACCATGACTGGGAGGGCCAGCTACGGCAAGCGCTGGCTCTGCAGGGCTGTCAGATAGGTAGACCTCATCAGGTAGGGCTCCTGGAGGGGAGGGCCTTGTGGGGCCTCTGCGGCGGGGTCGGCGGGGTTTCTCCTGGGTGGCAGGTCCATCAGCATCACTGTCTGTCTCTCCGTAGTAAGCCTCACTGTCAGGGGGTGAGAGGAGGCTCCCAGGTTGAAGAGGCTGGGGAACTGGAGCGCCAGGAGGCTCAGGACTCAGTGGAGATAAGGGTGACAACACTTGAAGCTCACCAGGGGATGGAGACCGCACAGGCCCCTCATCCTCTACCCTGGATGGAAAGAGGACAGTACTTAAGAAGTGGGCTGGATGACTGACAGCTAGCGAGATCTAGAGGGGATGGGAGAAGGAAGGAAAGGAGAAGAGAGGTGACTGGCCTATAGGTTGAACGAGGGGGCTGGGAAGAGTGGGGATATGAAGACAAACTGGGAGGCATATGTGCTTGAAGGGCTGTAAGTGGACAGGGGCTTAGAGGGAGACGTGATGGCAAGGAGACAGGCAAGGGGTTGAAGTAGGCCTACACACTCAAATACCTGCTCGACACCCCCATCCCTTAATTGCAGATACACTGAAGCCCTCTGGGAGGCATATACAAACATTTATACTCCAGCCCAGACTTACAAGAAGTGGGTACTTAATAGTAGCTGAAGCCAGGGCAGTGAGACACAGAGCTGGGATAGACATTGGAAACCCTGGACTAGGGGGATGAGGGTGGGCTGAGGTGAGAGGGTTCCATACCGCCGCACAGTGAGGACAAGCTGATTCCCTGAGGCATCAATGAGGCTCATGGCACTGGCATGAGAGAGGCTGGTACAGGAGACCCCATTGATGGCCAAAAGCTGGTCCCTCTCTCGGAGTCCCGCTCTGCCAGCCTGGCTCCGTCTTCGGATCTGAGAAGGTGTTGGGAGGAGAGATAGCAGATGAGGGAGGGCTCCAAGTGGGAATAGAATGAAAGGAATCAGGATAGGAAGGACCTATGTGTGGAGGGGATATATTTTGCAGGGTAGGAAATGGGAGGGGTATGGAGCTACAGTTGAGGGAGCCTATCAAGAGGGAAGAAGGTGCAGACTGGAGGGAGTAATACATCATATTACTCCATCAAAGAGGCTGGGGGCAAACTACAGAGGGGAGGTACTGGGAATGGCAGTTGTATCACCTAAAGATTTCCCTCCAAGGGCAATATCTTTACTAGCCAGTAGTTCTCTTCTAGGCCTTGGAATCTCAGGGGCCATTACCTACACGGTCAAGATTTTAGAACAGTGTTCCAGATTGGAGGGAGTCCAGCAGATTCTGGGAGATTGTGGTTGTGTATATGTGTGCCATGGGTGCACACACATGTACATATGTGAAAGTAATAATACTAGTAATAATGGCTATCATTTATTGAGTGCTTACTAAATGTTAGGTATGGTGCCAAGCACTCCACATGTGTTATTGCATTTAATCCTTAGAATGAAGTAGGTACCGTTATTACCCACATTTTATAGTTGAGAAAACTAAGCCTGTGAGGTGAAACCAAACAGATAACAGCTTCATCTGACAGGCCAGATCATGCCATAATCCTCCTAGCACCTAAAAAGTCTTGCATAGGGAGAGAAAGGGTCTGGTGAAGGGAAAGAGGGGCAGTGAGGGCCTGGGCAGGGCAGGGTAGGGCAGGGCAGGGCAGGGTAGGGTAGGGCTGGGTAAGACAGCCTCAGCTCGTCACATATCAATTTAAAGAAAAATTAGAACCTTCCCTATATTCCTGGAATTTGGAGTAGAGGCACAGACTCAGGAGAGCAAAGACTGGATGGTCAGAACAGGACCTCTGCTACTATGGTGCCTCAGGAACTTTCTTTTTTTCTGCTCCCAGAAACCAGGAATTCTTTTCTAGTAGCCCCCTACAAGAAGCTTGTGCTCAGACACTACTCCTCCCACCAGATGAGCATGCTTCCCTGCCCACCTGCCCACCTGCCCACCCCCACTCCTCTTCTTCACAGCCTCCCACTTCTCCCCTAAAGGCCACCACATGACTCTTCCCACATTCCCCTGGGTTCCCCTTTCCCTGAAACCTCAATAATAGGGGCTCTCCCTTACCTTGGACACCTGTAAAGGTTTCCTCTGCTCGGCCCCCCCCTGAAGTCGGAAGCCCCAGGGGGCTCCCCCTGACAATGTGACCAGCACCTCCTCCTCAGCACCCATCGCTCAGCTTGGCCTATGGCCCTCGGAGTTTGGACAGTGTCCCAGGGAGAGAAGTCGAGGCGCTGGTACCCCGTCCGGCCTGTCTGTATGGCTGTCCTGCTCCTGCTGCCCCAGGCCTTCCCCCCCACACCACACACCACAGGCAGGCAACTTGGCCCTGGGATCAGTACAGTCCAGCACACGTGTCCTGTCAATCGGAGCTGTGCTCAAAATAGTTGCCGGCTGTACTCCCGTCCCTCCCCCAGCTGTATTACTCCCAAAGCTAATTATAGTCAAAACTTATGCCTTCACCTTTCCCCAGTTCTCCTGCATGAGCCTTTTACTCAGGACTCAGAGTACTAGCTCTAACTAATATATACACTTTCAGGGACTGTGCCTTCCCTAATAGGATCACGGACTAATCCCAACTGCTTTCCTCCAAAGCTCATTTTCAAGTGGCAGCAGCAGCGTGGGCTTCAGTTCCATGGCGAGAAATGGCTGGGCTTGTTCCACAATTTCACAGGATCCCCAGAAGAGCGCCTCCTTCATCTTGCTGTGTGAATTTACCTGTTAATCAAAATGGAGATCCATATCCCGTTGCAGTGCTGAGGGCAATGTAGCTTTTTAAAACTAAAACTACTGGTTTCCTAAAATAACAGGCAGCATATAGGATTAGATGATTGTATAATGAAATAATCTATTAACATATATATATATATATATAATGATTCCCAGGCCTCAGCTTTAGGAATTCAGATTTTATTGGTCTGGTACCTAGTATTGTCATTTTATGTTTTTCCCCACTTTCAGCAACGGTTGCAATTGTCCATTTTGTAATTCCCTGTTCATTTAGCCCCTGAATTTTCGGGACTTGCCAAAACTTAGAAGTAACTGTCTTGTCTAGTGTAAGCCAAAATACACTTAAAAAATTTTTTTAATGTTTATTTTTGACAGAGAGAGAGAGAAAGAGAGAGAGACAGAGCATGAGTGGGGGAGGGGCAGAGAGAGGGAGACAGAATCCGAAGCAGGTTCCAGGATCTGAGCTGTCAGCACAGAGTCTGATGTGGGGCTTGAACCTACCGACCATGAGATCATGACCTGAGCAAAGTCAGACGCTCAACCGACAGAGCCACCCAGGCACCCCTAAATATACTGTTTAAATAAACAATCAGGCAAGAATGTTTAGACAGCAAGAATTTTACAGAACAAAATACAATGCTTATGCCATACCTTTATTTTATGTAAACCAGTACTACAAAACACTAAGATGGTCTAATAACGGGTTCTGAATGCTCTATGTCTATGCTTTTCCATTTCTTTTCTTTTCTTTCTTTTCTTTTCTTCCCTCTCTCCTTCCCTCTCTTTCTTTCTTCTTTTTTTCCTTTGGTGTAGCCAAGCAGATCCAGACTCTGACTAATGTCTGGGAGGCAGACACAGAGGCTTTGCCAACCTTCCTACTCCAGGCTCATGCTTCCGGGGTATCTGGTTCTTTATATAATCCCTCTTGGGGAGGAACGATTGGTAGTGTAATACTGAGTCATAACTCCAATGCCTCACTCAGGGCAGGCTCTCTATTCTTTCATAGCAATGTTAAACAGGCATACTTTGGGAACACAATTAAAAAATTTTTTTGAATGTTTATTTATTTTTGAGAGAGAGAGACAGAGTGTGAGCGGGGGAGGGTCAGAGGGAGACGGAGATAACAGAATCCAAAGCAGGCTCCAAGCTCCGAGCTGTCAGCACAGAACCTGACACAGGGACGTAAGTCACAAAGCACAATATCACGACCTAACCCGAAGTCGGCTGCCCAACTGACTGAGCCACTCAGGTACCCCTGGGGACACATTTTTTTTTTTTTACAGCATCTTTGCAAGGATACATGTTCCATTTTTGCAATATTATTAAATATATCTTGGGACTGAAAGAATCTTATTGGCATTTTTATGGGTATTGTGAACTTTACAGATTAACATAGGGAGAATTGACATATTTTTGATGGTAGGTTTTGCTACCCACTGGAATATTAGTTCCTAACTGGCAAGGATTTCTCTGTTGTGTTCAGTTTTGTATCTCCAAAACCTGGAACAATGCCTGGCATATAGTAAGTGCTTGGTTTTTATTGAATGAATGAATGGAATGCCTTTAGACTTGTTTTGATCTTATATTCCTCAGAAGTGTTTTAAAGTTTCTTTGTATAAATTCTACACATTTTTCTCTCTTTTAAAAAATGTTTAATTTATTTTTTTGGTTTATTTTTATTCTAGTATAGTTAGCATACAGTTTTATAATAATTTCAGGTGTACAATATAGTGATTCAGCAATTCTATACATTACTCAGTGCTCATCATTTCATGTATTTCACCTATTCCTCCACCCACCTCCCTTCTGACAACAATCATTTTGTTCTCTATATTTATTTTTGAGAGAGGGAGAGACAGAGCACGAGCAGGGGAGGGGGCAGAGAGCGAGGGGGAGACACAGAATCCGAAGCAGGCTCCAGGCTCTGAGCTGTCAGCACAGAGCCCGACGCGGGGCTGAACTCACGAACCATGAGATCATGACCTGAGCCGAAGTCCGACGACGCTCAACCGACTGAGCCATCCAGGCGCCCCCAGTTTGTTCTCTATATTTAAGAGTCTGTGTTCTTGTTTGACTTTTTGTTCTGTTCATTTGCTTCTTTTTTTTTAAAGTTTTTATTTATTTATTTTGAAAAGAGCAGGGGAAGAGCAGAGAGAGTGAGGAAGACAATCCCAAGCAGGCTCTGTGCTATTAGTGCTGAGCCCATTGTGTGGCTCAGTCTCACAAACTGTGAGAGCATGACCTGAGCTGAAATCAAGAGTTGGACTCTGAACCCACTGAGCCACCCAGACGCCCCTGTTTCGCTTCTTAAATTCCACATATGAGTGAGATCATATGGTATTTGTCCTTCCCTGATTGACTTACTTCATTTAGCATTATACCCTCTAGATCCATCCATGTTGTTGCATCTAGTATTGCCATTTTATTTTTTATTTTACTTTTAATGTTTATTTATTTTTGAGAGAGAGAGCGTGCGAGTAGAGGAGGGGCAGAGAGAGAGGTGGACAGAGGATCCGAAATGGGCTCTGCACTGAGATTAGAGAGCCCAGTGTGGGACCCCAACTCATAAACTGTTGAGATCATGACCTGAGCTGAAGTTGGATGCTCAACCAACTGAGCCACCCGAGTGCCCCTAGTATTGCCATTTTAAAAAGCACCACAGGGGCGCCTGGGTGGCGCAGTCGGTTGAGCGTCCGACTTCAGCCAGGTCACGATCTCGCGGTCCGTGAGTTCGAGCCCCTGTCAGGCTCTGGGCTGATGGCTCGGAGCCTGGAGCCTGTTTCCGATTCTGTGTCTCCCTCTCTCTCTGCCCCTCCCCCGTTCATGCTCTGTCTCTCTCTGTCCCAAAAATAAATAAAAAAAACGTTGAAAAAAAAATTAAAAAAAAAAAGCACCACAGATGATTCTTAATGTGCAGTGCTGGGCAACGTAGAGGAATTCTAATTTCTGCCCATCTCCCCACTTCCTTCATATAGAATTAATCCTTCCTTCCTTTGGCAACATATGTACCTTGTTCATATATTTTTTTAACTGCATTCCTCAGCCAATATTGTAGTTTGTTTATATGCCTGTCTTCCTCATAGACTGAGAAATTTGAAAGGACTATGTGCAACAGTCCGTCAACAGTCCAGAGAGCAATGCCTGATGTGAAGAGTGCTCAATGAATGTTGGCTAAATTAAATAACGTCTTACAGTGCACAGGTGGTCATGGAAAGATGGACAGATAGTGTGCATAAACATGCCAACACATGTTAATAATAAAATCTCTACTTATTTTTAGGTTCCCATCGTATGAATGTACTCTAAGAGATTTTTTTGTTATAAATCACAACATTACGGTGGTGTAACAATAGTTATCAAAGGCTACAGAGTTTCCTGGAATAGCTGTTCTACTCATGTGCTAAATGCGGTTTGCCCTGGTGTATGATGTAGTCATAGAAAACACTGGGATTTAGTGTCTAAAATGGACTTGGAATCTTGTTTCACCATTTATTAGTTGTGTGATCTCAGGCAGATACTTGACCTCATCAGTAAAAAGAGTATCTAAAATATCCTTTCACTCACTATTCAAATACTCACACTTATTGAGTGCTAGCTACAAATCAGCCATTGTGCTATACCAGTGGCTTTCAATTAACCTTAAGTGCACATTAGAATCATCTGGAACAAATTTTTTTTAAAGATTTTATGTTTAATCTCTACACTCAATGTGGGGCTGGAACTTACAATCCCAAGATGAAGACTTGCATGCTTTACCAACTGAGCTAGCCAGGTGCCCCTCACCTGGAAAAAATTTAAAGCTACTGGTTCCCTAAAATAAGACAGTAGGATTAATGATTGTATAGTGAAATGACCTACATTTATTTATTTAATTATTTATTTATGATCTATATATAGTAATTCCCAGGCCTCAGCCTTAGGGATCATGATTTTATTGCTTTGACACCTAGTATTGACATTTTATTTATTTATTAAAAAAATTTTTTTTAACGTTTATTTATTTTTGAGACAGAGAGAGACAGAGCATGAACGGGGGAGGGTCAGAGAGAGAGGGAGACACAGAATCTGAAACAGGCTCCAGGCTCTGAGCAGTCAGCACAGAGCCCGACGCAGGGCTCGAAATCACATACCGCAAGATCGCGACCTGAGCCGAAGTCGGACGCTTAACCGACTGAGCCACCCAGGCGCCCCAGTATTGACATTTTAAAAAGCACCAGATGATTCTAATATGCAGCCAATTGAGAAACAAGAGTGGGGACACAGAAACCAGTATAATGCAACACATCAGCCTCTATCCTCAAGAAACCATGGATTTAGACTTTACCACATACTAGGAGTGCAACCTTTTTTTTTCCCAAGTTTAATTATTTTGAGAGAAAGAGAGAGAGCATGAACAGGGGAGATGCAGAGAGAAAGAGAATGCCAAGTAGGCTCTGCACTGTCAGCACAGAGCCCCATGTGGGGCTCAAACTCACGAATCATGAGATCATGACCTGAGCCAAAATCAAGAGTCAGATGCTTAGCCAACTGAGACACCCTGGTGCCCCTGGGAGTGCAACTTTAAGCAAGACAGAAGATACCTCCTTTCCTATGTTGATATGAGAGTTGGTGTCAGGATAAATTTTGTGAAAACACTTAGTAGAGGGCACAGCCTAAGACAAGGTGCTCAACACATGTTAACAGAATTTGGCAAATGACTAATCTAGATTAGTAAGTCTCAATCTTCAGTGTGCTATGGAGTCATTTGGAGGGCCTATTAAGCCATGGCTCACTGGGTTTTACCTCCAAAATTTGATTCTGTATGTCTAAAGGCGAGTCTGATTTGTGTTTCTAACAGGTTTCCAGGTGATAGTGTTACTGTTGATCTCAGGATCACACTTGGAGAACCACTGACCTCAACTTCTGAGGACAAAAACAAACTTCCTGTTTATTAAAGCATGCTCAATGCCTAATATAGCTTCCAGCACAGACTAGAAGTGCATTTTTTTTTCAATGAATGAACCACTCCCTGCTTCAGAATAGCTGTTATTTACTGTCAACAAGAGAGCAAGAACTTTTGTTCACTATGTAGTCCCAGAACCAAGAACATGGCTTAGTACACAGCAGTGCTCAAAAAAAAAAAAAAAAAAAAAAAAAAAAAAAAAAAAAAATTAAATGAACTATTATTGAAAGGATTAAGTGAGGCCACGTATATTTTTAAAAACCCTACAAGTAGGGATGCCTGGGTGACTCTTGATAGAGGCTCAGGTCATGATCTCGCCTTCATGAGTTTGAGCCCCGCTTCCGGCTCTGTGCTGACAGTGTGGAGCCTGCTTGTGATTCTCTCTCCCTCTGCCCCTCTCCCACTCTCTCTCTCAAAATAAATAAACGTAAAAAAAAAAGTTAACTGGGGCACCCGGGTAGCTCAGTCAATTGGGTGTGGGCCTCAAAAATGTTTTTTAAATTTTATTTATTTTTGAGAGAGAGACAGAGCGCGAGCAGGGGAGGAACAGAAAGAGAAGGAGACACAGCATCCAAACCAGCCTCCAGGCTCTGAGCTGTCAGCACAGAGCCCGACGCAGGGACGCAGGGCTTGAACCCACGAACTGCGAGATCATGACCTGAGCCAAAGTCGGACGCTTAACCCACTAAGCCACCCAGGCGCCCCCGATGTGGGACTCTTGATTTCAGCTCAGGTCATGGTCTCACCATTGGTTAAGTTTGAGCCCTACATGGGGCTTTCTGCTGTCAGCACGGAGCCTGCTTCAGATCCTCTGTTCTCCCACCCTGCCACTCCCCCCCTCATGCTCTCTCAAAATAAATAAACATAAAAAAAGTTAACTAGTAATATCTGACATTTACTGAGTGATTGCTATGGTGCCAAGCAACCTGTGTGACGTGTCTAATTACATTCTCACAAGAAGCTATTAATATAAGGGCATTCAGTATTCTCTCATTTAAAAAATGAAAGAAACTAAGGCAGAGATAGTTGCCTAAGCTGGTCAGCAGCTAAGCCAGAACACGAACACATGAAGCCTGAAAGCCGAGTTAGAACTCTTTACCATAATAGTTCCGCACATCTTATGACCAGCGAAAGTCATAAGAGCAACTTCATAGACGGAAATCAATGGGGCCAGGGGTCAGCAGGAAGTGACTGCAGGATCTAGATTAGAGGTCACTAATGCGTCACTCTCAATCGCATCTCAGCTAGTGGGACCATAACGTGATCAGAACGGGGAGCGGGGTAAAAAGGCAGAAATGCACTAAAACCTGCGGAGGCTCTCAGACAGCAGCCACGACGGGAGAGGCCGTGGCGCATGCGCGGCATCCGGGTTCTTGCGCGCGCATCTACTGCAGACGTGGCAGAAGGAGTGTCCGGCCCTGGAGCGTGGGGGAGGAGCTTCCGGGGGCGACGCTCAGGCCCCCTCGGAACCGGAAGTTGGGCCTGGGATCCTTGACGTTAGGAACGAAGTCGAACCTGGATCTGGAGCCGGGTGAGGAGTGGCATCGGGAGGTTGGTGGGTAGGACAGCAGGGGAGAAGCCGGGGTATCACTGGCCTGATCGGGGTCCCGTCCGAGAAGGAAGGGAGGAGCCTGGGGGCGGGGCACGGAGAGAGACCCTCACCTCACGCATCCACAATCCTGAATCAGTCCTAGACCCTCCCTTCTCTCCTCCCGGCCCAGATTCCGGCTCCCGCTTCCTGCCCCAAGCCTGTTGAAGGGCGCGAGACTCTCGATCTCCATGCTTAATGGACCAGCCCTCTCGTCGTGGCCCGAGAAGCTAGCTTGACTTCTTGGTCTTGATTCCCGGCGCTCCCAGCCTCCACAGCTCGACTACCTTCAGAGTTCTAGGAAGCTTGCCCCGCCCCCTGGGTTGTCACCCTCGGCTGTCTACCCAGAATGAAGTCCAGACTTGAGCCTTACTCCAAACTCTTGGGTGTGAGATTATTTCCTGGCGAAGAAGCTCCTTTCCTCCGCTCCCCGCCCCCACACTGATTTAGGAAGATACAGGGGCAGGGGACATCTGTCAAGCTTAGTGTTTGTGACCTGTGCAAGGTTTAGGATTTGGAAGAACAGCTCCTGAGATGGGTTTAAGATTAAAGAATTCTAGTCCAGGAGCAGCTCAGCTTTTCTGTTATCAAGATGACCCTCTTTAGCAAATGGGAGAGGCCCATTGTTCCACTACAGCATCTGTGAACTCTCCTGCTTCCTGTGCCCCATCTGTGTATAGGGTAGTTGAACGATAAGGCGTTCAGATGTGATCAGATAGTCTTGTTCTTGGAAGGACCCCGGAAAGGCTCTCACATTCATTCCTCTGTTGCTGGGTGAGATTGTCATAATTTTAGTGGTGGCCTATATTCATGACAAACATAAGGAGAGCAGAAACGGGATAGTTGGGAGAAGTGATGGGATTTGGAATACTCCAAATCTGCTTGAAGTCCCTCTGCTTGAAGGATAGGTGAATGATCTTTTTACATGAAATCTTTGTCATTGATCCTTGAACTGTTTTCCTAGGTTGTTGTGAGAAGTTTTTGTTCCTGGCCTGCACTTACTGGTGTCTGTTACCTTGCTAGAGTTTTGGGTGTCCTTTGCATTTAATGATTTTAATGCTTTAGTTTTCAAATCCATACATTCTTTTGGTGGAAAGACTGGGGATGGAGTAGCATTTGAATTATTGCAGTTCAGCCAAAGAATTTATTTCTCTGATCAGTTACTCTAGAATTTGTCTTTTGAGAAGGAGGGAATTTAACTGATCTGTTTTGTATGTGTAGCCTGAGTGATGGAAAATGACTAGCACTTTAGAGGGTATTCAGTGTTTGTTGAATGAATGGATGCTAGGGTGAATGAATGGAAAGTGGGAACATTGTTTCATTTACTTATAATATCACAGTAGTTCATCAGTGGCAGGACTCCTTGTGTGACTAGACACTAGAAATCATACCACTGGGGAATGGAGGCTATTCCCCATTCCAATGGGGCCTATCTGAAGTTGAAATTTATACCCTCCTGGCAGTGACAAAGCATGGGGTTCACAGTAACAAATCCTTACTTTGAGGAGGTAATGTGGCTACTGGCTGGGGCAGAAAATTACAAAGATCTTGTGGTAGTATGGGAACAATTAGGCTGATAACTGCCTGATAAGGTCAGTCCTTTTTTTTATCTATACTTTCTACCCTGAATAGTTGTTCTCTCTTTAGGAAGTTGATTTTGACTAATATCTCTCTTCTCTCTCATCTATTAGGTGAGACCAAGTTGGGGATGCACTCATAATGAACGTCAACCAGTCAGCTCCACCTGTGCCGCCATTTGGGCAGCCCCAGCCTGTCTACCCAGGATATCATCAGTCTGGCTATGGTGGGCAACCAGGGTCCACAGCACCCCCAACTTCCTATGGAGCCTACAATGGCCCAGTACCAGGCTATCAGCAAACACCTCCCCCAGGTATGTTTCCAAGTTTCCTTTGAGCTTAGGAGGGGAATCAGTAGTGTTCAAGCTGGGTGGTATTGCCTTACGGAAGCTGCCTAGAGAGTTGGGATGACTGGGATTGAGGAACGTGCCTCTGGCTCTCGGTTACGAGAACTCTGTGGGCAGTCTTCCCTTCCCTGTTTTTACATAAGTTCTGCCTTAAGACATCTAATCAAGCACATCTTCCAGGTTCAGTGGCAGTTCATTTCATGTGAGTGTCATCCTGTATGTATAGCCTCAACTGGCTGCTTTGTTCACAGCTGGATGGAAAGGTTGTGGTCACTGCTCTTTCAGAGCCTGTGACCAGGATTGAATATTTCCTGTTGACCTAAAGTCTCCCTGAAATCACTTGTTCTGCATGTATATTGGTAATACCTGTCATTGGATTAATGGTTCTATTTATAAATGACCCTGGGACATGGGAAACTAATTCGTGGATAAAAAGTGTGGTGTTTGTGTGTCTAAATTTTGGTGCTTCTCATATCTTTCTGCTGATACCATTTTTTGCCTTTGCTTGAGTTTCCTCTGCTTCTTAGATGCTCTGTAATATCAGGACAATAAGAGAAGACTAATCTGCTGCCTTAGGATCAGTGTTTGCCTTTTACATTGCTTTTTCAAGAAGAGCAGCTGGTACTCTACAGACTGTCCATAAGGCTTTTTGGAAAATGGTTAACAGCAGATCTTTGGTTAGGCTAGCTGAAGAGTTAATGCCAAATGCTTTATGCATAACTTTTTAAGATAGTAAATTCCATACAAGGATATGGGAAAAAGAAGGCACCAAGAAAGCATAGGTAAGATTTGGGAAATGAATGAAGTATTACCGTTTTAATTATGATTTTGAGAAAAAAAATTGTCAAGTGGTGAGATTAGGTCTCAGGTCTTTGGAAGAGCCTTATTCTGGGTTGAGACTTTGGCTGGACAGAGTCCACCTCTGATCTGTCATGTCCTGGCTTATCAGGATGGAGTTTGGCATTGCCTCAATGGGAAGTTTTATTATTGAAAGGAAAACCTATCTGGTTCTGGGATGGCTAGTGAACAGGTTCAGATTAATTAACCTGTAGGCAGGTTCTAAATTGTCTAATTGTCTAATCTCTATTGAGTAACAGAGCAAAAGAAAAACAATTGTTTGAACAGGGGTCAGCAACATTTCCAAAATGATGTGCCGAGTAACTAATTCCCTGCATTTCATGTGGGAAGGATGGTTGGGGATAGTATTCAGAAAGGATGGTCGGGGGTAGTAGAAATAGCTTTGATAGGAGCTCTGAGGAGCAAAAGGGCTGGGGTACAGCTTTTGTGAAGACAAAGGTGGCACCACTAGTGAGATGGCAAGTCAGCTGTCCTGACTGAACCACTGGGCAGAGTCTCCAACCTGAGATTACTTTCCTGAGCCATGTAATATTGGGAATGTCAACACTTAGAAGTGGATGGTTAGGATAAGTAGAATATACGAAAAAGAGGTTGGCAGAATAGTCTCCCCAACAGGAGCCTGTCTTTACAAATTAGTTCAGTTTATTACTTGATCACCTTCTGTACTACCTTTCTCATATGTTCAAAGTTTCTGAGTTCTGGAGTAGGATCTTTTCCTTAAAAGAGTTGACTTTTTGGGGCACCTGGCTGACTCAGTCAGTGGAGCATGCGACTCTTGATCTTGAGGTTGTGACTTTGAGCCCCATGTTGGGTGTAGAGATTACTTAAAAATAAAATCTTTTTTTTTTTTTTTTTTTTTTTTTTTTAAAGAGTTGACTTTTTGTCTAGGCTAAGAACATTAGACTGTCCTGGATTGTATGAAAGTGTATGGTGATTGCAGGAAGCCCTTATGTTCTTGTGGCTCTAGTTACAGCTTCACGTATAGTATATCTGTCTAGAAGAGTGGAGACTCTCTGACTGGGCGTCCATGTTCAGAATCTGCTGTAGCTGGAGTTGCATGTTCATGGTATCCTTTTGATATCAAAGCTGTGGCACTGGGCCAGTGAAGCTCTGAGCTTATTAATTCTTGCTTTATATTCCTTGCTCAGGGTGGAGAAGAAAGTTATTTCCCAATTGCTTAGTTTCTGTCCTTTACCCTCAGGTGTGTCAAGAGCCCCACCTTCTTCAGAGGCACCTCCAGCCTCAACAGCACAGGCCCCTTGTGGCCAGGCTGCTTATGGCCAGTTTGGCCAAGGAGATGTACAGAATGGGCCGAGCTCCACTGTTCAGATGCAGAGGTATGTATTTGGGTCAACCTAAAATCGGTCTGATGAAATTAGAAGGATTAGGAATGGATGAGGGCCTGTTTCTTTTTTCTTGACTTTCTCTTAGGTCCTTTTTTCTCTTCCCTCTACTTTTTTGTATTTTGTTTTCATTTTTCCAGATTATGGGTGCTGCTGTTGTCTATTCCATAGATCATTAACCCATCTTCGTACCTGAGTTCTTTTGTATATTCTTTCTGTGAACTTGAGTTTTTTTCTTGACTAGACATATATCTTCAATAATTGTTGCAATCATACTGAGCCTGCCCTCAGGGAGAAACAGGAAGAAAGGATCTCAGAATTATTTATGTCTCTTCTGACTTCTCCCTTTCCTCTAGATCAGGCAGTTAGTAGGACTTACTGGATAAGTTTGGGTGTGACCAGTTTTGAAAAGAAAGATACTCAAAGAAAAACCACATAAATGATAAAAACTTTGGTGGTACATGATCCAATAAACACCTGTCTTTGTATGGAAGTCCATTAAGGGAAGGCAAGTCATCTCTGTTGGACTATTGTTTGTTTTTTGGTAAACAAAGGATAAAGTATAACTGTGAGTAGGGTGTGTGGTAATGGAAGAGTCACTTTCTGACATTTTTATTGGGTGTCCAGAATATACATTTTTAGCATCAGATGTTAGCATCGGAAAGACCCTGGGAAGTGCTCCCTAATCTTGTGTGTTAGAAAACACTGAGAAGCAGTATAAGAAATTCATTCATTCATTCAGCCACTCAAAAATATTTATTTTGTATTATTATGTGTTGGATGTTGTTCTACAGGTTGGAGATAAAGCAGCAAACAAAACAGATCGAATCTCTGCCCTGGTGGAATTTATAGTCTAGTGGAGTACACAGAAGATAACAAGTAGACAAATATAAATAAGAAATAAAACAGAGTAGGGATATACAGAATGTCTGGTGAGGAGGTAGGGAGCTGTTTTAAATACATTGGTCAAGGAGAGCCTCCCTGAAGTGCTGTTTGAAACTTCCGTGAAATGACTCAGGGAGCTATCCAAAGATCTGGGAGAAGAATGTCTTGGATAGAGGAAACAAGTGTAAAGGCTCTGATGGAGAAATTAACTTAGTGGGTGTGAGAAAGAGCAAGAATGCCACCGTGACTAGAGCAGAATGGAGTGTGGAGGAGATAAGGTAGAAATATAGTCAAGAGCCGTATCATGTAGTGCTTTGTAAGTCATAGTAGGAAGTATAAATTTGATTTTAGTTGGAGTGAGAAGCCATTGGAGAGTTTTAAGCTGGGGAGAAACACATTTACATTTATTTGTTTGTTTATGCAATAGATCTTTTCATTATAATATAAAACACATACAGAAAAATCCATACAGAACAAATGTATGGCTTAGGAAATTATTGTAAAGTGAATACCCTTGTAACTACAACCCAGATGAAGAAATAGAAGAACTCTGCCACATGCCCCAAAAGCCCCTTCCACGTGCCTCAATTCAGTCATAACTCTCTCCTTTTTTTTTTATTTTTTTATTTAAAAAAAAAAATTTTTTTTTAACGTTTATTTATTTTTTTGGGACAGAGAGAGACAGAGCATGAACGGGGGAGGGGCAGAGAGAGAGGGAGGCACAGAATCAGAAACAGGGTCCAGGCTCTGAGCCATCAGCCCAGAGCCCGAGTCATAACTCTCTCCTTATCCTCATGAGTAATGATTATCTTCTTATAGTAACCACTTTGTTGTGTTTTTTAAAATAGTTTACACCCAAATGTACATCCCTAGATACCACAGTTTAGTTTTGCCTGTTTAAAAAACCAAAAAACAATTTGATGTGTCTTTAAGTTGATAGGTTCTCTTTCTTTCTTTCTTTTCTTTCTTTCTTTCTTTCTTTCTTTCTTTCTTTCTTTCTTTCTTTCTTTCTTAGAGAAAGAGCAAGCGAGGGAGGGGCAAAGAGAGAGGGAGATAGAGAATCCCAAGACTTGGGGCTCAATCTCACAAACCGTGAGATCATGATCAAAGCCGAGATCAAGAGTCAGATGCTTAACTGACTGAGCCACCCAGGCACCCGCCATCCTCCATCTCTTTCTTTTCTTTCTGTTTATCTGTTGAAGAACTGAAGCCAATTGACCTGAAGAGTTTCCCACAGTCTTGATTCTTCTGGTTCCAAATTCATATTACAGTTCAACATGTTCCTCTTTTCTCTGTATTCTCTGCAAATTGGCAGCTGGATCCAGAGACTTGCTTTCTTAATATCTTGTCTTTTTTTTGTAATGTTAGCAGTTGTTGGAGCTTAATACATATGTATATTAATTCCTTGGGTTTTCAAAATGGTGATACTTTTGAATTCTTTTGTTTTTCATTTAATTGTTTGAATACTGTTACAGTTTTCCTCTTGTGTTGTTTGGTTACTTGTGCAGCTCTTATAGGTTAAATGCTTGCTTCTTTACCTTTATTTCCAAGTTTATAAGGGAATGAATTGGTCCTTTGTTACCTACTGAAGGTGACCTCTTCTTTTTTAATGTTATTTCGAATTTACAAATTTAAACATACATATTTTTATTTATTTAAAATGTTTATTCATTTTTGAGAGAGAGAGAGAGTAGGGGAGGGACAGAGAGAGGGGGGGACCAAGGATCTGAAGCAGGCTCTGTGCTGACAGCAGCCCTGTGCGAGCCCTATGCTGGGCTCAAACTCGTGAACCATGAGATCGTGACCTGAGCCGAAGTTGGACGCTTAACCAACTGAGCCACCTAGATGCTCCTAAACATATATATATTTTAAAGTTTTTATTTATTTATTTTGAGGGAGAGAGTGAGGAAGACAAAGAATCCCAAGCAGGCTCCATGCTGTCAGCCAGAGCTGAACACGGGGCTCTATCACACAAAACATGACATCATACCTGAGCTGAAATCAAGAGTGAGATGTTTAACCAACCAAGCCACCCAGGCACCCTGAATTTAAACAAATTTGATGGGTTTTGGGGCACTTGGGTGGTTCAGTCGGTTAAGCATCCCGACTTCAGCTCAGGTCATGATCTTGCATTCATGAGTTCTGCACTGGTGGCACAGAGCCTGCTTGGGATTCTCTCTCTCTCTCTCTCTCTCTCTCTGCCACTCCCCACTCAGGTTCTTTCTCTCTCTCTGTTTTTCTCAAAATAAACTTTAAAAAAAACATATTTGATGGGTTTCAATCCACTGCAATTATCATCATTATTGAAGTTTAGAGTGTTCCATCTTTGACCAATGGGAGCTTCTTCAAGTTGACTCCTGAGTACTTCTGACATGGCCCTAGTAGTCTTTGAGAATGATAAGATGTCTTAGGATTGTCTTACACATTTTAAGCCCCAGACCAGGAATTAGGCATTTTCCCAAGAAATCCTTTATTTTGGTGGTGATAAATGACATTTTGTGGCCGTAATCTGGGCACTAGGCACGTTGACTGATTGGTCACTCCTGGGCCTTTACAGTAAGCATAGCTAGGAAACACATATCTACATATCTATAGATATCTACATATACATGTTTAAATTTGTACTTCCAATTCAAGACTACAGAGCCTTTACTTAACCTATTATACCTGTATCTCTTCTTTTTCTTAAGGCTATGGGGATGATGGAATTAGAATACTGAAATATGCCATAATTTCTCATTTACTTTATCCCTTATTGTACACAGCAGTCTCAGTACAACAATACTAACACTATCACAAATGTGATTACTAAAAACAGTATCTTTTTAAAATTTTGCATATAGTCTCCTCATTCTGTAATAATTTAAAAACATATACTATATATATCTATACTAGATATATATACATATACGTCTTTCTTTCAAAAATAAAAATAAACATCAAAAAAAATTTTTTAATTGGATTCTGGTGATGGTTGCACAGCTCTAAATTTACAAAAAATCGTTGAATTGTACACTTAAAAGGAATGAATTTAATGGTATACAAATTGTGTTTCAAAGCTTTTTTATTTTTATTATCATTATTTTTTTAATGTTTATTTATTTTTGAGAGAGAGAGAGAGAGAGAGAGAGAGCGAGCATGAGAGGGGGAGGGGCAGAGAGAGAGGGAGACACAGAATCTGAAGCGGGCTCCAGGCTCTGAGCTGTCAGCACAGAGCCCGATGGGGGGCTCACACTCACGAATCATGAGATCATGACCTGAGGTGAAGTTGGACGCTCAACCTACTGAGCCACCCAGGTGCCCCATGTCAAAGTTTTTTTATTTTATTTTATTAAAAAAAATTTTTTTTAATGTTTATTTATTTTTGAGAGAGACAGAGACAGAATGCAAGTCGGTTGGGGCAGAGAGAGAGGGAGACACAGAATCTGAAGCAGGCTCCAGGCTCCGAGCTGTCAGCACAGAGCCTGACGCGGGGCTCTAACTCACAAGCTGTGAGATCATGACCTGAGCTGAAGTCGGACGCTCAACCGACTGAGCCACCCAGGTACCCCTTTCAAAGCTTTTTTTTTTTTTTTAATTTTTTTTTTTAATGTCTATTTATTTTTGAGACAGAGAGAGACAGAGCATGAACGAGGGAGGGTCAGAGAGAGAGGGAGACACAGAATCTGAAGCAGGCTCCAGGCTCTGAGCTGTCAGCACAGAGCCTGACGCGGGGCTCGAACTCAAGGACTGTGAGATCATGACCTGAGCCGGAGTCGGCCGCTTAACTGACTGAGCCACCCAGGCGCCCCTCAAAGCTTTTTTAAAAAATGTCATCTTGGGTGGCGATATCATTGGAGTATCTTTCAGAAGCAAATGTGAAACAACCACACTCCCTCAACCCAGGCTGTAAAGGATTCTCAGAGAGAAAAAAAAAAAAAAATTGATTAGACTAAATAGAGACTATTAAAAGAGAGCAGATAGTAGACTAGTGCCTTGAAAGGACTAAGGGAATGCAATTGTCAATGTAGAATTATGTACCTGGCTAAGAGAGAGTACAAATACAGATATTTACAAACTGACTGAGAGTTTACCATGTATCGACCTTGGTTGAGAAAATTATCAAGGGATAGACTAAGGAAAGAAAGGAAAATTAACCCAGAAAGAAGAATCTTTAAAGAGAAAGGGAATAGGAACTAAAGACATGGAGATAGAATATAGACCAATTCTTTTGTAATGCTTGGCTAAAGAAGGAGCAAAAGCTTGAGGGAGGTCTGAGGTTTTAGGGCAATTTTATTTGATTGCATTTTTGAAGACAACTTAATTGAGATATAATTCACATATCATGTAGTTCATCCATTTAAAGTGTACAATTCAGAGGCATCTGGGTGGCTCAGTCAGTTGAGCGTCTGACTCTTGATTTCAGCTGAGGTCATGATCTCACAGTTTGTGAGTTTGAATCCCCACATCAGGCTATGCTCACAGCGTGGAGCCTGCTTGGGATTCTCTGACTCCCTCTCTCTCTCTCTGCCCCTCCCCGCTTGTGCTCTCTCTCTCTCAAAAATAAATAAACTTAATAAAAAATAAAGTGTACAGTTGAATGGCTTTTAATATATTCGCAGATAATGTGCAACCATTACAATTTAGAATATTTTCATCACCTCAAGAAAAAACACCATATCCTTTAGCTCAGTAGCTACCATTATTTAGCTATTTCTTCAGTCCCCCACTCTCTCAACCTTAAGCAACCATTACAGTAGTCTCCCTTTCTGCAATCCAGAAGCAGATGATCCTCTTTCTGACATACTGTCAGAGGGTCAATAGTAGCTCAATACTTCTTCACAATGCCTACATCATTCACTTCACTTCATCTCATCGCGTAGGGACTTTATCATCTCACATCATCACAAGTAGTGTGAGTACAATATAAGATATTTTGAAAAAGAGAGGAAACATATTAAAAAGCTATCCAACCTCATAAATAATGAGAAAAGTACAAATCAAAAGCCGTAACAAGATTCTATTCTATTATGTATCCATCAAAGTGGCAAAATTAAAAAGTGTGAGAGTCCCAAATATTGCTGGACTATCAGAATAACAGGAACTCTTTATCCACCGGTGATCGGATGCAAATTAGAACAACTACTTTGGGAAAATAGCTTGGAATTATTTGTTAAAATTAAAGATAACAGGGTACCTGGGTGGCTCAGTTGGTTGAGTGACTTCAGCCCAGGTCATGATCTCACAGTGTGTGAGTTTGAGCCCTGCATTGGGCTTTCTGCTGTCAGAATGGAGCCCACTTGGGATCCTCTGTCCCCCTTTCTCTCTGTACCTCCCCCACTTGTGCTCGCTTGCTCTCTCTCTGTCTCTCAAAAATAAACATTAAAAAAAAAATAAAGATATACATACCTTATGACCCAGCAACTCATTCATAGATACATGCCTTAGAAAAATTCATGTATATATATATATATATATATATATATGAAAAATTCATGTATATAAACAGATATATGAGTGTTCATAGCAACATTGTTTGTAATATTAAAAAATTAGAAAAACCTAGAGATCTACATTAAAATACTTAAGTAAATCATGGCATATTAATTTAGCAGACTAACATTTAGTGATGAAAGGAAATGCTACATGCAACAGCATAGATGAATTTCATAATCATGGTTGAACAAAAGGAGGAAAACTCAAGGAGTATATGTGAAGTGATTCTGTTTACAAAAGTGTAAAAAAGTGACAGAACTGGTACCTGGGTGGCTCAGTTGGTTGAGCGTCCAACTCTTGATTTTGGCTCAGGTCATGATCTTGCTGTTTGTGAGATTGAGCCCCATATTGGGCTCTGTGCTGACAGTGTGGAGCCTACTTGGGATTCTCTCTCTCTCTCTCTCTCTCTCTCTCTCTCTCTCTCTCTCTCTCCCTGTCTCCCCACCACCCCCACCCCCCACTTGTGCTCCATCTCAAAATAAATAAAATATTTTTTTAAAAAGTGACAGAACTGAACTATGTTGTTTTAAAGACAAGGGAATGATTATTAGGAAGTTAGGAAAGTGGTTACCTCTGGGAGAAGAGAGAGGGCTGTGATGGAGGGGAGGAGCACTGGGCCTTTGGGTGCTAATGTATTCTATTTCTTGACCTGGTTTTTAGTTACATTGGTATTTGTATTATAATTATTCAACAGTAAATACTTGTTTTATGTTTTTTTTTTTTTCTATTTATGTTACACTTCATAATTAAACAGTAAAGTACATTGAACTAAGATCAGGTCTGGGCTCTAGTTCTAGCCTAGTTTGCCACTTACACTCTTCATGTCTTACTTTTCTATCTGCTGTGTCCTCATTTTGCTGTGAGGATTACATTAAATAAAGCACTTAGAGATGCTTTATAAGTTGTAACGCTACTTAGAGATAAGGTGGTATTATTACTCAGGCATGTGATGGAATAACATTGGGTAGTTGATAGTATTATCCATATTAATGGAGTAGTAACCATGAAATATAATTATTCTGACAAGGATTTATGGGCTTAGGCTATGGAGCTAACAGTATGTTTGGTGCTATGGAAGACAAAAAATGCAGAGCCCAACAAAGGACAACAAATGCAGAGCTGCTCTCTCAGGGAGATAAGGTTCACTAGCACAACACTCAGAAAATAGTAATTGAATGAATGAATGAAAGAAAAGTGTTAAACTACAAGACTAATATAATAAATATATTATATTTATTATACAAAATATAATAAAGTACAAGTTGTTTAGTAGAGAAAATAAGCAGGAAGAATAAATCAGAATTTAAGTGTAACTGATTATTGTTGTGAAGAGTTTGATTCACTCTTGAAATCTCATATGGAGCTTTTATGTATAATCTATGTTGTAGATTTCTGCAGTAATATCAACATAAAACACCACTTTAAATTTTTTTTTTTTCAACGTTTATTTATTTTTGGGACAGAGAGAGACAGAGCATGAACGGGGGAGGGGCAGAGAGAGAGGGAGACACAGAATCGGAAACAGGCTCCAGGCTCTGAGCCATCAGCCCAGAGCCTGACGCGGGGCTCGAACTCACGGACCGCGAGATCGTGACCTGGCTGAAGTCGGACGCTTAACCGACTGCGCCACCCAGGCGCCCCAAAACACCACTTTAGTTACTAGTTGATATGCAATGCTACTGGAATGATTTTGTATTTATATTATATATATTTTTTTTTAATTTTTTTTTTCCAACATTTATTTATTTTTGGGACAGAGAGAGACAGAGCATGAACGGGGGAGGGGCAGAGAGGGAGGGAGACACAGAATCGGAAACAGGCTCCAGGCTCTGAGCCATCAGCCCAGAGCCCAACGCGGGGCTCGAACTCACGGACCGCGAGATCGTGACCTGGCTGAAGTCGGACGCTCAACCGACTGCGCCACCCAGGCGCCCCTGTATTTATATTTTAATGTGCCATCTGATACCATGGGAATGTCCAGTGTTGCTATCCAAGTAATGAGGCTTTGCTAGATAAACCTGGCTAGAAGGCTCTCTGGTTTGTGTCCTGTTTTCCTGGTCCCTTTCTGGTAGAGCTGGCATCATCTTTCTGATTAGTACAGAATGTCAAACTAAGATGACTTACTCTGCTCTTAACACCTTTAGCCAGGATAAAGTAATAAGTACTTTGATTGTTTAACTCTGTTGAGTCAGAGGAGGTGATAATCTAACTAGTAGAATAAATAATACCTGATCTGAGGGTGCTTGGCATATGTTTGTGGAGTGAACCTAATGGAAAACAAGATTTTCCATGAATAATCATAGTGTGGATCATCAGGAATGTAATACATCTACAAATATACAAAAACATGAAGCCATAAAAGAGCCCAGGATGACAGGAAGATGCTGTAGAACAGTATAGTTTCCTGTATGATGTGGAGCTCCTGCCAACTTTGAAGGGTCTCCTAGCCTACTTGTTACCTCTGCCTTCCTTGTATTTACAGGTTCCCTGGGTCTCAGCCATTTGGGTCAGTCCCATTGGCCCCTGTGGTCAGCCAGCCAGCTGTGCTTCAGCCCTTTGGCCCTCCCCCGACAAGTGCACAGGTGACTGCTCAGCTGGCAGGAATGCAGATCAGTGGTGCTGTGGCTCCAGCCCTTCCCCCTGTGGGGCTGGGCTATGGTGAGTACTGATGACCCCAGGATTGTTATTTTCCCCTTCTTTTTAAATATATATATTTTTAATGTTTATTTATTTTTGAGAGAGAGAGACAGAGTGTGAGTGGGAAGGGGCAGACAGAGAGGGAGACACAGAATCCAAAGCAGGCTCCAGGCCCCGAGCTGTCAGCACAGCCTGATTTTGGGGCTTGAACTCACAAACCGTGAGATCATGAGCTGAGCCAAAGTTGGACACTTAACTGACAGCCACTCAGGTGCCCCTACCTTCCCCTTCTTTTTAAAAGCATCAGACTCTGGTGTATACCCGAATCCCTTTTATTTCTTGTGCTTCTGAGGGCCAGCTGATAGGAATGGTCATTCCTGCCCCTCTCATGTGGAAAGGGGAAGGCAAAATGACTAGGGTTCTGACTGTATCTCTTCTACTTCTCAGGCCCACCAACATCGCTGGCCTCAGCCTCAGGAAGTTTCCCCAACTCTGGTCTGTATGGCTCCTATCCTCAGGGCCAGGCTCCTCCCCTTAGCCAGGGCCAGGGTCATCTTGGGGCCCAGCCTCCCCAGCGATCTGCCCCACCACAGGCCTCCAGCTTCACATCCCCAGCTTCAGGGGGTCCTCGGATGCCTTCGATGACTGGTCCACTCCTGCCTGGACAGGGTTTTGGGGGGCCCTCTGTGAGCCAGCCCAACCATGTGTCCTCACCTCCTCCTCAAGCTCTGCCTCCTGGCAGCCAGATGACTGGGCCCCCAGGACCACCACCACCTATGCACTCCTCCCAGCAGCCAGGCTATCAGCTGCAACAAAATGGTAAGTTTTTCCCAAGGTCTGTCTAGAAGCCAAAGGCTTCAACTATTCAGGTGTTTTTGTTTGTTTAATATTGCTTGCTAAGTGGTGAACTAGATGGGTAGCTTCAGGGTATTATTACTAGGATGCAGGATTTATAAGACATTCTTTTTTCTTTTAGTTCAGATAGTGTGGTCTTTCTCTGAATGTTCATTACCTCTATACTTATAGGAGTCTAGTCATTTCCCTGAGGCCTTAAGAAGACATCAGGGATTTTGAATTTATCAACCTGTGCCCTTGTCTTTCAGGTTCCTTTGGACCAGCCAGGGGCCCTCAGCCCAATTATGGAAGTCCCTACCCAGGAGCATCCACTTTTGGCAGTCAGCCTGGGCCTCCTCAACCACTGCCTCCTAAGCGCCTGGATCCTGATGCCATCCCAAGCCCTGTAAGTAGATACTTATGTGGTCCTAGGGAAGGAGTTTGTGGCTGCCAGATAAGTGAGTCAACCTAGATGAGATGTTTGCCTAGCGTTTTCTGATTATTTTCCCTTTTCATTTATCTTCTGTTAGGTATAGAACCTAGATGTAATTTTTGACTCTTTGAACTGGAACTTGAGGCCCCAGAAATCTTTTGGGGGCACTTTTACTCTATAGCTGGGCAGGGAAGAAAGCAAAGCTAAGAGTGATCAGCAGTGTCAGTAGACAGCTGGGTTGAGTACTGCCTTCTGTCACTATTGGACATAGCATGGTAACCTCTACCCTTCTGTGGAGTAGTAGCTGGGTCCAGGTCTTGTCCTTTTAGATTTAGTAGGATAGCAGTCTTCTTAATGGGTAGATCTGGTAGGAATTCTCTGATGGTAGGTGTTAAGAGAAGGAAAGCCTCATTGGTTTCTCTGTGTCCCTAGTTGGACAGTGTTTTAGGAAGAAACCTCCAGTACTTTTGTTGGCTAGAATCCTGCTGTGTGGATGGGGGAAAAGTGATCTACAGTTTATAAGGGCAATGTGGGGAAGCTGCTTCTCCCAGGAGGGGGGTGAATTTCACTCTTACAGCCATCATCAGAATCCTTAGGGCTTCCTTATCCTACTTGGAATAGAGGCTGGGACTGTACTCCCAAGTGGGGGCTATTTTATAGTTCTGTCTGCAACATTTGCTATGTCAGTTACCTCACCATGCTTAGCCATTGTCATATTCCATTCTGTTCTCTTTCCTCTTCCTTTGGGGAATTACCATGGTGAAGGACCATTTTGGCTAAGAGCGACCCTAGAGGATTAAGCAGCCCCTCCTTTTCATCTCCTTCAGGGAGAAGTAGAATCTGGGTTGGATGTGAGGAAAGGCTTCTTTAAGCATAAGCACGGTCCTTAGATGGGAGTTTGGCCTTTTGGGGGGAACATCCCTCTTCTTCCTTCTTAAGATTTCTCCCATTCAGCCCCTCTCTCTAAAACTTGCTTCCTATTTGCCACTTTATCTTTCTACATCATAGTCTGAGCCATTACAGCCTCTGTGTTGGGCCAGAGAGCCCTGGAATTTCTGACCTAGAGGGGGCCTGATTTCAGCAGTATGAGCTGGGCTCCAGCTATTCATGTCTAATTCATCAGGGTCAAGAGAAGTAACATCTGCTTCTTGTTCTTTTGTCTCCCTCCCTGTATTCCCCTGCTGCCTTTATTATTAAAACACTAAAAGCAACTCAATGAGCTGCCTCCTCAGCAGAAAACCAGGCACAGAATAGACCCCGATGCCATTCCTAGTCCAGTAAGTGCAGGGGGTGGTGTGTGTGTGCGTGTCATCCCTGTGTTAATGCCACCCATGCATGCCTGTGACCTCATCTTCACCTCATCCACCATGTCCATCCCTCTCCACCCTCTTCCCTTAGTCCTTCTAGACCCTCGCTTTTACAAACCAGAAGGATGTGCATGTCTCAAGTCACCATGTAATGAAATAACAAGCTGTTTGGCAGTGCCTTGAGTATGGGGTGGTAGAAGACCAGGCTGTAAGGTGGCATGTTAAGCTTTGGTTTTAGTTCTGCTGGGTCCTCCAGGAGCCTGCATGTGACATTTGAAGGAACAGGACAAAGTTGAGTAGTAGGTCCTTCCCCTTTGGGACTGATATGTCTACAGCTTGTGGAAAAACTTTGGGTAGGTGACTACTAATGTAAAAGTCTGGGATACTGGTATTTCTCACAGGGGAAGAGACTACTGGTTTGGGAAAGTGTGGGCCACTTTCTCATCTGGAGAGTCTATTTGACTCTGATATATTTCTAAGCTTCAACTCTTTCTCCTATGTAATATGGAGTCTTATTCTCCCTTTACTTTTTCTGGTTTTACAAACCATCTTGAAGTACTGACCAAAGGTCATCAGCCTACACAAAGATCTGATTACCAGCTTTGCAAAATCTTTTTTTTTTTTTCCTTTCCTTTGCTGGATCTGTCAAAATGTGGGGGACTGAGGATTGGGCTTGTAAGGATTGGGTACTTAATCCTCTTCTCCCATATTTACACACGGATGCTTACCTGAAAATAAGGCAGCATCTGCTTCCTCACCTTACCTGTTCATTTCTGTTTAATCCTCTCCTCACCCTGTCCCTTCTACTTTCATTGAGTGTAGAGTCATTCCAGGTAGATTTCATTTTTACATGGTTATCGTTGTCTGTTTTCCTGCTCTGACTCAGAATGTGTCTTGGTGAGAGGAGTGGGGGGGGGGGCATGTAATGTGGGAGGGAAGTGAAATCTGATATATTTGAAGGTTTGTGATGAGAGCTGGAACTTTCCTGGAGTGGGGGGAATAATGGGGTGGTCACCACTGATTGGGGGTCAGGGCAATTCATAAAGAAGCCCTTTCTCAGTGTTGACTGTACAGCATCTTGCTACTGATTATAGAGCGGAAGATTGGCATTGTAGCATTTTATGTGATCTCCAGAACGAGAGCAGGCCTGGTGCATGAAGTGTTCTTAGCAAATTACTAGTTTCTGTGCAGTAGCTCTAGACTTTCTTTCTCCTGGTTTTCTAGGACCTGGTACTTCCCTTTCTTGTGTCACCCTCACTCATTTCATTTCTTCTCTACAGATTCAGGTTATTGAGGATGACAGGAACAACCGGGGTTCAGAGCCATTTGTTACTGGAGTACGGGGCCAGGTGCCACCCTTAGTCACCACCAACTTCCTGGTGAAAGACCAAGGTAAGAAGGGTATTAATTCCTTCCTGTGAGCGCCTTTTCTCCAAGATTATCAGCTTATGGATAGGGCTTCTGTTAGTCTTTAATCAGAGACCAGTCCCTCTAGGGGAAAAGCCGCCATCAGCTCTAGCATATGTCGGGGTGATGAGGTGGATCAGCAATGGAGAGCTGGTGTCTAGAGGGATTCTGTGATCTGACTTAGGTTTTCTACCTCCTACTTCAGGGAATGCAAGTCCCCGATACATCCGATGCACATCCTATAATATCCCTTGCACATCTGACATGGCTAAACAAGCCCAGGTGCCTCTAGCAGCTGTCATCAAGCCACTGGCAAGGCTGCCACCAGAGGAGGTGAGTCAGGGAAGGGACTGGAGTATAATGAAAGGGAGGAAGAGAGGGGGGAGGAAAAGAGGGGGCATAAGACTTCTTCCTGAAAGTGATTCTAGCAGTCACAATGAAAGAAGTCCTGGTTGGGCAGGAAGGGAGAGTACCTCAATAGCTTTCTACCCAAGGGCCCATGCCTGATGGGTGTGGTTGTGATGAGAGTAAAAGCCCAAGAAGTTGTTGGGTGGGAGCATGGTCCATATGGGAAACAAACTGAAAAGAGGCAGGGCCAACTTGTAGGGGAGGAGACAGCTGAATGCAGAAGCCTTACGGTCATCTCCAGATGATTACAGGTACATCATTCTACTTTTATTCTATACTGTCCTAACATCCCTGGTGAGTTAGGGAATGTTAGGAAATCATATAAGGGAAAAAGGTAGATCAGGGTCCAATAGTCCTTCTCTTATCTGGCTTGGGCCCTGATTTTTCACCTCAATACCTGAAATCAGCAAGAAAAGAGAGAGAGAGAACTTGTCAGCTGCTCTGCCAGGCTTTGGCGGGAAAGTCTGTTTATGCCTGGCTTAATGAATTTAGAGTGGATTTCTCTATAACTGGCTCACTTTACATCTTGCCTCTCTGTCTTGCACTGTGTTTTTCTCTTTCTCTCTGGATCTCAGTGGGGATGGTTAGACATTTAGCTGCTGGTCTCTTATCTGTAGCACGGCATCTAGTTGAGACAATGGTAGATGTCACAGATATCCAGGGATGGGGAGGATCAGTGTCATAAATACCTGGTTGGGGAAGGAAGCAGAATCAAGATCCCTAGGGCAAGAGTGAAGAGAATTGAAGATAGGGCCTGAAACGAGAATCCTAGGGAATCTTTGGCTTTCTCCTTATATGCTTATAGCAGCCCCTGATTTGTTAGGGCCACTTTCACAGTTCTCTTTCAAGAAGGGGAATTGTGGAGATGAGGAGTAAGAAGAGGGGACTATAGAATTTGAACTCTTAGGGACATTCCTGTGCCTGGTACCCTCATTGTTTGTCTTCATTCCCTTTCACTGTATTCCCTCCTCAGGCAAGGTATCTCAACCATGCCCTTCTCCCCTCCAGGTTGTTCTTCTTCATCTACTGCCACATGTCTCAACCCGCTGTAGCTTTCCTTTGTCTGAGCCCCTCCCCTTTGCTCCTTAGGCTTCACCGTATGTCGTGGACCATGGGGAATCTGGCCCTTTGCGCTGCAATCGCTGCAAAGCATATATGTGCCCCTTCATGCAATTCATTGAGGGAGGGAGGCGCTTCCAGTGCTGCTTTTGCAGTTGTATCAATGATGGTATGTTCACAGAGGCTGGGATTGGGGGGGGGGGGTGTTCTGAATTGCATCTTCATTATTCTCTTTCTAGTTAGATAGGTAAGGTTCCCTTATTCAGGAACTGTGGAAGTAGGGCACATATGGGGATGTGGGGTGGTAGAGTGAGCTTAGCCAGTGCAAGACTACTAAGATTGAGAGTGGACATTTGAGTAATATTCTGACGTACTCCCCACAGTTCCCCCCCAGTATTTTCAACATCTGGATCATACCGGCAAACGTGTGGATGCTTATGACCGTCCTGAGCTATCATTGGGCTCTTATGAATTCTTGGCCACTGTAGATTACTGCAAGGTAAGAGAAAGTAGCATGGGGAGGAGAAGTGGGTGGAAGACAGTGAGACAGCTGAGAATTGCTGTGTTCATTTTCCTCACCCTTTCATTGTCCCCTCTGATATTGACTTCTCTGTAGTCAACTAGCCTGCTTACCAATGCCCTTCTCTCCCCAACATTTCCTTCCTTTGCAGAACAATAAGTTTCCCAGCCCTCCTGCCTTTATCTTCATGATTGATGTCTCCTACAATGCCATCAGAAGTGGTCTTGTTAGGCTCCTCTGTGAGGAGCTCAAGTCACTGTTAGATTTTCTACCTAGGTGAGACTTATGGAGCCAGGGTTCTTTTTTTGGATAATCACTGGGGTGGGGGTGGGTTCTGATTGACTCAGTAGGTGGAGAAGGTGGCCAAGTGTGGGTAACAATGTTACCTTCTACAGGGAGGGTGGAGCAGAAGAGTCAGCAATCCGTGTTGGCTTTGTCACCTATAATAAGGTGCTCCACTTCTACAATGTGAAAAGCTCATTGGCCCAGCCACAGATGATGGTTGTATCTGATGTGGCTGACATGTTTGTGCCACTGCTGGATGGCTTCCTGGTCAATGTCAGTGAGTCTCGGGCAGTCATCACCAGGTAAGAGCCAGATTGTGGGGATAAAGTGGGAATGGGGTAGAGACAATCAGAGAAAGTCAGTCGAGCAGAGGGGTCAGCAGATGGACAGGGACTGTGCCTCAGGAGCTTTCAGTCTGGGGTGGGGGGAACATGATTCTTCAGTGAATTGAGGGCTAAGGCATTGAATCTGGATAGCAATTTTGATTGCCTCCCATCATCTATCTTTTCAGCTTATTGGACCAGATTCCTGAAATGTTTGCAGACACAAGAGAGACAGAGACAGTATTTGCTCCAGTTATCCAGGCTGGGATGGAGGCTCTAAAGGTAAGGCTAGAACCCTGGCAACTTCTCCGCCTCACTTTCTTCTGACCATCTTACTCCCTGGGATATAACTTTCTTTAGTGATTGATGACTGCCCAATGAGTCAGCGTATCTGACATAATTGGCACCAAATAAATGATGAGGGAAGGGATGAATGAATAGCTGAATAAAGGAAAGAATGAACAAGTAGTCCTCTCTTTCCTAGGCTGCTGAGTGTGCAGGGAAGCTGTTTCTGTTCCACACCTCCCTGCCCATTGCAGAGGCCCCAGGGAAACTGAAGAACAGAGACGACAGGAAGTTGATCAACACAGACAAGGAGAAGGTGTGGGATTGGGAGATGGGGGGAGAACTTTCTATTACAGAGGAAGGTGGTGACTCTTCATAATGTAGTACTTTTTTTTTTTTTATGTGTATTTATTTTTGAGAGAGAGAGTGTGAGCATGAGAGGGGGAGGGGCAGAGAGTGGGAGACAGAGGATCCGAAGATGGCTCTGCAATGACAGCAGAGAGCTCTATGTGGGGCTGACGCTCACAAACCATGAGACCATGACCTGAGCTGAAGTCGGACACTCAGGGGCCCCCACAATGCAATACTCTCAACTTTCTTGAGGGGGACTGGGATGAGACACTCTCCCCTTTCACATGTCAGGTCCATGACTGCCAACCTTCTCCAGTGCTCCCACACCTCTCTACCCCATCTCATCCCAAAGCGCTCGATAGATTCTTCTTCTTTTTTTAATGTTTATTTTTGAGAGAAAGAGGGAGACAGAGTGTGAGTGGGGGAGGGACAGAGAGAGAGGGGGACACAGAATTTGAAGCAGGCTCCAGCTCTGAGCTGTAAGCACAGAGCCTGATGTGGGGCGCAAACTCATGAACCGTGAGATCATGACCTGAGCCAAAGTCGGATGCTCAACTGATTGAGCCACCCAGGTGCCCCTTGATAGATTCTTCTTTTTAAGAGAATGTTCTACTACTCCTGCAAATGCTTATGAGGTAGATCTGAAGTCTTACATATATTTGAATATCCCATATTAAATATACAGTTTTCAAATAGGGTAGAGCTGAGATATTCGAATGTTTTCTCCTGTTCCTTCCCAGACTCTGTTCCAGCCTCAGACAGGTGCCTATCAGACCCTGGCCAAAGAGTGTGTGGCCCAAGGCTGCTGTGTAGACCTCTTCCTCTTCCCTAACCAGTATGTGGATGTGGCCACGCTCTCTGTTGTACCCCAGCTCACTGGTGGCTCTGTCTACAAATATGCTTGCTTTCAGGTAGGGCATGGGACTCTGGGTGGCAGGTGGAAGCCGGACAGACAATGTCTGCCTACGTGTGGAGCAGCTCTTTAACTGCTGACTCATTAATAGGAATACTGTTGGAGGAGAAGACCCCATAATGTAAAGAAGAGAGTAACAAGGGTAGTGGTTAGGAGCATGGGGTTGGAATCAGTCTTCAGCTGTTATTCTGGCCCTTCCAGAATACTCACTATATAACCTAGGAGAAATTACTTATTTTTTCTTTGTTTCTTCATCTGTGAAATGGGATTTCTACCCAACCCCCCATTTTTCTGAGCGATAGAGAGGCAAATGGAGAGGGAGAGAGAATCCCAAGCAGGTTCCATGTCCGGCGTGGAGCCTGATGCAGGGCTCAATCCCATGACCGTGAGGTCACACCCAAGCCAAAATCAAGAGTCGAGCCCTCAACCGACTGAGCCACCCAGGTGCCCCTATAAAATGGGATTTTAATATTTAAGATTTATTATCCGGAATAAGTAGTTATATGTAAAATAATGTAGTACTGGGCTTGTAGCAAATGCTTAAAAGCTATCATTATTATCATCGTCACTGTTCCTATGATTCAGCAGCTTGTAGAGTGGAGGGGATGCAGGGAGATAATCTGCAGGGTGTTATGTAGTCAGTGATGTGACTCTGGGCCTGGGGGGCTGCAGGTGGAGAATGACCAGGAACGGTTCCTGAGTGACCTGCGTCGGGACGTACAGAAGGTTGTTGGCTTTGATGCTGTGATGCGTGTTCGGACAAGCACTGGTCAGTCCTGGTTGGAGAAGAGCAGGTTGGGGGCTAAATCTGGAAGGGAGGCAAGTGGCACCTGTCGTATTTGTAGCCCTGACTCTATCCATGTGGCTTCAGGTATCCGTGCTGTAGATTTCTTTGGGGCTTTCTACATGAGCAACACAACAGATGTGGAGCTGGCTGGGCTGGACGGGGACAAGACGGTGACTGTGGAGTTCAAGCATGATGATCGGCTCAATGAAGAGAGCGGAGCCCTCCTGCAGGTAGCAGGCAGGAGGCAGGGGTTGGGGAGGAACTGTCAAGTTCATTGTACTGGATATAAATAGGCTGCAGGGAAGAGGATAAGAGGTGGGTGGAGAGGACTAGAAGAGGCTGGGGAAGGGATGGCTCATGTCTTTCCTCTATCTTACTAATCTAGCAAAGGAGCAGTTTTTCAGAGGGCTTTGGTGAGGGAGGGGTATGAATTCTCCTTTTCTCCCTTCCCCTAGTGTGCTCTGCTCTACACCAGCTGTGCAGGGCAGCGACGGCTCCGCATCCACAACCTGGCCCTGAACTGCTGCACCCAGCTGGCTGATCTGTATCGAAACTGTGAGACTGACACACTCATCAACTACATGGCCAAGTTTGGTGAGGGTAGAGGCAGGGCGAGGGGGGATTGGGGTGAGAGAAAGGTGGTTGTTGGTGATTCAGCATTCCCGGGTAGGTGTGATGGTGGGAAAGCACATGTGATGGGGTGGCTAGCCAGTGACTGTGCTGTCTCCCTTTCACATCCAGCATACCGGGGGGTCCTAAATAGCCCTGTGAAGACTGTTCGTGACACTCTCATCACTCAGTGTGCCCAGATCCTGGCCTGTTACAGAAAGAATTGTGCCAGCCCCTCCTCTGCAGGACAGGTGGGACAAGCATGTTGGAGGAATTGTTAGGACAAATTTTTGCATTTGGGAGAGACTTCTCATGATTATTAACTTTACTTTGATAATCCCCGCAGTTGATCCTTCCTGAGTGCATGAAGCTACTCCCAGTTTACCTGAACTGTGTGTTGAAGAGTGATGTCCTGCAGCCTGGAGCTGAAGTCACTACTGATGACCGTGCCTACGTCCGACAGCTGGTTACCTCCATGGATGTGGCCGAGACCAATGTCTTCTTTTATCCTCGGCTCCTACCATTGGTGCGACTAAGGGCTGGGGTGTGAGACATTGCACTGAGAAAGGGGCATCATAGAAGGAGGAAGGGAAAGGTTAATATTATCTGTGGTTGACTCTAGTGAATTTGTTTCTAACCTACATTATCTGATATAATTTTCACACTGAAAGAGTTACTGATTTAGCTTTCTGAAATTTCACGTGTGTGTGGTGAGGGGCAAACTTGTCTTATGGCCCTTGGTAAATAACCTCTTGCCCCTTCCTTTTGTCTAGACAAAGTCTCCCATTGAGAGTGCCACTGAACCACCAGCAGTTCGAGCATCTGAAGAGCGTCTGAGCAATGGGGATATATACTTGCTGGAGAATGGGCTCAACCTCTTCCTGTGGGTGGGAGCAAGTGTCCAACAGGGTGTTGTCCAGAGCCTCTTCAGTGTCTCCTCCTTCAGTCAGATCACCAGTGGCTTGGTGAGGGCAGGAAGTCAAGGGGAATATGGGTGTGGAAAAGCATTTTGTGATATGAGTGGGAGTCAGTAAAGTTTGTATGCTAGTCCCCTTTAATAGCAGGGAATCCTTGGAGGGGATGGGGGATGCTGTCATTATTCCGAGGCTTGTTTCAGATAATGAATAATTCTTTGCTGCCCCATTTTGCCTTGACTCAGAGAATTTTACCATAAGGATAAATGAATTTTGTGTTGCAGAGTGTTCTGCCAGTTCTGGATAATCCACTGTCCAAGAAGGTGCGAGGCCTCATTGATAGCTTAAGGGCACAGAGGTCACGGTACATGAAGGTAACACTGATCTAAACTCTGCATTTCTTACCTTGTTAAGTCCTCCCCTGGAATGGGGGGTGGGAGTAAGTGATTGGATAATGGGATTTTAGGGCATGTTTAATTCCTTTTGGCCCTGCCTCATGACCCTGTCTTCTGGCCATAGCTTATCGTGGTGAAACAGGAGGACAAGCTGGAGATGCTGTTCAAGCACTTCCTGGTGGAAGACAAGAGCTTAAGCGGGGGAGCATCCTATGTGGACTTTCTCTGTCATATGCACAAGGAAATTCGGCAGCTACTGAGCTAGAGCAAGTGGGTAAATGGCATAGGGTCCCAGGCCAGCTTCCAGAAAGTACACCAGGATGGCAGAGAAATTGGAACAGTTCCATTATCTTATAAGTCATGTAAGCTGACCTCAATCTCTCTGGGGGGAGGGGGAGGTATAAGGAGACACCTTTCTGGAATCAAGTATCCTACCACTCTGTCATGTCCTGCTGATGGAAGGTGCCCCTATCCCCTCACTTTACCCTCCTTTTCCTGCTAATCCTGTCGTAATGAATGTAGTTTCTCAGTTCACTGTATATGATTCGGTATTGGGGGATTTGGAGGCAACCAGACTCTGGCAATATTATGTGTCCCCTTAGACCAGCCTCCAAGAAGAGAGGGGCAGGCAGGAAGGAGTGGGAATCCCAGGGGTACTATACGGGGGTGGGTAGGGGCTAATTCAGCTCAGTGTCATCAAAAACTTCCTATATTAGGGACGAAACATTCAGGTGCACAAGAGCTGGGGTATAGACCATAGATGGTGGAGAGAAAAGTGGTTGGTCAGTCCTTTTTGGGCCTGGAAATCAGCAGCCAAGTCAAAGTTGGAGAGTGGTTGATTAGCTCTTCTGTCTCCTGCAATGATTGGTGATCACTAAGTGGATAGAGGCACATTGTCAGAGATGAATGAGCCTGGGAAGTGAGTTGCAAAGAATATTAAGACCTGGGAGAGGTAACAGCCTCTTTCCCAGCTGGAGAGGCTCCAACACTGGATGGTTCTGTTGGGAGCCTGGTCATCAATTTGCAATACCTCACAGAGCCAGCCCCATCCTACTCTGAGCTCCCACTGGAAACACTGCTTCTCCAAGCTGGGAGTTGTTGAGAGGGGAGAGGCAGAGGTGGCTGGAGCTCTGTTCTCTCCTGCCGGGACACCACTCAAGCTCTGGTATTGACAGAGTGGCCGACCGTTATCTTCCAACCTGAACTGGCTGGGGCAGGACAAGGGCTAGGCTTAATGGTGGCCAGGCTTGCCTGCTCCCAGCCTGGGATGCCCCTGCTCCGGACCTCTCATTTCTCTTCATTGGTTTATTTTTCAATGCATCTTTAATTTGTAAAGAAATAAAATAAATTAAGATGTAACAATTAGCCTCATTTTTACTTGTGACTTACCATTTTCCGTCCCATTTGTTGCTGCTAGGCCTAGCACTTCCCAGGAAGTGGTAGGCTGAGCAGAACTACGCATGCGCCACACGCACCATGGGCGTAGGACTTCGTCAGGTCGCTACTCCCTGCGGGGCGGAGGCCTGATGCTGCCGGGAGGGGAACGGGGCAACTGCCAGTGGACATGGCGGCGTGCAGCAGCGGGGCTGTGCTCGCTGCCCTGGGAGTGCTTAGTATTTGTGCGGTCAGCGGCTCTGGGCCCATGGCTCAGGGGGAGACAGGCGGAGAGGCGGGCTGGGCAGAGCCGTGGGATGGTGCAGTTTTCCGGCCGCCCTCGGCGCTGGGCGCGGTGGGGGTGGCGCGCAGTCCCGGGCCCTCGCAGCCAGGGAGGGAGGAGGCCGTGGACTTGCCGGTGCTGCTGTGGTGGAGCCCAGGGCTATTTCCCCACTTCCCGGGCGACTCAGAGCGCATCGAGTGCGCGCGCGGCGCGTGCGTGGCGTCCCGGGACCGACGGGTGCGAGGGCACTCGCGGACGCGCGCGCTGCTCTTCTACGGCACTGACTTTCGAGCCTCCGAGGCGCCGCTGCCGCGCCTGGCGCATCAGAATTGGGCGCTCCTGCACGAGGAGTCGCCCCTCAACAACTTCCTGCTGAGCCACGGGCCGGGCATCCGCCTCTTCAATCTTACTGCCACGTTCAGCCGCTATTCTGACTACCCGTTGCCGCTTCAGTGGCTGCCCGGGACGGCTTATCTGCGCCGCGCGGCGCCTCCGCTACAGGAGCGCGCTGAGTGGCGCCGACGCGGCTACGCGCCGCTGCTCTATCTGCAGTCCCACTGCGACGTGCCTGCGGACCGGGACCGCTACGTGCGCGAGCTGATGCGTTACATCCCGGTTGGTGGGGCCGGGGCGGGCCTGGGGGTTGAGGGGGGCGCGCGTGGCGGAGGCCAGGACCCCGGGTGTCCAGGTCGTCTCGCCGCACCCACTTCACGGCGGTATTCTACCCCGAACAGGTGGACTCCTACGGGAAATGCCTACAAAATCGGGAGCTGCCCACTCCGCGGTTACAGGACACAGCCACAGCCACCACCGAGGATCCAGAGCTCTTGGCCTTCTTGTCTCGCTATAAGTTCCACTTGGCCCTTGAAAATGCCATCTGTGACGACTACATGACAGAGAAGCTGTGGCGCCCCATGCATCTTGGTGCTGTGCCTGTGTATCGCGGCTCTCCCTCTGTGAGGGACTGGATGCCCAACAATCACTCCATCATCCTCATTGATGACTTTGAGTCACCTCAGAAGCTGGCAGAATTTATTGATTTTCTGGACAAGAACGATGAGGAATATATGAAATATCTGGCATACAAACAACCTGGGGGCATCACCAACCAGTTCCTTCTGGATAGTCTGAAGTATCGGGAGTGGGGAGTGAATGATCCTTTGCTGCCTAACTACCTCAATGGCTTTGAGTGTTTTGTCTGTGACCATGAACTGGCTCGGCTGGAGGCCGAGAAAGCACACGCAGCCTCTCCTGGGGACATCCCTGTCCCTGAGCCTCACATTGCCCAGCCCTCACACATGGACTGCCCAGTGCCCACACCTGGATTTGGCAGTGTGGAAGAGATTCCTGAGAATGACAGGTAAGGATAGCTGGGGTCCCTGTGGCCATCAAATCAAGCGATTTACTTACTTGCTCACTGTGGGCAGTGAACTAGCAGTAGGTGCTGAGGGGATTGTTGTATAGGGAAATTATGACATGGGCTTACTCTGCCTTTAAAGTGTCAAGAGTCTAATTGGGAGAGTCTAATTCCTGAAAAAGCTCAGGAAAAGATGCAAAGTGGAATTCAGGGCAACAACCTATGAAAATCAGCTTATGTGAGCAATGTTTGCAATAGTGATTCAAAAAAGGCTTCGACCAGAGCAGAGGGGGCCTGTTTAGGGAAGTGATGAGGGAGAGACAAAGTTGGGCAGATAAACTCGGGCCAGGCTATACATAGCCTGAATACCAGGCTTAGGAGTTGGACTGTCTCGAAAACCAACTCAGCTGTTTATTTAGCATCTTTGAAATGTTGGGGTTGGGGATGAGCAATACATAGATGGGTGTTTTGAGAGAGGTTTGTCTGCAGTAGGGTTTGTATCTATTAACCTGGCACAATTATTAATAGCATCTCCTTTCACTCTTTAATTTTTTTTTTAATGTTTATTTATTCTTGAGGGAGAGAGACACAGAGTGTGAGTGAGGGAGGTCCAGAGAAAGGATCCAAAGCAGGCTCCAGGCTCTGAGCTGTCAGCACAAGAGTCCGACGCAGGGCTTGAACTCATGAGCCATGAGCCGTGAGATCATGACCTGAGCTGAAGTCAGACACTTAACTGACTGAGTCATCCAGGCGCCCCATATAGTACCTCCTTTCACTCTTAGAAGTACCCTGATTTGGGTGATAAATTATATGTTCACCCCAAACAGAATGGAAGGAATGTTTTCAATAGATAGAATAAACACTGCTGGGCAGTGTGGATTGGAAGAGAAGTGAGGAAGCTACTGCAGTAGGTGGCAGAAAGTGGTGCATTGGGAAACAAGGTCAGCACGGGAGGTGGGGTGGGAAAATGCTGAAGCCACTTGCAGCAAACCACACCTGTTTGGGGAGAGGTGATAAAAGATTATTAAGCTTAATAAAGCAAGACTGCTAGAATGGCCTGCAGAGACTAACTTGCACAGTGGATGGCAGCAGAGGGCTGTTTATATATACTGCTGGCACAGTTTGATTCTGGGAATGGAGTCTTCCATCAAATAATTTGTTTCTAGTTTATGCTGAACATATTATGATTTACTAGGAAAAAAAGTGTAAAACGTTAAAAAAAGAAAATGTGTTTTATCTAGACTTTGGATAGCACTGCACCTTCATTTTGATTATTGAAATTGCAGCTTATAAGGTAACCATCTACATATTAGACTACTTGGTTCCATAGTCTGCCTCACTGCCCTGCCTTCTTCTAAACTCCCACCACATTTGGGAACCAGGAGCGGGCAAGTCAGGAAGTTTAACTCATTGGGGGTGGGATGTGTGATAGATTTGTGTTTGCAGCTGTCACCTGTACTATTACTAGACTACTAGATTTACTTCACATTCCCTTTCCTTCAAAGCAGAGCCCTGTCTTAGCCAGAGACTGCTATATCTGCTTAAAATTTCAGAAGGCAGGACTTGTAGCTGTGCAGAGGTTCCATAATCCAACTCCCATTTTGATGTTTCAGCTGGAAGGAGATGTGGCTGCAAGATTATTGGCAAGGTCTGGACCAGGGGGAAGCTCTCACTGCCATGATCCACAACAATGAGACAAAGCAGAGGAAATTTTGGGACTACCTACATGAGATCTTCATGAAAAGGAACCAAAATCTCTAATTATCCTTGCAAGAGCCTTAAAATTGGTAGAGTTAAGGAGATGGAAGTCCTTATTCTACCATGGGACATGAGGGGCATCTGCTGCATATCCCTTAACGAACACTGTCTTATTATGAGTTCAGGAATTCCAGTTATATCCACTGATATTTTATCCTAATGATGTGTATCCAGTGTCTCAGTTTGTGGTATTAGGGCCTCTCCTCAATGAGAGATGGAGGCCTCTAGTTCTTGGATTAATGGAAAACAGAAGCCTGAAACACCCACTTGTTTTAAAGTGCTGATTCAACAGAATCTTTAAAGAATTGCATCTTTCTCTAGCCATTTCATCCTCTTAACTGTGATTGGAACAACATCTTGGTACTTGGCTTAAGAATGAGGTAAAATGGACCACGTTTAGTAGGGTCTTAAAATTTCTGTGCTCTTCTTTAAACTCTTTATTATTCAGTACCTTTCCTTTATTTTTTTTACATTGAAAAAAAAATTTACTTTGAGAGACAAAGCACAAGTCAGGGAGGGGCAGAGAGAGAGAGAATCCTAAGCAGGCTCTGCATCATCAGTGCAGAGCCCAATGTAGGGCTCGAAGCCATGAACTGCAAGATCACCACCAGAGCCGAAGTCAGACACTCAACTGACTGAGCCACCCAGGCGCACCTATTCAATACCTTTCCTAATCTCTTTTCATCTCCTGCTTTATAAATGGTTACATTGGTGGTGAAGCAAAACTCCTGGTGGGTTGTGTTATGGTTCTTTGGAATTGTATTTTTTACATCATTTACTTGCTCTTGATGTCAAACTTTTTAACTTTTTTTTTTTCAGGCGCCTGGGTGGTTCAGGTCATGATCTTGTAGTTCATGAGTTTGAGCCCCATGTCGGGCTTTGTGCTGACAGCTTGGAGCCTGAAGCCTGTATCAGTTTCTGTGTCTTCCTTTCTCTCTGCCCCTCCCTACTAACGCTCTGTCTCTCTGTTTCTCAAAAGGAAACATTAAAAAAAAATTGTTTTAATGGTTTTTTTCTTTCCTGGTTTTCCGTAATCTGATGAAGATGCCACCATCCCCACATTCATTCTCCTCTACATGAAACTGGCTTTAGATTTTTGACAGCTTTGCTTACTGCTGGTTTGCTTCTTTTTTAGGGAATAGCTGTAATTCTTTCTCATCTCATGAACAGAAAGATCTGATAGTTAATATATATCATGTCAATTTAATGAATTGTCCTCCTCTATTTTAGGTTAGAGATAGAGACTATGGCTGGAAATGATGGCAGAAAAACAAATTTAATATTTAAATGATTTTTTTAATGTTTCTATTTATTTTTGAGACAGAGCATGAGCAGGGGAGGGGCAGAGAGAGAGGGAGACACAGAATCCGAACCAGGCTCTAGGCTCTGAGCTGTCAGCACAGAGCCTGATGTAGAGCTCGAACTCACAAACTGTGAGATCGTGACCTGAGCTGAAGTCAGTCGCTTAACCGACTGAGCCACCCAGGCGCCCCTAAATGATTTTTAAATGTTAAAATAGACCAGGGTGAATCAAACTGCAGGTTTTTATAGGTCTTTGGTCTTTTCTGTCTGCCTAATGAACTCTTCTCTATATTTTATTATTTAAAAAAAATTTTTTTAATGTTTATTCATTTTTGAGAGACAGAGACAGAGTGCAAGTGGGGGAGGGGCAGAGAGAGGGAGACACAGAATCCGAAGCAGGCTCCAGGCTCTGAGCTGTCCGCACAGAGCCCAATATGGTGCTCGAACCCACAGACCAAGAGATCATGACCTGAGCTGGAGTCGGCTGCTTAACTGACTGAGCCACCCAGGTGCCCCTATATTTTATTATTTTTAAATGCTACAAAAGTCCCATTTCCTCCAAAGAGTCATGAAAATTACATTGGAAAAAACAGCCCGGCAATACAGTTGTAATAATTACTTCATACTATGGAGCACTTTTCAGTTCATGTGGGATGAATATTCCAACTTGACTCATTCTATTACTGATATCCTTCTGTTCAACTTTATAGTACTTACTGAGACTACATTTGGATGGAACATACCTAAACTCAAGGGGCTGAGAGGTGAGGCAAGACTTATGTTGGTGGTGAAGCAAAACTCCTGGTGGGTTGTATTATGGTTCTTTGGAATTGTATTTTTTATAACATTTACTTGCCCTTGATGTCAAGGGGCTGAGAGGTGAGGCAAGAGTTAGCCACCACAAGTGGCTGGTTCAGTAAAAAGCTGTTAGGCAGATTTGGGGATATAGCCAAACTTTTATATTGCTGTGGCTTGAAAATAAAGCTTAAAGGGCAGGGAGACCATTAGCTTTTTCAGGGCCAGTGGAACAAGAAATACCTTGGACCTTAGAGCTACTCTGGTTGTAATGTGTAGTATTAATGAATTATCACTAAAGAAGTTCTATAGCTTATCAGTGTTATCTATAAATTAATATGTATATGTACTTATATATATACACATACATACACTAATTTACAACCAGATGTGTGTGTGTGTGTGTGTGTGTTTATGTATGTAAGGTGCTTCAACAACTAGGGTCCCACACTTAATATTGTGACACCTAAGGATGTGGCCAAGGAGAGCTCTAATTTAGACTGGATTTCACGGTCATAATGGTTCTATTTTCATTTTATTTTTTAGTAAAAAATACCTTCACAACAGCATGGAAAGTTTGCTTAACCTGTTTGGGCTTTTGCAGAAAAGCACAAGAGGGGAAGATAGACCTTCAAATGTACTATTAAAATTGGGTATAATGTAGACCCACAAAAAGAAGTCAAATTCAGGACTCTGATTTCTAAACTTGAAATCTATTTTTTTTTGTAGTTTGTTTTTTTTTTTAACGTGTATTCATTTTTAAGAGACAGACAGAGTGTGAGTTGGGGAAGGGCAGAGAGAGAGAGGAAGACAGAATATGAAGCAGACTCCAGGCTCTGAGGTGTCAGCACAGAGTCTGATGTGGGGCTCAAACCAATGAGTCGTGAGATCATGACCTGCACTGAAGTCGGGCACTCAACTGACTGAGCCACCCAGGTGCCCCTGAACTTCCAATCTACTTAAATGCAGGTGCTCATATATAGTGCAAAATACACATTACTCAAATGCAAACTAAGGTTAGGACTCAAGTTTATGTGCAATAAAAAGGGTAAGTGATGGTTATGCAAAATGTAGAATCATCCTTACCTCTCCTAATTACACCAGTTCAGATTGGCATTCCTTTTTATGTACAAAGTGGGCACTTTTATGTACAAAATGGGCCAGTTGTTGAATGATTGCGAATGATTGTGGCTGGAGACTCAGGCCTGCTTTGTGGACAGGGCTTTTTAGACGTTCTCCTTTAATCCTATTACCATAAAAGTATTCGTAAAAGAGCAAGATAAGCCAGGTGCTACATTTCCACAAGAGCAAGCAGAACCAATATGAAGAGAAAGCAAACAATGTGAATTTTCTCTAGTTTGGGGCTCAGTTTGCTCTGTCAACAGCAGCAGGCTTGGGGTTATTGGTGGTAGAAGTGCTTGATTAGGAATCTGTTTTATTGGACTGGGGGTGGAGCATGGGGCTGATGCCTTTATTACTCCATGTGTTGCAATATCCTATAATCTCAGGTTTCATTTTGTATAATAAATGGCTTCTTTTTAAACAGTGTCTGCTGCTTGTTTATATTTCTGGGCTGAGTATGATACACTTGGAGACTTGGAAAAATATGTGAAACACTTGTTCACTTAACAAGTATTTATTATCACTATTCTAGGTACTAGGAATTCAGTAAGACAAGGTCCTGTCTCTCATGGCACTTACATTTTAAATGGGTGTCGGTGGTAAGTGAGGCCATAAACACACATTAAATGAACAAGTTAATTCAGACTGTGATATGTGCTATGAAGAAAATAAAACAGCTTGATGAGAGATATGGGAAGTCAGGGAAGGCCTCTCTGACAGGAACTGAGAACAGAAGAAAAAGAACCAGTCATGCAGAGATCAATGGGAAGATTAAACGTCTGTGATAAATGATTTTAGCACACTAAATTTTACACAACCAAATACATATTGCTCCTCCAAAGTAGTCATCTTATGAACTAAAAGCTTGCTCAAGTTATGCTTCCGTTACCAGAAACATTTCTTGAAGTTGTTATAAATGCCTTGAGAATCCTTGGCACATCTTTGAACTGAGCTGTTTGTTTCTTTTTGAATGTTTCGTTTATTTTTGAGAGAGGGAGACAGAATTTGAAACAGGCTCCAGCCCAATACGGGGCTGGAACCCACCAGCCATGAGATCATGACCTGAGATCATGAAGTCAGAGGGTTAACCAACTGGGCCACCCAGGTGCCCCTGAAGTGCCTTTTGTAAACACCTAAAAGTCACTTAGAGCCAAGTCTGATGAACCTAGGCATCACAACTGAAGAGCCAAGTCTAATAATAGGAATGATACCACCAAGTATCTTCACAGGATTGGAAAGAGTCTTAAATTAGACAATGAACGCCAAAGCGCTTAAACTTCACCCTACCCAGTGAGATCATTACAAAGAAGAAACGATATATAAGTGGTCGCTACTGTTTATATGAGCATAATTTTTCTTTATGGCTTCGGGGTGGTTTTAAAGGTAGTAAAATCCAACAGTTCTTGAAGACTTATTAAAAACATAAGAATAGTCTGTCCCAGCCTAACATCTTAAGGTCTCATATTTTGATTCGGTCCCATCCTCTGCCCTTGCTTTTGTCAATCACCCTCGAGTTCGGCCAGCTACCAGGATAAATGAGTGTCCATTTATCGAGCCCTTTCTTGGATGTTTCCGGCCTAAGACCGCCCTCAGACTTCAGGGCCGGGAGCGGCCTAGGTCAGCACACGAGCCCCAAAGACTCTCCTCCTAACCTGCACACAGGTCTTGAACGACCGGTGCCCGAACCCAGCAGCAGGGTTACGAGGCGAAGAAAAGCAAGCACGCAGGCAGCCGAGCTTTCGGCAGGCTGCGCGCCAAGCCTCGTCGAGCTCTTAGGGGTCACGCAGGGTCACGCACGGTGACGCAGAGCCTGCCGGGAGCTCGGTGCGTAATGGCGACGCCCAGCCTGCGGGGTCGGCTAGCGCGGCTGGGAAACCCACGGAAACCTATACTGAAGCCCAACAAGCCGCTCATCCTAGCTAATCGTGTCGGAGAACGACGCCGGGAGAGAGGCGGTGAGCAGTTGGAGCCAAGGAGGCTCCCAGAGCAGAAGTCCGAGGGATGAACGGGGCGGCTGGGTGGGAGGGCTACAAGATAAGGTAAGGGTGACTGAGGGTCTTCCCGTTCTGCTCCTGCAGAGGCGACTTGTATCACAGAAATGTCAGTGATGATGGCATGTTGGAAGCAGAATGAATTCCGCGACGAAGCGTGCAGAAAAGAGATCAAGGAATTCTTCGATTGTGCTTCGAGGGCCGAGGTGACAGAAGGCTCTTAGGGTGTCATCTTGGGAGAGAATGGGGGTGGGGGGATACAAGCAATTATACAAGACAAGGAAAGTTGTGGGAATGATTTCACTAACGCCCAAGTGGAAAAGGTTGTGGTTTTGAAGGCATTGTGATCTTGAGCGATTTGTTTCACTGCTCTAAGCTTTAGCTATACCAGTTGTAAAATAAGGTTAATATTAATACCTTACAGAATTTTGTATTACATAAAGGGAAATTCATGGGAAAAAATCACTTTGTAAAATTTAACGTGCTGCTCAAATAGATATTATTGTCTGAAATAGAACTAAAGATAGATAGTGAAAGGCAGGTTGTTTGGATTTTAACCTAGAATTAATTGCTAGCTGGCATGGTAGCTTCAGGTCATACAGTCATCTGTAGATCTCAAGTCCCTTTGTTGAAAGGGGACTGGGAAGATGACACAGCTATTTCCAGGCTGGTTAATGTATTAGTGTGCTTTCTGGTATTGTGAGAACTGTTGGCCTAGGTCAGGACAAACTTAAGAGCTGTCATTTTTGTTTTTGTTCTGTCTTTTCAGGCAGCGCGAAAGATGAGATCAATCCATGACACGTTGGGAGAATCTGGGGGTTTACCCCCCAAGAAACTGAATAAATTGTTACAGAGGTTTCCTAACAAATCTCATGTCAGTTGAAAATGAAGAAGCATTTTCTATGACTGGACTGTTAGCTACTGAGAACTATGTGTAGGTGTTTTGGAAACGTTTGCACTGCCACGCGCTATTTGCAGGGTGAAAGGAGGCAAGACACTTTTTCATCCTTTGGAATCATTGTCATGGTGGAAGTTATGCTTTATTTTGAAATAAAATCCTCTGAAGATAAATTGGCCTTTGTTGTAGATTAGGTTCTCCCTCCATACTTGAACTCTGTATCCTTCCCTAGATTCTGGAAGTTCTTTGCTTCTTGATTTGCCCGAGGAGCAGGATAAAAACTTTCATCTTGTTCTGCCTTTGAAGTCCTTACACCATTTAGTGCCCTTGCCTTTGGATGCAATAAGGATGTTCAAGTCTGCCTATATGCAGAGTTTTTCGGTATCATCTGTATTTAGTGACTACCCATTTTGTGCAAAATAGTCCCTGCAAAATGCTCACAGAATAATCAGAAGTTCACAAACTGATGAACTGCAGATGTATTTTATTTAGCCAACGCAATTGGAAATTAGTTTTTAAATTAAACGATCACCTTCAAAAATAGGAAAAATGTCATTTAAAAAAATCCCCTTTTTAGCTTTCAATTAAAAAAATAAAAGGATCTGTAAACACCAGTTTCTTATCCCTGCATGGCAATAACCAAGTAGAGCTGATTATCTTTTGTCTCCATTCTCTAGGGACCTGGCCATTGGCCTCTTCCACATGGTGAAACTGAAACTTATTTGGCAGTTATCTTCTTTGTGTATCACCTGTTCACTTCTCTCATTAAGTTATCCACCTAGTTGCTGAAGGCATTAACTTTTGTGACCCTTTGATATTAGAAACAGTTGTATGGCATTTTATATACTCTGCCCTTCCAGGTTTAATTCACTTAACCTTTTCTATATACCTTGCAGCATTAGATAGACCAAGATCAGTGGGGTTTCTAAGGCTCCAGTGGGATAATTATTAAGATAAAGAAGTGGTCTTGCCTCCCTGACCCACACAGCTACTTCTTCCAATAGTCCTCAGACCTCATGGGTAGAGCACTGGGCAGTTGCCTTGTTCTGAAAGCTGAGGCTTTTAGTTACAGGAAGAAGCTCAATACCTAGGTACTTTGCACTTAGGAGTTCTTAACCTAGGGTCAATAGATTCTCAGTAGGAGGTCTGTGGATGTGGATGGGAAAAATTTTTTATCTTTAACCACAACTGAAATTTAGCATTTCAGTTAGGACCATGGGAAACAAACCACAGTATCAATTAGCAATACCTATATGAGATTATAATATTTTCATATAGTAGGTTGCAGGTACCTCAATATCATTTATACCTATCACTAGCTTCAAAATTATGGTAGTTACCCTTGCTGCTGGACTTTACTTAATGTGTAAATAAAGAAGTATTACTACGTTACAAATTTGTTAATATTCTGATAATCGTATTTCAATATAATTCATTTCCTTTGTAAGTTATATATTTTGTGCATTTATAAACAATCTGAGAAGGAGGTCCAGGGACTTCACCAGGCTGCCAAGGTGTCCGTACCACAAAAAAAGGCTAAGAACTCCTGGATTCAAAGGACCCACTGACAAAACAGTACAACCATTTCCCGAAATCAAATGCATTCTTTTCAGGGTGCTTTCCTGATCAGATCTTAGAAAAAATCTAATGGAATGCAGGCTTCTGGACTACAACTCCCAGAAGGTGATGCGGCCCCAGGGCCTATCCGGAGTTGAGACAATGACTCCACCCAGTTGTCCAGTGTACCGCTTGACAGCCTACGATTCCCGGCATTCATGGCGGCTGTTTATTCCTTGGGGACATTATGGACGCCGAGTTATTGCTGGGATTTGTAGTCATTTCATGTATCTCTGGTAGTCGGTTCCCTCTTACAGTATCTGAGGGTGGCTTCGAGAAAAAAGAGGCAGGAAATGTAGCAATTAAACAAACGGGTCCTCTACATCTGCCGGTACCGGGTCTGGTTCCCAAGCGCGTGAGGCGGAAGTGGTGGTGGCCGGCGCGGCCGGAAGTTCAGATCAGCTGATGGGGGAGGCGGCGCCGCAGCCGCGGAGAGGCCCCGGCTGCCGAGCGCTTCGTCCGGGCCCAGAGTCTCGGATACTGGCCACGATCCCCGTTCGCACCTCGCAGTTGGGCGAGGCCCGGTCCCATATCCCTTCCAGGCTTGAGATCCTCGTCCGGCACGGCCGCCCTGAGCGCCCCGGCCACCCCCAGCCCCGGCTCGCCCCTCAGGCCCCGGGCCTCCCCTCAGCCCCCGGCCGGCGGCCCAGGCCCCGGATCCGCGGGGGGGGACCCGGCCCCGGGGGGTGCAGGCCCCATGGAGCTGATGTTCGCGGAGTGGGAGGACGGAGAGCGCTTTTCATTTGAAGATTCGGACCGCTTTGAGGAGGATTCGCTCTGTTCCTTCATCTCCGAGGCCGAGAGTCTTTGCCAGAACTGGCGGGGATGGCGCAAACAGTCAGCGGGGCCCAATTCCCCCACTGGCGGCGGTGGCGGAGGTGGCAGTGGCGGTACCAGAATGCGAGGTAAGGGTGAGCTGGGGGGAAGGGAACGGGCTGGCTCTGCTCAGGCCTTGCTGGGGAGCTGTCCCCGCTCGGGAGCTGTCCCGGACCGCGAGCTGTCCCGAGCAGCTTGGAACGGACTTCTGGACTCGCTTTTCGAGTCTTCCTGGGGTTGGCTTCTCCACACCAGCGTGTGTGTGTGTGTGTGTGTGTGTGTGTGTGTGTGTGTGTGTGTGTTGGAGTGATGGCTGGGAAATTCTGGGTTGGATACCATTAGCGACAGAAAGTAGATTTTTTTTGTGGTTCATTTGCCTTAGTAATGGAATAGAAGAAAAAACTCCTCTGACTTGGGAATACTTACCTAGTTAAGCCCGCGGCAAGCCAGAAAATAGAAGAGAAGGAGGGTAGGGAGTGGATTGTGAAGAAGGGACCACTTGAGGCGTGTCACCCCCATTGCAAAGTGCATTGGGAGCTTCTTGTTAGGGGTGATGATGATCTCTGATTCTGGCTACACCAAGAAGGGATTCCACTCATAGGAAAGTGGAGGTGAACTGGAGATTCCATAGTCACATAGGTTCAAATCAGAGGCTTGTTTCTTGTCCATATTGAACAGCTGTCAGAAGCTGGGACCACTGGATTAGAGCCTTAGATTTCTATCATCTGGGGCCTGGGGAAGAGTGTAGGAAACTGTCTCTAGAGTCTCCTTATGAAATGCTCTTCCTGCTTTGTGCTGTGAGTTTCTTTCATCCTGGGGTCTTTCAGTGAATTAACTGATTAGTGCTGTGAAGAATTTTGCTTTTATTAAAGGGGATTGAGGGAAGAGTGATGATAAGTGAAGCTCCACAGGCTCAAGACTTACCACATCCTTTCCCTGCCTTCCTCATGGCACAGTTTTTGTTCTGGGCCTCAATGCAAGCTGACTTTTTTCAGCAGTTGGGATTGTGATTGTACTCCGGCCATTCCAAACTCCCGTTTTCCAAACTTCCCTGCAGAGATTTCTAGCACCCTTTTGGGACAAAGAAGTGTACGTATGTCACTTGTTAGGAGTGGTAGTGTTCAACTTCAGTTGGAGAGGTAGCATATGTTCTGTGCACATACACCCACACATGCACAAAGATCATAGGCAGTTTCACTGTGGGTCTTCTGTGGTCTCTTTGCTTTTTCACATTTGCATGTGTGGGTAGCCTTGGGGCTTAGAGCTCCTTCACTTTGAGGGAAGTAACTGAAGTAATGTCGGTGAAAATTTTCAACATACTGGTATCTTCCTGAATAGGTTAAAATCTAGAAAAGCATGTCATTCCCCAAACCCGCTGCCATCCCGGGGTACTCTCAGTCTCTCACTTGTAAAATAAGGAGGTTAAATTTTTTTTTTTTTTTAAAAAGAGGTTTCTTTCAGCTCCATGATTTTCTGATCTGTCTTCTAATTTGACCAGCAATTTGGTGAGATATGTATGCAGTCTGTCGCGTTTCACCTTTTTAAAAATTTATTTATTTTTGAGAGAGAGAGAGAGAGAGCGCAAGCAGGGAAGGGGTGGAGAGAGGAGAGAGAGAATCTCAAGCAGGCATCACGCTGTCAGTGCAGAGCCTATGCGGGGCTTGAACTCACGAACCACGAAAATCTTGACCTGAGCTGAAACTAAGAGTTAGACACGTAACCGACTAAGCCACCTGGGCGCCCCTCACCATTTATTGATTGAAACAGTGTGGGAAACCTTGAGTGGTAACTCCATCCTACTCCAGGTGTTTTCAGGAGCAGCAGCTAGGTTCCCTTGGGATAACCCATCTTCCTCCCCATCCCCCTTCCCAGGCTTCCAATTGTAGGAAGCCAAGGATCAGGTGTGCCAAGGGACATGCAGCCTCTCTTGCTACTGGAGGTCCCTCTCTTAACTCCTTTGGGCTCTGGCCTGTCTCCTCTCCTTAGTTAGAGGCCTAGAATAATCTAGAGAAAAAGGGATAGTAAAAAGCAGTTGGAGAAGAGAATGTCAGGGGAGAGACATTAACAATGTAGTATAAATATAAAGTGCTAGGTGAAAGGGAAATTAGATGCCAAGCCATGTGAGAGGGTTACTTGCTAGGATCCTGGAACACACCTGTTTGGCCAGGAGTTTCTGGGATATCTGTGGTATCTTCTGTTCTAGACCTTAGGTAGCAAGTTATGGGCTGCAGTTGGTTAGCTCCCCTCCCCCAGATGAAATCTTAAGAGTTGATGTATCCTAACAGGAGGGTCCCTTGGTTTTTCATCCAGATCTCCCTTTTCTTTCATAGTGAAGGTGGGGCCCAAGATGTTAGGCGCTGGCATTGGTGCCAGGTAATCATGACCCTTTTCATTTCCCCTTCTCTTTACCCTCACCTAAACCTTTGTTTCCAAAGATGGACTTGTGATCCCATTGGTGGAGCTCTCAGCAAAGCAGGTGGCATTTCATATCCCATTTGAAGTGGTGGAGAAAGTTTATCCCCCAGTGCCTGAGCAGCTACAGCTCCGAATTGCTTTTTGGAGCTTCCCTGAGAATGAAGAGGATATCCGGTGAGGCTAAAGGACTGATGGTGGGGAGTGGGTCCTGATATTCCACACTGTGTGCTGGGTTTCCTCCAGAACAAAGGAGATACTGTGTTTGGGGTTGTAGGAAGAAGACAAGGGGAGGAGTGCCTGGGATTTTCCCCAAGAGGGAGTGACACTGGGGAGAGTGTGTCCAGGGCATTGTGGTCTCTGACAGGTTGTTTGCTGAGTTGTGGCTGTGTCCTCTTCTTCACTCCCAGGCTGTATTCGTGCCTGGCCAATGGCAGTGCCGATGAGTTCCAGCGAGGGGACCAGCTGTTCCGCATGAGGGCTGTGAAAGACCCACTGCAGATAGGTAAGGGTCCCATCATGCCCTGTGGCACCCCCTGCTCTGCCCATCCCCTGTATTATGAGTTAAGGACCTACTGCAAGAAGCTGGAGCAGGTTGTTGGAATAACTGCAGGGCCAGGGTTGAGGGCAGAGAATTATGTCTTGATGGCTCTCCCTGACCATACCCATGTTTCTCCCCAGGGTTCCACCTGAGTGCTACAGTGGTGCCACCTCAGATGGTCCCCCCCAAAGGGGCCTACAACGTGGCTGTGATGTTTGACCGCTGCCGGGTCACTTCCTGCAGCTGCACCTGTGGGGCTGGGGCCAAATGGTGCACTCACGTCGTGGCACTCTGTCTCTTCCGCATCCACAACGTGAGGCCCTCCCAATTTATCCTGGCCCTATCCTACGCTCCATCCCCCCCTTCTCTGCTGCATGCCTGGCCACAATGTGAGCCTCCTCGCCTCCCTTAATCTGCCTGTCTTTCCCTTGCTCCAGTGTCAGCAAACCTTTTCCAGCTTGTTCTGTTTCTCTCTGTTTCTCCTTCAGGCTTCTGCAGTCTGCTTGCGTGCCCCAGTATCAGAGTCCCTGTCTCGGCTGCAGAGGGACCAGCTGCAGAAGTTTGCTCAGTACCTCATCAGTGAGCTCCCTCAGCAGGTGAGTGAGGTTGGGACACCCTTCTCCAACTCTAAGCTCCAGGACTGCATATTAGTCTTCATGTTAGGCCAAGGCCAACTTGGGTCACTTATGCCTTTGTCCCTTTCCCCCTCAGATCCTCCCCACGGCCCAGCGTCTTCTGGATGAACTCCTCTCTTCCCAGTCAACAGCCATCAATACAGTGTGTGGAGCCCCCGGTGAGTGTGGAGAGAAGGAAGGGCAGTCAGAAGAAAGCTGGTGGTGCAGAGCACCACTTACTAAAAGCTTGCTGTTGTCAGGTGAATCCAGGCCCCTATCTCTATGTAACTGACTACCTATCATCCCCAGACCCCACAGCAGGGCCCTCTGCCTCTGACCAGAGTACATGGTATTTGGATGAGTCAACACTCACTGATAACATCAAGAAGACACTACACAAGTTCTGTGGACCTTCGCCTGTGGTCTTCAGGTAAATTGGATCTCTCTGTGTCTGTGTCTGTGGTGGAAGGGAACAACCCTCAGGCTGTTAATCGATCCTTTGCTCTGTTAATACCTGTGCCTCAAGAATTTTTGTCTTAGACATCTTTTGTCTCCTACACTCTGTATTTTGGGTCAGGGCCTCTTTTGTGTCAAAGCCCTGGTGCACTTTCACCTGTCGTATGCAGCCCCATCTCAGAGTAATCATTTTCCACTCCATTACCTTCACAGTGATGTGAACTCCATGTATCTGTCTTCCACGGAGCCTCCAGCTGCTGCTGAATGGGCATGTCTGCTGCGCCCTCTGAGGGGCCGCGAGCCAGAGGGTGTCTGGAACCTACTTAGCATTGTGCGGGAGATGTTCAAACGGAGAGACAGCAATGCTGCCCCTTTGTTGGAAATCCTCACTGACCAGTGCCTCACCTATGAACAGGTAACCCTCCAGAGTTGGGTGGCCCCGCTGTGGTTCATTTTCTCCTTCCCTTAACTTCATTTACCTCTTGCTGACAGGGACACTGGGGAGGGCTGCTCTTCTTTTCTCCAAACTATTAGGTGCATCTCAGAGCTCTCTGTTTCCAGATAACAGGTTGGTGGTACAGCGTGCGCACCTCAGCCTCACACAGCAGCGCCAGTGGACACACGGGCCGTAGCAATGGGCAGTCAGAGGTAGCGGCCCATGCATGTGCCAGCATGTGTGATGAGATGGTCACACTGTGGAGGCTAGCTGTTTTGGACCCTGCACTCAGCCCCCAGCGGTGAGTCTCCCCCTAGGCTCATCACAGCACGGATATTGGGCCAGCCCAGGACAGTCCAAGGCCTCATATCATGTGCACATAGAAACGTACTATTCTTCTAGTCCTAGGGAAATGGGAGGTACTGAGCGTTAAGGTTACCAGTGATTTAGGCGTCCTTTTTCTGAGAAGCTCTCTTCCTTTCCTCCCTTAAATAGCTCCCACTTTCCCAAATACCTGAGTATTGGAGTGATGTGTATGAGCTGGCTCAAGAAGTTCTTCCCTGGGTCCCTTCCTGTACCCTCCTTCTGGGGGTTATGCCTGCTCTATCTCCTTCCATCCCTTCTCAGAGCAGAATGTAGCCCCCCAGCAACCTCCCCAACTTTGTTCCCACAGCCGCCGGGAATTGTGTGCCCAGCTACGCCAGTGGCAACTGAAGGTGATTGAGAATGTGAAGCGGGGACAGCACAAAAAGACCCTGGAGCGGCTCTTCCCTGGCTTCCGGCCAGCGGTGGAGGCCTGCTACTTCAACTGGGAAGAGGCCTACCCACTCCCTGGTGTCACCTACAGCGGCACCGACCGGAAGTTGGCACTGTGCTGGGCCCGAGCCCTGCCCCCTCGGCCAGGTGCCTCCCGATCTGGGGGCCTGGAGGAATCCCGGGAGCGGCCCCGATCTCTTCCTTCTGAGCCAGCTGTGCGGCCCAAGGAGCCTGGGGCCAAGCGCAAGGGATTGGGTGAGGGGGTCCCCTCATCGCAGCGGGGTCCCCGCCGCCTCTCTGCTGAGGGGGGAGATAAGTCTCTGCATAAGATGGGTCCAGGTGGGGGCAAAGCCAAGGCACTGGGTGGGGCTGGCAGTGGGGGCAAGGGATCAGCAGGCGGTGGGAGCAAGCGACGGCTGAGCAGCGAAGACAGCTCCCTGGAGCCGGATCTGGCTGAGATGAGCCTGGATGACAGCAGCCTGGCCCTCGGTGCAGAGGCCAGCACCTTTGGTGGATTCCCTGAGAGCCCGCCACCCTGCCCTCCTGGTGGCTCCCGTGGTCCTTCCACCTTCCTTCCTGAACCCCCAGACACTTATGAAGAAGATGGTGGTGTGTACTTCTCAGAAGGGCCTGAGCCTCCCACAGCCTCTGCTGGCCCCCATGGCCTACTGCCTGGGGAGGTCTGTACCCGGGATGACCTCCCTTCCACAGATGACAGTGGCAATGGGCTCCCCAAAACCAAAGAGGCAGCCACTGCAGTTGGAGAGGAGGATGATGACTACCAGGCATATTATCTGAATGCCCAGGATGGGGCTGGAGGCGAGGAAGAGAAGGCTGAGGGCGGGGCTGGGGAGGAGCACGACCTGTTTGCTGGGCTGAAGCCACTGGAACAGGAGAGCCGCATGGAGGTGAGGGGACTCTGAGGGGACACTGAGGGTGCTCTTTCGCTACAGCTGGGAGAGGGGCCATCTGGCTCTAATTGGGAATGTCAGGACTGTAGTGAGGCTGTTAGAAGCCTTTAGCGGGCTCCTGTCTGGCCTCCCTGCCTACAGTCCATTCTTTTCACTGCTTCCATATTGATATTCCTGAAATGTCTGATTGTGTCCCTCTGCTGCTTAAAACTCTTCAGTGGTTTCCCACTGCCCTTGGCATGACCTGTGAGGCCTCACTTGGTCAGATCTTTGTATGCTTTTTCAGCCTCATCTAGGCATTCTGCCCTTTCTACTGCAGTCCGTCGAACCATTCCTCTAGCTTGCCATGCTGTCTCTCGCATCCTTACATTTGCACAGATTGGCCTGTCTGCCTAGAATCTTCTTCCCTCACCTTTCCTGGCTAGCTTCTGTTCTTTCTGCAGGTCTCAGGTATCTTAGAGATCACTTCCTCTAGGAAGTCTTCCCTGAGCTTGCCCCTTTGCCCCAGGTCCCAGTGAAGTATCTTACTCACTTATGCCCCTCTTGTCCTTTCCCATTGGTAGCTGGCTTCACGCTGGTTTGTGCGTTTGTGTGTCTGTTCCTCTAATCAGACTATGAGTTCCTGTGGTATACCCAGAACCAGCATAGGGCCTAGCATATAGCAGGTACTCATGGGATGTTTGCTGCTTGAGTATGAATATGGTGTCCTGCCCCTGGAAGTTGGGGCTTCAACCTGTGTGGTGCCCGTCCTCTCCAGATATTGTTTGCCTGTGCTGAGGCCCTGCATGCGCACGGCTACAGCAGTGAGGCCTCCCGCCTCACTGTGGAGCTTGCCCAGGACCTGCTAGCCAACCCACCTGACCTCAAGGTAGAGCCGCCCCCTGCCAAGGTGAGAGACCCCCCATTGCCCTCTCCCCCCATTTATTGCTAACCCTCTTCTATGCCCCACCCCAAGTGAGAGCCTCCTCACTCCACCAAGATGAGTCAGACTCATATGTCTGCTTCCTTGTACTTCCCCTCTTTAGGGCAAGAAGAACAAGGTATCTACGAGCCGTCAGACCTGGGTGGCTACCAACACCCTGACGAAGGCAGCCTTCCTGTTGACAGTGCTAAGTGAACGCCCAGAGCACCACAACCTGGCCTTCCGAGTTGGCATGTTTGCCTTGGAGCTACAGCGGCCCCCAGCTTCTACCAAGGCCTTGGAGGTCGGAGGTTCCATCAGCCTTGTACTGCAGTCTCCTCAGGGACTCCTCAGAGACTTACAGCTTGATCTCTACTGAAGTGTTAGGGGTCTGAGTTTCTTCCTGTATCCTTAGGTGAAGCTGGCATACCAGGAGTCTGAGGTGGCTGCCCTGCTCAAGAAGATTCCTCTGGGTCCAAGTGAGATGAGTACCATGCGGTGCCGGGCAGAGGAGCTTCGGGAGGGGACACTCTGTGACTATCGGCCCGTTTTGCCTCTCATGCTGGCCAGTTTCATCTTTGACGTTCTCTGTGCTCCAGGTATGGTGCGTGACTCTACTCGAGTGGGGATCTTGGGTAGGAGTAGTTTTCTCTAAGGAGAAACCAAGAGGCCCAAGGCTCTGAATTATCCTTAGGACCCATCAGGCAACTTCATGAGTGGTCTGGAATGATGAGGGTCTTGGGTTGCCTACATTTCATTCTTTCCAATGACACTTCTTTCTGCCTGACTTATTCCACCTTTCATCCAGTGGTTTCTCCCACGGGTTCCCGGCCACCAAGTCGTAACTGGAACAACGAGATGCCTGGGGATGAGGAGCTGGGATTTGAAGCAGCAGTTGCTGCCTTAGGTGAGTCTGGAGTATCTTGAGCACTTCTGTGAGCTAGTTGGCCCAGGCCTTGAAGGGCATGAGACATGGTCCCTGTTTGAAGGGGTGGTATGGTAGTGGGACAGCCAGAATGTGACATGTTTGAACCAGGTAGTACAGTCAAGAATTTAGGGACAAAAGGTGTGCTATGGCACACAAAATGTGAGAAAAGGATTCAGGAAGGGTATAGAATACGGAATGTAGGTCAAAAGATCAGTTAAGTTTTTGGTAAGGGGACAAAACACCATGAATAAAGACAGGGACCATCAAGTAAGTCTTAATGAGGGCAAGGAGTCAAACTTCCTTGAAGTGATGGGTATGCCATGAAGGTAGAGTGGGCCAATTATGAAGGTCTTAAAAAGCAGATCAGAGCTAAGACCGGATGTAATAGGCAATTGGGACCTTCCATGGGGGATGTGGGTTGGACCAGGAGAACTCCTTATCTCACATATGCTGGTGGCTGGGCAGCCCTGGCCTGTTCACTTTGGCTGTCTTGGGAGTTATGGCCATTCTCAGTCCCTATGAGACCCTTCTTCTCACAGGTATGAAGACAACAGTGAGCGAGGCAGAGCATCCCCTCCTGTGTGAAGGCACACGTCGGGAGAAGGGTGACCTGGCACTGGCACTAATGATCACTTACAAGGATGATCAAGCCAAGCTCAAAAAGGTAGGGACTGAAGTACTAGGATTTTGACAGGCAGAGAGCAAAATTTTACCCTTTCTCAGAGGATTGCAGTCCAATGAGGAAAGGGCTATACTGCCCATAGGGGATAAGTGGAAAATCTTGGGGACACTTGATAAAGAATAAGACCAATGGTTCTCGTAGGAGTGCTTGGGCAGGGGATGAAAGAAAAGAAGCAGTTACTCATTTATTTCAATATTTACTGAATATCAGTGTAGTCAGTCCTGTGTTAAGTGTTAGGATATCAAGATATGTAAGCCGGTGCCTATCATCCAGGAGGTTCTCCTATGGTTGTGACTGGGGAAGGCTTCCCGAAGAGGCAGTATTAAGCTGTTTCAAAGAGAAAGTAAGGTAATAGAAATAGAAGTCAGGATATAAAGGGCATCCTGTCACTGCTTCTCTCTTCTTCAGATCTTAGACAAACTCTTGGACCGAGAGAGCCAGACGCATAAGCCCCAGACACTGAGTTCATTCTACTCATCCAGCCGCCCAGCCACAGCCAGCCAGAGGTCTCCGTCAAAGCATGGGGGCCCATCTGCCCCAGGGGCCCTGCAACCATTGACCTCGGGCTCTGCAGGGCCTCCTCAGCCAGGGAATGTGGCAGGGGCTGGGCCAGGCCCCAATGAGGGCTTCACAGAGAAGAATGTGCCTGGTGAGGTGGGGGCACTGGGCAGGGGGGGATGAATGGTATGGATTCATGTTGGGGTCCCCTTTCCTTGGCTTATCCCAATGTCCTATTTTCCCCACCTAGAAAGTTCCCCACATTCTCCCTGTGAGGGCCTCCCATCTGAGGCAGCTTTGACCCCAAGGGCGGAAGGGAAGGTTCCCAGCCGCCTGGCACTTGGCAGTCGTGGAGGCTACAATGGACGGGGTTGGGGCTCCCCAGGGCGGCCTAAGAAGAAACACACAGGTATGACAGCCTGTGGGATGACATGGAGGGAGGGATTTCCTGAAGTGTGAATTCTGTAACTTCTAGCTTCTGAGACTGATTTGTCTTGGGGAGTTAGGCATGGCCAGCATTGACAGCAGTGCCCCTGAAACAACATCGGATAGTTCCCCCACCTTAAGCCGGAGGCCACTTCGAGGGGGCTGGGCCCCCACCTCCTGGGGCCGAGGACAGGACAGTGACAGCATTAGCAGCTCTTCTTCGGACTCTCTGGGCTCCTCATCCTCCAGTGGAAGTCGCCGGGCCAGTGCCAGTGGAGGGGCCCGGGCAAAGACCGTTGAAGTTGGCAGGTCAGTGGAAGAAATACTCCTCTCATCTGGCCCACCCTCAGAGTCACATCCCTGGTGTAATCCAACTATTGTTCCCCCAGCGACACCACTTATCCTGCTCTTTCCTGCCTACCTGGACACCCATTTCAGAGAAACCCCAATCCCCGTCCCTACCCCATTGCCCCCTCAGGTACAAGGGCCGCCGTCCCGAGAGTCATGCCCCCCATGTACCCAATCAGCCATCAGAGGCAGCTGCACACTTCTACTTCGAACTGGCGAAGACGGTGCTGATCAAGGCAGGGGGCAACAGCAGCACTTCCATTTTCACACATCCATCTTCCTCAGGGGGCCATCAGGGTCCTCACCGCAACCTGCACCTTTGCGCCTTCGAGATTGGGCTTTATGCCCTTGGCCTGCACAACTTTGTTTCTCCCAACTGGCTCTCACGTACTTATTCTTCGCACGTTTCCTGGATTACAGGTAAACCCAGTATCTTGATTTGGGAATGGGTTGGGGATTAATTGATAGAGAGTCTTATCCTTGTGGAGTTACTGATTTGATAGAAGACACCATACTAACCACCCCCCCCCTCTTTTTTTTTTTTTGCTCCTTTCCTTGAAGGTCAGGCAATGGAGATTGGTAGTGCAGCCCTGACTATACTGGTAGAATGCTGGGATGGACACCTGACGCCCCCTGAGGTTGCATCCCTGGCTGACAGGGCATCACGGGCACGAGACTCCAATATGGTGAGGGCAGCAGCGGAGTTAGCCCTAAGCTGCCTGCCTCATGCCCATGCATTGAACCCCAATGAGATCCAGCGGGCCCTGGTGCAGTGCAAGGAGCAGGTATTTCTACAGGCAATCTGGGGACTTGCTTTCAGGTATCTAGGAAGGGACATGGGGAAAACTAACAGCCCAGCTCGATTTCCAAATCTTAAAGTTCACAAATTTTCTAGTTTGTGCTATTATGGTGACACTTGACATATTAAGGCACTTTCACATCCATTACTTCTTTTGCCTTACGACTCTGAGGTTAGGATTATTCCTGTTTTATAGATAAGGAAATGGAGATCTATAGGTTAGGGACCAAGGTGGTCACCAGGTTGGAATACTTGGGGAAGGCCTTGGGGAGATGGTGGGAACTGGATGGGAGGGAGTGGCTAGGTTAGTTTGGAACTGGGACTGTAAGTAGTTTGGAACTGGTCACCAAGTGTTTGTTCAGTGTCTGTGTGAGGCATTCATTGCTCTGACTCTGACCTCTGATGCCTCCCTGGGAACCAGCCAACTCAAAGGAAGATGTTGGAATGTCATTTACAACCATGCCTGAGTAAAGCCCCTCCCCTTAACTTCTGTGCCCCTTCCTTCCAGGATAACCTGATGTTGGAGAAGGCCTGCATGGCAGTGGAAGAAGCGGCTAAGGGTGGGGGTGTATACCCTGAAGTGTTGTTTGAGGTTGCTCACCAGTGGTTCTGGCTATATGAGCAAACAGCAGGTGGCTCATCCACAGCCCGTGAAGGGGCTACAAGCTGTAGTGCCAGTGGGATCAGGGCAGCTGGGGAGGCTGGGCGGGGGCTGCCTGAGGGCAGGGGGGGCCCAGGCACTGAGCCGGTTACAGTGGCAGCAGCAGCAGTGACAGCAGCAGCCACAGTGGTGCCAGTCATCTCAGTGGGGTCCAGTTTATATCCAGGTCCAGGACTGGGGCATGGTCATTCCCCTGGCCTGCACCCCTACACTGCTCTACAGCCCCACCTGCCCTGCAGCCCTCAATACCTCACCCACCCAGCTCACCCTGCCCACCCAATGCCTCATATGCCCCGGCCTGCCGTCTTCCCTGTGCCCAGCTCTGCATACCCACAGGTGAGACCAGTGTTTTGTTGGGGGGTTGGGCACGTGGGAGAACATTAGGAGTTCATGTGGGGTTGGAGTGTGGGGTACTCTGGGAGAATAATAGGACTGTTTTGGTGAGGTGGTGGGGGTCTGGGGGGACTCAGGCCAACCAAGATGAGAAATGTAGGGATACCCACTTGTGGGATGAAGGGGGAGAACCACATCTTAATATAATTTCCTACTCTTTTCCCTGTCTCTAGGGTGTGCATCCTGCCTTCTTGGGGGCTCAGTACCCTTACTCAGTGACTCCCCCCTCACTTGCTGCCACTGCTGTGTCTTTCCCCGTCCCTTCCATGGCACCCATCACAGTACATCCCTACCACACAGAGCCAGGGCTCCCACTGCCCACCAGTGTGGCCTGTGAGTTGTGGGGACAGGGAACAGGTGAATGGAGGGGAGGTACACTGGGCAGGGGAGATGGGGGGAGGAACCCTCTCCATCCCTCTTTGGGCTGTGAATTCCTCATATAGCTTTCATCCCACCCTCAGTGAGCAGTGTCCATCCAGCATCCACGTTTCCAGCCATCCAGGGTGCCTCGTTGCCTGCTCTGACTACACAGCCCAGCCCTCTGGTGAGCGGAGGGTTTCCACCACCCGAGGAGGAGACCCACAGTCAGCCTGTCAACCCACACAGCCTACACCACCTGCACGCTGCCTACCGTGTTGGTGAGAGGTCTTTTTTTTGTGCCCCCACCTGCAGTTGTGCCAGAGGCTCTTTAGTGATGCCTCCCTCCCCATAGCTCTTACTTTGTTTGTTGTGGGGTCCGATGTACCAGATTGAGGTGCAGGGTGAAAAGGATGTACCTTCACTATGTGCCCACCCTTTTCTCCCAGGAATGCTGGCACTGGAGATGCTGGGTCGCCGGGCACACAACGATCACCCCAACAACTTCTCCCGCTCCCCCCCCTACACTGATGATGTCAAATGGTTGCTGGGGCTGGCAGCAAAGCTGGGTAACACCTCCCCTCCCCAGGACCATTGTCCGCCCCCACCCACTTTCCCCACCTTCCTGTCCCAGACCTCCTTCCTAGCTCTTGCTCAGAGTTGAGGCCTTGGTCGGGTATGTGTGCGTGCGCGGGGGGTGGGGGGTTACCTCAGCTCCTGGGGTGGAGGGAGGCTCTCTGCCAGGCCAGAGCTGAGAGATAAAAGTTGGGTCCCTAGGGCAGAGGTGGCCACCCCCGTCTCATGCCCCTCCCCCTGCCCCCCAGGAGTGAACTACGTGCACCAGTTCTGTGTGGGGGCAGCCAAGGGGGTGCTGAGCCCGTTTGTGCTGCAGGAGATCGTCATGGAGACGCTGCAGCGGCTGAGCCCTGCTCATGCCCACAACCACCTGCGTGCCCCGGCCTTCCACCAACTGGTGCAGCGCTGCCAGCAGGCATACATGCAGGTGACAACCCTGGAAGTATGGAGTAGGGTGGAGCACCTCCTGGGCAGGCATGGAACTGATTACCCCGCATGCTAGGGAGGACGGGCCTGGTTCTGTGCTTAGTGTCTCATCCTCTTCCAGTACATTCACCACCGTTTGATTCACCTGACCCCTGCCGACTACGACGACTTTGTGAATGCGATCCGCAGTGCCCGCAGCGCCTTCTGTCTGACACCCATGGGCATGATGCAGTTCAACGACATCCTGCAGAACCTCAAGCGCAGCAAACAGACCAAGGAGCTGTGGCAGCGGGTCTCACTCGAGATGACCACCTTCTCCCCATGAGTCTGGCCCCTCTAGGGTCCTATACAGGGATACAGGCCTGTGGCTATGGGGGCCCCTCACACAGAGGGAGTGAATCTTGGCTGGACAGATCATCCCCACTCAGTTCTCTGGTAGCCCAGACTGGCAGCTGCTCTTGGGCTGTAGCTTGGGGCCAAGATGTCTCAAACCCTAGAAGCCTAGGGTTGGGGGAGACAGCCCTATCTGGGAGGGGGCATTGGGTGGCCTCTGGTATTTATTTGGCATTTATAAATATATAAACTCCTTTTTTACTCTAGTCCGCCTGGGCCTTTGCCTTCTTTCCCTCCATGTGCAGATGAACTTTGAACCGGGGTGGGGGAAAAGACTGATACTTCCTTTATTCTAAGTTTCTCCCACTCCAGTGAGGCAGACAAAACAGAAAAATAAGGATGTTTATTAAGGACATTTCTAGCCCACAGCTAGGGCTCATACTCAGCTCTATGAGCCACTGTCCGGCCTCATCCCCATTCAATGTGAATGACATTAGGGAGGCCGGGCCACAGGTAGATCCCATTGATCCCACAGTAGGGGGGGTCCCTCCCATAGCCAGGTATAGATAGATATACTGCTGAGAATGAAGAGGGAAATCACTGGATTAATAAGTTCCTCTACACCTTGCCTGGACCCTTTCATTCTCACCCACCTTCAAAGACCATGGGTTGAAGGTGCCTAGTACCATGATGTGGGGTATCAAGGGAAGCCCCTTTATAAGACCCTAGAGCTATGGGAAAGGACTGCCCTTTCCTTCTCAGCCATCCCAGGCCTGGGGGCCACTGAGGTAGAAGGGGCTGGGCCACTCTAATACCCCTTGTGGGCCCTGCTCTGGGCTTGCCCTTTAGGGTAGCGGGGCGCTTTTGCTGGTACAGGAGGCCTGGACATCAGCCCAGACTGGAATGTTGCAGTTCTTCCCGAAGCCATGAGGGCACTGGCTGTCCAAGCCGGCTTAGCAGCTTCGACAGATCCAAATTGTGGTTCCGGAAAAAATCCATAAGAAAAAGGCGGGACTGAGAGGAGAAAAATGGAGGCAGAAATGGTAAGGAGTGGGACGCAGGATGAGACCTCAGAGGTAGAGAGCGATACCTTGTCTGAGGCTTTACTCACCTCAGTGTCCATATCCGGATACCTCCGGCCTTTGCTTTTGCCCAGACAACGAGTCTTCCCACCTTCAAGTCCCTGGCACCAGAATCCCTTATCTTCATCAAACCTGCTCAATAGCAAAAGGGCATTAATTGGTAGGGAGAAAAGAAAATTCAAGCCCCATAAATGTATATTACCTCTCCCAGCTCACAGGGACACATGTCTCTTCCAAACAGACATGGTCAACCTGTTTCCCCATTTCCCCGATTCCTCCTCCCCTGGGTCATGCTCTCCCACCTGAGGGTCCGTGTGTAGTTCAGAAAGGGTGTGATACCCAGGAACTTCTGGATGCTCTCCATTGAGGCAGCTGGGTTGGTACGCAGCTCTTGCCCATCCACAATCAGCAACTAAAGGGACAGAGATGTAGTTCCCTCTGTATTCCTTAGAAGCCTCTAGGCTGAAGGGACAAAGAAGGGAAGGGGGACCCCAACAAAGGCTACTGGGGGGCATGTACCTGTCCAGAGGGGTAGTAAGTCAGCCAGCGCTGCAGATGGGTGGAATAGTAGCCAGGGACAAGACAGCGGTTCTGCAGGGAGCGAAGTGCCAGAGGGGCCTGAGAGGAGGCTGAAATCACCTGGTAGAAAGTATAATTCAGAGCAGCTGGGTCTCCATGTGCTCGCTGGTGCTGAAGGACAAGGAATAGGAAAGGATGGGTGATTTGATAGAATTATTCTGCCCTACTCTTGACCTGATGAATACACAGCATAGGAATCCCACACCAAAGCAATTTAGTTTCCCTACCCTCTTCCTTTCTGTCTCTAGCAGTCACCACCTCCCTCACTTAAGCCCTAATGTATCCCTAGCTTCAGGCTCACCTGATACCAGGAGTAGGCCCTGTCAGCAGGGTTGGTGAGCACAGTGATGATCTTGGCTCGTGGCAGAAGGGCAGCCCCCCGACGTGGTACAACCTCTGAGTCAAAGTAGGTGGCACTTTTTTCAAAGAGAAAGTCAGTGCTGGCATTGGAAGGGACAGGGAAGAAGTCCATGTACCTAGGAAGTAGCACAGAGGAGAGGCAGAGAATTTGCAGCATGAAGGGGCCAGATACCTGCACTGGTGGAAGCTGGGATGAGGATTTGGAGGGAAGGGAATGTTCCTCTGAGAAGCATTACAAAGGGTCCCAGTCTCACCAATCAATACCCTTGTGGTAATTAGGGCCGTTGAAGAACTGAATCTCCTCAAAGGTGCTGGGGCTAGGGAAGCTGCTAGTCACAGCTGGGTGCAGGCTCAGGAAGAAGTGAATAGCTGTGGTCCCTAAATGGGAGAGAAGTCGAGGCTATTTTGGGAAAGAAGCCAGATCAACAATATGAATTTTAAGGAGGTGAGAAAATAACCACTCTGAGTAGTAATATCCCCTTTGGACAAACTAGAGTGAGAGAAGGAAAAGACAGCGAGACCCAGGGAAGTTAAAATAGTAGTTCTCAGCCTTGACTGCATCAGAATCACTTGTGGATCTTTAAAAAAAACAAACCACAGATGATTCTGATTCAGGATTAAGAATCACTGTCTCAAGAGACTGGATTAAGGAGAGGTGGGTATGAGAAGGGAATTCCTTGGCCAAAGAATCCTTTGGGCTTAAGGCAGGGCAAGAGAAGCTGGCTAAGGACGATTCACCTGTTTTCTGGGGTCCCACAATCAAGAACTTGGGTAGCCGATCACAGGTTTTCTCCTTGGACCAGATATCTTTGTGCCTCTTGTCATCACAGGGATTCTGAAGGTGAGGCCAAGAATCAGATGTTTCATCTTTTCTTCAACTCTCTCCACCCCCATCACGTCTCTGGTCAGCCTGAGCTCCAACCATACCTGCCAAAGGGGGCTTCGCTCTTGAGGGAACAGTTCAAAGTACTTTCGTGCAAGAGGGACAGGAGGAAGGGTCTGTAGGCGCAGCCGTGTCCAGCATTGAAGGAAACGCACCAGGCTCTCAAAGGTATACAGGCCCAGCCGATCATTTCCATAATTTGACAGATGGGTCATAAAAATGCTGATCTGCAAGAGGGAGCCTGCGTGTCAGAATTAGAGAGCCTACCCCACCTCAGAATCAGGCTTGGTGAGCAAAATTCCCAGCCTACATACACTTCAGCTCTCCAATCTTCTAGCCCTTCCTCTCAGCACCTTACCGGATTAAGCAGCACTGTCAGAAAGAGCTCTCCACCTCGGATGCTCCGGTCTAGTTCACGAGAGCCTCCAGGATATTCATTATAGAAGATTGTGTGAGTGAAGAGTCCACATGTCTGCCGTGGTAATACCTAGAAGAAGAAGGAAAAAACAAACTAACATGAGATTTGAAAGGCAGAATGAAAACTAAATAAAGGACAAAACACCTAAGGCATTAGGATTCCCTGGGTTTGTAAAGTACTGAGTTACACCAATAAAACTCTTACTATGTGCATTATGACTTTTCACCCCTTTACCCCCTATTATGTGAACTTGGACTGGCAGTTGAGAGGACACAGGTCAGTGCAGGTTGGTGGCTGTCTAAATGTAGGAGTTTGATTCAGGTTTGTATCAGGGGTCCCTCACCATAATGCCATTGTGAATGAAGCCACGGCGGTAGCGGGCAGGGCGGAGATGGGGATATTCCTCAGTGCTGGTCACCTGGATGCCCCACACAGATTTCCAGGCCTCATAGAGTTGCGTGTGGATGGGGTATACACCCGAGTGGTGGGGGGCCACAGCATACCCCAGATCCGTGGGAATCCCATGTTCCTGGGAATGGCATAGATTCTCACCAGGACCTGGTGAGGTTCAGGGAGTAGAGGGTAAAGAGGGTGGGGATACCTCCACAGAAAGACAAATGGAAAGGGTAGGGAAAGGGCACCCCATTAGGGGAAGGTTGAAAAGGAATCATTATGTCTGGGAAAAAGTATGGGGAACAGATCCAAGGGTCTCACCAGAGCAAACTGTTTGTTGAGCCTCATCTGGTCAGCCAGCACGGAGCGATTGTGGAACAGGTGTGGCTGCATGTGGCTCCACATGTGGGGGAACCACCAGAACTCTTTGCGGTGCTTCAGCAGCATGTCGTCCCCTGCATCTTCCTCCTCTGTCCCTATGACCACACACTGACCACTGACCACAGCCAGTCAGGCCCTGTGCCCTCCTCTGTTCTGTAACAACACTGACCATCTTCCATTCTTGGGATAAGATTGCTGACTTCTGCCCACCTGAGACTATTTTGCCCCAATGCTGACTTGCTCTTCAGCCACCCATGCTAACCTAAATTCATATCCACCGCTAGCTCCTCACCATATTTTGACCCCAAACCCTGCCCCTTTTCTCCAACTTGCCTGCCCAGGAAGATGAACAGTGAAGGGACAGTCCAAACTAAGACAGATATGCTGAAGGAACAGGGGAATACACTCACCAGTATGATAGAACTTGCCCGAGAAGCCCAAGTTGAAAGTGAAGTTGGGGACTAAGGTCCTGAGTTTGTTCTGGGTGGTCAACAGAGCCTGGGAAGAGTAGCAGGAACACAAGAAATCATGAGAGCAGACTGATCAGGAGAAAAATGAAAAGTAATGTTCTTCCTGCCTGAAAAGGGCAGGGAGTATACCTATGACAAGCTCAGAATCAAAGGAGTCTGATAGGACAGAGCTTGAAACAGCTTCTAAGGAAAGAAATTTGAGTCAGGAAAAAGACTGACCTCAACATCAGCCACCTTCATGCGGGTACCTTCCTTGCCCACAAAGATGTCATCAATGTCTACCAAGATGTAGCGGTCAAGGTCTAGGCAGAGGCGCTTGCCAGTGAGGTATGCAACAGCATCAACAAAAACAAGTTTGTGGAGCCAGAAGGAAAGGCCATGGCCAAAGAGCACCCGCTGGATGCCATCATGAAGCCCCAGGTCTTGTACGACAGTGGGAAGCCGGGTCCGGCGAGGCACTGGTCCTGGCACAGGGGATTCAGCTGGCCGAAGGCTGGCAAGAAGCACTGGTTCATATGTGCTATGATTGGATTGGAAGATGGTCCAGTCATCACCAGGCAGCGGCCCAGGTTCCAGGCGGCTGGGGCGTGTGAGATGCAGTAAGGGGGCAGAAGGATTCACTTGGTAGTCCCGGAGCCCCAAGTTTGAGTGTAGGAAAAGGGGAAAACCCTTGAGCTGGGCACTCAGTAGGCTATGTTCATGGGCTCGGAAAAAGCCAATGATGCCCACACCGTACTCCACACAGTACCGGTCTAACAGTTCCCGACTCCAGGCATCCAGGTTGACATACTTGAGCAGGTTTTCATAAATGACCAAGACATAGCGGCCACGGGTATGATCAGTCAGTGTGGGCATGTCCCCTCGGCCGGGTGCTAGCTCAGTGCTATAACGAAAACGACTAGACTCCAAGATGGCCACAATCTCCTGCCCCAGCTGTGAGTATGCACTCTCCACAAACACAAGGACCACAGGTTCAGTTCGAGCTGTCTCTGGTGGCCTGGGGGGCCGTGGTGGGACTGGTGGACGTACAGGGCCAGGGCCAGCTGCCCCACCACTGCTGCAGTCTCCCAAGGGCAGGGGCAAGGGTTCCTTGGCCTTGGGGCTGGTGGATACGTAGTAAGCCAGGAAGCCCATGGAGCCCAGACTGAAAGCGATCAGCAGCAGTATGAGGCGGTGCAGTTCCAGCTGCCGAGCTGGGCGTACCACCTTCCACAGCTTGAGCATGGCGGGGAAGGGGAGGCAGGGATGGGGTCTACCTCAGGGGATGGGAGGTAGGAGTTCTATAGGCTGGGCTCTCTTAAGAGGGTAGGATAGGAAAGTAAGGGAAAATGATTTCCTCAGGGTTAGTTCCCTGAAAAGTTGGAGCCAACTCCCCTTACTTTAGGGTAGGGGAGTTAGAAGGGGCAACGAGGGGCAACTGGACACAGTCCACTGGTCTCAAGTCACCATGGCCCCCTGGTCCATGGCTTCAGGATGCAAATCTAGCCAGGCTCCACTCTTGGTCCTGCTGAGCTCCTCACATTAGAGGTCAACAAAGTTCATAATCCCTGCCCTCACTATCTGTAACACAGAAAAATCAATGGGTTACTTCTCCACCTGAAAGTGTATCATTAACCCATTCCCCTCTTCACCCATCTCTCTTACCTCCTGCTCACAGGATGATTTGTTCTCCAAAAAAAAAAAAGCTCCTGTAGAAGAACAACACAATCTGAGTCTCATACCTTCACTTCATAGCTTGTTGCCTTTCTTAGAATATAAATTCTCCTTCCTGAGCTAAACTCAGAGCTAGAGCAGTCTATTCAAGGGCTGGAAGGGAACAAATCTCCCATCAAAAGGAGACCAAACAGCTCAGGAGGGTGAAAATGAACCTGCTCTGGAAGAAGTTCCCAGCCCACGACTAAGCAGTTGGCCAGCCAGCAGGAGCTCTGGTCGTCCTGTGAGGAAGGGACAGAAAGCCCCACAAGTTCCGTGCTCCAATGAAATACGAGATAAGAGGAAACTCATGAGTCTGTTAATCTTCCTCATCAATCAAACCCAACATCACAAGCTAGAAGCACTAACGAACTTGTAGTGAGAACACTATGATGGGGGGTGGGGAGATTCGAAAGGTAAAAGAAATGGTGCTACCTAATCATTCGATTCACTTCCAAACCCAGAAACTCTCTATTACTTGTGAAAAATTACTCATCCCCTGTCCTTCATCTCATCTGCACAAGTGTCAGAGAGGTGATAAAAATGTAGCCCCAGGGCAGACCACATCACTGGGGCCTGAGAGAAGCCAGAGGGCTGAGTCCAGTCTGTCTTCCTATCACTTCAGTTCACCTTCCTAACTTAGCCTAGGTGATACTATATCCTCATCACTGAACAGCTCAGAAGGGTCCTGAGCTAGCCTATGGAGACATGAGGGATTGAATCCTGTTACAAAAAGATAGCAAACTTAGTGGGGCTGGATGAGAGCTACAACAGCTTAAGTCATACCCAACCAGTAAGAAAGGGGTAAGGACAGTGTGATCAGAAAACAGTTTCAGGGAGACCTAATTTTGGAGACTGTTTTCTTAAATATATAGACTGCTTCTAGAAGCTTTATTGTTGTTCTCTCCAGCTTAGCCATTCCTAGTAAGGCCAGGGACTGGCAATCCTTCTCTGCTACCCACTCCCAGGCATATACATCTCAGGGGTGAGATCAGGCAGAGACAGGGTTCCTCAGAATTGAGAGAGATGATTTAAGAACAGTTCAGCTTTGGCCTGGGTAAAATTGACATGAAAAGAAAGCTGGGGAGAGGACTGAAATAGTGATGGGAAGGGGTGAATCCTAAGAATTAAAGGAAACTCTTTAGGGAAAACACAGTAGTGAGAAGTCCTCACTGACACGAAGTGGACACTCAGGGTGTCTCCCCCATTACTGTTAAGAATAATTGTAAATAGTGAGAGCTTACTCTTTGTCAGACATTCTTCCAAGAGCTTTCCATATATTTAATGCTCACATCAGCCCTGGAAGGTAGGTAAGAGGCAGACACTATTATTATCCCCATTTTACATGTGAGTAATTTGAGGTCCAGAGAAGCTTAGTCACTTGCCCAGGATCACACAGCTCAGTCAGTCAGTGGAGGAACTGGGATTCAAAGTCAGGCCTGTAGAGCTCCACAGCCCGTGTTCTTAACCACTGCATGTTGGCTTCACACCTAGAAGAAGCAGCAATATTTAGGGAAGGGGTGCTGAGGGAGCTATTGGGGTCGAGTGTGGGATGGGATGACAGATACCGAAGCAGGAACGCGGGGAAAGGGTTGCTGTACGTGTGAGCAGCAGCGGGAGGTTTCTGAGGCAGAAACCAAAGGGGTCACCCAGGCCTGGGCTGGGCGACAGCACTAGTGAGAGGAACCAGGGAAGGCGGGGAGACGAGTGGTGCAGATGCCGCGGGATGGGGGGGGGGGGGGGGGGAGTACCGAGGAGCGAGCGACGTGGGAATGCGGGGCTGCCATACCAGGAGTCACGGGTAGAGGGTCCCTGCTGAGGGGGCCATGGGGTCACAGGTGGATATGAAGGGAGCGCCAGATGGGGACCGGGCAAGGGACACGCCGAGGAGAGCTTGGGGTGACATCGAGGCAAGCATTGGGCTGGGAGAGCCCCGAGGGGAGGAGGAGCCCCCTACTGAGGGAAATGAAGCAACTACGAGGGAGGCTAGCGGAGGGGACGCAGGAGAGGGGAGCGCTGGGCCGCGCTGAGGGCCGCCCGGGACAACCCCGCGGGTGGTTATGGTGGCAACACTGAGGGGAAGTCTGTGAGGGGAGGGACTGCGGGAGACCGTGGGTGGGGGCCACCCTCTGAGTGGGGGGTGGTTACCCTCAAGGGCGGCTCACCCGGCGGACTAGGCGGCGTCCCCGCTGTCCCCGGGCTCCGCCGCGTCCCGGGGCTGCCCGGCTTCCCAGCTCTCGGGGCCTTGGGCCGCGTCGCGGCGGCTCCGCCATCTCCGAGAGAACGCGCTGCCGCAGCCGGGCCCAACCACCGCTCCCACCCGGGGTGGGGGGAGGCGGCTCGCTGCCGCTCGTGACGCCCCTCAGGTCCCCGCAGAGTCCGGGCCTGGCAGCTGCACTGCCGAGGTGCTGGGCGGCCGAACAGTCCTCCGTAGCGCTCGGTCGAGCCTCGGCCTCCGAGACGGCGGGCTGCGCGCCCCGCCCGCAGAGGCGCACCCCCTCCTCCCCGCCCGGTGGCACAGTCTGGCGAGCGTCGGGCGCCGCGGCTCCCGGGGCAGGGGCGGGCCCAGGGTTCGGGCTCGTCCACTCAGCCCTGCGAAGGGGGAGCCGAGTCGGGCCACTGAGGGGCGAAGGGGGCGGGGCAGCCCGTGACGCGGGCGGGGCCCGGGGGCGGGGCGAGACCCCTAGCCCGCCAGCTAAGGGTCCACATCTTTTCTCTCCACCCCAAGCTCGCGTCAGCAGCCCAGTGGGCCAGTTGGAGGTTGATGAGTTTATGAGGAAGTTTTATTTTACAGTGGGCCCAAAGGGAGGTGGGAGAAGCTACATCTCCTCATCTGAAGGCTTGTAACCCAGGCTGCTCCAATCAGCCTTTGGCCATAAGCTTCCAACAGCAGTAACACAATGGACTGTTTAAAGGTTATTTTATTAAATATCTTCAGTTCAAGGTTTCATTGTAACAAAGCTATGAAGGGTCTACCAACATTCAGAACAAACACTAACTATTTTTAAATTATTTCTATGTCATCATGCAAAAATTCTGCATCAAATGCCTTCCATTTCCTGTTTAAAAGGTGATTTTTTTTTTTATAGTCTATTGTCTATAGATGCTGACATTAGCCCCAGAAGAGGAGTAAGAATGCTAAGAAGTGGGGCTGGAGCAGCCATATGAAGCTATGGGTCTTAATGAACTCTAAGACCATTTGTCTTCAAGCCAGCAAAACCAAACCCTGTGGTGAAGGCGTCTGCGTGCTGGTACTGCAGGCTGCAGGGCAAGAAAGGGCTGGGGCCCAGGGGATGAGGCATGCATGAGGTGCTCAGAGGAGCCTGGCTAAACCCAAGCACCAGCACCTGTGAGTCTGCTCTCTTCTCAGCTGGCTACAAGGTAAACCTGTAGCTCTGCCTCTTCTCCCAGCTCCTGTGCCTCCTGAAGATAGTTCAGGAAGCTGGGATTTACCCACCTTTCCCCCAATAGTGCAGATATTTGTGCAGATAAGTCTGCATAGTTGTTCTGGGGGAAACCAAGGCCATGACCAGTTGCTCCTCCATTATCTTCTCTGCTATCTGCTTAGGGTACAGATCTTTCCTTCCTGGAATGGAACTCCTTGAGCACAGAGAGGGACAATGAATGTAGGAGCCTTGGCTCTGGACACCTCTTTTGGGTACATGCAGGTGAGGGGGGGGTGATGCCCATGCAGATTGTCCAGCAGTAAGTCATATACTTCAGTTGGTCAGTAGAGAGGCCTCTTTAAAGAGAACATCTCTTCTTGCCAGAGCAGTCAGGTCAATCTCAAAGACAGGTAAAGAGATGGGCGTGCAGCAAGGGAAGAGTAAGAAGGGAGGCAGTCCTGAGGGCAGCCTGAATGCATAGAAACAACCATCAACTCAATCCCGCTGCCTCACTCCTCCCATCCCACAGGGGCACTTGGCAGAGGGCCCAGGCCCAGATGAGGGTCAGCACAGGGACCACCACAATGAAAAGTCAAGACAAAGATGGTCCAAATCGGCACAGAAACAGAACTGCCAAAGGCAGCAAGGGGAGCCCTGACCAGGGCCTGACTCTCTCCTTGCTAAGTTATAAGAAAACAAACACAAAGCAAAGCAGCAACCCCTCCCCTTTCCCAGCTGCAGGTATTGGGCCTCAGTATCAGGGCCCACGTGCATTGTGCATCCTATAGAAATGGATGAGTAAGTGAGTACATGTCAGACTAACACGAGGTTTCTCAACAGCTTTGTGGCGGACACACTTCTGCAGCACCAATTCTCTTCCTTTCTACACTAAATGGAACAGTACAGCAATGTCCAGGCCCTCAGTCCCGAGGCCACTGCTTCTCAGCTGCCTCCACAGCAGGCTGGGAGCTCTGTGTTCTCTCACAAGTAGGTCTGATGGCCACGATGTTCTCATCAGCCTCATTCTAGGCGCTATGCAAGTTCAGAAGAAGTCCATTCCTAGACCTGGGGCAGGCAGGCCACCTCAGGGGCTGCAATCACATCACAGCCCCCAAAGCTCTGTCAGAGTTCTTGCCTGGTCCCCTGAGTCCACGGAGGCCAGAGGCCGAGCTCACCTCTTCAGGGCTGGTGGGTGAGCCGGCTGCTCATGCCAGGACGGGTGTCACACAAACTCCTGCCTTCTTGCCGGCCCAAGGGCTATCGGTGGTTTTAAAACGCATCATGGTATGGATTCCATTTTTTTTTAAACAATCTTTTTTTCTTTTTTTTTCTTAAATGTAAAAAACACCTCGGTACAGCAGAGACAGACACGAAGGGCGGGCGGGAGGGCTGCATGCAGGGGCGTGCATTGGCTGCTGCCGCTTTGTAATTTAATTGTTTTAAACCTCAAACGAACAGGACTGCCGCTGTCACTCAGGCCCTCCAGAGCCACTGGCTGCGAAGGTTTGACCTCCGGCTGGGATCTCCTAATGCCCCTGTCAAAGAGGACAGACGTGGTAACAGAACAAAGGACAATAAGCACACAGATGAGTTCCAGGGACTTAAACACACTAGACATGTGGCCAAGTCTGCCTGAGAAGGTGGAGGATGGGGGAGAAGCTAGCATTTAAATATAACATTGCTTCACATTTGCTAAGCAAATGCTTTACTTCTGAGTATCTTATTTAATCCTTACAACTCAATGAAGTAGGTACCACTCTTTCTCTCTTTTTTGACAGCTAAAGAAACAGGCTTAGGGTAGGGAAGTAACCTGTCCAAAGTCACCCAACTTAGAGTCCTAGGGCCAGACACAAGTCTGTCTGACAGCCTTTGCCACTCCCCTGGGATGATCCATATCTCTTCCCCTAGTGCCACTTCTCAACCTCCTCTCCCTCCTCTGATCCCATCTGTCCCCCTCCTCACCGCCCCCCCCACCAGGTGCACCTGTGGCTGAGCTCACTGCAGCGGTGCAGCAGGGGCTCCTGAGCAGTGATAGTGGACATTGAGCCACTTGCCATCCCGGCGGTGCCAGACCCGGGTCTCCTCCGACTGGCTGGTGCGAGGCCGACCCTGCCCATCGATGTACTGGGTGAGGCGGATGTAGGCGATGCAAGCTGCGTCCTCCCCAATCACGTGGACGTGCGGGTTCAGGATGGTGGTGTGGATGGGCTTGCTGTTCTTGGATAGAACTGCAGAGGGCAAGGCAGAGTGCAGTAGGTAGGAGGGCATCAGGCCTGGGCACTGACATTTTCCTCCCAGCCTGCTCTTCCAGGTCTCACCCTCTTTTCCAGCAACCATTCTGGGAGTCCCTAAGTCCCCCATATACCAAAGGCCAGGAAACCCCATAACAGTAGTCTCAGTTATCCAAATGGAAGAAAGAGGTGGAGAACAATGATAATAACAACTACTACTTTAATCAGACATTGCACTAGGGGTTTTACATACATAAACCATTATTTCTTGGTCAATATTATTTTCTTTATTATGAAATAATGAAGCAGGCTCAAGGAGGTTAAGTAATTTTCCCAAATCACACAACATTTGAACTCAGGACCATCTGACTCTTAACTAAAGCCTATGATCTTTCCATTCTTCCAGGCCGATGTTTAGATTTCATAAGGGTTGGCTTGACCCTAACTGGCTGCAGAGCAAAATCAAGAGCTTAAGATTTCAAAATTGATTTGTGATTTGGAAAAAAAAAATGTCCAAAGTTAAAATAGAATCACCAAAGCACCAAGCTCAGGATATTCCTAGGGTTCCCAGATTCTGCTGCGGGAAGGCCAAAAGAAGTTGGATTGCCATTATCAGCGAACACTGTGAACTGTGTTGCTTTTAATGAGATTCACATTTTAATTCATTTCAAATGTTAGACAGGGTCTACCTGAGACCCTCCCTAGGGCTTCTATAATCTCTGAAACTGCTTCTGGCTAACAGAATTACTTAGATAGCCAAGGGTTTACATTTGCAGCTGACATGGAGAGGATGGTAGTTAGTAGAAAAAAACTGTGACAAAAAAAAAGCCACAAAAAAACAAAACAAACAAACAAACAAACAAAAAAACCTCAGGGCAGGATGGGGGAAGGCCTGGGATAAAATGGGAAAGAAAAGAAAAAAAAAAAAATAGGGAGGAGGAGGGTGCTAGAAAGTGGAGAGAAAGACAGGAGGAGGTGGTGATTCATCTTCTTATTCCCTGGAACTTCCACGAACTGTCCAGAGTCCAGAGTATACAGCCCCTCAGCCAGGACTGCTTCCCTCCATATTCAGGAGGCCCCAGCCACAACTTCTGATCTCACAAATCACCCACAGTGCCCTGCTACTTGCTTGTACATTCTTATCCTGGTTTTAATTTCCTCTACTGTGAAATCTATACATACAGAGCTTCATTACTACTTGCTGACGTCATCTCAACCTAATCTCAGTGGTTTCCAGTCATTGTGGAAAGAGGTGAGGCTTAAAGGAATCGTGACCCTGATTGTGCCACAAAGCAGCTGCAGAATGACGGGGCACGTGGGGCTCTGAAGCAAGTCCTTCAAAGGTGTCAGTTTAAGACCATCCTCAGGGCACAAGGAAGCAAACACATAGAACAAGGTGCAGCCAAGCAGGTCAAATAAGGGAAAAGCAGGCAACTGGGAAGAGGAGATGGTGAGCAGGGACAGAGGCAAAGGGGGTAAAGGGTCAGGCAGGAGTATATCAGCAGCACGAACCCACTCACGATTCTCAAAGTAAAACTTATGGAAATCCATCCCCTCCACGAGGTTACCAAGGGCCTCAGGTTCAAAGGAAGTGAGGCCTGGATCGCAAATCTTCCTGCAGAAAAAAAAAATAGCCTGTCAGTCTCCTATAGGATTACTTGTCTTTCTTCCTTGTCAGTGATGTCTGTCCTGCAGCATGTTAGCTGCGGGCTCGGTCTGACAAGATGGCTAAGATCTTAGGGTCTTACCCTCTCAGCCCACCACCAAGACACCATGGCAGGGGTGGGGAATGGGGGTAGGTGGGGTGGGGTATTATCATAGGGTATCTATCTGGGAGGGATTCCAGCCCAAGGGCCTGGTATTTAATTCAAGCATTGTGCCCAAGGCCCAGCCTTCCCTTTTCCCAGGGTCCAAGCTGATTTTGGGGAAGTGGGAAGGCTTCTAGAGTTGACTTGGGTCTCAAGGAAATGGGTCTCTACTCACGTGTAGGCTTCAAAGTCCCCATTGTTGATGGCCTCAATCAGTTGTTCTGTGATCTTAATGATCTCCTGTTTCCGCACTGTGGGGGGGGGGGGGAGGGGGGGAAATCCAGCAATTTACCTGCACGGGATTGAGGAGCTCCCAAGTGACAGAGAACCCTCCCCAATCCTTCAGAGAATCCCCTGTGATCTCTGTGACAAAGACATTCCTCTTCTCTGTCTTTAACATTAAGGCCCTCTGCAGAAGAGTGAGCCCACTTTTCTCTTCATTCCTTCTCTGTTGTCTGTAGAGCTAATGGCCCCCTCCTCCTGAAGCCCACCCACTGGTTATGGCTCCCTGGCCTTTGTCTCCCTCTCCATCAACAACCAGGATGCAAAAAACACTCTTGTCTTTTACAGTTGAGGAGCCTAGCCATCATGAATACTCTGACCAGACTCTCTACCCCATCCCCAGCACATTCAGCCTCTCTAAGAAGCATCTCCTGATATGGCTGTTTCCACCACCCACCTACTTCTCTCACCTGAAGGGGCTCAGTCAGGTCTCAATTACCACCACCACTACACCACCCCAGCCCTCATTCAGTGGTCCAGAACCTAGTCCTGGGCAACAGCCAGCCTGAGAGCAGAACCTAGCCAAGGATGAGGGCTCCACAAGGATGAACAGAGCCCTGGGACAGATGCTTAATTCTCTTTACCCTGCTCATCTCCTCCACAGGGCTTTTCTGGGATAAAGGATCTTGGAACTATAAACACTCTTTTTAAACAGAGCCTCTCACCAGAGAGATGTCTCCATTTACCCTGGACGAGCCTTAGAATAGCTCTAAATCTCGTACCAGCTCTCATGCCAGGATGCGTCCCCCAAGAAAACTGAGACAAGGTTCAGAATGACAGCAGGCAGAACTGGTGCCCAAAGAGCCCCCAACCTCCACCCTATCCAAAGCCAAGGGACTTTTGGTGGCATCCTACACTCACAGGCAGCTCACTGACAGGGAGCGCCACTATCAGCAGAGGCCACCAGGGTAAGAGAGGGCTCAGGCTGAGCTCAGGCCAACCCTGACCAGAGCCCCGGGCTGGCCCAGGCCACAAGCCTTTCCTCACAGGAGCGAGAGGCTGCAAGACAAATGCGAGCATTAGAACAGCACAGCCAAGAGGCACAGCTGGGAGGGGGCAGTGCAGCCAAAGATACAGCCAGGTGGTGGCCCCATAGCCACCAGTACTGTCACGGAGGCAGCTCCAGGTGAGTAAGCAGCATCTTAGGGGAACAAACGAGCTGCATCCACTTTCTAGAGGCAAGCAGGTATGTGAACACACACACACACACACACACACACTCATACACACCCCCTCTCCAACCCACCAAACCCATTTGCAGGACCTGACTGGGGCCCTAAGGGTGAAGAGGATTGTGTTTAGAAACTTTAAAAGGACAGATAATAGAAGGAAAAGAAGCAGACAAAGGCATCCTCTACACAGACACAACTTAAAATAAAAATATGAGCTACCATTAATCCAGCAAGGCATCATATCAAGACATTCTACTATCTCATTTATTTTCATAACAGTGCTATCAGGTAGGTGCTATTTTATTCCCATTATACAGATAAAGAAGCTGAGGCTCTGGGAGATTTAAGCTACTTCACACATTTTGAAGCTGGGATTTAAACTCAGGTCTGTCTCACCCCAAGCCTCATGCTCTTAATATGATGTGCTGAGCCTCAGGAAACACCAAATCCCAACACAGTTCTTGGCTTATGGCAATTTCACCATCATCCCCACTCCCACCACCTTTGACCTGATTTCTGACTCAGCCTTTCTTCCTGGCTCGTTGCTGAGGCAAGGCCCACTGAATATCCCAGTGGCTTTCTATTCCTTCCCACAATGCCATGTTCTTCCACCCACTCTTCTTTATGTCTTTGGGCCCTGGTCCCAGGGGCCCCTGCCTGGTATTAACAGCACCTCCAATCAGCTCCCCCACCCAGCAGAGGCCGAGCTCCCCAAGCTTACTAAGACAGATAGCTGGGCTGGGCTGACAGCTCTGGGGGGGATCCCTGAGGGGCTTCAGGACGAGCCAGGGAGACAGAAGCCAGATTGTGCCTCCCTCACACTTACTGGCTGAGGAGCAGAGAGAAGGCTGGGGCTGCATGCCTGCAGAGGGGGCTGTTCTGTCCCGGGAGCTCCGTCCTTCAGGCACCGAGCTGCCATTCCCAGTGCGGAGCGGGGCAGCTAGCCAGCCAGGGCAGGGCAGGGCAAGGCAGAGCAGCCAAAACAAACAGAACAAGGCAGGTGAGCGAGCAAGCCAGACAGGACCCAAGCCCGTGGCACTGCAGAGCTGGGGCAAGGCAACGCCTCGGGCTGCTGTGGACACTGGACCACATCCCACGCTGCCGCCTCTGCCAGAGAGGCCTCCCAGCTGAGAGCCCCGGGAAGGTGCACAGACTTGGGCTTGTGGCTTACAGAGGAGCCTTCAAACAGACTGTACAAGGACCCCTGCTCCCAGGGAAGATGTTCTAGGGCGCTAGGCTACAAGGTCAAGAGCCCAGCAGTGAAGGAGCCACTGACTCCACCAGCATCACCAGAACTGAATTGCTCTGGCCTTAATCCCAGCAGCCCTAGAGGTACTGTTGTTTATTGCTTTATACATTTATGCTATTTTTTTTTCGTTCCCAAAGGTTTATTGCCCCCTTACTGCTCCTGTGTGTGTTCTCTTAGCTCTGTCCTGCAGCATTTCTCCATCTTTTCTGAGAGCCTGGCCTCAGGCCACTTACTGTGGCAAAGGGAACAATTCCAGGAGGCCAAACCAAAGAGCAGGGCAGAGATTCCCAGGGGTCTGGCCTGCCACGCCCTCCCACACCCCCTGGCCCTCCTGGCCAGGCCCAAGCTTAGGGTGGTGGTCCTCACAGGACCACCTGGATATGGCCAAATGTGGTTCTGGCTCCATCATTCATGTCAAGACTTTGTGATGAGAGTGACTGATCCCAATGTGCCCAGGACCGTTCTAGTTTTAAAACTGAAAGTTCCACATTCTGGGAATCACCTCAGTCCTAGGGAAATTGGGACCATTGGTCACCCTACTAATGACTCACTATATTTAAGGGCTACTTCTGCAGGGGCTCAGGATGTCCCTGTACAGCAATGTCACATCATTATCAGCAACAGGAACAGTTCTCTGAGCCCTGGCCCTGGAAAGGCTTAGGAAAAACTCTAGGTTAGCTATTCCAGACCTGGGGTCAAAAAAGAGAAGCCTCTTGCCTAGCCCAGCCAGGCCAGACAGGGACCTCACAACCCACAGAGAGTAGCTTTTATGCCAAGCCCTCTCCTAGAGTCTAAGGAGTCACCATTCTCAGTTCTGGGGACAGACAAGACAGGTGCCCCACTGGAGCCAAGGTACCAGGGACACTGCTAGGGTCCCTTCCCGACCCTGCCAGCACCTACCTTTGAGGTCTTCATCTTCTGTGGTGGTGTTGCAGCTCTCTGTGGAGCCCTGTAGGCCAAAAAGAACATGTTTCTATAACACTCAGGCCCTTGGAAACCAGAGAAACTGAGCAAAACAGAAGCAGAGTATGTGCTCCTGCAGAAGGTGCAAAGAAGAATCATAGGAAGTTCTATTTTCACCCTTGCCATCTGACTTTTATAACACCTTGGGTTCCCAGATCCCCTCCCAAGTCTTCCCCAACTCAGTAAATGACAATATCTATCTTGTTGTTAAAACCTACAGTCACCTTCTAGGTTTGATTCTAGGTTGAATCTTTGCTTTCTATTTTTTTTAAATGTTTATTCATTTATTTTGAGAGAGAGAGAGAGAGCGCACAAGTAGAGAGGGGCGGTGAGAGAGGAGAGAGAGAATCCCAAGCAGGCTCTGAGCTGTCAGCACAGAGCCCGATGCGGGGCTCGAACTCAAAAACCCTGAGATTGTGACCTGAGCTGAAATCAAGTAGGAAGCTTAACCAACTGAGCCACCCAGGCACCCCTCTTTCTCTTATATCTTAATTATCCAATCTAAATTCAAATCTCTTAGTTCTACCTCCAAAGTAAGTCCTGTCTCTTAACTCCTCATTTTTTTAAAAAAAGATTTTACGTTTAAGTAACTCTACACCCAATATGGGACTCGAACTCACTACCCCAAGATCAAGAGTCACATGCTTCACCAACTGAGCCAGCCAGCCTGGCACCCCTACCCCTTCTCTTTAAATGCACAGCTACTATTTGATTCCAAGTTACCAACATCTGGGACCTGAACTACAATAGCTTCCTGGGCCCCCTGCATCCATACTTGCCTACCTCCCTAAAGCTCTTGCCCATAACACAGCCAGAGGGGCTTTTCAAAGTGTAAATTAGACTATATGACTCTCCTGCTAAGAACCTCCAATAGCTTCTCCTGACTGCTGGAATAAAATGCAAACTACTATGAAGTCCTACGAAGCAGGCCTGCCTGCTTCTCCAACATCATCACCCTGCCCCCCTTCCCCCTGCCCCCGCCACTCCCTTCCCTCTTCCCTGTGCCACCCGCATCCTCCCCCCCACCGCCTCCCTCCCCCCCCCCCCCCCCCACCGCCCAATGCCACTCTCCCCTGGCTCCATGCTCTAGGCTCTGCTTCGTTTCCTCTGTTCCGTATACATGCTAAGCTCCTACACTTGCAGCCTGCCTGTCTAGGGCATTCTGCTCCAGAGTCAGCCCAGCTGTCTCCTTCCTATTGTTTAGTTTTTAGCTCAAAAATCACCTCTTGAGGGAAGTCCTTCCCTGACCACTTAATTAAAGGCCTTGTTCACCCCCCCCCCCTTTTTTTACTTTGTATCATTTCTTCATAGCATTTACCACTACTGGATTTTATCTTACTTATTTGGTTTTTGGTTTATTATCTGCCTCCCCCACACCTGTGGAGAGAGATTTTTATCTTGTCATGAGTAGTGAAAATAAGACAAAGTTACTGAGGGCATAGTGGGGGAGGCAATGGAGGATGTTCTAAGGGTCTGGTTATACTCTCCTCTGTTTTTCTAGCTAATTGCTGCCATTTAAGCCTCACAAGTCATGGAGTAAGATTTAATTATTATTATCCTCAATTTACAGAGAAGCAAATTGAAGTGCAGAGCACCAGAGTGACAGTGGCCCCAGATTCAAACCCAGGCCTGCCTGACTATAGAGCTTGAAGTATACTGCTGTCCAGGAAACAAACAGATGCACGGTATTCCCAGCCTGGACTCCACACACATACCGTGGCCTCGAGGTGTGGCCTGTCATCTGCCATCTGCAGGACCCATAGACCCTGTGATCCAGCCCACCTGTTTCCTGCTGATCCATAAAGCAGGAGACCAGCTCAGGAGCCACTCACCTTGATCCCATCTGTAGCATTGTGCACCACGGTGGTTTGTGGCTCCTGTGAGAGAAGATGAAAATTACCCTCTTGACCTCAGGACAGACCTACAGCTTTTCCCTGAGGGACCCTATCCTTATCCCATCACAGACCCTATGATGACCACTGAGGCCTGCCCACCAGCCATTCCCACAAGACAAAATATCCTGGCTCAACTGGGTCCCAGACAGCTGGGAAACCCCAGATTTAGGGGACAGCACTGGCTGAGAAAGAAGGAGAGGCCTGGCACTTAACAAAAGCAGGTACCAGGGAAGCTGAGAGGTCAAGGGCCTCTGTCCCTGATTCCTTGATTCCTGCTAGATCTGAGTGTTCTTTCCCACGGGACAGGTACACTGGAGGAGCTGTGGGGCTGAGGGTCCAGGCCAGGTGCTGCCAACAGCATTCATCAAGGAGTATGTAGGAGGAAGGGACACAGGGAGAGTAGACTAAGGTCTCCCAGAAAGACCCAGGATGGCCCCTCAGCAAGCTGAGCCCAGAGAGCTGCTTGCTTTACCACCTTTCCCCAGAGTTCCTGTCCCTGTTGTGCCATAAGGCAGCACGAGGGTCCGGGTCTGCAGGCACAATTATCCCTCCTTCTCTCCCAGTCACCCCCCCATGCTAACTCTCTAGTTAGCCACCACTAGCAGAAGGTGCTCTGGGAGCACACAGTGCCCCCAGCATGGGGCTCTCCAGGAACTCAGAGACCTCAGCACCATCCAGAGGTAAGGGACCCCAGCCCTCCTTCTTGTTCAAAGCTTTGCAAAGGAGAAGCCGAGGCAGAGTTTACAAGGAGCCTCTAAGAACCGATGTGCAGGTCCGAAGAAAGCTCCTACCCTCTTCTTTTATAAGCCACTCACCTTCCCGGCTCCCACAGCAGACCCATGGGGGCCCAGCCTGGGGCTGAGAGGTTTAGCTGAGAGCCCTGACCACTCTTCCCCCCCAAAAGCGAAAGGAGCAGGAGCAGCAGTTGTGCGGTGCAGGAAGGAGCATGGCCACACGGGACAATGAGGGGAAGGGGCCCACAGGGCAGTACACAAAGCAGCCTGCTCTATAGGGACTAGAAGGAAAGGGCCAAGGAGGCCTGGGAGGGAGGGCAAGAAGAGGAAGGGAGAAGGAGCGGGAGGCAGCCAGGGGCAGGGGCGGAGAAGCCGTAGTCAGGAGGTACCATGGCCGTCTGCAAGGGCGCGGGCTCTTGGGCTGGGCTTACGAGACTGTTTTTGTTGTTGCTCTGTGGCTGAGACAAGAAAACAGATGGTTTAGTTCCTCTAGAGTTACCAAAGCTGCTCAGGTTCGACTCCCAGACCTCCCTTGCCCCCCGGCCTGGCCCGGAGGAGCTAGGCCTGAGGTGGCCTCCATAATACTATGTGGATGGGAGCAATGGTCGGAGAGATGATCAATCTGAGGAGGGGAGTATTGGGAGAGGCCCAGAGACCTAGCTCTGGAAGCATCCTTAAGGTGGGATTAGCCCTGAGGCTTGTTTTAAAGCATCTCTCCAGAAATCTCTGCTTATGTCAGATGCCACGTCACTGCACAATCATACTTCGCTCAAAGAAATTCAGGATCTTCTTATTTTACAGGGAAAAAGAAGGGTGGTTTATAAGAGAGCAGAACAAAATTCAGAAACTCTGGGCCCCCTATCTGTGGGCAGTCTCCTGCTGCCCTTTCAACCTGCCACCTGCATTTCCTTTCCCTTAAAACATCAGCTCGGAGCCTGATCTGAAAAGAGGAGGAACATGAAGAGAAAAAAAAAAACCTCGCCTAGAAGATGGTGGCGAGATTTCCTCGCCTAGAGGAAAGGGGGGGAATGTGACTTTGGATACAGAATGCACCCACTGCCCCCAGGGAGCAGAGACAAGGCTATGCAGTTGGCACAGATATATTTTCTGCCTGATAAATCTTGGATTTGCTCAACTGGGAGTGAGAGCAGAACTCCAAGGCAGGGCAGGTGAATCCAGGGTGGGTGGCTGTGGCTATGGTCCCAGAACCCAGCCGCCGGGAGAGTAGGCTGCCTAGCGGGCCAACATTCCTAACAGCAGCAGACCACTGGGATATCTCCTTGCCTTTTGAAATGTTATACTGAATGGCACAGCAAGGAAGGTGGGGGAGGATGGTGAGGAAGGAAGGAAGCTGATCTCCGGGGTGGGGGAGCCATATCTATAAGAGGCTCTTTTGCCTCTTACAATCCCCTCTGCTTCTTATGATACCCTCACCAATGTACTCAGTACCACTGGGAGTCCCAGTGGAGCCAGTGGCCACCAAAGAGCAGCCTGATGCCTGCATGTTCTTCAAAAGACAGAGAGACAAACATGTAGCTACCATCTCTGTGCAGGGCACAAATGAGGACACATTGGCAGTTAGGATGTGCTTCTTCCTTCCTAGGACACACACAGAAAGCTAGCAAGACTGTCCTACTTCTTGACTGGAGGCTTCTTTTATGGCTCCTTAGACCAGACCTGAAGGCATCCAACCCTAGCTTGCTGTCAATGGCTGACATGTCCCCAAACCCAGTGCTAGGCATGGAACCTTAAGCCAGGTACCAAGTACTACCAGACTCCACTGAACTCTGCAGGCTGGAAAAGAGGGGTCCCAGGAATAGTCAGGATGTGGGTCTAAACTCACATAAACTCTGCTCTCTTCTATTCCCCACCCCCCTAGCTCAGCTACTAAGTCTGACCTGTTTGGGACTCATTGGATAAGGCTGCCCTCCCTGCAAAGCCTAGCTGAGACAGAGATCTTGGCAGGGAGCAAGAACTCCAGGGTGCTCTTAAGCCTGCCATATCTGCAGAAGGCTGAGATGTCACCCAGGTGGACCGACCTCTGGCTTTAATGGATGGTTTCATAACAATTCAGGCTGCTCCCTCCCCTTGGTGGCCTGTGTCCCATGAGAAAGAAAGGTACGTTCTCTGGATTCTTTCAGCTGCTCCTCCTGAGGGGTGGGTGGGGAAGGATGAAATGTTGGGCACAGCCTGTTAATGGGCACTTGCATAGGGGAAAAGGCTGACAGTAAGGCTCAGGGCTGTAAGCCTACAACCAGGTCCTCTGCCCATCACACAGATGCCCACCAGCTGCCAGTCTGTAGCAGGAGGCCCCAGTGAGCAGGGCCTCTCCTCCTGAGCAATAGCGAGTGAGGGTCTCTCCCTGTGACTGCCACCTGGCTCCGAGTCCCTCCTAGCTTCACTTCCTGCCCTGGGCTGCTGGAGGCAGTCCAAGCTCTGCAGCAGGGGGTGCCATACCATACATTCCGATGCCCATTTTTTAGGTCACCGGGAAACCTTGGGCAATGGCCCCTGCTTGGCAGGACAGGCCACGCTTGCCCACACAGCACAGACATGCAGTGAGGATGAGTGAAGCACACGCACATGGCAGAATGGGTTTGCGTGGCTGGCAGGCGGGCACGCAGGCAGCATGGAGGAGGCAGATGGGTGGGCAGGCAAGGCTCACCATTAGGTGCACGCTGGAACTCGACTTCCTTTTCTGGACACACCACAGCGAAAGGGAAAGAGAAGGGGAAAGAGGAGGTAAGAAGAGAAGCACAGAGACGCCGCAGGTTAGTGCAGCAGCGCGGGCTCTGCCTCAGGAGGAAAGAGTGGAAGAAGGAGACCTGGAGCCCAGCACCAGAAGGATTAAAACAGCACCTAGACCACCAGGCACACAAATCCCTCCAGACCCTGGGAGAAGACCTCCTTTGCTGTCAGGTTCACAAACACAGATTTAGTATATTCTAAAATGTCTCAGCATTGCTCAAAGCTTTGTGAAGAGATTAACTCACAAGTTTATGAAGGTAACATTTTGCTGCAAATTGACGGGTTTAGGCTTACAAGGCTGGCTCTCCTATAAGGTTATTTATTTTCTCTCATTACTAGGTCTGCCCAAAATTTGGGCAAGCAGCTACCAGGTAAATAGCAAAAGCCACTCGGGGCCATCCTCAGCTTTAGAGACATTATACTTCTGAACCTAGTTTTTTTGTTTGTTTTTTGCCGCACCCCTATACTGCTTTTCAGATAAAAATGTTGAGCTTTTGAAAATCATCTGGTAAACAGTGAATTGGTAGCATCCCTTTCTTTGTCAGTGTGGCCATGCTCATTTATAAGACTACAGTATCTCACTGCATTTTGGAATTAGTGGGAAATGGGAAAATAGGAGTGCTGGTGATTAAAAGTGCGGTGATGACAAAGACATCAAGATGTGAACCAGGGGGAATGTTGAAAGCAGTGATTCTTTAGCCCTCAGCCAGATGCTCATGGACTTTATGCTCAGATGTGAAACAAGAGCATAAACATAAAGACCACATGGAACACTGAAAGTACATCTCAGAAAGCTGTGTCTAAAAGGTGAAAGCACTTTATAATTAGCTTGCTGGGAGACAGAAGTACCCTTGGAACATGTCCTATCTGTTGTCTGACTACTATTCTAGGCACAGTGAACATGTCAGATAAATGCTCCTTTCCTCAAGAGCCTGCATTCTACTTTAGAAGACATCTTCAGGACGGTATTAAATTGAAAAGAAAGGGACTACAAGTATTGAAAAGAATCGAAAATTACATCTAAAGGAAAAGAAAGCCTAAATATAATTGGGCAGCTTCTGCTTCTTTTTTTAATTTATTTTAAATTAAAAAAAATTTTTTTTAAGTTTTATTTATTTATTTTTGAGAGAGAGACAGAGTGAGTGAGCGGGGGAGGGGCAGAGGGAGAAGGAGAGAGAGAATCCCAAGCAGGCTCTGTGCTGTCAGCACGGAGCCCGACGCAGGCCTCGAACTCACACACCGTGAGATCATGACCTGAGCCGAAACTAAGAGTTGGACTCTTAACTGACTGAGCCACCCAGGGGCCCCTCTTCTTCTTTTTTTAAAAAAATCATCTCTGTGCCCAATGTGGGGCTCAAACTCACGATCTTGAGATCAAGAGTTGCATGCTCTACTGACTGAGCCAGTCAGAAACCCCTAATTGGACTTCTTTTGCATTAGTCTTTCATTTATGCCCCAAAATGAGATTTTACTTCCAAAATTATTCCTCAAAAAGAGGAAGATGCGCTACATCCATACTTATCCTTTTATCCAACTAGAGTGTTTACAATGTGAGGGAAGGTCCATCTTTTTAATCTCCTCTGTGCCTAGCAAAATGCCTTAAAGTTAGCATATGATCAACAAACTTTTGCTGAGTTGAACTGGGTTTGTGGACACTGGTTTCTCCCCAGGCTAAAGCAGAGCACAGGTTTCTAACTTGCCCAGAATCACTGGAGTGAAAACTGCAGGGACACTGACCAGGCCTAATCTTGGTTCTTGTGATTTTCAGGAACATGCTGTCAAGCTTTCACCTGGACTTCACCTTAGGTAGAGCACTTTCTATTGTCTGCTTCACCTAATGGGGAGTAAGTTCTCAATTCCAGCTGCCTCTCTTTTTCCTAAACTGTCCTGCAGGAAAACCTAAGATAATCCTCTTCTACCCAAGGGCTAGTTTCTACTGGGTTAGTAGACTTCTTCCAGTTCCTCTCTCCATCCTTTCAGGGCTTTGCCCTCAACCATGTATAGTTGAGCTCCTCTCAACCAGCACAATGCAGCATTGTTTCAATACCAGATCATTTTTAAAGAATCACATCTCACTTTTATTTAAAAATTAAATACTTAAAATTTGAAATCAGAAAAGGGTTCAAACCTACTTTCCATACTTAAACAAATATCCAAATAGTACTTAAGGAAATGGCTATATCCCTTGTTTTTTTCTTTTGTTCCTTTATTTTTTTTAAAACTGGATGGCCATTCTGGCCTTGGGGCTAGTCCTCAACTAGAGGCCTCTCAGGATCTGAGAGTTTGTGCCCCCCCCCCCCCCAGAGTCTTGTCCTCACAAGTGGCTGTCATTCTTCTACAGACCCTGGGTCCCTATACCACTATTAAATAAGTCTAACCAGAACCTGGGGTCCCTAAATTCAAAAAGAGTCGATGCTCAAACCAATGCTAATAGCTCAGCATCTTGTGAAAACTTCTGGACAGTGAGAAACAAACCTCTCTACAGACCTTAAACACCAGGAATTGGGAAGGGGAAGCTGGGAAAGAAAGGTGGGTCTATAAGAGCCCAGGATGCTCACAGGTCAGCATCTTTTGGGCAACTTCATAGGCCTCCCTCATATACACATGTGGTGACCTTGACCTTCAAGAGAGTCCAGAAAAGTTGAACCCCACACATCTTGCATTGCCCTCCCCTCTGCCTTTGCCAGTACTTCCATCCAGCCACGCCATTCATTGTTATATACATGTTCCTGATTCTAAAAGGTCTGTAGCCATATTATAAGCAACTTGGAAAACAAAGAAGGAAAAAAACCCACCTAATCCTATTTGTCTTGCTAGTCTTTTTTCTTGCACAATTAAAAAAACATCATTATAAGCTACATACAAGTTGATGCCTTACTTTTTGAAACAAACAGTATTTTGATTTTTACTCTGATTATCAAAGTAATGCATGGTCTAGGTAAAAAAGGTAGAAAACATAGAAAAATATATAAAATAAAAGTTTCCCAAATTCCCATCATCCAGTGAAATTACTATTAATACTTCATGGGGTTTCTTCCAGTTCCTTTTCTATCCACATGATATATACCAAATATAATCAAAAACATATCATTTTTTCAAACAAAATTTAGATGATAGTGTACGAATTGCTTTATATCCCACTTTTTTTTTTACTTAATATAAAACATTATATAGTCATGAAAATTAATAACTTTGTAAAAGTCTAGTAAATGGATTTCTTGAATTATTTGGTCATTATCTTATTGACTTTTGAAATTGTCTCCAATTTTTTCAATTACAAATGTCATGTTGAACATCCTTCCGCTTTCAGTTTTTTTATTTTGAATTATTTTTTTTCTAAAGTTTATTTATTTTTTTTAGTCATCTCTCCACCCAGCATGGGGCTCAAACTCACAACCCTGAGATCAAGAGTCACACGCTCTACTGCTCTACCAGCTGAGCCAGCCAGGCGCTCCTTGAATTTCTTTAGGACAAATTCCCAGAAGTAAAATTAAAGGGTAAAAAGAGCAGGAACATTTTTATGGCTTTTGACATGCAGACTGTTTCAGAAAGGGCCACTGTTATTTATGCTACTATCACAAACTTAAGAGTCAAAAAATGGCACCTCATTTCAACCTGCATTTCTTTGTTACTAGCAAGGCTAAACATCCACATTTATTAACCAGTTCTACCTCCTCTTTATGGGGTTGTCAGTGCATCTTCTCTGACCACTTATTTACTGGATTTTAGGGGGGATTCTTATTTGTTAGAGAAAGCTTTTTTGTATAAAAATAATATTAACCCTTCCCATCATACCTGCTGTGAATATTTTCCTCAACTTGTTGCTGGCCATTTAATTTTGGATGATTATTCCCTTCTTAAACATTTGCATCTTTGCCTCTGATCCAGCTACTATATTCAAAGTCTTCTCTCAAGCACAAAACTCATGTACTGAGCACATAGCAGGATCAGGCACTGGGTTCCCCACATACGTTCTCATTTAAGGCAATTTATTTAACGATTTTTTTTTTTTTTTTTTTTTTTGCCTAGCCCTCCTCCTTCTCAGTGCTCTGTAAGGTCAGACAATGTTGTACACATATGTTCTTCTCCCACCTCTTCTGTGTTTTCTGTTTCCTTTGATGATTCCTCTTCTTCCAGCCTCTCAGTGACAGATAGCCCTGAAAATATGCATTTACTGAACTTTTAAACCTTCATGCGCTTTAGATTCATATGGGAGAAGGGGAGTATTATTAAATTCAGATTCCACCTCCCACCCAAAGCTTCCTGAATCTGAATTCCAGGGTGGATCCTGGAATCTATATCTTTTTAATTAGCTCCTTAAGCTAATATTACAAGGCTATGCCTAACACTCATCCTTGGAGGCAGCCATCTAGAAAGTTCCATCAGAAACCTGTCCTTCAATGTCTCCTTTATCCATCTTTTTACTACCACCTCGGCTGTTACTGCTTTATTTCAGGTCCTACGTCGTGCAATCACTTTTTCCTTCAGGCTTTCAGAGCTACTGAAGTTCCCAGAATCACCACACTGTTTCAAACCTATACATCTTGTGCTATTTCCTCTGCCTGGAATATCCCTCCCATCTCCTGCCCACTTCAACCTAGCAAGATCAAAGGAGTCCTTCAAACTCAGGTCATGGGCCATCTCCTTCAGGAATATTTCCTGTTTTGGCTCAGATGCTGGCTTCTGCTCCCCCAGCACCTGCCCTATATACACCTCCCTCATAGACCTTACCAGACTACATGGGCACCGCTGGTTTCTCTGTCTCTCTCCAACTCTGAACACCTTACAGGGTGGATTATGGTGTTATCTTCCCAGTTCCTGAAGCATGGAATTTGGCTGAATGAGTGAACTCCTGTGATTCACTCATATGAGCCCTATCTGCAGGTCCAGTACTGACCTCTTCCCTGGGCTACCCCAGGTACTTCCTAGCACCTTAAAAGTCCTCTCCACCCAGATCTTCACCTGTCTCTCAATCTCAGTGTGGTCAAAATAAAACTCTGGCCATCAAAATGGGCATTCCTTCACAATTACTCCCATTTTTAGCAGAGTTACTACCAATTCTTCCAACCTTCAAGGAACTCTGACATTATCTTTGATGGGTCCTTTTTAACATATTCAGTGTCAACTTCCTTTGAAGTTGGGGCAGCCAACCTCTAATCACAGCCTCCCATTCTTGGATACAGCTGGACCAATTATCTACAGGCACTGCCTATTCTTAATATTTGTTTATTTTTTGAGAGAGAAACAGTGCGAGTGGGGGAGGGGCAGAGAGAGAGGGAGACACAGAGTCCGAAGCAGGCTCCAGGCTCTGAGCTGTCAGCACAGAGCCCGATTCAGGTGTCGAACTCGTGAACTGCAAGATCATGACCTGAGCCAAAGTCAGATGCTTTACCAACTAAGCCACCCAGGTGCCCCTAGGCAGTGCCTATTCTGATTAGTTGGTGCCTGTGCTCTTCTGGTAGTTAAGTATTTTCAATATTAGCTCTTTCTATTTCTAATCACCTTTTCTTCACTCTATGCCCAGATCATTCTAATTGATACCTCTGTGTCTAGTTTCCACCCTCTTCTATTCATCCTTATACCCTTAGCCAAATCTTTTGAAAGCATAGCTCTTGCTGTAGCTTCCCTTCTCAGTGGCCTATATTTCCTGTGGTCTGACACACAAACCTCTAATCCCTCTGCCCAACCAGACCAGTCCAGCTGTATTTTAGATATCCTTCTACCACAAACCCCATGTTCCAGTTGAGTAGAGAACATCAATATGCATGACAGAACCCATACAATTACTTTGTTGTTTTTAAGTTATAGAAGGAATGCCTTTTCATTTTAAGGAAAAATACATGTGTACAAACTAAAAAACGAAAGATATGTCTTTCCACCCTGTCCTCACCACCAATCCCATTCACTAGAGGCAATCAGTGACTGGGTTCCAGTCTTCCTACATCCTTTAAGCTTTCTCCAATAAGCTTTTGCCTAGAAGCTTCTTGGACTGAACCATGTAATGCAGGGTCCAGAATCAATACCATTCAGTGCCTAGCTGATTTCAGGTATGTCCATTTTCCCATTCTATTAACTTTGCAACTTCTCAAAGCTAGATGAAAACTACATCACCCCTTCTATCTCTTGTGTGCCCCTAGAATTGAGTACAGCACTGGGCCTCTGATAGGTACTTATTAAATACTTTGTAAAGAACAATTGATTCTAGCTTCTTTCCCAGATAGAAATATGCAAACTTTCTCTCCAACTAAACCTTCTACCTTTTCTTAACTTGGCTCCACCCATCCAGTTCATGTCCCTATAACTGGGGGACTGCTTGTCACCCCCCCCCACTCTATGTCAGCAGGTGTGTGTGGAGCCCAAGCTCCCCTCCTTGGGGCAGAAGTACACAGAAGCAGGCATGCAGAGAATGAAAAAGAAGAAGGGGAGGGGGAGGGAAACGGGGCACACATATATATCTCAGCGGGGACATAAGATCCAGTGGAAAGGCCCAATTTAAACTTTTGTTGGAATTTAAAAGTTTGGATAATTTCATAGTTTGAAATACCCTATGGTGTAAATTGGTAGGCTTCAGGATAGTATGAACTCCTGCCCCAGCCCCAGGACCTGTTCTGCCCCCAAACATTTACAGAACACTCTGGGACCTGTGAAGACCTCTAGCCACCTCTCTTCCACCTCTCCCAAGTAGCCACTCCCACTAGGGCTTTCTGCTGGTCCCTGTGGGCCCCTGTTCTTTTGCCACAATCCCGTAGGGAAAGCTCCCTAAATGGGAACAAGCTGTGATACACCAGGTCCTTCATCTGTTTCTGAGGAGGCTATGCCTCAAGAGAGTATAAGACACTTTCACTTAGCGGTATTTGAGCTGGGTTCTGGAAGTGCTTTGGAGATAAGGACAAAAAACTAAAAGGATAGTGGCTTCCAGTTCCAAGCCCTGGTACCCTGAGTTAACCAGGCAAACTTTGCTTTCATTTGTTAAAAAGGATCTGCACTCTAAAAAGAAAAAGGAAATGAGAAGACTGACCCAAATGACCTAAAAAAAACCCCTGAGAGTCAAGCCATGGAGATGAGGCATGTGTCTGTAGTCAGGTTCAGGATTCAGCTCTAGTAAATTATAATTTAGATCACTTCCTCTGAGTCTTCATGATCAAACTAGGGTCAAAAGAAACACATCTTCCTCCTGCCCTCTCAGGCCAATGGAACCTGCTGTTCTGAGCACAAAGGTTTCCGGTTTTAAAGCAGAAAAGCAAGGATAGGAGGGTTTCTGGGAAAGGAGGAACAAAGTGCCAAGAACCCCCCATAGAGACATTGGGAGAGAGACCAGTCTCAGGCCAGAGGGGTGGAGACACCTACCTTGACACCACCGTCCGACTTCTTGTTCAGTAGGCTTTTGGCAGCTGTGAAAACAAAAAGGAAAATCAAGTCTCCTGCATTGTACTCTCTCCCTAACCTGAAGTCTGGCAGCCGGATCCGCAAGAGTCCGCTGTGTCTGACAAGGGGGCCAGGAGTCTCCTGAAGCCCCTGGAAAAGGGCCCTCCTCGTAGCCTCAAAGCAAGAAGGGCATCTCAAGCTGCGTCAGACCCTCAGGGTGGCACCCTGGGATCTCTTCTGCCACGGAAGTGGGCTCAGCAGAAACAGGGACACACTGCACTTAGGAGGAGAAACCACATTCAATACTGGAGCTGCCTGGGGTACTAGGAACTCTGCCTTCAACAACTTCACCCAGGTCTGGAAGCAGAGTGCCAAGGTGAAAGGTGAGGGCTCCGTCCTTAGATGCCATGAAATTCCTCAGAACGGCCAAGCTGGAAGGATGCAAGACATCTCCTAAGAGCTCTTAAGAAACAAGAGTGTCACAGTTCACAAAGGAGACCAGACGTGAGGACAGACAGACACAGACACAGAGACCAGGACCACCTACAGGAGGGTTTTGCCAGGGGGTTGAAGCCTTGACTGGGCAGGTCCTTACCAGGCTTACTGGGTCCTATCTGCCCCTCTTTCCTCAGTCTACTCTCTGGACCCACTGAGCAGGAAGGAGTGGGCAGAATAATGAGGTATTAAACAGATTCTAGCCAGGCACAGGATGAGGCTCAAGGCTGAGGAGCTTTGTGTAGGAAGGCTGGTGATGCCTGCTGGTCACCAAGGCCACAGGAAGGTAGCAGACAATGGATGGCAGAGTCTGGGAGGCACAGGGGGATGGAATCAGCTGTCTGATCCACCATGACAACTGGCTCTCCCGGTTGCTACCTGTATGACTTTGAGTGAGTTAACCTCCCTGAACTTCAGTTTCTTCATCTATAAAATGGGATAAAATAGGGCCTAGGTCACAGGACAGTGGTGAGGATCTAATGGGACCATGCATGAAAAGCACTAAGCAGAGTCCTTGACACATAGCAAGTACTCACTAAGTGTAAACCATTGTCACTGTTACTGCTATTCTTCCCTTCAAGTGGCCATTCCTACCCTAGTTGGGTCCCATCTAAGACTAGGGATCTCTCCATCACAAGAATTCTGACGTCCCAGAAATGGCCTATGGTCCTATCTCCATGCGGGGGCGACTTAAAATTTATTTATTTTTTATGTGTTTACTACTATGCCCGACCACCTACTGTGTTAAGTGCTTTGTATACACCAGAGTTTTCAACCCTGGCTGCCCATTAGAATCACTTGGGGAGCTTAAAAAAATCATTATGCCTATCCCCTGCCTAGGATTCTGATTTTATTTGTCTGGGGTGGGGGGTGTCAGCATCAGGGTGTTTTACAAGCTGTCCTATATAGGCAGGGTTGAAAGCCTTCCACATACATGATCGGAATCATCGCCACGTGATTTATTATCCCCACCGGGGAAATGAGGAAACTAAGGCTGGGAGGGCTGACATGACTTGTTCAGGATGTGGCAGGGCTATCATCCAAAACCAGGGATGGCTCTCTCTACAGCTTCTGCACTCTATAGCCTTTCAGACCTGGAGGCCTGCAAATGCCAGACTTCACAATTTTGAGAGGCATGGCTTCCTCTGTGGGGTCTGCCAACAGTGCTGACAAAGCCTAGTTCTAGCATTGGGCAGCTCCAGCCATGCCTGGGACTGTCTCTGGGGGCTCCCGCTGGCCTTCGCCCTCAGGCAGGCCAGGCTCTCGGCCGTCTGGAGGAAAGCCTCCTGCTACCCAGCTCCACGTCCCCAGGCTATTGCCTCCTGAGAGTTGGCAAGCGCCCAGCATGCACGGCTGGTTAGGGGGCTCTGTGACACCAATGCGCTCGCAGATGCCAAGTTAGGTGGTCCGTCTGGCATGCCCATCTCAGCCCGCAAGCATGGGACTCGCCTCCCTGGTGAGTGGGCCTGGCATGCTGGCCCTCCTGGTGGGGTGGCAGGGAGCCGAGGCAGGCGGTCGGGGGACTCATGCCACGTACCTTGCCCGGCCAGGCCGGCGGCGCTCGCGGCAGGCGAGGCGGGGGCGGAGCTCTGCCTGCCAACTGAGGGGATACAATCTCTCAGTGCACAGAGCTGCCGCAAAGCCACAGGGGCCAGTCAGCAGCGAGCATGCCCCAGCACGAGGCGCGGGAACCGCTGGCCGCCCACGCACAGCAAGGCCCAGGCGGCGTGGCCAAGCCAGCCGAGCTGGGGGAGCGAAGGCGCCAGGGGCAGGCTGATGAGCAGGTGCAGCCAGCCCTGCAGCAGTCTGGGGATCTGAGAGGACTGGGTTCGGTCAGGGTGTGGGGATTACCACAGCTCCAGCGCCTGTCCCATAAGCACCTCAGGCGAGGGTCTAAAGCCTGAATCGGTGAGAGATGGTGTCCTTTCTGAGGCAGCCCGGCCCTCGCTTGAGGCTGTTGAGGAAACTGAGCCTCACCTTCAGACCTTCCCTCCTTAGGGGACTTACATGAGGATATTATCAGAGAGCCCTTTTCCGCTGGCCATATTCCAAACAGGAGGGACACTGGCACTCGGGGCCAGGGGCGGGTGCATGGCCCTTGTGCAGCTCGGTTCACTGATGGGCCCTAGCTGCCTATCCCTCTCTTATTCCTCTAGCTCCTTAGAGACACGGGTTGCTTGCCCTCTTCAAGGGAGGTAGCCAGCTTTTCTCAGCCTGTATTTCAGTATTCTGAGGGTGAAGATGCCCAAGAAATGAGCCTCAAGAAAGAAAACAAAGGCTGCTGAAGCAATACATTCTAGAAGCCCTGATTCCACTATTAGCTAACCTGCTAGAGTCTAGGGCTAAGCTGCACCCCCTATTTGGGGTAAACTCAGAAAATGGCCTAGTTCATGCCCCAAAAAACACACAGGTGCCCTTCCTTCTTGATTATACCTGGTGACACCATTTTCTGCAGCAGCTTTTAGAGACAGGCTCTATCCCCAGATGTCCTAGAGTCATACTAGAGTGCTTGCAGCACTTTTTTGGGTCTCCTCTGACCCAGGGCAAAGTGAGCTCAAAGGCTAACAAGGTCTGGGCAGCAAGGACAGGAGGCTCTTTAGGGATGAGTGAAAGTACTTTGTCCTAACAGAGAGACCAATTTCCTGAAACCAGGATACCAATTTTCTGAAATGGGATGGGGGAGGGAGGTTGATGTGGAGGCCTTGGGACAGGGCACATGCTACTGATTTCCTGGTCTAGAAGAAACGCAGTGGCCTGTCTTCACATTTCTTCTACTCGGAGAGACAATAGATCACCATTCTAGGTCAGCACAGAAATGCCCTTGACCGTCCTCCAGAAAGCTCTCACACTGAGAAAGTAGAAGCTTCAAGTAATTGGAAGACAAGAAGCCTGATGTGGAACTACAGGTCCATCTCTGTTGGAGGCAGCCAAGCTGTGCTGTCCTGCTCTCATTTGTGAGAGTTGAATCCAGAACCAAAGTCTTCCCCTTATGGATAGCTACATAAGAATGAGTCCCAAACCAGCAACACAGGGGATGGGCCTGAGGTGGGACACTTCCCTGGTTCACTTTCCGGTCCTGACCCCAGGTTCTCACTTGGGTAGAGCTCATGAAGACCCAGGACTTCCCATCTGCAGTATCCTCAGACTCAGGGCCCTTAGGTTATCCTGAATCAGCACAGACAAGCCCCTCCTGATCAAGGGGGCAACCCTGGCCCAGAGTGGCTGTCTACACAAGTGCTGCCACACAACTCTGTCTCCAGGTCAGCACAGGAAAGCAAGGGAAGGAATCTTGCTATGAGAACAAGAGAAAGGGTCTTCAGCCAAAACAGCGGGGCTGGGGGTTGCGAGGCTGTGGAGGCCGGAGGGGAAAAGGCAAGCTGGGAAGAGACCTTCTTTCTTCAGTTAAGTTCTGACATTAACCTTTTCCTCACAGAAAGCCACTGGGCTTCCCCACTGAGGGCAAACAATGATGGGGTTGGGTTGGGGTGGGGTGGGGTGGAGTGTCTTGCATCTTAAAAAGACATGCCAAGTGTGATTTACAAATTACTGGTCCCAACTATCCCAATTTCTCAGGCAAATTTAAGCAAGTTGCTTTCCCTTCATCCTGCTGGTCTCTATTTCTTTACTTTTACACAACTAGTATCACAGAGCATATTTTAAGCACAGTCTCTACAAAATGTTTAAGCATCTGGAAAAATTTCTATTAGTCATCCCTACTTAGACACAATAAAGTAGAGATGGTCCCAGTAGGCAAATTAATGGTGGTGATTGAGAAGATTCACTACATCTCATCTCTTTCTTTTCCCCAGCACATTGTCCAATACCCTAGTGACTGGCTAAAAGCTTAAAGTGCTAAGAGTCTTTAGAGAATTAAATAAGAATCCCCAGGGACAAGGTAAATGGGAGGCTGGGCAGTTTACTCTTTGGGAGGGTTTAGGGAATAGAATTCGTAAATGTGAACCCAAGAGAAGTCCCCAGAATCTCATGTAATAGGACCCAGCAGCAGCAGCCCCTCAAAACAGGGTCATCTTCATATTGGTCAAGGTATTGCCTGAGACACCCACCACTGGGATGGCAACACCCTGTTCTGACCCACTCACCTCAGTGGAATTAAAGTGCACGGCTGGGAAAACATACCTGAGAAGTTTCTGGAGACAAGCATGGTCGTGAGGATGGCACCCTGGGGAAAGAAGAAGGGCCTGTCAATTCAGCTGGAACTCTCGAAAAGCATAGCCTGGTCTCAGGCAGAGGGCAGCTGCTGTCCAGAGCCTCAAGGCCTCAGGTCTTTGGGGCTTCCCAACATGTACAACTTTCACAGCTCAGCTCCAGCCAGAAGGGGAGCTTCCTTTTTGATGGGTTAGGACAGGCTTTTGTCCTGTCAAAAGCCATGATTCCAGGATGCTGGCAGCCTGGAAAGGCAAGACTCACCTTCAGTTTTCTCCGTGCATTGAACTTGCGCAAGCACTCCACAGTCTCTTGACGATGCATCATGGACGCCACCGTGGATCGTTGCTGGAACCCAAACAGACAGGCCTGTGAGCCCTCCTGCCAGGTCCTCTGCCCCTCACCCTAGTCCTAGCACTGTTGGCTCTGTGCTCAGCCACCCCTGAGTTGATCTGAAGATAAAATGAGGTCATAGATGTGAAATGCTTTTACAACAAAAGCACTATCCCGAACTCAAGGTTATATAAGGACAAAAATCCGAACATGAAAACATCACTGATAACTGATGCTAGATGAGGAGGGTGCATGAGACAGCACTCTCCCCTTCCTTGGGAAATGGGAGGCTACAGAATGGAAGAGAGTATCCTGTGTGTTGTGATCCTCATGCAGTAACTCCTTCAGCAACTGCTGGCTGAGCATGTACTGCACTCCTGAGCCGTGAGAGAACAGGCAGTGTTCCTGCTCTCTACAGAGAATGTTCATCCCTTCCAAGAGCCCCTCTCATCATACCCCCACAAGGACCTGAAAGCTGATCTGAGAAGCTAAGGGTCTTCACCTTGAAGTATCAATTCTTTTCATCATTTTGGATGGTAATTTCTCTTCAGTGTATCACTGCTAAACTTCCTTCCTCCTTAAAGAGTCCACTGGAAATGATTTACAATTATGATGATTTACAATGATTTCCTTGATGACTCAGGGTCATCAATACAAGCATCAATTATTATGTAATATTTTAATAGAGTGATGTCCTCAGGAGCTACTGAGTTATATAGGATGGTGGAGGGTGGGGCCTATGAGAATGACTCCCAGGACATAGTATAATCCCCAGTTCTTGAGTATCTGTTTTAAGTTGCTCACTGCCCCCCTCCTCCCTTTGCTGTTGCTGTCTTGGCTAGTTTGCTAGAAAAATAAATCCCACAACATGCAGCCTGGCGCCCCTCCATGGGGCTGCCCCATAATCCTTCCCCTCATCCCTGGCCCACTCCTTTTCCTGGTTCCCAAAGCAAGTCTGCCAACCTCCTCTTCCCTTTCCTGAGTCTTATAACTTCACTTCCTCCTCCAAAGCATAAATTTTTCCACAAGGAGAAATGAGAGATCATCACACAAGAACTCCTTCAACTTCAGACCCCCATCCACAAAGTGATTTTCATCTGATTTCAACCTCTTTTTACTAGCCCAACCTTTGCTTCTTCAAGTACTCAATATTTTTAATCCTTTATTCTAGACTATATTCTTCTCTATACATTATACTCAAGCCTCTCCTTAAACAAAAATAGAAAACTCCCCTGACTCATCATCTTCTGTATACAGTACCATTTCTTTCTCTCCTCACCCTCATTCCCTCTTCCCTCACTGAAGAAAGGGTTCAGTTTCTCACTCCACTGCCTCTGTCAGTGAAATAATGAAACAATGGCTTCTGATTGGTCAGAGTATATGGATTCTTCTCCATCTTTATCATGGACTCTCTGTGGCAGACCATCCCTTATTGAGACCTCGTTTCTTAGGATCTCCTGCTCCTGAACCTCCTTCGGCCACAGAAGTTCTCATTCCCAGCCCTCTTTGCTGGCTCCTCTAACTGTGTCTTTACTTGCTGGTGTTCAGTGGCCGTCTCTTTTCTTACCGAAGCAAATACAAGCCATAATGGGAATTCGATCAGCATAGAAACAATCCCATTTATTTCAACACCACCCACACAGAAATGACTGCAACCCACATTTCCAATTTTTAACTTCTTTTCTAATCTTTGGAACCACATTTCTAACCACCCATCTGATGTCTCCAGCTAGAGGTCCCCAGACACCACACTCGATATGTATAAAACTAACATCATCATCTTTTCTCACAAACTGGCTCTTCTTCTGGGTTTCCTCTGAATCAGTGAATGGTACAACCCTCTGCTTATTACCAACTCAAAATCTGGCAGTCCCCATAGATACCTCTCTCCTTCACTCCCTAAATCCAACTGGTCACTAAATCCTTTTGATTCTGTCTACCAAATATCTCCCAAATCTGTCCACTCTTTGCCACACCACTCAGTCTCCTATCATTACCCTTAGCTAAGACCTCATCTGGTCTTGCTTAGACAATTACGACAGCTTCCTGAGCTCTCTGCCCCAGCCTCCTTTCTTCTTCAATTTCATTTTCTACAAAGCTTCCAAAGTGACCTTTATTAACTGTGTACTTCATTGCCTCTTTATTTTTTTTGTAATTTATTGTCTTCATATTTTATTTTTTTCTAAGCAATCTCTACACCCGACATAGATCTTGAACTTACAGCCCTGAGATCAAGAGTCACATGCTCCACTGACCAAGCCAGCCAGACGCCCCTTCGTTCCCTCTTTAAATCCCTTAAATGGTTCCCTGTGCTCTCAGAATAAAATCCAAACTCATTAGGCAGAGACTTGTATGTCATGGAATCTTTTTGGCCTTGTTCTCTTGCATTTTTGTAGGCATATCTTCATCTACAACCAAACTACTTAACATTCCTTAAACTTGCCACAATTTCCCATGGCCTTTCACCCTGGCCCATGCTAACCTCTGTCTTCAGGTTGTATCCTGAGGAACTCCCAGCCAGCTGTCAAGAACCAGGACAGAGGTCACCTCCTCCATGCAGCCTTCAGTAACCTCACTACTCACCAGATAACAAGAGTTCCTGTGCACTCATTAGATTTTTTTATGTACTTGTCACATTGCAGAATGGCTGCTGTTTGAGTGCCTAGGTCCCCAGATAATTTTTAAGATCTCTGGGGGGAAGGAACCATGCTTTACTCATCTTTTTATCTTCAGTACCCACACAGTGACTGGCACTGAAGAGGCACTCAGTAAACACAGGAAAAGCAAATACATAAATGCACCATGGTTGTCAGGAGGCCTAACTGTACCAGATCCTCTTCTTTGTTTGAAAACAGATTTCAGGGGTGCCTGAGTGGCTCAATCAGTTGAGCGTCCAACTTGGGCTCGGGTCATGATCTCACGGCTTGTGGGTTCGAGCCCCGCATCGGGCTCTGTACTGACAGCTCAGAGCCTGGAGCCTTCTTTGGATTCTGTGTATCCCTCTCTCTCCTCCCCTCCCCCGCTTTCACTTGCACTCTCTCTCTCTCAAAAGTAAATAAAAATTAAAAAATATTAAAAAAAAAACAGATTTCAGCTTTATAGAAGTGTTCATGGAAAAAGAATATGTTGATCCACATTGACGGCCTGGAGGCTCTCCTAGCTTTATGACTGAACTTCAAGATGCTCTTTTTAACTGCCCAGAGGCCCCCTTTTGTTTATTTGTTGGGTCTTGGTCACATTCCCATTAGAGTTGTGTGACAGCTGAGAGCTGAATATGCACCCTAAGCTTGGTAATTCACTTTGGGTTGTGCCAGCTGCTTTCTACCATCAACTCTCTAGAGTCTGCAAGGGTCAACCTAAGCTTTCATTCAAGATCAGAACTAAATCACACCTGACAAGTAAGTGGGGGAGAGACAGGTTGAAGCCAATTAGGCCACTGCCTCCTTGAATCCCTCCTGGGCCCCACCCAGTCCCCCTCCCTCTCTGCTGGGTCTTTGCTCAGGGCCCAGAATTATTCTCTGTTCATAAAAAGGAGGGTGAGGAGAGTACTAAGGGCATATTGAGGGCTGACATCTCTGAGATCCTCCACCCCAGGCGAAGACACTTACGCAGACCCATGGATGCTTGAGAGCCTGGTCAGCTGTGATGCGCTTCGCAGGGTTTATGGTCAGCATCTGGTTGATTAAGTTCTTGGCTTCAGGAGTCACCGTGTCCCACTCTGGTGATGGGAACTAAGCAGGAAGAGGGAAAGGAGACATATGAAATCTGTGAGCCCCACACTCTGAAAGGGAGGCTCTGTCTTTGTTCCAACTCCTATAAATGGGATATTCTGTGCTATCTAAACCTCCCTGGCAGAGAGATGGAGAAGCCCTGGGGCATCCCAGCACCTGTGTCAAAACTTAAACACTAGGAGAGGAAGATAGAATCATGGTTAGAATGCCAGGATATCAGATCAGAGTGGGAAGGGGATTTCAGCAATCCCATCTTCTGGTTCAACCCCATCTTTTTCCTTACTAGAAAGAAACAGTGGCTCAACAATGTGCCCAAGGCTGCACTGCAGTGGAAAGAGCCATGACACTTCTTGTCCCTGTGTTATGTACCACATCACACCTCTCAGGCCATTCTTTGCAAATAACGGATCAAAGAGCTTCCATGCGCTCCTCAATTTTATAACTACCAAGAAAGGCTGTGCAAAAAAGTTGTTCCTGGGATAGGGTGTGGCAGGAATTGAGACCTGTATGCCCATCCTTGGGTCCTCAAAGTCCCCAGACACTCCCCATATCCCATGACATACTAAACATGTCCCCTCCTGTGGACAGAGCCCGAGGGTCATGAACAAACCAGTCCTTACATCATAGGCCCCAGCCTTGATCTGCTGATACAACTTGTGCTGATCCTCATCCCAGAAGGGAGGGTATCCCACCAGGAGGATATACAGGATGACCCCTACGAGACAGAACACAGGTCATCGGGGTCACTCACCTACTTCACTGAGGAACCAAGAAAAGCCACACAGGGCTCAGCCACGCAGAAAGTCAAGGTTATATCAGAGGTGGAAGTGGATGGCAGACCATAATGCTGTGCCACTAGCCCCCTCCTGCTATCCTTCGCTCCCAGTGTCACCGCCCACATCAGGGATTTCTTTAGGCATAAGCCATCCTCTAAGGCGTGCGTAAATCCCTCTTCAGGAAGGATGCAGTATAATCCAGGAAGTATTTGGGGAGGAGCGAGTGATGAGAACAGCCATCCCAGGGGCACTAGAGCAAACACCGTGATTTCACACACACCAGACACTTGTGGGGCCCACGAGGAATAGCGATGCCTCTTTCTCACCATCACTGGAAGTTGAGGGCCCTTAACATCAAAAAGCTGAGAGTGTGGAATGGGCTTACCGCAGGCCCAGATATCCACAGGTTTTCCATAGGGATCTTTCCTCAAGACCTCAGGGGACAAGTAACCCGGGGTGCCAGCAAAACCTGTAGCAGAAGAGAGGGCAGAGGCACACTGAACCCACTTTCTCTCTCATTAAAACCACATCAGCAATTTCCCCCGAGTCCCTTCTCATTCCTGCTGCTTTTGCTACATAAGCTCTCAGCACGTGGGCAGCAAGAGATGGCAGGCTGGGTTTCTTGTAGTGCCCAGAATAAAAATCAGAGGGCAACTCCGTGTGCCTACCAGGAGCTCCCATTCCTCCCCAGAGGCAGCAAGAATGCTGTGCTGACAACAGCTAGACTCACTGTACTGAGTCACGTAGGGCCAGGGGGACGCTCTGTACCCTCCCCCTTCTCCAGTCTCTGAGGAGACCAGGACCATTAAGGGTCTGGCTTCTAGTTCTGAAAGAGGAAAGCAGATCAGGAAGAGGAGGAAGGGTGGGGGCCACATTCCAGGAAGACAGGGTCACTCTTACCAAACCAAGCCTGCTGCTCTCCCTGGACTTCAATGGCTAGGCCAAAATCAGCCAGCTTGACGGCAGCACCCTTGCATTTACTCGCCAGCAGCAGGTTTTCAGGCTGTATAAGGAAAAAAAACCTTATGAGGCACCCACCCTCTGGCCCTGAGGAAGCCTTGTTTGGGTCCTCGCAGTACCACACCCTGGCACCAGGTGGCGCCTATGCTTCACAAGCAGAAGGCAAAGGGGGAGCCTGGGTAGTACCTTCAGGTCCCGGTGGACGATGTCATGCTGGTGGATGTGGTTAACACTCTCCAGGATCTGATGTATACAGTGGCTGTAAAAGCACAAGGAAAAGAAATGTCAGTGCAGGGTTAAACTACTCATCCACGACCACTCACTACAGATTAAAGCATGTAAGTCTGGGTTACAGATTCACAGGGAATCACTGAACAATAGCTAAAACCTTGGACTCTGGACATCATCTAGTTCAACCTATTTTACAGAAGAAACTGAGGTCCGGGCACATTAACAGGTTTGTCCAGGGATTCCCACTAGATAATGGCAGAGGACAGACCAGAACAGAGTCTACCAGGCCTCCCTAGACTGCAAAGGCCCAGTACAACCAGTCCATTTCCAGGAAATTGGGGACACTCCTGAGAAAGAGAGACCATCCAATCCCTTCCTTCTTTTTTCCCCCTATAGAAACTCTGTTCTCGGAGAAGAGACTTGTGGTGGCATCTTAGGAAAGCTAGTACAACTATACCTAAGTTGTTTTGTTGGAGGTACACTCACTCATTTAAACATTTATTGACAACCTACAGGCACTGTGCTTGGTAGCACACAGACTATAAAGATAAAACCCAGGACGCAGACACCTTTAAGAAATGATGTGCTTAACTACTGGGCATTTATCCAAGGGATACAGGTATGCTGTTTCGAAGGGACACTTGCACCCCAATGTTTATAGCAGCACTATCAACAATACATAAAGTATGAAAAGAGCTCAAATGTCCATTGATGGATGAATGGATAAAGAAGATGTGGTATACATATACAATGGAGTATTATTCGGCAATCAAAATAATGAAATCTTGCCATTTGCAACCACGTGGATGGAACTAGCAGGCATTATGCTAAGTGAAATTAGTCAGAGAAAGACAAATATCATATGACTTCACTCATATGAGGACTTTAAGACACAAAACAGATGAACATAAGGGAAGGGAAGCAAAAATAATATAAAAACAGGGAGGGGGACAAAACAGAAGAGACTCTTAAATATAGAGAACAAATAGAGGGTTACTGGAGGGGTTGTGGGAGGGGGGATGGGCTAAATGGGTAAGGGGCATTAAGGAATCTACTTATGAAATCATCGTTGCACTATATGCTAACAAATTTGGATGTAAATTAAAAAAGTAAAATTAAAAAAAAAAAGAAACGATGTGCTTAAGAAGGTTCCAAACAGGGCAACTGAGGAACATTTCTGGTGATGATTTTCCACAGAAAAAAACCAAACTAACCCAGAGTCACCTTCACCTACTATTTCTTTTCTTTCTTTTCTTCTTTTTAAAATAAGGTCCACGCCCAACATGGGGCTTGTACTCAACGTGGGGCTTGAATACATGACCCTGAGACCTCAAGAGTCTCATGCTTTATCACTGGAGCCAGCCAGGCACTGCAACTGCTATTTCTTGAATCAGGCCGTCCACCTTCCAAAATATCCTGCCACACTTGCAGTCAAACTCCTGGCAGAGAGCATCGGTGATCTAGAGCAATGGTGAAAAGTGGGGGATGATTTTGCCCACAGGGGACATCTGGTAACGTATGGAGACGTTGCTGGTTTTCACAAGCCATCCTCTAAGGTGTGGGTAAATCCCTTTTCAGCGGGGGGGAGATGCTACTGGCATCTAGTGGGTAGAGCCCAGCGATACTTCTAAAATGCTACAATGCACAGGAGAGGCCCTCACAACAAAAAATTATCTGGTCCCAAACATCAGTAGTGTTGAAGTTGAGCCTAGAGAATGAGACCCCAGCCAGCCGGGAGGTACTACCAGATATGCAGAGCAGGCTTGCAGAGTGTCCGGGGGTGCTGGTCTGATGTCCTGGACTTCTTATTCCTTCCTCTAAAATCTGATTCTGGGGCTTCCACAAGAGCCAAGGGGTCTTACCAGGCTCCTGAAGGCTGAGGCTCAGGCCTCCCTTCAGGACACAGCCCATGAGTAGGCCAAAGAGACTTCAAGACTGAGCTGAAGAGGCGAGTCTCCACAGAAATGTATAATTAGAACAGAGCCAGGCTAGCAGGGAGAGCCTTCTGGCCAAAAATGGCAAAAGTGCGAAGTGTCCCAGCAGAGCCAGGCCAAGCCCACTGGTACAGTCACACACAACCCCTCCCCTCCCCCTAGCCAGCTCTCCCTCCTCCCCGCCAGGCTCCCAGAGCTATCACCGCCTCCTCCTGCCCCAGAGTCTGGTCCTCCCCTGCTGGCACTGGAATTCATCTCCCCACTTGAGAATTTTTCCCCGAGGCCGAAGCATCTGAAGTTGATCAGCAAACGCTGGCCTCTCAGGGTTGAGAAATTTGTGAGGAAGCTGCACTCCCCCACTCTCCAGAGGCAGCCAGAGCTGCCACAAATGCCAGATAAACTGTAGGCAGGATGATCAAAACCAGGTTGTATGGACATCACCCTCAGAGAAATCTCAGGGCTGGGGGAGGAGCCAAGGCAGGAAATACAGGTCACACAAGCACCTAAGAGCTTTGTGGGCTTCCGTGGGGGGGGGGGGGGGGGGGGCGGGGGTGAAGACTGAGGGATATGACCAAGGAACAGTCCTCCAGCCTGAGGAGCCCCACATCAGGGCTGGTCATGGTGGTCAAGGGACTAAGTGATCCAGGATGGAATCTCTGCCAAGAAGGTTCCTGGTTGGATTATTAGCCCAGATGTTTACACTCCTTCAGAACACAAGCCATGTTTCCTCCATCTCTGGATCATTCCCAGGATGCCTTGCACACAGTAAAATTTGTCAAAGGAAAGAAGCAGGGTAGGGAGGGCCCTTGGGCAGGCTTGCCAGTACACAGTAGTGCAAAGAAAAGGTATTTCCAGAGTGAAAGGATAAAGGAGACTTGCAAATGCTTCGCAAAAACACGGATCTGGGAGTATTGAACTTTTAACTTCTAACATCACCTATCAAATGCAACCCAGGTCCAGCTTACAGAATCTCTGTCCAGATAAGAGCTCTTCTGATCTTCCCCAAAGACTATTCAAATAGGCAAAATGCCTGCCCCCCCTAACGTGGCCAAGACTCACACTGAACTCTAGGGCACCCATCTCACCTGGCATCAGCTTCACTGTAGTACTCTCTGGCCACGATGTCTTCAAACAGCTCCCCGCCGGTAACACTGCAACCAACAGACAGAGAGAGTCAAAGGGGGTAGGTCAGTGTCAGTTGGCCAATACCAGCATCCAACAGGAAACAAACAGGTCACACCAAGGAACAGCTTTTAAAGAAATCCAAACTCTACATGCATTTCATCTGAGAGCCCAGAACATGCTCGATCCTTCAATGACATGGGGCTTCACCTTGGGGTAATGTGGGCCCTCCTTTTCTCCAGCACATTTGTTTCTATAACCTACAGATTAGTTAACACTCAGGCAAAGAAGAATATACAGAGATCTAGGAGAAAATAATCAATCTACTCAGAAAGTCATAGCTTTATTTGAGACCAATATGAATACTAAGATACACAGCTACCCAAGAAGGACAGACCTATTCTTAAAGTTGAAGAATAATGAGACCAAGGACACAGAGACCCAATCCTGAAAATACCAGAGAGGCATTTCCAGGAGGTAAAGAGCCACTTTTAAGATATTAAACCACAACCAAAGTGGAGGAGAGACCAATTGGAGTCCAGTTTATGACTAATAAAAGCCACCTTCAATTTCCCAGAATTTTTAAGGTCATGTGAAGAGCTGTATTCTATTTCTCCACTAAGGACAACACACCAAGAAACAAGAAAAAAGCATTTGCACAAGGTGTGCTGCTGAACAGAAATGCAAGAGTAATGCCATCCGGGGGTTCAGAGCCCTGGGGAGATACTGAGTGAGCAATGAGGTCCCCTGAGCAACCTGCCCATTACTAGAGGAAGTTCAAACTCAAACCCTTTCTTTTGGCTAAAGGAGAGGGACTCTCAGCAGAGGCTGAAGACCCAGTTTAGGTCTTTTTCCAAGCCTTCATCTTGAGCCAGCTGGAGGGAAAGGCCCCCACACCCTCAGAAAGTGGAACTTACAGGTCAAACACGAGGTAGTGAAACCCTTCTTCAGAAATACTGTCATGGAGGCGCACTGCAAGAGAGGAGATGGGGACAGAGATTAACAGAGAGAAACCTTGGAAACCTACTCCTCTCCTCCTCAGCAATCCCACCCCTGTCCCAGCCTGTCAGCCTCACTGGACGGTCTTCTGAAGGAGTGGCAGTAAGAAGTGGCGACATGCCCATCACCCCCCAAGACCAGGTGACACAGCCACAGAACAGAGAAACAACCAGACCCCAGGTCCAGTGCTCTGGCTGCCATCTCATACTGCCTCAAACGTAGGCAAGAGATAGAAGCTTTGTGGCTAAGAAATAAGACAGAAAAGCAGGAACCTTCCCAGAGGTGCTAGTCCCAGAGGAGGTGGTCCTGGGATATGATGCATGACAGCGTAACGTAGAGCAAGAGCAAGGACCACCTGGGGATGCTGACCGCAGAGGAACAAAGAATGACAAGATGGATGAACCCGAGAGCTCTTTTACGGGAGTAGATGGGAAAAGGGGAATTAAAGGCAAGGGGAAAAGCTGGAAAGGTAGAGTCCAGCAGGAAGGCACGTGGAGTGAGGCTAATGGATGGTAAGCATGGGAGGCAACATGCAAACTCAGGCAATGACAATAATAATTGTTTATTAAAGTGCTTATTACATGCCAGGCCTTGGGTTAGGCTCTTTGCATACATTATGTATTTCTACAAGCATTTATTGAGTGCCTACTATGTGTCAGATTCTGTGCTGGATGGTGGAATTTAGGGACATAGCAGCTGCCTCCAAGGAGTTTATTCTTCTGGACAACCACTCCCATTCTACAGATGAGGACGCTGGAGGCTCAGAGATGTTGTATCTTACCAAAGGCCAAAGATATAATAGGTCAAGATGTAAATCCAGCTCTTTCTGAGTCCAAAGACTGGTCTACACCACTGCTTCCTATAAGAGATGCAGTGTAGCCCACACAGCCAGGCAATAGAGCAATGGAGACTGTGAGAGAGACTACTCGCAAACGCACTTATGACAGCAGCATAGACGGGTCCAGGAGGCCACTGCAATGAGCAGACTAGGGCAACTCACCCGCTGCAGGAAAAGGCTGGCAAGCAGAATCCCTTCCCACTTCCCGCCTCCAGAGCTCCTGGGCAAAAAACCAATCTAATGTCTTCTGAGGTCTCCTTTTCAAGCTTCTGCCCACAAAGCCACCTGTGGCCTAAATGCCAACCCCTGAGCACCATTCTAATGCAAACACAAGGAGATGCTTTGGCTGAATGTCCCAGCTACTCCCGTCCCTTCCCTCACCTGATCTCTCCTGATGGGGAACCTCTGTCTGACCCTTGCCAATCCTCGGGGGTTTCAGGAGCAACTCACAGAGCACGTTAGGAATGGCCTGACACCAAACCAGCCAGTGAAGATCTTGGATACACAGAAGTCATTGTGTCTCTTCCTTGGTGGCTCCATGTTGCCAACCACCCCAAATGACAGATTCCATTTCCAGTGTCAGACTGTTTCCTCAGGGCCAAGGGGCTTCCCTACATCCTCTCCCACCACAGCAAGATCAGCCAGAACATAAAATATAGGCACTTAGCCGTTACTACAGCTCTGTGGTTCTTCTCAGTTGACAAATGAGGACGCAGACCTGCCAGAGCCAGATCCAGGGCCCAACAACTGTCATATCGCCTACTTTATTTGATCTGATCCGGTTACCCAAAGTTCTACCCCAAACTCAGTATCTCTGTGATTTACCAATGGGATCAAAGGCAGGTGGTACTACCAGGATCCCTCCTCCTCCAACTGTTCCCTCCTGTACTTGGGCAAACAAGCTCATACTTCTTTAGGCCCCCAGATGACAGAAGGAAGGAGCTACAGCCAGACCCGTTCTTCCCTCCCACGCTATTCAACCCAGGCGTGCTCAAGCGAGCTCCCCCAAAGCCCGGCCAGCCCCCTCCTCACTTGTGCTTCTCTGGTCTAAGTTGGGGCTGCACACAAAGTCTTGCTGCAGCTGCTGCTCCCTTGCTTCCAAAAGGACTTTCCATTTAATTAAAAATTCACTATTAAAAAGCATTAAAGTGTGTAATACAAATAATCCCCTGGAAATCAGCTGTCCCAGAAGCTAAAGACCAGCTTCATTAGGGAGGTGACTAACAGTAGCAGGACAGTAAGCTAATAGTACAGCAGGTACGATGCTAACAACCACTCCCAGGGGAATCCTGCCCCCCGGCCCTACCTCTCCCAGCCCCTGGCCCCTGTGCCTGCCTCTTAGGCTAGCACAGCAGGGCTGAGAATGGGGCAGAAAGTACAGGCACCCATGCCCATGCTGAGATATGGAGGCACTGGCGCTTGCTCTTCTCCAGGAAGGCCACACACAGAGCCCAGGTGGGAGGAAGCAGGGGAGGGGAATCAGAAGAGAAGAGCAGTAATGGAAAATTAATCCAGCCCAGAGAATGGCTTTGATGTGTGCCCCAGAGCAAGGTACCACTGAGACAAGAAGGGACAGGTGCACAAGTCCCCATACCTGAACGAGATACTTTTTTTTCTCTTGCAAAGAAAATTAGGAGAACTGAGAACGAGGGAAAAACTTGACTGCACAACTCTAAGTGCCTCCCTAGCAGAATCTTGATAATAACGATCCAAGTTATAACAGCTAATATTTAGTTGGGCTGTTTCTATGTGCTAGACATTGTGCCAAGTGCTTCACATATGTTATGTTATTGAACTCTAAGAAAGGTACTTCTACTACCCCCATTTGACAGGCGAGAAGACTGAGGTTCCGAAAGGAACTCATCCAAGCTCATACTAAGTGGCAGAACTGAGACTTGAAACCAAAACAAACTGACATCAAGATTCTTGACATTGTAGAATTGCCTGCGAGGGAGTCACTTTTTTCTGTCCTCTTAGGCTAAGGAGCTCCAACCTGTCCCCACTAACTCCGGCCATTCCGACCTGCTCCCCTGAAACAGGCATGGCTGAACAGGCCATGGATATGGCTGTGAGGAAGAGAAACCCAGCCATGCTACTGCAGAGCTTCCAGGCCAGTGGGGAAGACAGGTGTTAAACCAGCACTTACACAAATATGTAACTAAGCACTACTGTGTTAAGGGCTATGAAGTAGAAGTAAAGGATGCTACGGAATAAAATAATCACCCAGCCCGTTCCACAGTAATTAGATGGTCGAAGGCCAAGGAGGGCTAGACTAAGTCCACAGACGGGAAGACCTGGAAAAGGACTATAAAGCATTTACTGCATTTCAGTGATATAAACCTAATTACTGCTTTTTAAACACTGCGGAAAGAAAAAACAGCCCAAACACCTAAATACCTTTACTTGATGGTTCGTACCTCCAAGCACTCACAAAGCCATAACCCAAGTGCTGTGGCTATTTCCAATTCCTTAAAAACCACCCCAAAACATGCCATATTTTAACTAGCAAATCTTGGCTTGGAAAAAGCGTCACTGTTAAAAGTGTCTGCAGCAATAGCAGAGTGGGAAGGAGGTCCTGCTTCCCGGGGGACTGATGGGAGACTCTGGCTGCCCTCCCCATCTAGGAGCAGGTGGGCAAGAACCCCCTTGGAGCAGAGATTTAGGAGCTGCTTGGTCATGATGCAATGTTTTCTTCTTTTTCTTTGCACCTGTTTTTGCTACACTTACTGTTAGCTAAATGGCCCTGGGTCCAAGGTAAATGGCAGCCTGGCTTAAATAATCTGCAAACTGAGCTGGGGCTGAGGATTTAGGGAAGATCACTCCTGGGGGCTAGAATCTCCATTTTCATCACTTCCATTTATTTCCTAGGCCTCCTTTGCTCACGGAGCCCTCTCACAACTCCACGAAGAGGCACAGATAACAAAATGGAGGTGCAGGCAGGCTAAATAATTTGCTGCAGGTCACAGCTACAGACCAACACATCCCAGATTCAAACCTGGAAGACATGATACCAAAGCCACACACTTTGCTTCTCCATATATGGTTCACAGACCAGCAGTGTGGGCATACCCTGGAGACTACACACGAGGAAGCTCAGGTCTACCCCAGACCTCCTGAATCAGAATCTGAATTTAACACGATCCCTCGATGATTCATGAGCACATGAAAGTTTGAGTAGTGCTGCTCTAAACCATAATCCTAGACTGTGATTGAACCTCCCAGGGCAGCTCAGCACGAAGGAAGACAGAGTCTATTCATTAGAGGAATTTAGAGCAGGGAGCAAGCAGATCACAGGTAGCACACATTCCACTCAGACTAGACAGTACTGCTGCTCGCTCCTCCTCTCAACTCCACACCTCTGGCCACTCTCCCAAAGATGTTTTAGGTTCTGCAGTTAATGCCTCATAACCAACAGGCTTTTTTTTTTCATCAATAAACTTTATTGTTTTGAGCAGTTTAGGGTTCACAGCACAACTGGGTAGGAAGTACAGACAGCATCCACATACCAACTGCCCTACACACTCATGGCCTCCCCTACTGTCAATATCTCCCACCAGCACGGCACATTTGTTATCATCGATGAGCCTATACTGACACATCATCGTCTCCCAGACTCCACAGTTTACAGTAGGGTTCATTCTTCCAGCAGGCTTTTAACCTCTGGGATAGAATATCTATCAGGGAGGAAAACTGGGGATGCCTGGCTCCTTGCACCAAATATCCTTCTGAATTCAAGGGTCTCCGAGTCTGACAGCAACCAGAGGGTGATCATGTGCTCTCTGTTCTCAGCATCCTCAACTCTGCACCACTCTCGGGCTGGTCCACTTGTATCCCTGCGGGATGGAGTTAAAGAGGCTGGAGCCAAAAGGGCCAAAGCTCTGAAGGAGGGGGCAGCGAAGAGAGGAGAAGAATAGTGAATTAGGGCACAAAACTGCCTCCTCTCCCGCCACAAGCCAGATCAGGATCCATGGCAACCCCCGCCTCCTGGATCCACAGTTCCACCACATCTCTAGCAGCCCTGGTTCCCACCGGAAGCCAGAGAGCCTGGCCAGCCAGCTCTCCCAGGACACCGTCCTGACTCACCCTTCCCTCTCCCTGCTCTTGACCCCAGAATAAGGCCTCAGACCAACATCCCTCAGGATCTGGGAACATTCATGACACGAAGCACAATTCTAGGCAATCAGATGCTGATGAAGTGAGGATGCCTTTCCTGGGTTGGGTCTCGCTGGCCCCCTAACAGAGCAGATGGCTGAGGCAGACGGTCTCCAGGTAGAGCTGGGGGCAGGTAGATAAAAAGGAAAGAGCTACCAAACCAAAGTAAGGTCTAAAAGGTCAAAAGTATATATTTCATTTCTAGAAATGCATAAAAAGAAGGGTATGACTGTTTTCAGCTAGAATCCCATTTTTGCCCTTCCTGGTCATTTCTCAATTGTCTTCATCTTACCTCAACCCTTCTAGGGTCAACCAGGTCAACCAGGAGGTGGTTCCGCCTCCTGCCTCATTTATCCCACCCTATATTCTCCTCCCTACATGAGAACAGTTCATCATTATTCTATGAGTTGGTCACAAGTAGCATAAGGAAAGGAAGTGGCTGTCCTCAGACCCTGAGACCTGGGACTGGAACATCAAAATGCTTCTGTGTTTGTGGATGGCTTTAGCTACCAACACACTTTTTCTTCCTGTTCTGGAACTTCTAGGTTAGAGGTCACAAGCTCAAAAGCCTATGGCAATCAGTGCAAACATGAGGTACCAGAGAGTGGCAAACGATGGTGACCAGCAGGCTCAAGGGACAGCCGCTGCCCAGCCCGAGCAGATGGAGGCTCAGGAGAGCCACAATGTCTGATTCGAAAGACTGGGAAACAGAATTTTTTTTTTTCTTCAAAATGTGAAATCTCGTTTTTAAATATTGGCAAATAATAAAATATTTTTAGACCACTGAGCTGGCCAAACAAAACACGCCTGAATTTGCGATTGCTGGTCTAGTTATTCCTCTCATTGTCTCTTCTCTCCTACCCAAGGTGATACATTGGTCCCAACTGTGCTGTTTTCAGGTGAGGGTCTAACTTGAGAGCTCACCCAGGGAGCTCCAGTAGTTCCAAGCCCAGGACCCCTCAGCTGAGAGGTACTGGCTCGATGGAGCACACTGCACCAGCAGAGTCGAGCACTGGCTCTGCCAATCTGCTTCAGGTGTAATCCAAGCTGCCGATTGTGATCTGTAAAGCCCTGCATGGTTGGAGTTCTGGTTACCTCAGAGCTGCTCCTCTCCCCCTTGGGCCGGAGTACGACCTCGGCTCTCCCATGTAAGGGCTCACGTTAAGCATTCCAGCCTGAGGTCTGGGAAACCAGAGGCTGGGTAGCTCCGGAGGAAGCATCCAGCTTCGGCATGTCACCTCACAGCCCCGGCCGCCAACAGAGCAGAGGGTGAGGCCTCCGGGGCACTGTGGGAGCCCCGATATTTAGGCCATGCCTGAGGAGCAGGGAACACGTGTTGTTCTTTGTGATGACTCAGGGCTTTCAGGGAAAACCTAGGAGATGCTCCCTGCTCTGCCTCAAGTCAAGACTGGGGTTTCTGCTCAGACGCTGCAGCCAGCCCAATTTCTGTCCCCTCTGCAAGAAGCACCAAATCAGGGCCAACGCTTTTGGCAAAGGCTATTTCAGCTGAACAATATAAAACTGAGCTGGAGTGGGTTGTGGCAGGCAAACCTCCTCAGGCTTTAGAACAACCAACAATGTGCTCTTGTCCCCCAAGTTGGGGTGGGAGCAGGGAGAAATCCTCTTAATTTTTTCTCCTTCCCCATGAGAGTGGCCCCTGCCATCCCTTCTCCAGAGAAGCCAGGCGGGTGGGCAGCTTGCTTTCCTGGCTCTGGGGAATACAAACGGGAGCACCATGGAAACCCCCAGAGTGTGCATGACACCGTTAACAGGAACAAAACTCTTTCAAGTCCAGAAACAAAATCCGGACCCTTTTATGATGGCTGTGGAAGGCCCCTGGTGAGGGATGCTGGCAGGCTACTAGCCCAGTGCCTCACACGCTGAGGATCCTGGACCTCAGCCCAAAGACGGAAGGAGAAGGGGAAGAAAGGGAGTCCAAAACCTGTTCCAATCCTCACATCCTAGCCCTGAAATAACACTGCAGGGATGGAGACCCTCAGGTCTCTAAACTAGAATGCCCCAGAATTCTTAGCAAGACACAGTTGCTATCCCACTTGGACAAAAAAATTACACCAGGCAAAGGCCCAGGGGCAGAAGTGGTTTCATACACAAAAGCAGTGCACCTCTGTTCTCCCTGCCTTCTACAATATGCCCAATAAATACCCTAAGCACTTACCAATGTTTGGATGTTTCAAAAGTCGGCATATCCGGGCCTCACGTTCTAGTTTTTGGTGATCTAAAAGCAGAAGAGAGGAAACAAAAACCATCAACCATCCATTCTCTTTGTGGCCACCTTGCTATTCACACTCTTCCAACTATGCACTTTTTACAATTTGCTGAATTAATGCAGCAAGTCACAGCAATCCCAGGGATAGGTATTATGACCACTTTTTCCAAATGAAGTAATGCTCTAGGAAAGCACCTTAAGTTAGTGACAGGTGGAGTCGGGATTTGAATCCAGGTCTTCAACTAAAACTCTGGTACCCTTTTCACTATAGCAGGGATTTCACTGGGCCAGGGTGTCCAGAATTTCTTTCTTGATAGAAATACTAATAATAGCTAAGTTTTATTGAACACCTACTATATGACCAGGCACTGTGCTAGGAGTTTTACATATATTCTCTAACTGAATCTTCATAGTATCCCTGAAACATAATGCTGCTGACAACCAAGATGATGATGAAGATGATAATGATTTGATAAAATAATCATAGCTAACATTTCTTGAGAGCTTACTTCTACACCAGGCAGAAACAGCTTTTAACTGATTCTCGTAACAACTCCATGAGGCTGGCACTATTATGAGGCCCTTATTACGGTAATCCTGCTCTCCCCAGGATCTGCTTGGCCATACACCGCTATGAGCTCTCACCTCTTTGCACTCAGGCACTGGGGTTACTCTGCTTTGGTGAAATGACCAGAATCTAGGAGATCTCAGATGCAAGCAAGCAACATTGGTCAATTCCTTCCATAGGAAGGCAGAGCTCCAGGAAGTAGAAAGAGAGGATGCTACTATGCAAAGCAAGGTGGCCTAGAAGCCCTCTCCACCCCACCTGCTGGAATTCTGCCAGACAGCCCCCTCCTACACAAAGTCTCCCCTGTTCCTCTCAGTAGATGGGACTTCTCCTCCCCCTGACCATCCCCCCACCTTCCACTGCACTTCTTATAATGTTCACATCATACATTGTGTCCACCATCTTTTGGTCACAAGCTCTTTAAAGGGTGGGATCTTTTTGAGTGATGCTTCCTAGAGTTCCTTCCATAACAGAGGCTTCATAAGGGTTTATCAATAGCATCAATAGTAGTAACAACCATTATTTACTAAGGATTTACTATTTGCCAGGCAGAGGCATAGATTATCTTATGTCACCCCCACCAAACCCCTATGAAGTAAAGGATCTGATTAACTCTATTACATTACAAGTGAAGAAATGAGGAAACTGAGGCTTAAAAAGTTGAGGGAACCTGCTCAAGGTCGCAGGCAGTGGATGCAGGTGGTCTGAGCCTAGAGCCCTTTCTCCAGCATGATGCTATGATGACAGGATAAAGAAAAGTAAGAGCAACCCGTAAAAACTCCAGGCTTTGTGGGGGCATAGCTCAGTTCACCTCGACGTCTCCAGGCCCAGGCAGGTACCTTCACATCTCCATCTGCCAAACAATTCCTGCCTCCCTTGGTAAGGGCTTCTCCCCACCCTACCTCTACCTTAATAGCAAAGAGCCTCTGTAGAGCTTGCCATGACTCCCACAACCATCCTACCAGGTAGGTGCTATGACGGTCACCATTTCACAGAAAATGACACTGAAGCCCAGAGAAGTTAAATAACTTGCCCGAGATCACACATCTGGAAAGGGAGGAACTAGGATTCAGACCCAGGCCTGCCAAGATAATGTAGTCTGTGATAATGCAGGGATTATAGACTAAAAGGAATTCCTAATTGTTGTTTCACCAATCACCCCTAGTTTTGTCCTAAACTTTCCCTCTAGCAACAGTTCTGCTTTGTGGAAAAAGGAGGTGGGGACAGGCAGAGATTAGTTCCTGCTGCCCAGGCTAATCCATCCCAGCTGCCCAAAGATCTGGGTCAGGCCCTCCTTCCTATCCTCAGGTTTGGCATTACCTCTAACCGGGATGCAGCCAGAAAACCACAGGTAACCCCACACTCCCACATCACCTGGGACCCATCAGTCCCAGGGACTTTCAGACCCTAGAGTTAGTTGAGAAAGTAGTGCTAGCCCAGCCCAGTTGGCAGGGGGCTTGCTTTTTCCAGATATGGCTGGAAGGATGTCAGGGCTACCCCACCTTCCTCTCAGCCCCTGAAATTGGGATGGGAGTACCCAGCTAGCCAGCCCCAAAGCTTCCCTCTCTCTGACCACTTACCTCACCACCCTCCAACCCACAACCCTTGGGCATGGCTGCCCAGGCAGGTGCAGAGGAACAGCATCTTACAATGAGGAGGTGGCTGCTAAGGGGAAGGCCTGTAAGATTAATGTTTATCTCCTCCCATAAGTCTCTTACTGGCTAATGGTTCCAGTCCCACAAGAGCAACAGCACTAAAAATAAGGGTGCTCTGGCTTTACCAGTGACTCAGAAGGAGGAGAGACACAGATTCATCCTTCCAGCTCCTTGAAGGAGCTTCCCAGCGTCCAGAGGGTCCTTGTTAGCCACTTAATTCAGCCCTGTCTCCAAGAAGCTGAGTCCCCATGTCTTCTCTGAACCCCAGGCTACTCCTTCGTCTTTGCTCTGATCCTTAACCATGCAGTCCATCCATGAACACAACAGTTCTGGAGCCAGACAGCCCCGGGTTGAGTCCAAGCCCTGCTATATCAGGTAAGCTATTAAACTCATCTGAGCCTCATTCATGCATTCAAAAAAATATTTACTGAGGCCTTCTATGTGACATGCACTGTTCTAAATGCTGTGGATACAGCAGTGAACAAAACAGGACAAAAATCCCTGCCTTGATAGAGGTGATATTCTAGTGGCGCTGGGTTGGGGGAGGGACAGACAATAAGAACTAGATGGCACATTAAATGTCTTGGCAAGTGCAATGTAGAAAAATAAAGCAGGGAAGGGGAATAGTACATATCTAAATAGGATGATCACGGAAAGCCTCAGCAAGGAAATGACATTTGATTAGAACCTAATGGAGGTGATAAAAGGAGCCAGATAGATACCTTGGGAAAGAGTGTCCTCACTTCTAAAACAGAGGCAGTCAGGGGCGCCTGGGTGGCTCAGACAGTTAAGTGTCGGAGTCTAGATGTCGGCTCAGGTCATGATCTCGCGGTTTGTGAATTCCAGCTCTGCATCCACACACTGCCAGTATGGAGCCTGCTTGGGATTCTTTCTCTCCCTCTCTCTCTGCCCCTTCCCAGCTCACACACTCTCTCTCAAAACAGTAAATGAATAAACTTAAAGCAAAGAAAGAAAGAAAACAGAGGCAGTGATATCTGCAGATTAAATGAGGTAATCAGGTAAATGCTCGGCACGGTGCCTGGCACATGGAGAACCTCAGCCGTGGCTATCACCAGAGACACAGAGAGTTGGACCCATTCTCTCTCAGCTTGGGCACCCAGAGAGTCCACAACACACCAGCAGAGCCCTCTGACTCAGCTCTGTTGCAGCCCCCCTGGGCATCGAGGTATTCTCTCCTGTTTTGGTGGGGCCCACCTGTGTCTACAGCCTGCAGGTGAAAGGTTAGCAACAGGGGCTTCTCAGAGAGAGGAAAGCCTAAGGAAGTGCCACTGCCTGCAGGATCCCTCCTCTTCCTCAGCCTCACCTTTGTTGGCTGTGGCGTCCTGCCATGCAGAAGCTCTGCTCAATGAACCATGTGGTTTTTGCCAACCATTCTCTCTCTGCCTCCTCACACCATACACAGCCAGCTGGTACCCCGGCCTCTCTGCTATTGTCTCCTGTCTCTTTCCTCCACACACCTCCTGGCCTGTAGTCCCCTCCAGGACTGGTCTACGTCTGGGGAAAAAGCAGAGAGCTCCACCCTAGCAGAGGCTGTGGTATTTCAGGAACAAATATGGTTTGTAGAGCATCTTTCCCAATCGCAAGGGCTGTCCTGGCTAACGCACAGTATCACAACCCCAAAAGAGGTGAGGCCACTGAACTGACTTGGTCCACAGTGGCAGGTCAAGGGCCTGGCTGGGCATCCTAAGGTGATAACACACCAGCTGGTGCTCTTGTCACAAAGGTGGCCTTCTCCCTTGATACACCCCTCCTCCCACTGACCATGGAGCTCACCGTTCCTAGGCCTTCCAAGGCTGACCCTCTTCCCACCCACCTTTCAAGCGGGCTATTCCCCGCCCCCTCATGTGGCCCAGCCCCCCCTTCCTGTTTGACAACAGCCACTTCCCGCTTTTGCACAGGGCCACTTCCTGCCTGCCTGTGTGCTGCTGCCATGGAGAGACCCACCCCTGCCGACCTTCAGCCCAGCTCCAACCACATCTCTCTGCAAAGTTCTCCCCCTCAATAGCAGAGGTAGCAACAGGAGCAGAAAGCAGAAGTGGCTGTTATCAGGGATCTGCTTGGGCCTTCCCCAACAGCCCCTCCAGACAGAGCCAGGCCCAAGAAACAGGCATCCCTGGAGGCTCTGCCTCTCCTGCCTTTTGCCCAAGTATGTCCAGACCTGGTCCAGGCCAAGTACCCATCACAGGAAGAGCAGCAAGGAGTGACCAGAGGGTCAGTGCCAAGCGAGACAGAAAAGAGGAAGCAGTGAGGAGACAGCATACGGCAAAGGGGAGGCAGAGTTCTAGAACCACCTCTCCCCTAAACCCAAAAGAGAAGCCTACTCCAAATGCACTTTCCTTCCATCACAGGATCAGGGGCCAGGGAAGGCTGGCCATTGATCCTCCATGGCCCTGTAGGGATATGACTGATTTAGCGACTTTTCTCTATAACCACAAGTGCCAGCACTAATTTAAAAAAAGATTTTTTTTAACGTTTATTTATTTTTGAGAGAGGCAAAGACAGAGTGTGAGCTGGGGAGGGGCAGAGAGAGAGGGAGACACAGAATCCAAAGTAGGCTCCAGGCTCTGAGCTGTCAGCACAGGGCCTGATGTGGGGCTCGAACTCACGAACCATGTGAGATCATGACCTGAGCCAAAGTGGGACGTTTAACCGACTGAGCCAACCAGGCACCCCGCCGGCACTAGTTTCACATAAGATCCTACTGCCACCTAAATACACAACCCTCTATCATGGAAAGGACACAGAGCTCTACTCTGGCTATGAGGACACTCTCCAAGTTCCAATCCCAATGACATCCTTGACTTTTCAAAGGGTATTTCAAGGGTCTGTGCCTATGATCCCAACATGAACGATGAGAAGATTCCTACAGTTTCCTAAAGCCCAATTTCAGATGCTTCAAGTGGAATGTCTCCTCTTGCTGCCCTCCTGAGTGCCCTCCTCTTCCTTACTAAGCAGCAGAGACCTCCGTCTGGCCTCTGGGGCATCACCTGGAGGAGAAGAAACAAGGGCACCAGAGGGATCTGGTGTCATTATCCGCATTTCCAGCTGCTTATTAACAGTCCCTGGCCTTGGGCACTGACCAGTGGGAATCCCAAGTCACAATCCCATTGACCTCATCCTGACACTGTGATGCCACATCCCTTCCTGTTTGAATCTCACTCTAAAGGTGCAAAGAGTCTCCAATTAAGAGCAAAGTCCATCCACCATGTAAGAGCAGGGGTCATGGCTTCCAATTCCTTCACACTCACACACCCGGGACCAGCTGAGGGCTATGAGTACAGTGGGATAGGCCCTGAAATGTGCTCATGTGAACCTCCAAGGTTCTGTCCCTTAATCTGGTATTCTCCCTTTCTCTTCAGTCCTAACTCAAGCAGGTTTAACCAGGTGACACAAAAAGCCAAGCCCTACTTTGGCCTTTGTGTCGTAAGATAAGAGAAGCTTTAACTAAGGAGGGAAAGGAGAGAGGAACCAAGAAGTTGTTCCATAGCAAAGGTCTCCCAAACCAGCTTGGGTGGAGAAAATCCCCATGGGGTCACTAGCAAGGTCCAAGAAGGCAGGGCTCTGCCTCTGGACACTCTGGATGCTCTCAGGGCCAGAACAGGGTCAGCCGCTGAGTTCTCCATGCCCCCGGCACGGCTCTGGGTGCCTGCAGCCTTTGCCCACTGTTTTGGTGACATTTCCTTCATGGTAACCAGCCCCAAGTAAAACATCCCAGGAAGCAGCCCCTAAAAATAGCTCCTCCCAGGGCAGCAGCAAGCGGGGGGGGGGGGGGGGGGGGGGGAGGGAGGGGAAGAGAGAGAGGAGAAAAGAGGGGAGCAGATGGGAAGCTGTTGCCGCTGCTGATAGGACCCAGGAAACAGAGACGGTGTTGGTGGGGAGTGGCTGGAAATGTCCCCACCACAAAGGGTCTGTACCCAGAGAGGGGGGGTACAGATGAGAGCGAGGCCTCAGCCAGCAGAACGGAGGGATTTGCTCCACTGGGCTTAGAGCTCTGGGCCTAGATGGAGGTGTGGGGATGATATATCAACATTCATCACAGGAACAAAATGCCCAGAATCTGGTTTAAAGGGAGGAGCCAAGTGAAGACCACACTGCTTAAGGATGCTGGGGTCTGAGCACTAGCAAAATCACTGGCATACCTACAGCTCAAAAGAAACAAACCAACCTTCTGTGCCTTGGTTTCCCCACTGGCCCTGGGGCAGATCTTTTTGGCCCTGGGCAGATGACAAAGGCCTCTGCTGAGAGGCACTCAAGAGGTGCAAAGTGCCCATCTCTTCCTGTCATCACCCTTTTGGCACCCATGGGATCAGGCCCTTGTTGGCCTGCCAAGGCTGTCCAGAGAGCGAGCACAGAGATGGGGACGGGAGCCCATCATACCCACGCCTCCCCTTCCCTGCCTGTAGCCTCACCAGAGAATGGGGTCAGCCACTCACCTCTAGGGTTTCAGCATAGCCTCGAAGCTTGGAACACAGCTTCTGACAAGAGACCAGGGCAAGCAGCAGGAAGAGATCAAGGATGGGGCCACCTTCCAACCTCCATCCCCACCCCATGAGGCTAGCACCCGAAGTCACTCTGGGAAGGTGGACAGGATGGCAGGGTGACAGGCCAGTGGTGTATGAACTAAGACACATAGCTCACAGCGTGACTGTATGACAAAACCGGCCCAGCATAAGCCTTGGCACAGAGAAGGGACCTCCAGGCTGTTTTCTCATCCACTTAGGGGGACGAGTCAGTGGAGCTCAGTCACTTATACACAGGATGCCCATCTCTCTGTCAACAGAAACTGACTGGCCTATTATCCTCAGGAGGAAAACACAGTTCTGCATACAACCTCCTTAAATGCTTCCTCAAGTCGCAGAGTCCTGGCATTCCAGTGCTGCATAGATCTCTCTTCCTTCTACCCCTCCCGCACTGCTGCTTCACCCTCCCCTCTCTGCCTCCCCTCACTTCACCCAGATCCTTAACAGGAAAGTCTCATTTGGAGATACCACAGGGGACACAAATGTCATGGGGGCTACTCAGGCCAACACTAAGGGGGTGGGGACTTACAGCTGGCACCACCCAGGGGGATCCTATTTCAATCCCCAGGGCCAGCTGGACCCAGAAAGGGACAGCCTTTGCCCTTCTGGTGGCCAACATACCACAATCTCAGCCACTCAGCTTGCCACAGGCTTGGACACAGACTGACACCTCAATCTGGGGGCTCAGAAGGAGGCCCCTAATCACAGAAAAGCCCATGTGCACAGATGGCCACATACAGGCAGAGATGCCACCTAGAAAAGGCTGGGCCAAGGTTTGTCTGGTAATCTCGGAGAATGTGGCAAGAGTGATTGTTGATGCTGTTACTGATTTTAGATGGCATTTCTTAAAGCATGGCTGAGGGACCACCTGCATGAAATTCACTAGGGCACCTGTATAAAATTTAGATTCTGGGACCCAACCCCAGACCTTCTGTGGATGGAGACTAGGAATCTGTATTTTTTAACCAGTACTCAGGTGATCCTTACACATACTAAAATTGAAAATTGTGGCTGAGAGGAAGTCCCAACATTGCCCTATAAGGTCATTTCTGAAGGGAAGAAAGAATCATAAGCTACACCATCTTCCTACATCGCCCATCTACCATATATGCCCCAAGCACGGTCTATAACTTCATGTGTCCTCTCCAACAGTCATGTCAGGCTTACAGCTTGGCTCCATGGATTCACAAAGGGGGAACCCAAGCCAGCCACAAGGTACGAGGGTTCCTACAACTTGGCTCCGAGTTTCCTGACAGCCAAAGCCAAGAAGCAACCATGACCGGTTATGTGGTCCTTTGAATCCATTCATTCAACATGTTATAGGCTAGGTATGTGTCAGGCACTTTGTTGGGCCCTGCCTGCACAGAAGTGAAGAAATAGATATGGTTCCTACCCTCACTTCACAGGTCCTCAGGAAGAGGAAAGCTTGCTTACATTTAGCCTCAATAGAAATTTCTTCACGGGGGTAGGGGGTATACAGACTAAATAAATAGACATAGCAAGTGCTGTAACAGATTTCAAAATACTGTTTCTGGTAGCATCTCTTAGTAAGGCCAAGTATCCACTGTAGTAAAAGCAACTGGAATCCGGATAAATGGTCCAAATACAGAGATTTCTTATAATACTAACTGTTCCAAGGATAAATCCTAAACTACGGAAGAAGAAAGGACCATTTGCCCTTCAACTATAGCAATATGGGGAAACGCTTTGGATGTAAGCAAGAGAGCAGGATATAAAATGTTAGGCTCCACGAGGTGAAAATCTATATGCATATGAATAAAGATAAGAAGGGAATATGAAGATTTAAAAATAAAAAAAGACATAAGGGCTCAGGCTCCTTGGGGGGTGCTCTTAAATCTTAAAATAACGACTTATCATTGCCATCACCTGGCCCACTAGCTCCTGCATCCAAGCCTATTTTAAATGCCTCCTTCAGCCTAGTGGAGAGCTAAGCTTGGAACCACAGGCTCCCTTCAGAGCCCCAACTCCACACCTATCAATGTTCCAAGCAAAGGGAGTGACGTTTTGTGACTTCCAGTGACTTTATGTAGACAGGCCAGCAGACAAAGACGGTGCTCAATGCACAGGCACACGCACGCCCTACCTTGTAACACGGCTATGAACGTGGGCCTCTGAAGCCGCAATGACAAGAAACAACAGAGCAAAAGAAGGATTCCCATCCATATCAGATCCCCCATAAGACCAGGTGATCTCTCCCCATGCCTCCTGAACACTTCCATGGATGCCAAGGAGAAGCAGCTTGATACCCTTTTCTTTCCTTTCGACTTACAGCACAGAAAATCACAAACAAGAAAGGAAAAGGCAGAGAGACTCAGCAAACAGAGCAAGCCCCTTCGGACCCTCATGGATGACTCCAGTGGGCCCACCACATTCCCAGACACAGAAATCCAACACCTGCGGAGCCCTAGACAGACAGACAGTGACGAGTGAAACCCAGCCCCAGCTGCTGCACCTTTATAAAATATACAGCGTAAACTGAGAGGCTGCAGGGAAGCCACGGCCTTCACTCCCTAACCCCATGGGCACCAGCGTAGTGGGCACCCTGGCCCAACTCTCCACAAGCTCACATCCCCTGTGCCCACACCTACAGCACAGCCCCCAGCTTGGTCCCTCCATCTCCAAGACAACACCCTCCCACTCTCCCACCTCCAAACGGTACTGGCACCGACAGATTCCTGACCCGTCTTGTTGGCACCTGTGCCTATCAGCCAGGACCAGGCCTCTGTCCCTAAGTTAACCTGGCACGCAAGCCATACAACAAAGCCCCAGTCTTGGCATAACCATCTCGAGAGAGGGGGAGTTGATGTCTGAAGCATATGATCTTACACAAGAATCCTTTTCTTGAGGAAAAAAAAAAAAAAATCAAAGAGAAACCAAACCTCATCCAGTTTGGGCAGGGAAAGAAAGATGTCAGTCAGAAAACCAAGACAAGGTTGAAAGGAGGTGAGGAAGGGAATAGAACATGATGACACAGGTCAGGAAAGTTCAGGTGGGTAGGAAAGGAGAAGGAAATGACAACCAAAGGCAGGCAGCTCCACAAAGTCACCACAACAGCTATCTTCACATCCTAGAGTTTGGTTCCTAGAGTCCCTCCCTCCCTTACCCCTGGGTCAGAGGACACTGGTGAGATGAGGAATGCTAAGCATTGCATCACTAACTGGAGACACCAGACACCAGCCCCATTTCTGATGCACCAGGGCTATGCTGCGTGGGCACAGGGAGGTATCCACTCTAGAACTGTCGTCTCTGCCTGCACCCTGCACCCTTGGCCAGAGGATGTCTGCCAAAGAGCCCAGCCCACTGTGTCATCCCCTACCCCAGGGGAGGAGGGCATCTGACTGCCCACATATCTCTATGGCAACCATCGCCTCCGACTCAAGGTACCCAGAGAGAAAGAAAACAAACAAATAAGTCAACTTCATAGCCAATTAGAGGAATGGCAAGAAGTGGGAGCTGGGAAGGAGACAGTAAGACAAGCTCTGTTTTGGGGGATAAAGAGAAGCCCTCCCAGACAGGAGGCAGACACAGCCTTGGTAAACAGGTCCCAGAACAACTGTACACATAACAGAAGCCCACTGTCATCTCTGTGGAATTTAACAGCTTCTCTGATGCTGAGGGACATTTACTGTATCTCTTACCCCAGAGACGCCTGGGTCACTGTTAACCACAGTCCTCACCTTCCCCAGGGTGTCTGTCCTGGCTCCTAATATATTTGTGGCATCCCATTGCCCCATACTAATTCCTTTCTCTGAGTCTAATAACCTTTGTCGCCCTCGATGACGATCCATCCACATTACCTCTGTACTCACTAGACCTGTTCACATAGCACTTCACACATTGCTGGGTCTATACCTATCAGATGAGGTGAGTTTGGCAAGCACCCAATACAAGGTTCAGGGAGTGTAGGTTCGAGGTGTGAAAGACAGGGCCTCACCCTCCTGGCCTCAGGTACTTGGGAGGATCTCACAAAGCAGGCCCCAAGGCCTGGGCCTTCACAATCCTCAGATCTGGACGCAATGCTGCTCCCACCCGGGCCAGGCAATTGAGATTTCCAGACCATGAGGCATCACCCTCTCCCCAGGACAGGCTGCATCTGCTGCTGCACCACCAACTTTGTAATTTGATCAAAAAAGCAATCAAGTTCATCTGGCAGGATTTGTTCCCGAGAAGCCCTCGCCAGTAGCAGCCTCCCCTGATGTTTACAGATTCCCTTCCCTTGGGAGTCTGTTCTGCCGCCTGGTGGGCAGGGGGAGGCTGGATTTGTCAGAGCTGTTCACTTACTGCATTTCCATCCTAAGTCACCACTGGGGCACAGGGAATAGGACAGGCCTGGGGTGGCTACCACTACCCCCAACACAGAGACTCCAAATTTAGAGCTCCCCATTCCATGCTACCACCACTCCCCACATCTCCTCTTCCCTTAAAAACCAAACTCCCTTGAGCCTTCAGGGACCATTCCTTCTCATAGCTATCTCCATGTCTTACATCTTTCTCATTCTTTTCTACCTGAGCACTTCTGGTTCCCCATGCAACTCCTTGCCTGGCTTCCAAGTCAACCAACCCTGAAATCTCAATTCTTCTGCAGGGGCTAAAATGCACAACTCCTAATTCCTGGAACATCTTCAGAAGCTATAGCCCTTCGAGGCAGTCTAATGAGAGGCCAAGATGGGGGAACACTCACCCCGGGCAGATAACTTCTTGGTATTGATGATTTTTGCTGCATACTCTTGCGTGGAGGTTTTCTTCACACACCTGCGGACCACAGAGAAAGCACCCCTGGAGGGAGAAGGGGGAAAGAACTGGGACACGGAGCAGAGCACAGTGACACAGACACGCTTCGGGTCTGAGAACAGCGATGATCGCATTACCATCCCTTTAGTCAAAATCACACACACCAGCATAGTGACCATCGCCATCCAACGTGGGGCAGAAGGATGAGGCCACTGCATGACACTGAACAGATGTGATGGAGGACCACCACATCCCACTCCCACATCTAGTCACTGGACAAAGCAACACCCCAACCTCAGGCTGTACATCAGGAGCTGGTGGGCAATGCTTAAAACACACACCTGCTGCATCTCACAGACAGCTCTGCAGTCCCAACCAGGAGAACCAGGAGAAGGGACAGAGACCCTGCCCTTCCCTCAGCGGGAATAGTTGAGGGTAGGGGAAGGGAAGATTAGACAGAAGGTATAATCCGGAGAGGGAAATCTCCCTCAATCATGGGGGAAGATGAGGAAAGTGAGCCCCCACAACTGGCTTCATCCCACTGCACCCGGGCTCAACTGACAGCACGGAAAGAGAGGATCTCAGACATCAATAGCTCCCCAACCCTATGATATTTTCCACTACTTTCCCCCCAAATGGGAGCTCGCACTCTCTAGCTCTGGAAACGTCTAGGGGGGCGGGCAGGGCGGGGGCTGCAGTGGCCGGGCTCGGCGCCGCGGGTGGGGGTGGGGGGGGCCGGGGCTGCTGCAGCGGCCAGCTCAGTGCAGAGGGGAGGGGGATGCTGCGGCTGCGGCGCGCGGCTCCCGGGACCACTGCAGGCATAGGGGGAGGGGATAAGGGGGTGCTGCAGCACTGCCCAGAAGCGGGGCTGGGATCCTGGAAGCATCACTAGCGGGGGGCGGGGCCGGGCACCAAACATCCCCCCCACACTCAGGCACCGCAGCGGGGTTGGAGCCGCAGGGCCAGGGAGGGTCCTGAGTGCCAGGCGCGTGGGACCTGAGACAGGGTGCTGAGTGAGCTCCTGAGTAGGGTGAGGAGGGGGCGCGGCGAGCAGGCGGGGTCAGAATGGGGGGCGCCTGATGGATGAGGGAGGGGCGGGGCTGGAGGGCTCCGAGGAGCGGTCCGGGGGCTGCAGTCCCCGCGACAGCGCGGTGTGCAGCAGCCTGGGCAGCTGCTGCAGGGCGCGGAGGGGGCTGCGGGGCAGAGAGCTGGGGACGAGGGGGCCCCGGAGGCGGCAGGCGGGAAAGGCTGGGGGTGGGGCGGGCCGAGGGGGCGCTGCAGCGGCCGGTGCAGGGCCGGGGGGCGGGGCGAGGAGCCGCATAGCGCCCGGGCGGCGGGGACAGGGTGGGGGGCCGCGGCGGGCGGAGTGAGGGCCGTACTTGCCGAGCTCCTCGAAGAGCTGGTAGTCGTCGGTGAAGCGGGTGCAGGTGGCTGTGGTGGCCATGCTGGCGGGCGGGCGGACGCGGCGGTGCAGCCCGCGCCGACGTCGGTGCACAGTCACCGCCGCCCGGCTGAGGGAGCAAGAGGAGGAGACGGGGCTGAGCCCGGCAGCACCGCGAGACTTTACCGGGGAGAGCGAGGGAGGGAGGGACACCCCCGCGCCCGCCCGCCTGCCCCGCCCCCAGTCCGGCCGGCCCCCCGCTCGGCCCCCGGACCGCCTCCGGGGAGGGGCCTTCTGTCGCCGGCTCCGCCCCGCCCCGGGAGCCGCCCGGGTCTGGCCGCGCGCTCAGGGGAGCAGAGGGGAGCAGAGAGGAGCGGGGGTCCCAGCCCCGGGCCACCCCGAGGGAGCCGAAAGCCTCGCGACCTGTGGGTTTGTCCCAGGGCAGACCCTGCAAGGGCTCGGAATGTGCGTGCTATGTGTGTGTTTTGGGAATATGTACCGGTCTGGACCACCGAGTTTTCTAGCAGTCTTTAGCCCCCAGACCGGCTCATACGACGTGGAGAAGAGGCCAAGGTCAAAAAGTCGGCGTCAGACTGCACACGCGGGCGGCGCCCCCAGCCTGTGCAGAGCCAGTGCTTTCAGCAGCCTTCCCTCTGGAAGCTGATAGTCTAGACTTGTGTAAGCATCAGGGCCATTATTAGATAAAACCCTTCAGGCACGGTTTGTTCAGGGAGACCAGGCCAGAGCCAAGGATGCAGGTGGAACTTTGCCTTCCTGCACTCCAACCTTGGAGATAAGACAGTGTTCTCTCTCAGGCTAGTAACGGCAGGGATGAAGTGGGAATGATTAGAAACGTTTTGTGCAGTTGTGGGCTGGAAGAGCAAGTGGAAGGAAGGAGAAAATATCCCCATTTTCTTTCAGCACACCCTGTATTTTTATTTTATGGCACCCATCACAATTTGTAATGATATATTTACTGCTATGAGAGGCAGTAGAGCTAGAATGTGGTTGTCTAAAGAGTGAATTCTGATGTCAGACTGCCTGCTTGGATGTATGGGCAATTCATTGACCAGCTGTGTGATGTTGGTCAAGTCACTTAATCTTTCTGTGCTTCAGTACCTTATCTGAAAACTGAGAAGAATAATAGTATCTACCTCGCAGGGTTGTGAGTATTAAATGGGCTAAATCACATAAAGTACTTTGAAGAGCTCCTGGCACCTAATTAGAACAGAGGTAGCTATTATTATTTAATATTTGTCTTCCCACTAAATTGTAGGCTCCAATAGGGCAGGGCCCCTGCCTCCTCTGTTCATCATTGTGTACTTAGCCCCAGACCCTCAGGAAATATTTGTGGAATGAAAGGACTACTTAGGGCTGTGGTAGGGGGAGGGAGCTACCATTCCTTCCTCTGTCCCCACTGTCAGAGGAATGGTAGGACTGAGGCACATAACTGTCTCAGTGGAGGAGAAACACGCTGGGCAGGTTCCCGACCTGCCCTCCCTGGGCAAGTGTACCCCAAGTCCCGGGCCAGCCCCAACTGGGCAGGATGGAGTTGGGCCAACTGCTGCAGCTCAGTCTTGATTACAGCAGGACGCCCACTGGGAGTCAGGCCTCCATTGTCAGCAGGCTGGCTCACAGAGAAGGCAGCTGAGAGGCTGAGAGGCTTTCCAGCCTCCCTGGCTGCCTCCCTGAGGGGTGGGTGGAGCAAATCTCCCAGGGAGGGCTCCCCTCCTGTCCTTAAGCAACAGCCCTGGGAGCTAAGGAGAGCCAGACTGCCCAGTGGGGGCGATTTAAGGAATAGGAGAGGAAAAGCATTAACAGATTGTCTAGGAAGGGGTCAGAGAGGGCCAGAGGAAAGGGCTGAGGTGACAGTACACCATGCTCCACCCCTCCGCAGGGCAACAGGAAGTAAGGCGCTAGGGAGTAAGGCCACTTCCTATCTCAAAGCACTGGGGTGAAAGCCAGGTTCCAAGTCCCAGCGTGGGACTTGGGCAGGGCAATGCAATGAGATTATATATGGGGATGACAAACAGTCCCGACTTTCTGTCATCTACCTTAAATGCAGAAGTGACAGCTAGTCTGCACTCCAGAAATAGGGGCTGCATATTAATCATCAATATGCCCTTCCCGAGCCCTCAGGACAACTTGGTTCCCGACCTCCTCATGTTGAAACTTAATATTCATTAATATAAGGTGGAGTGAGAAGATGGAGGGAGATCTGAACAAGCACAGACTAGGGCTACTGGAAAGTCCCCTAGGGTATCCCAGGAAAAAATGTTAAAACAGCACTACAACTGCCAGGTACCTACTGTGAGGGGGGGGCTATCTTCTCCACTGAGGATGAGGGTTCTACCCTGGATATTTGAGGGTAACCATATAAAGCACTTTGCAGTGAACCTCTGGGTAAAAGGAAGAGTGATGAAAAAAATAGTGGGGGGAAGCCTTGGGGATGACTCACAGTACTGTGTAAGGGGAACTAGCTATCTTTCAACAAATGTTTATCAACTGCCTACTATGTGCTTGGCACTGCCTCTCATTTTGAGAAACATCCAAATAAAGTGGAAAATTAGACTTCACAATCAAAACAAAACTCAAATCATTCTCTCCTTTTTCCTTTCTATGTTTCTCTCACTCCTCCTTCTCTCACTACTTCTGTCAACAAGTCAGACTCTGACGTGGCCAGAGTGGCAATTCGGAGCCTATAGACACCTTTGTGTGCACACACAAATACACACCCTCATACACACCCTCCTGATTCCCATTGCTGTAATACCTACGCAACCTCCAGCTACCCCACAGAAATTAGGAGGAAGATGCATATAAATAATAACGAGTTCACCAGCTCCCTGCGCATCAGTATCTATGGCAACCTCATGGGGTCCTCGAGCTGTGCTGTTCTGGTTGCAGCAAGTCCCCTGGGCAGCACCAGCACTCAGGCTGTGCCCACAGCATGGGGAACAGGGAATTACACAGGAAATTGATGCCCTGATAATCACCAGAGGGGTTCCACTGGGTGGGACCCTCTGTCATTCCTCTGCTCTTTCTCTTTCAAGGCTCCAAAAATTGCACCATGGGACTTGCTCCCTGAATGAGAGAAGCCTCCCTTCCTAATTTTGGAATGCAATTTTAGAGTAGAAAGGTACTTATTCTTCAGACCTGAGGAAAATGGGGCAGTTGAAAGTGAGGTGTTTAAATGCAAGGGGGATGACACTTTTGGAAACAAACAATAGTTACCTACTTGTTGGGGGATGTTGTAAAATAAATTTGGAGAGAATTTAGCCTTGTGCCCATGAGGAGTTTTCAATCCATATTCCACAGAAATGTACAGGTTACATGGTCATGCCACAGCAGCTACTCAACATATATATTGAGGTTCAATGTAAGGTTTTGTTGAAGAAGAGTCCCTGGCTTAAAGACGTCCCTGAAAGAAGTTTGAAACTCACTGGACCAGTGGCTTCCGAAGTCCCCTCCAACTCTAAGATTCTATGGCTAGTTTTGGAGAATTAGGGGTGATGAGGTCATGGTCTCTCTCCAAGGACTCTGAGAAAATTATTAGTGGTGAGGTATTTGAACCTAGTGACAACATATGAAAATGGGGATAAGAAAGAGGGAGAAAGACAAATGAAAACATTTAAATAAACAGTTCCTAAACTAGGGGGCCTGGTGAGGGATGCCCCTCTCTCCTCTGGAAGACACATCAAATCACAACAATGCACAGAGTAGTTGCAACCAACCTCAGTAACTACTCCTGATAGCAATCGTCCTTAGTAGGAGTGTTTTCCCATCCCTGCTGTGTCTAAGAACTGAAAAAAGGGTTAGGAACCACAGATTTAACCAACGACTACAGTATTTCTTAACAGAGGACCTGAGGAATGTAAGGTGAGGGGCTGAGCTCTGAAGGATTGGCCACAGGGGATGAGATTTTGGAGGGGATGTGATATATATAATGTGAGGAGCTGTAGTATTTGGAGTGAGGGGCTGAGGGACTGGCAGGAAGGAACTCCCTTCCATTTCCCAGCTAGAGGGCTGATTCCAAAGGACAATCTGATTTCCTTCTGCCTTCCCACCCCCAGTCCAGGTCAGGGCTCTCTCTCACCCCTCCACCATCCTCCTAGAGACTATGCATTCCTTGAAGATAGAGGGTACCTGATCTTTCTCCTCGTATCCTTAACACAGAGCACAAAGCCTGGCATACAGTAGGTGCTCAGTAACTATTTGTAGAATGAATGGAGTATTGGGGGCAGGAAACTGAGACATTTAGGATGAAGAGGGAGCACCAGAGGAGAGGTGACAAAGCTGTTATCAGAGACAGAAGGGAGATACTGAGATAAGGGGTCAGCTGCCTGCACCATTGGGGATGGATGGTCAGGGCTGGAAGAGTGGCATGTGGGGCCCCCTGGTGGGCAGACCTGAGGCACACAGGATGCTAGAGGGAGGGGATGGAGAGCCAGAGGCCTATGAATGAGAAAGAGAGGTGTGGTGACAATAATAAAACCATAATTGTAGTTAACCTTTAGGGAGAGCTTGCTACCAGAAAGTCATAGGCACTAGGTACTCTAACCTATGCTATTCCATGTAACCCTCACCACCACACTATGAGTGTAGGGGCCGGGCCATCAGCCCCATTTTACAGAAGAGGAAACTGGAGTTTAGAAAAGCAAAGTAGGGGCACCTGGCTGGCTCAGTTGGTAGAGCATCTGACTCTTGATCTTGGGGTCTTGAGTTCAAGCCCCATGTTGGGTGTAGACATTACTTAGAAAGAAAACAAGGAAGGAAGGAGAGAGGGAGGGAAGAAGGAAGGGAGGAAGAGAGGGAGAAAGAAAAGGAAAGTAGCTTGCCTAGGAGCAAACAACTAATATGTTGTAGGGGATGATGTGACTGAAGAGAAGTGAAAAAAAAGTGGGTATTGAGGTGGAAGAGAAAGAAGTAAATGGCATGCAGGATTCAATATAGATATGATCATACTAGCAATGGGATCCAGATTGGAATCTTAAACCCAAGGTGGATTTGTCCCAATCTAATCCTAGTCCTGAATCCAGATACTTACTCAGAGGAGACACTCATTCATTCATTCATTCATTCATTCATTTCTTTAGTCTTGTTGCTCACTATTCTGTTCCAGTCACTTGGGAACCTAAGAGAACAATCTGACAAAATTCTTGCCCTCATGGAACTTACATTGGACTGTAATGTAGTCCTGTATGGACTGTAATGCAGTCTGTACTGTTGGCAAGCAATTAGCCTAGAAAGTGGTCCCTTTAGACTGGAGTAAGTTCCACAGAGAAAATAAAATAAAGCAATGGGATAGAGTGAGGGAGGAATGGAGAATTTCTTTAACTGAGGTACTCAAACATGGATACTCTTGGAAAGGGACTTTTAAGGGAGACCTAAAGGATAAAGAGGCAGTCATTTGAAGACGTGGGGCAGAAGCATACCTGGTGGAAGGAACTGCAGCAAAAGGCTGAAACAAAATTGGTCACGGTATATTGGAGGAGTGGAAAGAAGGACTGTGTGGCAGGAACAAAAGGGCAAGTGGGAAGCAGTAGGTTAACAGGATCTGGAGACCCCAGTAAACCCCACTGTCCTGGTACAACTACCCTGGTGCTCCTTCCAAGCTGTGGGTCACAGGTAGTTCTCAGGGGCAGGCTGCCATCATGCTCACAAAGGCATGAGACCTGAAACCCCAGCTCAATGCCAGAAGATACCTTCATCAAGAGTGGACATAAAAATGGGCCTGAAGCTGGAGATGATGCTGTTCCTTATTTACCACAATAGAGGGCGGTGAAGGGGGGCTCAGGGTGACCTCTTAGTGCCCCTGAGGTTTTGGGGATGTTGTGCTGAGGGGTTCTGCACACAGCCAATGTCCTCAGTTCTGCTGAGGGGTTCTGGGACAGCCAATATCCCCTCAGTCCATTTAGACAATAGTCTTACAGCCCTAGGTAGGCGTCAGTGCTAACTCTTATAGGGGACAAAAAGATGGGCCAGAAATAGGCCCTGCCTCAAAGGAGCTTTACTCACTGGAGGCAAGAAGATAAGCACGATAATAAAACAATGATACAACAAAAGATAAGTACCATAGTACAAATGGCTACCTGCATCACATTTCCCTTCCCTTGCCTAACCTCCAGTTCTCTGTTCAGGTGCCACTTTCTCCAAGTACCTTTCCCTGGCCTTTTGACTACATCAGATCCCTGAATGGCAGCCGCAAAGTTCCATCCACCACTTCTTCAAAGCGCTTGTCCCAAGTGTAATCTTACATGTGTTTGTGTGACTACAGACTTCACGAGGGTAGGGTCTGTGTCTGTTTATGTTTATCTTGTATCCTCTAAAGTGCCTGGGGCATCGTAGTTACTCAATAATAAATGCATGGGGGGTAAAAAGCAAAGTACTATGGGATTTTAATGGGGGAGCAATCAGATCAGTTGGAACAATTGGAAAAACTGGATGAGCTAAAAGGAAAGGAAGGATGTTGGCAAATGGAGTTGTAGGTGAGGGGTCATTGCTAGTAAAAAAGAGAGTGTGAATCAGACTCTGAGATACTGAGTGCTTGGCAGGTGTTTGGGAAACTGGGTGGTCAGGTGAGCTGGAGGGGAGGGTGGAGTGGAGGAAAAGAACATAAATCTGGGGACCAGCAAGATGTAAATAGTATCTGGCTCTGGGCCAGGCAGGCTAGGCCTCAGGAAGGACCAATGTCCAACTGTCTGACCAGACCAACTCCAGAGGGTCTTAGATCCCAGATCTGGGCTAGAGATGATTACTTACCAGATGATTCCACTTGAATGTCTTGCTGTCCCCTCAAATTTAACATGATCCATAGCCAAACTAATCAGATTGAGAGAGAGTATAACATAGTGGTTAAGAACAATAAAGCCAAATAAATCCTGGCTCCTCCTCTTACTAACTATGGGAGTCTGTGCATTTTGTGACTTCTCTCTGCCTCAGCTTTCTCATCTGCAAAATAGGGATGATGATAGAACTCACCTCACAGGGTTTTATGAGGAGTACATTATTTGTACATGAGAAAAGTAAAACAGTGCCTTTCATATTAAGAGCTCAGTAAATATTAATTATTATAATTACTTCTCTTGCCTTGACCAGTTTTTCTCTCCAGTTCCTTTGGCTGTGACAGTGACATGACTATCCTGCCAATGACCTATGTTCAGAATCTTGGAGTCAACTTTGACTCATCCCTTATCTCACTTAGAGGCAGATGTGGGTGTGGATTCTGCCACTTACTAGTTGTGTGACCTTGGGCAAGTTTCTCAAAGTCCCTGAGCTTCATGCTCCTTCTTGGTAAAATAAAGATGTCATAATTTTCACTATAGGGTCCTTATAACAATTTAATGATAATATTTGTAGGTTAATGGCTCAATTCCTGATGCTAAATAAATGGTAGTTATTATTATTTTCATCCTGTGTGTCATCAGGAACCAGCACCAGTATATTTCACCCTTTAAATGTCTTTGTGTCTATTCCTTCTTCTGCATTTCCCTCCCACCACCCTAGACTTGGCTTACCTCACCCTCCAGAGTTACTTCAGTAACTTTGTCTGTTCAACTTCATTTGTCAACTTCATTTTATATTTCAACTTTCTTTCTTTCTCTTTCTTTCTTTTCTCTTCCTTTCTTTTCCCAGTGCTGGGGGGGTAGAGCAGTGAACACAATAGGGGCTATCCTTGCCCTCAGGAAGCCTACCTTCTTGTGAGAGGGACAACCTATAAACAAATAAATATTTAATATGTCAGGTGGCGATAAATACTACAAAGGAAATCAAAGTAGGGGAAGGGGATGGAGGTTGCTGTTTAATGTAGGGTAATGAAGTAATGTCCCTCTGATAAGATGAACATATGTGCAGAAATCTGCAGGGAATAATATCGCTTTCAGTAGGTCACATCTTGGCTGAAATGCTGTTTCCTTCAGAATTATGTATGAATGCTTATGTATAACTTCTTAGCCAATTCTAGCCAATCTTGTGATTTCATATCACTCACAGAATGCCCCTGCTTCTGTAGACATGCTTAACACATTAAGAATGTATATCATTGGATTAATAGTACTCTGATCATGATATCAGTGTGAACATTTTACTCTTCCTTAAATGTGCTAAGTTTTTTATGATGAACGTAGATTACTTGAATAAGAGCAAGAACAATAACACCATATTTTCTCCTCATCATCTTATTATAAACTTCATGTAACTCTGCAAGGTAAATTTTATATCCCTGTTTTACAGATGGGAAAACTGAGGCACAGAGAGGTTAAGCTAAATCTCTGAATTCAGCTCTTGAAATGTTTGGCACCTGATAACAGGCTCACTGTTTGCTTACTTTAAATTTTAGTTTTGCCTTCTTAGAGCATAGGTTTCTTAAGGGCAGAGTCCTTGCTTATTCCTGTATCTCCTTCTTCCCCCTCCTCATGCTTTTATCAGAGTACTATGTACTGTACATAATGGGTGCTTTTTAATGGATTGGCGTGTTTGATGTCTCTTGTCTATTGCTGTGATATGGTTCATTATCTTGCTGATGGTGCCATGGTGTATACTCTTGACCCTGAGTCCAAGGATGGAGAACCTGAAGCTCCTGGTTTCAAAGAGGTGAGGGAGCTGGACCTCCACCCCAAAAGGGTAGTGATTCTGCTTGTCCACTAGGGGCCGCAGTAGGCCTGGGTTTAGAGAGACATCAGGGCTGTGGATTACTCAGCAGACCCCACCCCAGGAGTCATTTCCAATACCAAGTCTGTCCTAGAGCCCAAAGCCCCAGAGACAGCCTATCAGTGTACCTGGCGTCAGTTTCTTCCAATAGACCATCAGATTCCAGGACCTGGAATGAGTTAGCTCCAGAATAAAAGCTGCTGATGGCAGCTAGATAGCAGGAGTATGCTGGCAGTTTCCAGATGCCCCTCAATTAGCCAAATAAAGAAACATGCATGGAGCACACTACTGAGCGCCTGCTGTGTACCACGTAGCATGCTAGACCCTGGGACTAGTTTGGTCAACAAAACAGACTCTTATGATCCCAGCTCTTATGATCTAAGGAGGTATGCAGACAAGCCTAAAAATATTGTATTGTGTGATAAACTGCTAACATGATTTCTGTTCCAAGGTTAGTTAGCTCTCCTTGGGTCTCATTTCAAAGTAGGTTATCCCATGGGGTATCTACCTGCTTTAGAGAAATGAAATAAAGATGAGAGACAGAGATAAGAACCTTTGTCCACATTTGGAGAATCACTGTGGAGTCCCCTCCTCTCTCAAGGTGGAACGGTTCCCAGTGGCTCCTGGGAGATCTGAGGGTGTCTGGGGTTGGGGTGGGTGCTGGGGGAAAGGAAGTGCCAAGCCACCTCTCCACAGCTTTTTTTCTCTCCTTTCTCCAAGTGGCCTGGGAGCTTTGCTTAGGAAGGAAAAGTTCCCCAGATTTTGGGGTGTGACCCAGACTGCTGGTTTTCTCACTGATTTCTCTTTGCCTCTTTCTTTTCTTTGCTCCTTTTTCTCAGATGATTTGTCAATCAATGTATTTACCAAATGAATGTTCTGTTTAGGGTACCCCTTTTTATCCAGAAACATTAAGTCAAGGAAATTACAACAGTTAGAGAAAGAATATAACTAGAGAGGTAAAGACAGACACCCATGCAATGCAGCATTTTGACAAGTGCAAATTGGTAGCCACAGACACTCATCCCTGGGGGCTATCCCTGGGGCTGATGTGGTCTGAGGAGACTTCCTTCCTGGACAAGGTGACCAAGACCTTCCAGGATGAGCCTTCAATCTATTCCAGTGGGGTTTCTCTGGGAGAGATATCCTCAGAGAACAGAGGGGAGGGTAAGACATCCCCCACACCCCAGCTGTTCCTTGTTCATTCCCTTGTGCCTGGACAAGGGGCTCAGAGGCCCATGTGCTCAACATTCCTGAGAAGCAGCTTCTGAGTCAGAGCCCCAGAAACAGCTGAGGCAGCTTCAGGCTGGAGTCTTGGCTCTGTTTTCCCCTTTTCTGTCCAAAAGCAACTCCCTCCCTAGCTATTTGGATGTGACCAGAAACCCAAGCAGGGCTGTGGGGTAGCAGCCTGGCTCAGCCAGTCTACAAAATGTATTTGGTCCCTGAATCCCCTTTGAGACTGTGGACCTTAGGTAAAGGTGTATGCCCAATGCCACCTATGCCAGGAAGTCCAAGGGGTGAGGAAGACTCGCCCATGCCTACAAGTCAAATCTCCCCATGTGGCCATTGTTGGGCTGCCTCTGGGAAGGGGTCGTAACTAGGACTTGGCTTGAGTTAAGACAGCAGCATTCCCCAGGCAGTGTGCCAGCACCTCCTTACTGCCTGGGCGTGGGGCCCAGGACATGCCAGGGCAATGCCAGAGAGCTGACTCAGGGGGCGGCATAAGGGGAACAGAAAAACCCTTCGCACCCACCAGCTAGGAGAGGAGAGGAAGCTGCCCTGAGGCCTGCTGTGATTGCCCTATAGTGTAGACCACCAACAGGTTCTGTGGATGGGTCTGTTTCTCAGCCACTGATCCATGAAGTGCCACATTTCCTGGGGCCACCTGCAGAAGGCCAAGGCTCTCCCACTTTCCCTGAGTTCCTCTCTTCCTATGAAGACCTCTAGATGTGCAAATCTAGGTTCCCAAACCCCTTTCTGTGATTGATTCAGGCCCCACCATTGTCACTTTCTTAAGACTGTGATCTTGGGCAGGTCACTTACTTTGACTTTTGTGAGTCTCAGATTCCTTCTATTTAAGGTAGGATGGGTAAGACCTGCTTGTCCATAGGACTGCAGTAAGGATCAAATAAGATCACATCTATGAAGGTAATGTATATACTCTAAAGTACATTTTTAAGCAGATATTGTTAATTGTCATGGTTATTCCCAAGATGGGAATGATAGCTGCTAGCCCTTGAAACTCAAGGTCCTCCTCTTTGCCTATTTCGTCAGACAAGTACCTCTGAAGCCAGTGCTGGAATCCTAACCCAGTCCTGGGCCTCAGAAGAAGCTTTTCTGCCTGGTGCTATGGTGCCAACTCAGGGAAGCAACCTCCACCAGCCCAGCTCTGTTAAACCGGTTCTTTCTCTTCTAATCAGACTCCTCCAGTCCAGTTTGCCTGCAGTGATGACAAAGGAACCTAAAATAGCACAGGCTCTGCAAACACTGCTGGAGATGGCTTGGGGCATAAGGCGTTGCCTGTCACCCGTGGGCCTGTCTGGGCATCCCAGCCAGGTGCAGCCCTCTACCCTCCAGGGCCTGGTGTGTCTTCCTCTATGCAGCAGAGGATGACAGTGCCTCCTGTCAGCACTTTAGGTGGCTGAATTGGATGACTACTAGAAAGTTGGCTTGGCTAGAGGTGCCAGTGTGGGGAGGGGGACTCACAGCTCTCCCCACCCCCCACTGACTCCTCAAACACATACTCTGGGGGCCCCTCTTTGCACCAAGAGGCCAGGTGAACTGGGCTCAGGTCATGCAGAACAGCAGCTGTCTTGCAGTTTTCGGAAGGGTTGCTGACTGGGAACCAAGAGAGTCTCACTCTGAGGACCCTGCAGCTGCAGGTCCTGGCTTGCCACTCTTGCTGCGGAACCAGTTTGGTACAGGCAGCTGCTGGGCCTGCCTCTGCTCTGAGACTTCGCATAGGACGTTCGTGTAACTCAGGTGGGAGCCATAACTGCTAGCTGCGAGGGGGCTTGCAGCAGGGAACCATGGGCAGGAGCTGCCAACCTCGCAGTAGCATTCATTATTGCTGAAGCCTCCCTAATTCCCCATATTTTAAGCAGTCATTTTCCCACAGCACTAGTCTCACTCTTAGAATTTTCTCATCAGACTTCCTTAAGCACTTTTTCTTGACATGTGTATTCCTTTCCTGGGTGATTGCTATAAGAAAGATTAAGTCTTAGTTAATGTCAGGAATCCTAAACTGATGGTCTGTTGGCCAAATCCAGCCCTTAAACCTGTTTTTTTGTTGACTTGCATAATTTCAATTGGAAAGTTTTAACATTAAAAAAATCCAGATTTCAGACATTTCTTAACATTTTGTGTCCTACGTAGGTTTCTCCCAGAACAAGTCTTCAGTTGCAAGTAGTTTATTTGGAAGGTGATCCTAGGAAACTCCAGTTAGGGAGTGAGGGAGTCAGACAGGGAAGGGATGGTAGAAGGGCAAGGTTACCAAGGAAGTTACCATATGGGCATCTGAAGCTTACTTATGCTGGGGCATTCGGGGAACCAGTGTAGAACACGCGTCTCACAGTTGTCTCACCTGAGAGGCAAAGGCATTAGCATATTTATCCACCAAAACCAGCAGTTATTGGCTGGGAGCTGCTACAGCGTGGGGGAGAAGGGACAATGGTGGTGTTAATGCATAAGGAACATCTAGCCTGTTGTACAGCAGAGAAGAGTGGGCTCCCAAATCCAGAAGACGCTGGAACTGACAGCATCTGCCCCAATATGGAAGATTTAGCAAAACTGCTCCTCAGTTCTCACTTGGCAACAATTGGCAGGAGCTCGATGGCAGGTGCCCCTTTAAACAAGATAAGAGCTCTCCTGTCTGCCATAGTCGTTACACTCCCTTCCCCACGTTGTCCTACACTCAGCCTGCTTTACTCTTTATGTTACCTACTTAGCCTCTGGGGTGTTGGCGTTTGTCACCCCTGGTGTATATCTAGTTATAGCTGTGAGTCCCACTGACTCTGTTTCCAATAACTTCTTAGTCTTCTTTGCATCTCACAGGGCAGCTAGCCCAGTGATTCCAAAAGATGTTGACTGATTTCTTCTGTTTCTCTAGCCCTGTACTCTGAATTATTTAATTCTCTGAATTTCAGACCATCTTCCCTCTCTGCTTCTGAGCGTGTAGAGTAGGTCTTCACTTTGTGGACTGGCTTGGGGAGGCCCTTTCTTATCTAACATCAACCTAATTGGCTTTCAGTTTCTAAGACGCATGAAGCTCCTTTCTGCCTCACGTCAATATCCCTGCCTGAAAAGTTCTTTTTTTTCCTTTATGACAGGCTAACTCATATTCATCTTCTAGGACTAAGACTAAGTGTCACCTCCTCAGTGGAACCTTCCATATCATTCAGTCCCTTACGAGGGTTATGTCCCTCTACTATACATTGTCACAGTGCACTGTATTCCTCCTTAACATATTTATAATAATTACATATATATTGGTATAATTTGTATTTACACTGGAGTTCCCTCATTAATGCAGTTATCTTATGCAAACCCGACTATACACACTCAACTGAAAGAGAAAGAAACAAAGAAATTCCTTTATTTAAAGCATGCTCTTCCCTCAAAGCCAGATCTGGACGGCTACTGTCTCAGGTGATACCTGAAATGCTAAGAGAAATAGCTGTTATTTCTTGGTTTTTGTGCTTCTAAATGCCAAAGTCCTGGTGACTTAACATATTTTCAGGAGTAATTTTGCAATCTTTGGGGCGTCTAGGTGGCTCAGTCCGTTAAGTGTCCAACTCTTGATTTCGAGTCAGGTCATGAACTCATGGTTTGTGAGTTCGAGCCCCCTGTCCGGCTTTGAGTTAACAGTGAATAGCCTGCTTGGGATTCTCTCTCTCCCTCTCTTTCTCTGCCCCTCCCCTGCTCATGCTTGCTCACTCTCTTGCTCTCTCTCTCAAAATAAATAAATAAACTCAAAAAAAGAATAATTTTGCAATCCCTGCCTTTGAACTGATTTTAGAACCTGCCTCCACTCACTAACACACACAAATATAGAAGATTGAAATTTCAACTGCATTATCTGCCTCTCCGTCTAGACTGAGCTCCATGAGGACAGACAACATTCTTGCCTTCATCATTATTGCATCCTCAGGATCTGGCAAAGCGCTGGACACATAGTGAGTATCCAATAAATCTTTGTTGAATGGATGATGATGGGTAGGTAGGTGGTGGATGATGGAAGATGTGGAGGGATGATGAGAGCCGTGAGGACCAGCGCTGTGCAGGACACGCCTGGAGATGGGATGGTACTTAATATGACAGCTCATTAGGGGGAGAAGGATGAAGGAGATGAGGTCACTGAACTACTGCAGTTGACTATCTGCCTAAAGGCCTACTCTTCTATAAGTCTCTCGGGATTTGTTAAGTCCTGCATTCTACTTTCCCCCAAACCAAATTCTCTGGATTAGTGCCTTATCCCAGGTAGTGCAGCCGCCTCTGAGTCACTGCACAGAACTGCTGTATCCCTCAGGGCTCAGACAGAGTGCACCATCCGGCCTGAATTCCTAGCCCAAACTAAAAACTCCACCCAACTCCCTACTGTGATCCTGCTCATGACTCCCTCCCTATTTTAGCCCAAAAGTTTATTTTGACCCCTAAGGCCAACACTCATCTTGATCAGTTTGTTTTTATTTTAAGTTTCTTTATCTATTTTGAGGATGGGGGAGAAGGGGCAGAGAGAAAGGGAGAGAGAGAATCTCAAGCAGACTCCGTGCTGCTGATGCAGAGCTTACTTGGGGCTCTGCCTCACAAACCGTGAAATCATGACCTGAGCTAAAATCAAGAGTCAGCCGCCACCCAGGTGCCCTTATCATAATTGTTTTTTATAGCCCTCATGCAAATCCCACCCTTGATTCCCATCTTGACCCTAACCTTGGCCCTGAAATAGGCTTGCTTCTGATTCTGAGTACATTATATACATCCATGCTTTTTGGTTGTTGTTGTTGTTATTTATAAAGCCTTTACAGATAGTATTTAATTTGAAATTTACAACTCTATGTAATCATCCCCATCTTATAAATGAGGAAACCAAGAGTATGGAAAATGCCCAAGGTCACACAGTTAATAAATTTAGGATCCCAGATCAGATTCAGGTCTTCCTGCTCTAAATCCAGGGTTACAGGCGTCTGGATTACTGAAGTTCCAGAATAAGGTTCCATTGCCCTTGGGGCAAAGCAATCCTAGATAATCAAAGACCTCAGGGTACTAATAGTAGCGATAATAATAATAACCTTAACTCACTGAGCAATTTCTTTGTGACAAGCAAAGTGCTGAGAAGCTCTTCATACATGAACTCATCTAATCCCCCCACCAAGGCTACACAGCTCCATAGTTCCATTTGACAAGTGAAGAAACCATGGCTTTCAGAGGTTTAAGTAATTTGCCCAAGGACTCATAGCTAGTAAGGGGCAAGACAGAATTCAGACTCGAGTCTCTCTGATTTTAAATGTAGCTCACTTCAATCTTTACAAAGAAATGGAATAGCAACAGGAAGCAGCTTGGAGCCTGGATCTTGCAACCATATACCCACCATACCTTTTGAGCCATGGTGCCAAATTCTAGAGTATTGTGTTTGATTACTAAAATTGGGTCAAAAATGAGTCAAGTCTTGGTAGGACTGACTCACTGTGGTGTCTGTCAGCTCTAAAAGGAGACAGGAAGCCTCAGAGGGCAACAGCCAGCAGACCACTGCAGAGTGGATGAAGGTCCCAGAAGCATCTACCACAAGCCCTGCAGTGGTTAAACATGGAAATCCACGTGCCTGCCAAAGAAAAGACCCAGACTTAAGACTCATTTTGAAAATTAAACCTGCCAAACCCCATTTCTTTCTCCATACTCAGCCCTACTCCCTAATAGGGCTCCATTTTGGTCAACTTCTCTGTCTTTCATCTCTGACTCTCACACTTTATCCTTCTCCTTCATGGGCAGGGCTCTTTGTCTCCCTCCAAGTCCCCATCCCCATCTCAGCTCATGACTCTGAATATCATTGCTGCCACCTTCCCATGTCCCATTTCTCTGAATCTTACTCTCAGTGCCTGGTAGATCCCTGTGTTATGGGATCCCCCCTCTTTTTTAGTAGAATATACATAACATAAAATGTACCATTTTAATTTCATTTATTCTTATTATGGTAAACTATGCATAATATTTACTTTTTTAACCATTTTAAGTGTACAGTTCAGTGGCATCAAGTACATTTACTTTGCTGTATGACCATCATCACTATTCATTTTCAGAACTTTTTCAACATTACAAACAGAAACTCTGTACCCATTAACCAATGACTCTCCATCCCCTCTCTCCTCAACCCTGGTAACCTCTATTCTTAACTTCCTGTCTGTATGAATTTGCCTATTTTAAATACCTCACAGAGGTGGAATCATACAATCTGTGTCTGGCTTATTTCACTAAACATAAAATTTTCAGAGTTCCTTCATGTTGTAGTGTGTATCAGAATCCGATTCCTTTTTAAGGCCGAATAATATTCCGTTGTATGTATATGCCACATTTTGTTTTCCCATTTATCTGTTGGTGGACAGTTGGGTTGCTTCACCTTTTGACTTCACCTATTGTGAATAATGCTGCTGTGAACATGGTGTACAAGTCTCTTTTTGAGTCCCTGATTTCAATTCTTTTGGGTATATACCTAGGAATGGAATTGCTCAATCATATGGTAATTCTATGTTTAACTTTTTGAGGACCTGCCAAACTACTTTTCATAGTGGCTGCACCATTTTATATTCCAACCAGCAATGCACAAGGGTTTTAATCTCTCCACATCTTTGCCAACACTTATTATTTTCCACTTTTTTGATAACAGCCAAACAAATGGATATGAAGGGGTGTGTGAAATCTCTTTTGAATACAGTGTTCCAAGCATTCCTGATTCCCAGGGTCTGCTCCTCCCTCTGGACTCCCCATGCACCTCTCCTGACTGTGAGGGTTGGCATTTCCCTGTGGCAGAGAAACCATCATCGCTGATGAGCAGTCACCACCCTTCTTTCTCCCTGTACTTTCTGGTCTTTCTTCCAAGCTCTGGCAAGCTGCTGCCCATCTCTCTGCCTTTTGCTTACGGAGAGTTGGACTGAGAAATAATACAGGCTTTGGGAAGAATACAAATTCAATATCATCAGGCCCACAATCTTCTGAGCTCTTTTATTCATATCGTCTTCCAGACCAGAGACCATAGGACTCCACAGGGACCAATTTTATGGCTTTGACCTGCCACTGACCTCAGAACTAGAACAGCATCCAGATCCTTAGGCAAAATTGTTTCTTGGTCTCATCGGGACCCAAGGGAACAGCTTATATTCTAGTTACAGTGCCCAATCTATTTGCATCGAGTCCTTTCCTTTGCTGAGGCTCATATTTGGTGGTTTAGGTCTCCAAGACAGATCCTGGGTGTGGTGATTCACCTCCTGCATGAGCCTCATGACTCCTTCAGGGGAACTTGGAGACCTGGAATTTTGGTTGGGATTCCCAGTTCATGTTCCCAGAATCTAGACCCTCTGGGGCAACATTTGTTTGTACTGTTTAGTACTTACGTCCTCTCCATGGACTTCTGATGTCAAGAGCAAAGTGTGTCAAAACCAGCCCCCACGTTGTCATACGTTCTGGGCTTTGCTTCAGCCCAGTCCTTACCTGTTTGCTTAAATTAGGTGCCTGGTGTAAATTTCTTTTTCTTTTTGTCTTTTCTGTCTTCCGTGAAAGCAGGTGGAAAAAAAATGTCCTGCATTTCACAAAAGAGGAGAGAACTATGGAGGGAAGTGATTCACCCTGGTGCACAGATGGACTCAGCAATGAAGCTGGGAATGGAACTCCATTCTCTGACTCTGAAACCACAGCCCTCACCATGGGCAGTCACCATCTTCTTCAAGAAAAAGCTCTTGGCTTATGCTCCAAGATATGGCCTTTGTACTTGACAGGTGCCACTGGGATTGGGTAGTGGGGCTCTCTACCCTTATTATTCCCACTCCAACCCATGAGACTATTGTATTGACCTTCAAATATGGATTTCATGGTATAACCCTTGAAAGGAAATTTCTAAGGCTCTTTTTTTTTTTAAGTTTATTTTTGAGAGAGAGAGAGAGAGAGAGAGAGAGAGTGAGAGCAGAGGTGGGGCAGAGAGAGAGGGAGAATCTTTATTTTTTCAATATATGAAATTTATCGTCAAATTGGTTTCCATACAATACCCAGTGCTCATCCCAAAAGGTGCCCTCCTCAACCCTCAGTTTGTTCTCAGTTTTTAAGAGTCTCTTATGCTTTGGTGAGAGAGGGAGAATCTTGAACAGGCCCCGTGCTGTCAGTGCAGAGCCCTATGTGGGACTCGAACTCACAAACTGTGAGATCGTGAACTTTGCGGAAATCGTGACCTTTGCGGAAATCAGGAGTTGGACGCTTACCCGACTGAGCTACACAGGCGCCCCCTTTCTAAGGCTCCTTCTAAGCAAAACATATGACCTCGCAAGTTTGGAAAAACAAAAGCTCCTGAAGAATAAGAATGGAGGCAGCTGTAGGGGCTCTCCTCTATTCCCTTGAATTGTCACTTCCCCTCTGGTGTCCTCTCATTTCATTTCTCCCTTCAGCTACTGCAGCCAGCTCTGGGCGGTATCCTTCCCTCATTCCCTCCAGCCCAGGCCCATACACAATCTAGGTCACTCTCTTTTGCTTCTCTTGTTTCAATTGAGATTAGTAGGAACTTTCAGCTTTACTAAAAACCTTATACACATCCTTGTTTAAGAACTTACAGTGCCTTTCTGGAGTCTATGGTATCATGTGGTTTTTAAGAACTTTTACAATCAGAACTCATCCTACTTAGCTCTACTTTGTTCTCACTACTCGTCAGTGTAAACTCTTCTTAACTGCACCAGATTTCTCACTCTTGTATACACGTGTACACATGTATACACACAACCACACACATGCATACACACACCACAGTTAAGGACATATAAAATTTACTCTCTATAAGATATACAATGTTTATTCCAGCTTCTGTCTTTTTCCAGGACTCTTGTTTGGAACTTCTTTTTTTCTGTGCTCTTACCAATCCCTCATGACCCATCCCTTAAGATTTGTTCAGGCCTAGGAAATCTCTAACTTCAGTGTGCCTGTTCTCTACTTTTACTGTAGTTTTGGTCAGTGGTCAGACTATTTGATGTTAACTTTTTTTTTAAGCATTTTGACTTTAAATTTTTTAAGCTTGTTTATTCATTTTGAGAGAGAGAGAGAGAGAGGAAGAGAGCATGAGCAGAGGAAGGGGAGAGAGAGAGGGAGGGAAAGAGAAACCAAGGAGGCTCCCCACTGTCAGCATGGAGCCCAATGTGGGGCTTGAACTTACAAACTACAAGACCATGACCTGAACTGAAACCAAGAGTCGGATGCTTAATCAACTGAGCCATCTATGCGTCCCGACCATTTTTTTTTAATTATAGTAAAAACACATATAAAACTTACCATTTAACAATTTTTAAATGTACATTTCAGTACTATTAAGTATATTCCCTTTGTTGTGCAATAGATCTCCAGAACTTCATCTTGCAAAACTGAAGCTCTATACCTATTAAACAATAACTCCCCCATTCCCCTTCCTCCTAACCCCTGGTAATTCCCATTCTCCATTTCTATGAATTTGACTACTTTGGATACCTCTGTATCTAAAGATATATGTAGAATCATGCAGTATTTGCCTTTTTTGTTCGTTTGTTTTTGGACTGGCTTATTTCATTTGGCATAATGTTCCCAAGATTCATCCATGTTGTAGCATGTGATAAGATTTCCTTCCTTTTTAAGACTGACTAATTTCCATTATATGTATATACCACGTTTTGCTTATCCATTCATGTCAGTGGACATTTAGGTTGCTTCTACCTCTTGGCTATTGTGAATAGTACTGCTATGACATGAATGTACAAATATCCCTTTGAGACCCTGCTTTCAATTCTTTTGTATGTATACCCCGAATTGGTATTGCTGGATCATATGGTTGTTCTATGTTTCATTTTTTGAGGAACTGCCATACTGTTTTCCATGGTGGCTGCACCATTTTACAATCTCACTAGCAGTGGAAAAGGGTTCCCATTTTTCCACATCTTGCCAATGCTTGTTCTTTTCTTTTTTCTTTTCCTTTTTTTATAGTAACCATCTTGTTTAATAGCATTTTAATTGTTTCATATATAGCATTTTGTCTTCCTTACCAGATTTAAACTTCTTCAGGATACAGATCACGTATGTTCTGTGTGCTCTTAGGGTCTAGCCCAGCACTAGGTACACATTAGGTATTTGAAAGTAATTTTTGGTTGATTGTATGAAATTAACAGCTTGAGTTGAACTTAATTCTTTTATTTTTGAACTTGGGCTGGAGTTTGCTTTCCAAATAGAATAAGCTGACTGCCATGACATAGACTGAATAAATCCTAGGACACTATGCCATGGAGCAGAGAGTCTGTTCAGGGAGAATGTCACTGTTATTTCCTTGTTGACTAAAAATGCAAACTTTGTGGTTATCCCACAAGCTGCTGGGCCCACTGTTGCTGAGGGTGGTTCCTACCCTCCCTGCAGAGGGACAATGCTCTGGAAACCCAGTTTTACTTAGAAGATCCTAGAGGGAAAAATTAAAAAGCTCAGAAGGGTGCCAGCACAAGAACTGTGAGGAACTATCACAGATGGAAAGTAAGTACAGATATTCTCAATTCTGCTATCTTCTCACCTCTACCCAGTTTCTCCCAATTTTCCTGAACCTTAGGGAACCAAATTCTCATCCACTGCCGTGACTTTCAGGGTTACTCTCATTCCCCAAATTCTTTCAATTTCTGTACAGAAAAGTCCCTCCATTAGCCAAACATCTGACATTTTAAAAATGGAATTATCACTAGGATCTAAAAAAAGAACAAGTACAAAAGTGCCGAAGCAATTAGCTTTTTTGAGAACAGATTCTTCAGGAAAGTCGCCTCAGGGTAGCCGGGTTTGCACAAGACTCTCAGGTGTACATTCCCTTCTTGATTCATCCCTGTCTGAGAAATTCTACGCAAAAGTTGGCCTTCCAGCCCTGGATCTTTCCCACTTCTATACTGGTCCTTATTTCAAAGGAAAGGGTTGGAGTAGAAGACATAGGAAATAGAAAGTTTGTGACTTAACTGGGTATTCCCACATAAAAAAGTAAACCAACAGTCCCAATTATGCATTAACTGACATTTTCCCCAAATTGTTTAATGGTAAGAATCTTCTAAGATGCATATTAGGATTCAGATTCCTAGGCCCCATCCTGGACCCAATGAATTAGAATTTCCCCAGAAGTAACCTGACATTCTGTATTGTTTAAACTTTTAAGTCAGGTGATTCTTATCATCAGACAAGGTTAGATAACATAACAGGGAATATTTTTTTTTAGTTTTTTATTTTAGAGAAAGAGAGAGAGCACAAGTGGGGAAAACAGACAGAAAGAGAAAGAGAATCCCATGGGGCTTGAGCCCATGACTCTGGAATCATGACCTGAGCCAAAATCAAAAGTCAGACACTCAGCCGACTGAGCCACTTAGACATCCCAGTGAATGTTTATTATTACCATTTCCTGGGCACCTGTTCAACAGGGTGCATTGTTTCCCTTGGGAAGGGTAAAGCAACAACACTATCGTAGTGATAATCAGCACAAGTTTTGGAGTGAGAAACTGAGGTTTGACTTGCCAGGTATCGGCTTAGCTTTGTAACTTTAACTTCTCAGAGCCTTGGTTTCCTTACCCATAAAGTAGGGATGATATTGCATCTCCCTCATTGAGGATTAAATGGGATAGTGCACATGAAGCTGTTACCCAATGCTTGCTAAATAAAATGCACACTCAGTAAATAGAAGCTATTGTTATTTCCCTACAGAAGAACTCTTGGGTATCCCCATTACTTAATACGGTTGAATAATGGTTGCAAAAAGGGAAGACTGGCCATAGATGGTTCCAGAGATCCACTTAGATATAATAAACATAGCCAGAAGACCCAGTGATCACTTCTTTGACTAGACCCAGTTGTGGCTGGTTATATTAAATAAGAGGAAGAACATTTTTATTAAAGTCTGGCTGAAGCTAGGTAGTCAGGAACCAATGCAGACAAGACTTGGACAGCTGGGGCTACCCCAGGATAGCATCCGTGGTTAGAAGTGGGAAGAAACCCAGAAAAAAGGACAAGCACCCCCAAAACCCTCACCTTCTTGACAGAATGCATTACTGCCTCAGAGATAGTTCTCCACATTCTGGAATCAACCAGGTGTGAGTATAAATCCCAAGTCTACCATTTACCTACCTATAGCGTGACCTTGGGTAAGCTGCTTAAACTCCATGAGCTTCAGTTTTCTCTTTCATAATGGTGAAAATAATAGTACCTTCTTTCTCATCAAAATAAAAAGCTTCAGGGGCGCCTAGGTGGCTCAGTCGGTTGAGCGTCCGACTTCAGCTCAGGTCATGATCTCACAGTCTGTGGGTTCAAGCCCCGCGTTGGGCTCTGTACTGACAGCTCAGAGCCTGGAGCCTGCTTCGGATTCTGTGACTCCTTCTCTCTCTGCCACTCCGCCTCTCACGCTCTGTCTCTCTTTGTCTCTCTCTCAAAAATAAATGAACATTAAAAAAACATTAAAAAATAAAAATAAAAAGCTTCTGCACAGCGAAGGAAACAATCAACAAAATTAAAAGGCAACCGACCGAATGGGAGAAGATATTTGCAAATGACATATCAGATAAAGGGTTAATATCCAAAATCTATAAAGAAATTATCAAACTCAATACCCAAAAAACAAATAATCCAGTGAAGAAATGGGCAAAAGACGTGAATAAGAAGTGGAGACACTTCTCCAAAGAAGACATTCAGATGGCCAATCGACACATGAAAAAAATGCTTAACGTCACTTATCATCAGAGAAATACAAATCAAAACCACAATGAGATACGACCTCACACCTATCAGAATGGCTAACATTAACAACTAAGGCAACAACAGATGTTGGTGAGGATGCGGAGAAAGAGATCTCTTTTGCACTGTGTGTGGGAATGCAAACTGGTACAGCCACTCTGAAAACAGTATGGAGGTTCCTCAAAAAATTAAAAGTAGAACTACCCTATGACCCAGCAATTGCACTACTAGGTATTTATTCAAGGGATATAGGTGTGCTGTTTCAAAGGGACACTTGCACCCCAATGTTTATAGCAGCGCTATCAACAATAGCCAAAGTATGGAAAGAGCCCAAATGTCTATCGATGGATGAATGGATAAAGAAGATGTGGTGTGTATATATACAAAGGAGTATTACTTAGCAATCAAAAAGAATAAAATCTTGCCATTTATGACTATGTGGGTAGAACTAGAGGGTATTATGCTAAAGGAAACTAGTCAGTCAGAGAAAGACAAATATCATATGACTTCACTACAGATGAACATAAGGGAAGGGAAGCAAAAATCATATAAAAACAGGGAGGGGGACAAAACATAAGAGACTCTTAAATATGGAGAACAAACAGAGGGTTACTGGAGGGATTATGGGAGGGGGGATAGGCTAAATTGGTAAGGGGCATTAAGGAATCTACTCATGAAATCATTGTTGCACTATATGCTAACTAACTTGGATGTAAATTAAAAAAAAAAAGTACCTTCCTTAAAAGTTGTTGCCAAGATTGAAAAAGAATTTTAAGCAAATAAAAATTGGTTCCTATCATCTATCTTTAACAAAGGATAGATTATAACATCTCCTTGGGGGGAATAGCCTTCCTCTTCCTTTTTTTTTTTTAATGACTTTTTTTAAGTGCTTTTCTTTCTTTCTTTCTTTTTCTTTCTTTCTTTCTTTCTTCCTTCCTTCCTTCCTTCCTTCCTTCCTTCCTTCCTTCCTTCCTTCCTTTTAATAATCTCTACACCCAATGTAGGGCTTGAACTCATGACCTCAAGATCAAGAGTTGAATGCTCTTCCAACTTAGCCAGCTAGGCACCTCCAGCTCCACTTCCCACCATCCACTGCTTTAATTCTAGCTGCTGTCTTTAACTGCTGTCTTCTTTAACTGCTGTCACACTTCCCACCATCCACTGCTTTCAGAGTAAAGAGAAGCCTCCTGGTTAGAATACTGGCATGCTGTTTTTCCACTCACTCTGCAAACACACCTATCTCAGGGGCTCCCTGCTGGGTCCCTGCTCCCTCCTCTCACAGACTTCCATACATTTCATCCTGTGTGCCCTCTGAAAGGAAACTGACCTCCCCCCAGGGCTTGGCTGCCTCATCACACTAGTATCAATCACTGTTTGGAGAAAAGAAGCACCTTCGGAAGACAAAGAGACTGAGGGTGGGGATTGAGGGTGGTCAGGAAGGGAGGCGGTGAGGATTCAGAATAGGAGGGGAGAGGGTGGAAATGTGTCATGAGTTTCCTCAAAATCGGTGAATTCTGAATCTCATCATTTTCAGTGAATGAACTCAGATGATTCACTTCCCTTCATTAGCCCTCTATTTTCCTCTCTGTGTAATGGAAAGGGAAGTGCTTGCACTTGCTTTACCGACAGAGAAGCATATAGAAATCATCTCAGGAGAGCCATGAGCACATGATATTATACATCGTATGGGCTATGGATGCTATGTTGGTTTTCTTCTGAGCAATGTTTTTTTTTTTTTTTTGTTTTGTTTTTTTTAATTTTTTTTTCAACGTTTATTTATTTTTGGGACAGAGAGAGACAGAGCGTGAACCGGGGAGGGGCAGAGAGAGAGGGAGACACAGAATCGGAAACAGGCTCCAGGCTCTGAGCCATCAGCCCAGAGCCCGACGCGGGGCTCGAACTCACGGAGCGCGAGATCGTGACCTGGCTGAAGTCGGACGCTTAACCGACTGCGCCACCCAGGCGCCCCAGCAATGTTTTTTAATATACTAGCTCCTGGCTTAATGTATTTCCTTAAACATCATCGACTTCTTGGTAGTACCCACCAGTTTCCAGTTTCCCTTTCCAGTCCTTTCTTCCTAGGTATCCCCTTACCTTCCAGTTAAGGAGCCATTGCCGTCCAGCACGGTAACTTAAGCAGAATTTCTAGGGCCTAGCTTTAGTTCTTGGAGGGGACTCAGAATCTACGTCTAGAAAGCCGGGACCAACACTCCTTTAAGGTCACAAGTTCCTGATTTAGGAAGTTAAAGACAGATTTGGGTTAAAGATGAAGAAAAATTTGGCCAAGGCTCAAAATATTCACGCAGAGATCTGAGCCAATTGACTTCAGCGGGGTAGGAATTGGAACAGAAATCATGAGGCGTAAAGGGTGAGAAAGAGTAGGGGTCAGAGGCTGAACTGGAGGGACCAACGTGGCCTCTCTGTTCAGGGCATTACTGACGACAGACTATAACCTCAGGATGCAGCCCCTGGGCTCTTTGCTTTCCATGAGTAAGGAAGCAAGTATGTGGCTTCCTCTGCCCCACTCTTTCCACAGGCTGCTGGGGGCCCAGCGGTTCCAGAAGCTCCCCTATCATGTTTCAGTGCATACTGTGACAAAAGCGTCTTTTCCCTTAGCTCTAAACACACGTGGGAGTCCTCAGACCCAGGGAAGCTATGTGACCGGCATTCAGTGCCTCCTTCCCAGAACTGCAGAGGAATCTGTCTGCCCTGGGTGTAGGGGAAAAAGAGAGGAGCTTCAGGCCACAGACAGCAGAGAAGTGGGGGAGGGAATGGGAGTCAGGGCTATAGAGGGTGAATAGCACATGCAGCTGGCCAGCTGCTGGGAACTATTGGCTAAGGACACGGCATCCCCACTTAACCGGAATCCTGGGACAGACTCCAGAGAAGTGCTGGTCTTCTGGCCCAGTACAGCCATAGTCAGGAAGGCAAGGCAAGCACTCAGGGTAGGAATTGTAGTTTACAAAGTTCATCCCTCTATCTCGAGTATCCAGAACTGTCCTTGGCATTGGGTCCATAAATAAAGGAATGAACAAACACTTCCACACACACAAGCATGATCTCATTCAATCTGCAAAGTGAGGAACAGGCAGAGCAGGCATTGCCTCATTTTGCAGCTAGGAACTGAGATGAAGAGAGTTAAGTGTCTTGTCTGAGGTTATTCAGCCTGGATGTGGCAGACCCGAGGCTAGACGCTACTCTCTATGTAGTACCATGCTGAACATTCTTTTTTTATTATTATTATTTTCACTTTATTTATTTGAGAGAGAAGTGCAGAGGGAGAGAGAGGTGGAACCCCAAGCAGGCTCCACGCCCAGCTCAGAGCCCAACGCAGGCCGTGACCTGAGCCAAAACCAAGAGTCGGATGCTCAACTGACTGAGCCGCCCAGTCACCGCCATGTTGAACATTTTTGGTACAGCAGACCAGGAATACATCCTGTGCCTTGATGTGAGCTTCCCTTTGGTTCCTGCTGGTCAGAAAATAGCCTTTTCAGGGGCCCAGTTTCCTGGACATAGTCTCAAGGCCAAGTCTGGACATCCTGGTTCTTCTTGCGCACCTGGCATCTGCCTGCTCTTTTATAAGAAGCTTTGGGAAAGGGGACCCCTTCATTAGTCTCTGTTGCCACATCTGACTTAGAAGTTTGGTCTTCTGAAACACAGAGGTGGGGGCAGGTGGTGTGACTCTGGGAGTCAGGAACAGAATGAAACCATATACATTATGCTCCTTATTCTCTTACCCTCGATAGAAACTTCAGATAGCCTAGACCACCAAGTTAGTTCTTAGAACTCAGGCAAGCAACTAACCCATACTACAGTGCAGACTTTCCAAGAACTAGGGGCCCATGGCCCAAGGAGAATTCTGGAAGGTGGTCCCAAAACCAGCAAGAGGGCTCCCCTGAGCTGGAACATTGTACATCATCTGACGCTCATCTTCACAGCATTCTGTCTTATTCCCTTCTCCATGGAGGCAGTGAGGTATAGAGCATGGGAATAAGGATCAGAAAACCTGGGTCCTAGTGCTGGCTTTGCCACTCATCAAGTGTGTATCTTTTCTCCACCTCATTTTCCTCATCTGCAAAATGGACACGATTTCCAGCTATGTCATAAGGCTGTTAAGAGTTTAGAGAGGAATAGTTTGGGGGCAACTAGGTGGTCAGTTGGTTAAATGTCTGACTCTTGATTTTGGCTCAGGTCATGATCTCATGTTTGTGAGGTCAAGCCCCATGCACCAGGCTCCGCACTAGGGGTGGAGCCTGCTTAAGATTCTTCCCCTCCCTCTATCCATCCTCTGCTCGCAGGCACAGGCGTGCTCTCTCTCTCTCTCTCTCTCTCTCTCTCTCAAAAAAAAAATTGTTTAAAACAAAAGAGGAATAGTTTGTGTCAAATTGCTCTTTAGCACAAGACAGAAACAATACCAGTACTATTTTTCACTGCAAGAAAGAGAGTAGGAAAACTTTCAGGGTGCCCCAAAGCTTTCTATTGCCACTTGTTTACTGATCCATTCCTCATAAAACACCTACATGAACAGGGCATGTACCCAGGGTTGAGGGAGAGACAAAGATGTTTAAGATGTGGTCTCTGCCCTTGAAGAATTGAAAAGACTAGCACAGGCTGTGCACCAAAAGACGGACACAGAGGTTTCAGGGCGCACCAAAGATCATACAGTGGAAAGACAGTAAAGAGTTGGAGGCTCCAGGATTGTTCAACCAGGTGAAGGCACTGCAGGGGGAAGAAAAGGGAAGAAGAGTGTCACGCTGCATAACGGTCTCCAAGCGTCTTTGTCCAGGAGGAAATGAGGTCATCCTGCTCTCAAGAATCAGCATGACAGCCTCCAGCCAAGTAATCTGGAGTCATGAGAGCTGCTGGGGGTGCTCTGTGAATCATGACAGTGTGCTGGGAATTTCCTGATACCTAACCTAGTAGTTTCGGGGTAAGTCCTCAGGCTGCAACATCTCTGTTTACATTTTGATCACGTTTATTTGCAATTAATGGGTTCTAAATCCAAACAAAACATGCTTCAGTTTTCTAGAGGAAGTAGCCAGGCCAGCTCTGAAGCCTCTAGCACCTGTGACTCAGTCCATTCCCTGAGAGCTGGCAGCTCAGCCGGACACAGAAAAACTCTCTCCAGAGGATGATGGGTCATCTTCCTCACGAAAGCTGAATGGTTAACTTGAACTTCCCCCAAGCAGAGGTTGGCATCTTGAGACCTCTGGCTGGAGCAGAGCAAAGAAGCTTTCCTCCTTCCTACTGGCATTCTCCCTGCCTTCCTCCTTCCCTTCTCAAGTGGATCCAGACCCAAGGTTCAGGTTTGCCAGGCAGCAAAATGTTGTAGGCCTAGGCAGAAAGAGGGACCAAGCCTGGGGCTTGGCTTTAGGATGCTAATGAGTTACAGGGACACAGCCCTCTTTCTTCCCATTAAGGGGACAGTCCCTCTGGATAGAAGGAAGTCACCCCAAGCCATTCCTTCACGAAGGTGTTGGTTCCCAACACCAGGGGAAAGGGAAAGGGTTGACTGAACCTCAGAGTCCCCGCTGTGCTCCTTCAGCTATGCCTGAGAGATATGTGAATGTGCACGGCTATACAACTATGTGTGCTTGCCTTCGGGCAGGTAAAGCAGGTGGAGTCCTTTACACATGGCCTGTCTTTCTGGAGGCCAACCTTGTTTGATAAGCAATTACTTTATCTCATTAGAAACAAGGCTTTATGGTGAAGTCTAGAATACTAAATACATGTGCATTTTTTTAAAAGTTTATTTATTTTGAGAGAAAGAGAGTATGAGAGCAAGTGGGTGAGGGGCAGAGAGACAGGGAGAAAGAGAAGCCCAAGCAGGCTCCACAATGTCAGGGTACAGCCTGATACGGGGCTCACCAACCGTCACCTCATGACCTGAGCCAACTGAGCATATGCATTTTTTAAAGTTTATTTATTTATTTTGAGAGACATAGGGGTGGGGGGAGGAGGAGGGGGAAGAGAGAATTTCAAGCAGGCTCCAAGCCCAGTGCAGAGCCCTATGAGGGGCTGGGACCCACCAATTGTGAGATCATGACCTGAGCCAAAGTGGGATGCTTAACCGACTGAGCCACCCAGGCACCCCAATACATATGTTTGTTTGTTTGTTTTAAATCTGTGATTATGGGGCACCTGGGTGGCTCAGTCGGTTAAGTGTCCCACTCTTAGTTTCTTCGGCTCAGGTCATGATCTCACAGTTTTGTGATTCAAGCCCTATGTTGGGCTCTGTGCTGGAAGCAAGGAGCTTGCTTGGAATTCTCTGTCTCCTCTCTTTGGCCCTCCCCCCACTCATGCTGTCTCTCTCAAAATAAATTTTAAAAACTTAAAAAAAAAAACTGTAATTATATTTTTGGAATGGGTGATATAAAGGTATGTTTTCAAAAGTTGAAACAGTGCAAAAAGCATAGAGTGAAAAACAAATCTCATTCTTGTCCTCCAGTTAGTTCCCCAGTTTCTCTCCTCAGATGTGAAAACAGAACTTCCTGCCCCTCCACAGCTTAGTGTCTACCTTAATAAGGCTTTACATTCTATTGTCTTTATTAACTGACTATACTCTGGCCCAGGCAAGTAAAGGGATTGTTTGTTACAGGAAATTTTTGAAAGATCCATCAATACTTTAATAGAAAACATCAACAGTTTGTGCCCTTAGACTTTGTTCTCACAATCCTATAATAATATGTCGTGCGTGGTCCTTATGCAATCCTTACCAAGCCCTCACTTTGAAAGGCTACCCTTAAGTTAAACCAAACTCTAAATTCTCAATAAAATCCGATCTTGCCTACCCGCTGCTCCTGCCCTTAGGACGGTAAGCAATAAACTCAACTTTGTCTTATCCACTGGTTGTGTTGATGAATTTCGGGGAGCTGCTATTCAACAGCTCGTTAGCAGGAGTAAGCAAGCCTGTGTCACGTGCATTTTCACGTTGAGAAACAGACTTAGCTCTCTGAGCTGCGGACTATGACCCCACACCCAGTGGTCCGAACCATTCTCCCAGGCGTTTGGGGCCCAAAGGTGTAAAGGCTGGAGAAAAGCTGTTTAGGGGATCTGGGGAGAGACATCAGAGCTGGACGGAGAGTCTCCCAAGAGCAATTCGGAGGCCCCATCCACTGGGATGGGGCCCAGGACAGGTGAATGGGAGGAGAGGGCGAGGAATTTAGATGCCTCTGTGTCTCTGTTTTCAGACCTCGTACGTCCCCTCCCCTGGGGACCGCGCAGTCCCTCACTCTCAGACAAGGTTGAGGAAACACACTTCCCCAGGGAAGCGGAGAGAAGGGAGGGGTTGGGGAGATCCCAGGCTGGGGCGGGGGCGGGGCCAGGGCTGGGGCGGGTCCTGATATAGAGTCCCGCGGCGGGCTAGCAGCACAGCGCAACTGCTGGAGCCCCAGAGCCCCTCGGATTTCAGTGTCAACCTGTCCCTGCCGTCCCAGCGCCGAGTCCCTCCTGCTGTAGCCGCCGGTGAGTGCAGGCCACCCTCATTGCGCAGGGCTGCTCCTGCGGGTTTCCCTTCCCCCTACCCCGGCTGCCCAGCGGCCCGGCTCCGCAGCGGCAGAGTCCGAGTCACCGCTCCCGCTCCCGGTGCCTGTGCATCCCCTTCGGGTGCCAGAACCCCTGAGCCTCCAGCGAGGAGAGGTGGCGGGGCCTGGGAAGCCTGGTCACCGCAGGCGCCCCTCTGGGGAGACCTTGGGATTTCTGTTCTGAACTGCGGTGACCCACCCGGCACGCCTTCTCTCTCCTCTGCTCCTTCCTCAAGTTGACTTCTCCCTCCTTTGTAGAGTGCTGTCTAGAGCCCCAGCCTGGCCACCATGAGAGTCCTGACGACATGCCTGCTCCTCTGTGTCCTGGTGGTGAGCGACTCCGAAGTAAGTGGCTTCCCCGCTTTGACTTATGGCGGCGGGAGGGGGCTTGGCAGGACTCCTGAACAGCCTCAGGGGAAGGAAGGAGAGCGGTGCATAGGGAGCTGGGGTCCTCTGGATTCCATCTACGGGGGGCTAGCCTCTCAGGAAAATAGGACAGGTGTGGCTGTGGGGACCCTGAGAACCAAGGGAGTTCACACCTTCAGCCAAGGGAAGAAGGAACTGCAGAGACTGGCCTAGCTCTCTTGCACCCTAGCTTGCTTGAGTCAATCCATTTCTCCCTGCTTGAAACCTATGATCTTCTATTTGAGGGCTAGTTAGATATGAACAAGGTGAGGAGAGAGGGAGCTGGAGGAAAAGGTGAGATTTGGCAGGAGGCCAGTTTATCTTTCCCCTTGGGTCCCAGGAGCATGGGACCTTTGATGAATTTTCCCCTTCCTCTCATCGTTTCCAGGGCAGCCATGAACTTCATCCAGTGTCTGATGCATGTGAGTATCCACCCCTTGCATAATATCTGGCCGTACAGACATCTTGGAAAAGCCTCAGGGGGCAGCCCCTCCCTGACCCTGTTGCAGGGCTGGCTCCCCCCTTGCCTCCTCCCACACTCCTTGCTTACCCCTCCACCTCTGTGCTCTCCAGCAAACTGCGGCTGCCTGAATGGAGGAACATGTGTGTCCTACAAGTACTTCTCCAACATTCAGCGATGCAGCTGTCCAAAGAAATTCCAAGGAGAACACTGTGAGATAGGTATGGATATCCTGACTCTAACTGGGGAGTAGGGGACACCAGAGACTTGGGGACAGGGAGAGATGGGTGGGATGTAAGAGCAGGCAGGAGTTAAGGGCTGGAGGTAGAGTGGAGGACATCTTGATCCCCATGTGATGTACACAGACACACTGTCTCATGAATCTGTGGCTGCACAAATGTGGGGTGGGGACGGAAGGAGATCCTTTCTAGTGTTTTCTGCCAGGTCTGAAATCATGCAAGGCCTGACACGATCTCTAAAACGTCTGTCTGAATTTCCTCCTCTTTCTAATATCTCTCATCCTCACATTCTTCCTTAGATACATCGAAAACCTGCTATCAGGGGAATGGTCACTCTTACCGAGGGAAGGCCAACACCGACATCGTGGGCCGGCCCTGCCTGGCCTGGAACTCTGCTGCCGTTCTTCTGAAAGAGTACCATGCCCTCCGATCTGATGCCCTTCAGCTGGGCCTGGGGAAACACAATTATTGCAGGTGAGGTGGGGCAACAAAGACCCTCCCGTAGCCACACAGGAACCTTTGGTACCATCCTGTGTTTCAAGAGTACTGATCGTAGCATGAGAAAAGCAAGGCCTCTGGCTGAGTTTTCCCTGGAGGGGAAGGAAACATATTCTGCGTTGGAATGACAACCCCCCCCCCCTTCCCCTCTGTGTTACCAGGAACCCGGACAACCAGAGAAAGCCATGGTGCTATGTGCAGGTTGGCTTAAACCAGCTTGTCCAACAGTGCATGGTGCACGACTGCTCTTTTGGTGAGTGTCACTGACCTATTTATGACAGTAGGGTGGAAGGGGACAGCCTCATACATCGCCTTATTCCATCAGGAGAGTTGAGGAGGGAGGTCTGCCAGGCTTTGAAAAACTGGGAGGTCAAAGGACAAGAGAGGGACACTATCCTACTTGCCTCCCCAAGACATCCCTCTCTTTCTCCTCCAGGAAAACGTCCCCTGTCTCCTCCAGGAAAAAGTCCCCTGTCTCCTCCAAAAACAGCAGAGTTTCAGTGTGGCCAGAAGGCTCTGAGGCCTCGCTTTAAGATTATTGGGGGAGAATTCACCACCATCGAGAACCAGCCTTGGTTTGCAGCCATCTATAGGAGGCACCGTGGAGGCTCTGTCACCTACTTGTGCGGAGGCAGCCTCATCAGTCCTTGCTGGGTGGTCAGCGCCACACATTGCTTCATGTACGTCCCTCTGTCTCTTCTCCCTGACCCTCCTACCTTACCCCAGACACATCCCATTATCCTTCCCAGCAAAGGATTCCACTTAAATTCTACCCCCTTAGCCCCTCTCCATGTGGCCCATGGCCTTGGGGACAAGTCATGCTCTGAGCTCGCTGTGGAGGGGAAGTGACAAGATCTCATGAGATCAGACTATCTAACAGGTCTCCCCTCCCACAGTAATAACCCGAAGAAGGAGGACTACATTGTCTACCTGGGTCGGTCAAAGCTTAACTCCGATACACTTGGGCAGATGAAGTTTGAAGTGGAAAATCTCATCTTGCATGAGGACTATAGTGCTGACACTCTTGCTCACCACAATGATATCGGTGAGTAGAAAACCCTTATCTGCCATAATGATGATGGTTGGAGGAAGAGGGGTCCAAAAAGAGAACCAAGTGGGAGGTTGAGGTTGTAGGGCAACTGAAAAGCCTACTTTATATAACAAAAGGACATATGTGAAGGGCCTGCTGCTCCTCTGCAGAGTCTTTAAATTTTCAAACATTTAGCCTCCTATGGATGGCAGTGACCCTGTGGGCATATGGCTTGGGCTGGGAGGCCCCTTCTTTTGTTGGATACAACCTCTGCCTGTCCCAGGATCTGCAACTTAGAGCATTGGGCTGAATTCAGCTCATCTACATCAGCCAGGGCTGTTCACAGAAAACAACCATATGGCTGTATACAGCGGCTCTGGCTGGCCAAGCTCTTGTTAGCAGCTGTAACAAAGCCCTTGAGACATGGGACAGGGGAGACTTGTTTCAGGTAATAAGCTACAGGCAGACTTTCCAGGATGATCTCTGACCCTAACCGATTTAGGGATAGACAGCCAGTCCTTCAGCATTTGGAGGCGAAACATGGTGACCAACTGACCAGGTGGAGATCTTTCCCCCTGACCTCTCCTGCTTCCCTCCTCCGCCAGCCTTGCTGAAGATCAGATCCAACACAGGCCAGTGTGCACAGCCATCCAGGTCCATACAAACCATCTGTTTGCCCCCATCGTATGGTGATGCTCATTTTGGCACAAGCTGTGAGATCACTGGTTTTGGAAAAGAGAATACCAGTAAGTGACATTTGGGGCTGGCTGAGAGGGTTCTGAGGGAGTGTTGTAACCTGGAAGTGAACTCAACTTGATCAAGAGAGGACCGTAGAGATAGAGATGGGAGCGTTGTGGAGGTAGCAGACGGGTCCAGGGATGGAGTAGGGAGCACTGTTTAGGGAGTAATGGGCCATAAAGGTAAATAGATGGGGGGTGAGGGGCTATACATGGAGTAAAGGCTCAGATTTGGGTGGAAATGAATAAAGGTTTTCCCTGGTGAGGACACTTTTTGGTCCTCACTCCAGCAGAGAGTCCCAGTGGAAAGACTAGACATATACAGCTTAATGTAAACTTCTTGTTTCCTCCCTCCAGCTGACTATCTCTATCCAGAGCAGCTGAAAATGACTTCTGTGAAGCTGATTTCCTACCAGGAGTGTCAGCAGCCCCACTACTACGGCTCTGAAATCACCACCAAAATGCTGTGTGCTGCTGACCCACAATGGGAAACAGATTCCTGCCAGGTGAGAGTTCTAGCTTCTCTCCTTGTCACCCCCAAACCTCCCCAGGGCTCCTGGGCCTGTACCTGCCAGCTTTGGGGAGCCTCTGTCCAACCAAAGCCCTAAGAAGCCAGTATTAGGAGCTTAGGTCTTAGACAGTTTAAACTAACCCTTATATGTTTCCCAAACATTTGCTGTGAGCCTGGCTCTGTGCTAGACACTTTGCACTGGGGAGGGAAAGAAATAAGACCACAAGAAAGAGGAAAACAATAGAAAACAATACAACTCAGTGCTCAGGGTGTGGTATGAATTGTAAATGATTAGATGTTTGGGAGCAGAAGGTGAGTGCCAACTGGAGGAAAGGCTTTAAAGAGAATGTGACTCTGCAGGGATTTGAGGAGGTCTAGGGAAGAAAGGAAAATGTTCCAGTTGAAAGATACAAAAATGGGTGAACATGGCATAGTCCAGGATGGGGAGGAAAAGGATCTGAGAATGTAGATGGAATTGTGGCAGATAGCAGGGCTTTGAAAAACAAGCAGAGCATTTTAAACTTTATGTGGTAGAAAGTGGGGAGTCACTAAGGATTTTGACTCTAAGAAACTCTCCCTTCTCTCTCTCTTGCATATGATTGGGTGATTGGATCAGATGGCCCCCTCCTCACTTCTCTCTGGGCTCACCTTTTGTGTCTTTGGCTTAACAGGGAGACTCTGGGGGCCCTCTGGTCTGCTCTATCCACGGCCGCCTGACTCTGACTGGGATTGTGAGCTGGGGCAGCGGATGTGCCATGAAGGACAAGCCAGGCGTCTACACAAGAGTCTCAGGCTTCCTGCCTTGGATCCAAAGGCACACTGGGGAGCAGAATGGCCTAGACCTCTGAGGCTCCCCAGGGAGCCAAGGGAAGAGAAGGGTACCACCCACTCCCATGCTGTCGTTTTTGCAGTAGAACCATCTGCATCAGCTATATATAAGGAAGAAACTGAGGAAGATAGGCTCTGCAGAGATGGTTTTGCATGTGCCACCTGCCAGGGTGAGCAACAATAGCTTTATCCTTAGATACAGGCCTGGGTGCTGAGTGCCCAGATCCCCTGCGGCCAGGATGGAGGGCTCGTTCTGACCCAGGATGGTATTGACCAGTAGTTTGTCTTTTTCGGAACTAAAGCCTCCTGGAGTTAAAAATGCCATTTCCTGTGCACAGCTAGAAGGAGAGCCAGCTCCCCCAACAGTGGGCATTCATGAGGCCCACTGTTGGGGAAAGGAACAATTGCTCAATTAGGAAGTAGAACAGAACTGAGGTCTTTTGAGTGAGCTCGGCCACTGTGGAACAGTGGTTTGGGGAGTGGAGACACTAATGACTTAGGGAAGGGCTCTCACATTCCATGAATGTATCAGGAAATATTATATATGTGTATGTATGTTTGCACACCCGTGCACAGGCTGTGTCAGTGTGAATGAGTAACAACTGGTATTCCTGTGTCTGACTGCAAGTCTAGATATTTCCCTAAACTGAATGGACTATGATGCCACATAGAATGGTCTGTCTGGAGAGGTCATGGACTCCTATGTCCTTTTGAGTCTCTCATGTGATGCCTATGAATGTATCATTCTGGGGCATGGCCCGTGACCAGCACTAAATTTTCAGTTTCACTTTTACATAGATGTTCTTTCTTGGCCAGTTATTCCTTCTGACCTTTCAGTTGAGTCTATCCAATCCTCACTGGGTGAAGTGAGGACCACTCCTATACACTGAATATTTAATAATTATATTCTGCTATTTTTATTTATATCTATTTTTGTAATTTTGAATAAATATGATCAAAAAATGTGATTTTTCTGAAGACTTTGGTTCTTTCTTGGTACTTGTTTGGGAGGAAGTTGGGGAGCATAAAAAGTGGAAAATGATGATGGTGGCATATATCTCAGAGTTCCTTGGGGGCTGAATCTCCGGACTTAATGGCACTTTGAGAAGTAGAGGCTAGAAGAATTGTAGAATAGGTCCTGCATAGCATGTAAGGTACAGCCTAGTGTGCAGATTGGATGTCTGCCCTCAATTCCCTCCTTAGCCTGATGCCTTTGTACAACGCACATCTTGTATGGCTGTACACAGTGATCCTCTAGGATAAGTCCCACCACATTCTCTTTACTCTGCCCATAACAATCCTGGGGTTGACCTCAACCTAGGAGAACACTGGCATGAGTGAAAACTGCTGATTCAAAACCCAGTCTGGCTTGGGTCTGTGTCATTCAGGGAATAGAAAACAATTTCCCATCATCTGTGTGAGGGGCTGGTGCTGAGTTTTCTCAGTGTGTTAATGAAGCTCATGACCAGTCACTGCTATCCCTAGTATCAGAGGACCCAGAATCTAAACCTAGGTGGTATCCTAATAGAGGTGACCACATATTTTGAACCAAACATCAGTTTCTGAAGAAGTGGGGAGATATAGTTGGATGCTAAAGTGTTGGGATTTCCAACCTATGTTAATGGTTTTTAGCAGTGTTTCTTAACCAAGTCACATGAAAACCTTTTAAAAAATACATATATGACCATGCCCCCCCCCCCCCCCCCCAGACATTGTGATTGTGATTCAGGTCAGGACTGGTGCCAGGGCTTGTGATGTTAGAAAAGTTTCCCAGGTGTTTCTTATAAGAACTCCTGATTGAAATCCTTTGGGGACAACTGGCCAGATTATGTGAAGGGCTCAGTAAATTCAAGATTTGTCAGCATGCATTCTCTGCATGAGCAATCAGTTTTCTGAGTGGGGTTTGGGGGTGCAAGGTCTCCTGGGCTTCCTGTTCAGAGGTTTCCTAGATCATGGGCCTCTGGAGGTCAGGGTCCCAGAGTATTTCATTTTTAGTCCCTCTAATCTGGCATGTTTGATACAGTGGTTCAGAGCATGGGTTACAGAGTCAAGTGGTCTGGACTAGAACCCTGGCTCTGACACTAGCTGTGTGACAAGGGAAAGACTCTTAACCTCTCTGTGCCCCAGTTTCCCCATCTGAAAAAAAGAGATCGTAATATCTACCTCCCAAGAATGTTATAAGGATTCGTGAGTTCACAAATTTCTTAGTATAATCCTGGCACCTAATAAAGGCACAAAAATGATGGCTTATACTATAAAACTATAGATTGAGTGGGAGTCCCCTCTCTTCCACCCGAGAACTGCATTTGTGGGTTTTGTGGGAGCTGAAACTTGCCAGGAAAGAAAAGGCATGATGTGAAGCTAAGGGACCCAGCCCAGGCTGAGTTGCTTCTCAGCCTCTGCATTTCCCCTGAGGGGCCAAGAAAGATCTTGTTCCAACATGAGCAGCTCCAGCATCTGGGCTCACAGACACTGAAAACAGGAAGTGTGAGCCCCACTGGTGGGATTGAGCAATGACACTGCTCTTTTCAGACCATTTCCCAGCCACCACCCTGACCTGACTCCCCCCTTCCCCTGCCAGCTACTATCTCTTCCCTAATCTCTCTCTCAGGACTATCAGGAACAGCCACTTCTCCAGCAACCAGTTTCAGGGTTCCATATATTAACCTGTCACTCACCTTAGGGACTGCCTTCTTCTAGTCCTCACTATGTATTAGACACTGTTTTGTTTTTTAATTTTTTAATGTTTACTTTTGAGAGAGAGAGAGACACGGAGTGTAAGCAGGGGAGGGGCAGAGAGAGAGGGAGACACAGAATCTGAAGCAGGCTCCAGGCTCCGAGCTGTCAGCACAGACCCCTATGCTGGGCTTGAACTCACAGACTGCGAGATCATGACCTGAGCCCAAGTCGGACGCTTAACTGACTGAGCCACCCAGGCGCCCCTTGTTTTGTTTTTTAAAGTAAGTTCTATGGTCAACATAGGGCTTGAACTCATGCCCCGAGATCAAGAGTCACATGCTCTACTGACTGAGCCACCCAAGCACCCCTGTATTGCACACTGTGTCTGGTTTAATCCTTACAACAGTCCTGTGAGGAAGGTGCTATCATTGCCCCTATTTTACAGTAGAGAAAGTGGAAACACAGAGGGAGACTTGCCGGAGGCATCACAGCTGGTAAGTGGCAGAGACAGGATTCAGCTGGCTTCCTATGACCTCCTGGCAGGGCCCAGCCTGGGAAAAGGAGAGCAGCCCCCTTTCAAGCTCCCTACTTCGGAGATGCTGGGGTTTCCAGGCTAAGTGTATTAGTATTTCCACCCCTGTCTATATTATAACTCTTTTCTCTTAAAAGATTCCCAGGTCAAATGAGGAGACCACACTCAGCCACTAGTTTCAAAGTAAAATTTCACTCTTCTCAGCTAACCTCATCCTTCTTTTTTCTGAAACCTGATTTCATTGAAGTGGTTTCCGTTTACACCAGAAGCCCTCCTTCTGAAATATTCTGTGGCCCGTTCTATTAGGAGGACTCAACTTGATTTCCACTTATGCTCTGCCTTTCCCAAGCCAACCCCCTACACCACACCCCTCATCTGCTCCTCCACACTCACCCCACACTCACCCCCAGTGTGTCCATCTTCCTCCCCAGCAGCAAACATTTGAACCTTCCCTTTGAATCAGATACAGTGGGAGAAGTTGCTGAGGTGCTTTTTATTTTTTTTTTTTTAAATTTTTTTTAACGTTTATTTATTTTTTTGGGACAGAGAGAGACAGAGCATGAACGGGGGAGGGGCAGAGAGAGAGGGAGACACAGAATCGGAAACAGGCTCCAGGCTCCGAGCCACCAGCCCAGAGCCCGACACGGGGCTCGAACTCACGGAGCGCGAGATCGTGACCTGGCTGAAGTCGGCCGCTTAACCGACTGCGCCACCCAGGCGCCCCTGCTGAGGTGCTTTTTAAATAACAATACTATAGAGGCACCTGTTAAGCGTCTGACTCTTGATTAGGCTCAGGTCATGATCTCATGGTCATGATCTCACAGTTGTGAGATCAAGCTGAGCCCCCTGTGGGGCTCCCCATCCCCCACCCCAGCACTGGATGTGGAGCCTGCTTAACATTCTCTTTCTTTCTTCCTATCCCTCTGCCCCTCCCTAGCTTGCACAGCTCAGGTGCTCATGCATGCTCTCTCTTAAAAAAAAACAAAAAACAAAAAAACCTCAAACAAGTAAACCAAACAAAAGCCACAAATAAAATAATAAAAAAATAAATAATAGTACTATTTAATTTTTTTTTTTTAACATTTACTAATTTTTCAGAGACAGAGCGTGAGCAGAGAAGGGGAGAGAGAGGGAGACACAGCATCTGAAGCAGGCTACAGGCTCTGGGTTGTCAGCACAGAGCCCAATGCGGGCTCAAACTCACAAACTGGTGAGATCATGACCTGAGCCAAAGTGGGATGCTTAACTGACTGAGCCACTCAGGCGCCCCAAAATGTGTTTTTAAATTTATTTTTGAGAGAGAGAGAGAGCGTGAACTGGGGAGGTGCAGAGAGAGAGGGAGACACAGAATCTGAAGCAGGCTCCAGGCTCTGAGCTGTCAGCACAGAGTCCGATGCAGGGCTTGAACTCACTAGCCGAGAGATCGTGACTTGAGCTGAAGTCAGATGCTTAACCAGCTGAGCCACCCAGGTGCCCCATAACAGTAGTATTGAGATATAATTCACATACTATACAATTCACCCCTTAAAATGTACAACTTAATGATTTTTATATTCAGAGCTGTGCAACCATCACCATAATCAATTCTAGAACATTTTTATCACCTCAAAAAGAAACCCCATGCTCGTTAGCAGTCACTCCCTTTTTCTCTCCATCTCCTCAATCCCCTAATCTAGGTCTGTCTCTGTGGGTTTGCCTATGCTGGGCATTTCATATATATAGAATCATATAATATGTGGTCTTTTGTGAGAGACTTTTTTTTCCCAGATTTTTGTTTTTAAGTAATCTCTACACCCGAAGTGGTGCTTGAACTCACAACCCCGAGATCAAAAGTCACATGCTCTACTGACTGAGCCAGCCAGGTACCCCTTTTGTGACTGATTTCTTTTGCTTGCCATAATGTTTTCCACTTCCATCAATGTTGTAGCATGTATCAGGACTGTTGCTGAGCTTTAATTTTTTTAATGTTTGTTTATTTTTTTTGAGAGAGAGAGTGAGCACGAGCGGGGGAGGGTTAGAGAGAGGGAGACAAAGAATCCAAAGCAGGCTCTAGGCTCTGAGCTGTCAGCACAGAGCCTGACGTGGGGCTTGAACTCATGAACTGGGAGATCATGACTTGAGCCGAAGTCGACCACTTAACCCACTGAGCCATCCAGGTGCCCTGTTGCTGAGTTTTAAATAGAAAATTGGGAGAAAAGATAGTCTAGGGCCCCCTGACCTTGCAGTCCCATTGGCAGTCATTCAACAACCTTTAAAAAAAAATTAGTACCTGGACACCAGACATTGTTTTAGATGCTGGGGATACAAGAATGAGTGGGACATAGTCTTAGTCCTCAAGGAGCTCACAGCTTTGTGAAAGAGACAGAACCAAGACTGCAGTTCAACGTGATAAATGCTATAATAAAAGTATGTATAAAGTATATGGAACAATGATGAGGAAACAATTCTGCCTTGGGAAGTCAAGGAAGACTTTATAGAGGAGGTGATATTTTACCTGGGCCTATAAAAATGCAAAGAAGTTTGCCAAACAAGGAGGAGAAAGGCATTCTATGTATAGGGAGAATCGTGAAGACATGAAAAGGCAAGGCATTCTCAAGAAATGATGAATAGGGGCACCTGGTTGGCTTAGTTGGTGGAGCATGTGACTCTTGATCTTGGGGTCATGAGTTCAAGCCCCATGTTTGGTATAGAGATTACTTTAAAAAAGGGAAGAAATGATAAATAAATCACTGCAGTAGACAGAAGAGTTTGAGGGTTGGCAATGAGTAGGCAGAGGGCTGGTGGGGGCATGGGGGGAAGGAGCTAGTTGGATCCAGTTGGTGAGGACCCTTAAGCAGGGTTGATAATCAGAAATAGCTGTTTGAAGATCCCTTCCATGTGGCCTCCTGCTACCCAGCCTCTTTCCACTTCATGATCCAGCAACCATAGGGCATAGGGCCTCTGACACCCCTCCCTCCTTTAGCTACCATCCATGTGTTGGGGCTCTGAAGTCCTACTAGTTAAATATTTTGAACATCACCTCTTGCCCTCAAATACTATTTTTCAAAAATCTAAAAAGTTAATTAAGGTCAAGGAGCCATAAGAAGTTTTTTTTCCCCTTAACTAAAATTTTCTACCCAATTATAAAAGTAACTATAAAAGTAAAATGCTTCCATAGCATTCCATAGTTGCTGTTAACGTCTCTGGTTTCTTGGGTTTCCTTTGCAATCAACCTCCTCTACTTGGCCCTGAATATTGGGTTCCTTAAGTTCTCATTCTAGAGTTTCTCCTGTTCCCAACTTTCTCTCACACAGTTTCATTCACACACAGGCTTAAATTACCACCAATAAACAGTTGACTTATAAATGCTTATACCCAGCCAGACCTACCCTCATTTTCTGCTACTTTACACCCCCTTTTGGTTGTCACACATAGGGCACCTCAAACAACCTGCCCCAAATTGGTCCTGTCTTCAGGCCCCAACCTGATGAACTTCTTCCATCACCCTCTGTCTCAAGGGATGGCACCACCTCGATTCACATCCAGAAACCTAGGAGCCATCTCAATGCTTTTCTCCTCTTGCTCCCCTCATCCCATCCTGGCAATTTGCTTCATAGCCCTTGAAGTCATCCATTTCTCTCCATTTACAGCACCACCATTTCTTGAGCCTAAGTCACCATCAGCTCCTGCAAGGACTGCCACAATAGCTTCCCAACTGGCCTCCCCCATTGACTCTTTTTCCCCCTCCACTCTCTCCCACACCCCACCAATTCATTCTGGAGAAATCTTTTGAAAATGCAAGTGTGCCTAATGACTCCCATTGTTCCTGGCTGGCTGGTTTGGGCAGTGTCTGGCCCCTACTTCCTCTCTAGCTCCACCTGGCACCACCCTCTCCCAGTCTTGCTCTACTCAACCATTCTCTTACTCATCAGTCTCTCTCTTACCACAGGGCCCTTGTTCATGATGTTTCTTCTGCCTCGGACTTTCTTGGACTAGTTAAATTCTTCCTTGTGCTTCAGAGATCATTTCTTCAAGGAAGTCTTTCCTGGACTGCCTATAACTGTATAAGATCCCTCTATTTTGTCTATAATCTCATGGTAACAAGTACCACCTCTTTGACGCACTTGTAACTGCTGCAATTTTACCTTTACTGCATCATTCATTATTTGATTAATGTTTGCTTTTCCCCACCAAATTGTAACTTCCATGAGAGGTGATGTGTTTTTGATCACTACTATATCCCCAGCACTTAGCACAATGTCTAGAATATAGCAGATATTTAATAAATATTTATCGAATGAATGCATTCTGATGTATTTATTTCCTTTTTAAAATATTTGCTTCTTTTTTACATAGTTGTGTTCACATTCTATACATAATTTTGTATCTTGCTCTTTTCTTTTGACTACTTTGTCATAAGCCTTTTCTTGGGGTGTTACAAATTTCTCTAAGCGTTGTATGTACTATGTAGTTAATAACACTCATCCAACCTACCTTTCTGGTTTCAGGCATCATAGATAAAGTATGTGAAAGTTCTTTGTAAACTGCACGCACATATGAGGCAGTATTATTTGCATTTAAAAGGAAATGTGGGTAAAGTTTGTTTTGTCTCTGGTGCCCTCTCTACCCTTGCCTTTATACCTCCTTTCCTTGGGCACCCATGCGTGTGTGTGTGTGTGTGTGTGTGTGTGTGTGTGCCCTTGTTCTGCCTGATCACCTAGTTAATCTAAAATAACTCATTAACTTTAATATGCTACCAGCCCAAGGATGTTTGCATTTTTTAAAAGGACTTTTAAAGAAGGACACTCAAGGCAAGTTGATGAAGTCTGGGGCCTGGGCAAGGACTCAAGATATTCATTGATTCATTGATTTATTTTTCATTCATTTATTTAACAAACATTTACTGAGAGTTGGTTGTAGGCCTGGCACTGTACTGTGTACTGGGTATGGAGATAAAAGCCCCAGTCTCAGCTTCAGCGGAATAAAAGTCAAGTGGAAAAACAGATAAGCAGATGAATGGAGTACAGTGAGAGTGAAACTATGAGTCAGATGTGCAAATGGGCATGGATGGCTAAGAGTGGAGTCTTGGAGGGCAAATACAGAAGGGAGAAATGACAATCTGAGCAGAGGAAACAGCATGTGCAAAGGTAAAGAGGAAGGAGAAAGCAAGGAGCACTCAAAGAACTGCAGGTGGTTCAAGTGGATGGGGTATAAAGCCAATTCTGTAGAGGTGATTTGTCTGCCGGGATTGGTGAGAGCTGGCACCTAAGGTCCTAGGTGACCATGCCTGCCACAGAAAGGACTTTGGACTTCATAATGATGGAGAATCATTAAAAAGTTTGGGGCGTGTGGCAACAGTGTTAAAGATTAATTAAAAGAAGATTCTTGGGCCTAGATGATATTATGAGCAGGGAAAACCAGTTCAGAGACCACTTAACTGAGCTTGGTGGGAACTGAAAAAGGTCTGAACCAGGGCAGCGACAGTGGGGTGTGAAGAGAGGGTGCAGGTATGGGAGATTTTGTGAAGATAGGATTGACTTGGTGCCTGGGTCGGGGGTGAAAGAAGGTATCATTTGGCTTAGCCTCCTGCCTTTAGACAGATAAGATACTGTATACTTTTACAGCTGACGTTCTACCATAAGTGATTTCCCTAAAGCCATATCTACCAGGCACATGAACAAACTAGAGTTATTTCTGGTAGAATTTGGGGGATCAGTATCTACAGGGCAAGCTAGACCTGCTGATGGCCTCTGTGACTCTGTCCAAACCTGCAGGGGTAAATACCCCAAATCTGCTTAGCCTTGTGACTGAGGTTCTGACTCTAGAAACTTTTCCCAAACCTTCCAGTCCTGTGATTTACTGTCAGTGAGTTAGTAGATGGGCCTGTACTATGTATAAAGGGATCAGCAGACTGGATCTAGCTATTTGCCTTCTGGCTTCCTAAAACTGAGACGTGACTTCTGGTGTTTGAGCAGGTCATGTGAACTTAGCACATAACCAAATTCTGCATGCAGAGTGTGAAAATAAAGTGGATTTTGTAAGAACTTTGGCTGGTTGGGTTCTCAGCCCTTACATCCCCTTGCCAGTTATGGCCTGTCAGTTGCCCTTAATTTTTCACTCTCTTTTAATAAAAGGACAGGGAATGACTTTCCTCTCTCACCTGGCTCTTCTCATCTTTGCTGTTTTGGTTTCTTTAGCTCTCCTCTCCAGAGCATGTGTATAAGCTGAGGTCAATACCACTGACGAACAAGACTCTATAGCCTCAGCTTGGCTTTCCCCCTAATTACTTTGGTGACAAGGGTGACCTCAGATTTTCTCTTATTACTCACTATACCTGCATAGCTTTTACTATCACAGGCTGTGAGGCTCCGCCAGGGAAGCTCTAAGCCCTTGAGTCCCAGTGGGGCTGGATGTATATGTGGAGTTAACAGCTATTGATCATATCATTTTTATTTTCCACTGGAATTTGCCACCACGGAGACTGGCCATGAAGAGCTCTTAGATTTATCCCAGGATGCCCCTGTGGTGAGCTTACCAGAAGTCCTTCCCTAACAGCCCCTCTGTAGTCCCCTCAAGTCAAGAGTCTCTTGGCCAGTTGCCTTAGCCCTTTCTTTCTCCTTGGCTAGACTCTTTCATGGCTGAGAGAATCAGGAGAAAGGATGGATAGAGACACATGGTGAGATCAACACTTTGCTTAAAACGTCAATCTGAAGTGATGGTTCTCCAGGGTACCTGGCTGGCTCAGTCAGTGGAGCATGAGACTCTTGATCTCTGGGTCATGAGTTTAAGTTCAAGCCCCCAAGTTGGGCATAGAGCTTACAACAAACAAACAAACAAACAAACAAATAAATAAAATAAAGTGGTGGCCCTCCAAGTATTCTCAAATCAGCAACTTGAGTATCACCTGGCACTTGTTAGAAATGCAAATTATCAGGCTCCACCCCAGACCAACTGATTCAGAAATTCTATAAGTGCAACCAAACAATCTGTGTTTTAAGAAGCCCTGCAGGTGATTCTGTTACATACTCAGGTACCAGAATCACTGACTTAAGGCATTGATTCTCAGACTTCAGCATGAACCAAAACCTCCTGGGGAGCTTGTTAACCATAATCTGGTTAAACAAAACTGGATTGGTGTCTGAGAAACTATTTTTAGCAAGGTCCCTAGGTGATTCTGATATTCATCAAAGATTGAGAATCATTGATCTAAGGAATTCATCTTATCAATTAGCTGAGTCTTTTGGGGAAGGAGCAGACAGAAGGCTGTGGAAATGTCTCTCCAAGTTCCAAATGCCACCTGCATCTGACCCTCTGAGGAGCTTGTTAGAAGAATAGGATATAAGTATCTAATGTATTGAACCAGACTCTCTAGGCCTTAGCCCGTGGCGTTTACATTCAGAGTTCTCTAGGTAGCTCTTATGCATGTGAAAGTTTGATAACCCTGGAGCAACATGTAGACAGGTGTTCTCAATGACAGTATGCACAGTAGAATCACTTGGGGGAACTTTAATAATGACATACCTGAGAGCCTGCTTTAATAGGTATGGGCCAGGGCTTCAACATTTTTTACAAGTCTTCCCCCTCCCCCACTCCCATCCTCACGCCACCTACCACACCCAAGTGATTTTAATGTATAGTTAGGGTTAAACCAAAGGCTAATGCAGACCTGGGAAGGGTCAGGAAAGAGGAGAAAGCGATGGAATGCCAAGGAAACAGTTGGTGGAAGCCTGTGGGGGGAATTAGTTATAAATGTCAAGTTGGAAATCTACAGGAGATAGAAAGGTGGAAGCAGCCTCAGGTGGAAGATTGAGTAGGTTGGCTTGAGTGGTATGGAGCTTGGTGAATGAAAAGGGTTAGCTTATGAGTTTCCTATTGCTGCTGCAACAAATCACCACAATTTAGTGATTTAAAATACCACAAGGGCACCTGGGTAGCTCACTTGGTTAAGTGTCCAACTCTTGATTTCAGCTCAGGTCATGATCTCAGTTCATGTGGGGCTCTGTGCTGACAGTGAGGAGCCTGCTTAGGATTCTCTCTCTCCCTATCTCTCTGCCCTTCCCCTGCTTGTGTGCACACACTTGTGCTCTCTCTTTATCTCTCAAAATAAATAAACATTAACAAACATAAAATAACACAAATGTATTATTTTTATAGCTCTTGAGGTCAGAAATCCAAAATGGATCAGCAGGGCTGCATTCCTTCTGGAGGCTCTGGGGAGTAGAATCCACTTCTTTGCCTTATCTAGCTTCTAGAGGCTCCCTACATTCCCTGGCTCATGAATCCACATCATCACATCTCCTTTAAGTCTGACCCTCCTGTTTCCCTCTTATAAGGATCCCCTTGTAAGAGATCCAGATCTCTTAAAAATCTAGAATAATCTCTCCATCTCAAAATCCTTAACTTAATCACATCTGTGAAGTTCCTTTTGCCGTGTAATTAACATATTCACAGATTCCAGGGATTAAGATGTGGATATATTTTTTAAAATGTTTATTTATTTATTTTGAGAGAGGGGGGTACAGACAGAGAGGGAGAGAGAGAGAATCCAAAGCCGGAACCAAGGTCAGCACAGAGCCTGATGTGGGACTCGATCTCATGTGCCATGAGATCATGACCTGAGCTGAAATCAAGAGTCAGATGCTTAACCAACTGAGCTACCCAGACCCCTCAAGAGGTGGATACTCTTGAAGGTCATTATTCAGCCTACTACAGTCTGCCCTCCAGACCCCAAAGATTCACATTTATCTCATATACAAAATATACTCACATACCTATTCCAACATCCCTCAAAATCTCAACCCATTAGAGCATCGACTCAGTCTAAAATATCATCTAAATCTCATCAGCTCAAAATCCTCAAATCTCATCATCTAAATATTCTAAATAAGACATGGGTGAGACATTGGATACAATCCATCCTGAGGACAATTTTCTCTCCATCTGTGAACCTACGAAATTCAAGAAACAAGTTATCTGCTTCCCAGGATGGGCGCTGAATACTAGTTATAGATATTCTCACTCAAAAAAAAAAAAAAAAAAAAAAAAGGGAGAAAAATGGAATAAAAAAGAAGTCACTGCTCCTAAGAAATTTCAAAATGTAGCTGGGCAAACTCCTTTAGGTTTCAAGGCCTGAGAATAATCCTGTGGCTTGAGACTCTGACATCTGGGCTTACCCCTCCTCTCTCAGTTGTTCTTCCTTTTTCTTGAATAATTTTATTTTATCATCTTGTTTCTTGCCTGTAGAATGTTGAGAGTCTGGCAACCTTCTTTCATTTTGTTTTTCTCTATCCCTTTTAATCCAAGTTGACAGTGTTTCTGCCAGTATAAAATTCACAAGAACCTTGTGGGTCTCCCATACATGTCATAGGCATTCACTCCATTAGACAAAAGTCTCCTCCATAGATTTTTTCCTAGATGACCCAACCTCTATTTCTGGATTCTTTTTTTTTAATGTTTGTTTATTATTTTGAGAGAGACAGAGCATGAGTGGAGGAGAGGCAGAAGAGAGGGAGACACAGAATCCAAAGCAGGCTCCAGGCTCTGAGCTGTCAGCACAGAGCCTGATGCAGGGCTAAAACTCACGGACTGCAAGATCATGACCTGAGCTGAAATTGGATGCTTAACTGACTGAGCCACATAGGCACCCCTATTTCTGGATTCTGCTGAGATGGTTGTGGGGATACATGAGTCACATGCCTAATATTTTCTAAGAATCCACTGAGAAAATGAATACTCTGACCTTTTGATCTTTCCAAGGCATTAACAAAAGGTTGTCTAGTCACACCTTTGGCTTTCTTTCCAGAGAATTCTTTCCTGACAGTGAATCTCCTAATTTTAGCATCCTTTCCAATCTGGATAGGCTGAGAATTTCCCAAATCATTACTCCTGCTTCCTTTCTTTTTCTTTCATTTTTATTTATTGGGGGGTGGGGAGAGGAGCAGAGGAGAGAGAGAGAGAGAGAGAGAGAGAGAGAGAGAGAGGGAATCCCAAGCAGGCTCCACATTCAGTGTGGAGCCTGACATGGGGCTTGATCCCACAACCCTAGGATCATGACCTGAGCTGAAATCAAGAGTCAGGCACTCAACTGACTGAGCCACCCAGTCACCTCCCCTTTTTGTTTATAGTGCTTCTCTCAATTTATCTCCTTCCTCTCACATGTTACTATAAAGACAAAAATAAGCCAGGTTGCACCTTCGATACTTTGCTTGGAAATATCCTAAGATAAATATCCAAGTTCACTCCTCACAAGTTCTGCTTTCTATATAACTAAAGGATGCAATTCAGGTAAGTTTTCCATCACTATATAACAAAGACCGCTCCCCTCCTTCCTCCAGTTTTCAATAAAATATTACTACCTTCTAACCCCTACCAGCATCACCTTTAATGTCCATATTATTACTAATATTCTGTTTATGATGATTTAGATATTCTCTAAAACTATATAGGTTTTCTCTACTGTGCTCCTCACTTAATTCTCATTCCTCATTAGCAGAATTTTCACCTTCTATAGTTCTACTAACAAGTCTGTTCAAGGGAACCTAGATTTTTTTCTATCACACTTAAAATTCTTCCATCCACTGCCTACCGCTCAATTCCAAAAGCCATTTGGCTTTTAAGGTATTTGTTACATCAGCACCCTCTCCCAGTATCAGAATCTGTATTAGTTTCCTACTGTTGCTGTAACAGAGGACCACCAACTTAATGGCTTAAAAGAAAACAGATGTATTATTTTATTGTTCTAGAGGTCAAAAGTCCAAAATGAGCCAGCAAGACTGGAGGTTCTGGGCAGAATCTGTTTCCTTGCCTTTTCCAGCTTCTAAGGGCTGACTATATTCCTTGGCTCTTGGTCCCATATCACTCTGACCTCTCTTTCCATCAAGACCTCCCCCCTTTTCACTCTGGTTCCTCATTTCCCTTTTGTAAGGACCTTTGTGATGGCATTGGGCCCACCTGAATAATCTAGGATAATCTCCCCATCTCAAGATCCTTAACTCAATCACATCTGCAAAGTCTCCTTTGCTATGTAAGGTAGAATTATAAGTCCTAGGGATTAGGATGTGGACATCTTTGGGAAGCCATTATTTAGCCTACTACAGTTAGTGCAGCTTAATAGGAGTGGAAATAGTTGTCAAGGCACAGTGAAAGTCATGCCAAGGTGAAGATTTCCAGTATAGAGTCCAGCCTCTCCCAGGGTTTGGTTGGTCACCTCTGGCCAGCTCCAGGAGGCCCCTGGCATGGTTGAAATGTTGGTCAGGCGCTGAGGCTACTTGTTGGGATCAGTATGCTCATTGGTGCTCCTCATGTCCTGGACTTTCTCCTCAACTCAGAGAGGAGAAGGGAAATAACATTTTTGAAGGCCCATAAAGTGCCTGGGACTTACCTCTGTCCTCTCAGGGAGGTTGTGGCTTTGCCTACTAAGGTACTAGGAGCTGAAGGCCAGGTTGGCTAACCAGCCATGGGTTCCCCATGGGTGGAGGGGAATGAGAAGGAGAAAGGAAAAGGTGTTAGATAAGGAAAGGAGCCTTAATTCTCTACCCTAAGTTCGTGCCCTTGGCCTAGAACTCCAAAGTCCTTCACAGAACAGTATGGGTTCTTAGCATCTAGGGTCAGATTGGTACACACCACAACCCCCAGTAGCTAATGTCCTTCCTGGGCAAGCAGATGTGTCATATCGGACAGCACCTCTTCCTTGCTGGCACCTGTATGGTGACTCAGACCCCCAGGTAAAGCCCTACCCCATGGGAAATGACTAAGCATTGAAGTTTGCTTCCTCTTAATGGGGAGGGAGGAGGAAGCTGGAAGCTGGGCCTGACCCTCCCCCTCCCTCAGATTTCTCAAGGTAGCAAGAAGGGGGGTGGGGCTTTGCAGGCGACAGTGCTCCTGGGGATGTCCCCTAGAGCGTCCAACTTCTGCTTTTATTCTGGGTATGTGTACGTATGTGCGTGCGTGTGTAGACAGTTTAGGAGACATGGAGGTGGTGACCATGCTGGGATCTACCAGATTTCTCCCTTGCTGTCATCTCTGTCATCTGCCATCTCCTGTCTTGCTGCCTTTGAAGAGGGTCAAAAGTTTGTTTCCTGTCCCGTTGCATCCATTTTCTTGAATATGGAAAGTAGGATTTGCAGAATGGGGAAGACTCATGCTGGTTGCCTGGACTGGAGTCCTAACAGTGGGATAGCACTTAAGAAAGCCCAGTACTAGATTACAAAGGCTCCATTTAAAGTGCATAGTTGGACATCAATGAAAGGCTGCATGGTACTATAGTGGCCTCTAGGAAGGAAGGCTAGGTAGCTGGAGGATGGGAAAGGAAGACTTACTCTTCTCCATATCTATATATATATCTATATATCTACATCTATATCTATCTATCTTCTTAAAAAATAGGTAATACCTTTATTTTTTTAAAAGTAAGCTCTTGGGGCGCCTGGGTGGCGCAGTCGGTTAAGCGTCTGACTTCAGCCAGGTCACGATCTCGCGGTCCGTGAGTTCGAGCCCCGCGTCAGGCTCTGGGCTGATGGCTCAGAGCCTGGAGCCTGTTTCTGATTCTGTGTCTCCCTCTCTCTCTGCCCCTCCCCCGTTCATGCTCTCTCTCTGTCCCAAAAATAAATAAAAAACGTTGAAAAAAAAAAAAAAAGTAAGCTCTATACCCAATGTGGAACTTGAACTCATGACCCAGAGATTAAGAGCTGTATGCTGTACTGACTGAGTCAGCCAGGTGCCCCATTCTCCATATACCTTTTGATAACTCAAATTTTGTTCCATTTTCAAATATTACCTATTCAAATGAAAAGAATAGTACATGGTTATCTGGAAAGGAGGAGAAAAAGAGAGGGCTTTTTTTTTTCCATATTAGTGCTGAAGCAGTTCATAAAGTTAGTTATTGATTGTGCAAACATTACAAAGTCCCTGTTGGACGTCAGGCACTGAGCTAGGTTCTGGATACTCTGCATAGGGCAACGTACTATCCCTTGCCTTATAGATATCTGAGTCAGGGGAGCAATTCAGATATCCAGCCAATGATCATGCAAGTGTCAGAAGCATGATGACAGGTAAGTAGAGAAACCAGGGAGTGCAAAGGAGGCTCTTCTGCCCTGACTTGGGAGGTGAAGCCTTCCTGGGCTTGGAGCTGCCCACATGGAGATTTGAAGTGTATGTAGCAAGTTAGCCAGGGGAAAGGAAGAGGGTACCAGGCAAAAGGAACAACATATGTGCACAAAGACCACAGGGGCCATAAAAATCTTGGCTGCTTACCTGGAATTGCAAGGAGTCAGTAGGTCTGGAGTGTTGAGTTTGGGGGTGATGTTGAAGAAATGAAGTTTGAGAGGGAAGGTCAAACATCAAGATGTTTTATAAGGCGGTTTAAGGTCAGTTAGCAGTCACTTTGAAACAGGTGTGGAGCCCTGAGGGACAGGGGTAAATAATAACCCACAGGTATTGGAATGTTCTTTTGTGCCAAGCACTGTGATCTTTTTACATAAATTATCTCATTTAATCCTCCCAGCAAGCCTGTGAACTATGTATTATCATTTTTCTCTATTTTATGAGGAAATTGAGGGTCAGAGAGGTTAAATTCAGCCAGAAATATTATAGGGTCCTATCGGAAATAACATAGATTCTAGGCATCCAGCTAGCCTAGGGCAGAACTGGAGTCTAACCCAGACATTCAGTTTGCTATGCTACCTCCTCATTCATATAGAGAAGTGGTTCTCAATAGAGGGAGGTGATTTTGCCCCTCTGAAGACATTTGGCAGTGTCTGGAAACAGTTTTGGTTGTCACAACTGGGGGGATGCTACTGGCATCTAGTGGGTAACTAACATCTTTCAATGCATAGGACAGGTACACCCAGCAAAGAATTATCCGGCCCCAAATGTCAATAGTGTCAGGATCAAGAAATCCTGAGATTGAGAATAATTCATAGAGGGCAGGCACAGGGAGGTAGCCAGAAGGTGAGTGTGAGACTTTTGGAAGAGACATTTTTAAAAAGGCCTTGAACATACTGTACTCACAGCAGCAAGAGGCAGGGGTCAGCCACAACAAAGCCTGCAATGGATTTGGCACATCCTTTTCCCAGTGTGCTCCTGCTTACTCCCAAGCACCAGCCTTAAAGCTCAGAGAAAGCCATTAATGAGTTATCCTAGAGTTACTCACTAACTCTGAAGAGTTTCCTGACACCTAACAGACCCAGGACTGCTAAGAGGTACTAGCCAAGATGGCCATTCCTCGCTAGCATATTGTGACAGGCCAGAGTCCTAGCTCTGGCCCTATTGACACGTGGTACCTGAGCCCAATGTTTTTTACCAATGTGTAATTTCAACGAATGATAACATTCAGCAGCCAGAGACCAGAGATACAAGAAGTATATTGGAAGTCCTTACTGCCTGAATCTGCTATTCTTATAAACCCCTTAGTATCCCTTCCACCTGGGTCAAGAGAGGACATTAGGTGGGTTAACTGCCTATTCACTGATTTAACACACCAGCCAGGAGTTTCACTTATCTTTATACCTTTATACTTTTATTTATTTATTTATTTTTTTTTTTTAAATTTTTTTTTTCAACGTTTATTTATTTTTGGGACAGAGAGAGACAGAGCATGAACGGGGGAGGGGCAGAGAGAGAGGGAGACACAGAATCGGAAACAGGCTCCGGGCTCTGAGCCATCAGCCCAGAGCCTGACGCGGGGCTCGAACTCGCGGACGGCAAGATCGTGACCTGGCTGAAGTCGGACGCTTAACCGACTGCGCCACCCAGGCGCCCCTATACTTTTATACCTTTATACTTTATACTCTAGAATGGGTGAATCTTTATAGGAGGCATATAAAAACTCATAGGATGAGGCAAAAGTTGCCTTAGTTTCCAGGATGTGTGTGTGTGTGTGTGTGTGTGTGTGTGTGTACTTGGATTCCTGAGTGCTTTAAATTTTGCATATGTCTTGATATCTGATCTCTAGCTGAACTTTTACCTGTTTCCCTCCTTGTTCTTGTCTGGTTCTCTGGTTTGACTCTTGACATAGGTGTTTCTCCTAATTGGGTTTTCTAGTAGGCCCTGTCCTTGTCCCAGGCCCACATCAGTCATCAGAGTCTTGCCTCAGTCTTCCTTATTCTAGTTTTTTGTCTTGCCCATAGTGTTATCCCTGAGAATAAGGAAAAACTATCCCTAGGACCTAGGCTCTAAAAGCTTTCAGGAAGATCCACCTTTTCCTATGTCTGAGAATCCACTGTTAGAGAGTTAAATTCTTATGAATATCCTATGTTTCCTAGTGTCCACATGGAAATTCTTTGAGGTATTAATAGATATTAAGTGGAACAAAGAGTTTTGTAGCCAAATAAGTTTTGGGAGTACTCTTTACGGTTCGTTTCTTGTCTACAATCTTTCCAGAGCCTTGAAATGCTATAGATAGGATAAATGAGGGGATTTATACAGTTCACAATCCAGGACCCAAAACCCTTGGGGCCAGATGTATTCAGAATTCAGAATTGTGCATATTTTAATAAGATATTATAATGAATGTACTACTTATTCCATAGCATCCCCAGCAGAGTGGATCACATACTTATCACCTGTAATCACATACTTCTGCAGATAGTCACACTAAGTAGGTTAAATAAAGAATCTGAAAAGAATCAGGACTTTGTTTTTACTTTAACATTGTGGATAAAGGATTGTGGATCTGTATATGATGTCCCCTAAACATATTTGACCATGAACCCCATTTTCCCGGAGCATCCAACAGAACTAGTGTTGCAGAGGCTCTTTAGGATACCCCGAGCTATTAGTCTATAATATAACCTTCTCAGGAGAGGGAGCAAACTGGGGGCCTTGCCGGTCATTCACATTTGCCTTATCATCTCCCATGACAACCAGAGAAGATGGGGATTCTGACAGCTGAACAAGGAGGAAGAGGTTGAAAATGTTGAGCACCAGAGCAGAAACCACAGATCTTGGGGAGATTGGGAGAGGGGTCCATGGTGCTCAGCCTCCAGGTCCCAAGTGAGAAAAGAGACATGAAGACAAGCAGCATTGTGGAAATATGGGTTGTTGTTTTCTCTTCATTGACAAGAAGTTGTTGTTCTGACTGTTGCTGAGGAGAAGGTGCCCAGGGCACTCGGAGGGCAAGTGCTAGGTCCCTGGGAAGATAATTTCCTGTTGTTTGGGCCTCTTGGCCCAGCCCAGAGAGGAGGTGGGGTGGGCGGGGTGGGCTGCACGCCTGAGGCTAGTGTCCCCTGGGTAAGGAGGAGGATGTTGGATTCCTGGAGAATTTCCAGGAAGATTTCCTGCTCTGAGAAAAACAGCACAACCACAGGAAAAGGCTCTGGGGCCTATGGGGTGGGAGTAATGGCCCAGAGTAGAGGTTTTGGGGGGTAGAGACTTGTACAGAAAACAGCTGGGAGCAGAGAAGCTTCACTCTTGCCATTCATCTATGTTTCTCAAGCCTGCTGGGTGCATTTTTCCACCTAAGGGTGATGGATTGGGAGCTGGAAGAGGGGGACCAGTAACTTTCACAGCTCCCTCTTCTCCATTCTGTACTTAGTGTAATATTTCACTGTGGCCTGGTCCATGGAGGGTAGGGATGGATAGTAGGCAGTGGACTAGAAGGGCCATTTGGCTAGGGTCTCACATTTATGATGGGCCTTAAGTACGGATCTGAAATGTGGGGGTTATGTACGCATCACAGAGCTGCATTCAGTCTCATTCACTGGATGCAGAAAACATGCATCCCAAACCTGTCCCATTACCAGATCATGCCAACTGTAGTGTGCTATGAAGTATTTCCATACAGCTTGTGAATTGTACTATTATGTTGCAGTGTGTATGGGTGGGGGAGGATATCATGAAGTTTAATTTTCTAAGTATAAACTTTTTAAATAAACCACAATTTTAGTAATTTTGGGGAGCATTAAAAATATATCAGGAGCCATAAAAATGGAAATACTAAACATATTTCTTAAAATAATAAAATGGAAGTACTCTGGCCCTGTCTTCACTTCTGAGAGGGATGAGGGGAGCTCTGAGCAGGAGGCTCAGAGTGCCTGTCCCAGCTAGGTGCTTGGACTGAGAGCTTCTGAAGTATAGGCTATTATGCCAGCCCCTGGGCCCTGTTGGCAGCCCTTCTTTTACCATTCCCGCCAACTCTGGCTCCATCTGCATTACTCTAGCGGCCTCTGCTGGGCTGGGGGTGAAAGCGACCAAGGATGGGGAGGCGCCCAGAACTCTGGCTGTGAAGAAAGGCTGGGAGGGATGGTCTGATGGGCAGCGTGTGGACCCTGCTGTCAAAGGAGGCTCAGAGAAAATAAACTCTGACTACCTCAAGGTTGTTTATGCCATGCTCTGGGTTTTAGAAATTGTTCTGATATTGGGGCTGAGGAAAAGAGGCAAGTCTAGGTCTGAGGGCAAGATGGCTTAGCCCAGGGAGACAAATGGTCTGTTGCTGCATGGGGATTAATGACTCCATTTTTTTCTCTTCCGATTCCTGCCTCCATATGGACCATAAAGGGCCTGGCCTCTCTGAGAAGGGCAGACATCCTCTGTGCAGCTGGTTGGGTCATGAACTCTCTGATTCAGACAAAGGGAACAGGAAGGCTTGCTGAGGCCTTTTGGTTACAGCTGAGTTCTCTGACCCAGCTTTTACTAAAGAACCTTGTTCCAAGGGCATGCAGAAGCCTTACCCAGCCAGTTACTAAACATGCTTCTTCTTGCCATGGGGCATTCATCCCTGTGAAGTAGATGGAAGCATTCAGGCTCCCAAACACTTCTGTGCACATACTGGTGACCAAGTGGGTACTAGTGAGTATTTGGGTTAAAAATAACACATGGGAGCCCACAGCTTAGTGCAGCTGCTGTGGCGTGTGACAGAAGCTGGTATCAAGTTATTGAGAAAATAGACCCTTTTAGGTTTAGCAAAGGTTCACTTCAAACAGACAGAGGTTTTAGTCATCATGAATAAAGCAGTTTATACCACCACAGCTTGCTTTCCCCCCTTCACCCTGTTTCTCATCCAATATTGCAGATGGAAACTTTAAAGAAAAAATAGCTTAGTTTCATACGGATTAAGAACACTTATGTGTGAAGTTTGGGGCCATTAGGTTTCTAGTGGTAGAAGCCTCCCCCAATTCTGTCCTCCTTCTCATTTTGTATATATTTTTAAAGTTTTTTTTTTAATATCCATATTTGAAAGAGACAGAGTGCAAGTGAGGGAGGTGCAGAGAGAGAGAGGGACAGAAGATCTGAAGCAGTCTGACTTTAGGAATCAAGTTTGCTCAGACTCAGGATTAGTATCTGGAATATGCAGAAAACTCCTGCAGATAAACACGAAAAAGACCAGAAACCCAATGGAAAAGTGAACGATAGATAGATCAGGAAATCACAGAAGGGAAATCAGAATGGCTTGCCAGTGTGTGAAGAGATGCTCAACCTTAGAAGCATTCTAAGCAATGCAAATTAAAACTTGTTATCACTTTGTGTTAATTAGACTGGCAAAAGTTAGACAAGTCATCTATTACCTAACAAGTGTTGGCAAGGATATGGGAAAGAGGGAACCATGGGTAGAAGTATAAACTTATAGAACCATTCTAGAAGCCATCTGACTCTATTTCACGAATTTAAATATACTCTACCCAAAGAGCCAGCAACCCCACACCTGGGTATACTGCCCTGGAAAAAACTCAAACAGGTCCCTAATGGAACATAAACAAGCATATTTGTCAGAAGATTGTGTGCAGAGGTAACTTAGGTGTTCATCACTGGAGAAATGATGAAGTGAAATGTGTGGATGCATGCTTTGCAGTACTGTGCAGAAGTCAGACGCAATGAACCAGATGTACTTAGAGCCACACAACAATATTAAATTATATGTCATGAAGGAAGAAATACACTAAAAGTTTTGGTATAATACCATTGATGGAGGCTAACATCACATCTATCCACAAAAGAACACTATGTACACCGAAGGATATGTATTACATGCATTATAGAGATTGCCCCTTATGAGGTGGGAAGAAAGATGAATGAGTAGGGAGATGAAGCTGGGGGGGGGGGGGATAAAAGAAGGCACCTACCTACTGATGATGAAATAATGTACCATGAACTGAAGAGATTTGTCCAACTTTCTGTACCAGAGACAAAAAAAAAAAAAAAAAAAAAAAAAAAAAGCTACCACCCCAAAGTTGGTCAACAATAAGGGCATCTGGAGCTTAATGATTAGAATAGTTGGTGGCTATATAAAATTTAGATAGACATTTTAAAGGAAGACCCATTACATTACAAAATGTTTCAGGCATCTTGGAGGCATTTTAAAGTGACATAGGGATTGTAAGAGTGAGAAAGCAGGTAAAGGCTTAGGCTCCCAGGTGACATACTCAGGAAAGTCATGGGGTGGGAATTACAATGGAAGGCATAGGGAAGATGCACACTGAGAGAAGCCAGAACACAGTGGATCCAGGCCAGTCCTGGGTGAGATGCCTCCTAACAGGCAAACCTCCTGGCTGGACTTACCCTACTCAGAGAAAAGGCAGTGAGCAGGATTTGTCTGACCAAAGGAGTCTTCAGAGAGACCTTATATCTATGGGGTCCTCCAAAGGCAGTCTATGGAGAAGCACATGAGAAAAGTAAATGACCTGAAAGCAAGGAGATAAAAAAAAAATGAAGGAAGGCACTCTGACCCCATGTTAGTACTACATGTAGTAGTAAAAGAAGAGGAGCAACTTAAGAAGCAGGTGGAATTTATGAAAACTTACTTGTCTCAATGCATTGTGGTATCCTGGAACACAAAAAGGACATAAGTGAAAAAACTGGTAAAATCTGAACAATGTCTAAATTTAGGTTAATAGTACTATACTGGCATTAATTTCTTAGTTTTGACCATGGACCACCTTTATTTTTATTTATTTATTTATTTATTTATTTATTTATTTATTTATTTATTTTTGAGAGAGAGAGACAGAGCATGAGCTGGGAAGGGTCAGAGAGAGAAGGAGACACAGAATCCGAAGCAAGCTGTAGGCTCTGAAATGTTAGCACAGAGCCTGACATGGGGCTCAAACCCACAAACAATGAGATCATGACCTGAGCCAAAGTCGGACACTTAACTGACTGAGCCACCCAGGCACCCCGACCGTGGACCACCTTTAGGTGTATGTAAGGTGTTAATATTAGGGCAAGCTGGGTGAAGGTTATACAGGAATTCTCTGACTCTCTTTGCAACTTTTCTGTAAATCTAAAATTATTCCAGGGGCACCTAGAGGGCTCAGTCAGTTAAGCATCTGACTCTTGACTTTGGTTCAGGTCATGACCTCACAGTTTATGAGTTCAAGCCCCACATCAGGCTCTGTGCTGACAGTGTAGAGAATGCTTGGGATTCTCTCTCTCTCTCTTCTGTCTCTCTCTCTCTGCCCCTCCCCACTCTCAAAATAAATAAATATACTTAAAAAATTATTCCAAAATTAAATGTTTCTTTGAAAAAATGAAAGTCAGTTCCAGTCCAAAGGCATATAAAAAGAAACAAAAATAGGTAAATATATCAATTAAATATGTATTGTATATATTTGCATACATATGTGTTTATAGATGTGCAAATTATAAAGTTTAGAAAAATGTATACCAGAATGTTCTTATCTCTATACCATATTATTACAAAGATGTGAGCTATAGGTTATTGGTTAATTTCTTTGTACTTTTTTGTATTGTCTAAATTTTACAATAAAAATATGTAAATGTTATAATTATGAGAAAAAAAACCTCGTTTGGGCCTCCCTAAGAGAACAGGTTGCCAGGCTCACAGGACACCCTCCCTGGATGTCTTACACAGATTCCAACCTTCACTGGGTCCCAGGTTCATCCTCTCCCAGGGTCAGGTTTGAGTAAATCTCCTAGAGATGAACAGCTTTCTTCTCCCTCTGCAAGGTCCACCCTGAATGAAAATGTGTGGCCCTGTGGATGTTCAGGAGAAAGTGTGGATACTATTATTGGTGGTTAGAGAGCTCCAAGCATGTTTGCATGTCTGGTTGTTACTGTGCATGTATGCAATTGCACAGTATGGACTGTATATATAGACTGACAGTATTTATTCTTCCTTTCTTTTTTATCTTTAGTATTTCTCAATTACCAAGATGGTTAATATATACGTGCAGTGTAAAAAATTTGGAAAACATAAATGTGTGAATAAAAAGTTAGAAATCCTCCATATATGGCTCAAGGACGTTTTTTAAAATAGGCTTTTAAAAAGAATATTTTTAAGCTCACAGCAAAACTGAATGGAAGGTACAAAGATTTCCCATATACTCCCTACATCCATCCGTATACAGCCTCCCCCACTATCAACATCCCCTGCCAGAGTGGTATATTTGTTACAATTAATGAATCTACATTGATACACCATTGTCACCTAAAGCCCATAGTTTATGTTAGGGTTGACTCTTGGTGTCGTACATTTTATGGATTTCAACAAATATGTAATGACATGTGTCCATCATTTTTATATCATATAGAGTAATTTCATTGCCCTAAAAATCCTTTGTGCTTCATTTAGTCATCCCTCCCTTTACATTTTTCATATCAGTAATAGATACATATTTGTCATTCCTTTGAATGGTTACATAATATTCCATTGAATGATGTACCACATCAGGCATTTTCTAAACCTCTGCAATACAAATGATGCGTCCACAGACACACTTTGCACCTATGTCTTAGTGTAGTTTTGCTATTTCTGTAGGATAGACTCTTTCAGTAGGATGGCTGAGTCACACAGTATCACATTTACAATTTTTATAGAGACTCTAAAAGCATTCACTTATTCAACACATATATATATTGGGTGCAATTTTGTGTCAGACATTTATGAGACCCTATGACCCTATGAACAAAATGACACAGATTCATCCTATGTCACCGAACAGACATTATCACTAAACAAATAATTACATGAATTAATATATTACTGCGATTAGGGTTACTTCTTTGAAGAAAAAGAACAGGGTTGTCAGAGAATGTAGACAGGGGAACCTAATTTATACTAGGGGTTTAGAGACAGCCTCCCTGAAACTGAGAATTAACAGATGAATAGGAAGATTAGAGAGACTGAGGGTCGGGAGAATGACTGGGGAAGAAGGATCTTTCCAGACAAGGTAGACCTGTGTAGAGGTCCTCAGGTGGACAGTAGGCTGAGCTGGAGGAATACCAGGGCCAGTGTCAGGGAGAAAATCTGGAGTTGAGGCTAAAGAGGAAGACTGGGCCAGGCCACACTTGGCCTTCTAGGCTGCCTGATTTATAGTCTCCCCAGCAGAGCATGAAGGGTTCCATTTCCTGCACCTCTGACACCAGCAATACTTTGAAGTGTTCTCCTCCCTCCATTCTATTACTGTATGAACATTCCCTGATTGCTGTCCTTGCTTGATTTTCAGTAAAAGTCTTTTTGAGAAGTGAGGAACAGCTCACGTTGAGATTGTCAGATTCAAAATGCACATCAAATTTACTTCACAATGTTAACCAAATTCCCTAATTCCCTGTGCATCCCAGCATATTTCTTCTATTTTAGGACTTGAAGTATGAGAGAAATTTCCTGTGTCTGCAAAATCAATTTGTTCATCTAACGCAAACTATGCTTGCTCTATTCAGCTCATGTTCTGGAAGCTCCCTCTGGGGGTCCTGGATCCTGCCTTGTTCTAGCCAATGAGATGCAAGTCCTGGGTGGGAGGGAGAGTGCTGGGAAGCTGAGCTTTTAGATTCATACTTGCTAGTAAATCCTTGATGCTACTAGGTGCAGTCAAATACGTGCCTCCCAGCCTATGCATCTCCTCTAGGCTCTCGCAGCATCCTGGGATAAACCTGCCATTGTGAGCTCAACACTGCTATTTATTTTTTCCTATTGGTGCTCAGTAAGTATTTTTTGAATGGATATATTGTATCAATAAAGGGTTAGAAAACATCTAAATCATGGCACACCATTCAATGGAATACTATGCAAGCATAAAAAGAATGAGGTTGGGGCTCCTGGGTGGCTCAGTGAGTTAAGGGGCCGACTTCAGTTCAGGTCATGATCTCACAGTCTGTGAGTTCGAGCCCCACATCGGGCTCTGTGTTGACAGCTCAGAGCCTGGAGCCTGCTTTAGATTCTGTGTCTCCCTCTCTCTCTCTGCCCCTCCCCCACTCACACTCTCTCTCAAAAATTAATAAACATTCAAAAAGAACGAGGTTGATATATACTTATTGATCAAGTTGTCCATGAGCTACTAAGTGAAAAAAGCAACACTTTTTTGTGTAGCTATGGATGTACAGTACAGTCTTTTTTTTCTTCCTAAAAATTGTGAATACACATACACACATACATATATGGAAGATATCTACCTATTTATTTATACATTTCTGTATTGTATGAATTTGTTACAGTGCACATGTGTTACTTTTGTAATTAAAAGAACACAGGAATGAATGAATAAAGGACTTTTTAGGTTTCCCAGAAGGGTGGATGGAGAAGGAAACTCTGTCCTTAAGTTTCTATCCCTGACCAATTATTTACTGAGTCTGAGACTTGTGCTTCCAACTTATATTTCAATAATAATGGGAAAAAAGAGACATTTCTAAAGGGTGTTCACGATGTAATAAATAAAAAACAGGTTCTGAAATACATGACCCCATTTTTGGGAAAAGAAATTGTATACATATAGAAAAAGGTCTGAAAGCAAATTGCTGATAGGGCTGTCCCTGGGTGTGTCATAGACTGGGGGAAACTTCTGTGTCTGTGGCTTGAATAGTTCATCATATGCATGTATTTCTTTAACTAATGGAGACAGTGCTGAAGGTTTGCTTTCCTTTTTTTTTTTTTTTTACTATTAACATATTTCCTTTTCTTTCAAGATTTATTCATTAATTCAGTATATGTTTATTGAGCAACTGCTATCCCATGACTGCCTGACACAGTGCTAGGAGGTTTTCTCCTTAAGGAACCCACAGTCTGATGGGGAAGACTCACAAGAAAACAATGTGATGTGAGTAGATGTATAACACCAAGTGTTATGAGGCCATCCATCTGGCTAGGAGAGTCAAAGAATGATCAGGGAAGACTTCACAAAGGAGGTGTTGCTCATGCTGAGTGTCAGAGAATGAAGAGAAGTTTGCTAGTTGGACTAGGTGAGAAAAGGTATTCCAGAGAAAAGGAATACCTACATAAAAGCACCTTGTATAAAAATGTGGAGGAGTAAAAGAAGACATCCTGCTCATGAACTTCAAATAGGTCAGTGTGGTGGAAGCATAGGGGTCATGGGGGAAAGATGAGCTGGAAAAAGAGACACTCTAAGAACAGTAGGAAGCCTTTGAAGAACCCTGTGCAAGATAGAGTGCAGGCATTGCTGCCCCATTTAATAGTTTACAAGACTGAGTCACAGAAGGTTAAATAACCTGCTCAAAGGCCACATTAGGGGATGAAGTCAAACTACAAAATAGTTCTAAGATTTTTATGCTTCGGGCTACAGTGCTTCCTGGGCCAGGACATCCTTGAGAGCCTTCTGATGCTCTGGCTTGAACCACTCCAAGTTGTTAGCAGCAATGAACAGGCCCAGCCTCACAGTAGGCTCTGACCACATTGGCCACACACTTGGCACACCCTTGTACCAGAAGCCACAGGAGAGCTTTCTCTAAAGGAGCTTTTCCTAGAAAATGGCATGTGCACACTCAATCTTGACTTTGATGGGCACACCTCAGAAATGATGGAGGAGGCAGATGTCCTGGCACGTAGCTGTCCTGGAAAGCCACTTTCCATTCTTGCTGCCAGCATGTAAGTGGTACTTAAGTGGCTTTTTCCTACCCAAGACCGAGAGCTATGGATGTAGCAGGAGCTCTATGATGCTGCATAGGCTTTCGGATGGGAAAGGGCTGATTCTCACACTCATTTTAATGGCTAAAATGAAGACTAACAATTCTATGTATTAGCAAGGATGTGGAACAACTCAACTGTTTGGCAGTATTTAATACTGTATTAAACATTGGCAGTATTTAATAAAGTTAAACTCACTACTACCTAAGAAAAATGTTCATGGCAGTGTTATTCGAAAGGGCCTAAAACCAGAAACAACCTAAATATTCAGCAACAAGAGGATAGATAAAAGTAAATTGGGTGGTATATTCATAAAATCAAATACTGTTCAGCAGTAAGGAAAGGAAAAAACTGCTGATACATACAAGGTAGACAAATCCTGGACACACTCTACTGGGCAAAAGAAGCCAGATATGAGTATGATTTCATTCATATGAAGTTCAAATGAATCTATGAGGATAGAAGTCAGAACATTGGTTACCTTGGAAGTTAGGGGGAATGGGCATGGGGGAACTTTTACGAGTTATGTAAATGTTCTAATTTTGATCTGGGTGGTGGCCACATGGCTATATACATATTAAGTGTATGTAAGTGATAGTTCAATAAAGTACTGAGAGAGAGAGAGAGAGAGAGAGAGAGAAGCAAGTCTTGATTCTAATTCCCAGTTCTACCACTGTGACCCCTGGGCAAATTAACATTTATGATCCCCTTACCTCATCTATAAAATGGGGATAATAATAGTACTGTTCTCAAAGGGTGGTTTTTATTTTTTTATTAAAAGTTTTTTTTAATGTTTATTTTTGAGAGAGAGAGAGAGACAGAGCATGAGCGAGGGAGGAGCAGAGAGTGGGAGACACAGAATCTGAAGCAGGCTCCAGGCTCTGAGCTGTCAGCACAGAGCCCAAAGCTGGCTCAAACCCGCTGACCCCAGGATCATGACCTGAGTCGAAGTCAGATGCTTAACCAATTGAGCCACCCTGGTGCCCCTCAAAGTGTGGTTTTTAAATTTTTTATTTTATTTTATTTTTGAGACAGAGAGAGACAGATCATGAGCAGGAGAGGGGCAGAGAGAGAGGGAGACACAGAATCTGAAGCAGGGTCCAGGCTCTGAGCTGTCAGCACAAAGCCCGATGCGGGGCTCGAACTCGGAGCGTGAGATCATGACCTGAGCTGAAGTTGGATGCTCAACCGACTGAGCCACCCAGGCACCCCTAAAGTGTGGTTTTTAAATTAAATTTGTATTTTTGTTTTACTGTAGTAATAACACTTAACATGATATCTATTCTTAACAGATTAAATAATTTTTTAATGTTTATTTATTTTTGAAGGAGAGAGAGAGAGAGCGAGCGAGTGAGCATGAGTGGGGGAGAGGCAGAGAGAGAGGGAGACACAGAATCCAAAGCAGACTCCAGGTTCCATGCTGTCAGCACAGAGCCCAATGTGGGGCTCAAACTCATGAACCATGAGATCATGACCTGAACCGAAATCAGACACTTAACCGACTGAGCTACCCAAGCGTCCCTAAAGAATTTTTTAACGTTTATTTATTTTTTGAGAGACAGAGTGAAGCAGGGGAGGGGCAGAGAGAGGGAGACACAAAATCTAAAGCAGGCTCCAGGGTCTAAGCTGTCAGCAAAGAGCACGACGTGGGGCTTGAACCCACAAACCATGAGATCATGACCTGAGCTGAAATCAGATGCTTAACCGACTGAGTCACCCAGGCGCCCCTGTACTTAACAGATTTTTGTGTACAACACAGTATTGTAAGTTATAGACACAATGTTGTACAGCAGATCTCTAGAACTTATTCCTTTTGCATGACTGAAACTTTAAACCTATTGATTAGCAACTCCCCAGGCTTCTCCTGGCAACCACTATTCTATTTTCTGCTTCTACAAGTTTGACTGTTTTTGATTCCCCATATAAGTACAATCATATAGTATTTGTCCTGTGACTGGCTTCTTTCACTTAGCATAATGTCCTAATGTCCTCAAGACTCAATCATGCTGTCACATATTTTTAAGGTTTCCTTCTTTTTAAAGGCTGAATAATATTTCATTGTATGTATCTATACATTTTCTTTATCCATTCATCCTTCAATTGACATTTAGGTTGTTTTTACATCTTGACTATTGTGAAACGTGTTGCAGTAGACATAGAAGTTCCGATATTGATTTGTGATCCTGACTTCAATTATTTTGGATCAATACCCAGAAGTGGGTTTGCTCAATGACACAACACTTCTATTTTCAATTATTAAAAATTTTTTATATAAATTCCAGGGGTGCCTGGGTGGCTCAGTCAGTTAAGTGTCTGACTTTGGCTCAGGTCATGATCTCACAGTTCGTGGGTTTGAGCTCTGCACGAGGGTCTGTGCTGACAGCTCAGAGCCTGGAGCCTGCTTTGGTTTCTGTGTCTCCCTGTCTTTCAACCCTTCTCTGACTTGCACTGTCTCTGTCTCTCAAAAAATAAAAAAATTAAATAAATAAATAAATAAATAAATTCCAGTTAGTTAACATATAGTGTAATGCTAGTTTCAGGTGTACAATATAGTTATTCAACACTTCCATACAACACCTGGTATGGTCACAACAAGCACACTCCTCAGTCTCCATCACCTATGTGACCCATCTTCCCATGCCTTCTCCTCTGCTAACCATCAGTTGTTCTGTATAGTTAAGAGTCTGTTTCTTGGTTTCTCTCTCTTTTCCCCCTTTGTTTATTTCATTCTTAAATTCTACATATGAGTGGAATCATATGGCGTTTGTCTTTCTCTGGCCGATTTATTTTGCTTAGTATAATTCTCTCTAGCTTCGTGGCCAAAATGAACAAATCAGGAGACTACAGATGCTGGAGAGGATGTGGAGAAACGGGAACCCTCTTGCACTGTTGGTGGGAATGCAAACTGGTGCAGCCACTCTGGAAAACAGTGTGGAGGTTCCTCAGAAAATTAAAAATAGACCTACCCTATGACCCAGCAATAGCAGTGCTAGGAATTTACCCAAGGGATACAGGAGTACTGATGCATAGGGGCACTTGTACCCCAATGTTTATAGCAGCACTTTGAACAATAGCCAAATTATGGAAAGAGCCTAAATGTCCATCAGCTGACAAATGGGTAAAGAAATTGTGGTTTATATACACAATGGAATACTACGTGGCAATGAGAAAGAATGAAATATGGCCCTTGGTAGCAACGTGGATGGAACTGGAGAGTGTGATGCTAAGTGAAATAAGCCATACAGAGAAAGACAGATACCGTATGTTTTCACTCTTAGGTGGATCCTGAGAAACTTAACAAAAGTCTATGGGGGAGGGGAAGAAAAAAAAAGAAAAGAGGTTGGAGAGGGAGAGAGCCAAAGCATAAGAGACTCTTAAAAACTGAGAACACACTGAGGGTTGATGGGGGGTGGGAGGGAGGGGAGGGTGGGTGATGGGTATTGAGGAGGGCACCTTTTGGGATGAGCACTGGGTGTTGTATGGAAACCAATTTGACAGTAAATTTCATATATTGGAATAAATAAATAAATAAATAAATAAACAAACAAACAAATTCTCTCTAGCTTCATTCACATCATTGTAAATGGCAAGATTTTTCTTTTTTATCGCTGAGTAATATTCCATTATATATATATATATATATATATATATATATGCACATACATATACATATAATATATACATACCATGTCTTCTTTATCCATTCATCAGTTGATGGACACTTTTCTGCATTCCCACCAACAGTGTACAAGGGTTCCAGTTTCTCCACATCCTCACTATCACTTGTCTTTTGCATAGCACTTGTTTTAAGAGTCAAATAAGATAATGCACAAAAATCTTAGTCTAAAAGCCTGAAAAATACCAAGAGTCTGGCAAAAATTATTCTCACTGATGGTTCCTCACTCACCACCTACAAGGAACAGGCCCCTGAAGACTCACCCCCCGCCCCCCAAAAAACAGTTCCACCTCTGGTTAGCAGCGCTTCCAAGCCCCACATCACAAAATGCTGTCATGCTTGCAGAATCCATGAGGCTCCAGTGACTAGAAAGAAGTTTCATTGAATTCTGAACAGGAAGTAGCAATGGCAGCTGATAATCTGTGACCTGAATATAGCTATCCATTATCTCACTGTGGTTTCTTGTTTCTCTGACAGAGGAAACACCCACGACTTTCTTGAAGTTATTCTAAACACTCAGTTCCTTGTTTAGCTCTGGCAGGATAATGTTACCCCTGGGCACTCCTGTGCTTTGGGCTGTGGCCTCCCTGCCAGCCTGCGGCTCCCAGCTCAGCAACCAACCTGTAGAGTAACTATCCCCTCTACTTGGGGGGCAGTGATAGGAACAAACCAGGAATGAGGCCAACAGTATCTATAGCTGTTGGAAGGGGAAAACAAACAAAGCAAGAAACCTTAACTACAACATCCACTTTTTTTCTTTTTCAAGAAGCCAGTCAGGCATAACTGACATGCTGGAAGAGTATGTGTTACCAGCTTCTTCTCATCATCACTAGTTTCTAGAGCAGAATTTTTTTTTTTATCTTTTAATGTATTTTGCTTTTTAAATGTATGTTAAGTAGGCTCCATGCCCTACTTGGACTTGGGGTTTGAACTCATGACTGTGAGATTGAGAGTCACGTGCCCTACTGACTGAGCCAGCCAGGCACCCCAAAGGTCATTAGTTTCTAAATTGCTCTCCATCTCTGGATGCTTCTCTCTGGTTCTGTTCTCAGGGAAGTGAATCTGTCCTAGAGGATCCACCCTCTAGGCAAGGAGCAGATCTCAAGCCCAAGTCTCAGGTTTGAGCAGAAAAGTGTTGTTGACTCTTGGTTTTATAAAACTCAGAGTCCTGGAGACTCTTGGCCAAATCGTATGGTAGGGAGTTTGTCTTTGACTTCACCTCCTGCTGTCTCCTGTCCAGCCTGCTCTCTTACCAAAGCTTTTGTCATTTACTACTACATCTGGGAAATCATTCATTCTGAAGAATTATGTCATGTGTTGCCTATCTCAAGAGTACTTCTATTTGAAAAAAGAACTCTCAAGACAGTAATGCTTAAATCAAAGTACTTCATCTCTAGACTTCAGGGGAGCAGTGTTTGGCAGGGCAGGGAAGGCCTTAGGACTCTCTTTGGCCCCCTGGTGGCCATCACTTCTTAGTCAGTTCTCCGGATGTAGATGACACAGCATGACTCTCATTTTAAAAGACTTTTCTTTTTCTGAAGAGGAACAGAAAGGTGGAACTCCTGTAATTTGGTCAGAACAGAATGGGGAAGCTGTAAAAGCAGGTGGCCGAAAAGCCCAGGAAAATGTGTTCAAAAGCTGTTCTCACAGGCCCAGAGCTCATGCTCAGAGTTGGAGGGCCCCCAGAAAGCTGAAGGAGTAAAGGGTCATTCAGGGATTCTGAGACACAGTGGAAGCAACACCTCACTGGCGTGAATGAAACCAGATTTCTGACGGCTGGGCTCTGCCACCTACCAGTTGAGCCCTGAGCAGTCCTTAACCTCTCCAGAACTCATTCTCTTCAATGAAAATACTCCAGGCAGGAAAAATACAGACTGAGATGTTGATAGTGGTCCACTCGGGATGTGGGATTACAGGTGAAGTCTGTTTCTTCTTATTGCCTGTATCAGAGTTTAATTAGAGATGCATAACTACTAAGAATGACCTAGAATCAGTGGTTTATTATAAGGGATTTGAAGTTATGTAATTGTGGGCGCTGGTTAAATAGCTTATGTGCACTTGCTGCTTATGTTTGTCGCGCTGGGCCTGAAGTCAGGAGGGTAGCAGCTAGGAAGAATGAAGAGACATGAAGTATGGGAGAGTGAGGGCAAACTGGAACTTGCAAGAAAAATGTGGCACCCTGAAGGGTGAAGTGGAACCTGCATCTGTCTCCCACTGCCTCCACCCCCTCCAACCTCAGTGATGTCAGTGACCTGCAAAAGGAGCTGGGACCTTTGGCATGGAGCTAAACACACATTTGGACCAGGAGTTGAACAAGTTGAAGGGCAAGATGTGGTGGGAACTATGAGTCCAGTTGCCTTCCCATGCCAACAGGTAAACCAGCAGATCTGAGACATGTATGAGTTGCAGTGGTGCCTGCCTTTATGCAGACCTTCTGAACATAAACATGGCTGCTTCACTTCTGCAAGTCTTATGCAAACTTACTTTTTTTTTAAGTTTACTTACTTATTTTGAGAGAGAAAGAGAGAAAAGAGAGACACAGCATGAGTGGGGGAGGGGCAGAGAAAGAGGGAGATAGAGACTCTCAAGCAGGCTCTGCACTGTCAGCACAGTGGGGCTCCAACTCATGAAACCACTAGATCATGACCTGAGCCCGAACCAAGAGTCAGTCGCTTAATGGACTCAGCCAGCCAGGCACCCTTTATGCAAATTTTCTTCTAAATCTAGCCTGGAATCAGATAGGGAAAAAAAATTCTGAAAAACGTAGTTCCAATTTAACTAAATTGACGTGTACAAAGCCACCACGATTCCTTTCTGTATTTGACATACCTTCTTCAATTAGCATGTATTACTTTAATAACCAGGAAAGCAAAACCTTAAAAAATTCCTAGAATATCCAAATGGCTAATAAATATATGAAAAATACTCCATTCACTAATCAACAGGAAAATGCAAATTAAGAGCACAACAGGATATCTGTTCACATCACACCAGAATGGCTAAAATAAAGAAGACAGACAACACCAAGTGTTGGTGAGGATATGGAGCAAACAGAACTCTCACACATTGCTAGTGGGAGTGTAAATTGGTTACAACCACCTTGGAAAAATGTCTGACAATATCTATCCAAGCTGAACATGTGCATACTCTATGACAGCAATTGCATTTCTAGAAAAACATGTTCACTAAAACATATATACAAGAATGCTCATAGTGACACTATTTGTAATAGCTAAAAACCAGAAACAATTCAAATGTCCACCAACAATAGAATGGATAAATAGGGGCGCCTGGGTGGCGCAGTCGGTTAAGCGTCCGACTTCAGCCAGGTCACGATCTCGCGGTCCGTGAGTTCGAGCCCCGCGTCAGGCTCTGGGCTGATGGCTCAGAGCCTGGAGCCTGTTTCTGATTCTGTGTCTCCCTCTCTCTCTGCCCCTCCCCCGTTCATGCTCTGTCTCTCTCTGTCCCAAAAATAAATAAAAACGTTGGAAAAAAAAAAATTAAAAAAAAAAAAAAAGAATGGATAAATAAATCATGGTGAATTCATATAAAGGAGTATTAGATAACAATGGGAATAAATAGTCTATAACTCTATACAGTAGTAAGGATGAATATCATAAATATAATGTTAAGTGGAAGAAGCCAGACAAAAAAAGAATACATACTTACAATTCCATTTCTGTCAAGTTCAAAAACAGGAGAAATTAATATATGGTTTTAATTTATGAATAGGAATTACCCTTGAGAAACTAGTGACTGGAAGGTGTGCTAGTGACATTCTGTTTCTTCATTTAGGTTTTGGTTATATGAAGGTGTTTGCCATTTGAAAATTTATAGAACTGTATATTTATGATTTGTGCACTTTTCAGTGTATATGTTATACTTCCACAAAAAGCAGAAAGAAAAAGAAAAAATTAGTAATCCCTCATTTAGGAAACTCACAAATTATATCACAAATTGAGGTGATTCTAATGCAATAATGTGGATTACAGTGCTTGGATTACAGTTCTGAGGAATACATAGACATAGGAATAAGGACAGAGAATAGAATATTTAACCTAGGTTGGCTAAATATGATTCTTTTTAATCACAGTAAAATACGTATAACATAAAATTTACCACTTTATGGCTTGGGGTATTTTTTAAGAGAATATGTGTGGTTGTATGTGTGGCAGGGGGAGGTACTGGTTAGTGAGAAGTAAGAAGGAAAGACAGGTTTCCTGAGTCCCTGATTAGCTTCTGTCATACTTGCCTCAGTTTGTTCTGCTTGCTCAGCTGAGGTCTCATGACCAAGCAGGGTAATTCACCGCCCCTTGAAGTCAATCCCTTCATTGGCTATGGGGGATTCTCCAGCCCCCTGAAGTCAGGCTAGAACTGATGACAGGAGCGCCTATGAACTCCAGAAGAGCCATTGAATCCCACTCTGTTCTCCTCACTACCCCCAACACACACATTTCACCTCACCTGTGACTATCTCTACCCTTGAAGCTCTTCTCTTCATCAGCAGTCATGAGAAAGACCAGGAGTACAAATTCAGCAAAGGTTTTAAAGGGCAGTCCCAGAACAGTAGTCATGGTGTCAATTTTGCTCTCCAGAGAGATGACATGTGTGTATTTCCAGGCTCACTTGGGCAGTTGGTTCTTTATCTGGCTCCAGCACCAGCACCAGCACCATCTAGAGAGGGAAGGAATTCACAGCTCTTTTTTTTTTTTAAGATGTGGGGAGAGTCAGAGAGATAGAGAGAGGAAGAGAGAGAATCCCAAGCAATCTCTGCACTGTCGTCGCAGAGCCCAAAGTGGGGCTTGATCTCATGAACTGCAAGATCATGACCTGAGCTGAAATCAAGTGCCAGATGCTTAACTAACCGAGCCATCCAGGTGCCCTGAAACTCACAGCTCTAAAATACTTACATTGGAGTAGAGGCCAAGAATAACAGAAAATCCTGTTCCTGATAATACCACTGGAGAGAAACAACTGAGTGCCTACTGTGTGCTTGGCATGATGCTTCCAGCAAGATACCCATGCCTCTTGGAAACCAGCCGAGGGCTCAGGACTCATCCAAGTGCAGGTTGTTTGAGCTAGAGCTTTTTAAGGGGAAGAGAAATCTGGATAAATTACAGTGGGTGACTCATTCTCCCTCTTCCTGGAAGCCCAATCAACCCAGATTTTATTCTACTAAAATCAGATTAAAATAAACACCACACACACTTATGTAAAGAGAGGTCTGGAAAGATAACACAGTAGTTACCTTTGAGTGGTGGACGAGGGTTGATATTTCCCTCTTCCATGTACTTTTAAGGAAGCCTGTGCAATATTTAAGCACATGGCCTTAGGACAGAAAGCACTTGGGTTCAAATCTCAGCCATGTGACTTTGGGCAAGTTACTTCACCTGTATGAACTTTAATCTTATTATCTGTAAACGGGGATGATAATAAACCTACCTGAATAAAATGATGCACATTGTTTTCGTATAGTGTCTTACACAAAGAAAACACTCCATAAATGGGAGCTGTTATTGTTATATTTCCATATTTTTTGACATTTTTTATCAAACACATTTTAAAAATTAAAAAAATAAAGATTTTTTTTTTTTTTTTAAAGAAGAACAAGGACAGTCCTGAAAAGGAAGAGAGTTTGTGAGAAGACATGTGGAGATTTAGGAGGTGTGGGCAAAAGGAGGGAGTGGCTCAGCCATGGAGTGGGGGGTAGGGGTTGAATTGGACTATGAGCCTTTCTTTTTTGGCTTCCAGCTGAGGATCTATGCCTTTCTGCCCTGGGTTACTGCTCCCTGCACCCTAAGCTCAGACACAAGAGCAATTGCCCCAGTTAGCTCTACTCTGGAAACATCTCTGATACTAGAGAATCCTGGGGCACACTGGCTACTAGAGAGTTTCTTGCCATGATCTGGATACAGAGTGACCTGACCAGCTCAGTACAAGGCTCCTATCATTTCATTTCTTGTTCTCACATGCTGTGTCTGTGAGTACTGCTTTAAAAACCTCTAAAGGTTAGCCCTTTGAAATCACACCTCTTAGTCCCTGAGGCTGGCAAGGATTTTACTGGTTTTTAAGTGCTTATTTATTTATTTTGAGAGAGAAAGAGAGGGAGCGAGTGCGACAGCACAGGTGAGTGCACGAGAAGGGAGGAGGGGAGGGGAGAGAAAGAGAGAGAGAGAGAAAGAGAGAGAGAGAGAGAGAGAGAGAGAGAGAGAGAGAGAGAGGAGAGAGACAATCACAAGCAGACTCCTCAAGGTCAGCGTGGGCTCAAACTCACGAACTGTGAGATAATGACCTGAGCTGAAATCAAGAGTTGGACGCATAACTGACTGAGCCACCTAGGCATTCCTACTTTACTTTTAATAAGACATTCACTGCTATGACATCATCAAAATAACTCTAGGAAAGGGACACAGTCCTTAGAGGAGGCATCCTCCCACCACTTTTCTGGGGTTGTTCCTTTTCCTTTAAGTGAATACTTGCTCTGCCTCTCCACGCCTGGCCTGGCATTCAGCACACACTGTGGGTTTTGCCTTTTGTCACACTGAGCATGCCTCCTGCAACCGTGGCTGGGGCACACATTCTCCCATATTTGGGAGTAAGCTGGAGACTTGGCGGCATGTGGGTTTCTGTTTAAAATTCCAAAGCCAGCGGGGCGTATATTATCCATTTCCTCAAATCCAACATGCTGTAAAGCATGAGTCAGAGTCGGATAAGCTTCTTCCCAGGGGAAGTTGTGTCAGTTGGTTAGTGAATGTAATTAAACAAGGATAATGTTCACTGGCATTAGCTGCAGATTAATGCAGAGAAAAACAAAATCTCCATCTTGAGTTTACAATCTTCCTGCCAAGATAGGACAACTTCCCCAAGTGTCACTGATCAGGGAAGGCAAACCAATCTTAATGTAATTTCAGGGGCGTAGGAAGACCCCTCCATCAATTGTCTCCTTCCACATAAATAAATAATGTAGATATTAGGAACTTTTGGGCACTTGGGTGGCTCAGTCGGGTGAGCGTCTGACTCTTGATTTTGGCTCAGGTCATGGTCTCATGGTCATGGGATCAGGCCTACTTGGGGCACTGCAATAACATCGCAGAGGCTGCTTGGGATTCTCTCTCTCTCTCTCTCTCTCTCTCTCTCTCTTCCCTCCCCTGCTTGTGCACTTGCATGTGCATGTGCACGCTCTCTCTCCCCCTTTCTCTCTCAAAGTAAATAAACCAAAAAAAAGATATGAGGAACTTTGGAAGAGGGATGTATATTCGGATTATTTTTAAGTTATTTTGTGAGGAGGGTTACATGTTAGGAAATCTCAGTGAGGGTTATTTTATCTGATTTAATCCATCATCACGCAGGGCCAGGTGGTTGAAAGTAGACTCTGAGAGAATGGAATATAGGACAGATAAAATTTGATAAGCTCTGGGAATGATATTCAGCTTATTGTGCTTTGCATACTAATGGGTCTTCTGGGAGGTCCCTCCAGGAAGCCCGGAAGCAACACCAAGGCCCTGGGCTCCAGAAGGGCTGAGGTTTAAAGATACCAGGAGGGAAGTTAGGGAACGAGGGGCGTGTCTAGAGGTCATTGGAAACCCATGGTTTCTGTTGCACGCTTTAGCCTAGACAAGCCCTTTCCACAATCATGGAAATCACAAAACAGAAAGTCAATTCTGGAAAGGTTATTGGAGGTCATTTAGTCCAACTCCTCTTCAAAGAAGAGCAAAATGAGGTCCACCCAGAGAGGTTAAGTAATTTGCCCAAGTTCACCCAGCAGCAGGGTTGAGACTTTAGTCTCCTCTTTTCATCTTTCTACCAAGCTGCTCCAGGAACAACAAGAGCTAACACTCAGGCCGACCTCATTGGCCCATCCTGAAAATATCCACTTAGTCCCATCTTTTCAAATATAACCTCTGCGTAGGAGAGAAGCAATGCTAAACCCCATCTGAGAAACTATAGTCTCCTGCCATTCAGCTCCCTCCTGGCTTCAACAGCAGTTTCAAAATGTATTTTTTCTTCATTCCAGTAAAAAGTGTGCTAAATTTCATATAACTGAGATACAAAGCTTATTGCTAACTAGAAGAGCTTCTGGGGTTAAAGCAAAAGGGTTTTGTGAATGCTCTTTCTTTTAACTATCTGATGAAGCATTCCCCACCCCATCCACATTCCCCCACCTTCCACTTGAGCAAAGTATTTAGAAATATACTTGATCTTTTTGCCATTTCTCTGTGTTTTAGTGTTTTCAAGTGCCCCTTCTGATGTAGGTCAAAGCATTTTGTTTTTTTTTTAAATGTGAGATTGTATTCTTTCTGCCCAGATAGGATGGAAAGGACTTTTCCAAATAAGGAAGTTTTGCTGGAGTGTGTGGCTCAGGCAGCAGCAGTTGCTACCATTCTAACTTAGTCAGATACAGTAGGTCCTCTAAGCCAGGAAGACGGAGCATTTTAGGACTCATTAGCATTTTTGCACCATTGGGGGTCAGGGAGTGCTGCCAGCAGGTGGTTGTGGCAACCAGGGATGTGAAAAAAATTTGTAGAGAAGGCAAAGTTTGGTGTCGGCATACCTCTACTCTCCACATTCCCTACTTCCCAGCCCCAGAGTTCTGCAAGTATTTGTTCTCTCTTCAGGACAGAGAGTGGATGCTCTGGTTTTTTGGAATCAGATAGATATGAGTTAAAGTTCTCACATATAATTTGTGTGATTTTCAGTAAGTTACTTAACTTTTTTTTTTTAGCCCTTTTCCTTTCTTTTAAAGTAAAAATGGGGGCAACTGGGTAGCTCATTCGGTTAACCGTCTGACTTCGGCTCAGGTCATGATCTCCTGGTTCCTGAGTTCGCGCCCTGTGTCGGTCTCTGTGCTGATGGCTTGGAGTCTGGAGCCTGCTTGGGATTTTGTGTCTCTCTCTCTCTCTGCCCTTCTCCCACTCATGCTCTTACTCTCTCTCTCTCTCAAAAGTAAATAAACGTTAAAAATTTTTAAAGGAAAATGATAGTACTTATTTCATGGCATTTTTATGAGCAGTAAATAACCTACTAAATGTAATACATGTAGTGTGTCCCAATTCCCCTTTTTAGGCTCTAAAATTACTTGTTTTCTACCTTTTTTAAAGTACCTCCTCTACTACCAGAACATCTTAGTCCGTACTTAACCAGGGGTTAAGAGGAAAGTGTGATTATTAAAGTAATTTGTGCTAAGGTGTGAGTGACTAAAATAAAAAATTTATTAGCCCATATGAATTTCTGACTTCTGAAACAAGGGATGTTGTTGTAAGCGAAATGAAGAATTTCCTTGCAATAATGAAGACATATTTTCTTTTGTAATGCTCCTTAATTTATACAACTATGCCTTGCTCCACGTGCCCCTAAAGTCTACTCAGCCTTTTAGGGTGAGAAGAGTCAAGTGCTCCTTAAGAGTCTATATAGTTCTGGAAACTTGATAAACAGGATCTTTTTTTTCCCTAGAGAGAAGAATGCTAATCATCGTATTTTCAAAAATGTTGAAAAGCACATACTTTTTTAGATTGTTAAGTTCAGATCATAATGTAGTGAAAGTCTTTGACAGAAGTTTCTTATCTGAACAGCAAGGGCCTGCTTCCAAGGCCATACCCAAACGGAACAACAATTAACCCAAGACCAAGTAGATCTTAGGAGAGCCTTGATGTAAATCTGGCAGTTTCTCAAAAGGTTAAACACATGGACCAGTAATTCCACTCTTACGCATACACCCAAGAGAAATGAAGACATATGTTTACACAAAAACTTGCACATGAATGTGCATAGCAACATTATTCATAATAGCTAAGAAGTAGAAACAACTCAAATGCTCATTAATTAATGAATGGATAAAGAAAATGTGGCACATCCATACAATGGAGTATTATTCAGCCATTAAAAGAAGTACTGATACACACTGCAACATGAACTTTGAAAACATTATGATAAATGAAAAAGACTGACACAAAAGGCCACATATTATATGCTGCCATTTATGTGAAATTTCCAGAATAGGCAAATTCAAGGAGACAGAAAATAGATTAGTAGTTGCCTAGGGCTGGGGTGAATAGGGGAATGTTTGTTTGTTTGTTTTGTTTCTGTGATTCTTTTAATTATTTTAACAGTTTTAATGTTTATTTATTTTTGAGAGAGACCTAGAGACAGAGCATGAGCAGGGGAAGCAGAGTGGTAGAGAGAGAGGAAGACAGAGAATCCAAAGCAGGCTCCAGGCTCTGAGCTGTCAACACAGAGCCCAACGCAGGGCTTGAACTCATGAACCACGAGATCATGACCTGAGCTGAAGTAGATGCCTAACCGACTGAACCACCCAGGCACCCCAATTTTCACGATTTTAGATGCTGGAAAATTCTGTATCTTCTCAATTTCAATCCTTTTTGTTATAAAATATAAATTTCCCAAATTAAAAAATAGGAGTCCTTAAAAATATTCTTTGCACAATTTGAGATAGGACAAAACACAATTATAGAATTTAAAAATTAGAACACTATGCACAGTTTGAGATTTCCTTTTAATCTGTCCTTTTTGCTTTAGTAGGATAAATTTAAATACTTTTTTTGGTGAGCTTTGTTGTCACTATGTGGAAAGGGGAGTTTTGTTACTGGGCATGGGGTTTATATTTGGGGTGATGAAAATGTTCTAAAAATCATTTTGGTGATAATTGCACAACTCTGTGAATATATTAAAAATCAATGAGGGGCTCTGGGTGGCTCAGTTGGTTAAGCATTGACTCTTGATTTCAGGTCAGGTCATGATCTCGGGGTCATGAGATCAAGCCCCACGTTGGGCTCTGCACTGGGTGTGGAGTCTGCTTAAGATTCTCTCTGTTCCTTTCCCTCTCACAAGCCCCTCCCCAGCTTATGCACACACACACACACACACACACACACACACACACTCAAAAAACCCAAAACAAACCAATAAGTTTTACACTTTAAATGGGTAAATTGTGTAGTATATAAACTATACCTCAATAAAGCTGTTACACACACACACACACACACACACACACACACACACAGAAAGATAGCCTTGAGAAAAGTACTTGTTACCTTGTAGGTACTTACAGCTTGGCTGGTGAAAGGCTATAGGACTCCTGAGGTCTGGAAAATGGCTCTGGTATCCATTTGGATATGCTAGTGAGTGGCCACTTGTTTGAATCCAAGCATGGGTGGGAGGAGCCAGGGTGAGAACCTCATAAGCTCCTCATTCTGCATTCCAGTTCTTCTGACCAGAAACACAAATAAAGCAATAAAAAACAGGCCAGAAAACAGCTTCTAGAATACATTTTAACAGTTATTTGTAGTATTGCTGCTGTTTTCTCTTAAAAATCAAATTTCTCTTTAAGCCCTATAAATAGAACAAAGCTTATTAAAGGGATATCATTATTTAAGATTGGAGTCACAAGAGAAATCATATAATTACTAATTCCACAGGCAATGAATTAAAATGGAATACTCCAATCTACCAAAGGGAGATGAGACAGGATCTTGGAAAAGATGCTAGATTATTAACAGAGTTCTTTCACTCTAAAACAAAAAGCCTTAGGGGTCAACATGAAATTTAGTTGGAATTGCTTTGCTTCAAAGATCCGAATGACCAATAGAATACTAAAAGGAACTCCTTGTAGATTAGGAAATTTAATGTCATTAGTAGTTGTTTTAGGAACAATTTTGGTAAAAAAGGTACCACAACTTCATGAATTTTTGTGCCCGGGAAAGTGCCCCTCCTTGATTTATAGAATGGAAAAGAATAACTAAAGCACAATTCAGACCTTAAGTGAACAGTCTCCGTTTCCTCCGAAACACCAAGAAAGCAGGGCAAAATTCCTATTTTGCAGTTTAACGCATGACTTGATAATTTAAGAATGCATTTGTATTAGTAAACGCTCAAAATTAAGGTTGACTTCACACATTTAAGGGGCGCCTGGGTGGCACAGTTGGTTAAGCGTCCGACTTCAGCCAGGTCGCGATCTCGCGGTCCGTGAGTTCGAGCCCCGTCAGGCTCTGGGCTGATGGCTCAGAGCCTGGAGCCTGTTTCCGATTCTGTGTCTCCCTCTCTCTCTGCCCCTCCCCCATTCATGCTCTGTCTCTCTCTGTCCCAAAAATAAATAAATGTTGAAAAAAAAAATTTAAAAATTGTTTTTACAATTTCAAAAATGGGGTGCCTGGGTGGCTCAGTTGGTTAAGTGTCTGACTTCAGCTCAGGTCATGATCTCACGGTTCGTGAATTTGAGCCCCACATTGGGCTTTGCGCTGACAGCTCAGAGCCTAGATCCTGCTCCGGATTCTGGGTCTCCTTCTCTCTCTGCCCCTCCCCTGTTTGTTCGTGCTGTCTTTCTCTCAAAAATAAATAAATATTTCAAGAAGTTAAAAATAAATAAATAAAAAATTTCAAAAGCAATGCATTTTCACTATAAAAATGTAACTATGCAGGGTTGCCTGGGTGGCTCAGTTGGTTAAGCGTCCCACTCTTGGTTTCAGCTCAGGTCATGACTTATTGGTTGGTGGGTTGGAGCCCTGTGTCTGATGCCACAGCACAGAGCCTGCTTGGGATTCTCCCTCCCACTCTCTGCCCCTCTGTTGCTTGCCCACATACCCGTGCACCTACACACACACAAGCACACGGGTGCACTCTCTCTCTCTCTCTCTCTCCCTCTCTCTCTCTGTGTGTCTCAAAATAAATAAATAATTTTTAAAGGTAATAATGCATCAGTGTATAAATTATTATTAATAATTACTAACAATTAATACATATTTACAAAGTGCCTAGCGTTAGGTTTGGAGGCATCTGATTTAATCATCACAATCATCTAATAAGATAGTTATCATTATGTTTTCCTCCACTTTGCAGATAAAAAAGCTGAAGCTCACAGAAGTTAAGTAACTTGCCTAAGGTCATACATCTTGTGAATGGTAGAATCAGGATTTTAAACAACGCAGTTACGTTTCAACATCTAAGCTCTTAAATGGGTGGCTCAGTTGGTTGAGCATCTGACTCTTTTTTTTTTTTTCCTTAACGTTTATTTATTTTTGAGACAGAGAGAGACAGAGCATGAACGGAGGAGGGTCAGAGAGAGAGGGAGATACAGAATCTGAAACAGGCTCCAGGCTCTGAGCTGTCAGCACAGAGCCCGACACAGGGCTTGAACTCATAGACTGAGAGATCATGACCGAGCTAAAGTAGGACTCCCAACCGACTGAGCCACCCAGGTGCCCCGAGCATCTGACTTGATTTGGACTCAGGTCATGATCCCAGGATTGTGGAGTAATGTGTTACATGCTCAGTGTGGAGCCTGTTGAAGATTTTCTTTTTCCCTCTGCCACTCTCCCCCACTGGTGCACACAAGTGCTCTCTCGCTCGCTCGCTCTCTCTCAAAAACAAACAGAAAAATCAAATTCATTTACCCTTTTTTATTTCTAAAATAGTTTTTTATTTATTTTATTTTTTAAATTTAAGTTATTATTTATTTATTTATTTATTTATTTATTTATTTATTTATTTATTTTACATCCAAGTTAGTTAGCATATAGTGCAACAATGATTTCAGGAGTAGATTCCTTAATGTCCCTTACCCATTTAGCCCATCTCCCCTCCCACAACCCCTCCAGCAACCCTCAGTTTATTTTAAGAGTCTCATGTTTTGTCCCCCTTCTTGTTTTTATATTATTTTTGCTTCCCTTTCCTTATGTTCATCTGTTTTGTCTCTTAAAGTCCTCATATGAGTGAAGTCATATGATTTTTGTCTTTCTCTGACTCATTAATTTCACTTAGTATAATACCCTCCAGTTCCATCCATGTAGTTGCAAATGGCAAGATTTCATTCTTTTTGATTGCCGAGTAATACTCCATTGTATATACACACCACATCTTCTTTATCCATTCATCCATTGATGGACATTTGGGCTCTTTCCATACTTTGGCTATTGTGGATAGTGCTGCTATAAATATGGGGGTGCATGTGTCCCTTGGAAACAGCACACCTGTATCCCTTGTATAAATACCTAGTAGTGCAATTGCTGGGTCGTAAGGTAGTTCTATTTTTAGTTTTTTGAGGAACCTCCATACTGTTTTCCAGAGTGGCTGCACCAGTTTGCATTCCCACCAGCAGCGCAAAAGGGTTCCTCTTTTTCCACATCCTCATCAACATCTGTTGTTGCCTTAGTTGTTAATGTTAGCCATTCTGACATGTGTGAGGTGGTATCTCATTGTGGTTTTGATTTGTATTTCCCTGATAATGAGTGATGTTGAGCATTTTTTCATATGTTGGTTGGCCATCTGGATGTCTTCTTTGGAGAAGTGTCTATTCGTGTTTTTTGCCCATTTCTTCACTGGATTGTTTTTTGGGTGTTGTGTTTGCTAAGTTCCTCATAGATTTTGGATACTAACCCTTTATCTGATATGTTGTTTGCAAATATCTTCTCCCATTCTGTCAGTTGGCTTTTAGTTTTGCTGATTGTTTCCTTCACTCTGCAGAAGATTTTTATTTTGTTGATGTCCCAATAGTTCATTTTTGCTTTTGTTTCCCTTGCCTCCAGGGACGTGTTGAGTAAGAAGTTACTGAGGCCGAGGTCAAAGAGGTTTTTGCCTGCTTTCTCCTTGAGGATTTTGATGGCTTCCTGTCTTATGTTTAGGTCTTTCATCCATTTTGAGGTTTTTTTTTATTTAAAAAAAATTTTTTTTAACGTTTTATTTATTTTTGAGACAGGGAGATACAGAGCATGAACAGGGGAGGGTCAGAGAGAGGGAGACACAGAATCTGAAACAGGCTCCAGGCTCTGAGCTGTCAGCACAGAGCCCGACGTGGGGCTCGAACTCACGGACCGAGAGATCATGACCTGAGCTGAAGTCAGTTGCTTAACTGACTGAGCCACCCAGGTGCCCCATTTTGAGTTTATTTTGGTGCATGGTGTGAGAAAGTGGTCCAGGTTCATTTTTCTGCATGTCTCTGTCCAGTTTTCCCAACAGCATTTGCTGAAGAGACTGTCTTTATTTCATTGGATATTCTTTCCTGCTTTGTCAAAGATTAGTTGGCCATATGTTTGTAGGTCCATTTCAGGGTTTTCTATTCTGTTCCATTGATCTATGTGTCTGTTTTTGTGCCAGTACCATACTGTCTAGATGATTACAGCTTTGTAATACATCTTGAAGTCCAGGATTGTGATGCTTCCATATTTGGTTTTCTTTTTCAAGATTTCTTGGACTATTTGGGGGTCTTTTGGGGTTCCATACAAATTTTAGGATTGTTCTAGCTCTCTGAAGAATGCTGGTGATATTTTGACAGGGATTGCAAATTCCTTTACCCTTAAAGTAAAGGTTCCATCAACTTCTCTAATCGTCTTCTTCTAAATTAACTATTATTTGCTGTTAACGGGGGATTAGAAAGATAAAGTTTAATAACTGGAAAATAACCTTTAGCTTTCTCATAAAAATATCAATGAATCAGATATATTATAGAATACATAAAATTAATTAAATGTAGAAATGTAATTAAATATAATTAATTATACAAAATTAATAAATATATAGAATTTTTTTTATTTTTTTATTTTATTTAAAAAATTTTTTTTTTCAACGTTTATTTATTTTTTTTTGGGACAGAGAGAGACACAGCATGAACGGGGGAGGGGCAGAGAGAGAGGGAGACACAGATACGGAAACAGGCTCCAGGCTCTGAGCCATCAGCCCAGAGCCTGACGCGGGGCTCGAACTCACGGACCGCGAGATCGTGACCTGGCTGAAGTCGGACGCTTAACCGACTGCGCCACCCAGGCGCCCCATAAATATATAGAATTAATATATTATAAAATATATTTAAATATTCATGGACCAGATATCAACCCAAGAGAAATGAATACTCATGTCCATATAAAAGCATGTATTTTAAGGGTGCTTGCCACTTTTAGTCAACTAACTTGAACAATGGAAACCTGAGTATGGTAGAAGGGCCCACAGAGACTCCCTACTGAATACAAGCAGGCCCATTAGGCCACCCACCTCAAAATATCCATAAGGCCTAGCTGACCAATGAGTTACTTATACCTGGACATAGGTACCAAAAAAGGAAAATTCCCATACCTTCTCACCTTCCCCCTTAAATACAGCTTTCCCACCCCTCACCTGCTGCCTCCTGGCAGGCAGTCTCTCCTTTGCTGTCCTGCCCATTGCTCCCTTGTGGTATAGTCAATAAACTTCTCTCTCCTTTGTTCTGCGTTGGGGGAATTCTTTCACCAGCCTCTGATCAGGTCATCCCACAGAGATCATATGGAGAAGTGACTTAGAGACCAGGTAGAAAGGGAGAGACCCTGAGACTGCATGGGCAAAGAGGCCCCAGCCATCTCAGTGGCCTATTTCAGCCCTCTCCCTCTTCTAACCAACCTCAGCAAAGTTCCAAACATGTGAGTGTGCCATCTTGGATGTTCAGCCTAGGGGACACCCAAATGACTGCAGCTTCATCTGCCATCACAGGGAGCAGAACTCCCAACTGAGGCCAATCAATCCACAGAATCATGACAGATAATACAGTAAAGCCACTGAATTTTGGAGTGGTTTTATTATGCAGCCATAAATAATTGAAATGAAACATTTTTGTTTTCTATTCCTCCAATCTTTTAATCCCACAGGTGTTGATGGGCCTTGCTATTCTTAGAGTTATTTGGGGGAAGAAAATGCCATTGTTTGTTTTTCTTTCTTTCTTTCTTTCTTTCTTTCTTTCTTTCTTTCTTTCTTTCTTTCGAAGCATGCATGCAAGTGGAGGGGGCGCAGAGAGAGAGAGAGAATCCCAAGCAGGCTCTGCACTGTCACCACGGAGCCTGATGTAGGGCCTGAACTCACGAACCTTGAGGTCACGACCTGAGCCGAAATCAAGAGTTGGGTGCTTAACCAACTGAGTCACCCAGGTGTCCCTATTGTTTTTCATTTTTAATTTTTTAAAGCTTATCTATTTATTTTGAGAGAGAGAGAGAGCAGGGAGGGGCAGAGAGAGAGAGAGAGAGAGAGAGAGAGAGAGAGAATCCCAAGCAGACTCTGCACCATCACCACAGAGCCTGATGTGGGGCTTGAACTCATGAACCTTCAGGTCATGACCTGAGCTGAAATCAAGAGTCGGACGCTTAACCAACTGAGCCACCCAGGTGCCCTTTGTTTTTAATTTTTAAAACTTTAGTTGGCAATAATTTCAAATCTACAAAAAAAGTTGCAAAGTAGTACACAGAGCTTCCGTATACCTTCCATCTTGATCCTCTACTTATTTCTCAATTATTTGAGAGTAAGTGGTAGACACAATGCCCCATTACCTTTAATATTCTAATTTGTATTTCTTGAGTGCAAGGATTCAGTATAACAATCAAAATCAGGAAATTAATGTTGATCCAATAATATCATCCAATCTATATACCCTACTCAAATCTTATGGTCTCAATAATGTCCCTTTTAGGTTCAGGATTCGGTTTACAATCATATATTGCATTTAGTTGTGTCTCTTTAGTCTTCTTCAGTCTGGAACAGTTTCTCAAAGTTTAATGATCCTTCATGATCTTGATAGTTTTGGAGAGCCCAAACCAATTGGTTTTGAGAATGTTTCTCAATTATGGGGAGTTGTCTGATGTTTCTTTATAATTTATGCATTTTGGCAGGAATTTTACAGAAGCGATGCTGTGCTAGTCTCCAGGAATCATATGAGGAGGCACTTGATGTCAATTTGTTCCATTAATGATGATGTCAACTTTTATTACTTAGTTAAGATTGTGTCTGCCAAGTTCTCTATTGTAACATAATAAATTATTGTTTTGTAGCAAGACTCTTTGAGATCATTTGACTATCTTGTTTCTTAGCAAATTTTCACCAGTTTACCATCAGTTAATGATTCTAGCCTGAATAAATTATTATTCTGATGATTATGAAATGGGAATTTTCTAATTTTGTCATTCATTCTAGATTAGGTAGGATAGAGCTTTCCTTTCTCTCCAATTAATTAATTAATTAATTAATTAATGTCAGTATGAACTTAGGATTTGTCTTTTACTCACAGGGTTACAATCTGTTATTACTGTTATTTATTTTGATACTCAATTTGTCCCAGACTTACCAGCAGAAGCCAACTCAAGCTGGTTACTGTGTATTATACACATGCCCCCATAATTTTTCAAGCATTTTTTTTTAACCTTCTGGTGTCATAAAATGTTCCAAATACATACATCTTATATTTTCCTTGCTCTAGTCCTAGAGTCATATTGTGGCAAGGAGACCTGGTTCCTTTTAGCAGATAATGTTATCTAGAAAAAAAAAGATCTAAATCGGTTCATTGTTATCAGAATGCCATTGCTTCTAGATCCTCTTAGTGAACAGAGCTAGAACACACACACACACACACACACACACACACACACACACACACACACACTTATATTTGTCTATCTAATCAGGCCATAAGACTGATATCTCCAGTTCCTTTGCAGCACTCCAGGATATATTCTGGACTTCCTAATTTCCATAGTTGTAACTCCTTTCTCTGATAGTGAGAAATCTGTATTTATTTATTTGTCTAACCCTGGACATGCCAACTTCCATCCTTTACTGGGTACCAGTGGAAAGCTCAGCCCTAATGAAGGGAAAGAGGAAGAGAAAAGAAAAGTCCTTTTTTTTTTTTCTATGTGTCAGAAACTTGAGCAACATATAGCAGACATTTATGTATATTTAACTTTTGACCAAGCAGTACACAGACCATTCACGTTCTTAAATAACACAAACGACAAGCAGGTTTGCTTAAAGATCCATATATTATCATTAGCAAAGATTTTGGCAAACTAGATTTTCAGTGGCATCTCAAAAAGCAACAAAAGATACTAGATTGTGAACCAGAAGGAGCTTGGTTTAATTTCTGTCTATAAGAGTCAGTGAAGCAACCGTTGGTAAATTTCTTAATTTCTCTGAAATGCAGTTTCCTCTTCTTAAAATGGAGATAAATGAAAGACATTATTCTGTTTAGGATAAATGAGATAAAATACATGCAGTGGCTTGCCTTGGTAGAAACTGGATCTTGAGCTTTTTTTTTAAGCCAAATAAAAACTGTTACTTAAAAATTATAAGCAGTTCCTTCTTGCTAACAAGTGAAGATTTGGATACATATTGAAAGTTGGCCCCCCCTCTGTTCTGGAAAAGCCATGACTGTTTTAAAATTATGCAAACAAGTACACAGTATCCACCCTTTGTTCTTAGGAGAATATTGAATAAAATGTAGTGGTTTTCAATCAGGAAGTTATATGTTTGATCATGTAAATTGGGTATATCTTTAGTGTCCTTGAAGGGGAAACTGTTCTTTCTTCCATGAATCTAGGCTGCCCTATGCCTATAATTGTTACTCATTCTTGGGTAGTAGTGTAAAATTTTTTGTTTGTTTGTTTGTTTGTGTTTTAGGAAGGAACGCTGAGGACTGCAGGAGGGACCACAGACGTGAACTTCACCTCACGTTGGAGGAATGACTGTACACAATGATAGCTCTGGGCTATTATTGCCCTTCACATTATAATTTTTAAGACTGGATAAACCAGAATGTATTGATACTGATCTGTTAGTTCAGGTCCATTGAAAAACAAATCAAGATGCTATTAAATGTGCAACAAATTTATTAGGAAAAATGCTTGTGAGACAAATGGAGAGAGAACAAAGAGAGTTTGGACAGTTATTTTCCAGACTGTGGATGAAAAAGTAAAGTAATTCAGACTACAGAGGGTGGAGAATGAAGCAGGTGCCCAGGAGAACAAGGGGCTCCAGAAGAAGGCACAGAGAAGATACCTGCTATTGTACTTGACTACTCCTGGATCCCTTTTGTTCTGTGTCTTATGAGGCTGGGCTGCACATCTTATCCTTGGATTGTGTCAGATACTCTACTATCTACGCAAAACATGGCTTTTTTGTTCAAGTCTTTTAAAAATATTTTTAAAGTTTATTTATTTATTTTGAGAGAGGGAGAGAGCACAAGTGGGGGGGGGGTAGAGAGATTAGAAAGAGAGAATTGCAAGCAGGATTCACACTGTCAGCATAGAGCTGGGCACAGGGCTTGAATTCACGACCATGAGATCATGACCTGAGACGAAATGAGGAGTCAGCCACTTAACCGACTGAGCCACCCAGGCATCCCTGTTCAAGTTTTGATTCACATTGACCTGCCTGTACTCCTAGCAAAACTTTTCCAACTCTGGGACACTATGGACTCTGGGTTCCTCCTCCCTGGCAATGAGCCAGAGCAATTGTAAAGCTCCCACTGCTTGTTTCTCTTCTTTCAGGTGTTACTACCATGCACTGCCTATTGGCTAATGTTTGAAAATGATTGTTTCAAATGTTTTGTGTGGTTTTTCTTTAGTTTTTAGGTAAGAGGGTAATTCTGGTCCCTGTTACTCGGTCTTGGTCAAACTTGGAAGTTAACTTCCTATTTGTTTATGCCAGTCTTAGGGTTCTATTATTTGTAGCTAAAAGCATTCTTAATGGATACATGCCTCGTTGAAATCATTTAGGTGACTAATTTATATTCTGACTAAAATATAATCTTTACTGTATATCAAACAAAGAGTAAAATGATATTAAGTGGTGACATACTAAGGTAATTATCATTAAAAAAGAGATGACTATCAACATCACTAAATTGATATATTGAAGGTTGTAGCTAATGCAATAAGATAAGAAAATAAGATGGAAATGCAAGCTGGTGCAGCTGCTCTGGAAAACAGTATGGAGGTTCCTCAAAAAACTAAAAATAGAACTACCTTACGACCCAGCAATTGCACTACTAGGTATTTATACAAGGGATACAGGTGTGCTGTTTCCAAGGGACACTTGCACCCCCATGTTTATGGCAGCACTATCCACAATAGCCAAAGTATGGAAAGAGCCCAAATGTCCATCGACGGATTAATGGATAAAGAAGATGTGGTGTATATATATACAATGAAGTATTACTCAGCAATCAAAAAGAATGAAATGTTGCCATTTGCACCTATGTGGATAGAACTAGAGGGTATTATGCTAAGTGAAATTAGCCAGTCAGAGATAGACAAATAGCATGACTTCACTCATATGAGGACTTTAAGAGACAAAACAGATGAACATAAGGAAAGGGAAGCAAAAATCATATAAAAACAAGGACGGGACAAAACATAAGAGACTCATAAATATGGAGAACAAACAGAGGGTTACTGAAGGGGGTGTGGAAGGGGGGATGGGCTAAATGGGTAAGGGACGTTAAGGAATATACTCCTGAAATCATTGTTGCACTATATGCTAACTAATTCGGATGTAAATTTAAAAAAACATAAAATTTTTAAAAAGATAAGAAAATAAGATATACAGGAATAAATATTGCAAATAAAGTGGCAACATGAATTTGATTTTTCAGATGATATGATTACATAACAAGAAAACCCAAGAGACTATCAAAAATACATCTTATTCACAGCCAATAAAAGAATTTATCTTATGGTAAATTTAAAAATAGCCTTTCTTTAAATTAAAAATAATTTCCTAGAAAGGGTAATTTCAAAAGCTGTTCCAGTTATCAACAAATTATGAATACCTAGAAATAAATTTAGTAAGATAATGCCTCTCTGTGTGAAAAAAGCAATACATTTTATTGAAGGAACACAACACAAAACTTTCATAATTATCATATACAAAATCCTTATTTGCAAATACCATTTCCAAACATTTCTGAGGGTGGGGACTTGAAGATTTTCTCTCAAAGTCTTCCCTACCACTTTAGATCAGCTAAAGTTTGATAATGATCAAATAATTAGAAACTTCTGCCTGAGTTTCCTAGATTTTGCTTTGGTGCCCAGCCTAACGGTGTTCAAGCTGCTGTCCTTATTAGTGGCTTTTTGCACATTTGAATGATGTCTGTTATTGATTGGCAAAATGCTGAATTGCCAAATACTGTACGGTGTTGTATATTATGTGTGTATGTTAATACATACAGTTAACACCTTAGTTGGCAAAGATGTGGACAAGATAGAAATTTGAAGAAGATAGCAAAGAACTCTTAAACGGTCTTAGCTGAAAGGGGATGGGAAGTGCATGGGTGCCATGCTTTGTGTGAATATTTTACCTAATTTATAAATTCCAGGATTTCTCTTAAGTGAATTTCTGAAAATCATGGCATTCCTGTACTAGCCAAAGAAGTTTTCTTTATAGAAGCATAGAAATCCATACTGCATATTGTTCTTACAGATGGAATCGATAGTTTTCTAGATTAGTGTTTATCAAATGCCAGATCTTGTACTGATTGTGTCAAAATCACCAAGGGACCTTACTAATAATACATATTCTTTGGCTCCATCAACTGAGTCAGAGTATTTTGGGCAGGGTCTAGAAGTTTGTATTTTGAAAAAGCTCCCTTAGTTGATTCTGAGGTGTACCCACATTTTAGAAATAAATATCTGGAAGACTCCATACCACCTAAATGTTTTGCCTGTTGTCCTACCAAATGTCTGAAATTCTCATGTTACATTTAAATGTTGAACGGGGCGCCTGGGTGGCGCAGTCGGTTAAGCGTCCGACTTCAGCCAGGTCACGATCTCGCGGTCCGTGAGTTCGAGCCCCGCGTCAGGCTATGGGCTGATGGCTCGGAGCCTGGAGCCTGTTTCCGATTCTGTGTCTCCCTCTCTCTCTGCCCCTCCCCCGTTCATGCTCTGTCTCTGTCTGTCCCATAAATAAATAAAAACGTTGAAAAAAAAATTAAAAAAAAAAAATAAATGTTGAAGGCTGTGATTGATGCATAAATGTTATCAATGTGTATTAAGCAGTGTTCCTTCACTTGTCAGGGACAAAGACCTAACTTTAGCAAACTGGCTAACACAACTGGGAAGAGGGAGGAAAGATTTTTTCAGTCCTGGCTTGCTCCAATAATTCAAATGATGTCATCAGGGATTGGGGCTTTTCATTTCTTAGAAGGCTGTCTCCACTTAATGGGGAAGAAAGTTGTTTTGCAAACTGGAGGTAGAAAGGGAAGACAGGGAGTGAGTGACAGAAAGAGAGAGACAGGGAGAGAGAGAGAGAGAGAGAGAGAGAGAGAGAGAAATAATTTTCTAATAGCTCAGCATGAGAGTTCCCAAGAAGCTCTAGGCAATCATGCATCACATGCATATCACTGGGTGAGAAAGGGGTGTGGTCAACTTCATCTCAACCATCTTGAATAGGTTCTCTTTAGGAAATAAGGGTTTTGTCACCAAATAAAGATGAATGTGATGCTGAGAAGTCAAAATAAAAGATGATTTATACAAAGTGATATGATAGGGGCAAAGAATGCATCAGCACAGACCAGTGGTTCTCGTAGCATAGTCCAGGGACTGCTTTGAGTATCTGAGATACTTTCAGGAGGTCCACATTATTTTTCATAAAAATATATTATTCTAGGGTGCCTGGGTGGCTTAGTTGGTTGAGTGACTGACTCTTGATTTTGGCTCAGGTCATGATCCTAGGGTCATGGAATCAAGCCCCACATTGGGCTCCATGCTGAGTACGGAACCTGCCTGGGGTTCTTTCACTCCCTCTGTCCCTTTACCCTGCTTGCAGCTCTCTCTGTCTGTCTCTCTAAAATAAAAACAATTAAAATATGTTATTTATGTTAATGCATGATGGGTTTATCATTATTTTTAAAAATTAATTAATAAATATATAAAAGTTTTATCAATTTCTTTAAAGCAGTAAATACTGATAAATATAATCACATAAACAAAAGATCTTTGGGGTCCTTAATAATTTTTAGAAATATACAGAGGTCCTAGGGGTGCCTGGGTGGCTCAGTCAGTTAAGCATCCAACTTTGGCTCAGGTCATGATCTCGTGGTCGGTGAGTCTGAGCCCTGTGATGGGCTCTGTGCTGACAGCTGGGAGCCTGAAGCCTGCCTCAGATTCTGTGTCTCCCTCTCTCTCTGCCCCTCTTCTGCTCATGCTCTATCTCTCTCTGTCTCTCAAAAATAAATAAACAACAACAACAAAAAGAAATATACAGAGGTCCTAAAAAAGAAAAAAGTATATGGAGATCCTGAGACCAAAAAGTTTGAGAATTGCTGGCATATGCAAAAATTAGCCATTCATCAATTTTGTTATGTAGTAGTTTTACTCACAGCGTAATTCTTGGATCTGCAAAAATATTGCTTAAAGAAGTTCTCTGTGCATAAGAATCTAGGAGGACTAAAAGTTCTTTTTTGATGGATTACAAAAACCCATGGGAATGAGGGAGATAGGAAGAACCCATTCTCCACACAGCTAAGAAAACAATGTCCTCTGATTATTCCTTTGCCATTATAAGTAGTTAAAATTTACAAATTAAATGTTGTTTGGAGGGGCATCTGGATGGCTCAGTTGATTGAACATCTGACTCTTGGTTTCAGCTCAGGTCATGATCTCAAGGTTCATGGATTTAGGCCCCATGTTGGGCTCTGCACTGATAGCATAGTCTGCTTGGGATTCTCTCTTTCTGCCCCTCCTGTGCTTGTGTGCACACGTGTGCTCTTTCTCTCTCTCTCAAAATAAATAAATAAACTTAAAAAAAAATAAAGGTTGTTTGGAAATGTTTAAAAGTTAAGGTTGAGTTTTCAGTCATTTTCAAAAGAACAGCAGGAGAGGCTAATAAGTAAAATATCAGAGTAAGCAGTAGTATAGGAAAGTTGGAAGCAAGAAATATTACTTTAAAAATTTTTTTAAAACATTGATTTATTTTTGAAAGAGAGAGACACACACACACAGAGTGTGAGTGGGTGAGGGGCAGAGAGAGAGGGAGACACACAATCTGAAGCAGGCTCCAGGCTCTGAGCTGTCAGCACAGAGTCCAATATGGGGCTCTTGGATGTTTAACTGACTGAGCCACCCAGGCATCCCAGAAATATTACATTTTAAAAATGGCTTCCACGAGGCACCTGGGTAGCTAAGTCGGTTAAGCATCCAACTTTGACTCAGGTCATGATCTCATGGTTCCTGAGTTCGAGCCCCACATGGGGTTCTCGGCTGTTAGCACAGAGCTTGCTTCAGATCCTCTGTTCTCCCCTCTCTCTCTGCCCCTCCCTCACTTGCATGTGCTGGTGCTGTCTTTCTCTCTCAAAAATAAACATTAAAACAGTTTTTCAAGTGACTTTCAAGAAAAAATGAGTATATATGTGTCCAACCAAAAGACATATGTGATTGTTCATAGAAGTTTTATTTATATAGTCAAAATGTGGGAAAAAATTAAATTTCCACCAACAGTAGAAAAGATATATTTTGGTATATTTATGAAATAAAATACTATACAACAATAACAAAGAACAGACTATTTCTAGATGTAAGCATATGATGAATCTCACAGATATAACAGTGAGTGGAAGAAGCCAGGAACAAATGAGTGTATCCTGTATGAATTCAATTACATAAATTTCAAGAACAGGTAAAGCTAACTTATGATGATGATAAAGGTCAGATTAGTGGATATGTTTGTGGAAGGGGCATATTATACATCTATTCCTGTGTAAAAAAATACCTGAAATCTTAATGCTGTGAAACAACAAAAATGGTTACTATATCAGAAAAATATCTGTGGGTCAAGGACTTAGGAGTAGCTTATCAGGGTAGTTCTGGTTCAGGGTCTCTCCTCTTATGAGTTTGTAGTCAAGATGTCAACCAACTTGCGGTCATCTGAATGTTATCTTTTAATACCATTTTTACAAAAAAACACAACGGTTTGGAGGCACTTGGCTGGGTTAGTCGCTGGAATGTGTGACTCTTGATCTCAGGGTTGTGTGAGTTTGAGCCCCACTTTTGGCATAAAGATTACTTAAATTAAAAAAAAGCAGTGGTCTTCCTACATATGTTGCTAGACTGGAAGGTCTGTCTTACTGTTTTGGTGCACTTGGCACAGTCTGGCACAGAGTAGATTCCCTATATCAATGTAGCCTTTTTGGTTGCAAGTGAAAGAAAACCCAAATCAAACTGTTTTTTTTTTTAAATTTTTTTTCAACGTTTATTTATTTTTTTGGGGACAGAGAGAGACAGATCATGAACGGGGAAGGGGCAGAGAGAGAGGGAGACACAGAATCGGAAACAGGCTCCAGGCTCTGAGCCATCAGCCCAGAGCCTGACGCGGGGCTCGAACTCACGGACCGCGAGATCGTGACCTGGCTGAAGTTGGACGCTTAACCGACTGCGCCACCCAGGCGCCCCCAAATCAAACTGTTTTAAACCACAAGAGGCATTAATTTGCTCAGTGTGCTGGTTAAATTTGTGTCAACTAGCCTGGGCCATGGGGTGCCTGGATATTTGGTCAAATGTTATTCGGAGTGTTTCTGTGAGAGTGTTCTTGGATGAAACTAACCTTTAAATTGGTAGACTCAGTAAAGCAGATTGCCCTCTAATGTGAGTGGGCCTCATCCAATCAATTGAAGGCCTGAATGAAGCAAAAAGAGTGACCCGCCCCCAAGTAAGAGAGAATTCTTTCTTTCCTCACTAATTCCAACAGGGACATTAGCTTGTTTCCTGCCTTTGGACTAAAAGTGAAACAGGGTTTTTTTTCTGGGCCTTGAGCCTGTCACCCTTTGACAGGAATTACACCATCAACCCTCCTGGTTCTCAGGCCTTCAGACTTAGACTAGAACTAAAACATTCCTCTCCTGGGTCTCCAGATTGCCAATCATCCTGCAGATCTTAGGACTTGTCTTCCTCTATAATGGCATGAGCCAATTCCTTATAATAAATCTCTTTGGTTCCTACTTGCTCTGTTTCTCAAGAGAACCCTGACCAATATATTCAGTAAATGAAAAATTCTGAGGTCAGTTTGGCTTTAGGTGAGGATTGAGTCCAAAATAAAAATTTCACTGAAGACAAATTTCTCTGTCTCTCTCTCACTTCTTGGTGTTGCCTTCAAATTCAAGCTCCTGTGGTGTTCCCCAGAGCTCCAAACTTTTTCCTAATGAAATCAAAATGACTGCAGATGCTTCCTACTTTCATATCATGCCTTGAAGGAAAAAGAAAGCACGTCTTTGGTAGCTCCTACACCTGAGACCTGAGAGTCACTCTTTCTCATGTTGGGCCAAATTGAGTCAAATACTTATTCCTGAACCAAACACTATGAGCAGGTGGATAGACAGTATTGATTGGCCCATGCCTGTCGAGAACTATCCCTGGAGCTATATTCTTGTGTATCAGAAAGGGGCAAGGACTTACATTAGGAAAATGAAAGCTTTACTAGATCTCTTAGCTTAGTTTCATTAAGGCAGAATTTATCACTTGACTATCCTAGCTGCAGGAGAGCTTGGGTAATTTAGTATGTTTAGCTGGGTTCTAATAGGAGGAAGGATAAATACATTTTAGGTGGACAGCTAGCAGTGTCTTTTATACTAACAATAAAGAGTGGGATTACCATAATTGGTTTAGACAAAGCATAGTTCATCCCTTAGGTTTGGGTAGGGTTCCACCTTCTCTGAGCATTTTTGCTCTTCTGGCAGGTTAGATTTTCCAAATGTCTCCTTAAATGTGACTGATACTTTTACATCAAGGAAGAAATGAGGTCCATGTTCCCTTTCTGAAATCTGGGTGGGCCTATCTATGTATGATTCAGGTGGGAAATGATATTTGTGATTTGCATGACTAAGTTAGAAAAGGTGATACAGCTTCTGCCTAGCTCTTGATCTCTTGAGAGATGTGCTTTTTGAAGTACTGAGTCCTATATAAGAAGTCTGGCTACCCTGAAGTAAGCGTGTTTGAGAGATAATGGTGGGGGGACCACATAGATATAGAAAGAGATTCTCTCTTTCTCTTTTCTTTCTTTCTTTTTTTAATTTAATTTCGTCTTAAATTTATTTTTGAAGGAGAGAGAAAGAGCATGAGCGGGGGAGGAGCAGAGAGAGAGGGAGACACAGAATTCGAAGCAGGCTCCAGGCTCTAAGCTGTCAGCACAGAGCCCGTCGCGGGGCTCGACCTCACAAACTGTGAGATCATGACCTGAGTCGAAGTCGGAAGTCGGATACTCAACCGACTGAGCCACCCAGGTGCCCCTCTTTTCTTTCTTTCTTTCTTTTGTTTTTTGAGAGAGAAGATAGAGCATGGGTGGGAGATGGGTCTAGGGAGGCAGAGAGAGAGAATCTTAAGCAGGCTGTACACCCAGCACAGAGCTTGATGCGGGGCTTGATCTCATGATGAGATCATGACCTGAGCCAAAATGAAGAATCCTATGCTTAACCAACTAAGCCACCCAGGTGCCTCGAAATAGAAAGGGATTTTTGAAAGGCTCTACCATGTAAGACCCCAGTTTTTCTAATATTCCCAGTCCAGGCATCAAACATGTGACTGAAGGAGCTTTGGAGATGACCTCAGCTGACTGCAACATTATGAGAGACTCTAAGCTAGAACTTCCCAGCCAAGCCACTTCCAAATTCCTGAGCCATAGAAAACATGAGAGAGAATAAAGGATTATTTTAGAGTAATTTATAATGTTTATTTCTTTTTGAAGGAGAGAAAGACAGAGCATGACTGGGGGAGGGGCAGAGAGAGAGGGAGACACCGAATCTGAAATAGGCTTCAGGCTCTGAGCTGTCAGCACAGAGCCCAACATGGGGCTCAAACTCATGAGCCATGAGATCATGACTTGAGCCAAAGCCCGACTCTTAACTGACTGAGCCACCCAGGTGCTCCTGTTTTGGAGTAGTTTATAGACAGCAATAGATAACTAATACACCTCTCCAAACTATGAGATTCTACAAACTAAGGATGAAGGAGAGAATGTCTATTGGGTAGGCAAACAGTAGCATTTGCCCCTCTCATAAGTAAAAATGTGTTAAAACAATAATTCTATGTCTATAAAAATAAAAATACAAGACTATTTTTCAAAGCATTATTTACAATAATGAAAAGTTGGAGACAACTTAAATGTCCAATAAGAAGATGTTTAAATAAATTATGATTCTTGCATACTTTAAAATGGCTATAAACTCTAAAAAATAAAGTTTTGGAGAATATTCAATGTCATGACCACATGTTCTTGATATAATAATGTTGAGGTGAAAATAGCAGGAATAAAAATTGAACACTATACTTTAAAAGGGTAAATTTTATGGTGTGTAAATTATCTCAGTAAAAAATTTGTGTGAGAAAAAAATGAACACACACATAAAAATATATATGGGCAGAGAAAAGCCTGAAAGGTAATATATTAAAATGTTATTAGTAGCTATCTCTGGGAGCTGAAATTTTACATAATTTTTAATAACCTTCTTTGTAGCTTTCTCACAGAGTAGAAGGTTGAAGTGCAATAAAAAAGTGAGAACACTGGAAAAATGTGAAGCTGAAAATGATTTAAATCCATACTGAATTTTTAAAAAATTGGTGAATAAAGGAAAAGATCGGGATAAGATAGTTCTATTTTTTATTTTTTGAAGAGCCTCCCTCCTGTTTTCCATAATGCCTGTTCCAATTTACATTTCCAACAGGGAATAAAGATTCACTTTTCTCCACATCCTTGCCAACACTTACTATTTTTTGACTTTTTGATAATAACCATCCTAACAGATGTGAAGTGATATTTCAACGTGGTTTTGATTTGCATTTCCCTGATGATTAGTGATGTTGAGTGCCTTTCCATATACCTGTTGTCCGCTTAGATATCTTCTTTGGATAATGCAATCCCACTTCTGGTTATAAATCCAAAAGATATGAAATCTACATGTTGAAGAGATATTTGTACTCCAATTTTTTTAAAAAGTAAAAAAAAAAAAAAAAAGAAAAAGAAAAGAAAGAAGGGTGATTACCAGGGGGGTGGAGGGTAGTGGGAGAAATGGGGAGATGTTTGTCAAGGGTACAAACTTCCAGTTATAAAATGAGTAAGTTTTAGAGACCTAACATACAGCATGATAACTATAGTATAACTATAGTTAATAATAATGTATTGTATATTTCTAAAGGGTAGATTTTAAGTATTCTCACAAGAAAAAATGGTAACTATGTGAATGTGTGAAATAGCTTGATTGTAGTAATCATTTCACAGTATGAATATATATCAAAACACTACATTGTATAGCATATATGTGTGTGTGTGTGTGTGTGTGTGTGTGTGTGTGTGTGTATGTTTTGTTAATTATACCTCAATAAAGTTAAGGGTAACAAAGAAGAAAAGAGAAGAGCCCTGCTGTTTTCAAAGTGATGGGGGAAGTGGTTGTGGTTTTGGGTGGGGGTGGAGTGTGGTGTACATGTAGCATTTGGGGAAGAAAGGAAGAACTACTGATTGAGCCACTGTGTGGTTCTGATGTGGGGACAGTGTGGGGAAGAGGTTGGTGAGATGGTATAAACAGAGAAGGTACATCTGTGTGAGTTGGGGGATGCAGTGTGTGCGTGTAAATTGTAGATTTACCAAAGCGGGCGTGAAGTATACTAGAGAGTATTGAGAAGGTATAAGCCAATCCTCATGCCCATAACTGACATAGAACAGTCTGAAAACTAATTAGGAGAGCATAGAAACTAAACTAAACAACTAAATACAGAAGACTTAGATTTTATACCCAGCTCTCTCCCTAATTAAAATTTCCACATATTGTATTCATACTGACAGTTGCTACTATGTCTCAATTTCCCAGTCTGTGTAATAAAAGAGAGCTGTACTTCCTGTTTTTCACGTAACCTGGAGAACTGCTACGGACTTAGAAGAATTTAAAGCTTCCCATGCCATGGGGCACTGTGTGAAATAATTGCCATCATCAAAAACTCTTCCTCTGGGGCACCAGGATGGCTCAGTCAGTTAAGCGTCCGAGTCTTGATTTCAGCTCAGGTCATGATCTCACAATTCGTGAGTTCAAGCCTCGTGTCCAGCTCTGCACTGTGTGAAGCCTGCTTATGATTCTCTGTCACCCTGTCTCTGCCTCTCCCCCACCCTCTCTTTCAAGATAAATAAATAAACATTAAAAATAAAACTCTTCCTCAATTATTTTTTACCGAGAAATGCTAAATTTTTACATATCTTACAATGTACCCTGTCATTAGTGGCCTTCAGACTAATTATATGGCAGAGCGATGTTGAGCCAGCTGCAACCACGAGCAAATGTCACACAGTCCTTAACCTCTGCAGGTTATAATCTTGTGGAAATTTATCTTTTCATTCTTATCTTTGAGCCATGTGAACATTCACTTTAGTCTGATGACATAGTCCCCCTCATCCAAAGCTTCAACTTGGGGGCTTTCAGTGATCTACAGTCCACCGTGGCCCCGAAGCAGCTGCTCTTCCTTCTGACAGACATCAGAAGGGCAGTAGCAGCCTACACTTCATCACAGCGCCTATGCCCTTCACCTCATTTGTCCCATCATGCAGGCATTTTATCATCTTAGAGCATCACAAGAAGAAAGGTGAATATCGCATGGCAAGATATTTTGAGAGAAAGACCATAGTCTCCAACTTTTATTATAGTATATTGTTGTAATTGTCCTCTTTTATTATTAGTTATTGTTGTTAATCTCGTACTGTGCTTAATTTATAAATCAAACTTTATCATAGGAAAAAAAAACAGTGTATATACGGTTCAATACCATCTGCAGTTTCAGGTATCCACTGAGGGTCTTAGAATGTACTCTCCTGTGCATAAGGGTAGCTACTATAATTTAATCATGTCCCAGAACATGCTGCCACCTCTAGGTGCCTTCCTAACCAAACATTCTTCCTTTGCAGCTACATTGATTTCACTGTCCCATAAACTCTTTTTTATCCTTAGGTCCTTATCGTGATCTCTTCCTGCTTGGTACATGACAACATGGTCTTCACCACATTATTTGTGACTTAGTTTCTTAGTCTAGTGTAGGCTGTGAATTGACCTTTGTTAATGTTTTTCTTGTGCTGACTTTGTGCTAAGCCCTTTCCATTAAAAAAGGTCCAAAAGATTACTATCCCTATTTTAGAGATGAGAAAACCAAAGCTTTGTAACTTTTTGTAACTTGCCATGTGTCAAATTGGAACAGTGTGGCTAAGTGCCCAGCTATAAATCTGGGGTTCTATTACTGTGGAGAAAGAGCAGAACAAGTATGGGGGACATTTAGCAGTCTCTGTAATAGGAGAGAAATGTAAAGTGGTCATGTAATAAAAGGGCAATTGTGATAAGTTTTAAGAAGGAAAAAGGGTTTGTATAAATAGTTCATGCCAGGGTTTTGTGGTGGGAAGTCATATAGAAAGGACTAGTAGACCTTGGGGGTGCCTGGGTGGCTCAGTCGGTTGAGCGTCCTACTTCGGCTCAGGTCATGATCTCACAGTTCATGGGTTCGAGCCCTGTGTTGGGCTCTGTGCTGACAGTTCAGAGCCTGGAGCCTGCTTCAGATTCTGTGTCTCCCTCTCTCTCAGCCCCTCCCCTGCTCACATTCTGTCTGTCTGTCTGTCTCTCTCTCTCTCAAAAATAAATAAACATTAAAAAAAAAAAAGAAGTAGACCTTGAAGGTAGGTGCATTAGTATTCTATTGCTACGTAACAAGTTACCTCACAACACTCATGTTCATCTCACAATTATAAAGGTCAGATGTTTGTCCTTCATGGTGTGGCTGGGTTCAGTGTTCATTATCATATTCTGAAATCAAGGTATCCAATGGACTCAGTTCTCATCTGGGGGCTCTGTGGGAAAATCTGTTTCCGAGATCATTCTTCTCCTCCTCCTCCTCCTCCTCCTCCTTCTCCAGAGAGAGAAAGAACATGAGCACGTTAACAGGGCAGGGGCAGAGAGAGAGAGAGAGAGAGAAAGAGAGAGAGAGAGAATCTTAATCTTAAGCAAGCTCCACACTGGGTGTGGAGGAGGGGCTCAATCCCATGAGCCTGGGATCACACCCTGAGCTGAAGTCAACACTTGGATGCTCAACCAGCTGAGCCACCCAGGCACTCCCCCAAGATCATTCTACCTGTCAGAATTTAGTTCCTTGTAGCTGTGGGAATGAGGTCTATATTTCCCTGTTGTCAGCCAGGGTCTACTTGCAGTTCCTAGATGCAGCCTGCATTCCTTGACATGTGACCTCCTGCATCTTTAATCTATCCACAGCTTGTTAAATCCTTCCTGTGGTTCTAATCTTTAACTTCCTCATGACCAGCTGAAGAAAACTCTTTGCTTTAAAGGGGCTAATATGGGCACCTGGGAGGATCAGTTGGTTAAGCGTCCAACTCTTTTTTTTTTAAATGTTTATTTATTTTCGAGACAGAGAGAGACAGAACATGAATGGGGGAGGAGCAGAGAGAAAGAGGGAGACACAGAATCCGAAGCAGGCTCCAGGCTCTGAGTTGTCAGCACAGAGCCCGACGCGGGGCTCGAACTCATGGACCGAGAGATCATGACCTGAGCTGAAGTCAGATGCTTAACTGACTGAGCCACCCAGGTGCCCCAAGCGTCCAACTCTTGATTTCAGCTCAGGTCATGATCATGGTTCGTGGGATCAAGCCCCAAATCAGGCTCTGCACTGACAGAGCAGAACCTGCTTGGCATTCTCTCTCTTTCCCTCTCTCTCTGCCCCTCCCCTTCTCGTGTTCTCTCTCTCTCTCTCAAAATAAATAAATAAACTTAGAAAAAAAGGACTGATGTGATTAGGCCAGACTTGCCTGGATAATCTCCTTATTTTAAGGTCAACTGTGCTATATAACATCACCATGTAGATAAAATCCATTACATTTGCAGTTCTGAGGATTATACCAGGGATAGGAAATCTAGGCAGACATCTTAGAATTTTACCTACCACAGTAGATAAGACTTAGACAACCAGAGAGAGGTTTTAGTTGGAAAAGAAATATAGGCAAAAGCTGAAAAGAAAAATTCCACCAGCAATTTTGTGACTGTTATGACTGCTCCAATCATAGTAACAGCTCCCTTTTCCTGAGGGTCTCCTAGGTGCTTTACACAAATTCATTTAACAATCCTTACATCAGCTCTGTAAGGGTGGTATCATTCTACTTTTACAAAGACAGAAATTCAGGGAGAGAGAAGAAAAGCTACTTGTCAGAGTTCTATCCCAATCAAATTGTGAAGCTGGGATTATGGCTTGAACTCTAGATGACTCCAGCTTTGTGCTCTTTGCACTATTTAACCCACCTTTCTGTGGGTCTGGATGAGGAAGGGGAAGGCAAGGAGGTTGGTCTGAACACAGACTGTGGAGGACGTTGACGTTAACATAGGTTAAAAGTTGCCATGGAAGATTTTGGATGGTGTGCATGAGTGTGGGGGAGGAGGTGGACAGACGTGGACACGGATGTGGATGGAGGGGAGCATGTGGCTTGGACATCCCATGTGGTATTTTAGGGAGGTTAAATATGGTTAGTCTGGAGTAGCCTGGAGTATAAAATTGGAGGCAGGGATGATATAGTTAGAAGTCTATTGCATGATTAAGTCTCTGAGTCTTGCTGCTGATTTGCAGGAAATACATGGGCCAGAAGAAAGTGTTAAACTACACTTAAGTATATAATTATTAAAGTGGGGGCAGAGTAAGGATTACAGAAAAAAGATCATATGTAATTCCATTGCCCATATATTACTATTACTATGTGAGATAATAAGCAGAGAAAACAGCTTTGGTAGCTGTGGTAGACTAGACAAAAATGTTATTAGTTTTGTAGAGAGGATCCATCAGGCAAGGGAGTTCCTGCGAGCTGTTTAGTAATTAAGAGTTAGTCATGGTCAGACTAACATGGTTACTATCTGTGTAACTAGGGTCAGGTTCACAGGCCGGGGTGGTTGCACAGGGCCCTGCACTCATAAGAGCTTCACATTTGAGGTGTAATGCTCGTGGGTTATTGTCTTAATTTTTATAGTTTTATCTTTGAGGGGCCTCTGGGTGGCTCAGTCAGTTAAGAGTCTGACTTCGGCTCAGGTCATGATCTCATGGTTCATGAATTCAAGCCCCATATTGGTTGTCAGCGCAGAGCCTGCTTCTGATCCTCTTTCCTCTTCTTTTTCTGCCCCTCCCCCACTTGTTCTCTCTTTCTTTCTCTCTCTTTCTCAAAAAAAATAAAAAATAAAAAAAAAAACCCAACTTTATCTTTGAGTTTGTGTTTTAGAAGTCCAATGAGACAATGGAGCACACATCGGGGGTTTGGAATCTTTTGCATGGTCCTGTCTCTCACCACCTCCTGTGGATGGGTTTTAGGCAGCCTGCTCCCCCAGCCTCTTGGTCCCCTGCCCCCACTGACCTTTTCTTCCCCACTCCTGTCCAGTGACCACAGCTGGTTTCTGTTCTGCCTTAGGCAGGATTCCATGTGGGCCCCCCATAGCATCTAGGGGTGAGGGATTATGGTGGCCATTCCCAACTCAAGCTATCAGGGCCACAGCATGTTTGAGAGCTGTTAGGTGGCCATGGGTCTCTTTCCCTCCCTTGATCCAGTTACTTAGTGAGTCTCAGTGTTGAGGTAAAGATGTCTTTTGAGGTCACCCATCTGCTGAGGGTTGTGGAGGAAGGCCTATTGGAAGGGAAGATGCCTGGCTTGGTTTCCTTACCTTTAGCCGGTCCTAGGTGAAACTTTAGATGAACGACAGAGCTTCAGTTTCCTTATCTGTAAAATGGGGGAGAATAAAGTAGTATAAACTGCATATACCTCAGTTTGAATAAGTGTTTACACAGTGCCTAGAACTTATAAAGTATAAATAAATGTTAGCTTAAAATAGATATAGAATTCTGTTACCTATAAGGATATGGAAGTAGTAGCCAAACAGTGACGATATTATGAGAAGAAAAAAATGCAGGATTTGGCAACATGCAGAGTAGAAATAGGGGATATATATTACCAGACAAAAATAGCTTCAAAAATTGCACAGGAAAACACACATAGTTTAGCCTCTTGGAAAATGTGGGACCTTGAGAAATAATTTCATTTGACTTGAGGAATGTCAGCTTGGTGGTATTAGTGAAAGTGTTACCTTGGAATGGGAAAGTTTGGGTGAAAGAGAATCAGAGACATATTCACAAGATGTCTTTAATATAAAGTGTGCTGTGAGAGGAATAGGTAATTTGGTTGTATCAAAATGTAAAACTTTTGATAAAACTTTTTCATTTTTACTTCCTTTCTAGGTTTCTGTCCTAGATATTTACACACGTGCACAACACAATGCTGGTCATGCAGAATTGTTTTTTGATACTGACAAACAGAATTTAATCTAAATGTCCACTAGTAGGAAATTGGTTATATAAATTGTTTGATTTAATGCAATGGAATACCATGCAGCCATTAAAAAAGAATGAAGTTAGACCTATATGTATCAATGATGAAAGATAACCAGGGGATTTTAATTAGGGGGAAAAATATCAAATTCCAGGAAAATGTTTAATCCCACTTACTTAGAAAAATATACATGTACAAGAAAATGAATACCCAAAAGTCTAGAAGGCTACACATTAAACTATTAACAGTGAAAATCTCTGAGGAAGGGAGTGGGTGGAGTGTGTGTGTGAATGAATGGGACACTCATGTTACATGTGCATTCCTGTTATATGAATGTTTTACCAAAAATATTTCCACGTATTACTGAGAGGAAATGGAAAGAGTATTTTGAGGGAATTGTGCGAAGGGAAAAGTTGAGGAGGGGGCGGGGAGACCCTGATCTCTTGAGACTCCAGAGCCGCGGGAGGTGAGGAGACCCCGCCCCGCTGAGGTGATTCTGCAGAGGGGCGGAGCTCTGCAGAGCCCTGGCGGGAGGTGGCTCCTGGGGGCGGGGCTGCTGATTCCAGCCGCACGCTCCGCTCCCACCATGCCCTTATAAGGAGCGCCCCGCGTTAGGGCTCCGGAATCCGGTCGCAATCCCTGCGGCGCAGCCCCAATCCCAGGCCCCTCCCTTGGGAATGGGGGCGGGGCGGGTTCTTGGCGGCGCGGTAGCGAGGGCGGAGCATCTTGAAGTGGGACCAATAGGAGTGGCGGACCCGGTCTGAATGGTGCTGCCATTGGGCGCGGCTACATGAGAGGGCGGGGCGCCCGCGGGGCTGGTTACGCCGAGGGAAGCCCCGACTCCGTAGTTGCTGCTCGCAGTCGGTCTCTTTGCCGGTTCCCGGCCCAGCCGTTCCCAATTCTCTGTAGCCAGCGGTTCGCCGCCTCCTGCTTGCCGCCGCGATGCCGGTGTTTCATACGCGCACGATCGAGAGCATTTTGGAGCCGGTGGCGCAGCAAATCTCCCACCTGGTGATCATGCACGAGGAAGGCGAGGTGGACGGCAAAGCCATCCCTGACCTCACCGCGCCGGTGGCCGCTGTGCAGGCGGCAGTCAGCAACCTTGTCCGGGTGAGCGCGCTAGGCCTGGAGTGGGGAGCGGGGTGAGGAGACATTCCAATGGCTCCCCTTTGCCGGCTTGCTGCCTGTGGCTTTGCGCGTGGGTTCTGCAGCCAGATGGCCGTGGGTTCTAATCCCAATCCCCCCACTCTGTGACCTTGAGCGAGCCCCTATGCTTCTCTGGGCCTCAGTTTCTTCATCCATAAAATGGGGGCAATCATAATAATGCCTGCCTTGCGGGTTTGTTGTGAAGATTCAGCGAGGTGGTATTTGTAAAGTGCCTAGCGCAGCTTGTGACCCACAGTAGGCGCTCAGTAAAGGATAGTTGTTAGGGTGTCTGATGGCCCCTTTCACTCAGCAGGCTGTCGCCCCTCGCGTTGACAGTCTTGCTCTCAGTTCCTTCTTAGGCCTCCCCAGTCTGGCCTATGTGCGGGCGCGCTCCCCTGCCTTTCCTTCGAGGGATTCTTATTTGAGCGGCCTTGTTCACCTTTCTAATACTTTTGCCCCTCACCCGGAGACCTCCCTTACCTACCACTCTTCCCCCTCGCGCTCCCCGAGTCGGGCTCTTTTGTCTACTTGCCTTACTTGCCACTCGTCTCTCGGTCTCCTCCTTCCTTCCTAGGCATTTCTACTTCTGCTCACACCTCTGGCACTCTCAAACACCGGGTAATTTCTTTATATTTCTTTATGCAATAATTCATGACCCCGAGTCCCTTTTCCACTTTTGCTTCACCCTGCGGCCTTTCATTTTATTCCCTCCCGTGGAGATTTCCACCTGGCTTTACCTGCTGTCAAACGGCTTCCTCCTTCTGGGGCCTTTCTAGACTTGGGGGCCCTCCTCCTCCGCCCCTCCTCCGGGCAGGAAGCAAGATGGAGTGTTGGGAGAGGCCTGTGGAATCTGGGATCTGCGGCCCCTGCCGGAGAGAGGCCCCTGCCGGAGAGGGGAACGGGGTGTCTCCTCCCCAACCCACAACTTTGCTGGGTGGCTGAGTGGCCCTGCAGACCTCTGTAGCCCACAGCTGTGACTAATAACAGAGGTGGTTCTTAGGGGAGGCGGAGCTCACTTCTGAAATGGGAAAAGAGGTGCTGTGACCAGCCTCCTAACACTTCCCTGACTAATATCACACTTCTTTCCCACCCTGGGTGGGTGACTCACTCAGACCCCTGCTGCCTCTAAGGGACAACTTTGGAAAAAGTTCATACTGTTCCCCCACTGAGCTGTGTAAATAGTGTATGTCAGGGTAGTTGGCAGCTTGGGAGGCGAGTGTGGGTCTGGGTGGGGCTTGGTTTACTTGTCTGATTAGAGCACTGTAATGCACTAGTGGCACTTTAGCCGCTGAAAGTCTACCTCAGTCTTTAGGGGTCCTTCTCAGCCAGTTCAAGAGACTGATAATTAGGAAGGGGGGGGGACCCCACCGACTAAATTCCTCAATTTCGTTCTGTATAGATTTAGTAAGAATCTATTCAGTAAGAATGCAGTATTCATTCAGAATATCTAGTTCTATATTGTTCTTGTTCTTTTTGTAACTAATTTTAATCTAAGACTCCAGAGTACATTCTTAAGTAGTGTTGTCTAACATGGCTGCATTCCAGACCTCCATTTTTCAACAAATAGGAAACAATGTAAAGAGACAGCGTAATAGTGTCCCCCCATGGAATACTTCAGGAAATGAAATCTTAAAACCACATGTTGCACTTGGAACAGAGCTAGTTTAGTCTAGGGGTTGATATCTGGTTAGGCTATTTAGAGAAAAGTTATTTATGAGCTTCATTGCATGAATTAATAAGAAGTGAATGCTGCCTAGGGAGCATTGTAATAAATCAGTGGTTCTCAGGTTGGGGTGTGCATCAGAATCACTAGAGGGGTTTTTAGGAATAAAGTTGTCCAGCTCCCATCTCAGACTTGACTGAGGAGCCTTTCATGGGGTAGTCTCAAGGCCTTTGTATTTTTCAGAAGCTTCATAGTTGGTTGTGATACACCCTTAGTTAGGAAACACTGCAAAGGTATCATGAGACAAATACAAAAGAAATAAGGCCAGTCATGAGCTGAAAAAAAAAAAAAAAAACATATAGTTGCATCCCAACACATACAAAGAAAGGGACTTGAGGTTGGTGGTACATCTGAATTAGCAAAGAGAAAGTTGGGAGGATTGTGCTGATAGTTAAAATGAACAAAGGTACTGGTAAGTCATTTCCAGGTTACAACAAGTATATTGTCTGGACTAGCTCAGGAAGTAAGTTGGAGAGAAATTAGAGACGAAGTCAGTGTATGACATATGGCAGTTAAACAGAAGGCCTTATCCAGTCATCTTATCCAAGATGAAAAAAGACAGTGGGAGGGAGGAGTGGATGAGAATAGTTTTTGAGGGAGACTGTATAGGTTGTGTTCTCTGGAGGCCAGGGGACCTACCCATTGCGTGGAATTCTCAGTGCCAACTGTGGCCCTTATATATATGCTACTGAGTGTTGTGATGAATTGTGTACATGTGTCAAGTTCTCAACTAGGTTGTGTCTGGAGAATAGGCCTCACAGGATGGCCCAATAAGTATTGCTGAAGGAAAGAAGGAACTGTAGGAGAGGAGATAAATTAGGAGAACTTTTAAGTTGGCTGGTCATGAAAAAATTGAGGACCTGGACTTTGAGTGTGGCAGCGAAAATGGAGAAGGAGTTAACTAGAAATATAGTAGAGGAAGAGTTAGTGGAACTTGATACTGGGCCCTCAGGTTTTGCTAGGAAAAAACGTTGTGTTACTATAAAATAATGAAACTGATTTTTGAACAAATATTGTGGAATCTATATAATTCAGGCTTCTTTCATTTACCTTGGGAAGTTATATCTTTATTCCAGTGCTTCTGTTTGAGAATTTCTCTCAGATTATTTACATATATGTGTCAAATTAGTCCAGAAAATTTTATCTGCGGTGGGCATTCCTTAGCCCTACTATTTTATGTGTCGTTCTTGAGTCCAAGTGCCTTTTGGACATTTCCACAATGAAAGTTTACCAGATGAAGATGAACTTCTTGATTGTTAAGCATAGTCACTCACTTATCAAACAGGTGTTTATTGAGACTCCCTTTTAATGTCAAAACAGTAAGTATGATTCTGGGCAGAATAAGTAGAATACTAGATTGAAAGTCCCAAGTGACACTAAGGAAGTGAAGTACTGTGAAAGTTCAGAGGAAGGTGAGGTTACTTTCGGTGGGAGAATCGGGAAGGCTTCAAGGAGGATGTAGCATTTGAGACAGCTGGAATTTGAACATTTAAACATGTGGTAAGAAAGCATCCTAAGTGGAAAGAATGACCCAAATAGAGGCATAGAATTATTGAGAATCTGAGGACCAAGTTTAGACTTAGGGCATCATTAAGGTGACTACTTTTGGAGGGGTAAGACTCATTTGGAGTTGTAATTTCAAGTATATTTGTTAAACAGAAGTAGTCTGGTCACTTTTTATACATATCTTATTGCAACTGAGTTATCATTTTTACTCCACACTTAGGGAGGGGTAAGATGGGAGTATTTATTTGCATGTCCTTTTTTTCAGGATCCTGAGGAGGACCATGTTTTAAAAACAGTTTTGTTGAGATGTAATTCACATACCATACAATTCCCCCATTTAAAGTGTACAATTAGGTGTTTTTTAATATATTGACAGAGTTGTGTAACCATCACTGCAATCTAATTTTAGAAAGTTTCTATCCCGTCAAAAAGAAACCTCGTACCCATCAGCAGTCACTCATTCTCTCGATCCCCCACTTTCTCAGGCCTAGACAACCACCAGTCTACTTTCTGTCTCTGTGGATTTGCCTATTTGGACATTTTGTGTTAACGGAATCATAAAATATATGGTCTTTTGTCTCTGACTTCTTTGACTTTGCATAATGTTTTCAAGGTTCATCCACAGTGTAGCATAGTAAGTATCAGAACTTCATTCCTTTTTGCTGCTGAATAATATTCCATTGTATAGAATAAGGCCATTTTAAACATAGAGAGTGATTCTAATGTAATAAAAAACAAAACAAGGAAGAGGTGCTGAGACAAAGAAGGGTGGGAAACGAAAAACAGGAGGGGTAAGAATTTCCAAGGGTGGGATTCAATGAGCAGTGTGAAACAGTCAGAAGTCTTAGACTGCCTGTTTTGTAGCATGGCATATAAATTTTTCTTTTTTTCCGACTGAAGTGGCCCATAGAAATCTGTCAGTCTTTGTGATCATATGGTCATGGTAGTTTTATTAATGGGACTTCAGACACTTTGCCTTCTCCATTGCATCTGAGGGCATGTGTTGTAACTCCTCCTTGGGCTCATGAAATATTTATTTTGGGAGTTTTTGTGGCCTTGACTTTTATGAGCCTCACCCATATATTATATCCTGTTGAGACCAGCTATGGTACAAATAGCAGGATTGTCTTTACTTTAAACTGATACATGGGAAAGGCCGTTCTGCTCTTAAAAAAAGATCAGCAATTAATTTTGTCATTTGTAAATTATCATTAACATCCGAAATTATTTTTGCTCTAATATTTTTTTTGGTTGATGTTAGATTTATTTCAGTTAAGATAAATAACGGGGGTGCCTAGCTGGCTCAGTTGGAAGAACATGCAACTCTTGATCTCAAGGTTGTGAGTTTGAGCCCCACATTAGGTGTAGAGATTACTTGAAAAAAACAAAATCTTAAAAAACAACAACAACAATGGTGATAGGCCTGTGGGTGATTTTTTTCCTCTTCATATTTTCCTGTATTTTCCAATTTTTAAAATGAGCATATAATTCCTATATTAAGGAAAAAATAAAGGGAATAATAACATTTGTGTAATCCTTCATAGTTAATAAAATACTTCCTTTTTTTTTTTAATGTTTATTTTTGAGAGAGAGTGAGTGGGGGAGTGGCAGAGAGAGGGGGAGACAGAGGCTCTGAAGTGGGCTCTGCGCTGACAACAGAGAGCCTGATGTGGGGCTCGAACTTACAAACTGCAAGATCATGACCTGAGCTGAAGTTGGACGCTTAACCGACTGAGCCACTCAGGTGCCCCAATAAAATACTTTCATATGCGGTATCATAGTAATCCATTAAGGTAGGTATTGCGATGGTCCTGGTTTTATAGATGAGGATACTATATAGATCAGAGAAATTAAGTAACCTGCCCACAGTGGCACAGCTAGTTAGTGGTATAGCTTGAACCCAAACTCTGTTTTTCTTCCTCTGTATCCTTTGCTTTCTCTACTCCACTATTCTGTGTCCACTTAGAGCAAAGTTGTTAAATATCAGTGGAAGTTTTCCACCTAGAGTCTGAAACAACGAGATTGCTGTTAGTCATAGAGTTTCCGTTTGTCCTGGGCCTGGCAAGGTTATCTGTTTAAAACCTTTTTTTGGCATGGCCTGCATGACGGGCCTATGTGAAAAGAATGATGTGAAGGTATGGTTCTGTTTCACAGTAACATTTGATTTTGCAGCATTTCTTTAAAAAAAAAAAAAGAGTAGATATAGATCAGCACAGAAGTATTTATGCCTGCAAAACAGATAAAGGCTTTTTATAGTATATATGCCTGCTCAGATTGAAAGCCTATTACAACTAATAGTATTTAAAGTAGTTTTGTAGGATTTCTGTATTTAAATAGTATTTGAAGTAGTTTGTGGACTCTTTGGGGAATCATGAACTTTCATTTGAAAAATGAAGGGGCGTCTGGGTGACCTAGTCAGTTAAGCGACTGACTCTTGATTTTGGCTCAGATCATGATGTCACAGTTCATGAGTCTGCACTGGGCATGGAGCCTGCTTAAGATTCTCTTTCCCTCTATTGCTCATACTTTCTCTCTCTCTTTCTGGAAAAAAAAAAAAAAAAGAAAAGAAAAATGAAAAACTATGGATCAAAAGAGATAAATGGATGGGACAGGTCGTGAACTTTGTTCCAATAATACTTAACATTTACTCATGTGATTGAGAGAACTGGAGAGTTTTGAAGATTATAATGTTTCTACAACTATGGTTTTAATTTTAATAGGGCCCCAATTTAAATATTTGTGTATCTACGTAGTAGAAAGTTGGGCCTTTTTTTTTTTTTTTTTAAGTTTATTTGTTTATTTTGAGGGAAAGAGAGAACATGAGCAGGGGAGGGGCAGAGAGAGAGAGAGAGAGAGAGAGAGAGAGAGAGAGAGAGAGAGAGAATCCCAAGCAGGTTCCACTGTCAGCGCAGAGACCCTTGCAGGCTCCATCTCACAAACCACGAGATTATGACCTGAGGCAAAATCAAGAGTCTGCCGCTTAACCGATTGAGCCACCCAGGTGCCCTGAAAGTTGGGTTTTTCTAAAGCTTTTGTATAAATAGCACTAGTATAACTCTAAGTGGACAGAATAAAGGTTAGAGTAAAAGTCCTATGGTATTAACCACAGTGTCTTAAGTTGGCTTCTCTTACAGACCAGGAATAAGGGCAGCATTAAGGCAACTACTTTAATGGGGATGGGACTTATTTGGATTTTAATATTTCTTGTATATTTGTTAAAAAAGTGGTTTCATCATTTTATATACTTATTTAATTATTAGCCACTTATACACATATAAAATGCTTATGCTTCATATGTATCAAAACTGAGAAGGTCATTTTTATTCCTGGTCTTCTCCTCCAGTTCAGCATGGCATGTGTATACTCTCCTGTGACATTCATCATACTTAGTCAATGTTTGTTTTCTCCACTAGATGATAGGTTCTCCAATGATAGGGACCATGTCTGTTGTGTTCATTACTTTATTTCTAGTGTCAAGCTGTGACCATAGGTGTGCAATATAATTTTCTTTTAACTAAGTGAACATGTACATAGCATTTCTTTCTTATGTGAAAAATATTGTAATAAAAATTTTGTGCAATGTATATTTTTCATCCCCAGCTTTGAAGCATCTGATGTAGCCAAATTTGAACAGTTGCAGTGAATTTATAGTGGGCTTTGTCTGAAACAAGTAGAATATGTATAAGAGGAAGGAACGAATGGCTAGCTGCCCATTGGTTGAGATAACAAAAGTGTTCAGGCTATTTTGGGTTGTGGTTCTCTGTTTCAGAGTCATTTCAAGTACGCAGGCCACTTATTAAATTCATAATGTGAGAACATGTTCCTAACTGAAAATGGCATTGGGATCTTACATTCTTTTTAAACTGCAATGTCTTTTTAAAATTTAACAATTTAGACCAGGTATTGATATATTATTTGGAGGCCTGCAGGTTACAGCATAGTATCATACTATGAGTCATGAATTCCTCTGTCTTTTCTCTCTACTTCAAACCAATTTGTGTTTCCCTGGATATAAATACAAATTAAACTATATATAGATGCACCAGTTCTTATTTTTCACCGTTAAAAAACAAACAAACAAACAATACCTCAACACCTTTAATTCACTTTCCTGTTTAAGAATTTGCAAGGAGGGGCGCCTGGGTGGCGCAGTCGGTTAAGCATCCGACTTCAGCCAGGTCACGATCTCGCGGTCCGTGAGTTCGAGCCCCGCCTCGGGCTCTGGGCTGATGGCTCAGAGCCTGGAGCCTGTTTCCGATTCTGTGTCTCCCTCTCTCTCTGCCCCTCCCCCGTTCATGCTCTGTCTCTCTCTGTCCCAAAAATAAATAAACGTTGAAAAAAAAAATTAAAAAAAAAAAAGAAAAGAAAAAAAAAAGAATTTGCAAGGAAAGGGGTGCCTGGGTGGCTCAGTCGGTTAAGCGTCCACCTTTGGCTCAGGTCATGATCTCACAGTTCATGGGTTCCAGCCTTGCATTGGGCTCTGTGCTGACAGCTTAGAGCCTGGAGCCTACTTCAAATTCTGTGTCTTCCTCTCTCTGCCCATTTCCCGCTCATGATCTATCTCTCAAAAATAAATAAATGTTAAAAAAAAATTTGCAAAGAAAAGTGAGGAGACCCAGTCTGTTACAATATCCCAAGACTTTGTCGTGTGCCATTGAAGAGCCATGATGTCCTTTACTGCTTGTTTCAGTAAGTGTGGAATGAGATGACTTTAAAATAATGGGCTAGAGGGGCACCTGGGTGGCGCAGTCGGTTAAGCGTCCGACTTCAGCCAGGTCACGATCTCGCGGTCCGTGAGTTCGAGCCCCGCGTCAGGCTCTGGGCTGATGGCTCAGAGCCTGGAGCCTGTTTCCGATTCTGTGTCTTCCTCTCTCTCTGCCCCTCCCCCGTTCATGCTCTGTCTCTCTCTGTCCCAAAAATAAATAAACGTTGAAAAAAAAAATAAAATAATGGGCTAGATCCTGAAAGAACTAATCTTGACATACTATTTAAAGATATGGGGGCTTTAGTCTGATTAAATCTATTTAGGTATGAGCAATATGTGCAGACAAAGAGATAGGTAGGGTATGAGAGAGTAATGGATAAAAGGGAACTTGTATAATTAGACATAGGAAATTGGGGATTTGTTGCTTTCTTTCCAGTCGCTTGGTAGATTTTGTGTCCTTGTATATTGGGTCATCAGTCTGATGATTGATTTGTGGTTTTTCTTATCCCTCCCACCTGCCCCGCCCCCTCCCTTAGGGTATTTCCTTTAGATTGTTGGTTTCTGGAGGGCAAGAATGGGGCTATATTCTTGGTATTTCTGGTGCTGTTCTTATCCTAGTCCCTTGCTCATGGTATTCCTTCCACAAGTGTGTTGTGCTTTGATAGTTGCTATCCCAGCTAGTCATTCTAATGAGGATAGCTCACTATCTTTTGCCTCCCTTGGAAGGCATGGTGATTCTCTTTTCTTGCCTTCAAATGTTGCTATATACAAATGGCTATGTAATCAAAGAGAAAAACAAAGAATCATAAATGATATTGTATTCTGTTGTTACTTATTTGGACTTTTAGATTTCAAAAAATTTTGTTACTTCTAGAAGTCAGCTTATTGGATTGGTATGAGTGTGGGATTTTTATGTGTATAGAGGATGAGAGGTAGTGAATCTTAGAACTAAAAATGTTTTACAAATATTGTCAAGTTGCAGAAAATAGAATCTTTGGCCCCTAGAGAATTTCCCACCGATAAGATTTCCAGTCAAATGACTTTTAAGAGGAAAGTGGCTGAATTTCATTGCAGCTGGCCACAATCCAAGTAAAAGTCATTCCTTCTTTTGAAATAAGTTTACCTTATTCCCACAAGTAAGCTTTCTGTGAAGAAAGAGAAATAGCACATTTGTTCTTAGAGTTGAGAGGTGAGGGACCTCTATTACCTAGCTCCCTATATTTTAAGCCTTCTTTCTTTGTTCAATGCATCTCTGAAGAATTGGTTTTATCTGTAAGGTAGACAACCTGTTTTTATTCACACAGTTAAAGTGGATAAGGATATATGAATGGCGGCATAATTCTTACACAGGAAAAAATCAAGACTACTAACACTTAAATATCTTATCTTTGCTCTTCTCCCCAAAGAGCAAAATTATTTATCAGACCCTTGCTATGTACCTTGCTAGGTGTCCTGAGTGATAGTAGGATATGTAAGATATGGTCTCTGGCTTCAAGTTGTTAAAATACAGATGAAATTTATAATCTTAGAAAATATTTGTCTTATCCATGTCCTCTCCACCAGTGAAATTGTTTGCAAAATTTAAGTTACCCATTTTAAGGGGTTGTGCACTAGTACTGTAAATGCTTTATTTCTTGGAGCCACGGAGAAAATATGAGTGGACCAGCAGCAGAGTGAGCAGGTGGCGGGCCTCATAGTGAGGAAAAGACCTTTGAGCATTGGCCTCAGCTGTTGTCTTCTTGTGGTACTCCAGACACACGGGGTTTTCATTTCCTCCAAAGCACAGTGCTGTTCCTCTGCTTGAACTACTTTTCAGTGCTTCTTTATTTGGGCAATTTCCACCAATCCTCAACTTCCATATTAAATGTCAGTGTTTTAGGGACATCCTCCCTGACTTTATCTCCAGAACTAAGTTAGGTCTGTCTATCATATGATTTCTATACTTTTTTCCTTATTTTGCTTATCACAATTGTAAGTAATTATCTGTGTGATACTTAACATCTTTCTCCCCACTAGAGGCTTAAGGAGCAAATACTGGTTCTACTGTGTTTGCCCCAGAATTTTCAGCACCCGTCATAATGCTTGCACATAGTAGAGTCTTGAAGAATACTTGTGGAATGAACAAATGGGAAGACCATGTGCTGCTTCCCTACCAAAACTGTTTTATGTTTTTTTGGAAAAATCTATATCATGCTGTGGGTGAATCTTGGTGAGGTTTAGCTGCCAATTAGGAAAGTAGCTGTAAATTTTTGCTTAGCACAGGGCATTGCATGTAGTAGGACCATCTAATTCCTGTTTCCTGAATGAATCAATTACAGGCATAAAGTCCTGGGGTGAGGTGGGAATAATCCTGTCCAACATAGGAAGATGCAGAATTTGTTAAGTGTAAATAAAACTATAACATGGATTTGAAATTCTCTATTAGTTTTAATGCTTTGCAAATAAACAGAATAGACAAGTTTGGCAAAATGCATCCAGTATGAGTTAGCAAATACCAAAGTCAGACTTTAGATAAAGATACAAGGTAAATCAGGATACAAACTTGACAAGAATCTTGGAAAGCAGTAGGGTATAATGGTTAAGAGTAAAGACTCCAGAGCTAAACTCCTTGGTTCAAATCCCACTATTGATTGATACCTCTGAGGTATGTAAATTGGGGAAATTATTTAATCTCTATTTCTCATGGTCCTCCTCTGTAAAATAAAGCTAATCATAATACTACCTGACTCATGTGTTATTGTGAGGATTAATGAATTCGTAAAAATGTTTAGAACTATGCCTGTCATATAGTTAAGAGCTCAATGAGTGTTAGATATATTAAGATATTTTCCATAATTTTTAAGTCATATTTTAAAATGTTAGTCTAATGAAAAGGCAGTGTTGATTCTTTTTTTTTAATGTCTAAGCATAACTTCTAACTTTTGCTTAACAAGGCAAAGTGCCAGTGAAAGCTTTCAGTAGAATTCCATATGTTGTGGAATATACAGTTTTACCAACTGTGGGGAAAATATCACTCACAGTTTAGGTGCCTGAGCTTTGATTGCCATTTCCTCATGATTGAATCAAACATCTAAATTTTTGATTGATAACTCCTTTGGAGCAATAGTGAAGGGAAAAGTAAAGTACCCCCCCCTCTATATTTGTCCCCCCAATTTAGAATTAAGAAATGGAGCTTAGGATTTAGGATTTTATCCCAAGCATTCGTTGTCCCATTTTCTTAACAAGAAAAAAGATGAAGGGATAGTCAGGCCACTCACTAAAATAAGTAAGATAGGATCAGCCTTCCAGGTAGAGTTGAGAAGTATAATGCATTTGTAAAATAGAATTCATTTTATTCTGGAACAGCCAAATTAATGTAACAAATATATAATGACTACATACTATGGTAGGTACTGGGTGGGCTTAGTATCTCTTATCTGAAAGGAGGGCTAGAATCTCTTTCAGATATCCTATCAACATGGGGGTAATAGAGTCAAAGAATATGATGGCCACACTACTAGTTTAGAAGGTATACTGTTATTTCTAGTCTTATGGTGGTTTTCTGGAAATTTTTTAAACATGTGTATTTAATGTCAATGTCTTAAATTAGATAGCATTTTTACTATCTTCCCGAGTAATATAAAGATTGTAAAATACTTCTAGTTCCATGATCCCTTTACTTATGGTTGTGCAAAATTTTGTTTGTCTTATTTTTTCACCCCATAAGTTAGATAGTATTGTTGTCTTAGACTGTTGCTTTTTTCCCCACTTACCCACATTTACTATTTTTTTGAGATGTAAGAGAAGTGATGAACAAACAGACCTTCCTTCTAGGTATATTTCTCTACTTCCTGAAGTACACCCTACACTAGTATCTTTTTTTTTTTAATGTTTATTTTTATTTTTGACAGAGAAAGAGAGAGAAAAAACACACACGCGGGGAAGAGGCAGAGAGCGAGAGGGAGAGCCACAATCTGAAGCAGGCTCCAGACTCTGAGCTGTCAGCACAGAGCCCAACGTAGGGCTCAGACTCACAAACTGTGAAATCATGACTTGAGCTGAAGTCAGACGCTCAACCAGCTGAGCTACCCAGGGGCCCCTATGCTAGTATTATCTTTAATGGGGTCTTTGGGCTGTATACATTCTAAGTTTTTATTTGGCTGAAAATGTCTTTCTTTTGTCTTCTTTTTTGAAAGATAATTTCATTAGGTATGCTAATCAGGGCTGATAGTAATTTTTTTCCAGCACTTTGAAAATATTATTCCAGTGTTTCTGTATTCACATCAGCCAATTGTTGTTTTGCTGCAGGTTACAACTTTTCTCCCAGGGGTTTTTAAGACCTTATTTATCTTTCTTGAGATTTTTTTTGGGCTCCCTGATTTTTGAGGATTGATTTCTTTTATCAATCCTAGATAATTCTTAGCCATTATCTTTTTGAATTTTTACCTCTTTCCTCATTTTATTCTCTCCCTTGGGAACTCTAATTAGAAAAATGTTGTACTTTATCACTCTATCCTTCATATTTCTTAGTAGTTTGTGTTTTACCTTTAGTAATTTCTTCAGTTCTTCCAGTTTGCTAATTCTCATGCAGCTGTGCCTGTCATTTCGTTCATCTACTGAGTTTTTAATTTAAATGACAGTATTTTTTACTGCTAGAATTCTGTTTGTATCTTTTTCAAAATCTGCCTGTCAGTTTTAATAGTCTCTTGTTCTTTCATCAGACCTTTTAAAAAAGATTATATTCTCTCTCTCTCCCTTTCTTTTTTTTTTTTTTTTTTTTTTGGTTTGATAAAAAACATCTTGGAGTGTAGAAACTATAAGAGCTTAATACCAGGATGAGAATAGAAAGGTACTTTTGAAATCTGAAGGAATTCTAGGATAATATTACTGTCATGAGACTGTGGAAGTCTCTGATTCTTTTCTTTCTTTCTTTAAAAAAAATTTTTTTTTTTTTATTATTGCAGGAAGATACATGTAACATAAAAGCTACCATTGTAGAGGCCCCTGGGTGGCTCAGTTGAGCGTCTGACTCTTGATTTTGGTTCAGGTCATGATCCCAGGATTGTGGGATTGAGCCCTGTGAGGGGCTCTGTGCTGAGTGTGGAGCCTACTTGGGATTCTCTCTCTCTCCCTTTGTCCTTCTTACCCCACTTGCACTCTCTGTCTTCAAAAAATAAAAAATAAAAAAAATAATAAAAAGGTGTCATTTTAACTATTTTTAAGTGTACAATTCTGTGACAGTAAGTACATTCACATTGTTGTGTTACCATGATCACCTTCTACCTCTAGAACCTTTTCATTGCCCCCAGCTGAAACTCTGTACCCATTACACACAACTTCCCATTTCTTATTCCACTGAGTTCCTGACAGCTATAATTCTACTTTCTGTCTCTTTGAGTTTGACTTCTCTAGGCAACTCATATAAAGTAGAATCATATGGTATTTTTCCTTTGGTGACTGGCTTATTTTACTTAACATAATGTCTTCAAGGTTCATCCATGTATCTTATGTCAGAATTTCCTTCCTTTTTAAGGCTAATAATAATACTCCATTGCATGTATGTACTGCATTTTGTTTATTCATCTATTGATAGCTACTTAGGTACCTTCCTTTTGGCTCGTGTGAATAGTGCTGCTGTGTCATCACTCTTTTTATTGCCTTCTGAGGTCTGGACTTTGCATCTGAGGGGTAGAAGCTTCTGATGGATTCAGGTAGGACTGTGAACCCAGCCATGTTTGCCAGGGAGCAAACATGTAATCAAATCAGGCCAAAGGCCCTTTTGCAGAATATGGCAGGAAGACAGGAGGGGAAGTTCATTCCATCCCAGGGAACCAGTATTTGAAGCACAAGCAAGTTTGTCAGCCAGAGAAAAATGGAAAAGCCTTCTGTGCAAATGCAAAGATACAAGAGTATAAAATGTAAATGTGCAGTTAGGGAGTGGGGGAGCTTTAGTAATGAGACTACCAAGGTAGATTGTGCTAGTTTGGGAAGGGACTTATATGCCATATTAACCAATCAAAAAAACCCAATCAAAAAATATTATATGCCATATTAACCAATCAAAAAATCCTTTAATTTTTGAATAAGTAAAAAATTCACCTGGTTTGAAATTTGAAAGGTTTGGGATTTAGTAAACAGTCTCTATCCCACCCTTGAACATCAGTCACAGTTTCAATAGGAAACCAATAGGGTTCCTCCTCATAGGAAACCAATGGACACAGGAAACCCAATGTCTTGGGTATGCTTCTAGAGATAGTTTATGCATATTCAGGCAATATGTGTTCGCCTTTTATATAAGTGGTGACCTATCATTACTGCCCTGTTCCTCGATTTTTTTCCCTTTGAGAACATTTCTTAATACATATTGAATCTTTTGACGGTTACATAGTAATCCATTGATGACTGTAACATAGTTTATGTAACTGGGCCCTTATGGAGGGACCTCAGGTTATTTGTGATCTTTTGCTATTTCAGACTGTGGCAATGAATGACACAGTTAAGTCATTTTATGCCTGTGCAAGTACATTTATAGGATAATTTCTAGAAGGGGACCATTCTAGGCACTGGATGTGAGGCAGTGGAAGGATTTTAAACTGAGATATAACATGGACAGTTTTGGGTTTGGGTAGGATAACCCTGGTAGTGGTGAGGAACATAGATTGGAGAGTGAGACACACATTGTTGGAGAGCCATCCATCCAAGAGACAGGGAAGGCTGCCTTCAAGCACTGGGGGAGTGCAGATAGAGAAAGACGGGGCAAATTCTAGAGAGTTCTTTATTACTTCATTTACATTTGGAGTCACAGTATTCTCAATTTCAGAAATGCACCAGTGAAACAAAGTGGTTTTAAAAATTACTAATTATTTTATTTATCCTTAGGGCAACACTATGTGGTTGTTACTCCTATTTTATAGATGAGGAAACTAAGACTCATAGAGCCCGGGGCTAATAAGTGGCAGGGCCAGAACTTCAGTATTTTAATTATGCAAATGAGCTCACTTTGAAATGCAGGACCAAAAACCTAAAAGGTGTCAACAATGGCTATATTGAAGTTGTATGTTAAATAAGTCATACCATACATACCTTTTTGATTTCATGTGTAAAAAAGAAAAATTAAATACAGTGGCTAGTAGCATGGATCTACCTATAGAGATCTTGGAAGGAAAGAGAAAAGAACAAGTTGAAGTGGGAGCTCTAAGGAAAGAGCTATACTTGGCCTTCAAGTCAGGTAGGCCTGTGGTTTTTAATCACTCCAGTAAGATGTTATGCAAAAACCAGTAGGGAGATATGTTTAGAATGATCCTGTTTTATATTATCCTATATGTGGAAGAGCATATACTAAAATGTGGTGGGATTGAGTGGTGGGATTTCAGGTTAAACTTTTTTTTTCTTACCATAATTCATGTTTTTCTCCTAAAAATGAAAATGAACCACTTTCGAAGTAAAAAAGATACATCCAGTATTTTCTCATATCTTTTTCTTGTTATTGTTTGTGCTGTTTTCAATGCTTGGAATCACCCTTCCAAGAGTTAAAATGGGCCCGATGTTGATCTCACTTTCTCCCTGAAGCTTTCTTTCCAGGCGGCTCAGTTGAAATTAATCTTTCTATAAGGCTTGTCTATGTTTCTTACAAGATACTGTCATGAATTAGAGCTACTTGAGTATACGTGTTTGTACTCTGTCCTCCGACCTCACCCACCTTACAAGTTTGAGTTCTGGAAGGCTTGTAGTGCTCTTGTAGAGTGGGATTGCTTGCACTTGGTAGATACCATAATGCTGAATCAGTTGTATTTGCAGCACTGCAGTTTTCTCTCTGTCAGAGGAAGAAGAAATAGAGATAAATTCCAAGTCATAGTCAGCAGAGTGATTTTAAAATTCTAAGCGCAATGATATTCTCTGTGTACACCAGATGAATACTCTTTCCTAATTTGCGAAGGCTGCTGAAAAGTCCCTGGAGAAAAAGGAGCCGTAAATAAATAAACATCATCTCTAAAACTGCCATATCTATTGCGTCTCTAACACCTAAACATGAATGCTACATTTTACCTAATATACCAGGAAACTATTATCTTTGAACTGGAAGCTCCAAATTGGCTGCTTGTTCTAGAGTTTCCAGAAACAGGCAAATTCCTCAGTCTCCTGTAGTCATATACTGATGGCACTGAGGAATGGGAATGCAGAATCCCCTTCTTCCCCCTTCTTGTCCAGAAATTGACCCCTTTTATTATGTTTGCCAGATAAACCTTTTCCTCTTCTTTTTTTTAAGTAGTGTTCTGTTGATCTTTCCTTCCATACCTTTTTTCTTCTCCTTCTTCAAAGCTACCAGTCTAGATTAGACTTTAATAATGTCCCTCCTTGGGGCGCCTGGGTGGCTCAGTCGGTTAAGTGTCCATCTTGGCTCTAGTCATGAACTCACCATTGGTGCGTTGAGCCCGCATCGGGCTCTATGCTGGCAGCTTGGAGCATGGAGCCTGCTTTGGATTCTGTGTCTCCCTCTCTGCCCCTTCCCTGCTCACGCTCTGGCTCTCAAAAATGAATAAACATTAAAAAAATTAAGAAAAAAAGAATAATGTCCCTCCTTGATAGTTACCTATTAGCCTCTCACTCCTATCCATTACTGCCAATTTACTTATTAGTAAATCTAAGTACAGTTCTGATCTCAACACTTGTCTTGCTCAGAAGTCTGTACCTCCTCCTGTTGTCTTTTAAATTAATCTAAACTCCTTATTTTAGCTCTTGAGGGCTATTACACTTCACGCCCCCCCCCCCCTTGTTTTTATTTCTCTGTGGAGTGGAGAAGTCAGCAAACTATATATAGCCTGTGGGCCAAAATTTATACTGCCCAGGAGCTGAAATAGTGTTTATATTTTTAAATGCTTGAAAAAAAAAAATCAAAAGAAGATTCCATGGTGCATGAAGTTATATAAAATTGAAGTTTCAATATCCATAAATACAGCTTTCTTGGAACAGCCCTGCCCACTCATTAACATATTTTCTATGACTGCTTTCAGCTTACAACAGTGTTGAGAAGTTGTGACAGAGGCTATATGGTCCATAAAGCCTAAAATATTTACTATCTGGCCCTTTATAGAAAAAGTTTGCCAACCCCTGACCCAGAGTCTTAAGATTTATAAAGTTGGGAATAGACCTCAGAGATGTTCTAATCCAACTCTCATTTTTTTTTTTTTTTAAGTAAGCTGTATGCCCAATGTAGGGCTCAAACTCACAACCCCAAGATCAAGAGTCGCATGCTTCACTGACTGAGCCAGCCAGATGGCCCCAACTGTCTCATTTTATTTTATTTTATTTATTTATTTATTTTTTTTTAATTTTTTTTTTCAACGTTTATTTATTTTTGGGACAGACAGAGACAGAGCGTGAACGGGGCAGGGGCAGAGAGAGAGGGAGACACAGAATCGGAAACAGGCTCCAGGCTCTGAGCCATCAGCCCAGAGCCCGACGCGGGGCTCGAACTCCCGGACTGCGAGATCGTGACCTGGCCGAAGTCGGACGCTTAACCGACTGCGCCACCCAGGCGCCCCCTCTCATTTTAAAAATGAGAAAGTGGGGGCACCTGGATGGCTCAGTTGGTTGAGGGTCTGACTCTTGATTCAGCTCAGGTCATGATCTCATAGTTTGCAGGATCAAGCCCTGGGCTATCAGCACACAGCCTGCTTGGGATCTCTCCTCTCTGCCCCTTCCCTGCTTGCACGTGCTCTCTCTCAAAAGAAAGAAACTTAAAAAATAAATAAATAAAAATGAGAAAATGTATTCTCAGACATGATCAATAGAGTCTCTGACAGTGGAAAAGCCAAAATCAGAATCTACTGCTGTTCCTACCCCAGAGTAGGGCCCCTCCCTCAAAGCCTGCACTTAGACCCCATGAGACTGCTTGGCATTTCATGAACACATTCCAGTCCTTCTCAGTTCTGTTTCTTTGCATATGCTGTATTTCCTTCCATCTAAGATACCTTCTTCCCTCCAGAAATTATATCCATGCTTTAAGGCTTAGCTCAAATACTGAAGACTGTCTTAATCTCAACAGCTGGTTGCACTCTCTGTCCACCTACCCCCAGTAGTGCTAAGCTCTACTTCCCTGTTGGCCTATACACAGCAGGCATTTATGTAGTTCTGATCTTTTCCAAGCCTAACTAACTATAAACTGCCTAATTGCATCTTTGTATCACTTGCACATTGCCTTACAAATGGAATTCCTAGGACATAATTTAAAGAATAACTAAAAACATCAGGATACAAAAGATGCCTTCAACATCTCTATTTTATGTCTTATTAAAAAAAGGGGGTGCCTGGGTGGCTCAATCGGTTAAGTGTCCAACTCTTGATTTGGCTCAGGTCATGAGCTCACCATTGTGAGATTGAGCCCGTGTCGGGTGGGCAGGCTCCACTCCCAGCGTCCTCAAGATTCTCTCTCACCCTTCCCCTCTGCTCCTCCCCGACTTGTGCTCGTACTCTCTCTCTCTCAAAAAAAAAAAAAAAAAAAAAAGAAAAAAGAAAGAAAGAAGAAAATACAACACCACTGAATAATGTTTTTGATGGTATTAGCTATATAGAAGAATCTACCTTACAGTCGATGAAGTATGTATACCCTACTTCAAGGAGAACTTGGATTTGTTCCAAGGAGGATCATCTAATTATGTGATTATTATTTAAGACTTGAGTATATTTATTGATTACTAGGCTTATAGAAACTTCCCTGCTAAGGTAGGAATTCACACTCTAAATTCAAATTCAACAGTGATAATCTTATACATTCTCTATCTACAGGGATTCTCTGTTGTTATATCTTCCATGTAAATTCAATTCGGGAAGGTTTCCATTTATGAACCAAATACAGACTTGTGTTGTTCTGTAATGAATCATTAGGAGTGAACTTGATATTTAGGGATGACTGAAGATAAAAGGATTGTAGTTTAGTGTATAGGTGCCTTGCCAGCATTGACTTTTGATACTTTGCTTGAAACAACATCAACAATAAAAAAAAAAAAACAAAACAAAACTAGATAGATGAATAGACCCTCATGATAATGTAATCTTCTCAGTTCTAATTCTCTTTCTTTTCCCCAACTGCGAATAAGTTATGTAAGATGGTAGAGCCAGAACTTAACTGATGGGTTTGGTTATCTGTGGCAGCTCTTCAACATCTAGGCTTGTGGTACTTTGTATTAGTAAGTAGGTGAAACAAAAGGAAATAATGTCCCTGTGAAAGTCTTCTAATTAAACCAAGGTTGTGTCTGATCTATTAATGTTACATGAAGAGCAGTGATGAAATATAATCGCAAAAGGCACAAACACAAATAGTATAGCTGGGGATGGTTGACAACAGCTTTTTTTCTGTCTGTACATCTCGGCCAGTTTGGTCTGGATGTGCTGCAGCTGTTCTATTTCACTTTTCAGCAAGTTTAGAATTGAGTCTTGCTTAGCCCATATGTAGTCGCACTAAATGTTTGTAGTCATTAAGAAGAAAAGGTAAAAACGTTAAAAACAAAAGCCTAAAGGTAAAACTTGGGGTTTTTTTTTTAGTTTAGGTACCATTAAACAAATCTTTTTTATGGGCATTTGAAGTGAGCAGCCTTAACCATTTGTCATTAGTATTCCCAAACATTGGATTTCTGGTTCTGGCTGTTTATAAGAAATGTGTTTGTAGCTTGAGCTGAAATAGAGTAATTCTGCTTCTGGCCCTAATTTAATGGGTCAGAGTGTCTGTTACAGCCTGGAGCCAAATTTAATTACTAAACTGTAAAAGTGACTCTGAATGATCTCCAGTTAGCAAGCAGGATGGTTCCCAACATTAGTAAAGACACTCAAAGACATTTGTCTTTGGGTTACTATTTCAAATTTTGACCACACCTGTAATTAAAAAAAAAAAAAAGTAAAAGGCTACATTATTGGTCAATCCTGGTTCAATTTTAAAAGCTAATTGAGGCCAGGTTGACTCAGCTGATCATTCCTAAGCAAGTAACAGTTATGGAGCTGAAGCAGCTTTATCCCTAGTGAGCCTGACCTGTCCTCGCTGTGGAAAGGAAGGAAAATCAGCTTCCAGCTTCTGGGAAGGAAAATCAGAACAATTGGATATGAGTTGATTAGACTGCAGCCTGGTGGTTTATATATACCCATTGTGGGCTTGAAGTCTTTCTTATCCTTGCCGTCTGATAGCTCCATAGAATTATAGAATCATGTGATGTAACAGCAGGAAACATTCCGTATCATTGAATCCTTTTCCCTCATTACACACACACATACACACATGCACACACACCTACACACACATACACACACAAACACAGTAGAGTGGCTTATTTTATTTGTATTTTTTAAGATTTTGTTTTTAGGCAATCTCTACACCCAACATGGAGGTTCAAACTTACAACCCCTAAGTCAAGAGTCACATTCTCTACTGACTGAGCCAGCCAGGCACCCCTGAGAGTGGTTTAGAATTGGAGCATGGGTGTGCTGAAGTCAACACCAGTATCTGAGTAATTTTAGGCAGATCAAGGAACCTATCTTTGCCTCTGTCATCTGTAAAATGAGATTGTAATGGTACCTACCTCATAGGTATATTGTTATAAAGATTTAATGAAGTAATAAAGAGCTCCTGATTTACAGCATGTGCACAGTTTAAAAAAAAAAAAAACTTTTTTAAAAGGAGAAAACAGAACTCACAGATGAATACCACAATGGCAGAGGGAAAGAAAAAAGGACTAATGTTTATTTAGCACCTGTTATCTTCCAGGCCCTGGAAGATACAGATGTATTAGGTGATTTACACATGTATTACATTCTTTAGCCTTGAGAGAGATTTTACTTTTCCCATTTTACTGGTTAGAAGAGTGAGAAAGATTTTACTTGCCCAAGGACACTGTATTAATAATAGCAGAGTGGGAGGAGAGATTCATTCCAAAGCCCCAGTTCTTTTCCACTACCTTGTTACTTTCCATGAGGTCCCCAGTTTTCCCCACATAAAAATGGGTTGCATTTCAAAAATTCATTTAAAAATTCATTTGAAGTTATTTTTCCATAAGGACAAAGTTACAAATGGTGGTTATAGACCCAGACTTATCTGCAAAAGCTGCATTGTTACTGAAATTATGCACATTTGTGAACTAAAACTGTCAGAAAAAAATGCATTTGCAATTTTGGCTATTAAACAGAAAAAGTATATTTTAAATTCTGTGGAATAATAGTTCTTTGAGAAAAGCAGATTGGTTAGAGAACAGTAAGAAGATGGAGACTGCTTTGATGCTGGTGGGGCCTTTGGGATACTTTAAGGGACTGAACATTTATAGCACGGAAACAGCCTATGTTTGATGACACTTTGATGATGTACAAAGCACATTCTTATTCATTATAATCATGTATGAGACACGTAGGATAGGTAGTAGAGTTGACCTAATTTTCCTTGGCAATAGTTACCTTTTTTTCCCCCATCATTTCATCCATGATTTTTGTTTTTTAAAGGAGCCCAGCTAGTCACTTTAATACTCAAAGGATTAGTTTATAGGTATATTGAAGAATGAATGAAAATAAAAGAATGAAGGTCTTTGATGTAGAAATGTTGGGGCTTGGAGCAAGCGGTCAAGAAAGAATTCTTGAGGCCTCTTTGGTGCAAAAAGGTGGTTTTATTAAAGCATGAAGACTGAACCCATGGTTAGAAAGGGCTGCACTGGGATTGTGAGAACAATTGATTACATACTTTCAAGTTGGGAGGGGTTAGGGATAGTATAAGTCTCTAAGGAATTTGGAAGCAAAGTTTCCAGGACCTTGAGGGGCTAGCTGTTGTTAGGATAGGTCATTTACTACTGTCTAGTAAAACCTTAGTCATAAGACCCTTCAGATGTATATCAGTGGGCCATATGCTTGGAGGATGATTGCTAACATATATCTTGGGGAGGGGGGGGGTAGAGATAAAGGAAGTTTCCAAAGGAATTTTTATATGTTAATGGAGACTTAACAGGACCCTGGAGGTTGGGATGTTAAGCCCTTAGCAAAGTATTAACATCCAGGCAGTTGAGTTCCTAGAGGAAGGTCACTCTGCCTGTTTCAAGGACTTGTCACTGGGCTCTAAGTTGTAAGGAAATTTAATTTTTTTCTGTTGCTTTTATTCCCCATATCAGTCTTCCTGAGTTAATTGTGCTGAAATGGAAGGAATTAGAATGGAGTAAAGGGTATATGTGGGCAGATAAGAAAATGGTAGAATTAAATGTTAACTTTTTTTTTTTTACTGTCTTTAATATTTTCTTATTTTAGTTGGCACTATTTTCTGAGCACATTATCAGTCATTGTGTGTCAGACCTGACCCCAGTGGAATTTGTTCTTTACTTGAAGCATCTGCTAAAGATTATATTCAGATCATGCAATGATCTTTTCCTCCCCACCAGTATTTATGAATATGCGATAGTTATTTAATTATAAGACTAGTGGGACTAGTACGGAGTTCCTGTTTAAGTAATCTTTTTAATAACTAAAAAAAAATTAGAAAAACTGAAGCAGATTGAATGAAAAACCATCCTTTTATTTTCCTGTAATTATTGCTTGTTCTCCTCTTACTAAAGGCAGGACTAAAGGGTGAGAATTGGGGGAACTTTATGTGATGTAGTATTTGCTTATGCATGTTTCAAAACAAAAGGGAAGTCCCTTTAAGTAGGATTTGATATGCTGTAAATGAGTGTAGGAATATTTGTCACTTAATGTCTTGCTTGCAAGTTAGGAAGTATACCTGAAAACACAGGAAATGGAGCCAAGATGCTTGGATTTACATTCATGTTCTGCAACTTCTTTAGAGAAATTACCTCCCTGACCCTCCTTTTTAAAGTGATGCATTTAGGTTAGATTGCCAAATTCTTTTTTACTCTGAAATTCTCCGTGAAACGAAAGGAGCATATTTTGTGTTTATTTGAGATGGCTGGGAGAAAGTGGGTGGTGGCGAGAAGTTCACTGTGCTGGAGACCTGCTTTGTTGTTAAATTAGTGGCCATCCAGAGCACAAGTGTAAGTATTTGTGACGCGTACAGAAGAGTACTGAGTTGAGGGAGAGAATCTAGTATTTGCCAATTGGAAGCCTGCCCACAGCATCTTCATAAATATGAATCTGGTGAGCAGGCTGCTCTGTTAACATTTATCTAACCTTAACTGATACAGTCAATCTTAAATTGGTTTAGAATAAAAGGCTGCTGCCTAGGCAGCTTAACACTAGTTCTAAGGAAAGTATGTTGCATCAAATAAGCCTGCTTGATGTTAGAACTTGCCACTGACATGGTTCATCTACTATTTATCCCATGTGATTGTGTTATCATTGGTGCACATTTAAATTCAATTTTCGGCAGTTGGTCAAAATATGAACCTTTTAGGCACTGGTGGTTTCTCATTACTTTATGGATTATTACTTGCCAGGAATATTTTTTTAAAGTTTATTTATTTCTTTTTAGAGAGAGAGTGTGCGGGCAGGGGAAGAATAGAGAAAGAGGGAGAGAGAGAGAATCCCAACCAGGCTCCACAATGTCAGCACAGAGCCTGATGCAGGGCTCCAACTCACAAATGGTGAGGTTGTGACCTGAGCCAAAATCTAGAGATGGATGCTTAACTGACTGAGCCACCCAGGCGCCCCCTTACCAAGAATATTGTTGACACTTTTCATTTTATTTTTAAATGTTTTATTTATTTTTGAGAGAGAGAGTGCAAGCGGGGGAGGGGAAGAGAGAGAGGGGGACAGAGGATCCAAAGCGGGCTCTGCACTGACAGCAGTTAGCCCAATGGGTGCTTGAACTCATGAACTGTGAGATCATGACCTGAGCTGCAGGTGGATGCTCAACTAACTGAGCCACCCAGGTGCCCCTGTTGACACATTTTAGAAATTTAGTTTGTTTTTCTGATTATAGAGGTAATGCATAGTCATTTTTTAAAAATCTGGAAAGTACAGGAAAAGATTAAGAAGAAAAATCACCTGAAATTCAACTTTCCATGCTGTTTCCTTCTAGTCATTTTTTTCTTTTTTTTTTTTTTGAGGTAGCTATGTGTTTGGGGGAGAGGGGGATATTTCCTTAGTGAAACAGCTGAGGCATAAGTAGAATTTCCCATGATGTTCTCATGATGTTGGGAATCTCGCCTTGTGTACTGTGCTAATTAAGAACTGAATGATTTTGTCTGGGGCACCTGGGTGGCTCAGTCAGTTGAGCATCCCGACTTTGGCTGTGGTCATAATCTCACAGTTTGTGAGTTCAAGCCCTCTCCTGTCAGCGCAGATCCTGCTTCAGATCCTCTGTCCCCCCGCCCCACCCCCCATCCCTCTCTCACCGATACTTTCTCTCAAAAATAAATAAATACTAAAAAAATATAAGAACTGAATGATTTTATTAAACCAGGTGGCACAAACTCAGATGCCTGCACAACCAAATGTGTAAATGTGTGAATCAGACCAGTTAGAGGACACTGGGGAGTGGTAGGGACTGTGGTAAATTGAAAAATGTAGGACCTGATTGAAGAAGACTGCTACTATCTCCAGCTTATTGTTGCCATATGGAAACAGAGTCTTGTGTTACCAGATCTTCCTGATATCCAATAAAATCTGGAAATCTGTATTTCTTTTTAATGTGAAGTTTTCCGTTTTAAAAAAATACCGTGCCTGTCAAATAGGTCTGTAGATTACACCCGGCCCATACGCTGCCGTTTTGTCATTCCTGACATAAATACTTCCCTCAGTCTTTCTCACAGCTCTCATAAGAAGAGCACTTTTATAACAAAATATTTAGAGGGGACTTGGATAAGGAATTTCTAAGAGTGGCTTCAGGAATTTTCACTCTGTTTAGACACTGAGAGGGTTGCCTAATGTGGGAATGATAAACCTAGATATCCACAGAGACCAGGAACTGACATAAATGAGTGAAATGGTCTGGATATTAAGATTATAGGGAATGGTACAGAGAGTATATTCCCTATATAGGATATTTGGGTTCTAGCAAATTGTTTCTTTGCTGAAATGCAGATCTGATGTGGCCAATCTTCTAGTATGTCAAGAGTTTCATAAATTTGTATCTTTATGAAATTTCTTGACTTAAAAACAATGTGGACGAAACATAAATTACCGTTGGTCCAAATCTGCACAAAGGCCACTAATTTGTAACTCGTGGCCTAGATGACTGTTTTCCTAAGTATATCCTACAAATCCCAATTCCATCATAGGTTGGTAGGTATTAAGAAATTGGAAAGTGGTGGATTAAATTAAATTAAACAGATTTCCTGACTGAAAGTTATCTTAGATCCTTAAATAAACTGTTTGTAAATTCCTAAGAAGATATAGGTCATAGGCCCCACAGTTACAGTTAATGTCTCTGTCTTCACTCACCATCTGTCTTGTCTCTGAGGAAGAGATGATTTCCTCCTGGTAAATGTTAGTGTCTCTACCTGTTCTCCAGATTCTGTCCCTGCCTCTTTAGAGACCTTGCTTTATAATCAACGTCTTGTTTCCTGCCTCCTTTCCTTCAGCCTATCAACATGCTTGGTTTCTTTAAAGAAAATAATAACCATTTTCTTAGCATACACAAAAATTAACTTCAAATGGATTGTGGACCTAAAATGTAAGAGCTAAAACTGTAAAATTCTTAGAATAAAACATAGGAATAAATCCTCATGACCTTGGTCATGCAAAGCCTTCTTAGATACTATACTAAAAGCACAAGCCACAAAAGAAAACAAATAGATAACTTGAATTTCATCAGAATTAAAAACTTTTGTGCTACAAAGGACACCATCAAAAAAGTGAAAACAGGTCACAGACTGGGAGAAAATATGTGGTATAACCATATAATGGAATATTATTTGACAATAAAAAGCAATGAAATACCGCTATATGCTCCAACAGGAAAGAAGCCAGTCACTAAAGGTTGTATCCTGGGGCGCCTGGGTGGCTCAGTCAGTTAAGTGTCCGACTTCCGCTCAGGTCATGATCTCACGGTTCGTGGATTCGAGCCCTGCATCGGGCTCTGTGCTGACAGCTCAGAGCCTGGAGCCTGTTTCAGATTCTGTGTCTCCCTCTCTCTCTGCCCCTCCCCCACTTTGCTCTGTCTCCCTCTGTCTCAAAAATAAATAAACATTAAAAAAATTTTTTAAAATGTTGTACACTGTGTGATTCCATTTGTATCAAATATAGGCAAATCTGTAGAGACAGGAAGTAAATTACTGATTGCCTATGGCTGGATGGGGTGGAGAAGGTTTGGGGATAAATACAAGGAGTGACTGCAGATGGTTTCTGTATGGGATGATGATGATGTTCAGAAAATGATTATGGTGATGGTTGCACAACTCTCTGAATATACTGAAACCATTAACTGGCAGTAGACACTATTGACTCTTCTTTCACATTCTTGGAACTGTGTATTTCTTTAGCTTTCATGGCATAGTTCTACCATTCCACACATCCTGTTTTCAGACATTTCCTTCTCAGCTCTTTTCACCAGCTTGCTTTTCTACCAGCTCTACTCTGTTTCTTCAGCCTAGGCATGTAAACTGAGGAACCATCTCTTCAGTTGCTTATTGAGCAAGTGCTTATCTCTATCTCAACATCCCATAGGTAGTCATGATTTTCTTTCTCAGATCTGGTTTTCTCTTCCTATATTACCTATACTACCAAGTCCATTTGAGTCAGGAGCCTGAGAGTCATTCCAGACTTCTCCCTTACCCTCCACGTGGAATGTCACATAGATGCACCTCTTAAATCTGCCTTCATATTCATATCCATACTGCTGCTGCTTTTAGTTTATCTTTAGTTTACTTTCACTAAGACTCTAAGCTCTGTGTGATTAGGGGCCACATGTGTTTTCTTCATTACTGTCTATAATACCTGGCACATGGTATGTTATATAAATATTTGATTGAATAAATGAACTAACAAATGAACTGATCATCCTAGTTTTTTTGTTTTGTTTTATTTTGTTTTTTTTTTTTTTTACCTTTGTTTTATTTTTGCTGCTGAATTTTTCTTACTGAAATGCAAACCTAATAATGTCTTTTGCTTAGGACCATTAAATAATTTCCCATTGGTTAGAGAATAAAGTCTAAGTCCACTGCACACAAGGCCCTCCCTGATGTGGTCCCTTTCTGCTTCTCCAATTTCCTATCTTCTTTATATCTCCTCCTTGTGGACCTGTGTTCCTTGAACTGGCCATACCTTCACATAGCTGCTCCACTGCTGGATAGCTCTTTCTTCCCCAAATCCCATTACTCCTGGAGAAGAACTCTTATCAGCCTTTCTAGAGTTTCTTTTCCTCTGTGAAACCTCTTCTACATCACTGATGCAGAGCTGAAGCTTGGATGTGACTCCGTTAGAGCATGCATTACACTGTGTAACAATGATTAGTTTAAGCATTTGTCTTGTCTTTCTGTGAAGGGCAAGGACTGAATCCCACTTACTTTTATATTGCCATCACACACAATGTTGTGCACAGTGCCTACCACATAGGAAGTACTCAATGAGTGGTTGATTAAATGAGTGAGTTGGAAATCAGAGTAGGTTAGAGAGTCCTTGTTTTTCTGGATATATGGCTTTTTAAACACCTGACTCTAGTATATCATCTGTGAATAATGCAAAAGGTACAGTGAGGGGTGGGTGGATCATAAATCCATCACCACTGCAGGAAAATAAGCAAAAGTGTTGCTGATGGTGGGCATATACATTATTATTGTTTTATGACATAGACATGGTACTGGACACAGCTGCATATCAGAATGGCCCTTCAGTATAATGGATTGATCAGCCTAATAGCTATACTACAGAAACAGAGATTTGAGCCAAACTAAGTGCAGGCAGAATTGTGCACATTCCCTTGTCTGGTCACAATCAGTTGGTTTCCATCAGTTGGCTCCATGGCTGGCCTACTGTAACTTTAAGTGTACATTTGGCTTACATTTTCATTGTTTGCATTTTCTTGTCTAAATACATTAGGGGAGCATCTGGGTAGCTCAGTCGGTGAAGCATCTGACTCGATTTCAGCTCAGGTCATGGATCTCACGGTTTGTGGGTTTGAGCCCCGATCCAGCTCTGCGCTGACAAGGTGGAGCCTGTTTGGGATTCTCTCTCCCTCTCTCTCTCTGCCCCTCCCTCTTAGCTCTCTCTCAAATAAAAAAATAAATAAAATAAAAATAAAATACATTAGGGACTTCTGTTGATTACCATCTCCCTGCACCCTTTAAATCTGATGTTCTATGGCTACCACTTATACTGTGTAAATCTCTAACACAGATTCTCTTATGTGTTTTGTCTTTCTGTTTTCTTATATTTAGGCTAGCTAAGGGAGACATCTACATTAACATACTTTTAGTCTGGGTAATGACTTGAACCAGCCAAGTTGTTGTTTTTTTCTTTCTTTCTTTCTTTCTTTCTTTCTTTCTTTCTTTCTTTCTTTCTTTCTTTCTTTCTTTCTTTCTTTCGCTGGAAAGAAACCAAATCTCTGTACATTACTGAACCAAATTGAGTGGGTCGTGATAAAAGGAGTAATAATAACAACAGCAGAAGACAAAAGGCTTCTCACATAGAATTTTGAACTAAAGTCACATATTGAACAAAAGATATTTAAATTAACTACTGAACAAAGTAAGAGCTCTTCAAAAGAAACAGGGCTTCCCGCCAAGCCCCCTGAAAATGCCCCCAGGCCTCTTACTCATTCACTACCCTTATTTCATTTTATCTAAGGATGCTTTATTTCTTATCTCATTCTCTTCCTACCACCTAGCGGACACATAGTTGGCACTTACTGCCTGTTTATTGAATTGAGGGAATTGGGCCTCAAGAGTTAGAGGCAATTCTCTGAAGAAGAAAATAAAAGAGAAATAGTTTTAGCAGTGAATAGAACCAACAAGTCTGAATTTCAGCAATGGAACAAAGCTTGGAAGTAATAAAATGTATTTACTATAAAGTTAGATTACTTTGAAAGGGTTGTTTTTAAATGCTTACCTGGCAAACCTCAGAACTTATAACTAAGACCTATTTGGCATTCTGGCATTCTTTTCTCTGCTTTTTTTTTTTTAAGTACCCTTCGTGCCCAGCATGAGGCCTGAACTCATGGCCCTGAGATCAAGACCCAAGATGAGATCAAGAGTCCGATGCTCAACTGACTGAGCATCCAGGTGCCCTTCCCCCGCTTTGTACCCTTTAACTATGGGCATTTATTTTTCAGAGGGAATATGATTTATTTTAAGGTTAAAAAATCAGACATCAACTTTAACCTCACAATCATAAAATGTATAGATAAAATATACAGGAAGTGAGAGCTTTTAAATTTTGCATTTATTGGGGCGCCTGGGTGGCGCAGTCGGTTAAGCGTCCGACTTCAGCCAGGTCACGATCTCACGGTCCGTGAGTTCGAGCCCCGCGTCAGGCTCTGGGCTGATGGCTCGGAGCCTGGAGCCTGTTTCCGATTCTGTGTCTCCCTCTCTCTCTGCCCCTCCCCCGTTCATGCTCTGTCTCTGTCTGTCCCATAAATAAATAAAAACGTTGAAAAAAAAATTAAAAAAAAAATAAATTTTGCATTTATTAATCATTTCATACCTTGCCTTGTTCCTAAAAAGAATTTGAAGTGGTAAATGAAGACTGAAGGTAGAAAAGATAAACTTAAAGGTAAATTTCCTTTATTAGAGAGCTAAAAGGTAATTGGGTCAACCTACAGTAGACAAGGAAGGAAAGAGATCACATAGTTGAGAAGAAATATTTGAGTAATTATATGATTCATTTCAGGCCACATACATGACCATATATTTATTTATTTATTTGTTTATTTATTTTTAATGTTTATTTTTCAGAGAGAGAGAGGCAGAGTACAAGCAGGGGAAGGGCAGAGAGAGAGGGAGACAGAATCCAAAGCAGGCTCCAGGCTCCAAGCTGTCAGCATGGAGCCCAACGCAGGTCTTGAAGTCACAAACCCTGAGATGACCCAGAGCTGAAGTCGAACCCTTAACAGACTGAGCCACCCAGGTGCCCCCATACATGACTATTTATTAGCTAAGCTGTAACTAGAAACCAAGTCACTAAATTCCTGTGCATGTGCTCTTAACATGTATGTAGTAAAAACATTTGGCTTAACTACTCAAGTAGTTAAGTGTTTTGATGACTGGTGCTGCACAGGTTCGAGAAACATTTGTCCAAATTATTACTGACCTGCTTGTTTGCAAAGTGTAGCTTATATTAGGAATCATGTGCTTCCCCACAGTAAGGCTGAGGCCTCCAGGAGTAATGTTTTCCACAAGCCATGAAGATTCCTGCTAGTTAACAGAGCATTTTGTGAATTAATCCCTTTCTTAATTGTTCTACTCTTTTTGTTTGGAAAAGATGGATGCTAAAAAAGCTGTTTTGTTTTGATAGTGTGGGGAAAGAGAAGGAAAGTACATTTCCTGGTTGATGGCCTAAAAAATGTGAAGCTTTATCTTGGCTCTCCTAGATAGACTTTGCCAGCTGTTCACAAATAGAAGATGCTTTTCTGATCCTGCATATCTTTAGAAACTGGCTTCTTTGGAACTTCTTGACTTGATACTTCAGTGATACAACACTGAATTGGAAAGATCTAGAACAGAGGATGACAACCTTTGAATAAATGGGCAAGTTAAGTTACATAATCTTCTCTGTCTTTGCTTGGCATACAAAGCCCTTCCCAAGGTGACTGGAGCTTCCCTTTCTAGCCTCATTTCTTTTGCTGAGGCCACACCAACCTGTTTTTCTTGTCTACTCAACCATATGCTCAAACACATCGGAGCCTTTGCCTGTTCTCTCCTTTCTGCTTGGACTGTCTGATCCCTCTCTTCTCCATCTAGCAACTCTGTCTTTGCAGACCCAGCTCCTTTGTTTTGTGAAGAGACCATGCAGCAAAGGCAAAAATGAAGGTTAATCTAGCAGCTGTGTGAAGAGTGAATTAGAAGATGGAAGTCTAGAGTCAGGAAGACCAGTTTTAGGAGACAGTGAAAGTCCCATAGACCTGAGTTGTGCAATATAGTAGCCACTAGCCACATGTGGCAATTACAATTAAAATTAATTGAAAGAAGCCAATCGATAAAGGTTACATACAGGATGATTCTATACAACATTTTAGAAAAGGTAAAACTATGGAGACAGTGACATGATTAGTGGTTGCCAGGAGTGAGTTGTCATGTCGACTATGAGTTTTGGGTGATTATGATGTAGTCAATGGTAGGTTTATGGGTAGTAACAAATGTACTCTCTGGTGTGGGTTGTTGATAATGGGGGAGGCTGTTGTATGGAGCGGGGAGTGTATGGGAAATCTCTGTTATCTTCCCCTTAGTTTTGCTGTGAACTTAAAATGCTATAAATGAAAAATAAAATCTTAATTAAAAAATTAAGATTAATTAAAATTAAATAAAAAGTAATAATTTACTTCTTCAGTTGCACAAGCCATACTGCTCAATAGGCATATGTGGCTGTTGGCTACTGTATTGGGTAGGACAGTTCAAAAAGAACATTTCTATCATAACAGAAAGTTCTATTGGACAGCATTGCTAAAAATCAATTCCTCAAGTGAAAATGACATTTATTCTACACAGTCATGCTTTATGTGTTTTGCCTTAAAAACGGGAACATTTATTTATTGTACCTAATTTAATTCTGGACTGAGTATATTGAAGATTGGAGTGACTGTGGATACTGTCACCACAAGTATGAATGCAGCTTAGAATAGTAAATTAAGGGGTGCTTGGGTGACTCAGTCAGTTGAGTATCTGACTATTTCAGCTCAGGTAATGATCTCAGGGTGGTGGGATTGAGCCCCGCATTGGACTCTGTGCTGGGTGTGGAGCCTGCTTAAGATTCTCTCTCTCCCTCTGCCCTTCCACGCCATCTCCCTGCCACCAAAAAAGAAGAGCACAGGCTCTGGAACCACATGCCTTTTTAAAAAAAAAAATAGCTTCTGGATAAGTAGCCTTTGAGTATATTTTTATTATCTACTTTTCTTTCCCCACTTACCCCTACCCTTAGAAAAGAGAAATAAAATATTTAAGTAAAATTCATTCATTCTTTAGTAATTACCTTCACCAGGGTCAGGTTATTGGCTATTGGTAAAACTGTTTTAATGGTTTTGCTGGGTGTACTCATGATTGCTTTATTTTTAATTTTAATTTTTATTTATTTTTTTAAAAACAGATTATCTTAATTTTTAAATTTAATTTTTTTGAGAGAGACAGAGAAAGCATGAGTGGGGGAGGGGCAGAGAGAGAGGGAGAGAGAGGATCCCAAGCAGGCTCCCTGCTGCGTGGGGCTCAAACTCCCGAAACTGTGAGATCATGACCTGAGCCAGAACGAAGAGTTGGACAATTAACTGACTGAGCCATCTGGGTGCCCCATGATTGTTTTATTTTTTGAGGGTAAATCTTTGCCATATATCAGCCTTCCAGCATTGCTGCCTTCAAAGACCTTTCACCTAATTGATCAGAAGTCATTTCTGATTCCCCCCCCCACCCCTCGGTCTACTCCCCATCCCCCACTCCTTGCAGTCCAAGAGCAAGTCCTATTAGTTCTTCCTCCAAAAGAGCTAATTCTCCATTTCCACTTTCATGTCTTATTTTAAGTTACTGTCATCTCTCTGCTGGATGACTGCAGTAGCCTCCTAACTGGTCAGCCTGCTTCCCCTTACCCACTAAGATCACTTGGCCACATCACAGACAAAAATGTCTTTTTAAAAAGAAAATCAGGTCATTTCAATCTCCTGTTTAGCAGTCCTTCTTCTTACTGTATTTAGAAAAGATTCCACACATCTTAACCTAGCCTAAAAGGCTCTTTGCCATCTGGCCCTTGCCTTCTTATCCAGCCCTATCACCACCACACCTTCTCCCCTCACTGAACTTCAGCCACTGTGGCCTCCTTAAGCTTCCTTGGATATACTCAAATTTTCCTGCCATAGGGTCTTTGTCTTGTTTCTCCCTATGGAGTGTTCTTTCCCAGTTCTTCCATGAGGCTTCCTTCTCAGCTTCAGAGTGTCAACTCCAGTGTTACTTCCTCAGAGAAGTCTTCTTTATCCACTCTTTAAAGTAGGAACCCTCTACTCCTACCCTATAGTCTATATAGCATCATCCTTACCATTATCTGGGGTGATTTTGTTTGTGTATTTATGTACTTGTGCACTTTCTGTCTACTCCTACTAGAATATAAGTTCCATGAGGGCAGGAGGCTTATTTTTACTCTCTGCTCTAGCCCCAATACCTAGAACAGTGCCTGGCTTATGTAGTTGTACTCAATAAATGTTTCATAATGCTGAATAACAGCTGAATAACTGAATGTTTTCTAAAGGAGATATAAGAGGAACTCACTCCTCTTCTTCCCTTGCTGTGTCTCTGTGTGTGTAAAATAAAAGAAATCTCCATGTGTCTAAATATGAATATCCTTCTAGGCCCTTATACTCAGTATGAACTAGTGACTTTGTTGCTGAACTTCATTTTTTATTTCATGAAATCATGGCCCACAGCTTTTTGAATGGTTGATTTTAGTTGGAAAATATAGTGAACAATACATCTGGAAATATTCTGTCATGTTTTGATCTGAGAAACTCTAGAGAACCAGCTGCTGATTTGAAAGGCTTTTATTATGATACAGGCAGTCTATTGTCTACAAAAGCACTGGCTATTACACAGTGGTATATGTGTTTTTGCTTTTTTCTGAGCTATTAACTTGAGAGAAAAAACTTGTATTCATTAACTTATGCATGACTTGTATTCCCTGAGAATAGTTTATTGTATTATTTTCTTTAGCTGATTTACTGTGCACTAAGGGATTTTTCTTATTTGTTTTTTTTCTTTAAACTCAATCAAAAGTTAAACAGTTAAATGGTAGGATTGAGATACTTTCCATTCTGGATTTAAAAAAAATTACAGATTTCTTCATTAAACTGTGGTTTATATTTATGATTTAGCACTTTTATGTAGCTTTATATTGGTAAAATGGGTGGATTTCACCATTTACTATATTCAAGTTTACCTTTCTTTAGAGTACTTTAGAGTATGTGATATAGCTGTAGTGAAAGAAAAATTGACATCCAAGCCCTACAGAAGAATAATTTTGAAGAAAGTGAGTATGTGTACCATTTGTGATATAATAAATATGTGTGCACATAATCTGGTTAGTGTGGCTTTTAATATTTTGATATATTTTTATATTTTTAGATATTACTATTTGGAAGATTTATATGAAATGACATAATTACTATAGTTATTAGGTAGGAAATAATTGCATCTAAATAACCCAGAATAACATTTTAATATTACTTTTTAAATTATAAAAATTGTATATTCACATTTCAGAAGATTAGAAAAGAGGAAATACAGATACAGAATTTCCTAAGCATCATTATAATCACTGTTAACATTTTGTTTTGTATTCTTTCAGTGTTTTGCTTCATACATATGGATTTTTCTGGTTTGTTGTAATCATGGTGTATTTATTATTTTTATTCTTCCTTTTAAATGAAATATAATGTCAGAAAAATTTTTATGTAGTGCTGAGTCTTTATAACCATTGTTTTAATGGCTCTGTAGTACTCTATCTTTATCCTAATTTACTTAGCTGTTCCTTGTTGTTGGATAAGTTATTTAAAAAATGTTTTGGCTTTTATAACTAACATGATAGTGAATATTTTTGTGAATCTTGTTATTACCACATTTGGTATTATTGCTTATAGTGTATATTCTCTTTAAGTGGAATTCCTAGATATGACTTTTCATATCTCTTAACACATACTAGTAAATGCTTTTCCAAATGGAGTATGCCAGTTTACATTGCCATTAGAAGGCTATAAAACTATTCCATTGTAGCATTCAGCATTATATATTATTTTTTAAAAAGTTGATCTATAATTAGGGGAAAATCATGTTGCTTTAGTTTGAATTTATTTATTTATTTTTAATTAAAATTTTTTTTTTTAGTTTAGAGAGAGCATGAGCAAGGGAGAGGGGCAGGCTCCATGCCCAATGCAGAGCCCGAGATGGTGCTTGATCCCAGGATGCTGGGATTGTGACCTGAGTGAGCTGACATCAAGAGTCAGATGCTCAACTGACTAAGCCACCCAGGCACCCCTGGTGTGAATTTATTTGATTAATGGTGAAGTTGTGTATTTTCATATGTTTGGTTTCTAGTTTCAGCATCATAATTGCTTTATACTTTTTTTCAGTTCCAGTACTATGTTTTTTTTCCCCCCTGTATAGACATTTAGCTTACTTATCTTGATTCATTGTACTTCATGTACTGTATTAGAGATATAGGGGTACCTGACTAGCTCCGTTGGTGGAGCATGTGACTCTTGATCTTGGGGCTGTGGGTTTGAGCTCCACATTGGGTATAGAGATTACTTAAATACAAAATCTTAAAAAAAAAGATAAAGTAGTTTGTCAATTAAACATATATTCATATATCTCAGAGATGAGTTTATCTCTTTTTTTTACTGTGCTCGGCGGTGCTTTCAAATGAATTACTCTGAACAAGGGGTGGTACATTGTTTGTATCCCATATTGTTATCCAAGTATATTGTGGAAGGATATATGGGAACTATCTTGATAATTTCAAAAATCCAGAAATTTTCTTTGAATCCAGAAACTTCAATGATAAAGTATGTGTTTCAATATGTTTAAGTTTTTAAAAGTCTGAGAATTTATTATTGAATTGTGAATCTTTTTCTCCTGTAGGTTGGAAAAGAGACTGTTCAAACCACTGAAGATCAGATTTTGAAGAGAGATATGCCACCAGCATTTATTAAGTGAGTAAAACATTCTTCTCTTGCTAAGCAGAATAATCCTCTTGGTAGGAAAGAAAATTAACTGATTCCAGGAGCAACTTTTTTTTTTTTTTAATATAAAAGTGTTTACAATTGAGATTTTGACTTTTCATCTTATAACACTGTAGTTCCTACTGTTGATTGTATTCATTGCTATTAGGCATTTTTGACATAGTGATTTTTAATGTAAGTTTGACTTCTGAGTTTCATTATTTGGAATGGAAAAGATTCAGAAACATTCTGACCTTAGCAGGCATGAATCTGAGTTATATGCTAAACACCTTTGCTTGGAGATGAGGGAATAACAGTAGATACAAACTTAAAAATTTATTGCAGTGTTATTTCAGTAACATTTTAAATTTAAGTTATATTTACTTATCACCCAAATTCCTACAAATAATTTGCAGGTGTTTTGGCCTATCCTGAGTAAAAGTGGAGATATTAACTTTTGATTAGTTAAAACTTTGTCAAGTTTGTCTTTGCTCAGTGATTTTGTTCTATGGCAGTCAAGTCCTAAGTAAATGTAAAGGTTGGTGCATAGGACAGAAAAAAAGTGGAATCTTTACTTTTCAAAAGTCAAAAGTAAGGTAAGGCTATTCAATTACAAAAAAAAAAGTGGCAAAGGATTTGAATAGTCACCTCAAAAGACGAAATCTAAATGGCCAATAAATTATGAACAGGTACTCTATCTCATTACTCATCAGAGCTGTGCAAATTACTCCATTATAAACCCTAAATTAAGAAGTGTGATAATATTAGTTGTTGATAAAGATGTGGAGCAATTGGAACTCTCATACACTCCTACTGGGAATGTAAATTGGTGCGGCCACTTTGGAAAACAGTTTGGTGTTAGTAAAGTAGAGAACAGACAATTCTCAGAGAAACTTATGCCCATGTACACTAGGATCCATATATGAAAACATTGATATCAACATTGTTCATGATGACTCCACTGGTCTGTTTATTGTAGAATGGATAAAAACAATTACGGTATAGTCACAAATTGGAATACCAATCAGTAATGAAAGAGAATTTTTCAATTCAAAATGGTTGATTTTATATTATGTGAATTTTACTTCAATTAAAAAAATGAATGAATCTCAAAAATAAATGAGAGAAATTAATGATAGATACATAGGTAGTCTCCATTTATTTAAACTTCAGAAACATGTAGAAGTAAACTGCCTTAAAAAGATGAAGATAAGTAAGGAAATAATGATTACAAAAGTCAGGGTAATGGTACCTCTGGGAGGAAGGAAGAGGGTTATACTCAGGGTGAGGCCACACAGGGGCTTCTGAAATGGTAATAATATCAAAATAAACAATATTTTATTTTATTTTATATATATTTTATTTTATATATTTATATAAAATATAATAAATATTTTATTTATATTTTATTTATATCAAATATATAATATTTGATTAAAATAATATCAAAATAAACAAATAAACGGTAATGTATTTCTTGATGTAAGTGTTGAGTTACTTAATACAATATGGGTGATTGTTTTATAACTATTCATTATATTATATGTATGTTTTATACAAATTTCTCTATGTATGTTATATATCACAATTTTAAATAAAGTGAGAAGTATTCTTTTATTTTTAACCTCCTTATGTTCTATTTTCATTGAACAGATGCAAAATTTCACCCATGTTGATGTCTTTTTATTTCTAACTTGAGTGGGTGTTTCTACATAATGGTGTTTCTGTTAATTCTGCAAAATGTTCATGTGTCAGGAAGTAAGGGGCCAGAAGCATCTGTTTTTTGTAGAGCCTGTTTTGTGGGAGTATCTTTTCTGATTTGCCTCACTGGACTTGATAACCTCCAAGGTTTCTTCCAGCTCTAACCAATATGAGCCTACTTTGTTTATGTGCCATTTCATCAGCATGGTAATATTAAGAGGAGTCCTATGCTGTCAGTTAAACATTATAATTAAACTTATATTTACCTTACATTAAAAACACAGATCTTGGGAATGCAAGCTGGTGCAGCCACTCTGGAAAACAGTATGGAGGTTCCTCAAAAAACTAAAAATAGAACTACCCTATGATCCAGCAATTGCACTACTAGGCATTTATCCACGGTGTGCTGTTTCGAAGGGACACGTGCACCCCCATGTTTATAGCAGCACTATCCACAATAGCCAAAGTATGGAAAGAGCTCAAATGTCCATCGATGGATGAATGGATAAGGAAGATGTGGTGTGTATATACAATGGAGTATTACTCGGCAATCAAAAAGAATGAAATCTTGCCATTTGCAACTACGTGGATGGAACTGGAGGATATTATGCTAAGTGAAATTAGTCAGAGAAAGACAAAAATCATATGACTTCACTCATATGAGGACTTTAAGAGACAAAACAGATGAACATAAGGGAAGGGAAACAAAAATAATATAAAAACAGGGAGGGGGACAAAACAGAAGAGACTCAAATATGGAGAACAAACTGAAGGTTATGGGAAGGGGTGTGTGGGGGGGATGGGCTAAATGGGTAAGGGGCACTAAGGAATCTACTCCTGAAATCATTGTTGCACTATATGCTAACCAATTTGGATGTAAATTAAAAAAAAATAAAACAAGTTAATACAAAAAGACATTAAAAAATCATTTATAGATTCACAAAACAGATTGGTAGTTGCTGGAGATGAGGCAGAGTGGAGTGGGGGGCCAAAATGGTGTAGTGGGTCAAACGTACAAGCTTCAGTTACAAAATAAATGAGTCTTGGGGGTATAATATAAAATTGTTAAGAAAATGAATTTTAAAAGTTATCATATGAAAAAATTAAAACTATGGATGGCAACTAGTCTTAATTTGGTGATTCTTTCACAATATATACACATTTAAAATCATGTGTACATCTGAAACTAATATAATGTTATATGTCCATTATACCTCAATAAAAAATAAAAAGAGAAAAAAACCACATAGATCTAGCTCATACCTGTTTGCCCCTCACTCCCTGGAAAGTATAGAGCATGGTGAGATAATGCACAAGGGGTTTTCAACATCAGGTGGGTATTTGAACTAGGTGACCCTACAGAAATTTCCTTTCAACCCTGACATTAAAGTCTATGAAGATCATTTGACTGATTAATGATTTTTTTTTCAGGAAACTAATTTCTGCTCATCCCCAGAAATATATCCTTGAAGTATGCTATGTGCTCTCACAGGCTTCCTTGGGGACTTAGACAAATTAAGGAGTGTGTCCTAGTGATATTTTCCAAAAAAATAGGTAACTTTAAACCAAAACAAAACTTTAGGGGCACTGTGTGGCTCTGTGGGTTAAGCATCTGACTCTTGATTTCAGCTCAGGTCATGATCTCACTTTTGTGAGTCTGAGCCCTGCGTTGGGCTCCATTGGGCTTCTTCTCCCTGACAGTGTGGAGCCTGCTTGGAATTCTCTCTCTTCTTCTTTCTCTGCCCTTCCCCTGTGTGCTTATATGCTCTCTCACTCAAAATAAATAAAATAAACCTTAAAAAAAACACCAAAACAAAACTTCATTGATTACCCTTAGTGGTAAGTAGTATACCAGTTCCCTACTCTAGTAGGTTATTTATTTGTTTATTTATTTACTGGTAATTGGTGATTTAAAGAAAAAAATTAAGATTTACCTTGCCTTTCCAGAGGTTCTTCAAAAAAATTAAATGTAGAACTACCGTATGATCCAACAGTTCCACTTCTGGGTATTAATACAAAGGAAACAAAATCACTACCTCAGAAAGGTATCTGCACACCCATATTCTCTGCAACCTTACTTACAAAAGCCAAGACATGGAAACAACCTAAGTGTCCATCAGAGAATGAATGGATAAAGAAAATGTGGTATGTTTGTATGTGTGTATGTATACAGACACACACACACTGGAATATGGGAGAAATGAGTGAAGGTGGTTGAAAGGTACAAACTTTCAGTTATAAGATATATAAGTCCTAGAGATGTAATGTACAGCATGGTGGCTATAGTTAACAATATTGTATATTTGAAAGTTGCTAAGAGAATAGATCTTAAATGTTGTCTTCACCCACACACAAAAAATTGTAACTATCTTGCCTTCCCTGTACAGACTTTATCTCAGAGTAACCGAATAGTCCTAGTTGATGAGGGGAATTTTAGCCAACAAATGTGAAATTAATGACAGAATTAGGAAGTCGTAATTATGCAATTTTAATTAGGAAGCAATTGATTTAGGTAAAGATCATTAATGGATTTAGGTAAACCATTCATAGGTTTTAACCTTTATCGCACCATGGGGAAAAATCCTGGTCTCCATGGAGAATAAAGGAAAAACACTATGTTATGATCAACTGAAAAACTTACTGAACAGTTTTTTTTTCTTAACGTTTGTTAATTTTTGAGAGAGCGAGCAAGCACATGAGTGCGGGAGGGGCAGAGAGAGGGAGACACAGAATCTGAAGCAGGCTCCAGGTTCTGAGCTGTCAGCACAGAGCCTGACGCAGGGCTCGAACTCACAAACTGTGAGATCATGACCTGATCTCAAGATCAGGAGTCAGTCACTTAGCCAATTGAGCCACCCAGGTGCCCCCTGGGTGGCAGTTTTTTATTGGGACATTGTTTAGGCCAGTAGCCAGAAGCGTGACAAGCTCTTGGAGGGGGCTTGGAGAATGTTTAGGTTGAGCCAGCAGGGTAAGACTGAATAGCTCCAGTAAGGGCAGTAGCTTAGTAAGCATGAGATCGTTTTTGATCTCTTTGTCTTGTTTCCTCTTTGATTCCTCCTGTCTGTTGTTAAAGACCCTGAAGGCCAGGTCCAGTAGTTCATATTGAGGGGTTTGAGGGCCTTTATCCAACTTTTGAGGTTTCTTTCTAATGTCTGAGGCTGACTGGGAGATAAAATGCATAGATAGGCAGGATCGATTTTCCTTTGTGAAAGAGAGAGAGGGTGCAAGTGAGTGAGGGGCAGAGAGAGAGAGAATCCCAGGGAGGCAGAGAGAGACAGAGACAGAGAAGCAGAGCTCACCTGATGTGGGGCTCGAGCTCATGAGTTTGTGAATTTTTAAAGAGCCTCAGTGAGATGGGTGAGAAAAAGGGCAGAGTTTTCATCTGATCTGTGGGTGCTTTTTCTTAACCTTTCATAATTGATCTGTTTAGAAGCTGCCCGCTACATGCCTCTTATGAAGCCGGTGGTCCTGTGGTTGCATTTGGCTTTGTCTCCAGAGGAGGGCTGGTAATTCCAATTGGGCTCAGCTAAGGGAACTGCTGCATTGCTGGGAGCATGTTGTACAGGCTCTCTGCAGTTTAGATCATCGGCATATTCAGTAGCCTTGGACCAAATTCTGTTTTTTTCTTCTGGGGTGGTACAGGTGGAGAGAATAACATATAGGTCCCTCCACAAATCACAGGAAAGAGTGAGATATTCAAATTCTTTAGTGAACCTGGAGGAATCAGTTGAGAAAGAGCTAAGCTTAAATTCCATATGAGAAAGATCTGGCATGAAGGGAACGTGGACCCAAACAATGCCCCCTGCTGTAGCCACTTTGCGAAGAGGGAATTGGGTGGTGAGAGCATCAGGAGGTTGGTAAGAGTGATCAGAGCGAGTGTGGGCAGGAGAAGGATTGAGAAGTGGAGGCAAGGGCTTAAGGGGGGAAGGGGGTGCTGAAGGGCCTTGAGGGGAAGGAGGGTACTGGGGTGTGTGTGGAGGTGCCAGAGGATCAACTAAGGGTAAGTGGAAAGGTGGAGGTTGGTCAACAGGGTCAAATCCAAGTTGGTAGCACTGGGGAGATAGAAAGAACATACGACAGGCAGTGCGAAGGTCAGGATGACGAGCGAGTTCAAAGAAAGCTTGGACATAAGGAACCTCACCTCATTTACCCAGGCCATGACAATATAAACTCAATTGGAGAAGAGAATTGTGGTTAAGAGAGCTGTTCTCTGGCCAGCCCTTCTGGTCATCTAATTAATATTGGGGCCAGGCTGCGTTACAGTAGAAAATTAAGACGTTTGGGCCAAATACCTTGTTTCAACTGGAGGTTTTTGAGATTTTTGTAAAAATGGTTTTTATCTATTTATTTTGAGAGAGAGAAAGAGCACGTGAGCAGGGGAGGGGTGGAGAGAGAGGAAGAGAGAGTCCCCAGCAGGCTGCAGAGCCAGACATAGGGCTTGATCTCACGAACGCAACTGTGAGATCATGACTTGAGCCGAGATCAAGAGTCATATGCTTAACTGACTGAGCCACCCACGCACCTGGAGGTTTTTGATATTTTTTTAAGGAGGCATCCCAGAGGGGAGTCCTTGGGAGGGGTGGACAAGGTATTGCGCATCTGGAAATCTAGGAGGAGAAAGGACATTTTGAGGACCAGGAACAAAGGGAAAAACTGTGAAGGGAGACATCTTGACTCAGTGTTCCAGGAAGATGAAACCCTAACCAGTGTGGAGCCTGAGAAAGGGGCATCCCCCAAACTCAAGGGTCTGTGTGAAGGGAAGGGATTGAGGATCCCAAGACTGCAGAAAGACCTAGAGGAGGTGTCGCTCCAGTGGTGAACTGTTGATTGTTGACTGAGCCCAGTACTGGGGCTTGAACCTTGCCGTGGGGGAATTGGCCAACACCTGGTGGGTGATTGCTGTCAGTGCTCAAGATCTCAAAGCGCCCTCCTGAAAATGAAAATTTGACTCACCTGAGATAAGTTGAGAAGGCGATCTGGTTGAGATGGATTCCGGTCAGTAGGTAATGGCCAGTCCTCTTACGGGCCACCAAAGCTGTTAGGGAATTGCACAAAGCATGTCCAGACAAGCAGGACAGAGTTTATTCACTCTCTAAGGGAGGAGAGGGGCCAGACATCAAGAGAGATGTCGGCCACGAGTTTCTGTCAGGCTGAGCCTTGTACGGGGTTTTAAAGGATGTTGAGAGGGGACACAGTGTGTGGAGAGAGGGTCGACTCTCGGCCAGGTAGAGTAGAAGATGGCGTGTTTTTCAAGCTGCTCTGTCTGGGGCTCCTCCAGGATGTGGGTTGTGGTCTGACTAGAGAAGAGTATGTTCTGTAGTTGGGGTCTGTTTTCTGAGAATATAGGCCCTGTGACCTAAAAAAGCAGAGTTAGGACCAAGTGCAGACACCTGTGAGTTTTACCTGTAAGCTTGGCTGGGAGGTTGGGGGGACTTTGAATAGATTCCTTTCAATTAACTTAATATGTTACTTGAAAATAGCACAGGGTAAAAACAACAATATGGCTGTGGCTGTCAAACAGATTTGGGGGGGGGCAAATATTCCACAGTTTAAAACATTATAGCTCTTTATGCTTTTCTTACTTTTCTTTAGAATTCAAGTGCAAAATGAAGCAGAAAATTTTTGTAGATGCCTTGACTTGAAGGGGGAGGGGACAGAGAGAAACAGATGGAAGCAATTAATGACATCCTTGGAACTGTTGAGTAGGACATTCTTTTGGGCTGTTTGGTTGATGTTTGGAGGTTTCCAGGGCATGACAGAGCTTCCTCTGTCATCTACTTTTACAAGCACTTCTAATAGTGTCTGCTTAGGCAACACTAAAGAATAAAAGTTTCAAAAATTTATTCTTGGATCTATTTCTACTCCTAGAATGGTAGAATGTCAGTACTAGAGAAAACAGAATGCTCTTGGTCTGTAGATAGATTTATATCTAAGCAGTCTGAAATATGTTTAGAGATTTTTTTCGGGGCAAGATACGATATTTTCAGGATTTTTGGCATTTTTAGGATTTGGGGGTGTCAAAATCAAATCATAGTCTTATTTGTGTGACTGGCAATTAAGAGCATGTTGACATGTTGGAGAAAACATTTCATATCAGTTAAAATTATATATCTGAGTTATAATTCTCAGTGAGGGACTTCCAATGCTTGAGCAATTCCTTACTGTAAAAGCAAGAACATTTTAATACGGAGCAAGATTTGCATTGTTACAGGAAGTCTTTCTCTTGGGTGGAGTAAGAGTTATCTGATCTCTAACTGCACTAGCAGAGTTTACAGTTTACTAATTTTACCCAAGATTGAAGTAATAGCCACACTGTTGCACAGGACGTGTGGGATTGCACGATGATTGCCATAGAAACTGTCTCAATCTTCATAAACTTCAGGGGTATAATGTCCCTGCTGTACTGTTATAATATTGGTTAGATTTGCCCCATAAGAAGTCATGCGTTCCTGTAGAGACTGTCAGGAGAAGAGTATTTTGCATCATCGTCAATCATCATCCTTATCAGGCAGCAGCAGCAGTAATATTTATGTGTAATTGATTGATTAATGGGCTGGACACACTAATTGGTTAATTAAGTATTTATTGATCACCTTCTATTATGTGTAGCACACTAATCACTTGTAAGATGTATTATAAGTTATTTATTATTAGTAATAAAATAGCCACATTTGTAAATGCTTTACTTGGGGGTATGTCATACATGTGGGTTTTATTCTTCTGTGTTATCATGGAGGAACAAAGGTGGAAAGCTGCTGCAGAGAAATTTTTAAAAAATGCTTTAAGAAGGGGGCACCTGGCTGGCTCAATTTGTGGAGCATGTGACTCTTGATCCTGGGGTTGTGAGTTTAAGCCCCATGCTGGGTGTAGAGATTGCTTGAAAACAATCTTAAAAAAAAAAAAAAAGTAAAAAGATGCTTTAAAAAGTTTGAAATTAAAGAGCTGTAATGCAGACTGACTTTCACTATATAATAGGAATTCAGAGAAAGTGCTATTGTGGTAAGTAGGAATAGTAGAAAGAAGGTTCCTGTGGGAAATGGAACTTGGGAAGATGGATGTGGGGAAAAGGAAAATACTTTGGGTGGAATGAATTGCATGAGCAAGTCATGGGGCCTGTGAGGAGAGGGACAGTCATGTTGGGAGTAGTAGGGGCTGAGCTAAGTTCTGCCAGGTGATAAAGGCCCTTGAAAGCCAGGCAGAGGAACTTGGAATTGAGTAGCAGAGAAGCTTTCCAGTTCTTGAGCAGTAAGATGACCAGCTGGAAGTGGTTTTCCAGAGTTCATAGCCAAATACTGGATGAATAATAGGTGCTAGTGGAGGAAAGAAAGTAAGCTATGTGAACCTACCAGATCCATTTTCTGTCAGTGTGGATTTACTTCAGATGGATTCCTTATAGGTAAATGTTTATGGCAAACTATTTTATTTGCCTTGGAAAAATTGCTGTTGTAGTGTGCATGGAATTTCATTCTTATTTCTGCAATGGAACAGAAATGAAAAGGAGGGGTGCCTGGGTGGCTTAGTCGGTTAAGCGTCCGACTTCGGCTCAGGTCATGAACTCGCAGTTTGTGAGTTCAAGCCCTGCGTCAGGCTCTGTGCTGACAGCTCAGAGCCTGGAGCCTACTTTGGATTCTGTGTCTCCCTGTCTGCCCCTCCTCTGCTCGTGCTCTCTCTCTCTGTGTGTCTCAATAATAAATAAATGTTAAAAAAATAAATAAATGAAAAGGAAGGCAGTTTATGGACCCTGTATAAGAGTGTTCAGTATCTGAATGTATCAAAATGTGTCACTTGTGAGGTGGTCTAGTGCTATGAACTCCTTAAAAAGGGCATCAGTGTCTTTGTTTGTTGGCAGGCAAATGATAGTTTCATGTAGAACTGCAAAGTGTTGCCAGTTTCTGTCTCAGTGCTGCTCTGAACAGTCTGCTTGAAATCATTCACCAGCTTGGATTATTTTTGAAACATATTGTGATGTCTAGGCCTATTGAATAAAAGAATGTTTCTAAAATACTGTGTGAAAGGGCTTATGTACTGTTGACAATCTGCATGATTAGCATTAATCATATTTCCTAGAAAATTACCTTGTTTTAACTCTTAAAAACTTTATTAGTTAAGCACAATTTTACCTTGGTTGATACTCATGTCCTACAAAGAAGACGTTTGAAAAGGATTGAAACATACTTACATTTAATTTAGATCTCTTTGACCTAAACTAGTAGTGTCATATTTTTAGATCACCAGCCTGTATATTTAGCTTTCTCTTTGCTTATGATCTTGAACACTCAAAATAATCTGTGATGAAATTTGTATTTTTAAATGTTCTTCTCAATGAACGTGCCCAGAATATCTCTTTTTAGAATTAATTCTTTGATTATACCACTCAATGCACTTTGCTTATCTGGGCCTAATGTGCGATTCTAATGCTTTATTTTTTTTAACTTGAGTTTTTTTTGTGTGTGTGTGTGATTATTTCCATTGCTATTTAAGAGAAGATTTGTGTCTCAACATAGATGACCAAGGTTCTGTGAGACTATTCACATCTGCCAGCTGACTTGCTTCATTTTTGACCTAGAGCAAACACCCAAACTTTAAATAGTTCACCTTTGAACTTGCCATATTAAACATATTTGGGTACTACTGTTTTTCAGGGACTTTTTAAAAAAAATTGTTTTTTAATGTTTATTTATTTTTGAGACAGAGAGAGACAGAGCATGAACAGGGGAGGGGCAGAGAGAGAAGGAGACATAGAATCTGAAGCAGACTCCAGGCTCTGAGCTGTCAGCACAGAGCCTGACGTGGGGCTCGAACTCATCAACTGATGAGATCATGACCTGAGCCGAAGTCAGATGCTCTACTGACTGAGCCCACCCAGGCGCCCCTTCAGGGACTTTCTTAAACAAAAATGGTTTAACTTTTGAGTCTTGTCAATAATGAACTCTGAGTCAGTATTATTGATTTGCAGAAGAGTTCTAAACAGTTTGGCAAAGATTTGATCCTTGGTTTACTTTGTATACCCTTTATGATTAAGAAATCATACACAATTTTAATGTGTAATTCTTTGGCTTCGATTTCTAGAGAGTAATCAAAATCATATGACTGAAAGGAACTCAAGGGACCAAGGGAACTCACCTTTTTGAAAAGCATATTATTGGGCCAGGTACTTATGTATTTTCATTTTCTCATGTAATTCTGAGAACATCAACTTCAGGATATTAATAAAGTAATTCTACAGGTAAAAAACTGAGGCTTGACAAACTTTAACTCACCCAAGGTTGGCTCAGCTTGTATGTGGCAGGACATGTTTCCTATTGGTGGTTTCATGGCTTCTTCTGAATCCACGGTCTTTCCACAATCTGACCTTCCATGAGGGTCATGTAGTCCATCGTCCTCTCCAAGGCAGTGCTACTTTTATACCACTCTTAGAAGATAACAGTTTACACTTTTCCTAAGTATTTCCAGAGAAGGAATATTACATGTGTAATTTGTGATGTATTGTGATGTCTTGCAACTCTTAAGCTATAAAGAAGTTAAATTCATAACATTTTAAAGTTGAAAGGAATCCTAGAGATTATTTAATCCAACTGCTTTATTTTATAGATGAATTGAGGTCATTGTCTATGTCAGCCCTACTGCCCCAAACCAAACAAACACTATAAATAATTAGACACAGGTATTCCCTTAATTATTACCTTGACTGTCCATATATAGGTCAAGTCCCAAATCAAGAAGTTCTCAAGATTGAAAATTTTTTTCCCACATCTGTTTAAAATCTTTATTGCTCTTTCCTTAGTACAGCAAAAGAACCTTATAAAAATAGCTCCATTTCTTGAGCACCTTTTGTGAACTGGATATTTTAAGTTGTACTATTATGATTTTTTAATGTTTATTTTTGAGAGAGAGAGAGTGAGAGAGAGAGAGTACATGTTCATGTGGAAGGGGAGGGGGGAACAGCAGAGAGAGGGAGAGAGAGAATCCCAAGCAGGCTGCAGAGCTTGACCTGAGCTGAAATCAAGAGTCAGATGCTTACTGACTGAGCCATCGAGGTGGCCCTAAGTTGTATTATTTAATTCATCTCATCTTGCAGTTGAGGAAGCTACGACTCGGAGAAGCTCAGTAACTTGTTGCAAAGTCACCCAATACATCAATGTCAGAGGTAGGATTCAAACCCTGGACTGACTCCCAGGCTGTACTCATTCCGATATGCTAAGACTCTTTTCTGTCTTCATTATAAGAACTTCTTATAACATAATTACTGTGATGCTTAAATGTATGAGATAATGAATGTGAAAGTACCTGGGGGAGGGGGGAAAGACATTGGTGATTATTACCCTCCTTCCTTGGCTTCTCAATCTTTTTTTCTTATTCATTTTCTTCAAATAAAGTTAGTTGCTTTTTAAACTTTACTCGGAGAAAAATTTCCCCTCATTTATTGTTGCCTGTAGTAAGGTCTTTTAAAAAAAAACCCAAAAAACTAAAAACATGATTGCTTGTTTTTATTTAAAGTTCTTTCTGTATCTATTGAGATGATAATGCAATTTTTATCCATTACTTGATAAGAAAGTCTCTGGTCTGCTACATGAATATCAATTTTCTGCGATAAACCCTGCTTGGTTGTGATTTTAAAAAGAAAATGCAGGGGCGCCTGGGTGGCTCAGTCGGTTGAGCGTCCGACTTTGGCACAGGTCATGATCTCACAGTTTGTGAGTTCGAGCCCCATGTCGGGCTCTGTGCAGGCAGCACAGAGCCTGGAGCCTGTTTCAAATTCTGTGTCTCCCTCTCTCTCTGCTCCTCCCTCGCTCATGCTGTGTCTCTCTCTCTCCTTCAAAAAATAAATAAAAAAACATTAAAAAAAAATTAAAAAAAAAAATAAAAAGAAAATGCAGTGCTAAATTCAATTTGCTAATATTTTTGAAGGATATTGCTTCTTTGTTCATGGGGTGTCTTGATCTATAATTTTCTTGTTCTGTTCTTATCTGGTTCTGGTGTCAAGGTTATTTTAACTTCATGATATAAGAGCTTTTTCTAGTCTTTGAAACAGTTTACAGAAAATAAAGATTATCTGTTTTTTGAAAGTTTGGGCAAACTTACATGTAAAACTCTGGGTCTAGTGTCTTTGAGAGAAAGAAACTTGATTATTCATTGTCTTTTTTTTTTTTTTTTGTAACTCAGGTTTTAAATTCATTTTGAGTCAACTTTGGGCTTTTTTTTGTTTTGAGTCAACTTTGATAATCTGATACTTTTCTAAGAAATTATCCATTCACCTAAGCTCACAAGTTTATTAGTATGAAGTTCATAATAACCTATTATTATTTTTCATCTGAGTTACGTCTCTAGTTATATCACTTTTTTTGTTCAGTATTATTTAGTTCTGCCTTTTTTCTTTATTTATCAATCATTTAGAAATTTATGTTTTATTATATCCCCCCAGAATTCTTCTTTCATGTTTATTATTTACTTTAAGCTTATTATTTATTTTTTATTTAATTGAAGTATAGTTGACATACGATGTTATATTAGTTTCAGGTGTACAACATAGAGATTTGACAAGTTTATCCTTTGTGCTTGCTCATAAGTGTAGGTGCCATTTGTCACCATACAACACCATTGACTTTATTTCTTTTTTTTTTTTTTTTTTTTTTCAACGTTTATTTATTTTTGGGACAGAGAGACACAGAGCATGAACGGGGGAGGGGCAGAGAGAGAGGGAGGCACAGAATCGGAAACAGGCTCCAGGCTCTGAGCCATCAGCCCAGAGCCCGACGCGGGGCTCGAACTCACGGACCGCGAGATCGTGACCTGGCTGAAGTCGGACGCTTAACCGACTGCGCCACCCAGGCGCCCCTGACTTTATTTCTTATACTATAACTTTTATTCCTGTGACTTACTCATTCCATATTAAGTTTATTATTTAAATGCCTTATTTTCAATATTTCAGTCTTTATGTTCAGTCTTCTTGTTTTTAAATAAATATAGTTTAGACTCTTAATTTTGTTCTAAGTTCTACTACAAGTTTGGAAGCAGCTATAGGTACTTTTTGTTATTCAATGTATTTAAACTAAAGAAAAAGATAAAAGCAGTTCACCCATTTCTCTCACTCCCAACCCCTGCCTCTGGCAACCACCAGTCTCTTCTCTGTATCTATGAGCTTGGTCGGTCAGTCGGTCAGTCGGTTGGTTGGTTGGTTGGTTGGTTATTCCTCCGTCCATCCATCCGTCCATCCATCCGTCCATCCATTTGATTTATTGGTTTCACATATAAGAGAGGTGATGTGGTATTTGTCTTTGTCTGACTTATTTCACTTACCATAATTCTCTCAAGGTCCATCCATGTTGTTGCAAATAGCAAGATTTCACTCTTCGTGTATATTTCATTTCATATCTATATTTCACTCTCACACACACACACCACAGTTTCTTTATCCATTCATCCATCAATGGATACTTAAGTTGTTTCCATATCTTGGCTATTGTAATAAGTAATACTGCAGTGAACATGGTGCATGTATCTTTTCAAGTTAGTGTTTTCATTTTCTTTGGGTAAATACCCAGAAGAAGAGTTGCTGGATCATATGATAGTTATATTTTTAATTTTTTGAGAAACCTTCATAATGTTTTCCAGAGCGGCTGCACCTGTTTACATTCCCACCAACAATGTACAAGAGTTCCCTTTTCTTTACATCTTTGCCAGCATTTGTTATTTCTAGTTTTTTTTGATAATAGCCGTTCTGTCTAGGTGAGGTGATCTCTCCTTGTGGTTTTGATTTGCGTTTTCTTAATGATCATTGATACAGAGCATCCTTTCATGTGCTTGTTTGCCATTTGTATGTCTTCTTTGGAAAAATGTCCATTCATATTTTCTGCCCATTTTTATTTGATTTCATTTTTTATTTTTTTTCTTCAGCTCATTAAAAAAATTTTTTTAATGTTTATTTATTTTTGAGAGAGATAGCACGCATGGGGGAGGGGCAGAGAGAGAGAGACACAGAATCTGCAGCAGGCTTCAGGCTCTGAGCTGTCAGCATAGAGCCCGATGTGGGGCTTGAACCTCACAAGCTGTGAGATTATGACCTGAGCCAAAGTTGAACACTTAACCAACTGAGCCACTCAGGTGCCCCTCTTCTGCCCATTTTTAAATTGGATTGTTCGTTTTTTTGTTCTTGAGTTGTAGGAGTTCTTCATGTATTTTGGATATTAGCCCCTTATCAGATATATGATTTGCAGATATTTTCTCCTGTTCAGGCTTCCTTTGCTGTGCAGAGTTTTAGTATGATGTAATTCCACTTATTTTTGGTTTTGTTGCTTTTGCTTTTGTTGTTCAGATTAGAAAAATCATTGCCAAGACCAGTGTCAAGGAGCTTTACCGCTTACGTTATCTGCTAGGAGTTTCATGGTTTCAGGTTTTATATTCAAGTCTTTGATCCATTTTGAGTTAATTTTTGTGAGTGATAGAAGATAGAGGTCCAGTTTTATTCTTTGGCATGTGTCTGTCCAATTTTACCAACACCATTTATTGAAGAGACTGTCCTTTCACCACTGTATATTCTTTATTTCTTTGTCATATTGACCATATATGTGTGGGTTTATTCTGGGCTCTCCTGTTGCATTGATCTGTGTGTTTGTTTTTATAACAGTACCATACTGTTTTAATTACTGTAGCTTTGTAACATAGTTTGAAACCAGGGAGCGTGATGCCTCCAGCATTGTTCTTCTTTCTCAAGATAGCTTTGTGTACTTGGGGTCTTTTATGGTTCCATACAAAGTTTAGGATTGTTCTATTTCTGTGAAAAATGCCACTGGAATTTTGAGAGGGATTGCATTGAATCTGTAATTGGTTTGGGTAGGATGGACGTTTTAACAATAATAGTTCTTTTAATCCATGAGCATGGAACACCTTTCTGTTTGTGTCTTCTGTTTATTTCATTGATGTCTTGTTTTCAATATATAGGTCGTTCACCTCCTTGGTTAACTTAATTACTAGGTATGTTATTCTTTTTGATGCATTTGTAAATGGGATTGTGAATTTTCCAGCTATAGACATTTAATAGTTGTAATTTTGGTTGTGAATTCCTCCTTCATAATATGCTTTATTCAGGAGTATATTTAAAAAATTTCAAAAATCTTTTTACTATCTTTTTATTGTTCTATTTCTAATTTAATTGCATTTGCCCAAAACATGAATGATATAATATCAATTCTTGGAAATTCTCTTGTGATATAATATGTGGTCAGTTTTGTGTGCTATGTGTGCTTGAAAAGAAAGTATATTCTCAGGCAGCCTGGGTGGCTCAGTCGGTTAAGCATCTGGCTTTGACTGAGGTCATTATCTCACAGTTCGTGCATTCAAGCCCCATGTCCAGTGTTGTGCTGGCAGCTCAGAGCCTGGAGTCTGCTTCAGATTCTATATCTCCATCGCGCTGTGTCTCTCTCTCTCTCAAAAATAAACAAACATTAAAAATTTTCAAAAAAGAAAGTATATTCTCTTTTGCTTGGGTTAGGGTTTTCTTTATATCGTTAGGTCAGTGTATAAAATATTATTATTATTTTAAAGTTTTATTTTTAAGTAATCACTACACCCGAAGTGGGGTTTGAACCCACAACCCTGAGATCAAGAGTCGTGTGCTCTACTGACTGAGCCAGCCAGTCACCCCTAAATATTATTGATCAAACTGTTTATAGCCTTACTATTTTGTTTGTCTGAATTATCAGCTTATGATGATGTATCTTGAAATCTATAGTAATTGTGGGTTTGTCAGTTTTTCTCATAATTGTCAGTTTTAGCTTTATGTATTTCAAAGCAATAGAAGTAAGTGGTTATAAGGTTATGATTAGTAAGTGGTTATAGGTTATAAGGTTATATATAGTAAGTAGTTATAAGGTTATGATTCTCCTGGGTCCTAAATTCTGTCAATTATTTTGTTATTTATAGTCCTTTTTTGAGAATGACTTTTGGCTGATGTTAGTCTACTGTTGACTTGTATCTCAAGATTTTTAAAGACCATATCTTAGTATTTGGCAGTTTTTTTCATAAGTAAAAATATTCTCTTATTGTGTCTATTCCACCTCATTTTGTGTTTAGGCATTTATACCTCTAACTCATTCATTACATTGTGCTGTAGAACAGTGACTGTCAACCTTTTTAGTGTAAGGACCATCAAATAATAATAGACTTCTGTTATTATTTGATAAGGAGTGAATAAGAACAAACGGTGAAGTGATTTTATAATGTTTTCTGTATTTATTTTTCCCCAAACTCCAGCTGTTTAATAACAAATGCCTCCCCACCCTCACCCCATCACAGCAGCAGGAAAATCACCCATCCAATTGTTGGGGGGAGGGGTGCACTGCAGAAAGCAGGGAACGGGGAGCAGCTGGTGAAGGGCTGGTCAGGCTCCTGCCCCCCATGTCACTGACTCTTGGGAGCATCAAGTTGGGCTGGCACAGAAGCCTTTCCTCTGCCCGGCCACCAGCAGGGAGCTCCATCTAAGGGAGGCTGGGTCTCCAGCCAGAGAGCTTGAGAGGAAGCCAGGGCCGGCAGCGGGAGCAAGGGGATGAAAAGGGAAGAGACTCTGGTCTGCCACCAAGTCTGGGTCTTCTGGCTTGCCTGTGCCAAGTCCAGCTGCCAGGGGCGGGCCTTGCCCATCAAGAGGCTGCTGCCACTCACATGGACCTGGCCTCCCTGGCCTTCCTCTGAGACCTCACAGCCTCGTTGTGGGCTTTATGCTTCTCTGCCAATTTGGTGTCCTCTTGGATTTTGTGCCTCTTGCCAAATATGATCTTGTTATAAAGGTACTTCTCCTGCTTCATCATCCTGATGGCCAGACACTTGGCTTAATTCTCCTCCTCTTGGGCCAGCCACTGCCTGTCCTCCAGCTTCACAGTGCCTGCCATCACTCTGAGCTTCTTCCCCTCCATCCTCTGCTCCTCCAGGGCTATCAGTCAGGCCTCTAATGTTTTAAAATAAAGTTTTGTTTTAGTCATCACAACAGCCTTAAGATACATTAAAAATCTACTGGTATCTGTAAGACACGCTTACTTCTATGTTCATCTGTTTCTGCTGTAATCCTAGCATGAGAGAGAGGAAGAGCCATAGGAGCCAAAGGACCTACAGGTAGCAGATTTCTTGCCTGAACTTTGCAGGCTTGGAATCTCCTCTCCCTTATCAGATGCCAGATTTGAACAGGGGGTGAAGGCAGTGGGGAGAAAGACTATGACTAGTCATTCAGGCTTTAAAGGATTCAGAGGGTATGACTCATACTCTACCTTTCAAATAAGTGGCCTGCCAAAACTTGAAGAGCATGGGGCTTGGACAGAGGTGACACTTCGCATCCGCCTTGCCCACGTGCCACTTCCTTTTCAGTTATCTGTTGGCTCTGGCGGATTCCTGTTTTGTTTGAAGGCAAAGTGAAAACTGGTCGCATACTCTCCTACTCTCATCTGAAATAAAAGAATTTAGTGAGCCTGTGGTGTTGGTATCTCAATGTACATATTCTAGCAAAAAGAGGTTGGTGTGGCCCTTGAAAGGCTTTGAATGTTTTAAGTATGATTCACTGTGGTTTTTAATTTTAGTTTTGGGTGTATACATGCAGTGTCCTGTGCTATCACTGAGTTAGGAAAGGGATAGGAATAATTCGTGGATGAGGCCTGTAGGATCTTTAAATCTGGGAGCACAGGGTTGGAACAGCCTGTTTTAGTGTTATTACACAGTGTACACGTGGGTGAGTGGCTGCTGTGTACTTGCTACATGAACTAGATTAAAGTTTGTCATTGTACTCTGTGTTCCTGACTCCCTCCTAAAAACTGTAACTATTCTTGTGGCCTTCACTCAGGTTTCTAGATGACTAATGGCTGAGGATCCTTGACCTTTCTCAAAATGGTAACACTGGGACCAAAGCATATTGGCTAGTCCTAGCTCTGGGATGCCACAGGATGAATCTACTTTTGCTATTTCAAAGTAAAATTTATGCCAAATGGCCAGTATATAAAAGAAAAGTTTATTTTCACACAACTCCCTGAGTCTTTTGTGATCTTCACATTATTTTTATTATTACTTGTTAATCCTATGTATATAAGATCTGAGGATGAAATGAATGGATTATAGAGGCAGCGCTTCCTATTTGAGGGATACTAGAAAGGCTGAACTGCCAGTTGCTGATGGTTGGAATTTCACTGGAGCTTGTTCCTCAGGTTAACAATTTAAACGCTTAAATGCCTGGTGAAGGGAGAATTTTTGACGCCTCAGCAGTCATTTTCACTCATCATACTTGTGGCTGAGACTAGGCTCTAAATATGGGAAAGCAGAGAGAGTTTGAGAGCCTGACCCTTACCCTACCCCCTGGCATCTCTCTCAGGCCTGGACTTTAATATTCCTTTCAAATGAGACCATATATATAGTCATAGAGAAAAAGGAGCCTTAAAAGGTGTTTTTCATGCAATTAAAATTATTAAATGTAAACACTTAAGTCTATACCAACCATTTTTATGACCCTGTTTTGGCATTTCTTCATTTTTAAATATGATGGACTTCTCAAACTTGGAAGTGATCTGGGCCTTTCTTGACCTCTGAGAGACCCTACCTAGATGGCAATGAAAGGAAAGCCTCAACAGGGATTAAGATGAGAGAAGGAATAGTCTTGACAGGCCGTTTTGCCTGCCAAATACTTATGTCAAGGCTAACCTGGTTGGTAATGGCAGTGATGGAGGTGCTGGGCGCAGTGGCCACAGTAGGGAAAGCCTCACTGACCAGTTGATTGTGTTTTCTTTCTTTTGTCTGTTACCTTCCCATTTTGCAAATGTTGTTCTGTGTGATTGGACATGCTTGTGGCCTAACCATCTCTCTCTCTTGAAAGGACAAGACCCAAAATGTATGCTTCTTTGGGTGTGCTCCAGGGTAATCCGACTTCCATGAAATCAAATTTTCAGGTGTTCTTCTCCATAGCACTTCAGTCTTTGGCAAACAATGCATTTGGGTGTGTGTGTATGTGTGTGTGTGTGATAGTATGTATAACCTAAATGGCTGTACTTACTAAGTTCAGATTAAAAAATTTTATTTTAAATATTTATTTATTTTGGGGGGGGGGCAGAGAGAGAGGGAGACACAGAATTCGAAGCAAGCTCCAAGCTCTGAGCTGTCAGCACAGAGCCCGATGCGGGGCTCAAAGTCATGGACCGCGAGATTGTGACCTGAGCTGTAGTCGGACACCTAACCCACTGAGACACCCAGGCACCCCAGTTCAGATTTTATCAGTGCATTTGATATAGGATTGTCCCCCCCCCACCCACACCTGACCATCCCAACATATTTTTTTGAGGTGAGGTATAGTTTCACTTGTTGAATGTTTCAGAGAGGTTTTCAGTTAAAAAAATTTTTTTTAATGTTTATTTATTTTTGAAGGAGAGAGAGACAGAGTGTGAATGGGGGCGGGGCAGAGCGAGAGGGAGACACAGAATCCAAAGCAGGCTCCAGGCTCCAAGCTGTCAACACAGAGCCCAACGCAGGGCTTGAACTCATGAGCTGTGAGATCATGACCTGAGCCAAAGACGGACACCCAACTGACTGAGCCACCCAGGCATCCCATTTAGTTTTATATTATGGAGCGGTATATGTCTAAATAGGCCTATCAGACTGTCTCCCTGACATTATTTTGTTCCAGGGCACTCTCTTTTTCCCTCTGCTGAATCAGTGAGCTGGGATTTGCTGGTTGATTTTTTTTTTACAGAAGCAGATGGGAGATTGTTTGGTTTCAGAGTGAATGAGTTACCTGTCCTTAGTGATAGTAGGCTGCCCTCTCTGGTCAAACCACACCTATGGCAAATGCATGGTATTTTTCACAGAAAGAACTGTGTGTGTGTGTGTGTGTGTGTGTGTGTGTGTGTGTGTGTGTGTGTGTGAGAGAGAGAGAGAGAGAGAGAGAAAGAGAGAAAGAGAGAGAGGAAGGGACAGTAAGAGAGAGAGGGAATATTATCCCATCGGAAAAACAACTCCCAAGATGCTGTGAAGAGGATCATCTTTATAAGTAGTGCTGAGCTTCTGAGGCAGGAGCAATGTTGTCTCCACCTTCTCTATCACCACTTTCCTAATTTCCCAAGTAAAAAGGACTACTTCTACTTTTATGTCCCCTTATCCTCTGCTGGAGGTACTTCTAAATACTAATTTATATTTGTTTGTTTACATGTATGTCTCCTCCTACCAAAGTTGTAACCCTTTAAAAGTAGGGACTTAAAAATACTTTCTTTTAAAAAAAAAATTTTTTTTAACGTTTATTTTTGAGAAGAGAGAGACAGAGCATGAGTTGGGGAAGAGAGAGAAGAAAGAGGGAGACACAGAGTCTGAAACTGGCTCCAGGCTCTGAGCTGTCAGCACAGAGCCCGATGCGGGGCTCGAACTAACGGACTGCAAGATCATGACCTGAGTTGAAGTCGGACGCTCAACCGACTGAGCCACCCAGGCACCCCTTAAAAATACTTTCTATTCCTGGGTATCTTATAGCATGTAGTAGGTCCTCAATATGTTAGATGAACAGATGGATGAAGAATTAAATTCAAGTAATTTAAGAGTGGGTGCATTCTGGTAGAAGCTTTAAAAATGACTTAAGGTAATCTTTATAATTTCTGGATCTGTTTTTCTCTTATATTTCTTAAATTAAAAATTCAGCATAAACTTAAGCTTGATAAAGTGATCACTGAAATCACATGGAACTGAGTAGTTTGGGATCTTTATATATCTTAAATTGTATCAAGTTATATCATGTGTAATTCTGGAGAGAATGGATTTAGTAGGTTATGAGTGAACATATTTTGGGTCCTGTGAGGCTGTCATTAGTCCATTGATCTAAAGCATAAGAATTTTCTATTAATTTATGTTGAAGACTCAAAGGCAGAGAGAAGTTTTAACTTGTGATACACTTGATTGATTTAAAGTATCTAAATCAATATTATTAGGATAGAGTCAAGATATATAATTATTTAGGAAACAGACCTTTTTCCTATTGTCATTCTCTGAAATGCTTTTTAAAAATTTTGGATTTGTGTTAAAAAGGAGATTGGGGCACCTGGGTGGCTCAGTCGGTTGAGCATCCGACTTCAGCTCAGGTCATGATCTTGTGTTTTGTGAGGTCAAGCTCTACGTGGAGTTTTGTGCTGACTGCTTTGGAGCCTGAAGCCTGCTTCCTAATTCTGTGTCTCCCTCTTTCTCCGCCCCTCCCCCACTTGCTCTCTGTCTCTCTGTCTCTCAAAAATAAAGAAACATTTTTTAAAAATTAAAAAAAAAAGACTTAAAAAAGTAGGAGATCACTTTAAGAAGTGAGGCAGCTTGAATGTTTAAAATCTCATTTTCCGCAGACGAAAGAGACTTCTGTCTGTTTCTGACTACTGGTTAGTCATGGTGGGATTTGTTTGGCTTTTATGAATGCCATTAAATTTTAATGTACAGATCAGATGTCTTATTGTAGAAAAATGGTACAGTGTCTGTTTTAGACCTATCAGTTTACCACACAAGGGAACCATTAGTGGAGAATCAAATTGATTCCTGCAAAGCCTTTTGATTTCATCATCTTTTTTCTGTTTCTTTTCTCCATGATGGTTATTCCTTTCATTTATTTATTTTTGTTTTTTTATTTTTTTCCAAATTTGAAACACCTAGGCAGTAATCGAATCCTTGCAAGTAGGTGTAGTACAACAGTTGCATTCTGTGATTCTTGTTTGTTTGCTTTAATTTCATCAGGGTTCATGTCACCTGGGAACAAAACCAAGTTTTGTGACTTTTTAAAGTTAATGATCTCTATGGGTGAAAATTCCTGATTGCCTGTACTGGGTGAAAATTCATTTGTTTACTCATTCAGCAAATATTTACTGAACATTTGTTATGTGTTGGGCATTCTCTGAAGACATTAATGAACAAGATAGACAAGGTTCTTAGCCTTGTTGAACTTAAAGTCTTGTGGGAAATAGAGAAAACTAAACTGAGAGGGTGTGAGCAGTCTCATGGGAGCACATAGGAGGTGTACGTGTAGATTTGGGATGGTTTCCTGATAGAAGAGTCATTTAAAGGCAGGGTCTAAGAGAGTAAGTAGTGGTTAGGGGGGAGAGAGACGGGGGAGAGAGAGGTGTTTGAATTCGAGGGAATGGATATGAAATATCTTGAAGCAAGATGCCAGTGCTCTTTAACTAAATGTCTTCAATGAGTGATTGGCTGTCCCTAAAGGTCTTTTGAAATATTTCTCTTGAATATTTTAAAGTTTTCATTGAAACATTTTTATTTATTTTAATTCCAGTGTAAACATACAGTGCTATGTTAGTTTCAGGTGTGCAATGTAATAATTCAACACTTCCATACATTACCCAGTGCTCCTCATCACAAGTGCACTCCTTAATCCCCATCACTTATTTCACCCATCCCCCAACCCACTTCCCCTCTGGTAATCATCAGTTTGTACTTAACAGTTAAGAGTCTGTTTCTTGGCTTCTCTCTCTCACTCTTTTTCCCCTTGCTCGTTAGTTTTGTTTCTTAAATTCCATAAACATTTAAAAATAAGTGTAACTAGTTTTACAGCATGTATTTTCTGCCATATTGTGTATTATATACCTGTCTTAAATGTTTCCATGTAATCTGGCTCATTTGATTTATGGAAAGCATCTGCCATTAATCATTGGCAAAGCCAGTTCTCACTGTCTATCTAGCCAGCTGGATCAAATTTACTTTTTTCAACTTTTAAAATAGTTCTTGCTTTAGTCAATTGTCTTTTAAACATATTTAAATAATATAATTTTTAATATTTACTCAGTACTTAACATTGTGTTATTTATAACCTCTTGTCTTTTGTTGTCATTTTTTTCTGTGAGTCCAAATTTCCATCTGGTATAATTTTCCTTCTTCCTGAAGGATTTCCTTTAACATATCCTATAGTTCAGGTTTGCTGATGATGAATTCTTTCAGCTTTTATATACCTGAAAAAATCTTTATTTCACCTTAATTTTTGAAATGTGTTTTTTTTGGGGTGTGGATTTTTAGATTGATGTTTTTTTTTTTTTCTTTCAGTACTTTGCTTCACTGTCTTATGGCTTGCATTGTTTCTAGCAAGAAGTCTGTTGTTATTCTTTGTCCTTTTGTATATAAAGTGTCATTTTTCTCTGACTACTTTAATTTTTTTTTTTCAACGTTTTTTATATATTTTTGGGACAGAGAGAGACAGAGCATGAACGGGCGAGGGGCAGAGAGAGAGGGAGACACAGAATCGGAAACAGGCTCCAGGCTCTGAGCCATCAGCCCGGAGCCTGATGCGGGGCTCGAACTCACGGACCGCGAGATCGTGACCTGGCTGAAGTCGGACGCTTAACCGACTGCGCCACCCAGGCGCCCTCTCTGACTACTTTAAATATTTTGTTTTCAACCTTGGTTTTGAGCAATTTCCTTATGATGTGTGTAGTTCTCTTCATGCTTTTTGTGTTTGGCATTTATTGAGCTTCTTGGACCTGCAGCTTTATAGTGTTCATTAAAAAAATTTTTTTTATGTCATCCTCTCTTCAAATACTGTTTTCTCTTTCCCCCTTTTCTCTCCTTTGGAGATTCAAATTGCACATGTATTAGGCTGCTTTGAGTTGTACCACATCTCACTGATGATCTGTTAATTTTTTCAAGTCTTTTTTTTTCTTTCTGTTTCATTTTGGATAATTTTACTTGCTATGACTTGAATTTCACTGATCTTTTTTTCATGCAATATCTTATCTGTTAGTAATTTATAAAGTCTGTTTTTGTATCTGACACACATCTCCAGTTATTGAGTCTTGTTCTTATATCTTTTATTTATCTATTTAATGTACTCAATCTTTCCTTTAGCTTTTGAGCATATGGAATACGGTTATAATAATGGTTTTAACGTTCTTGTCTATTAATTTTGTCATATGTGTCATTTCTGGGTTGTTTTTGAATGATTTCTTTTCATTGTGGGTGGTGTTTTCATGCCTATTTGTATGCCTGGTAAATTTCAGTTGGCGGACAGTGTCATATTACTGTTGTAACAGACACAACATTATCTTCCAGTTCTGGAGGTCAGAAGTCCAAAATGGGTTAATAGAGTTGTGTTGCTTCTGAAGATTCTAGGAAATAATCCATTTCTTTGCCTTTTCCAGCTTCTGGAAGCTGCCCCAATTTTTTGGCTTGTAGCCCTGCATCTCTCTTACTTCTTCTGTCATTATATCTTTCTGCTTCTGCTGTTACATCATTGTGAAATATTTACCTTCAATGTGCGATAAAATAGCTGTCAACCTAGAAATCTGTACTACAGAAATAGTCTTTGAAGTAGGAGAACAAAATAGATATTTTCAAACAAACAAAAATGGATACATATTGTTATCAGCATTCTCTTAGTAGAGAAAATTCTAAAGAATGCAATTCAGACAAAGTCAGATGATTCTAGATGTAAGGCCTGAGATATAAGAGGGAATGATTAACCAAAATATGGGACAATTTGTTGGTAAATATAAACAAACTTTGACTTACATAGTATAACAATGTAATATCTAATGAGTTATAAAGGTTAAAATGAAAGATAGGACATATTATACATGAAAACAACATAAACATAAAACAAAACTTGGAAACAGTAGCATAAAGGTCAGGAAAGGGATGATTGGGAATTAAACATGCTAAGATCATTCTTTGGGAAGGAGGTAGAAATATTGACTAATTTTAGATTTTCATGAGACTGATGCACTGCCAACTGTGCTAAGAGGACAGCTTTTATTTTAGATTAAAAAAATTTTTTTGGGAGGGCACCTGGGTGGCTCAGTCAGTTGAGCATCCAACTTCGGCTTAGGTCATGATCTCACGGTCTGTGAATTCGAGCCTCGCGTCGGGCTGTGTGTCGACAGCTTGGAGCCTGGAGCCTGTTTCGGATTTTGTGTCTCCCTCTCTCTCTGACCCGCCCCCGTTCATGATCTGTCTCTCTTTGTCTCGAAAAAATAAATAAACATTAAAAAAATAATAAAAAAAATTTTTTTTTAACATTTATTTTTTGTGAGTGGGAGTGGGAGTGGGACAGAGAGAGAGAGAGAGAGAGAGAGAGAGAGAGAGAGTCACAGATTCTGAAGCAGGCTCCAGGCTCTGAGCTGTCAGCACAGAGCCCGAGGCAGGGCTCGAACTCATGAACTGCGAGATCATGACCTGAGCTGAAGTCGGACGCTTAACCAACTGAGCCACCCAGGCGCCCCTATTTTAGATTTTTAATGTGCCAAGTATGCATGCTAAAATATTTAAGGTGACCACAAAAAGAACAGAGTATATAACCTTTAAGGGAATAAGAAAAAGAAAAAACTAGCAACCCCCCCACCCCCGCCAACAAAAGATAAAATAAGGAAAAAAGAAAAAGAATGAATTAAAATTACAGGCCATATAGAAAATAAATAATAAGATATGAAAATAATCCTAAGTATATCAGTAATATTAATGAATTTAAGTGGGCTGAATTAGTAAGTTAAAAGTTCCTAGCTGGATAAAAAATCTGTAGCTATATGATATTTATAAAAGACATCTAAAACATAATGACAGTGGGGCGCCTGTGTGGCTCAGCTGGTTGAGTGTCCGACTCTTGATTTTGGCTCAGGTCATGATCCCAGGGTCATGAGATCGAGCCCTGAGTGGGGCTCCATGTTGGGCATGGAGCCTGCTTGTGATTCTTTCTCTCTTTCCCTCTGCCCCTGCCCCGCTTGCACTCCTTTTCTCAAAAAAAGAAAAAAAAGAAAAAAGAAATTTGTACATGAATGTTAGCAGCATTATTCATAATTCCCAAAAGATGGAAACAACCCAGATGTCCATCAACACATGGATGGATAATCAAATTTTCAAAGCTGAATAAAATAGTATTCAGCTATGAAAAAGAGCAAACTAGTAACACATATACTATAACCTGGATGAACTTTGAAAACATTTATGCTAAGTGAAAGAAGCCAGACACAGAAGGTCGCATAGTACATGATTCTTTTTATATGATATATCCAGAATAGGTAAATTCATGGAGACAGAAGGCAGATTAGGGGTTATCAGGGGATGGGGGAAGAGGGAAATGGGGAGTGATTACATAATGAGTTCAGGCTGCATTTCTGAGGTGATAAAAGTTTTGACCCAAGAGAGGGGTGGTAGTTGCTCGGCATTGTGAATATACTAAATGCCATTGAATGGTACTGTTTAGAGTGACTGATTGCATGTTATGTGACTTTCACCTTAATAAAAAACTATGTTGTGATCTAATTTTGGTCTTTCATATTGATGAAGATAAACTTAAGTTTGATTATATACCAAGTTGTTGAGACTGTGAGGAAATAGGTACTCTCATCTATTGTGTTAGGAATGTAAGTAACTTCTGTGATTGGCAATATGGCAACATTTGTCAAAATTTTAAGTGTCTGTACCTTTGACTCAGCAATTCCATTTCTGGATTGTGTCTTACAGATACATACATTTTAAAATGATATTTTTCAAGGTGATTTATTGTAGCAGGCTAATGAATTATGGACTAGTTGTATAGTTATATTAAAGAATGAGGAGGCTCTTTATGTACTTTTATTAGAACATTTCTCAGGTAAATTAGGTGGAAAAAGCCGAATGCAGAGAGTATGAATAGTATGATCCTATTTGTATAAAAAAGTAGAAGCCTGTCTTTGTTTCTGGATGCATAAATGTTTTACTTTAAAGAATACAGGGGAAACGTGTAACATTAATTGCAAGTAGATGGAATTTGAATGTCTGGGAGATAGTGGAAAGAAGGTGATTTTTCACTGTCTTTCATATATAGGACTATACATATTCTATATAACTTAAAGTTAAATTAAAGATTTAATTTAAAAGTTAAAAAGGAACAGTAAACAACCAGGCCTCTAAGAGTGATCCAAAGCCACATCAGTGAGGTTCTGTTCTTCATTGATTTCATTCATTCATTCATTCATTCATTCATTTATTCTGTATGATCAGGTTGTCTATGTTATTGAACTGTATTAATATTAAACTATCAATAAATGGTTTGGTTATTAATGCTAGTGGCCTTTTAATTAACAACATAGTGTTAGAAGGCTCTTTTCAAACAGTCCAGTGGATTTGTCAAATCCTTTTAGCTAGATGAATGAGAATTTATGCATTACTTCATACTTTTTGTTTCCTCCTAATCCTTTGTGTTATCTGATTATTAAATTTCATTTAACACAGTGCTTTGGCATTTTAATTTACTTCCAGATATTAAATCTGAAACTGTTGTTAAGGATTTTCGTTCTTTGTGTGGTGTCTTTTTTTTTTGTGTGTGTGTGTGTGTGGTGTCTTTTAACGGCAGTGTCGATGGGGCGAGGAAGAAGGAAACAAAGGAATTGCAGAGATATATAGCAACCTAAACTGAAAGGTCTAAAACATTTTGTCATCATTTTTTGTTGCCAGGAAATAACAAAGAACAAGGGCTTAGTGAAGTGAATGAGTGAATGTGTGAATGAATGAATGGATGGATGGATGTACCCCCTTAATTGTAGACTTTAAAAGCTAAAATCTTAAATCCTATTGTAAATTGGTCTTGGCAATTTTCCATGCAGTAAAAAAATGTGGATATGTCTCTTCATTCTTTGCATTGCACGTGATATTCTTCTGCTTGGTTCTGCCAGTGAATTATTAACTCCATGTTCCTCCCCTCAGGGTGGAGAATGCTTGTACCAAGCTTGTTCAGGCAGCCCAGATGCTTCAGTCAGATCCTTACTCGGTGCCTGCTCGAGATTATCTTATCGATGGGTCAAGGGGCATCCTTTCAGGCACATCAGACCTGCTCCTCACCTTCGATGAGGCTGAGGTAGGCAATCTGAGGCCCATGCAGACCTCTTCCAGGCTAAAGTCTTAAAGATAGTCTTAAAAGTAATAATGGAGGATTGATGACTGTTGAGGATGGGAAGATGTTGAAGAGCTGCACATCTGAATTAGCATGTTTTCTACTTATTGTTCACTCACTTGACTAAAATATGAAATCTGTTTTCAGGTTCGTAAAATTATTAGAGTTTGCAAAGGAATTTTGGAATATCTTACAGTGGCAGAGGTGGTGGAAACTATGGAAGATTTGGTCACTTACACAAAGAATCTTGGACCAGGTTAGTCATGTCCAGTTTTTATAATAAAGAGTTTTTAGAGATTGTCCAGTTTGATCAAGGTGAAAGAAGTACTCCCTCCTGCTTTTTGCCCAAGATTAGTCATGACACATTGGGTTTTGAGGTGTCTGTACTCTGCTGATGGAGCTGCCACTGTGTTTCTACTGAGGAGATATCATCGTCTCTGAAAGCTGAATCTGCTTTCTACAAATCCTGGCCCTGCCTAATGAATTAAACTAGACATTGTAAATGTTGCTGGAGAATATAGGAAATACTTTTCTATTACTGTAATGCTTAAGGCCACCCTGAATTCTGACCCCTCCATTCCATATTATACAGCATTCCTTCACTGTCTGCCAGCTGGCCTGTAGCTCTTAATGACCTCGTGTCTTGTTAATTAGCCTGCCTACTATTATGGATTCATGCCCTAGCCCGAGGCTGCATAATATAATCAGACCTGGAAGAAGAGAAGAGCTACTGTGACTAAGTCTCATTTTGAAATGATTGTTTAGTCACCTGAGAATTGAATATTCAAAATACATGAACAGATACCAGCTTTTTCTGTTATAGGCATATAACATGAACTTGAGGGTCCTTAAAGTATGATTGAGACCAATGAGAGGACAACCTCAGATGTTCAACTTATCAGTAGTAAAGATCACGTACCACCTCATAAGAGTCTTTTGCCTTAGGTGAAATGATTTTTAATTCAGTGTGTTCATGAGGTTCCGATACAGTCATTCTGTAAACTTATGGCAGTTAAGACTTTCTCTGAGCCATCTTTGAAGATCACCAGGAAATGCCTTTAGAGCAGTATTCTTTAAACTTTCCCATAGCACTGGGAAAATAAAGTTTATTTCTTCAAATAAAATCTTACACAGAATCCCAACATATAAAGACAAAAATGTAACTATTCTGAATGAGGCAGGGGCAACCCCTCCTTTCCTACCCCTCTTTGGTATCCTTTGATGATCTGTGCAACTACTTAAGAAATCTTAAGAGCAGTTTGAAAACCAAAGCTTGAGAGAATCACATAGTACCTTTGAATAATAACCAAAGTAAACAAAAAGTGCTAGCAGGCCGGTTCCAAAACACCAGATGCTTTTGATTGCTGTCCTTAGTATAATTATTTTTATAATATTTCTATTTGTTTCTAATTATAAAAATAGTACATGCTTATTTTGGACAAATCGGAAAGTACAGAAAAATATAAAGATGAAAACAAAACACATTATTGTAATTCTTAAGATTTTTTTCAGCCACTAGATTCTCAGTACTAAGCTCGCATGAGATTTTTTTTTTTTTTTACTATTTTTTTTTTTTAATGTCTTTACTTTTGAGAGAGAGAGAGAGAGAGCATGAGCAGGGGAGGGGCAGAGAGAGGGAGAATCCAGAAGCAGGCTCCAGACCTTGAGCTGTCAGCGCAGAGCCTGATGTGGGGCTCGAACTCACTAACTGCGAGGTCATGACCTGAGCCAAAGTCATACGCTCAGCTGACTGAGCCACCCAGGTGCCTCAGCTTGCATGACATTCTTACATACGTGCAGTGGCCAGATACATTATGTGAACCTGGTATGTGTAGTTACCAGGCAAAATATTTTTATTCATTTTTTGCAAATACATATTTGTTTTTCACAAATACGTTTTTATATTTTATATACATATAATATATTATTTATATTATAATTATACATTATATTATATATTATTTATATTATTTATAATATATATTATTTATAATATATAGATATAATATATTTTATATGTCAACCATGTGAAAATTATGTCATAGTTTGGATTTACATTTAACAAATTACTTTTAATGAAATGAATAAAGTTGCATTGTTACAGCTGCCCTGAAAAATTTTTATCAAAAATGCTACAGTTCAGTGACAGTATCTGTTGTTTAAATAAGCCGACAATCAGTTTGGACTTTTGTAGTCATTCGTAATGGATTTAGGCTCAGAAAGTGAATCTGGATCGTTTCACGACTCACCCTGCACAATTTATTCCTTACGCCCCAGGAATGACGAAGATGGCCAAGATGATTGATGAAAGGCAGCAGGAACTGACTCACCAGGAGCACCGAGTGATGTTGGTGAACTCCATGAACACTGTGAAAGAGTTGCTGCCAGTTCTCATTTCAGGTATTTTCTGCCTGTACATTATCTTACAGGAAAAAAAAAGTCACTATATTCTAAACTCCTGAAGTTCATTTTCTTTTGCTGCTCGGTTGCATGTCCTTCAGGCTGGGTAAAAGTGAGACCTGATAGATTGGGTGTTATTTGATGGCTGTAGCTGATTGGCTAAGAACCAGTATTCGTCTTCTGTAATGTCCTCCTTCTGCTCTTTGTTTGAAGCTGCCTTTCCTGTTGCCCAGCTCTGTTCTCATAGTTCTACTAGGCTCCTTTTCTAGGAGGTAGAATGTCTGGAAACTTTAGTTATGGGCATATGAATATTGACACTTTTATTTGTGTTATGAAAAAAGAATTAGCTGGAATGGATGTTATAGAGTACTATATGACAAAGAAGTGACCCCAAAGTCCACAGTTTTTCCTAAAATAAATTGAACTGTACAGAGCTAGTGTACCAGATGGGACTTCTTTTCCACTGGGTAGAGCCCAGAAATGCAAACATGGTGGCCGCTGTCTCAGCTAGCAAGAGGGAGCTACACTCATTGGGTGTGTAGTATGTACCAGATACCTCATGGTTCACATAAGTTATCTTAGTCAAGTTAAGGGTTAGTTTAACTGTCAGAGGGCAGCTCTATAGTCTGTCTTTTTTTTGTTTGTTTGCTTCCTATTTTCAAAATCTTGTAGGGCATGTCCTGGCACCCCCAGATCCTGCCTTCCTGCTTTGGCATTTCAGGTAGTCGCTAAAAAAGGAGAGGTGAATGTAAGAGCTCAGAAAGCCCTTATATGAACCAGAAAACAAAACATTTGTGAGTAGAGTCTTACTATCTCCGTGGGAAATGTTTTTGAGGCCAGCTGTTCCATGTGATAGAAGAGTTTTGGGAGCAAGATTTCTTTCTGATCTGGGTAACTCAATAAAGTGTTGGTTAGTCTTTGTCTTCACAATTTTAATTATTTTATGGGAAGATATTCTCTTTCTCTAGTGCTTCAAATTATCAGTATTTTCTTGTACTTTCGGGGGTTAAAAAGTTCCTACTACATGTTGAGAGAAATTCTGAAAGATAAACTCAGTATTTTGGGATCTTCATTAGGATTGGGTGCAAGAGCATACTCCAGTTACAGTTGTACTGACTATTTTTGTCTTGTCCTATTGGGTGTGCATTAGATGGGGCACAGTGTTAGGGCTGGGATGATAACTGATTTAGAAGGATATTGGACATTTTGGGATTATAGGTCATCTATATATGCATGTCAGATTAGCTTCCTGATCATTTGTAGTGATGTCTTGTACCTTACGGTTGCTGATATTGGAACTTCATTGGCAGCCTTCAGTGTTTTGTTTGTTTGGTTTTGTTTTTAATATATTCTTTTTTTTTAAGATTTTATTTTTTTAAGGTATCTCTACGTCTAATGTAAGCCTCAAACACACAACCCGAGATCAAGAGTCTCACGTTCCACCAACTGAGCCAAACTAATATATTCTTTTTAAGATCTTAGAAACCCAAAACATGTACTAAAATATGGAATATCTTGTGTGAATGTTGTCATACAGCAAGATTAAATTCTAAGCTTAGTTTCTGATCGTTTATTTTTACAGCTATGAAGATTTTTGTAACAACTAAAAATTCAAAAAACCAAGGAATAGAAGAAGCTTTGAAAAATCGCAATTTTACTGTAGAAAAGATGAGTGCTGAAATTAATGAGATCATCCGTGTATTACAACTCACTTCTTGGGATGAAGATGCCTGGGCCAGCAAGGTTTGTGTTCTCGGAGGGGAAATAAGAAAACTCCTGAATTCTCCCCTCACATTTTATCTTGTAATTGTGGGTGGCGTAAGAGTACTCAGGTTTTATGAAATAATTTCTACTTCACTCTTCATGGGTTTCATGGGTTACTTGCTGCTTTTGCAAATTTACTTTGCCCCAGACTAGAACAAAGAAATGGGTATGTGAGGTGAATGGCCAGTTGAAGGCTCAGATGTGTAGCTTTTTCTTTAAGCTGGACCCTCGCTGGTCTGGTGGAGGAATTCTGATGTGGTGTCTACTCCCCTGGGTGGGAACCCTCCCTTTTTATGTGGGTGGTTGTTGCTAGGTGACTAAGTAAGATACAGAATATGCCTGTGACTGAATTTTATGGAAACTTTTCCTTAGCCAACCTTTGAACTAAGAAATCTACAGAGGAAATTGTTGGCATTTCTAGGTGTGTCCCTTCAGCATACCGTTTTCCTTAAGGAAAGCTTAATTAAAATATTAGTTTGCGCATTCGTGAAAACCTCGTTTGAGGGTCCTATTCACCCTTTATCTATTCTTCCTGGACTCCAAAAGAGTTGGTGGATTTCTTCTAGAGCCTAGTAGCAGTGGTCTTGTGTTGCTGCTACTGTGGTCTGCTTCTCCCTGTCTAGTGACTCTCTGGGAGAATAGGGGCACTTGGGTTTATGCTTTCCTGGGTAGAGCCCAAGATACAAGCAGTGGAGGAAACACACTCCATGTGTGACTCAGATGGTGTTTCCAGAGCCCCCAGCAGGCTAGTAGCAAAGAGGGGATTTGTAATATGACTTCCACTGGGTGCGCAGTAGGGCTGTGTTTATCCTCCAGGACACCTATAAGGTAAGGTCAAAGGTGGGGTCTTAAAATCACCAGCCCTCTCTCTTGTTGCCCAGAAAGTGAATCTAAATATGCAGAAGGAAATTAGCTTATCTTAACTATGGATTTGTTTACAGAGGCACAAAGCTCTTGAACAAGTTCTAAGACTGTATTTTAAATCTATATGGTGAAATCATTTTAAGTCTTTGATATTTTACTTAATTTTGCTTTTGCATATTTGACAACTTTCACTTCCCTGTTATGACTTCTTTATGCATCTTTTTTTTGTTCTCTTGTTTGTTTTATTCTTTTTCTCACATTTAGAAGGTAAGCTTTCTCATGCCCTCTAGTTTCTTTTTCGCTTAAAAAGAGAAAAAGCATGTCTCTGAGGTTTTCTTGTGCTGTGTGCCGTGCCTTATTCCGTGTGCCGGTGTGTAACACTGTGTCCGAATGTGCGTCAGAATGTGGTTTAATCTGGGACTCGGGGCTGTGTCTGGCAGACTGACTCTGGCTCGTATTGAGCTATTTCTTTGGGGAAAGCAAAAGAAAATACATTACTATGGGATATCAGACTTTCTGTGTTTGGTGGGTGCTTTCATCTTTTTGAACAGGCTCCTGAGAACTGTTTTGGCCTGGTCATTCCTACTGACTTCATTTGAGGGGCAAGTTTCTCCAAGTAGCTGGGTGACCTCCAAGTTACCTGTGGACCCTGCTCTTAGGAAAGGAAACTTCTAGCAGATGCCATCACTGTATTTGCATTTGCTACCAGTCTTCTTTGCAGGCTCCGGAATTTTGCTTTAGGAGATGTGTCGCTGAGGTTTTAACCATAATGGAAATGGGTAGGCTAAGGAGTTTAGATGGAGCACCTGCCCTTCACAATAATCCTAGCCTTCAAAATCTAAAGGGAAAAAGTTAAGTGTATCTAAAGTTTTTCCTAACTTCAGTTCGTGGTTCACTGCATGTCCTGCTAAGCTGTGAATCAGCCATAGTTCTCCATCACCTCATGGTCCCCTAATCTAATCTCTTTCCTTATTCTCTCTCCTTTGCTTCTAGCAGATGAGAAATAGCAAAAAAGAGGAGCAGGCATTACGACTTTAATGGTTTTCTATTTTTGGAAGGGAAAAGTTATCTGTCATTTAGTTATTTAGTGTTATTAAGCTTTATTTTGTGCAAGTTCCATTGAGAGATGCTTCTTTTTTTTTTTTTAAATGTGGTCAGTGGAGTTTTTCAGGACAAGGATTAGGCACTTGGGGAAATATACAAGGGAAACAGATCTGGTCCCCACTGTGTACATTCTTGTAGATGTTTTAGTCTTATGCTGATCTGGAAGGAACCAGACTGTTAGGGTACTATACAACTATCAGAATGAAACAAAGTAAATAAAATTAGTTCACCTGAAAGAAGCTCAAGTATATATAATCACATCAGAATGAACAAGAAATGTTTATTTTTAAATCTCATTTTGCTTTTGTTATACATTTACCTGGTTCAAAAATCAAAATGCTACAAAAAAGATGTACATGACAAATCTTACTTCCAACCCCATCCCCATTCACTCTACTTCGCCCTACCCCTTAAGTTTGATTGTTTCTATTAGTTGCAAGAACTCTTAGAAAAAAAAATTTCACCTTGAGAATGGAAATTGGTAACTAGGATTTTGGTTATTTTTTTAGTTTGGTAGCATTATGCATCTTTCATTGCTCAGCTGTAAGCAGTGAGTTAATCAGACCTTATGTCTGTCTTTGACCACTGGGTCCTCATTCTATTTACATATATCTTTTACCTCCTCTCGACCCTGCCAATAAAGAATTAACTTTGTCTTACCATACTTGTTTCATGCTTCCCCATTGGTGCAGTTTTCTCCTGGAAAGTGATGGTTCCTCTAGAAAAGTGGGGGAAGAAAGTAAGTGGAAAAAATTCTTGGTAAAAGTGCGTCTTGCCAAATAAGTTAAGTTTTTAAAGAGGCAATGCGATAGCTGATTATTTTACCTTTTATACCTACCTTCAAATTACAGATTTACAAATTTAAAAGTACTTTCACTTTAAACACTTTATTTTATTTTGAAAGTAAAAATTTTCCCCTCCTGAAATCAACAGTCATAGTGATCATTAAAAATTAATTTAGTATACATTGTGAAGCAAAAGAATTTGTGAATTAAACACAATCATAATCCTACCCTTTGTAAATTTAGCAATTTATACCTAATCTCTTTTTTTTTTTTTGTATTTACGTTACTTGTTTGTTGATGCATGCTGAGAATCAAGAGGAAGTGAGAAAAATTTTAAAAGCTAAGAGTTTTTGAGCCCTACATAGGCGCTCCCACAACTGCTCCTTGAGTCATTAGATGCTATTATTCAGAATTAGTTCTTGTAATGGATCTCCTTCCACTGTGGGCCTAGGCTGGTCGTGAGTAAAGGTAGTGATTGACTCAGATGTCTTGCACCGAAGATTACTTTACCCTACCAAAGAAGGAAATAGTGATTAGAACATGTGATCCTATAATACTTGCTGTTAAATACAGACCATTGAGATTTAAGGGTTGATTTTTATATCATTTTTGAAAAAATAAGGTTGTATGTGAGCATTTTTTATATTATTATTAGAATGTCTACTATGAAAATGAAACATGATTTAAGATTGAATCAGTTAATTAAAATGATTCCATTATAGGTGTTTTATTTTTATTACTGAGATATAGTTGACATATAATGGTATATTAGTTTCAGGTGTACAACATGATGGAGCTTCTTAAGGAGTCTTAGAGTGTTTTATGTTAGCAGCAAATACAATAAAAGACTTATCTCTTGGAGTTTGAGATAAATAGTTAATTAGGCATTTATGATATTTTAGCCCCTCCCCTCTAAAAGGAGAAAAGCCCAAAATGTTAAAGCAATTGAGATTTCCCTTCTGATCCAAGTGATCTTGTAGTTGCTACCTCTGATTGTGTGCACATAGGGTGGCATAGAATTTTAGAGCTGGGAAGCTATTCTTTTTTATTTTGGTGGTAGGGAGGTATTCTCAAAGATGGGGAACTGAAGTCTGGGAAAGTAACTTCTCTGAAATTTCAGGAGTAGACAACTTTCTCCCACCACTTAAATGTAGTTTGTAAAATTTTGTTCTACTGCTCAGTCTATGCTTTCCAGAAACATCTTTGTTTAAAACACTAATTTAAGGGTGGGGGAGGGGAATGCCACCAGGAATGGAACAGAGTGGGAAGGGAAAGGTGGGGAGGGGAAGTGTCAGTGGGAAAAGGGAGAGTAGGTTGGGCAGTGAACAAGAGGGGGTCCTTAGTCCCATACTGCAAATTTTCTGGAACATGGCATTGTAGGACCTCCCTTTTTCTACTACAGTTCCTGTTGATTATTTGTAGGAGGAGCTCTGGTTCCCAGTTCTAGTCAGTGTTCTTTAGATCTGACTTTGTATTACATTTCAGGAGCGTTTCAGTTCTTGGGAGGGTGTACAGAAAGGAGTTCTTTTAAGGTTGTCCCTCTGCTTTCTGGTGTGTGACAGTGCCCAGCCACCGTGGTTTTTTCATTTAAAAGTTGAACTCAGAAGAGTTTTACTGTAGAAGGGACCATAGCGGGAGGTGACATGCCAGCTGTCCCCAGAGCTGCACACTTAGATCTGGTCTTTTTAAAAAACAGTCACTCCTGGGGCGCCTGGGTGGCGCAGTCGGTTAAGCGTCCGACTTCAGCCAGGTCACGATCTCGCGGTCCGTGAGTTCGAGCCCCGCGTCAGGCTCTGGGCTGATGGCTCAGAGCCTGGAGCCTGTTTCCGATTCTGTGTCTCCCTCTCTCTCTGCCCCTCCCCCGTTCATGCTCTGTCTCTCTCTGTCCCAAAAATAAATAAACATTGAAAAAAATTTAAAAAACAAAACAAAACAAAACAAAAAAAACAGTCACTCCTTAAAAAAAGAGAGAGAGAGAGAGAGAGAGAGAACAGGGGACCTGTGTGGATCAGTTAGTTGAGCTTCTGACTTTGGCTCAGGTCATGATCTTAACAGCCCAATGTCATGATCTTGCGGTTTGTGAGTTTGAGCCCCACGTTAGGCTTTGTGCTGACAGCTCAGAGCCTGGAGCCTGCTTTGGATTCTGTGTTTTCCTCTCTCTTTGCCCCTCCCCTGCTCACGCTCTGTCTCTCTCTCTCTCTCTCTCTCTCAAAAATAAACATTAAAAAAAAAAAAAGAACAACAAAAAAAACTGAGAGAAGAAATTGGTGGAGACTTTTCTCTTTCCCAAATTTGAGATTTTGCAGAGAAAATATTCAAATGAGGTGTGTTTTTTTTTTTGTTTGTTTTTGTTTTTGTTTTCCCTTCTATTTAATATCCAGATTGTACTTGGTATTTAGGCTTCATATGGCTTAATGAAAACTTTGTGGTACATAGTACGGTTGACCACAGGGTTATGGTTATTTTCCCCCTTTATAAATATATCTCAAAATTGACTTCTGGTCCTAGTTGTTCAGTCACTTGGTTTATATCATATTCGATATTAATATACTTCTTATGTTGCTTATGACAATTCTTTTAATTCCATAATAAATACTGCCCTTCAAAAGAAATATATATGGGTTTCTTAGAAGACCAAAATATTTGTTCCCATGGACATTTTTTATTTTAATAGATATGACATTAAAATGTAATATGTTTAAATGTTTATTCAAAACTTGCTCTGTTCCAGAAAGAATTTAAGGTGGTCCTTTCAGTTACTGTCTTAAACACCAAAATTATCTAAAATTCAGGCTATTAAAAACTTTGGTAACTAATTGAAATTCCCAGTTTAAAATTGCAGCTTCATTTCAACTTTGCTGTAGATGCTTTTTAGGGGAAAACCAGCACCTCTGAATTTTAATTTATTGATGCCACATCATCTTCCACTCAGGAGTCAATTACTCACTTCCTGAGAATTAGATTCTCTCCTTCAAGAGTGGTGGTCATTGATGCTTTATTAGGGAGGAAAAAAACAATTAGTTTTGAGGGTACTGAGTAGAGCAAAGCCACTTTTTTGTCATTATGTTTCAAATCTTTTTTGGGCAATGGAGAATAAAATAACTCCTTTAGGTTAGTGAGGATTATGATTTTGATTTCTAGAGCTTATTTTCTGGACACTATTAACCCAAGCCAACATCAACAAGGCAAGGAACTAACTGCATAACATAAGGTTAGTAGAATCTTTGGCAGCTCTTTTTGGTAAAAGGAAAAAGTTCATGGGTTTGATGTCAGCAAACCTGAGATCAGTTGGGTTTGTAGGACTGAGCCCTTGTTTCTTAATTTGTAAAATTAAATTATATTTATTTTTTAAGTGCTTATTTATTTTTGACAGAAAGACACACACAGAGTGCAAGTGGGGGAGGGTCAGAAAATGAGGGAGACACAGAATCTGAAGCAGGCTTCAGGCTCTGAGCTGTCAGCACAGAGTCTGACACGGGGCTTGAACCTACCAGTGGTGAGATCAGACCTGAGTTAAGTTGGACGCTTAACTGCCTGAGCCACACAGGCGCCTCATGTAAAATTAAATTATATTTAAATTTGAGGTTCAATAAAGAAATGAAGGGAAGAAATACCTAAAACAACTTGACTTGCAAGAAATCCTCAAAGTTAGTTTCCAAATTAATCTTTTTAATCTTTTGTTTTTTAATCTTTTTTTAAGTAGTCTTCATACCCAACGTGGGCTCAAACTCACAACCCTGAGATCAAGAGTTGCATGCTCTACTGACTGAGCCAGCCAGGGAGCCCCAAACTAGTAGCCATTAATGCTAGAGTAGACACACACAAAATGTGATCTTTGTTCCTGTGAATTTAGGTTTTTGAAATGCAATAAATCTCTGATTTTATTTCACTAAAAACATTTTGTGTTAGGGAAATGGTTATGAAGTATTTTTACATGGATATGATTTCTCTTCAGAGTGTGTGCATACTGCCTCGGTCAGAGATTGTGATTTTTTTTTTTCTGTATCCAGATGAAGTCCTATAACTTATATTAGACACTAACGGCTATCTAATTCTCTGAGGTTGGGAGTTGCCCGAGTCTCTCTAAACAGGTATTGATTTGGGCCTTGCTAATTTGGAATCATGCTAATGCTGACTTTTAAAGGCAGGCTTTGCCGTAGAACAAGATGGAGGAGGAGCAGATATTTTAGCCACTGAGAACGAAAGCACTTAAAAAATGCCATTTGTCTGCTTGTACTAATTACAAATGGATTTCGAAATACTGTCATGACTCTCTCTGCCTTCTGTTGATAGATAGCCCCCATAATTCCGAATAACTTAGAAATAGAAAATATTTTCTTTACATTTTTTCAGTAATTTAGTTCACTTCTCATTCATTGCTGTGGCTGAGAATTTGCTATTCAGAGTCTTTGATAGCCAGGGTTAAAATGGAGAGCAGTCATTATCTGTTTAAATGGGGAAGGAAGAAATCCTAAAGCCGAGAGTCCTTATAATGTGAGTAGGTACTTTGGAAAAACTGTGGTCAGGCTGCTGACCTTAGGCCTGTGAGCGTTGTCAGCACTTACTCTGTATTAGTATACTGTACTAATTCTTGTTTGAATTAAAAGTTGGGGGGGGGGGGGGATGCTCCTTGTGCCCCCGTGTGGAAATATGGTGATACAACACCTTTAAGAACCCCAGTTTTGCAGGATTGGAAAGTGAAAAAAAGTTAAGGATTCAGGGCATTGCCAAGAGCTTCAGAGGTTAAATCCATGCTTTGATGGATGAACTCTCTAAGAGCCAGTTCCCTAGAGCAAAACTTTGATGAAATTTTAAAAACTTCATCAAACTATAGGTATAGTTTTAGTCTGTTTCAGCTTCTCATGCCATATCCTGGGAGATTTTATGGTAGTTTAATGCTAGCCATTTTGAATCCTGATTGTAAGCAATAAATTGAGACCCGCTTTATTTTATTCTGCCTCTCCTTCCAGGTTAGGATGGTAAAGGAACGAAGAATGAGGAGGGTGAGGAGGATGGCAGGGAAGGCCAGAAAAACACTTTTTTCTTACATTACATTCAGTGGTTTATTTGTGGAATTAAAACTAAATTGCTAGATTAAAATTTTCAGTTTTTTTCCAACCAGTAATTCCAAGTTTTTCAGATTAATTAAGTATAGTGAAGCATCATCCAGTGTTTGTGTATTTCAAAACAAGATGTAAAAGAACTGTGATTTGTGGCGCCACATGCTAATGAGGCTTCCCTGATGCAGGGAGGGCTTTGCCAGGGTTGCGCTAGATGAGTGGAAAGGCTGATAATGAGGCATGTGACAACAGGGCTTTTTCCTGCTGCAGACATTAAGCATCTTTTGGCTTGAGTGATTTTACCAGTTTTCACAGTCTAGCAATAGAGAAACCAGAAAACAAAATAGAATTAACTGAAGATTTGCATGCACAATGCTGCATTTTGACAGAAATAAGCACTCTGGTGTGATGAGAGTATTTTTAAGGCTGTTTTAGGACTACATTAGCTATTGTATGTTAAGTGCTGTAACTTTTTCTCTGTCTTACTTTGTATCATGGTATCTCAGTTTTTGCAAAGAAAATAATTGTGGTGTTTCTCTTCAAAAGGACACTGAAGCCATGAAGAGAGCATTGGCCTCCATAGACTCCAAACTGAACCAGGCCAAGGGTTGGCTCCGTGATCCCAGTGCCTCTCCAGGTAACCCACTGGTTCTACTTTCCTGACAGATACAGTAAAAAGCGAAAAGTCAAGCAAACAAACAAATAAAGAAAGAGGGTCTTTCCATAATCTCATAATTCTGAGATAACTACTGCAACATTTAGGGGCATACTCCATTCTCTGATAGTTTTGACTAATTGAAGCATTACTGGTCCTTAAAAAGATGAACGGCATAGACTAATCACCTCTCATCATGGAGGAATAAACCAAGCTGAAGTGGGCATTCTCTGCCAGAATATTGGCTCACTTCTTCCCTGAATCAGAAAGGTAATTATTCTGAATAAAAACTCTTGTCTTGGGGCATCTGGGTAGCTCAGTTGGTTAAGTGCCCAGATCTTGGTCTCAGCTCAGGTCATGATCTCATGGCTTGTGAGATTGAGCCCCAGATTGGGCTCTGTGCTGACAGTGCAGAGTGTGCTTGGGATTCTCTCTCTCCTTCTCTCTCTGCCCCTCCCCCATTTGCTTTGTCTCTCTCAAAATAAATAAACTTAAAAAAATTATTTAAAAAAAAACCTGTTATCTTTAGGGGAGTCTGGGTGGCTCAGTCAGTTAAGCACCCGACTATAGCTCGGGTCAGGATCTTGTGGTCCGTGAGTTCAAACCCCACGTCGGGCTCTGTGCTGACAGCTCAGAGCCTGGAGCCTGCTTCAATTTGGTGTCTCCCTCTCTCTCTGCCCCTCCCCCACTCATGCTTGCTCTCTGCCTCTCAAAAATGAATAAATATTAAAAAAAAACCCAAACTCTTCTCTTTCTAGTTCCCATTGGGCAGATTTCCATTTATGTCAAAAAAGTATTTAATTAAGCAGATTAAATGATGCCAATAAGAATTGGAAAGAAAATTTGACTTACGTAAAGACCCAAATGGGTTATTGAGCTGGGTTTTATGGATTTTCTAATCTAATATTCAGTTTTAGATTAATATTTGAATGAATGTGAAAAGCCTAATGGAGGTTAGAGGTGCTAAGTAGTATTAAATTAGTAGAGCTTATTTTCATCATCTGTATTCTTACCACAAGCTGCTTATCATCTCCAGATGGATATGGTTCCAAGTATTTTTTTTTTTAGAAGTATCTGTGGTTAAAACCTCACCCTCTGCTTATAAGGGCACTGCTTGGCTGTTAGCTATCAGATGTATTGCCTTCTATTCACTTGTCTTCTAAAATCACCCATTCCTTCATGAATGAAATGACTTGTAAAGTATCCTTTCTAAATAATTAATATGTCAGCAGTGAGGATATTGAGTATCTCTTTATTTTAGGGGATGCTGGTGAGCAGGCCATCAGACAGATCTTAGATGAAGCTGGAAAAGTTGGTGAACTCTGTGCAGGCAAAGAACGCAGAGAGATCCTGGGAACCTGTAAAATGCTGGGGCAGATGACTGATCAAGTGGCTGAACTCCGAGCCCGGTAAAATTGCTCTACTCTTACCCAAGTTAGGTAACAGATCGTATCTCACTCCTGACAAAGTAATTCAGAGACCAAGTCTCTGCTAATTTCCCTGTGTTGTTTTTGACTAATGGACAACACAGATTTTATACTCTATTAATTCTTCAAGATTGAAGTGAACTTCTCCTTTGATAAACTTTCAAAGTAGCAGATTCTTTGTAGCAAGGTTGAAATAGAAATAGAAATATGGTATCTTGGTTTCTAGCCATAGGTTTAGAAAGAATAAGGGGCAGTGGTGAAGTCTGGCATGGGTAGCCATATCTTTTATGAAGGATGGGTAAAAAGAAACAAAGAGTAAAAACACTAGAATTATTTCATGTTATTCTAAAATCCAGTTAAATAGGTTATCCTGTAAGTTGGTTATTTCTAGGCTTTTGAGTCTCTATTTCATCATTATTCATTTGGTTTCATAATTCTTTTACTTCCTTTAAGACTTGACTGTTAGAACTTTTCCCCCTGTAAACTAAATCTATATAGTTTACTGTTAAGAAAACTCGGTATAATATAGGCTTCTTTGAAACTCAGCCATAGAGTTAATGCAGCTCTAAAAGATTTTATGGACTTTTATGGACTTTTATAATATCAGCATTGAGGAAAAATTGAAATATTTTCAATTGAGAAATATTTCAATTGAGGAAATTGAAAATTGAAATACTAGTGTAGATGAAGTTTAATTTGGCTTCAAGAAAGTCATGAAACATCTTGAGATAATTGAAACATATAGGGCCTCCATACAAACAGGCCTCAGAAATAACCCCTTGACATGTTGTACACCATTACACTTGGTTTCAAATGTATTAACAGAATAAACTTAAGAATACAGTTTTTTGGGGGTGCCTGTGTGGCTCAGTCGGTTAAGCAGACGATTTCGGCTCAGATCATGATCTCACTGTAAATTCAAGCCCCACGTCGGGCTCTGTGCTGACAGCTCAGAGCCTAGAGCCTGTCTTGGATTCTGTGTCTCCCTGTCTCTCTGCCACTCCCTCACTCATGCTCTGTCTCTGTCTGTCTCTCAAAAATAAACATTAAAAAAAATTAAAAAAAAAGAATACAGTTTTTTTAAAGTTTATTTATTTTTTGTAATCTCTGCACGCAACATGAGACTTGAACCTATGACCCTGAGTTGAAGAGTCACACCCTTTTCCGACTGAGCTAGCCAGGTGCCCCAAGAATACAGCTCTTAAAGGAGTGGTTCTTAACCTTTTTTGGATCAAAATAATTTTTATAATCTCATGAGAGCCATTAATCTTTATGTCAAAAGTTGCACATAAACTTGCCCCTATAGTATTATGTATAATTTCCCGAGGATCGTGGATTCACTGCAGTCCTGGGAACTCCAGAGGTTTCAGGTTTAGGATCTCTACCTTGTAGGGGAGAAGGAACTGCATAAATAAATGTGATCTCATTGAACCCAGTGAGCCTTTTTCTCCTGCTGTGAAGCAGTCTCCCCTGTCATGAGCATGACAGGAACTTTACAGAAAGGACAAAAAGAAGTTCTGTTCCCATTCGGAGAAATGCCAATGCAGTTTGACAAGATTCTTGGCTCTTCTAATTTCTCACTGCTGGCTCTTTTGTCTGCAGCCTTTTCACAGTGTGGTAGACAGTTTTCACTTGGAATTCTCAAATACACAGTTGTATGTGTTCAGAGAAAGATGAATTTGAGCAAGAGAACAAGGTGGCTGCTGTATGGGATCGGCCATAAATCTGTAAAGAGAAAAGGCTAGAACAGGGAAGGGAGCTATGGGCCTTCTTCACACTGGAGCCTGCAATATCCTTTCCTGATGAAAGATTAGAAAGCTATCCCCCTGTTAGCTTTTCTTAAATATGCCTAGCTATTTAACATTTTAGTGGCTGAAACTCAGTAACAATTTCCTCATTGATACTCTTCTTTTCACCTAGGGTTTCTAGGTTGTAAGGATATATTTTTCCTCTCATGGGGCTCAGTAAACTTTTTATTTTGAATGAAAAATTATGTACCCATCAATATTTTTACATTTTCACAATTGGACTTTTATACTAACATGGTTTCTCATCATGAATTACTAGATATGAAGGAAAAAAGCAAATTAAATCCCCAAAGTCTTCCACTCCTCTGCACATAAAAGGGAAGCCTCAAGTACAAATAAAAGGTATATATATCTTTTATATACCTGGCAATAAATAGTATTTGAGTTCATTACTTCACATATTGGTTTAGATGAAAAATAAGGATGAATTTATTTTTTTAAGTTTATTTTATTTATTTTGAGAGAGAGAGTGTGTGTGAGTGGGGTGGGGCAGAGAGAGAGAGAGAGAGAGAGAGAGAGAGAATATCCCAGGCGGGCTTTGCACTATCAGCGGGGCTTGATCTCATGAATCATAAGAACATGACCTGAGTCGAAATCAAGAGTTGGGCACTTAACTGACTGAACCACCCAGGTGCCCCAATAAGGATGAATTTGAAAAGATAGATAAATCAATGGCAGATCCATGCTACTATAAAGGGAAGCAAAGATGTTTTGGAGTTCATCCTAAAATCAGAAGCTCAGGTTAAGAGGATAAGCCATGCCATTATACCAACTGATAAAGTTGCCACCCCATCATTGAGTTTACCAGACCGAGTGGATTAAAAATATCTGAGGGGCGACTGGGTGGCTCAGTCGGTTAAGTGCCCAACTCTTGATTTCGGCTCAGGTCATGATCTCACGGTTTGTGGGTTCGAGCCCTGTGTCAGGCTCTGTGCTGACAGACAGAGCCTGCTTTGGATTCTGTGTCTCCCTCTCTCTCTCTGCCCCTCCCCTGCTTGTGCTCTCTCTCTCTCTCTCTCAAAACTAAATAAACATTAAAAAATTTAAAAAATATATGAGCTTATAAAAATGTGGCAAATCATATTTTGTTATGACTTGGAAAGTCTCTTACAAAGAGAAAACAAGTTTCTAATAATGCTCATCATTTTTAGAAGCGTATCACTTTTGGGAGAGGAAAATAGTAAAATTAGTTCTTTAAGAATGTGATGGAAAACAACAGTTTCTTGTCACCTCAGTGACAACTGTTTTTGATATTTATAGATTGCATAGGAGTAGAAGGTAGACTTGAAGATTATTATTAGGTTCATTTTAATAATCATGGAAATTTAATAACAGTAGTAATTATATGTTCGTATTATTTTATTGACATAGTGTTTTCAAGTTTTTTTGTTTTTGTTTTTGTTTTTGTTTTTTTTTTGCTTGAAGCCACTCTGTTAGGTAAGCAGGGCAAGTATTGTTACCTGCACACCCCTCATTTTATAAGTTACAAAGCTGAAGCCCATTGTAAACAAGGTTCACAGGTCCCAGGAGCCAGGATTTGAACACAGATCTACTTGGTCCTAGTGTCATGTGCTTTCAGTAATACTGTGCTTGCTGCTTCCTGAAACATTTTCAATGTATACTTGCCCATAAATAAGGCAATCTAATGGGATTTTTTTTTTCTAAAGCACACATTACTATGGTAACAAAACCCTCATAGCAAGAAGATCACAAGCACATTTTCCCCCTGAAGTTCAGACTTGATTATGTAATCACCATCAAAAGGAGAATCATTATTATTGAAATTTGCAGGCTGGTCTGTAAAGTGGTTATGCTGTTCCAGGAAGCTAATGCATATTTTTAAAAGCCAAAGGAGAAAGTGGATGGTTTGGGTGTTTTGCTTTATCTCTTCTGTTTTCTTGTGCTATCCCAGATGTAGTAGGGGAAAGGAAAAAGACAAGCATGTTAACAAAAATGACATATTTGTGCTTCTCATGATATTTTGCTAGTAAGTATTTGAGAGAGTACAATGACAACATCTGTTTTGAGCAGAGGACAAGGAGCCTCGCCAGTGGCCATGCAGAAGGCCCAGCAGGTATCTCAGGGTCTGGATGTGCTAACAGCCAAAGTGGAAAATGCAGCTCGCAAGCTGGAAGCTATGACCAACTCAAAGCAGAGCATTGCCAAGAAGATCGATGCTGCTCAGGTAGTAATGATGGTTTTAAGGAGGGATGGGAAATAAAAGAGAAATGTTCCATAATTATCCTGCATCTCTCTCCCCCCCCCCCATATATATATAGATGGGTAGATAATGGGTGTTTCTAAGTAATGACTGATTCCCAGCAATTACCAATGTTAACACTTCCTCTACTACCACAGGTTTAGACTCATGTTAACTCTATTTTGAAATAGAGATCTTAATTTTCAATACTTTCATTAAAGGAAGTACTCTGGGGGGACCTGGGGGGCTCAGTCGGTTGAGTGTCTGACTCTTGATTTTGGCTCAGGTGATGATCCCAGGGGTGTGGGATTGAGCCCTGCATTGGGCTCTGCGCTGAGTGTGGAGCCCGCCTGGGTTTCTTTCTCTCTCTCTCTCTCTCTCTCTCTCTCTCTCTCTCTCTCCCTCTCCCTCTCCCTCTCCCTCTCCCTCTCTCCCTCCCTCCCTCCCTCCCTCCCTCTGCCCCTGTACCCTGCTTGTGCATGTGTGCTCTCTCTCTCTCTCTAAAATGAAAAAATTAAAAAAAAAAAAAAAAAAGAGAAAGTACTCTGAGCACTAAGAAAATTCTAGTTCCTGGTATAGATCACAGTATATAAAAGCTTTTCTTCATCTTAGAATTTACAACTGTATTTGGTCATAGCAATGTTAAAGGGTTAAAGTTTTCTGATGCCACTCTCCTGTAAAATGATTTTCAAGCAGTTCACAGAGAAACAAATGTTTGAGAAATTGAAGAATTAGTAAGGTGTGATTAAAGCAAAGATACGCTTGTGAAGATTCTCTTTTTTAAAATTATTTTTATTAAAAATTTTAACGTTTATTTTTGAGAGACAGAAACAGAGTGAGAGAGAGGGAGGGGCAGAGAGAGAGAAGGAGACACAGAATCTGAAGCAGGTTCCAGGCCCTGAGCTTTCAGCACAGGGCCCGATGTGGGGCTCAAACCCATGAACCATGAGATCATGACCTGAGCCAAAGTTGCACGCTTAACTGACTGAGCCACCCAGTCGCCCCTGAAGATACTTATTCTGATGGGGAAGGAAAAAAATCACTTTTAAGAAGATGGAGGATTGATTTGATTTTGCCTGAGCTAAGAACCTGTTTAAAACAGTAAGAATCAACATTGTAAAAGCGATCACTGGTGTGCCTTGTGATTACTTTTGAAATATTTCTGATGGCCTTGTCAGTTGAATGAAATGTGGTTTATGAGGAGATCACAGTATGCTTTTTTTCCATTTTTATGTGTTTAGAATTGGCTTGCAGATCCAAATGGTGGACCAGAAGGAGAAGAACAGATTCGAGGGGCTTTGGCTGAAGCTCGGAAAATAGCAGAATTATGTGATGATCCTAAAGAGAGAGATGACATTCTACGTTCTCTTGGGGAAATATCTGCTCTGACTTCTAAATTAGCAGATCTACGAAGACAGTATGTATTTAACTTCTGACATTGCCTTTTAATCTCTCTCTTTTTTCCCCCAAGTGCATATATAGTTGAATGCTATAGGTTAAATGCACATGTGATGCTCTTTCACTGTATTCTTGTTGATTCTGTGTGACATGGCTAGGTCAGGTATTACTTCTGTTTTATTATTGACATAACTGAGGTTTAATGATTTATTGCTGATCACATGGTTTTAAATTAATGTATTTAGGATGCTAAGAACTCCTTTTTTGAGATCCACTTTTTATTTCTAAGCTAGAACTTTTCCTGCTATATCATGTTTGTGGCATAACTGTTTCCCAGGCACAAGAGGGAAATATTTGTGGCTATCTAAGAAAAGATACTGTGGACTGTGGACAGGGGGGAGGGGGAGGAGGCATAAGAAGATGCTTTCTTTTCTCCCCAGCAATGTTATTTCTTATGTAATAGTTATAAAACATCCTTAAATACAATGTCCTCATCACAGCTACTGCTTTTAAAGGCTTTCATGGCTTCTACTTTGATTATATAAAGAGGTGTTGCTTTGTTCCTTTGATCAGTATTTTTCTCTCTTAAATAAACTGCTAAAAGAACATTAAAAAAGAGGACAAAAGTCGCTTCTTCTCCACCTCAGGCCTCCAGCCACTTCTTCAGGGATAACCATAGTCAAGTATCTTGTGAGATTTGGCTTTTCATTTAACTTGTATGTTTCATTTCCTGTTCTTCCGTGGGAGAGTACCTAACCTTGTCTCAGTGACTTGTACTTTAGAATTCTTTCAAGTCTTGTATTGACCAAGAGGACAATACTGGCTAAGAAAGCACACTCCTGCCTACCATGAATAGGAGATGGGTGGGAGCAGGGTAAACATACTTTAGGCAGGAGGTTGTGATAGAGACCAACTTAGCAGCTCAAGTTTGATTACAAATCAAGGTTGATCATTTGGGAATCACTGTTTTATACCCCAAATCTTGAGTTGTTTAGGTAGAGAAAATAATTTGATCATTGTAAAATATAATGTCTATACAGTTAGGTCTATGTTTGTTAATATTAACCCATTAATATAATCTGTTTACATTATCACTAGTTTAAAATACTCAAAGGAGAAACTTTTTAAGGACCAGAACACGATTCCATATACATATCAGGCACTCATTAATGTTTCTTAATGATGAAGAGAGAATTGATGCTAATGGTGAGAACAGCAAACCTTCCTGTGTGGTCATATGCCATCATTACTTATTAGTATAACATATACATATCCATAGCTTCCTGACAGTGGGAGTAGCCACGATCAGAACCAAAGTAAATACCTTCTTTGTCCAGCTTTATAATGGAGAAGGTACTGAAATTTAAAATCACAAAGGAGTTCTTCAGAGAATATCTAAATTAGTTATTCTGGCTGGTAGGCTAACATTTTCATTTTTACAGGTGAGGCAGATAAGATTAACCTGAAGTTTTCTCTAGGTGGACTTGAGAAATAAAATGTGTCATATTTTTTATGTGTTCATAATGGTTAGAATCTGAAGTCTTTGGAGTAGGGTTTTGGGGGCAGTAATCTCCCTTTGTGATACGTAATTGTGATTCTCTTTTTATTTCTGTATTTGGTTACAAGAAACTCAAGAAAAAGTGGAGGCCAGAAATGTGTAGTGGCATCTAATGTCTAATGGAACTTAATAGTTTGAAGTATGGCCAGGTCTGGTGGCAACTGGAAACTACTCCCTCTGTGTGTTAGTAGCTGTATGGCATGCTGTCTGCTTCAGTCTGTGTGTTGATTTTGTTTATTTGGGTTCTTTGTCTAGCTTTGCCCTACCATGTCCCAGGCTTTCTAGTTCCAGACCCACCGCTAGTTGACTATGCAGTGTTTTTGAAGCATGGGCCAAGGACAACATACCTCAGAACCACCTGGGAATCTTGTGAAAAATGTACAGCCTGGACCCCACTGCGTTTGCAATGGGGTGTACTTAATCATAATCTCTTCTGGTGGTGCATTTAAAACTAAGATCCCAGATGACTTTTATGCACACTGGAATTAGGTTCCTTGCTTGACTGTGTTCATGTTGTCTTTGAGTTAGATAACCAGTTCAATCGGTTATGGCAAGAATTGGAGAATTATTTTGATACCAATGTAAGTAGCTAAGAGTGAGGACTCTGAAGTCATAGTGCCTGGGTTTGAATCCCTAGTCCACCAAAGTAAGTGATAGGATCTTGGGTAAGTTATCCAACCTTTTGGTCCCTCACTTTTGCTTTTTGAATAATGGGGATAATACTGGTATCTACCTCTTAGGTTTGTCATGAGGATTAAATAACATAAGAGTGTTATTTACTGTCAGAGTTGGGACTCAAAAAATTGTATTACTTACTACTAGTTCTATAACTAGTACTGTAGCTGCTTCAACTACTGCTATACAACATACATGGCTACTTGGGCCCGCCTAATCCCTGAGGGAACTAGTGTTTTCCTTGATGGTCAACTGAGGGGTCAGCCAATGTAGTGATTTTTTTTTTAATGTTTATTTTTGAGAGAGCGAGCGTGCGCGCGTGCATGAGCACGAGTGGGGGAGGGGTAGAGGGAGAGAGAGACACACAGAATTCAAAGCAGGCTCCAGGCTCTGAGCTGTCAGCACAGAGCCTGACATGGCGCTTGAACTCACAGACCATGAGATCATGACCCGAGCCGAAGTCGGATCCTCAACCTACTGAGCCATCCAGGTGCCCCCCACAACTTAGTGATGTTTGATTGAGCTCAGCTAACCAAATGGTTGAGCTTGATTGAGGTAGATTGACTCAAACTCATATTTAATGTTTTAACTGGGATAATGCAATCTGAATTTAAATGATCAATTTCTTACTTTAGTGCCAAATAAATAAACCACTCTCCTTCCAAACTAAGCTAATAATAATCATTAGCAATTTGGCATCTCATTAGCATTTGTGTAGCAATTAAAATCCTCTCACTGTAAATAGTGTCTATGACAGGATGGCTTTTTGTTTTTCCTTTTCAGGGGGAAAGGAGATTCCCCAGAGGCTCGAGCATTGGCCAAACAGGTGGCCACGGCCCTGCAGAACTTGCAGACCAAAACCAATAGGGCTGTGGCCAACAGCAGACCCGCCAAGGCAGCTGTCCACCTGGAGGGCAAGATTGAACAAGCACAGCGGTGGATTGATAATCCCACAGTGGATGACCGGGGCGTTGGTAAGGCCACTTAACCCTCCATAAACTGGTCTTAGTGAAAATAAGCAAGTTGTTGATAGAGATCCTGTTCATCTGAAATTAGGTGCAGAAGGGGTTCTTCAGCTACTGGTGAGTAAATCATCCTACAGTGTGACTCCATTTCCAAATATAGCCCATAAATGATACCTGTGGCTTATTCAAAAAGAATTTGTGAGTAAATGATTTTGCTGTGGGCAAACAGAAAGGTCCTCAGGTTGGAATCTAAACTTTGAACTAATTATTTCCAGTCTATGTGTACTTCCATTCTGTTGTATTTCTATTACACTCATTGGAAAATACCCAGTTAAATGTAGTTTTTGAAAATAAGTAAGAAGCACTTAGCTACCAAGGTTATTTTCATTTTTGAGGGCTCCTGCATTACACAGTCACCAGTAGAACTGATAACCTAAAATTTTGATTTTGGGGAGTTTTTAGGGATGAATCTGTAAGAAGTTAGGTCATATTATGATAGCAAATCTGCTGAAGCTGAAAGATCTGTTTACTTCATTTACTATTTTTGTTGAATAAAAAGATTAATTTTTAAATTGGTGATTCCCAGTTTTGGGGAATCAGACAGATGTATAATTTACTGGGGGAGGAATAAACTGGTATAAAGGTTCTGAATGGCAATTTAGTATTACATATTAAAAGCTTTAAAAAAGTTCATACTCATTGACTTAGCAATTTGACTTAGAGGAATTTATTATAAGAAATAATTAGACATGTTTCTATACAGAGTTACATATGAGAATGTATATAAACAGTATAAATATTTAATAATAAGTAAGTGATCAATAATTATGGTTAATATGATAAAATATTACATAGATGTGTAGATCATGATTTTTTAAGAATACTCAATGATGCGGAAAAATGCTCCCATTAAATAAAAAGAGGCAAGGAATAAAAGTTAATGTAAAGTACGATTTCAGTTTTGTAAAAGAGAAATGTGTATTTGTATAGGGACATGCAGTGCATTAAAAAACCACTGAAAGATTTGCAATAACATGGATGGATCTAGAGCGTATAATGCTAAGCAAAATATGTCAGTCAGAGAAAAAGAAATTCATATTTAGAATTTAAGAAATAAAACAAATGGACAAAGAAAATAAGACAAAACAAAAAAATAGAGAACTTAGAGAACAAATTATGGTTGCCAGAGGGGAGAGGGGTGGGAGATGGCTGAAACAGGTGAAGGGGATTAAGAGTACACTTATGGTGATGAGCACTGAGTAATGTATAGAACTATGGAATCACTACATTGTACACCTGAAGCTAATATAACACTGTAAACTATACTGGAAGTAAAATAAAATAAATAAATAAATAAATAAATATTAGTAGAATAATTTTTAAAAAGACTGGTAGGAAATGTTCAACTGTATCAGTCTCTGAGGATTATGGGTGGATTATCTATTCTTATTTATACTTTCCTGTATTTCCTAATTTTTTTTTCTATTGTTAGGGGAAAAAAACCCCACTAAATGTTTTTTGTTTTTTTTTTTTGTTTTTGTTTTTAATATATGAAATTTATTGTCAAATTGGTTTCCATACAACACCCAGTGCTCATCCCAAAAGGTGCCCTCCTCAATACCCATCACCCACCCTCTCCTCCCTCCCACCCCCCATCAACCCTCAGTTCGTTCTCAGTTTTTAACAGTCTCTTATGCTTTGGCTCTCTCCCACTCTAACCTCTTTTTTTTTTTTTTTTTCCCTTCCCCTCCCCCATGGGTTCCTGTTAAGTTTCTCAGGATCCACATAAGAGTGAAACCATATGGTATCTGTCTTTCGCTGTATGGCTTATTTCACTTAGCATCACACTCTCCAGTTCCATCCACGTTGCTACAAAAGGCCATATTTCATTTTTTCTCATTGCCACGTAGTATTCCATTGTGTATATAAACCACAATTTCTTTATCCATTCATCCGTTGATGGACATTTAGGCTCTTTCCATAATTTGGCTATTGTTGAGAGTGCTGCTATAAACATTGGGGTACAAGTGCCCCTATACATCAGTACTCCTGTATCCCTTGGATAAATTCCTAGCAGTGCTATTCCTGGGTCATAGGGTAGGTCTATTTTTAATTTTCTGAGGAACCTCCACACTGCTTTCCAGAGCGGCTGCACCAATTTGCATTCCCACCAACAGTGCAAGAGGGTTCCCGTTTCTCCACATCCTCTCCAGCATCTATAGTCTCCTGATTTGTTCATTTTGGCCACTCTAACTGGCGTGAGGTGATACCTGAGTGTGGTTTTGATTTGTATTTCCCTGATAAGGAGCGACGCTGAACATCTTTTCATGTGCCTGTTGGCCATCCGGATGTCTTCTTTAGAGAAGTGTCTATTCATGTTTTCTGCCCATTTCTTCACTGGGTTATTTGTTTTTCGGGTGTGGAGTTTGGTGAGCTCTTTATAGATTTTGGATACTAGCCCTTTGTCCGATATGTCATTTGCAAATATCTTTTCCCATTCCGTTGGTTGCCTTTTAGTTTTGTTGGTTGTTTCCTTTGCTGTGCAGAAGCTTTTTATCTTCATAAGGTCCCAGTAATTCACTTTTGCTTTTAATTCCCTTGCCTTTGGGGATGTGTCGAGTAAGAGATTGCTATGGCTGAGGTCAGAGAGGTCTTTTCCTGCTTTCTCCTCTAAGGTTTTGATGGTTTCCTGCCTCACATTCAGGTCCTTTATCCATTTTGAGTTTATTTTTGTGAATGGTGTGAGAAAGTGGTCTAGTTTCAACCTTCTGCATGTTGCTGTCCAGTTCTCCCAGCACCGTTTGTTAAAGAGACTGTCTTTTTTCCATTGGATGTTCTTTCCTGCTTTGTCAAAGATGAGTTGGCCATACGTTTGTGGGTCTAGTTCTGGGGTTTCTATTCTATTCCATTGGTCTATGTGTCTGTTTTTGTGCCATAAATGTTTTTATTTAAAATAAAACAACAGGGATACCTGGGTGGCTCAGTCACTTAAGTGTCAGACTTGGTTTCAGCTTGGGTGGTGATCCCAGGGTCAATGGGATCGAGCCCTGAGTTGGGGCTGACTTGCACGGAGCCTGCTTGGGATTCTCTCTCTCTCTCTCTCTCTATTTCCCTGTCTCTCTGCTCCTCCCCTATGCATGCACACACGTCTCTCTCTCTCTCTTTCAAAAATAAGTAAACTTTAAAATAAAACAAACAACAACAACAACACAATAGTTTACCACAATGGTACTGCAGTTGCCTTCTCTGGGTCTCTGTAAGTTACAGTGCTTTCCTCTTGATCCAGGTCAGGCTGCCATCCGGGGTCTTGTGGCCGAAGGGCATCGTCTGGCTAATGTCATGATGGGGCCGTATCGCCAAGATCTTCTTGCAAAGTGTGACCGTGTGGACCAGCTGACAGCCCAGCTGGCTGACCTTGCTGCCAGAGGGGAAGGAGAGAGTCCTCAGGCGAGAGCACTTGCATCTCAGCTCCAAGACTCCTTAAAGGTAGAACTTTGGAGCACACATTATTACATTTCTATGCTTACTATTATTGAAAAATGGGAGGGGAGAGATTTTTAAAATATACAATTTCTTGAATCTAGGGAGAGTGAAGAGCGTGATCAAGGAGTATATAATGAAGTCTAGAACTTACTAGGAAAAAGCTCACCTGTGTTTGACTGCAGCTGAAGTTGTTTTCCAAGTCTCAGTCAAGCAAGACCTCTTTTGTGATATTTGTTCTACCATATGTCCTCTGTGTTTATTTGGTCAATATTTTTCTTAAAATGGACTCCCTTTTTAAATTTAGGTGGATTTATTTAAAAGACAACTTTATAATAATCATGAAAACATGAGCTTGATGTGCTAGTTACATTTTTCCTAATATTCTTTAGAAGAGAACACATAATTATCAAAATGAAAACACTGTTCTATCTAACACCTAACATCATTTCAGGTATTGTGAGTGTCACCCACTTTGAGAAGCAGTGGGAGTGACTGAGACTTCTTTCTATAAATCCAGAAAACTTAGATTGGACTAAGTGTGATAACTATGAAAAGGAACCTTTTCCGTGACTTATAAGAATCGTCTTTAGATTATGTTAAGAAATGGGTACATATATTGGTTATCAAGTTTTTCTAGAAACTTAACTGAAAAAACATGTGTCAGAAAAATTTCCCGTTCTTAATTTCTTTACTCTTAATGTAAGAAAATGCTTAGAGATATGGCACTGCATCTGTCAAACAATCCTTACAGTTTCTGTGGCCATGATTAGGCTCCTCCAACATTGGGAGTGGCGAGGAACTCTGTTTACATTTCAGGGTCTTCTGTTCTACCCCATGAACCTCAGTACCATTTCTTAGAAGCCACCAAGAAAGGAAGTAAGATTTCTTGTTTGGGTGGAGAATGTGGGTGCTGTCTTACCTCTCCTACTAGACATGAATCTCTTAGAGGGTAGGATTCATATCTTACACCTGTTCCATGCTGGTTCAGTGCTTTGTACATAGTTATAGTAAATACTTACTGAATGAAAGATTAAATGAATGAATGAATGAATGTGTCACTAAAGTAAGGATATTGGCAGATGTACCTTTTGGACATTTTTGGTAATTTTTATTTGTGAACAATGTTTTTAAGGATCTGAAAGCCCGGATGCAGGAGGCGATGACTCAGGAGGTATCAGATGTTTTCAGCGACACCACAACTCCCATCAAGCTGTTGGCGGTGGCGGCCACTGCACCTCCTGATGCTCCCAGTAGGGAAGAAGTGGGTATCTGGAGTCTTCCTTTTCTTCTGTTGGCCAGCCACACACACACACACACACACACACACACACACACACACACACACCCACACGTGCACGCACGCACGTATGCATATTTATATATATTTGGATATTTGTAAAGGTAAAATTTGATTTCAGTGTGCATCAGAGGCAGTGGTTGGGAAATTGTGGGTGAAGGGTGGAAGGGCAGAAGAGGAAAGGCCTTGCTACCTCTTCTTTTAGTTATCAGGTGTGTCAGTAATGTCTTTAGGACATTTCTTGAGTTGTAAGCTGTAGAAGACCTGACTATCAGAGAAGAAAACAAATGGGTTTTGTTTTTATGGTGTAACAAGAAACACGGACATAGGTAGCCCTGGCATTGGTTCAGCAGCTTGACACTGTGACAGCTGGCATTTCTGTGATTTTTTTTTTTGGTCTTTTCCTAATGGTGTGAGATGGCTGTTGTAACCCTATGCATCATGTTCAAGGCAGGAAGAAATGAAGGAAAGGGCACTCCAGTCACAACTGTCCCTTTTATTAGGGCATTTTATTCTCAATGCAAAAGTCAAGGTAGTCCTTTTAAATGATTTGGTGTCGTTCTTCTACTCACCCCCTTCCGATGACTCCCTCCTGTCCCAGAGGGAAGCCAGGATCCTTACAATAACAGTAAGACCAGTGATGTGCTGGTAGACTGACACTCTAGGAAAGAAAGCCTAAAAACCAAAAAGCCCTGATTTGTAATGTTTGTTTGTTTCCATGATGTAAATATTCCCGTTGTGGCTGTTTCGGTGTGGAGTCACTGAAAGCGGTTGGGAAGAAATGGGTGCATTTGCCTCTTATGAGCTGGTGTGAGTGGTTACGGTGACTTCACACCACTGCATCTGGTTCCCCTCTACCTCTCTGACATCATGTTGTACCACTCTTACCCTGCAGGCTGCTCTGTCTACACTGACTTCCTTGTGTTGTGTTCCCAGCATGCCATGTTTATATTTTCCATGTTTGAACCTTGGGGCCGTTGCACTTGTTCTCTCTGTTCCTCCCATAGATAATTACGTGTATTATTTACTCTCTTCCTTGAGCTTCTACTGAAATACCACTTTTGGGTCACTGCCCAAGATAGCATCCCTACCCCGCCCCCAGCGATTTCCTAATCTCCATATCCTATTTTTCTCCTCAGCATTTATCAACATTTGACATGTTTGCCTCATTTTTTGTTTGTCTGTCTCCCTCACATTAGCATGAAAGGCCATGTAGGCAAGGAATTTGTTTTGTCATGCTTTATTCCCAGTTCTTAAAACAATGCCTGGCACATTGTTGGTGAATGAATGAAAGTAAAGTTTTTCCCAGAAATCCTCCAGGTGACTTGCTTATGTTTCATTGACTCCATCATATGGCTGCTCCAGCTGTAGAGGCATCTAGGAAAGCAAATATTGGCAGCAAAGAATAAGGGGTTATTGGGTCAGGCACCCCAGACCAGGTAGCATTGGTGGGTTGGAGGTGTGTGTTATTCTTACTTGCTGATGACCCCGATTTTCTCTCTCTGGCCTGGGCTTAGTTCAGCTCACGGTCCCCTTAGGCTAAGATGATTTGCTGTTTTTCAGTCCAAACTTCTCTGAGTTTTGACGAGTAGATCAAGTCTCTCCTGGTTATCCCCAATTTGATGCTTCGTTGGGACATCAGCATGTGTTGTCCTTTTCCTATTCTCTCTCTCTTGGAAATTTGGGAGTTGCCATTGACTCTTCTCATACCAATAAATAACTTAAGGCAAACTAATTTGATCTCACAAATATTTCTTGAATCCTTTACATTTTCCATTCACACATTGCTGCAGCTCTAGCTCTGATCCTTGTCCCCTGCTGCCTAAATGACTGCACAGCTGTGACTCGTCTTCTTTGAACCTGTCACCAGGCCACCAATAAAATAAAAACAGAGATTTGACCTTCTTTTCCTACCCCTTCAGTGAGTCTTTCCTTTCACATAGGATAAAGTAGCACTGGGATCTACTTCTAATACTCTCTCTAAACCTGTTTCCCACAAACCTCTGCCTCTCAGTTCATGCCCCAGCAGTACTTAATTGCTTATGGTTTCCGGCATACTCTGCCCGTTGTCCCTTCTATGTCTTTGTTCTTTTTGTCTCTGCCTAATTATCTTCCCCTTTTTCTTTTTTGGCTAATTCCTATATATCATTTATCCTTTAATCTTTTACTTCCTGGATAAGGTTAAGTGCCTTTCCTTTTGCTTGCATGGTATCTGCTTAGTTTTATGATTGTACATAGCACACTCTATATAAGTATCTGCTTATGGGCCCTTCTTACATCTGAAGGATTTGAGCTTCTGAGATGCAGAAATTGTGTCTTAATCATTTTTGTATCTTTAGCACCTACTCCAGGGTCTGGCACATAGTAGGTGCTTAGTAAATTTTGATTGAGTGATACGAAAAGCAGGCTAAGTGGCCAGTTAAGTCAGAGGGAGCAGCAGACAAGGCTGGAATTGAAATGACTGACTAGGGTAAGCAAAAGCCCTGTAGATCCAGATTATGGGAGACCAGCCAAGATAAGAAAAGGACTGAGGCCAGGAGAAGGGGGGACTAGGAAATCAGAGATTTAGACGAAGATTCTGAGCATTAAATGGCAAGAACCAGGTGGCTGAACCCACAAGAGGCCATTATGGGGAAGAGACTTGTGTGGGTCAAGACAGCACCCTGGCAAGGAGACTGGAGTCTGCTGTTGAACCAGGAGGGCTTGAGGGCTTTACAGGTGGTCTGCCCTGGTCCCTGCGTATGGGCAAGTAGACCCTCAGGAGGAGGCAAAGGAGAGGATGGATTCTGTCAGGCAGTTTCTGATATGCTCTGTGTGGAGTGTAAACCTGACCCAGCACTGCTTGGTATGCCTTGCTTCTTCTCAAAGCATTGTTATCTAAGCAAGTGACAGAAGAGCTTTTGTTATTTTATCTAAGTTAAATAGTCTACTTCATTGTATGCAATTTTGCATAATATCCATGTCAACAGAAAAGCTAACTTTTTTCAAATTTGAGAGCTGAATGGACAATTCAGTAGATAGGTTTTTTATTTGGGATAATAAAAATCAACCTTCCCTGCCCTAGTGTTAGGCCCCATTGTGAGCACCAGCTATCATTTTTCTCATGGAGGTCAGGGGCAGAGTTTTTACAACATTAATGGTAATGGATATGTGAGCGATTCTGCCTTGAGGAGGCTGGAGTTCGGGTTAGGACTGTGGATATTCTTGGCTCTTAATGCACCCAGCCACCTGCACTGGAGCCTTGAGTGGGTTTGTCTCTCTTCTTCAAACTCCAGGATAAGACTTTTGGGAACAGGGATTTTTGGTCTTCACCTTCTGTGAAGTCCTTGTTGTAGACTTCACAGTGCTGTGTGTTCTGTCTGCACTTGGTAAGCATTGGTTGAGCTGAAATTCAAGGGTGTGTGGGTGTGCGGGTATGCGCATGCACGCACATGATGCCTGTGGCCAAACCTCTGAGGAGATAGAGCAAGGCCAAGACCTGGCGATTGATTGTTGTCTTATTAACTAGGGTTTGATGTCATCTGTGAAGTCTTTGCTTGAGTGGTTGCTGCCTCTGCTTAAAGTGAGAATTTTTCTTAGGCTTCCTGACCCATTTGATTGAAATAAAGTTTCCTAATGTTTTTGTTTTTTTCTCAAGGTATTTGATGAGAGGGCGGCAAACTTTGAGCACCATTCGGGAAGGCTTGGTGCCACGGCGGAGAAGGCGGCTGCTGTTGGAACTGCTAATAAATCCACAGTGGAAGGCATTCAGGCATCAGTAAAGACAGCTCGAGAACTCACACCCCAGGTTAAATTATGCTTGCTTTTTATTGTTTCAATATTCGCCCTACAGTGTTCAGTAAAGGTCAATTACAGAACAGTTTCTATACATTTTTGAACACTTACTGTAAATTGTCGTGAAAGAAACACACTCATAGTCTCAAAATCATTTTTATATTGTTGTAGTTTTCTGTAATGATCATAGATTACTTCTGAAAGTAGAAAACTAGTAAAGTGACCCCTCACCCACACTCATAATTAGGGAAATATTTGGATAATCTTCAGAGGTTAGTCTTTGAATTTTAGAGCTTTTGCCTTTCCCTGCATCTCTTTGAGGATATTTTTTAAAAATTCGGTTGTGTTCATAACTTGTTTTCTTTTTCTACTTCATTATATAGCCAAGTTATAGCCAGTATGCTGTGAATAATCTAGTAATCAAATTATAGGAAACTCATCTTTTTAAAATTGATTTATTCAGCAGATATTTATTGTGTACCTGTAGTATATTAGGAACCGTGCTAGGCTTTACATGTCTGTGATACTGGCTTTGGTGGGAACATGCAGGGAGAGATTTAAAAAAGAAAAGCACACCTTTATATTGTTTATCTTTTGCCCACATGGCATGTTAACAAGTTAGATTCTCTTGAAAAATCATACATGTCCAACTTCTAAAAAACACTTCCATAAAATATGAACATGAGTAACTTTCTTTAAAAACTTCCATAAAACATGGAACATAAAACAGGATTTCTGCATAAAAGTGAGATTCCTAAAAAAGAGAAACAGAAAACTAAAGATACCAATGATGGAAAGAGTAAGGATTTTGGAGACAGATCTGGACTTGAATCCTCTGTGACCTTGAGTTTCCTCATCTGTAAAATGGGGAGAATTCCTTCCTAGTGTATCATTTGGAGGATTAAAAGGATATGTGTACAGCCTGTAACTAACCAAATACTCAGGAAATGTTAGTTCCTTCCCCAACTGCTATACCTGATTAGCTGGGAGCTCTTGAGCAAGTCATTTACATTTTGCATCTGTAAAGTGGAGAAATTACCTGACCTGTCTCATAGGGTTGTTGTGAGGATTCAGTAAGTTAATAGATGTGAAAGTACTTCATTAACTGTATATAGTTACTTTTTTTTTAAAAAAAAAAAAAATTTTTTTAACGTTTTTTTTAAATTTATTTTTGAGACAGAGAGAGACAGAGCATGAACGGGGGAGGGTCAGAGAGAGGGAGACACAGAATCTGAAACAGGCTCCAGGCTCTCTGAGCTGTCAGCACAGAGCCCGATGCGGGGCTCGAACTCACGGACCACGAGATCATGACCTGAACCGAAGTCGGCCACTTAACTGACTGAGCCACCCAGGAGCCCCTATAGTTACTTTTTTAAAAATAAATATTCATAATCAGTTTTAAGTAATTTTTAGTATCTTTCTTGGTGATGATTTTTAAGGTGGAAGAGTCTTCCCAAGGGCTTAAACATAGGTCAGTTTAGTGTATGTTTGGAAGTACCAAGTGAATGCCGTTTACTTTGTCATTTTATTACCTTCCCCACATCAGGCTGTGACTGTAAAATCTTCTGCAGGGGCCCATTTGGGTGAGATGTTTATGAGACCAAATCTAATATGTTCAGCCTGAGAAGAGACTTACCCATTTTTGGCTTTCTAGCGCCATCTGTAGGTAGAGAGGGGAAAGCTTTGCTGAAAGTTTGTATTTCAGCGGGAGGGTGCCCTGAGGTTTAAAGGTTGTTTTGTCATTGACAGGTCGTCTCAGCTGCTCGCATCTTACTTAGAAATCCTGGAAATCAAGCTGCTTATGAACATTTTGAGACCATGAAGAACCAGTGGATTGATAATGTAGAAAAAATGACAGGTAGAGCTGTGTGCAGAGTTCTTACTGTCTAATCCTTGAGGAATGAGTTCTGAGAAACTCGAGTAGGACTGGTTATATGACTTAGCTGTAATTGGATGAAGGGACGGTCATGTGCCCGACAGTGTACTTGGCCCTGATTAAGGCTGCTGAGCAGTGGCGGCTTCTCATTCAAGCCTTGCAATTTTGTTTGAAGAGAGGCTCTTTGAGTCTCTTTTATTTTAATGCTGCCCTCCCTGTGTGATGTTTATTGTTACAGCTCCTATCTTCTCTTTGAATAGTGCCTTTGCTCAGTCTGAACCAGAGTTTGGTTTCAGAGGCTGGGAGGCAGTGTTTGTGGATACAGTAAGTGTCCCTGTCATTTTCAGTGGGTTCACATTTCAAGGAACCACAATAGCTACCATTTAATTCAACTTGTCTCAGAGTTTCCTCCAACTTATCAAGTACGTAGTTTTAAAAAAAGGAGAAACCAACCGCCAACAAACCTGTGTCTGTGCAATTGAAGTGGCACCTCTGAATCTTCATTCTCTGTGGAGGGAGGGATGGGAGAGGAGGGAAGAAATGAGGAAGGCAGGCTCTTCGGCTTCCCTGCAGAACTTGCTGAGACAGGGTCCGTAGCAGCCAGAGATGAAAGTGGAGCTCCTGAGGTATTGTAAGAGAGGCAACGGAAACAAGAAACAGGTGGTTAGGGTTATTAGACTCCTCTGAGTGGCTCATCTTGGGCACTACAAGCTGCCAACAAGCAACAGATGGCTGGGGAGTGAGGCAGAAAGGGAGAAAATGTTACTAACACAACGTGGAGATGCGGTAAAGGCTTGAGACGCAATCCTTGTTTCCTCCTGTTGTCGTTGCAATTCTGGTTGTCTGTTGTAGCCACAGGAAGGCCAGTGACCACGGTGGTACGAATGCTATGACTCTATATGGCCCTCCTGGTCTCCATCTTCACTTTTTTTTTTTGAACTAAGGTATTCACCTGGAAGTTTCTGATTGTAGAGGAAGGGCTTAGAGCTGAAGGAGAGAATTCTGGGTGTTAGACTTTCACGTGAGAAACTTGAGTGGACAACAGGGTTTTTGAGTCTCTCTTCTTCTAAAATAGAAACTAAATTACATTCCTTTTCTCCTGACAGGGCTGGTGGACGAAGCTATTGATACCAAATCTCTGTTGGATGCTTCTGAAGAAGCAATTAAAAAAGACCTGGACAAGTGTAAAGTGGCCATGGCCAATATTCAGCCACAGATGTTGGTCGCTGGGGCAACCAGCATTGCTCGCCGGGCCAACCGTATCCTGCTGGTGGCTAAGAGGGAGGTGGAGAACTCTGAGGATCCCAAGTTCCGTGAGGCTGTGAAAGCCGCCTCTGATGAATTGAGCAAAACCATCTCTCCAATGGTGATGGATGCAAAGGCTGTGGCCGGAAACATTTCTGACCCTGGTAAGCAATTCATGGTGTGGTTCACCTCACTTGAGAGGTTAACTCAGGAAGCCGACAGAGTGGTAAGACGATATGCACCCACCCGCAACCACCGCATACAATATCTGGGAGCCGAAACTGCAGATACTTAGTTTGAGAGTGCTAGATTAATCTTTTCATGTCCAAAAAAAAATATTGCACAGACTAATTTCTGCAATATTGCAGGTTTGTTGCAAGTTAGTTTCTCTGGACCAACTTTTCTGTGCTTGTCTGATTAGATACCTCCTGGTCCTGTTTACTTGTTATTTTGGAAATTGCCCAAAAGATGCATGATAACCAATGTATAACTTCTTTTCTGCTTTTCTTAAAATGCTTTTACTCTGTTAAACATTTTCTGTTTCTGTCAAATTGGGAGGGCTTAAGTTGACATGTAGATCTCCTAGGTGAGTGTCCTCATCCTCTACCAAAGAGTCTGGACTTTCTTTAGCTGAACTTTGAGCACGTTTTCAGTATTACTGAAGATGTTACCACTCCTTTGGTTAGAAACATCTGAATTCCTTCCTGTTCTGAGCATCCAGTGTGTCTAGCCTCGTCTGTGAGTAGAATGCAGTCAGTGTAAGGGAGTGGGTAGGAAGGGCTGCCCTATTCATCCCTAGCCTAGGCAGGATCTTTCTGGTGTCTTGAACCCACCATCACTAAGGACATGCTCAGGTTCCTAATTGGAGTTTCTAGTAGTTTGAGGAGAATTCTTGAATTCCCGGTGACTGGACACTGTTAGCAGCTCAACAGAGAGGGTTAATACACTTAATGCCAAGGTGAGCAAAGGAGTAGTGAGAAAGATGAGACGGACTCCAGGGAATGTATGCCCAATCTGAAACTGACATCTCCCCTGTTCAGAGTTAGGCAGGCGTATCTCTTGACTGGTTCATCATAAAAGAGGTGATGAGCACCACCTGAGCCCAAAGTGATCACGCCCAGGAGTGTCTTGAGTACTTGTTAATTGTACAGGCAAGAAGGCACCCTGCACCACTGGGAATAGCTGGCTGTGACCCTTCTGACTCTTTGTATGCCTCGCGGCTTCTGCCCTGCCCTTACCTCCTTTCCCCTTCAATCACTGCCTGTGATGCTTCCTGGCAGCTTCACATCCAGCTTTTGTTAATAGAAACCAGTTCTTCTGCTGGACAGACAGTGCTCCAGGGCGCTGACCTGCCCAGCTGAAAGTGAGGGTTCTTATGTTTAGGCCTGCAAAAGAGCTTCCTGGACTCAGGATATCGGATCCTGGGAGCTGTGGCCAAGGTCAGAGAAGCCTTCCAACCTCAGGAGCCTGACTTCCCGCCTCCTCCGCCAGACCTTGAACAGCTCCGTGTAAGTAAATTCAGAGTGATGGGGAGAATTGAGCAGAGGGTGTTGGGACTCTAACAAGGGGGAGGTTGGCTGTGTTCTGGCGCCTCAGTTACCAGGGGTCTTTGTTTAACTTCTGCTTAAAGCCTAGTTGGATGTACAAGTTGACTTTCATCTTTCATTCTGAAATTAGTGGAGTCCTAACCCCATGGTTCTGCATGGGGTGTGCTGGATAGGTGGGGGTCCGTGGGGTTGGCCTGCTGTGTTGGGAACTGATTGGAGCAGAGGAACTGGCTTTGGTAAGTGTGCATGTGATGAGTGATGAGGTAGTAGTAAGTTAATGAAGAGTGGGAAAATAATCTTGCGGTGAGATTTTTTTGTGTTCCCAGTGGACAATGGCAAACTGAAGTGGGTACACTCTTGTGTGCATTCTTTGTTCCTTTACTTGACTTTTTTTTTTAGTAACAAAGTAATACAGTCTCTTTGTTTTCAAGTTTATTTTTCCCCCAACTATCATGTAAACTCTTTTGACGCACCCCAAAGTACCATAAATTTATTCTTCCATAAATCAGTGGTTTAGAAGGAGGCTTAGCTGGGCAATATCTTATAGATACAAATCCTAGAATAGGAAATAGTAATTATTCTAACCAAGTATTAGAAATAGCTGGACTTTGGGAATAGTTTATCAAGGCAATACTTTGATTTACTCTCCTTGACTTACTTTGCCATGTTTAATGTCGATAAAAGATGTAAATTTCTAAGTTGTTTGAGGATACAACTGGGTCATTTTGCCCAAACTAAGACACAGTGCTTCCCTAGCCTCCAATGCTTCAGCCTCATTTGATTCTTTATAGCTGGACTGTTGGTGGGTTGTTAGGGCCAGGGTGGGTGGGGGCTATTTTGCCAAATGGCTTTTTATGGGATCATCAGATTTTTGACACACAGAATCAAGATCTTCGAGGCTTGTCTAGCTACCCCTTATTGACAGAGGAGGAACCTGAGGCCCAGGGGAGAAATTACTTGCCTGTGCAGCTTCCCTTCAACACAGGGCCACAAATTAGATCTTTGGGAATCCTTGGTCCAGTAGTGCGTGCGTGCCTCCCTGGAATATGTCCAAAACTGTAGCTGCTGGCTTTTTGTGGAGAACAAGGAAGAAAATATGCATCTGTTGAGATTGAAGCAGGTGGTCCTTGCGCTCAGTGTGGGTGGTCTTATATGGAATGAATGTGGGTGGCTTTTCTGGGGATGCTTTTTAGAGGAAAGGAAAGAATTCTAGAGGGGAGTAATTCCTAGGGTTTTACTTACAACCCAGTAATTCTTTCTTAGCTGACAGATGAGCTTGCTCCTCCCAAACCACCGCTGCCTGAGGGTGAGGTCCCTCCACCCAGGCCCCCACCACCAGAGGAGAAGGATGAAGAGTTCCCTGAGCAGAAAGCCGGGGAGGTGATTAACCAGCCAATGATGATGGCTGCCAGGCAGCTCCATGATGAAGCTCGCAAGTGGTCCAGCAAGGTAAGTAATGAAGCTTTTCTTGTGGAAAAAGGATGAAGAACTGTACACACAGCCCAGGAAGAAGAGTCTGTTTGGAAAGTTACCCTCTGTCTGCTTTGGTTCCTGTTGTTGTCAATAGCATGTTCCTCTTCTTACTTGTGGTTTAGTAAGATGCTTCTGGCGCCTGATGGCTTCTCCTTCTATTGTCATCTAGGCAGCCTGTGATTTAAGAGGAGGGTTCCTGTCCTCTGTCCATGTAAGGGTCAGCTGCTGTGACCCTGGACATTTGGGGTCTTTGACAAACTGCTTCTCTTTCTTAAGATTGCTGAATGTTTTTAGATGCTTTCTTGCTAATTACCAGCACTCCAAACATGAAATAGTCTTCTGTGGGCTCTGCTAGAGCTAGGTGAAGTGTTTGCATTTTCCTTCTGTTTTTCATAAAGGCAGTTAGATTGGTGTCTTAAAAGCCATGTGCTTTGTCCTTTCCTTAGAGTCATCTTACCCCTTGGTTCAAGACAGCTCCAGGCTAACTCCACCTCGACAAATCTGAAAGTGTAACTATTAGTGTGGTTGGTGAAAATTTAGATGCTGGCAGCAGTCATGCCCTGGGAATAACTTTTGCCTATTTTCCCCTAAACGATGGAAAGTGAGTGGAAGCTTTTCTAGATATGAGCTAAATGTTATTGCTAACCTTGCAATGAAATATAGTTCTAAACTGTTCGTGATATGACCCTTTCTTCTAGATCTTTATTCCCACCATTTATTTGCCTTTTTACACCCTCAGCTGTCTCAAGCTCTTGTATTAAATGTAGTTCCCCAGGGACCTTCTGCACGCAGCTGATCTTGGGTTTTTCCAGCCTGGGAAATTGACCTTGGGTTTTTAATTCTGTATTTTTCTGTGCTGTTAGCTGTGAGCCTAGGTTCTAAGAAGGAATGAATAGTGTGACCTTGCTGGTGTTGGGCCTGACCATGGAATTATTTATAATTGTATCTTTCTAACTAGGGCATGCACACCTCCAGGACCTTAGCAGAGTCCCACTGCATGTGGAGAGTGGGATGGAGGTGACGATGAAGGTTGGTTTTACTTAAAGATTTTAAAGGAAATTTAAGCTTTATTACAGTAAACCCAGATATACTGTGCAGCAGGACACAAAACATACATGAATTATAAACAAACAAGGGGCAGAGAGCATCAGCCTACATATTTTTCCAACTCTGCCATTTGTGGCCAGAAGTCTTTAGGTCTGACTATCCCTGGAGATTTGGAACATTAGGAGATTGCCAACTTTGAGCTGTGTGAAGTCAGGAGCTATTTGAACCGTGTGTATCTGGGGGATGGGTGTGTTATGTGTTTGTGTGTCTGTCAGTCTGTTTTTGTACATTTCGAGACTCTGAACCCTAGTAGCAGTGAGCTGGCTTCTCTTCTAAGGAATGGGGATGAGTCTTACTTGAGACAGAGTTTAGGGAAAGAGTTTAGAATGTACCTGAACCCCTTGTTTTCCCTGAATTCTCCAACTCTATCATCAACGTTTGGAGACACGTTTCCTGTACAGGGTAAGAATTTTAGGAGTGATAGCAACCTCAGTTAAACTTCCATGTAAACTCTTACTTCCTCTTGATTAGCGATTTTTTTTTTTTTTTAAGTATGCCCCATGACCAGTGTGGAGTCCAATGGAGCTTGAACTCATGACCCTGAGATCAAGACCTAAGCTGAGGTCAAGAGTCAGACACTTAACTGACTGAGCCACTCAGGTGCCCCACTGATGTTTGATATAAAAAAACCCGTGTTCAGGAGCACCTGGCTGGCTCAGTTGGTAGAGCATGTGACTCTGTATCTTGGGGTTGTGATTTCGAGCCCCACAAAATTCTTAAAAACAAAACAAAACAAAAAAAACCTGTGTTCACCATTCTTCATATACATGGTTTGGCTTCCTTGAGGCAGTTCCTTTTATTTTCTTTCCCCTCAACCTATTTCAGCATCTGATCACACTACTTCTTGCCCTGGCCTTTCAGAATCCCCATCCCTGTTATTAAATTTATTCTTTCCCCTCATGGGTCCTGTTCTCTCGTGGGCCCACATTTGGGCTTCTCTGAACCCAGCCTTGGTCAGTTGCCACGTTCATGTGTTATCTGTGAAGTATGTAAATTAAGTTTGGGATGAGAACCCTAGTTTGCAACAGGAGAGATTTAGTTTGTACCCAAGGAACAGCTTTCTGAGTCAGTACTAGCAAGGGATGCAATATGAGATTGTAGAAGTGTTGGCCCTGAAGATCTTGAAGGGGAGATATATATATATATATATATATATATATATATATATATATATATATATATAGAGAGAGAGAGAGAGAGAGAGAGAGAGAGAGAGAGAGAGAGGTGGTCTGAAGTGTGGGTTTTCCCTAAGATGGGAAGCTGGATGGGGCATCTTCTGGAGACTTCTTTCAGCTGGGTGGTTGTGGGGTATTTGATAAGTCCTCTTCAATCACCATTGTGTTTGTTTTTTTTGCCTCTTTCTTGGTTTCCTTATCAGTTGCCTCTGATGTATCATTTTAAACTCTGGGACTTTTTAATTCCTGAAGGAAATAATGATCTGTGTCTGGTTACTGCAGAGCTGACCCAACTCACTTCCTGTGCCCAGGAAGATATAGAATAGTGTCCTTATGAGCCAGCAGGGAGTACTCACTTTCTTCTGTTCAAAGCAAGTTGTGTGGCTGAATTTACTTTTTCCCTCTGGATTCCTTTTAAAGGTAATCAGCTACTATTGTTTGGTTGTTTGGCTCCTCAAAACTATTCTGAGAATTACTCTTGGCAGGTTTACCTTTGGTGGTGAGTGTATGTAAAAGGAATTGCACTTGCTTCCTTGGTATGACTTTTTCTCTGGAAACTCTTCACCACTGGAGTGAGGCTCTTTCTTTTACTATGAACAGGGCAGCTGGGATTGGTGCTGGAGGCTGAGAATTCCCTTTCTGTGAGTTTGGTTCATCTGGCTTCTGGAGAGTCTGCCGTTTTCTTTCCCATCCTAGGCAAGCTTTGGTTACTAAACCAGCTGATGCTCAGCTTCCCCAGTCCTACTGCTCTTACTAACACTGTCCCTGTTTCTCATCCTTCCTGCCATCGACAAAGCGGGGTAACCCAGCCGCTGAGGTGGGTATAGGTGTTGTAGCTGAGGCAGATGCGGCTGATGCTGTTGGGTTCCCTGTCCCCCCTGACATGGAAGACGATTACGAACCTGAGCTGCTGTTAATGCCATCCAGTCAGCCGGTCAACCAGCCCATTCTGGCCGCGGCTCAGTCATTGCATCGGGAAGCTACCAAGTGGTCTAGTAAGGTACTGATTAGCACCCCCGGTTGGGGCTGCTCCATATGCATCCGGCCATGTGCAGCCTTGACACATTGCATCACTCATGATCTGTGCGAGTCCTGTGAGTCTGAGCAGGGCGGGCATCTGTCTGTCTGCACCTTGTTGTTAGGACTGGCTTCACAAGTTTGATAGGTCTGCTAATGCCAGATTAATTGGATTGCATTTATGTTTGGGGGTAGAGATGGGGTCACTTTTTGAAAGGATTTCTTTTCTTACCTCGGGGCCACAATTGGAACCTTAAAGCCCTTGGGAAGCCGTGGATATGTCTCTCAATGACTTGCAGGTCTGGAACCATTGTAGACCATTAAGAGGTCACCTGGCCTGACCATTGAGCTTTGCCTGCCACCCCCTTCTCTGCTGACCTCTCACTGATGGCTCAGGCAGAGTTGATCAGGGTGGGAAGCAGCTTTATACGGCAGGGTCTCTGGGGCGGACTGCTTGTGGCCCTGCACTTGGCTGCCTGGCAGATGCTGGCTTCAATGGGAACCCACAGGGAAGGGGGCTTTACTGACTGCTTGTCCAGGTATTTCAGTGGGAGGGGCTGGGAGTGGGGAACAGTGGGCGCTTCAAGGCTGTAGGACAGGCAGCCACAGAGCTTTGACCTTGGGACTGAACCAACACTAGTTTGGGGAGTAGGGAAGAGGGTGATTACTCTTTTTTCCTTTTGAAGGTAGCATGTTGCAAGAAGAAAGGGTTTGAAGACTGATGGGTAATAACTAACCCTGGCACTACACTGTCTTCTAATCAAGGTCATAAAATCCTGGAATGATACCAGGTCTACACTGGAAGAGATGGGCCCAGACAGCCTTGTCTAACATGCCCCTATTCTCCTGACTACTTCCCATACCTGCATTCTCTCTGGCCTCAATTACTGCCTGAGATATTCCACGCCTCCCCCCATAGTGATCGGCCACGTCGTGATGCCTGTGGGGGTGTCTCACACGGTGCCCTGCAGTGGCATGGTTTGTGTATGCTTCACTGCCTTGTGTAGAAATTGAAAAGCATGAGGGGAAAAATGAGTAGGGCCTGACCTTTTAGGTAGTTTTGAACATTGCAGTTGTTATTTTTGGTTTTTATCAGTCAAAAGAGAAACCTTTTGAAGGCATAAATTACTTGTACATTTCTTTATTGTGACCCATGGGGTTTTAATGAACCCAGATGCCAAATCTCAGATAAACTGCTATTTGTTGGAGTGGTGGTTCCATTTATAGCTTTGACTCATGATTTTTATTTTTCTGGTGCCTCCGCGGCATCCTCTTAGCTGAAGGTTTCTTTAATTGAAGCCACTTAGCTGAGGGGACAGAAAAATTGATTCTTGGCCTTTTAAAAAGTGATAAATTAAAATACCGTGTTCCTTTAGGCTGACAGGACAAATAAGAGGCAGTAGAGGGAGGGCAGGAGCAGTCTAGGTGAGAAAATACATCTTGTCTCACCAATGCTGATAACAGTTACTTGGTTTAAATTCCAGTTCAGCAGCAATGGTCCTTGGCTGCTATTTGTAACAAGGGTTAGGATGAAGAGGAGGATTTCAGCATCTGGAAAGGCTCCTCTGTATTTTTCCCCTCAGGCCAGCTTACTGCTTTCCCCCTATAGAAAGGAAAATGCCTGTTTAACCAACTTCTTGACCTCATCCTCATTTTTATTGCCATGATTAACTTGGAGATGCTGAAGTGCTGTGTTCAGTGCTATGCCAGGGGTGCACATGTTGCCCTTCCAGACTAATATTTTACCTGGTCTTCCTTTTTTTCAGTTGGATAATCTCTTTCCCTCTCTGTCTCTCTCATTCAGTCCTGGGAGGAGTGCCTTGGATCACTCTTCTCTCTGTTCTCCTGTGCCATCCATGTCACTCAAAAGTAGTCCTTTTATCTTCTTCCCACCCTTCCAGAGGGCCACTGGAGCAGCAGGCTCCCTCCTTTCTTCTCTGTGCTTCTCCTTCCTTCCCTAACTTGGCCAGAGTTGGGGCTGAGCTCACATTATGTCTTTGCTTCTCTCTAGGGCAATGACATCATTGCAGCAGCCAAGCGCATGGCCCTGCTGATGGCTGAGATGTCTCGGCTGGTAAGAGGGGGCAGTGGTACCAAGCGGGCACTGATTCAGTGTGCCAAGGACATTGCCAAGGCCTCAGATGAGGTAACGAGGTTGGCCAAGGAGGTTGCCAAGCAGTGCACAGATAAGCGGATCAGAACCAACCTCTTGCAGGTATTCAAGAAAAGTGTGCGTGTGTGTCGGAGTGGGGAGGATGGGAGGGAGAAAGCAAGAGAGAGAAAACTGGATGAGCAAGGAGGAGGAGGAGCTTTTGGAGTGGAAAGAAATGGCAGAAAGGGAAATACATATATGTACATTTGGGAAAGGCAGAGTCAGGAAAATTTATTCCCTGATCAAATGAAAAAATGTTAATGCTTCCTTTCTGAACAAAGGGACTATATTGGTCCTAGGGAGAAAGCAAGTGGAATCCTGCTGGTAATTTATTGAATGCCTTCTGTATTCCAGCCCCTAGGAATACAGAGGTGGACAAGTCTTGCCCTCAAGGAACTTGTGGGTAAGAAAAACATTAGAAACATACTAAATTTTCTTTATAGGTATGTGAGCGAATCCCAACCATAAGCACCCAGCTCAAGATCCTGTCCACCGTGAAGGCTACCATGCTGGGTCGGACCAACATCAGTGATGAAGAATCTGAGCAGGTATGTGTCTGCTGCTTCTGGTGTCGTGCCAGCAGCTTCTTTGCCAATTATAGCAACTTAATTCAGCTTTGGGTAAGTTTTACCCATGATTTGAGTATTCAGTATGTGGAATGGAGTCTCTCTGAAGGGCATCTGGTTGGAGAGATGCATCAAAAACTTCGAAGGGGAAGTAAAAGTTTTATGCAACTTTGGTCACTTTACAGATGGGAAGTTGAGGCCTAGGGTTAAGCATTGGTAGCAGTTGGGACTCTGCTCAGTTCTTTTTCTCCATGGAATAGGTTTGGCTATCTTGAGGCCTCTAGTCTGTTCACTCCTGCCCATTGTGACCTTTTTGACTGGAGAGAATTTCTCCTTCCTAGCTCACTGGGTGATAAGTACCCTGGGGAGGTTGAATAATGTAGGCTTTTCAGGGGCGTGTGATGAGGCTGAAATGACAGCTCAAAGGAGGTGCTTCTCTCGGTTTCTTTGACAGCAATTGAAATAAGGATGATGGGAGGAGGGTTCTCTTAAGCGATGGCAGCCACTTTTTGGAGTTTGTCCTCTTTCACTGCCTCCTGGAAATGTGGCCCATGACTATTCAGAAAGTCTTCATCTGAGCACCTGTTTCTCTCCTTACCTCCTCTCTAGTAGGCCCTGCTGTAAGCCAGACTTCCAGTGTCGTCTTACAGTAGGTAGCATAGCTTTTGTTGAACTGCTCAGACAGGCTCATCGTACATGGGCATGCATGTGGCACTCACTGTATTAGGCACTATGAAGGGGGTTTGAAAAAGTCAGACACAGTCCCTCTCCTTGGGGAACTCCGTCCTTGATCTTTGGGCCAGGATACAGAGAACCTACTCCCCTAGTGCCAGTGGTGCTTTCACTACCATATTTCAATCCAACAGCTCTCACCCTGACCTTCCTTGTGCACCAGAGGAATTGGATCTTCTCCCCTAACTTCCATGTAATCTAGGCAGGGTTTGGGCACTGGGTTGTTTTCTGTCATGTGATCTCATCTGCCCCCAAGAAAAGGAAGTAGAGAAAACAGGGAAGGAAGAATAGGACTCATAGTTTCAGACCATATCATTTAACCAACAAAAACATATTCTGGGAATATCTACTATGTTCCACCTAATATCCCAAATAAAAAAGGTAGAAAGTGACAGGGTGGTAGAATGAAAAAAAAACACAGGACTGCCAGGTCAGAAGTTTTGAGTCCTCATCCTGATTATTGTGTGTTTGGTTGGCAAATCTCTGAGCCTCTCTGGGCCTTGGCCTCTTTGTTGACAGGCATGAAAAGATCAGCTGACCAGGAATTTAAGCCCATAGTTCTGCCTCTCAGAGCCGATGAACCCTCAGAAATTGCATGCACAAATTTTATACACACGAGCATTTTTCGGGGAAGAATCTTTAGACTTCATGAACTCCTCACAGGGTCTGTGGCTCAAAAATAGTTTTGTGGTTTTGTGTGTGTGTGTCTCAAATAACAATTAAGAAATAAATTACTGAGCTAATAGATTGTAAGTTCTCTGAGTTTCTATGGTGGAGTACTAGTGTTATCCCAGTCCTGTAAGTTTGTGTTTAGATTTACTGATTTGGATTTTCATCGATTTATATGACAATGGGTTTGTTCATTTGGTTTTTTCACTCCTTATTAGAATTAAATATTTATGAAATATCTCTTGTGCCAGGCACTGTCCTGAGACATAGCAGCGAACAAAACTGAAAAATATCACGGCCCTTATGGAACTTAAATTTTAAATCAGGTAAAATATCAGATAAAATGAACAACTTAGGTAAAACATACAGTTTATCAGTAATGATGGGTTCTGTGGAGAAAAATGAAGAATTGGAGGATGAAATGCTGTCAGTGGGAAGGTCTTTGTGATTTAAAGTAAAGTGAGCAGGGGAATGCCTTACCAAAGATCAGAGCAAAGATCTGGAGGTGAGGGGTGAGCCATGAGGGAAAAGCATTCCAGGTAGAGGGAACAGCAGGAGCATGAGGCAGGAGCTTGTTTGAAGACCAGGAAAAGAGTATGTGCTAGAATCTATCTGCTGGTATAGTACACAATCAGTGATGGCCTTTTTTGGGTTGTTTTTGGTGATTCCCCTACACCACCAGTGATATGACAAGTGGGGGGATGCCAGCTGCAGGCGGGGTAAACTGCAGTCCACTCCTAGCTTAAGCCAGTCTTGGAGGTTGGACTGCGTCAGGGACTGTGAGTAATGGAGAGTTCTTGCTTTCCTTGCAGGCCACCGAGATGCTGGTTCACAATGCCCAGAACCTCATGCAGTCAGTGAAGGAGACTGTTAGAGAAGCTGAAGCTGCTTCAATCAAAATTCGAACAGATGCTGGATTTACACTGCGCTGGGTTAGAAAGACTCCCTGGTACCAGTAGGCACTTGGTCAAACTTGGCTGGCACAGAAACCCCTACTAAACAGAATGAAATGATTGGAGTACCAGAAGATGATGAAAATTGCTTAGGGGGTTAAAAGCCACATCCTGGCCTGACGTAACAGAAAGGAATGAGGCCTCTTCACTTTAGAAATCATTTATACTCTTGTCATGGACACTTTGAAATACGTCTCCGTATAAAGCCTGTATTCTCAAACACAGTTAATACTTGTGCACACTCTATCCCAATAGGAAGACTGGGTTTATAGCCCATGGACTTCACATAAGCTCAGAATCCAAGACTGAACACTAGCCAGACACCTGCTCTGCCCTCATTCCCTAGGGGACAGTTCCTTCTTTGCTTCATTCTCCTTGTTCCCCTACCCCCTTCTACCTGCTAGGCTCCCAAGACCCAGGGCCCAGACAGCTTAGTTAAGAAGGAAATCACTGTGCCTCCAAAATTTGTTTTGGGCTTTCTATATTGCTCCTGACCCTGGCTGTGTACTATCTGGGTCCTTTTCAGAGTGAGCTTCGCTGCTACAAGGGAAGATGGCCTCTGGGGAGCCCCAGTAGGTGGAGCCTGGATTTACTTCTTGCCCTTCCCCAATTTAATCCTTCTAATTTCCCACAGTACAAAACCAAATTTCACTCTCAGGAGGAAATCACAGAATCACATGATTCTGTCTTTACCTTGCCCCTGAGCAGTGTCTGTGCTAGGGAAAATTCCTGTCCTATATCCGGCCTCGGCCTGTCAAGGTAGCCACCCCACAAACACACTGTGTGTCCTGGTGCTTTCTGCTACTGGAGGGGCAGAGTAGCCGGGGCGTGGCCCTGCCCATCTTCCCAGCAGGGTCACTCCCAGGAGCTTCATGCTTTGTCACTGCCTGCAGAGGTCTGTGCTGAGGCCTTAGCATTCATTCGTATCTCTTGTTCTGAGCTGAAATGCTGCATTTAATTTTTAACCAAATCATGTCTCCTGTCCTGGCTTTTGTATTCTGCCCTCACCCCCTTCCTAAACAAGATTTTAAAGATATGTGTTTGTTCATTGTAATTTTGAAAGAGCCTTTTTATCCTTTTGAAATTGTCCTAAGAATTGGTGCTTGCCTCCCAGGAATGTTTAAGAGAAAGGCAGTCCTGTCTGAAGGGCACTTCCTACCTAAGGGAGATTGGTACTTGCAGACTGGAATTCTGGCACTGTTGGGAATGAATCAATGAGAAATAGTCCTCAGTATGTTCCTACCTCCCGTAACCAAGACCCTGTATCCTCTCCTCCCTCCCAAGTATGAGTGTCCAAGAGAATAATGGGTATAATATTTAATTATCACCATAAATTTCCTATTAGCAAAGTGAGAGAAGAACTTTTCCTTTTTTGCACTTATCACTGCTGTCTAAGCATTGCCCAGCACATGAAATCTTATTTCTTCCCAAAGCCAGAACTGGATGAGTAAAGGAGTAAGAACCCTTGCCTGAATGTCCTTTCTTCTCACCTCCAATATATGTTAAATCTCAACATCGAATGTGTAAAACTTAAGTTGGTACTGTACACTCAGGCTTCCTCTATTTTCTTTTAACTGATGAATATTATTTTTAAGGCCCTCAGCATATTTGTAGTTGCTTACCTGATATAAATGCAATATTAATGCCTTTAAAGTATGAATCTATGCCAAAGATCACCTTTTGTTTTACGAAAGATTACTTAGAGGAAATAAGAAGAATTATGTTTGCTCTCCAAGTTCTTCCAGTGTTTTGAGACACTGGTTTACACTTTATGCCAATGTGCTTTTCTCTTAATATCAGCGCTCAAGACACAGTGAAGCAAGTTAAAAAAAAAAAAAAAATCCCTGAAGACTGATTAGAGACATCACCACTAAAAAACTACATTTATAAGCTAGGATTTGTTATATGCAAATATTTTCTGCCTCTTCTTTTGTTCTGTTTAAAACAATAAAGTGCATTTGTATAAACAATGATTTAAATGATGGATATATTATTTTAGCAAAAACGTTTAGACCAGCTTTCTCCTTTGTTTTGAAAAATAGCCAATGAAACTAATCTTCAGGATTTGGCAACTAAAGACTTTTATTTAATCCAAATGTACTGGATGAACAACATACTACTGTATAGCAGTAGTATATTTACTTAACAAAGATCTGCATAATAAAGGACAGGTTTGGGATTATACACTAGAAGGAGGTGACAAAGGTTAACAATAGAAAGAAAGCAGCCAGTTGATGTGGATCATCCAGTAGTCTGTCTTCATCTAGCTACTGTGGAGACCATCGCCTCTAAGAAGCTGAAGCTGTTACATGTGCAGGAATATCACATGCCTATTTTTCGAATTTCAAAGCCCAATACAGAACAACAGGGCTGTCAGGGATCCACCAGGGCTATAAGGCAGATAGCTAGCTTTTGGGGACATTCTCCTTTTGCTTGAGGAAGCACTGACTATAAGTAGGAACAGGTACTTGGGAGCAGAGTGGGCACATCACTGTTTTTGCCTGGTTTTCTAGATCCGAAAGGGGAGTGTGAAAGGGGGATAGTGCTGCAGACTACACCTATTGCCGATTTAGAAGCGTTGCTGACTAGGGAGGCAGATTCCAGACTCCTGGAGTTGAAGAGAAATATCCAAGGCTACAGAATTAGCTCAGCATCTGAAAACAGTATTCATGGTCTAATTTTTGTTACTCACCATATGTTCACTGGTGCTGCCTTCCTGCTGCATCATATTTTAGTTGTTTTCTCAAATCAGAGGACTCTAAGGACAGTGAGACCAGCATCTTCCAAAGGTTCTTCTGTAGCACCACTTTAGGAATGAACCCATCACATGAATACTCTTTGAATAAATGAGAGTAACTTCCTTATACAGAGAATGAGCATCTAACTTCATTTGCTCTTAGGATTTATAAAATGGGGCAATTCTGGGATTAGCTGGATTTCTGTGTTTGAAAAATATTCTACTAAGTATTCATGGATCTTTGTTACTTATTAGTAGTTGGTGCTGGTGGTGGTGGTAGGGAGAGTAGCTTTGATCACTTATTGCTCAGTCTCTGGCCATAGGGTGATGCTTAGAGAAAGTACACATGGCTGTTAACATACTGAGGTTAAGAGACGAGCACCTGGAAGTGCTCTGCAGCAACCCATACACCTTATGTGATGATACAGAACAAAATCTGATCATGTTTAACCTGCTCTGATACTGAGGCATGCCCATCTGAGAATGCTCAATCAACAGTCAAGTTAAAAAAAATCAATTTGTTGCTTCATCTTTTTATTGACAGTAAAGCCAGGTTAGATAAAGGACTTACTGGATTCAAATTAATAAATACAATAATTTAATTATAAAAGGAAACAGTCTACTTGGAAGTTTTAGCAGAAATTGCTAAAGACAAGGGACTCTTGGCATATAATCTGTTTATATATGAGAAGATAGCACAGAAAGAAAACTGGACATTCGCGATATGGATGGTTGAGATTAGGGATTCTGCAGAAAGAAAAGCCAAGGTACTGACTGCTCTTTTAAGATAGGGCATTAAAAGACATTAAAAATGAAAAGCAACTGAACTGGGTAATTAACCTCAGGCAAAGGGAATAAATATTTGGCAACACCCTGATTTTAGCTGCCAAACTGATATCGGTTACCTAGGAAATTCCAAATTTGCAAAAAGTGCCATTTCCTATTAGATGAAAGGCAGGCTGGGTACCCTAGGCAGGCAAAGGTAAGAATGCTGCTGTATGGTGGGCTCTGTGTACCAGCATCAACCACTAGCCCTTGATAGCACAATGTGATGAATTTAAGGGTCATTCTTAGCATGATACAGAAAAGGCAGTTATAAGCAGAGACGAATGAAGAGAATGGAGTCACAAGGAGAAGAAAACTAATACCATAAGCAAGAACATGTGGGAACCATGATGAACAAGCACTTACATCTTTCAGCCTATCTCCATTCTTCGTATCTCATGAGGCAAAACAACTGGGCAAGGACTTCAAAGCCAATGAAGTTGAGTGAAGTGATACAACTACAGACTGACTTGCCAACCATGAGGATCAATATGGTTTCATCAGTGTTGGTGAAGGTTTTGTTTCTGCCTCAATATAATGCACATCCAAGTATTTTGTCAGTACAGTAGAGACATTCAAGTAATAATTCTGAACAGCTTCAGGAAGGAACCTACTACCATAACCTTGGGAAGCACACAATATTCAAGGGGGTTCCCCTTGAAGACAAGGGATGCAGGTAAATTCAAAGACCTTAAGAACAATAAAAAAGATAAAAGGTTTAAAAGACTGACGACAGTGAAGCAGGCACATTTTCCTCCTTTTGCTGAACTAGGGCTTGAGGCCTTTAGGCTAACTATGGTTTAAGCGGTGTTGACAAGTTTTATAGAACACGAAGGTGGCAAAGGTTCACTGAAGTTTCTCTTTTAATGCTTAAATTTGCTTCAAATCTCAAATGCTTGTGCTTGCAATAACTTCCTAAAAGCAGAAGTAGTGTTCCCTTTTATGACCTTAATAAAGCATTTGCCCCTTTGATACAAATCATTTTTACTATGCTATCTAAATGGCTGAACCAGTGGCACAAAACTGAGATGGTACATATGCAGCAAGGTCCCTGTAAATCAAAATCTGAGCTTTACATAAAAATCTTATTTATAAAAAATACAATACCAAGTATAGTGAGAATGAAGCATGGAGCAGTAGTGCCCCCTGCCAGGGCCATGTGGAAGTGGCTTCTGCTACAGTGCTTGCTTAATGGCACAAGTGAAAAGCTGAATAAGGCAAACACTTGAAGAGGCAGTTTTCTGTAAACTTCTTGGGGGTGGGGAGATTTCCTCTGTTGGGACAGTTGCTGATTTGGGATGGCTAAAATCAGGTGTGACATTTGGCTGCACTTGATGCATCACATTACAGATTAAGACAGCTCCTGCTGGCTGAGACCAGTTCACTTGTTTTAGGGAACAGGTGATCACTGTAGACTTTTGCCTTTACTGTTACAACGTGCAGCCTCCAGCTGATGCCCCCCATGAAGGAAATCACCTCCAGAATCTTCCTAACTGAAATGATACAAAATAAGCTAAGTAATTCAAAGTTTCCTTAGCTTAAAGCTCCTTAAGAACCCTACATTGATTACTAAGCAACTTCGTTAGCGGTGTGTAGCTCAACAGGGATGCTTTAACTACAATATGTATTCCCACCCACTTGGTACCTAACAGTAATAAACTATAATGACACTAGGAAAACAAACAGATCTTGAGGAATTTTGGCTTCTTCTCATGTCCTCACTTGGAACTTTCCAGCTTTCGTGACATATTTGACTCCTTTAAATGGCTTATATTTCTCCCCATACATGTCCAAACGGTTTACTTTTAAGCCTGTGTCAAAAAGAATAGGTAAGGAAAGGAACAAATTATTATCCTGGTCACACCAACCAACAATATTTGTTTAGCAATGAATACTACACAGTAAATCTGACATTAACCAAGAGTCCCTTTTATCATTTGGAAGCAATCTCCTTTCTACTGTTCATAAATTATAGCACTGTGGAAGGATGGTTTTAGTTTAGATTCCCATGTGGGCAAGGGATGTCTTTTCAAGATGATTCTTTCTGTGAGTATGAATGACTCCTTCTTTTGTGCTGGGAAGGGGGTCTGGTGAAGGAAGTTAAAGTGCTCTCCAAAATCACTGTACCTGAGAGGAGGCCCCATAGCACAGTGTGAAAGGCAGGCTGGAGTTCTTTTTAGAGAGGGAATGTTAGTAGCCTTCTAAGCAAAATTCAGTTAACCCTTCAACACAAAACTTATCCTTACCAGAAATAGCAAGTTGCTGGATCTTGAATTGTATGTTGAGACTTGGATTCTCTTCCGGCTTGGGTGCTCCAGACTGTAAATTTACCAGTCCTTTAAGACTTGGGAGCTTTTGTGGAGTAATTTTTCCCACATCCCATGTTAGTACCTTAAAAAGACATAACAACCAAATACAACCTGAACTATTTACTAAAGACAAATGTTTAGAGACAAGGTTCAAAGACACCATAACTTTCTGTACAGAATGGAGCACAGTGTCTTGGAAACAAGAGACCTGGGATCTTCTGTGACTCTGAATGGTGAGCACAGAGAACCAACATTTGTAGACCATCTACTTTTGGATACAGAATTGTGCTTAGCACTATTCACACATTATCTCAAAGAAGCCTGGGGGCGCCTGGGTGGTTCAGGTGGTTAAGCATCCAACTTCAGCTCAGGTCATGATCTCATGGTTTGTGGGTTTGAGCCTTGTGTAGGGCTCTGTGCTGACAGCTCAGAGCCTGGAGCCTACTTCCAAGTCTGTGTCTCCCTCTCTCTCTATCCCTCCCCCACTCGCTCTTGCTCTCAAAAATAAACATTAAAAAAAAAAAAGCCTGTGATGCAGATTTTATCTTCTTTTTATCAATAAGGAAACTGAGGCTCAGGGGTCAAATGACTTGCTCAGGGTCACATAGCTAGTTTAGAGGCAAAATTGGGATTTGAAGGGGCGCCTGGGTGGCTCAGTCGGTTGAGTGGCCGACTTCGGCTCAGGCCATGATCTCGCGGTCTGTGAGTTCGAGCCCCGCCTCGGGCTCTGTGCTGACAGCTCAGAGCCTGGAGCCTGTTTCAGATTCTGTGTCTCCCTCCCTCTCTCTCTGACCCTCCCCCGTTCATGCTCTGTCTCTCTCTGTCTCAAAAATAAATAAATGTTAAAAAAAAAAAATTGGGATTTGAACCTAAGATTGATTTCAAATGTTGTTTCTACTATATTGCCTTCACTGTGTCTCTGGGCCTCAGTTTACTCTTCTTGTAAAATGAGAAAATGGACCTAAACTGGTGTTCTTTAAACTTTTAGCTTTCTTTGTTCAAATGAAATCTTTAGTGTGGAAGCTCAGTAACAGTCAAGAAAGTGAAGCTGTTATGGCTGAAGCCAAGGTGAAGGGCCAGGGATCTGGAGCTCCCCCTTCATTGCTCAGCCCTGTGTAGTATCCGGGGAGGTTCTTCAAATCCTTAGGACTGGATTGGATGATGATTTCATTCAAAAATATGCCTTTTCACTTATCAGGCAGTACAATAACTGCCACTGAAAAGAATCATATTTTTTACCCAAGCAGGAAGCTGAGAGAAAATCATCTTTTATAGTTTCTCTGAAAACCCTCTGCTAGAGGCACATTTATGTATAGTGAGGAAGCAGCTTTCCTAGCCAGTACCCACTGTGGAAAAGTGTGAAACAGTGCTTTTAAATGAAAAAGAAAGGTCTTACTGATCAATTTCTACAGAAAATTTAACAATAGACTACAATACTATCTTCTTATATCCAGGTAATGCTTCTCTCTTTTTAAAAAGCTTTTTATATCTTCTTCCTCATTAGCGAGTGGGTCTCTAGATGATCAGTGGATGAGAAAAAGACACACTCTGAGGGAGAACAGAATGAGTCTCAGTTTTCTGTTCATCTCCTCAGCAGCAGATGTGGGTTCCCTCCACAGCCAGGGGCAGGCGCATAGCACAGTATGCTCTCTAGGTTTTGTTAGGAATTTTAGTTTTAACCAAGACATTAAACCCTTCCTTCTGCCCTCCCTGCCATTACTCTTGCTTACAGAAACTGCAGAAACACTTGCTTACTCTTGATGAGAGGTGGCCATACCTTGGTAACTGGATCAAATGTATAGCTGCCTTGTGTTGGTGTCAGGTTCATATTCAGTACAACTTTTGGCATGTGAACTGTTACTGTGATTCCTTCAATAGTTTTCCCCATATTCTGCTTTGGTCCAATTGTAATATCGAATCTTCCACAAGAACTGTTCTCCTTAAAGCTGATGCAATGTTTCACATACACTGGTATTGCCACTAGACTGAAAAGAGAAAGACAGACTCAACCACAAACATGATTAATGGTGTGAGACAGTTCTAGAGGTAGCCTGAAAACCTCAGTCCAGAGTGTCCTACCCTGCCTTTGACTCCACTATGGGACCATATACCCCCAGAAGTGGAGATTTAGCATCTGTACCAGGGGGTTTGAGTACATCAGGGTTCCAGCATCACTGCACTAAGACTCATACAATTTCTGAGCAATACATATACAAGTCAAGATAGTATAAACAATTGGGGCAAATAGCCCTAGTTTAAAGAAATGAATTAAGATACCATAGAAAAGATAATTTAAAATTATACTAAATAAAATAGTCCCTATGTGGTAAGAGCCAAGAAACAACTCCTCTGCTTTTAAGTCCCGTCTAATATTACCCGTATACCTTCTGATATTTTCCAGGGACAAACCAGGTACAACCCATAATGCTAATTCATTCATTTGAACCTCAGTACACAAAAGAGTGTCCTGAAGCCAGTTAGTTGGGAGATACCCTGGGAAGCTGGAGATATGTGTGTCCTTTAGTTATGAAGCCTAAAGACCACAGTAAAATTATGGCATGGATTCAAGGTTTTGCCCAGGTTACACAATTCCAAAATGCTTGTTCTCAGGTATATATTTTACTACTCTCATTTACTACTATTTCATACTCTCAGATTCAAGGTACACTGATTATATTAGATACATATTTTCACCAGTTCTTCCTGAGTCTCCTGCTGGGCCATGGCTAAAGGGAGCAGTGATGAATTCAAGTATTCAACTGTCAAAATGGAAAAGGTAAAGTGAATTCTACCCATCACACTGATCTATGATGGTAGATTTCTGGTTAATGCACCGACATACTTTTGTGAGCTGACACGATATGATATGAGTCGGAAATTTCCATCTGGAGGAATAAATGACAAAACTCTTTCAGATTCCCAACGCTTGAACCGGATGCAGGGGTGGAAGCTGACATCATCTAGAAGCCGTGGGTTCTGCCAGGAAAACAAGATAGCAATATTCATAGAGTGCAGTGAATATGGCAACTCTACTCAGATATGAGAAATTAATAGACTCCCTAAAGATAAAAGAGTCATGTTAAGAGTTGGTTACTATGACCACATTAACACAATCTTAATGGATATTATTTTATTTGAATTTCAATAACTATTAAGTAGAAAATACAAGTAGTATCATGTCCATTTTATAAATGAAACTGAGGTTTGAAGAAGTCAAGGTCAGGACAAGACAGCATCAGAACTCTTGTTCTCTTGATTTTCTTAGTAGTGTATCATGCTGAGTCTAAAATGATGAAAAAGATCAATGCCCTTTCATCAGCAAAACAAATAATTCGGTTAAGTGAGACTACACATTTGCAGAAGCCAGCCAGCCACTTAAGCCACTTCTGGCAAACTCAGGAAAAGACCTCAGCCTGTTCATAAAGGCCATGCTCATCATGTAAAACACTGTCTTGGGAAGCTGTACTAAGAATACTACTGAGATAATCCTTATAATCTAAGATACAAACATCTCTCAGTATTTATCATTTCATTTAGTACTTCATATGTATTAGGCATGCAAAGAACTACAGGGCAGGAGAACTTACCATGAAAGAAAGAGAAAGGTCAGGCATTCCAGATAGCTTAATGCAAGCATCAATAACCCCCTGAATTTCTGCAAAGACTGTAGATCCTGAGGAAAGAAATAAAGTGATAACATCACTGGAATCTGAGTCTTTACTAGAGCTATCACTGTATCTGAAGTAATGGAGACACCTCCTGAGTGTCAGACATAATGAAACTTGCACATCTTCTAACAAGTTAGTGGACAGAGGATCTATTACACCAGATACAACAACTTCTTCACTAAGTGCCATGGCCCACATCTAACTCTGGTAGGTAATTCTAAGGAATATCAAACCTGACTCTATCTTGATAGTGAACCTTGAAAGACTGCTGGATATGAAGTTAAAAATTAAAAAAAAATTTTTTTCACGTTTATTCATTTTTGAGAGACAGAGCACGAGTGGGGGAGGGGCAGAGAGAGAGAGGGAGACACAGGATCTGAAGCAGACTCTAGGCTCCGAGCTGTCAGCACAGAGCCCAATGTGGGGCTCGAATCAACGAACCGCGAGATCATGACCTGAGCCAAAGTCGGATGCTTAACCAACTGAGCCATTCAGGTGGCCCTGAAAGTAAATTTTTTTTTTTTAATTTTTTTTTTCAACGTTTATTTATTTTTTTTGGGACAGAGAGAGAGCATGAACGGGGGAGGGGCAGAGAGAGAGGGAGACACAGAATCGGAAGCAGGCTCCAGGCTCCGAGCCATCAGCCCAGAGCCCGACGCGGGGCTCGAACTCACGGACCGCGAGATCGTGACCTGGCTGAAGTCGGACGCTCAACCGACTGCGCCACCCAGGCGCCCCTGAAATTAAAGATTTTTAATGGAATTTACAAATGAGGCAAGTTTCTCATGAAATGGACTAAACTGTTAACTTTAAGAAATAGGCATTATTCTGTAATAATACAGTTATTATTCTGTAGGATAGAATTTTATAATGAAAAAGAGCACTCACTAAAGAAAAGATATTGGCTGTAATTCGTAATAACTCATTTTCACACGGCAACTAGCTGTGTGACCTTAAGCAGATTACTAAGCTCTTCTGAGCTTCAGTTTCCTTATGTATAAAATGTGAGGGTTGGACTAGATGTTTTAAATAAAACTTTATGATTCTAAGACAGTACTGCTGTTTTTTGGGGGGTTGTTATTAGAAGTACTGCATATAGGGGCAGCTGAGTGGCTTAGTCGGTTAAGTGTCTGACTTTGGCCCAGGTCATGATCTCACGGCTCAAGAGTTCAAGCCCCGTGCTGGGCTCTGTGCTGACAGCTCAGAGCCTGAAACTGCTACGGATTCTGTGTCTCTCTTTCTCTCTGCCCCTCCCTGGCTGGTGCTCTGTTGCTCCCTCTCAAAAATGAATAAACATTAAAAAAAATTATACATAAAAAAAAGAAGTACTGCATATTAAAGTGGTAGCAAAAGTATGGTGTATGGTAGATATACAATAAATGTTTAAATGAATAAACGGCAAAAGGCAGAGGCATACAGGGTAATAACTGGCTTAACAAGGCAGCATGAGATCCGATTTATAAGGTTTGGCAGACCTAAACTGGTGGTTATGAAAATTATATGTAACCTCTGGGCAAAATAAACAGATTTTTAAGCTATTAGAAAGTGAATGCCTTTCCACTGAAGCCATACTGCCAAAGGGTTTCAATTTTCTGTTCAGCTTATGTCAGCTCAACTGTTTCTTCCCAAATAAGATTACATGCACACAATTACCTGATTTATCTATAATTGCATCTATTTCTTCAACGACATCAAAATAGGCTTCATTGTTTGTGTACTTTACCCCTGCCCGTCGCCATGGGATGTTGGACAGCTGCCCAGTGGGGAGTGTGTCCCCAACATTACTGCTGCCTAGAAACCGGAAAAGGAGAAAGCAAAGGTGATGCATTAAATGGTCATCAGAAAAGCTATTTACAAGGGCACCTGGCTGGCTCAGTTGGTAGAGTGTGCGACTCTTGACCTTGGGGTTGTGAGTTCAAGTTCCAAGTTGGGTGTACAGCTAACTTGAAAGGAAGAAAGAAAGAAAGAAAGGAGAGAAAGAAAGAAAAGAGAAAAAAAGAAAGAAAGAGAGAGAAAGAAAAAGAGAGAAAGAGAGAAAGAGAAAGAAAGAAAGAAAGAAAGAAAGAAAGAAAGAAAGAAAGAAAGAAAGAAAGAAAGAAAGAAGCTATTAACCAGCAAAACAAAACAAAACCAAAAACCAAAAAAAGAATGCTTTATTTGCTTCTTTACTGTTTGGGTTTTACTTCATTGAAGTATGTGAAGAACCACTTGTGGATGGTTTCCAGAATTGTCGGAGATATATTCATACCAACATGATCAAATTTCTAGAAGACAGAAGTAGACCATGTGGTCCTCTATGTGCCAAACCAGGTTAAATTCACTTACTTATCTTTTGCTTTCTGCATGTTAACAGTAACCTAACCTGATTCCAGTGGCTCAACAACAGAATCTCATCCTGCTGCCACTGATGAAGAAAAGAGGCTAGTTGTTTTAAAATCTTCTGCTGATAAAATGTCTCCACTGAGAATACAAAGTGATTAGTAGGCCCTTTGGTATTCAGCTTAAATTCTACATGAGATGCTGCCAAGCAGACCTCAGTGGAGTAACTGGATGAAGAACACACTCTAGCCTTCTCCCATTTTAAGGTCAGACACCCATATGGCTGCAATATCGCTCATGTTTAATGTCTGGCTTTTTTACTGATAAGCTGACATATGTCTGAAGAAAGTCTGGTTGTCCAAAACATATCCTTGAGCTGTGACATATTTAACATTTTGGTTAATTTACATTTCCAACATACAAGTAGTACATGCTTAATAACAACAACAACACATGTGAAGTTCAGAAAAGTGGCGAAAAATATCTATCTTCCTTTTACTAAAATACAACTACCATTAACATTTTGGTATATTTCTTTAAACATTTCCCTCATAAGTAGGTTCCACTTATTATTATTATTTTTTTGTATTTTGATAATTTTGCTTTTTTTACATATAATTTTACAGTCTCATTTGATTGGTGTTAGTGTCTCCAACCTTTTGCCTTCCAAAATTTTTGAAAAACACTGCCTTAATCTTCCTGTTCAAAACTTTCAATGTTTCCACACTGGCTTTGTGGGAAAAAAAAAAAACACCAAAAAACCCCCCAAAACAAATTTAGCCTAGCATTCAAGAATTTCCTCAACTTAACTTTTTAATTTTATCTCTCACGACTCAGCTAAAAAACAGCTCTGCTTCTGCTAAACAAATTAATACAATTCAAGGCTTTTCACTTTGTGTGTGTTTTCTCATATCGTTCCATCTATAGAATGCTCTTATTCCTCCCTCTCTCCCTAAATTCTGTTGCTTCTCTAGGGCTCTGCCCTAGGGCCAACCAGTATAATTCAGAAGGAATTATTTCATCCACTGAACCATTCTCTTGAATTTTATAAAGCACTGCCTTAATAGCCTATATACTGTCATTCTATTATTTTAGTAATTATAAAATACATGTTCATTTTGGAAATTAGAAAGTGTAAGGCAAAAATAAAGATAGTATGTAGTTCCTTAGTTGGAGATGGTTGTTGAAAACATTTTAGAGCTTTTTTGTCTGTATGAATGTTTATGTATAATTAAGATAATTAAATAATTTTTATGGTTTTGTGTTTATTTTTCCATTTAATATTATATCATGTGTACCTTCCAGTGTCACTGCATTATCTATAAAGTATGGAATTGCCTTTTACAATCTTACTATTATTTATGTACTTTATTTTTTTTTTCCCAATCTCTCATCCAGAGTTTAAATTTTAGGCACACAGACACTCCATCTTATCTTTCCTTGAATTTCTCCTAACACTCAGCCTTGTATAGAGGATGAATAAAGCTTTCTTGCAAGCCTCCCTTGCCCCATTTTTTAGGTCAGTATATTTGGAGAGGGGTTTATAATGGTAGACATTATAGCTGGTGTGGCATGTAACATTTCACAGAAATCTTTCTCTAGAAGACTTCAATGCTCTCAAAAAAAAAAAAAAAAAAAAAAAAAAAGCCATCATCTGGATGTACCTAATTTCTAGCTACACTCAAGAAATAAACCAAAATTAGAAACTTACAAAACAAGTACAAGGCCCACATTGCATGAGATCTCACAAATAGACTAATTTCCTATCTTTTTGTTTTAATAAATCTTCTGCATGTATAAAACAAAGACTTGGAGGAGACAATATGTACTCTGTGGTGAGGATCTTAAATTTTCTATAGTCTAGTAATTTGGGTTTTATATATTTTATATATAACATAATGCCAGTTTTATAATGCTATTTTTGCCAGCTTTTGAGATACAATTGACATATAATATTGTGTTAAGTTTAAGTGTATAACATGATTTGATATACTTATACACTACAAAATGACTCTGAGTATAGTATTAGTTTATATATTCATCACATCACATAAAATAATGCTATTTTAAATACTACAATGCCAGTCTATACATAGACTGAATGCTCTTCTACGTAGCCTTCCCTTTTCTATTGGCTTCTTTAGGATTAACTGGGAAGTTATTCAGTCTTATTATTTAGTGTTAAGTAATAGTAATAATGTTATTGTGGTCTTATAGAAAAATCTATAATAAAAGAATAAAAACCAAAAGTTTTCTTTTTCATTTAAGACCTAGCATCTTCCCATGAAAAGAAATACACATCCATTTTCACAACAGCACTAACTTTAACTCTGGGCAAGCTGTACTACCTTAATAATCTGTCAGATCATAAACAAGATTATAAACAACTTGTTTATAAAGTTTTATTTGCTCAGTTCCTACGTTTTCACCTTACCTGTAATAGAGTTGACGACAGAACGTAGAATTGTTGGTGGTTTAATCAGTTCTTTCAAAATATTAGATTCAGTAGCCAGTGGAAATCCATTGTCTAACATTTCTTCCAAAAGCTCATATACAATGACCACATTATCCTTAATTGCAGCTTCCGAACACTCACCAAAGTAGTCCTTAACAAAATGTACATAATATTGCACAATGGAAGACATGAAGAAAGGCTTGCTAGACACTCTTTATTCAGCAGGATAAACTTTTAGTAGCATAATTCATTGTTTATTTGTTGAAAATAGATAAATCAGAAGGAAAAAAACCCTTTGTAGTTCTCTACATTATTCTTGAATAATTTTCTTAATATTTTTAGATTGAACTGAATTCCTATTACATATTAAGCCAGAGAGTACACTGAAACATTAAACTAGAATGTGAACTATAAACTTCACTTGCCTACCTCCAAAACACAGATAAGTTTTCAATTATTTGGTACATTTAGCAAGATAATAAAATGTAAATATTAGAAGACTGCATAACCAATAAAAATCTTGGGACCATTCAGAGAACTGTATGTAGAGGGCATTACTGTTTCCTGATGACATAATTTGTAATACATATAAAAAATAACCTTCTTAAGTGATATTGTTTTTTGGGGGTGCCTGGGTGGCTTCCATGACCATGAGATTACTGTGTTCTACTGAAACAATGAATACAACAGCCATGTATACTGCTACACACCCTACAAAAAAGGGTTTATGAATTTATTCTTAGTTGAAAAGCAGAGAGAGAGATAGAATACACATACAAAGCTGGATAATTAAAGAATATCATCATGTGTCCTACCCCTAACTTGAGTAATTTAAGTTCAAAAGATTTGATGAATAACCAACCTGAAAAGTGTCAGCAACTCGATGTAGAAACTCAATTACAAATAGAGGTGGCACTTCAGTCTGTATGACAGACACAAAGAAGAGCTTATCCCGGTAGATACTGATGAGGTAGTGATGAGGTGTTGAAATGACAGGTGGTACATTTTCTACATCAGCAGCTTTCTCTTGAGCTTCAAAGAAATAATCACAGACAGACTGGCTCACAACACTCTTCCAGTGCTTCTCTAGAAATATGTCACCGGAACAGTTTATGAGAAATAGACTGTGAATCATTTTCTGGAGGGAAAAAAGTTTAAACAATTTAGTGTACATCAAAAAGTACCCTTGTATTATCCTGACAAAACCAGACAAAGGCAATACAAGAAAATACAGACCAATATCACTTAAGAATAGCTGTAAAAATCCTCAACAAAATGCTAGCAAATTGAATCTAGCAATATATACAGAAGATTATACACCTCGGCCAATAGGATTTATTCCAAGAATTGAAGATTGGTTCAACATATGAAAATCAATGTAACACACAACATACATAAAATAAAAGACAATAAAACCATATAATCATTTCAAAACGTGCAGGAAAATAATTTGACAAAATCTAGCACCTGTTTATAATAAAAACACTTAAAATAGAAAAAGAAACTTCCTAACATTGATGGGGCATCTATGAAAATCCCATAGCTAACATTATATTTAATGATTACAGATTAAAAGCTTTTTCCTTAATATCAAGAATAAACAATGATGTCCACTCTCACCATTTTTTTAAAATATATTTTTTAATGTTTTTATTTTTGAGACAGAGAGAGACAGAGCATGAGCAGGGGAGGGGCAGAGAGAGAGGGAGACATAGAATCCAAAGCAGGCTCCAGCCTCTGAGCTGTCAGCACAGAGCCCGACGCGGGGCTCGAACTCACGGACCGTGTGAGATCATGACCTGAGCTGAAGTCGGATGCTTAACTGACTGAGCCACCCAGGTGCCCCAACTCTCACCATTTTTATTCAGTATGGTACTGGAGATTCTAGCCAGGGCAATTAGAAAAATGAAACCAAAGGCTTCCAAAGTGGAAAGGAAGAAAAAAACTACCTCTATTTGCAGATGACACAATTTTTATATATGTAAAGTCCTAAGGAACACAGACGTACACACACACAAAATCATAGTGAGTTCGGCAAGCTCTCAGAATACAAGATTAATATAAAAAATTATATTTCCTTTTTATTAAAAAATTTTTTTTAATGTTTATTTATTTTTGAGAGAGACAGACAGAGTGCGAGCAGGGGAGGGGCAGAGAGAGAGAGCAAGACAGGCTCCAGGCCTGAGTTGTCAGCACAGAGCCTGATGTGGGGCTCGAACTCACAAACCATGAGATCATGACCTGAGCCAAAGTCGGACGCTTTAACCAACTGAGCCACCCAGGCACCCCTAAAAAACAATTCTATTTCTACACATTAGCATTGAATAACCTGAAAATGAAATTGAGAAAACAATCCATTTACAAGAGCATCAAGAAGATCAAAATACTTAGGACTAAATTTAACAAAAGTGCAAGACTTGTACATTGAATAGTACAGAACATCACTGAAAGAAATTAGAAATTAAAAATATCTAAAACTTGGGAAGGTATTTCATGTTCATGGATTAGAAAACTTAATATTGTTTTATTTTTTTTAAATTTATTTTTTTTTTTTCAACGTTTATTTATTTTTGGGACAGAGAGAGACAGAGCATGAACGGGGGAGGGGCAGAGAGAGAGGGAGACACAGAATCGGAAACAGGCTCCAGGCTCTGAGCCATCAGCCCAGAGCCCGACGCGGGGCTCGAACTCACGGACCGCGAGATCGTGACCTGGCTGAAGTCGGACGCTTAACCGACTGTGCCACCCAGGCGCCCCATAGAAAACTTAATATTGTTTTAAATTTTTTTTTTCAATGTTTATTTATTTTTGGGACAGAGAGAGACAGAGCATGAACGGGGGAGGGGCAGAGAGAGAGGGAGATACAGAATCGGAAACAGGCTCCAGGCTCTGAGCCATCAGCCCAGAGCCCGACGCGGGGCTCGAACTCACGGACCGCGAGATCGTGACCCGGCTGAAGTCGGACGCTTAACCGACTGCGCCACCCAGGCGCCCCGAAAACTTAATATTGTTAAGATAGCAATACTCGCCAAATTGGCCTAAGATTCAAAGCAATCCCTACTATAATGCCAGCTGTCTTTTTTGTGGGTACTGACAGGATCATCCTAAAATCCATACAGAAATGAAAAGAGATAAGGATAGCCAAAACAATCTTGAAAAAGAAGAATTTGGAGGACTCACACTTCCTGATTTTAAAAACCTACTACAAATGTACCATGTGGTACTGGCAAAGGGATAGACATATAGATCAATGGAATAGAACTGAGAGTTCTGAAATTAACCCTTACATATACAGTCAATTGATTTCTGATAAGAATGCCAAAACCATTCACTGGGAGAGAGATGAGTGATTTCAACAAATGGTGCTGGGACAACTAGATTTCCACATGCAAAAGAATGAATATGGACCTCTACCTCATGTCATATACAAAAATCAACTCAAAATGTATCAAAGACCTAAATCTAAGAGCTAAAACTATTAAAAACTCTTAGAAAAAACCATATATGCATTAAGTTGTCAGTACCCTGGGTTAGATAATTTTTTTAGATATGACACCAAAAGCACAAGCAACAAAAGAAAAAACAGATAATCTGGACTTATATCAGAATTAAAAATTTTTGTACTTTGAAGGACATTATCAAGAAAGTAAAAAGAGAACTCACAGAATGAGAGAATAATTGCAAACCATATATTTTATAAGGGACTACTATCCAGAATATATAAACACTTAACAACTCAATAATAAAAGGACAACACAATAAAAAAAATGGGTAAAGAATTTGAAGACATTACTCCAAAGAAGACAGACATACAAATGACAAATAAGCGGAGGTAAATGTGCTCAACGCCTTCTCAGAATGTAAATCAAAATCACAATGAGGTATTATTTCATATCCATTAGACTAGATATAATCAAAATGCAGACAATAACAAGTATTGACAAGAAAGTGGAGAAACTGGAACCCTCATCAATTGCTGATAGGGATTTAAAATGGTATAGTTGCTGTGGAAAACAGTGTGAATTCTTGCAAAAGTTAAAGACAGAGTTATCAAATGACTCAGAAATTCTACTCTTAGGTATACAACCAAGAAAACTAGTAATGGATGTCCATATAAAAATTTGCATACAAATGTTCCTAGCAGCATTATTCATAATATTCAAAAAGTAGAGACAACTCAAATGTCTATCAACTGATGAATGGGTAAATAACAAATTTTCAAACAATGGAATATTATTCAACCATAAAAAGGAATGAAGTAATACATGCTATTAAATGGCTGAACCATGAAAACATTATGCTTAGAAGCCAGACACAAAGGTCACATATTGTATGATTCCATTTGTATAAAATGTCCAGAATAGGCAAATCTACACAGACAGAAAGTAGATTAGTGGTTGGCAGAGGCTGGGTGTAAGGGGAAGAATGTGGAGTTAGTGGTTATGGGCTTCTCATGTCTTCTTAAGGTGATAAAAACCATCTGGGATTAGAGATAATGATTGTACAGCTTTGTGAATATACTAAAACCTACTAACTTGTATACTTTAAAATGTGAATTTTATAGTATGTGAATTATATTTTATTTAAAAAATATTCTTAATAACTGTGACACACAAATCTACTTCCAGGTAGATTAAAATGTGTACAAATGTGCACCCAAAATATGTATAAAAATATATTGTTATGGTGAAAACCTGCAACAACTCAAATGTTTATTAATAGTGGAATGGAAAAATAAATTACACAATATTACTAAAATGAAAAATTGCACAGCAATGAAAATTAACTTGTTACACGAAGCAAAATCTTAAATCTGTTTGTAAGATTTGTTTATTGAACAAAGCCAGAAGCAAAAGGATACATACAGTATGATTCTATTTATGTGAAGTTCTAGAACAGACCAAATTAATCTATGGTTTGATAAAAATGCTTTTATAGAGGAGAGTGAGGGTAGTGACTAAGAGGAGCGTGGGGGTGGTTTAGGGCACTTGTAACATTTTATTTTTTGATATAGTTACAAGTTGTATTCATTTTGTGATAATTCATTGGGCTTTATATTATGACATATAATTTTCTGAGTGTTAATTATGCTTCAAATAAAAACTTTATTATCCTTGCAAATGGGGGATGGTGGAAAAATATCTAATTACCTTAACGTGTTCCCTTCTTTTATATGGATAACATCAGTTATCAGGTGTTTAGTCTGGTGGTCCATTAATTCAAAATTATACTACTGTAGAAGTGTAGCCCAACTGTAAAAAATTTAAAATGAATAGTTTCTCTGCATGAAGATAAATCCCAAAGAGGAAAGGAAAACTTTCCAGAATGGATGCATTCATTCAATTCTGTTGACACAGAAAACAATGACATAAACCTGAGCAGTTCTTTTAAGATTAAGTAATTTATTTTATGAAAGCATCTGACATTTAAGGACTAATTGGTGATGATTTCCCCTTCCCGTCTGGCACATGTTTAGAAGTTTTTAAGTAAATTACTAATTACTAAGATGTGTTTTAATAATTACTGTATTAATTATTATGCATAAAATAAATGCTGTTAACAGTTCCTGTATTAGAAACAAATACGTTTCTTTGTTCAAAGCCATCTCTACTTAGCAAGCAACCAACAGGACAATAAACCCTGACACTTCAGGCATTGGATCTACTAAATTTTTCTAGATTAATACTGCAACCTGCTCATTTTTCTACTTTATCTAATCAGATGCTTTGTTTAATAGGTTTGCTTAATGTCAGCTTTATATTTCTATTTGGGTGTTAAATAGTGTCATTAGGGGCACCTGGGTGGCTCAGTCGGTTAAGCATCTGACTCATCGTTTTGGCTCAGGTCATAATCTCATGGTTTGTGAGTTCGAGCCCCATGTTGGGCTCTGCACTGACTGAAGCCTGCTTGGGATTCTCTCTCTCTGCCCCTCACCTGTTCCCACTCTTTCACTCAAAACAAATAAACTTAAAAAAAAAAATTAGTGTCATTGGAATACAGACTTGCTATATAGAACCTACTAACTTTTAACTATCATCTGGGCTAATACACTTAAAAAAAAACAAACAGGAATATCCAATGAGAAGATCTGCAACTAAACTTGTATTATGATACATTTCTTGTAATAAAATCCTCATCTGAAATATAAAATGTAGCTTAAAGGAGAACACTGTAATTCCCTCAATGAAGACTCCAATTTGAGCACTTCAACCGAGCCAACTTTGGAAGATGGTACCCTTTGCAAAACTAAATTTTCAGCTCCAGAGTGTTCTATTCATTAAGGGTAAATAAATTAATAATACCTAAAATGTATTCAGTTACTAACTGTGGGCCAGGCACTATGCTAGGCACTTATCTACATTATCTCACTGAATCTTCACAACTCAATGTTATAAATATCGTGCTTATCCCCTTTTTACAGATAAGATGATAAAGTCTTGGAAATGTTAAGTCAGATCCTACAATAAGTATAAGAGCTAGGATTCAAACCCAGGTCCATGAATCTTGGGCTCCCTTTCTCACCTGGCTCCTAGAGACTAGTTATTAGGAACATTCTCTAAGGCAGCACTGTCCAATAGGATTTCTTGCAATGATGGACTAGTAGCCATTGGTCACACGTGGCCATTGAGTACTTGAAATATGGCTAATGCAACTGATGTACTGAAGTTTTAATTTTAACTTAATTTAAATTCATATAACTACATGTAGTTAGCGGTTGCCATATTGGACTAGGCAGCAAATGGATAGCAAATGTGCTCTTTGAGCTTATAATTTAAGAAAAAGAACTGAAGGATGTGCTTCTTATTTAGAAGCCAAAATGTGTTCTAATAAATTATTTTGAGCAAAAATTATATTAAAAAGATCTGACAGTAAGTTATATTCTTAAACCAGTCACCCTATAGAAGGTATAGGTCTGTGGTACTTTGTTGTCACAGTACACCCCAGAAGAGCTGCTTGTTCTCAAAGCAAGTGACTTCATAGTTCCTTTATTTTAGAGGCCACATTCCTATTCATCCTCCTAAACTGGTGAAAAATTCTTTCCAGGAAAAGTTTCCACCAAAGTTGTTTTCACTGGCAATAGTTCAAATCTCAGGAGAATACTGTAAGTTAAACCAGCCATCTGGATTTATTGTTATCCTTAATGCTGAGATGAAAGCATAACACTTGTGGCTCTCATCAGTGCTTAGCTTTAAAACCCACCTTACCCTTCTATTATAAAAGAAGAGAGCTTATTTCTTATATTCATATTATGAACAAAAGCCTAATACAAAGAACAATTAAATAAATGCCACACATAGCAGTGTAAGTTGTCTCTTTAAAAATTTTTTTTAAATGTTTATTTTTGAGAGAGAGAGAGAGAGAGAGAGAGAGAGAGAAAGAGAGAGAGAGAGAGAGAAACAGAGCATGAACCGGGGAGGGACAGAGAGAGAGAGCAGACACAGAATCCGAAGCAGGCTCCAGGCTGTCAGCACAGAGCCCGACATGGGGCTCGAACTCACAAACTGAGAGATCATGACCTGAGCCGAAGTGGGACCCTTAATGGACTGAGCCACCCAGGCGCCCCTAGCCTGTTTCTTTAGCTACTTATTCTTTTAGCAGCTGCAGTTACTTCTTTCATCATTTTAACAAACTTTCTGGGAAATTTATATACGTACCGCAACGATAGCCATCTTTTTGTTATTAGTGACTTTTGAATCAGAAAACAGAATGCTACCAGCTTATTTTAAAGCCACTTGAGAAACTGTTCAGAAACAGTTCTATCAGAGCTTTGACTGCAGCTTACATACTTCATAAATCCTCTTTACCAAATGAACACTCAACCTGATGAGTCACAAACAATGCAAATATAAAACATACAGTTCCTGACTTAGGATGGTTTGACTTAAGATTTTTCTAATTTACAATCATGCAAAAGTGATATGTATCCATTAGAATCCATATTTTGAATTTTGATCTTTTTCCAGCAGAGTAATACCATACTCTTGTGGGATGCTGGCCAGAGGCAGTGAGCCACAGCTCCCAATCACCCACATGATCACCAGAGTAAACAAGAAATACACTTACAACTATTCTGTTCTTCACTTCAGTATTCAATAAATTACATGAGATAGTCAACACTTAATTATAAAATACGCTTTGTTTAGATAATTTTGCCTAACTGTGGGCTACTGTTGAGTGTTCTAAGCACATTTAAGGTTGGCTAGGCTAAGCTATGATGTTCAGTAAATTTAGGTATATTAAATGCATCTTTGACTTAAAATATTTTCAACTTACAATGGGTTTATCAGGACATAACCTCATCATAAATAAGTCAAGGAAGATGTGTAGCCAATTTCTATTCTTGGAATAGTGTCTAAAAAAGAAAATGTATACTCTGGTTTCTCTTCAGATCACATAAATCTTTCGCCTTTTAAAAAAGAAAATGTATTCCTTCTACATATAACAGAATGGGGGCATAGAAGGGCCTATATGCAAGGTAAGAGAATGAGATCAGAAAAGAATCTAGCTCCTCTGATTCTCAGACAATTCTTAGACCATTTATTCATTCAACAGATGGTTCGGAATATGTTTTATATACAGCATGCAATGGAGATAAAAGGGTGAACTAAATAAGTCCTTGAACTTAAGAGTGTTTAGACTTCAGCAAAGAAGGCAAACAAAACAGTAAGATGTAATTTCTATGACAGAAGTCCTTCAGAATTTCACCAATCTTTAAGGTGACAGAGAACACAAGTAAAGAAAACCAGCACAAATTTAGCAACTTTAGGAGGTGAGGTGATGTGGTGAGATGTGACCGGGAAGGAGATAAGCAGAGACTGGTTTACTTAGTTTTTTTTTTTTTTTTTTTTTAAATTTTTTTTTCAACATTTATTTATTTTTGGGACAGAGAGAGAGCATGAACGGGGGAGGGGCAGAGAGAGAGGGAGACACAGAATCGGAAACAGGCTCCAGGCTCTGAGCCATCAGCCCAGAGCCGGACGCGGGGCTCGAACTCACGGACCGCGAGATCGTGACCTGGCTGAAGTCGGACGCTTAACCGACTGCGCCACCCAGGCGCCCCGGTTTACTTAGTTTTTAGTGCAATGTAAAGTCATTTTTTATGGTTTTAAGCAGGGAATTCATGAAATCCAATTTATACTTTTAAGAAAAACCGCACTGTGGAAACTTAGGCAACTGGATATTGTGACACCGGCTGAGAGATGAATTATGGTGGTGGCCTGGACTAACAGAGTTGACAGCAGGGACAGAGTATAATGAAAAGATAGGAGAAATGCTTAGGCTTGAGCAAAGATTAGGTGGATTTGGGGGCTGGAGATGAGAGGAAAAATGAGGCAGTTAGCCCTGGTCCTGTATACTGACCCAATTCTGGATATATTTGACCTAAATGGATATATTCACAAGACCACTGCGTGTGTAGGTTTGGTGCTTCAGAGAGAAGCCAAGTTGGAGACATGCTTATGAGTAAACACGACTTTTTGTTAATGGGGATTATAGCTATAAGGAGAAAAAAAAACAACAAAGAGAGAATGTGCATAGTAAGAAAGAGCCTATGGAAAGAACTCCAACATCTGAGTAGGGCCAAGGAAATGGGCCTAAAAGAAGACTGAGAGGATGTGGCTGGAGAGCAGTAAACAAAAAAAAAAAAAAAAAAAAAAAAAAAAAAGGTAGGAGGGAGGGTAACAATTTTTAGTAAATAGAGTGTGTTAGTGTTTCCAGAAGAATATATATAGTACAACTATATAAAGTATAATATATAAAGTATACATAAAGTATTATGGTTTTTTTGTCCCTATTGAGAATTTATGATTTAACACATAGAGGGCATTGGTGACTTTAGTAAAAGTAGTTTTTGTGGTAGTTCAGTGGAATGCTGGAAACAAGACAGGATGAAATAGGCTGAGAAATAGCTCAAAGTGGAAAAAACAAAGGAAAGTAGATGATATACTCAAGAACTCTAGCTGTGAGGATGAAAAGACACAAAAATAAATGGGAGTATATCAAAATACAGTTAAGGAAGAATATTTCTAAATGCTTAAGGAAAGGTATGAGTAGAAGGCAAAAGGCAAAAAAAAAAAAGAGGATCCTGATTAGGGAGGAGAGGACGGTACTGGGAGACTTCAGAGATTTGTTTTCCTTAAGAAGGGACACTTTTCCAAAAATCATATGACTTCACTCATATGAGGACTTTAAGAAACGAAACAGATGAACATAGGGGAAGGGAAACAAAAATCATATAAAAACAGGGAGGGGAACAAAACGGAAGAGACTCATAAATATGGAGAACAAACAGAGGGGTACGGAGGGGTTGTGGGAGGGGGGATGGGCTAAATGGGTAAGGGGCACTAAGGAATCTACTCCTGAAATCATTGTTGCACTATATGCTAATTTGGATGTAAATTTTAAAAAATAAAAAAGAAAATTAAAAAAAAAAGAAAAAAGAAGGGACACTTTGTCTCTTTAAACAAAAGGGAAGAAGGTTTGTACATTTGGTTGTAGCAACATGATCGCTTCTGTTTTCTCTGTGTAACAGAAGAGATCATTTGTATAGGGAGAGAGAATTCTTCTCTATAAATGTCATTTGCTACTCAAGCATTTACATATTACTGAGCTGCTTAAACATATCTAATCTAGAGAGAACTCCAACAGTATAGTATGTTGAATGTTTAGAAATACCATAAAAATCCTAAGATTCAGGTAAGAAAAACTAACCTTACTGCAAAGAGAACTTTCATACCAAAGATATGTAAATTTCAGGTACTTCCTCATTCAACTCATTCCCCCACTTTTCCTATATTCTTTTTTTAAAATTTTTTTTTCCAACGTTTTTTATTTATTTTTGGGACAGAGAGAGACAGAGCATGAACAGGGGAGGGGCAGAGAGAGAGGGAGACACAGAATCGGAAACAGGCTCCAGGCTCCGAGCCATCAGCCCAGAGCCTGACGCGGGGCTCGAACTCACGGACCGCGAGATCGTGACCTGGCTGAAGTCGGACGCTCAACCGACTGCGCCACCCAGGCGCCCCTCCTATATTCTTAAAGAGTCCTCCTTTCTCTCCATAACTGATCGTTCCATTTGTAATTTTGATCCCATTTCCTTCTCTCTTTTCTTAGATTTGTATCATACACATTGGTTACTTGCTTTCTGCCCCAAAACATGATGTGTCTTGTATTTTTTAAACCAAACCCCAGAGGCGCCTGGGTGGTTCAGTGGTTAAGAGACCAACTCTTGATTTTTGGCTCAGGCCATGATCTCACAGTTTTGTGAATTCCAGCCCCAGGTCGGGCTCTGTACAGAGCTTGCTTGGGATTCTCTCTCTCTCTCTCTCTCTCTGCCCCTCCCCTGCTCGCGCTCTGTCTCTCTCAAAATAAATAAACTTAAAAAAAATTTTTTTAATAAAATAAAAATAAACCCCAATCCTTACAGGGACTGACACCCGCTCAATAATCTTTTGCTTTATGCTCCAAACGATGAAGGTTTGATTAGTCTACACTTGCAATCTCTCCTCTCAGTAATTGACTGTATTCGAGCAGATCTTTTAACTGGTCTAATGACTTCCTAATCATCAAATCCAGCTACCTAGTCTCAAACTTCAAATTCCTCTTTTGAACCTTGCAGCATTTCATGTCATTGATAACTTTCTCCAAACCAAAACAAAGGGTTATCACCTTGAAAGTTTCTTTTCGGCTTACTTCCCAGCCTTTTCTTTTTCCCCCTTTTAATCTTTCTACCATTCACACCTAAGCCCCTGTTTCAAACTCGGTATATCCCAAGCTCCACAAAATTCCTCCTCCTCACGTATGGGCTCCTAATTTTAGTGGCACCACCTTCATAATCATACAGGTTATAAGCTTTAGCTTTGGGTACATGCCAAACCCAACAAATCTAACCAGCCACAGTGCTCATCACTTTTCCATACTCAGTTTAGATTCCCGTCACCTCTCTCCTGAAGAACTGCAACACCTTCCTCACTGTATTCGCCACCCCAGGCTCATCCAGGCGCCACCCTCTAACAGGACGTCCGTTCAGGTTAGTCAGAGGGTTTGCCTTCCAAAGCAGAAGGCTAGGGCTGAGGTCCGAGTTGTTGCTACTTCAGCTCACCGTGGGTGACAAAATCTTTTTCCCGCGCCGAAGCACGGAGAGGGACCCCAATGAGCCTGAACCTCTTGGGCGTGGGAGCCGAGAAGGCCGGGCTGCAGGTGCACCTCTCCTTCCGGCCCTGCCGGCAAGAAAGCCTGGAAGGCCGAGAGGGAGGCCTGGTCAGCATCAGAAATTCTCCCGAAGCCCAGGCTGGAGTCCGGACACCCAGCTATTCAGCCTGCTCCCCAGTTTTCGAGCTGTTCCCTGTCCGTAGACTCCCCGCCCCTCACACTCACCCCGACACCTGGGCCAGCCAGTGATTCGGCGCCAGGTCCACTCCGGACCTAGGCTGTGGCAGCTGAGAAGGCCCCGAGGACCCCCGCAGGTGGTGTGCCCAATAGAGTGCCTGACTAACAGCTTCAAAGAAACCAACTGGGTCTACAGTATTGAGAAGATTAAATAAGAAGAAAGACGTTGAATGAGAAGAAGGACGTCTCTTGAGGTTTAGGATCTAAATCTTCTAGATCACCCAGAACCTAGAAGAAAGTGGGTTTCACACCATGTGGACTCAGGCGCTCGTACGCAGCCTAACTCAGTCTGGGGTCCCCATACAGCCGGCGGGGCGGGACCAGAAGGGGGCTGAGCCAATGGCTGTGGAAGGAAGAGACACCGAGTGGAAAGAGTCAGGAGAGGCGGCGTTCGGGGAGAAAGGGGCGGTGATGAGATAAGGGAGGTGGGGCCAGAGAGCAGAAGGGGTGGGAGTTCGAAGATGGCTGCGACCGAAGAGGAGCCGAAGCCCAAAAAGCTGAAGGTGGAGGCGCCGCGAGCGCTGAGGTGAGCGCTCCTCGACATAGGGTGGAGGGTGACAGCGTCTGCAACTACCCGGGGCCCACGTAGGGTTTCACGGCCCTGGAGCCGAATGGTGTCCTCGCTGTCGGCTTGGGGCCAAAGCTCACGATCGGCAGTTTACGGAGCTGCCCGCCAGGCTGCGACCCTTTGCCCCGCGCCCGCCCAGTTTGGCCGAGTCGCCGCCTGCTCGCTCCGGCTGCTCTTGGCCAATCAGGACACTGGCCGGGGAGAACCTATCTGGCGAGGTGCACGCTGCGGGCGCCACGTGGGAGCTCCCCCCGGCTGGGCTAGTGGGACTTTGTATGACCTGACTCGTGCAGAGCAGAGTCCAACCCTGCCACCTCCTATTTTCTGGGTGATAACGAGGAGGAAGTCCAGCGACTGCTCTACCCTTGGGCAAAGACAGAATTCTTAGGGATTTTTAGTAGTGTCGCGGAAGGGCGCCTTGACCTTTCTTTTTTGTACGCACTCTGAAAGTTGACATCTTTGAAGACCTTTTGCAGGCTTGGCGGGACGGTTTTGGGCTGAATAGATAGGAAATACTGATTCTTCTTTTTACTTTTTGGCAGCAGTAGAGATAATTTTGCCCCAGCACCTGCCTCACATGATGTTGTAATTTACTTATAAAATGTTGTTTGTTAAAGTATTCCTTCCTGATAAGTATAAAGTGTAACATGCACAGTCCTTGATGATTTTGAAATGTTTGTTGTAAGGCATGGATTTTTATATGTAAGTATAGACAAATTGTTTTAAAACTATTGGGATATTCCTTGATTATACAAGACAAGTCTCATTTTTTCCAAAATCATCCTTCACCTCCAAAAGAATGAAGCATTTGTAAATGAAAGGAGAAGGTCAGTTAGAGGCCTGATACTGTTTTCAAGCTGTTTTGGATGGATGGTGGCCGTATCTCTGCCAGTGCTTTAAAAAAAATTTTTTTTTAATGTTTATTTTTGAGACAGAGAGAGACAGAATGCGAGCAGGGGAGGGGCAGAGATAGGGAGACACAGAATCTGAAACAGGCTCCAGGCTCTGAGCTGTCAGCCCAGAGCCGGACACCGCGGGGCTCGAACCCAAGAACAGCGAGATCATGACCTGAGTGGAAGTCTGATGCTTAACCCAGTGAGCTACCCAGGCATCCTTCTGCCAGTGCTTTTAATGTATTCCTACTACCCTCAAAGGATTAGTTTGCAAAGAAATAAACTTATTTTTTCTTTTGACAACTCAGAATGTTCTCAATTTTATTTATTTATTTTTTTTTAATTTTTTTTTCAACGTTTTTTTAATTTATTTTTGGGACAGAGAGAGACAGAGCATGAACGGGCGAGGGGCAGAGAGAGAGGGAGACACAGAATCGGAAACAGGCTCCAGGCTCTGAGCCATCAGCCCAGAGCCCGACGCGGGGCTCGAACTCACGGACTGCAAGATCGTGACCTGGCTGAAGTCGGACGCTTAACCGACTGCGCCACCCAGGCGCCCCAGAATGTTCTCAATTTTAAAATAAATGTTTATTTATTTTGAGAGAGAGAGAGTGAGAGACAATCCCAAGCAGGCTCTGTGCTATTAGCACAGAGCCTCAAGCAGGCTCTGTGCTAATAGCACAGAGCCTGACCCCTGAGTGATCCCACTAACAGTGAGATCATGATCTGAGTGGAAAGCAAGAGTCGGATCCCAACTTACTAAGTTACCCAGGCGCCCCAGGATGTTCTCTTTTTATGTTAAGCTTTCAATCCATAGATTGAAAAAAGCATCGGCTTTTTGAATCAGACCTACCTGGGTTCAAGGGCATGTGCTTTCCCTACTCTGTCCATTACTAGAGTATTTTTTTAAAAGGTACCTCCTTCACAAAGTTTCCTCTACCAAATTGGAAGACAGATGCAACTTTTCCTTTCTATCCTACTAAACATATGGTCCTTAGATTTTTCTCTTATGCTGACACATTTTCAAGGCATTTGCCTATTTTGCAGGTGAGGAGGTTGAAGCCCAAATGAAATAATTAGTTAAGGAACTGAAATATGAATCCAGAGCATCTGGATGCAAGTCCATTGTTTGATTCCATTGTCAGCTTTTTTTTAAATTAATTTTTTAAAATATTTGAGAGAGAGAGAGCAAGAGTGAGTGGGGCAGGGGCAGAGAGAGAGGGAGTCACAGAATCTGAAGCAGGCTTCACGCTCTGAGCTGTCAGCACAGAGCTGATGTGGGGCTCGAACTTATAAACAGTGAGATCATGACCTGAGCCAAAGTCAGATGCTTAACAGACTGAGCCACCCACACGCCCCCAGTGTCAACTTTTATATAGCCACCCAAGAAACACTACTCTCTGCTATGCAGCCTTAAAAACAATGATAAATAATAATATTTAACATTTAGTATGTATGTATCAGGCACTGTTTCAGTAGTTTACCTGTTTTAAGTCATTCAATCCCACAACAACCTTACAGGGTAGATACTATAATTCCTTTACTAAGGAAGAAACAGGCATAGAGAAATTAAGTAAATTGATCAAGGTCACCTATCTAATAAGAGATGGGGTTGGGATTTTAATCCAGGTAGTCTGATTCCAGGCTTGTGCTCTTAATTACCATGTTGTATACTTATAACTTCAAGCAATTATCCAAAAACCCTTGAGAACTGTTAACTCAGTTTTTGTTTCTCTATTTTTGCTTATTTTTTTTGTTAATGTACATAACTTTTTATATTGTTGCAATATATAGGTGTCTCATACTTAATTCTTTTTTTTAAATTTAAAAAAAAAATTTTACATGCAAGTTAGTTAGCATATAGTGCAATAATGATTTCAGGAGTAGAATCCAGTGATTCATCCCCTACATATAACACCCAGTCCTCAACCCCACAAGTATCTTCCTTAATGCCCCTTGCCCACTTAGCCCATCCCCCCCATCCTACTTAATTCTTAAATATATTGAATGTATCTTATATGTCATTGTGTTTATTTAAAACCTGTGAAAGTGCTTGGGCTCCTAGCTGGCTTAGTTGGTACAGCATGTGACTCTTGATCTCAGCGTCACGAGTACAAACCCCATGTTGGGCATAGTGCTTACTTTAAAAAACAAACAAACAAAAAAACCCACCCCAAATTGTACAAGTCCTTAGGCAACTAAAAACTCACTTTATATAATAACCTATTTAGTGCCACTTGTAGACATGAAGTTAAAAGATTAGACACTTGAGTACTTGGACAAATCTCTTAATTTTGTGTGAAGACCTTTGGGGATTGGCTATTCCTACTTATATTAACTTGGTTTTAAGGGTTGCAGTGTGATAATGCACTGATTGGTTGGATTGCATGCATTATCTATGATGACTGGTTTGACAGTTAAGAGGCTAGCTACCCGTTTTGGTTAATTTTTCAGGAGAGTGGCTTATAAAGCCTAAGCACAATTTAATGTGTGGAATTAGACAGTGAGGAACAAATGAATGTATGATATATGTTTGTAGGTGTCAGGGAGAAGAGTTAGAACTTTGAGAATTTCAGTTAGCTCTGGGGTAGTAGTTCTCAACCAGGGGAAATTTTGCCTCTTAGGGACATTTGGCAATGTCTGGAAACATTTTTGGTACGGAGTGCTACTGACACCTAGTTAAGTAGAGTTCAAGGATGCTGCTAAACATCCTACAATGTACATGAAGCCCCCTACAACAAAAAAGAATTATCTAGCTGCTAAACATCCTACAATGTACATGAAGCCCCCTACAACAAAAAAGAATTATCTAGATAACATTAACAATAGTGTTGAGACTGAAAAGACTACTCTAAGGGAGAGTATTTGACAAGTCTAGCCTCCCTTTTTCAAATATCCGTTATTTTTCTAGGTTGGATTGCTTGTCAGGTTGTAGCAGTTACTAAAGCTGCAGAGAAATAAGCAGGCTTTAACATGTTTTCACGTGGGGTTGGGGAACAGAAGGGAATATTGAGTGCCAGATATTATACTAGGTGCTTTATATATGCTATCTCCTTTAATCTTCCCAGCAGCCTGTGAGGTAGGTAATACTCCTTGTGTCACCGATGAGGTATTTGGGGCTGAAGGAAGTTGAGAACCATTTTTGGGAACTGATCCCTAGTTGAATATATTCCACGATGAATACCTATATTTAGGACCACTCATTTTCTTTTCTCTCCTTTGGAAATCTCATCCAAGTTCATTTCTTTAGTGGTCATCTCTAAGAGGATCCTGTTCTTTTGAAAGCTTATTGAACATGTGCCAAGTCTGTTTTTTTCCAATCAGTCTTTAAGTGGCTGCTATTTTAGGAATGGTACTAAATATTAGGTGCTAATATGTAGAGAGGTAAGACCCAGGCACCATCCTCCTGGCGGGAAATGAGTAAGGGTTGGGAAAATGATACCTGAGCATTCTGAAATATGACAAGGAGTTAACCAGGTATGAAGTAGGGTGTTTGGCTTTATAGGAAGGTTTGTTTGGAGGTAGAGATGGGAGAGAGCTGCCTCTGTAGGGGAACTACAGATGGTTTGGTCTGACTGGAGCAGAAGGTAGAGGGCATCCATACTTTGTACTGGACATGTACTGGATCATATTGCTATTGCTAAGTCCTTAAGTTGTCAGACCCTAATTTTAACTGTCTGCTGAATATCTCCTTCTGAGTGTCTTGCTGGCTCTTCAAAGTCATGTATATCAAGCTAAATCTGTCTCTTGTCCTAAATGTGCACCTTCTTACATGGCTCCTACATCTGTTAATGGCATCACTAATTCTTTCTCCACAGTTTGGAACCTAGGTATTTGCTTCATTTTCCATCCACATATGATTATCAAAGTTGATCTTTTCTTCTTCAGTAATGTCTCATAAACACCTTTCCTTTTCCATTCCTGCTGCCACAACTCAAGTGTAGACTTTATCTTGCTTACATTTGTTGGCTTCCTAACTAGTCTCTCCACCTCCAGTGTCAAGTTCTTCCTAATCTTCTTGAGACATAGCTGTACTTATTCATCATAGCAAATATTTGTAATTTCTGAAGTTGATGTTAGGAAGGGTTGAATCCTAAGAACCAACATCATAACTTACTGACATTAGCAATTAAAGATTGTTCCAGGTCATGACTTTTAGTAACATTAAAAAGAAAACAAACTGCAATTCTCCAATCAGCAAATATTGAGCTTTTCTCAAATTATTGCTTCCTAACCATTTCACTTCCATGGATTCCTTTTATTCTTTCCCTCTGTGTCCTGCCTTACTAAGGACCCTGTGTTTTAAAAATTGGATAGTAAATATAGGGAGAAAAGGCTAAGTATCTTAGGTGACCAAGTAATAGTTTTAGTAACCCTTCTTCTAAAACACATTTTTTTCTCTTTCAGAAAATCCTCTGGAAGATTAGTTTTACAAACTGAGCACACTGTTCTAGGAGCATTCTGTTGTGAGGATTAAATGAGGAAAATATATGCAGACTGGCAAAGAGAAAGGGTGATTTGTACGTCCTTAGTGTGTTGCACAGTGCCTAGTCTTTAGGAGTGAGTCAATTAATGTTTGTTGAATGAATTATTAGCACAGTATAGAGTGGCACTGATAACCTTCACTTTTTTAGACTTTATATTTTTATAATGCAGCCTAAAATTGAAGATGGCTCTTTTTTGGATTATACTGCATGCTGTTCACTTATATTCACAAATGTAATCCTTTATGATTAAGGCTTTGGGCTATGAAGGAAAATGGAAAACAAAAGTCTTCTAAGGTACTTTGTATGAATGTCCTAATAGGGTGCTTTCCTGGGCATTATATACTAGGACAGAGTGAGGGAGGTGGAGAGAGAGCAGGGGCAAGCCTGCATGGATGGTCCTGGGTGTCTAGGGGCACATGGGAAATGCTTAGAGCTCAGGGAAAGTGGGAAGGGCTCTATGAAAAAAGATAGGCATTGAAAACCGTGTTTCTGATTTTAGGTATAGGCCTAGACTGAATAACACTAAATAAAATATAAGGCTGATATACTACTTTCTACGTGGAATACAGCTCCACTTCCCTTCCGTCACTTAAGATGCTGCCTGTGTGCAAAATGTTCACAGTTAGGTGGAATGAGAGAGGGAGAGAGAGAAAGAGAAAGAGAGAATCAGAATTATAAAGAGCATTTTGATCAGGATGGAAGGCAGTATAGTGATTAAGAGCGTGGTCTCTGGTATCTGATATCTGGTTTGACTCTTGGTCCTTATTAGCTGGTGATCTTGGAACAGTTGCTAACTGGCCTTGTGCCTGTTTTCTCACCTATGAAATGGGTATAATAATAGTACCTACTTCAAAATATTGTTAAGAGGATTATATGAGAAAATAAATATAAAATTCGCAGTCCATAAGTATACAATAAATGTTAGCTGTTATGGTATTGTTTATCCTACTGTTGACTCTCTGCTCCAAATGCAGCAATTACAAATTTATTTATTTATTTATTTATTTATTTTTTTAAAATTTTTTTTTCAACGTTTATTTATTTTTGGGACAGAGAGAGACAGCATGAACGGGCGAGGGGCAGAGAGAGGGAGACACAGAATCGGAAACAGGCTCCAGGCTCTGAGCCATCAGCCCAGAGCCCGACGCGGGGCTCGAACTCACGGACCATGAGATCGTGACCTGGTTGAAGTCGGACGCTTAACCGACTGCGCCACCCAGGCGCCCCGCAATTACAAATTTAAAAAGAAAACAGATACAGCTATATTCAAGAGCAAGATAAACATGTGCAGGGACTAAAACGGGAAGGAAGTATGCAGTTAGACTCTGGGTTCATGAGCTGGTGGAAATAACTGTGTAGGGGAAGAGGTGTCATAAAGTGGATGAAACTGGGAGCTGGGCTGGGCCTGGATGAAAAGAAGGCTGAGTGCCTTTACTCCTGGCTGTTGCTTTAAAAAGCTGTGGACCTAAAGTGGTGGCACAGAGACGGCTGAGCTGCCAGATGGCTCAGAATTGGGAATTGTAATTTCCCCACTATCAAAAACATGTTATGAATCAAAAAATAAATAGCTATTTAAAAGAATAAATGGAGTTATTGAAATTAAAACAAAAAATAGGTTGATCAAACTCTAGACCAAACATTTTTGAAGGGAAAATTAGTGAATTGGAAGATAGTACTGAGTAATTCACTCAGATGTAAAATAGAGAAATAAAAAGGAATTAAGAGATACAAATATCAATTGAGAGGCAACAACTTAACATCTAACTGGGTTTTCCAGAAAGAGGAAATAGTGTGAATGGTGGAGAAGATATATTAGAAGAAATGATGGCTGACAATTTTCCAGACTTTAGGACCAGCATCCTCAGGTTGAAAGGGTATTCCAGGTCCATAGTAAGATAAAAACAAAAATCCGCACTAAAATTATGGAGATTTGATCCTAATTATTAATGTGTATAGAAAGAATCAGACAATTTAGACAACATCCCCAATTTTTTTTAATGTTCATTTATTTTTGAGAGTGAGAGAGACAGAGCACGAGTGGGGGAGGGGCAGAGAGAGAGGGAGACACAGAATTGGAAGCAGGCTCCAGGCTCAGAGCTGTCAGCACAGAGCCCGAAATGGGGTTTGAACTCATGAACTGCAAGATCATGACCTGAGCTGAAGTTGGACACTCAACCAAACTGAGTCACCCAGGCACCCCAACAACATCCAAAATTTAATAGCTGTTATCTCTGTGGAAACATTGTGGGTTATTTTTGTGTATTTATTTATTTTTTTTGTATTTTCCAACTTTTTTACACTGCACGTGTATATTAGGACTCTGGATTTTAAGCTGGAGAAACTTGATGTGCACTGAATACATATTTTGGGTGGGTGCTGAGTAGCTAGATATCCCCATTACAGAATGGAACTCTGAGATACTAAGTAAATCTGAAACTTTATAAAATAAGTAGTATAATGGTTTTATTACAGGTTGTAATCTTTTTGTCTATATTTCTGAAATCCCAAAAGCTCTGAAAACTGGAAGTTTTAACTTTTTTAAAAAAGTTAATTTTTTTTAAAGTTAATTTGGCAGCAAAACTTGATATGAGGCTCTCTGTAATATTTATCTGCCTTATACAACTGTATATATTTTGTTGTAGAAATATTAAGTTTGTTAATGACATGCTTGATGAAACTGTGGGTGGTTTACAAAGTACATAGTACATACAGTATATTATCTTCCTAAAAGCCATAAAATTTGGAATCTCATAAAATTGTGGCCCCAAAACATATCTTGCCCAAAAAATTCAACAAAAGGATTGTGGACCTTTATTAAAATTTTAAATTGCTTTTAAAACTTTGCTATTGTGCAGAAACATGAATTTCTTATCAGTTGCTGCATTTTTCCTGAGGTTCCCATTCAACACATCTATGATTTTAAGTATTTCAAAGATCTCTTCTGTTTAGCCCTACCATAATACTGGTCACGTATGTCATGGGGCGCCTGGGTGGCTCAGTCGGTTGAGCGTCCGACTCCGGCTCAGGTCATGATCTTGCAGTTCGTGAGTTGGAGCCCGGCGTCGAGCTCTGTGCTGACTGCTCAGAGCCTGGAGCCTGCTTCGGATTCTGCGTCTCCCTCTCTCTCTGCCCCTTCCCTGCTTATGCTCTGTCTCTCTCTGTCTCTCAAAAATGAATAAACGTTAAAAAAAAAAATACTGGTCATGTCATTAAGTTATTAGTCTTTTCTTCCTGTAAAATACTGACTGACTAAAGTAAAGATTTTTCTTCAACTTTTGGATCTCAAGATTTAGAAGGCTTATTTCACTGAAGTGGTCTTTACAAACTGAAGTTTCACATGCCACTTGAAAAGATACTTTTTGAATATTTTCCAAAGCAGATTTAAAGTTGTTACTTTCGCTTACATGTTTTATTTGTGATGTTTTTGCTTGAATTATTTGTACTTGTGGCCTCCTATGATTTGTGTTCATTTAGGAAGCAATGTAATTAGCTTTCAGCATAAGAACATCTGAACATGTGAGTTTCCATTTGCATTTTGGCTTTCATTGCGTGCATGCTGATTTCAGTGTCTTTTCTAGAATAGAATAAGAAAATATGTACAGCATTTGTCTATGGGGAAAATTCCTTCAGAAGTAAATATACTTCTATGTAAACATTTTATTAAGGTCCTGTGGTCAGTGTTTTCTTTTTTAAATATAAAATTGCTTATTTGGTGGAGGAATACATTTTCTGAAAGAGTGCATTTACAAAAAAGATCTCAGTGACCTATCAGAATGATTAATCTTTTTCCTGTGGTTTAGCAAGTCCTTAATTAGTGACCCTATTTGAATGTAATTAGAACTCTAAAAACATTGAGGATTAGAAATACTGTTCTTAATTTTGTAGGGTACTGTGTAACATAATATGCTGTCTAACCAATGGATAATACCACAAAATGGTCTTTTAAAAGAATCTGTCTCTGTTGATTCATCCAAGAGGGGTCACTTGGAAACAAAATATAGCTGAAGAATCAAATTCAGATGTCTTGGTTTTCTCAAATTCCTTTAGGCTTGATATAGCAATAAACTGTTTTACTCTTTGAGCCCTAGAGCTGAAGTCTGAAAAACCATGTAAGTTTTTGAGTAAACAAGTTGAAATACGAGAAAATTATTTCCTTTAAAAATAAACAGTTCAAATGTGTTGTCTTTGAAGTTAATCACATGAGAAATTTGAACATTTTCTTGTTTTGTAGGCATGACTGAGGGTAGTCTTAGGTTCCTCCTAAAATAGAGTTTTTCAGAAATTGTTTTTCCTAAATGGAGATGAAACCATAGTTATCATTTTTAGTTTAGTTTTGTTGAAGATTAAAGCTGTTAAGCTGTAGAAGTGATGCAGGCTTATACCCTGGGTTATGTCTCTGTTCTTACATACTCAAGATGAAGTGACTCTAGTACAGATGGCTTGTTGATGCACATGAAAGTATACTGACAAAATTCTACTTGTTTGTTTTACTTAGCCGTTGCTTACCCAAATGTATAGAACTGGGTGGTTTAGATTTGAAATAGTACAATAAAACAATTACAATTACATGATTTAAAGTTTTTTAATTTTTTACTTTTTGTGTTTTGAGAGAGTGATCAGAGGAAGTGCGGAGAGAGAGGGAAGAGAGGGAGAATCCCAAGCAGGCTCTGCACTGTCAGCTCACAGCCCAATATGGGTCTAGAACTCCAGAACTGCAAGATCATTATCTGAGCTGAAATCAAGAGTCTCATTGAGACTGACTGAGCCACCCAGCTGCCCCCATAGTTACATTATTTTATTCAGTAAGTAATATTCAGTGTTTAGTATTAAAAATAGTATTTTAGTAAAAAAAAAAAAAAAGGAAAAGATTTGTCTTTTTTGGGGGTGGGGAATACAAACCTGTGTTTGAATGTTGTAATGGTGCTGTATAGAGAAATACATACATTTCTAGACTTAAACTCACAGATCTTTAGTTATCTTGGTCTACCCTCCTCCATTAGGCAGCAGTTCCTTCTTTAGCACTCATTTCCCCTGTGTGTGCACCATTCCTCCCCTAGGTTCAGCACAAATAAGGGAAGAGGAGTACATTTTTCTACTAATGGAAACGCACACACACACACACACACACACACACACACACACACACACACACACAGAGACGAGACCTTTGACTTATGTGAAGCTTGAATAAACTACATTCCTGAGAAGATTTGTTAATGTCCGGTAGATATCAAGTCCAAGCCAGAGCTCCTTAAATGATTTGTTGGCCTAGATGTTGAATCTTTACACTTATAAAACAGATCTGTATACTCATAAGCAAGCTGTTCTAGCCATTCCTTTTGAGTAGTTTTTCCAAAGACTGCTGGGAAATGCTGGCGGGAGTGGGGGTAGGAACAGGGGTGGGAGGAGATGACTGGGTGCGAATTCTCTGGTAGGGTGGGACCTCACAGAGCTGAGGTTTTCTGCAAATTGTGGAGTTGGGGTGTGAAAACAATAGCATATTTCAGCCAAGATGTGCCTTTGAAATTGTAATTTACAATTTCATGTGATTTTTAGAAACTTTTGAACATATTTTAGAACCGTTAGATTGTTAGTGCCTTAAAATCAGTCTAATATTTACATAGTAGAGGAGAGAATTGAAGCCCAGAGAGATTAAGTGGTATCAGTCAGGTAACACAGCTAGTTACTTAAAGCAATTAAGTATTTGAGTTGAGATTTGATCCCAAGTCCTATAACTTCCTATTGTATTTACCCTCCGGAACAAGAAACGAAGTGCCTGTTTTCTTTGAAGTTTGTTCCTTTTGAGATAAAATAACATATTTAAGGATTATATCATGTGCTCTCACTTACCTTTTCTTACTGATCCTCACAGGAAGGGCACTAGATAATTGTCTTCAACTGAGGAAATAGACCCAGAGAGGTTAAGACTCCCTAATTAGTGAGCTCTCAGTTCACACCCAGGACCTACAACTCACATTTCCTGCTGTTTATATTACATTTATGAAGATACAAATTGAGAACTTGTCAAAGTGAATTCTGTGTGTCCTAGATAATCACACTATTTAAAGAAATTCGGTGGCACTGTGTTTAGTAATCTTGTTTAATTTTTGTCTTTCAAGTTCTCTTATTAACCAAACATATGTAGCCCTTCCCCTCAAACCCCAAGAATAAATAATACTGTATTCCCTTGTGGAATATACTTCAGTTGGTTAACTCATTGAACTTGACTTTTGAGCAGATTTCCAATTAAAAAGCCTTGAGCAAACCCAATTTTGCTTATGTTTAAGAATTAAACTGTTCCAGTTAAGAGAACAATATCTGATAAGTTTTAATTTACTTTGCAGATTTTAGACTTTCCCCTGATATTAATAATTTGAATCTTATGTCCCAAATGTTATTAATTATTATAATAATATGAAGTAACTTATTGTTTAGAAAGTGTAATATATGCCCAAGATTACACAGTGAGTGTCAGAGATAGGATTCAGACCTGAATCTGTCTTATTAAAGATTTTTTTTTTAATTTTTTTTTTTCAACGTTTATTTATTTTTGGGACAGAGAGAGACAGAGCATGAACGGGGGAGGGGCAGAGAGAGAGGGAGACACAGAATCGGAAACAGGCTCCAGGCCCCGAGCCATCAGCCCAGAGCCCAACGCGAGGCTGGAACTCACGGACCGCGAGATCGTGACCTGGCTGAAGTCGGACGCTTAACCGACTGCGCCACCCAGGCGCCCCGAAAGATTTTTAATAATTAGCTATAATATTCAGATATTATGTAAACAACAGCAACAGGAATCAACAGTAATTTGTATGACTAAAAAATTAAGCACACCCTTTGTTTCAAAAATTATTCCTATATTATAAATGAAACAATAACTAGTAATCGTCTGAAAAGCTGTTAATCTTTTAATACTATTAGTAATTTCAAATCCTGTGAAAATGTTCTGCCGGATCTGAGATGGCAGTGATGAGAATTTTTTTTCATTAAAAATGACTTATAGTCATAATTAGCCTTGGATCTCATACAAATAATAATAATAAAAATCAACTTTTTAATAGAAATGATGAAATGTTCAGTTAACCTACTTTTAAGAATAGGACTATAACATTTCATTAAATTCATATAATATTTAAAACCTCAATTCCATAATGCTTGATAATCATAGAAAAAAAGGGGGGGGGGAATATAGCTCTGTGAATAGGAAGGGGGAGGTAAAAGGAAGTGATAAAAAAGAGAAAGGCTCAATTCCTCTTAGCTATTTCTGATTTCTGTATAATCTCCAGCCTCAGACACCTCATCTTTTCAGCTTTTCACTCAGCCCTGAACTGTGTGAGTTTGTGAGAAACTTCTTGTTATGAACTGGGTCCTAATAAGGTTTTTGTTTAGCTTTGTGTATGTACCTGTGAAGTGAGTAGTATAAATTAAAAATGCTTTTCAAACTACATCATGAATCAATTTAGTTGTAGCATAACTGGTATTTTATAAAAGGAAAACAGAATAGAAAGTATCAGTGCATTGAATATAGTAAGTGTTAAGTATTGCTTTGTGAAACATTGTTCAGTTAGGTATAAGTATAGTATATTAGGTTGCAATGCAAAATGTATTTTTCACAGTGAGTGTGGCTTTCTATCCCAAAATTTAGTGGCTCAAAATAACAACCATTTTATGAGTTCATGATTTTGTGGGTCGGGAATTCAGACGTGGTTTGACTGGTTGACTCTTCTGCTCCATGTGGTACTGACTAGGATCACTTGGAGGTATTTAGCTGACCACAGGTCTGGTCTGGAGTGTTCAGTTTGTCCTTACATGCTTGATGCTTCATTGAAGATGGCTGGAAAGCTTGGCTCAACCTGCTTCTCTACCTCGCTGTGTAGTTTGTGATCCTCTCCATGTGGTTTCTTCAACCTCTTTGTTGGGCTTCTTACCTGGCAGTTCAGGGCTTTAAGAGACCAAGACAGGAACTGGCAGTCCTCTTAAGGCTAGTCTGGAATCTGTTATAGCATCACTTCATATACCCTATTGGTCAAAAAGTTCTAGGGTAAAATTCAAGGGGAGGGGGCATAGACTTTTGTCTCTAAGAAATTGAGGCCATTTTTAATCTGCCACAATTATGGTAAAGTAATTTTGAAAAACATGACTGAATTATATTTCCAAGCTTTTAATCTGTTATTGCCCTTTGAAAGATGATTACTCTAATAGTCTTCTCCTCTCCATTGGGAAATATTGTAAGTCTATTTTTGTTTCAAAGTTCAGAATTTATGTATATTATTTTTCCAAGGAATACTGATTATTTTAGGTTTTTGGAGAAATGATTTAGGGGCGCCTAGGTGGCTCAGTCGGTTAAGTGTCCGACTTTGACTCAGGTCGTGATCTCATGGTTTGTGAGTTCGAGCCCCGCATTGGCCTCTGTGCTGACAGCTTGGAGCCTGGAGCCTGGAGCCTGCTTCAGATTCTGTGTCTCCTCCTCCCTCTGCCCCTCCCCTGCTCACTCGCTCTCTCTGTCTCTCAATAATAAATAAACATTAAAAAAATTAAAAATAAGAAATGATTTAAGGTTCAAAAATTTCTGTGAAGTCTTAATTTTGCTACCTAATACTTCCTAAAATGTCTGTTTGGCATGCAAAAGGAGCTGCCTTCTTACAATGCCTAAAGATTACATTTGGATTTAATAACTCCCTTCACATACGGGCAGTTTGAGGTTCTTATGTTTTTGTTGAAACCAGAATGAGTGAGAAATCTGCTTCTGTTTCCCACCCCCCTTCAGTAAAGAAAACAAAAACGTTGAATAAAAGAAAAGGTTAGAGGGGCACCTGGGTGACTCAGTCAGTTAAGCGCTAGACTTCAGCTCAAGTCATGATCTCACGCTTAGTGAGTTCGAGTCCCACGCTGGGCTCTGTGCTGACAGCTCAGAGCCTGGAGCCTGCTTCAGATTCTGTGTCTCCCTTTCTCTCTGCCCCTCCCATGCTCACGTTCCCCCTCTCTCTCTCTCTCTCTCTCTCTCTCTCTCTCTCAAAACTAAATAAACATTAAAAAAAAACTTAAAAAGAAAACATTAGAAACTCGTTCCATTATTTATAAAACAACCAAATAGAAATGATTATTTCTTAGGACATTTTTCAGATAAAACTGCATATTCAATTTGAGACTACATTTATTTTTACTGTTGTAAAGAAAATGGTAGGGACTAGGACTTAGAAAAAGAATGTACTAAGGGCTATCTAAGTTAATTTATTTTTACATTGGAACCTTTTGTCAACATTTGTGTTTTCAACTTCTGAGTCTTGAAAGATTTTGATAAGCAACGCCTCAATAAGGCCTAAATTAGATTCATACAGCTGAATGTCTAGGATGGGGGATTTACTTAGCTTGGTAGTAAATTTAGCCATTTGCTACTCCTTGTGTACCCCTAAGTTCTTGCAGAGTGGTTAAAAATGTTTTTGTCAAAAACCACTCTTGTGATTTTGACAGAAATGAAATTTTGAAAAATGAAGAGGTCTAAGAAATGATTCTTGGCTTTAATTAGGAGTCTTGGTTAAATTAAAGATTAAAATGGCAATTCATTGGCTGCTCAATCTATTTAAGAATATATAGGAACAAAGGAAGCAATTTCTGAAAATATTTCATATGGTGCTCTAGCTAATCAGAAAACTCACTGAATCACTGCATCTTGTGGGTGAAATCATGGTGTGGTGTTCTAAAATTTGGATATTTATAAAAGTCTCAGACATTTGGGTTTACTCTAGTGACACTGTGTATAGTGGTAATGAGCCCCAGTTCTCCAGTCAAACTACTAGAGTTTAGATTTCTGTTTTGTAACGTGTGACTTTGGGCAAGTTATTTAACTTTTTGAGCTTCAATATCTTATCTGTAAAATGACAATAATATCTCCTGATATTTGAGAGGTAAAATGGGATAGTACTTGAAAGATAGATAGCATGGTGTCTGCCACAAACTATGCACTCAGGAAGTTTTACTTCTTATTCTACTTATGTATATACCTATGGCTGCTAGCATTTGACTCCAAGGATGGTTTCTTGTGGTGGTGTTCAAATGAAACTGCATATACAATTCTGGACATTTATTTTTAGTCTATCAATAGAAAACAGTAGGCACCACGGAGTAAGAAAGACCAGAAGGAAAAATATGTTTCACAAGTCTCTATCTCCAACCCTGACCTCTCCAAGAGCTCCAGCCTTCTGAGCTTATCTTGTGCTTTCTCCATTTATCTCAATAAACAGCACCATTTACCCAGTTTAGTCCAAATTTGCCCAATGTGATCTAAAATCTAGGAGTTGCTCTAGATTCCTTCTTTTTCCTTAGTCTCTCATGTCTAGTCCACCAGCAAGCCCTGTCATTCTGTCTTGAAAATGCCCATCTTCTTTTATGTCCACCACTATTGTTTGTCATCTATATTACTATAATAGGCTTCTAATTTGGTCTTTCTGCTTTCATGTAATCCATTCTCTACACAATAACCAAGGGTGATTTTTGAAAACAAAATCAGATCATGTTATTCATCTATTTAAAACTTAATTACTCCTCCTGTAGTCCATTCTCTACACAATAACCAAGGGTGATTTTTGAAAACAAAATCAGATCATGTTATTCATCTATTTAAAACTTAATTATAGTGGTTTCCTGTCATGCTTATAACAAAATCAAAACTTCTTAGGCTCATAAAAGCTAAGATGATCTGCTTCTTGCTCTGACCACAAACATTTCTTCTCTCTCTTGCCTTTTTTCACACTGGTCTAGGCATCATTTTACTTCTATCAGTAATGGCCTGCCTCCACCTGGCTTTGTCTTGTCATTCATTTCTCTCCTGCTGGAAGCCTTCCCTGACCATCTAAAGGAGCCTGTCTCTACATTGATCTGCTGGTTTTAATTCTCTGCATAGCACTTATATCATTTGATGTTCTTACTTGTTTGATTATTCATCCATATCCCCTCGCTGGAATATAAGGGCAGTTCACGTTCTTAATTGTGGCTGAATTTCTAGTGTCTTGAGCAGTTGAGTAGGTACTCAGTAGATATTTGTTGAGTTAATGAATGAATAATTCCGAGGCACTTGACTGGCTCAGTCAGTGGAGCATAGGACTCTTGGTTTCAGGGTTGTGAATTCAAGCCCTATGTTGTGCAGAGAGATTACTTAAAAATAAAATCTTTTTAAAAAAATGTTTATTTATTTTTGAGAGAGACTGAGGGACAGAGAGAGGGAGACACAGAATCAGAAGCAGACTCCAGGCTTAGACTCCAGGCTCTGAGTGCTCAGCACAGAGCCCGACGTGGGGCTTGAACTCATGAACCGTGAGATCTGACCTGAGCTGAAGTTGGACGCTTAACTGACTGAGCCACTCAAGCGCCCCAAAAGTAAAATCTTAAAAAAAAAAAAAAAAAGCTTGTTTGTAAGTACCATATACCAGATCTATAGTGAAATAAAAATGAGAAAAATTTGGTGTTTTTTGTTTTTTTGTTTTTTTGAGAAATAGAGCACAAATGGGGAGGGGCAGGGGGGAGAGCGAGAGAGAGAATCTTAAGCAGGTTCCACACTCAGCGCAGATCCAGACAGACAGACTTGGGGCTGTGTCTCACAAGCCTGAGATCACGACCTGAGCTGAAACCAAGAGTCAGTTTCTTAACTGCCTGAGCCACCCAGGTGCCTGAGACTAATCTATTCTATAGAAACTATACTTTATAAGATTCTAACAGTACTTTGGGAAGAGCTGTTCTTTATTTTGTGATGTGTTTCATACATTTTTATGTTAAGATGCCCTTTCTTTAATGAAATGGTAGTGATATTCAATTGCATAATTTAAAAATGTGTTCTTGTCAGCATAAATAATTGGGTAGCACTGTTGCCCTCTACCTTTAGATTGGAGGTTTTCTTTGAGTTTCAGAGATTTGTAGTTCACTGGAAATAAAGAAGCACTGTGTAGGTGTTCCTGGGAGGGAGGTTTGCTACGAATTCTTACTAAATAAAGTTCAGTCAATCAAATGTTATTATATTCTTCAAATTCTCCTGGGAAATAAATCATCAGGTTCCATTTAAAGATTATATTGTTTGAATATGTAATGTTAAAGTGAAATGTGACATGATCTACAGATAATCATTAAAAGAAAAAAAATAATAGGCCTCTTTTATATAATGTCTTTTGGGGAAAAGAGTAAATACATTTAGCAGTGTTTCTGGGAATAATCTTGTCCATAATGAAAGATGACTAAAATTGCCTTAAATTGATCAACTCTTTAAAAAACAACCGAAGTTGTATTGAGACACAAGTGAACTTTTTTTGTTTGTTGATCAATAAAAACTGAAAGGGATTTGAGATGTCACCTATAACAACCTCCCTTGTGTTTCAGGTAAGAAAACTGATAGTCAAGGTTATACTGTTTTTTGTTAGGTCCAGGATTAGAATTCCCATCTCTTTTTTCCCAGGCTCCTGAAACTTAGGCGATAGCATGCTACTTATTTTTAGGAGAAAGTCTTAAGAATTTTCTCTTTTTGGAGTAGGATATAGATTGTTTTAGAAATATTACTTTATTAGCATTTTCATTTATATTAAATGAGGAGATGTGTTTTTAAGTAATATGCAGGGAAGGCATTCCACATTCAGTGTTGTGATAGCTGGCCTCATAAGGGCTATGTAGAACTCTAAAAGTGGTATTAATGCTTTTAACTTTTGTCAAGGTAAGATTTAAAATTAACCAAGAAAATCATAAAGACATTTTTGTTATTCCTGTTTTAAAGAATAAAAATGAGAATAAAATAAGCCCAGTTCCTCTAAAAATAAGGGTAGTTTTGATGAGTTGTGATTTAAAAAATACATTTTAAAAAATGGAAAGAATAAGTTGTGAATTTTTAAACCATTTCAGAAAGATAATTAAAATTTAACAATAATTACAAAAATTTTACTTTAGTAAAACCAATATATAATAGCAAGTTTATAATCAGATCAGTATGAAAAAGAAAGATTACACATAATCCCACTCTCCAGAGAAACCCATAATGACATATTGGTATATTTCTTTCCAATCTTTTTTCTTTGCATAATGGCATGTATTTTTTTTTTTAACATGGTCAAGATCACACTTGACATTCCTTTTTTTATTTTGCTTTTTCATTTAATATATGATAAATATTTTCGTACATCCTTAAACAGCCTGTGAGGGGCGCCTTGGTGGCTCATTCGGTTGTGTCTGACTCTTGATTTTAGCTCAGGTCACGATCTCCATGGTTTGTGAGTTTGAGCCCCACGTCAGGCTCTGCACTCATAGCACGGAGCCTGCTTGGGATTCTCTTCCTCTCTCTCTGCTCCTGTTTCCCTTAAGGGTGTGCACACACACATTCTTTGTCTCTCAAATAAATTTTAAAAGTGTCTGAAAACATTTTGCAATAGCTCTATAACATTCTTCTGTAATTTATTTAACCATTACCCTATTTTTTGTTACTTAGAATATCATAAATTTTTTTCTATTAATGCTGAAATGAATAACTGGGTGTACAAATCTTTGTTCACATTGTTCTATTTTATTTATGATAGTTGCCTAAAAAAGGAATTGGTGACACGTACTGCCAAAAAGCTTTCTAGAAATGTATTAATTTGTACTCCCACTAACAATGTATGAAAGTGCTTGTTTTATTGCACCCTTAACAACAAACTGGTTGTGTTTGATGAGAACTTTGCTATTATTTTGAGGTTTGAAGCATTTGTTGAAAAAATTTCGGATGGTGGGTCTACATACTGTATTTGTTTATGCTACCCAAAGACACTTAGCTGTTTGGAGTTAGTTGTCTATTTGCTTTTACAGTGGCTGACTAACCACATGGTTAAATAAAATAGAGTATTTACTTACCTATCTTTCCAAGAGCAAACTATTCTGACCCACTTATCTTGATGCAACTATTTATTTATTGATGCAACAATTTAAATTGTAAGGTTAGTGAAGGTTAGAAATTTCAGTTGGCCATTTTTTTCCCTAAAGTGAAAAGAATTCAGTTGAAATAAGTTACTTAAAAAATTGATCAGGGGGCACCTGGGTGGCTCAGTCAGCTAAGTATCTGACTCTTGATCTCATCTAGGGTCTCCATCTCAGGGTTGTGAGTTCAAGCCCTGCATTGGGCTGCATGCTGGGCTTGAAGCCTACTTAAAAAAAAATTAATCAAAGAAGTTTAAATAATAGTTACTCAGTAGCTGCATGTGAAGTGTGTGTGTGGGGCAGTGCTGGGGGGTGTGGGGAGATGGGGGGAGAGATGGGGGCGGGGGAGATCGGAAAGGTTGGGTGGAAGGGAGGGTAGGGAAAGATTAGAAAAAGAGTGAAAGAAAGGCCTAGGAGAGAAAGAATAAAGAGAACTTCTGCTTTTGCCTGGAAAAACTTGTCTTTACTTTTGTCCCTACCTTATTGACTCAATCACACAGGAGCCCTGTTTGCTGAAATAACATTTTTATGCCTATACCTGCTGAAATGAACTGGTACCTAAATATGTTTTAAAAGAAATTTTTTGAAAGTTGTGTAGACTGATTATGAGTAAAAAACATTTAAAGTTTTGATTGTTAGATGAGAATGTGATGTAGCTTTACTTTGGTTAAAGATTTGGATAGTACAGACCCTTATCTTTCCTTAATGGCACAGAATTTAGTATATTTTTGTTAAGTAAAATTTCGAATCTAGGAGCTTAGGAAAATTAATATTTTAAAAAACTTTATTGTTAAAAATCAAGAGCGGGAATCACTGAGTATTTTAGGCATGAGGAAAAGTGCATTTTGTTTTTCACAGGGCTAAGTTCATGTTAGCTTTCATATAATGCTTCCCAGAGATGTAATTTTAACCAGTGTGATTATAACAAAGTAGTACTTACCCATGTGCCAAGGACTCTAATAGATACTTTACTAGAATTAAGTTTTAATTTTCACAATGCCCTGAAAAACATGAGTGGGTAAACTGAGGGACCGATAGGTTAAGAACCAGTCCAAGGTCATGCAGCTAGTAGGAAGTCAAGCAGGGGCTCCAAATCTTGCGTCTTGCTACCTTTACAACCTTACTACTTAACATGGCTCACAGACCACAAGCACTTGATGAAATCTGAATGCATAAAGAACTGGCAAAATGTTGGCCACAAGACCTATTGAGTCAAACCCTTTATTTTAATAAGATCTGTCAAGTGATGTGTATGCCTAATAAAGTAGCACTATACTACATCCCATATAAAAATTACATTGAGGTTTTGAAATCCTTTCTAAGGATTATTCCTGATTTAACTTTAGTTCATGTGGGCTATCAACATTTTCCACTTCAAATTGCTATTCTGTTGCCTCTTTGATTCAGATCTTGTTTAATCCAGAGGAACAATTGATTTGTTCTGCTTGTGGACATTTGGTCAAAGTCTGAATCAGCCAAGCATAGTTCTGGTTTTAACAGCCTTTAGTCCTGGACTGAACGCACCAGATTTATAGTCCATGGGTTCATTCTGGATATGCATTTCCCAAATTAAAGAGAACAATGCTTTAAAAAAGCATTTTTGAATGAACCTTGAAGTCTTTTGAAATATTTGATGTTTTAGATGGTTACCAAGGAACCACAGATCTGAATAAAATGGTCTGCCTACTAATTTCATTTTGTGAACATAATTATTCTGTCAGAGGGGCAATGATAGGTAAGAGAAGAAGGAAGTCTAACTTAGAATATCAACGTCCAGTAGAAATATAATGCAAGATGCATATAATTTTAAGTTTTCTAGTTGCCACATTAAGAACGTGAAAAGAAACAGCTGGTATTAATCTTAATATATTTTAACTCAGTAAAGCAAAATATTAATGCAACATGCAATCAGTATAAAAATTATTACTGAAATATTTAGTATATTTTTTTGTACCAAGTCTTGAAAAATTTGGTATGTATTTTATATTTACAGTGTCGCGATTTGGGTGCTAAATTTTCAACAGTTAAAAAGTGAAATGTAATCCAATGAAAACAAAATTGTGTTTAATGGAAAATATTTTACATTGCACTGCTTTTAAAATTTAAACTAATTAAAATTAAATAAAATTAAAAATTCAGTTCTTTCGGATACATTAGGCACATTTCAGTATCACATGTTGGGTTGTGTTTCTAATATAACTGATTTCAGACCTATGGCATTGATCACACCCTGTATGGTCAGTAGTGAATGCCACTGGAGGCTGTAATGAGTTAATATAAATATTACTTTACAGAGAATAAAGAGGGAATAAAGAAATGCTATTTAGGTCATAAAGCCTGTATTGATATTACTCCCTCCGATCCTTACCGCAGTTGAAATTTACCTTTCATTAGTGGTTCAGAATCAGTTTCTTAACCCTTTAGCCCCACTAAATTGTAAGGTTAGGGCCCCGAGTTAGGGTCCTTCCAATTCCCGCCCGCCCCCGCCTCGTGGCATTAGTTGCTTGCTTCAGAGCTCTGCATACTTTTCAGAAAATTGTGGTAATCCGACAGTTAAGTGTGGCAAGCAGTATAGTATGAGTAGGTTAATTTGACCCAGAGGCTTTATAACTATATATGTACCTGGATTACCTGCGACTTGCTAAAAATACTAGTATCTGGACTCCACCCTTCTAGATTCTGATGCACAAAGTTTAAAGTGGGCCCTGGAAACTTCTCTATTAAATAAGTTGTTCTAAGTGTTTCTGAAGTCTGAGAACGTTTGGGGACTGCTGGACTCAGCAAATGATTCTTAAAGGCTGCGAGTTCGAATTTAACACATCATGCTGTGTTGCCACACATTCGGGTTGCCACGCATTCGATTTTCCCCGGGCTGAGGTTTCCCAGGAGGTTGCTGCTTTTCTTCTGCACATGGGTTTTTTCCAGGCTGTTAAATCCCATCCCCGAAGATTGCCCTGACAGCGTCCCTGTCCCAAGTCCTGTTAAAGCGACCTGAGCTTGTAGAGGTAGAGCGTGGCCATGTGACTGACAAACCAGTTGCCAGTTTCGGGCGGCCATTTTTGAGGCGGGCACCCAACCTCATGCCCCATAAACCCGGTATAGGGGGAACGCTGATACCAAGACTCAAGATGGCCACTGTTCCCACTAGCCCCTCGGCTAGCCAGTGGGCCAGGCAGCCGGCACGAGACGGCGCGGGCGGCTCGCCTTGGCCGGAGGCGCCCCCGGCTCATCTCCGGCCACCGGCCGTGGGCGGAGTGCCCGCCTCCTCCCGGCGCGGCCAATCAGCGCGTGGGGCCGTCTCGGCTGGGGCCGCCGGCGTGCGGGGTGTGTGAGGACGCGCTCCCGGTCGCCGAGTGCCTGAGCAGAGGAGCAGTTGCCGTGGTACCTGCTGCTGCTGCTGCTGCCGCCGGTGCGGACACAGAGCTTCGGACGCGAGCGCTGGTGCGTGGGGCAGGAAGGTGAAGCCATGACGTCCGTCAGGTAATGAAAGAGGGCGGCAGTCTAAAGTGCTCGCCTGCTGGGCATTAGCCTCCCGACTGCCGAGAAGTGTCGCCCCTTCTCTTGAGTGGTCTGGAGCCTCCCCGTGGCACGGGTCTCCCACACGTTGCAGCTTCTCTGCACTTTTCAATTTGGTCATTTCTGCTCTCAGAAGTTTTTGGGTTTTTGGCACATGGAGGAGCCCTGTAACTAGCCGCACCGCTGAGGTGACCCTCGTCCAGATGCCGGGGTCTGAAGCTTGCTTATGTGTGTAGGATTTCTCATGAAAAAAATGTAGCTATCTTTCCCCCCTAGGGGTGACCCAGCGCCTGAGGAAGTGCGACGTGCACGGTGTGTAGCTATGCCTGCATGTCATGCGTTCTGACAACTTCGTTTGTGGCCATGAGCAGACCTGTATATTTGGCCCTCTCTGATGGAATTAGATCGCCCCCCGGGCTGTGAAATTGTGTGCCCCTAAAATGTTTGCTTATGACTGGAATTAGTACTCTGGCCAGGTACCATATGTTTACTTACTTTTTTCTGAAATTCACAAGTGAAATGACTTTTGTGAGATAGTAGATACATAATGAGAGCGCTGAACAGATTAACCCCCAGTTGCTCTTCCAAAGTTGTGATGGTTTCTTGCTTTTTCTTCTTCTTCTTCTTCTTCTTCTTCTTCTTCTTCTTCTTCTTCTTCTTCTTCTTTGGTTAATGGTGACGGATTAATGGGCCACTCCACTTTCTGCAAGTAGCATTCTCTGAATGTTTAACTATGCTAATGCGACTACTTATAAAAAGAGATAAATTGCCGTATTTTCCTAGTGTTCTGAACTGCCTCTTTTAAAATAGACCTTGGCAAAAAAACCCCAAAAAACGTCAAAAAACAATAAACAAAAAACCTTGGCGATCGTTGTCCCAGAGAAAGGGAGGCCCTAGCACAAATGTGAAGAGAATAAAATAAATTAATTTTTGGTCTTTGAGCTTCCGGCAGCCTAAGCCCTGGTGATTTAACGGTTTCTCAGTGATAATTTTGAACTACACAATATTTAAGAGATGACTTGAGAACCTCCTTCAGGTAAGATGAGGTAAGATGCAACTGTGCTGAACTCGGATACAGTTTCTTTAATTGTATAATTTTATACCAACATAGACAAAGAGTAATTACCTCATTACGCAGAAGAGGAAATTCAGGTGCTAAAACTTGGAGACCCACATGGGAAGGTTTCACAGTAAGTTATACTGGGACATGAGAATCTAGCTTTTAATGTTAATATTTTAGGATGTATTAACATTATGCTGTCAAACCAAGTCAGTCCCCCCCTCACCCGCTTCCATTCCCATCCTGGCAGCCTGCTGCTAATTAGGAGTGTGGGTCAGATACTTTTATGTTAAGCATCAGTTCTTATGTGGACTTAATTTTAATTGACCATTGTCTTCTGGCTACTCTTGAGTGGAGAAACACAAATCTAAAGCTTCTGTTGGCAAGTGACAACAGGATGCATGTTTTAATGTAGAGGTTGAAAGGTTGTTCTGTTCACAAGACTGAATTAAAGGTTGACATCAGCCTTATTTGACTTATGGAAGGATTGATAACTGCTAATAGTTAAATTTATGCTTGTTTCTTCAGATGTTAGTTGCATTTATATAGCCTTGAATTATAGTGGTGACTCAAAAAAAATTTTTTTTTAGGTGTTATCTAAACCAGATACCACATTTACACCTGAGGAAACAGACCAAGAAAAGTCGAGTGCCTTGTACCAAATCATTTAGTGGCAGTTAGGAATTGAATCCAGACATCCATGATCTAGTGCACTGCGTGATGCCTTTATAGGAACAATATACTACTTAAATTTCCTGAAAAAGCTGCTTCTGTGAACAAAAATTGTCAAGTATTATGAGAGACAATTATAGCAACTCTTGCTTTGCTCTAGTCCTTTGAGGAACTTGATAACTTAGAATGTAGGTTTAGAAGTAGGCAGGAAGCCTTCTGAAGTTGAAGCAAGTCTGTGTAAGTGGTGGCAGTTTTACATGAGTTGGTAATCCTACAGATACCAGCCACTTTCCACTGAGGACTGCATTCAGTGCAATTTTGTCAGCCTTAGTTTTCACAAACATGGTGTTAGGCTTGTTCCCATTTTGTGCCTAGTCTAACAGTAGCCCAAAAGATAGGGGTTACTGACTGGCTTTTACTGGTGAGGAGAGTGATTGAGATCACAAATTATCTAAATCTGAGTTTATGTCCAATGTTGTTTTTTATACCACACTTAATCAATGCTAAATGTAGTAATATGTAGCTTTTTGCAATGACAGAATATAAGATTAGAAACCAATGAGGACCAATGATCAACATACCTGGGTTCCGGGAGTCATTTTTTTTTTTTTTAGTTAACTGATTTCCCTCTTTTCTTCTCTGAATGTTTGTTTAATGAACTACTCAGTGATGACGATACTAATAGGTATTCCACAGTGTTGTTGGGTAGGTATGAAAATGCTTTTAAATTTTATGGCATTTTATAAATGCAGTGTTCTCTCATGAAAGCAATTTGAACCCCCTAGAGAATAGTGTTATCTGAGAATAATTGTTTAAACTTTAAAATTTTTAAATAGAAAGCAAACTAACCTATTTAATTCCCTCATTTTACATTTCAAGAAACGAAAGCTAAGAGATGTTGGGATTTGTGTAAGCTCACACAAATAGTTGCAGATCTTGAACTAGAATCCAGATCTCTAGACACTTGGTTCAATGCCCTTTATAGTGTAGCATTCAACTATTAGGAATTCATAAACAGTGATTTGAATTAAAAAAAAATTATTTATGAGAGAGAGACAGAGTGCGAGTAGGGGAGGGGCAGAGAGAGAGGAAGGCACAGAATCTGAAGCAGGTTCCAGGCTCTGAACTCTCAGCACGGAGCCTGATGAGGGGCTCGAACTCATGAACTGCGAGATCATGACCTGAGCTGAAGTTGGACACTCAACTGACTGAGTTGGCAAGTGACAACAGGATGTGCACCAACAATGATTTAAATTAAAAGCATTTTTAAAGTTTATTTATTTTGAGAGAGAAAGACAATGTGAGTGGGGGTTGGGCAGAGAGAGAGGGAGATAGAGAATCCCAAGCAGGCTCCGCGAGGTCAGCATGGAGCCCGATGTGGGGCTTGATCCCATAAACCGTGAGATTATGACCTGAGCTGAAATCAAGAGTCAGTCGCTCAACTTACTGAGCAACCCAGGAACCCCAAATTAAAAGCATTTTTTAAAAAAACCTTAGATCTTTGAGTGAATTTGGTGGAGATACTGTTTCTTTGGCTTACTATTTGCATTCTGCTCTGCTACATCATTACTGATGAAGAGTCTAAATTTATAGCCTCTATAACCAGTTATCCTTGAAGAATAATGTTTGTCTTTTGTTATATGTATCAGATTCCAGCTGGGCTTTATTTGGAAAATGATAGAACATATCTGATAAATTGATGCTTTTGTCATTTTTAATTGGCCCAATAGGAAAGTTGATGCTTGGGTTAAATTCAGGAGACAGGAAAATGTGCAGTGTCAGGACTAGACGAGAATCTTAGAGGGCATTTTACCTTTTCCTTTCTCTATACTGGACCTTGAGGCCCAAAGTGAAGGGTATGTCCTAGTTAGACAGTAGTAGAGCTTAGGATTGAACTTAGGTTTTCTGACTCCCACTTTATGTACTTTTCACTGAGCAATACTGTTTCGAAGTACTGCTATGAATATTGCTTTGTTTTCCTAACATCAGTGTCTAGTCTGGTTTTGGGCATTGCTTACAGCTGGATTTTGTCCCAGGGAAGACTAGGAAAATGAGGTAGGGAGATTGGGAGAGTGTTTGCTGTAGAGCTGAGGAACCCTATTCTTTGGCCTGCCCAGACAGGTCAGATTTGGTCTATTCTGGGACTTGACATGACTGTGCCCTACATGATGATTATGGAACCACTTTTGTGGGTTAGGCCTACATTGGAAAATTTATGTGGGCTGTGGGTTGGGTCCTATGGTGTTTTTCTCCTAACACTCAAGTCTTTTGAGATGCGTCCAGTAATATCTGCCAAGCCACTCAGATGGCGAACATTCATTTGGAGACTAAAATCTGGCTAAGAATGAAACTGCCTTACTTTGTTGAGTTGGTTTCTTTGGAGCCTTTAAATAGAATTTTCAAACTCATTGCAGGACTTGTGTCTTTTATAAGAATTATAAATTTCAGATTTACATAAACTTTTTTATGCTATGGGACTTCTTAGTGAGACAAGTGAGCTTTTAAATTAAAATGAAATTGTTTCATTTATGAAATATTCTGGAGAACTAAAACAGAAACCCTTCTGTTACAGAACTGTGCAGTGTTGTCAGTTGTTAATGCTCATATTTGTAAATAGGTCATCTTTCCTTGAAAAAGCACACAAGGTTTTCTAACTACAAATCTTTCCAGCCACAGTATTGCTACATTAAGAAATGTCAAAGATAAAAGGGAACCAAAATGGTTGCCTAGACTGTTTGAATGTTAACCCTTTCCTGTAACATTGTTAACATTCATATTTCTTTATCTCTTCATACCTACTCAGTTTTAAATTATTTTAAAAACGTTATAATAAAACATAAGTATGGATTTTTATTTTCAAAAAGCAAAGCTAACTTATAAATAGGGTGACCATATGTTCCAGTTTGCCCAGGACATTCCTGGATCATACTAGTTATCCTGGCATAATTATTAATAGTTCTTCCTTTATTCTCAAAGGTGTCCTGTTTGGGTGATAAATTATCTGGTCACCTACTTCTACACTGTAATAATTTTGTTGTAGTAGATTTTGGTCATTGAAATGTTACTTGAAATAGGACCATACAAGAATGGAATATTAGTCTTTTGGGGGGGGGGTATATTTGGATGTTTTTCATTGGTCAGGTATTTTTATTGTACTGAGAGTTCTGGATGTCTAAATCTAGTATTTTAAACATGAAAGCATATGATTTGAAGTTGGGAATCATGTATTTGTTGTCTGACTTTTGGCAGGCTTTAAAACGTTTTAAACCTCTTGTTCTTGTTAAACAGAGGTAATTGCAATACCTATCCTATGGGGTTATTGTGAAGATTTAAAGACAGTAACATAAAAAAAATAAAGACAACATATAAAAATGCTTAAGCTCTAAATAACTGTGTTAGCCTTGTCACATATGTGCTTCTGAAAACTGAATTTAAAACGAACAATTTTGGGGTGCCTGGCTGCCTTACTTGGAAGAGCATGCCGCTCTTGATCTTGCGGTTGTGAGTTCAAGACTCACGTTAGGTGTAGAGATTACTAAATAAATAAAATGAACAATTTTTATCTAGATTAAGGGAATTTACTATTTAATAGAGCAAAGACAATCTGTAGAAGTGTTTTACTGTAACAGGAACAGGGACTTAATAGCAGTTGAAGATATATGTGTGGGTTTTTTGGAAGGAAAGAGCTGAAATTTCAACATATTTGTATGCTGAAAAGAATGATGCCATAGGAAGCAAAAAAACAGATGATGCTGGAAAGAGGAAAGAGATCATTTCTTTCTTTTTTTTGTCAAAAAGAGATTTATGAAATAAGTGTATCATTAGGGAAGTCTATAAACTTTATTTTTTATTTTTTTTGTCAAAAAAGAAGAGCTTTATTAAATAAGTTACTGTATCAGAGATCATTTTCTTGAGAATGCAAGGAGGTGTATTCAAAATACAAATGCAAGGATTGGCCTTACAGAGCCCAAGGGACACAAATATTTCTCTAGTCTATTCACTTGGCTAGTGAAAAAAAAATGCCAACAAAATAATTTATATACAGTAAAATCAATGATCATAAGTTCACTGAATTTTGAATATGAATGTATATATTCATATTCATATAAATACAACTCAGGTCAATATATAAAACATCTTCATCTCCCCTGCCTCTTTTCAATTAATCCTGTTATTTCCTGTTGCATGCAGGCAACCATTTTCTATCAGTAGTTACTGGTTTGCCTGTTGCAGAACTTCATATAAATGGAATTATACAGTAAGTACTATTTGTGTCTCTTTACTTTTATCTGTTTACTTTTGTTCAATAATAATTTTAAGATTTATCCATTTTGATGTGTATATCAGTAGTCTGTTCCTTTTCATTGCTGAGTAATATTCCATTACATGGAACTGTTGGTGGAATTTGGGTTGTTTCTAGTTTTTGATTACTCTAAATAAAGTTGCTGTGAACATTTTTGTTTAAGCCTTTGTCTAGACTTGTGTAAATACCTGGGTGTGGAATTGCTGTGTCCTAGGATAAATGTCTGTTTAACTTCAGAAACCACCAAACTACTTTTAAACCACTTTTTTAAAATGGAAAGCTAAACACATTTGACATTCCCACCAGTGGTGTTATAAGACTTCCAGTTATTCTATATTCTTAACAATGTTTGGCATTTTTTATTTTAGTCATTCTGGTGGGTGTGTAGTTACAGTTCATTGTGGTTTTAGTTTGCAGTTCCTTGATGGATAATGATGTTGTGATTATACACTGTTTGCTTATCTTTTCTTTTTTTTTTTTCAACGTTTATTTATTTTTGGGACAGAGAGAGACAGAGCATGAACGGGGGAGGGGCAGAGAGAGGGAGACACAGAATCTGAAACAGGCTCCAGGCTCTGAGCCATCAGCCCAGAGCCTGACGCGGGGCTCGAACTCACGGAGCGCGAGATCGTGACCTGGCTGAAGTCGGACGCTTAACCGACTGCGCCACCCAGGCGCCCCGCTTATCTTTTCTTTTGAACTGCCAGTCATTTCAAGTCTTTTACCTATATTTTGACTCAGTTGTCTTTTTGTTGCTGATTTGTAGTTTTTATATTCTGGATACAAGTTATTTGTCAGATTATGTATACACACACTCTTAAACACACTTTGATATGTAGCAGATGTTTTCTCCCCATTTTGAGCCATGCCTTTCCATCTTTTGGGAGCAGAAGTTTTAAATTTTGATGAAGTCAAATTAATTGATTTGATTTATTTGTTAGTTATTACCTATTGTGTTCTTAGAAATCTTTCCTTATCCCTGTCACAAAATTGTGAAACTATTCTGTTATGTTTTCTTCTAGAAACTTTATAATTTTAGTTTTCACATTCAGGTCTATGATCCATCTAAAACTAAATTCTTGCTATGGTGTAAGAGTTTCTCAAAAAAGTCCTCAGTCAGTTGATTAAATTGGTGTATGTTTTTCCTAGGACTTACTATTCTGATCCATTGAACTATTTGTATATTGCTCTGCTGGTGCCTCCTGTCTTAATTATTGTAATTTTGTAAGATTGATATGGTTTCTTTAAATTTTTTTACTGAATTCAGTAATGAAGCTATCTGGGTCTGAAATATTTTTTTGGGTAAAACAGTAGAAAATCTTAAATTACAAATTCACTTTCTTTAACTGATATGTAATTAGTCAGATTTTTGATTTTTTCCTGTGTCAGTTTTGGAAAGTTGCATTTTTAAGGAAATCTGTTCTAATTTATTGAGTTATTTACACAGTTGCTCATAATATTTCCCTAGTATAATATTATTGCGTGTAGGGGGGAGATCAGTCTTACAAGGGTTTACCAATCATATTAATCTTTTTAAAGACCCAGATTTTGGTTTTGTTAAATTTAAATTTCTGTTTTGGTAATATGCTTTCTATTTCATTTACCTTTGGTCTCATCTTTTTCCTTCTACTCTTTTGGAGTTAATTTGCTCTTTTGCTAGATTTTTTTTGTTTTGTTTTGAGTCAGAAGTTTAGATTATTGATTTTAAACCTTTCTTGTTTTCTAATATATGTACTTCATATATGAAATTTCTCCCACAAAGTACTTCTTTGATTACATCATACAAATTTTGATATGTGTGTTCAATTCAAATTATTTTCTAATTTTTATTGAGATTTCTTGAATCCACAGGTCATTTAGAAGTTAGTTTCATGGCCTAGCTTGTAGTCTGTTTTGCTGAATGTTACATGTGTTTTCAGTCTTTAATTTCAGTCGGCAGTATTTTGAGGTTTTCAGTGTAGATGTTGTGCACAGTTTTCATTAAGTAAATAAATATTATGGTTACTGGGTATAGTGTCCTATAAATACCAGTTAGGTCAAGTTTAATTTGTTTACTTAATTGTTATTAACTGTTATTTAATTGAGATATAATTCACATACCATAAAATCTACCATTTTAAACTGTACAGCTCTTCGGGGTGCCTGGGTGGCTCAGTTGGTTGAGCGTCTGACTTCAGCTCAGGTCATGATCTCACAGTTTGTGGGTTCGAGCCCCGCATCAGGCTCTGTGCTGACTGCTTGCTCACAGCTTGGAGCCTGCTTCAGATTCTGTGTCTCCTTGTCTCTCTGCCCCTCCCCCCCTCACACTTTGTCTCACTCTGTTTCTCAAAAATAAATAAATGTAAACTGTACAGCTCAGTGTTTTTTAATATATTTACAAGGTTGTACGACTATTGCCACTATCTAATTCCAGAACATTTTCATCACCCCAAAACTAAACCTCATACTTGTTAGCAGTCACTCTCCATTTTTTTCTGTCCATCCCCTGGCAATTCACTAATCTACTTTGTCTTTGTGGTTTGCCATATTCTGGACATTTCATAAGTGAAATCATAATATTTGGCCTTTTGTGTCTGGCTTCTTTCATTGAGTATAATGTTTTCAAAGTTCATTTATGTTGTTGCATGTATCAGTATTTCATTCCTTCTTATGGCTGAGTAATCTATAGTATGTATATCCTACATTTTATCCATCTTTTGATGGATATTTGTATTTCCACTTGAGTATTATGAATAATGCTGCTATAACCATTCATGTATAAGTTTTTGTATTGTCACATGTTTTTAATTTCCCATACTTAGAAGTGGAATTGCTGGGTCATATGCTAAGTTAATGTTTACTTTTTTAAGAAACTGTCCAACTCTTTTTCAAGCTAGCTGCTCATTTCCAACAACAATGCACGAGGATTCCACTTTCTCCACTTGCTGCCAATACTTGTTATTGTCTCCCAGTCTTTGCTGAGAGGCTCTGTGTGCTTGTTGAGGCATACCTTTTAACATTCAGGCAGGCTTACAACTCTGCCATAATCTTTATTTCCTGCTTGTGCAGAGACTCATGGCTCAGAGATTATTGCTTAGGACCTTTTCAGGTCTTGAGCACGCCACAGCTCTGGGCACATGTGCATAGCTTTCTAGGTCCTCAGGAATATTCAGAACTTTTCAGAGCCTTTTGTGGATGTCTCATGCCTCCACTTTTCCTTTTAACTTTTTTGGCTAGCTTCTTTTGTGTGCCAACTGCTTCAGACAGCTGGGAGGTTAAACAATTGCAGCTGATTGTTTTTGACAAATGCTCCTGGGGAAAAGGGTGTTAGAGCTGGGCAAGCTCGGAGTCAGGTCAAATAATGAGAAGCCTCAGGAGTGGGGTTTTTCAGGGAACTGCCAGTAAGCTTAAATAATAGCAGTTCTCTGAAGATAGGGCTTTGAAAGAGCTCCAGTCCTGTTCGGACCTGTCTAGCAGCTACTAGGCTCCTGGTTTTCACTGTGTGTGTGGGCTTTTGCTTTTTAAGGCTACCATGGAGCTGGGAAGAGGGGAATGGGAATAGGGCAAGTTAAAATGGCACAAAACTTGTTTAAAAAAATTTTTTTTTAATGTTTTATTTATTCTTGAGAGAGAGAGAGACAGACAGACAGAGACAGAGCATGAGTGGGGGTGGAGCAGAGGGAGAAAGGGACACAGAATCCAAAGCAGGCGCCAGGCTCCGAGCTGTCAGTGCAGAGCCTGACGCGAGGCTCAAACTCACAAGCTGTGAGATCATGACCTGAGCTGAAGTCGGATGCTCAACTGACTGAGCCACCCAGGCGCCCCCAAAACTTGCTGTTTTAAATGAGATTTGGCCTTTTTTAGAAAATGCCCCCCAGATTATTGTAAGCCTTTGGTTAGTATTTAAGATTCTGAAAAAGTTGATTTTAACATTTTTTTGCCAGTGTTCTTGTCGCTTTTACGGAGAGACAATTTTTGGAGGCTCTTATTCTGCTATTCCTCATGATGTCATGATGAGGACATTTTAAGCTTTTTTGTTATTGTAATTTTTTTTAATATACTTTTCCTTTTTGTTATTTTAAACTTTTTAAATATACTTTTTCTTTCTTTTGAAATACTTTAAGACTCACAAGAAGTTGCAAAAATAGTACAGAGAGATCCTGTGCACTCTTCACCCTTAATGATACAGGATAAGTTGATCACAGATATTACTAGAATGTTATCAGTTTTCACACATACTGTTTTTTTATTGGTGTGGTGGTGGTGGTGTATAGATCTGCGAAGTTTTATCATGTTGAGATTAGTGTAACCATTAACATAGTTAAGGCACTAAACTGTTGTATCATCACAAAAAACCTGTTTTGTGTTATCCCTTTATGGTCACCTCCCCTCAACCTTAGCCCCGGCAGCTACGAACCTATTCTTTAACAATGTAATTTTTCTCCCTTTGAGAGTGTTATATAAATGGAATCATACAATATGTAACACATAAATAAGGCTTTTATATTCACTCAGCATATGTCTTCGAAATCCATCCAAATTGTATCCTAGTTCATTTCTTTTTATTACTGAGTGTTAGTCCATTGCATGGGTGTACCACAGTTTACCTACTCACTTGTTGAAGGACATTTGGTTATTTCTAATTTTTTTTTACTATTACAGATAAAGCTGTTATGAACATTTGTGTACAGGTTTCCGTGTGAACTAAGTTCTCATTTTTCTAGGATAAATATCTAATAGTGTGATTCCTTTCTTATTTCTGTGTTTTACCAATTACTGAAAGAGGGGTGTTAAGATTGTATATTTATCTAATTTGTTTCTGTCAAGTTTTTTCCCCCCAAGTATTTGAAGCCATTTCTTTTCTTGATGAAATGACTTATTTATTTGAAATCCTTTTTATATGGTGATACTCCTTGTTTTAAAGTCTACCTAGTCTATACAGCATAGGGAGTAAAGTTAATGGTATTGTAGTAGCATTGTATGTAGACAGATGGTAGCTACACTTGTGAGCATAACGTACAGAGTTGTCAAATCATTATGTTGTACACCTGAAACTAACGTAATGTTGCATGTCTACTATACTTTAATAAAAAAATAAAATCTACCTTGGCTGATATTAATATAGCCACTGAAGTTTTCTTATAGTGTTCGCATAGTATATCTTTCTATTCAGTCTTCTGTTGTCAAACTCTCTGTGCCTTTATATTTAAAGTGTATCTCTAGTAAATAACATTTAATTTGTTTTTAATCCAGTGTGATTATCTTTTAGTTGGAGTATTTGATCCATTGACATTTAATATAATTACTAATATGGTTGGTATTAATAATGTTTTCCAATTATCCTTTATGTTGTTTTGCCTTTCATGCCTTTTTTTTTTTTCTAAGTTGAGTATTTTATAGTTTTTCATTTTATATCCTCTATTGGATTTTGTTGTATTATCATTTAGTGATTGCTGTAGGGAACACAACATTCCTTTTTAACTTATTATAACCTGTCTTGAATTAATGATCTGTCATTTCACCTTTAAAGTCTAATTTTACTCTAGACTCAGTCTTGATCTTTGGGAGCCTGAGAAAAGCAGCAGTCTATTGATAGAAAAGGTCAGAGCGTAGAATTGCAAAATTGCTCAAAGCCCTTGTGATTATCATATGCTAGCCATTGAGAAGACAAATATGATTAAGATTTAAAAAATTATTTTACCTTTTATGTCTCGCTGGTTGAGATCAATTAGGATAAAATACAAAGTAACCCCTAAAATCAATTAAAAAGTTTATCAAAGAACTTATAGAACCTAGGGAGAGAGAATGAATAAAACTTTGGGAGGAAGGGCAGCAGTACTTAACACAGAACTCCAGAAGCTATCATCCATACTGTGAACATCAACGTGTGCAGCTTTACATGAGAACCTTTTGGTAGGAGTTAGGCAGAGAAGATTTTCTAAAAGGTTGCATATGAGAAAATTTTAAAAAGATGAATGGGAATTTGCTAGGCAAAAGAAGTAGGGGAAGGACTTTTAGTCAGTCTTTCTTGGGGAACAAGTGAAGTGTTATGATCAGCAAATAGATTGTGTGTATTAGAATGGTAAGTGATAAAGTTAAAGACACACTGTATTTCAGTGCTTTTTTAAAATTTTAATTTATTTTTTTTATTAGAGAACACATGTGAGCAGGGGAGGGGCAGAGGGAGAGGAAGAGAGAGAATCCCAAGTAGGCTCCATACTGAGACAATGTGGGGCTCCATCCTGTGACCCTGGGATCACAACCTGAGCCAAAACCAAAAGTTGTGTTTCTATTTAAGAAACTAGCCATTTTAAAGAATTAGTGTTTTTAGCAAAGTTTTAATTTGTCATACTGGAATGAAGTCATATTAGTTATATGATGATGGAGAGTAGTTTAAAGTATTTGCTTTTGGAAATAACTGTATAATTTTTGTTAAGTAATCTCTATTCCAAACATGGGGCTCAAACTTACAACCCAAATCAAGAGTTGCATGCCTTGCTGACTGAGCCAGACCAGGTGCCCCGAGAAATAATTGTTTAATTTTAACTTACTATATGAAGACTTCTCTTATGTATTACTTTAAATTTTGTCGCTACCTCTTACACTAGCTACTCTTGCAGCAACAGGTTCCACGTGGGTTTTGGACAATTACAACCTAATAGCATTTCTCATCAGGGCCATGCTGCATAGTTTTTTAAGGGGAGATAGTAGTCACCATATAAATTCTCTCTCTTTTGTCCTTTAGACAGGGATCTCTGAGTCACATTTCAACTTTTCCTGAAAAGTTTGAGCCACAATCACCTATAGTGATGGGATTGAGTGATATCGTCTATAATCATGGCCAGCTCAGTAACACATCTTCATAGGCTTTTCCTCCTTTCCTGTTTCAGTCTCTCATCTCTTGCCTCTGCTTCCTGGAATCACTTTTCAAATAAGTGCCCTGTTTATAAGTCTTTGTTTCAGACTCACTTTTGGGAGAACCTATCCCAAGACACCATCTTTTTTTTTTTTTAATGTTTGCCTGTTTATTGTATTTTTAATGTTTACCTGTGAATGTATACTTGTTTATTGTTACCTGTTTATCATAAAGTATACAGACAAATAGAAAAGATGCATAGGGCAAGTACGATGTATGGGTTTTCCAACACCACCAAGCAATTAACTCAATTCTGACACTATCTACATGGAGATAGTGTTAGATGCCACAAGTTAAGAGCTCAGTTCCACAAGATTGTCCCTTCCCACACTTCAGATTCTGGATTCAATCTGTACTTTTTTTTTTTTTTAATGTTTATTTATTTTTGAGAGAGAGACACAGCATGAGTGGGGGAGGAGCAGAGAGTGAAGGAGACATAGAATCCAAAGCAGGTTCCAGGCTCTGAGCTGTCAGCACAGAGCCCGATGCGGGGCTAGAACCCATGAATCGTGAGATCATGACCTGAGCAAAAGTCGGATGCTTAACCGACTGAGCCACCCAGGCGCCCCTCCACCTGTACTTCTGACCAACCAGTTCGAGATCAGAGATTCCCATGACCCCCTACTTGGGTTCATTTAATTTGCTAGAGTGGTTCATAGAACTCAGAGAAGCATTTTACTTACTAGATTATGGTTTCTAATTGTCAGATGACAAACAATTTAGTAATGAGTTTCATGTTCTTTATTCAAGGGAAAAACTGCGTGGATTTGGAGTGTACAGTGCCTTAGAAGCAGTGGAATACTCCTCCCAAGGCATGTTGGGCAAGCGTGTATTTTGCAGAGTGTTAGAAGGGGCAACGTGGAAATGGCATCATTGGCTAGGATTGCATATCTGACTTTATTTAGAGAGATCAAGGAACAAGCAAATAAGTATAGAGTTGTCTGGTGTTAGGGGAGTAGCTGACTGGATATATACCACGTTTCTGGTCAATCTGACCATTTACAGGAACACAAAAGTTAAAAGTTATTTTTTAATGTTTATTTATTTTTGAGACAGAGAGAGACAGAGCATGAACGGGGGAGGGTCATAGAGAGAGGGAGACACAGAATCCGAAGCAGGCTCCAGGCTCTCAGCTGTCAGCACAGAGCCTGATGCAGGGCTTGACTCACGACTTGACTCACGACTCACGGATTGTGAGATCATGACCTGAGTGGAAGTTGGACGCTTAACCGACTGGGCCACCCAGGCGCCCCGGAACACAAAAGTTTAGTTTGCTGATGATGCACCCTGGGCTGGAGATGGCTCCATCTTAGGCTTAGAAATTTATTTTAACATTATAAAAGGATATAACTGAGGAAGAGCTGGAAGGAAGAGATGCATAAGCCAAGGTAGGTGAGAAAGGACAGGAACTTCATGCTCTGTGAGCCCCTTTCCCCAAATCTCCAGATATGTTCACCAGTCTGGAAGCTCTCTGAAACTCATCCTTTTGGATTTATATGGAGGCTTCATTACATAGGCATAGTTGATTAAATCACTCCCTGGAGGTGAAGGGGGACTACTAATCCTCTAGTCCCCCGAGGTTCCCCTTGGAACCACCCCCATCCTTAGGTTACCTAGGCGTTTTCCAAAAGTAACCTCATTAATATAACAAAAGATACCTTTATCCCACTCCTCAGAAATGCCAAGGTTTTTAGGAGCTCTTTGCCAGGGACCCAGAAGAAGGCCAAACATGCATTTCTTATTCTAAATCACAATATCACAGAAAGGTATGGGAGTGGGGGGATTGAACTTCCGTGCACTCTTTGAGTGGTGCCACCTTCCCAGCAGTTGTGTTCACCAACCCAGAAGCTTCTACACCATCTTAATTTATTATGTTTTTAAGATTTATGTTAAAATTTTGATTGGCATCTGCTAGTATATTTATTGAGTTACTCTTGGGGAAGTAGTTTAAGTGTATAGTTCGAGAATTAGAAATAACTTTATAAGACACAAGGCAGCCTATATATGTGAATAAGTAGAATTTGTTTAAATGCATAAAACTATTACCGTCTATTGGAGATATACAAAGAAAATCTCAAATATTGGTTGAACATATTTTTTCAAGCTCCATGTTTCTATGACAGTAAAAGTAAAATCCATATAACCTTTCTCACAAAGGGAAGGAAAAGAAATCCAAGAGATCTGCCTGAGAATTAATTAAGACTTTAGCCTCAGAGGAACTTAAATTAATGGAACATGGATTCATAATGCCAATACTAACAATCTTGTCTATATTACAGCTCTATAATAAAAATGAATTATAAAATATAACAGGTTTAAAAAATGAAATATGACAATTTATGTCTATTAGTAACAGAAAATGAGTCTGAAATTGTAATCAACAAAATAATTTCCTTACATGTAATCAAAAGTCCAAAGAGGATATAGGTTTCAAGCGAAGCTTAATAGGTCCAACAACTTCATCAAATGACCCAGTTTCTCTGTGTCATGAGTTAGTTTCCTTTCTGCCCTCTGTGATGTCAGATTTACCTCAAGGCAGCCACCTGGAAACCTTGAGGTACTTAAATCTTCCAACACCTTCTGCATTTATACTCTGGAGGAAGATGTTTTATATATGAGCATTCCTAGGAAGGAAACCTTGGCGTCCCTTTTGATTTGACTGGTTTAGGTTACATGCCTATCTCTGAACTGGTAAGTATGGGTAGAGAAATGCATTGTGCTGATTGGTTTAGACTTTGCTGTTCCTCCAGGTTAAGCCAGTCAGACTCACTCTCTCCATGAACTGGAGTAGGTCAGTTCCACCCAGATCTCTTTAGCCTGTACCTTTGGAGTGAAAGGAGGATGACAAGGAACAGATGACAAGCACACAATTCTGGTTTGTTAGAGAATGTCTTCAAATGACCTTAACTGAATTGTAATATTATTTGGCAATAACAAGGCAAATATTATGGTTATCTAGTTTATTAACAATAAATAATAAAAGAACAAGTTTCCAGTTAAATTTTTTCCTGATCACATTTCCCCTCCTCCTCCTCCTCCTCCTCCTCCTCCTCCTTCTTCTTCTTTTTAAATTTTATAGAGAAGAGAGAGAGCAAGAGTGCAAGTGGGGGAGGAGGGCAGAGAGAGAGAGAGAGAGAGAGAGAGAGAGAGAGAGAGGGAGAGAATCTTAAGCAGGCTCCATGCTCAGCATGGATTCCAACTTGGGGCTCGATCCCACGACCCTGGAATCATGACCTGAGCCATAATCAAAGTCAGACGCTAAACCAACTGAGCTACCCAGGCTCCCCAACAATCATCATTAATGATATATAAAAAATTTCTTCCAGTATTACATTTGACCAATTCAGTTCCAGTATATTCTTGCTCTGTGTGTAAATGTATTCGTGTCCATTTGCATTCAGGAAAAAAACGTTTTGCTAGACAGATAAGTTTAGGAATATAAGTTTAAACAGGGTTCTGTGATTCATTCTGCTCATCTTTTCCCCCATATTTCTTAGAGTATAGAAACCTTAGGCCCAGAGAGGGTGCATTGATTTATTAATACTATACTAAGTTTTCAAATGGAGTGCAATGAGCTGTCTTGGGAATCCATGAGATGTTCAAAGGTTTGACTTCTGAAAAAGAAATATCACAATTGTCCTTAAAACTAAGAGGGGACAAGCTGGGGTGGAGCGATTGATATGAGGGTAGCAGGATATTTTGTGGTGTTAGAAATGTTACATATTTTGATTCTGGTGGTGGATTCATGACTGTATGCATTAAACCAAACACAAAAAAGGGTGAGTAAAAAGAAACAGCCAAGCAGCCCAGTAACATCCCATGCTTTTTTTTTAAAAAAGCAAATTCTAGGAGTTTTTATTGTTTGAATAACAATACACAAATCAGGCAGAGAAGTTTCTAATAAAATGATGGCCAAGTTTTAATGTATCTGCCTGTTGATCCTTTATCTTCTAAGTACTTAAGATATTTTCTTTTTATATTAGATTTTTTTTCTGATTATAAATGCAACTTAAGTCTGAATAGATAATTGTATTTTCTTTTAACTCTCCCTCGTTCAGCTTTCTTTAAACAGAAAAAAGGGAGCGGTGTGGCGCCCGTGTGACTCAGTCAGTTAAGTGTCTGACTTCGTCTCAGGTCATGATCTTGCGGTCTGTGGTTTTGAGCCCTGCATTGGGCTCTGTGCTGACAGCTGAGAGCCTGGAGCCTGCTTTGGATTCGGTGTCTGCTTCTCTCTCTGCCCCTCCTCTGTTCATGCTCTGTCTCTCTCAAAAATGAATAAACGTTAAAAAAAATTAAATTTATGGGGCGCCTGAGGTCACGATCTCATGGTCCGTGAGTTCGAGCCCCGTGTCAGGCTCTGGGCTGATGGCTCGGAGCCTGGAGCCTGTTTCCAATTCTGTGTCTCCCTCTCTCTGCGCCTCCCCCGTTCATGCTCTGTCTCTCTCTGTCCCAAAAATAAATAAACGTTGAAAAAAAAAATTAAATTTATAAAATAAAAAGAGAAAGGGGAGAGAAAAAAGAACCAAGGGACAAATACCTCTTTATTATGTATTCAGCCATAGTTGCCCAAACTGTGGTTTTAATATGATACTGCAATTCAGTCTTCTAAATCATTGTAGATTATAAGTGTAGGTTATATTTTATTCTCTTAAAGAAACTCTGGGGTACCAGTAGTATTGATATTACTGATAGTCTCCATGTGATGAAGATAGAAACTGGTTTGGAGGCAACTGGAAGAGGTCTTCAGCAAACTGGAGACCAACGGGAGATTACACAGAGGCAAATTTCATTGAAAAACCTAGAAGAATGCTTCCCACTGAGGCTGACCCAACCATGGCCACTGGTCCATTTCTTGCTGTTAGTTGGGCTTCTGTTTAAGGCATCTCTTATGGTGGAGTTGTAGCCTTCTCTTGGTTTTGAGCTACACTGGGATCATTGTGGAACATAGACTTCTTTGAAGTCTGTTAAACGTAATTGAAAATTTCACTATCTGTGATACTCATTGTGTGGGTCTCACCACATTCAGTTTGTCCAAGGTGGGGCTTTTGGCTGGACTCCTGGAGGACTTGCTGCAACCTCCCTAATCACTTTTGGTAGTTGGGTATCTTACTAGCTAAATAAAGTTAATTATCTGTCATGTTTGTTGGGTATAGAACTTTTGTTATGATAGAACTTAAAAAAAAAAAGTCTAATTAGCTTTGGTCATTAGCTGTTGAATATTATGAAAAAAGGTCACATGATCTGGTTTCTTCTATTTGATCTAATTTGAAAGTCATCCTCCTTTCTAAATAGCTTATGCTACCTCTAAAATGTTGTCTGAAATGTAAAAAGCAAATCAAAGGTTTAATAAACTAGCATGTTAGGTTTATTTTTGAGGTAAAGTGAAGATACATATTTTTATATTTGTGTGCATTTTATACATCAGCTTACTTTTAGAAGTATTTCTAACTTGTGCTTGCATTTTTGTGTGCTTTTTTTTAGTGAAAATATTCTCTTTGGGATGGGAAATCCTCTTCTTGACATCACTGCTGTAGTGGATAAGGATTTCCTTGATAAGTGAGTATTAAATTCTTTGTATGTACTATGTGAAACTTATATCAAAAGAAAAACTGTTGAAGACTTTGGACTCTAATACTTTCAATTGGAGGAAAACTCAGGAAATTTAATGTCATTAATAGCAAGTTGTACTATAATTATTTATGAATTGACCACAGTTTTCTCTGGGAAAACTTTAGGTACATTTGTTCAATCCTGTTGCTAGTTTCACTTGAAATTAATTAACTAATTCAAGTTTATTTTTGAGAGAGAGAGAGAGAGAAAAACTGCATGCACGTGCATGGGTGCGGGGCAGAGAGAGAGGGGGTGGCTAGAGGATCCGAAGCAGGCTCTGTGCTGACAGCAGAGAGCCTGATGTCTGTCTTGAACTCACGAACTGTGAGATCATGACCTGAGCCGAAGTCACATACTTAACTTGATTGGGCAACCCAGGTGTCCCTGAAATTTATTTTTTATTCTCTGCAAGGAAGAAGTATATATGATTTACCTAATGATTTAGTTCCCAAATTTTTAAATTGTTATCAGTGAACTACATCTGTCATGGTGCTATAACATAAATGGGAAAAGAAATAGGATTAGAGAGGACAAGAAGAATATGCAGGACATAATTCAGAGGTGATCATTCTATATTAATTCTCCCTTAATAGTAACTTCTGATGTTTTAAATTTAGCTGAGAAATCAGTTTGTGTTTATTTTTCTGGCTGTTTGACACCATTTGGTACAAAGAAAAAATTAAGTAGTAAAAAAGGGATTTATAATGAGGAAGCAAGTTCTGTCTGTGCCCAAGGGCAACCACTTTTTTTTTTAATTGAGGTAAAGTTCACTTAAAATTTATAATTTTAACACTTGTAAAGTGTGTAATTCAATGACTGCCAATACATTTTTAGGGTTGTACAACCATCACTGCTATCTAATTCCAGAACATTTTCATCACCCCAAAAACAAAACTGTACCTGAAATGGGTAATCATTTCACTATCCCTGCCTGCCCTTTCCCCACCTCTGCTCCATGCTCTGATCTCTTGGGACCTACCATTCTGCTTTCTGTTTCTATGGATTTGCTTATTTTGGCCATTGTATTTCATATAAATGGAAACAGTTTGTGGCCTTTTGTGTCTGTCTTATTTCACTTAGCATGATGTTTTTCAAGGTTCATCCAAGTTGTAGCATGTATTAGTAACTCATTCCTTTTTGTGGCAAAATAATATTCCATTGTGTACACACGCGCACACACACACACACACACACACACACACACACACAACACACTGTATTGGTTGATGAGCACTTAGGTTTCCTTTTTTGGCTGTTGTGAATCAAGCTGCTATGAACATTTGTGTATGAGTTTTTGTGTGGACATGTATTTTCATTAATCTATGGTATTGGTATCTATTGGAGTGGGATTACTGAGTCATGGTAATTCTGTGTTTAACTTTTTGAGGAACTACCTAACTTTTCTACATGGTTGCACCCTTTGATATTCCTACCAATAATGTATGAGGATTCCATTTTCTTGCCAAAACTTGTTCTTTTCCCTTATTAATTAATTAATTAATATTTATAATTTTTTTTATTTTTGAGAGAGAGCATAAGCAGGGGAGAGTGGCAGAGGGAGGGGGTGGGGGGAGAGAGAGAGAGAGAGAGAGAGAAAGAAAGAAAGGAAGAAAGAAAGAATCTTAAGCAGGCTCCATGCTCAGCACAGAGCTGGATGCATTACTCAGTCCCACGACCCTTGCATCATTACCTGAGCCAAAGTCAAGAGTCAGATGCTCAACCAACTGAGCCACCCAGGCACCCCATTTTATTATTTTTAAATATTTTATTTTTTAAGTAATCTCTGCACCCAACATGGGGCTTGAACTCATAATACCGAGATTAAGAGTCACATGTTCCACTGACTGAGCCAGCCAGGCGCCCCTTCCTTTGTTTAAATTATAGCCATCTTAGTGGGTGTAAAGTGATATTTCATTGTGGGTTTTGATTTGCATTTTTCTAATGACTAAAGATGTTAAACATCTTTTTCATGTGCTATTCATGTATGTTAAAGTCCTTCACCCATTTCTGAATTTAGTTGTTTGTCTTTTGTTGTTGAATTGTAAGTGCTCTTTATATATTCTGGATAATAGACCCCCTTATCAGATAAATGATTTGTAAACATTTTCTCCCTTTCTTTGGGTTATTTTTGCTTTCTTTATAGTTTCCTTTGATGCACAAAGATATTTAATTTTGATGAAGTTCAGTTTATCTATTTTTTCATTTGTTGCTTGTGCTCTTGCTGTCATAATGAGAATTCATTGCTAAATCCAGAATCACAATGTGTATGTGTTCATTTAAGATTTGTTTTAGCACTTAAATTTAGGTGTTTGATTTGTTTTTAGTTAATTGTTTTATTAGTTGTGTGTTAATGGTTTAGTTCATTCTTTTGCATGTGGAAATCTGGTTATTTCAGCATCATTTGTTGAAAAGACTATTCTTTTTCCCATTGAATGCTCTTGGTACTTCTTATGAAAATCAATTGCTTATAGACTTGAGGTTTAATTTCTGGATTCTCAATTCTTTCCACTGATCTTTATGTCTGTCCTTTTGCCATTACCACACTGTTTTCATTATTGCAGCTGATTATTTCAGTAGTAAGGTTTGAAGTAATGTGAGGAAGTGTGAGTCCTCCAACTTTGTTGTTTTTTAATTTAAGCTTGTTTTGTCTATTTAGGGGGTGCCTGGGTAGCTTACTCGGTTAAGTGTCCCACTTTGGCTTAGGTCATGATCTTGTGCTTTGTGATTTCGAGCCCCTCATCCGGCTCTTTGCTGACAGCTCAGAGCCTGAAGCCTGCTTCAGATTCTGTGTCTCCTCTCTCTTTGCCCCTCTCTGCTCGTACTCTGTCTCTTTCTCTCAAAAATAAACATTAAAAAAAAAAAGATGTCCATTTGGAATCTTTTGAAATTCCATATGAATTTTAGAATCAGCTTATCTATTTCTGCAAAAACGGCACTTGGCATTTTGTATGGGACTGTACTGAATTTGTAGATCAGTTTTGTAAGTACTGACATTTTAACAATACTAAGTCTTTCAGTTCATGAACAGGGGATGTCTTTCCATTTATTTAGGTTGTCTTTAAGTTGTTTCAAAAGTGTTTAGTAGTTTTCAGTGTGTAAGTCTTACATTTTCTTGGTTAAGTTTAATCCTAAGTATTTCATTATTTTTGATGTTACTGTAAATAGAATTGTTTTATTAAGTTTATTTTTCTTTGTTTGTTTTTTTCCACAGTACTTGTTAGTTGTTTATTTATCAAGAGAAACTATTCCATAGTCCAATATTCATGTTTCATAGTTCAGGGATATAGGTCAGTGACCAACTTCCGTGGAACCAACCGAAAGAAAGTCACTTTGCTCTCTGAAAGATACCAGCCTTCATCATTTCCTCAAAATCTTTTCCGGGAATCATAATTTCTGTAGAAATCTACATAAACCTTCTTTCTGGTTTGTCCACAGCAAACTTTTAGGAAGCTGGAACCCCCAGGGTTATAATGAATGTTGCAACAATACGAAATTACAGATGCTTAGCCAGAAGGCCTTGCATCTGAAGTTTTAGCAAAGCACTGGAAGTCACGGTATTTATTCTCCTCAACACCATCTTCAAACCCAAACTTAATTTTACTTTTGGATTATTCATTGCTAGTACATAAAAATACACCTGATTTGGTGGGGGGACAACCATTGTTAACAAATTGTATTTTTTAATGTCCTGGAAACTACCCCTATAACTCTTTTAGGTAAACTTGTATGTCAAAGGATCAGGCAAGAATTTATAAATGTGCAAATTTGGCCTATTGTAATATAATAAGAAATGGCTCAGATCATGATCCCAGGGTCATGGGATCCAGCCCTGTGAAGGACTCTGTGCTGAGCATGGAGCCTGCTTAAAATTCTCTCTTTCCCCTGCTTGCTCTCTCTCTCTCTCTCTCTCTCTTTCTCTCATTCAAATTTATTTATTTATTTTTAAATGTTTATTTTTGAGAGAGAGAGAGAACACATGCAAGCAGGGGAATGGCAGAGAGAGAGGGAGATAGAAGATACAAAGTGGGCTCTGCGCTGACAACAGAGAGACTGATGTAGGGCCCAAACTCATATTTATGTCTCTATATAGACTGATGTCTTGCCTATAGACTTGTGGGTTAATTTCTGGATTCTCAATTCTTTCCCATTGATCTTTATGTCTTTCCTTTTGCCACTACCACACTGTTTTGTTTTGATATTGCAGCTGATTATTGCAGAAGTAAGTTTTGAAGTAATGTGACAGAGTGTGAGCCCTCTAACTTTGTTGTTGTCTTTTAAGATTGTTTTGTCTATTTAGGGGGTGCCTGGGTAGCTCATTCGGTTAAGAGTCCCACTTTGGTTGTGAGATCATGACCTGAGCTGAAATCAAGAGTCACATGCTCAACTGACTAGGCTAAGATTTTTTTATTTTTTAGGTAATCTCTACACCCAACATATGATTAGAACTCACTACCCCGAGATCACATGCTCCACTGACTGAGCCAGCCAGGCCACCCTGCATTTATTTATTTATTAAAAAAATTTTTTTTAATGTGTATTTATTTTTGAGAGACAGAGAGACCAAACATGAGCAGGGGAGGAGCAGGGAGAGAGGGAGACACAGAATACGAAGCACCCTCCAGGCTCTGAGCTGTCAGCACAGAGCCTGACGCAGGGCTCGAACTCACAAACCGTGAGATCATGACCTGAGCCCAAGTTGGACGCTTAACTGACTGAGCCACCCAGGCGCCCCAGGATATTTGTTTTTAAAAGTTCATGCAGATGTGATCAGAATGGTTGTGATCTGACAGCTGTGTGCTGATACTACAGAGAGCTCAAGTCGCTTCTTTGTTTCATTAGCAGCTCATCCTAAATAAGCTGAAACTTAGTATTTTTGTTTTGAGTTTTAATTTTTAAACTTGATTTTTGACGTCAGTACTTGGAGATAAAAAGCAAGGTTTTGGATCCTAATCATAAATGTAGAGACTTTCCTATTCTTATGTTCCAGAACATTTTTTTCCAAAATACACTTTGAAAGTATTCCTTATTTTTTCACTAGACTGTGTTTAATTTACATTTCAGACCATATTTAGTTAAGTGTTTTTTATATTTGAACTGTGTAAAAATAAATTTTCTGGGAATAGTTGGGTACTAAGCAAATGAATAAATATGTATTTATTAGTCTCTTACACTGTGAAAACGAGTTAACTATCAAAATTTTTTGGATAGAATTTGTTTTCTGATTCTGATTTTTTAAAAAAATATCTGGCCTTGGGGCACCTGGGTGGCTTAGTCAGTTAAGTGTCCTGCTTTTGATTTCGGCTCAGGTCATGATCTCATGGTTTGGGAGTTTGATCCCCAAGTAGGTCTCTGCGCTGACAGTGTGGAGCCTGCTTGGAATTCTCTGTCTCTCTCTGCTCTTCCCTTGTGCTCTCTTTCTCTCAAAATAAATAAATAAACTTAAAAAAGGTATCTGGGGGGTGCCTGGGTAGCTCAGTTGGTTGAGCATCCAACTTTGGCTCAGGTCATCATCTCAACAGTTCTTCTTGACTAAGTTTTCAAACAATACACTTCTTGTATTGAGAGTTTCCAGGATAGAACAAGCATTGCCACTATTCAGAAGTATCAATTAGATAATTATTTGATATTTAAAAATTAAACTTCTTCTAGAATATACTAGTTTGTTTAAAGATTGTGAAAGCCAGTTTTTTCCTGGAGTAAGAAAAATGTAGGATCTTTATCTAATTGAAAGAATTAAGTTAGTCAATTTTGATGTGTCCAATTTGTCAAAATATAGTAACTGAAAATACGTAGGAAAACTTGAAAAAAGTAGGCTGTTGAAAATAATCTTTTCTAGCATATTGAAGAGTTACAGTGGGTATGAGGAGAGATAAAATGTGGAATGTATAATAACTGCCAGATGAGTGTTGATCTAATTATGGAGAGTAAAGAAGAGGTTTATACAAAAGAAAGTGGAGGAATATATAAGACAGCTTTGTTTTGATTTTTCCTGACACTAGGTAAATACTATAGAAGTAAAGGTATGAAGAGAATTAATGTCATGGTAATCGGGAAGTAAAAATCCTCATTAGAAATGAAAATAGTTTTAAGAAAGGAAGCTAGAGTAGTTGAGGAAATATATTTTTCTTATGAATCCAAATCTTTAATAATGTAATCATACAAACCTTAGGTAAGTCTTGATTAACGTAAGCATGCATGAAAGACATTACTTAATGTTTACTCCAAAAATACTCAAAGTAATAATAGTTGGTTGTAAATTTCAGTGCTGATTATTCAATACCAAAAATTTACAGCTGGATTATTTGTATAAATCAGGCTGAATTATTTCTGTAAATAAATATATATTAGTTTGAAGTAAAACAATATTTGGAGTATCAAAAGTGATACTCCATATATAAGGTTAAAAGGCTATAATTGTTTTGTTTCATTATTAATTTTTAAAAAAAATTTTTAAAATGTTTATTTTTGAGAGAGAGAGAGAGAGGGAAACACAGAATCTGAAGCAGGCTCCAGCTGAAATTGCACACTTAACTGACTGAACCACCCAGGTGCCCCTATAGTTAATTCTTTATAAAGCTATTTTTCAATATTTTTCAATATTTCTTCAGTATTTAACATTATGGTTTGTATATTTAGGTCTTCAATTGACTTGAATAGATTTCTGTATATGATGTGAAGTGGGGATCCAGTTAATTTTTTTTTTTTCCTCAAGTGAAATCAAGTATTCTATCACTGTATTGTGATAGTCCCAATCTTTACCCATTGATCTGCAATGCCAATTTTTATTTGTCTATAGCTTGATTTCTAGGTATTCCATCCTTTTCTGCTTGTCTGTTTGTCCTTGAACTAATGCAGCTTTATTTTTATTTTGTTACAATAAAAATTCCTTTTGTTTCCTTTTGTGCATAAATTTTAGAATGAGTTTGTCAAGTACTTAAAAAATTCTTTTTGGGGTTTTTGTTTAGGATTGCATTGCATTTTTAGATTAATTTGGAAAAATGAGATCTTTACCATATAAATTTTTCTATTTATGCATATATATTTCTATTTTTTCCTCTAGCTATTTTGTATATTTTAGTAACATGTAGTCTCTAAGTACATTAAATACAGGATTACAGAATGATTAGGTTTTTTTTTGTTTTGTTAAAAAAATTTTTTTTAATTCTTTAAATGTTTTTATTTATTTTTGAGACAGAGAGAGGACACAGAACATGAGCAGGAGAGAGAGGGAGACACAGAATCTGAAGCAGGCTCCAGGCTCTGAGCTGTCAGCACAGAGCCTGACGCGGAGCTTGAAGTCACGGACTGTGAGATCATGACCTGAATTGAAGCCGTTTGCTTAACCAACTGAGCTACCCAGGCGCCCCTGTTTTGTTTTAGACTTCCACATCTTATGGTAGTGATCATTGCTAAGTTTGTTAGGTTCAAAAATTATAAAAATAATTGTGTTTGGGGAAAACTGCAAACCATGCAGAAATGATTAAAAGAAAAATCTGGGGCAAATTATTATCTCTACAGCAATACTGTCCATTAGAATTTTCTGCGATGATGGAAATGTTATATGTCTGTACTGTTCAATATGGTAACCATTAGTCACATTTAGTTTTGAACATTTGAAGTGTGGTTAGTGCAACTGATGAATTGAATTTTAAAATTTTATTTGATTTTAATTAAGTTTTTAAAAATTTATTTGTTGTTTTTAGTAATCTGTTCACCCAACATGGGAGTTGAGCCCACGATCCCGAGATCAATAGTCATACTCTCTTCTGATATAGTCAGCCAGGCACCTCTAATTAATTAAATTCAAATAGTGATATGTGGTGAGTTGTTACAATATTAGTGCAGGTTAGGTCTTACTGCAGTATTGTACAGTTTTCTTCTAGGTGTACATTTTTGGTGAGGTTTATCCTGGGTATTTTATTTTAATTAAAAAAAATTTTTTTTTAACATTTATTTATTTTTGAGAGGGTGGGAGACACAATCTGAAACAGGCTCCAGGCTCTGAGCTGTCAGCACAGAGCCTGACGTGGGGCTCGAACTCACGGACTGTGAGATCATGACCTGAGCCGAAGTCGGACTCTTAACCGACTGAGCCACCCGGGTGACTCCCTAGGTATTTTAAAAGTAAAGTTATTGCTATTGTGAGTAGAATATTTTTTCAGTAACATTTTTTCGATTATTGCTGGTATTTGGAAATGCTCCTGAATTTTGTGTATTTTCTTTAACTTGGTTACCTTGTTACCTGCATTAAAAGAAAGATGGTCCTTGGCTCTTCTGATTCTCTCTTTCAGAATTCCAGATTCTTAGATTTTGGGATAAAGCAGCATTAGGGATGTTGTTGAGGGATGGTGGTGTTGAGGGATGGTGACCTGATCATGCAGTTTGGAGAAAGTTCAATAATATTTTACTGTTATAAAGGTAAGTTTAATGATTGAGTAATGAAGGGGGCAAAGGAGTCAGGGATGACATTCCAACTTTTGGTTTTGGTGGTATTTACGATTGAGTTAGGGAGTATGAGAGAATGACATGTTAGAGGAGTGGATAGATTGAGTTCAGTTTTGTTCATGCATGAGATGCATATGTGATAATTCAGGTGGATTCGATTTATGTTTCTGGTGGGTGGAGGATTCATGGCTGGAGGGAAGTATAATAAATAAGCATTATACTTAATTTTACCTTGATATAATGCCATTCAATGAAGGTTAGCTGTTATTATACTATTAGCATCATCATCATCATCATCATCATCATCATCATCATCACCACCATCATCACCACCAAAATTATTAAATAGGTGGTATATAAAGCAACCAATGGGGCACCTGGCTGGCTCAGTCAGAAGAGTGTATGACTCTTAATTTGGGGGTCATGAGTTTGAGTCCCACATTGGACATAGAGATTATATATGTATGTAGGTACATACATATGTATAAATAAAAAATAAAAAATAAAAGCAACCAATAGATAAGCCTTTCAGAGAAAGGGTAAAAGTGAAGGCAGCGGGTTGGAAGATAGAACACTGAATAAATGGATAGATGAAGAAGAATTGATTATGGAAGGGGCTGAAGAAGAAATAGTGAGTTTTTAGCAGAACTAAAACAGGGTCTCATGAAGTCATTGAGTTTGTATGACAGAGTGGTTAATAGTATCAAACGTAAGAGAGATGCCTAGTAACATAAAACCTACAAGAATTTAGTGGATTTGATAATAGGATGTCAGCAGTGACCTCAGGTAGGTAAATCACGGTGGAATGATAAGGGACAGAAGTCAAATCGAAGAGTGTAAGAAAGAAATGACAGGTGTGATGTAAAGTGGCCCAATTTTGTTGATATGGCCCAGTGGCCAAGCAGTAACATCTTCCAAGTCAAATTTTAAATTTCCTTTAATGAAAATACGTGGCTAGTCATTTTGAATAATTATCAGTGATTTTTAAAAATAAAAACATAAGTGGGGTGCCCAGGTGGCTCAGTCAGTTAAGTGTCTGACTTTGGCTCAGGTTGTGATCTCATGGCTGGTGAGTTGAGTCCCGTGTTAGGCTCTGTGCTGGCAGCTGCTTTAGATTCTGTCTCCCTCTCTCTCTGCCCCTTGCTGCTGTACTCACTCTCTCTCTTTCTCTCTTTCAAAACTAAACAAACATTAAACAAAATTAAAAATAAATAAAAATAAAAACTTAAGCAAAGAAAATTTAATAATATAAAGAGTGTAGTTCTATTTAAGTGTAAATCTAGTTTCTTTTTCTTCAGCCTTCTGTAATTGAGTTTTAATCCTCATTTAGTTTACTAGTGAGAATTTAAAATGTTATTTTTATAAATCTTGTAACTTTTTGCTATTATTTTCGTTCTAATCCAGTGGTTTATTTTTAATCTTTCTTGGTAAGCCTCTTAAAACATTGCTGTGATGATTAACACTTTTGGCCTCCCTTTTTCCTTTCCAACATGTTTTGATATGTTTATTTTTTAATTGCTAGGGGTAATTAAACATGTTTAAAATCTTACCATACCCATACTATCTGATTGATTCTACCAATTCTATAAAATTTTGCATACTACTATTAGGATTCTTTGGACCATGTGGTAGTATTTATAGATTTCTTCAAATTTTACTTAATTCTTGGAAGGCAATCTTAGTTGCAGGCATTTATGGAATATTTTATTGTTATATTGCTGTGTAAGCAAGTCTTAGCTTGGTGTTACCTATTTGTGTGATACTGGGTTGGCCATTTCATTTATGACTGGACTGTCTCTGGACTTGACAGCATTTTTAAGGACCTTTGTAGGTCTGAAATTTTATGTTATGCTTATCTTCAGGGAAAGCACATTTGAATAAACAATGTTTGTTTCAATCTTAAGGCCCTACCTGTGTTTCATTACTGTTAGTTGCACACTGCTGCTGATCTAGCATATCTTAATAGTTATCTATCATGTATTAATACATTTTATTTATGTGTTCTGATATTTAATTATAAACCTAAATAACAGTGCCATTTTCCCATTGCCCATGATGGGAATGCCATGATGGGATTTTATTCTTGTGTGCTTCCTTTAATAGCTCGGATAGGGTTGAAGGAAAGTACTCCCCCTTGTCCTCTCCTACTTCTTGCCCTCCTCCCTTCTTTCTCTCTTTTCCCTCCTCCTCCTTTCCTTCCTTCTCTCTTTTTTCCTATCCACTTGTCACCTGTTGCTGTCAATATTTATACAATACAAATATTTTTTAAAAATTTATTTTAAAAATTTTACACAAAAAAAGTTTGAACTAATCTTCGGAGGCTTAAATGTTCATTGGTTGAAAAATTTAAGTGAAAACTACATCCAGAAGAATATTATAACCCCATTCTAAAGTATTATATCTATTTGTTTTTAATGTGATTTTTCTAGTTTCAAAAGTAAAACATGCTAATTATTTACATTTCGAAAAAGCACAAAGTAGAGAATAAAAATAATCTGTAATGCTATATAACATTTTGGTGTTATGTTTCCAATTCTTTTTGGGAGTATATTGCCATTTTTCCTTTTTTTTTTTTTTTTTAAACTTAATGCTGACCGGTTTCCCAGTGGTGTTATAACTTACTCATTATAAATCTACTACTTTCTGGATAATGTTTGCTTCCACTTTTCCTTAAATAATGCTCGCATTGACATCCTTGTACCCAACTGTCTGATGTCTTCTTAATGGAAATTTGTAGTTATGCAATTGTTTCAAAATGTGAACAGTTTCAATTGCTTTCCTTCTCTATTTAAGCTAGATGAATTAGTCATTTTATTGAGGTGCAAGCATTACAGGAAAGGGAAGAGAGGTGAGTATTGCATGTAAATGTGTCGGCACCTCTCATGTATTATCTTATTTGATCCACATAGCAACATGAGATAGGTAGTTTTATCCTTCTTAGAGAAATTAAATGGCTTGTCTACTTCCAAAAGCTAATTAATGGCTGAACCAGGACAGTAACACAGGTCTTAGACTTGCAATCTAATGTTCTTTCACTTAGAGGTTCTCTGCAGAGGCTAGAGGCAGGATAAAGTCTGTGCTTTCCTGTATTGTCTCCACCTTCCTTATCTTCTGATAGGAGTAGGCACTTGTCTTTATCCTCTGGCAACTTCAGACAGAAAAAAGGTTGAGAACTACCAGGATACCATTTTGCTGTCTCTGACTTTCTAGGGACCATGTTTATGTTTGAATTTAAGAAATGAATATAAAAACAGAACATCTATCTAATCATGTCTTTTGGAAACAAAATCCAACTAAAAAATAGGCTGTACTTAGTATCATTTTAGGAAAGACATGGTAGAAAGTAGAGGTATGTACATTTTAGCGAGAACTAGCTCCATTTCATTAGTAGGGGTTATGGTCCTGATGGTATATTTACCTTTATATTTATAATTTATACTTTGCCTACTTTCAAAATGAATGTGAGGCATTTGTTAGTTAACACATAATTTTTACAATTATAGGTTTGTACTATTTTTTTGTGTACATTTTAAAGGTGTTTTGGAAAGTTTTTGTTTCCTTAAAAATAACCATCTATATAGAGTTTGGTTGTAGTTTATGAGCTTTGGAAATATATTTAAATTGCGTGGAGGAACAAATAATCTTTCTCTATTAGTGCCTTTTTTTCTAATTTGCAAATTAAATCAGTGTTCCATTTTAAAAATTAGAATAATTTTCAACATAATTATATATGTATATATATATTTTTTAATGTTTATTTTTGAGAGAGAGAGAGAGAGACAGAGTGCAAGTGATGGAGGAGCAGAGAGAAAGAGAGACACAGAATCCGAAGCAGGCTCCAGGCTCTGAGCTGTCAGCACAGAGCCCGATGTGGGGCTCGAACTTAGGAACCATGAGATCATGACCTGAGTCGAAGTTGGTTGCTTAACCAACTGAGCCACCCAGGTGCCACATAAAATTAGAATAATTTTCTTTTGGGAGGTAGATAATTAATAACAATAGGTTATTCTAGTGACTTTTCATATAGTTTATTAACCTAACTAAAATTGGGTAAAGTGAGTATAAGAGAGAGTTCTATGAAAAATGCAGATCTAGATGGAAGTTTATGAATATACACATCAGTATATTTATGGACATATGTAAATAAATAAACACATACATAGGCATATGTGTAGTAAAGAATTTGGCCTTGTCCAAAGAGATGTCTGACCTTTGGCCCCAGCTTCTGAGAGGTAATCTACATCATACTTGATAGAAGTGTCATTTTGTTTAGGACAGGGCTGGCCACACCCCACAGAGTGACCAGTTACGTGATTTAGGGTTAAACTTTGGGTCATATGATATCAGTGGACCTGAAGACTGAGTTAACCATTGAGGCAGTCAGTTGATCAATCATGCCTATGTAGTGAAGCCCCAATAAAAAATATGGATATTGAAGCTTGGGTGAGCTTCCCTTGTTGGCAGTACTGCATACCTTATAGTCACATATCAACAATGGTCTATATGGTCAACATACTGATGTCAGGACAGACTTCCCATTTGGAACCCTCCCAGACACTGCTCTATATGTCTTTTCCCTTGGACTTTGACCTGTATCCTTTTCTTATAATCCATAACTGTGAGTGTAATAGTTTTCAGGGAGTACTGTGAATCCTTCTAGTGAATTATAGAGCCAGAGGGTGGTTTTGGGAACTTCTAGAACTTGCAGTTGGTGTCAGAAGTGATGATAGCCTTTTTTTTTTTTTTAATATTTAATTATTTTGTGAGAGTGAAAGCAGGGGAGGGACAGAGAAGATCACATGCAGGCTCCATGCTCAGTGTGGAGACCTCCACAGGGCTTGATCTCATGACTATGAGATCATGACCTGAGCCAAAATCAAGAGTTGATTGCTCAACTGACTGAACCACCTGGGAACCCCAGAAGTGAGGATAATCTTGGGTACTGTTTCCTCAAATCTCGCATTTTGGCTAACTCTAAAATGCAGTGTGTAAGAGTCAAGGAAGAGATAAGGAAGAGAATATTGAATTAAAAAAAACCTAGCCTGGGTGGCTCTCTTGTTTAAGCGTCTGACTTTTGATTTTGGCTTAGGTCATGATCTCACAGTCATGAGATCGAGCCCCATGCTGGGCTCCATGCTGAAGCTGAAAAATTAAGGCTTTTGAGATATGATAAAAGTTACCTGGTTTGGGGCAGAAGGAAATCAGATGAGAGAAAGAAATGATTCGGGAAGAGTAACTACTTTGAAGTTTGTTTGGAATTAGAGAACTAATTTGCTTGGAGAATAGTTCAAAATGAATCTTGTACATTTATTCTTGAGGATCTGGAGATGTACTCAGTCCATTGAGAGAGTAAAATTTCCTGTTTGCTGATATAATCAAAATCAGGTCTATCCTTCCTTGCCTGCTTCTTGCCTATTTGGACTCCATTTTTTTTTTTTTTTCTGGCCTCCACCATTTCCTTTAAATTCTTATCCTGAGACTTTAGAAGAGAAGGTTTTTTTGTTTTGTTTTGTTTTTTAATAGGAAAGGAACAGAGAAGAGAGATGAAATGGGGAAGGAAGAGAAAACAGATAGCTCTCCCTTTTTTTGACTCTTTTAGGAAGGAGACTTTCTACTGTTTTGTTTGAACACTGTACATAGCTTTATCATAACCTTATCACACCACATTTATTTTTATTCTTAACTCATTTACTGCATTGTGAAGTCCTTAAGTGCAAAAAATATTTGTTATTCTCTATCACTAGCCAGCTGGAGAAGGAAAATAACATTAATTGATTTGCTGTTATCTATGTACAAAACACTTTGTTGAGACATAGATATCATCAAATCCACTAGTTTCAAACTTTTTAACTTTCATAAAAATATTTTAATAAACATTAATAAGTTTCCTTACTCACTAAGATAATATTTATGATTTATAATGCTAAATAAAACTGATAAATCACTCTTAGTGGACTCTAAATACCATACGGCTTTGATACCTACCATAATCCATTTATTTAAAAAAATTTTTTTACCATCATTCATTTATAAAAGGACACAAACAAGCTCTTTTATTATTTTTTTTAAACATTTATTCAGCTTTTGAGAGACAGAAAGAGACAGAGAGTGAGTGGGAGAGGGGCAGAGGAAGAGGGAGACACAGAATCCAAAGCAGGCTCCTCTGAGCTGTCAGCACAGAGCCTGATGTGGGGCTCAAACTCACAAACTGTGACATCATGACCTGAGCTGTAGTTGGCCGCTTAACGGACAGAGCCACCCAGGTGGCCCCAAACTCTTTTCTTAACATTGAAAAATTTTATATTCCTTTCTCTATTTAAATTTATATTTGAATTATACTTTTTCCTGCCAGATTTTATCCTTATGTAATGTGTTTTTGTGCATGAATTATATTTTTATGTAATATGCATATATTAGGAAGGTAATATATTTTTATACATTAAAGTCTTTTGTGCATATTAATCACCCTATCAGGTCTCTGCCACAAATATATGCCTATAAATTGAATTTAAAGATATCTCCTAGGGGGCTCCTGAGTGATTGAATTGGTTAAGCGTCCTACTCTTGATTTCTGCTCAGGTTGTGATCTTGCCATTTATGAGATGGAGCCCTGTGTTGGTCCCCATGCTGACGTTGCGGAGCCTGCTTGGGAGTCCCTCTCTCCTTCTCTCTGTGCCCCTCTCCTGCTCACGTGCATGTGTACACTCCTTCTCAAAAAATAAATTAAAAAACTTAAAAAAAATCTATTCATTAAATTGTAATTAACATATAGTTAGTAAAATAACGTAAATGTATTAAAATGTTGAGTAATTATTAAACAAGAAAAAATCGTATTGGAAATGCATCTTTTAAAAATTTTTTCCTTCAACATTTATTTATTTTTGGGACAGAGAGAGACAGAGCATAAACGGGGGAGGGGCAGAGAGAGAGGGAGACACAGAATCGGAAACAGGCTCCAGGCTCTGAGCCATCAGCCCAGAGCCTGACGCGGGGCTCAAACTCACGGACCGTGAGATCGTGACCTGGCTGAAGTCGGACGCTTAACCGACTGCGCCACCCAGGCTCCCCGGAAATGCATCTTTTTTTTTTTTTTTTTTTTAATTTTTTTTTTTTTCAACGTTTATTTATTTTTGGGACAGAGAGAGACAGAGCATGAACGGGGGAGGGGCAGAGAGAGAGGGAGACACAGAATCGGAAACAAGCTCCAGGCTCTGAGCCATCAGCCCAGAGCCTGACGTGGGGCTCAAACTCACGGACCGTGAGATCGTGACCTGGCTAAAGTCGCACGCTTAACCGACTGCGCCACCCAGGCTCCCCGGAAATGCATCTTTTAATGAGGTGGATGAAGCTAATCTAATTTTTTTCTTTTAGTTAAGCCTTTCTTGGATAAATAATGCTCATTGCTGCAGTTAGACAATGTTCAGCATCAATTTTTTTTTCCTTTTTTCTTTTAGAGATGTGAAGAGGTTCAGGATAGGCCCCCCTCAGAATGTGCCACTTTGGCGTGTGGATTATTTTGAGCTGAAGACACTTAAGCCCCTGTGGGCTCAAGAGGAAGTAGTTTCCTTCCCTAACCACATGGAAGAATCTACACTGAGAGTCTTTCCAAGAATAAGGGTTATTAACAGAGATAAATTTTATCTAAGTGACCCATCTATATGGTAGGGCACACATCTAATTACCAAACATCTCTTATCACCCTTTGAAGTACATTCCTTTCCTTGAAATCCCAGACCCTTACTCCCTCTCCTTAGTTCAGAATGACAGGTATACCTCATTTTGTCTGACTGACTTTGGAATTTCCATGTCTGTGTGGATTCCCCGTACATATACCTATTAAAGTTGATTTTCTTCTGTTAATCTGTCAATTTGATTCTTAGTCTGGCTAGAAGGACCTTCAAGGGCACACAGGTTCTTGCCACCTGAGAAGGAAATGAGGAACTTTTGCTTCCTGACAGGTAGAAGTGCTGAGAAATGTGTTCACATAATTAATTGGATGGAAGTAGACAGAGCTTTGTTTCACCAGCATCACTTAATTGTGTGAGCATCTCTGTCATCAAATGGTCTGTCATCAAAAATTATTTTTATTTGTCTATCAGCTGATAATTTGATTAGGTCCTTCAGTTATTTTGAAAGCAAAGAATTAGAAACCACCTGACTTCCAGTTGTTAGAGTCACTAGAGACATGCAGTTCTGGGAAATGCACCAAAAAAGACTTTGGTACGTCTTCTTAAATAGCTAGTAATCATATCTATTAGTGTTTTACTTATAGGTGTATGTTTACCTAAACAGTTTAGGACATGCTGTGGAAAGTTAAATATTGTTAATTTCAATATACCTATGTCAAAAGGATTAAAAAAATTTTTTTTAATGTTTATTTTTGAAGGAGAGAGAGTGTGAGTGGGGGGGGGGGGGTGGCGGGCAGAGAGAGAGGGAGACACAGAATCTGAAGCAGGTTCCAGGCTCTGAGCTGTCAGCACAGAGCCTGACATGGGGCTTGAACCCACAAATCGCAAGGTCATGACCTGAGCCGAAGTTGGATACTCAACCGACTGAGACACCTAGGTGCCCCAAAAGGATTTTTTTTTTTAATAGAATGTTTTTATTGAGTGCTTTAAACATGTTTTAGTCAAAATCATTCATTCAGTTGAAGGCCACTGTCTGCCGTGGAACGATTGGTAAAACTGTTCTTCATTGTCAAACAAATCAGATTTGCTTTCATGATAGAAAAAGTCTGGCTTCAGTTTTCAGTTCAAATAAATGATTTGATTTTTGTTTCTGTGACAACCATGTTCTGATAGTTAATCCTCAGTAGATAAATGGAAGGCAAGGAACCTTGTTTAAAATTATTGCTTGGAAGAAGTAAGTTGACTCTTGTTTTTTTTTTTTTTAATTTATTTTAATGTTTATTTATTCTTGTGTGTGTGTGTGTGTGTATGTGAGAGAGAGAGAGAGAGAGAGAGAGAGAGAGCGAGCGCGCGCACGGGGGATGGGGGGAATGAGTGGGGGAGGGGCGGAGCGAAAGAAAGACACAGAATCCGAAGGAGGCTCCAGGCTCCAAGCTGTCAGCACAGAGCCCAGTGCGGGGCTCGAACCCACAAGTCGTGAGATCATGACCTGAGCCTAAGTTGGATGCTTAACTGACTGAGCCACCCAAGCGCCCAAAAAGATAAACTTTTTAAAGAAAACTGTAATCAACTTGTGCCCTATTCTATAATATACCTGAAAATAGAACATCCTACGACAGATAGTTCCCCATTGATAATTTGTGGCTTCATTCTTTACAGAAATAATGTATAAAACAGGAATTCCTGTGGGCAGTTTATGGTACTTTACTTACAGAGGCTTTGAAGATAAAAATATTATGAACCATTTCTTGTTTAGCACTTCAGAGGTTTTTATACCCCAGCCAATGTAGTACAGTTCTATTTAGGATGTGTGAGAGGTTTGCCATTCTTTTCATAAAGTGGGTAAAGGGACTTGTGAAAGGGGAGGCAAGAAAGGAGACTCTACATGCATGACCTTTCCACTTAAACCCCTGACCCATTGTCAGGCAGCTTAGTTTTAGGAAAGAATTGAACACAAGTGGGAATTGAAGACCTGGGAATTGCCATCCAATGTTTATTTTTTTCTGTATACTCCTCAGAAACAGTTACCTTTAGCAGTACAAATTATATGGTAATTTGAAAGATAAATGTTCTAATATTTATCTCAACTTCTGTTTTATAGACAGGGAAAGTGAGACTTAAAGAAATGATTGCCTATGGCCATTAAGCTAATAAATAACAACTTATTTTTCCTCCTGTGTCATGCCACCTAGGACATAGTCTGGTGCATAGATGTTTACTGTATATTTAATGAATGAATAACTGCTTATTGTTTTGTGAACTTCTAAATACTTATTGTAGTAATTTCTTGAATTTTGAACTACTAGAGGCATGTAACATTGCAGATTATTCACTACAGAAGAATATTGAAGATACCTTGTGTTGTCAAAGGTCAGGTTGATCCTACTTCAGTTCTTTGGATGGTGTCTGTGGCAGTGACTAATAGAACAACAAAGAATTTAGGTATTTTTCAATGTTTTATCAATGAAGACAGAGGACTGTAACAGTGTAGTAGTGCTTATTTGATAGGAGTTAACTCATTGTATGTTGATACCACAGTCAGATGTCCATGAGGCAAAGGTACTTATATGTTTATATGATGTATTTTTTTGTTTCTGTGTTACAGGTATTCTCTTAAACCAAATGACCAAATCTTGGCTGAAGACAAACACAAGGAATTGTAAGTACATTAAACCCTAGGTGGTACATGGTTTATTCCTCTATGGAGGTGTATGTAAACAATCTGAGTTTTCAAATGATATAAAATATAAAGATGTAATTAACACTATTACCTTAATACTAGTAAGATTAGGATAATTTACATTACATAAGATTAACATAGGAAATAATTGTTTCTGCATGCGTGTTAAAACATGTAGTATTGCATCATCTAGACTAAGGGCATATTGGGAAATATATAGTTTCATTTTCTTTCCCCAGGTAAAATATTAAAGTGTTGTTAATTTTACTCAATTGACTTCCCCAACCTCATTATTAAGATGACAAAATGTAATTTTGTTTCTTTTGTTTCTTTATGAAAAGGTAAATGCCTAGTATTGATTGGCATAAGGAAAAACACTTTAAAGTTTGGTATATGAACAAAATTTTGTTCCTTTTTAAAATTTTAATGTTCTTAGGGTTCTTTCAGGGAAAAATAACTTGAACATACGATTCTGGGATATCTCCATTGCTATTTTTCTGCTCTGTTATAGTATATTATTTCACAGGAATTTTGAGGTTTTTAGTTAAAAATGATAGGTTTGGGAATTTTAAAATTTCATCTTAATCTTTTTAGTGTCATTGTCCAAAGGAGACAGCTATGAAATAATTTATATGCTTCTATTTTCTACTTAGTCTACTTTATTTTTCCCATTGTACCATAAGAAAGTTCTGATAGCCTTAATTATTATGCAAACGCTTAATGTCAAATAATACTGTGGAATTAAAAATTCGAGGAATCTGTGGCTGGCTATACACCTTCAGGTCGGACTACACTTATTCTAGATATCCTTATTAAGGTTCTATCCTTTAATAAATATACTCATGAATTTTACAAACTTCCGTCAGGATTTTCCTGATGTTTGACACTCCCTAATGTTAAAGATATTTTAACTTCTAACTCAGGTCCCTTATGGTTTAATTTAATGCAATCTTCAATTTGTATATATCTGTATGAAGAATAATTTTTTGTAGATAGAGTCCTTCAAAACTATTATTTTTAGACTTAGCATCAGGAATATAGTCATTGATACTGTAATAGCATTATGTGGTGACAGATGGTAGTTACACTTGTGAGCATAGCATAGCATGTAGAGATACTATAGCTATACTATGTCATATAGCTGAAACTAATGTGAAGCTTTGTGTCACCTATATGCAGATAAAAAGTACACACACAAAATATTTTTTTCTCAAGGTTATATAGTGATTTTTCAAAACAATTTTCTTGTATTTTTTAATGTTTGTTTTTGAGAGACAGAGACACAGAGTATGAGTGGAGAAGGGGCAGAGAGAGAGAGAGGGAGACACAGAATCCAAAGCAGGCTCCAGGCTCTGAGTTGTCAGCGCAGAGGCTGACTTGGGCCTGACTCACCAGCTGACTGAGCCCCCCAACCACCCCAAGGTATAGCATTTTAAATATCATGAGTATTTTTATGGCCCCTTAATCAGGGGCCATTTTCTTTCATGTCTTTGAAATTACAGAACTTTGATTCTAGAAATGAGCCCTAGAACTAATATCCATTTTTTTTTTATAATGAATTAGGAGGGATTTATATGATAAATGACTTGCTGATAAATGACTTACACTGCTACTTACTGACAATACTGGACCAGAATCTGTTTCCTGATTCCCATTTAGGTGCTTTTTCTGTGCACCAAGCCATTCCCTAAGTATATAGTGATTTTTTTTTTTAAATTAAAAGGGTCGATATCCATTGCAATACTCAATAACTGTTTATAATGACTGTTTAATTTTATAGTATTATACTATGGTTTTAGAAACCGGCTCAGACCAATAGCCACTTATTGAGTGTGTTGAAGAAAACTTAGTCAAATATTATGTATGCCTGACTTCAAAATGCAAAGCTCTTCTCATTCTTCCAAGGAAAGGGTGTAATACAAAGCTTTTGATCAACTTGGTCCTAAAAGTTTTGAGAGATGTTTATGAAATAAGTCAATTTTATAGTTATATATAATTTAGTTTATTTACACCATACATTTACAACCATATACTATGTGAAGTAATTAAATGAATTTTTTTCTTTTTTACTTCTCAGTTCTTTGAACATTCACAATCTAACTACATTTTATGTGAAATAATTTTAAAGTACTTTTTTCTTTTTTTACTCTTTCTTTGAACATTCAGCATCTTTGTCATCGACGTCTTTGTCACCACTAGAACCTTTTTCTCTAGAACACATTAGTCTTCTTTGACCTAAATTGTTTGATTCCATGTATGATACTTTCATTGGGCATTTCATCCTAAGGTATAAATGCCTCTTACATGAGAAAAGTATTTTTTTAAATTGATTTTGATATGTGGTCATTATCTTTATAAGCTGTTTACTATATTGATTTTTAATTAATTAATTTTTAAAATTTAAATCCAAGTTAGTTACATATACTGTAATAATGATTTCAGTAATAGAATTTTGTGATTCATCACTTACATATAACACTCAGTGTTCCTCCCAACAAGTGCCCTCCTTAATGTCCATCGCCCATTTAGTTCATCCCTCCACCTGACACCCTGTCAGTAACCCCCAGTTTGTTCTCTGTATTTAAGAGTCTCTTATGGTTTGTCACCCTCCCTGTTTTTATATTATTTTTGTTTCCCTTCCCCTGTTCATCTGTTTTGTTTCTTAAATTCCACATATGAGTAAATCTTATGATATTTGTCTTTCTCTGACTGACTTATTTAGTATAATACACTTCAGTTCCATCCATATTGTAAATGGCAAGATTTCATTCTTTTTGATTGCCAAGTATTATTCCATCATATATATATATATATATATATGTTCCATCATGTATATATATACGCACATACACACACACACGCGCGCGCACACACACACACACACACATACACATACATATACAGACACACACCACATCTTTTTTATCCATTCATCAGTCGATGGACGTTTGGGCTCTTTCCATACTTTGGCTATTGTTGATAGTATTGCTATAAACATGGGGTTCATGTGCCACTTAGAATTAGCATTTTTGTATTCTTTGGATAAATACCTAGTAGTACAACTGCTGGGTCATAGGATAGTTCTATTTTTAATTTTTTGAGGAACCTCCATACTGTTTTCCAGAGGGGCTACACCAGTTTGCATTCCCAGCACCAGTGCAAAAGGGTTCCCCTCTGTCTGCATCCTTGCCAACATCTCTTGTCTGAGTTGTTAATTTTAGCCATTCATCATGATGGGTGTGAGTTGGTATCTCCTTGTGGTTTTGATTTGTATTTCCCAGATGATGAGTGATGTTGAGCATCTTTCCTTGTGTCTGTTAGCCATCTGGATGTCTTCTTTGGAAAAATGTCTATTCATGTCTTCTGCCCATTTCTTCACTAGATTATTTGTTTTTTGGCTGTTGAGTTTGATAAGTTCTTTATAGATTTTGGATACTAACCTTTTATCTGATATATCATTTGCAAACATCTTCTCCCATTCCATTGGTTGCCTTTTAGTTTTGCTGGTTATTTCCTTTGCTGTGCAGTAGCTTTTTATCTTGATGAGGTTCCAATAGTTCATTTTTGCTTTTGTTTCCCTTGGTTCTGGAAATATGTCAAATAAGAAGTTGTTGCAGCTGAGGTCAGAGAGATTGTGGCCTGTTTTCTTCTCCAGAATTTTGATGGCTTTCTGTCTTACGTTTAGGTCTTTGATCCATTTTGAGTTTATTTTTTATGTATGGTGTAAGAAAGTGGTCCAGGTTCATTCTTCTGCATGTTGCTGTCCAGTTTTCCCAGCACCACTTGCTGAAGAGACTGTCTTTATTCCATTGGATATTCTTTCCTGCTTTGTCAAAGATTAGTTGGCCATATGTTTGTGGGTCCATTTCTGGGTTCTCTATTCTGTTCCATTTTTCTGTGTACTTGTTTTTTTTTGCCAGTACCATATTGTCTTGATGATTACAGCTTTGTAATACATCTTGAAGGCCAGAAATGTGATGCCTCCAGCTTTGGATTTTCTTTCAACATTACTTTGACTATTCGGGGCCTTTTCTGATTCCATACAAATTTTGGAATTGTTTGTTCTAGCCTTCTGTGAAGAATGCTGTGTTATTTTGTTAGGATTGCATTGGATATGTAGATTTCTTTGGGTAGTATCGACATTTTAACAATATTTGTTTTTCCAATCCAAGAGCATGGAACGTTTTTCCATTTTTTTGTGTCATCTTCAAAAAGGTTTTTTTTTTCATAAGCCTTCTATAGTTTTCAGTGTATAGATTTTTCACTTCTTTGGTTAGGTTTATTATTAGGTATTTTATGGTTTGGTGCAATTGTAAATGAGATCAATTCCTTGATTTCTCTTTCTGCTGCTTCATTATTGGTGTATAGAAATGCGACCAATTTCTGTACATTGATTTTATATCCTGCGGCTTTGCTGAATTCATGTATCAGTTCTAGCAGTTTTTTGGTAGAGTCTTTTGGGTTTTCCACATAGGAGTATCATGTCGTCTACAAAGAGTGAAGGTTTGACTTCCTCCTTGCTGATTTGGATGCCTTTTATTTCTTTCTGTTGTCTGATTGCTGAGGCTAGGACTTTAAATCCTATGTTGAATAACAGTGGAGAGAGTGGACATCCCTGTCATGTTCCTGACCTTAGGGAGAAAGTTCTCAATTTTTCCCCATTGAGGAGGATATTAGCTGTGGGTCTTTTGCATATGGCCTTTATATGAGGTCTAAAATGAGTCTCTTGTAAGCAGCATGTAGATGGGTCTTATTTTCTTATACATGCTGATACACCCTGTGTCTTTTGATTGGAGCGTTTAGTCCATTGACATTTAGAGTGGGTACTGAAGGATATGAATTTAGCACCATGTTGCCTGTTGAATTGGTGTTTCTGGTGATGTTCTCTGGTCCTTTCTATTCTTTGTTGCTTTTGGTCTTTTTATTTTTGTTTTGTCTTTTCTCTGCTCAAAGAATTTAAGAATTTAAGTATCCTCCTTAAAATTTCTTGCAGAGCTGGTTTAGTTTTTGTTTGGGAAACTGTCTTTCCTTCTATTTTGAATGACAGCCTTGTTGGATAAAGAATTCTTGGCTATGTATTTTTCTGATTCAGCACATTGAATATATCCTGCCACTCCTTTCTGGCCTGCCAAGTTCTGTGGATAGGTCTACTGTGAACCTGATCTGTCTTCCATTATAGGTTAAGGACTTTTTTCCTTTGCTGCTTTCATAATTTTTTCCTTTTCTGTGTATTTTGTGAATTTTACTATGGTATGCCTTGGTGATGGTCAGTTTCTGTTGAATCTAATGGGGTTCTCTGTAATTCTTGGATTTTGATATCTGTGCCATTCCCCAGATTAGTAAAGTTTTCCACTAAAATTTGCTCACATAAACCTTCTGCGCCTTTTTCTCTCTCTTCATATTCTGGGACTTCTATGATTCAGATGTTATTCCTTTTTAATAAGACTCTGAGTTCTCTAAGTCTTGTATCATGATCTTTTGCCTTTATTTCCCTCTTTTTTTCTGCTTTGTTATTCTCCATAATTTTATCTTCTATATTGCTGACTCGCTGGTCTGCTTTGTCCATCCTTGCTGTCATGGCATGCGTTTGAGATTGCATCTTGGTTATAGCATTTTTAATTTCAGCCTAAATTTTATTTCTTTTATCTCTGCAAAAAGGGGTTCTCTGGTGTCTTCTATGCCTTTTTCAAGTCCACCTGGTATTCTTATTATCGTGTTTCTAAATTCTGGTTCAGACATCTTACTTATATCTGTGTTAAGTCCCTGGCTTTCATTTTTTCCTATTCTTCTTTTGGGGTGAATTCCTTTGTTTGTCATTTTGGAGGAAGAAAAAAATTAATAACATTAAAAATAAAAATTAAAAACAAAACAAAAAATCAAATAAAGGAAGCTAGATTCTAGGTATGTTTTGGTCTGCTTGTTGAAAGAAGCTTGATAGAGAAATAAGGGAAAGGTAGGAAAAAATTTAAAACTTAAAAAAATTATATAATAAAATAGAAAAAATAAAATAAACAAAATAAAATAGAATAAAGAAGTAAAGAAATAAAAAATAAAGTAAAAAATAAATTTTTCCTATTCTGTATCCAAGAAAGGAAAAAAAAAGAAAGATAAAAGAAAACAATTTAAGCAAAAACAGAAGCAAAGAAAATGAACAAATAAATGAGCCAGAAAACAATGAAACTCGAATGAAGTTACGTCCAGTTTCCCCTAGAACTCAAACTATGAAGCACTCTATAGTTTGAACACTAAGCAGACAGAGTGACTTGTGCTGGTATTCCTGTGGGATGTGCTTGGAGGGTGCAGTTGGGCAGGGCTTGGTGTAATGGCTCTGTTCTCCATTAGGTGGCGCTGTTTAGCTTACTGGGGTGGATCAATGTGCATGCATGCATTCATGGGAGATGTGGAAATGAATGGCTTCACCCAGCTCCGTAGTCTGGCGCAGAAACTTCATACTCTCACCGACCTACGATCAAGCTCCTTTGTCTCAGCCCTCCATCCACTCCCTGCCTGTATCCTGCCTGTGTCCAAGCTGTCTGTCTGCCAGGCAGCACTTCCTTCCAGAATTTTATCTCAGATGGTGTTGTTTGAAAACCCCACACTTCAGGGGCACCTAGGTGACTCAGTCGGTTAAGCGTCTGACTTCAGCTCAGGTCATGATCTCCTGGTTCATGAGTTTGAGCCCTGCATTGGGCTCTGTGCTGACAGCTCAGAGCCTGGAGCCTGCTTCAGATTCTGTGTCTCCCTCTCTCTCTGCCCCTTCCCTGCTCACACTCTGTCTCTCTCTCTCAAAAATGAATAAACTTGGGGCGCCTGGGTGGCTCAGTCGGTTGAGCATCCGACTTCGGCTCAGGTCATGATCTTGCAGTCTGTGGGCTCGAGCCCTGCGTCAGGCTCTGTGCTGACACATCAGATCCTGGAGCCTGTTTCCAATCCTGTTTCTCCCTCTCTCTCTGCCCCTCCCCCAGTCTCACTTTGTCTCACTCTGTCTCAAAAATAAATAAACATTTTTAAAAAATTTTAAAAAAATGAATAAACTTAAAAAAAAAATTAAAAAAAACAAGCAAACCCCATACTTCAGAGACCCATGCCAGCTCTCTTGGGGAGGGTCTTGCTGAGCAATGGCTGGGTGCTAGTTTGCCCCAGAAAATGTTTGTGTGATTGTGCAGTGGCAGAGGTTCAGAGATTACGGCAAATCACAACACACATCTGGCACCAGGTTTTGCTGAACTGTGGTGTCTTTGTTCCCGAACCAGTAAATGTGGCTGCTTTCTGGGGTCTGCTGGGACCTTTGCCTGTGGGGAGGCCATATGGTCTCTACCAAATGCGTTCCAAGCAGGGAAACCACTTCTCCCAATGTAGCACACAGACCCCTCATACTGTGCTGCCTGCTCCTGGGGATTTGACCTACTTCCTCACCAGAACACTATCGGGCACTAAGCTCTGAAACTTCGGACTCTGTGCTCCACTGTTTATAGAATCCTGGTGGTACTGAAACCCTCTCCTTTCTCGCTGTCAATGGTTTTGGGGAACAGATTTCTTGTTCAGTTCCGTGCAACTGTTTTCACTCTTTCTCTTTCTCCAGTTGCTTTGAGGGGGAGTGCTTTTCTTGCACGATCCGGATGTGCAGTTCTCTTCCCCTTCCTTTTTCTCTCTGTCCTCCCTCTATGAAAATGGCTCCCTACCCTCCACGGCTTTTCTCTCCCCTGTTCACCTCTCCACACCACGTACCTGCTGAGTTCTGTGGCTCAAGTTAATGCAGATCATTGTGTTGCTCCTCAGATCAATTTCTTTATGTGTTCAAAATGGTTTCGTGCAGATCTAGCTGTGTTTCAGGGATGAGACAAGCTCAGGACTCCATGTTGCTCTGCCATCTTAACTCTTCCCCCTACTCTATTGCTTTTTAAAATTGATCTTTAAAAAAGCTGTAACATATACCATTTGTGCTTGCAAAGCTGTGCCTCCAGGAGTACCTTGTAAATGTATGTTAGATTTATTTTGCTCATTTTTTAAACCAATACCATCAGGTGACTTCTGTGAGAATCTCAAATGAACATTGATCGAATTTATTTCAGGCAACCACAAATGGTTCTCACCTTCTCTGTGACCAGAGTTTATCCTGTTTGGTGAACTTTTGACTGTGCTCTCACTTTAAAATTCTAGGATTTCATAGTTTCTTCACATCTGTTGTTATACCTGGATCATGAAACTTCTGGAATATTTGCTTAAATATTTTACTATTTCAAAGAAAATTATTAACCCTGACATAAAGAAGTCATTATAAGAGATAATTTTGGGATTAAACTTGGATTTGTATTCATGTATGTATGATGGATGAATGAAAAATATATGTCATTATTGGTAAAATCTTAAAACCTTTAAAGGATTAATCCTGGGCTCCTGGGTGGTTCAGTCGGTTAAGTGTCTGACTTCAGCTCAGGTCATGATCTCCTGGTCCTCACGGTCCATGGGTTCAAGTCCTGCACCAGGCTCTGTTCTGACAGTTCAGAGCCTGGAGCTGCTTCAAATTCTGTGTTTCCTTCTGTCTCTCTGCCCCTCCCCCTGCTCGTGCTCTCTCTCTCTCTCTCTCTCAAAAATAAATAAACATTAAAAAGAAAATTAAACTAACTTGCAATTTTCTGCTTTTGAAGAAATGTGTACTGCCTTGGACTTAGCATTAGAAGAAATTTATGTATGAATTTTGTCATAGATTACAACCTTGGTGTATCAGTTCCACTATGAGTGTTAAGAAATAAAGGAATTTACTGTAGGAATTAAACCTTGTTCAGTTGTGGAAAAAACTAGGGAAGTAAAGGCTCACAAAGAATCAGAGAAAAGTCCAGTCCTGGTTCAGTTTCATGAGTTGAAGCTTTCAAAAATCCACCTGCTGGAGTAAACTGTAAAGGAGGCTGGTAGGTTGTTGGCTCTTTGCAGCTACCACCTCTCAAGTTTCAGTGGAGCATCTGGTGATAGTGCTGGTACTATTTGGGAGGGTGAGCTGGGGTGGTATGGGGATAAATAAGGGCAAATTGGAATTCTACCCATACTTCTCTGTCTTTTACTACCTGTGACCAATAACTACCTTTGGAATAAAATGGCTGCTGCTTCACTTGCACCCTCCAGATTGTACACAGAATTTTTTTGTGGTTAGTCCTAATCTGAAACCATATAGGAAAGGAAATTCTGGGGAATATAGTTCTAGTTAGCACAAGTATAAAACCTATCACACTTGGATTAATCATTTAATCTTCTGAATTTAATGTCTTTATTTATAAAATGGTGAAAATTTCATGTTTGAATAAGTTTAAGGATGATTAAATGAAATTATGTGAAAAAGTTTCGAGCTATGGAAAGGTTATATAAAAGTTACTTGTGATGTAGGTTGTGAGTCTGATGATGTTTATGAAAACTCTCTCAACTGGCTTCTGCTCTTGGAGTAGTTGTCTCTCAAATATCCTTGTAGGATTAGATCAGTACTCTGCTATTTTATAATTATCCATTAAGCAAATGATTTGTTTAGTTACCTACTTCTCTTTTAGTCTATTCAGTAATCCTATTGGGTATAGTTTCTAAGTTTCTAGCCTGAAATTCTTCAGGCAAAAAATGCTAATGGACTTCTTTGTTCTCTCTTTGTTGTTTTAAATTGACTATTATTATTATTAGTAGTAGTAGTATATTGTTATTATTATTTTGCTTTCTCTCTCTTTGATTTTTCACCCTGGGTGGAAGGGTGAGGTGTTTTCTGAAGTTTTATTCAGTGCTTTTCAGTCCTAGTGTAGTTCATCAATCCTTTGTTACAAATTTACTTGACAGTATTGCAGTATGTGGTATCAATGGGAATATTCACCAGGGTCAACATGGAATGAAGAGAGCAGAAACTTCTGATTGTTGAATTCTTTTTTCCCTTGGCCTACAACAAACAGGAATATTTTGAGGATGAAGCTATGACAGATTTCTGCCTGAAAAACACTGTAAGGGTTATGCCAACACTATCTATATCCCCTTGAGGACTGAGTTGGAAATTTTGGGAGTGATATGGATTTGGGAGTTTTGGGGAACTTTTAGCATCTATTAGCAACTAATCTAATCCTTGCAAACATTTTCTTTACTAACTGTAATTATTGATTTTTTTGAAAATTTATTGAAATTTTTTTAGAAAAAAAATTTATTAAAGAATTAAATAATACTTATGTATTAAAAAACAAGGAAGGAGATCTTTATGTCAGTTACTTTTGTGCTCTAATTTAATCCTCATAGCAACACTAGAATGTAAAAATTATAATCATTCCCATTTTATGGGAAATAGGCTTGGAGTGATTACATAACTTATCTTCTATTAGAAAAGAAATAGATTGTGATTTGATTTCAGATTTCTATTTATTGCTTTGTACTTTTCCTAAATTCAGTGACTTAGAGAAAGACTATGTTTTACTTTTTTTGGGAGGGATAATAATATTTTTTTATTTTATTTTTTTTCCTATAGTTTTTTAAAATCTTTATTTATTTATTTTTAGAGAAACAGGGATAGAGAGCGAGCAGGGGAGTGGCAGAGAGGGAGAGAGGGAGAGAGAGAATCCTATGCAGGCTCTGTGCTTGAACCCACCAACTGTGAGATCATGACCTCAGCCAAAATCAAGAGTTGGATGCTTAACTGACTGAGCCACCCAGGTACCCCAGGAGAAATAATAATATTTAAAATGAATGTACCTACTTCACAAACTGTTTAAAGGTACTCATGGTAGATATTACCTTTCATAAGTTTTAATATGGTTTAATAGAAATATGCCAAAATATGTAGGTAATACTGTATTTTTGGGGGGTTGTTAATATCTAGGGTAAAATCTTAGAAGATAAACTGAACTCATGTTGGTGAATGGAAATCCAATTATTTCTAATAGACTAGGTCGTTTCTTGAAGTCCACTGTAGTATAAATTTGTTCTTTGTGATGCTAGCTCCCTCTGTGGAACTTCATTGAGATTACAACTTGACTTTTTCAATTATTTAGCTAAACGATTGAACATTTAGACTAGATTTTGAAATTTCTCTAAATTTTACTTTGTATGCTAATAATTTCAATTGTTTTTCTTGTGAAAATGTTATTTTATAAAAATGTCTCACTTTGTAGATACTGAATTTTAATAGCTTGTGTGAAATGAAACCCACTTCCTCAAACATTGCAACAACTTTTATGCTTTTTTGTTTGGTAAGGCCAGAGATACCAATTCCTAGGTCTGCAGCACTGTGTTAGGTTAGACAGAAGGAGGTAGATAAAGCCTAATGGAAGATTTGGGGGGAAAAAAAGGTTTTGGAATTATGGTGTTTTTTTGTTTTTTTTTTTTTGAGTTTTTTAATGTTGAATTGGGTGGGAAAATGTTCATTGAAGGATTTTTTGTTTGTTTGTTTTATTGAAACAGACAAAATTTCTGCTTGATAGAAAGAGGAGAGAGAAATATCTTAGCAGGATCCCAAAATTCAACAAAGAAATGTAGAAAATGTCTTTTACATGTATAATTTCCATAAATTTATGCTCTTGTAAAGAAAATTCTTTGTTATCAAATCCTACTACTGATTTCCCTTTTACAGAATGTGTATATTTTTTTCACCCCCACTTTTTTCTCCTTTGTCTCCTAAACTAGTTTATATTTAAATATTAAATTGTGTAATTAGTTTTTAAAAATATTTTCCATTCTAGAATGAGGGCAGAGGGAACGTGACTGGCTTCCACGATAGAATTTAGCAAAATGGGCAAACCGATGTCAACCATAAAGCTAGGGACTAAAACATAAAGGATGAAGATAGGAAAGAGCTAAAGTGTATATGCTCTTTGAATTTATAAAAATTTGATTATAGTAAGTCATTGTTAAGATCATACATGAATAAGCTTTTAAACAATTTTATAAGATAATTATTTTGAGCACTTTGTTAATACTAAACATATATTATTCCCTTAAAATATAATAATTTACACAAATACAGGCATGCATTATGGTGGCACAAAGAAATTTGTTTTAGTATTTTTTAACCTTGACTAAATTTAGATTAGGTAATTCTTTAAAAGAATAGAATTGAACTAGTTTTATTTATATAACAATCCTATCCTTTGTTATCTTTAAAACATATTATATCCTTGATATAGTAATAATGTTTTCTTATATGAGTAAAAACTTTGAATCAATATATAAATATTTTGCTGGGGTTCTTATAGTTTTTATCTTTTAGTCAGTTATTTTCTCACAATCTTTAAGGATAATTAACCCATCTCCCATTAGTCTTTGAAGAAATCTAGAATGAACTTTCTTTATATTATTGGCTACTTAAGTCCATGTCATTTTGAATTTGATTTAACCTATGTGTCACATGTATAGTAGTGCTTTCCAAAATTAGTACTTCATGTATTATTTAAAGTTTTCTCAAAAACTTTGGAACCTCTTTTATTCTCCTTGACTAACTCCTCTTCACCTTTTGAGGCTTAACTCAGATATTCTTTCTGGTAGTCTTCTCTATTGTACACTCTTCCTGTACTCTGGGGTTAGTTTGGTACAAACCAACAGGCAGACCAGAATTAAAATCCTGGTTTTGATAATTCCTACTTGTGAGACTTTGGGTTACTTATTCTTTTAAATATTTCCTCATCTAAATTATGAGAGTGATAATCCTTAACCTTACAGGATTATTATGAGCATTACGTATATTTAATGTACATGTAGAGAATTCCATGATGCCTGGCATGCAAATAACTACTTCTGCTTTTATTTATTTATTTTTTTTGTTAATATTCTTTCTAGACTCAGTACTTTGAGCACAAGGCTCATATTTCATTCATCTTTGTATCCCCAGTGGCTGGCACATGGTAGAAACTTAGTAAATATTTGTGAATACTTAAAGACTGCTTTAGTCCGCAGAGTATCTATGATGGTTTCAGTTCATATGTTTATTCGTGTATTTTATCATTAAGTGGGTTTATTCACAATAATTTTGGTTATTCTTGGTTTCACTACAAGGTTGATGATTAATTAAACAGCTTTGTTATCCAAGTTTTGTTTTCATGAATGTAATCAATTTTAACAGCAGGCTCCTTATGAAAATCAGAATCCTGAGTTAAAATTAAGTGCCTCTCTCATTATTCCTCAAATATTATCAACCTAAGTTTCCTTAGTAGAGAGCAAACAAGCTTTCTTTTTTCTTCAACATTTGGATTGACTTTGTATATAAGTGCCTCTAATTCTAGTAGGCAGCTGGTGTTGGTGATTAAGTTTGGAATGATTTGTGTGACTGCCCCCTTAGGTTTGGATTCTGAGAGAATTTTTTTAATGCCAAATTTAGTTTTTTTTAATTAGAATTTTTTTTCTTTAAATATGTGATAGATGAGAATATAAACTTTTCCAGAACTAATTGTCTCCAAAGTCAGGATATTTGCATACTATTTGTAGGTATACAGACACCCAAACAAAGTAACAGACACCCAAAACAAAATGACTTAATCTATAAATACAATGGATTTGGAGGTAAAGACTGGTTAATTCAGTGCTTCAGGAACATCATCAGAAAGCCCTTTCTGGATGTAATTTGCAGCCTTTTTCTCAACTTGATCCTCAGCAACCCAGCAGGACAACTTTAAAAATAAACAAAACAATTTACTGTCTCTAAACCAGAGAAGGTAGAAAAATGTATTCAGAAGAATGGTATACAGCATAAGCTGTTGCTTTGGTTAGTGCTTTATATTTGAAAAGAGATGCTGCATATTTTTAGAGGATCACAGTGGGGAAGCTGATCACATTTCTGCTGCCTCCTGAAAACCTGATTTATGGTATAGTTTTTTGGTGGGGGGGCAGAGTTTAAAGTCTTAGTACTTTGAGGATTTTATTCTAGACTAGTATAAATCATTACTTAGTAACTTGTTTAGAATTGTTTTACTGAGTCATTTAACAAAGGTAGGATTAGATCTTCTCCATAAGAATATTAACTCACATGCAAAGAGGTATAGATTAGTCATTGATGAAAGCAATGACTTTGGGTTCAGTCCACCTTGAAGAAAGAATAAAAGTAGAATCAAATAATCTCTGGAAAAAGCAAGATGGTCTGTCATATTCTAGTACTTACTATATGTAAGAACGTTTAATATTAGTAGGTGATTGTATAATTAAAATATTCTAATTTATGTATCTTTAAATCAGTTTGTAATAGCCAAACCACAAAAATTCAATTTCCCTTGCATGTGAAGAACTTTTTAAGTAGAAAGCTCTGCCTTAATTTTCATGTCTGTATATATTTATGCTTTTCATTTCTCTGCAATGCTTTTTTTTTTGTTAAAGTGAGACTTGGAAAGTAACAGTAATAATGTTTCAATTCCTGAGATGTGGGTAATTTTCATCCTCTCTTCAAGACTTTCATATTATTTTTATAATGTTTTTTTTTTTTTTTTTTGAGAGAGAGAGAGAGAGACAGAGTGTGAGCAGGGGAGGGACACAGAGAGAGAGGGAGAGCGAGAATCCCACGCAGGCTCCAAGCTCAGCGCAGAGCTTGATGCAGGGCTCAGTCTCACGATGGTGAGATCACAACCTGAGTCAAAATCGAGAGTTGTATGCTTAAGTGACTGAGCCACCCAGGTGCCCAAGACTTTCATGTTATTTTTAAGTGTATTGTTATCATTTGCATGTTTCTTATTTCCTTTGTTGATTCTAATTATGCCCTCAGGAGTTATCATAGTATAAATTTATTTATTTATTTATTTATTTATTTATTTATTTATTTATTTAGAGTATAGCTGGCACACAATGTTACATTAGTTTCAGGTGTATAACATAGTAATTGGACAACTCTATATGTTATACTGTGCTCACCACTAGTGCCACTGCCATCTGTCACCATATAACACTGTTATGGTACCATTGAGTATATTCCCTCTGCTGTACCTTTTATTCCCATGACTTATTTATTCCAAAACTGGAAGCCTGCAAGCATATTATAAATTTATTATGTTTTCTATATATTTATTATGTCATCAGATATTTAAAAGTGATTAAATATTTTTTAGGGGTAGAAACTTTCATTTGTGTTTCCAAGACTCAGTAGGCCATTATATTTGTTGACTGACCTGACTGAGAACTTAATGTTTATCAATATTTCATTGTGTTCCAACAGTTTGTGTAATGAGAGAATTTTTTTTGTTCTTACCTTAGATTTGTGGTGCATAAAGTATACTCTAATAAAGTTACGTATTTATTTTCATAATTGTTTTACCTGGGCCTACATAAATGAAATATTTTTTTTAATTGTAATCATTTAACCTTGTAAATCCATTGTTAAGGATTTGGAAAAACCAATATTGTATGAGATGAAACGCTTTTTTTTTTTTCAAAGATTAGTAGAGGAAGCACTTCTTTTTTTGTTCATTTCAGATTACACTGGGAAACCCCTATGTGAAAGTTCTATTAACTATCCCATTCTCTTTGGAATGAGTTACTGATATTTGTAAAACAAAATTTATCAGTAAGACTGTAAGACTCTGTTGGATTCTGGGGATCATGTCATTGACTTTGTTACTGGTATTGTTGACAGCATTATCATTGTTCTTAGCCATTAGCCCTTGATGTCCACATTTGTATGGCAGAGTAAATAAAGCTATTATATAGGTTGATTACAGGAATGACTTAGCATACAGTTTACTGTCAATCTTTAGGAATTTTATTTAGAAATTTTTTTTTTTAAAGACTCAGGGTGTTATGGCTCTAAGCCTCTCCACTTATGGCCATTTTTATGTACAAAAAACTTTAGGGTGGTAAAATTGTGTTTTATCATGAATGATTGATTTAAAATGAATGATTCCATTTCCCATCCACAAGGTTTTTCATAAGGTGTTATTTAATGTTTAAGTTATGCCATTCTCTTACAGCAGTAATGAAAATGTCCTCAGGTTCTTGAATATTTTCAGCTATAGAAAACATTTAGTGTACAATTCCTTTATTTTTGGTAAAGAATAAACTGAGGCATAGAAATCATAATTGGTAGGGAAGACTGGTACTCAGGTCTTCTTTTTTAGTCCATTGTTCTTAGCATTTTACCAAATTGTAGTCAATTTTCCAATATATACATATGGAAACATTGGGTTTTGAATTGATGCCCTTTCAGAAAGCAGCAGATTTGTTCTTTATTTTTGGACTGTTGATTTTTAGTTTGAATACAGGTTACATAGTTCCATAGTTATTAAGTGATGTATCCCTTATTGTTATGACCTCTTTTGAAGTTATAGTAGTATTTCATCCTATGAAGAATAGGCGACTAGAAATTTAAAAAAAAATTTTTTTTTTAACGTTTATTTATTTTTGAGACAGAGACAGAGCATGAATGGGGGAGGGTCAGAGAGAGGGAGACACAGAATCTGAAACAGGCTCCAGGCTCTGAACTGTCAGCACAGAGTCTGACGCAGGGCTCGAACTCACAGACCGCGAGATCGTGACCTGAGCTGAAGTCGGCCGCTTAACCCACTGAGCCACCCAGGCACCCCTAGGCAACTAGAAATTTAACATACTTCTTCAAGGTCACAGTGTAAGTGTTGAATCAAGAGTACTCTGAAATCAATTGTAGCTCTTTGGCTTTTTTGTCACCCTTGCTTTGTATTGTTAATTTAAGATAATTCGTGTGAATCATCTTTCTCGTGTGTGGGGACACTCAAATACGCACATTATTTATATTTGGCCTATTATAATTTTTATAAATGGAAATCTGATCTTGTTTCTTCCAGGTTTAAAACCTTTCAATGACTTCTCTTTGCATGATGAAACCTAAAGAACTTTCTTTGCTTTTTAATCCCTAATTCTAGCATCTGTTTGCAATTCATTGAACATGTCCCTCTTGTCCATATAATTGCACATGCTGCTCCCTCTAAAAACCTCCTCCTTGTAGGTCTCCCCTCACTACCTCAAATCCTTTTCTTTTTTTTTTTAATTTTTTTTTTTTAACATTTTTTATTATTTATTTTTGAGACAGAGAGAGACAGAGCATGAACAGGGGAGGGGCAGAGAGAGAGGGAGACACAGAATCTGAAACAGGCTCCAGGCTCTGAGCTGTCAGCACAGAGCCCGACGCGGGGCTCGAACTCACGGACTGTGAGATCATGACCTGAGCCGAAGTCGGATGCTTAACCGACTGAGCCACCCAGGCGCCCCCCTCAAATCCTTTTCAAGATTCAGAATTTTATCTGGGAAACTTTGATCTCTGTTAAAAAGCAAAATTGATCTAAGTAAATTTGAAGATCAAATTAGCTTTGTTTGCTCATTTGTGAATCTGGTAGCATTCCATCTGATGAAGGCTGGCTGGGTCCAAGGACTCAGAGGAGGGCCTGTAGGACCACCCAAGAGAGTCCTTGGCTTTGTGCAAGGTAGAGATCAAAGGTGAGCCAAGAGGAAGTGAGAGCAGAGTTTATTAAAGATATAGAGTGTAGATACGAACAGAGCATCAGGGAGATTCAGAAAAGAAAGAAGAGTGATTCTTGTCTTTGCTGGGGTCATGGGGTTTTTACTGAGGAAGGTTGTTGGGTGGTCTCCATAATCCAGGAATAAAGAGTGTTTAGGTGTCTTGATGAGTCCATGGTCTTGGAAAGTTCATGACAACCCTGCCTGGTCACTCCTTAGATTATCTGTTGTGTTTGTTGGGAGACTCCAAAGAAATCATTGTCCTCTCCAAGGAGGACATATATTGTCTGTTCTATAACATGTGTGTATGTCCTAGCAAAAGTAGAGGTGGGAAAGAAGTGGGAAAAAGAAACAAAGGAACAAACAAACAGCTGTTCATGGCGTTCCTTTAGTTCCCCTATCTCATATGTGACAATAGAAGGGTGTCCCATTGAGCTGCAGGAAAGGAATGGTTTTTAAGGATAGATAGGGAATGGAAAGAAGGAAATTATTAGCAAAGAATCCTGATCAGCACTACAAGGTAATCCAGTGATAGACCTTCTGTTCCCCTTACAAGTGTTGCTGGATCGTGGAGTGCAACAGCCAAGAAAGAATTCTTGAGAAGTTGTATGGTGCAACTTAGTTTAGTTTGTTTAAGTAGCACAGGGACAGGACCTGTGGGCAAAGGCTGCACTTTTGCTTTATGAAGCTTGTGGTTATATGCTTAGAGTTTCAGGGGGGAGGGACATGCAGGGAGTATTAGATTATAAATGTTTTCTTCGAATTTCTACTTGTAAAACTATTTTTGTAAGATTTCTCTGGTGCTTATCATTCAGTTCCGTATTAACTATTGGTGAAATGTACAGGCAGTCTTGAGACCCTTTAAGAATGTAGAAACCAGCACTTATTTGATCCTTATCAAAATTATGCAGGCTATAGGTCAGCCTTCTGGGTTAAAGGTGAACATTTTTCTGCTTCTATCCTTCATCAGGAGAACAACTTTGCCTAAAACAATGCAAACTACAGGTTAGCTGGCTAAAGGTCACATTCTTGGCCTGGTGGAGGGGGCAAGGAAGGATGTTGTTAAAACTCTAGTTAGGTTCTGTATTAAGTCTTGGTTTGCTAATGTGGTGGCTTAACATAAGTGACTCCATTTTGGGCTCATGGTTTTGTTTTTAGCATTTCAGTGATTCATGAACTGGATAGCATGAACTTGGAAAGAAGATTCGAAGGGCACCTGAAGGGCACCTGAAGGGCACCTGGGTGGCTCTGTCAGTGGAGTGTCCGACTCTTGATTTTAGCTCAGGTCATGATCTCAGGGTTGTGGGATCAAACCTCACATTGGGCTCCATTTTGAGCATGGAGCCTGCTTGGGATTCTCTCTCCTTCTGCCCTTTTACCCTCCTTGTGCATGCACACTCTCCCTCTCTCTGTCTTAAAAAAAACAAAAGGCTATCCAAGGAGCTGTACAAAATGAAAGATTTTTATAGGCAGGAGGGAGCAGGAACAAGACAGTTTTACTAGGCAAAAAGACAGGTTGGTTTTTGCAACCAATGGCAGGGGTTTAATCAGGCAGCTTTGCTAAACTACTGCTGATCAGGCTGTTCCTGATTGGGTTAAATATTTCATTTCTGGGAAAGCTAAAACTGTAATTAAATCTTGCTTTGGTGATGTCACTTAACATAAGTGACTCCAGCTTAGGCTTGTTGTCTGTTTTTAACACCTAAATCTAGGTTTTATGCAGATTTTATGTCAGAGGAATTATTAGGTCATTTTGTAATTCCCTGTTTTCTTTTGTCTTTTCTAGATTATGAGCTAAAGGCAAGGGTACTTTTATCTCTCTATCAGGGCTTGGCACTATACCAAACGTATTCTAGAAACTCAGTACATTTTAATGAATATATATTATGTTTAAATGTCTCCAATTCTAGGGGCACCTGGGTGGCTTATTCAGTTGAGCATCCAATTTTGGCTCAGGTCATGATCTCACAGTTTGTGAGTTAAGGCTCCGCATCAGGCTCTGTGCTGACAGCTCAGAGCCTGGAGCCTGCTTCAGATTCTGTGTCTCCCCTTCTCTCTGCCCCTCCCCTGCTCTCGCTCTCAAAAATAAATAAACCTTAAAAAAATGTATCTCTCTCTCTTAAATGAATATTAAAAAAATGTTTTTTTAAATATCTCCAACTCTATCCGTTATTTTCTTTTCATAGTTCTAGCCCGGGATGTTACATTAGCACCTCATATAACTGTGCCTCCAGTCTCACCCTTTCTCCTGTCCTTACTTTACATTCTTCTTTTAATGCTTTTTGTACTTTTGTTTGTTTCTGTCCTACTGATTGTCCATCTTTCTAAAACACTAATTTGTCCCATCACTTGACCATGTTATTAAAACACTTTAATAGTTCTCCCATTGCCTACAGGATGAATTTTAAGTTATTAAGCATGACTTTGGAAGCAGATCTGAATCTTGCTTTCCCTTTTGGCACTATTCCTACCAACAGCCTTCTACCTTTAGCCCTAGTAAGAATTAATTGCTTATTTTTGTATCTGTGCTTTTGCACGTGCTGGTCTACCCTTCTCGAGTATTAGCTGCCTGATAATTTCAAAACGTAGCTGCTTCCTCTTCACCTCTGATAAATTTGTTTCTGTTATGCTATAATTTGTCTGTGTTATCTTCTGTATTAGACTAAACTTCTTGAGGCCTGTGGCTATTTCATATTCAGTTCTTCTTGTGTGTAGTACATAGAACACTGCTTGTTGAATGCTGTTGAAGTGAATTAAATGCCTGTGGATTATAGAATAAGTATTACTTGAATTAAGAAGGTGGTGCTTCATGGGGTGCCTGGGTGGCTCAGTCGGTTGAGCATCCGACTCTGGCTCAGGTCATGATCGCTCTGTCCGTGAATTCAAGCCCTGCATCAGGCTCTGTGCTGATGGCTCAGAGCCTGGAGCCTGTTTCAGATTCTGTGTCTCCCTCTCTCACTGCCCCTCCCTGGCTTACACTCTGTTTCTGTCTCTCTCTCTCTCTCTCAAAAATAAACAAACAAAAAAAATTACCAAAATTAAAAACACAACCTTTTTTCTGATTTTGTCTTCTGTTTGTTTGTATTCCTTTCCATAGTTGTTACATGTTTATTTGGCTCACTAAAATTGGGAGTTAATTTATGTTTTGACACTTATCCAGCATATTGTTAGTACTCAGAAAGCTGTTATTGTTAATAAACCTTTAGATCAGCCTTATTAATTTCAGCTGATAATTTAGACACACCCACACTTTTGGGGATGAGCACTGGGTGTCATATGTAAAAGATGAATCACTGGGTTTTACTCCTGAAGCCAAGACACTGCATGTTAACTAACTTGAATATAAATAAAAACAAAATTAACCCTAAAAATAAACAAATAACAGACAATTCTACTTTTTGTGAGGATTATTATGTTCGCATCTCATCCTTTTCTTTGAATAGTATAGATGTATTATATGAAAAATATAAATTATTTTTATATTAAAAATGTCTTTTTTATATTAGTCTTCTAAAAACTAAGACCACAAGGTTAAGTTCTGAGGAGATTTTATCCTAAATGGCATCATAGAAAGTTAACTTCTTAATAGTTAAGAAACAGTGCTGCAAAGTTGGCTCGATTCTAAAGTGTACTTTTGCTTGCTAATTAAGCTACTTTTCATCTTTAATTCATAGTACTTTAAAATGATTCCCTATTGTTATGCAGTTTTTTCAAAGAAGCGTTAGTAAGGTAAATGTAGAAAATTATTTTAAAACTAAAGTGATACCCACCAGATGGTGCTATTTTGCCTGTTTTGTTTGTGCAGATACAGAGGATGAATGAATACAGAACTTTTAAAAAGACTATGGGAGATCTTCTAATATTTTTAGGGCATAATATTTTGGGGGTGGAGGAGCTCAGTGGAAAATATTCAAATGTAAACTTATATTCAGTACTGAATTTTATCTTAAAGGTAGAAACTATTGCTGGTTACATGCCAGAGAAACTTCTATATAGTTTAAAATTCAGTAGATATTTTTAAGTTTGACATAATGTAAATCCTATTGACTGTCATAATTCCACATGCATGAAAAATGTAGTTATTTCTAAAAGGGATTGTGTATTACTAAAATTTATGTTTTAGTTTTCTTTACATTTTCAAGTAAACAATATTACATACTTACAAATTAAGGGAAACATTTTAATTATTTTATGTGTTCTTGAATATTTCCCAAATAAAGGAGAGAAAATTAGGCTTAAATTCATTATTTTTACAAATGAAAAGGATGATCATTCTAAATTAATGTATTAAATTAATTACATAATTAAATTAATTATGTATTAGAAAGTAGTATGTGGTGCACTGTTCGTTTAGATGCGGAAATTGAATGTTCATTATAGTTAAAAATGGCTAGCTAATGAAATACATTTTTCAGTGAAGTATGAAAGATTCAGCCAGTATTTCTAGGATTTTAATTTACTTAAAAATTTATTTATTTATTTTGAGAGAGAGAGAGGGAGAGAGAGAGAGTGCATGCACACACGTGAGTGGGATAGGGGCAGAGAGAGAGGAAGAGAGAAAATCCCAAGCAGGCTCCATGCTGATACAGGGCTCGATCTCATGACTCTGAGATCATGACCTAAGCTGAAATCAAGAGTCCAATGCTTAACTGACTGAGCCACCCAGGTACCCCTTACTTTATTTACTTTTTCTGATCTTATTATCACTTGTTTTTATTTGTGTCTGGCCATGAGATTGAAGCATGAAAGTATGTAGGTGTCATTGTAACTATTTCCCAAAGTCACTGTTGATTATACCAACAATTACTTTTTTGCAATGTGTGAAATTAGAGATTGAAGTTGCTTTTATTTCTTTTTAATTTTTTTCATGTGTATTTATTTTTGAGAGAGAGACAGAGTGTGAGTGGGGCAGGTTCAGAGAGAGAGAAGGGGAAACACAGAATCCAAAGCAGGCTTCAGGCTCCAAGCTGTCAGCACAGAGCCTGACGTTGGACTCTAACTCATGAATGGTGAGATCATGACTTCGCCGAAGTCAGAAGTCAGAAGCTCAACCGACTGATCCATCCAGGTGCTGCAAGTTGCTTTTATTTCTTAAATTTGATTTTTTTCTCTGGAAAGGTACATGTGTTACTTTGAATTTAGTGAATGAAACATATCACCATAGGCTAGTAAATATAGATAGATTTTCTTATGTTCCTAGACTTTGTGCATGAGTAGTTTAATCATAACTATATTAACATCATCTTCATAATACCCTTAAGATTATGAACCACCATATTGCTTTATCCTATAGCATTTGTTTGTTTTTTTTCTTTGTATTATAGCTTTGGAATCAATCCTTCAGATCTCTTCTGTAAGAGGATAAAGTTCCTCTTCCATTAAGACAATTCTTTACATATAGTAGATGATCTATATATATTTGTTACATAAAGAGTAATTTTGGGGCACCTGTCTGGCTCAGTTGGTAGAGATTGTGATTCTTGGGGTAATGAGTGTAAAGTCCCTTGTTTGGTACAGAGATTACTTAAATAAATAAATAATTTAAAGCTGAGTGATTTTGTTATGCCAAATATTATAATACAAAGGAAATTATTTCAGTAACTTTTCTTCCTTGTAGGAATTTCCATAGTAACAAAGAATATTCTATATTCTGTTGTTTTTACCTTATACTCTTTTTCTCAGATGGCTTTTTTTTATAATTTTATTTTGTTCATTTTTTTAATGTTTATTTTTGAGAGAGAGAGAGATCGTGCACGTGTGTATGAGCAGGGAAGAGGCAGAGAGAAAGGGAGAGAGAGAATCCCCAGCAGGCTCCAACAGTGTGGAGCCTCCCCTGTTGGTGTGGAGCCTCCAAACTGTTGGTGTGGAGCCTGATTTGGGGCTTGATCTCATGAACCGCAAGATCATAACCTGAGCAGAAATCAAGAGTCGAATGCTTAACCATCTGAGCCATCAACATGCCCTGAGATGGCTTTTTATAGTTGGTTTAAAAAGGATCATCTCACTGAAATATCTTAGAATCATAATAGTGATGCATTCTATCATAGTAAAGTTAGGTGTATTTTCATTAAAAAGATTAAAAATCTTGACATCATTCTGGTTTCATGTAGATCTAGAGAATTACAGATGATCTAGTGTGGTACAGGGCTTCTTGGAGAAGGTTTCCTAAGACCTTTTCAGCGGGTCCATGAAGACAGAACTGTTTTCAAAGTGATACTTAAGACATTGTTTGCCCTTTCCATTCTCATTTTCTCACTAATGTAAGTATTTTTCCAGAGGTTCCATGATATGTGATATTGATCAAATGCATAAGAGAATCTAGCTCTCTTCTATTAAGCCAGACATTAATTATAAAACAATATTACTCTTCTCACTCCTCACTCAATTTTTAAAATTTGGAAATAGTTATTTTTCATAACATGTTATGTATGTTAACATTTAATGGTTCTGTTTAAAAAAATTAATAAACATTTAGAAATTTTGTTTTAATTTTAATATGGTCACCAGGGATAGATATAAAAGCTCTTTGAAGTACTCAATACTTTTTTTAAGTATAAAGAGGTCCTGAGATCAAAGCGTATGAGATCTTCTGATCCTAATTCTTTATCTTCATTTTACCAGTGAGGGTACTCTGAGACTCAGAGGGGGTTAAATGGTTTAGTCATGTATATTCAACCATTTTTGGATTAGCTGATACTTCCATTACTGACTTCTGACTCCTTTGATTTGACTGATTCACGATTTAGATATTTCCAACCTCGCACCAACTCTGAGCTCCTTCAACTATTTTTTTCGTGTGGTATTTTAACTAACTTTATTAAGTGCATGAGCAAGTTGGGAACATTCACCTGATTCTTCAGCTACAATAAAATGGTGTCCTTTTTTCTTTTTAACGCATAAAATACCTAGTATAACTTTGCTATAAAGTGTGAACTTTCTAGCAGGAAAAGGGAATTGATACATGAAATAGTGTAGCCTTAGTGTCAAAAAAAAAAAAAAAAGTTGAGGGCAAAGAGGTAGCCTCTCATATTTTAGAGACTCTTTTATTATCTTCTTTTCTTCCCTCCTACCCTGGCCCCCCATCAACAATAAAACATTGGATACAAGCTTCCCTGGACATTTATGGCAGTCCACTCATAGAAGAACCAAGTATTTTATCCTAGGTTTCAAACAGTAAGAGGATAATAATTCTATATTGCTCTTTTGTTAGCCGTATATTATTTCCCATGTTGAAACTCATGATTGAGAGGATAGATTCTAAAACCATCCTCCCTCCCCCCTTTTTTTAATTGTTGAAGGAATTTAAAATCATGTCATGAAAATGGATTGAAAACCTGGGTAGTTTTAACTTAGAAGAAAGAAAACCAGGATATATATGATAAGCCTCCTTCTGCATTTGAAGCACCTTCTTTATGTGCACATGAGATTAGATCTATTGATTTATTTGCGAAACCTCAAGGATAGAACAACTAATGAGTGGATGGTATAGACTGAATCATTTTAGCTCAATAAAGGAAAACTTTCTAGTAGTAAAGAAATGCAAAAATTGAATAAACTTGTTTTGGAGGTAATGAATTCCCTTTCTCAGGAGGTGTTATAGACTGGATTACTTGGTAGGAATTACTTGGTTGGCACACGAATCAAGAAGGTATAGTTAATTGGATTAAATGACCTTTTAAGATTCTTTCTATTTTTATATGCTTGGTATATTTGTTGAAAATAACTTTTAATTATAAGAATTTTATTTACTTTTTAAATAAGAGTTAATTTTAAAAGGACAATTGGTTTAGTAGATATATTCCACCCTTATATCAACTAGTCAATAGACCTGAAGACTTTATGGATCTGTGGTCTTGCCATGAGCATTAAAATTGATTTTCTTGAGTGTGTGTTTTATTTATTCCTTTCATTGCAAGCATTTGAAGAGATGATTGATTGGTAGCAAAAATTTGGAAGAGGAAAGGATGATAAGCATTAGAAAGGAAAATAAAAGCCATTTTGAAGATGTACATTGATTTGATATTTTGGGGTTTATTTTCTAATTTGCTTATGATCATAAATATTTTCTGCCTCTTATTACCACTCTTTTCTGTTTCTTTTCCATATATTCCAAACTATCCATAACCAATATTTGTGTGAAATTGTCCTTAATTGTAGGTGGTTTTATAAGTAGTAGAGTCCGTCGTAATATAATCACTAAGATGATGACTGCATTAAAACATGTTGTATAACTTCCTAATTTAGCAGAGTATTTTGGGAGAAGAGGAGAAATAGGTCTACCCTAATGTTTCTAACTCTTTTTTTCTTGGGGTACTAGAGGGAAATACATACTCTTACTATTACTAGAAATAAATGGATAATCACAAAATATTTGGCTTTATTTTCATTTGGGAGTAGGTATTTGTATTTCTGTATATAAGCATGTATCTTTATATATCACATATATTTTTAATACTTACAAAAAGAATTTGAGATCTTATAATGTGTTATTTTGTACACACACACACACACATGTGCACACTGAGTTTTATTTGTTCATCAGAGAAGGCCTGGCATAGGATTTAAGTTAAATTAGCTATAGGGTTCAGGTATCAAGTGAGTGAGTAAAATGAGCCAATTTGAAGCAATAGATATTGATTGATTGATACATTATAACCTCTTTTCAAAGGAAGATCCATGGCACTGTAGAATCTTGCCTTCAGTTATACAGTGTAAATAAGATTGCCATATGTGATATTTAAATAGTTAAGAAATTAGACCAGAACTGAAAGAAAGGGTTTCCTGTATAATCTGCTGTCATTAGACAAATGAAGTGATTGTTCCATTCTGCAGGTATGGTAAGGTTGTGTTTTATTAATTAATTAATTAATTTATTTATTTATTTAATATTTATTCATCTTAACTATGTGTAAAGCTTGACTTTAGACATTGGATACAGAGCATCAGTTTTCCTTCACTTATAGAGTTCACAGTCTAAGACAGATTTGAATATTTAATTTCTTATTCAGTAAGTATTTCTAGTAAAAAGCTTATAATATGGAGTCTAATGACTTAAGTTCTTATTCTGCTACTTTTTATTTATTCATTCAGTTAACATTAGTTATAAATGCTTATTATATATCCCAGAAATGTAGAGATTAGTAAGATATAACCTTGCCTTAAAAATTCATTCTCTTCAGGGGTGCCTGAGAAGCTCAGTTGGTTGAGTGTCCGACTTTGGCTTAGGTCATGATCTCGCAGTTCGTGGGTTTGAGCCCCACGTAGGGCTCTGTGCTGGAGAACTCAGAGCCTGGAGCCTGCTTCAGTGTCTCCCTCTCTATCTGCCCCTCCCTCGCTTGTTCTCTCTCTCTCTCTCTCTCTCTTTCAAAATAATAAACATTAAAAAAATTCATTCTCTTCAGGAGTATTAAACAGGCAATAACTAGCTATCATACAGTGTGATAGATAACTGCTATGATTAAATTATGTGTCAAATCCTATAAGAGAAGTAGATTCCTCTAGCTGTGCAGGATGCAAGAAGCTATCTCAAAGAGCTGATATTTGAGCTGGGACTTGAAGAATGAGTAGAAATTAGTTGGGAACAGAGGAATCAACATGAACAGAGGATTAGTTAATCTATGTTAATAGGTTCTGCATGAACCCACAGGATAGAGTGATCTGCATGAACACACAGAAACATGAGTGAGTAGTGTATTTGGAGAATGATGAAGTATTGTTTAGTTTGGTTAAAACACTAGGTATGTTGTGGAAGGAGTGGAAAGAGAAAAAGCTACACGTGTAGGTTGGGGCAGATTGTGAGAGGTCTTATATACTGGGCAAAAGGTTTTAGGTTTATATATGAGAGGTATTTGGGACCTGTGGAAGGTTTTTAAGCAAGCAAACATGCTTAGTTTGCATTTTACAAAGACAGTTGATAGAAAATAGGATGAGGTAGAAATTGAGGCTGGAGGTGCGTATACTAATTTGAAAAATGTTCGTAATAGAAATGAGTATGATAATGAGGATCTGTTATAGGGAGGTAGTAGTGACTTTAGAACAACACAGGGGATGGATTCAAAATATAGTTCCGAGGTTTGAGTTGATGGGATTTAGTGACTGATCAATGAAGAGAGAGGGCATCCAGGAAGATTTTAAAATTTTGTCTTTGGCATCTGTATAGATAAATAGTGATGCTATTATCTTTGAAAGTAAAAGCAATATGATTTGGAAGAAGTTATGAATTTGGTTTTGTAACGTTGAGTTTGGAGGAATAAATCTAAAGGAATGTTGGAGGTGCTTAAGTTGCAGGTGGAGGAAATGCCTCTCCAAGAGAAGAGAAGAATTAGGAGAGAGGTAGTAATTGTTAGGTATTTATAGAATATGAGACATAGAATTATTTTCTGATTTGGAAATGAGCAATGTTTTAGTTATCTTAAATTCTAATTTCGTAGTGCAAAAATCACAACAATTATGTATATTATGGGCCAATAATATTAATTAAAATTTATTGAGTGCTTGCTATGAAGCTTAGCTAAAATGCTAAGCATTTTACATTCATCATCCTTTAATCTCATAGCAGTGTGACTTAAATATTACTATTATCTGGATTTTCAGAAGGGTGTCTTGACCAAGATTTTATAAGTGGCCGAATGGGTTTTCAAACAAATGTCAGTGTGACTTTACAGCCCAGGTTCTTAACCACTATGCTATTTGTATGTCTTATAGAACATGAGAGCTGAAATGGATCTAAAGACATCTAGCCCTACCCTATAATTAAATATATGTCATAGCTGAAATCTGTAATTTTGGTTAAGATTAGCTATTCAGTTTACTTAATAAAAAGCTTACCCACCAACCATTCATTACTCCTGTTGTCCTTGTGGCAGATCCTTCTGTGTGTGTGTGTGTGTGTGTGTGTGTGTGTGTGTGTGTGTGTGTGTGTGGTGTGGGTAGGCTGACCCCTCTGCCATGTGAGTTGCCTTATCAGTCTGGGTCAATCTTGTTTGTCCCATTTTTTGTGCTAGTTAGTTAAGAGATGAGCATGTGACTTCTGTCTGGCCAGTGAAACATGAGGGGAGGCTTGATGAGGAGCTTCTGGGAAAGGTCCTTAGCCTTGCATTTCTGGATGTTATCCATATAAGTGGGTGCTTAGAATTCTGAGAGCTACTTTGTAACCCTATGAGGGCTAGTTGAGTGTAAAATCAAAACACTACATAGCAGAGTGAAAAGATGGAGAGAACCTGGATCCTTAGTGATATTTTTGAGCTGTTAAATTACCCAATTCTAAAGCCACCCTAAGTCTTAGGTGAAATTGGAGGAAGTTTATTAGGCCACTTTAAATTGGATTTTTTTTTTTTCATATTTACCAATGAAAGGAACTGAACTATGGTCTAAAGTATCTACCCTTCACCTGAAGTACAAAAAAGCCATGGTGGGGGCGCCTGGGTGGCCCAGCTGGTTAAGCATTCAGTTGTGGCTCAGGTCATGATCTCGCATTTTGTGTGTTTGAGCCCTGCGTTGGGCTCTGTGCTGACAGCTCAGAGCCTGGAGCCTGCTTTGGATTCTGTGTCTGCCATTCTCTCTCTGCCCCTCCCTTGCTCATGTGCGTGCGCTCTCTCTCAAAAATAAATAAAGATAAAAAAAAAAGCCATTGTAAGGCTTGCATTACTATTAAGGTAAGCTTGAAACTGGAACAGTTTTTGTGTCAATGTTCGGTTTTAGTGTTTACACCTAATTTTATTGGGGTAGAAGCTAGAAATGCTCGTGTTCTAGAAATTAGATGTTATATGTTAAAGTAGCAAAATGTCATTGAGGAAATAAGATTGAGTATTTTGAAAATAGATAAAAGGAATAGGAAACTGCTCTTCAAGTTAGGGTAGGAAATCGATATGGGTTTAATTTGTAGTCAGTTAACAAGTTTCAGGGTTTCTCTCATAGACCCTTCCAAGGCCCTGAGAGGATCCCAAGCAATGTGTTTACATAGCTATATTTTGGGGGGATAAAATTGTCAAAAGTTAGGTATTTTAACCAGTTAAATTGCTGTTTATTTTCACTTTGGCTTACTGGGTGGCATTAGAGTGGTCAGAGGCATTTCTGGGATCTGGTTATGGGGAAGTATAGTATGGGATATGTTTAGATGGAGTACATGTTTTGCAGTTATTTCTGCATATTGTTAAGTTCTTACTAGCTGTTCTGGCATAGGTATGACTCCCAGTAATATTCTTACTGTCCACCGTGCTGATGGCTTTGTGATATATAGATGCAAGGGCAGAGGTCTTAAAGCAATCTAAACATGTTCCTTGAGTCTGGTAGGAGAAAGAGGAAGGGAAATATCGTTTAAATATATGGACTCAGAAGCTAGTCTGGAAATTTTTTCTAAATCTTAGAATTCATATATGAAAGAAACTTATTAGGAGTTTTCCTGAATCTGACAACAATCTTAGCAGTGTTTATGACTTTATCAGTAATAACTTGTGAAACTGATAAAAACTTTTCTAAACTATCAAGAATAAAACCTGAATCAAACACACTAGCAGAAAGACTGAGTTACCTTTTTGTTTTCTTAATATTATAAAACTTTTATATGAAAAGGAAATCAAAAGTATGCAGTCAGAAATGTATGAAAATAAGAGCATATAGAGGTTGGTTAAATAATTGATAAAAATATGCCAATCTTGGGATGCCTGGTTGGCTCAGTCAGTTAAGCATCTGACTCTTGATTTTGGCTCAGGTTGTGATGTCACAGTTCATGAGATTGAGCCTTGCATCAGACTCTGCGCTGACAGTGCAGAGTCTGCTTGGGATTTTCTCTCTCCCTCTCTTTGCCTCTCTCTCTCTCTCTCTCTCTCTCTCAAAATAAATCAAATAAACATTAAAAAATGCCAGTCTTTCTTGAATTTATGATGTTTGTGGTATTTTGTTACCTTTTAAAAATTTGTAATTTATATTTGCAAACTGAATCTAACAATACATTGAAAGAATTATCGCCACAATCAAGTGGGATTTATTCCTGGGCCGCAGGGGTGGTTCAATATCCAAAAATCAATGTGACTTATCACATTAATAAAAGAAAGGATAAGAGCCACATGATCCTCTCAATTAGATGTAGAAAAAGCATTTGACAAAATACAGCATGTTTTCTTGATAAAAATTCTTGAGAAAGTAGAGATAGAAGGAACATACCTCAAGATCATAGAGGCCATATATGAAAGACCCAGAGCTAATATCCTCAATGGGGAAAAACTGAGACCTTTCCCCCTAAGATCAGGAACATGGCAAGGATGTCCACTCTCACTACTGTTGCTCAACGTAGTATTGGAAGTCCTAGCCTCAGCAGTCAGACAACAGAAAGGAATAGAAGGCATCTGAATGATCAAGGAAGAAGTCAAACTTTCACTCTTTGCAGGCAACATGATACTCTACGTGGAAAACGCAAAAGACTCCAACAAAAAACTACTAAAACTGATACATGAATTCAGCAAAGTCACAACATATATAATCAACATACAGAAATCAGTTGCATTTCTATACACCAATAATGAAGCAGCAGAGAAATCAAGGAATTGATCCCACTTACAATCATAGTGAAAACCATAAGATACCCAGGAATAAACCTAACCAAAGAGGTAAAAGATCTGTATGCTGAAAACTATAGAAAGCTTATGAAAGAAATGGAAGAAGACACAAAGAAATGGAAAAACATTCCATACTCATGGATTGGAAGAACAAATATTGTTAAAATGTCAATACTACCCAAAGCAATCTACACATTCAATGCAATCCCTATCAAAATAACACCAGCATTCCTCACAGAACTAGAACAAACATTTCTAAAATTTGTATGGAACCAGAAAAAAACCCTCAGTAGCCAAGTAATGTTGAAAAAGAAAACCAAAACTGGAGGCATCACAATTCGGGACTTCAGGCTGTATTACAAAGCTGTAATGATCAAGACAGTATGGTACTGGCAGAAAAACAGGTACATAGATCAATAGAACAGATTAGAGAACCCAGAAATGGACCCACAAATATATGGCCAACTAATCTTCAACAAAGCAGGAAAGAATATCCAATGGAAAAAAAGACAGTCTCTTCAGCACATGGTGTTGGGAAAACTGGACAGCGACATGCAGAAGAATGAACCTGGACCACTTTATTACACCATACACAAAAATAAACTCAAAATGGATGAGAGGCCTAAATGTAAGACAGGAAACCATCAAATCCTGGAGGAAAAAACAGGCAATAACCTCTTTGACCTCGGCTGCAGCAACTTCTTGACATGTCTACAGAGGCAGAGGAAACAAAAGCAAGAATGAACTATTAGGACCTCATCAATATAAAAAGCTACTGCACAGCAAAGGAAACAGTCAACAAAACTAAAAGACGACCAACGGAATGGGAGAAGATGTTTGCAAATGATGTATCAGATAAAGGGTTAGTATCCAAAATCTATAAACTTAATCAAACTCAGCACCCTAAAACAAATAATCCAGCAAAGAGATGGTAGAAGACATGAACAGACATTTTTCCAAAGAAGACACCCAGGTGGCTAACAGACACAAGGAAAGATGCTCAACATCATTCATCATCTGGGAAATACAAATCAAAACCACAATGAGATACCACCTCACACCCATCAGAATGGCTAAAATTAACAACTCAGGCAACAATAGATGTTGACGAGGATGCAGAGAAAGGGGAACCCTTTTGCACTGTTGTTGGGAATGCAAACTGGTGCAGCCACTCTGGAAAACAGTATGGAGGTTCCTCAAGAAATTAAAAATAGAACTATCCTATGACCCAGCAATTGCCCTACTAGGTATTTATCCAAAGAATACAAAAATGCTGATTCAGAGAGGCACATGTACCCCAGTGTTTATAGCAGTGCTATCAGCAATAGCCAAAGTATGGGAACAGCCCAAATGTCCATCAATTGATGAATGGATAAAGAAGATGTGGTATATATATATACAATGGAATATTACCTGATGATCAAAATGACTTAAATCCTACTGTTTGCAACAAAATGGATGGAACTAGAGTGTATTATGCTAAGAGAAATAAATCCACAAAAGTTAAATATTGTATGATTTACTCATGTGGAATTTAAGAAACAAAACAGATGAACCTAGGGGAAGGGAAGGAAAAATAAAATAAAAACAGAGAGGCAAACCATAGGAGACTTTTAAATACAGAGAACAAATCGAGGGTTGCTGGTGGGTTGTTGGGTGAGAGGATGGGCTGAATGGGTGATGGGCATTAAAGAGGGCACTTGTTGGGATGAGCACTGAATGTTGTATGTAAGTAGTGAATCACTAAATTCTACTCCTGAAACCTTTATTACACTATATGTTAACTAACTTGGATCTAAATAGAATAAAAAAAATTTAAATAGAAATTTGTAATTTAACGAGGCTTATTTTCATATTTTAAATACATACTTCACATCTAATTTGTGTCCTTTTCCTTAAAAAGAGTTCCCCAAGTTGTAGAAGTTACTGGTCCATAAAACCTGGATCCACTCCTCAAAGGAAACACAAGTTAAGATTTATTTTGTGGGGGCACCTTGGTGGCTCAAAGTCGGTTAAGCATCTTACTCTTGATATTGGCTCAGGTCATGATCTCACAGTTTGTGAGATTGAGCCCTGCATAGAGTTTTGCACTGGTAGTGCAGAGCATGCTTGGGATTCTCTCTCCCCTCTCTTTCTCTGCCCCTCCCCTGTTCATGCAACCTCTCTCTCTGTCTGTCTCTCTCTATGTCTCAAAATAAGATTTGTTTTGTGTAAGTGTTGAAATAGGTACTTCAAGTGACAGTTAAGGGAGTCCCATGTTTTAGTATTATGATAGATGATAAAGGTAAAAATTTTGAAAGATTTGGGGTAGAATGGAATGTAGCTGTTTAAACATCTACAGTGGGTTAGAGTGATAATATCTTCCCTTAAATTTTGTCAGATTTTTCTAGTACATGGCTATGGCAGCTTTGATGATATTTTCTTCTTTAATGTTTTTCAGAAATTAGAATGGGGGAGATCTGATGAGGGGAAAGAAGGCCTTTACTGTGGGCCAGCTAATGAAAACAGAATCACTCCCTGTTGTATAATAAAGAATTTGGTTTTTACCCTGGGTTCCTGGTACAGAGCAACTAAAACCCATGGAATATCCCAAGTGACAGAGTGTCTTTCTTATTTATGAGCTACTAGGATTGCTGTGCTATCACTGTCATTATTCTAATGAAGTGACTCATGGTGGGCCCCTAGCTCACTTCTGAAGGGGGGCTGATCAACCAGGAAGATCAAATCATGTGATTATTTAGAGGGTTTGGACTTAGAGCTAGCCCACCTCTGGGAAGGGGGTTTGGAGATTGAAGTCATTCATGTGGCCAATGATCCAATCATTGTAATGACATCCCAGTAAAAACTCTGGACAGTGAAGCTCAGTGAAACTTCCTTCTTAATGAACAAAATACTTTGCAGAAATGTGTTGCACTCTGATTCCACGAGGGGAGGGCATGGAAGGTCTGTGTTTGGGACTCTTCTAGACCTCACCTTATTTGTCTCTTCATTTGGTTGTTCTTGAGTTGTATTATTTACAATAAAACTGTAATTATAAATACAATTGACCCGTGAACAATATGAGGATTTAGGGGTGCCGATTGCCCATGCAATTTAAAATCCATATATAACTTTTGATTACCCCAAAACCTAACTACTAATAGCCAACTATTGTTGATTTACACATATTTTGTATGCTATACGTATTATATACTATATTCTTACAATAAAGTAAGCCAGAGAAAAGAAAATGCTGTTAAAACTATATGGAGGAGAAAATACAGTACTGTAAAAAATCTACTTGTAAGTGGACCTGCACAATTCAAACCTGTGTTTTCAAAGGTCAAACTGTATAGCACTTTCCTCAGTTATGTGAGTCATTCTAGTAAATTATTGAACCTGTGGGAGGGTAATAGAAAACTCCAAATTTGTATGTAGTCAGAAGTGTGGGTGGTCTGATGTGAGGGAAACATGCTGTGAACTGTGTCCATTAACTTGTGGGATCTGTGCTAACTCTGGGTGATTAGTACCAGAATTGAATTGCAGTACACTAGTTGAGGTTGAAAGAGACAGATTCTAAAATTAATTGCCAAAATACTGAATCCAATTTAGGACTTGGTAGTGTGTAGCACTAAACAAAATACATGAACAAATTTCATATGAAGATGTTCAACTTCATTCATAGAAGGTAGAACATTTTAATTTTTGGCCTCTACTGTGTTCCAGTGTTTCATTGTCATGAGATGTTAATCACTAATTCACATGTTGTATCAATTAGGATTGAATTTGCATATGAGAAAGTCCAAAATTACAGCAACAGAAACAAGATAGAATTTAATTTTTCTTTCATGTAATAGAAGTCTATAAGTTGGTAGCCCAGGTTGGCTTGACAGCTTTACAGTCAACAGGAACTGAAGCCCTATCTTTACTATGCTGGCTTCCATTTTTAGGGTCCTCTTATAGTGACTATTACTTTAAGACTTGTTAGGTCTTATACTAGATCTTGTCCTTAGTCTATAAAACAGACCCAGTCCCCAGCCTCATGGAGTTTTTAATGTGTGAAGAAGCATCCTGTGAAACAATGTGTAGTAGGCTTCGAATAGTGGCTTCTCCTTGGGAAGGATAGAGGTGATTTCTGAATAGGATAGATTAGTAGCAAAAATAATAATTATGATGATATAATCAGAAAACTGAGTGAATCTGTTAACCTTAAAAATAAAACTGCCAGTTATTTTATCAGCAAAAGTGGGTTTGTTTGGGAATAGTAGAGAATTGCAATTAGGGACAAGCAAGCTGTGGCAAAACCATAGACAAGTCCAGCAAATAAAGAAAGTTATGCTCTTCTATAGGGGAAAGTGGAAATTAGGAACTTTTATAAACAAAAAATCCATTGGAGTAAACTGGGAGTTCGAGTACAGTGACTTTCATTGGGTGAGTTGTGACAGTCTCTCATTGGCTAGGCTGTTGCCTGGGGACGAGGAGAACCTTTCTTCCTCCTGCTGAGTTAGTAAGCAGTAGCTAAAATAGTATGGATTTGCAAGATTCATCTCTTCTGTTGGGTCTGCATTTGACCACCAGTGGTAGGGTGCCCCCCATCTGTACTCCTGGCTCCATTTTAATGAGGTTTCTCTTTGTGAATTTTTACAAAATAAGTGGTAAGATAATCATATAGTATGCTAAAGGAAATAATAAAAGAATCTGTATAAGATGCAGAGGTAGGTGCGCCTGGGTGGCTTAGTTGGTTAAGTGTCTGGCTCTTGATTTCGGCTCAGGTTATGATCTCACACGGTTTGTGGGTTTGAGCCCTGCATTGGGTTCCCACAAACCACGCCCCCCAACCACCCAACCGCACCACCCCTGCTCCACAACAGCTCAGAGCCTGCTTGGGATTTTCTCTCCCTCTCTCTCTGCCCCTTCCCTGATTGCACTCTCTCCCTCTCTCAAAATAGATAATAAAATAAACTTTTTAAAAACCTTAATAAAAAAAAGATACAGAGCTAGAGGTAATGATTAACTTCCAGTAGTATCAGTATTGAAAATCAACAGGATAGTCTTTCAAATGAGTTGAAAACCCCTATCTGGTTTCCCTCTGAGCCTCCTTTTTATTCACACTTTAGTTTTCTGGTTAGCCCCGGAATTTCTTGGTTGTGTCCTGCCTTCAGTGCTTACATAATTTTCTCTCTGGAAGTTTTTGCTCTCCACAAGAAGCTAACTTTGGTTTGCTTTGAAAATTCAAGATTCCTTAAAAGGTTATCTGAGAGCCTTCTTGATCTCCATCATGCTAATCTTTCCATTGCTCACATTAGTACTTTTTGCGCTTTACTGAAATTATTTTTGGTTTGCATTTCCTTTAAATTGTATATTATTTGAAGATAGAGACTGTGTTTTAATTCTTTCAGCGCTACTGAAAATAAAATATTTACATGAAAAAAATTTTTTAGTGTAGTGTGCTTAACCGCATATGTGTTGTGGGATTGTTGAGTGTAATGGTCAAGAAAGAATTCTTGAGACATTTTATGGTGCAACTTAGTAAGTTTATTTAAGTAGCATGGGGTCAGGACCTGTGGGCAGAAAGGGCTGCACTTGCTGTATGAAGCTGGTGTTATATGCTTAGTGCTCAGGGGGGTTGGGGACATGCAAGGAGTATTAGATCATAAATGTTTTCTTTGAGTTTCTACTTGTAAAACTACTTTCACAAGATTTTCCTGGTGTTTATTATTCAGTTTGATATTAACTATTGGTGAGATATACAGGCAGTCATGAGACCCTTTTCAGAATGTAGCAACCAGTGGGTGGTGCCGCCCTCCTGCCCCACAGCCACCTGCTGCTTGGCCACATCCACACCTGCGCAGTGCTCAGGATGGCTGGCAAAACACAGAGGCTAAGTGATGAGGAGAGGAACCAGCTGCTGCCAAACCTGAGAGCTCTAGGCTGGAACGAGCTGGAAGGCAGAGATGCTATCTTCAAGCAGTTCCATTTCAAAGACTTCATTTGGGCCTTTGGCTTCATGATGAGGGTGGCCCTGCAGGCTCAGAAACTAGACCACCATCCCGAATGGTTTAACATGTACAGTAAGGCCCACATCACCCTGAGCACCCGAGAATGTGCAGGCCTTTTAGAACAGGACATAAACCTGGTCAGCTTCATTGAACAATTAGCAGTGTCCATGACATAGGCCCTGCCCTTCCTCTTTGAAATCTTTGGGGGAAGTGGAGGGACTGATTTGGGAATCCAGGGAGGGAACTGGGGAGCCCTGAGATGTTCTACAGCCAGAATTGCCAAGTGGACTCCGCTGCCTCCGTTTAGGGAAGAGTCCTTGCTGTGGTAAGAGGAGATGTCAGCCTCACTGCCGACCACTCTTTATCCCCAGCGCTCTGGCACACATATGCTAATCGAGTACGATCTTCCCCTTCTGTAGGACTTCTCAACAACAGTAATGGTCTTCTTGCCAGGCTGTGTCTTGCTCCTTTTCTAATTCATTTCCCAAGAAGCTGTGTCTAAGATGCACAGTCTTATCTTAGAAACCAGGACCCTAAAGTCAACCCCCTGGTATGTGACAGAAACACGTGAGCTTTTATGTCTCAAATAAAACTATTGTTTCAATTGGGAAAAAAAAAAAAAAGAATGTGGCAACCAGTGCTTACTTGATCCTTATCTAAACCATGCAGGCCTTCTGGGTTAAAAGTGAATGTTTTTCTGTTTCTATCACTATCACTCTTTGGGCCTAAATATATAAAAAACTGTAATTTTTAAATATTTGGAAGCATTATTTTCCTTTAAAAATCTGGGGTTTGGGTCATTTGTTCCACTTAACTCTGTTATATAATTTTACAAATTTTATTTTATTTTATTTTTTAAGGATCTTATTTTTAAGTAATTTCTATACCCAACATGGGGCTTGAACTCACAACCCCAAGATTCAGAGTTGCATGCTCTACTGACTGAGCCAGCCTGGCACAGCACCCCCACACGCCTTTTTTTCTCTAAAATTTATTTTAAGTGCATTTGTACTGAACGTGTACGTGAAAGTTTCGTTATATCTTTGAAAAATACTAATATAACTAATAAAGTTACTAATACAGGGGTGTCTGGGTGGCTCAGTTGGTTAAGCAAACGACTCTTGATGTCAGCTCAGACCTTGATCTCAGGGTTGTGAATTCAAGCTCCACATTGGGCTCCACCCTGGACGTGAAGCCTACTTAGAAAATGAATGAGTGAATGAATAAGTGAATGAATGAATGAATGAATAAATAATAAAATAACTGATATAAACTCTTAACAGCTTTTTTTCCTGGAGGCTGTAACTTCAGTAAACTCTTAGTCTATTTCCTATTTTTTAGTTACTATAAATTATAATTTCAAAATTATAAAATTCACCCTTTTTTGGTTCCATGTTCCTTTTTGGTTCATGGTCCTTATGAAAGATCAAAGTGATTTATAAATATATAGAAAGCAAAAGTTCCCCACATATGTTTTCCAACATTTTCCTTAAAGAGTATTTGATATAGACAAAAGAGTATGTATCATGTTTTGAAGCATACCAATGAAACTAAACCTCATGAACCTATCACCCAATTGAAGAAATATGATATTATTAATAGCTTCGAGACTCCTTTCATACTCTGCCTAGAGTCATTCTCCCAAATCCTCCACAGAAGTAACCATACTCTTGAATATAGGTTTGGTATTTTTTTTTAACATAATTCATTTTCTTTATAATTTAATTGTGATTATGTATTCCTGAACAGTATGTTTTTTTAGTTTTGTTTTTAAACTGTATAAAATTAATACATTTTTGTATATATCTGTGATTTATCCTCGTTGATATATATAGCTATAGTTCATTGATTTTCATTATTCAATAACTAGTATTCCACTGCATGAATATGTATCATTTTATTTGTTTATTTTATTCATTTATTTTTTTAACATTTATTTTTGAGAGACAGAGCATGAGTGGGGGAGGGGCAGGAGCAGAGGGGGGACACAGAATCTGAAACAGGCTCCAGGCTCTGAGCTGTCAGCAGAGCCCGACACAGGGCTCGAACTCACAGACTGCGAGATCATGACCTGAGCCAAAGTTGGACGCTTAACCAACTGAGCCACCTAAGCGCCCCTATTTGTTTGTTTGTTTATAATTTATTTATTTTGAGAGAGAGAGAGAGAAAGGCAGACAGAGAGGGAGAAAGAGAACTCCAAGCAGGTCCCACACTGTCAGTGCAGAGCCCGATGTGCAGCTCATTCTCATTGAACTGAGAGATCATGACCTGAGCTGAAATCAAGAGTTGGATGCTTAACCGACTGAGCCACCCAGCCCCCCTCATTTTATTTTTCCATTCACCTGTTGATGGACATTTATGTCATTTCTAGTTGTTTTGTGACTATGAACATTCTTATATTTGCCTCTTGTACATACAAGAATTTATTTAAGGTAGTAGTTATCAAAATACTGTCAACTGAAACTAACAGCAAGACTCATTTACATTGAAGTGGGCATATAGACACACACACATATACATACACATGCTCCTCTGATTGAAACATTTCAGGAAATAGTCCTTTTACTAAACATTATATAAATGTAAGAAAGTTAATAACAAATACAGTTCAACAATCTCTAAAATGAGCAATACAGACATGAATATTTAGAAATGTTTTGGAAATATTTATACAGTTTTGGAAATTTTTATGAAGTGTATTCTTGTCTACTCATAAATTCATTTTAGTTCACAGCATACAAGAATAATGCCGTATGTTTATTTGGTACACTGTTGAGCCTGTTGCTTTTCTATGTTTTTCATTAATCACAGTTAAAATCCAATTTATACTAGTAGGTTGTTGCCTATAGTAATATACTCTTTCTATTTAGCAATAGAAAGTTTTAAACCTTAAATAATTCATTATGTTTGGGCACCAAATTTAATATTATTATTAATTCATGGTCTAAAAACTGGATCTTTTATCCAAATATTTTTCTTTAATGTTTCACATTTCTCTTTCAGAAATTAATCGTGAAATGTTTTGCAAAGGGAAGTTAGAAGTTACATATTGTATTTATCATTTAGTTCAAAACTATATTTATTAATAATGTTCTCTTCATTAAGCTTGGGAACATAGAGTAACTAGAGTTTTTAATTTTAAGTCTTACTGACTATAATGATGTTTTTTGGTATCCTTGGGTATCTCTGACGTATTAAAATAAATCATTATTGCCTGTAGTTTCACATTTATTTCTTTTAGAGTGTTTAATCAATTAAATATGCCTATTTTATCCCCCAATTTTTCAATATTTGCCAGTTGAGATTTTTATTCACTTGAATACAAAAGTATCCTATTTCTGCATTTCATACCATCTCTGCTTAGCATTCTTTTTTCTCAACAACCAATAAATGTACTTCAGTATTGTATTATAAATGAGTATGGTTAGTTCCAGTCTCTGAACAAAATACTTTAGAAAGTCAGCTATTCAGTGAGCTTCCTTTCATTACATTAACAGTTTTTATTACATTTTACCCATGAGATCTGGTAGAATTTCTATGCTAAAGCTTTATTATATAAAACAATGATTCTAACCAACTTTAGTAATCTCCTAATTTTTAAGAATGATTCTGCTCTTTCCCAATCATATTTGCTGCTTTATAACTTATAATTCTTGTAAATTTTTAGTTGAATTTATATTGATCAGCAGTGTACTTCATAATTCTATAAATAAATGTAAGCCAGTTATATGAGAGGTTAAAATTTCTACAATCAGAAAATCTTATATTAAATGGTCTTCCCACATGTATCTGACATAAATTGTAAAGTTCCTATCAAGTTAGGTTATGAAATTTATACCAGGCTACAATGAGAAATAAATATTTTCTTGTTATTTCTGCAGTAGTACAGATTTTATGTAATAGTATATCACCAAAAGATACAGCTTTTAATTTATTAGTTCTTTTATTATTAAAACAAATGTGTTTTTAAAAAATACATTCTCTGCACAATGCTAAACACAAAAAAATGTTCAGTGGCTATGTGAGTCACTTTGTTTTGCCAGTGTGTTAGGCAACTAAATGGTGATAACAAGAATGACTAAGTATTAGGCTGATAACTTTGCCTTTTTTGTTTCTGTGAAAATATTTCAGGAATGTAGAGCATGCTGTTTTTCCAAGTGTCTTGTTACTTTTAAAGATTCTCATCTTTCATTTATAAGGTATCATTACAAATAATACTTGGTTTATAATTTTTATTAATGTTTTTGTGCAGCATTTTCATTATTTACCCTTTCAGATCCAGCAACTAAATTTGAGCATGCCTTCATATTTTTTACTTACTCATTTTGCTTCTAAAAGTAAAGTCATCTATTTTAATGTCAATTTGCTCTTGTTTAAGTAAAGTCTTTAATATGAACTTGAATGACATTCTTCTATATAATACTTCAAAAAAAGATTTTTAAGCTAAACATAGTTGATACTTTTGTGGTCAGTGGACGATATTTGTTCCAAACATTTTCTTTTTTTTTTTTTTTTTAATGTTTATTTATTTTTGAGACAGAGAGAGACAGAGCATGAACAGGGGAGGGGCAGAGAGAGAGGGAGACACAGAATCCGAAACAGGCTCCAGGCTCTGAGCTGTCAGCACAGAGCCCGATGCGGGGCTCGAACTCACGGACCGTGAGATCATGCCCTGAGCCGAAGTCAGACGCTTAACCGACCAAGCCACCCAGGCGCCCCTGTTCCAAACATTTTCATAACTATAGTGAATTATGTTAATATAAAATTACATTGTGAAGTCTTAACCCTCCTCTTACAGTGATGGTGAAGTGAACTGTCAAAAAATTAAATGAGACATCAGTGAGCAAAATATTGAACTGACCTATTTAAAAAAAAATTTTTTTTAATCTTTATTTTGAGAGAAAGAGAGAGACTGAGTGCGAGCAGGGGAGGGGCAGAAAGAGAGGGAGACACAGAATCTGAAGCAGGCTCCAGGTTCTGAGCTGTCGTCACAGAGCCTGACACAGGGCTTGTACTCATGAAAGCAAATTCATGACATGAGCCGAAGTCAGATATTTAGCCAACTGAGCCACCCAGGCGCCCCTGAACTGACCTGTTTTTGTCTGATATTGATGACAGTGTCTCAGCTGACCCTTAATTAATGCCATCTCTAGAACCTCTACAGTTGGCATTCAGTAAATACTAGTTGAATAAAGTAAAGACTGGGGAACAATGAAGGAAAAATGAACTGAGTGTCACGCAGCTTTGGGTTAATTTTATCAGAATTGCCTCCAACAAACTGACTCTGTGTACTAAAAGGAACTCATTGAGCAAACTTATTTCGTAATTATATCTTCATGAACTGATAGGACAGTTATTCTTCATCAAAGCATGTTGCTTTCCTTTAAGATCATTCATTTGAGACTATGGGCTTTTAGTTATTTTTCTAGACATTTATTTGTTGATTAGCCAGTAAATGTCAGGTGCTGGGGATTCAGAGGTAAATACAATAGTGTCTGTTTTCAAGGAGTTCATAATCTAGTGTGTAGCCAATGAACAATCATAGTGGAGATGTGGAATCAGTGTTAGAGTACAGTACTGGGTATTGGGATCAGACTCAGGTGAAGCTTCACTGTGGAGATGGCCTAAGCTTAGTTAGAGGAAGAGTAAGATTTCATCAAGTGGAGGTGGCAGAGAAAGCATTCTCACATGGGCAGCATGTAAAAAGATTTAGTACAGTATATTTATTAGATTTGTCTTCCTGGAGCATTCTGTACATTGTACTGAATATTCTGAGAAGACAGAAAAACAGGCCGGGATCATTTCATGGAGGGTGATGGTAAGAAGGTCAGAGGATTTTAGGTAGGTGGTCTGTTCAAATGCAGTTTTGAAAGTGTGCTTGATATTAGCCTGGTTATACTTTTGGCAGATTTGGCAAGAACAGATTGTTGTGATATGGTAGCAAAGTAATACAAAAAGGAATTTGAAATGCTATTTGTATTCAAAGTCCTTTATGAACATTATCTAATCTATCTTCATAACTGACTTTGTGAAGTTGATGTCTTTGAAAAATTTTTTTTTCAAGTTTTTATTTAAATTCCAGTCAACACACAATGTAATATTAGTTTCAGGTGTAGAATTGAGTGATTTGTCACTTATATACAGCACCCGGTGCTCATCCCAAGAGAAGTTGTTTTTTTGTTTTTTTTAATTTTAGAGGCATGTGCCTGGCTTAGTTGGTAGAACATGTGACTCTTGATCTCAGCGTTGTAAATTGGAGCCCTGCAGTGGGTATAGAGATTACCTAAAAATAAAATATTAAAAAAATTTTCAATATTTAAAGTTTTTCAGGGTTTTACTTTCCCAGATAGTTAATTGGGTAATGAGTTATGAGCAGAAGTGAAATTGTTTTTCTGGGTTGGAGCATTTAATGACCAGTGCAACACTGTCCAGAGCTCTCTTTCCATCTGCTATGATGACTGGTAGAATTTGAGGTGATGACTGCTCCATTATCTTGGGTATTGAAATGAAAAGACATGGAGTAGAACCCTTAGATGACCCATGGGCATCTAGTGTAAATGAGAAAAAGACCTTATTGTTTAAGCCACTGAGATTTTGTAGTTGTTACGTGATAAATATTGCCTGAACTATACCTGACCTGTCTTCATTGATACGACCTGCATATTAAAAGTCTTAGCTTAGAAATCAAGTTATTTTTGAAGGAATCAATGTATAAGTATAAAAATTGTAGAAAAATTTTTACCTAATTTGATTTTGAGTTATTGAAACCACAATAGTTCATGTATATAGTAACAAAATGAGTAAGTTATTGCAAGTATCTATAAGAAGGTCATTTTGGAAGAGATTAAAATTACCTTTAATTTGTTGACATAAATACAGCAAGTGTGATATGAATCCATTCCAAAACTGGGTAAAAATTGAAGACAATTGCAATTGTATAGGTCCCTGAATTTAATCTTACACTTGATATTATTTTACAGTAAGTATTTACATGGTAAGAAACCTAAGTGGTTCATTTGCACTTTGATATTCACAGTCTAAAATAATCTATATGTACATTTTTTATAAGGAATGTGGTGATAATACTGTTTATTTGAAAATATGAATTACTAAAGTAATTTAAAATTTATTGACTTCAGCTAAGTGTTTTGGGCAATCATCATTGTCCAATATCATTAGAATAATCATCTGTATAGATACAAGTACCTTAATCTTTCTATAAGATATTCTTTTGATGTTTTGATTATTATCTTAACTAATTACGAATAATGAGTAAGAAATCACACTACAAATATACAAACCAATGTATGCTTAAGATTGTTACCGTTTACTGATAGTAAATTAGATTTCCATACTAAATGATTTCTGTTTATCTAGGCAATAAATTTAAACTATAGAAAAAATGCAGTGTAACTTGTACTGTAAATAAACTATTAGCGATGAGCATCGCAGTGAGAGCTGGTAGTATATGAATTATTCACTGCAAACTTATTATCTCTGCGTCATTAGCATGTAAGATAATGAACCTAATTACCATGGCTTTAAACTCGGGGGAGTTAGCAATTTATGTGTGGAACTTTCTGGGTTGCAGTTACCACCCACAAGGGTATTGAGAGAACTGCAGACATTATTTCTGGGTTTTGTTGCTGAGATGCTCTTTCTCCTTACTTGCTTCTTTGTTGGTAAATTAGTTTTTATTTATTTTTACGGTAAGACTTATAGGATTTTTCTCCTGCTTGAATACCTTTTAAAGGAGTTATGGGAAATATTCAAGTATTTTAGTATGTGTTCTTTTTAGTCTATTTTAGTGTTGTAGGTAGACAAAATATTATTCGTATGCTTTTATTCACTCACATAAATTAGCATCACCTATTATAATAGATTACCATAAATAGTGTAATACCTTGAAAAATCTAAGCTAAAAGGTTAATAATCAATTTTCCTCTGTTAAAGGATTTTGGACTAAAATGATTTACTTTCAAAGTACTTGGTATTAGCATATTGCCCTTTCTAATCTATAATATTGGATCTCTGATCTTAATTTAAGGTTTTGATGAACTTCTTCATTCTATTTTCTCTCTTAGAGTGTAAATTATCTGTAATAAGCCATCCTAATTAAAGTTGGTAAATCTACAACTGCTTCAATTATACACTAATCAATTATACACTAATTTAATTCTACTTATCCGGATGCAGTGCGTCATTAATTGGTTTCAGCCTTAATACAACAGATTTAGAAGTGATCAAAATTTGAAGCATTTTATTTAGCTGGGAAGAGTATAGGATCAAAATGTCAAGTAATTCTTTTTTTTTTTTTTTCCCAACGTTTTAAATTTTATTTTTGGGACAGAGAGAGACAGAGCATGAACGGGGGAGGGGCAGAGAGAGAGGGAGACACAGAATCGGAAACAGGCTCCAGGCTCTGAGCCATCAGCCCAGAGCCTGATGCGGGGCTCGAACTCAGGGACCGCGAGATCGTGACCTGGCTGAAGTCGGACGCTTAACCGACTGCGCCACCCAGGCGCCCCAAGTAATTCTTAAATCAACTCTGATAAACTAAGAAATTCATTTTTTTAAAAATGAAGGTGTGTGTCTGCCATTTATGTTCATTGTTGAGTGCTGTGGGATGAGGTGGTGATTGTACAATCTCTTTAGATATTAATAATATAATTTTTATTCTACCTTTTCCCTAAATTTTTACTTTAAAAAAAAAGTTACCAAATTTATTTTCTAAAGCATGGTTGTATATATAATATCATATGGATATATACCTTCATTCATTGCTTTTCAGCCTTTTCCTTGTCATGGCTCATGCAGAATATTAGTAGTTTGTTTTGAACATGTAAACACGTGCTCAGGTGTATTTTTTTCAGAATTATAAAAGGTGATTAGATACAATTAACTTAAAAATCTTTAGCAAAGTGATCTGTTGTTAAAGTTTTATTCTTGTTGAGATGTGGTGACTTAAGTGTGTTTCAGAATTCTTAGGAATGAGTTATTAACTCAATGTGACAATATTTCTGCAGTAACTGCTCATTGAATTAAATGGTTCACATTAAATTTCATTACTCATTCTTTCTCTGCACATTCATATTATTGGGAATACTCCTTGCCTTGCTGAGCTTTCTTCCCAATAAAATAGTATTCCTTTGTTAACCTGTCTTATATTTTTTTTCAGAAGGAATTTCTTTTTAAGTTTGTTTATCTATTTTTGACACACACACACACACACACACACACACACACACACACACACACACGGAGTGCGCAGGGGAGGGGCAGAGAAAGACTGACAACATGGAGCCTGACATGGGGCTTGATCCCACAAATGCAGTATCATGACCTGAGCCAAAATCAAGAGTCAGACACTTAACCGACTGAACAACACAGGTGCCCCTTGTATTTCTTTATAAGAATATTCTATATAGAGTTTTTCTAGATTGTGTGAAGACTATGTTAAATGCATTTCACCCTTTTGAGAAAGTTATTCTTGATAATAAGTTTTGGGGAACCCCATGGACTTTTGATCCATTATATCTCAGGGCCACTTTTTAAAAACTCAAAGGTGATATATGTACATCATTAGAAATCAAATAGAATAGATGTATAATAAAAAACAAAAGAAATCCTGTTCCATGTTTCCCTGCCACTCCCCCAAGGCAGCCACTTTTAACTAACTCTGTTTTGAGTGCTTATTGTGGTTATTTCTACGTATAGTAGGATTATATAATACTTCTTGATATTTCTTCTTTGTTGTGTTCCTTTTTAATTAGGTGAATCTTCATCTCACACCATTTTTACCTTTTCTTTACCTTGCTTCCATCATTGTTTCAGTTCCTAAGTTGGTTATTTTACATGTCCAAATAATATATTTCATGTTTTATTAACTGTTTTGCCTGTTTTCTGTCTCTCAGAGTCTTTTAATTTTAACATCATCAAAGTTGATTATACTAGGAACATTTTTTTTCCATGCAGCCCCAAAGGGGCACAAGAATTTTTTTAGTTAAAGTAATTCTTGCATATGGGTAAAAATTTGATTATTGCCAAAAGGTTTACAATAAAATATAGCAGTCTCCTGCCCTTTTGTTAGTGAGCCCTCCTATTCAACAATAGACCTCAACAGCTAAAACCAGAAATAGACAAGACTGCTTAACTCATGCTCCAACTAAAACCTTTTGTTCTTATTTCTTACCTCATTTTCTTGAGGCACTGATGAAGATGTTTTGCAATGACTGGAACATTCCAACCACCAGAAAAGCCCCAGTAGTAACAGAATGTCTAGAAGACCACACCTGCATATCCCCTGCCCTGCCCATAGTCTTGGGCTGAACAAATACCAACCCCCACCCAAGATCATGTGCCCTCTGCCTGCTTTCTTGCATGTACCCCTCAACGTCTCCTCATAAAACTCTAGGTGTCCATCTTGCCAGCAGAGAGGTTGGTTGGTAAGGCTTGAGCCTGCTGGCACCTGAACTAAATTTCTCCCTTTCTCTCTTACAGACTTTTGTCTCTTGAGTTATTGGCTTTTCTTGAAATGAGTTTATCCTTTGTTTGGCAACAGTGTTGGCAGACCCAGCCAGGAGCTGTGCTTTCAATGTGTCCATCCCCCTTGAGATTCCCCAGGATGGAGCAGTTGGCCATGCCAGCATTCTAGGGCTTTATCTGGCTTTACCTGAGTTAGGGGCTGTGATAGATCGTTCAGTAACACTCTCAGTTCTCTAGAAACAACCACTTTTGATCCTATTAGGTTATTCTTTCTGATACTACCTTATGTTTAATAATATGCTTATTCAGCTTTCCTTGAACCAATTTTAGATGTTATCTATTGGCCTTTTTATGGCGATTTGGGATTTAGATCATATTTTATACCTACTCCTGCTAAAATTTTGGGAAGTTATATAATAATTTTGCTTAAATCTATAAACAACCTATACTCAATATTTACATTATAATGACCATGTAAGTATTGAATAACATAATGCATTATATTACACTTACTTACTTAAATACATTTTTTTGTCCTTTTCCCCATCCCATATTATTTGTCTTGCTTATCCAGTTGCTTAGTTTCCTATGGGCTAAATTACTGCTTTCCCTCTTTGTTTCAGCAACTCTCTCAGGCATCGCTCATTAATTTTTTTTTTTCAAATGCTTAAATATAGGTCCCAAAGCTCCATTAATATTTTTATGTCAACTTCTTTCCTCACCTTCAATTCTGCTTCAGTCGGGTTTTATTTTGTTTTGTTTTATGTTTGTTTTTTACTCTCCACAGTTCTCTGATCACACTTCCCTTTGTTGCTCTTGTGTTGGAGAAATTGCTTTTTTTTCCCCCTCTTAGTAGTTTATTCCCTCGTTTTGCTGAAGCATAGCATCCTCCAGATATTGCTGAAAAAAGAAAGGGTGGAAAATAAAACTTTTGAGTACTTGCAAGCCTACAAAATGTCTTTATTCTACCTTCACATTAGATTGGTATTTCAACGAGGTATAGAATTGTAGGTTGCAAATGATTTTCTCTTAGAAATTTAAAGGTCTTTCTCCATTAGTAGCCAGCAGTGCCCATGAGAAGACTAATTTCTGAACTTTTATATGTGATCTGTTTTTTGTCTTTGGAATCTCTTAGAATCTTTTTTTCCCTTGGTATTTTAAGATACCTTTATGTGATTTTTCTTAGTATGGATTTTCTTTTTTTCACTGTGCTGAGCATGTGATTGGCCCTTACAATCTGGAAACTTGATTGTCCTTCCTGCCATTTTTGTTACTCATTTTAGATAATTTCCAGTTCACCATTTTCTCTGTTCTTTCTCTCTAGAACTGTGAATTATTTTTATTAATTAATCCCAACTAATGAATACTTTGGGTTTTTCTAGTTTTTCACCACCAAAAACTACTCACATTTATAATCTTTTTGCATATACTTTTACAAAATTCTGCCAGTTTTGGGGGGGGGGTTCTGCCAGTGTTTTTAATAAGATATAACTAAAAGGAATATACATTTAACTTTTGAGAGATACCAAATTTCATAAAAGGTGTATCAATTACTTATGATAGAGTACAATAGTATTTATTTACTCCTGCTACCAATGTGATAGGTGCAAATGTGACATTTAATAGTTCTAGTAAGCTTTGTTTTCTCTGATTATTGGTGAGGTTGAAAGCATTTTATTGGCCGTTTGTAATATATTTTGCAAAGATCCTTTTGTATTCATTCTGCAAACAGAACTATTTGGCCATTTTCTCCTACGTTCATATCCTGATACTCGTTTTTCTAATCTTAGCATTCTAATGGGGAAGACATAGCATGAGAGAATCAATTCAAGGAATAATGTGTCAAGAAAAAGATCTCTTTTCCTTTAGGCTGACAGTGATTGGCTTAAACTATGCACTCCACACCTTTTTCCTGGCTTTGTCATTTTGTAGACAGAGCCAGCCAAATGGAACACTGAGAGAAGGCCTTGCCATAAGACACCAGATTTTAAAATTAAAAATGGGATTTAGCCTTCATCCCGTTTATCAGTATTTCCTCTGAGAGATGGAAAGTGGATTGCATTTAAGGCAGAGGGAGAGAGAAGCTTTGAGGTTCTCCTGCCTGAACTTCAAATTCTGGTGTGAAGCTCCAACATTTAGAATTGCTTTTTTATGCAAGTTTATTTTCAGTTTTTCATTTTACTTTGTCTTACTAAGTCATGATGTACAACAAACCAACATGGAACATATTCAATACTGATGATAAATATAAATAGGTAGTTTTATTCATTGATTCTTCACTTATGCATCCATATGATGTTAATCTTTGAGGATATGGTGTGTACTATACTTGCTGTCATGGAATTTACAGTCCCAGGGATTGGTAGAAGTCTAATTGATAAAACATATTTTTTGTACTTCTCAACAATAGGATTGAGTAATTCAAGAAAACTTTTGAATCCAGAGACCAGCTTTCTTTAAAGGGAATGCAATGTTTATTTTTGTTTTCATGAACACGTTTATTAGCTTTTGATTTTTAAAACTAGAAGAGAGCAGAATGTTTTGGCAGAAGGACCTAATATGTGATCCTTATGAGTTCTTCAATTGTTGCAAAACATAAACTTTCAATAAGGGGTTGAGCAAAGTAGATTAAATGTTATTTAAAACATATGTTCTAGTTGACCTCATGGCTAAATGGCCTGGTTCAGGAATCCATGAATTATCCCAAGGGTAATTCTTATATAGCAAAGTTTTTTGTTTTGCTTTTTGCTTTTTGTTTTTTCATGCTTAAATACTTGATTTCCACAAATACTACACAAGGGAATTGAATAAGAAGTCAAAAAGTCAAGGAAAAGAGAAACCTTGCATTTTTTCTGCTTTTACTACTAGGAAGCAGAAAACATTTCTGGTGACAAGCTATGCTTCATCATGAAAATACAGTTGGGTATTTTAGGCCTTCACAAATTTGATTTCATTGTGTTTAGTAGTGGATCTTAGTTAACTGAGATGGGGAGAAATTAAAGAATAAACAGGAACTGTAAAACTTCAGGTGGTTGTGTTCTACAGTTTGGAGCATGGATTTTCTTGTTTTTAGTCTTTCCTTATGAAATATTTTAAGTATACAGTAAAATTTAACAATACCAAGACACTCACTTACCCAAAGTTTTAACACTGTGCTATAGTTGAAGGTTTGAGTGTGGTTCTGGGAGGGAATAAAACATTACAGATACACTTAGGGCCCTCCAGGTTCTTCTTTGCAGTCTGCAGTCCCATTCTCCTTCCTGTCCCAAAGGTGACGTTATTTTTAGCTGTTTTTGATGTTTTTAACTATAATACTTTTCTTAGTGCTTAAACTGTATTTATGTGTATCTATAAACAATATGAGCGATTGATTTGTAGGTTATGTTATGTAAATGCTTTTTACTGTGTCTATCCTTCACATTTTTTATGCAGTATTGTATTTTTGAGATTTATGTATGTTAACAAATTATTTGTATATATAATTTATTTTTCCCATATATTACTTATGAGTATACCAATTTATTCTGTTGAGGACTTACAAGTATTTCAGTATTAGGAACACTGTTGCAATTAAGATACTTGTTTTTATTTCTGTATGCATATGTGAATGATTTTCTAGGGCTGTATTGTCCAATATAGTAGCCACTAGCTACATGTGGGTTTTTTTAACTTAATTAAAATGTAATACAATTAATTTTGTTTCTTGGTTGCACTAGTCACATTTGCAGTGCTTAATAACCACATGTAACTAACAGCTAATGTATTGGGTATTGTATAGATAAAGGACATTTCTGTTATTCCAGAAAGCTCTATAGGACATTGCTGCCTGGGATTTTTATGTGCCTGTGGAATTGTTTGCCGCACATCTCTTACATCACTAGATTGCTAAATTGTTCTTGCCAGCAGTATCTGGGCATTCCCTTTCTCAATTGTTTTGCTAAGAATTGGTATCAGTAGAAATTTTAATTTATTTCTATTTTGGTACATGTGAAATGTATCTCACTGTTTAATTTGCACTTTAAAAATGTGATGTTGAGGGGCACCTGGGTGGCTCAGTCGGTTGGGTGACCAACTTCAGCTTGGGTCATGAACTCACTGTTGGTGAGTTCGAGCCCCACCCCCCACCTCGGGCTCTGTACTGACAACTTCAGAGCCTGGAGCCTGCTTCAGATTCTTTGTCTCCCTCTCTGTCTCTGCTCCTCCCCCACTTGCACACTCTGTCTCTCAAAAATAAATAAGCGTTAAAAAAATTCTTTTTAAATGTGAGGTTGAACATATTTCCTATGTTTGCCTAAAGGTTCCTGCCTCATGTCTTTGCTAAAATTTTTTTCTGTTGGAATATTTAAAATAACTAATTTACAGAAGTTCTTTATATTTTATGGATACTAATTATTTGATTGTGTTTGTTACATGTATCTATGCCCTCTGTGTGACTTGCCTTTAACTTTGTGGTATCTTTTGTTTCAAGTTTTACAATTTGATGTAATAAAATTTATCAATCTTTTTCTTTTATGCTTTTTATGCTTTTATGCCTTAGAAATTCCTTCCTACCCCTAGAGTCAAGGAATTTTTCTATATGTGCTCTGCAGAGTTTGATCTTTCATTCAGCTGAGTATAATTTTTGTGTAGAGATAGAGTTTTGAGACTGAAATTCTTTGCATATGGATAACCAAATATCCTGGCATTTTTTTTGAACAGTCCACTGTGGTATGTTGAGTTTTCTATATGTGTATGAGTCTGCTTCTGGGCTGTAATTCTGTTCCATTGGTCTATTTACCACTATTCCATTATTTCATTTGAATTTTCTTAGAAAGAACAGTAGTGGTTAGGTCTAAGTCCTCCCCCCCAAATTGATTTAACTGATGATAAGCTGGAAGATGAAAATTCATAATACAACATATTACAAAATGATATTAGTGTGACTAGCAGATGTGAACAAGAACATTGATGGTATTTGAGGAAAGCTTGGCTTAACTTTGAAAGAGTGAAAAAAAATGGATATTTACTTTTTAAAACCAGGGCTTTTTATTTTATTTTACTTTATTTTTGTCTGTGCCCAAGGACAGAGGAATTTGTTCCTGGTCCCTCAGTAACATCCTTCCCCACTGCTGTTTGCAGCATTGGGTATGGGGGTTCCTGGAGACTGTGTCTCCATCTCTCTTGCTGTTCTCTTGCCATTCTGTCTTTGGTTGTTGAGAAGCTGTTCAATCTGGTCTCATTTTTTCTTCCTGAGAAATTATTTTACAAATAGGTGTAATTTCATATGTTCCTTGAAGGAGATGAGTTCATGGTCTTCCTATGTCACCATATTGGACCAGAATTGAATGATTACTTTTTGGGGAAAAAAAAAAAAAAGTGTTTTGGCCACAGTAAAAAATGAAGAACTAAGAAAAAGCAGCATGAGCCTTATGAGTAGTAATTAAGAAAATGAGTTTTAAAATCACATTGCCTATCCAGTGATCTGTGAGCTTTTGTATGTGAATGGGATACTACTTATAGTAGTAACTTCAGAAAGTGCTTGTAATAACTTACGTTAAGCACCAATTATCTGGCAAAGATCAAGACCACACTAATGAGTTGTTTCTAAAGTGACTGGACAGTTGAGAGAGGCATTAGAGGATACAGGACAGTGTGTATGTACAAATGAATAAGAAAGACATGGATTTGGGGGAAGAATTATTAATGAGAACAACAGTGAGAGACTAGCTTATGTTCCTTCACCAGTCAGTAAAAGTGGAAGACAGTGAGTCTGATAGTGACCAGTACAGGACACTAGGTGGTGCCATTAGCTTAGACTGCTTATTTGATATGGCTGAATAGCCTCAGGGTAGATAGAAAGGCAGTCAGAAATTAAGGGGTTAGTCAAGAATTGCTGATATATTAAAGATGTGAATTGTATTATTATTTCAAAATAATGTGATAGTTTTTCATATTTTCCTCTCCAGTGATCATTTTGAAAAATTTCCTGTCTTAAAGCAGTTTATCCATCAAATAAAACCGTATTTTAAAAGTAACAATGTTTCTAATTTAAAAATAAAGATTATGTATAAAAAACTATTTCTATTTAGAACTTATTAAAACAAGATAACTGAAGTTTTCATATTGAAAAATGATTGAAATGATGTAGTCAGATAGAACTTAGTGTTTTATTAAGCTTTAGAGGCTTTATTCCAGGTCTGTGTACAACTCCATTGAACTTGTGAAATACTGAAAATAGTTCCTTGATTCCTGTTAAAAATGTTTTTCAGGTTCTAGATTGAGAGTAATTAAGTACAGCATTTGATTTCTGCAGATGATTTATACCATTACATTTTTATTAGTAGGTACATTGAACAAGTGACAGAAATCCTCCAAATAAGCAAATGGAAATTTATTGGGGCACGTAACTTAAAAGATCATGATATGGCCAATTTCAGGTGAAGCTTGATCCAGTGGCTCAAATAATGTTTTTGGACCCTCTTCAACTGTTCGCTCAGTTTATCTTGGTTTGGCTCCTTTTGCAAATAGGCTCTCCTTTTCTGGACATAGGGTAGCTGCCAGCAGCTATAGGTTTACATCCTTCTTACTTTTTTTGTATTTGTTCTAGTGGCTTCAAGAAAAGTTGTGGTATTAGATCATGTATTAGGTCTGTTTAGCTTGGCTTGAGCTACATACTCACTTCTGCAGTTGGAGATAGAATTAGCACTGCTGGAAATATATGGATCAAGAATGTTGGACAGAAAATCTCTTAACAGAAGGAAAAAAAAGAATGTTGGAAAGATGGTTCCCTAAAAACAAATTTGGAGTCTTGCTTTGGGAATAAAGAATGGTTGTAAAATGACAACCAGTTATTTAAGAAAGTTATCTTAAAACTATTTTCATTCTTTTGATTTTATGTCACTAGAATTTATGTTTACTTTGATCCCATTCCTACTACTTACTAGTTATTTGACTTCTCAGAGTCTACTTCATTATTGACTAATTGGGGCTGTAGTTATTGTGACGATGAAATAAGATAATGTATGTGAAATACCTAGCCTAGTGCCTGGCACCTATTAGATCTTCTAGAAATGTTAATTTACTTCTGAGCATGATTATGAGCCAGCTGTTTTTGGGTTTTTATCGACACTGCTATGTTGTATATTTATCTATAATCTGTCAATATTTCAAATGTAGTTTTTTTAATAATTAAAATAATTTTTGATTCCCTTTCAGTGCTTAAATGATAGTTGAAAGATACTGTTCTATTCATGACTTACTTGTATTTTTTACTTATATTGAATGTGTAGATTTCATTCATACAAGATTTTTGTAATAAATCTATGTTGAGAAATATAAATTGTCTTTTTTTATTTTTTTTTTTTTTAATTTTTTTTTTTTTCAACCTTTATTTATTTTTGGGACAGAGAGAGACAGAGCATGAACGGGGGAGGGGCAGAGAGAGAGGGAGACACAGAATCGGAAACAGGCTCCAGGCTCTGAGCCATCAGCCCAGAGCCCGACGCGGGGCTCGAACTCACGGACCGCGAGATCGTGACCTGGCTGAAGTCGGACGCTTAACCGACTGCGCCACCCAGGCGCCCCGAGAAATATAAATTGTCTTTAAAAGCAGCAATAAATACAGTGAAATTATGATAAATGGTTTTATTGTTTGGGGAAATAATATAAACAGCTTCATGTATTTGAGGAATAGAAGGAAGTTGGCAGCAAGAGAGAAAGATGAATGATTAAATATTGTTTAAATTTGTTTTTTAATTAAGGTGCTTCATTGCTGTGTACATATTCAGAAATATATTTTAAATGTAACATTAATTTTTCACTTACCATTTATCTTTATTAGAAAATATTGCTTATATTTATCATAATTTTTTCACCAATTATAAAGCTTTTATAATCCATTTAAGTTAACTGGTATGATGTCTCAAGGAAAGAACCCCTATAATGGTTTTTAAACTATTTGAACGTTAGATATTTGGTAACCCACATCTCCAATAACTAGCAATACACATGAAACTGTTGATAGTGATGGAATAGAACTATTAATTTTACTTATAAAATAACATAGTACATCATTATTTGACTTACAGCATATTTAAATTTTTTTTTTTTTTTCAACGTTTATTTATTTTTTTGGGACAGAGAGAGACAGAGCATGAACGGGGGAGGGGCAGAGAGAGAGGGAGACCCAGAATCGGAAACAGGCTCCAGGCTCTGAGCCATCAGCCCAGAGCCTGACGCGGGGCTCGAACTCACAGACCGCGAGATCGTGACCTGGCTGAAGTCGGACGCTTAACCGACTGCGCCACCCAGGCGCCCCTTTACTTACAGCATATTTAAATGTGTTTAGCTACAAGCTGTGTTATACTGGTATCTTTCATTTGTAATTGATAAATATAAATGTAAAGTGTAAAAAGTTCTTTTTACCAGATTTCAACATATAAACATTTGTAAACAAAATAAAGCCACATCAGACCAAAGGATGTCATAAACAGCTGTGGCCCTGTGATTTTATTGTTGGTTATTGTGTTTTTTATTTTGTACTATGTTTGCTTTGTGTTTTAATTGCAATTTATTTTTAATTTTTTTAACGTTTATTCATTTTTTTGAGAGACAGAGCGAGGGTGGGGAAGGGGCAAAGAGAGAGGGAGACACAGAATCCAAAGCAAGCTCCCAGCTCTGAACTGACAGCACAGAGCCCGACGCAGGGCCTGAACTCACAAACCATGAGATCATGACCTGAGCTGAAGTCAGATGCTGACTGAGCTGACCGACTGAGCCACCCAGGCACCCTAAGTGCAGTTTATTTTTACTAATATTGTATTTGTGGGAAAGCAGTAGGAATATGAAGTATTAATAAGGAGAGAGGTATCAATCTGATGGTAATTAAAAGCAGAAATTTTTTTAAAAATTGCAAATGGTGAAAAATTGGCTTATGCAATAGCAGGAATTATTTTGAAGACAAAACCAATGATTAAAACATGTGTAAAGTAGTGTGCCTATGTTCCAGAGGTATTGCTTAATGGCTTATATATTTTGATATTTACCATATCAGAAATTTAAAAAGGGGTACCTGGCCGTCTCAGTTGGTGACGACTCTTGATCTCACAGTCATGAGTTCAAAATCCATGTTGGATGTAGAGTTTAGGATGTAGACTTTACTTAAAAATCTAAAAAAATTTAAACATTTAAATGGAGACATTTGAAAATATTTATTAATACATTTAAATATAATTGTAATAAACCCATTATATGTTAACATAAGTAACATTTTTGTGAAAAATATCTATATTTTCCAAAACTAAAAATATTGTAAGAAGAGTGGTATTGTTTTACATTTTTGTAAATTTTTTTAATGCCTGACTTAATTGAAAGCAGATGGAGTCTCATTTACTTCTGCATTCAGTCTGTTGCAATATATTGATTGAAAGATATGATATAAATGTATATGTTGAAATATATGAATGAAATATTTCCTCACACAGATACTTATGTATTTTTTTTATTAAAAATTTTTTTCTTAATGTTTATTTTATTTTTGAGACAGAGAGAGAGCATGAGCCAGGGAGGGGCAGAGAGAGAGGGAGACACAGAATCTGAAACAAGTTCCGGGCTCTGAGCTGTCAGCACAGAGCCCGACACGGGGTTCAAACTCATGGACCATGAGATCATGACCTGACCTAACTGAACCATTCAGGTGCCCCGGATACTTATATTATAGCACATATAGCTAGTAAGAAGACAGTAGAAGTTCAGAGAACAAATTTAATTAGTCTCTGAAAACACACATATTAATACCCTAGATATATTGCCTGAAAAATTTTTCAAAACAGAACAAAAAAATACACAAGAATCCATTCCATTAGCCACCAGAATGTTGCTATTATGTTACGTAGCTTCTGGAAAACTTCACTGGAGAGTAGTACAAGAATGACATTGAAAAAAGGCAGTTTTAACCTGTGGATTCCCTGCAAGAAATTTAGAGACCCATGTGATTTATGGACCATCCTCTGAGAGCTGCTAGTCTGTGCAATTGAAAATAATCAATAAGAAACATTGGTAGAAATTCTTTTGAATTTACAGGAGAGTCTGAGAATCATTTTCGGATGTCTATTGACTTTATGTTAAAAGACAAAGCATTTGAGAGTTTAAAGTTTAAAGCAGTGTGTAGATGCTGGTGATCAAACTTATCACAGCCAAAGATAGTTCTATGGGGCTAAGGCCCTTCAAATCCATCAATAATCAAGTGAGTGTCAGGGCAGCAACTGCAGATATGATAGCTGCTAAAATTTTCTTATGACACTTCTGCAGAGATCATCAAGAAGAGAGATTATCTCTCACTGTCAATTTTTAGTGTAGACAAAACTTTAATATTTTGGAGAAAGAAGCCTGGAAGACACATGTATTTCAAGTTAGAAGAGAGGATAACTTTGTAATCTTCCATTTGATAGGACTATAGGTAGGGACTGGTTATGTTAGGTTAAGGAACAAATGAGACTTATTAGCATACTTATAAATAGGGCTTCTGTATTGGGAATTTTTCATAGTAGAACATCTATTTACCCTGACATCAAGTTGTGGATTTTCTTGGTACCTCCACCCTGGCAGTTGTTAATAAGAAGCATGGAGACAGTATACAGTATCTTGTAGTAATTGTCCTTTCTCATGCTGGAAATTTTAGGTCTTAAACTATTGATATCATACTTGAGCCATTTACGTTTTCATGTTTAGAGATTAAAAAGTGTTTGTTTTAGGGGTGCCTGGGTGGCTCAGTCGGTTAGGCGTCCGACTTCGGCTCAGGTTGTGATCTCGCAGTCCGTGAGTTCGAGCCCCGCTTCAGGCTCTGTGCTGACAGCTCAGAGCCTGGAGCCTGTTTCAGATTCTGTGTCTCCTTCTCTCTGACCCTCCCTCGTTCATGCTCTGTCTCTTTCTGTCTCAAAAATAAATAAAGGTTAAAAAAAAAAAGTGTTTTATACTTTCATTCAGGTATATTTGAAGACAGTTTTGTTTTAAATATATCATTTATTTGTTCTGATAGTGTTTATCAAAATTGTAATTATTTGGTATGACAGAGCCACTTGGTATTGTCATATTTAGCTTAACCTTCTCTTTGATAAGTCCAGCAAACAAATAAACAAATGCTTGTTGTTTTATTTTTTTTGTGTAGAAACCAATGAGACTGCAAATCCATTGATATTACATTATTTGCAGAGATTTAACTTGTAGGTAAAGCTTAATTATTCAGAATATACTTATGCTGTGTAAATGTTTACTGTTTTTAATGTGACTCGATCAAAATCTATGTAGATAATTTGCATCAGGGGGAAGTGTTGCTAATATCTTTTGCATTATTGAATGTTACATGTAAAGGTACTTTTCCTTGTAAGGGATATACGATATTTTTCATTCTTTCATTCCGTTTCTTCAATTTCTGTGAAAATGTAGACTTATCTTTTTATAATATAAGGGGAGTAGAACAAATGATCGGAAGCAAGATCTGAAAGTGTTTGCTTATAAGCTCTCAGTCACAAGCATTTTCATAATTCCCTAACGATAAACAGCAATAAACAGATTAGGTAGGAAGAAGGGTTATTGATGCTGACATTGAAATTTTGAGTAGAACTCTTACCTCCTGTAAGAGTACCCTTGTTCAAAATGTTTCAGTGACACCAATCTTTGTTTTGTTACTTCCTTCAACAGATACTCATTCCTACCTTGAGACCATTGCATATGTTGTGTTCTCTTTTTGGAATGCTCTTCATTATGGTTCTTTTGGACTTCTTTTAGTTCTCAGTTTAAATGACACATCTCATAGCACTTACTCATATATGAAATGACTTTATTTCCTTGTTTTAAATATCCATGCTGTCAGCACAGAGTCGGATGTGGGGCTTAATCTCACGAACTGTGATATCATGACCGGAGATGAAATCAAGAGTCTGATGCTCAATCGACTGAGCCACCCAGGTGCCCCTGTTTCCTTGTTATTATCAGACTCCTCTAACAGAATGTAGATGCTCCTTGAAGGCAGGAGCTTTGTCCTGTTGACTTCTGTATCTCACTCCTAAGAAGCAGTTGTCTCACAGTATGAACTTAAATGTTGCATGAAGGAAGGTTGTGATTAAATGCAATGTATGATGAAAACATTAAAAATGTGCCTTATTTACTAATTCTGATTATAATTAAAAAGATAGTATTATAAATGCTTAATTTTATAGCCCCCAAATAGTGATCTATTACTGCTCCTTATTGTGATGGGTAAATTACAAGCCATCCCATGTTTAATTCCAGTTTGGTTTGGTGGAAAAGTCATCTACTTTGTTTGCTGTTGGACCATTTTGTGAGTTACTCCTATCTAATTATTTCATTAGCAGCCTTAGTCAGCAATTTACAAATAAACTCAGAGTTCCTCAGCGTAGGGCCTAAATCTATATCCAGCTCAGTATGACCATGGTTTGTAGTATACCTCTCGGCGAGGTCTTTGCAGTGCACATACTTAGCTACAAATGCTTGGGTTTCTGCCTTAACAAAGCACACTGGTATAATAAGAAGTAGAAAAGAGTAGAAGTAGAAAGTACAAGAGAGGAGAGGATTTTTAAAATGGAGAAAACAGGTTCCTATGTAAAAGTGTGGTAGACATGGAATTGTATAGCCCCGATCCTCCTTCAAAGAGGAATTGCAGCCCGGCTGTGGGGAGGAAAGTAATCACAAAGCTTTCATCTGTCAGCTTCTTCAAGGTCTGCCTCTGCTACAGGAAGCCTCCTTGCCTAAACCCCAGCCTTCCCAGGGCAGCTCTTGTCCTGCAGCTGATCAAGATGGAGTTATAAGGGCCCAGCCATTTTGTTCATACCTGAGACAACTCTGACAAGTAATATATTTCCAGAGATCCCTGCCAGGTTGCCTGAGGCTTTGTGAGGTACTGTAATTTGACTTCCTGCTTTCCAAACCTACCCCCCCTTCTTTTCACAGGGGTTGATTCTTAATAAATATTTTGCACCGCAAACTATCTCAGTGTCTGTTGTTAGACAATCCAGATTGCAATAGGGGAGTATATGGGCTACATGTTTTTCTTGAAACTTTTGTAAAATTCTGTGCAATTTTTTTTTCTTTCCTGTGGATGTGCATTATTCTGAGAAGGTCTATAGCTTTCGCAATATTCTTAAGGATAGATTGAAAACGACAGGTCTTTCTCATCAAGGACTTAAAGAAGGAAAGGCTTTTGATTTTTTTTTTTGATGCAGGGTCAAACTAAATATTGTAAAATTTTGATTTTGGTTAGCATTCAAGCCAAAGCTCTGTTGATATGGGAGCATTCTTCAATGACACAGCAATTAACTTCCTGGCAAAGGCCACTGGAGCTGGTTCTAATATGCTGCTGTGATGGCTCTTGGAAGTTTGGAAAAAGTGATGGCCCATATATATTAAATGAAGTACAGGTATCAAGGCTGCTTGGCAGATAGTAGAGCAAGGGATCAAAAGGCTCAAAGAAGTGAGCATGCCCGGAATGGATCTACTATATTAAGATGAGAAAGACACTTTGTTTGTCAATAATGCAATAAGGAAATGCAGAGCGAAGGGAGCACCAACATCATAGAGAAGCCTCAAGAGTGGCTGTTTACTGTAGACGGAGGCTGATGGTAGAAGATGCCTTTACAGAACTAGAGTCTCTAAATAGTGGTGTTTCAGCCTATGTCTAATTTGTATTTTTTAACAAGTGAAGTTGAAGATCTTATTTAAAAACCATTTGCTTTTCTCTTTTTATGAAATGTTTGTTCATATCTTCTGCACTGCATTGACTTTGTTAGGGGAATTGTTGGTCTTTTTAGTGTTTCTGGGAGCTTTTTGTATGTTAGGAATGTAAGTCCTTTTGTGATATAAGTTGCAAACATTTTTACGTGATTATAATTTGGATTTTCTTTTGCTAATTTCATTTTTTATTATATAATGGAATTTATTAATTATTTTAAGACTTCTTTACTCTTAATTATTTGATCCATCTATAATTTGTCTTCACACACAGTATGGGATATGGATCCTGTTTTAATTTATTAAAAAAATTTTTTTTAACTTTATTTATTTTTGAGAGAGAGAGAGAGAGAGAGAGAGCGTGAGTGGGGGAGGGACAGAGAGAGAGGGAGACACAGAATCCAAAGCAGGTTCCAGGTTCTGAGCTGTCAGCACTGAGCCCGATGTAGGTCTCAAACTCACGGACCCCGTGAGATTGTGCCCTGAGCTGAAGTCAGACACTCAACCAACTGAGCCACCCAGGCGCCCCTTGTTTTATTTTATTTTGAAGATTTAATTTTTTAAGTTTATTCATTTATTTCTGAGAGAGAGAGAGAGAGAGAGAGCGCGCGAGAGCAGGCACACAAGCGGGAGGGGCAGAAAGAGAGAGGGAGACAGAATACGAAGCAGGCTCTAGGCTCTTGAGTTGTCAGCACAGAGCCTCACACAAGGCTTGAACTCACAAACTGAGATTGTGACCTGAGCTGAAGTCAGATGCTTAACCTACTGAGCCACCGAGGCACCCCCAAAAGATTTAATTTTTAAGTAACTATCTACCATGGGGCTCAGACTTAACAACCCTGAGATCAAGAGCCACATGCTCTACCAACTGAGCCAGTCAGGTGCCCCTATTTTATCTTTTATTGTAGGTAATTTGGTTGTCCCATACTGTTTATTGACTACTCCATCTCTTTCTCATTATTTTGAGATATCACTTTAAGTATATGTTACTGTCATATCTCAATTTACGTGTTTATAGAGTTTGTTTACTTTTTCTCATGTTCCATGGATATGGCTCATTATTGTGTGCCAGTTTAATTGTTGAAACATGAAAGTTTTGTTCTCAATTGGGCTATTGTCTCTCACTTCATTATTTTTTTATAGCATCCTTATTTATACTTACTTTATCAACATTTTATCATGTCTCATATGTACCATTCTTCACACAAAACCAAATAAAAACCCCCAAAAACCTGAAACCTGTTGCTCTTGATATGGTTATTATGTTAAAATTAGAAATTATGTTGGCATCTTAATATTGAGTCTTCCTAAGCCAGAGCATGGTTTGTACTTTTATTGCTTCAGGTCTTCTGTTAATGACTTCAGGAGTGTTTTAAATTTATTTTCTTACATGCATTATATATCTTTAAAGTTTATCTCATTGTTTTTGTGAATCAAGATCTTTTTAAAGTGGTTTTGGTTTATATAAATGAAAGTTACTTTTTTGCATTATTTTTCTTACCCATATACCTTACCCAACTTCTCTTACTGTTTGTAAGTTTTCTGTTCATTTTTATTGAGAATTTTTTAAGGTGTGTAACAATAACAGTTTTAAGTAGTAATAGATTTATTTCTTGATTCCCAATATTTATACCTTTAATTTCTTTCATTTTGTTTAATAGTGTTCACTAGTATTCCAGTAGGATAATAAATGGTGGTGATAGTGGAGGTTCTTGTCTTATTTCTAACTTGGCAAATTAGTGGTATATTCATTTCATGGTAGTCCCCTCACTTTCAAAAAGTATTATTTCATAGGCTCTTTTTAGTGAATTTCTACCACTGGACCCTCGTGCCACTTTGTACTTTACTTGCTACTGCATGGCAGCACTTTAGACAAGCCATCATTGATTATTCCATCTTTTCCTCATTAATTTGCAATACCTCCTAACTATGTCTCCTAATTTTACTGAAAATAAAGTGCTATTTTAATTTTCCTTGATTTTACATGATTTCCAGTACAAGGAAGAATTCCATGAACATATTAGATGTTCTCAGAAATTTCAAACTTAAAGTTGGAGCATCCGGAATTGAACTACAACTCCATTTTTCCTTTTCTCTGTGTACAAATGAAATATTTAGAGTTGCTCAGATTTTAGTGATCATATTCCTCTCTTAGGGTTCTGGCTACTGTAAAACCAACTTATTTATTACTTAAAGCAGACATTTTTTGTGCAAGGCTATTTTAAGTCTCAGTAGTTAGTTTCATTTTTGCTTTATTGTCAAAATTGTGTTTGTATTTCAAGGCAATGCTCCATTATTTGCTAGCTTTCAGTGTTGCTGTGGTGAAATCTGATGCCCTTCTGTTTCTTGATCCTTTGAAACATTTGTTTTATTCTACAAAAAGCCTTTAGGCTCTTTGTACTGATAATGTCTTTGTAGGGGTTTCTTTTCATCCATTTTACTGGACACTTTGGTGATGAATTCTTTTGACATGGATCATGTCCATTAATTCAGAGAAATTTTCTTGAATTATTTATTTGATTTCTTCTTCTTTTCTTTGTTCTCTCTCTCTCTCTTGTTTTTTGAACTCTAATTATTTGGTTTTTGGACATCTTGGACTGGTCCTCTAAATTAATCTTTTCTAATTTTATATTGATTTTTGAGAAATTTTGATTTTTACTGTCATTTTTATTTCAAAGTGTTATTTATTTTAATAGTTTATTTTTTTTTTTAGTAGCATCTGTTCTTGTCTCATGGATGCAGTATCTCCTGGCATCTCTCTGAGGATATTAATAATAAGATAACATTTTTCTCAAGCTTTTCCCCTATCATATGTATCCCTTTCCTCCAAGCTGTCATTTACAATTTTTGTTTATTTTGGCTTCAATCTTTCACAGTAGAGATTTTCTTTTTCTTTTTCTTTCTTTCTTTCTTTCTTTCTTTCTTTCTTTCTTTCTTTCTATTTTTAAATGTTTTATTTATTTTTGAGAGAGAGAGAGAGAGAAAGAGAGAGAGAGAGAGAGAGAGAGAGACAGAGTGTAATCTGGGAAGGGGCAGGGAGAGAAAGAGACATAGAATCTAAAGCCGGCTCCAGGCTCTGAGCTGTCAACACAGAGCCCGATGCGGGGCTCAAACCACAAGCCATGAGATCATGACCTGAGCTGAAGTAGGACACTTAACCAACTGAGCCATTCAAGTGCCCCATAGAGTAGTTTTCTAGTGAGATATTCAGTTGATCAGTATTGAGATATTAATGGTTACAAAAAGAATTTGCCACATTGGTATATATAATGTTCATTTGAAGCATGTAAAAGAAATAATGATTATTATTTATTATTATAAACAGTGTATGAAAATAACATTGATTTGATTCTTCACTTTTAATACAGTTAATTTGAAATTTCAGCTTTTACCACTCACCAGATACCAATATGCTTTATGGGAAGCTGGGTTCTTCTTTACCCTCAGGGGCTGAATCTGAATTAATCTAAGCCAATCATGGTTATTTCATTCCCTTTGTGCCAGTGATTGATTTAGTAACAAGTGGGCAGCAACAGTTGAGAAGTTTAATAGGAAAGTTTTCCTTTAATTTATTTATTTTTTTGCTAGACATACAGAAGGGGCAATCTTTCTTCAGAACTTTGGACATTAGGTAAAGTGATACTTGGAACTATGGTAGCTGTTTTTGAACCATTAAGGAAGAAAAGCCATCACACTAAGGATGACACAGGGAAAACATGGATAGAACTGAGGCCTCAAGTGATATTGAGTTGTAAATTAATCCCAGAGCTGTTGTAGCCCTGGATGTTTTGTTATATGAGGTAATAATTCCTCTGATTGTCTTTAAAAAAACAATGAAAATAAGTATTACTTATATCTAGCTAAAAAATATTCTTAGTAAACATTCTAAAGTTCAAATTATATAAATATTAAAGCTTAAAACTGCAGTTTTCTGAGAAGTTAGTGATTATTGTTTTTGCTAAAATAAGCTGAATTGGATATTTATATCATGTTCTTTCATTATTGTTATCTTTGTCCATAACTTATGTGGATCTGACATTTTAGCTGTTTGGTAAACCTGATGATTTTAATCTTTTGTTTTGGTATGATTCAGGTTGACCTGACATTTTAATAAGTCTGGCCCTTAGGACTGATTAAAGAAACATCTTATTTGTTGAAGTATGTACATTTTCTTCATGAAATTGGTTTTTCTTTTTATCTGTGACTTGTCTTGCTAAAACTTTGAAGCATATGTTTTTGATACTGGCATTACATTTTTAATTAATATTTTAGATGCAAAAGGTGACAGTTTAAAAGATTGTTTTGTTAGTGGTTTATCCTTAAAAGCAAGTGGCATTTGGTTTTATTTTACAATAGAATTTAATCTTATATGTTTTTTGTTAAAGTAATGTTAACCAAAAAATCTCTTATTGAACTATTTGTGGTGAGCTTTTTAAGGATGTTTAAGATTTCACATGGAGTTTAACTGATCACAGATGAAGTTGTAAATTAATACCTCATGAGCGTATTTGACTGCAGGGCATTGTTTGTGAATCAAAACTGCTTTGTTCCTGTAAACTGTGAAAGAGGTTTAAGCATATGGATTAAAATTGCATGGTGATTCCAGTGTACTTATGAAAAGACACTGTAGTTGGATCATATAAAATGTACTAAAATATTATCAGTGGCTATAAATTGTAATAATTCCCTTAAGCTTTTAAGGGTTGTAAGATTAGTTTTATTCCTTTGTTGGATTTAACCACCTTAATAAGAAATTGTTTTGTTGTTTTAAAGCTGTACATAGCAATAAGAATAATCATTAATGTATAATGGTAACACAGTGAAGTTTCCCAGAAAACATGTATTTTTATGTAAATGTTCACAACTATATCAAATATATACATGGTTTTTTTCTTGTTTTCATTTAAATCATTCTCTTACCAGAAACTGTGGAATGAATAATTGTTCATTGATAGCTTCTATTATAAGATTATTAATGTGTTGTTTAGTGTCAAATCAGACTTCTTTTGCTGTTATTTTTGTTTTACAATATATGAAAGTCACTGTATTGTAGAATGTACTCTCTGGCCATGACAAATTGAAGTTTCCATTGAAAAAAATAGCAGAAAATTAGGAAAGCCTTGTTCTGGAAGACAGTGATAAGTTAGAGGAAATAGGATTGTGCTTTAATTAACTTCTTAGGTCAATAAGGCAAACACTAGATCATACTTAGCAAAGGTTTGAGTGTCATCCTTTTAGATCTCTTCACATTCTTTGAAAACTTTGGTACCTGTTTTACAAATACTCTTTTTTCTTGTATCTTCTTAACTTTCCTGTGGATGATATTTCCAGCACCAGTTATCACACTTCCTTAAACTCCTCTATTATAACTACCCTTATCTCCATTCCACTTGAGCAACCCTCCTTCCACATTCTGAACCTATTCCCTGCCTCAACTGCTTTAAAAAATTTTGTATCAGCTTCCTGTTTAGTTCCTTTGTATTTTTACTTTATTCTCTTTATTTAGCCTGAGTGGCATGGTCAGTTGCTTCAACTACATTTTGCCATTGCCTTCAATTCTCTCTCCCTTTTGACCTTGTCAGTTTCTAAACCTGGGTCAGTTTAATTGCGTGCCTTGCTTCTTGACTTTTTGTCACAATTTATTTTGCCATACTAGAGGCTTTCAGTCATCTTTGATCCTATTCCCTAAACAAGCAGATTGTTTGCTAGCTCTTATTTACCATTTGAAATGTCTTTCAAATCTCACCCCTTTTTGCTACTCTCCTGTTTATTGCCCCTGTCACCATCTCTTGCATTGAATCTTGTAGCCCTTTCTTCTCTGGCTGCATTTCTCCAGTGGTTCTTTCTTTTTGCCTTTTCTATCCCATCAACACATGAAAGATTGGATTCCCATCCAACCACTTCATCCCCATCTTAATTAAGAGAAGCTTCTTTAAGTAGTAATTCTCAGTTGAAGCACCAAATATTATGAGTCTCTGTGTAGTGTGTATTTATTTAGTTTTCAGAATACCTTAAAAGCGATTTTCTTCCTTCTTCCTGAGGTCCTGAAGGATCTGTTGCAGGACTTTCTCAATTCCACCTTCTATAGTGCTACAGGAGTCATCTTCTGAAATGTGGATTTGTTCACTTTACAAATGTATAGCAACTTACTTTTTGCCAAGTACTGGAATAGCTGCTAGAGTACGGAAGATGAATGCTAAGGTGTTTGCCTTTGAGAAAAGTATTAATGACATAGTACATCTGTCATTTACTAGAACTTTTATTAAGTGTTAGGCACTTCCTAGATATGTTCCCCCCGCCCCCTGCCCTTGGATTTATTCTTATAAAAGTCCTTCAGTGTAGATAATATTAGTAACTGTACAGATGAGTGAACTGAATCACATAGAATTCTGAGCAATCACACAGCAAGTAATTCTATAAACAAGTGATAAGTGTTATGACAATTACTTGAAAAGGGACCTCTGAGAGCATATAGGAGAGATACCTAGTTTAGGATTGGAATATTAACAAGGTAGGCTTCACAGAGAAGATGATGCCTTAAGCTGAGTCTTTCAAGACAAGTATGATGCTTGTGAGAAGAAGAGGATACACAGATAGGAAGGTATGTATGTGGCATGGTTGTGCTTGTGAACAGGCTTTGCAAAAGACATGCAGACATGAGAAAGCATTTTGTGGGAACACCTCAATATGACTGAATCATAGTGCCTGAGTTGGGGAACTGAGAGTGGTTTTAGCATATGTAAACACATTAAACCAGGTTGTATTACGTGTATGCACTGATAAGAAGTTTAGATTTGTTTTTAGTGGGTGATAGGGATGATGTTAAATAGGAGAGCTAACTGATTAGACATTGTGAAAAATGGATTAGAGCAAAGCCTTTCTGGAATCATAAAGGCCTATCTATTAGTCTGTTGGAATAGCCCAATAAGAAATAGGAGGTCCTGAAATGTGTCAGTAAAATTGAAAACAACAACAACAACAACAACAACAACAACAACAACAACACAGGTGCAACACAGGCTCTTTGGGAGGTAGAATCAACAGACTTAGTGGTGTAAAAAGTGAGTGAGAGGAATGATTTCTCAGGGTATCCTCAGCTTGGGAGAGTAGTTATGCCAATCCAAGATATTTTATGCTTGTATGTATGTATGTATTTAGAAATATGTTCTTTAAACACCTTGGCCAACTGTGAGCTTTGATACCTTTTCATTTATCAAGCCTTCCTTGAATGCCCAACAGCTCAGTTATATCCTGCGTCCTGGGAGGGGGCACAGTGGAAGTTCTCGGACTTGCCCATCTAGTAGAATCTCTTGAGTTTAAATAGTTTTCAAACTTTCAGTTTTCGTATTTTCCAGTACAGAAAACAAACTTTGCTAGGGGTCATGTAAATCAGTATTGTGGTTTAAAAAACAAGTGACCATAGTATATGGAAGTAAACTTTAAAAACTTGACTATAGAATTCTTCACCTAAATATCATTGTTTTTTGTTTTTTGCCTATTTATCGACTATTAAAATATTATAGTGAGTTTGAGTTACTGGAGGTATCTCTGTACATACCTTTGGTATGGAACCTTGATAACTAATACAGTGGAAAATAGGATCAAAACAGGGTAACATTGTCATCTCACTTTTCTTTCTTAATATCCATGGAAGTTATTTTTTCTTAAATTATTTAAGAACTTATTTATATGAAAAGTAAGTAATGTTTTTTAACCCTGTATTGCAGTTGAATGGGGGGAGGATGGTTAGTTTGAAAATTATGTCATCTAGGAAATGAAAATATCATAATGAAATAGTTTATACTTCTTTGTTGAATTGAACCATGATGTTATGTAATAAAGCCTGGATTAAACTTTATTGCAACTTAAAAGATATAAAAAATAATAAAAATAGAATAAACTTTATTGCAACTCCGACACCCCTCACACACACACTCAAATACACACATATCTATACTATATAAAGTCTGAAGTTTGTGGCTTCTTTCATGAACTGCGTATCATTTTGTTATGATACTTTGCTTTACACATAGTAGATATTTGATAAATATTTGTTGAAGTGGACTGAATAAACATTTCACTCTCAAAACTATGTGAAGATGAAGCCTAAGTAAATATGTGCTTTGAGCCATAATGAGAGTTAAAATTACTTAAAATGTAGTCTTATTACAAAATAGCATGTTTCTTTCTGATTGGTAAGAATTTGGAAAACATGTAAAATAGAATGAAAAATATGAAGATCATCAGTAATTCTAGTGAGCATAAAATACTCCTATTGCCTATTCTTTTGTAACTAATTTTTCTATCAAAAACAGTACTGCATTTTTTAGAGAGGGGAGTACTTCAGGAAGGTTGCTATCAGTTTACTTTCTTAAATTGGTGCTTTTCAAAAAAATTGGCTCTAAAGCGATCTCCTGTAGTGAATCTTCTCTTGATGATTTTTAAAAGACCTTCACCTCCTAAAATAAAGGGGAAAAAATTCTCCTTTATGGAAAAAGGAGAGAAGATGAAATGTATGGTGTCATAATACACCTGAAAATTGATATATTTCTGTAGATACATGGACAATTAGTAGTTTACTTGTTCTTAAAATAATATTTCTAAATTCTATTAGGGTTCTTGGCTACATGTGACAAGAAACCTAACTAGCACTAGCTTTGGCTAACAAAGGAATTTAGTAACTCAAGTCACTGAGGTGCACTCACACAAAAATATGGTTACAGTTGGGCCTTAGGGATGACTAAACTTCTAAGGACTCAAAAGCTGTCAGATTTTTCTTTCTTCAGTTCTTCTTCCCTTTGTCTGTCTCAGAGTTATCTTCAATTTGTCAGACTGCCTTTTTTTTACTTCATCTTTTTTACTTTGTTTTCTTGGTTTTGTGCTAGGTTTTTTTTTTATTGCTTTTTTGAAAAATTAAACAGTAGTATTTATTAGTAATTTCAGATACCGTTTTCACATTTTAAACTTATATGCAAGATAAATATCTAGAAAAAATAGTTTGGTTTAATATTTTTGTAAGATTTACAATGTATATCACTGTTCTTTGTCAAAAGAGTAATCTCAAATGAAATATCTATGATAGGATTCTCATTTGTTTAATGGCTGAAAAAGCCTTTCAGTTTACACTAGGGACGAGTAGATAAATTTTAATATTTGTGACCAGTGTTCATATTCTAAGGTATTAAATGCTTTTATGATAGAAATGTGTTTTTACTTATAGAAGGAGAAAAAATTCATTTTTTTGTGATTTACAAAGTTTTCCCCATTTTTGCTGAATGCTTTCTTTTTAAAAAATTATACATCATTCCAGGCTTTTCTTCTTGCTGATCACCTAAAGTGCTAAATGTGTTTTGTTAAGGTGACCCTTGAAGATTGCTCTTATAGACTAAAGAGAGGCACTGCATTTTCTAATGTTGTGAAAGAGGTTATATTTAGCTATTGGTATTTCAAGTTGGAACACTTCATTCTACTGTGACTTTTGTTAATGAGTCATCTGGAGAAAATGGGCTGCCTCTTGCTTTTAGGAAGAGTCTGCAGCAAATAATAATAATAAGTTAAACACTGTGGGAGATTTTCTGCCAAATAACAAACTTAAAATGGAAACTGTTTTGTAATACATTTTATTGCCCGTATGTAAAATATATGCTCAAGGATATAGAAATATTTTGCTCATTATTATCTTCAGCTGATAAAAACAAATAATAATCCTGATGTCACATATAACAAAAAGAAAGCATTTTCTACCAAAGCATCGTGTAGGTTGTTATGAGTTATAGGCAAGTGGGAAGCTAGCATATTTTTTTAAATTAATTTATTTAAAAACTTTAATTCCAGTATAGTTAACACACAGTGTTTTATTAGTTGCAGGTGTACAATATAGTGATTCAACAATTCTATACATTATTCACTGCTCATCAGTTTAATAACTGTACTCGTAATCCCCTTCATCTATTTTACCTATCCATCCACTCATTACCCCCTGGTAACCATCAGTTTGTTCTCTACATTTAAGAGTCCATTGTTTTTTTTTGGTTTGTCTCTTTTTTTCTTTGTTCATTTGTTTTGTTTCTTAAATTCCACATATAAGTGAAATCATATGGTATTTCTCTTTCTCTGACTGACTTATTATTCACTTAGCATTATACCCTCTAGATCCATCCACGTTGTTACCAATGGCAAGATTTCATTCTTTTTATCACTGAACAATATTCCATTATATTATATATAATCACATCTTCTGTGGTCGTTCATCTGTCAGTGGACATTGGGTTGCTTCCATAATTTGGCTATTGTAGACAATGCTACAATAAACATAAGGGTGCATATATCTTTTCAAATTAGTGTTTTTGTGTTCTTTGGATAAATACCCAGTAGTGGAATTACTGGATTATATGATAATTCTATTTTTTATTTTTTGAAGAACGTAGCAATGGTCAAATCTTAATGATAATTTTTAGTAACTGGGGAAAGTATTGCGATTATTAAAGTATTGATTTTTTAAAAACGTATTTTTATATTTGTTTAACTTTTCCCATTTTTTAATTTTGGTAAAATACACATAACATAATATTTACCATCTTAACTATTTTTAAGTGTAGGTTTAGTGGTATTAAATACATTCATACTCTTGTGCAGCCATTACCACCACCCATCTCATAACTCTTTTAAATAGCTGAATCTCCATACCCATTAAATTATCACTCTTCTTCCCCTCTTTCCTCTATCCCTGGCAACCACCATTCTACTTGCTTTTTCTATGATTTCGACTATAAATGGAATTATATAGTATTTGTCTTTTTGGTGCCTGGCTTAGTTTACTTAGTATAATATTCTTAAAGTTCATCCCTGTTGTAGCCTATGTCATCATTTCCTTCCTTTTTAAGGCTGAATAATATTGCATTGTACATAAACACCATATTTTGCTTATCTGTTTATCCATCAGTGAACACCTGAGTGGCTTCCATGTTTTAGCTTTTGTGAATAATACTGCTATGAATGTGAATGTACAAATATCTCTTTGAGACCTTGCTTTCAGTTTTTTGGTGTATATACCCAAAAGTGAAATTGCTGGGTCATATGATAATTCTATTTTTAATTTTTGAGGGAACCACTGTACCTTTTTTCACAGTGGCTATACCAGCTTACATTCCCACCAACTGTGCATAAGGGTTCTAATGTCTCCATTTCCTTGCGAACACTTGTTATTTCTAGTTTTTCAATAGTAGGCTTCCTAATGGGTGTGAGGTACTAAGAATTTTGATTTGCATTTTCCTGATGATTAGTGATGTTGAACATCTATCCTTGTGCTTATTGGCTATTTGTATATGTTCTTTGGGGACATGTTTATTCAAGTCCTTTGCCCAATTTTGAATCAGGCTGTTTGTTTATTGTTGAATTTTAGGAGTTCTCTATAGATTCTGGATATTATTTCCTTATTAGATAAATGATTCATAAAGATTTTTTCCCATCCTGTGGGTTGCCTTTTTATTCTGTTGATGCTGTCTTTGATATACAAAGGTTTTTAATTTTCATGAAGTCCAATTTGTCTATTTTTGTTATTGCCTATGCTTTTGGTGTCATATCCAAGAAATCATTGCCAAATCCAAAAAACTTTTTGTCTTATGTTTTTTTTCTAAGAGTTTCATCATTTTAGCTCTTAAAATTTAGATTTTTAATGCATTTTGAATTAATTTTTTCTATATGGTGTTAGATACATATCTACTTTCATTCTTTTGCATGTAAATATCCAGTTTTCCCAGCACCAGTTGTTGAAAAACCCTGTTTTCCCACTGAATGGTCTTTGCATCATTGTCAAAAATTATTTAACCATGTATGTGAGGGTTTATTTCTGGATTCTCTGTACCATCCCATTGGCCTATATGTCTTTTTGCCAGTACACACTGTTTTGATTATTGTAGCTTTATAGTAAGTTTTGAAATCAGGACGTATGAGTCCTCTCACTTTGTTCTTCTTTTTGAAGCTTATTTTGGCTATTTGGGGGTCCCTTGAGATTCCGTATGCATTTTAAGGTGGCTATTTCTTGAGATTCCATATGAATATTAAGGTAGATTTTTCTTTTCTGCAGAACAGATCACTGGGATTTTGATAATGTGCTAAATTTTTCATAGGTTTTGTTGTTGTTACCACCTCATATTTAATTTAGTATTACACCTTTACAAAATTAGAAATTCTTTGAGAGTGGATAGTTGGCAAGGGGTATGAGAGATACAAGTTCTAATATTAGCTACCTTTATACATGTCACACTGATTGCATACTTCATTTTTCTTATCTATACAATAGTTTTTTCCTCATGACTTTTCTTGCAGGAATGAAAGGAGATAGTATGGAATAATTAAAAATATATCATACTGATACTCTGTTTTTTCTTCAGATCATATAAATGTTTTGCCTTTTACTAAAGATTTCCTTGGAGAGGAATGATTCTTAGTGTTTACCCAATTTTTTGAGGCCTTGCGCTTGCAGGGCTTACTACTACTAATAATAAGATATATCTATATCTATATCTATATCTATATAGATATAGATATATATATATCATACTGAAAAATATGAAGATCTTAGAATTTGTATTTTTGATGCAAGTTGTCTTTTTTGAGGTGAACTTGCCAAGTCTTTCTTGGGCACTGAATGACTATATCACTAGTCATGAACTATAATAGCACCATGAACTATGGGATTTTTTTTTCCTTTTTCTCAGATTTATTTATTTATTAAATATTTATTTATTTATTTATTTATTTATTTATTTATTTATTTAACATTTATTTAACATTTAACATCTATCTGTCTGTCTGCCTCTCTCTCTGCAGTTTCTTTGTCTCTATCTAGAACTCTTATGAGCTTAGTGTTGCCTGCTATACCAAGAATACCAGTTCTTTACTCTTTTTTTTTTTTTTTTTTTAAACAAAGATCATGTGCAATATACTGGAGGGGAATTTGGGCCTTTGGTTCTGCCTTAGGAAAGCCTGCATTTTCGTTCTTTTTATACATGGCAGTCAGGCTATATAGGCCAGTTCCTGCCATGGATCCTTTTGTGAAGTCTATCCTTTTTGTGGGTCTCACAGAATCATTTCTTTGTAGTGAAGTAGAGTGTATGTTATGGCATAATTCTTTGTGTCCTTACTCATCGCAGTTTTGGAGTATTGGGGAATCAGTAGTGTTTGAAAGATTGACTGATTTGTTCTTCCAGCATTTATTTAATGAATGCACTTGGATTTTTTATAGTCTAAACTCAACAAATCCAAGCTGAACTCCTAATTTTCCCCACTGTCCCAAACCTGTTCCACCTACAGCCTTCTCTGTTTCACTTAATGGCAACTCTGTCCTGGTTGTTTAGACTAAAAACCTTAAAGGTATTCTTGGTACTTCTCTTTTTCTTATAGCACATATCCTGTCCTTCACACATTTTACTGAACCACCTTTGAACTATATCGTGAATCTAAACACTTCTTACCATCTACATTGCTGTAGTCATCTGTCCTATGCTTTGTGCCACCATTATCCTTTGCCTGAATTATTACAATGGCCTCTTAACCTAGTTTCTCTCCTTCCACCCTTGGCTGCTTTCCTCATATTCTCAGCCCAGCAGACAAGGTTGATTTTTTAAAAACAAAAGTCAGACCATAATACTCTGATAAAAATACGTTAGGTATAAAAATGGTAAAGAAAGGAAATGCTATTTGCAGATGAAAGTACTGTATTTTTGTAAAACGAAGAAGTGAAAAATAATTAGAAACCAACATTTACTTGGTGGGTAATTACAAAATTGATACAAACATACATTTTTAATACTTTACTAGATACAAAGAGCCACAAATGATAAATTAAGAGCAATATAAACTAAATACAGTGATATATCAAGAGACTAGTAGTACAAGTAGGGTTTATTCCAAAATGAAAGGATAATTCAGAATTAGGGAATCTATTAATATGATTTTACCCTGCTCTCCAACTGCTTCCCAGAGGGTTTCTGTTGTTTGCTTAGTAACCCCAGACCAACTAAACCAATGAACTCTACTATCTGGTGGCTGACCCACACTTTCTCAAAAGAGGTCTGATCCTTCATAAATTTTTCCTTCCTTGGGTACTTTTCATTCAGCCCTAGAATACCATATGGACCTTTCTTTTTTTATCATAGTTAATAATTCTTTATGTTAAAATTCCGTTTAACTTACTATGTGGTTTTAATCTTTTGATTGGACCCAGATTTGATTTTACCATTTAATTTTTAGAGAGATTTTAAATGATTATTTTCATAGATGCTAAAAATGCATTTGCAAAACTCAACATTCATTCTTCTTTTATTAACTTTTTATGAATTGAAGTATAACACACGTAAAAGAAGTATACAAATCATAAGTGTACAGCTGAAAGAATTACCTCAAAGTAAACATACTTGTTTAACTACCAACCAGTTCTAGAAATAGAACTTGGCCAGAAGCCCAGAAGCACCCTTGGCCCCTCTCCTTCCCCAAAGGTATCCACTATCTTGACTTACAACACCAGAGATTAGCTTTGCTGTTTTGAACTTTAAATAAATGAAATCGCATAGTGTATATTTTTTTGTTTATGGCTTCTCTGGCTCATCTTGGTTTGTGTGATTTATCCAGATTGTTGCATATAGTAGTGCTTTCTTCATTTTCTTTTCTCTATCCAATTCCACTGTACAAATCTGTCTCAATTTAATTTTATACTCTACTGTTGATGGGTGTTTGGGTTGTTTTGGGTTTGGCTTTGTTACAAACAATGCTAGTAATGAACATTTTTGTATGTGTCTTTTGGTGTTCATGTACACACATTTCTGTTGGAATTATAAATAGGAATGGAAATATTGGGTCACTGGGTGTGCTTGTCTTAAACTTTACTAGATACTACCAAAAGAGATTTCCAAAGTTTTATATTCCCATCAACAGGACTGAAGTTTCCATTTGTTCCACTGGTATTTTCAGTCTTTAAAATTTTTGTTTTAGCCACACTGGTTGGTGAGTGACTAGAGGTATCTTATTATAGTTTTAATTGTATTTCCTTGACCAGACCACTAATAAGGTTAAACATATTCTTATTTGTATATTGACCATTTAGATACACTTGCTTTGTGAATTGCAAGTTTAAGTTCTTTTTTCCAGTTTTCTATTAATAATTTTTTAGCAGTTAATAGAAATTCTCTGTATATTCAGGTTATGACTTATTTTAGTTGGTAAATGCCAGCTCTGGGGGCGCCTGGGTGGCGCAGTCGGTTAAGCATCCGACTTCAGCCAGGTCACGATCTCGCGGTCTGTGAGTTCGAGCCCCGCGTCGGGCTCTGGGCTGATGGCTCAGAGCCTGGAGCCTGTTTCCGATTCTGTGTCTCCCTCTCTCTCTGCCCCTCGCCCGTTCATGCTCTGTCTCTCTCTGTCCCAAAAATAAATAAACGTTGAAAAAAAAATTTAAAAAAAAAAAAAAAAAAAAAAAAAAAAAAAAATGCCAGCTCTGACTTGGCCTTTTCACTATCCTCATGATACCATTTCATGAATAGATGTCTTCATTTTAATGGGGATACTCTTTTTGGTGTTCCTGTCCTTTTTAACTCTCTGTACAATTGTGCCTATGGTTTGCCTATGCCTTAAATATTTGGCACAATTCACTGATAATGTGATTGAGACCTTGAGTTTTCTTTGTTGGGAATATTGCATTAAAAAAGTGAAAGATTGGGGCGATTGGGTGGTTCATTCAGTTAAGAGTCTGACTCTTGATTTCGGCTCAGGTCATGATCTCATGATGCTGATACTGAGTCCTACATTGGACTCTGCGCTGAGCATGGAGCCTGCTTAAGATTCTCTCTCTCTACCCCCCTGCCCCCCTCCCATGCTCATGCTCTCTCTCTCTTACTGTCTGTCCCTCTTTAAAAAAAAAAAAAGGTTCTCTCCTTCTCTCCTTGCCCCTCCCCTGCTCGCATGCACCTTCTCTCTCTTCTCTAAATAAATAAAGTGAAGGATTTTTAGATTTTTTCACTTGTTCTTATGTCAGCCTTGATTAAGTATTTGTACATTTTTGTCTAAATGTTAAAATGCATTGGCATACTCTTGTTCATAATATCTTTCTATGACCTTTTAATATTTATATAGTCTATGGAGAAAAGTATCCTTTTGCATTTCTGTAATGGTTATTTGTTCCTTCTTTGCAAGGGGAGTGGCTCATTAATTTTGTTAGCCTTTTCAAAGAACCAACTTTGGCTTTGTTGTTTCCCTATAGAGCATGTTTGTTTTCTCTTTCTACATATTCAGCTCTTTCTTATTTTCTTCTTTCTACAGTCTTTGGGTTTAATTTGCAGTTCCTTTTTGGTTTTACATTCTTGCAGTGGATGAATGCCTATATTAAAAATATTTTTTAATACATGGCAAAAAGTTTGCATAAAGTCAGAAGCCAGTTTACCAACTGATAAAAATAATTGCCAACTACATCATAGTCCAAGATATTTCTATGTGAAGAGCTTCTAGAAATCCATGAGAACAACAATTATATATTAATAATGAGCAATGTCTGTGAACTGTTGCTGGGTAGAAAAGTTAATAAAATGGTGTGTAAACATATGAAAGTATGTTCACCCTCAATCATAGGAGGAATGAAAATAAACTTGTTACGATAATTCTTATATGGCAAGGATTATAGGGAATAAGCAGTTTCATAATATCGTGGGACTATAAGTCACCACAGCCTTTTTGAAGGAATCATTTTATTTATCAAATTTATCAAATCGTATCAATATTTATCAAATCAATATTATTTATCAAAATCTTATGTCTTAAATGCTCTTGGATCTATGAACTGTATATGTGTAAGGATGTTTTTTTTTAATTTTTTTTCTTTTATTTATTATTGTTGAAAGAGAGAGACCAGGCTTGAATGAGGGAAGAGCAGAGAGAGAGGGAGACACAGAATCCAAAGCAGGCTCTAGGTTCTGAACTGTCAGCACAGAGCCCGACACGGGGCTCGAACCCACAAACTATGAGATCAGGACCTAAACTGAAGTCAGACGCTTAACCGACTGAGCCACTCAGGCACCCCTGTTTTTATATTACCTGTAAAAGCAAACAAAATTAGACAAAACCTAAATGTTTATTGTAGAGATTAAGTTGTAGTTATACAATGGAAAACTATGAAGCTACCAAAAAGAGATAGAGTGTACTTGCTGGCTGTATGGAGGAAGTCTCAAATAAGACTGGTTGCTGAAATAAAACATTTATTAAAAGAGTTTGTGGGTAAAGTGTTTTTTTTGTATCCATAGTGACTTTCTGAAGTGCTTGTTTGTTTTGCAGGTAAATGCTTAGTGTTTGTTTTTTATCTTTATGGAATTGGATTGACTGCCTGCATAAGTACATTGAATGTTGTGCAATCAATATTTTGTGAATGCAAAATAGAATTAGTTGATACTCATTGTTTTATAGTTTTAGAACCTGTTCACGTATGTTTGATGATCCTTTTCATTTTCCTCTGTGGTAGATAGGTACAACAATCATTATATTATTTACATGTGACAGAAGAGTGAGCTGAGCCCAAGAGAATAAGTGACTTGTTTAAAGCAGGGATGGGCCAGATTTGTCCCACCACTTGTTTTTGTGGTCTGTAAGCTAAGAATGGTTTTTATATATTTTTAATGACTGGTAAAAAGAAGAATAATATTTTATGATGTGAAAGTTATATGAAATTTAAGTTTCACTGTCCATAATTAAAGTTCTATCTTACTAGAAGATACTCATGCTCATTCATTTATGTATTGTCTATGGCTGCTTTCCCACCCCTACGGCAGGGATGAATAGTTACAGCAAAGATTTGACATGGCATTCTCATTGTTTCACCCTGCTGCTTGGCATACTAACATCCCAGTGATAAAGTAATTCAACAGTGTTTTAAGTGTCACATTTGTTACTGTGGCATAACACTTTATTTTTTATTTATAGTACATACCTATCATGTCAAAACAAGAAAAAGAGAAAAGGGGACTTTGAATCCCATTTTTACAGGATAGTGAACTATGGGTTATTTTATTAAATTAGATGATGAGACATTGTGTTTATTAAGCTCTATTAAAAGACTATTGCATACATTGCCATTACCAGGCTAAGCACTTACAGTATTCCAAACTCAAGGAAAGCAATTCTTATACAAGTTAGAAAATTTAAAGTATAATAGCTTATCACAGCAGAGGTTTTTCGCACATACAAACAAAAAATCAAAATGAGGTTGCACCCAAAGTAAGGTTTGGGAGTATATAATTTCTTAGCTAAACAGTGAGAGCCATTTACCAGTGTTGAGTGAATTAAACTGTGTTTTGTTGTATTAGCCAAAGAAATGTGTTTAGAGAAAGTAAATTTAAGACTGTCAGTTTTTTGGTGGCAATAGTTGCTTTAACAGTTGAGGACATTGGTAGCAACATCAGTAGTCAGTTAAAGAAAAAGAATGATTTTGAGTGGTTTTCCTTAGTTTTTGGTGAGTCATCAGATATTTACTGACAGTAATCAGTTGTTTTTTTTTAATTCACAGAAGTGATACTGAGTTTCAAGTGACTGGACAATTAGCCTTCATGAAAAGTCTGTATCAAACAACTGTAGGCAAGAATATTTTCAAAAAAATTAAGAAAACACTATTTCAGTATGTCTGAAAGTATAATCTGTTAAGATGTGTTACATATGAAACAAAATACGTATGGAACAAAAAAAAAGAGTTAAGATATTTATAAAGTTTGTGAAAATGTAAGGTTTTTAAAGCCTGTGGTTATTCATTGTATTATTGTAATCACAAAATTTTGTAAAATATTTGAATCTCTCATTTATTATTGAACTAGTAGTATTAACAGTGAACTTCATTTGATCTCATGAAGAGATAGTTCCATAAATTTCTGCCTGTAATTTGAGCTATTTGACTTGCCCTGCCATTTGATTACTACAGTTATTTTGAGTTAAGAATATAGATTCAGAGTTTTCTAGATAAGACGCTCCATTAATTATTGTAGCACATGGAATGGCTTTGAAAATTAACTTTTATTTCAGTCTTTATATTGTTTCTTAATGATACTGATATTGTTTCTTAATTGTGAGGCCTATATAGCACTTACATTTGAAACTTAACCATGGTAGTCATTTGACAGCAACTACTGTAGTTTGAATTGTGACAAATGTCAAGCTACTTTATGTATGTCTCATTCTGTCAGAAGTTAAAACAAGAAGTAATATCTCTATTCTTACACTCTTTATAGCAGATATACTTTTCAGGCTGAAACAATAGTTCCAGGAGTATTTTTCAGACCTTGATGGCAGTGCAACGGATGCTTCCTTATTTTAAATCCTTTAACAACGCAGTTGACGACCCTTCGTCTAATTTTGAGTTGGAAGTGATTAATCTATAAGGTAGTGACATGCTAAAAGGCAAATATCAAGAGGCTCCTGTAATAGAATTTTATAAATGCCTTTTATGTGATGAATATATTCAATAAAAATCATATGCTTGTGGATTGGTATCAATATTTGGCAGAATCTATGTGAAAAGACTTCTTCAAAGTTGAAATATGTAAAATCTCATAATAGATCAATGTTAACAGATGAACATTTGCAGTCATTTTTGATGATAGGGAACAGTAACTTTGAACACCAATTAAATGAAATGTTATTCTCCCCAAAAGAATTATATTCTTTTTATTAGTAAACTGAATTACAAAACAAACTGACAAGCAAAAAACAAAACACTACTCAATTATATTTTTAATTTTATCAGCAAAAGTACTTTTGGAAATTTGCTAATCTCTTGTTTTCCAACCACCTAAAAAATATCCTTGAGTTTTTCTTTTTACCCACAAAGTCTAAAATATTTACTACCTGGCCTTTTATAGAGAAAGCTTTCTGACCTCCCCTCTTGTCCAGAAAGAATATTATGTCTAATTAGATATCAGTTCTACATTAGATTAATTGTCCTTTATTTTCATTTTAGAGTTCTTGCATTTATAAAATACTAAAAAATGTTCAAATCTGGTTTATTATCAATATAATATATATTTAAATTGCATACTTTGAAATTGGGAAACAGATTTACCTATAAATTATATATCAGTATAGCCTGTAGGGTATACTGTAACACTCTTTCTGTAGTAGCTAAATAACTGTGGAACCCAGGGCTTTGTCATTTCACCTTGCTTTTGTTTGCTTTTGCTTCCAAATTGGTGGATGTTCGAAGTTTTTACTTTTGAAATTCAGTATGTACTGAAGAGAATGTATTCCACATTGTATTGAGTCCAGTGTTGGTGGTTGTTTTAAAAATAGTCTGAATACTCTCTTCAGTTAATAAGCTTTATGGACAGTTTTATTGTAAATTCTGTAAAAAGTTATGAGTTTTAGGGGCACCTGACTGGCTTAGTTGGTAGAACATACAACTCTTGATCTTGGGGTCACGAGTTCAAGTCCCATGGTGGGTGTAGAGCTTACTTTAAAAAAATATATATGAGTTTTAGGATCTCATGTATCATGTCTTGATACATTCTATATCGTGTATTTGTAAATGCAAAGTTTATGAAATAACTTTTGCATTAATATTAACTTGATGTAAAAGAAAGATACATCTTCAGTTTTTAAAAATATAAATTATCCCATTTATTTCTTACATTAGCTTTCTGAGAGTTTATTGTTATCATATGAGAATTCATAGCTGGAGAAACATCTTTTACAAAAGAATGTTTGTAATCTGAACCCATCACCCAGTATTCTTCAGTTAGCAATTACAAAGGTTTATTGACAGTTACTTTCTGGTTGCTAATATCCTAAAATCATTATATTCTCATGATTATTTAATAATTAAGTTCTTTTTGTTTTATAATTGAGCTCTAGTGTTTATTTTTAAAGTTTCCTTTTATGGAACATTTTTGTCTCTTGGCACGTTGCTTTCGAATTAGAGTTCTTTTTTCTTTCTTTCTTTTTTTTTTTTTAAGAGTCTGTTTATATTCAGTGGGATTAAAAACACACTTCCACTTTTAGAGCAGATTTATCATCTACCCTTCAGGCTGTTCTTTAACATGGAGCTCTTAAGAATGAATATCTTAAGATACTCCCCAGATGTTTTAAACTTCAGCAAAGTTGTGGTTTTCTTTATTGGAATCTCTGTTTGTAGTGTTCGAAGATGAAAGAAAACATCTCTTTAGTATCTAAACACTTTTCATATTGGTTTTAATGTCTTTTGCTACAAAGGCATGCATAAGATAAAACTTCTATACTGATAAATTTTCAAAACTTTACTTTTAAAAAGTAATACCAAATTGAGAATTTCATTTACAGTAATGTGAAAAGTAATATTGTGTGCTATATGTGCTTTTGAATCAACATTGATGTTATGTGGTTAGTATGTAACCTTTGGATATGCAATAGATTTTATTTTTCATTATTTAATGAAGTAGGGATTGAGACTGTTATGCATCAGATATTTTCCAGGATGTTGAGAAGTTTGAATTTAAAATTGTAAAGATGTCAATTATTTGTGTGTTTTTTAGATGGTATCCAGATTGAACATTCTCTGCAAAATCAGCAAGTTATTCCTCCCCAGTTACATAGATAGTTGGTATCATTTATTAACTGTTTACTATGTTTAAGGCACTGATATAGTCTTCACAACAGAGTGGTAGTGTTTTATATTAATTGAAAGAAAGATAAGGAGTTATTAAATGACATGAAAGAGTGAAATAGTACATTGCATGTGCATACACAGACACACACATGGACACACAGACTTTTTTTTCATTCTGAGCCTGGTGTAGGAGGAGCAACTCAGAACACCCTAATCTAATCTCAGTTCACAAATAATTTGATTTTGTTTTTTCTCACTAGATAACATAATGTCTACTTATTAATCTAAAATCTGTCTTATAGTTAAATGTTTCCCTAATAACAATTTTCTACATTCTTATTTTTTTTAAGTTCTTTTGCCATAAGTTTTTATTTAGTGTCCAGTAGGTATCTGAGATAGAGGGAAAATTCAAATCAATGTCAAAGTTTTTTAAAAATGCTCAAGAAAAACTTAATTTTGTTAAAATGTGTACAGATTGATCGTCTGTACTTTCATAAAAATCCAATAGCAAAAGCAATAGTAAGAAGACGGTCATTTAATCCTTCCGTAGTTCTTCTATCCAGCCAAACATTCTTTTGTTTATCAACTTTTTTGGCATGTATGTACCTAATATCTGTTAGGTACTATACTTAAATATGGTAGAATGCAAAGACAGATGTGGTCTTCAATACCATGTTTTACAAATGAGGAAACCTAATCTCAGGGAATTTAGGTTACTTGTGCTATGTCATAATTAGATGAACGTGAAATTAAAGCCAGGTCTGTCTGACACCAGAACCTTTGCTCTAAACCAGTAAGGAATGCTGCCTACCCTGATGACTTGAAATATGAAATCCTTTTTGGATCATATTGATATCAGATTTGCCTTTAATGTTCTTTAGTAAGGAATTTGACTCTGCTGGATACTTCTTCCTTCCTTCTAGATATCTTTCTCTGGGCACTCCCTCTGCCCCCTTTGGTAGGTCAGTGCTTCCCTTCCTCTCTGTTGGTCCTTTTCCTCTTAAATATTGATATTCCACCCAGTTCCACTCTCTGGATTCTTCTCATTTGTCTGGGCATGGATTTCCATGAGTTTATACTGTTTGGGCTTTCTGAACCTTTTGAGCCTGTAGGAGTGTGTCTTTAATCAAATTTGGAAAGTTGTAGACTTATATTTTTGAAAATTTTCTTCTACACTGTATTTTTTTCTCTTCATCTGGTACTCTGCTGACATAAACTTTAGATGTTTTAATAATATCTCATAGATGTCTGAGTCTTTAATCATTTTTTAAAAATAATTTTTCTCTCTGTTGTTCAGACTGGAATATGTTTATTAATCTGTCTTCAAGTGTACTGAGTCTTAATTCTGTCTTCTTCATTTTGCTATTGAGCCCATCTAGTGAGCTTTAAAATTTCAATTACTGAAAGTTTCCTTAGTTTTTTTTATATCTTCTATTTCTTTGATTAGTCTTTTGTATTTTCCAGATGTGTTAAGAGCCCTAGTTCTTTGTGGTTCCCTGGAATTCTCCTTTTTGGTTCTCTAGCCAGAGAACCGGGGCTTTATTTTCCCAGTTGTTCCACATCCTTCTGTGACTGATAACATGTCTGTGGCTAAGTAGGAGGAAGATTCAGAGAGAATAGTTTAAATTTAAACTTATTCATGAATTCTGTCTTTTTAAAGTTTTAATTTTAATTACAGTTAACATGCAGTGTTATATTAGTTTCAGGTCTACAATATACTGATTCAACAATCCCATACATCACCCAGTGCTCATTATGACAAGTGCATTCCTTAATCCTATCATCTGTTTCACCCATCCCCCCTTACCCACACCCTTGTGGTAACCATCAGTTTGTTCTCTATAATTAAGAGTCTGTTTCTTGGTTTGTTTCTCTCCCTTTCCCCTTTGCTCATTTGTTTTGTTTCTTAAATTCCACATATGAGTGAAATCATAAGAATTTGTCTTTCTCTGATTTATTTGTTTAGCATTATACTCTTTAGCTCCATTCATGTCATTGCAGATGTCAAGGTTTCATTCTTTTTTATAACTCAATAATATTCCATTGAATACATATGTGTGTGTGTGTACACACACACATACATACATATGTACCACATCTTTATCCATTCATCAATTGTTGGACCTGTGGACTGCCGCCACGATTTGGCTGTTGTAGATAATGCTGCTATAAACATAGGGGTGCATGTCTCATTTGGAATTAATGTCTTTGTATTCTTTGGGTAGTGCATTTTCTGGATCATATAGTAGTTCTATTTTTAATTTTTTGAGGAATTTCCATACTGTTTTCCAGAGTGGCTGCACCAGTTTGCATTCCCACTGCAGTACAAGAGGGTTCCTTTTTCTCCACATCCTTACCAACACCTGTTGTTTCTTGTGTTTTTGATTTTAGCCATTCTCACAGGTGTGAGGTGATACCTCATTGTAGTTTTGATTTGCACTTTCCTGATGGTGATAGTGAGCATCTTTTCAGGTGTCTGTTGGCCGTTTGTATATCTTCTTTGGAGAAATCTCTGTTCATGTCTTCTGCCCATTTTTTCATTGGATTAATCGTTTTTTGGGTGTCGAGTTTTTCTTTTTTAATGTGTATTTCTGAGAGAGAGCGTGTGTGCACCAGTGCAAGTGGGAGAGAAGGAGAGAGAGAGAGAGAGAGAGAGAGAGAGAGAGAGGTATTTCCCAGGCAGGCTCCATGCTGTCAGCACAGTGCCCAACATGGAGACCTGACCCCACAAACTGTGAGATATGATCTGAGCCAAAAACAAGAATCGGATGTTCAACCAACTGAGCCACCCAATGCCTTGGGTGTTGAGTTTTATAAGTTCTTTATGTATGTTGGATATTATTGGATAAGTCATTTGCAAATATCTTCTCCCATTCTGTAGGTTGCCTTTTAGTTTTGTTGATTGTTTCCTTTGCTGTGAAGAATATTTTTATTTTGATATAGTCTCAATAGTTTATTTTTGCTTTTATTTCCCTTGCTTCAGGAGACATATCTAGAAAGAAGTTGCTACAGCTGATGTCAAAAGAGATTATTGCCAGTGTTCTCCTCTAGGATTTTTATGGGTTCAGATCTCACATTTCGGTCTTTCACCCATTTTGAATTTATTTTTGTATTTGGTGTAAGAAAGTGGTCCAGCTTCATTCTTTTGCATGTTGCTGTCCAGTTTCCCAACACCAGTTGTTGAAGAGAATGTCTTTTTTTCATTGGTTATTCTTTCCTGCTTTGTCAAATATTAATTGACCATATAGTTGTGGGTTCATTTCTGGGTTTTCTATTGTTTCTTTGCCCTGTGTGTCTATTTTAGTGCCAATACCATATAGTTTTGATTACTACAGCTTTGTAATACAGCTTGAAGTCCAGAATTGTGATGCCTCCAGATTTGGTTTTCTTTTTCAAGATTGCTTTGGCTATTCAGGGTCTTTTGTGGTTCCATACAAATTTTAAGATTGTTTATTCTAGTTCTGTGAAAAATGCTGTTGGTATTTTGATAGGGATTGCATTAAATGTTAAACTTATTCAATGAATTTTTAAACTATATCAAATTAAGTTCTAGATGTTTATTGTATTGTTTTCTTTATATATTTAATTCTCTGTTGTAATTCTCTATTCTTTTATCTGTTTATCAAGTTTTGTCAAGTTCTTTCCTTGTTTCCTTGAAAATACTAATCATAGTTATTTTGAAGTCCTTTTATTTCCAGTGTCTGTATTATTTCTGAAACTTTTCTCTTGCTGTTTCCTTTTGTTTTTAGGCAAATTATTTTGCCTCTTTGCATAACTATTAGTTGTTTATTATTTATGTAAGAAATGTAGATCCTTTAGATTGTATTATCTACCAGTGTTTGCCCTTTCCTCTTTGGGACTGATATGGAGTGAAGGGAGAGCTGATTGCCTTAACAAAATCAAGGATTAAGCTAGATCAAAGTTGATTTTCAGTTTTGATAGGTTCAGTCTACCTTGTTTACCTCTGTTTCTAGAGCTTGATCCTCTTGGACTTTTAATTGAGGCCACTGGATCTTTGTCTCATCAGCTCTGAAACATAGCATCAGAAGTGCTCTCAGAGATTTCCAGATTCTTTATCCTCCAGCCTGATCCACTTCAGTGTTTGGCAAATATCTCAAGTGGGAAGCTGACCTTTTATTTTAGGTCCTCAATTTCCAATTTTATCACTTTAGTACTAATAGTGTCTGAAATCCCTATCTTTTTTTACTCCCTTGCTCTCCACCCCCTGTTCTGTTAAGCCCACAGTCTGAATTTTCAGCCTTTAGATATAACCAGTATAGATAGATGTCCTCTCCCAGTCCCCAGGGAAAAAGTGTCTGTGTTATCTTTAGATTTTATTCTCCATGCCTTCTAGGATTTCATTTTTGCCTGTTATGTTTTTAGTTCCTTTTCTGTTCCTGTCTTTGTTTTTTAAGCCCTGCCAGGCTGAGAGATCTTTCTGCTTTTCAAGTGATTTTGGTTAACCTTCTTAGCTTACCATTCAGTTTCAGAATTCAGCAAATGTGTTATGGGACAAACCAGCTGTGTGTTTGAGGTCCCCAAAATGTCAAATTTTCTCTCTCTAGCCCCATGCTACTGACTACAAATTTAGCCAGGTCGGATAATCATCTGCCAGTTCTAGCCTACCCTCTGAACAGTCCCCACTTCCTTGGAAATTTATTCATTTGATCCTTCTATAGCTCTTTGGTACCTTTAATGATTTATAATTTATATGACTTTTCAGATTGTTGTCAGTCTGAATGTTGACTGTGACCTGCTATATGCTATTCAGAATCAGAAGTTCCATATGTTCTGTTTTGATAAGAGATTTAAGTGTTTGAGTGTTCCTGATGAGTGATATTTTTCTAAAGTTTGGTAGAGAAAAATGATTAATTATTGCTGGAATACTTTCCCTTTGTATCTGTTACATATGTTTCTAGAATTTTTCTATGATCAGCAAAACTAAGGCCCCCTTATTAACCATGGATTCTGTGATAGAAATAACAGATGAACCAAACCAATACAGGAGGTAAAAAGTATAATTTGTATTTTGGAACTTCCTGTGGGCATATGGCTGGCACTATAGGTTTACCAGGAAGCTGCATGTTTCGTTTTGAGAACCACTGTCCCGCACTATTTCTCCTTTTCTCATATGGCTTTTTTTGGTATGGTTTAAAACTGTCAAACAGTTTTACTATTTAATGGAAATTGTAAATTGGTTTAGTCAAATTTTGTTGTGTTTTTATGATGGGTAGAAACCAAATACACATACCATGCATCTGAATTTAGGAATAATTCATTTTATTGTAATTATATACAAAGTGCTTTCAAAGGTATATTTGATTATCTTACATGCAAAAAAAACCTTTCAGACCTATAAATGAACAGAATTAAACCTTTAAACTTTTTAGTATTGAATAAAGGTTTACCTAAGCAACACATGGTTAAAAGTGTTTTCTTATCAAAGAAAATAAAATTAGAGCTTGGAGAAATACCTTTAAATTACAATTCATATGAACTAATAGCTTAACCCTAGTTTTGAATGACTGTTACTTTTCCATCTTTAAAAATATGGTTAAATATAAACACATGTGAGAAATGTCCCTTTGGCTTTTATCAAACTGACATTTAAGCAAATTTTTTTCAACCTTACTAAACATTTGTGGTAAAAGGTTTCAAAGCTTTGAATCTTACAATTTGCCTATGGATTTCCCTCCTTGCATTATTCTATTAACATTTGGTCTTAATAAGTATAATCTGTTTAGAATTACTGATTTTTTTTCATTTATTATTTGTTTAGATGAGAAGTTTAGGAAAGAACATCAAAAACCCTAGTTGGAAGTTATGAATGCTTTCTTAAGGAAGTTAAACTTTTTTGAGTTTTGCCGTAAAGATTTTACTTGTCTTACTTTACTTTCTCTATGAAATGTTCAAAACTGTTGATGTTTGTTTCTATGCAATGGTGATACTAACACATTGTGAGATCTTTACCTCCTGATGTATGCCGATTTCTCTTTTTTTTTCTCCCAGGGGAAGGTAAAAAGAAGCTTTAGTTACTGTGAAAGTGGGAAGCAGTTACACTAAGTTAGAACTAGAAGTTGTAAAGGGTGCTTTTGTGGACATTTTCTTACCATATCTTATCATATCTTACCAATTCTTACCATATCTTATTTATAAGGACAGTTTTTTCCATATAAGAATGACTGGTACAAGTTACAGGGTATAGTAATGAATTCTTTCACATTTCATGTAGTATTTGCTTCATATCAGATAGCTAGAAAACAATTGCACATCAAAATTTAAAGAGCTATTTCTTTAAAAAATTTTTTTTTTTCAAGGTTTATTTATTTTTGGGACAGAGAGAGACAGAGCATGAACGGGGGAGGGGCAGAGAGAGAGGGAGACACAGAATCGGAAACAGGCTCCAGGCTCCAAGCCATCAGCCCAGAGCCCGACGCGGGGCTCGAACTCACGGACCGCGAGATCGTGACCTGGCTGAAGTCGGACGCTTAACCGACTGCGCCACCCAGGCGCCCCATAAAGAGCTATTTCTGTTAATTTCTCTCTCCCTTTTTCCTTTGTCATCATTTTCATTTTCTTTTGTTTTTCTGGCTTTATAGAATGCTTCTTTTGGATGCATCTTAAAAATAATTAAACCATGGGCACTTGGGTGACTCATTTGTTTAGGTGTCTAACTCTTGATTTTGGCTAAGGTCATCATCTCACTGTTGGTAAGTTCGAGCCCTGCCTTGTGCTCTGTGCTGACAACACAGAGCCTGCTAGGGATTCTTACTCTCAAAATAAATAAATAAAGAAAAATTTTTTTAAAAGGAAAAAAAAATAAGCCACAGCTACCTTTAATTAAAAAGAAATTCATTCAGTTTTGGGCCATAAGGAGTTTTATTCTAAATATTCTTATTTTTATCGTATGTGATTGTATTATTTTCTTAATTATATTGGATGGATCTCCTAATCCTGCATACGCCACTTAACAATTGTGAGAAATCCATCAAAAGTCACTTAAAATAGGCTTGGAGGATAATGACTCTGAATTTCTTCATCCTTAAAACAAAGGATACAAATAGAATCACATATAACCTGTACCTTCAGAATTGCTGAGAGACAGAATATACTAGAAATCTAATTTCTTATAAGTAGAGGAAGAAACATCATATTTCATTAGAGCTCTTATTGCTTCTATAGGTGTGCACTTTTGGAGAGCAGGGATTTGGGGAGGGGGTGCTTAAGAGACTGTGAAACAGAAGAGAGGGATGTGGAGAATGTAGTTCAAAACAGACACAATCACTCCTGAAAAGAAAAAGCCCAGACACAGGTCCCAGACTGTTGTTGCTTTGGATTTAGAGCGCATCAAGCAGGCCCTCTTACCAGTGCACCATCCCCAGTCCTTTCCAGTGAGATTTCTCTTTTTAATATTTAATGCTTATTTTTGAGAGAGAGACACAGAGTGTGAGTTGGGGAGGGGCAGAGAGAGAAGGAGACACAGAATCTGAAGCATGCTCCAGGCTCCGAGCTGTCAGCACAGAGCCTGATGCAATGTTTGAACCCACAGACCACGAGATCATGACCTGAGCCTAAGATGGACGCTGAACCAACTGAGCCACCCAGGTGCCCCAAGATTTCTATTTTTTGCCCTTTAAGGGGCTTGTCCAGTATAAGTACTGAATTCTATCCTGGACCTCAGAGCCAAGGATCTAACTGGAGAAGAAGAGAGATACATAATGGGAAAAAGATAACAAAGAATGGGAGAAGACCATGGCTTTGAACTGTGTTAGATTGGAATTGGAGATATCCATATGAACTGATAAAATCAAATGATTTCACAGATACAAACTTCAACTTCTTAGGAGGTTTTCACTGAGATATTATAAATAATAAAAGTGCATTTTATACAATCTTTTTAAATGATTTGTGAAAACTAAATATGTATCTATAGAGAAAAAGAGAAAAATGTTAAAAATGTTAAAAACTGATGAATCTTGGTAAAAGGTATATAGGTATTCTCTGTATTATTCTTTAGTGTTTCCATAGTTTGAAGTTATTTCCAAATCAAAAGTTTAAAAAGTAAGTCACTAAGAGTCTAAATCTGAGTCTTAGAAAATTGGGATATTTGAATTCATCTTACTTGTCTCATAGGCTTGTTTTGAGTTTCAAATGTGTTTCACATGTATCTATGAGTGTCCCTGTGTATGTCTTTCTGTGTAGGTAGGTGATATGTATATATGCGTACATACATGCAGAAAGAGAGAGACTTTTGGAATTTCCTTTCTTTTTTTCTAGATAGTATATTATTCTTATTTAAATTGCCTATATATTTGCCATATCCAGAATGTCAAATAAATGGAATCATACTGTATTGTAGCCCTTTTTTATGCCTGGCTTCTTTCACATAGCATATTTTGAGATTCATCTCTGTTCTTGAATGTATTATTTGTTTTTATTACTTGATGAGCTTGCCTTACATGGATATACCACAATTTGTCCATTCACTACTTGATAGGCATTTGGGTTGTTTTAAGTGTTTGGTGATTATAAATAAATAAAGCTATTCTAAATAGTCATGTATCTGAGTTGTCTGGTGACTGTATGTGTAATTTCCTAAGAAATTTCCAAATTGTTTTCTAAGGAGGGTGTGTCGTTTTTTATTTCCATCAGCAATTTATGAAAGTTTCAGTTGCTGTACATCCTCATCAGCATTTAATATTGCCACTTTTTTTTAAGTCATTCTAATAGATGTATTTCCTTATGGTTTTAAGTTGGATTTTCTTTAATGACCAATGATATTAAAATCTATGCTTATTTGTCATCTGTATCTTTTCTTTGGAAATGTTGCTATTAATTTTTTGCCATTTTATTGGATTTTTTCCTCATTAATGAGTTTTGAAAGTTTTTAATATATATTGGATATTATATCTTTTGGAAAGTTAATATTATAATAAATATTGAAAAGTCTTCTATAACAATAAGTATATTTTGAAATATTAGGTCAATCATATTTAAGTCAGAAATTATGAACAATGCTTTGGTACCCTTATTTGCTAGACTCACTATGCAAGACTCACTATTCAGACTAAACATAGGTTGTCAGACTTGTCAGGAATTAATGTTATATAATATGAAGAATATAATAGCTTAGTAACAAAATAAGTCACCTTTTCAGGAATGTCAGAAAATAAAAAATTTATATTTCAAAAATTTCCTATTAAGTTTCTCACATTTATATAATTTTGCCATTGGTCTTGCCAACTTACGGTATTGTCTGGGTTATTTGATTAGGCTTAAAAAAAAAGTTATTTGAAAGAAGTTTCTTAACCTAAAAACTGAATGAAGAAGATAGGAATTCAAAATACCCTAGATTTTGAAGCTTTTTTTGAATCTTCCAAATTGAACTGGAGCATTTTGATCCTTAGGTTACAGGAGTAAGGCTTTTTCATTGATTTTTTTTTTTTAACATTTAATTTTGAGAGAGAGAGACAGAGTGCAAGTGGGGGAGGGGCAGAGAGAGAGAGGGAGACACAGAATCCAAAGCAGGCTCCAGTTTCTGAGCTGTCGGCACAGAGCCTGACTCGGGGCTTGAACTCACGAAAGAGAATTCATGACCTGAACCAAAGTCAGATACTTAAGCAACTGAGCCACCCATGCGCCCCTCATTAGATTTTAAATGTATGGATCATAGTGGTATTAAGAGTCCTGGGATTGTTTTTCTAAGGTATAGTGAATATACACTGTTTCATTATCACTTTCTAAAAAAGATTGTCCTCCTTACCTTTCACACCCCTGATTTTCTTTACTCTTGTGTAGTGGGTATTCTTTAGTTGTGAGCACTAAATTTTCTAAGCAGAGCGGGGTTATTGCATTGTATATATTGTGTGAGACTTTGTATGTATTTATGCTGTTATTAATCTACCTCTTAAAATGCATTGAAACATCAGTTACTGTTTGTTCCTCATTTTACAAAGTGGAAACTAGTTGGGGCGCCTGGGTGATTCAGTCAGTTAGGTGTCAGACTTCGGCTTAGGTCATGATATCACGGTTCATGAATTCGAGCCCTGCATCAGGCTCTGTGTTGTCCAGCTCAGAACCTGGAGCCTGCTTCAGATTCTATGTCTCTCTCTCTGTCTCTGCCCCTCCCCCGTTTGCACTCTGTCTTTCTCTGTCTCAAAAATGAATAAACATTAAACAACTTTTTAAAAAAGCAAACTAGTTGGCAAAACTAGCAAGTAGCAAACTAGTTGGAAGTCTTAGGAAACAATGAGTACACTTTAATAATCAGCAAAACTAGCTGCTCTCTTTTCAGTTATAGCATCAGTTAATTCTGTTCCACTAAAATTTTCAGTTACTGACCTTCCCATAACTTATCTGCTCATGTTGTACTTAGTACAATTACTGTTTCTGAAAAGGTGAATCTCTTTGTAATATACCTTCCCACATTTATTTCTATTAATAGTTGTACCTTGATACCAGTGCTAAAGGGATTTATTTATTTATTTTTTTAATTTTTTTTCAACGTTTATTTATTTATTTTTGGGACAGAGAGAGACAGAGCATGAACGGGGGAGGGGCAGAGAGAGGGAGACACAGAATCAGAAACAGGCTCCAGTCTCCAAGCCATCAGCCCAGAGCCTGACGCGGGACTCGAACTCACGGACCGCGAGATTGTGACCTGGCTGAAGTCGGACGCTTAACCGACTGCGCCACCCAGGCGCCCCTAAAGGGATTTATTCTAATGGTAGATTATGTTACTTTGTTTAAGTTAGTCATTGAGTCACTGCCCAGCTTTCTACATTTACAAGCTGTTTTCTGCTGCTAGTAGCACGCTTATGATCTTCAATATTATTTTTATTTTTACAGGAAGTCAGTGCTATCTTTTAGTAGACTTTAAATTCCATATGTGATCATTTCTTTTATTTTTTTTTTCTTTTGGGCAGAGAGAGTGATCATGATCGGGGGAGAGGGGCACAGGGAGGAAAGGAGAGAGAGAGAGAGAGAGACAGAGAGACAGAGAGAGAATCTTAAGCAGGCTCCTCACTGAGTGTGGAGCAGGGCTCTATCCCACAACTCTGGGATCATGGCCTGAGCCAACATCAAAAGTTGGATGCTCAACCAACTCAGCCATCCACGTGCCCCACCATATATGATTGTATCATTTGATATCTTTTCTTGTGTATAGTACCATGCTGAGGTGGTCCTGTATCTCAGAAGATTTAATATTAAACCCAGCATCAGAAGACTAGTGGTCACAGCTTTGCCTACCAAACATTAGTGTTTGAAAGTTTCTCCACTTCCTTGTATGTGACTTTTCTTCTCAAATAGCAAAACATATAGATAGCTATCGTATTAATTGTCAGGAATTATCAGTTGTTTATAAAGTAATAATATGTGATATGAGAGTGGAAAGCATTACTTAGAATTTCAGTTCTATTCATTATCAGAACAAGTACAAAAACTTCTTTAGGAGTCTATGGCATATTGCTTTTTTTTTTTTTTTTCTTGAGGCTAGTTCACAAGAAATTCTGAATTACATTCCAGTGACATTAATTTATATTTAAAAGTTTTCTTTAATAAAACCACTTTCATTATAAAATGAATATAAGCACATGAGTAAATGGTAGGAAATATAAAAAAGGAGAAAGCTTATATAAAAAATACCTTTGGCATGTTAATGTATTTTCTTCTGGTCATTTTTGTTAATAATTTCATTAAAAAATAATGAATATGTGAAATGCATCTCTGATTGTTCTGAACATCCATTCTTTTGTTTTTTGTTAATTTGTCCATTTATCTGAGCCTTAATATTTTCATTTCTCTTCCCTATGAGAATATTAAATTAACATTTTAAAAATTGAATTAATTTATTAAAATACCAAAATACATAATAATATCTTAAGATATTTTTTAAATTATATAAAGTAAATGTAATAACCATTTTTCATATTGTAAAATTTCTTTATATTTAATTTGCTTGGATTTGTTTAATTTTGCTTTTATAGAGAAAATTTTAAATATTTTTACATTATCAAATTTGTTTTTATTCATTTTTTACTTCCATTGTTTGGAAACTCTCATCTAGAAGTTGGATAAGCACCGAATCCAGTTTTTCTGTAGCATTTTATTTAAGTAACATTCTCTCTGGAAGTTTTTAAACATGAAAGCTGTATATATTTTATTAATTTGGGTTTCACAAATAGACTGCTAGTAGGAAAATGCATCAGCTATTGTTCTTTCACTTCTGTCAGTCATTTGATTGAAGTGTTAGATATGCCCACTCCATTTAGACCAAGAAGCTTAACCAAAAGGAGAAAGTAAGAATGAATCTATTATGTACTAAATTGCCACTTTACTCCCTGTAGAAAAAAATCACATAATAGAAATATGTTGAAGTTTCCCATAAAATATAAAGCTTTTAAACAATTTCATCTCTAAACAACATAGGAAATACTTAATATTTTCACATAATTGATTAGATTATTTACCTATCAAATTATAATCATAGTTTGAAGTTCATTAATGTTTCAGCCTGAATTTATGGTTTTGTTCATTAAAGATACATAGTCCTTCATCTTTTGGAGGTATTTTCCATTGACTACATTGATAGTTTTGACACAAAGTAGACCATTTACTGACAAACAAAATTTTGTGTCAGCTAGAAAAGTATAGAGAGAAAATCTGGTTGTAATTTATGTTCCTAATCCCTGCAAGAGATAAAAAGAAACAAATCTTGCCTCCTTAGAATCACTTCCCTAAATAGAAATGTTTCTTGGTTTGTTTGTTACTATATAGGAATTCCCGTTGTTCCATACAATTTCTTTTCTCTCTTGTATTTACCTTCTCAACATCATCCACTTGGTCATCCAAACTAGAAATCTCAGAATTGTCATCCCTCTACCACATCTTCTGCTTCCAGCTATTTATCACGTGTTATGTCTTCAACTTCAGAAATGCTTCCTTAGTTTAATAATTTCTCTCTAGCATCTTAGCTCAACATCTGATCTTTGGTATGAACTATTTGAAAAGTGGCAGTCTGCCTGTCTTTATTCTACACTGTCCTCCAAACAGCGCTGACTTCATTAAACAACAAAACAAGTCTGTTTTTCACACTGTTGGCAAACAGAGTTTAGTAATTTCTCCTTGCGTACTGAATAATGTCTACATTTATTAGCGTGGCAGAGAGAGTTATGTTTGTCAGTTTTTACTACTTTGATTTTGACCTATATTTTAGTCTGTGTTTAAATTGTTTCCTGAATATGTCATATTTTTGTTTTACCCTCAGTCCTGAATATTTTTTCTCCCTTATCTGTCAAATTCAGTTCAAGTGTTAAATTTTTCCTGCCTCTTTCATTCAGAATCACTCACTTCTCTGCTCTATGTTTTATTCTGCTTTGTCCTATATGTAGTTCTTTTTAGATACTTATGTAGAAAATTGTTATGTTCTTCCACTATAAAATGAAGTAAAAAGTGTCTTCATTACAAAGCAGTTTATTATGCTTATTACACAGTTGAAATAAATGTATACAAGATCCATAATTCCTCCTACTTTGGAGCTAACCACTGTTAACTCCTTGGTTGTACTTTTCTAGATCCTTTATATATATATTACATATTATTATTATTATTATAATATATTTTATATATTATTTATATATGTATATATACACACACATATATGTATATATTGGGTAATTTTGTTTGTAATATACACAGGTATATTTTAATTCTATTGGGTTGTATTACACATTTGAAATATATGGAAAATATCAGTAGATAGAGGTCTAACATTTTAAAACATTTAACTCTTTAGTAGAAGCATTGCATACATACAGTAAAAATGAAGTGAAAGATTAAATACTTCCCTCTAAGACTTAGCCATTCACCAGGATTCATTAGGATTTATTAGGTCAAAGTTTGGAATAAGCCTAAGTTTGCCTATTACTATCCACTGTTATCTGTGCATGTTATGCTGGAGGTCCTCAGTCTTTGCACTAAGGCAAGAAAAATAGAGAAAAAATTGTCACTGTTCACAAAAGTTATGTCCGACAAAAACAGATAATTATTGGAATTAGAGATGTTAGCAACTTGGGTAGGTAAAAATTGTTATATAAAGAATTATATTTCTGAACACCAGCAACAAATAAAAACTAGGTTTAAACAAATATTACTTCTAGTAGTATTAAAGCAGGAAATAATAGTGACTTGAATAGAAGATGCACAAGATTTATGGCAAAAATTATGAAACTAATTGAGAAGTACTAAAGACCTAAATAAATATATTGTGATGCACACTGTGATCAGGTATTAGTCAGTTTAATATTAGAAAGGTTATAACTTCCATATATATCTTTAATACAGTCCTAGTCAAAATCACTACAAATTGTTATTTGGAAATTGACATCTAGTTGTACAATTATATAGAAGTACAAAGGACCAAGAATAATATTCAATGACGAAGAACAAGATGAAGGTACTTGCTTTTCATTAAGACTGACAAGGCAATAGTAATTAAGACAAAATGCAGATTGTGCAGGGGTAGAAATGTACATCAGTGAATCAATTAAGAGCCCAGAGATGGTCAAGCGTACATATATCATTATGTCTGCCTGCCTTTCTATCTTCTATTTATTTATGGTGATGATGCCTCTGGCCATCACACAAAAAGCCCAACAATGTAACTTCCCTTCTTCTGCACTCCAGAGCTACAAATACTAACAGTTAATGTTTTTAGTTTATCATTATAAAATTTATGTAATGTAGTTATATTCCTTAATTAACAAATTTACATGTCTATGGACTCTTCCTCTGGAAGATGAACAATATAGCGCACTTATACTATTTTTCTCTTTTTCCTTCTTCATTGCTTTCTTTATGCTATTTCATACATTTTAATCTTCCTACTGATTGATTTTATGACTTTAAACAGTGTACTTAAAATCCTTTTTGAAAATTTGATTATTCAATGCAGAAAAGGCCTTTGACAAAATCCAGCACCCTTTCTTAATAAAAACCCTTGAGAAAGTCGGGATAGAAGGAACATACTTAAAGATCATAAAAGCTGTTTATGAAAAGCCCACAGCTAACATCATCCTCAACAGGGAAAAACCGAGAGCTTTTTCCCTGAGATCAGGAACACGACAGGGATGCCCACTCTCACCGCTGTTGTTTAACATAGTGCTGGAAGTGCTAGCATCAGCAATCAGACAACAAAAGGAAATCAAAGGCATCAAAATTGGCAAAGATGAAGTCAAGCTTTCACTTTTTGCAGATGACATGATATTATACATGGAAAATCCGATAGACTCCACCAAAAGTCTGCTAGAACTTATACATGAATTCAGCAAAGTTGCAGGATACAAAATCAATGTACAGAAATCAGTTGCATTCTTATACACTAACAATGAAGCAACAGAAAGACAAATAAAGAAACTGATCCCATTCACAATTGCACCAAGAAGCATAAAATACCTAGGAATAAATCTAACCAAAGATGTAAAGGATCTGTATGCTGAAAACTATAGAAAGCTTATGAAGGTAATTGAAGAAGATTTAAAGAAATGGAAAGACATTCCCTGCTCATGGATTGGAAGAATAAATATTGTCAAAATGTCAATACTACCCAAAGCTATCTACACATTCAATGCAATCCCAATCAAAATTGCACCAGCATTCTTCTCGAAACTAGAACAAGCAATCCTAAAATTCATATGGAACCACAAAAGGCCCCGAATAGCCAAAGTAATTTTGAAGAAGAAGACCAAAGCAGGAGGCATCACAATCCCAGACTTTAGCCTCTACTACAAAGCTGTCATCATCAAGACAGCATGGTATTGGCACAAAAACAGACACATAGACCAATGGAATAGAATAGAAACCCCAGAACTAGACCCATAAACGTATGGCCAACTCATCTTTGACAAAGCAGGAAAGAACATCCAATGGAAAAAAGACAGTCTCTTTAACAAACGGTGCTGGGAGAACTGGACAGCAACATGCAGAAGGTTGAAACTAGACCACTTTCTCACACCATTCACAAAAATAAACTCAAAATGGATAAAGGACCTGAATGTGAGATGGGAAACCATCAAAACCTTAGAGGAGAAAGCAGAAAAAGACCTCTCTGACCTCAGCCGTAGCAATCTCTTACTCGACACATCCCCAAAGGCAAGGGAATTAAAAGCAAAAGTGAATTACTGGGACCTTATGAAGATAAAAAGCTTCTGCACAGCAAAGGAAACAACCAACAAAACTAAAAGGCAACCAACGGAATGGGAAAAGATATTTGCAAATGACATATCGGACAAAGGGCTAGTATCCAAAATCTATAAAGAGCTCACCAAACTCCACACCCGAAAAGCAAATAACCCAGTGAAGAAATGGGCAGAAAACATGAATAGACACTTCTCTAAAGAAGACATCCGGATGGCCAACAGGCACATGAAAAGATGTTCAGCGTCGCTCCTTATCAGGGAAATACAAATCAAAACCACACTCAGGTATCACCTCACGCCAGTCAGAGTGGCCAAAATGAACAAATCAGGAGACTATAGATGCTGGAGAGGATGTGGAGAAACGGAACCCTCTTGCACTGTTGGTGGGAATGCAAATTGGTGCAGCCGCTCTGGAAAGCAGTGTGGAGGTTCCTCAGAAAATTAAAAATAGACCTACCCTATGACCCAGCAATAGCACTGCTAGGAATTTATCCAAGGGATACAGGAGTACTGATGCATAGGGGCACTTGTACCCCAATGTTCATAGCAGCACTCTCAACAATAGCCAAATTATGGAAAGAGCCTAATTGTCCATCAACGGATGAATGGATAAAGAAATTGTGGTTTATATACACAATGGAATACTACGTGGCAATGAGAAAAAATGAAATATGGCCTTTTGTAGCAACGTGGATGGAACTGGAGAGTGTGATGCTAAGTGAAATAAGCCATACAGAGAAAGACAGATACCATATGGTTTCACTCTTATGTGGATCCTGAGAAACTTAACAGGAACCCATGGGGGAGGGGAAGAAAAAAAAAAAAAAAGAGGTTAGAGTGGGAGAGAGCCAAAGCATAAGAGACTGTTAAAAACTGAGAACGAACTGAGGGTTGATGGGGGGTGGGAGGGAGGAGAGGGTGGGTGATGGGTATTGAGGAGGGCACCTTTTGGGATGAGCACTGGGTGTTGTATGGAAACCAATTTGACAATAAATTTCATATATTAAGAAAAATAAAATAAAATAAAATGAACAAAAAAAATTTGATTATTAACATTTGAGATACTTATGAACTCTAACTGAAGGAGAGAAAATGAGAAAACTTTTTCTTTCATCTTTCCCTTCTTCCATCCAAAATATCCATGTATATACAATGTTTTTATATTTTGTAAATGTTATTAAGTATTACAAATGTTTGTAATTGTAATTAAATTTTACATGTTTTATCTCAGCATAGTTTCTAAAATTGAAAACCAGACAAAAGGCCTTCATTACCAAATAACTAGGTAACTATTATTCTTTGTAGAACCATGTACTGTAGTGTATGTATGGATTCATAGAAGAGAAATACATTACTTTGTTATTAAAATATTTGCTACTTAAGGAAGAATTTTACATGTAATAAGATTTATTACATGTAATAATTTTACATGTAATGGTTCCTCCTTTAATTTCTTTTTGGACTCCTTTACTTTTTCAAAGTTATACACAATTATCACTTTTTTCCCTTTTTTTTTGTTGTTGTTGTTGTAAACCCATGCTATCTTCTTTCTTATGTTTTGTTTTGATTGTTACACCTCCTCCTTAGTAACTTTTCTTTCATAATTGCCAGTACTTACATGTGAAGCTTATATTTTCCCTTATCATGAGTTGATAATCTGAGTGGATATTGAATTCTATTTTGAAAATCTTTTTTTTTTCTTCTAGCATAGAATATAATGTGGGTTTTTTTTTCTTTGTTTGTTTTAGCATCCTCTGTTCTTTAAGAAATCTGATGTACTCTGATTCTTACTCCTTTTCAGATAATCTGTTATTTTTCACTCTAGAAGTTCTTAAGGTTTTCTCTTGATATGAAGAATTCTGAAATTGAATAAGTTATTGTGCAAATATGGATCCTAGTCCCCTCCCTAATGGAATTGCTTCACATTTGAACAAATCTGAAGATTATATATTTTTTCTCTTTCGAAAACATTTTTTTCTAGAATTTCTTTCTTACCCTTCATTATCTCTAGTCTCCCCATCATTCTTCTTAAATGGATCTTGGGCTACCTGATCCATTCTCTGTGCTTAATTTTTTTTTCATACTCTTCATCTCTTATATTTCCTACGGATTTTGGGCATTTTCCTGGGTATTTTCAGCTTTCTTACCTTCATCTTATTTTTTATCCAAAGCCATTTTTATCGCTCAGGTCCTTCACTCAACTATTGATATTTTTAAAAATTCAGAAGTGGTAAAACTAATTTATAGAAACTCTGTTATTTTTTAGTTGCTTCTTTTTCATATAATTAGGCAGGCAGGTTTTTCTGCATTTTCTCTGAGAAAAAAATTAAAAAGGAATGGAAAATAGTGCAGCAGTTCTTCAAAAAGTTCAAAAGTTAATGTTAATAGTTAAAAGTTAAACTGACCCAGTAGTTCCACTCCTAGGCATATGCCCAAGAGAAATGAAAATATTATGTCAACACAAAACCTTGTATGTGAATGTTTATTATGGTATTATCCATAACAAATCAAAAGATGAAAGCAATCTAAGTATCTGGGATGGATGAATGGATAAACAAAATGTGGTATATCCATATAACACAATGTTACTCAGCTAAAAAAAGGAGTAAAGTACTAATAGATGCTGCAGCATGTATGAACACTGATAACATTATTCTAAGTGAAAGAATCCAGTCAACAAAATCATTCACATATTATATGATTCCATTTATATGAAATGGCTAGAATAGACAAAAATACAGACATAGAAAGTGGAATAGCAGTTATTTAGGGTGGGGAAGGATGATGGGGATATTCGGTTTTGGTAACTAAAGGTTTGGGTGTTTCTTTATGAGTTAATGGATATATTCTTGATAGTGGTGATGGTTGCACAATTATGGATATATTTAAAATGATTGGATTGTAGACTTCAAATGAGTGAATTAATAAAGCTGCTACCAAAAAAAAGTTAAAAAAATTTTTTTTAACATTTATTTTTTTTGAGACAGCATGAACAGGGGAGGGTCAGAGAAAGAGGGAGACACAGAATCTGAAACAGGCTTCAGGCTCTGAGCTGTCAGCACAGAGCCTGACGCGGGGCTCGAACCCACAGACCGCGAGATCATGACCTGAGCCGAAGTCGGACGCTCAACTGACTGAGCCACCCAGGCACCCCAAAAAAAGTTTTTTAAAGAAAAAAAAATTTTCAGGTAGGCTAGGAAGCTACACAATTATTTGGGATATGGAGGACTTTCAACAACAAATTGGAACATTTAAACAAATTGTACTCTTGTGGGTAAGGTAGGAGAGGCTGGACAGTGTTCCAAATGGAATGTTTAAAGGAATTACTTTTTTATGTCTCCTATCACTGCTTTGTCAATTCTATTATGTTTTCTTTCTGTAAAGTTAGTATTTATTATTTCTTCAATTTGTGGTCTGTGTTTGGCCTCTTTGCTTGCTTTGTGGTATTGTTAATATGTTTTTTCATATATAGGTAAATATATAAATATGTATGTATAAATATATATAAAACATGTTTTTTGACATCTGGTAAGTCTTGGGAAAGTATACAAACATATGCATCATCATCCATCTTGAAATATGAGGTCCTATAATTTTTATATTTGAACTAATTCCAAAAGTAATATTAATAAACAAAATTTTGGTTTTTATAGAAAACTCTCTTTACTGACTGAAATGATAAAAAATATACCCTGATTTGTGTGTATTTGTAATTAATTAACAAGTAATTTTGATACTGCAGTTCTGATTTTGACTCACCAGTGTGCCATATGTGACCTCTGGCAATCTACTCAAACTTTATGTCTAACTTTTCCCTTTTTTTTTAAGTTTATTTTTTATCTTTTGAGAGAGGGAGAGAGAGAGAGCGAGGGAGAGGCAGACAGAGAGAGAAAGAGATGATCCCAAGCAGGTTTGACATTGTGAGCACAGAGTCCGATATGGGGCTTGAACTCATGAACTGCGAGATCATGACCTGAAATGAAATCAAGAGTCTGACGCTTAGCCAACTGAGCCACCCAGGTGCCCCATTTCCCATTTCTTAAATGAAGGTGTTCTTTTAGGTCCATTTCAGCTCTAGAATTGATCATGTTTACTCTGTTTATTTTGTTATTCAACTCTTCCAGCACCTCCAACAGTACTTTTTTGTAATAAAGGGATATTCTTTATTTGTGTATGACTTTGATAGCCACTATTCACACGTGGCTGCTGAGCACTTGAAGTATGGCTACTGTGCCTGAAGAACTGAATTTTAATGAGTTAGTTTTTTAATTTAATTTATTTTTTTTCTTTTATTATTATTTTTAATGTTTATTCATTTTTGAGAGACAAAGAGAGACAGAGTGCAAGCAGGGGTGGGGCAGAGAGAGAGGGAGACACAGAATCTAAAGCAGGTTCCAGGCTCTGAGCTGTCAGCCCAGAGCCCGACACAGGTCTCGAACCCACAAACTGTGAGATAGATCGTGACCTGAGCTGAAGTCAGACTCCTAACTGACTGAACCACCCAGGTGCCCCAAGTTAGTTTTTTATTTTAGAGAGCATGCAAGTAGGGCAGAGGGAGAGAGAGAGAGAGACTATCTTAAGCAGGTTCCACACTCAGTGCGAGCCCAATGCTGGGCTCTGTCCACAACCCTGGGATCATGACCTGAGCCAAAAATCAAGAGTCAGGTACTCAACCAACTGAGCCACCCAGGTGCCCCTGAAGAACTGAATTTTAAATTTTATTTAACTTTATTAGTTTTTTTTTTTTTTCAACGTTTATTTATTTTTGGGACAGAGAGAGACAGAGCATGAACGGGGGAGGGGCAGAGAGAGAGGGAGACACAGAATCGGAAACAGGCTCCAGGCTCCGAGCCATCAGCCCAGAGCCCGACGCGGGGCTCGAACTCACGGACTGCGAGATCGTGATCTGGCTGAAGTCGGACGCTTAACCGACTGCGCCACCCAGGCGCCCCTAACTTTATTAGTTTAAATTTGAATGTCTGTAGCCTTCCTTGCCTCTTCCAGCTTTTGGTGGGTGTTGGCGTTCCTTGGCTCCTTATCACTCTAGTCTTTGCCTCCATCTTCACATGGTCTTCTCCTTTGTGTCTTTTCTTCTGTCCATTATGAGAAGACTTCTTACTGAACTTAGGCCCCTCCTGGGTAATGTAGGAGGGAAGATCTTATCTCAAGCTCCTTAACTTACTTGTATCTCCAAAGCCTTCTTTTCTAAATAAGGTTACATTCACTGGTTATGGGGGAACATATCTTTATGGAGGCCACAATTCAACCCACTACAAATACGATCCAAAACCTTTGGAGGAATTGACTTTTGACAGTGGAGGGACCTCAAATGAGCCTAGCATTTGATCACTGTATATTTACTTTATCCATTCACTCTCCCTTTCTTCTCCAATCTCTAACATCACGCTTAGCTGGTATCTGTCTAGTTCAGAAAGTAAGTAGAAGAGGGACACTTGGGTGGTCAGTTGGTTCAGCATCGACTTCAGCTCAGGTCACGATCTCATGGTTTGTGGATTCGGGCCCTGTATCAGCCTCTGTGCAGACAGTGTGGAGCCTGCAGCCTGCTTCAGATTCTGTGTGTCCCTCTTTCTCTGCTATCCTCTGCTTGTGCTCTGTCTCTTTCTCTCTCTCTAAAAAAATAAACATTAAAAAAAAAAAGTACCTAAGTAGAAGGGAACTTCCCTTGAGCTACTGCAGCTACCTACCTCTGCATCTGTGCCTATATATTTTGCCTTTTCTACTGTTATTATTACATTGGTATTATTAGTGGCATACGAATTCTGCTGTCAAAATTCTGGGCAGGTTTGCTAGTTGTGTTTATTGTCATCTCAGTGTTTTACAGATGGAATCCCAAGGTAGTTGGATGTATGGGAGTGGGTATAACTCCATTTTTCCTATTCCTAATATAACCATATCTGTATTTGTCTTTTTGGTATTTTGAGGTTCTGTGAAATGTTTCATTTTAGTGAAAGGATCTACTTCTGTACTTTGTTTTTAAAGTTTTGAAAATACTTGTCAATACTGAAACCTTCCTTGAATATTCTATTCATATCCCAATCTCCCTTTCTTGACCAACCTCCTCTAGCACTTGCTGTCTACATTGCATATATTCTGTTGTTTGATAATTTGATGGTTTCTAATTTTCTGTATTTTCTCATGTGTATTCATCCTTGTCTCCCTCCAAAGCTTCTTCGTCCTTTGAAATTAAGGTACATACTTACGCCCCTTGGATATCTCTAACATGCTAAAGACATGCAGTAAGGAATATTGATTTGAAATCCAGGTTAATAAAGGCCATCTAATTTGAGATTTATTAAAATCAGTGTCTGTAGTTTTTTGCCTGGGTACGTGAAAGTTTCATGTGTAGTGGATGTATGTAGTTTCCTGGAGAGAAGTTCTATAGCTTTTATCAGATGCCAAAATATTATTTTATGGCTTTAGATATTTAGATATTTAGATAAAGCTTTAGATCACTACTGTCTGTGTCTTTATATGGCAGATACAGAAATTATGTCACCAAGCAGCTTGCCTAGAATCATACCCCAATGTGTGGTTTCCCAATTCTTTACATTTTAAACTAATTGTCTTTATGATATCTAAAACTTTTTAAACTTACTAGAATTTACATTTGTAAGGATTCTAGAGATCAACATTTAATATGGGAAAATATGCATTGCTTATAAGTAATAATTTATGAATTTGTATATTTACCTTTTTTAGTATAGTGGTTAATTATGGACAGTTTATATATTTTAAATTCTTATAATTGTACATTTGTAGAAAAATTTTCATAAGTACAAATTCAGCATGCTTGTTTTTCATATATATTTTAATTCATTTATTCAACATAATTATATAATTGAAAATATTTTACTAATGGTGATTCAGTGTGCTTCTAATCAGAAAAATTTGCATTGTGACAACTGACAGATGCTAACTTACTTTTTTCTACTGTGATTTTCTTGTAGGTTTGATGAACTTGTAAAAAAATTCAAAGTTGAATATCATGCTGGTGGTTCTACCCAGAATTCTATTAAAGTGGCACAGGTTGGTTAATTATTTTAAAAGTTACAAAGAAATAGATTCGAAATGATTCTAGATTTATGGTCATTGTACATAATTGTTCCAATCTATATTTTATTGCTACAGAATAGTTTTGTTGGTTTTGAATTGGGATTTTAGCAATCATTGTCCATCTAATCAGCAAAAATTATCTTACTTTAATTGGTATTCCTTTGATTATTGGTAAGCTTAAACATGCTTTAATATGTTTATTGTTCACTTATATTTCTTCTTAATTACTTATTGAATTCATTCACTGTTTATTTTATAATTTTTAATGTGTTAATGACTTATGGAAATACTTTATATTTTATGGAAATTATCTGTTGAAAGTAATTATTATTCATACTTAAAATCTGCTTGTGGTGTATTTTACTGTGCCAAAGTTCTTAGTTTTTTAAATATAATTAAACTTTATGGCTTTTCTGAATTTTCTTTATCTTAACAAAACTTAAATTTACCCATTTATGGACAGGAATTGTGGCTCTCCTCTACTTAAAAATACTAATTTCAATCTAGCCCTCAGTTGAAGATTTTGTTTGCTTTTCAGTTCCCCTAATATTTTGAGAGTACTTTTCCTTTCCATCTGACTGATAATCCAAATACATAATTACCAAATTATAATTTGTGTCTAGGATAACCACAGTTTTCAAAAACAGTACTTTAGAAGTACTTGCCTTTAGAAGGACAATTTCTCAGATTTTCCTTGAAAGTCAGTAATAGGAGGAACTGATTCATTTGTACATAAAGCACATATTTATTGAGCTCCTGGTATATGTGCTAGTCATTGTGCTAGGTAAGTTCTTGTCTAAATTTTAAGAAAAATCTGAAAATATAGTTAGAACCTTAGAGTGGCTGATCCCGATATGGTCTTAGTTATATCTAATTCTGATATGGTCTTGTTGAATGAGGACATTGAGGTTTAGTTTAGAGTGGTCTAAAAAGTATAGGCAAATACACTAGAAAGGAGTTGACAGGGATACCCACCAGGGAAAGTACTGGGTTTTGTTTTGTATTAATGTGTTTGGTTGGTTCGGGATTTTTCTTTCCATTTGAGTTCTCCTTCACCCACAAAGCAACTTGATTATTGATTTCCATTTTTTCTATCACTCTACGTTATTAAAGAAGCACGTACTGGGCAGCAACTATAAGCCCCATAGACCTATGCTCACAATGTCTGCCAGATTCTGTGAACTGGAGATCTAAAATAGGATAAAATATATGATATGGTAAGAATTCAGGGATCATCTATTCACAGACACTTAATTCTACATATTTTTTGATGGTATATACCATGTGAAATATATATTTTCTGTATCTATGTGTTTTATATAATACATATTTTGAAATATTCAGTTCTTCCATTGAAATAAGAAAAACAGGGTGGATAGGATTCATAGATAATAAACTGGTAGCTTATAAGATTGAGACAAAAGTCATGGGATTTTTTTTAAGTATAGATAGTAAATAATCAAGTAGTTTGGGAAATAGGTGAACATTCAGCTAGTTGAGGTCCTTTATAACTTGATTGCATCCTAAGGTGTTATACCGTGAGTGTTAACTTAACCCCAGCTTTTCCCCTTGCTTCCTGCTGTTTGTTTTAAATGAATAAATCTGTAATGTAAACATCATGATTTAGTTGGTAGGCCCTTTTTGTTCTTTGCCCTCTGGAATAGCTGGCGTATTTATGTACGTGGAGGTACATAGTGCTTCAAGGTAACTTCCCCACACAATACCAAGGTTAGGTGAATTTCTCCTTGTTCTGTGGTTTAATAATACTTTACATGGTAGCTGTGGAAAAATATGTCAAAGGGAAATATAATGAAAGGGAGCATTAATTTGCAAAGATCAAAACTTCTATGAAAGAAGAACTAAAAGTCATACAGGGAATAAAGTTTAACATTTCACAATCAATGTAGAGCTCATTTTGATGGATCTAACCAACAACCACACTTTGACATATCCATTGATATGGCAAATCATATCAACAAGAAAATGTTCCATTTAGTTCTTAGATACTTTGATTTGTTAAGTCCGTTAAATCATATTCTTAAAGATTTTAGTGAAACCACAGGCAACATAAAACAAGATTGTTGAGATGTCCAAATATAATTCTAGACTTTACTCATCTGTGTATTTGACAGTGCAAATTTAAATTTTGGACAATTTCATTCAGTGTAATTTTTTTAAAAAATAAAATAAAAGATCTTATCTGCAAAGTGTTTTGCGCCCTTTGTATATAGCACTGCTAAAATGTGATGTGATTTGCTTACTTCTGATATTGAAGCTTTCATAGTGAACATTTTAGGGCACTTTTCAAGTTCTCAATATGTACAGGTACACTTAATGTGATTTTTGACTTTAAAGAAATGGAAGGAGATAGCCTCCTTGGACATGTGCCTAAAGAATGGCTATAATTGTTGTTGGACTTAGAAAAGATATCCTGCAGTAAAATATTTTTAAAGTGTGAGACAGGAAGAATGTCCTTGTCTAATTTGGCAATACATTGAGGATGAGAACGGAGAAAAAGATTATACTAAAACAGAAATTTTTATGCCATTTCTCCAAAAATGTTTGATGATATTTGAAGAAGCCATAAGGAGACTAGAAAAAACTTATACAACAAACAAATGTCTCATTTTTTGTGTAACATGACTGCTTCCTAACTCAAGGTGGAGAAAAAAAGTCACCACAAAAGGACAGCCAAGTTAAATAAGATCCTCTCAATGTCTTTACTAAAACTGTAACTCATTCGGAATGCAACTTTGATAGCATAAATTGAAATTACTAGTGTGCTTCTGAAATGATATTTATTTTACACATGGAAAGCAAAGATAATTAATCTATCAATGCAAAAGACATGATTGATTAACAGTTGGAATACCAAAACAAGCATTTAGATTCAAAATAATGGATGTTTTGTGGAGTTTGAAACAATTTCTTACATATCTAAGTACCTGCCATTACTAGTAATTACAATCCTAAGTATTCTGTGCTTATTGAGAGGGTATTTAGCTTGATATCATCACAGGACTGACACCAAGAATATGGACTTGATACAAGCAGAGTGGTCAAAATGAAATTTACGTTTAACGATACTCAATTTTACCACACTAAAAAGAAGGGTTCTACTCGGTACAGGGAAGTGTTATTATTGGAAAGGAGACACAAAGCATGAAACTATTTTATTTCATGGGACGAAAAGAAACATGTCATTGTTATTTTTTCTAAATACTGGTAATATTTGTTTAATCCCACTTTTTTTTCTCTTCTTTTAAAAAATCTTAGGGGGCACCTAGGTGGCCTCAGTCGGTTAAGCGTCCGACTTCGGCTCAGGTCATGATCTCGCAGTCCATGAGTTTGAGCCCCGTGTTGGGCTCTGTGCTGACAGCTCAGAGCCGGGAGCCTGTTTCAGATTCGGTGTCTCCGTCTCTCTCTCTGACCCTCCTCTGTTCATGCTCTGTCTCTCTCTGTCTCAAAAGTAAATAAACGTTAAAAAAAATTTTTTTTAATCTTAGTTACATTTATATATATTAAGAATATAAAATGTGGCCTATAAAATTTAAATTCCAATAGAGTTAAAAAAAGATAAAATAAGTTGCTGAATTTATTTTATCAAAAGAAACATAATAATGATTATTATATTTTCTCACACATATTTTTTGATTAGTCCTACTTTTAATTTTTACTGATTGCCACTGTTAATTGTTCCTGTTGTTTCATTTAAATAGCACTCATGTTACGGAAAAGTAAATAATGCAGAATAATATGTTCTTTCAAATAGGTACTGTATTGGTTTCCTCAGGCTGCCATAACAGTACCACAGACTGAGTGGTTATCCAAGAGATATTTATTTTCTAATAGTTCTGCAGGTGAGAAGTCCAAGACTGAGATGTCAGCAGCTTTAATTTCTTCTGACTCCTCTCTCCTGTTGCTACCTCTTCACATAATTGTAGTTCTGTGCATACCCCTGGTGTCTATTTGTTTGTATCTAACTTTATAAGGACAATGGTCAAATTGGATTAGGATCCATCATAAGGACCACATGTTAACTTTTTTATCACTTTAAAGGCCCTTTCTCTAAATACAGTGCATTCTTAAATTCTGGGGCTTAGGGCTTCAACGTATGAATTTGGGGAGGACACAATTCAGTCCATGTCAAGTACTCATTTGTATGTTTTTTATTTTTGGTAGTGTACCATTTTGATTTTCTTATTTTCTTTTGTGTATGTGTTTTAGTTATTTTCTTAGTGACTACTTTGGGGATTACAATTAACATACTAAACTTAAACAACCTAGTTTAATTACTACAAACTTAGTTTCAGTGGCATACAAACAGTCCCTTCCTTTGAAAAGTCCCTTTCCATCCTCCCCCATTATATTGTTATTGTCAGTAATTACATCTTTATACATTGCCCATTAATATAGATTTATAATTATTTTATTCATTTGCCTTTTAATTCCTACAGGAATAAAACAGGAGTTGCAAACCAAAAGTGTGGTAATACTGGCTTTTATATTTACCTATACAGTTACCTTTACCAGTGTTCTTTATCTTTTGTTATGTCTTCAGTTTACTATCTAGTGTCCTTTCATTTCAGTCTCAAGAACTCCTTTTAAGCATGTCTTGCAAGACAAGTCTACTATTAACAAACTCCTTTAGCTTTGTTTATCTGGGAATGTCTCAATTTCTCCTTTATTCTTAAAGAATAGTTTTGCTGGATATAGAATTGTTGGTTTACATTTCTTTTAGCATTTTAAATATCATCTCACTGCTTTCTGGCCTCCGTGGTTACTGATAGTCAGCTTTTAATCTTATTTATCCACTTCTCTCTCTGTTTTTAAGATTTTTTCTTTGTCTTTGATAGTTTGGTCAAGTCTTAGTATGGATCTCTTTGAATTCATATTCTTTGGAGTTCATTGGGCTTCTGGATGTGTAAATTCATGTATTTCCTCAAAATTGGGAAGTTTTAGGCCATCTTATTTTTAAATATTTTGTATTTGCCTCTCTCTTTCTCCTTGGATTTCCATAATATGTATGCTGGTCTGCTTGATGGTGGTGGTTGTCGTCGTCGTCTTCTTCTTCTTCTTCTTCTTCTTCTTCTTCTTGATGTTTCTGTAGAACAGGTTTTGAGCTACCAGTTTGTTCCACAGTTATTTATCATATTAAAATTTTTTTTTTTGTCTGGTATGTTCATTCTTGGATTAGCATTCTAAAAACTTGCTTACTCTACCTTAAGACCAGTGGCTTATTGTTTCATATTCCCACACTGGGCTATTGGTTTTCTTAAACCTGGACTCTTTGCAATCCTTATTTTATGCTACTGTGTACTCTCTCAAAACCTAGATCCTCACAACAGCTTAGGAGATAGACCAGATGATGTCTTCGTTTTAGTGATAAGGAAGGATTCTGATTAAATAAGATAGACAAAAATATGCCACGATAAGTAACTAGGTAAAGCAGAATTTAAAACCAGGTGTTTTAACTGGAACTTCTGATTTCTCTCCTTACTGGAGATTTTTCTCTCTTCCTTAGAAGACTTCATATGTGTGAGGTTTTGAGTGTTTTCATAAACCCTCTCCACTTCTTCCAGTCAGCTTTAATTTTGAAAGAATTGGAGGTTGTCAGGGAAAATCAAGTATCCATCATTTTAAATGTAGTTCTGAGTAAACCAACTTGTTCTTTCATGCTTCTTAGAGACAGCAATATTTCTTGATGTTTAGATACGTTTTTGATCCTTGGACATTTATGCTTTTTTCTGAATAATTAAATTTTTTAGAAGCCTGATGACCAGGTATATGAGGTATTCCAAAGTATTTCTATGTTGTTTTAAGTTATGTAGGTTCACTTGTTTTTATGTTTCTTGCAAGTTAATTTACTGATTTTTCTAATGTTCCGTAGTCGTTAAAAGTTTGTTATTGTTCTGGGCATCTAATCAAATATTTTAAGTGTCTTCTTATCCTTTGTTAACTGAACTATAAGCAGATCATCATTAGAATTGTTGAACAACAAAACTCAACCAAGTAAATTTGAAGCTTTAATTGGCTTCTTTAAATGATTTGTGAGTTAGGCAGCATCCCATCTCACAAGTAGAGGAGAGCTCTGTTGAGCTGCAGGAAAGGAACAGTTTTTATTTTATTTTTATTTTATTTCATTTCATTTCATTTCATTTTTTAATTTTTTTAATGTTTATTTTTTTTTTCAACGTCTATTTATTTTTTTTGGGGGGGACAGAGAGAGACAGAGCATGAATGGGGGAGGGGCAGAGAGAGAGGGAGACACAGAATCGGAAACAGGCTCCAGGCTCTGAGCCATCAGCCCAGAGCCTGACGCGGGGCTCGAACTCACGGACCGTGAGATCATGACCTGGCTGAAGTCGGACGCTTAACCGACTGCGCCACCCAGGCGCCCCTTTAATGTTTATTTTTGAGAAACAATGCAAGTGGGGGGTGGGCAGAGAGAGAGGGGGACAGAAGATCTGAAGCAGGCTCTGTGTTGACAGCAAAGAGCCAGATGCAAGCCTTGAATTCCTGAGTTGTGAGATCATGGCCTGAGCTGAAGTTGGAGGCTTAACCAACTGAGCCACCCAGGTTCCCCAGGATCAGTTTTTAAAGGCAGAAAAGGAATAGAAAAAAAGGAAACTATTAGGAAAGAATGTTGCCCTCCTAAGGGGAATGAAAAGGGTCTATCAGTACATTTCCCAGTGCTGACCAGGAAATTTCATATTGACTGGTTAAATGTTACATTTTTGGGGGTACGGAAACTGCAGTTAGGTTAGGTATTAAGTCTTGATTTGCTCACGTGGGGCTCTTAACATAAGTGACTTCATTTTGGGCTTGTGGTTTTTCTTTTTAACAAATTATTGCTTCTCTCTGTTATCCCCCAAAATGTTGAGGCTCTATGAATTTTTATGACTCTATTCAATAATTAAGAGTAACCATTTTTCTATTATTTTAGTACCTGCCATCTTTGTAAATAAAGCATATTTTTCTCTCATTTGAAGCAGAGATCTTTGGGATGAGTGTAATGCCCCTGATTTCGAATCCGAGAGACCACCAAGGAGCCGATACCGGTGCAAACGCATGAGGGTTTATTTGCAAGCTGGAGCTTGGGCCCAAGTATTCCCGACACAGCGGAGCAGGGACTTGGTCCCCTAGGTTATGAGGTGTAGCAGTTTTATGGGGGCCGGTGGCCAATGAGATTGTAACACACACAGAAAGTTGTACATTCATGTCCACACGCAGGTGGCCAATTGAATTACAATTTACCCTATAGTAACTGAACTAGCCTATCACTCTGGTCGGAATTGGCACGCAAGTTTGGCGAGCAAAAGGCGGGGTTTACATTCTTTGGCGGTTAGGGGTTCTGCATTCCTAAATGAGCCAGTTTCCAGTAAGGGTGTGCTCAGCGGCTTGACTAGGGTGGGGGAGTGTCTTAAGCAATAAGTAGGTCATGTGGGGGTTATACATGAGATGGTGCGTGTAGCACAAAATGGAGTTAGTCTTGCTCTGCTTGTCCAGGGGTAGGGGATTTTTGTAAAATTCCTTGGGTCCCACATGAGATAATACTTCTTTATTTGCTGTAGTCTAAATCATTTCATGGAAACTACTAAAATTTTATATGTTCCTTACCCCTCTTTCTATTTGTCTTTCGTTAGTAGCAATGACACCTCTCATTACAAATGTTGTTCCTTGATCACATGTATAAAACTATCAGTAATAGATCTGAATTTTTTCTTCACATAAGCATTAAACATTTAACTTGGTCTCTTCTTGAATTCTTATATCCTTACCTCTGTCTTTTAAGTCCTAACCTGGTTCTCTGATCATCAACTTTCTGGTTTTCCAGTTTCTCCTCTCGTTCCCAGTTAGATAAGCTTCCGTATTTTTATTTAGCTACTAATGAAAATTTAACCAAGTTTTGTTTAACCAAGTTTTTGTTTTGTTTTTAATTAAATTTTGAGAGAACTAAGTACCAGGATGTTTATATTTTTATACAGGATTTTACCTGGAGGAGACAGGAGGAGTGCTTTGTTTTTTTTTCTTTGATGCAATGTCATGTAATGAACCAGCTTTCAGAATTATGTTTTAAAGCCCAGACTACGTACATTGAGTTCCTAAAAACATTTTTTTTTAAGTTTCAAAAATTATATTTGAATAAACAAACATGTTGGGCCAAAAATTGTAGAGCTGGTATTTCAAGAACCGTGTCGCATCTCCAACTGAGTCCCATAGTATTTAGAAATTAAAAGTGATGAAAATCAAGAGCTTCATACTTCTCTTCTTCTTAAAAAAAGCAGTAAATCTGTGTGGTTTTTTGTTTTAATATATATTTCTGATTATCTCTTTTTCTTGTGACCTACTTCACCTGAACAAACCAGTTAGAGATTAAAAGGCTTTTTACTAGACATACCTCTGGGAACCTGAGAACAGTCCAGACTGCTTGTATTTAAAAAGAAGAAATGACTTTGGAGTGATCAAAGAGAATTCTCTATTCTAATGTCTTACACCTGGAACAGTTGTAGAACCATCAATAGCACAACTGTATTTATAAATATCAGAGCAGGATGTGGCAGATGGTGATGCAACACAGAGGCTTGTCAAGCCTTATGTCATTAAAAAGGAGGTTTTTGTTGGTGCCAATTTTAAGATAAATGAATAATTTTAAGTAATTTGGTTCTTACAAAGTAAAGTTGACTATGCAAAGCGTGATTTCTCCTTCCAGTTGAAAAAACTTTAAATGTGAATTAACACCTTTTGTTGTTGAATTAGATTGTGAGAGACTTTAGTAGCTAAAATAAAGTGAAGAATGCAGTGTTTTGTTTTCTGAAATGATATTTTTAATGGGTTTGTGACATTTTTTAAGTTACGTGAGGTTATTTATTTATCTATTTTTAATTTTTTAAAAATTTATTGAGCGAAAATTTGTTTATTGGGATAGTTTCCCACTCATCTTGATTCAGGGTGGTTTTAGTGCTGCTTCCGTCTGAAGGAGCATCCTTCTGTAAGCCTTGCTTTTCTTCCTGTAGGCTGGCAGAGGACAGTGGAGCAGCCAACACACAAAACTACCGTTTGTGCATAGCTAAAGATGGTGGTGAATTTGTAGAGTCCTGGGCACCTCACGTCCATGAAGTAGGAGGTGGGGATCTGCAGCAGTCGCTGCTTCTTATGCTTCCTCTTTTCTTCCAGGAATGGGTACAGGAGATCCTTTTTGAGGGGCATGTTCTCTTGAGGAGGTGGTTACCACAAGAAAAGATGTCAGGTTTTTTTAATGTGAAGCAAAACGTGTACATCTTCTCCTTCCTTCCTCTCTTCTGTACCCACTCAATCCTTCCCTTTCTTCTTTATTCTTCCTTTCTTCCTTTTTTTGTTTCAGATTTTTTTGTCCCTTAATTATACCTTCTATTAAGAGATTCTGTTACCACTGTATACCTTATAGCCTTTAATGTGGTGCATTATTCTATGGTATGACATTAAACATGGGTACAATTTGAGATCGTGTTTCTGCTGCTGCTTAAGAGCAAAACAGAGAGAACTTCAGTAAGAAATACTACATATGACAGTATCTAATTTCATCCAGGGGATAAAACTCTTGCCTTGGTTTCATTCCTTTTCATTCTTTTTTGGAATTAGAATTCAGAAACTATTAAAATAAATGTCTTATGGATAATGTATTCATTTATTTGAACTGAAAAATAAAGTCAGAGCTCTCTGGGGAGAAAAAAGTCTCATTTGTTTAGTTGGTTGGACAATCAGGATGGTCTTTGCCAATTAAATTATCTAGTGGAAATGTCAACTGCCATCTTTTTTAAGAACAGCTTTTCTAGGGGCGCCTGGGTAGTTCAGTCAGTTAAGCATCTGACTTCGGCTCAGGTCACATTCTCACAGCTTGTGGGTTCGAGCCCGGCATCAGGCTCTGTGCTGACAGCTCAGAGCCTGGAGCCTGCTTTGGATTCTGTGTCTTCCTCTCTCTTTGCCCCTCCCCTGCTCACACTCTGTCTCTCTCTCTCAAAAAATAAATGAACATTAAAAAAAAAAAAATTAAAGAACAGCTTTTCTAAAGTATTTCTTTGATCTTTGGTACTTTTGATGGTGAAATACTTGAGATAATGAAGTAAAAAGCAAAATAGTCTAAATTTTAGCAAGGCATAGTTATGAGGGGTGTTGAGGATGTGCTGTGGAGTTAAGCAAAGCTGGGCAAGCAAAAACTTGGACAAGCCAGCTAACTTCTTCAAGTTTCAGTTTTTTTGTTTGTTTGTTTGTTTTGAAAAATGGGAATAATCCTAGTAATTTACAGCCTAAAAATTTTAAAAGAATAAAATTATGACTCTCATAGAAAATGAACACATGTCAACAATTTTAACTCATAATTAATGAGTGAACAGGTAAGTATAGTTGACTTAAAAGAAAATTCAAAGTCCAGAGACATGTGTGGTCTGTGAAATCAAACTACAAGTATTACAAAACTGACTTTTTGTTCGGGTGGCAGGTTTCACTTCTCTCTGTAGGATCACATTTTATTTACTGATTTAGAGACAAGAATTATTACTAAGTAATATATAATTTATGTACTTATAAAGTAGCTCAAAGGTGATAAAATGTATCAACCCCATAGAATCAGATAATCTAGAAGGCTATGCTCTAAAAAAAAAAAAAAAAAAAAAAAAAAAAAAATGCATAGGCTTCCATTAATACCTGCAATCTTTTTGATCCATTTCAAAATCTTTCACAATTTTTTTCTTTGGTGGTGCTTAACTCAATATAGTGTGTTGTTAGAATTAAATTATAAAATATGAACAATATAACTCAGTACTTATACATAATGAGGGCTCAATAAATTGTAGTTATTATTACATTCTGAAAAATGTATATGGTGGACATTTTCCATTAATTGAATTGAACTTAAGCTGTAATTCCAGCAATTTGTTAAGACTGTATTTAAAACGATAAAATATACCAGATATTCCTTCCTTCACACCTATTTATCTCACAACAACTTCTTTCAAAAATAGAAAATAATGCAATGGGGCCTAAAACTGGTTAGTGGATTGGTTCTTACAAGGATTAAGAAGTTGAATAAAATTTGAACTTGTTCTAAGCTCCTGAATGTTTACTTGGTTAGCTGGATTGTTTTGGTTACTGACTTGGAAATTCTTTGTTTACAGCTTGGAAGATTTGTTGGTTGATTTAAATTGATATAAGGATTGTTAATCGATAGTTAATTGAATGCAAAAGAAAAGAAACGTTAGTCTCTTGGTATTTGAGCATGGTACTTAAATAAAGACGTAGTTTAAATGCATTTTATGTTAAATATAAACACTCTAAGTTTTTATTTAAGGAAATTAATAATAAATCCCTTTGTAAAAGAATTTTTTAAAGAATGAGATAATAGTCTCTAATTATTGCACCTAAGTCAGTTTCATAAATGTTTATCTTCCATACCACATTCCTAATTCCACAGTCTTTATTCAGTAATTTTCCTCACATTTTCTTAGGTTTCCATGTCCGTATTTAAGCTAAGTAAACATCACAGAAAGCTCAGAGCATGTTGTCAAAACCAGTTTTTTATTACAATCAGCCTCTTTTTGTCCCGTGGCCTAGGCCACTACAAGTATATAAAGAGTGCCTTGATGCTTCTGGATGCCAATGAATCAAGAATCACTGCAAACACCACTTTTTATCAAGTCCTGTGAACCTGTTTGTTCTGTTTAGTCTTAGAGTTAGATATTTGTTAGTCTTCACCTTCCCATGTGTACTTTCCTCTGCCTAAAATGCTTTTTACCATGCCATTTTTTCTCTCATCCCTTCTAAATTTACCTGTCATTTCCAGAAATAAATGCTTTTTCTGACTTTTCATTTCCCTATGTTAGAAGTTCTTATAGGAACATATATATCTCTTTATATAGCTTAACCCAGCTAAGTCTGTACATTTGCTTGTGATATCCTGTCATTAATTTCATCTTACCCTTTAACACCATGCAAATCATTGGTCATGGTTTTCCCCCCGTTTATTCATTAATGGATTAATATAACCCAATCAATACTTACCATATAATGGGCAAATGAATGAATCTCTGTTCCCTTTTGTATTATTTATTTGACCTTCTGATCATGAACACTTACACCTCTAGTCAAGTAGATCCTAAATTATCCTTACTTTTACACTTTATTATCTAAATCAGAATTAGAAGTGGCACCTGGGTGCTCAGTTGGTTAAGCGCCTGACGTCGGCTCAGATTATGATCTCATGGTTCATGAGTACAAGCTTCGCATCAGTCTCTGTGCTGACAGCTCAGAGCCTGGAGCCTGCTTCAGATTCTGTGTCTCCCTCTTTCTCTGCCCCTGCCCTGCTATTGCTAAATCAGAATTAGAGCCTTTTGCTAAATAAAAACCAGATCCAGAATCCTGTTAAGGAAGAGTTTATTCACAAAGGTTATTGTAAGAATGGGGAAAGGGACCTTTGCAATAGCGGAATGGGGACTATTGCAATAAGGAAAATGCTACCATTGTGAGAATCTGTAAGTATCTTAAAAGTCAGGTAGAAAAGGGGCACCTGGGTGGCTCAGTTGGTTAAGTGTCTGACTTCAGCTCAGGTCGTGATCTCTAGGTCCATGGGTTTGGCCCCACTTCAGGCTCTGTGCTGAGAGCTAGGAGCCTAGACCCTGCTTTGGATGCTGTGTCTTACTCTCTCTCTCTCTCAGCCCCTCCAGCTCCCATTCTCTCTCTCTCTCTCTCTCAAAAATAAATGAGCATTGAAAAAATTAAAGAAGAAAGTCAGGCAGAAAAGTTTTTCTCGTAGAAGGAAGAGGGAATATTCTAGGAAGAACCAGTTGTGTGGAAGTGGAATGAATAGATATGGGTGGGTAGAGGTGGAGTGATTGGATAGTACAGAGAATGTTTTACTTTGAGATCAGCCTGTTCTTAGGAGGGGCTGTTAGGTTGTATGCTGGTTAAGAGTGGGGGTGGGTCAAAGTTCAGGGGTCTCAGGGAAGTAGAGAAGCTTTGAAACTAACCTTTGGTTAAGTCCCAGTAACAGATATTTTGTTGAGATCATTGGGTACAAATAGTTCAAGTAATCATTTTTGAGCAAAGAATGGGAATTTGGAACGTCTGTGTCTAGCCTTGTCATAAGGGAAACAAGGGAGTTATCTGTGAATCTTTTCTAGTCACATGAGGAAGAATGATTCCTTGTAGTGAACTATTTCAGGAACACAAAGGGGTGGGGGATTTCTTTAACTGTCTCTGGTTACCAGGATTGTAGGGCTTGAGGTAAAGTTAACATTGAGAGAGGAAATTGGAAACATGTTTTTAATACAGTTATCTTGGTCACTTCCTCCTCCTCTTTATCTTCAGCCCTGCGCCCCCACCCCCCCACGCCTTGCTCCCCAGGGAAGAATTAGAAATCCGTATCTCAGATTCAGAAACCTTTAAATTATTGCTAAAATATTTAGTCCACATAGTTGTACATTATCTTTTCCACAAAATTTTATTTTCTATTTTTAGTCTTTCCTGAGAATGATCTTTAGAATAATTTTATCTGTATTTTGAAAAAATCCTCCTGTGGTTTGATGGGAATTTTGTACATGTTCTAAATTAATTTGGGGGTAACAGACATTTTTATGTTGTGTTTTGATCTAGTCAAATGACATTAGAATGACGTATCTCTACTGAGTCAAATGTTTTTTAATCACCCAATAGTTTTATAACTACGTTTATAACTACGTTATAAAACTATTTATACGTACGTTCATATATGTTGTAAATATCATGTAGTGTGATACATTCTTATTCTTGTTGTTATTCCTACAACTTTAAAATGACATCTTTTTTTTTTTTTTTTTTTTTTACCATGCTTTCCAGGTGATTATTGCTGGTATAGGAAGAGATATAGTTATTTTATACTCAGATACAACATTCCTTTACTGATTCTGTTACTTTTTTAGCTAATATCTTCCTTTGAGTTTCTAGATAATTATTCATGTTCCCTGAAAATTTCATTTGTTTTTTCTTCCTTTCTTTTGTTTATCCCTTTTTCATATGCTATTGCAGTAACAAGAATTTGAAAACTCTTTGGAGAATTGTAATTTTGATTTCTGAAGGTATGTGCTCTGTGTCAGGGAAGAATTATTCTAATCCTGGTATTTTTACAACTTAGATTAAATGGCTGTTGAGGGGCACCTGGGTGGCTCAGTTGGTTAAGTGTCTGACTTTAGCTCAGGTCATGATCTTGCTGTTGTCAAGTTCCAGTCCTGCGTTGGGCTCTGTGCTGACAGCTCAGAGCCTGGAACCTGTTTCAGATTCTGTGACTCCTTTCTCTCTCTGTGTCCCTCCCCCACTCACACTCTGTCTCTCTCTCTCAAAAATAAATAAACATTTTAAAAAAAAAGTGACTGTTAAGTTGATTACGTAATTTATTTTTAGTTTTAGCTTATTGTTAAAATATAAGCATTATGATGTCAGGCGCTTTGTCAGTTTTGTTCTCTGTTGTTTACCCTCAGCATTTCCAACAATCTCTGTCACTTAGAAGACATTCATTGAACATTTTTTGAGTGATTTAGTGAATTAATAGACATAACCCTGTATAAACAAGCTGTATTTTTCTTTACTGTTTGATTATGTGATTTGTATTAATTTTATTTAATTTTTTGACGAGTCAAAACATAGCTTTTTGTTTAAACATGAATATTTCCTTTAATCTACTTATTGATATTTTTTCTTTGAATGCCATGCATTATACATTTTGACAGGCAGTATAAACAAAGCAATAAAGAGTATAGACTTTAGAAGCAAAGACCTGGATTCCAGTCCTGGTTCTTCACTTACATACTGAGTGATCTGAAACTCTTTGACTAATAGTTTCTTCACAAGTAAAATGAGAGAACTCATAACAAAGCCAGCTTTGTAGTTTAAGGGAGTTAAATATGATAATACCATAGATTACTTAGAATAGTACTTGGCACATAGTCAATGATCAAAAAAGCTTAGCTGTGTTGTTGTGCTATCATTGCTTTAGTTGTGTTTGATTTTGGTTGTGTTGTATCATAGAGTTGTAAAATCTTATTTTCTTTATGTAAAAGCAGTTGTTTCAATGATATCTAAAAAATGTGTGTGAAATCATCATTTCTGAGTTGTTAGACTCATCCCTAAATAGCTAGGAATAAACTTAACCAAGGAGGTGAAAGACCTATATACTGAAAAATATAAGACATTAATGAAAAAATTGAAGAAGACACAAATGAAAGATATTCTGTGATCATGGATTGGAAAAATGAGTATTATTAACGTGTCCAAACTACCTAAAGGGATCCACAGATTCATTGCAATCCCTATCAAAATCTCAATGACATTTTTTACAGAAATAGAACAAATCATCCTGAAATTTATATGGAATCACAGAGACCCTATGTACCCAAAGCAGTCTTGAAAACGAAAAATGAAGTTGGAGTCACCATACTCCCTGATTTCAAACTAAAATTACAAAGCTATGAAATCATAACAATATGCTGACAAAAACAGACACATAGATAAATGAAACAGGATAAGAACCCAGAAGAAGTTTATGCATATATGGTCAGTTAGTTTACAACAAAGAAGCCAATATACAATGAGGAAAGGACAGTCTCTTCAGTAAATAGTGCTAGGAAAACTTGACAGGCACATGCAAAAGAATAAAACTTGATGAGTATTTCATACCATACACAAAAATCAACTCAAAATGTGTTAAAGACTTGAACATAAGATTTGTAACCACAAAACTCCTAGAGGAAAATATAGGCAGTAAGCTCCTTGACTTTAGTCTTGATGATGATTTTTTGAATCTGACAACAAAAGCAACAAAAGCAAAAATGAATGAGTGGGACTATATCAAGCCAAAAATCTTTTGCAAAGTGAAGATAGTTATTAAAATGAAAAGCAACCTACTGAATGGGAAAAAATACTTGGAAATCATATATCTGATAAGACGTTAATATCCAGAGCACATAAAGAACCCATACAACTCAGTAGCAAAAATAAAAACAAAACAACAACAAAAAAACCCAGTTTGATTTAAAAAGGGTAGAAGATTGCAGGAGACATTTTTCCAAAGTAGACATACAAATGTCCAATAAATGCATGAAAAGGTACTTAACACCACTAATCTGAGGGAAATGCAAATCAAAACCATGCTTCACATATCACCTCCCACCTGTTAAGAGTGGCTGTTATCAAAAAGACTAGAAATAACAAGTGTTGGTGAGGATGTAGAGAAAAGGGAACTGTTGTGCACTGTTGGCAGAAATGTAAAATAGTGCCCCCTATGAAAAGCAGCATGGAGATTATCCCAAAAATAAAAAATAGAACTAGCTACATGATCCACCAATTCCACTTCTGGATATTTATCCAAAGAAGATGAAAACACTCCTTTGAAAAGTTACATAGAACCTTCATGTTCTTTGCAGCATTATTTATAAAATAGCTAAGATGTGTATACAACCTAAGTGTCCACTGATGGATGAATGGATAAATTAGACCTGTTGTATTATTCAGCCATAAAAAAGAATGAAATGTTGCTTTGTGAACAACACTGATGGATTTCCAGGGCATTATGCTAAGTGAAGTAAGTCAGATGGAGAAAGACAAATAATATGATCTCATGTGTGGAGTCTAAAACATACACATACACAAAACCAAGCTCAATAGATACAGTAAGCAAATTGGTGGTTGCCAGAGGCTGGTTAGGGGAAATGCATAAAGGGGATCAAAGGTATGGAAGTCTTATGACAGACTTCTAGTCATAAAATAAGTCATAGGGATGTAAAATACAGCTTGGTAAGTATAGGTAATAATATATTGCGTATTTGAAATTACTGAGTCAATTTTAAAAGTTCTAATCACAAGAAAAAATTTTGTAACTATGTATACTGATAGACATATACTGATAGATACTAGACTTACCGTGATGATCATTTCCCAATATATACAAATTCTGAATCATTATGTTATGCAGTTAAAGCTAATAATAGCATTGTATCTCAATTATACCTCAGTAGAAAAAAAATTCTGCCTTTTACAACTTGCACTATGTCTTACTATTTCAGATTTTAAATACAAAAACTCCAAATGGTCACACAAACAAAAAAAGATTTTTATGTTCTATTGATCATGTGCTATCATAAGATATTCACCATACCTAGGAAAATAATGTCCTGAATTATTTTGTTACCTAGAACAGTGGACAAATTAGCTCATTTCTGAGGTTTAAGCCAAAGGTTTGAATTTTGCTTAACACATTCTGTGATAATGAAGTAGAAATTTAAAAACATTTCTAGGATATACTCACTTAAGGTCATCATTAAGCCATAGAATTCACTTGATAGTATCCATGACAAATGGTATAGGAAAATTGCAAAATTTTCCTGTGATTCCACTGAAGGAGAAATTCTAAGTATATATTTTAACAAGTCCTTACAGCAGAGCTTTTTTTTTTTTTTTTGTAACTGTACTTTTGATTAGGCTTTTGAATGTAATAGCTTATTGATAAAAATCTTGACTAGTGAATGAATTGTGCATCTTTTAAAGTATTTAGGGTTTGTCTTAAATGTTGGGAAATTGCTCTTCATTCTTCATCGATATAGCCTAGGTTTTATAGTATAATATCAAATTTTGTAATCTATAATAATGAATTATCTAATTCAGAGTGTGTGATATTACTTTTCCAAGTTCTAGTATTTGCCTTGCACTCGTCTTTAACTGTGAGAAGGTGAGGTAAAATATTAGCTTCCTATCCACTACCCTGTGCATTGCTGCCCAGAGGTGACCAAATACTCAAAACCCCCATCTGCCTTTTCTTGTCTCTCCTTTTCCCCCTCAGAGGCATTGTTGCCTTCTAATTAGAGTCAGTGACTTCCTGTTTTCTAGTTTTACTCCTTTAGCAGTCAAGAGTCCCATTCCATCATTGGCATGTTTAAGAGAATGTATTCACATTGATTTTTAAACTTATTTAAATATGTACCTGTTTAATATTTATATTATTATGAAATGAATAGATTTGAAATAATTGCAAATGTAAAGTAGGCTAAGATACTTATCTCTGGTTTTGAAATTAAACTCTGGGCATGTTTGGACCTAAAGATAAATATGTGCACATGTACATATAGTACGTTGTAAGGCAAAGTGAAGAATTGGCCTAAGGAACCCTATTACATTCTTTGCTTCTTTTTGAATCGCTCACATAAAAAGCAATATGCATATTTACAATATGTATATAGTGATATAATTTTTGGCCCATTTTCATAGGTTTTACCTGGTAGTAATTGTTTTTCATTCCATCATGGACCAGAATTTTCTTCTTTCTTCAGAAGTCTCTACATGAAAATTAGCAGCTATGCAGCAGACTTGAAATAAGGGAAAGGAGATTGGTTGAATGGGTGGATGTTAATTAACCATTGAGAAACTCTATTCCTGGTAGGAGTAGCAGGTGGGTTGTAGATGGTGTGTAGTTAAGTTAAAAAAAACTTTGCCATTTACTATTTCTGTATTTAGAAGTGATTTAACAACATGTAATAGAAACTGAAAATACTGAGAATTTTAGAAATTAGAAGTCTGACAAAATAAGAGAAACTTAGATTTGATTTTATAAAAGCAATGACAATTCAGTCATTTATGAATATGGCATACCATTTATGCAGATATGAAGAATTACAATAATATGTTTTATTAAATAGATCAGATTACTTTTCAGTTCTGTTAAAAATAGTAATTATTCATATTTATTGACCACTAGGGGTTTGTGATTTGTGTAATAGTTGTTACCTATTCTGTATTAAAAATCAAATGAAATATTCTTTAGGTAGATTAGCATAAGTAACATAGGAAACTAATATTTGAAATGTGTGAGTTATTTAAAAATACTGGGGAAATGAAAAGTAATATCTCTGTGAAGCATTTATATAAATGTGTCATGTGCCTTAAATGATGAAAAATTTTAACTTTAAGTATGTAGAGCACTTCTTTAAATTATTTAAAATGGGTCATTTTCCCATCCCAAAACGTACAGATTTAATCCTAGCCTGAGGAAAATTTTACTAAATGTGAAAGATCATAGTCAGTAATAATGTAGTTAGTGTTGCAATTTTTTTTAAAGCAGGAACTGTCAATTCTTAACCATCTCCTTTAGGTCCGTGAGAGATGAATCTTAATTTGGTAGTCATATTGACTGTGAGTAATGTATAGAACTTGGGACATGTACAAAGCTTCTGATTTCATGGGACTTTTATATTTTAGATAAGCTGTGTAGTAGGAAGCTGTTGGGCTCCTTTATAGGAAATTAAACCTGGCATCTCAGAAGTTGTGGCAAAAAAAAAAAAAAAAAAAAAGAAGTTGTGGCAGATTTACATTTTATCCTTACACCATCATATATGTAGGAGTTCTTAAATTTTTAACTGGTTTTAATTGTTAAACTTATAACATGTTAGAACACTGAAAGTAAAGAAAGGAAAAAATGGCAATAATCACTTTTTTGTTTTCTTCAGTTGTATCTGAGACAGTGTGTGTATTTGTGTAGTTCCACAATTTTATATTTGGCGGAGAAAACATGTTGCTTTTTTTTTAAGTAAATTTAATTCACGGCATATAGTTTTACAGAGCCATCAAAACACAATCTTAGGAAAAATAATGTAAAGACTAAGTACAGTATATTTCTTGACTCTGGTGCTTAGTTCTGGGAAGCATATAATTAAAATATATGACAGATTTCTTACTTGCTACATGTGACCTTGGACAAGTTTACATAGCCTTCCTGTGCTTCACTTTGCTCATTTGTACACTGTAAAATGTATACTGTACATTTGGGGCAGTGTGGGTAAAGTATAAAATAAGGGTATGAGTAGTAGGTACTTGTAGGTAAAGTACTAGCACATAAAAACTTTGTCATGATAGATGTTGATGTTATTAGATTTCAGTGTTATCATCATCAAAGATTATATGATTTAATTCCTGAATATTTTCACAAAATATTTATATGAAGTAGGTAGTGTATATTGATAATTGTACTGGACAAAGCCAGTTTCAAAATAGTCCTGTATTCATATTTCCAGAGACTTCTAAAGTTATTTTTAGTTGTATATTTATTAAATTGCTGCTTTGCCTACTGTGACTTCTCAGAAGCACATATTATGGGTTGAATTTTAGATGTCAACATATGTTCATCTTGGATTGAAATGTGTGTTATCATTTCTTAAAAGTCAAAATTCTCAGTCCTCTCCATCATCCTTTTAATTAGTGGTAAAAGCTTGTCTTCAAGAATATTAAGTAAATTTTTTTACTTAATTTCATAAAACTATTGTATTTGTATTTTCCAAAATGTGATATATACGTTTTGGTTATTTAAACTATGTTCACACATTCTTCTACATTCTTTCATTTAGAAGGTGGAGCCTAATTTCCCTTCTTTTGAATATGGGCCAGATTTAGTGACTTGCTTCTAACAGATAGAAAGTGTAGCTATGATGGTGTGCTATTTCTGAGGTTAGATCATGAAGGGCATTGTTACTTTCACAGTATTTTCTTTTGGAACGCCCATAGAGTCAACCACCATGTTATGAAGCCTATGGAAAGGCCCATGGAGGGAGGAGCTAAAGTTTCCCACCTCCAACCAGCACCAAATGCTAGTCCTATGAAAGAGCCAACCCTAGTCAAATTTTCAGATGATTGGAATTCTGTCCAATTTATTCACTGCAGCCTAATGAGATACACTGAGCCAGCACTGCTCTGCTAAACCACTCTCAAAATCCTGAGCCATAAAAGCTATGTAAGATTATATATCTGCTATGTTTGGCAGCAACAGATAGCTAATAGGCACAAAATGCAAAATTTTAAGTGAGTATATGGTGAAAAGTAGAGGTTTTTTTCCTTTGTCCATACTCAACTTGCCCAGTTCATTTCATAATACATGATTCCTGTAACAAGCTTTTTGTATATGCTTCCAAAAATATTCTGTTCCTTTACATCTATGTGTGTCTCTATTAATATGTGTTTTATGCATATATTAAGCTACATAAATAGTTTTATATCTTGTGGGTTTTTTTTCTTACTATGTATTAGAGATTGCTCCATATCAGTACAAAATAGATCTGGCTAATTCTTTTTAATGGCTATAATGGTCCATTCTGTGACAGCATTATCATTTGTTTAATGAATCCCCTATGTTTGGACATTTAGATGGCTTATAAAGATGCTTCAGTGAGTACTTTCATATACATGTCATTTTCCATTTGTGTAAGTATAGCTTTATCATCAATTCTTAGAAATAGAATGGAAGTAGAATTGCTGCCTGAAGTTGCTAACTTTATCCATGTAAAAATTTTACCAATTACTATTTCCACTAGAACTAAATGAAAAAAAAAAAAAAACATTTACTACATCCTTACAAATTCAGAATATTTTTCAGAATGTTCTTTATCAGTGATTTGTGAAAAATAATATCCCATTGAAACTTTACATTTACATTTCTATGGATGAAATGAAGTACTTGGATGGAGTGAACTATTATCCAAGAGAAATAAATTGCCAAAACCAACTCTAAAAAGAGATGAAAAATCTGAACAGAATATACCCATACAAGAAACAGAGCAGGTTATAAAAGAACTTTCTCTCTACAAGAGTTATAGTCCTAGTTAGTTTCATTGGAAAAAATTCTGACAGATAATTCTCAGACAATTCTAAATAATTTGAATTATTAAATAAATGAATAGAAAGAAAAATAAGTGAGCATAAAATTAAAAGTATGGATTAATTCTATTTGTGAGTATTGTAAAAATTTCAAAATATTTGGAAATGGAATCTAGTACTGCATTAATAATAGTGACCCATTTGGGAAGTAGGGCTAATTCTGGAATGCAAGGATGGTTCAGTAATATAAAATCTATTATTTTGGCCATATATCAATAAACATAGGAGAAATGGAATCTTAGGGTGCTAAAATAGCATCTGTTGATGATAATAGATCTAGGATTCTTTAACATGATAGAATTTATCTCTCTTAATTCCAATGCCAGCATTATATTTTACAAATAAAATGGGGAAATAAATTAATACTATCTTTGTTGATTCTTTGGTGGAAAACCCCAGTGGAATGAAATGAAAAGTTATAAACAGAGAATCAATAAGTTAGTTGGATTTAAAATTAAAGTATTGAGACACCGAAGTTAATAGATTGTATATACAAACTGTAAACCTCATTCACAATAGCAAAGAAAAGATAAAATACCTTTTGGATAGCTATTATTATTTTTATCCCTGTTGTCTGCAATCTCTGCCCACCCCTTCCCACTTAAATTTCCTATTTAAACTTAATTGTTCTTGCCTTTTGTTTTATTTCTTTGTTTTCTCTATGTAATTTTATATATTTGTTGTTTTGAGCTATAAGAACAATTTAATACCAGAAACATCACAGATTATATAGTACAGCGAATATAGAAAATACAGCTTATATTGTACATTAGTAGTGTAGCTTAAATCAACAAGTACAAATTAACTAACTTTTGGCTCTATGGCTAACTTTATTTTTTTACAGATGCATGGAAGTGCCTAAAATTTAATTCTATATACCACAATGTGTTTTAAAATTTTTGAATCATACTTCTAGTTTTGCAAACAACTATTGGTTTTTATTTCTCACAAACATTGTATTCTTAAATAACTGGAGTGATAACTGATTATACAAGATGTTTTACTTCAATTGAAATAGCATGGCCAGAGTAATTTAATTAAGTTTTCCAGAAGAATAACAAAATAAAAGTCAATGATAATTCTATATTAACATTAGCTTATATATGTATTTCTATTTCTTTAACTTCAAATCGTTTGTTGCTGTTAGCTGGATCATATTTCTTGAGTTTAACTTTAATAGTAATTTTGCTAATGTAAATATCATATAATAATGTGTTAGTAATATCATAACTCTCTCAAGCTGATGCTTCCTTAAAATTTGTTGATGATAACAATGTAAGATGAGGGGTATATAGTTATGAAAGACCCTAACATGATTGTATATCTTTTTATTTAAGTACAAAGTATAGTCATATTGTTTCTATCACCAGTATTTTTTTTTTAATGACATTGCACAAAGAACTGTATTATGGTGGGGAGACTCTGAAAAGGTAAATTTATGGTTAGCTTCCAGATCTGCTCTAGAGTTTATTACCATCTGGTCTCTTTGGAGACTATTATAATTATTCATGGGAATGTTTTCAACACAAAAAAAAGCATGATTTGTGTATTGGCAGAAAGTAAAAAATACCAGTGGTTTAAACCATATGTAGTTTTCTTAGAGTTAGGCAAGGGAAATGAACTGAAGAACTAATTGAGAATCATCAGTAGTGATGTGGTTTGCCTCAATTTTGTCAGAATCTATTCATAGTCAACAAAATATTGCAAAACAAGAAAAGCTAATGGTACTGTAAATACAATAATAACTCCATTTGGTCTATTATTTTTCCTTCATTTTAATCAGTGAAATGTAAGATAGACTCCAATAAATCTTTGTGTAAATCTTAGAAACAAAATGAGAAATATATACTAAATTTTGAGAACTTTTAAAAATGAAAACAAAAACATTCAAGTTAAAATAATTTTAGGGTTGAACACTGGAACAATGCCTCTGTGAAAGGTATTTGTTATAAATTTAATGCAAACATTATTTTAAATAACTTTACATGGGTCATGGACTAGTTTAAAATTTTTCTGAAGCTTAAGTTGATTTAATAGTAAAAGCATAAAAACAAATATCTTTTCACTTTTGCATTCTGAGAGTTGGAGAGAGGTCTATAAAAAATGAGATGACAAATCAAAAAATAGAAATCATCTATTTTTATTCAGCTGTTTTAAAACAAAATGCCTGGTGGGCCGGGAATATACAGGAAATTTAAATTTGTGATTGAGAATAAGAAACGCATTTGTGGTTTAAAAAAGAAATACCAGCATGTCACATTAAAGTTATGATATCCATGGTATTGTGCAGTTAGCAGGAAAATGTATTACATCAGGGGGTATGTTGCACTTTAGAGAGCTAGTGTGGGGCTGCTGAATGAAGAGAATAACTCCATAGAAAGCATGAACATTAATAATCCAGTCAGAGAGGAAGAATTTTGCTGTCTCTCATGTAACATAAAACAGATGTTACATTCTATTAAAAACCTTCTTAACTAAAATGAATGTTTAGATCATTGGTCAATAGGAGAAACATGAACAATGGCAATTTAATGATTTTCAAATTTATTCTGTTTGTCAGTTAATATTGGTGGTAGGAAGGATGAAGGGAAGCTTGCCAAATGTTACTGTATTTTGTATATCTTCATTTAAAAAGTTGAAAGGCAACAGTAAACTATATTACTACTTTATTTTGTTTTACAAATTTAAGCTATTTCTTTGTCACAAATTGTTGTAAAAACAAGAGATTTAGAAACTGTGTCCTGATTCAATAAGTTTGAATAGGTGGTTTAACTATATCTAAAAGTATATAATGAACTTTAAATGAACCTTGGAAACATTAAGCAGTTGGCAATTAAAAGACATACAGAAAGGGCTGCTTGGGGATGTTAACACAAGTTATTAAGTATCTTTTCCTTTTTTAATTTTTTTATATTTACTTTTTTTGTATTTTTTCCATGTAAAAACTTAGGTCTAATTTACATACAGTTAAATTGACCTTTTTAATGTACAGTTTCATAATGTTATGATACATGCACACAGTCATGTAGCCACTACCAGAAATAAGATATAGATTAGTTCCATCACCACAGAATTTCATCATGCCCCTTTGTAGTCAACCTTTCCCCCACCTCAGCTCCTAGCAATCACTACTCTGTTTTTGTTGATAGAGATAGTGCTCCTTGGTTGGTGTGCCAAGACTAAGGCTCTAAGTGTTCTTTTTCCTGGAGGATTTCTGAGCGTTGTTGATACAGCTGGTGGACTTAAGATATGGGGTAACAGACTTCATTACTGTTTGCTGTTAAATTGGTGGATTCCCCAAGCTTGATGTTCCTCACCTGCCAGTGCAGACCTACTGCATACATAACATCTATCTGAACCTTATCATCTCACCCCCAAAGGACTTAGGGGAAGCGTAATTGGTGCAAATATGCTTATGTTCTTATGCTTTGCCATGAGTAGTAATGTCTTTTGTGTTTGACTCAGGAGTCTTGTGTCTTTTGCCTTCATCTATGAATTTAGTAACAGACTTTCTTGTTAGCTTTTAAACAGGGTCAAATCAAATCCCGTATCTCATATGTTTTTGTTCCTATGGTTCTGCCTTTTTCAGTGTTTCATACTGAGGAATCTAGCTCCTGGCCAAAAACCTTTGTGTGATTTTTCAGGTCCAATTATAGGCATTTACAAAGGTTTCACCTAGCCTTTTTTATTTTTTAATTTACATCCAAATTAGTTAGCATCTAGTGCAACAATGATTTCAGGAGTAGATTCCTTAGTGCCCCTTACCCATTTAGCCCATTCCCCCTCCCACAACCCCTCCAGTAACCCTCAGTTTGTTCTCCATGTTTATGAGTCCTTTCTGTTTTGTCCCCCTCCCTGTTTTTATATTATTTTTGTTTCCCTTACCTAGCAGGTTTTAATCGGAAAGCTTGGTATAAAGCCAGTTCTTTGCAGTTTCTGAAGGTAGTTTCAGTCAAGGACTAATCTTCCCTGGCCAGCTATGTTCTTGCATATATCTGCACTCCTAGCCCATGCATCTTCGTTTGGGGGCCTCTTTTATCTGGGACTTTCAGTGAGGCTTGCCTCTGTCAACACCTTCTCATTGGGGAAGTGTAGGGGACTTTGAAGACACTTTTCTCTGGTGACTCTGTACTCAGGACTTCCTCTCCTAGCTTTTCCCTCTCTATCTTCCCTGGGATCTAGGGTCAAAAAATTGCAGGAGCCTTTTATTGGGGTCTCCCTGGACAAAGAGGCAACCCTTACATCTGTGCTGGTCCTTGAGGGAAAAATGGAACAGTGGAGAGCTGGCACTTCTGGGTTATCTTCTTGTTGTATCACAGTAAGTGATACATTTTGTCTTGTCTAAATTGACTACTACAGAATCTGGCAGCTCAGCTCTCTCCAGCTCACCTGAGTTCCTAACGCATATAAATGGAGTCATACAGTGTATAGTTTTTGAATCTGGCTTCTTTCACTTGGCATAAGTGCATCTGAGATTCATCCATTTGTTATGTGTCAGTAGTTTGTTTCTTTTATAGCTAACTAGTATTCTATCATATAGATGTGCTGCAGGTTTTATATTCATCTCCAGTAGAGGAATATTTGGAATGTTTTCCAGTTTCGGTGATTGTGAATAAAGCTCCTATAAAAGTGTTAACACTGTGTTATTTTCATTATTACTGAGTTTTCAGAGTTCTTTATGTATTCTGAATACAAGTCTTTCGTTAGATATGTGATTTGCAAATACTTTCTCCCATCTGGTCTTACTTTTTCATTTTCTTTTTTTTTTTTTTTAATTTTTTTTTTTTCAGCGTTTATTTATTTTTGGGACAGAGAGAGACAGAGCATGAACGGGGGAGGGGCAGAGAGAGAGGGAGACACAGAATCGGAAACAGGCTCCAGGCTCTGAGCCATCAGCCCAGAGCCTGACGCGGGGCTCAAACTCACGGACCGCGAGATCGTGACCTGGCTGAAGTCGGACGCTTAACCGACTGCGCCACCCAGGCGCCCCTACTTTTTCATTTTCTAAACAGTGTCATTCAATGAGCAAAATTTCTTAACAATAATCAGTTTGGTTTTTATTAATTATGCTTTTATGTAATAGTTAAGAACTCTTTGCCTAATCCGGGGTCAGAAAGATTTTCTTCTATATTTTCTAATAAAAAATTTATAGTTATACTTTTTATATTTATGTCTCTGATCCATTTTGAGTTAATTTTTGTGTGTGTAAGATGAGATATGGAACAAGGCTCCTCTTTTTCTCACACTTTGGCATATAGGTATCCAATTGTTCTGATCCATTCCCTTTCCTGAAGTTTTTAAAAATTGTTTTAATTGCCTTTGTGCTTTTTCTCAAAAATCAATTATATGGTTGTGTTTCTGTACTCTGTATTCTGTTCCATTGATCTGTATGTTTATTCTTTCTCCAATATCATGCTGTACTGATTTCAGCAGCTTTATAGTAACCTTTGATGTGTTTGATTTTGTGTTTGGTCTCTACAGTCATGTTAAAATGAGCCTGAAAGTTGAAATTGTTACATTTTAAAAGTTGAAAATATATTTATAGTTATCTATAATTTTTCACTTTGGATTTTGATGTAATATGCATGTTAGAAAATATGTTTTCAATATGCATAGGAAAGTAATGTTAACTTAGTTGACAGGAGCTTTGAAATAATAGGACTAATAAGAAAAGGTAAATAAGGAATAAAAATACTAATAAAAAGGTAAAAGGAAAGCTTATACATCTTAATTGTCACTACCTTTTTGTTTTAGGTATTTATCTTAAAAGGAGACTTATTTTGTTCTGGTGAGTTGTTTGAGTTTTATAGGTATTTCCAGCAACAGAACCTTGGACACAGATTTTAGAACAAAGGGTCTATATGAGAGATGTAGGTAACACTGGCAGGGGTGGCAGGAAGACAATGTAACTAATAAAAAGCAATTAAGCCAGATACCATCATAGGTTGCTGGAGCTTTATTCTGTGTGGAAATTTGGAGGACAACCAGTGTCAAAATTGCTTTCGGAATTAACTGACAGAAAGTGTGAGTGTATCTCATATTAATAGCTGTTGAGTGCAGTCCAGAGAATTGTTCACCTGCCTAGCGCTCAGCTTTCACCAGTTCAAGAGAAAAGCCCTTAGGCATAGAGAGGAAGATACTAACTGTTATCTGGAGCAAGAGCAAGTGTTTAGGTCCAAAGGATATGAGGTGGTTATTGACAGCATTAGGTGCATACCCTTATGACTTTTAAGTGCCTTTCCTGGATTATTATAATAAATAATGTTATTCACATTATCCTTGTAATGGTATTTTGTAAATAAATTAGATTATTTTTTCTATACTTATGCTTGTCTCCCCCCTTTATTCATACAGCTTCATTAACTTTTTGTATAGTTATCCCTGTTGTCATACTATTTAATTACCTAGAAGAGCTTCCTAACTGCACATTTAGAGATACTAAGACATATTCCCTCTTCAGATCATGTATTTTAAAATGTTAAATGATAAGAGGATATATAACATCGCAGATAAGCATATAAAATGTTTTCAATATCTTCAGCCATCAGAAAAGTACAAGTTAAAACTACAAGGGGTGCCCGGGTGGCTCAGTTGGTTAAGTGTCCAACTCTTGGTTTCAGCTCAGATCTTGATTTCATGGTTCATGAGTTCAAGCCCTGCATTGGGCTCCACACTGACAGCATGGAGCCTGCTTGGGATTCTCTCTCCCCACCCCCCACCCCCCGTCCTCTACCTCTCGCTCTCTTTCTGTTTCTCTCAAAATAAATAAACTTACAAAAATATTTTAAAAACTATAAGAAATCCTTGCATATATATTTGAATAACTAAAAATTTAAAATGCTGACAATAAGACATCCTGGTGAGCATGTAGAATGACTGCATCTCTCATACATTGCTGGTGGGAATGTAAAATGACATAGCTACTCTGGGAAACAGTTTGGCACTTCTTATAAAATTAAACATACATTCCATATGATTCAGAATTCTTGAGTATTTATCAGAGGGAAATGAAAACTTACGTTCACACAAAAAACTTGGTACACAAATATTTATATCAGCTTTATATGTAATTGCTCCAAATTAGAAACAATGCAAATAACCTTCAACAGGTGAATGGATAAACAAACTGATACATCTATACAATAAAATACTACTCCGTTTTAAAAAGAAAGAAAGTGTTGATACAGGCAATAATATGCATGGATATTAAGGGCATCACTAAGTAAAAAAAAAGCTGAAAGGGTTGCACTCTATATGATTTAAATTATAAGTGTTCTTAAAATTTTTTTAATATGTATATAGTTTCGGAAAACAGAACAATGAATACCAGAGACTAAGTATGAAAGGGAAAGGAGGTTAGTGTGAATATAAAGTAGTTGTATGAGAACAGTTCTGTATCTTGATTGTGATAGTGATTTCACAAATCTATATAGCTGATAAGATTTCCTGGACTGTGAACACACACAAGCAAGAATGCATATAAAATCTAGTAAAATCTGAATGCATTCAGTAATTGAGTATTGTACCAATTCAGGCTTCTGCATTTGAAAATGAGCTATGGTGGGGCACCTGGGTGGCTCAGTCGGTTAAGCGTCCGACTTCGGCTCAGGTCACGATCTCGCAGTATGTGAGTTCGAGCCCCGCGTCGGGCTCTGTGCTGACTGCTCAGAGCCTGAAGCCTGTTTCCGATTCTCTGTCTCCCTCTCTCTCTCTGACCCTCCCCCGTTCATGCTCTGTCTCTCTCTGTCTCAAAAATAAATAAACGTTAAAAAAAAAAATTAAAAAAAAAAAAGAAAATAGGCTATGGTCATATGTATGTTATTAGAGCAAGTTGGGAGAAGGTGAGATGGGAGCTCTCTGTATTATTTTTGCAACTTCCTGTGAATCTGAAATAATTGAGTAAGTCCTATTTATTCATATCCTTTGCATCTTATATCTAAGCTAATTCTTTTTTAAAAAAATTTTTTAATGTTTATTTATTTTTGAGCGAGAGAGAGTAAGAGAGTGCAAGTGGGGGAGGGACAGAGGGAGAGAGGAAGACATAATCTGAAGCAGGCTCCAAGCTCTGAGTTGTCAGCACAGAGCCCGACACGGGGCTCAAACTCACAAACTGTGAGATCATGATCTGATCCAAAGTGAGACGCTTAACCAACTGAGCCACCCAGGTGCCCCTAAGCTAATTCTCTCTCTCTCTCCATGACAGAATAACTACATGATTTAAACTACATGTGTATTTAAAAAAAAACAAAACAAAACAAAACAACAACAGCAAGGGCTTGAAAGGCTACAAAACTAACTGCATGAAAATAAATTTTGTAAACTGTTTTTCCTTTGTATATTTCTTGACTTCCTTCATAGAATTCCGGAGTTACAAATGTAAAGAAAATGATCTACTTTATAGACTAATCTAGAAGACCTCCCGATTTCTAAGGAATTCTACACTTAGATAAATTGAAACTTTTGGTGGTCACCTATCTCATTGGCATAAACATAAAATCTCTGCTTATAAAATTATTTTCCTTCATTTGACCAATTTGTACCCATTTAACATGTCTCAAGCTTAAACATCACTTTCTTGTGGAGGTCTTACCATTGACACTCCTCTTTCCTTCAAATCTATGTTTAGTGTCACTCATGCTCTTATACAAGGCTGGATTCATTTTACAGATGTACAAAAATGAGTAAATAATGGGCAAGTTAATCACCCAACTGAAACAGTGGCATTCAGTGTAAAACTTGAGAGTACATCCTAAATCTTAAATATGCAAATAAATTATTCAAAACATGGGGCCACCCAACCCATTCTAGTGATATTTAACAGAGATATATTTGTAACTGGTAGAAGAAGAATCACTCCCTAGGTACAAGATCAATTGCTGTTCATTTTATTCACCTGAATATAAATCACTTTCACAGATTTTGCAGACTTCTCCTTTTCCTGAAAAAAATGATTTATTAAAGTGGAGGTTTCCTTCTTATATCAATGCTGGCTTACCCTTCCCTTTATAATACCTCTGTATTGATGGAAGCCAGAGGCCAATAGTAGTCTTCTCTGTTCTGCTCTTTATTTCATTGTTATTTTGAAACTCATTGATGAAACTCTTTTCCATTTTGAAGGGCTATTTTTCTCCTGCAAATGAGAGAATTTTAAATATTTGAGCTGATATTAATGTATTCTACTACTATAAATTGTGTTTAGTTTGATTTTGAAAATACCTACTGATTTATATTCATTTAGCATAATTTTAGGATTCAACTCTTTTTACCAGAAAAGTAGTGCTTTTTGGTGAGTGTGAGGGGAAGGAAAAGGTATAGAATACTCGTTAAAAGTCTAAGGAAATGTTTTCAGTGTTTCATCATGTATCTACATTTTGCATTGTTTATATTTTTATATGAGAAGAACTCACTTTGTTTCCCTGTATTCCCATATACTGTTTGACAGTTTGGGTAATGTGAGTTTTCATTTTTGCACCTAGTGACTTTTCATTCTTTTTTTTTTTTTTTTTTTTAATGTTTATTTGTCAGAGAGAGAGAGAGAGAGACAAAGCTCAAACAGGGGAGGGGCAGAGAGAGAGGGAGACAAAGAATCCGAAGCAGGCTCCAGGCTCCAAGCTCCAGGCTCTGAGCTGTCAGCACAGAGCCCTATGGGGGGCTCAAACCCATGAACTGTGAGATCATGACCTGAGCCGAAGTCGGATGCTTAACCGACTGAGCCACCCAGACGCCCCAATGACTCTTCATTCTTAAAATATTTTCTAAACCAGATTTCAGATCATATACTTTGATTTCTAGTTTGGGAATTTTTTTTTTTAAGTTTATTTATTTATGTATTGAGATAGAGAGGGAGAGAGAGAGAGAAAACAAGTGTGGAGAGAGAGGCAGAGAGAGAATCGTACCAGGCTTCATACTGACACTGTGGAGCCTGATGTGGGACTTGAACTCACAGCTATGAGATCATAACCTGAGTAGAAACCAAGAGTCAGATGCTTAACCAGCTGAGCCACCCAGGCGCCCCTCTAGTTTGGGAACTCTTAATGTTACTATTCAAAATCAGAAACCAGTAGATGTTTTGTGAAAATGGGGGGATAGTACTGTATGCTTTGATAAAGTGAATAGAAGTTTGGACTGTTCTGGAACATTTAGGATATGTTTTAATGTGTGTATATCATCTGGGCATACAGATTGACAGATTAGGGGATCATAGTAGAGTCAGGAAATAAACATGAATAGAAATGGAAATTCAGTAAGAATATACGAAAATTGGCAACCGGTGTACGAAAACTGAGGAAATGCTATTTGTAGGAAAATTATTTTCTACTCAATGTGCTTTCTTACTGTTTTAATCATTTTTATAACATGCTGTGTATTATCAATTTAAATAAATACATGATTTTGAAAAATTGAAATGGCTGATATATTTATACAGGAGCAGTTTGTTTAATCAATCTTTAATCATTGTCAATTTGCAAAATGTACTGGTAATCATACAATAGTAGAACATTGGGTAGTGCCTTTTAAATACTTTTAAAGAAAAAACCATAGACTTCTTCCCTAACAAATATTTTAAAAAAGTTTTTTTAAAGTTTGTTTATTTTGAGAGAGAGGGAGGGGAGGAAAGGGAGAGAGAGAGAATTCCAAGCAGGCACAGAGCCTGATGTGGGGCTTGAACTCACAGACCATGAGGTCATGATCTGAGCCAAAAACCAAGAGTCTGACGCTTAACCAACTGAGCCACCCAGTTATACCCTTAATAAATATTTCTTAGTTGATTAAGATTAACTCTTGGTCATTCAGCAAGTCCTATCTTTCACACTCTTTGCATCATATAACTAAGTTAATTCAGACATACACCATTTCCCTTTATGTCAGAAATTTAGAGCAAGACAAATTTTATGCTTGCCCTTATTTATGAACACTTGTCATTTTCTTGTGCTATATATAGCCTTGTGATATCAAAACTTAGTTTCCTATTTAGAGTTATATTTCTTCTCCTTGATATGCACTACCACCAGTATATCCAGTGATGTCCTGGATTTGTTCCGTTCACCTTTAAATTCATTTTTACTATGATTTCACTAAAATTTCTTATACTTACCATAGTATATTGTATACATTGAATGGACTTTTATAATCATTACCCTTGTTTCTTGCTGTCTCTGTTTCGTTTTCCTTTGCTATCTACTGAATAGCTTCTTCAAAGGTTTTTATTTTTGTTTTGTTTGGTGTGTGAGAGCAGGAGGGGCAGCGAGGTGAGAGAGAGAATTCCAAGCAGGCTCTGCAGTTTTAGTCCATCACAGAGCCTGATGCAGGGCTCGATCTCACAAACTGTGAGATTGTGATCTGAGCCAAGATCAAGAGTCAGACGCTTAACCGACTGAGCCACCCAGGCATCACTTCAAAGTTTTTTATGTTTGGATGACTTCAATCTAAATCCACCATGTGCTGGCTCTCATGTAGTTGCTTACATAATACAAATAACTATTTTTGGAGTTTGTATATTTATTTGGCTGTCATTGTACTGAAAATTGTTTTGACAGTTGTTCATTTTTGAACTTTCTTAGTGCAGAAATATGCAATGCAAGAGCAGCATGCCAGGCTTGTGCTGTTGTGGTTAATTGTTGCTATATGTGTATTTTCAAATTTTTAAAGATTTTAAAAATGTAAAGCATATACTTAGCAGAAATGTCACCACTCCTTGGTACCTTCTATAAATGTCCTTCCCCTACAGGAGATTAAACTGCTGTTTCAGTTAGCAAAAACACTTTCTAAAATAGGTCTTTCATAAAAGTGAAGTGGTGTAACACAAACTTATATATCTTTTTCTATCCTTTTACTTTCAATCTATTTGTAACTTTTTAATCTAAAGTATGTCTTCTATAGACAAACATGTATGTCTTTTAGGTATAATTATCATAGCTATTAATATCTTCTGGCATGGAGATATAAGTATTAAATATAACATTTTAGTTAAATTTATGTGCCATTAGATTTATCGCTGTTAGATTAAATTCTTGTATTGATAGTTTATTGCCAATTTATCAACTGTAAATTGTTACATATTAGAACTGTATGCTGCTAATGATATTGATAAGTGCTTTACAGTTATAATGTAATTATAATATGGGTGGGCCTCATCCACTTTAGTGATTAATTAGCGTATAGTTAATGCAAACTCGTCTAAATTTATACTGATTTCTAGTTTCTAATCAATCTGACTTGAAGTAATATTTTTTTTATTTTTGAAAGAGGGCGCTTGAGCAGGGAAGGGGCCGAGAGAGCAGGAGGGGGGCAGGGGATACGAAGCAGGATCCCCACTGACAGCAGAGAGCCTGATGCGAGGCTTAAACTCACAAACTGTGAGATCGTGACCTGAGCCAAAGTCAGACACTCAACTAAGTCACCCAGGTACCCCATGAAGTAATATCGTTTGTATTTTGTTTTCCCTTTTAAAAAATCTCTTAAGAGTAGAAAAGAAAATACTAAAATTATTCAAATGAAAAGTTAAAAGTATTCCATAATGTAAAAAAAAAGTAATCATATTTTTGAAATGTTTAGTTTATTTGATTTTGTGTATAAGAGTTCCTTAGGGATTAAAAAAATACTTTTCTGAATTTAGGGAAAAAAGGGGAAGAACAGAAATAAAGCTTTATAAATGCTCTAAATTCTCTTGCATTAAAAAAGGTTTTCATTTTTTAAAAAAGCATCACTTTAAAACAGCACTTAAAAATATGTATTCAACAAATTGGTGTATGGATTATAATATAGGCAACTAAATCTCTGGCTTTAGTTTCTCTGCTGATTACTGCTGTTGAGTAGAAGTTTCATATGGGAATAGGAAAAAGTGAACTCATCATTCCCTTGAGCATCTGGAATAAGTTTCTGCCAGAGGCAAGACAGTAATTTTTATCTTATCAGTATAGCAAACCCTGTGTTGCCCTAAATGAATTACATGCACAGACTCATTGACTCTGAAATATTTCAGTGTTTGTATGATTACTTTTGCATGTCTTTGACTCCTACACAATTCCTTTATAAATAGTGAAAATTTCCCCATGACACAGTTTCTTCAATTTTAACATTCTTTGATAATTATTCATGAAGTCCTTCAATATTATTATTATGTTACTATTATTAAAACATTTATTGTTTTGAATTAAAATTACCTCTAGAATTCTTATAATGTAAAAACATGACGTTTACTTCAACTCTTTTGTGGCTATTTAGACGAAGACATCTTTTTTGCATAGTCTTAACAAAACCTTTATAAACCTAAATGATAGAAACAGTCATAACAAGTGACAGGTATGGTGGGAGCTCACAAGGTAGAAGGTCTTCTCCATGCTCTGTCATCAGGTAGGTGAGTGATCTTGTGTAAGCGTTTCAACTTCTTAATCTGGTCACTGATTATTATAGTCTTTTATAACGACTAAGGCTCATGATAGTTCCAAAATTTCATGGCATCTCTCCATTTTTAATTATATTGTTTTATTATCTAAGTAAAAAATGCATATTGGATTCAAAGGGAAAGTTCTTTTTTTTTTTTTAATTTTTTTTTTTAACGTTTATTTATTTTTGAGACAGAGAGAGACAGAGCATGAACAGGGGAGGGTCAGAGAGAGAGGGAGACACAGAATCCGAAACAGGCTCCAGGCTCCGAGCTGTCAGCACAGAGCCCAACGCGGGGCTCAAACTCACGGACCGTGAGATCATGACCTGAGCCGAAGTCGGATGCTCAACCGACCAAGCCACCCAGGCTCCCCGGGAAAGTTCTATTAGTACTTGAATTAAATTTGAGTTGTGAGATAATCTTACTGCATCTCACTTTTCACTCACTGCTTCCACTGTGTGTGATTATGATTATTTAAGCCATATGCACTTATAGTGCATTAAATCCAAGCAGAGGACTGTAGTAAATCACTAAAACTTCATTACAAATCTTTATTCATTCTGTGGATTTGGTGGTACTGTGGTCAAATTTTTTTCCAATTTTATATGCATATCTTAAGAGTTTGTTACTTGGCTGAGCTCACATGGCTAGTTACTGTGATAAGTAAGGCTACTTGTTCAAGCTCAGCTTTCCTGACTAAACTTATTCTTACAGGTTAAACCACCTATTAGTTAAGGTAGTTGCTTTTTCATCATTTTGCTTCTTAGAATTGTTAACAAAGTATGTATATGTCAGCTTTTTAAAAACTGTGTCACCTGAAGCAATAGCAAAATGACCTAAAGGAAAGAAGAAAAACATTTCAATAACATATGAAGTATATACTCAGTCCTGTGCAATTGAGAATTAATGATATAATGTCTATGAACTAGGCTTAATTTGTTTTATTATAAAACCCTTCATGGTAGTGGTTGTTTAATACGGCTTTTATTTTATTTTTTTAGTGTTTATTTATTTATTTTGAGAGAGGCAGAGGGAGCACGAGTGGGGGAGAGGCAGAGAGAAAGAAAGGGACAAAGAATCCCAAGCAAGAAGGCTCCGTGCTTAGCATGAAGCCAAATGCAAGGCTCAGTCTCACAACCTTGAGATATGTCCTGAACAGAAATCTAGAGTCAGATGCTTAACCGACTGAGCCATCCAGGCACCCCGGCTTTTCGTTTGTTTGTTTGTTTGTTTGTTTGTTTGTTTGTTCATCTATCCATCTATCTATTTATTGCTTGCTTCCTTGCTAGAAATGTAGGGTGTGGGGCCAGTTGAGTTGGGGAAGATTTTTAGATAGAACCTTCAGAAGCTGAACAGAAAAACATATTGTCCTTAGAATTATTAGAATTAATGTTATTCAAAATTTTCAGTAAGATATTTAGCTCTTCTCACTCAAGACCATCTAATTTTTTTTTTCTTTTGCAAGTTAGTTCCTTTTATCTTGTCCTCAGTTCAAATTGGACAATTGGCCTTTAGCCTTTCTAATTTTCATTATGTTTAAAACTGAGATTTCCTAATTTTATTTTCTTAAGCATTTATTTGTTGGTAATGTGAAGCACTATTTATAAATTCCCAATTCTTGATTATAGTGCTACTTATTTAGCTAACCATATAACTAAATACATATGTCTGCCAGTCCACACTAAAATATCCAGTTTTCATCACTTGTAAGGATGCCTGTGTGTATATATTTAATTAAAATTTTTCATTAAATAATTTTACCCTTAATACCTTCCAGGCACTTTGATTTTTATTTTGTTCTATTCTGTTAGACATAGAAATGATGACTGGGACCAATTATAATTATCATCATCTATTAATGCATCACAGACCACTGCTTGAAAAATCACTGAAAGAGGTTGATTAGTATGAAGGGAGGTATCTTCTCCTTCTTGTTTGCATAGTAGATACTAGTGGGTTATTTTATAAAATACTCATTTCATAGGATGGTTTGTTATCTTATTATAAATACTAGGGTTTTTCCATTTTTTCATTTTGTATCAAGTGAATCAAGAACCCTACTGTTCAGTATATCTTTAGCAAGGCTGTTTCAAGTCTTTCTGTCTCAAATACTTACTCTATATGTTGGTCACTTTATTAGGCACCTTACGTCTAAACCTTATAATACTTCAGGGGCGCCTGGGTTGCTCAGTTGGTTAAGTGTCGACTCTTGATTTCATCACAATCTCAGGGTTTGTGGCAGTGCAGATCCTGCTTGAGATCCTCTCTCTCCCTCTCTCTCTGCTCCTCCTCTGCTCTGTCAAAAATAAATATATAGGGGCACCTGGGTGGCTCACTCGGTTGAGCATCCAGCTTCAGCTCTGGTCATCATCTCGGATTTGTGGGTTCGAGCCGAGCATCAGGCTCTTTTCTGACAGTGCAGAGCCTGGAGCCTGCTTCAGATTCTGTGTTTCCCTCTCTCTCTGCTCCTCCCCTGCTTACATTCTCTCTCTCTCTCTCTCTCTCTCTCTCTCTCTCTCTCTCTCTCTCTCAAAAATAAACATTAAAAACAAATAAATAAACTGAAAAAATACCTTATAATACTTCAATATAACTTCACTGTATCTGTTATTATCCCCATTTAGAGATGGGAAACTGAGTGTTGGGAGATAGTTCATGGATTTTCCATGTGCCTGCACAGTCTCAGCCTTCTAAACAAAGACATTTACAGTGCCAGTGTTTTCTATAAGGGAAATTCCTGGATAGTTAAACTAGTAACATGTCCCTCCTTGGAGACATCCTAAAATTAAAAATAAAAGCCCTCATCTTTCCCTTCCTATAGGAGATATGCTTATCTACTAGCGTAATGTGTAATCTTTCTTTCTGGAGCAGAGCAGAAACCCATAGAAGATCAGAATTTCTTAGTTTTGGGATTAGTCTCCTTTGCTGTTCTCCACTGCATGTGCCAGTAATATCTAGCCTTCACTGCATTGCCCCATGAGGATTGGAACTCAGGGAAATAGCACTAAGTTACTGCTCTGGCTGCTGTATTTGCCATGAGCAATAAATTGTCTTTGTCTCTGAGCCAGAGGTCTCATGTCCTCCTGTCACTGCCTGTGTGCATGTGTGTGCACATGTGCATGTAGGGAAAAAAGAGAAAAGAGACAGGTAGACATTGGCTAATTTGCTAATGTAAGTAGGATTAAGTATCAGACCCTTGATGGTTTCTGAATTAATACTTATTTATAGGATATGCAGGGCTACACAGTAAGTAGCAGAACTGCAGTTTGGCTTTAAGCTTTACTTCGGTGGATAACATAACTAGAAAATAATAGTGCTAATGACTAGAATTTGGCATAAGCAGATAACATATTCCTATCACATTTGCATGTTTATGATCTATGACTCTGAATATTTTTCTCTCTACCCCTATATGTTAAACTAAAGAAGTATTGGTGAGATTAGAATATCTAGTCATGAAATTCTATTTACATGGATAAATTTTGTATAAATATGTACCTATATTTCATAATATATTGAAAAATAAAAGTATAATCATCTTTAATACTAAAATAAATTATTCATTAAAATAATCTACTTAATGCCCAGAGAATAAAAATACTTCTAGAATTTTTTAAATTAACATTTTTCTCAGTAGTTAGAATTAAAATGCAAACTAAAACCTAGACTTAATTTACCATTTATTAATAATAAAAGAATCTTGATAACTAATTTATCACAATTGTGACAGATGCAAAATTAGAATATATCTTTATACTTGTTATGGAATTGCCTCATATCCATAAATATTGACTTCAAGTGACAGTACTTCTATAATATTTTGGTATTGTTAATCCTGTGTTTTAAGGAGTAATCATAATGTAAGTTAACCTTGTGGAACATTTAAAAGAAAGTCCTTCAGAATTCATCACCACTAAACCAGCCCTACTAGAGATCCTAAGGGGGATCCTGTGAGACAAAGTACCAGAGACATCGCTATAAGCATGAAACCTACAGATATCATAATGACTCTAAACTCATATCTTTTTATAATAACACTGAATGTAAATGGACTGAATGCCCAACCAAAAGACATAGGGTATCAGAATGGATAAAAAAACAAGACCCATCTATTTGCTGTCTACAAGAGACTCATTTTAGACCTGAGGACACCTTCAGATTGAAAGTGAGAGGATGGAGAACTATTCACCATGCTACTGGAAGTCAAAAGAGAGCTGGAGTAGCCATACTTATATCAGACAAACTAGACTTTAAATTAAAGGCTGTAACAAGAGATGAAGGAGGGCATTATATAATAATTACAGGGTCTATCCATCAGGAAGAGCTAACAATTATAAATGTCTATGTGCTGAATACGGGAGCCCCCAAATATATAAAACAATTACTCACAAACATAAGCAACCTTATTGATAAGAATGTGGTAATTGCAGGGGACTTTAACACCCCACTCACAGCAATGGGTAGATCATCTAGACACGCGGTCAATAAAGAAACAAGGGCCCTGAATGATACATTGGATCAGATGGACTTGACAGATATATTTAGAACTCTGCATCCCAAAGCAACAGAATATACTTTCTTCTCGAGTGCACATGGAACATTCTCCAAGATAGATCACATACCGGGTCACAAAACAGCCCTTCATAAGTATACAAGGATTGAAATCATACCATGTATACTTTCAGACCACAATGTTATGAAGCTTGAAATCAACCACAGGAAAAAGTCTGGAAAACCTCCAAAAGCATGGAGGTTAAAGAACACCCTACTAAAGAATGAATGGATCAACCAGCCAATTAGAGAAGAAATTAAAAAATATATGGAAACAAACGAAAATGAAAATACAACAATCCAAACGCTTTGGGATGCAGCGAAGGCGGTCCTGAGAGGAAAATACATTGCAATCCAGGCCTATCTCAAGAAACAAGAAAAATCCCAAATACAAAATCTAACAGCACACCTAAAGGAAATAGAAGCAGAACAGCAAAGACACCCCAAACCCAGCAGAAGAAGAGAAATAATAAAGATCAGAGCAGAAATAAACAATATAGAGTCTTAAAAAACTGTAGAGCAGATCAATGAAACCAAGAGTTGGTTTTTTGAAAAAATAAACAAAATTGATAAACCTCTAGCCAGGGTTCTCAAAAAGAAAAGGGAGATGACCCAAATAGATAAAATCATGAATGAAAATGGAATTATTACAACCAATCCCTCAGAGATACAAGCAACTATCAGGAAATACTATGAAAAATTATATGCCAACAAACTGGACAACCTGGAAGAAATGGACAAATTCCTAAACACCGACACACTTCTAAAACTCAATCAGGAGGAAATAGAAAGCTTGAACAGACCCATAACCAGCAAAGAAATTGAATCAGTTTTCAAAAATCTCCCAACAAATACGAGTCCAGGACCAGGTGGCTTCCCAGGGGGGTTCTACCAGACGTTTAAAGCAGAGATAATACCTATCCTTCTCAAGCTATTCCAAAAAATAGGAAGGGAAGGAAAACTTCCAGACTCATTCTATGAAGCCAGTATTACTTTGGTTCCTAAACCAGACAGAGACCCAGTAAAAAAAGAGAACTACAGGCCAATATCCCTGATGAATATGGATGCAAAAATTCTCAGTAAGATACTAGCAAATCGAATTCAATAGCATATAAAAAGAATTATTCACCATGATCAAGTGGGATTCATTCCTGGGATGCAGGGCTGGTTCAACATTCGCAAATCAATCAACGTGATACATCACATTAATAAAAGAAAAGATAAGAACCATATGATCCTGTCAGTCGATGCAGAAAAAGCATTTGACAAAATTCAGCATAAGCTCACCAAACTCCACACCGGAAAAACAAATAATCCAGTGAAGAAATGGGCAGAAAACATGAACAGACACTTCTCTGAAGAAGACATCTGGATGACCAACAGGCACATGAACAGATGCTCAATGTCGCTCTTCATCAGGGAAATACAAATCAAAACCACACTCAGATATCACCTCACACTAGTCAGAGTGGCCAAAATGAACAAACCAGGAGACTATAGATGCTGGAGAGGATGTGGAGAAACAGGAACCCTCTTGCACTGTTGGTGGGAATGCAAACTGGTGCAGCCACTCTGGAAAACATGTGGAGGTTCCTCAAAAAATTAAAAATAGACCTACCCTATGACCCAGCAATAGCACTGCTAGGAATTTACCCAAGGGATACAGGAGTACTGATGCTTAGGGGCACTTGTACCCCAATGTTTATAGCAGCACTCTCAACAATAGCCAAATTATGGAAAGAGCCTAAATGTCCATCAATGGATGAATGTATAAAGAAATTGTGGTTATATACACAATGGAGTACTATGTGGCAATGAGAAAGAATGAAATATGGCCCTTTGTAGCAACGTGGACCGAACTGGAGAGTGTTATGCTAAGTGAAATAAGCCATACAGGGAAAGACAGATAACCATATGTTTTCACTCTTATGTGGATCCTGAGAAATTTAACAGAACCCATGGGGGAGGGGAAGGAAAAAAAAAAGAGAGGTTAGAGTGGGAGAGAGCCAAAGCATAAAAGACTCTTAAAAAATGAGAACAAACTGAGAGCTGATGGGGGTGGGAGGGAGGAGAGGGTGGGTGATGGGTATTGAAGAGGGCATCTTTTGGGATGATCACTGGGTGTTGTATGGAAACCAATTTGACAATAAATTTCATATATTTAAAAAAATAAAAGAAAGCCCTTCATTCAGTATTAACATAGGTTTCAAAGTGATGTATAGAACGATTGATTTAACATTAACATTTGTGTCTAATAAAAACCTATTGTGCATTTACTTCAGATATATATATATACATAGAATATAAAATAGTTTATTTAAAAGCATATGAATTACTTCTTTATTAACATAATTTTATATTAAAAACCCCTTCACACTCACTTAAATGTATATATAATTTCTGTTATATATTTTTCATAGTAGGAAACAAAAAACAGACTAAACCTTCTATTCTCAGACTTAGGAATTCTTTATCCTATGTTTGACTACATGAGGAAGATGACGGTATTTTTGTTTTGCATAAACAATCATCAGCAAACACATTACAGATATATCAACAGATACTTATGACATCTCTACAGATTCATTCATAAATATAGCCACATTTCCTGAAGTATAGCTAGAACTGTCTAACGTGGTTAATTATGAAAAAATTTAGCAACATACATAAAGATTGACTAGTTACTTATGATATTTTGAATCATAGTTATTCTAAATTGCATATCATGCCAGAAGAAATCCAGATGATAACGGAATAAGTGGTTGGTACAGACTTGCATAAAATCATGCTTTTCATACAGAGGCAAAGTAACGTGGTTTTCCAGACTGAGTTGGGCCCTCAACCTTTTTTTTCAATTCTTTTTACTTTCAGTCATCTTTCTCATTTCCTTCAGAACTTGCTTGAATGACTTATTCCTGTCCTCAAATTGCTGCCCAATTTCCTATCCTTTTATCAGGAGGCAACTTCTCATCTTCTACTAACAATTATTTTAGCCATTAAGAAATGTTCTCAATGTCTGAACCCTCTGTTCTTTAAATGCAGTTAGTTTTTAATCTTTGTACTAAATATCCAGTACCTTTTGAAATTTTTCGTATAGAACATTTCGCTTTGCAGTTTGTCATACCCTAATATGTAATTATAGAAAGGGTGTAATTTCCTTTGTCGATTAACTAATAACTGTTATTGGTTAATGCTGAAGTAATGATGAAAACAAGTTTCTCTGTAGTTGTTCTCCTTTTAAAAAATACCACTCACTTTCTTGTTAGTACTTTACAAACATTTACCAAGTTAATGTGTCAGTTGTAAAACAGACATAAAATAGTTTCTGAAAAAAAGAAAAAGAAGACAATGTTAAATGAAAGTTTTTGGCAGTCAGACTTTTTCTTTGAGAGTAAAGGGATACTAGATTACAATCAACATTTTTAGATATTTCATATGTAAAGAACCAAAGAAATTTAAAAAGTTGGTATAAATATCAATGTGCTATGAAACTTCACACTTTATATGTTCACGCCCCCAAGTTCGAGTGTTTTAAGAAACATGAAGCCTCTCCAAATTAGTTTATGTATTGCTTTTCTGATTATGCTTTATAGATTTTTAAAAATAATAACTCTGCAACAAAGGCAAGGAGAATTTGCTTTGAAAGAGTGAAAACTGCAAATGCATTTTGTACTCTGACACTGTTTATTATATCTAGCTAGTGAGCTGTAATCATTGTTGTACTAGGCATTCAGAAAATGTAAGCCAATAGGTACAGCGATGGCTCTTTGTAAATATGAAGACTTAAACATTAGTTGAAATCTAAAATAGTTATCAACAGATGCTTTAAAAATTTGCCTATAGCCTTTAAAGCTGGTGTTTACAGAATTTTTTCTTTACATTTATTTGTTTTTGAGAGACAGAGCACAAGCGGGGAGTAGCAGAGAGAGACACACACACACACAGAATCCAAAGCAGGCTCCGGGCTCTGAGCTGTCAGAACAGAGCCCGTCATGGGCTCGAACCCACGAACCGTGAAATCATGACCTGAGCCGAAGTCGGATGCTTACCCGACTGAGCCACCCAGGCACCTCATAAAGCTGGTTCATGGATAATGAGTTGGAACGAATATCTGTTTATGGACCTATAGAAGGTCCATACATCCACTAAAATTATAATTTTTATTTTATTTTTTATTTTCAATAGAGAGCGCACAAGCGAGAGAGAGGAGCAGAGGAAGAGAGAGAGAATCTTTTTTTTTCTAAGTGTATTTATTTTTGAGAGAGAGAGCATGTGACAGAGAGAGAAGGAGACAGAGAATCCCAAGCAGGCTCCACACTGACTTCTGCTCAGGCTGGTAAATCCTCAGTCTGATAGCATCTATGAAGAACCAGTGGTAACATTATATTTGTTGTTGAAAGACTGAATGCTTTCCCACTAAGATTAGGAACAATACAAGAATGTGTGCTTTCATCACTTCTATTTAACATTGTAGTGGAGGTTCTAGCCAGAGTCATTAGGCAATAAAAAGAAAAGCATCTAGATTAGGAAAGCAGAAGTAAATCTGTCATTATTCATCAATGATATGATCATCTATGTACATTACCCTATAGAATCTACAAAAAGGTCCTAGAGGTAATAATTGAGTTACGCACATTTATAGGATTGAAGATCAGTGTTTTCAATTGAGTATATTTTTCTCTGGCAATAAAAAATTTGAAATTTAACAAAAAGCAGTGTTTACCATAACATCAATAATATAAAATAGGGACAAATCTGGCAAAAAAAATGTATAAGACTTGTATTCTTAAAACTATAAAACGTTACTTAATGAAATTAAGTGGACAGATTTCTGAGATATGTCACCAGTAGAAGGATCCAAAAAGAAAAAAATTGATTAATTGTACATTGGGTATATACCTGGCTCAAAACTTATATTATTTTGTTTTTTTTTTTTTAATTTTTTTTTCAACGTTTATTTATTTTTGGGACAGAGAGAGACAGAGCATGAACGGGGGAGGGGCAGAGAGAGAGGGAGACACAGAATGGGAAACAGGCTCCAGGCTCTGAGCCATCAGCCCAGAGCCCGACGCGGGGCTCGAACCCACGGACCGCGAGATCGTGACCTGGCTGAAGTCGGCGCTTAACCGACTGCGCCACCCAGGCGCCCCAAAACTTATATTATTTTGTATCTTAAATTTGTACAAATAATTTTGCATCATCTAAACGTCTGTAAAGCTATTACAACAAATCTACAAATAGAAAAAGTAAAAGAACTTGAGACTACATAACACTAAATGAGTTGTCTAAAATCAACTCAAATTTTTAATCACAAAATAATCTCTAAAAATGACTGAACATCACGGAACAAAAATTATGAGTGTGGTATAGATTATTAGATATCAGTTAACATTATTTCTTTGAAAAGCAGAACTACCTTAAGTATTCATAGGCTTGACCAATTTGCTTACTTGTTGACTATATTTGCCTACCACAATGTTTGGATTAGCACTCCAAAATCTGAGCAACATCTTTTGAACTATATTCTACAATTTCTTCTGATAAATAATCAGTCCAATAGATCATGGTTACAAGTGAGTATGGGTTATGTGTGTTTAGGGTAGAAAATATTTAAGAATTATTTATTATTAAGAATCTTTTATTAATATTTATAAAAGTCATGTAGAGTAATTTTGAGGTATTACTAAATATTCTTGTAATTTTTATTGGTGAGCTGAGTTAAACTGTTAGTTTCAGGGTAGCATTACTGATCATCCAGTACATTTTTATTTTTTTTATTTTTATTTTTATTTTTTTTAAATTTTTTTTTTCAACGTTTTTTATTTATTTTTGGGACAGAGAGAGACAGAGCATGAACGGGGGAGGGGCAGAGAGAGAGGGAGACACAGAATCGGAAGCAGGCTCCAGGCTCCGAGCCATCAGCCCAGAGGCTGACGCGGGGCTCGAACTCACGGACCGCGAGATCGCGACCTGGCTGAAGTCGGACGCTTAACCGACTGCGCCACCCAGGCGCCCCCCCAGTACATTTTTAATCATAATGTTTCCTTTTCAAATAATATATGATGATAAATAATAAATTCACAGTGAAATGTATGTATTAGCAGTTGCAAATTTGGGGTTTGGAAAAAAAAGTAAAAACAGCCATGTTTACATATTGGAAAAATTATAATCTAAAGGTTGATGCCCTACCCACACCAAAAGATAAAGTCAGTTCCCCTCAACTTTCTGAAATTGTTTAGATTTCTAACGTATGTATTTTGAAAGGATGTATATTTATTTTTTACTCATATTCAGGAAATACTGGGAGATTTAGCCATAATACTAGCCTATCCATTGGTAATCAATTTATGAAAGAGATTGTTTTTTTGCAAGAGAGAATTTATACATTCAATTATATGTTTTAATTATGTACACATCTTGGCTATCAGGGAATTTCTATTGTGTAGCAATTATTTCCTAGAAATGAGTAGTTATCCTGGAATTGAAATATTCCATTTTTTTTTAAGTTTATGTATTTTGAAAGAGAGAGTCAGAGAGAGAGAGCACAACTGGGGAAGGGACAGAGAGAAAGGGGATTCCAAGCAGGCTCCACGCTGTCAGTACAGAGCCTGATGCAGGGCTCTATCCCACAAATTGTGAGATCATGACCTGAGCCAAAATCAAGAGCTTGACCAACTGAGCCACCCAGGCATCCCTGAAATATTCTAGTTTTTTGTCTGTCTTACAAAGTAGTAGTTTCTCTCAATAATAGACTTTTTGTGTCTCTGGTTTTTTTTTTTCCCAATGTTACTTATTTTTGAGAGAGAGAGAGAGAGAGACAGAGTGTGAGCAGGGGAGGAGCAGAGAGAGAGGGAGACATAGAATCAGAAGCAGGCTTCAGGATCTGAGCTGTCAGCACAGAGCCCAATGCGGGGTTCAAAACCATGAAGCAGGAGACCATGACCTGAGCTGAAGTTGGATGCTTAGCTGAGTGAACCACCCAGGCTCCCTTTTGTGTGTCTATTAATAACTTGTAACTTTTGGGGTGCTTGGGTGGGTCAGTCAGTTAGGCTTCTGACTTCAGCTCAGGTCATGATCTTATGGTTCATGGATTCAAGCCCCACGTCAGGCTCTGTGCTGACAGCTCAGAGCCTGGAGCCTGCTTCAGATTCTGTGTGTGTGTCTCTCTCTGCCCCTTCCCCGCTTGCACTCTGTCTCTCTCAAAAATAAATAAACATTAAAAAAATAAAAATAACTTCTAGCTTTTGATACCAGTTGACTCCTGGAGGTCCATATATTGTTTACAGCTCTAAAAGTGAACCAAATGAGGGGCTTCTGGGTGGCTCAGTCGGTTAAGCTTCAAATCTTGATTTTCTCATAATAAGTCAACTTAAAAAAAAGTGAACCTACAAACAGTGGACAGTGAACAAAACTAAAAGGCAACTGATGGAATGGGAAAGATATTTGCAAATGACTTATTAGATACAGGGCTAGTATCCAAAATCTATGAAGAACTTCTTGAACTCAACACCCGAAAAAACACAGTGAAGAAATGGGCAGAGTTCATAAATACACATTTTCCAAAGACATCCTGATCTCCAAAAGACACATGAAAAGATGCTCAATGTCATTCTTCATCAGGGAAATACAAATCAAAGCCACACTGAGATACCACCTCACAACAATCAGAGTTGCTAAAATGAACAAATCAGGAAACTACAGATGCTGGCAAGGATGTGGAGAAACGGGAACCCTCTTGCATTGCTGGTGGGAATGCAGACTGGTGCAGCCTCCCTGGAAAACAATGTGAAGGTTCCTCAAAAAATTCAAAATAGAGCAACCCTATGACCCAGCAATAGCACTACTAGGAATTTACCCAAGGGATACAGGAGTGCTGATGCATAGGGGCACTTGTGCCAAGTTTATAACAGAGCTTTCAACAATAGCCAAATTATGGCAAGAGCCCAGATGTTCATCAACTGACGAATGGATAAAGAAGATGTGGTTTATATATTCAATGGAATACTACTTGGCAATGAGAAAGAATGAAATCATGCCATTTGCAGCAACGTGAATGGAACTGGAAGGTATTATGCTAAGTGAAATAAGTCAGTCAGAGAAAGACAGATATCTTATGTTTTCACTCATATGTGGTTCTTGAGACACGTAACATAAGATCATAGGGGGAGGGGAAAGGGGAAAAAATTTACATGGAGAGAGAGAGAGAGGCAAACCATAAGAGACTCTTAAATAGAACAAAATGAGGGTTGATAGGGGGTAGGGGAGAGGGGGAAGTGGGTGATGGGCATTGAGGAGGGCAATTGTTGGGATGAGCACTGGGTGTTGTATGGAAACCAATCTGACAATAAATCATAATAAATAAGTAAATAAATAAGTCAAACTTAAAGGATAAAAATAATCTTTATTTCCTATATCATCTTACCCTACTCTCAGAAAAAGACTTCATATCCTAATCTATAAATATAGTAGAAATCATTAGGTTTCAACTTCTTCACCTTCTCTTCCCATTATCTTCAAACTTGTTTATATACTTTTGTCTTTTTAACTCTCTTCTGTTGTCTTTTTCATTCTCTAGAACCTCAAACTGTTATCCTCTTATCTCCCATTTCCTGGAATTTTTTATACTTTTAGATTTCACATTTAGATTTTGATCCATCTTGAGGTATTTTCATTTATATTATGAAGAATGGGTTGAATATTTTTTTTTATATATGACTATCCAGTAATTCTAGCATCATCTGTTGGAAAAGTGGTTCTTTCTCCAGTGAATTAGTTTTGTTCCTTTGTCAAATTTAGTTGTCATTGATTTAAGGGTCCAGAAATTCATCCATTCATGGTCAGTTGATTTTTGACAAGGATATCAAGACAGTTCAATAAGGGAAAAAATGGGCTTTTCAACAAATGATACTGAGAAAACAAGGTATTTAAATACAAAAGAGGTGAGTTATACCCCTCTCACCATATACAAAAATTTTGGTGAGAATGTAAAAAATTGTGTTGGTAGGATTTAAAATAGTGCAACTGCTTTGGGATATAGTCTGGCAATTCTTCAAAAGGCTAAATAAAGATACAGTTACTATAAGACTCAGTAATTCTGGTATATACCCAAGAGAAATGAAACATGTACATAAAATCTTACACATGAATGTCAATAGCATTATTTGTCATGATAGCAAAAAAGTAGAAACAACCCAAATGCCCATTAAGTGATGAATGGATAAATAGAATGTCAAGTATCTATATGATAGAATAGTGGCTGTAAAAGAAATGAAGCCCTGATTCATGCCACAATATGGATGAACCCTGAAAACATTATACTAAGTGAAAGAAGCCATTCATAAAAGTTCACATATTTTATGATTCCATCTCTGTGAAATGTCCTGAATATGCATATTTTATGCATATACTGACAAAAAATACATTAGTGGTTGCCCAGGGCTTCTGGGGACAGGGGTTTGGGTGTGATGACTAAATGATAAGGGGTTCTTTTGAGAGTGTTGAAAATATTCTGAAATTAATTTAGTGATGCTTGAACAACTTTGAATATACTAAACGCCGTTGACTTGTATGCTTTACATATGAATTATGTTGTATGTGGACTGTATCTCAACAAATCTGTATGTTGAAAAAAATCTTTTAGTCTATATTTAACTCTTTTGTCCATACATAACTTTTGCTGTGATGCCTTGGTCATTTGCAAAGTTTTTGTCTATTATGCAGATCTTACAAATGTTGTAAAATTTCTCATTTGTCAATATCACTACCAATCTCAAGAAAATGGTCTTTTATGTATTGGGAATTGGTGTATGTGAGTTTTCCACAATTATAATTTTTAGTTGAAAGCTCAAATTTTATTATTAGCAGTATTCCTGACAGTTATTTTTTTTAAGTGACAGTCTTGCTTTTTTTCATTTTCAAGAAAATGTCTGCCAAATACCCAAGTCTGAATAACTATCATTTGCCTGTCAATCATTGTTTCAAATAAAGAGTTTTTTTTTTAATAAAGAGAGCAGTTCATGTAGAAAGTCAACTGCACAAGTGCTTTTCCTCAAGAAATCATTGTACTTCGTTCATACTAACCATTTCCATACATAGAGAATTAAAAAGATGAGTATTTAAGGGTCATTGTTTAATAAAATTTAGTGATTTTTTTTCTGTTCCTCAAAAAAATTCTTAAAATCAATTGATATCTTTTTTTTTTTTTAATTTTTTTTTTCAACGTTTATTTATTTTTGGGATAGAGAGAGACAGAGCATGAACGGGGGAGGGGCAGAGAGAGAGGGAGACACAGAATGGGAAACAGGCTCCAGGCTCTGAGCCATCAGCCCAGAGCCTGACGCGGGGCTCGAACTCACGGACCGCGAGATCGTGACCTGGCTGAAGTCGGACGCTTAACCGACTGCACCACCCAGGCGCCCCAATTGGTATCTTTTTAATATGAACACAGGGTTGTGATAAACTCAGTGACTACTAGTACAAGTTGGTTCTATTGCCATTTTTTGTTCTTAGGTACCAGCAGTTTCATACACCATTGAATTTGTGGTATAAAAGCAAATGTCAACATTGTAAAAATGCAAATAACATCTCAATATTGTGAAAATTTACAAAAATTTAAATTAAAAAAGTTGACTTTGTGGATACCCTGACAAGTTCTCAGGGCTACCAGGGGTCTGCTGACCCTTTTTTGGTAGCTGATTCTCAATGATTTTTCTCCATTCCTGACCTCTTTCTGGAACTACAAACCCAATTTGCAATAATCCAGTAGGTATCTCTACACTAATATACTTTTAATTCTATATGTTCAAACTTTATTCACAGCTCTCTGGCTTTTAACATTGCACTTGCTCCTTTGTTCTTATATTTTCTTTTCCTGTTAATGACATAACCATCCATCAGTCATCCAGTGAGAGACATTATAGTCATACTCAATCTATATTCTTCCACACCTCCCACATTTAGTCAGTCCCAAGTCTTTTCCTTTTTGCCTCTAAAAAATGTTTCTTACATCTTTTCCTTCTTTCCTTATAATTCTTAAAGTTGAAATCTTTGTTTCTTTTCCTGATACCGTATGACTTGTTAATTGGTCTTCCTATGTCCTGCTCTGGTCTCCTCTTGTTTGTCTACAACAGTGAAATGTCTTAGTTTTTACCCTGTTTGCAAGCTAACAAATTAGTCTTCCACAGTTTCATAGATGTTGACAGAAGACAAGAGCCTACTGTGTCAGAGACAAATGAATTTTTCTCAAGGCACAGCAGGCAGCATGAGTTTCAGATTCCCACTGGTTCTGCTTGTCTCCTCAGTCACTCAGGGGCAGTGTGGAGACTGACCCAGGTGGAAGCTGTATTCACCGTTTATATCACAGTTGAGTAATCTTGAATTAAGGAAACCCCAATCTTTAAAGGTGCTTTTTGGAAACTTGCCCTACCTTTACCCTGTGACAAAGTCACTATCTTTATCTCTTTAAGGCTGTTTGCTATTTAAAAAAAAAAAAAAAAAAAAAAAGCAAAATTTGATAAAGACCTATAGAGACATGATACCCATGGAGAATGTCTCCCAGCATTTTTTTTGGTTAGTTCTCTCTGAACACTGTTACAAAAATTATCTACCTGAAATACATTTTTATTATGTAACTCTGATCCCAGCCTGCTTTTCAGTGTTATGGGTAACTAGTCTATCATAAAATATGCTATTGATGCACCCTGTGTTTTACTAATTCCCTGAGTAAGCTTTGAACATAGTATCCCTCTTTTTTTACACATATTTTTTTCTGCGTGTAATTTACTTTTCTTTTACTTGTTCTCAGCCTGGTCAGATCTTCAACCTTCAGCAACCAGCTTGTTATTTTCTCTTTGACGTTTTCATTACTCTCAAACTTCTTGGTGCTCACAGAATATTTTGTGCATGTCTCTCTTGTAATGCTTATTGTATTTTAATTGTTTCCATGCTGCCTCTTCCAATAGACTGTGAACTCCTCAAGGTCTTATTTGAGCTTGTATTCCCTCATAGAGTACTTTAGATATAGTAAGAGCTTAATAGAAGTTTATTGGATAATAAGTATGTAATTCCATGGTGTGTGCCCAGTAACATTTTTATTCTGATGATGTTATAATTGAGCTACTGATACGATTCTCCTTGAATTCTTCACATGTAAATCTTTTTCCTAAAAGAACTCTATACATCTTAATTGTCTGATGTTACGTGTAATTATCTGATATTACCGTGCAAAAAAAATACATATGAGTATTGTCCATTGCTTTTTGTTTTATTGTAAGAATAGATATAGGCAGGCTGAAGTGTGGGCCCACCAGAGATATTGTCCTTTGATTCATCTGTCCTCACAAATTAACACTTGGCATTATGGTTATTACCACTTATTTACTCTTGGTGGCCAGGCAGGCTCAAAACTAAAGTCTCTTAGATTCAATCAGGACAGGACAGAATGGCATAGACACCTTAGCAGTTAGATGAGAAAGGCAAAGGGAGCTTCTTGAGAGACCTATGGCATCCTCACTCTGAACGGGAGGAAAAAACGTCAACAAATCCTTAATACACATTTGAAAGCCAGTGACTTGGCTTTTGTATTTGTAAAATGCTGCAGTTTTTCTCTGTGTAGCTTTCTCGGTATTTTAAATGCTTCTATTCTTTACCTAAATTAAAGGAGTATGTATATTATTGCCTGTGTCTATGTTCTTTACTTTCCCAAGCACTGCCATCCTTGTGACAAACTTCTGGATCTTTTTCTTAATGATTTCTCAGAGTGTTCCATACATTAAGGATACTGACCTCTTCCTTTGCTCCCCATACTCCCTGCCACATACACAACCTTCTTTTTCCTGAGCAGTGATCTTAAGTTTATATCTAGTCATAACTGACAGTATTTTCCTTTATACTATTTGGCACACATTTCTGTTTTTTTACATTTTTGTTTAACAGGTGACGGGGAAGGATTTCCCCCCTTCCAAATGACTGTATACTTATCCTAGCTCGATGTATTAAATAATTTGCTCTTTTACCATCTCTTTGAAATGTTATTTGTATCGTATACTGTATTGCCATAGGTAATTGCCATTGGGTCTGTGTTTGAATTCTTTCTTTTCTCATTGTTTTCTTTCTCTGTCAGTACTAAATTCTTTTAATTATAGTTGCCAAATAATACATTTTATTTTTATTTATTTTTTTAGCACAGCAGGGATTTATTATGCATGAACCAATTCCATCTTTTCAAATAATACATTTTAATACCTGGTAGTAAATTCTTCCCTGCCCTCTCTACTATCTTTTTTTTTTTTTTTTGTAAAGTAAACTCTACACCCAACGTGGGGCTTGAACTCCCAACCTCAAGATCAAGACTCACATGTTCTACTGACTGAGCCAGCTAGGTGCCCCTCCAATAGAATTTTTAGTTATTCTTTCCAGAATGTACTTTCTTATTATCCCCTCAGGTGAATTTAAGGATCATATTGATGTTTTCAAAATATCACATTGGAATTTATAGGTTCAATGGAGAGAAATAACATTTTTATAATAAACTTTTTAGAGTAAATGTTTGTCTTTTTTTTTGTACTACATCAAGATTTTCATGTTAATTTCCTACTTTGTCTATATATATAATACATATATATTATATATAATCTTCCTCTATGTATATATTACTTTGTATTATAGAAAATTTCAAACCTACTCAGTAGTAGAATAGTATAATGAATGCCATGTACCCATTATGTAGCTTCAATAAGTATCAGCATTTGGCCAAACTTATTTTTTCTCATATGAGGTAAATCCCAGTTATCTTGTCATTTCATCTATAAGGTTTCAGATTGCCTTTCCAAAAATGACACTTTAAAGAAACCATTTTACCTTAAAATGTTAACTTCTTAATGTTATTTAATACTCATTTCAGATTCAAATTTTCATAATTGTTTCAAAAATATACATTTGTGATAGGTTTATTTGAATCAGGATCTAAATAAGATTTCAAACATTGCATTTATACTTTGTATAATTCAGTTAGTAATCCTGCTTCCCCCATAAAAAAAAATTTTTTTAATGTTTATTTTTGAGATAGAGAGAGAGACAGAGCATGAGCAGGGGACGGGCAGAGAGAGAGGGAGACACAGAACTTGAAGTGGACTCCAGGCTCCGCACTGTCAGCAGAGTCCCAACGCGGGGATTGAACCCAGAAACTGGTATCATGACTTGAGCCAAAGTCAGATGCTTAACCAACTGAGCCACCCAGGTGCCCCTTTTTCAAATTTTTTAAAGAGAAACTGGGTTATTTGTTTTTTTGTTTTTTTGTTTTTAATTTTTTTTTAACGTTCAATTTATTTTTGAGACAGAGAGAGACAGCATGAACAGGGGAGGGGCAGAGAGAGAGGGAGACACAGAATCTGAAACAGGCTCCAGGCTCTGAGCTGTCAGCACAGAGCCCGACGCGGGGCTCGAACTCACGGACCGCGAGATCGTGACCTGAGCCGAAGTCGGACGCTTAACCGACTGAGCCACCCAGGCGCCCCAAAACTGGGTTATTTGTAAAATATCTCACTCTTTGGATTGCATCAGTTGTTTCATGTTTAGTATTTGCTTATAGTTAGAGTTGCAGGTTTGTTTAGATGCACCTTTGTTTCTTTAGGCAAAAATCTTAAAACTTGTACTCTATTATTTTTATTATATCTCATTTGTAACACATCACATCTTTTTGTTCTGCTTTTAGTGATAGTAATATTGATCAGTGGGTTCAGTGTGGTTTCCAATAGGTCATTAATGGTATGTGAGAAGGTTCTCAAATATACATTTTAGTAACTAAACATCTTACTAAACTCTCTTCGCTATTTCTAATAATTTTTTAGTGGATCCTATTCAGGGGTTATTATAGAATAGGGGTTTAAACTTGGGCTGTGTTTGTAAAATGTCTGGATTCAGTCCTCGGGAGGTTATTTACACTTTCTGTGCCTGTTTCTTCATCTGTAAAAGGGAGGTTATAAGTTTACTTACCTCATATGGTTTATAATGAAGAGTGGGTTTGTTTTCCATAATATACAGAAATTAAGTGGTTTGTAAATTTTCCTTTTCTTTTGCAGATTGTGACATTACCCTTTACCTTTTCAGTGTTTTTATTGCTTTATTTAATTTTATGATATAATCATAGTGGTTATAAGCCTTAAATAGTTGCAGTGATAACATGCATCCTTCAATAATATTAATTGGTGATGTTTTTGGAAGCGTTATTTTATTCTTTATTCTTGTTCTAAATATGCTGTTGATCTCTCTTTTGCTATCTCTTGATTTGTTTTTAAGATCCAGTTCATCAAATCCTATTGAGTATCTACTGGGAATGCATTGGTGAGCAAAACATGAAAATTGCTGCCTTCATGGAGCTTATATTCTAGTGGAAGGGAGAAATATAATGTATGTAATATATAAAGAAATTAGAAGGTGATAATGAATAGGGATAAAAAGTAGAATGTGGTATTGGGAATGTTGGAACAAAAGAAGCATTTTACAATATTCAATGGGGTGTGTGGGAACAGTTTCCTTTAGAAGATGAGATTTGACTATAGACTTTCAAGATGAGGGAAGAGCCATCTGGCTAGCTAGGGATATCCAGTCTATTAGAGATGTCAGCAGTTGCTAAGGGAGAGCATGCTTGGCATGTTTCAAAATCCTCAAGGAATTGAGTTTGTTTGGAGCAAATATGACAAGTGCAGGGAGTTGAGCTTAAAGAGGCAGCAGGAGATAAAGGACTTGATCCTATAGGGCCTCATAGACTAAGAATTTTTGCTTTTTTTAAAGTTTGTTTATTTTGAGAGAGAGAGAGAGAGAGCACAAGCAGGGAGGGCAGAGAGAGAAGGAGCAAGAGAGAATCCCAAGCAGGCTCCACAATCTGCGCTGAGCCCAATGTAGGGCTTGATCTCACAACCATGAATCATGACCTGAGCCAAAATCAAGAGTCAGACGCTTAACCGACTGAACCACCCAGGAACCTCATTTTTGCTTCTTAATGGGTGATATGGAGGGTATGGCAGGATTTGAGCAAAGAAATGGCATTCGCTGACATTTTAAAAGGAAAATGTCAAGGATGGAAGCAAGGAGATTAGGAAACTATTGAAACAATCCAGACAGGAGACTATGATAACTTAGATGGTTGGTAGCAGTAGAATTAATGAAAAGTGGTTGGAAAAAAAGTAGTTAAAAACTGGAAATAATATAAGGATAGAACCAATAAGCTCTTTAAAAGGACTGGATGTGGGATGTGAATAATACCTTTCCTTTACTTTTATATGTAATATAAAATCCTTCTGTATATAGTAGCAAAAGTGATCCTTAAATTAAAAATTTTGCTTTTTTGTTTAAAACCCTTCAATGACATCCTGTTGCACCCTGAATAAAATTTATTCTCCTCCCCATAGCCAATAAGATGTGCATGATCTAAGCCTGCATATTTTTCCAAACTTAGCTACTCTCCATCTCCCTCACTGAGCTTTAGCCGTGTACACTGCTTTTCAATTTTTTGAATATGCCAACCTCTTTCTTGCCTCAGAAGATTTTGCACTTGGTATTTCTGTTTGAAAAATTCTTCAGCCCCTAAGCTCACTTTATCTGATTAACTCATTTGCATATTTTATGTCTCAATTTAAATGTCCTTAGACAGGTCTATTTAAAGTAGATACCTTCCCTTGCTTCTCTCTCTCACCCATTGTACTTCTCAGCCATTTGTTTTTTCCTTCATAGCATTTCTTAGAATTATTTTTCTGTTTAATGTTTTTGTTTCACGTTTTGCTTTGTGTGGAATCTCCATGAGACAGGGACATGTCTGACTTGTTTAATTTTGTGTTCTAGTGCCCGAATGGTGCCTGGCCCATAGACCCATTCAAAATAGCTTTAGATCTATTGACTGATGGCATTAATGAACAAATGAGTAAAGAATATATTTACATTATATGCTAGGGTAGCAGCCCTTGACATTACACCTAACATTTCAGTTCAGTCTTGTTATTTTGATATTGTCCATCTTTAATAAGCAATAAGCAATACTGCTTATTGTAAGGTTTCTTTATCACTAGAAGAATGTTTCCTTATTGAAATTCATTTGGTTATTTTCTATGTAAATTCTTGTATTTCAGAAGACAACTCTACTCAGACAGTTATGCTACTTGTCAGGGAGATGTATCAAAGGACATCTGAAACAGTAGCTTCAAAGATGTCCCCTACCCTCACCCTGTTTTTTCCTTATCCTAAAGTAAGAAAGGGAAAAAGAGAAATCTATGGTGTGAGTTCAGGTTTACTACCATAAGTGTTTAAGAAAGGGCCCTGTTACCATGACAACAAATGCATGAATTTCAAGAGGAAAATTTTCAGCATATGGTACTGACAAAATTGTAGCATTCCTATTCTCTTAGTATAGAATTGCTCTTTGTCAAGTTAAAAAATATATTCTGAAAACCCCTATTAAAATTTTTAAATGTTTCTGATACTGTTTTCAAGTCATGTATTGTGCACTTAAAATTATACCAAAAGAACATACTTTCATAGTTCTGCCATGCAGAAGATTAAGTATATGATTTGACATTAAAAATTATTTTTTAATCTGTACTAGATCTTTGCATAAATGATAAATAAAATGGTAAACAGTTTAATGTATTGAGACTTTTTGACAATGGAAAATGACCTGCCACTTTATAGATTCCTTTGCCTTAAATGCTTTCTAACTCCAGTGGAGGAAAGCTGTTAAGCTTTAAGTGCTCTGTCATATTTGCAGGCTTTTATAGTAGAAGAGAACAGCAGTGAGCAATGATGATGGAAAACGATGGCAGGTAGACTTAAAACACCATAAAGCACAGACGATTGTGTGTAATGCCTTGAATTGAATCCTTTTTGAATGAAATGATCAGCCATATGTGCCACCCTTATGGACCCTGTAAGAAAAGGAGAAGAAATGTGCCCTAATGCTAACTGTGCATGAAATTGCAGTGTTAGGAGATATTGACCAGATGTTTCAATCTCAACAAATAGCTTGTTATGTGACTGAGTGAAAATATCTTTGCTGCTTTGATCACATACACCTTGAAGGAAGGGGTAATTTAATAGAGGCTGTCATAGTTCATCATTGTCAATAAACTTTGACTTGACCTTTGCCTTATGTTTTTGATGTTGCTGCTGATAGGTGTTGATGGGCAGATGTTTACTGCCTTGAGGGATTTTGCTTTTTACAACGTGTATGTTAGAAAATAAAGGAAAAGGATTTTTCTCAATTCTCTTTTTGCTCTTTGGTTGTTAGTTGACATGCTTCTCTGTGGATTTTGTAGAATTTCTGGGCAAATATATCTCAGTGACATTCTTACTTCTAAAGACCACTGTGCTTTCTCTCTACAGGTTTCTTACTCTCCTCACCTCTTTGTCCCAGTTTTAATTGGCCATGATAAAGTTCTGTTTAGATTTTTTCTTGATGTATATACAATATATTCTTCAGTTCTTTTCATAGCTTAATGTGATGGATCTTTTAGAGGATCACTATAATTTTCTGACTTTTACAATTAAGGACAATAATAATCAGACCTTCTGCAAGGTCATGCAGTTAACTCTTTTTCAACCCGGTTCTATGTCTGAGGTCTGATGACACCCATTCCATGATTTTCTTCTCTTTCCTTTTTTCCTCATATCTAAAACCATACAGACTTGAGTTTTGCCACTGACCTATCATCTCTGCTTCCTCACCTGTGAATTGGAATAGTATTTACTTCATGTGTGTTCGTTAAGATTAACTGAGAGATAACTTCGTAACTAAAGAAGTAGCTTAATGGCAGAAATTAGTAAGTACTCACTAATTTAGCTCTTGACTATATTGTTTTTTCTAATTCACCTTTGGCTAACTATAGTTTTTTAAACTAATTTTTGGGTTATATTTGGTTTCAGTGCAGTTTTTCCTAAGTTGCTGGGGGAAATATTTGGAATATATGCAAGAAATTATAATATGATTTTAGAAATTAATTTTAAGTTATAATAAATATATGGGTGAAAAAAAATGTCCTTTAAACTCCACAGCACCTACTCTTACAGTCTCCTTTAATTTGAAGTTGCTTCAGGGTTAAGGGAGGAAAATGTATTCCTGGACCCTTTTAGGGTCCCTGGCTGGGTCTGAAAATTAAACTAATAAAGGATACAGATTTATTTAATATAAGTTTGATGTGACACAGAGCCTTCATTAGGAAATGAAGAACCGAGGAAACACTTTGACCTGAGTGTTTTTATGCTACGCTTGATGAATAATGGGAAATTTTGTAGAAATATGATAGGTCAGAGAGAATGAGGCGAGTGTAGTAAAACTGGGACAAATTTAGCAAGGCCTTTTTGTTGAGAATCTTCTGGTATCTTTGTATTTGGAGATGAGGATGTTCTTTTCCTGCAGGTATAGGGAGAGCATCTCTCACCTGAGGGTTTTATGACTTGTTTCAGGGAAGAAGGGGAGGAAAGTCACAGTGACCGTCCTGCTTCTGCTATTTTTTTAAATTCCTTCAACCAAAGTGCCATAGCTTGGAGTAGTGTGTCCTAAACCCCATCATCATATTGCCATATACATTTACGACATCATTTCATTATATAAGGGTATTTAGTAATTTCACCTAATGTTGTGGAAGTGCTATATTGAGTTCTGTTTCTAAAGACATTTTCCAGGTTTTTTTTTTAAAAGATCTGATTATTCCTTAAGAGATCTCTTTATTCTTATATAAAAGAAAGATATTATTGTGTATAAGCAAGATATCAAAGGAAAAATACACATGATTTTTAAAATCTTAGGAGAACATAGGTTAGAATGTATACTATCCATTTGTTAGAAATCTTGTTGCTTAAAGGCTTTTGGTGAAGGTCAGATTGAATAAAAACCTGAAGCCTTTTATAACATCATATTGCAGACACTGTTATTTTTTTATCACCTAGTTTTGAAGACCTTTGGAAATAAATCTAGGCTACTTATTTTTGATTGTTAAATTAAATGAGTAACAGTTTCAGGTAATATGTTATTTTAAAAAATCATAATGTATACAGTATTTTTTATTCTAGATTAATAGCTTTGGATTAAATGGTTTTCTTGGTTAATTTGGTACAATTTTATAAATGTGTTACTCTTCTGCTTAAAAAGAAAAAGACTTCCTCTCTGTAGTTGTGTTTTCCCTGTACCTTCCCCCCATACCCTCCCTGTTAGCGTGGGTGGCCTCGTCCCTTTTCGGAATCTTATGAAATCTGTGAATCCTTTCCTCTGAAAAATACATCAAAGTTTCCTTACAGTTTCTGGAAGTTCATAGATTACCCCTTCCTCCCACACATGCCTTGACCTGATAGGGGCCCATGAACCTCAGGGAGGCTGCAAATCTCTTTAAAAAGTAAAATTCAAACTCCTTAATATTCTAAATATTTAACAATTTTTCTTAGAAATAACCGTAACAATAGTGTTATGTCAATATAATAATTTCAATAGTAGTTATTGTAATAATAGTCAAAATTCATTCTGTGCCAAATTTGTCAGGCCCTATGCTGAACGTTTAACCTAGATTAATGGTTATATTAGTAATGATATCTCTGTGGAATCTATTAAGTATGCATTTATTACGTGGTTTAGAAAATACTGTATCTTTAGAATACAGATTTAAGGAGGAGATTATATGCATTTTGGTTCTAAGATCTTTTTTTTATTCATCTTCATTCATTTTATAAGGTATCCAAATCTTTTTGGAAAACTGAATTTACTTTCAGTTCTCTACTGCCAACAGTCTCCTTTTTGCTTCTGTCGTATTTATTTTTGTAAAAATTAGCTAATCTTCCCCAAGACCTACCACATCCCTTAATTCCTACAAGTTTCAGCCTGGACATAGTTTCTTGTATTTCCCTTAGGAGGTCTTTGGCCACTTCCCAAAGTCAAAGTAGGTGCTACTTCCATGTGCTAAGTAGTGCCCGCGCACACTCTCTCTATTAAATAGTGATATAGTTTTCTTATTGAAGTATAATTGACATAGAATATTATATTAGTTTCAGGTATACAACATACTGATTCAACAATTCTGTATACAGCTTGGTGCTTACCACAAGAAGTGTGATCACCATCTGTCACCATACAGTGCTATATCAATATTATTGCCTCTTTTCCTTTTTCTGTACTTTTCATCTCCATGACTTCTTTATTTTTATACTGGAAATTTGTACTTCTTAATTACTTTTATCCATTTCACTCATCCCTTCACCCTCCTCACCTCTGGCAACCACCAGTTCTCTGTGTTTAAGAGTTTTGTTTTTTGGAGCACCTGGGTGGCTCAGTCCCGTTGAGCTTCTAGCTCTTGGTTTCAGCTCAGGTCATGATCTCATGGTTCGTGAGATCTAGCACCGTGTCAGGCTCTGCGCTGACAGTGTGGAGCCTACTTGGGATTCTCTTTCCTCCTCTTTCTCTTGGTCCCTCCCCTGCTTGCTCTCTTCCTCTCTCTCTCTCTCAAAATAAATTAATTAATTTAAAAAAAAAAAAGAGTTTTGTTTTTTCAGTTGTCCATTCATTTGTTTTGCTTTTTAGATTCTACATATTAGTGAAATCATATGGTATTTGTCTTACCCTGTCTGACTTACTCACTTAGCATAATACTCTCTGGATCTATTCATGTTACTGCAAGTGGCATGATCTCATTTGTTTTATGGCTGATTAATACTCCATTGTGTGTATTTATATCCATTCATCTATTGATGGGCATTTGGGTTACTTCCATATCTTGGCTATTGTAAATAATGCTGCAATAAACCTAGAAGTGCATATATATTTTTGAATTAATCTTTGGGTAAATGCCCAGTAGTGGAATTACTGGGTCATATGATATTTCTATTTTCAACATTTTGAGGAACTGCCATACTGGTTTTCACAGTGGTTGCACCAGCTTACATTCCCTTTTCTCCACATCCTTGCATGAGGATTCCCTTTTCTCCACATCCTTGCCAATTCTTCTTGTCTTTTTAATACCAGCCATTCTGACTTGTGTGAGGTGTTACCTCATGTGGTTTTGGTTTGCATTTCCCTACTTAGTGATGTTGCACATCTTTTTGTGTGTCTGTTGGCCATCTGTGTATGTCTTCCTTGGGAAAATGTCTGTTCAGGTCCTCTGCCCATGTTTTAATTGGATTGTCTGGGTTTTTTTGGTGTTGAGTTGTATAAATTCCGTATATATTTTATATATTTTAAATACATCATCAGATATATCATGTGTAGATATATTCTGCCATTCAGTAGGTTGTTCTTCTTGTTTTGTTGATGGTTTCTTTTGTTGTGCAGAAGCTTTTTATTTTGTCATAGTCCCAAGAGTTTGTTTTTCTTGCCTGAGGAGCCATATCCATAAATATGTTGCTAAGGCCAATGTACAAGAAATTACTGCACTGTGGGGCAGGGCTTGCTCCCTGTACATAGGCTAATAGGCTCAGTTGCAGAAAGTGTGGGTGCAGTGTTGTGTGGGCTTATCTTTTCCCCTCTTCAGGCCAGGAGACACTTTGGAGTGGGGCCTATCCTTGCTGGGGTGTCCTGCAGTGTGTCGTGGGGCAAGAGCCACCCTGGAAGGACTAGCTCCACAGGAGCATGCTGGATTGGGCACCAAGGCTAGTCAGGTAGATGGAGGGTGTTGGCTCTGGCTTCTCTGGGCACCCAGCCATCCAGGCTGAGGGGAGGAGATGAGACATGGTGCCTGGGAGAAACCTTCTGCAGATCCCTATCTCTCAGGCACACATTCTAACATTAGTCAACGTATCTCCTTCAAGGTGCTTTTTAGACTGCTTCTTCTGTGCTGTGTCTTGGGCTGAGTTATTCAATATACTGGCTCTTCAAGGGTGCGGACTCAGTTTCCTATTGCCCTCTAACTTTCCTGGAGTTAAGGCCCACTGGTTTTCAAAGCCAGGCGTTATGAGGAGTTGTCTTCCCAGTATAAGTCCCCAGTGCCAGGGGTGCCTGGTGTGAGGTTTGATTCGCTTACCTTTCCGTGTTTGTAATGTCCCTCTCATTTATGGCTAGTCACACAGGAGATTTGGTAACTAACATGTTTCCACCTCTCCTGCCCTTTTCGATGTGGCCTTCTCTCTGGTATCCTTAGGATCTTCCTATTCCACCATCTTCCCCCAAACTCCTCAATGATAATGTACTTTTTTGGGTAATTTTTGTGTAACCCTAAACTATAAGCTAGAAGAAGACGGATTATGCCTTCATTCCTTTGTTTATGTGACAGATATTTAAGTATACAGAATGTGGAGGCACTCTTCTGGATGTAGAAATGTACTCTATAGGCCTTTCAAAGAAGGCAGGGAAACAAATGTGTTGAACAGGAAATTATTATTAAGTGGCATTGATTTTATGATGGGATTGATACACTTTACGGTACATAAACATAAAACATGGGCTTACCCAAGAAAGTGAGACTTGTAACCTAAGCTAGAAAGAACAAGAAACAAAATATGAATGGGATGAGAATATGAATGGAGTGGTACTGGAACATTGCATTCCAGAGAGTGAATACCATTACATGAACCTGGAGAGGCAGTTGATGGTTCATTCATAAAATTGTTTATGCTTGACCTCTGTTCAAGAGAAATGGGTAACTATTAAAGGACATTTTTGAAAGAGAACTCAAAATGTAGTGAATTGGAGGGAAGCAGTACTGAAGGCACTTATGTTTTACCCATGAAACTAATATTAACACTGACTGTTAACTGAAATTAAAATAAAATGTAAAAGAAATAATAAAATAAATATAAACACACACACAAAAGAACTGAAGGCAGGGAGATGAGTTAAGGAGCTTTTGCAAATGGTTGTGAGAGTTGGAGTGGGGAGAAGAATGAGGCATGATTGCTAATGGAAACAGGTTTTCTTTTGGATTGATGAAATGTCCTGGAGTTAGATAGTGGTGGTGGTTGCACAAACTTGTGAATATATAGGAAACAACTGAACTATACTCTTTAAAGTGGTAGCTTTTATGGTATGTGAATGTATTTCAACAACAAAAAAATTTTTAGAGAAGTTTTCACAGTCTAATTGACATTAGATGATGGGCTTGCACTAAGGTGGTGGTAATGGAGATAGAAGTAGAAATGTGTAGATTTAGTGGCATAGACATTTGGATATTCAGGTCAGTAATCTGAAGACAGGTCTAAACTAAAAATAGAAGTGAGGAGTCTCAGCATATAGATGGAACTTTAAACCGTGGGGATAGATTAGATCAAATTCAGAAAAAGTGTACGGTGGACAGAGCAGTTAATCCTTGGATCCAGGCCTGCAGAACACCAAGGGTTAGGGAGAAGAAAAGAAGCCTCTAAAAGAGATAGAGAAATGCTGCTTTATCCATTATTTACTATAATAATGTCCAACGACTGGTAGGTGAAAACAAATATTTATGGAATGAGTTGAATGAAAGTAGACTAAGAGTTTTTTTGTTTTATCATTCTCAGTGCCTGCCCTGTTATTACCATCATCATCAATACTGCTTAACAGGCACTACTGTAGGCAGTTTGCTTACATTATCTTATTCAATTCTCACAATAATTCTGTAAAAAATAAAATCTCTGATAGAGTATGTAATTTACTGTCACACAACTGGATGAATTTATATGTATCTGAGTCTAAAGTTTATGCTTTTTTCTTATGTAGGCCAAAGTTTCCTAAAATCTCTTCTGAGAAATAAATGTTAACAGGTATTTAACAAGAAAAACAACTAAATATTGTGGGGGATAATAGTAGGACTATCGTGAATCAATTTTTATTAATAGGACACCTACCAACAAGGGAAATGGAACAGTTTTGTCAGGGAAGGAGTATAACATACTAGTTATTGAGGGAGAATGGGTTCTTTAATAATATTTATGAAAATTTTGGGGCACCTGGGTGCCTTAGTCAGTTAAGTGTCCAACTTCAGCTCAAGTCATGATCTCGCAGTTCGTGAGTTCAAGCCCCATGTCAGGCTCTGTGCTGACAGCTTAGAACCTGGAGCCTGTGGGGCGCCTGGGTGGCGCTGTCGGTTAAGCGTCCGACTTCAGCCAGGTCACAATCTCGCAGTCCGGGAGTTCGAGCCCCGCGTCGGGCTCTGGGCTGATGGCTCAGAGCCTGGAGCCTGTTTCCGATTCTGTGTCTCCCTCTCTCTCTGCCCCTCCCCCGTTCATGCTCTGTCTCTCTCTGTCGCAAAAATAAATAAACGTTGAAAAAAAAAATTAAAAAAAAAAAAAAAAAAAAGAACCTGGAGCCTGCTTCGGATTCTGTGTCTCTCTGCCCCTAACCCACTTGCATTCTGTCTCTGTGTCTCTCAAAAATAAATAAATATTTTTAAAAAATTTTTTTAATATTTATGAAAATTTTGTGTATCACTGTGTCACTTGGTAGTATGCCAGTCATCTGAGACAGTCAATCCTTTAAGCTCTGTGACATATGCTGTGTTTCTAACCAACTACTTCAATTTTGATTTCCTCGTAAACCTTTGCAATCTACTTGTTAACAGTTCCTTCCCAGTCTGACATTTAAATTCTTTTTGTTTCCTGAAATTCCTCATTGGGTTTTCTGATATAAAATTGCTTATCTTTGGCTTGTCCTGCAACTATTTTAGTATCATTATTTGAGTGTCAGTCTTCATTATTCTGTTATGAATTGAATTAAAGTATATATCATTATCTTAGACTGACTCTTGAGCATCATTGTCAGTTATATTGTCCTAAATACTGCATTAGGTGGCAAAGAGGAAATTCATCTGGAAGGTGACATTAACAATACTAGAAATCTGTCTATATGTTGTTAAAGACACTTGATATGAAACTTAATGCATCATTTTTCAGCACCTATTTAAATTCAGTTGTAAATTTTCTCCTCCTGCTTCCTTACCTTAATGAGGCATCATCTCTTATCATCTCATTCCTTTGTTTAAAAACCCTCATGTGCACCCTTTTACCTATAGAATGCTGCCTCAACTTCTTAAAGTGACATTTAATGATCTGGCCTGGATCATCGTTTCTCACTAGTCTTCCCTCCCACATAGCACTCTGTCATTATACTCCTAATAGTCCTTCATTTCTCTTTTTCATTGTTTTTGTTAACACTGTACTCTTGTTTCCCCATCTGTGTGCTAAGGCCTCTTGGGTACTATAACAAACCCACATTGGGTCCACAAGATACTTTAAATTTTCTAGCAAAACAGTGACATCTATCAGAACATGAACTGCTAGCTTCAGATATTTCTGTTTTAACATCAGATTGCTGCATTTCTTTGGTGGTATCATATACTTTATAACACTGGGTTTTTGATGGTGAAAAAAACAAAAACAAAACAAAAAAACCTAAGTACTGCATAAGAATCAGTGTGAAACAAGAAATGGGGTTGGTGGCAATCAGTCTGATTCCATGGTTTGAGAATTTTATAGTGCATGACATGTGCTAAATTGTTAGGAAATAAATAACTTATTAAGTTTTTTGGAATGAACTACTTAATAAACAGAATTTCTTTTGCCTTAGGGACACCATGATAAAATTCCTAAGATAGGAAAGGAGGCATGTGGTCTATGCCTCTACTTTCTTTCCAGTTTATAATCATTTTTGAATAATATACCCATTCTTCACAGACTAATTGATTATGTCACCTGATTCTAGATGCCTTTTCTGATCCCCTCATCTACAATTAATCTCCCTCCTGGGTCTTTTCTGTTGACATTCTGCCTTTACTATTGCTTTTAAAATTGAACTCAACTAATTCACATATTTATTTAAAGTTACCAAATAGGGGGGCGCTGGGGTGGCTCAGTCGGTTAAGTGTCCAACTTCGGCTCAAGTCATGATCTCACCATCCATGAGTTTGAGCCCTGCATCGGGCTCTGTGCTGTCAGTTCGAGCCTGGAGCTTGCTTCGGATTCTGTCTCCCTTGCTCTCTGCCCCTCCTCTACTCATACTCTGTCTCTGTCTCTCAAAATAAATGAATAAACGTTTTAAAAAAATATTTATTTTTATTTTTGAGACAGAGAGAGACCTAGCATGAACAGGGGAGGGGCAGAGAGAGAGGGATACACAAAATCGTAAGCAGGCTCCAGGCTCTGAGCCATCAGCCCAGAGCCCGACGCTGGGCTTGAACTCACAGACTGAGAGATCATGACCTGAGCTGAAGTCGGACGCTTAACCGACTGAGCCACCCAGGCGCCCCCCAAAAAATTTAAAGTTACCAATTAGGGCCATGTCTTTCTTTACTTTTGAGAGAGAGACAGACAGAAACAGAGACAAGAGTGCAAGTGGGGGAGGTGCAGAGAGAGAGGGAGACAAAGAATCTGAAGCAGGCTCCAGGCTCTGAGCTATCAGCACAGAGCCCAACCCGGGGCTTGAATCCACAGACTGCAAGACCATGACCTAAGCCAAATTCAGACACTCAACCAACTGAGCCACCCAGGTGCCCCAGGGCCACGGCTTTCTTGATCTCCAATTAAGTGTACTTATTTAGAGCATAGTGTGAGCCCTTTCATTCTTTGTATAAAAGAGATCTAACTAGGGCGCCTGGGTGGCTCAGACAGTTGGGCGGCCAACTTCGGCTCAGGTCATGATCTCGCGGTCCGTGAGTTCGAGCTGCGCGTCGGGCTCTGTGCTGACAGCTCAGAGCCTGGAGCCTGTTTCAGATTCTGTGTCTCCCTCTCTCTGACCCTCCCCCGTTCATGCTCTGTCTCTCTCGGTCTCAAAAATAAATAAACGTTAAAAAAAAAAAAAAAAAAGAGATCTAACTATAATAGTATCAATTACTGAACAAATTGCATGTTTTGTTAGTCTGTTTCTAATTGTTGAAATATACTTACAAGATCATAGATTATATTATCTACATTTTAGATTTGAAAAAATTGGGATTTAGCAATGTTGGCTTACTTCACACTGACATACCTCCCAACCATTGGCTATTCTTGTTCCCTTTCCTTTACTGCTGATTTATAGAATTAGCTTTTTGTTATCTTTCAGAAATCCTATTGAGATACTGGTTGGAGTTGCAACAAATCTATGTATCAGTTTGGGGAGAATTGCTATGTTAAGAATATTACGTTTTGTAATCTATGCATATAGTAAAGTTCTCCATTTATATAGGTTTTCTTCCCTCCCTCAGCAAACTTTGTGGTGTTTTATGTATAGGTCTTGCACACATTTTCTTAAATTTTGTCCCAGTATTGTTTCATTTTTTGATGCAATTGTAAGTGACAGTGTTTTCCTAACTTTAATTTTCAACTGTTCCTTGATAGTATGTAGAATTACATTAGATTTTTGTATATTGATACTGAAGCCTGAGACCTTGATAAACTCACTTTTTAAATCTAATGCATTTATGTAGATTCCGTGTGATCTCATATATTCCTTAAACATGCACAGATTGGAATTCAGCCAGAGCCTCAAGAGTTAACGACTTTAGCACAGTACTCTGAAACTCTTTTTCAGTTTCTAATCTCTAGGCTCTCCTTGAACACTTATCTCTGTACCCTCATTTCACTGAGAATACCTTGCTCTGTTTGGTTTCTTTCTCCCTGCTCCACAGTCTAGAAATTGCCTACTGGCAGAGAACCTACATGATGTAAGGGCTCACCTTGTTTCTTTTCTATCAGAGATCACAGTCCTGCTCTGCCTGTTGTCCAGTGTCTGAAAATTCTGTAGTTGTTTCCTTCTGGTTTTGTTTTGTAGTTATTCACAACACACACGTAATTCTAGACCCTGTTACTCTTTCAGGGAGGTAAAGATAGGTGTTTAAGGATGTACTATACATACGTAAACAAAGAGAAGCTGGGCAATTTGTTTTAGCTAAAAGGAACAGCATAATAAGAGGTTATAAAAAGGGTTGAATGTCTTTTCTGGAGAATCTGAAAATGTAGTGGTTGTGACTATTAGGGACACTATAATTTTCATCTTCTTATCCTCTAGTACATATGTATTAAATGTTTTTGACTGGATGTCAGAATGGTAAGAAACCGTTTGGTTAGGTATTGGTAATACATTGTATTTGAGATAAAGTTAGAGAAGTACTAAAATATTAACAAAACTCTTAACAAATTAAAACTTTTAAAAATTATTTTTTTATCTATTTCAGCTGATGATAGCATCTTTAATTACTCAGCTAGGTTATTAAGTGCTTTGAAACAGTGAACCTGGCTTCTATTTGTTCTGTGTGTCTACTTCAGCCTAGTAAACTCTCACTTTGGATTGATGGGTTTAAATGGAAATCACTGATCAGGAGTAAAGCTCTCACATTTTGTCAGTGTCCTGATATACTAATATCATAAATAGTCAAATGTCCGCTAGTTTCCTGTGATGAAATATTCAGTAATAGAACTATAACAAAATTGCTGAATATTTTATTATTTTTCATTTTTGTCTTGCAGGTTTAAGTAATATTGATTGGTAATGGAGACATTTCAATTCTTCTAAGTCCTGATTATGAAAGAATTATAAGTCAGATTTAAGCCTGGTCGTTAGTTGATTTTACCCCTTTTTCAGACTATAGTTTGAACATGTAAACTTTGATTTAATTAGGCTTAATTACATTATAATGGTTTCATTTTCAATGAATGAAGTTTGATATTATTTTGATGGCACATCAAGTTATTTAATCTTACTAAAATTTGTTATTGGCTTTGTTTTTGTATTTTACTGCATAAAAGAGGCATCGTTGATTATTTAACTGTGCTTTCTACATGAATGAAAGTAATGTATATATCAATTCAACCACTAATGGTTGCTTCTATATATTAGCTATTGTAAATAATCCTGCTATGAACATGACACTGCAGATATCTTTTAGAGTTACTGTTTTCATTTCTGCTGGATATGTTCCCAGAATAGAATTGCTAGATCATAAGGTAGTTATATTTTTAATATTTTTTTTACTTTCCTTTTTTTTTTCTTTTTTTTTAAAGTAATCTCTGCACCCAGTGTAGGCCTGGAACTCATGAGAAATCAAGAGTCGCATGTTCTCCCAACTAAGCCAGCCAGGTGCCCCCTATTTTTAATTTTTTGAAGAACTCGTAACTGTTTTCTGTAGTAACTGTACCAATTTACATTCCCACCATTGGTGCATAAGGGTTCCCTTTTCTCCACATCCATACCATTATTGTTTTATCTTGTCTTTTTGATGGTGGCCATTCTAACAGGCATGAGGTGATATCTCATTTTGGTTTTAATTTGCATTTCTTTAATGATTAATGATGTTGAGCATTGTTTCATGTACCTATTGACCATTCATATATTTTCTTCTGAAAAATGTCTATTTAGGTTCTTTGCCCATTTTATTTTTTTTTAAGATTTTTTTTTTTTTAAGTTTATTTTTGAGAGAGAGAGAGAGCACACAAGTGAGACATGGGCAGAGACAGAAGGAGAGAGGGAATCCCAAGCAGACTCCATGCTGTTAGCACAGCGCCTGACGTGGGGCTCAATCCTGCAACTGTGAGTGAGATCATGACTTGAGCCAAAATCAAGAGTTGGACGCTCAACCCACTGAGCCACCCAGGTGCCCATGTCCTTTACCCATTTTAAATTTGATTATTTGAGGGCACCTGGGTGGCTCAGTCAGTTAAGCGTCTGACTTCGGCTCAGGTCATGATCTCACAGTTTGTGGGTTTGAGCCCCTCATTGAGCTCTGTGCTGACAGCTCAGAGCATGGAGCCTACTTGGAATTCTGTGTCCCTCTCTCTTTCTGCCCCGCCCCCACTCACGTTCTGTCTCTCTCTGTCTCTCAAAAATATTTTTAAAAAATTTTTAATAAATAAAAAATAAATTCGATTATTTGTTTTTCTGCTGTTTTGTGGGTTCTTTATATAGTTTAGATGTTAAGCCCTTATCAGATATATGGTTTGCAGATATTCTTTTCCTATTCCATAGGTTGTTTTTTCATTTTGTTGATTGTTTCTTTGCAATGCACAAGATTTTTAGTTTGATGCACTCCCACTTGTTTGTGTTTGATTTTGTTGCTTGTGCTTTAGTTGTGATTTAAAAAAAAAATTACCAAGACCTATGTCAAGGAGGTTTTTTCCTATGTTTTCTTCAGAGTTTCATGATTTCAGGTCATACATTTAAGTGTTTAATCCATTTCAAGTTAATTTTTTGAATCTTGTAAGATAGGGGTCAAGTTTCATTCTTTTTACATGTGAGTATCATATTTTCCCAGTACCATGTATTGAAGACACTTTTTTTCCCTTGAGTGTTCTGGCTTCCTTGTCAAATATTAGTTGGCCATATATGCTTGGGTTTATTCCTGGGTTCTTGATTCTGTTCCATTGGTCTGTGTCTGTTTTCATGCCAGTACCATGCTGTTTTAGTCCATATAACATGAAATCAGAAAATGTGATGCCTCCTGCTTTGACCTTGTTTCTCAGGGTATCTTTGGATCATTTGTTCCGTATATATTTTAGGATTGTTTATTTCTGTAGAAAAGGCCATTGGAATCTTGATAGGGATTACACTGAATCTATAGATGGCTTTGGTAGTATAGACATTTTAACAATATTAATTGTCCCAACCATGAACATAGGATATGTTTCCATTTATTTGTGTCATGTTGATTTCTTTCATGAATGTCTTGTAGTTTTAAGAGTAGAGATCTTTAACCTCCTGGATTAACTTTATTCCTAAGTATTTTATTGTTTATTTGATACTGTTATAAATGGAATTCAGTTTTTTTTAATTTTTTTTTTATGTTTATTTATTTTTGACAGAGACAGAGCATGAGCAGGGGGGCGGGGCAGAGAGAGAGAGAGAGACAGAATATGAAGCAGGCTTCAGGCTCTGAGCTGCCAGCACAGAGCCCGACGCGGGGCTTGAACCCACAGACCGCAAGATCATGACCTGAGCCAAAATTGGTCACCTAACTGACTGAGCCACCCAGGCACCCCTGGAATTCAGTTTTAAAATTCTTTTCCAGGAAATTTGTTGGTTGTTAGTGTATAAAAATTTTACTGATATTCTATCTTGTATCTTGCAACTTTACTGAATTGATTGATTAGTTCTAGCTTTTTTTCCTTTGGTTATTATTTTCTATATGTACAAAATCACATCATTTACAAATAGAGATGATTCTACTTCTTCCTTTCCAAATATGATGCCTTTATTTTTCTTGCCTGACTGCTCTAGCTAGGATTTTCAGTACTGTGTTAAAAGGAGTGGTAAGACTGGGCACTCTTGTGTTGTTCCTGATCATAGAGAAAAGCTTTCAATCTTTCACTGTTGAGTATATTGTTAGCTTTGGGCTTGTTATATATGGCCTTTATATTGTTGAGATATGTTTTTTAATGTTTAATTTTTTAAGTGCTTTTATCATGCATAGATGTTGAATTTTGTCAAATGCTTTTTCTGTGTCTATAAAGATGATCATGATTTGTTTCTTTCATTCTGTTACTGTGATGTATCACATTGATTCACTTGTGTATGTTGAACCCTCCTTGCATCTCACTTGATCATGATGAATGATTCTTTAAACGAGGTGCTGAATTTGATTTTTTAGTATTGGTTGAGAATTTTTGCATCTGCATTCATCAGGGATATTGGCCTGCCATTTTTTGTTTTGTTCTGTTTTGGTCTTTTTTTTTTCCTAGTAGATTCCTTATTTGGCTTTTGTATAATGCTTGCCTCATAAGAATAATTTGGAAGTGTTCCCTCCTCTTCAAAGTTTTGGAAGAGTTTGAGGGGGGTTAATGTTAATTTTTACTTAAATCTTTGGTAAAATTCATCAATGAAATCATCTGGCCCTGGGCTTTTCTTTATTTAGATAGTTATTGTTACTGATCAGTCTCCTGGTGCCTGGTGGAATTGATTTATTCAGATTTTTTATTTCTTTCCAATTCAGTCTTGGTAGGTTTTATGTTTATAAGAATTTTTTCCATTTCTTTTAGGTTGTCCAATTGGCATATAATTGTTCATAGTAGCCTTTTATGATTCTTTTTATTTCTGTGGTATCAGTTGTAATGCCCTCTTTTTTGTTTATAATTTTGATGATTTGTGTTCTCTCTTTTTCTCCCCCCTTTGGTTAGTCTGGCTAAGAATTGTGAATTTTCCTTATCTTTTCAAAGAATCAGCTTTAGTGTGGTTAATCTTTTCTATTATTTTCTGTTCTGTATTTCATTTATGTTAGTTCTAATCTGTGTTATTTCCTTCATCTACCTTTGGGATGTTTGTTCTTTTTCTAGTTTCATAAGGTGTAGTATTAGATTGTTTATTTAGGATCTTTCTTATTCATTAATACAAGCAGTTATTAGTATAAACTTACCTGTTAGAATTGCTTTGCTGCATCCCCTAACTTCTGGTATGTTGTTTTTCCATTTTCATTTGGCTCAAGAAAAATTTTTTTATTCCCCCTTTAATTTCTTCTTTTATCCATTGGATTTTCAAGAGAAGTGTCATTTAATTTCCAGATATTCGTGAATTTCCAGATTTCCTCTTGTTATAGATTTCTAGTTTCATGCCATTTTGGTCAAAGAAGATACTTGGTATGATTTTAGTCTTGTTGAATTTGCTAAGACTTGTTTTGTGGTCTAACAGATGAACTATCCTAGAAAACACTGTATATACCCTTGAAAAGCATGTGTATTCTGCTGTTTCTTCAATATAATGTTCTACATATGTCTGTTAGATCCATTTGGTCTATGGTTTTATTGTAATCTGCTGTTTCCTTATTGATTCTCTGGATGGTCTATCCATTGTTGAAAGTGGGGTATTAAAATCCCCAACTATTATTGTATTGCTTGTCATTTCTCCATTTAGCTGTTGTTGTTTTTTTTCTCATATATTTAGGTGCTGCAATTTTGGGTCCATAAATACTTACAATTGTTAAAACTTATGGATGGATTGACTACTTTTTTATTATATAATGACTTTCTTTGCTTTTTTTTTTTTTTTTACGATTGCTAGTTTAAAATCTGTTTTGTCTGATATCAGCATAGCTACCCCTGCTTTACCGTTTCCTTGAATGTCTTTTTCCATCCCTTCACTCACTATGGGAAGTGAGTCTCCCATAGTCAGCATCTTAGATGGATCTTTTTTTTTTTTTTTTTTTTCAGACATCCTGTGTCCTTAGATTGGAGAATTTAATCTGTTTATGTTAAAGTACATTAGTATTCCCCTCACCCCCTGTCCACAGTTTCAGTTACCTGTGGTCAACCATGTTCTAGAAGCAAATAATCCTCCTCCTGTCATATCATCAAGATATCAACAGTAACATAATTCCATGTGTCACAGTGCCTGTTATTCACCTTACTTAATCTCATGTAGGCATTTTATCATCTTTCATCATCCCAAGAAGAAGAATGAGTAAAATGCAATAACATATTTTGAGAGAGAGAGAGAGATATTCACATAACTATTGCTACAGTTATGTTGTTATAATTTTTCTGTTTCATTGTTAGTTACTGTTAATCTCTTGCTGAGTCTAATTTATAAATTAGAGTTTATCATGGATATGTATGTATAGGAAAAATCATAATATATGTAGGGATCAGTACTATCTGCAGTTTTGGGCATCCACCAGAGATCTGGGAACATACCCTCTGCAGATAAGGGGAGACTACTATAATTATTAATACTTAAGGACTTACTGTTGGCATTTTTGTTCATTGTTCCTTGATTGTTTTGTAGATATGTTGTCCCTTATTTCTTACCCTGCTGTCTTTTTTCATGTTTTGATGTCTTTTGGTAACAGTATACTTTTGCTTTTTTATCATGTTATTTTGTGTAGTTGCTACAAGTTTTCCCCTTGTGGTTACAAAGAGGCTTATATAAAATATGTTAAAATTATAATGCCCTATTTTAAGCTGATAACAACTTCACTTCATTAGAATTGCTAAATTGTACACTTCTCCTCCCTGCACACTTTAGGTTATTGCTATCACAATTTACATATCTTTATATTGTGTAAGTAATAACAGATTATTGTGTTTATGGTTATTTTTACTACATTCATTTTTTTAAACTTAAACTGAAGTTGAAGTTGTAAGTAAATTATGCACCACAATTACCCTATTACAGAATCTAACTTTGATGGCATAGCTACCATTTCCAGTGAGTTTTATGCTACCTCCTTATGTTATTATGATGTTAATTAGCATCCTTTCCACTCAACGAACTCCATTTAGCATTTCTTATAAGCTAGGTTTAGTGGTAATGAACTTCCTCAGCTTTTGTTTCTTTGGGGGAAAAGTCTTTATCCCTCCATTTCTGATGCACAGCTTTGCTGGATACAGAAATCTTGGTTAACAGGTTTTTTTTTTTTCTTTTAATATTTTGGAGGTTTCATCTCATTTTCTCCTGGCCTGCAAAGTTTCTGTTGAGAAATCCACCCATAATCATATGCGTTTTTTCTTGTATATAACTTGTCTCTTTTGCAGCTTTTAAAATTCTTTATTTGTCTTTTGACAACTTAATTATAAGTTAATTATAATGTGTCTCAGGATAGCCCTATTTGGATTCAGCCTGTTTGGGTCTTTTTGGGCCTCATGGATCTGAATATCTATTTCTATATCTAGGGTCAGGAAGTTTTCAGCCATTTATTGCTTGAAGTATACTTTATGTCCTTTTCCTGTTCTCCTTCTGAAATTCCCATAATTCAAATATTTTTTTTCATTGTGTCCCATAAGTTCTGTAAGCTCTCTTCACTCTTTTTCATTCTTTTTTTTTCTTTTTGCTCCTCTGAGTGAATAATTTCAAATAGTCTGTTCTCCAATATTTTTGGTTTTTGTTCCTTTATATTAGTACATTGAAAAGTAATAGTATGTTGAAAGTTATTTGCGTTTTTCCTATGGGGTTATGTTACAATTTGATATTTTCTTTAATTTCTTTGATTCTATTGTATTCAACTTTATCATTTTTTTCCAAATGAATTTCAAATTCAAATTGAATTACATTTTCAAGAATGTATAATTTTAACATTTCAAAAGGCCACTCTATATATAGTGTCACATTCAGAAGAGTCTTTCTTCTGTTTCTATTTCTTTATTCCATTCCCACTCACCCTGATAGAAAACCGTTTTCTTTAGTTTATGGTTTGTTCTTCCTGTTTTTCTTTTTCACAAAATAAGCAAACTTAAAATTATATGTAAATTCTAAAAGAGTATGTGTATATACTAAAAGGATATGCAGTAAAATCTTGGTTTTAGAGCATAATTCATTCTGGGAATATGCTTGTAATCCAAAGCACTTGTATATCAAAGTAAGTTTCCCCATAGGAAATAATGGAAACTCAGATGATTCATTCCACAACCCCAAAATATTCATATAAAAATGATTACAGTACTGTAATATAATACAAAATGATAAAATACATAACGTAAAAAATAAACAAATTAACTTGCCCTTACTTTTGAAAACCTTCGTGGCTAGTGTGAGGGAGACAAGAGAGAGGAGGGTTATTGTGTAGGATGACTTTCACTATCACTAACAGAATCACTGCTGTCTATTGGCTCAATGGAATCGATTTCTTTTCATGCAACTTTAACAAGGAACCTATCCAATGACACTTGCTTTTGCCTTCTTTTAAGGATTTCATGGAAATGTGACATTTCATTGTCATTAAACAGATTCATTGCTTGCACTGCTACAGCTTTATTCAGGTGGTTCTTTTGTACAAAATTTTGCAGTTTCCCACATTTTACACATCTCCCTAATCTCATTTGAAGTAAGGGATTCCTCTGCCTTTTCCTCCTCTTCCTCTGTAGATGAGATCTCCTCCATAACCTCTTGCTGTTCTTCGCGATTCAGATCCATCAGTTCGTACTTCTCAATGATTTCCTTCTTAATTTCCACCGTAATCATCTCCTTCTTCTTACTGCCTTTCTTTTCAACCTTCTTATGCATGGGGGCCATTGTATACATTTGCACGGATGTTGACTACAGTACAGTATTAATAGACTCTTATGATATCCTAAGCATTCAAAGCATTCCTAAGCTTAGTCTTGTATGGAAAAGCAAAGGACTGTCTGTAGGTGCTTTGAAGTGACAAAGAGAGTGCGAGTTGCGAGCACCTTCCATCGTCCTGAAAGGTCACTGATTTCTGCCACACCCCATGGCCTGAAACTGAGCATCTGAATATGGGAGATAGTCACCCACAATCCCACAGTGAAGGAGAGAGAGAGAGAGAGAGAGAGAGAGAGAGAGAGAGAGGGAGAGAGAGAGAGAGAGAGAGAGAGGGAAAAGAACCATTGGCTCAGTTGTGATCATGTGAGGTTTGGCATCACGTACTGTTCATCTTGCAGAACACTCACAGAACAAGTTACTCACAATCCAAGGTTTTAACTGTATATGATTTTAGTTCTCACTGTCTCTTAAAACATACATTTACACCTACAGACCCACACTTTTGAACTCTGCTCTTTTTTTTTAATGTTTATTTTCAAGAGAGAGAGAATGTGTGTGAATGGGGGGTGGGGAGGGAGGGGTAGAGACAGAGAATGACAAAGAACCCCAAACAGGCTCTGCATTGTCAGCACAGAGCCTGGCATGGGGCTGGAACTCATGAACCATGAGATTATGACCTGTGTTGAAGTTGGGCACTTAACTGACTGAGCCACCTAGCTGCCCCTGAACTCTGCTCTTTTTTTTTTAAATATTCACAAAATATCCTGGCAGTTACTCCATATAGATGGATTTTCCTTGTTTGGAAAATCCTTGTTTGGAAAAGCTTGTTTCCAAGCTTTTCCTTGTTTGGTTATTTTTAAGTTGCTGTATGGTGTTCCATTGAGAGGATTTATCAGTTTATTTAACCAGTTTTGTATGGATGGGCATTTAGCTTATTTCTCACATCTTGGCATTACAAGTGATGTCTGAAAGAGTACTTATGCGTATGTTGTTTCATATTATACATGCATTTGTTTTATACTTCAAATATTTGGCAATGTGTAAAATTTTACTGTCTTGACTGTACATGGGATTTTTTGTTTATATTGGTGTTAGAAACAAAATAGATGGCAGTGTTAAAATAGATACTATAAGTATTAGAAAAATCAGGAATTTGAGCTAATTATGAAAGATGACAGTTCATATCAGTGAAAAACATATATTTTAAAAGCAATCCATTGTCATTTTATAGCAAGGAAATTAAAGTTCAAGACTACTGAAACTGAGATATTAGAATTTTTAACACTAGTTTTGAATTTTTAAAACAATTAGACTTAATCATAGTTTAGCTTAATTTATATATGAATTAAGTATGAAAATAATAGTGACCACAGCTAATATATATCTTTTACTATGTACTGGGTAATGTGCTCAACAATGCATAAACTTAAGTTGTTTATTTGTCATGAGGTGTACCTATAATTATTTTTCCATTTATAGGTGAGGAAAATGAGGTAAAGAAATGCTAAGTGACGTGCTCTTACTTAGGTAGTAAATAGCAGAAGCAAGATTTGAATCCAGATAGTCTTCATTATAGGGCCTGGGCTTTTAATGACAATGCTACTATACTTCTATTGCGACTCACCATTAATTTTCTATATCAAGTTAGCACTGACCGAAAATCTTTATGACTTTAGATTCTGAGTTCTTAACTACTGTGTTCTATTTTTTCCCTAAAAGTAGCATAAGATATTATGTGGTTGTTACATCACATTTATCATAAGCATTAGTACAGGATTGGAATTCCATTCATAACAGCCACAGCATCTAACAAAGCATCCCTTCTATGCCACCATTCTATGTGTACCATATTTTTGAGCCATTAAAATTATTTATGTTCCTGTTTTTCAGTGGATGATTCAGCAGCCACACAAAGCAGCAACATTTTTTGGATGCATTGGGATAGATAGATTTGGAGAGATTTTGAAGAAGAAAGCTGCTGAAGCCCATGTGGATGCTCATTACTATGAGCAAAATGAGCAAACAACAGGAACTTGTGCCGTGTGCATCACTGGTGACAACAGGTCAGTGTAATTCCAAGGGAAGGTTTGTACTAATTACATATTTAAACAATAGTAAAATCTGAATTCCAATCTGAATTTGGAATTTAGATCTCATGAAACTTGAATGTTTTAATAACTCTTCTTCCTTGGGGCACCTGGGTGGCTCAGTCGGTTAAGCCTCCAACTTCAGCTCAGGTCATGATCTTGCGGTTTGTGAGTTTGAGCCCCGCATCGGGTTCTGTGCTGACAGGTCAGAGCCTGGAGCCTGCTTCACTTTTGTCTCCTTCTCTCTCTCTGCCCTTCCCCCGCTCTCTCAAAAATAAACATTAAAAAAAAAACAACTGTTCTTCCTTGTATCATTTTCTTTAAAAAAAAAAAAATGATCCTTATTGTACCTGCTTTTGTATTCACGAGGAATATAGAATGAAAAATTTTTTAAGTCTATTTATTTATTTTGAGAGAGAGAGAGAGAGAGCATGAGCAGGGGAGGGGCAGAGAGGGAGGAGCAGAGAGAGAGAGAACCCCAAGCAGGCCATACACTGCCAGCATAGAGCCTAATGCAGGGCTTGAACCCACAAACTGTGAGATCATGACTTGAATGGAAGTCAAGAGTCTGAAGCTCAACCCACTGAGCACCCAGGCACCCCTGGAATGAAATTTTTGGGACTATCAATTTCAGTCTCTAATTTTTATAATTAAGATCAGAAAAGGAAAATAAGGAAAACATTTCATTTAATGTCTTGTAGCTAGCTTCTTGCTGAAACTGGTATGAAAAGAATGAATGATCTTTTCACCATATCCTTAGATTGGAATATTCAGATACATAGACATATAGACACATGTATTTTGCAACATATGTAAAATACTCCATTATATCCAGTGTCCTACGAACTAGGTCATCTAAAGCATTTCTGGCAAACAGTCATCTATCCATATCAAACAACTTCAGTCATGGATAACGCACCACTCAGAAAACAATCCATTACGTTTTTATGCAACTTTACTTTTTAGAAAATTCTTCTTTCTATGAACTTGAAATAGATCTCTCAGGAACTTCCCATACATTAATTGTATTCCTGCCTTTTGCAGCTACACAGAGGCTTTTCTTCAGTATATCCTTGCATTATTACCATATTCCTCATCAGCATCTTTTCTCTCCTTTGCAAGGGAAAAGCAAAATAACTTCTCTAGCTGTTATATTGTTAAAATCAGCAACAATGATCTCTTTTTCAATAATGATTTACTAGAAATTTTACTTTCCTTATACCTAGAAATATTTAGTGTATCCTCCTACATTCCCTGTCTCCTATCTTACCCTTCTTTCCCTCCTTTCTTATTTGCTGCTTGTCTTCCTATATTTCCTCCCTTCTCTCTTCTCTTTGCTCCCTTCTTCCACTTTCTTACCTTTGGTTGTTTTTTGTTTGTTTGTTTGTTTGTTTGTTGTTTGTGCATTCCTTGATCTTTAGCAAATGTATGTGAAGGACCTGACAGTTTTATGTCCAGTAGTTATTGAATAACTAAAAATATAACTTTTTAAAAACAATTAGGGTCCCAAAGCCATGTTTAAACTTTTCCTATAATTTTATTTTTTGTGTGTAGGAGAACTTGATCATTTTAAGGTTTTAAGAAATAAAACCATTTATTGTTCAAACATTGAAATATACTTATTTATACTTTTTCCCTTTTCAGTTTTCCTAAAGACAACTTTAATATGCAGATACAGTTTTCTCATTAGTGAAAAATAGGTCAGATTTTGCCTTTGATACCACTTGGGGTAGTATAAAATTGCTAAATTGTTTTTGTATGCTAAATTGGTATTTTAAAGAGCAGTTATGATCATATTAGCTCTCCCAGATGTCAAAAGCTTAATTAATATACTAATATTATGGTTATGGTGATCAGTAATGTTCAGATGATGTTAGAAGTGAAAAACTAGGGGGAAACTCTCACTGTCAAACTTATTATCAACTAAATTGTAGAACCTAATATGTTTAGATAAATTGTTTTAGATAGGGCTGATCACTCTTAATATCACTATCCAAAACCCAGGAACCAAAGAATTTGGATAATGCAATATTCTTCTTTATTCATGTTCTCATTCTCCAAACTCTGAACCATAGTCACTTGGATAGTGAGAGTACTTACACTTTAGAGAAATAGTGTAGTTTACTATCAAAGAGTAATTTTATTATCAAAATAGAAGTTAGTAACTGGTACCACAAGTGTTTGCTTTTTATTTTTATGTATAATTATTTCTGTCAAAATTTTGCTAAAGTCATGACTACTAGAATATGTTTTAGGAGTGCCTGGGTGGTTAGTTAAGCAGTCAGTTAAGTGTCCGACTCTTGGCTTCAACTCAGGTAATGATCTCACAGTTTGTGAGATCAAGCCTGGTGTTAGACTCTGCATTGACAGTACAGAACCTGCTTGGGATTCTCTTTCTCCCTCTCTCTCTGTCCCTCCTGCTCATGTGAGTGCACGCTCTCTCCCTGTTGAATAAACTTAAAAAAATAAGTTTATTATTTTAGGGAGAGAGTGAGAGAGAGACAATGCAAGCAGGGAAGAGGCAGAGAGAGACGGAGAGAGAGAGGATACCAAGCAGGCTTCGCCCTGTCAGCGCAGAGCCTGACATGGGCTCGAACCCATGAACCGTAAGATCATGACCTGAGCCGAAACCAAGAGTCGGATGCTTAACTGACTGAGCCACCCAGGTACCTCTAAATTAAATATTTTTTATAAATTGGGCCTAATTATTCTTAACTTTGTAATATAGTAATATTTGCATATAAATATATTGATTCATACTGTTATTATTTTTAATCATTTAATCGGGCATAAATTTGAATTGATGTATCCTGAAGTAGTCAATTGGCATATGGATGAGTAGAAATATGTTTTGGAAGGGAATTAGTTTTTTTTTCCTTAACAGAAGAACCAACCATTTTATAAAAATGTCAAGTGATGAAATGATATGTCTATTTTTTTTAACCATAACTGTTCCCTTGTGAGAGTGAAAAAAATGGCAAGTTATTTCTAATTCCAGAATCAGAATGAGGAAGAAAATATTTTTATTGATTTGTATTTAACATAAATAATTATTTTATTAACTGTATTTGTTGTACAATAACCAAAATTACTATCTGGCACTTGTAGCAAGATTTTAAATGCAGTGTCCTGCTTAGATTCTTCAGCTGCAAAACTGGACCAGTATAGGGAGTTTTCGTCTAGAGAAATTAATTTTAAATTACTCCAATCTTTAAAATGTATTGGTTTGCAAATTAATATGTCATAGTAAATAGGGCCTACATTTATATGTGTGTTTTGTGAAATTAATCCCATACCTGGCTTTTAAAGCATTAGGTTAAACAGTGTATATAACATGTTGATAGTTAAAAACTGAAGTTTTTGTATATAGGTACATATGTTCATATGTCTTTTTTTGCATAACAACATAGTTTAATTTCCTAACTGCATTTTAAACCATTAAAATATAGGAAATGGATAATGTTATCATTTCAGTACCAAAGGAAACAAATTCCAGTTTTTCAAAATAGGTGGTATTAAAACAAGGAACAATATCTCTATTTATCTCAAAGGTAACAGAGAAGTCTCAAAAAGTGCTCAAAACAAATTTAATTTTATTTACATTTATAAAATCAATGTGTAGCAATTAAAAAATTAAGAATTATGGGAATGCAAGCTGGTGCAGCCACTCTTGAAAACAGTATGGAGGTTCCTCAAAAAACTAAAAATAGAACTACCCTACGACCCAGCAATTGCACTACTAGGCATTTGTCCAAGGGATACAGGTGTGCTGTTTCAAAGGGACACATGCACCCCAATGTTTATAGCAGCACTATCCACAATAGCCAAAGTATGGAAAGAGCCCAAATGTCCATCGATGGATGAATGGATAAAGAAGATGTGGTGTATATATATATATATATATATATATATATATATATATATATACATATATATGTGTGTGTGTATACACACACACACACACACACACACACACACACACACACACAATGGAGTATTACTCAGCAATCAAAAACAATGAAATCTTGCCATTTGCAACTACGTGGATGGAACTGGAAGGTATTATGCTGAGTGAAATTAGGCAGAGAAAGACAAAAATCATATGACTTCATTCATATGAGGACTTTTAAGAGACAAAACAGATGAACATAAGGGAAGGGAAACAAAAATAATATAAAAACAGGGAGGGGGACAAAACAGAAAGGACTCATAAATATGGAGAACAAACTGAGGGTTACTGGGACAGTTGTGGGAGGGGGGATGAGGTAAATGGATAAGGGGCACTAAGGAATCTACTCCTGAAATCATTGTTGCACTATATGCTAGCTAATTTGGGATGTAAATTTAAAAAAACTTTTTTTTAAATTAAAAAAATTAACAATTAAAATGTAAACCAAAATTTGCAAAATGTATTGTTAATTAATTTTATACAAGTACATGACAACTTTTAACTATCGTATTACAGCCTAATTGCTTTTTATTGTTGTCTTAGGTCCCTTGTAGCTAATCTTGCTGCTGCCAATTGTTATAAAAAGGAAAAACATCTTGATATGGAGAAAAACTGGACATTGGTACAAAAAGCAAGAGTTTATTATATAGCAGTAAGTATTTACCTAATTCAAATTTCTGGTACATATTTACACTGTTAAGTATAGTTTTTTAGTGGATATACGTTTTTAAATAATTGTCTTTTACTTATCCTGCAAATTATTAGCCCATGTCAATGCATATATCGGAATCATTATTATAAATACAGAATAGAAACATGATCATTCCATGTAACATTATTTGTATTACTTACATTCAAGTCTACCTCTTTTTGGATACATTATACATAGATGTGTCTTAGGTAAGTATCAACTTCCATATTAAATCAGTTTCTTAAGATCTTTTGAAGTAATTCTAAAAATTTACATTTTATATTTTCAGGCTGCTTGTTGCGAATGATGCATGCATTGTGTGGGAAAATAGTAGTAGTATAAATATTCACTGCAAACAGAGCTTATTTGCCTAAAAAAATCTTAATTGCTGTTTATTCCATAGTAATTACTATGACATGTTTTAATTTAATATTTCAGAAACATTGATCGTGACAATCTCTTAAATCTGGGAATAAGGGCAGCATGTAATTTGAATTATTAAATATTCTGACATAAAAATAATTGGTTAAGAGTTCATTTCTAAAATAAGATGGTACTAAAATTTCCCTGAATTAATCACCCCATGAATACCTTGTTTTTATTTAATATGAGTTAAATGTGCCTGATCACAAATAAGTAGATACCTACGAGAAATTAGAAGTACCTCATATGCATATAATATATGGTTTTGGTATAACAGCTGCTGCCATTCACTACCTGAGCTGTGAAACAGCTGCAAAGACGTGTAAAAAATTGATTATCCAGTAGTAACATGTTTATTGAAAATATAATTATTTCTTTCAGTCTAGTGTTAATGTCTCCTACAACATGTTTATGTTCACTGCTTTAGGCTTTACAAGGTTATTATTGATTCCTCTATAAGGCAAATCATACCCCTTTATAATGTCAAGTAAATTCTTACGTTGAGAGGATTATATACAGGATGTTAGCTCTTTTGACAGTATGTGAGAAAACATTTCAAAAATTAAGAAATTTTCCCTCTTCATTATCTTCTATTTTATTTTTCTAAAGGGCCTCATTTTTTTGTTACTATCTTGGGTGCCTGTTTTGTAGTGTGGTTCTTTAAGGGGAATTTACATGCTATTTCAAACCATCATGCATTTGAAAATCTGATTTTCATAGAACACCTGGTTTAAAATTTGGCATTATTTATGTTATTTATATTGGCTATGAAGTATGATAATATATTATGGTGGAAAACTACATTTAGCAAATAATTATAATTCTATTTTGATATATAGCAATTGGACTCCAAATTATGAGTGGAAACACTCAGTCTTAAACAGTTATGTATATTTAACATAGGCCAAGCCTGGATGAATGGAATTTTTATGGTAGTATAGACCCAACTTGCAAACAACTTACAGTTTTTAATAATTATGTACCATAGTGCATGTAGCCAACTTTGGGCAAATTCAAATTTTTATAATATTAACAATTTATATAAGTCCAGGTTTATATAAAATGTAGAGCGCTCAGTTTGGGTCAAATTAATAAAGAAGATTGAATTATTTTTAAAACTTGTTAAAAATAAACAGCCAGAAACAAATACCAAAAATGGATTCCAGTTGATATCTCTGAGCTGTTAGCCCTTAGTTTCTATTTCAGCAATTTTGTAAAAGGAATGCTGTTTTACATTGCCAGGCAAGTTGATAGTTTGCTGAGAGTTTGGCTATTTTAAAATCGTTCTGAAAATATAAGAGTCATAAGGAATACCTGGGATGCTGTATATTCTACAACTATTTTTTTTTTTACTGTTTGTTTATAAATGTTTATTTGTAAGAAAGATAGCATGAGTGGGGGAGGAGCAGAGAGAGAAGGGGCACAAAGGATCCAAAGCAGGCTCCACGCTGACAGCAGAGAGCCCGATGTGGGGCTTGAATTCACAAACCATGAGATCATGACCCAAGCCAAAGTCAGATGCTTGACTGAGCCATCCAGGTGCCCCTGTTTATTTATTTTTGAGGGGGTGGCAGAGAGGGAGACAGAATCCCAAGCCTGGTCCATGCCACCATTGCAGAGCCCAACACAGGGCTTGAACCCCCAAACGGTGAGATCATGACTTGAGCTGAAACCAAGAGTCAGACAGTGAACCTACAGAGCCATCCAGGCACCCCTCTACAACTATTTATTTTGATATTAACTAAGTCCATAATGCTTATTCATTAAAATCTGTGAAATCTCTTCTGAAATGTAATGTTATGTGTACAAAGACGTTCTGCATTTCTTTTATTATTTTTTAAATTAATTAATTTTTTAAGTTTCAAGTTATTATTTAAATCCTAGTTAACATACAGTGTAATATTAGTTTCAGGAGTAGAATTTAGTGATTCATCACTTAAATATAACACCTCTGCAGTTCTTTTAATCCTTTAGTTTCCTTCAAGGTCCAGACATCCAGGATAGTCTTTTCCTAGCATATCCTCAAACCACAAGTTTAGATTGAGTAGATATATCTATACATATTTCAACAAATTAGGTGGACTCCTCCATATTGGTTCTGTAGGGTCAGCAGTCTTCTCACATTGTCATTATAAATAGCTGAGGTTTAACAAGTTGAAATTCTGGGAACTCTTTCATTTCAAAATTTCTTGGCCTGAGGAAGCAGCTCAGTGTATCTATTCAACGAATTTCCATAATTAAGACATCTATGTGCATTATGTAAAATAAACCAGATCTACATACTCGGCTCTTCTTTCCACTATTCCATAAATAAATAATGCTCATGAGCATTAAGAAAACCCAAAACCTTGATTGTCTTTTTTGTCACATAATTCAGTGAACTTAACAATGCAGAGTTCACATCAGAAACTTCACTGATAAAAGCTAAAATGGAATACGCATATACCAATATTTTCTTTTGGTTTAAGTAAGTGTTTACATCTTTTTTTTAACCTTCATAGGAAGTGTTCCATTTATGGCATGTAAACTCAGTTTTTCCATGTTTAAACCAAATTCCTCAGTTTTTTCCTAGTATGTGATAAGGGATTACAGTTATGGTGACAGTTAATTGTATTTTTGAAAATATAAATTCCAGGTGCTGTTCACCTTAACATCATATTCTCTTGCAAGAAATACTTCTTATAATAGCCTTTTTAAGGCTATGATATTTAGGAAAGATTTATGAAAAAAATTAGGAAATTGGAGCTATTCATTTTTCTAAACTATGGATTTCCTTTTTAAAACAATATTAATGTTATGAAAAATGAGAAAATTAGCCCACAGCATTTTATCCTGTTCTTGATTTTTTATACTTATATTTTTATTTTATCTTTGCATTTTTAGTGTTTTAATATTTGCATTCTATTCTATAGCCATAATACTTACAGTCTTGTTTCTATATTTAAATGAGTTAAATGCTCAACCACCACAAGTATTTTACTCCATCCTCCTATTTCTTTATTGTTTATTTTGATATCCCTCATTTGGCTGCATTTTGTCATTTTTATCCCAAGGAAGGACTCAGAGCTTCTCTCTCTCCTTGAGATTTTATTTACTTCTTACTGCTTTATATAAAAATGACAACTTATTTGGTGTAATACAAAGTACTTCTTTGTAGATATTGCTTTATTTCCTAGCACTTTCTATGGGAAACCTGAGTCCAGGTTGGTTTTTATTTCTGTTCTTTATTATTTCCTTATTTTTGCTTACTTTAGATTTAATTTGCTCCTCTTCTACTCTTCATCCTTCATCCTCACCCCCCCATTCATACTCCATCTTTGCTTTCTTTCTCAAGGTGGAAGCATAATTTATTGATTTGAGACTTTTTGCTTTAGACCTTTAGTGCTATAAAATTTCTCTGTGAGTATTGATTTGGCTGCCTCCCACAAATTTTGATATGTCATGTTTTCATTTTCATTCAGCTTGTAAAACTTTCTACTTTCTCTTTTACTTTCTTCCTTGGCTTGAATTATTTAGAAGCATATTGTTTATTTTCTAAATATGGATATTTCCCAGAGATCTTCCTTTTACTACTATTATGGATTTGTATATTCCTCTCTGCATTTCTATCAGATTTTTCTTCAATGTGTTTGAAGCTCTGTTATTAGGTCCATAAGGATGTAGGGTTAATTATATGACCCATTTATCATTTGAAACATTTAATCCTGGTATTATACTTTGTCCCCACTAATTATTCTGTCTGATACTCTGATATTAATATAGCCAATTCAACTTTTTTTTTTTACTATTAATATCTTGGTATATCTTTTTCTACCCTTTTGCTAATAATCTATTTTGTGTCTTTATTTTTTAAGTGCATCTTTTGCGGTGCCTGGGTGGCTCAATTGGTTAAATGCCCGGCTCTTCATTTTGGTTCAGGTTATGATCTCACAGCTCCTGAGTTCAAGCCCCATGTCGAATTCTCTCTCCCTCTCTCTCTACCCCTCCCCTGCTCACACCCTCTCTTACTCTCTCTCAAAATAAATAAATAAACTTAAAAAAAATAAAGTGCATCTCTTGTAGACAAGATTTTGTTGGATCCTATTTTTTTATCCAGCCTGAAAATGTCTGTCTTTTAATTGGGATGTTTATACCATTCCCATGTAATATGATTATTGATATGATTAGATTTAAGTTCATCATCTTGGTGTTTGTCTTCTGTTTGTCTTCTTTGTCCTTCATTCTATTTTTATTCTGTCCTGCTTTCTTTTAGGTTAATCCAGTATTTTTATTTCCATCATTGGGTTAATATCTCTTACTCTTTATTTATTTATTTTTTATTTTAGTGACTGCATTAGGGCTGATAGTATACATCTTCAACTCATTACTGTGTTCATTTTTTTTTTTTTTTTAATTAAGTAAGCTTTGTGTCCAGTGTGGGGCTTGCACTCACGACACTGGGATCAAGAGTCACAAGCTCTCCTGACTGAGCCGTGTCTTCCTTCAAATAATACTATATCCTGTCACATATAGTATAAAAACCTTACAATAGTATACTTCAGTTTCACCTCTCCAAGTCTTTATGTTATCACTGTCACGCATTTTCCTTTTTTAATATTTTAATTGTTTTTTTAACATAGCTTTATTAATATATAATTGACATACAATGAACAGACAAATTTTATTTTTACTCATGTTATAAACAGTGTAGCATTATTTTTGTTTAAATTGTCAAATATCTTTTAAAGAGATTTCAATAATTTAAAAAACCTATTTATTCATTTAATTACCACTTCCAGTTCTCTTAATTCTTTTGCTTAGAATTAGATTTCCATCTGGTATAATTTTCCTTCTGCCTAAAGAACATTTTTAGCATTTCATATATTTGGGTCTGTTGGTGATGAATGTTTTCAGTTTTTGTATGTTTGAAAACTTCTTTTTTTCACCTTTATTTTTAAAAGAGATTTTTGCCAATTCTACTTTGACAGTTTTTTTGTCTTTCAGTACTTGAAAAATGTTGCTTTACTATCTTCTCTCTGAATTGTTTTTTTTAATAAGAAATCTGACATCCATACCTTTGTTCCTTTGGATGTAACATTCCACATACCCCCAACCCTGGCTGCTGTTAAGATATTTTATTTATTACTGGGTTTGATCAGCTTGATTATATTGTGCCTTAGTGTATTCTTTTTTATATTTCTTGTGCATGGGGTTTGTTTAACTTCTTGCAGCTGTGGATTTATAATTTTTATTATTTTTGGAATGTTTTCAGCCATTATTTTAAATATATTTTCTGCCCAGCTGCCCTTCACCTCTGGGTCTCAAATTACCCATGAAGTTGTCTCCGTAGCTCAGTGATGCGACCCTTTTCATTTTTTTGGATACTTTTTTTTCACTGTGTGTTTCACTTTGGATTGTTTCTTTTGCTATGCCTTCTAGTTCACTAATATTATCTCCTATATCTGAACTGTCATTAATCCCATCCAGAGTATTTTTCATCTTATTTGTTGTTTTCATATCTAGAAGATTGAATTGAGTCTTTTATCTCTTCTTCGTCTCTACTTTGGACACATAAAACACAGTTAAAAGAACTATTTTGATATCTTTCTCTATTAGTCTTTACATCTTTGTCAATTCTGGGATAGTTTTGAGTGGTTAGTTATCCTCCTTATTAAGAATTGTGTTTTCCTTTCTCTTTATATGTTTAGTTATCATTAGTTTTCATTGGTAAATTTTATTGAGGTTTATTCTGGGATGCAGTTATGTTACTTGGAGCAAATTCAATATATTTTGGGTCTTGCTTTTATGATTTGTTAGGTGAGTCCGGAGTAGTACTCTTTTAATGGCAATGGTTTCTCAACCAGGGACAATTTTCCCCCTTCGGGACATTTGGTAAAATCTGGACATATTTATTATTGTGATGAGTGAATGTTCCTACTAGTAAATATAAGACAGGAATGTTGCCAAACATCCTGTACTGTATGAGACAGCACTCCACAATAAAGGATTATCCATTTCTAAATATCAGTACAGCCAAGGTTAAGAGACCCTGGTCTAAAGCTAAACATTCCCTACTACTGAAGTGAGACCTTCCTGTGCTCTATGCAGTGCCACATTAATTATGTTGTAGATGGTGGAAACAGGCACTATTCCCAGAATTATGTGTGCCCCAAGTACTGTTTCCTCTAATCCTTTTCCCTCTAATTCTTTTGAATGACTCATTCCCAGGCTCTGATCTGATGAATGTTGATAGAGGAATCCACTGTAGGTTTCCAGTATTCTCTGTAAAGTTTTCTCTTCTCTGCTATTCTTGCCTCTGAACTCTAACTACCCAGTTCTTCCCACCCTCCACTCTATCTCCTTAACTCCCTGGGCTCTCTGTCCTTTCCAGAGGAAAAGGACAAAAAATCTGGACAGTTGAAGATAGAAAAGTTTTACTAACTTATGGACAGTAACTTAAACTCATTGCCTTAAATCTTACTAAACCATGGAAAAAGGCTTTGTAATGTTATCTTTTGAAAGTTGTACTGTTATAATGAATATATTTTGGCAGAGTAAGTAAACTAATGGAATTTTAAAAAATTGAAGCTATTTTGTAAATGACAACTGATTTAATAAGTCACAATTCTTAACGAAACACTTAGAATTTAAAACACTTTTTTGGAATTTGTTAATCTTTACAATATTCTTCTGAGATTATTACATAAGAAGATAGGATGGTTGAACTATAGTTCATAGGATGGTTGAACCATAGACTTTTCATTTTATCTGTGTTCTAAATGCAGTTTTTCAACTCTTATGTATTGGAATTCTCATTATATTGGTCAAGTCAGTGATCATCATTTGGATTTGTTCCTGTATTTTTAACCATCCTGTTCTGTACTTCTTCATTAACTTCATTAGAGGTTACTATGAATTGTTAAGTCTTTATTTGAAAACAGCTTTGCAGGTGACATAAAGTATTATATTTATAAATTCAAAAATAAAGCAAAGAAATATGTGGAGGTTTATTTTCCCTCTTTTGAGCATTTCGTGTTTGTGTATAATTCCCTGACATTTAGTATACCCAAATCTTTATCATAACGTGGTTTAAAATTTTATGTGCCAAATTGTATACTTTCAAATAAAGTCCAAAACTGTGTGGTAAATAAACACATTTTTCTTTAGCTCAGATACAGTGTAGAGAGATTCAAGAAAAAGACTTATGTTGCTTCTTAGGTGTTAGCATTAGAATTTAGTTTTTAACTTTATAAAGAATTCTTCATATATCTATTAATGTTCAGAGAGCTGCCCAAATGATTAGTGTTTTTACTTCTTCCTTAATAGGGATAGTCTTTGATTCTTGATAGAAAATTTTTCAAATGAGAGTGTGATTATAGAAATTCTATTTGTATTCATTTCTGATTTCTCTAGAATTTTTATTTTATTTTATTTTATTTTCAACGTTTATTTATTTTTGGGACAGAGAGAGACAGAGCATGAACGGGGGAGGGGCAGAGAGAGAGGGAGACACAGAATCGGAAACAGGCTCCAGGCTCTGAGCCATCAGCCCAGAGCCTGACGCAGGGCTCGAACTCACGGACCGCGAGATCGTGACCTGGCTGAAGTCGGACGCTTAACCGACTGCGCCACCCAGGCGCCCCTCTCTAGAATTTTTTTGAGGGGGCATGTTAAATGCTAAAAACAGTACGAGATTTTTAGACTAATGCTTTGTGATTTTTATAGATAACTATATTCTCCAAGTTGTACGATTTACTCTTTTATTCCTGTTATTTTTGTCAAGTCTTATTTTGGCAAGTTATCAAATGTAAAACTCAAGGAAAGGGAATCTATAGGATATTAAACTAAGATTATTTTGGGGGCTTCTGGGTGGCTCAATCAGTTAAGAATCTGACTCTTGTTTTTGGCTCAAGTCATGATCCTGTGGTTAGTGAGTTTGAGCCCTTCATCAGGCTCCATGCTGCACACCTGTGCAGAGCCTGCTTGGGATTCTCTGTCTCTCTGCCCCTCTCCCACACTTGCTCCCCGCTCCCCAAAATAAATAAACTTAAAAAAAATTAAAGTAAGATTAATTTTAGTGAAGTAGAATAATCTTTTCACTTTGTAGAACTATGATAGTATTGGTTAAAGAAGTTTTGAGCTCTAAAGATAAATATTAGACATTTTTGTGTTTTGGACTTGTGGTGTTATAATTAAGCCCTGGAGTTTTATGTGAAGTTGGAAACCACACTATGTGCTAATTGCCTTAGAATGGTAAGAAAATAAACATGTGTATAGCACTTAGTTGTTAAGACAGTAGGCCCTTACACAGAGCCCCAAATGAATTAACAAACCATCTACTGAAATGTTTCCACTTCCATTTACTTTATTTATATATTTCAGACCAGTCAGCAATTGCTTGGGAAGATGGAATATTTACTAAATCTCTTTAATAAACATGATTAAGAGAGGGAAAATTTATAGACATTATGATGGCAGTGTACATTTTTATGTGTTGTCATACCATTGGAATTGTGTATAACCTGGACATAAACAGTCTAGTATCTGTATGTATAAGTGTAAATGTTTTTCAACATACTTTCTGTACACATAGAGGCTTTATAGCTTATATGACTTAACCCATATGTTCTGTTGTCACTATTCTAGATAAATAAAATTGGCTTTAATCTTTTTATAATAACTTTATGAGATATTTATATACCATAAAGTTCATCTGTTTAAAATGTACAATTCGATGATTGTTAGTATATTTACAGAATTCTCCAACCATCACCATAATCTAATTTTAGAGCATTCACATCACCACAGAAGGAAAGAAACTTTGTACCCATTAACAGTTATTCTCCATGGCCCTTGGATTCCATCTTATTTCTACATCTGTCATAATAATTTCAATGATATTCAGGTTTTATGATTATAAATGATACAGTTGTTCCTAATTAGACAAATAATTTATGTCTTTGTTTTTTGATATATGTAATGGAAGTCATAATAAGTCTATTTTGATTTCTTGCTGCTACCTATTTCTCTTTTGCAGACACTTTAAAGAGGGTCTTTCAAGCTTTTGTTCTCACTTATTTGTTCTAGATACAATATAACTATGTTTTGGGGTCAGTTCTTTAAAATACCAATTTTTTGTTCGAGTGGATGACATATAGTAGATGAAGTTTTTTAAAAACTTAAAAATGTGGTAAAGTGGGATGAAAAAGAAAAAAACAGTTTTCTTCCTTCCAGTACTTATTCAGGAAGGCAAGTTCATATATAAATTCATATTGCTGTTACTCAAGTTCAGACCATACAGGTTTCACAGCTCTTTAATACGGCTCATTTTACTCTAACATCTTGTGTCCATCATGTGTTTTCTCTCTACCCCTTGGAAATAGCTTCTAGAAGCTGGAGGGAAACCTCTAGACTTCTAGGATATATCCAGACTGTCTTTTTCTCTGACATTGTCCTGACATTAGCAAATCCCAGATAGTTGAAGATGTTATGAATGATAGATTGCTGCTTTTCCAAATTGCATTCTTCTTCTTCTCTATACAGATGAATGGCACAAATTTTTCTAGTCATTTTTTATATTCCTTTTTGAAAGTATTTCTTTCTTCATTCTATAAAGAATTTAAGACCACACTGTATTATTATAGTATTGTTAAGTTTAAAGGATATGAAGAAAGTCACAATCAAATAAAATATAAAATGTAAAATAACACACCAAAAATTTCCTGGTTCAACTTTTCCAGGAAAATACACATATAGTAAAGTAAAAGAATGCCATATATTTCATTATTCATTCCTCAAAAATATTTTTACACGTACATGGTTTCTTATAAGGTTAACATTTATTTCATTTGACAGCTATAATAAACTAAATTCAAATTTAAAACAATATTTTACTTGTGAATATACCTAGCATTTCTCTGGTGGCTTGATATTCTAAGAGTAGTGGTTTTTAATCTTTTCTTAGTTTTGAACTCTCCCAGAAAAAATTATTTACTCACAAATTTTTCATTTAATTTTTGAAAGTTTATAGATTTCAAAAGACTTTTTGCTAATTCTTGGAGCCCAAGTCAACAAACTCTGTCATAGTAAATAGTGAATTAAATTGATATTTATTCTAGTTACAGTGCCATAATTAAAAATGTCCACTCCGAATTTCTAAAACTTTTCTGATTGTGAATATATATTTACTTTCTTATTTCAACTAAGAATTGATTTTTGTAAAAATATATTAAAGTGGAGAGTCAGACTCAGTGGTGAGATGATGTGGTTTCAGGCCAGTAATAAACAGAATTCTATAACATCATTTAAATATCTGTAATTTGTTTTCTGTCTTCTAAAAATGTGTGTATATTTTAACTACCTTAATATAACAAAGACCTTTTAATTTTATTGCTCCTTTATAAATATTCCCTACTGTCATTTTTATTTTAGTCTGTCATGGTGGTCAGTGTGATATTTTCATGTAGACTAGCATTTTCTCTTCCTCATGTGAGCTGAATTGGGACTGTACTTTGTGGGAAGTTTTTTATAAAGTGTGTAGACATTGGTAAGAATCGGAATGTCCACTGACTTATTAGTTTCACAGATGCTTCCATAATACTTAGTGTACTCTTGGGTATATTAAATTATCATATCCTGACAGCAATCCTGAAACATGCCATTCTTAGATAGCCATTTTTCTGAGAACTAAAGCAAGGTATCAGCGAACCATATCTGACATGCCATGTTAATTTCCATAACTATTATTACTGCAGTTGGTAGTATTTCTAAGGCATAAAAAAATCTTAATAAACCTACCAAGTAAAAAATGGTAAAATACCTACCTTATCATTAGGTTTCCAATTATGACTTCCTTCAAGCTCAATTGACTCATTTCAAACATAATTGTAAATATCTATATCCTGCTATCATTTTTCTAAAATAGTTATTTAGGTATACAGTATATCAAAACACAATATTTTGAATTATTCTGTTTTCATTATGTGTAGTGTTCATATTGTGAATGAAAACCTCATTCTGCCATCTCATATTTACATATACACATGATTTTTGCCTTAAGTAGAAAAGAAACAGCTGACAGATACATAGGTTAATTTGCTTTTTAAAATTACAGCAAGTTGTTCTGTGATTCTTTTGTGTGTTTGGGGCTATTTTGTAAAGAAAGAATTTGTCAAGTAACATTTAAGGGACATTAGCCTTTTCCACCCCTTTCTAAATAAACTTAAACAGAAATCTGTCAACTCAAGAATAAAATATTTCTTTATAAATTCTCACCTGTAAATTATTGATAATGCAAGGAGCACCTTTTTAATCCTTATATCCCCCTTCCCCTCAACACAGCCTTTAGATTGTAGATAAACTTCCCAGCTCAGTAATTAACTGAGCTCAGTCATTGCACCCCATATCATGTGATTTTTTTTTTCCAGTGGAATACATTATTAGAGCACTTACACAGCCAGTCTAGCTGCAGCAGCCCAGGCGGCAACAGCAGTGCCATTTTTCACAAAGAAAATGTTGAACAGGAGCCAAATGTTTGGTGGCAGTCTGTTGCTAGGAAATCAAGGTCCTGAGGCGATTAATGACAAAGCAAGCAATAACAAGAAGGCAGAATTACAGATTTAAAAGAGAAAAAAGTGGTTGGTGTTATAATTACCCAAAGAAATCCGCACTCATTAAATTGGCTGTTTTTATGATTGACTTTAATTGGAGGTTAGCTCAGATATTTAGCTCCTTTCCCACCCCTTTAAACACACACAGGCACATAATCTGTAGAACTGCAGACTTGTTTTTCTAAGCATTGAGAGGAGCTTGCCCTGTAATTTGATCCCCACTGACAGATGCATTTTCTATGCTGCCATTTTGAATTAACCTATTGTAGAACAATTTTCTTCAGCCCTGTTGAATAAAACATCCAGTCTGATTACCTCCGATGGATTTGATAGAGTAAAAGAATGTACTTCTCATTGAAGTAGATTGTTTTCATGGACTCTACTGATTTTGAACTTTGCCAATAAGCACAATCATTTGTAATAAATTTTCAAAGAAATTTGTGGGGAAAAGGTAATGAGAGTCACCGTTTTATAGTTTAATGTTTGGGCACCTGCATTAAAACAATACTTTTTTTTACAAGATTGTTATTTTTCCAATAAGATGTTCAGAGGCATTGGAAAATTTTTTCTGAATCTCCATTTAAACTGTTGATATTTTTAGGAATAGAATCTTCTATTTATGTGCTCTAAAATGATCATTTCCTCCCCACCAACAGTATTTTAATTACAGGACTCAATGTGATTCAAAGCACTCAATTGTAAAAATATTTTTCTTACATAAAATATTTAAAATGATATTAAGATCTGCCTATTTCAATCAGTCTTTGATTTGTTTAAAAAAATAATTCCTTTATTTAAATTTTCTGGGATTTGATAAAGCATATTACCAGAAAAGCATTGATTCGTTTTCATGTACAATACCAGAGGAAGCATCACAATTTATTTACCTTTCAGAAGCCTTAAGAATAGTTACATGATGCCACTGCTTTCCAGATTTCTAATCAAACCCTGGAACAAAAGAGCCAAGCACATTCTATCTGACAATACACACACTGCTAATCAGATGCCAATGCCAAGCTGTCTGCTTTGTTAAATACTTAGCTTCCTAGAGGCAGGAAGACAGCTGCTATAAGTATGATGAAATTTGGTAGTTCAATCTATTTTTACTACCCTTGGGCTACTAAGATAGTGTTAATTTAGACCACCCCAATTGGTACACTTTAGGGAGTTTTTTAAAGAGTTTGTAATTAAAATGATAAAACATCATTATTACATTGAAGACCTTCTGTAAGTTTTACATTTGGCAGTTACCTACTGAGATAACCCCAGCATGTAATTTACAATGATGTAATGGTTGTAATTGCATTTTGGAAAAAAAGGGAACTATAGGAGACAAGTACTTCCTTCAGAAGTGTTTTGATATGGGATTCGATTTCATTTAAATCTACTTCTGTCCCAAAATTGCTTACCTATAATTGGCTGGAGCAGCCATAAACATTAAGGTACTATACAAATATTTTTTTTAATGTTATCAACACAGACACTACCACCAGGGGGAGAAAGCTAAACTTAAAGTCCTTAACTGATGTTACTGCCAGCAAGTAGATTGTGCTGCTTAGACCTATATAGTTAACCATCTTACCAGATGACACTGCCTTTGGGGACATGATTCTAAAATTGGACATGAAATCTATACAAACTTACCACACTATGTAAGTGTAAATAAGATGGAAACTTTCATACCTCGTGTTTTTTTTTTTGTTTTTTTGTTTTTTTTTTTTTACCAGAGAGAGTACAAATAAGCAGTCTGAAGATTTTTATTGTTCTTGTATTATCTGTCAATCTATTTGAGGAAATGCCTTTCTGAAATTGAATGCTTTAGATCTGTGATACTGGGCAGCTATCAGAGCATATCTATTAAGATAAAATAATCACAGAACTGATATAGCACCACTGAATAGGTGGTAACATAGTTTTCTAGTTTATTATCATTTCCATATAATTTTGCATTTTAATATTTCTCTAGTAAACCATTTAACATTTCAATCCTAAACATATGAACATACGTGTGAACAAACATTATGGGTTTTTCCCTTAGAGAGCATTTTATAAATGCAGAAAATACTTGCTTGGGATTAGAACCCAAGTCTCAGCCGTGAACAATGTCAAAATTGATCTCATAGTCTTACATGTTATAGCAACAGCATGAAAAAGCTAATTAAAGAACTTAGGTGACAAAGGACTACCTCTATTACAAATACATGACATTACCTCCCTGAAAGGATGGGAGGAAAAAAAGGAGCTGACCTGAGTAACTTTGGAAAATGGTGTTCTGACTGGAAAATGTTAAGCTGAAGATAAAAGAATGTTACAGAAGCACTATATTTTAGTTGGCAAATTTGTTTCTTGTAAGGATATGGATTAATAATTTTGAACCTGTTTTGCATGTATACTGGGGTTGAACAAATATCTAAAAATGATGAATATTATTATTTAGGTTTCTCACTGTCAGAGAGGGAAATTACAGATAAACAAGATAAGCAAAAGGGAGAGCTAGAATAAAACCCTGTGGTACTGGATTAAAGTTGGAGATACTCTTAGGAACTTATGTATAAAATGGGTAAATGCAGAAATAATTACAGATATATGTTTATACATGGATTATGTACATAAACATATTTCCTAGTTCTGTCCACTGAGAAGGCTTGGAAGCAGTGATTCCCCAGTAGTGACAAACATACACCCAGATCTGGGTTGTTAATTCCATTCTCCAGTAAAAGGATCTAGGGTTCTTTAGAGAAATGTCTAATTCTAGGCCTGGGGTAGGGAAAATGCAACATGAACATGGAGTATTCTTCCCCCAAACCCATAGCCCTAATCAGACAAATCCAAGCAGATGGACATTGTACAAAATACCTAAAGAATATTCCTCAAAACTGTCAAGATCATAAAAAAACAAGGAAAGACTAAGAACTTATCACTGACAATAGAAGACTAAGGACACATGACAGCTAAATACAAAGAGGTTTTCATGGATTGGATCCAGAAAAACAGAAGGGATATTAAAGTAAAAACTAGTGAAATCTGAGTTGTCTGGACTTCAGCTAGTAGTAACTCAACAAAGTTGTTTTCTTAGTTTAGACAAATGTACCATGGTCATATAAGGTGTTAATGTAGGGCAAACTGGTGTATGGGATCTCTGTTCATTATGTTTGGAGTTTTTCTGTAAATCTAAAATTACCCCCAAATAAAACTTTATTTTTTTTTAAGTTTATTTTTTGAGAGAAGGAGAGAGAGTGTGAGCAGGGGAGAGGCAGAGAGAGAGAGAGAGAGGGAGAGAGAGAGAATTCTAAACAGGCTCCACAGTACAATGTGAGTCAGACTGTCATCGAGAGTAGGACACTTAACCCAGTGAACCACCTAGGCGCCACAAAACCTTTATTTTAAATATATTTTAAAACATATTAAACATATGTTTTAAACATTTAAAACATATTAAAAAACATATATTTTAAAATGAAAAACATATGAGGGGTGTTTGGGTGGCTGATTCGTTAAGCTTCCAAATTTGGCTCAGGTCATGATATTTGGGTTCATGAGTTGGAGTGCCACATTGGGCTGTCTGCTATCAGCATAGAGCCTGCTTCCGATCCTTTGTCCCCCTCTCTCTGCCCCTTTCCCACTCGTGAAATTGCACACACATGCACTTTCTCTCTCAAAAATAAACATTAAAAAAATTAAAATAAATGAAAAATATGTCTACCTACCACCTGTCTTAAGAAACAGAACATTTATTGGTATCTTTGATCTCAGTGTGTTCCTTGTGATCCCATCTGTTTCTCCACCCCAAAGATAACCATTATCTTGAATTTTATGATTCTTATTCCCATACGTTTCTTTATAGCTTAACCACATATGTATCCCTAATCATTCTGTCACTTCACCTCTTCACCTCTTACATAGTTACCATATCTTTGTCACATTCTTGATACTTCCTCCAGATCTACTTTATCATGTTTCTGTCTGTCTTTAGTGGTGTCTAATGTTCTGTTTTATCTGCCCATTGAGTTTTAATATACATTTCTTTTTTTTTTTTCATTTTCATTTCTTTCTCTCAAATCTGCTTCTTTCATTTTGATAAACTCTTCATTGCTTTCTCCCATTTATAATCCTTTTGTTTTTTTAAGTATATTAAACATTTTCTATTTTGTGCCTAACCTTACACTTAAAACTTTTGCAGCTCTGATTTTGTTGTCGTTTCTGCTACCTCATACTCAAGCTGCCTGTTTTTTGTGTGTGTGTGTGAGCTCACGTTCATTATTTGTGGTAATTTCCGAGGCTGACATGAAGATATGTTTCCAAAGAGAGGATTTGCATTTGAATCTGCCAAAAGCCTGGGGATACTGTCAACCTGGGAACACGCTGAAATAAATTTTAAGCTTAAAGTTTTGTGGGCTGCATGGGTAGCATGAGTTCCAGATCCATAAACTTTCATGAGGGTGGGCTTCTGGTTAAATTTTCAGGGAAGATATTTTTACCTCCACCCAGCATCAAGTTTGAAACAGGCAAATTTCCTTGCTGATTCTTTCTGTGGGGTAAACATTGTTCTACTAAGTTCTACTAAGCATGCAGCTTTATATGGAGATCTCCAATTAGACTCCCTATGTTCAGTATACCTAGGATTTCTTTCCTCAACCTTGGGCTCAGTAGATGCTGATAAATATTTTAAAACTAGTTCTCCAGAGGAAAAAAAGTCCTGATTTGTTATATTTTTCAATTTTATATCATGGCTGATTTCAAGCTACCAGTGTGAAGCCACTGAACATGAATTTGGGGAAAAATATGTATACTTAGCTTCACAAGCTGGCTCCAGCATACCACTGCCAGCTCTCTGTACATGACTGTGAAAACTGAAGCTCAGTTCATGGGTTTGGCATATCCTCTGAATGAAAGACATTAGAGTGTTTGCCTACCTCCCTGGATTTCCATTTTTACTTTGTTTTAGCTTTCTGAGTATTCTGTGTCAACCAAGCAATATATTTAAAACAAGAAAGATTCTTTTGTTTTCTATTTTAAGTTATCATTTGTTGTTGTTTTTAGCAAAAGGGCTGTGTTATACTACCTAAGTCAGCTTTACTGTCAGAAATAGAATTCCTCCTTCTTGTTTGCAAGTATAATTTATTATTTTTATTTTTTAAATGTAAACATAATACATGATGATTACATTAAGCTTGAAAAATATAAAAAAAGAATATTAAAATCTCTCACATCCCATCATACATGTTTATATTTTGCAAATACATGTGTCTTTTTGAGTTTTACACAATTTGCATTATACTATATCTACTATTTCATAATACGATTTTCTTTTCTTAATATTTAATGAATGTTGGCTCATGTCATTAAATATTCCTCCACAATATCCCCCACACCAATTACACAGGACAGTAAAAACAAGTCTGCACAGATGAGAATTAATTTAATCCAGGAGTCCAATCTTTTCAGAATATGAAAATAATTTTCCTAAGATTATGTATTGTAGCATATTAATAATTGCAAAATACTAGAAACTATATAAGTGACCAATCATAGGAGATTGGTTGAATAAACTATGGTACTACATACAATAGAGTACTGTGGAGTGGTTTCCAGGAAATACTACATGCAGAGGAAAGCACAAAAGAGTATATATAGCATATACCTTTTGTGTAAGAAAAAGGAAAAATAAAACATGCATATATGCAGGAAGGATAAAGCAGAAAACAATAAAATCAGTAATTTCATGTGGTGGAAAAGAAAGTGTAGTGACAGAGATACAGGAGGGCATGACACTTCCTGGAGTATATTTTTTGGTAATTTTGGTAGCATATTAATAACCTACCTATTCAAAGGTTAAATAAAAATGTTATCAGTAAGATATGGGACCTAAAAGTGTAAGCAGACTGAAACAAATGAACTTAATTAGCAAAAGTGAAATGAACACTATACTCATAATGAAGATAAAAAAGACAGGAAGGAAGAAGGGAAGACTAATCCAAATAATTTATGAGCACGGTATTGAACTACATATATCTTCAGTTTGGGGCAGAGTAGCAGAAGAGGAAAGTATTACAAAAAAAAATCCTGAACTCTTTTGAGTACATTTGTTTATTTTAGTGGTATGGGCAAACTAATTCTGAAACTATTTTGAGCACATGAGTAGATGAGTTAATATCATTAGGAACTTGTGTTCTCACTATGGAAAAGGAAAAAAAAAGGCATGCAATGTGGAGTGGGAGAAGACAGGGAAGAACCCTGGGAATGGATTATATTAGGGTATCTGTGTAAATATATACATTCATGTTTATATGTGTGCATATTTGTATCTGTATGTATCTATGTATATGTAAATTAATTTACATATACATACATACATTTCCTGACTCTATTGTCAAGTGGACCAAGTAGCAAAGTCACTCAAGTATTAATGATACAGCTAGCACCATTCCACTCTGTTAGTTTTCTAGGGCTGCCATAACAAATTGCCACAAACCTAGAAAAACAGAAAATTTTTCTCACAGTTCAAGAGTCCAGAAGTTCAAAATCAAGGTATTGATAGAGTTGGTTAATTCTTGGAAGGGCAGAGGGAGAGTCTGTCCCATTCCTCTTTTCTAACATCTGGTTGTTGCCTACAGTCTTTGGTATTGCTTGGCTTGTGGCAGCAAAACTGTGGTCTCTGCTTCCATTGACACATGGCATTCTCTGTGTGTTTCTGTGTCTACATTTTCTTTTTCTTATAAGAATGCTAGTCATTGGATTAGTACCACCCCAATGCAGTCTTGATTATATCTGCAAAAGCCTCATTTCCAAATTAGCCTACATTCACAGTTATCATGAGTTAGGCCTTAAACATACCTTTTTTGTGGGACACAATCAACACACAACACCAGAACTCCTCATTGAAATGGCTGGCTCCAGGTCTAAGGCCAACTAGATAGAAGATGAACATCTTGAAATAATAATTCAAAAAGATATATGCAGCCCTATGTTTATTGCAGCAGCATTTACAATAACCAAATTATGGAAGCAGCCCAACTGTCTATTGATAGATGAATGGGTAAAGAAAACATGGTATATATACATGGGAATATTATTCAGCCATAAAAAAGAAGCAAATCCATTTGCAGCACAATGTATGGATCTAGAGAATATAACGCTAAGTGAAATAAGTCAGCCAAAGACAAATAGCTTATGATTTCACTTATATGTGTAATTTAAGAAACAAAACCAACGAACAAAGGAAAAAAGAGACAAACCAAAAAACATTCAACTATAGAGAAAACAGAAAGATAAACATCTTGTGTACAAAGATAAGTGCTTAAAACAATGATGGGAAGTTTATCGTAACTATATGGGAGCTACCTTGAAGAATCTCCCACTGGCCAAATCTGGGACAATTTGAGCATGAAAATAATTGAAAAAGTAATGAAATATAGACCACTGGGAAAAAAGTTATATGCAGCTGTAACAATGATAGATGGGAGAAGAAAGGAAGGGGAAGGAAGATGTCTTGCTCACAATAGAATGCTGATGTTTAATTGGCAAATGTGGAGTGTGTGCTTGAGTTGGAAAAACAAAACAAAATATTATTTTGGAGTCATTAGGGTAAAGATTAAATCAAGCAAAAATCATTAATGGATGCAATATTTAAGAGGACATGTTGATGAAAAGCAAGATATTTGTATAGCCTTAAAATATCTTTCTATAAAATGTTTATTACTTGTAAGGGAGCAGAAAAAACAGCAATAATGCAGTGGAGAAGCCAGGAAACACTGACCTGGTGATCAAAATTAACATCACCAGTGACAGTGAGATGGCCCAGGTGTGCCTCCTGATAAGGTTTCCTCAGAAGGATACATCACCTGTACAGTATTTCAACTCAGAATGCATAATCTCAACCTAATAAAAATATTGGAATACACACATATATAAAGAAAGAATACTCGCAAACACAAATAATAAAGCAAGTGAGGTAGAAAAATATTGTGTTCCCTGTACTATTTTTATTTTTTGAAACATTTTCTACATTTGAAATAATTTCCAATTCGAAATTTAGATAAATTGTCCTTTAGTTGCAGAGGAGAAATTGAGAAAAATAGGTTAAAGTGGACTCATAATGGAGAGTCCCAAATGACATCTAGCCAGTCTTTTGAGGAGAGAATAGGGGGCAGAATTACTCCTTTAAATGCTTTCCAGTAACTAGAATTTTAATGGCATTTTTATTTTGCCTCCTATTCCATTATTTTTTTTTCTTGAGGTACAGTTGACATACATTATGTTAGTTTCAGGTGTACAATGTAATGATTTGAGACTTGTATGCACTGAAGTGATCACCTTGATAAATCTAGTCACCATCTGCCACCGTAAGAAGTAACAAAAATATATCTTTCCTTGCATAAGAACATCCAAGATCCAATCTCCTGGCAACCTTCAGATACATGCCTTAATACCATTGACTTTAGTCACCATGTTGCACACTATATCCCCATGACCTAGTCACAATTGAAAGACTTTATCCCTTCCATCTTTTCATTTATTTGTGTCTTCAGTTTCTTTCATCAGTGTTGTCTTAGTAGTTCAAGTGTACAGGCATTTCATCTCCTTGGTTTAATTTATTCCTATATATTTTAGTGTTTTTGATGCAATTGTAAATAAGATTGTTTTCTTAATTTTTCTTTTTCATAGTTTGTTATTATTGTATAGAAATGAAACAGATTTTTGTATGTTGATATTCTATCCTCCAATTTTACTGAATTTTCCTTAGAGTTTTTTTAGTAGAATATTTAGGGTTTCAATATATAATACCATGTTACCTGTAAATAGTAACAGTTTTACTTCTTACTTTTGGATTTGGATGCCTTTTATTTCTTTTTCTTCCTAATATCTCTGGCTAGGATTTTCAACACTGTTGAACAAAAGTGTTGAGAGTGGATATCCTTGTTTTGTTTCTGATCTTAGAGGAAAAGCTTTCAGCATTTCAGCATTAGCTATGGACCTGTTATATACGGCCTTTATTGTGTAGATGTACATTCTCTCTATACCCACTGTTGTGAGAGTTTTTATCATAACTGGATGTTGAGTCATGTCACATGTTTTTTCTGCATCTATTGAGGTGATCATGTGATTTTTAACCTTCATTTTATTAATATGTGTCATGTTAAATGATTTGTAGATGTTGAATCATATTTGCATCCCCAGAATAAAACCCACTTAATCATGATGTATGATCCTTTGAATGCCATGTGGAATTTCATTTGCTAATATTTCAGTGAGGATTTTTGCATCCATGTCCATCAAGAATATTGGCCCATAATTCTTTTTTTGTGGTGTTCTCGTCTGGGTTTGGTGTCAGGGTAATGCTTGCCCCATAAAATGAGTTTTGAAGCATTTCCTTCCCTTTAATTTTCTTTCTTTAATTTTTTTAAGTTTGAGAAGGTTAGGTATTAAATCTTCTTTAAATGTTTGGTAAAAGTTACCATTGAAGTCATCTGGCTATAGACTTTTATTTGATTGATTGCTGATTCAATCTCCTTACTAGTAATTGGTCTATTTATATGTTCCATTTCTTCATGACTCAGTCTTGTAAAATTGTATATTCTAAGAATTTATCTGTTTTTTTTCTAGGTCCAGTTTGTTATCTTATAATTGTTCATAGTAGTTTTTCATAATCCTTTTGATAACCTATGGTTTCAGTTGGAATCTCTTTAATTTCTGCTTTTATTTATTACAGTCCTATAGCTAAAGGTTAGTCAGTCTTTTTTATATTTTCCAAAAACTAGCTCTTAGTTTCATTGATATTTTCTATTATCTTTTTCATCCATTTCATTATTTTTAAGTAATCTCCATGCCTAACATGGGGCTCAAGCCTACGACCCCAAGATCAAGAGTCACATGCTCTACCAACTGAGCAAGCCAGCCAGACACCCCTCATCTGTTTCATTTATTTCCACTTTGATCTTTGTTATTTCCTTCCTTCTATGAACTTTGAGCTCATTTGTCTTTTTCTATTTTTTGAGTGTGAAGTTAGATTATTTGATGTTTTTGTTGATCAAGAGGTAGGCCTGTATTGCTATGAAGTTTCCTCTAAGAACTGCTTTTCCTTCATCCCATAGATTTTGGAAGTTATACTTCTATTTTCATTTGTCTGAAGGTATTTTTTTTAATTTCTCCTTTGATTTCTTTGTTGACCTATTGTTTATTCAGTAGTGTATTATTTAATCTCCATGTATTTGTGATTTTTTTCCATTTTTTTCTTGTAACTGATTTCTCCTTTCACATCATGGTGATCAAAAAGATGCATGGTATGATATCAGTGTTCTTAAATTTATTTTCTTTAATTTTGTTTAATGTTTATTTATTTTTGAGACAGAGACAGAGCATGAACGGGGGAGGGTCAGAGAGAGAGGGAGACACAGGCTCCAGGCTCTGAGCTGTCAGCACAGAGCCCGACGTGGGGTTTGATTTCATGGACCACGAAATCATGACCTGAGCCAAAGTCGGACGTTTAACCAACTGAGCCTCCCAGGCACCCCAGTGTTCTTAAATTTATTGAGACTTGTATGGTGGCCTAACATATGATCTATCCTGGAGAATGTTGCGTGTGCACTTGAGAGAAATGTGTATGCTACTTTTGGATGAAATGTTCTGTGTATACCTGTTATGCCCTTCTGGTGTTATGTGTCATTTAAAGCCGATGTTTCCTTATTGATTTTTTGTCTGAAAGATCTATCCATTGATTTAAGTGAAGTGTTGAAGTTCCTCATTATAGTATCCCTGCCAATTTCTACCTATAGGTTGTTAATAGTTGCTTTTTATATTCAGGTTCTTCTATATTGGGTGCATAAATATTTAAAAATGTTAAAAATGAGTCACTGGGTGACTCAGTCGGTTAAGGGTCTGACTTCAGCTCAGGTCATGATCTCATGGCTCATGTGTTTGAGCCCTGCATCAGGCTCTGTACTGACAGCTCAGGCTGCTTCAGATTCTCTCTCTCTCTCTCTCTCTCTCTCTCTCTCTCTCTCTCTGCCCCTCCCCCACTCATGCTCTCTCTCTCTCTCTCTCTCTCTCTCTCTCTCCCCCTCAAAAATAAACACTAAAAAAATAAATAAAAATGTTATATCCTCTTTATAGTTATGTAATGCCCTTCTTTGTCTTTTATTATAGTCTTTGTTTTAAAGCCTATTTTGTCTGATATAAGTATATATAGCTACTCTAGCTATCTTTTGGTTTCCATTGACATGGAACACCTGTTTCCATCCCTTTACTTTCAGTTTGTGTGTGTTCTTACATTTTAAGTAAGTGTCTTATAGGCACCAAAAAATGGAGTTTTATTAATCCATTCAGCCACTCGTTGTCTTCTAATTAGTGTATTTAGTCCATTTACCTTTAAAGGTATATTCTTACTGCCATTTTGTTTATTGTTTTCTGGGTGTTTTATCATTCCTCTGTGTTCCTTTCTTCTCTTGCTCTCTTCCATTCTAGTGATGACTTTCTTCAGTGTTATGCTTAGTTTCCATTATATTATGCTTTGTGTCTCCACTGTAGGTTTTTGCTTTGTGGTTACCATGAGGCTCACCTATAACAGCCTATATACATAATAACTTATTTTAATTTGATAGCAGGTTAAGTTTGAATGTATTCTCAAACTCTACATTTTTATTTTATGATTCTGGTGTCATGTTTTACATATCTTTATTTTGTGTATCCTTTAACTGATTATTATAGTTATGGTTATTTTTACTACTTTTGTATTTTTACCTTCATAATAGCTTTATAAATGATTAATCCCCTACCTTACTATGTATTTACACTTACCAGTTAGATTTATGTATTTTCTTATTACTAATTAATGCTTTTCATTCACCTTAAGAAAGTCCTTTTATCATTTCTTATAACGCCAGTTTAGTGGTAATGAACTCTTTTAGCTTTTGCTTGTTTTGAAAACTCTTTATCTTACCTTTAATTCTGAATGATAACCTTGCAGGGTAAAGTATTCTGGGTTGGAAACTTTTTCCCTTCAGCACTATGAATATATCTTGCCACTTGCCCTAGTCTGCAGTATTTCTGCTGAAAAATTTGCATATAGTCTTATGGGGGTTTCCTTGTATGTAGCAAGTTATTTTTCTCTTGTTGTTTTTTAGATTCTCTCTTTATCTGTAAATTTTGACATTTCAATTACAAAGTGTCTTGGCATGGGTTTCTTTGGGTTCTTATTTGGACTTCTCTGGACTTCCTGGGTCTGGACATCTGTTTCCTGCCCTGGTTAGGGAAGTTTTCAACTATTATTTTTTCAAATAAGTTTTCTGCTCCTTTTTCTCTCTTCTCCTTCTGGGACCTCTATAATGCAAATGTTACTCCACTTGATATTTTCCTTAAACTTTCCTCACTTTTTAAAAATTCTGTTTTCTTTTTGATATTCTGAGTAAGTTCTCCTGCCATGTCTTCTAGATCACTGATCTTTTCTTTTGCTCCATATAGTTGATTTTTCAGCTCGATTATTATATTCTTCAGCTCTGGTGAATTCTATTTGGTACTTTCTTATATTTTCTGTCTCTTTGTTGAAGTGCTTACTGTGTCCATTCATGCTTCTCCCAAGTTCACTGAGCATCTTTAAGACCATTACTTTCAACTCTTTGTTGGTAAATTACTTATCTCCATATCATTAGGGTTTTTTGTTTTGTTTTGTCTTGTTTTTTGGTGTATTTTTTTTTCTCTAAAGTTTTATGTATTTCTCTTGTGTGGAACATAGTGCTTTGTTTCCTCACTTACTTGACTTTCTGTGTTTGTTTTTATGTATTAGCTAAAATAAGCTACCTCTCCCAGTCTTGGAGGAGTGACTTTGTATAGGAAATAAAACTTATCTTTGAACCTTTCCGTAGCTCATGGTTGTCTCTCCAGCTTCTATGATGGTGTAAGCAACCTGATTTATTCTTGAGAAGTTCCAGTTGTTGAGGATGTGCCAAGACCTGTCAGTGTTCAGGAGGGAGGATCTCAGTCAGGTCCTAGACTGGAAGCCAAACCTTCAGGCAGCAGCTGTGAATGTATGCAATTAAATACAGTCCTTTGGGAGCACAGTTATAAACTCTGCTGGCCTCCAAAACAGGGTCATCTAGAGGTGTCCCCTGGGTGAGAGTTGCAAAAACTGTGACTTTAGACAAGTGTATAAATTCCTTTTGGTGAGATACCAGCAAGCCAAGGGAGAGTGAAAAGATGGGGACCCCTGGCCTGTATTCTCTGAGAGTACCTCCATAACATCTAGATGTGTGGCAAACCTGAAGCCTGCCCCTCAGGCTAAAACTCCATGGCAAGTAAATAAGCCTGTTTCACAGAAAGATTGTGGATGTGTTTCAGTCTGTATAGTGCCTGTGTGTGGTAGCCTGCCAAGAACTGTCTCTCTGATTGTTATAGTCCTGTGGAACCCAGGAATACAGGTGCCCACCCTCCCACCCCTGCCCCAACCACCAGACCAGGTGTTCAAGGAGTGTTCTGTGTGGTCTGCTCATGCCTGCTAGTTTTAGTGAGGCAGCAGTAAAGTGCAGGGCTTAGACTCACCTGCTTGCTTTCTCAGTGCTGCAGGAGAATGCAGGGCCAGGATGCACTTGCTGATGCTATCTTATAGAAGAGCACAAAAATGGCACCTGCCAGAGCCTGCATCCCAGAGAGAATCCCAACAGGCCCCTGCCCTTCCAACAGACACTCTGAGATTAGCAAACGAATCTCCTTTATATATAATCTACTTACTTTGAAACTAGTGCTTTGCAGTGGTCACAGGAGCAGGTCAGTCTATAGGAGAGCCCATTAAGAGAAGTATCTAAGTTCCTTATAGCCCTTCCTTATATGTCTCCTGGACACGAATCCCATTGGTTTTCAAGGCAGGTATTTTGGAGACTCACCTCTCCTTTGTAGGTCGCAGGCATTGGGATACCTGGTATGGGGCACAAATCCATAGATCCTCACAGAAAATCTATATTTTTGATTCCCCTCTCAATCATTGGTTGCCACACCAGGGGTAGGATTTTTGGTGAGACTGCATCTCTCCCTTTCCTACCTGTCCCAATGTGTCCCTTTACCATTTGTCTCAAAGAAGTTATATAGCTAGTTTTCAGGTCTTTTTCACAGGATTGTCTCTATGTAGCACCACATGCGCATTCCATATGTAGTTCCATATGTAGATTCAGTGTGTCCATAGAAAGAGGTGAGTTTAGAATCTAATTATGCCACTGTTTTGGTACACTCCCCTCCAGCTACTTCTCTAAGAGAATATTATTCGTGCTGTTCAGTTAGGAAACTGATAACTGTGAAATGTCTTTTTATATTGACTATATGTTTCTTATAGTACCAAATTATGTTACCTAGAATTACCTTCAGAGTTAACACATGGTAGTAGTTTAATATGTGGTTGTATATATAGTTCATATGCATATTATATTTATATGTGTTTGTGTATGTATATATGTGTTTATATGTGTGTGTGTATGTGTATGTATGTATATATATATATATAGTGGTTACATAGTGGTTTATACATAGTTTTATTTATATAATTGTATCTTCCAATAAAATATGCGTTTTTACATTAATTCTGAACTCTTTTTTATATGGATGCAAAATAATGTTAGAATTACTTGAAGTTACCAGCAAATTCTTCAGACAAGTTGCTTGATTAGCATAATTCATATCTGTAGGTAGAAGTAGGGAAGGAAAAGATTAAAAGTATATCTGTCAGCTCTTTTAGTCATGTTGAGTTTAATACTAATGTATTTTAAGCCAAGAAAGTTTTCATGAGAAGGGAGGAAAGAAGGAAGAACTCTTTAATACAGAGGGAAATTTTTGTTTTCAACTATAATCAATTTTACAAATATAAAAAATTTTATCTATAGGTGTTCTTAAACTTGGAGATTAAGAAGAGTGATTTTGTCAATATACTAAAGGCAAATACATCTCAAGAGCATTCATTTGTTTGTTCCACAAATATTTATCAAGTGCTTATTATGTACCAGGTAGTTTTAGGCATTAAGAATACAGCTGTGAATAAAGATCATATATTTTAATGGACAATATAACAGACATCATTTTCTAAAGAATTGTTAATAGTAGATATTTATATAACACTTACTCTGTGCTACATACAATTCTAATATTTTTAAATATATTGATTTACTTCAAATAACCTTATTAAGGTAGGAAATACTATTGCCTCCATTTTATAGATGAATAAACAGAGCCATAGAAATGTTCATTAACTCGTTCCAGATATCACAGCTGGTAAGCTGCCAACCCAAGATTTGAACCCATTCAGTTGGCTCCTGTGTTCAATCTTTTTTTTTAACTAAATTTTTATTTTGAGATAATTGAAGATTCACATGCAATTGTAACAAATAATACAGAAAAATATCATACGCCCTTTACACAGGTTTTCCCAAAGGTAACCTGTACAAAACTATAGTACACTATCACAACTCTTATATTGACATTGATAGAATCCAAATACCAAACATATCCCTTACAAGGATCCCTCATTGTCTTAGTTCAGGCTACTGTAACAAAATACTGTAAATTACGTGGCTTAAACAATAGAAGTTTGTTTCTAACAGTTCTCAAGTTTGCAAAGTCCCAAGATCAGGGTGACAGTGGGGTTGAGTTCTGATAAGGGTTTTCTTCCTCGCTTGCCAAGGAGTATCTTTTTACTATAGCCCTACATGGTAGAGAGAAAGTATCATCTCTCTTGTCTTTTCTCACAAGGGCACTAATCCCATTCATGAGGGCTCTATTCTTAGGACCTGATTACTTTCAAAGACCCCTCCTTAAAAAACATACTGTTGGAGATTGGGACTTCACTATATGAATTTGGAGAGACACAAATATTCAGTCCATAATACTCATGTTGTCCCTTCATACCACTTCCCTTCTGCCCCAGTCTTCCCACCCCCCAACTTAATCCCTGGCAACCTCTAATCCTGGCACTTCTCATCCAATTTTGTTGTTTTATGGTTGACTAAAAGACAGTATTAATCTCCCTTATTTCCATTTTTTTGAGGGATGTCTCACATTGCATCCTTGTACTGACAATAGTAATAAATACCTATAGACAATTTTTTTTAATTGGGGTAAATTTAACACTGCTGTTAGTGTTATTGAAACATTGTTTAGTGATATTCATTCCGAATTGTCAAGGACATTAGTGAATCTTAAACAAAATATTGAGTGGAACCTTCTCTACATTCTGTTCTTTTGGATATAGATGTAGCTGTAAATGTTTCAAATTCATTGTCTACTTTCATCAATTCTGTCAATATAATCAGTTTTCTTCATGTCTAAAGATCATCATTTACAGTATCTGTTATTTATTGGGCATTTATATGGTCTATTCTATGGTACATTTCTTTCCTTTTATTTTAGTTGACTCCAAACTGCTCTGTCTTTTGAATGCATATAGATATATTGTAATAATTTTACCACTTCTAGAGCTGGTATGTATCATCACTAACAACCTTCTTTTTTTATTATTTCTAATTGTGTAGGGTATGAAAAATCTTATTAGATAGGTATCATTTTTAGAAAAGAGTAAGTAAGTCAAGTACTAAATATTTAAGTGTTTGACTACCCTGCAACCTTTTCTGCCTCCTGAGCCTCATTTGTTCTCTGCCTTCCTGAGGTTTCCTTTCATTAACTGTAAGGCTTTATTCAACAAGGTGACGACTCATCAGCAGTTGTTCCATGTGTTTTTTACTTGGAAGTCCTTTGGTTCAGTGCAAGCAAACACTGCCCATTAATTAGCAATCCAACATAGAATTATTCTATTGATGAGAAAATTAGCAAAAGGGATCATCCATAAGTGTTTATACTGCAAACAGTGAATCGAAATGTCATAATCTCATTTCATTAAGAAATTTACATACACATCAGATTTTTGAGTGCTCATTCATGATGAAAGTCTACTTCCACACTGTTTGTGTTTGGAAACATTCAATAGCCAGTCTTGAATTTAAAAATTTAATTGAATGCTTAAAGAATTACAAGTGTTCCTTTCCTTAGCTCTAATGCTAACCAGAGTGCTTTTCTAAACTGCTGAGAATGGACTGAAGATTCTGCTGAGGGCTGTAGATACTTATCTGCCTAATTGAGCCATCATTTGTTGACATGAGAAAAACCACGTGACCTGCTTTAATGCATTTCTCAGTAACAGCAGGAGGCTAGAATGTAGTTCATCCAAAAGTAAAACCAGCAGCAATATTATTAGACATGTGAAACTAGCATTGATTATGGATGGTTTTAGTAAAAGAATAGTAATATAAAAGCATATAGTTATATAAACAGTATAGAGAGTGATTTTTATTCTCAATTATTTTGAATCTAAATATTTTAATCATTTAAGTTAGTCATTTTTCAATAACTATGTACTAATGTTTATAGTTGCTTGATATATTAAGGAAATTTTTGGCTTGTCAAAATTAATTTGTATAAGTTAGTGATAAAACTTGAAATTAGTGTTGTGTCATGGAGTACTAAAGCAATGAAGTATTTTTTAAAGTTTTTGAGTAGGTAGGGAAATAATAAAATCAAAATTGTGCTGGCTACATTAACCTGACCTGGGATGAGACAGATTATTTACAGGAACGTTATTACAGTAACACTAAAGTGTTACTTTAATCTAATTCAAGGTAAGAGAGAGAAGGATCTTAACTAAGATACCAGTAAAAAAGGAAACAATGCAAGAGTTTTTGGAAAGGAATGTGTGTGGCAGACTAAAATAAGTTAGAAGTTATGGTCTTGGATAAGTTGAGAAAATATGACTCCATTAGTAAATCCAGAGGAAGAAATGATTATCTAGATATATGAGTTTGGTTTAGGATATGTTGAAATAGAAATGCCAATCAGGGGTGCCTGGGTGACTCAGTTAAACATCCAACTTTGGCTCAGGTCATGATTTGGCAATTCACGAGTTTGAGCCACCCATCAGGCTCTGTGCTGATAGCTCAGAATCTGGAGCCTGCTTCAGATTCTGTTTCTCCCTCTTTCTCTCTCTCTGCCCCTCCTCTGCTCATGCTCTCTCTCTCTCTCAAAAATAAATAAACATTAAAAAAACTAAAAAAAAAAAAAAAAAAGAAATGCCAGTGAGATACCCAGAGGTAATCTAAAATGTAACCCTTGGGTTCTTGGGAAAGGAGTCAGAGTTAAAGGCTCAGATTTGGAAATGTGCTATAATGATGAATTTTGTAAAGCTTTGAAAGTATTGAGATTATCAAGAGAAAGAATATAGAAAGAAAAATACCAAGAGCAACACCTTGAGGGATGTTTTATAAATGGCGAAGAAAGAAATTAAAACCAACAGAGGAGGTAGAGAAGGATGGCTATGAAAGATAAGTTAATTACTCAGTGAACTAAGTAGTAGACCTTACTTATACCAGTATTGACAGTTAAAAAAAAAAAAAATCACTAGACCAAAGTGCACTCTGGGAAAGATTTGATCCCAGTCTACAGTGAGTTAAATACAGAAATTGGGAGTAGTTAGAAACTTTTTAGCAAGTTGACATTGCCCCCACATCCAGGTGCATGATCACTGGATTCCTTATTGAACAGGAAATGGACAACTTCAAATGACAGATAACACCTGTGATGAGCTTCTTGCGGTATAATCTATAAATGAGTCATGAACAGAAGCACCATATATGGGTCCAGGTTGGACTGAGTTAAAATAACCAAATTGTCCTTCACCACAGAGTGAGAAGCACTACATCAGAGAGATGATCATAGTAGACAGATTACATAGAGTTAATTACTGTTGGTGAGAGGGAAGTTTTGCTTGAAGACATAAGAGATTGGAGTTTGTATATTGGCTGAAAAAGATATGATAGAACAGAGGAGTATGATGATACAATATAGAATGTGATGATTAATGGATGAAATTAGACCAAAGGCATATAGGTAAAGGTTTCATCCTTGAGGGAAAAAAATGTGCACTTATTCAATATTTTGTGTGTTATAGATATCATTTAGTTTGATCTTCACAGGAATCCAGTGAATTACATGAAGTATAATTGGTATAATTTATCCCCCTTTACATGTAAAGCAATTAAAACAACAAATTGTAAGTGTTTTATCCATAATCACATGGTTAGAGGATGGAAATATTTTATGCATAGTTCTATACTGTATCTACTATGATGTCTGGTAATAAGGACAGAAAAATATTTGAGGAAATAATGACTGAAGACTTCTCAAACTTATTGAAAAACATTAATCTACACATCTCAGAAGCTCAATGAATGCCAAGTAGGATAAGTACAAAGACATATAATAATCAAATTTTTGAAAGACAACAGAGGGAATCATGAAAGCAGAAAGGAAAAAAAACCATCACATTAAAGGGAACACCAATAAGATTTTTAGCTGACATCTCATCAGAATCAATGCAGACTAGAAGGCAGTGAGATGACATATTTAAAGTGCAAAAAGAAAAAAAATCATCAACAAATAACCTTCTGTCCAGCAGAAAGATCTAAAAACTGAAGACAAAATACTTCCCTTGATAAGCAAATCCAAGAGAATTTGTTACTAGCAGATCTGCCTTACAAGAAATGCTGGAGAGTTTTTCAAGCTGAAAGGAAAAATAGTAATTCACATTTATACACAATAAAACAAAGAGTACCGACAAAGGTAATTATGTAAATAATTATAAAAGATAGTTTCATTGCATATTTTTTCTCTTAACTCATTTAAAAGCAAGTCATACAAATATATATTTATAAATTAAAATATATAAACATAAAATTGTCTTCTTATCTCTATAATATATCAGAATGTAATATATATAACAATAACAGCACAAAGGGGGTAGGTGGCAACAAATCTGTATTGAAGTAGGAAAATGACATTAGATGGTAACTTAAATCCATAGGAAGAAATGAAGAGAACCAGAATGATAAATAAGAAGGTCGGTGTAACAAACTCTGTAAATGCATATTTACAGAGCCCTCTTTTCTTCTCTAAAAGACATAAAATTATATAAAATAATATAAAAGGAGTCTGCACATACACTTTTTTTAAATTAAGGTTTTAAATATTAATTCCAGTGTAGTTAACCTGCAGTGTTCTATTAGTTTCAGGTGTACCATCTTGTGATTCAACAATTCTGTATGTTACTCAGTGCCCATCATGATTAGCATACTCTTTAATCCCCATCACCTATTATTTTACCCATCCCCCCACCCACCTTCTCTCTGTTAACCATCAGTTTGTTCACTATAGTTAAAAGTCTGTTTCTTGGTTTGCCTCTCTTTTTTCCCTTTACTCATTTGTTTTGTTTCTTAAATTCCACACGTGTGTGAAATCATATGGTATTTGTCTTTGACTAATGTATTTCATTTAGCATTATACTCTCTAGCTGTGTCCATGTTATTGCAAAAGACAAGATTTCATTCTTTTGTAGGGCTGAATAACATTCCATAATATATATTTATATATATAATGTGTATTACTATTATTATTATTTATAATGTGCATAATGTGCATATGCTGAGTAACATTCCATTATATATATCATATGCATATATATGAATATATATAATGTACATAATTTGCCTATTGTAAATAACGCGGCAATAAACATTGGGGTGCATGTATCCCTTTGAATTAGAGTTTTCGTATTTTGTAGGGTAAATGCCCAGTAGTGTGATTATTGGGCCATATGGGAGTTCTATTTTTTATTTTTTGGGGAACCTCCATGCTGTTTTTCATAGTGGCTCTACCCGTTTGCATTCCCAGCAACAGTGCAAGAGGGTTTCTTTTCTCCACATCCTCATCAACACTTGTTTCTTGTGCTTTTGATTTTAGCCATTCTGACAGGAGTGAGATGATATCTCATTGTAGTTTTGATTTGCAATTCCCTGATGATGACTGATGGTGAGCATCTTTTCATGTGTCTGTTGGCCATCTGTATGTCTTTGGATAAATGTCTGTTCATGACTTCTTACTTTTTAATGGAATTGTTTGGGGGGTTTTTTTGGTGTTGAGTTGTATCAGTTCTTTATATATTTTGGATACTAACCCCTTATTAGATATGTCATTTGCAAATATCTTCTCCCATTCAGTACATTCCCTTTTAATTTTGTTAATGGTTTCCTTTAACATGGAAAAGCTATGCAGAAGCTTTTAATTTTGATGTAGCCCAAATAATCTATTTTTGCTTTTATTCCCTTGCCTCAGGAGACATATCTACAAAGATGTTGCTATGGCCAGTGTCAAAGAAATTACTTATTGTGCTCTCTTCTAGGATTTTATGGTTTCCTGTTTCACACTTATGTCTTTAATCCATTTTATTTTTGTGTATGATGCAGGAAAGTAGTCCAGTTTCATTCTTTTGCATGTTGCTGTCCAGTTTTCCCAACACCATTTGTTGAAGAGACTTTTTCCCATTGCATATTCTTGCATTCTTTCTTGATGATCAATAGACCATGTAATTGTGGCTTTATTTCTGGGTTTTGTATTCTGTCCTATTAATCTGTGTGTCTGTTTTTATGCCAATCCCATACTGTTTTGATCAGTACAGCTTTGTAATATAACTTGAAGTCTGGAATTTGATACCTCTAGTTTTCTTTTTCTTCTTTTTCATGATTGCTTTGGCTGTTCAGGGTCTTTTGTGGCTCTACACAAATTTTAGAATTGTTTGTTTTACTTCTATGAAAAATGTTGGTAATTGCATAGGGATCACATTAAATCTGTAGATTGCTTTGGGTAAAATAGACATTTTAACAATATTTGTTCTTCCAGTCCATGAGCATGGAATGTCTTTCAATTCTTTGTATCATCTTCAGTTTCTTTCATCAGTGTTTTATAGTTTTCAGAGTACAGGTCTTTCACCTCTTTGTTTATTTCTAGGGATTTTGTTATTTTTTGGTGCAATTGTAAATGGGATTGTTTTCTTAATTTCTCCTTCTGTTCCTTCATTATTAGTGTTTAAAAATGCAACAGATTGCTGTACATTGATTTTGTATCCTGCAAGTTTACTGAATTCATTTATTCCAGTAGTTTTTGGGTAGAGTCTTTTGGGTTTTCTATATATGGTATCATGTCATCTGCAAATAGTGAAAGTTTTACTTTTTCCTCACCAATTTGGATGCTCTTTATTTCTTTTTGTTGTCTGATTACTGTGGCTAGTATTGTGTTGAATAAAAGTAGTGAGAGTTGACATCCTTGTCTTGTTCCTGACATTAGGGGGAAAGCTCTCAGTTTTCCTCCCATCAAGTATGATGTTCGCTGTGAGTTTTTCATATAAGGCCTTTATTATTTTAGTTATGTTCCCTCTAACCCTACTTTGTTGAGGATTTTTATCATGAATACTGTACTTTGTAAAATGCTTTTTCTGCATCTATGAAATGATAATATGGTTTTTATCTTTCTCTTATTGATGTGATGTATCACGTTGACTGATTTGTGAATATTAAACTACCTTGCATCCTGGAAATAAATCCCACTTTATCTTGTTGAATGATGTTTTTAAATGTATAGATGGGTTCAGTTTGGTAGTATTTTGATAAGGATTTTTGCACTATATTCATCAGAGATATTAGCCTGTGGTTCTCCTTTTTAGTGGAATCTATCTGGTTTTGATGTAGAATAAATTTGGAAGTTTTCCTTCCTCTTCTGTTTTTTGGAACAGTTTTACACAAATATGAATTAAATCTTCTCTAAATGTTTGGTAGCATTTATCCATGAAGCTGTCTGGTCCTGGACTTTTGTTTGTTGGGAGTTTTTTGATTACTGATTCAATTCCATTGGTAATCAATCTGTTCAAATTTTCTATTCCTTCCTGCTTCAGTTGTGGTAAGTTATATGTTTCTCAGAATTTATCCAATTCATCTAGGTTTTCTGATTTGTTGGCATATAATTTTTCATAATATTCTTTTACAATTGCTTGTATTTCTGTGGTATTTGTTTTTATTTCTCACTTTCATTTGTGATTTTGTTTGCGTTTTCCTTTTTTTTTTTTTTATTTTATGAGTCTGGTTAGAGATTTGTCAATTTTGTTGATCTTTTCAAAGGACTTAGTTCCTGGTTTCACTGATTTGTTCTATTATTATTTTTTTTTTTTTTTAGTTTCTATATCATGTATTTCTGCTCTAATTTTTTTTTTTAATTTTTTTTTTCAACGTTTATTTATTTTTGGGACAGAGAGAGACAGAGCATGAACGGGGGAGGGGCAGAGAGAGAGGGAGACACAGAATCGGAAACAGGCTCCAGGCTCTGAGCCATCAGCCCAGAGCCTGACACGGGGCTCGAACTCACGGATCGCGAGATCGCGACCTGGCTGAAGTCGGACGCTCAACCGACTGCGCCACCCAGGCGCCCCTCTGCTCTAATCTTATTATTTCCTTCCTTTGGTTAGTTTTGAGTTTTGTTTGTTCTTCTTTTTCTAAATCCTTTAGGTGAAGGTTAGGTTGTTTATTTGAGTTTTTTCTTGATTCTTGAAGTAGACCTGTATTGCTATAAACTTATGTCTTAGAATTACTTTTGCTGCATCCCAAAGATTTTTGAACTGTTGTGTTTTCATTTTCATTTGTTTCCATTGTAACATTTTATTTCTTCTTTGATTTCTTGGTTGACTCATTCATTGTTTAGTAGCATATTATTGTGATGTTCACTCTTGATGCTGGTTCTGTTTCATATCTAATACATCTCTGTCTATGGTATCACTGTAGGGCTTGGGGCTCTCTGGTCAAACCCTAGTAGTCCTTCTTGGTTATTCTTTTTCCTTCACGAAGTCTTGATCTTTAAAGTATATCTGGAATGTATTTTTTCTTTTTTTTAAATCAATAATTATTATTCTATTATGAGACATTACTATTTTATTCCTGGCCTACTGAATTAACTGGTCTCCTTGCTTCTATTTTTTAACTCTTCCATACCATTCTCCACAGAATGATTGGAGTGATGTTTTAAAAATGCAAATCACCATAAGATACTTTGGTGTTAAAATCTCTTGCATAGCTACCAGTTGCTCACAGAATAAAGTCCATGTTTCATGCAATGATGTATAAGACCCTAAATGTCTTACGTCTTTTTCTTACAAGTCATATCATCTTATTTCACTACTTCTGTCATTGACAGTTCTTAAATATCCAAGATCTTTTCCTACTTAAGTCCTTCACTCTTATTCCTTCTTTCTAGAATGAACTTGAACCAAGTTTTCTAAGGGATGACTCATTGAAACCCTTAGGCTTTCAACTCAAATATCCTCTCAGCAAGACTTTTTCTGGTCACCTATCTAAAATTGCTTATCCTGCTTTCTGTGAACTGTTGTCATTGTTCACTTTAAACCCACACCACCTATCACATAATCATGCAAGTTGCCATTATTGAGTTATCTCATTTGGTATTACTTTGTCTAGTCCTTCCTCGAATACTAGCTAGATGAGAAGGTAAAGTAAGTCCTTTCCTGTCTTAAAGACCACATAGCCTGTAGCACTTACTATAGTGCCCAGTATTTAAAGTACATTCAATATGCATCTGTAGATGTTTTTCTTTTTGTATACTCCACGGTGCTGAATGTATATATGCTCATGTTCAGGTACATACCAATAGTCAGTATTCTTTTCTCCCTAATTGTATGTCTTCTATATAAAATTTTCCTCTTCATATCACAATCACTTCTTTAAAAGCCATTTTATATGTTCCACATAATGCCCCCCCTTTTTTTTAATGTTAAGTTAGACTGCCCAATAAGTGTTGACTGGATTTGCTACCTTTGATACATGTTCTAAACCAAAATTTAATTCTAGACCTTGGGGGTCAGCATTTTTCCAAGTGTGTTGAACTGTAATCCTTTATAAAATGTTATATGTAAAATAGGGAGCAATTTTTTATGTACTAAAAGCTGAGAAAGTTATTACTTCAGCTTTCACCATGATGACTTTAAGAAAGTTTATCAAAAGGATTATAGAAAGAACAGATTTATAACAACTGTCTGATATATAACCAGAATCCCCATGTTCAACTAAAACAGACTTGCCCTAGGCTTTCTAGAGCATAATGCCTTTAGCAAGTAGCTTTCAACAGCTTTTTCAGGAAGCAATATTTTCCTTCAGTAAAAGGGTCACTGTACTGTTTTTCTTTTTCCTTCTCCTGTCTTATCTTTTGAATTCAGGAAGTACTTTAAATTTACAGGCAGCTTTGAAGGCATGAAGCAAGTTCAGCCCCAGAAGTATTTCCTGTTATGGCATTAATCTAATTCCATGAAAGTAGAGCTGATTTTTCATCTGTAAAGTAGATAAAGTGCCTAGAGCAGCCGACCATTATTCTGGGTTATCATGATAAAGAGGCTTAGTTTTGACATGAAAGAGTTTATCAGCCTAACCAGTGGAAGATTTCATCCTTTTTGTTGAAAGATATATTAATGGATTATAATCTATCTTGGCTTCCAAAAGAAAGTTTGTCTTTATTTTAAAAGTGTTTACTTAAATCAGTAAATGTGGTTTTCATGTTTATAAAATGTGTAACATACAATGAATCAAACAAACATACTAAGGGCATCATATAAAATTAAATCTCTAATGTTGAACCATTTTATGTTCATTTAACATTCAAATTAATGTTCCAATTTGAAATAATCACAAATATGCTTTACAAATCAACATGGCTAAATTTCAATATATAGACACGTGTTATTTTCTTATAAGCATATATGTTTGTTATTAGTGACCCATGTTATTAAGTCATATAATATACAAATAGCTTTTTCATAACATGATATTTCTTTTAATAATTAAAGCTGGGGTGCCTGGGTGGCTCAGTTGGTTAAGTGTCTTACTTTGGCTCAGGTCATGATCTTACCATCCATGAGTTTAAGCCCTGCATCAGGCTCTGTGCTGACAGCTCAGAGCCTGGATCCTGTTCAGATTCTGTGTCTTCCTCTCTCTCTGCCCCTCCCCTGCTCATTCTCTGCCTCAAAAATGAACAAAAACATTAAGCAAAAAAATTTAATAATTAATTAAACCTATTTGTTTTGTTGACTAACTTGAATATATAATATATGCAAATAATATGTAATTGAAATAGTAGGGCTTTATCTCTTTCCTATATCTGTCACCTAGTTCACCACCAAGCTAAGATGTTTAGATTAACCCTACTGACTTAGTATAGGTTAAAGAATTTTTTAATTTGGAAATGGATTCCATATTCGACATATAGACACTATTTTCTTGATTAATAACAGTTTATTTCAGTACATGCTTACTATATACTAGTACATTACATATTTAGTCCCTTCAGTAGCCCTCTGAGTTAAATTCTGTTTTCCAGTTTAAAAATGCAGAAACTAAAGCTCAGAGAGGTTAAATAATTTGCTCAAGGTCACTCAACTCATAAGTTATAGGTTTGGGACTAAAATTCAGGTCCTCATTATAGGTTCACTGAAGTAAACCAGAATTCCCCAATTTTGCCTTTATACTTGCGAGGAACAAAAGACTCTATTGATCACTTATTTCACAATAATAAGAAAATTAAGTTTATCATATTTTAATGAGATGGTATTTTTCATTTTGTTTAATATATCTGAACTACTGATTCATGTTCATAAACCAAGATAAAGACATTGCTGTATCATAGATATGAATATTTTAAAAGTTAGATCATCTGAACATGGAAAGTCTCTTGCCTAATCAAAAGCATATGGAGTACTAAATTTAGGATTAGGAAATTTGGAGTTTTATAATGGTCTCACTAGTTGAAAGCATAATTATTTATGATCATTATTTTCTGAAGGGGATAGACTACTACCAGTCCATTCTATCATAGGGATTTATAAAAATAATATGAGATCAGATATTAAATGTATTAGTTTAAACATCATTCATTGAGTCTGCCTACTCTGTGTATCCTGTTAGGTAATGTGGCAGATGCAAACATTAAGGAAACATGGGTTCTGTCTGTATTGAGCTACCAGTTTTTTTAGGAAGGATAAGCTCTATTACAATATAAATTAGAATGGTAAGTGCTTACTTAGTATATGTGAGGGTCTCTAAGCTAAGCTGTCACAGGTGACAACTATAATTTCATCACCTTTGTACTAATTTTATAGCCTTAGAAACTCAAGACCTTACATCTGCTTTCTGACACACATGTATACACACATATAAAACAGAAGTGTTAATAAGCACATGAGAAGATGCTCAAAATCATTAGTTATCAGAGAAAAGCAAATCAAAACTGGAATGTGATTTGAGTTCACCCTTACCAATGGCTATAAACAAAAAGATAATAACAGGTGCTAACAAGGATGTAGAGAAAGTAGAACCCTCATGTACTGCTGGTAGGAATGTTTACAGTTCCTCAAAAGGCTAAATATAGAGTTACCATATGACCCAGCAATTTCACTCCTAGGTGAAATGAAAGCCTGTACCTACACAAAAAATTTGTACATGAATGTTCATAACAGCATTATTCATAATATCTGAAAAATAGAAATGTAAAAGGATGACTGCATATTTCTGTGAATATACTAAAAACCACTGAATTGAGCACTTCAAATGTGTGTGTTGTACGGTATATGAATTAGATCTCAATTAAGTTGTTATTTCAAAAAAAGGTGGTATTACAGAACTTTTAGACTACTTAGACTGCTTGGCATCCATAAAACCAAAGCATTCTAGAATTTAATATTCTGATATTTATCTGTAGTCTTATAACACATGAGTTTAGAGAGGGATACCTTGATGATATTTATAGTGTAAAAGTATTATACGGCTGTTCTGTTATCTTTATCAAACATCATGGAGTTAACATATTCATGTCACCATGGTCCTTATTGGTTAAATATATTCTAGTAGTTAGGATGAAAATCAAATGTTGGTAATCCAGTGAAGAAGAACTGATATTAGAAATTTATACATCCTCTATCACTTGCCTCTCCATTTCAGGTATATGCAACTGACCTAACAGTTAACATGATTATTTCTTTAGCACTTCATCAGACCATCCAGTGTGAACAAATGAGCAACATGCCCAAATTAATTTGTAATCTAGTTATCTGAGCTTAAAATTCATTTCCCCACAGAAATTAACCCCATGTACAAATGTGGGTTAATTTCCCACAATACTCTGTAAATGCTTAACACTTAAACGTAGCTAAATTGATACATTAATTAGGTAGGAAGCAGTGGATCTGTAGTCAAAGCAGAGAAAAAGAAGTCTCTTTCTTGATGGTTAATCCCGGTCTAAGGTTTTGCACTTTTTTTTTTTTTTTTCAACGTTTATTTATTTTGGGACAGAGAGAGACAGAGCATGAATGGGGGAGGGGCAGAGAGAGAGGGAGACACAGAATCGGAAACAGGCTCCAGGCTCTGAGCCATCAGCCCAGAGCCTGACGCGGGGCTCGAACTCACGGACCGCGAGATCGTGACCTGGCTGAAGTCGGACGCTCAACCGACTGCGCCACCCAGGCGCCCCTAAGGTTTTGCACTTTTAATGGGGCGTATTTGTCCATTTTGTGATAAACACATATTTGGGAGTTAGTAGCTTCACTAATCTTCTCTTTGATCATGATCATATAACTGATAGGAACATTTAAGGAGTAAAGATCTTTAAGTTATTCTTTACCCTTCCCTGGTAAAAATAAAGAGGTTCTTACTTTCTGGAGTAGTTTGAAGTGTTTATTAAAGTGAGTAGACATGGAAAGCAGTGAGGAATGGAGGGAGTATCTTTTAAGGCAGCTTCTCCTCTGGCAACATCTCTCCTATGACTATAGTATAAACATATAATTTATAATGTAGGAAAATGAAGATTTTGTCTTTTAAAGAACCATTCCTTTTTAATTCAGCCTTAAGGCTGAAGGGGTTTAGATTCTTTATCTTCAGCATCCAGCAATGAGTTTAGGGGTGGTGGTCATTAATATCTTGATCTATTACTTTCTGTAAAAAATACAATTTTTTCCTCTAGTGGTTCATTTGTCTGATTGCTTTATTTCTTGCGAGAAATCACAAAATCCATTTCCTGTGACAGTATAATAATTTTCTCAACATCTGATTATACTGCACATACACTCAGAAGATTAAAGATTTAGGCTAGAAAAGGATAAGAAGACACTGAGAGTAAACATTCTGGTAGAATTTATATTTTAATGTCATAATCACTAATTTAGAAAAATAAATATAAATAACGGGCCATAGTTTGTTCAATATTTTCATAAAGAATTAATTCATTATATGCACAATTAGTTTTTATACATATTACCAGTAATTTTTTTCAAAAAATTCTTTTCTCTCCCTATTCTCACATGAAATTTACTGATGGTTATACACAGCCTCTGTTGAAAAGGTACGCTGTTAAAATCAGCTACTCCTAGACTGACAAATCTTGAGTACTTAGTGGGTTAACATGTTAATAACAAGTGTGACTGTCATTAATGTAGATACAATTTCATTATTAACACCTTATGTTTCTTTAATGTTTATTTATTTTTGAGAGAGAGGGTGTGAGGTGGGGGCAGGGCGGGGTGGTGGAGGGCAGAGACACAGAATCCGAAGCAGGCTCCAGGCTCTTAGCTGTCAGCACAGAGCCTGATGCAGGGCTCAGACTCATGGACCGTGAGATCATGACCTGAGCCAAAGTCAGAGCTTAATGGACTGAGCCATCCAGGCGCCCCAGGGAAATGCATTTTAAACTTTATTTATTTTTGAGAGAGACAGAAACATTGTGAGTGGAGGAGGGGCAGAGTGAGAGAATCCCAACAAGCAGGCTCTGCACTGTGAGCACAGAGCTCCAGGTGGGGCTCAAACTCATGAAACTGTGAGATCATGACCTGAGTCGAAACCAAGAGTTGGTGGCTTAACTGACATAGGCGCCCCAACACCTTAAAGTTTCTTATTCTTTCCTTAAATGGAGAATTTTCTAGTTAACTAAGCAATTATTATGTAATTTTTATTTAATAAAGAATAAAGTGCTGCTGACAGTAATAATAATTCCTATATTTGTTTATAACTTGCTTTCATATCTATTCTTTTATATATTTTCTATTATTAATACAATACTTTTTAAGTGCCTTTGAGTGAAAGAAAGTGGTTGAAATGTAAAAGAAGTTTCTTGGAATGTCAGTAGTATCACATGTCTTATTATGTTTACACCTGCTTGAAGGAAAGAGTAAATTATTTCCTGAGAACCCCACAGCTATATAGCTAGTTCCACCTCTGATCTGCTCTGAGGCATTTAACCTCTCTTAACCCTGGTTTCCTTATTTAGAGGAAGTGGCTGTTGAGCCTTACCTAAATCATAAAGTGAGTGCAAGTAATTGTTTACTGAGAATTCTAAGAAAGGGTAATGGAAAATGTCAAGTATAAATGAAAGAGTTATAACTGCTCTTGTCTCTCAAAGGAATTGCAATTCACTCAATGAACTTTTATCATTTTTAAAACTTATACCTTTTTAAAAAAAGAACTGTTTAAATATGAATACATAAATGAATAAATATAGGATTTTGGTTTGTTGCTTCAGTAGTGACTTTAAATTAATTAAAGCATACATCTTAAGTGTATTTTTTATTACAGTTAAATAGTAAGTTATCCAAAACTCAGTAAATAATTTGGCAATAGATCTGCCAGGTGAATGCTAAAATAGTTGGTATGTACTTTAAAGGGCTTTAACTTTTTATTTTGTGCTGAATTAAGACTGATAATTTACCTCCTAGTAATTGCTTGAACTTTGGCAGGGGGAGGCGGTGGTCTGCCACTAATTGTATAACCCTTGTGTAATTTACTTATTTTCTCAGAAATCCTTCCAACCTGCCCCCTCCCCTTAATAGGGTGATGTTCATTTTTAATTTCCCAGAAAGAGATATGATATGCAGTTTTAAAAATCTATTTGCCACTCAAGCTTTTTTTTCAGAGAACTTATGGAACAGATTGTGAAATACTAGGCTAGGTTGCATGTGGAAAAATGGTAGCAGATGGTGGTAGAAAAGTAAAAAAGTCAGAATGACCTTATACTCCATGCTTAGAAGTATAAACTCTATACTTTAAGCAGTTGGGAACCATAAAATCCTCAAGAAAGAGTGTGATGTGAGACTGTAATTTGGAAGAATAGGAGTGAGAGGATGGGTAATTGTACATTTGCATTTAACCCTTTATGTCAGTGGTTCCCAGGTGAATGAAATATGGAAGACTAAGATCTTCATATATCTTCAGTTTTTTGTTACTTTTGGTATTTTGAAATATGTTGAGACAATTGTAAACTTGTTTCATCAACTGTATTTGCTCTAGTTTACAGATTACAATGATTTTAAGCAAATGTCTACATTGATTTTTGAAAGTCAAAATATATATGATTAGTCTTCAAGTAACCCATGTTCCTCACTCACTGATTTTTATTGAGGAAGCTTTGGGTTTTGTGTTTTGTTTCTATAATGGTTTACTGAAAGACTTCAAAGTCTTCTACCATTCCATTCATAATTTCAAACATCTTTTATTATGTTCATAATGATTGTTAAATTAGCAACTATAATATTTGCTATAGTTACTTAAATATCCTTCCACTATCCTATTCCCCCAGAAGAAGGTAAATTGGCTATGGCCTACTCTCAGATACCAGGGCAATGAATTGAGATAACTCTTAGTTTTGGCTAATATCCTACAACTCTGTGTCAATTTCCTACCTCAGTTCCCTCATCTATAAAAAATGGAGGTTATGATAGTATTTGCCCCAAAAGGTTGTAAAATGTCAACAAAAAATACAATTTAAATGCTTAATAAAATGGTCTAACATCATCAGTGCTCAAGGAATGATTCCTTATATTGTTAGGGAATCATTTCCTTCTAAGAGTCTATGATGCAGATGAAAAAATTGGAGCTTTGGAGTTAGATAGGCTTGTATTCAAGTGCTGATTCGGCTACCTAATAGCTATGTGACCCTGGACAACTCTAAGCCTCAGCTTTCCCAGCTAGAAATAGAAATAATGTTTGCTTCACTTAATTATGAGGATTAAATAAGGCAGCATATATATAGTACCTAGCATATAATAAATATTACTTACATGTCACCTCCTCCTCCATATAGACTTGCTTGCCCTCTTGCCTTGGCCCAGGAGGTTAAACAACTTTTACATAAAACCATGTCCTCTTTGTTTTTGACACCAGCACAAAGATCTTGAAGATCACCGGCAGACTTGAACTCCATAGGCAGAGGCCAAAACTGTCTTATGTGGGTAGAATATATTCTAACAGGGAAACCTTGGCTATGATTTTAAGGCCTTCCAACTGATCAGTCTGTCCTTCCAGATTATGAAGGATACTCCTTTACTAGATGTCAACTAATTAGGGGTTTTAACTACAGCTGAAAAATACATTCAGAGTAACTGCTAGATTAGTGTTTGATTGAATAACTGGAAGTTTGTAGCCTAGCCAAGATACAACATCAAAAACATCATTACAGAGGATAAATTTCTGCAAAATAAAGTAGTAAGTTCAGTGTATTTGGTCTTTATTTTTATGTATTATGCATGTTACATCATGTTGGATTTTTTTCTAACTCCTAATTTTTTAAGAATCTAGAAAACTATATAGCAAGTTTTTTGCTAAGAGTTTAAAAGGAAACAGAAGGCATCTTAAGTTTTTTCCAAATCTTAAATCTTAGTTCATTCAAACACTGCCAAAATCATTGTAAGGATTGATAGAAGAGGTAAAACTTGAATCATAAATATAGTTGGATTGACAGAAATGGAGTGATCTGTTCCAGTGTGTCATTAAGCATACATTGAGGCGGGAATATGTTGGTGACTAAGAGGATAAAAAGATGATAATATCAAGAGTACAACTAGACTGTGAGCTTACTAAAAGCTGGTGTTGTGTGTTTTTTATCTTTGTATTCCCTTCACTTGGCACAGTACCTAGAAAAAACTGTTCAACAATTGTTTGTTGTTTAAGTGGATTAAATAAAGAATAAAAGCATAACTTAAAACCTGTCTGTATTATAATGTGAACCATCATATGCATTCAGAGGTGATTGTACTTGAAATCAAAGCCCCATATTTAAGTTAGTTAAGAATCAATACAGTCCCATTTCCTAAATTGGAGAAAGCCATTTTCTAGCGTATCCTCCCTCACAAGAATGTGAACCATCTGAGGACAAGAATTATTATGCTGTTTGGGATCTCTTCTTAGTGCTTTATTGCTTTGCATTTAAAAGATACTTAATAAATATTGCTTGTTGAATTCACTAAAAATTACATGCAGAAGAAATCCAAACTTAGTTTTGTAATACATCTCCTTTGAGCTGAGAGAAACCAGAATATTTTAAATGTATCATGTAATCGAATAAAGAATAGTAAGCTGATTTTTTAGTGTTCCTGTTTTTATATATTTAAAGTTTATGTTCAATTATTTTGCCTTAAAGAATTATAAAATTTCTCTGAAATTTTCCACAGGCTTTCTGTGGAACAAGACAAAGAATATAAAGGAAAGTTGTAGTTTTATCCTGCTGAGTACAAATATTTGTTTGGGGATTAAAGGCTTAGGATATAAATGGTGTAAAGATTAATTAACTGTGCTATCTTTTTACCTTCCTGTCTTATTTGTAGGTCAGTGGTCTGTTAATACACATAAATTGCTTTATTTCCCATTGTGTTTCCACTTCTAAGTGTTAGAAAAATGTCAAAGGAACAACAACTGGATATCCTTTCTCTTTTTTTGTGCTTTTAAAATTTGTAAGAATTATGGCTCTACTGCTTTTTTTCCCAGTTAAATTAATTTTTCCTGGTATTTTATCAAAAAGTTAAAATAATAGCTCTACTTGTTTTATGATTTTTTTTCAATTGATCCTAATTTTGTAATACCAGCCCAGTAATGTACAGACATTTCCTTGTGTGGAATGGGAGGGAGCAAAGAATATCTTATTCTGATGGCTTCTTAGTGATTTTATTACTAGAAAGATAAACACTGCTTTATTGTCTATTTTCACCAGTAAAGTTATCTGCAAACTGGGTAACAAAATGCAGAGCAGTGTATATACTTTCTCACTTTTTCCCAAAGAGACGATAAAAGCAGTGTTCCTGTGGAACAATTGGGTAACTGTACTTTTTCTTGGTGAGTACTGGTAGCTTTTATCACATGGCTATAGATACAGTGAAAAATGCTGATGATGAAAGATGAGTATAATATCTATTCCTTGAAATGTGACTAAAAATTTAGAAGTGAAATCTATTTTTCTGAGGTGACATCTAGATTAGCAGTTCATTTTCATTAGATGCCCTGATTCACTTTTCCCAGCATTTCAGTAAAAAAGATGGGGGCGGGGAGGTAGAAGGGCTAATGTATAGCAAAGCTACTAAAGTGACTATTTAGGTATTTTATTCCATCTGTCATAGCTTCACTGGGAATAGGAATTTGGCACAAACGGATGTAATTCATTCTCTTTTTATAAAGAAGCGAATGATAAAACTATCCTAAAATGAAGGAGTAAAATGAGAGAAAGAGTGAAAGGAAAAAAAATACAGGATTCTTTGGAAAAATATTAACATAATTCTTAATGTAAAATAATGATTACATTAATGATTATTTACTTTTTCCTGTATTTGGTATTTAGGGGAAAGAGGCATGAAAGAACTTGATCAGAGCCAGTATGTTGATTAAATATCTCAATTGCCTGTTTTGCTTGTTCATGATGGACCAGCCATAATTAATTTTTCATAGTGTAGACATGGTGTGTTCCACAAAAATTAAGTTACATATAATCATGTGTGATTAAAAAATGATACACCTTATTTGAACAAAAATATTTTAGTGAGTTTGCAACTAAGACAATAGATTTGGTTGACAAGAAAACGTGATAGATACATTTTAGATACATGAATTTAAAATTTTGAGATTAACCTTTTGTCTGCATTTGGATTATCTCATTAGCTAGAATATAGATATAGACATTCTTTCTACTTATTGACTGCATCTGAAGTACTTACTTATGGTAAAAAGCTTTGTGGTTCTGCCTTCTTTAGAACTGTTAATAATTTGCTATTTCTTACAGAATTTTTAAAATCAGTTTGTAATTGATCAATACACATGAATGTGGGAAGAAATGAAATTAGATATACAAGCTTTGTATTTCAAACCATGTTATAAAACCATGAATTTATAAATATAGAAACACAATCCTTTGATATTTATCAGGAAATTTATAAATGAGAGCTTCATATTACCATGGAACAGAAATAAGAATTGTATCCTGGTGTTTTTGAGAACAGTCTTTCATGGCAAGTTCATTCTGGTTGAACATTTTCCTTCTAGTTTATGTCATGATTGACCACAAATTCTTAATATAGATATTTGATTTTAACTGCCTTATATGCATAGTGGTTATAATTAGAATAGCTCTTAAATGAAGAAATTCATTTGGAACAAGTAATAGACAAATTTCTGGTTTGCCTCTTGCCATAGACTATTAAGAATTTTTTCTCTTTTTTGGGTTATGATAACCACTGAAGTTTTCAACAGTGATAGTGGTAATATACTCATAAAAAAAGAAACGTCTAGGTTTTGTTATAATAAAAATTAGAAAAACTTACATCAGCTTCATAACTTTATAGGTGCTTATACACAGACACTTAATCAGATGTATTAATTTTAAATTGTCTTCATTTTGCTGTTATTTTACTTTCTGGTTATTTACACAAATCATGGCTTAACATATGGGCAAGTCATTAGTCTCATGGTAACAGAGATAAAATTCCAGCAGATCTTATAAATCTTTCTGAAAATCACCCAAACAAGATGATTCTTAAAAGGTCAAGAAGTTATTAAATTTTAAAAGTATGAACACCTGGTACCATGCAGATGTTTTATTGAATTTTTTAAAAGAAAAATCCAACTGGTGAACAGCTAATTTGCTCAACATTTAGGATGCATTTCTTAGGAGCAAGAACATGCATCCCATCCCCTTGACTATGGCTCTAATTACCTCAGCTTGGGCTGATCAATATTTGATCTTTTTCCCACCGTGCAAACATGTTACTTTGACTGTCTCTTTCTCTTCCTTTTGGATAATTTGCAGCCATGTGAGAATGGTTCGTTTTGTTTGTTCTCTCTGGCTAGAGGCCAGGGGTCTCTTATTAGTATAATGCAGTTCATTGATGTGAATTTGTTGATCTCCTGGGTAGTTTTTCACAAATTTAAGGCAATTAAAAGCTTTTATATGGCATTTTACTTGAAGTTATTAGTGGTCTTTCAGTGATTTTGCTTTTAAAAATTACTTCATCATTTTATGATTATTTCCTTTCCTTCTCATTTCTCTCCCCTCCCCAGCCTATAAAATTCTAGAAAAAAGGACTGAAACAACCATTTCATTGATTGATTTCATAAAAAGTAACAACTCATGAACTTGTAATTTAATAACTTAATAATATTTTAATTAACACAGTTTTAAAAGAACTAATGAAATTTTTGGCTTTGTTTTATAAGACCTGTTATATTCATGATAGAAGCCATAATGAATTTGGAAAACAATGACAAGAATTGAATCTAAAAATTATTTAGTAACTGCCAAAAAACTTTAAAATCATATATATATGTATCATGTATATATATGATTATATATATATATACACATATATATGTATATAATTTTTCTTTTAGTGAGGCAGAACACTTTGTAAATTGGAGTTTTACTAAAATCTTAAAATTTTCTCATAGGTAGCAGATGTCCATGTTTCTTTCCTTAACTTTTGCAGTGAATGGACCTTTCTTTAGCACATCAGAAGTAAGAATGTTAAATGAAGACCACCTAAGTCTTTGGGGCTGCTACAACACTGATTAGATAAAAATTGTTTGGCTTTATTTATACATAGTAGGAATCATTGGTGCCATTTCTTTATTTTTTCCCTATAAAAAATTGATTATTACAATTGTTTTCTTGGTGTTTGTTAATGGCATAGGTTCAATTACAGTACTTGATTCAATTTGTTTCATTAGTATACTTGATTATTTTGAAAAAACCATCAGTAGAGTACATTTGAAATAACTCGGTAAAATGTTTAAGTTATTACAATGAGTATATGAAATGTAAATTACTTATGGAAATATTCTTGATCTTTAAGATATAGGTCAATATAATAAATATTTATTAGGATTTATTAATATTTATTTATGCTATGTTAAGATAATATTGTATTGGTTAAGAGGGTATACCTTGGAGTTAAACTATCAGGATATAAAATCAAGTTTCAGTACTTACTACCTGTATAACTGGGAAATTAACTTCTGAACCTCACTTTTTTCATCTGAAAAAAGAAGATAATAATACCTACCTTGTAACGATAAAATGAGATAACATGTTCATATTGTCAGAACAGTGCATGGCCTACAAGAAACACCAAATGTTTTCTATGAAGATATTTTTGTTATTTGCCAGACTCTGTGTTAAATTTTATATATATTTATTCCAAAGTTAAGTAAAAGGAATGCCAAAGAGAAAAGTTGGATCCCAATAAAAAGAAAAGCTATATATAAAAGAAATAACACATTTGAGTAGTAACTTTTTTGGTATAATAAAGACAGTTCTTTATAGTTCGCTGGAACAGAACAATGTACAAAGCAACCTCACAGTTTAGAAGAGGTGGTTAACTTTTGCATTTATGGTTAGAGTTCTATTGAGTAAATAGCATCTGCCAATTCCTTGGCTGTTTAGGAATACCTTAGAGAACTAACATTCTCATTTATACCATCAGTAGAGTGATTTATTAATTCAAGTGATATGATCAGAACCTCTAGTTTTGATTTGGTGATTCTTAAGTGACTTTTGTTTGTGTAATATAGGGAATATTTAACTTCCTTTTCGAAAAACATTGCTTCATCTAAATTATGTGAATATTTCTGTAATGATTTTTATTATCATACATTGCAATGGCATGGCTTTAGGACATGCAAAACTATACGCTGCCTCTTCCTCTAAGCACACCTTTAAGGGAGAATTTAATTTAAAATCTTTTGGGCGTTCAATGGGTTAAGCAGTTAAGCGTACAACTTAAGCTCAGGTCATGATCTCAAGTTCGTGGGTTCGAGCCAGCATCAGGCTGTGTGCTGATGGCTCAGAGGCTGGATCCTGCTTCAGATTCTGTCTCCCTCTCTCTACCCTTCCCCCACTCACACTCTGTCTCTCAAAAATAAATAAATGTTAAATGTTATTTATTTATAATAAAATCTTTTGACTTCCAAAAAAAACCTTTCTTTGTCTGGTTTCTACCTGCCTGCCTTCATACAGTGTTCTCCCAGCTCTAGTCACACTGGACTTCTAGATTTCATTCTTCTCTGCTAGAACAACTCTCATATTCCCACCTTCCTTTACCTAGTTAACTCTACAGTTCCATCAGATTTTGTCTCAATCATCACTTCCGTACTGGCTCACTTCCATTTAATACACTCTTTCTCCAAATCCATGTGGCATTCACAGTTTCAACAACAAATATTAAGTGAGTCCATATTATTTGTGGATACCAAGTATACTGCAGAAACAAAAATCCTTGCTTCCAGGGACCTTTCATTCTAGAGAGGCAGAGGTAAGGAAAGGAGTAGGGTGTAACAAATAATTATATAGTATATATTTAGGTGGTAGTAAGTATTTTGTAGAAGAATAAACCAGGGAAATTAGTTAGAACTTAAATTTTTTTTAATGTTTATTTTTGAGAGAGAGAGCGCGCGAGTGAACATGGGGGATGGGCAGAGAGAGAGGGAGATACAGAATCTGAAGCAGGCTACAGGCTCTGAGCTGCCAGCACAGAGCCTAATGTAGGGCTCAAACTCATGAACTGTGAGATCATGACCTGAGCTGAAGTCGGATGCCCAACCAACTAATCCACCCAGGCACCCCATAAATCAGCTAGAATTTAAATGGCAGGGAATAGGGGTGCTCTCTTCTAAACAATGTTCTTGGAAGATCTCTTCAAAGAAAGGACTTCTGGCAGAGATTGAAGTTATTTGAGGGGCAAGACATTTGTGTGTCTGAAATACCAGTGTTCACCCAGGCAAATGTAACAGAAAGTAAACAATGTTTGATATTTTTGAGAACCAAGAACTGTTTGTGATGAGAGGAGAGAGAATGTTTTGTGGCCCTAAAAACAATGGTTAACATATAACATGTGATCAAGTACATTTTTATTGAATGACAGACTGATAACTTGAAATATTGGCCCAGATCGTTGTTATTCTCTTGGCAGAACAAACAAACTGTTTATTTTTTAACCATTTTCTTAATCGACCTAAACCCCTGCCTTTCAAACCGGCTGGAAAAATATCAGGGGGATACCACATCTTCTTGAATATTAAATAAAAGTAAGTAATTTTTAAATTTTGCATGAAAACATTTTAATGCAGTATTTCCATGACTTTTAAAAATTAAAATTTATTCCTCAGATCCATCATGTTCCCACCACAGCCCAATTTGAAGTTACTGCTCTTTTCCGTCATCCAGATGTGGGTACTCTGAGACTATTCCAAAGAAAAATTGTATATTCTCATTCGGTTTGGCTTTGGAAATCTTTTTATTGCTCCATACTTCTAGTAAGGCGGAGATCCAGTTTGGTATAGACATTGTATACATGACACCTGTACTACCAGCTCCCACTTGTCTCAGTTCCCCAAACAAGTAATAATAAATAGCTTTCTTTGCCATACTGCTTTTGGAAATACTCCTCTATCTTACCTTTAGGACCATTTAGTGGTTCTTCCCTAACCATAGGGTTCTTTTTTTTTTTTTTTAATTAATTTTTTTTTTGAAGTTTATTTCTTTCTTTTGGGGAGGTGGCGGGGGGAGAGAGAGTCCCAGGCAGGCTCCATGCTGTCAGCACAGAACCCGGTGCAGGGCTGAATCCCATGAACCATGAGATCATGACCTGAGCCGAAATCAAGAGTCAAACACTTAACCAACTGAACCACCCAGGCACCCCTAACCATAGAGTTAGAGTCTTTTGATCACATAAAGTTTAATATGGGATAGAATGAGAAATTATTAAACAAAACTTGATTATTTTCTTTAAATATATACATGTATATACTCTACCTTAACATATGGTTTAAAGTAATTTTTTTCCATATAAAGTAATATATTCCATGAGAAAAGAATTTCATTTCCAAATTAGCTGGCAAATACAAGGTCAAAAATTGAACAGATTTCTTTACTGGAGGACAAAACCCTTTTTTCATAGAATATCTTTTTGCATCTCAGGGGAGACTAGAGGTTAGCAGGACACCATTTGGAACATACTCATACAAAAAGTCAGCTTTTGTAGTCAGGAGTCAAACATTTTCACTGCTAAAAAATAAGGCCGCTATATTTTTTTTCTCCTTGCTTAATTGCTATGCCAACCTTTATTGGTTATTTCTTGTCTCCCAGTGATTTAAAAAGAAAAAAATATCTAAATATGTTCCCACCCCCAACACCACCCCCATGATCATTTTTTTGTTTATAGCATCCCTCTAAGAATATTTCTCCTCATAATTACACTTAACGCTTTAAGAAATACAAGACAGTCTGTTTTGTTTTCAAATTTCAAATTAGAAAGAGATTTGGGTTTGGAAGCTTGTTTCTCTCTATGGCTACCTAACTGTTCCTCTACCCCAAGGGGAAAATACTGTGAAAGAACACCTGCTATTGAGCACTCTTTGAACATTATTCTCTCAAACTTACCCCAGATAAAGCAGTTTTTGATAGAAAAACAAAAAAGTCCTTGTGATACCTCTATGTACCAAAAGGTCCTTTTGACATAAGCTATGTGATACTAACACACACACACACACACACACACACACACACACACACACACACACACACACCCCAAACTCATTTCAGTTGCTGGTGGTAGTGGGGAGGTGGTGCTTATTCCATTTATTGTGCTTATGCGTCTGTTGTTTTGCAATTGTGAAATTCCAGACATCAGTATATCCAATTTGTCAGTTGTATTTTTACTTCTTGTCTCACATGTATAGTATTTTTGCTTTAAAAAAAATTACATGAATATAAAAAGATTGTAGTTGTTTCATGTTTGTTAATTACATTTGATTTTTTTATAATACAAATAATGGAGAGGTTCCTGTTCAAAGTTGCTTAGTTTTTCCTGAAATTTCAGTTAGGATTTTATGTTCAATGTAACGGTTTCCATCTTACACAGAGTGCCAGGTTATCCTGTTTCTCTTATCCGTACTATGTACAATTTATATACTTTGTTGCAAACACTATAGGATAAGCACAGTTGTCCCTAAAAACATGAAATCTGCAGGATTTTTGTTTATTGTGCCTTTTCCTCTGTGAAGTTATTCCTTCAGGGTGACATGATGTGACGTGGATCTTCTCGTGAAGTGTTCCTTTTATTCCATTAATTACAAACAGCTTAAGATAATATTTAAAATAAAACTATAATGATTAGTCGTTGTAGTCTCCATTTTATGAGAATGCCTTTGTCAGAAATTATGTCATCACAATGGACTGTTAGCCAGGAAGTTCTGTCTAGCAGATGAATGAATTAGGAGTACTGAGTTTCTAATAAAAGACACTATTGTAATATTGAAATACTGCTGATGTGGGTTGCCAATTTTCTGTCTTTAAATTTACAGAGCATCTTCTGTGATTAAACTGAGGAATACTTAGAGTAAGTCCTTGGAGTAAACCAACTATAAACTTGAGAAGCCAGAAATAGAAAATGATATTTCCTTTTAACAATGCCATTTAAGTTCCTAACTTTTCTTGGTTCAGCTGCCAGACACTTGTTCCTTTGTCTCAAAAACTGTTAGCAAAAACCCGTAAATATACTTCTTCCTTTACCCAGTTAATATCTGATTTTATCTGCACATTGATTATATTTTAAAACTTCTCGCCTTCCTAATCTGAATGGCTTATATAGCCCTCTATTGTCATAATTGTCAGAAAAAAGACTTTGATTCTTTATTTTGGAAAAGAGAAAAGTCCTAACAATACTGTTTGCACTTGTTTTAATTATTTCCTTCCAATTTAAAATGTGGAAAATTTAAATATCTCTCTAAAATCTATTCTGTATGTCAGTGCTAATTTTTTTCATAATTACCACTGCAGTGGTCTTACAAATATGCATTCCCTTTATGACTGACATAGAGCTTGTTACATATAGTAGGTATTCGGTATAATGGATGATGTATGGAACACATACATTTTCAAGGCAAATATAACTCTGCTGTTGTTTCATCAACTTTCTTAGCTGGATTTATTTTAACAGTGCCAAGACTTCATGACTTTTTACAATTAATGGTAAATTCAGTATGCATTATCTGTAGTAAACATAGAAAAATGTTTCTGAAACATTGCTCCCCAAGTCTTAGCTTCCTTACTAATAAAATATCTTATCTGTACTAGGGTTTTATTGTACAATAATTATAGCATTTTCATGTGCTGTATCATAACCTGTTAACTAAAAATAAATGGGTACTTAAAATGGAAAATGAAATTATCCTGTTGCTTGAAATATCTTAACTCAGGTTTTATTACAGGTTGCATATGGTATCTGTTAGAACTTTGAACCTATCTTGGTTGTTGAATTATTATGTGGATTAACTGTTGTATTTGAGAGTTCTTGACTTTAAAAACATGTCTGTTTTAAATCTTATACAAATGCCTTACAGGTTTTGAGAACAGTCTAATCTCTTTGTTGTGTGTCTTTTTTGTTTGTTTTGTTTTTATACCAGAACTCCAAATTCTAAGCGCCAGCCAATTTGTAACATTACTTTGGATAGTTTTATGATATCATTAATATATTTTTAAAATTAGATAAAATCTATCTAAGTTATTGACCTATTGTAAGGAACATGAAAATGTTTTTAACAATTTGGAAAACTTAGAAGCATATTAAGAAAAAACTCATTTATTATGGTACTCCCACAAAAAATACAACCCTTTTTCAAGAGTACATTTGAAGAGCTTTTCTAAAATTCTGTAGATCAATCTGTAGAGAAAAAAATATAGGAAGAAAAGTTTTAAAAAATGTAGAGAGACCACATTTTCTCCTAAAACCAACTATTGAAGCTTGGGGAAATAATTCAATAACTAATGTATGTTTCATATCTAATTTTAAAAATCCACATAATTTTTGTGTTTTCACCATCAGGTAGAGTCTTACAATTTAGCCTTAGCTGAGTCATCCACTTCAAAATGAAAGAACAAGATAGTTCATTGCCATTCACAAATTTAACTTTTCATAGCTTGGCTCACATTTGCCATGATCTTAAATAATGAATGAATCTAATCAACTGTTTAGCATCCAGTGTGATGCTTATCAAATAACCATAGCTCTTCTGAAATGTTAAGAACTTGGATTCTTCCTGAAAAATAACCTTTGAATAAGAAGAGAAAGTAGGGGGGATTAAAAAAAAACTGAATAGCTTTATATATAAAGGAAAGAGGACTCTCACATAGGATAAAAACAGAAGTTTTAATTAGCATATCCACAATTCATGGATGTAAAGTTGTGATATTTCTCAAAGCTTTCTTCTGGAATTCCAAGATAGTGATGACTCATATCATCAGTAAACGTGGGAAGGAAAAAAAATTAAACAACTAAACAACAATGAAAGTTCTTGAGGAATTTCTAGCTAATGCAATTATTTTATCTTTGTATATTTTTTAAGCAAAGAACCTCCATGTACTGTTTTACTCTTTACCCAAATGCCAGTCTTTTGTACATTTTCAGCTGTATCTCTGTGTTTTTCCTTTTTCCCACAGTTATTAGAAGGCTAAAATAAAATCTCTGTTGTGTAGCTTATGACACGCATTTAAGGTTTTATTCTGTTTTCTTCTTTAACTTTTAGTCATGGTGTTATCTTTTTTACATCCTTCTAAATCAACTTTATCCTCAAGGAATTAGGCAAACTGTAAATAAAATACTAGTAAAACTCAAGGAAATGTTCCTAGATTGTTATTTGAGAACATATAGATCCTAAATGTATTATAAGAGAAAAATCATAAGTGAACTTCATAAAGTGGTGTTTACTGAATTAGGACTGTTGCTTTTATGATTGATCTGAATTGTGTATTCTTGGACACCCAAGGATTCCTGTACATATGTGTTACTTATGCTTCCAAATTTCTACACATAAAGTATTTGTATTCATGAACAAGACTATGAAGAAAAACTTTGGGAATATACATAAGATATGTTTTATACACAGCAATCAACTTTTCCTCTCTCTGGAAATTTTTACCTTTATGAAAAAGGGTAAGAGTGTGCTGTTAGTTAAAATAAGAATCTATAAATACATGAAATAATGATATTTACTGTATATTTGTTTCTGTCATACCCTGAAAGAATATTTCATGAGTTTTTAATCACTTTTACTTAAGAGATACAGATGAAGTATTCAAAAGATAACCTTTAGAAATGTACTTAAATTTAAATGTTGTTTTGTATGCCTAATTGATTTCTGTTAAAGGTTTACTATGTGCCTTGTGCTTTTCTAAGACGCTGAAAATATAGGAGTAACCAAAAACATTACAAATTGCTACCCCCAAGGAACTAACATTTTAGTGGGTAAAGACTTTAAACAAAATAGTATATTATATGATAGTAAGAACTATGGAGAAAAATGAAACCGAAAAGGAGGCTAAGGAGTCCTGGGGCTTGGAGAGAGGGGTTGCACTTCTGAATAGGACTGTGAGGGAAAAATCTCACCCAAAAAGGTAACATTCAAATAAAAATTTGAAGAAGTACAGGGTGCCTGGGGCTCATTCAGTTAAGCAACCGACACTTGGTTTCAGCTCAGGTCATGATCTTATGGTTTGTGGGTTCCAGCACCACATCTGCCGGTGCAGAGCCTGCTTGCAGGCTCTTTCCCTCCCCTGCCCATGCTTCCTCTCTCTCTTTCTCTCAAAATAAATAAATCTGAGAAAAAAAATTTTTGAAGAAGTTAAAGGAACCAGTCATGGACATATGAGGGAGAAAAACAACCTAGACACAGAGAATAAATAGCAAGTACAAAGGCTCTATGCCAGAAGCATAACATATTTAAAAAACAAGGAGTCTTCCTAAAACCATTAATACACTATATGTTAACTAACTGGAATTTAAATAAAAACCTTGAAACAAACCAAACAAACAGACAAAAAGAAACAAGGAGGCTAATATGGCTAGAGTGGAGAGAGCAATGGGAAAAGTAGCAGGAGATGTAGTTATGGAGGGAAAGAGTTGAGGGGCATGTTGAATAAGACTTTATAGGTCATTGTAAAGACTTTATTTTTTTTTTATTCTGAATGAAATAAAAAGCCTTTAGAGGGTTTTGTGTAGAGAAGAAACATAACCTGACTTATATTTTAGTAGGGTGATTCTGGCTTCTATGTGGGCGAGGAACTGAATGGGGAAAATATAGAAATAGGGAGATCAATTTGGAAGCCATTGCAATAATCCAAGTGAGAGAGATGGTGGATGGATTAGGTCATTAGCAATGGAAGTGGTGAGAAAGAGTGATTAGGTTCTGAATATAGTTTGCAGCTAGATATAAAAGAATATCTTATTGGATTGGAAGTAAGGTATTCGAGAAAGAAAGAAGTAAAGATGGGACTTCCATGAACTGAAATGAGGGAAATGGGGAGAATTTGGTCTAGTTTTATATAAATTACGGAAACTTTTAGTCTCATAACCCAGTATCCTGTGGCTAATGTATACTCCCTGTCCATAGTGAGTGATAGGTTTGACTAATTTAATATTTCTCTTTGCCTCAGACTTGATTTGGACTTATACATTGATACACTTCTATGTTTATGATGAGTAAATTGTTTTTTTTAAATTCACTGATTTCATTATTTATATTTTATAATGGATTATGAAGCACATTAATGGGAATACAGCTTGAAGTTCTTTTCTTTCCTTGCTAACATTTTTAAAAAGCATATATAATGTTTTTGTCTCACTAACATATTTATACACCCTCCCCCTTCTTGGCAAACTTGTTTGAAAGTATAGTGTTACACGTTATGTCATGGGTATACTGGAGCACATGTGTTCAATGCAGTTCATAAATGGAAGCAGCTGGTTTCCTGTGCAGTTAAGAGAAGGCATGCACACAGCTGAGATCCTCAAACTTCAGAATTCATTGGATTCAGTTTCTATCCTGTGTAATCATGCTGTGATTTCAATTAATACAAATGTGTAACAAGCTACCTTAATGGCTTGAAAAAATTATTTTGTTTCAATAGTTGAACTGCTAAACCTGGTTAATGTTCTTTCCCTCTGCCTTGTCTGGACTCACCCATCCTACCTCTTAAAAGAACATTACACCTATAGTCTTAGTTTTATACTCAATTCTGAAAAGACCTTGGCAAGAGAAAAAAAAAAAGAAAGTTATCATCTCAAAGGGAAAAGCTGAATTCATACACAGGAACTGCAGGATTACTTTGGCGTTTTACTAGTCCCTTGTAACACTAGCAAGTCCCATAAATACCTAATGGAAAAACAGCAGAAAATGAGATCTGCAGCAGCCTTTTGAGATCGAATTTATGTTACTGAACATTTTTTTTGAGGTTGAGTGTAAAGGTCAAAAGAAAGTGGATAGATTAAAGTTGCTGATTTTTGCAAACTTAAGGCCACATTTAAAGGTTTCTCTTTCTATAGCAAGAAAATTTCAAGATAAATGGCTTTGCTTCATTAGCTGAAATGTCATATCTTCATTTAATATGTTACATGAGACATTTAGTGATTTAGTAGTATTTACATGCAACAAATAAAATCCTCAATCCAATTTAACAAATCTAGATAAAAAATTAATTTATGAAATTGCAGATCTTTCCAAGAAGAGTAAAATGATAAATGAATATATATGGTTGTATTACTCTGTATGTATGCATTTTAAGATAATTAATTTTAGATACTTTTGGAAAATATAGAAGGAAATATATAGATCAAAATTTTGTCTTTGTAAGTATGGATTATTGATTGATCCAGCAATGTAATTACCCACCTCTTTTTTTTTTTTCATTTGTCTTATCTATTAAACTATTTCAGTGAATGTAAATGACCTCAAAGAAGGAACAATGGCTATCTTTTAGCATTAAAATAAAATTCATGGGTACTTTTATTGGTGCCTTTCCCTTCTGAATAACTCAACACTATATCAAAGAAACTGAGTCACTAGGGTGCTTGAGACTTGCACTGTGATAAACAATGAACTGCCATTTCAGGACACCTGTATCTTGAGTTGATAGTACATAAAATCATAGCAAGTGTTAACCTGAAGTTATAGATTATTTATATCTCAGGGCTTTCCTTGTGTCTTTGATTTCACAGTCCAGATTGCCAGTTAGTACTACTTAGAATCCAAAAGAATGAGGTAGTCTTTTTTTACTTACTACATTCAGTGCTTCACTAAAGTAAATGGAAATTATCCAGATAATTTCATAGTAGAATAATAATATACTAAATCTTTTCTTTTATATGATACTTAACAGTCAGTAGTAAAACTATTCATTTTTATCTCTAGGAAGTAGGCTTACAGATAACTCTTCACTTTGTTTTTCTCTATTTGAATTTTTCACAACAATTATTTCATAAGGACAATGTTAATTTTCATTATTCATTTTTTGTTTACAACTGTTAAACATTTTCTCTTATAGTGCCTCAGAATCATAATTTATATGAAAAGTTATTTTTGCATGATAGGTGAGTTTGCAATATCAGTTTATTTCAATTAAATAAGGTGACTGTCTCTTTATGGAACTAGTTAGAGGTCATGTACCTCATTAGTCTCTGACAGCCAGTTTCAAGCTCAGGTACTACCCCATCTTTTTCCCCATATACCACATTTCCTCATTAGTTCTCACTACACTGTATAGGCAATTTCCTCCTCTTAACTTTTTGTATTTTATTACACTGTTAAAGTACAACTATACTTCTCTTCTCAAGTGCCCTTTTCCATTCAGTACTGTTTCTATTCAAGGGTCCCAGGTGGTCAATGATTCTGACTGGGGAGAGGGAGAAGGTGGTATTATAGCTAGTGGTATTAAAAGGCCCTTAGGAAAGTAGATGGATGTACAGTTATGACTCTTAAAGAGAGCCTCCCCTCACCTTCTCAGACTAAGGCTGTGCCTTAACTGGCTTATTGCCATTCTTATTTTTGAGGCCACCCAATAGTGATGTCTTTGGAGTATTTTTTATTTTATTAAGGTGAGGAACTCAAATAAAAATGAACCAAAAGATCCTTTAGTTGTTTTCTTCTTTATTGACGGCCTTAATTTACTTTTATTTTTATTTTTTTAGTTTTTTAGTTTTTATTTAAATTCCAGTTACTTAACATACTTATAATATTTTTTTTAAGTTTCTTTGTTTTGAGAGAGAAAGAGAGAGAGAGAGAGAGAGCAAGCAGGGGAGGGACAGGACAGAGGGAGAGAGAGAGAGAGAGAGAGAGAGAGAGAGAGAATGAGAATGAGAATCCCAAGCAGGCCCCACGCCATCAGTGCAGAGCCTGATATGGGGCTTGAACTCACTAACCATGAGATCATGACCTGAACTGATCATGATGCTTAAATTGTCTGAGCCACCCAGGCACCCCAACATACAGTATAGTATTTCATCATTACAGTATAGTAATTCATCACGATTTTAATAAACTTATGTTTTCCAAACCTTCATAAGTAGTAGTATCTAGTGATTCTTTCAAATCTGACATTGCTGTCATGTGATTTTTAATGATAATTGTTAACGGAATGGTTTTTAATATTTTAGCTAGTTATAGAGGCAGTCAGTAAAATTTATGATATGTATTCTATGTTCATTGATAGAGCTTTCATGAGGAGTCTGTATTATGTATTAGAGCACTAGATAGGAAGTAAGGTTTCAAATATTAATTATAGTTTTGCTGCTAATGTTCAAATTTAATAAACTTTCTGGACTTACATGTCTCCTCCTAAAATTGGAAGATGAATAAGGTTATTTTTATTTTATTATTTTTTAATTAATTAATTAATTTTAAAATTTACAACCAAGTTATCATATAGTGCAACAATGATTTCAGGAGTAGATTCCAGTGAGAATAAGATTATTTTTAAAGTCTCTTCCAACTCTAGGGGCACCTGGGTGGCTCAGTCAGTTAAGCGTCCAACTTTGGCTCAGGTCATAATCTCATGGCTCATGAGTTTGAGCCCGCCATCAGCTCTGTGCTGACAGCTCAGAGCCTGGAGCCTGCTTCAGAGTCTATGTCTCCTTCGTCTCTGCCCCTGCCCCACTCGCACTCTCTCTCTCTCTCAAAAATAAACATTAAAAAAAATTAAAGTTTCTTCCATCTCTAAAAACCTGTAATTTTTTGAACAATTATGGAAAATATGAAATAATAAAAATACATAGAATAGCATATTGAACCCCTGTGTACCCATTACCCACCTTTATATATATTACCACATTAAAAACATAACTGTGAGGTGACATATATTAACTAACTTTATTTATAGTAATCATTTCATAATATATATGTAAAATCACATCATGCACCTTAAACTTCCCCAGTGTTATATATCAATTATATCTCAATAAAGCTGGAAAAATTATTTATATCAATTTGGATAATAGATATTTATCTCGTTTGGGAGTTAAAATCCAATACTCCATTAATTTTATTGCTCAAATATTGCTTTGACTATTGGGAGCTTTTTCAGGCCAGCTTCTGTATCCTTCTGACAGACCTCCTACCTTTTTTACCTTCTGGTGCTTCTTTACCTTCTGGTACTTGCCATACCCCAGCCTGTTTTTTTCTCCAATGAACTCTGGTTCCATTTATTGAAGAATGGTATTTAAAAACCGACATCTGGACATTAGATGTGCTCATTGCTACTAGCTGTCATTGCTTCTGGGGTCCCTTAGCAAATATACTAGGAAATATATTTATATGTACTGGCTCATGCATTCACACACAGAATATTTATTCCTCTGTGTGTGTGTGTGTGTGTGTGTGTGTGTGTGTGTGTGTGTGTGTGTGGCATTTCTTTCTGTTTATTTGTGACTTTTTTCTTTGATAGTGAAAAAGCTGGTACTCATTATTTGACGTGCATTTACTTACTTGCTCAACCCTGGTGTACCTGCAAAGTAGTTTCAAAATTGCTAAATCATAGTACCCTGATAAACAAATTTACAAAAAGTACACTGTTTATATATAGTTCTTTTTGTCTTTAGCCAGATGGTATCTAAACAAAGTACTTTTTTGTACAATTTAAGTTAACTCCTTTCTTCCCTACCACCTTCAGTAAGATTGTATCATACAAATGTAATATGGTTGGACTAATTTGTCACACTTGGCATTCCAGCCTAGGTTTTCCCAGCATCATAACTGATATTTTAACATTTGCATTCCCTAAAAGTAACTCATTTTGGCATACATTTCTCTACATTTTAATAAATAGTTATGGATGCACCAGTGCAGAACCATACAAAGTAATTCTTCTATCACCCTAAAAATTCAAGGGTATGGCTCTTTTATAGATAAACTCTACCCGCATCCACAGTCCCTGGGAAACAATTAGTTTTTCATCCCTATAGTTTTGTATTTTCTAGAATGTCATTTAAATGGAATCATCATACAATATAGCCTATTGGATCTGTCTTCTTTCACTTAGAAAAATGCATTTAAGATTCATGGTGTACGAATCAAGAGTTCATGTTTATTACGTGAAATATATATTTCTGGGCTGAATTCTGTCATTTTTTATTATGTTTTCTGTTTTATAAGGGATTTTTGTTTCCTTCTTTCACAGTGCTCTCCCTTTGGTTTATGTATGTGTTTCTTCCAGTAATTTATAAGGCTTGCATTTTTATTCTAATGACTACCTTTAGATCTGTAACTTTATATAAAATAAAGTTATTTTTAAGATAATAACTAATGATTCTTGTGAGGAATTCTTCATTCCTTTTTCTTACAAAATATTTCTTTCCGTTTGTACTTTTAAGTATACTTAGACTGCAATTATATGATTTATCACCTTTTCAGAATCTCTTTGACCCCTGGCTATAAAAGATAAATCTCATACTCTCTCACCTTCCTCTCTCAGCTACTGTATTTTATGTATGTCTTTATTGCCCTGGTTTATAACATTTACACTCTATTCTATAACCATAGCACTCTCATCTACCCACACTTTTTTATCTAATTCCTAACAGTTAAAAACCTTGATTGCCAAGCTTTTTATGATAATTAAGTCACTTCATCTCTGTTTGCTAAAGTTTATTCTCAGTGATTTCTTCAGAAAGCCACATAAAAACTGTATACCCCAAGTTCTTTTATGTCCAAAAGTTTTATTTAATTTATACTTCTATGATACTTTAGTCAGATATAAAATTCTTAGCTAGACTTCTTGAGATGACCAACTGCTTCATTGTCTTGTGGCTTTACGTGATGCTTTGAATAGTCTGAGCACTCACGTATGTTTCTTCTCTCCTCGTTAGTAACTCTGTTCTCTTATCTAGCTTTACTTTTCTACCATGTGATATATATATTCCTTGTTTTATTTCTTTGTTGTCTGTTTCTGTCTAGCCAAATGTCAAATCAATAATAATAAAGGGATTTGGTCTGATATGTTTACTGCTGAATCCCAAGAGTCTGGGTTAGCGCTCAAACTTCTACAAAGTTTTCTCAAAGTGTATCTTTACATCAGGATTTCAACTTCTGAGTGTTTTTTTGTTTGTTTGTTTGTTTGCTTGCTTGCTTGTTTGTTTTTTTTTTGTTGTTCCCATTGGCCTGGTTTATCTTGATCCATTTTAGCTACTTTGAGTCATTCTGTTTCAATGTGTCTTTGCTATATAGCAGAAAGCTGAGTTTATCTTTCTGAGGCAATTTGAAAATTGTTTTCTTTTAATAGGCCACTGATGTGCTTAGCCTCAACTCTGTCAAGTTGGGGTTTTTTGAATTTTTTTAATGTATATTTTTGAGAGAGAGAGAGAGAGAGTGCACGAGCAGGGGAGGGGCAGAAAGAGAGGGAGACAATCTGAAGCAGGCTCCAGGCTCTGAGCTGTCAGCACAGAGCCTGATGCAGAGTTCAAACTCACAAACCGTGAGATCATGACCTGAGCCAAATTCAGACACTTAACCAACTGAGCCACCCAGGCACCCCTCAATTCTCTCATGTTACTCTGTGTGACAATTACTGAACGTTTGATGTGTACTGTTTTTCTATGTGGTGTGTTTTCTTTGCTGTTTTTATTTTGTAAGGTTTGTGTATCTTTTCTAGTGTGAACTTTTATTTATACATTTTATAGTACCCTTATTCCTCTTTTTTCATAACATTTTACTATCTAGTCTACCTGTTTTAAATGGTATCCCTTGATCACCTATACAGTAATCACTGATGTAATTTGACTTCTTTCCCCCTTCTCTCATCTTTTAAATTGCATTATTTCTACTTTATCAGAGTATATAAAACTTATAGTCAATCCTTCCTTCCATCCTTTTAATTTGTAATTATAGTTCTGTAATTACATATAGTGAATCCTTATCAGCAGTCCTTAGAGTTTTCCCCAGTTGTCTCTTGCCTGATTGAAGCTTATCTTCTAATAGATTACTCAGGAAGGGGCACATCTATATACTACATATTCCTATTTTTTTTTTCTATAACTTTTATATTTGAAGGACAGCTTGGCTGGATACAGAATCTTTGACTTTATCTCTTCAAAGTATTATTCTTAAGAAGTCTAATACCAGTCTAATTTATGAATCATTTTATATTTTTGCTTGGAAACTCTGCAAATATTTTATCATTAAAATCTAGTCATTTTACCAGGATATGTCTTACATTTTATTTTTTGTGGTCAGTTTTCCCAGGTGCACAGTAAGTCTTTTAAATATGTAGATAATTGTCTTTAACTTTGGAAATTATTCTCATATTTGAAATGTTATTTCTATCCAGTTGTTTTATATTTCTTGGGGCTATAATTGTGCATATGTTGGATCATCTTGTCCTGTCTTCCATTTCATCCACTTATCTCTGGTCCTTTTTCTTTCTTATTTTTATTCTCTTTGTTGTTTGCTTTAATTTCTTCAGTGTTCCATATTATATTTTTCATTTGAATGTAATCTCTCTTGGACATTTTGTAATTTATTTCTAGAATAGTTTTATCTCTTTTTTTTTCATGTCTTCCCAGAATTCTTCACCTTACTAAAGCTGAAGAAATGGTCATATGTTGTTTTATTTGCTCTCCTCATTGTTATTGTTGCTTATTGGAAGGATATGAATAGAAATTTAGGTGAATGCTGTTATCTCCAAATACATTTTTGACTATTTTTATGTTTTATTTTATTACTCTAAGAATATCATTACGTTACCATAGATTTACTTGGTTTTTGTATCCATAGTTTTTCATAAATTCTGCACTTATTTATTTGGAAGATTTTTCTTTTTTTAAAGCAGTTTTAGGAGTGCCTGAGTGGCTCAGTTGGTTAAGGGTCCAACACTTGATTTCAATTCAGGTCACAATCTCACAGTTTATGGGACTGATCCCCACCATGGGCTCCACGCTGACAGCACAGAGCCTGCGTGGAATTCTCTTCCTTCTCTCTGTCCCTCTTCCCTCTCACACTCTTTCTCTCAAAATAAATAAATAGACATTTTAAAAAATACAAAATGAAGGCAGTTTTAGTTTCACAGAAAATTGGAGGAAACTACAGAGATTTTCTATAACCCCTTGCCTTCACACCCGTATAGTCTTCTTTTATCCACATCTCCTAGCAGAATGGTTCATTTGTCACAATTGATGCACCTACACTGACAAATCATAATAACCAAAATTCCATACTTTACATTAGGGTTCACTCTTGGCATTATATATTCAGCGGATTTGGACAAATGTGTAATGGCGTGCATTCATCATTATAGATCATACATAGTGTTTTCACTGCCCTAAATATCCTCTTTATTTTCTGTCATTTTCTTAGTAACTTATTTTATTACTTTCATTAATTCCCAAATCATTTTGCTTACTCTACCCAATCCTGCCTCTATTTCATTTATCACATTGTTGCCAATGTCTTTTGTCTGTTTCTATTCTGTCTTTATTTCTTTTACATATCTCTTTGAACACTTGTTAATATATTTAATTATGTCTTTTGCATGCTTTCATATCTCTGATTAATAGGGATCTTTGCTTCATGAAATTTATCTATATGTATTCAGTTATGAATTCTTATATGTTCCATTGCTATATATATCTGTTAAATGCTTTCACGTGTCATTTATTTGGAGAGTTTACTTTTTCTTTTATCTGTGTACAGGCTGATCGGCTTTTGATTTTTCTATATTTGGAGAAGGTATGTTTTTCTAAGCCATTTTACAGGAAGTTCATATAAGGAAGGAGTTAGGAATATGTTCCATTCTAGCAGGAATTTTCCTTATCATACATATGCATCAGTTTACTTAATGGCCTGAATGCAATAGCATACAAATACAAAGTACCTTTATGTTTTCTTGTCACTATCCTCAACCACATTATATCACATTTCCTTTTCATTAAGCTTTGGTGACATCTAGGGAAAATTTGCCATAGTTTCTAGTGACTTTCAGCTATTAATGACATGCTCTTATTTTTGTTTATTAAGTTTTAGTTCCATTATCAAAAATATCATTCTTATCACATTCATAAAGTGAAAATTGCAATGTCATTAAAAGTGTCAGTTCTCCCTACACTTAGCCATAAAGCCAATGCCATTCCAATGAACGTGCAAAATAAGATTCTTGGGAACTTTACCATAAGTTTCCATGGAATGGCAAAAAGCCAAATAATTAAGATACTCCTGAAGAAGTACAATAAGGGGAGGTAGGACATATCCTACCATATGTGCAAATATTTTACAATTGTGTTATTTAGACAATGTGCTTTTGACACAGTGGTAGACTACTGGAGTAGATAGGACAAAGAGACACCCCTTATACATAGTAACTTGGTTTATGAAAGAGCTAGTATTGCAAGCTCAGTGGTACTGTATAATTATTTTTTTTATAAAGAAATAAAACAAAACTGAATTCCTGTTGTTATACCATACATAAATCCCAATTTCAAGTGCACTGTAGTTCTAAATCTTAAAAGTAGCAGAGCTTCTAGAAGGTAGCATAAAGGAAAAGACTGTTTTAAGGCTTAACACTTCCAAATCCTGCCCAGGATTAAGTTTAGTAACTCTTACATACTTTGGAAAACACTATTTGATTATTTGTTAAAGTTGAAGATATGAATTCCCTACAGCCCAGTAAATTTTGTTACTTTTGGACACTAATTGTATCTGATATCTGGAACTTTATCTCATGAGTCATATACAATAGCTCTGTACAAAAAATTATATACATAATGAAAAATTTTAAACGCAAAACTTAAAGAAAACTTAAACAAAGGTACATTTTTAAGATGTTCGTGGATTAGAAATCCCAATCTTGTAAAGATTCAGTATCAGTTGTCAAACTGATCTGCAGATTCAATGGAATTCTGATAAAAACCCTGACAAGTAGCACTGTGTATATGTAAATTGACAAATGGATTCTTAAATATTTTTGGAAATTCAAAGGATCAGTAGTATCCAAGACACTCTTAAAGACAAACAAGGTGGAAGAAGTTAATTTCCTGTATCTAAATAGTAATAAAATTCAAGTAATAAAGTAATAATAAAAGTAATAAAGATATTGTGATAATGGTGCCACAGTAAATAGTGGAAAAGAGTAGAGAATCAGAAACATACCCACACATAATTGTCTTCCATTTTGATTAGTGTGTTGAAGCTAATGATACACATTTTAAACATAGCTGCTTTCAATAAATTTTTCAAACTTTATCATAAATATATATACATATACATATGTATATATATATATATGTATATATATATAGTTTTTTTTTTTAATCAAAATCTATTGCCTTGAGAGACAAAGTGATATGGATTATGGCCTTTAAAGGTTAGATCTGAGTTTAGGTCCCAGTTCAGTCATGCACTTACTAGCTACAGAAGGCAGTTATTTAACCACACTGGTTCTTAGTTTATCTGTAACATGAAATAATAAATTTTCCTCTCAGGCCTTTGATGACAATTAGAAGTAACAAATGTAATCCTGCCAGCACATGCTATGCCCTTGTTAATGCATACTTGTTAATATGTTTCTCAGGAAAAATAAACACTTTTTATTCCTGATAAGAATTCACATTTCATAAATCTGTGATACATTATTATATATAAGCTTATCAAATTGTGTCTTATGTCATGGTTGCCATTGGTACTTTTTTGTTTTATTATTATTACGTGGAACTCTTTGTTGAGAATGCTTCCTTATCAGGAATAGTTTTTGCAGTTTTAGAAGAGCCCTACTTTTGCCTTGTATTCTTTTTTTTAATACTTTTTAAATTAATTTTTTTTTTTGGTATTGTTGACCTACAATGTTGTATTAATTTCAGGTGTACAACATAGTGACTTAACAACTTTATATTGTGTAATGCCCAAGTGTAGCTACCGTCTGTCATCACACAACACTATGACAGTTCACTGACTATATTCTTTGTGCTGAGCCTTTTATTCCCATGACTTATCCAGTCCATAACTGGAAGCCTGTATCTCCCACTCCTCTTCACCCATTTGGCCCATCACCCCAAGCCCCTCCTCTCTGGCAACCATTAGTTCACTATATTTACAGATCTGATTCTACTTTTTGTTTGTTTATTCATTTGTTTTTGTTTTTTTTATAGATTCACATATGAGTGAAATCATACAGTATTTGTCTTTCTCAATCTAACATATTTCTTCAGCATAATATCCTGCAGGTCCATCCATGTGTCTCAAAGTTTTGCCTTGTATTCTTAAAGTGGTTTTGTAAACATCACTTATCATAGCATGATGAAAAATTAAAAGCCCTCAAAATTATTAATATTCTTTAAAATAATTCAGTTAAGTGTAGAAAAGGGCTAGGTATAAATATTTATAGTAAGCTTCTTTTTTATAGTATTTTATAGTAATTAAACTGGAACTTAATTTTTGGACATGCTAAAGGTATATTTGCTATTAAGAATTTTTTCTTGTGTGAATTTATGCTTCAGTTTAGGAATGAATAATTGCTCTAAAAATAACAATGTGACTAATCTTATAGGCTGAGATTGTCCAGATTTATACCCTGATCCCACCACTTAGCAACTGTGTGATTTGGGATGAGTCATTTGACATATCTGAGCCTTACTCCCTAAATATCAAATGGTTTATTCTTCTAGGAGTGTTATGGTTTTAAGCCTCACATTTAGGTCTTTAATTTTATTCTGAGTTTATTTTTATGTATGGTACAAGAAAATGTTCCAGTTTCATTCTTTTGCATGTAGCTGTCAAGTTTTCTGAGCACCATTTGTAAACTGTCTTTTCCCATTGTATTTTCTTGTCTCTTGTTGTGGATGAATTGACCATGTAAGCATGGGTTTATTGATGGGCTCTCTATTCTGTTCTGTTGATCTATATATCATTTTTGTGCTGGTATCATACTGTTTTGATTACTGTAGCTTTGTATTACATATTGAAATCTGAGATTGTGCTACCTTGAGCTTTGTTCTTCTTTCTCAAGATTGCTTTGGCTATTCAGGGTCTTTTGTGGTTCCATCCAAATTTTTGTATTATTTGTTCTAGTTCTGTGAAAAATATTGTTGGGATTTTGATAGGGTTTGCATTAAGTTTGTAGATTGCTTTGAGTATTATGGTCATTTTAACAATATTGGTTCTTCTAATCCAGGATCATGGAATTATCTTTCCATTTGTTTGTGTCATCTTCAATTTCTTGCATCAGTATTTTATAGTTTTTGGAATATAGGCCTTTCACCACCTTGGTCAAGTTTATTACTAGATATTTTATTAATTTTGGTGTAATTGTAAACAAGATTATTTTCTTCTCTTTCTACTGCTTCATTATTAGGGTATAGAAATGCAACACATTTGTGTATATTAATTTTCTATCTCGTGACTTTACTAAATTCACTTATGAGTTCTAGTAGTTTTTTTGGTGGAGTCTTTTAGGTTTTTCTATATAAAGTATTATGTCATCTTCAAATAGTGAAAATTTTACTTCTTCCTTACCAGTCGTATGCCTTTTGTTTCTTTTTCTTGTCTGATTGCTGTGGCTAGGACTTCCAGTACTGTTTTGAATAAAAGTAGTGAGAGTGGACATCCTTATCTTGTTCCTAATCTTATATGAAAAGTTCTCTGTTATTCACCATTTAGTATGATTTTAGTTGTGAGTTTTTCTTGTATGGACTTTATTGTGTTGGGGTATGTTCCCTCTAAACCTACTTGATTAAGAGTTTTTATGATGAATGGCTGTATTTTGTCAAATGCTTTTTCTGCATTTATTGAAGTGATCTTATGGTTTTTATCCTTTCTTGTGTTAATGTGACATACCACATTGATTGATTTGCAAATATTGAACCACAGTTGTATTCATGGAATAAATCCAACTTGATATTAGTGAATGATTTCTTTTTTCAGTTTATTTATTTTGAGAATGGGAGAGAGAGAGAGAGGGGAAGAGAGAGAATCCCAAGCAGGCTTTGTGCTGTCAGCAGAACCTGATGTGGGGCTCAAACTCAGGAACCATGAGATCATGACCTGAGCTGAAACCAAGAGTCAGACGTTTAACCAACTGAGCCACCCAGGTGCCTGGTCAGTGATTTTTTCAATGTACTTTTGAGTTCAGTTTGCTAACATTTTTGACGATTTTTGTATCTGTGTTCATCAGAGATGTTGGCCTGTAATTTTCTTTTTTTGTAGTGTCTTTATCTGGTTTTGGTATAGGGTAATGCTGGCCTTATAGAATGAATTTGGAGTTTTCCTTACTCTTCTATGTTTTGAAATAGTTTGACACAAATAGGTATTAACTCTTCTTTAAATGTTTTGTAGAATTCACCTGTGAAGCCATTTGGTCCTGGACTTTTGTTTGTTGGGAGTTTTTTGATTACCAGTTCAATGTCATTGCTAATAATTGGTCTGTTCAAATTTTCTATTTCTTCCTGATCCAGTTTTAGAATGTTATAGGTTTCTAGGAATTTATCTATTTCTTCTAGGTTGTCCAATTGGCATATAATTGTTTATAATATTCTCTTATAATCCTTTGTATTTCTGTGGTGTTGGTTGTTATTTCTCCTTCACTTCTTTTTTTTGTTTGTTTTCAAGTTTATTTTTGAGAGAGAGAGAGAGAGAGAAGGGGAGAGGCCAAGAAAGAGGGGGAGAGAGAATACCAAGCAGGATCCATGCTCAGTGTAGAGCCCAACACAGGGCTCAATCCCACAAACCATGAGACCACCACCTAAGCTGAAATCAAGAGTCAGACACTGAAACCAATCGAGCCACCCAGGTGCCACTCTCCTCCTAAATTTCTGATTTTATTTACTTGAGTTCTCTCTCTCTCTCTCTCTCTCTCTCTCTCTCTGTCTCTCTCAATCTCTCAGTCTCTCAATGAGACTGGCTAAAGTTTATCAAAGAACCAGTTGCTGGTTTCACTGATTTGTTCTGTTGTGTTTTTGGTCTCTGTTTCATTTATTTCCACTCTAAACGTTATTATTTTCTTCCTTCCAATGAAGCTTGGGGCTTTATTTATTCTTTTTCTGGTTGTTTGAAATTTTTCTTGTTTCTTGAGGTAGGACTGTATTGCTATAATCTTCACTCTTTGAACATTCTTTGCTGCATCCCAAAGATTTTGGAACATTGTGTTTTCATACTCGTTTGTCTCCATGTATGTATTTCGTCTTTGATTTCTTCATTGACCCATTCATTGTTTAGTTATATGTTATTTAACCTCCATGTATTTGTGTTTTTTCCAGATATTTCCTTGCGATTGATTTCTGATTTCATACCATTGTGGTCTTAAAATATGTATGATATGATTTCAGTCTTTTTAAAAATTTATTGAGACTCATTTTGTGATCTAACATTTGATCTGTTCTGGAGAAGGTTCCATATGCACTAGAAAAGAACGTGTATTCTGCTGGTTTTGGATGAAATTTTCTGAAACTATCTATTAGGTTAGAAAATAAGCAGTGATTTCTTTGACATCAGCTGTAGAAACATTTTTCTAGATAGGTCTCTTCAGGTGAGGGAAACAAAAGCAAAATTAAACTATTGTGACTATACCAAAAGAAAAAGCTTTTGCACAGCAAAGGAAACCATCAAAACAACAAGAAGATAACCTACTGAATAGAAGATATTTGTAAATGATGTGTTCAGTAAGAGGTTAATGTCCAAATTTTTTTTCTTTTCAAATTGATTTTATTTTTTTTTGATATATGAAATTTATTGTCAAATTGGTTTCCATACAACACCCAGTGCTCATCCCAAAAGATGCCCTCTTCAATACCCATCACCCACCTGCCCCTCCCTCTCACCCCCCATCAGCCCTCAGTTTGTTCTCATTTTTTTTTTAATTTTTATTTATTTTTGAGACAGAGAGAGACAGAGCATGAATGGGGGAGGGGCAGAGAGAGAGGGAGACACAGAATCGGAAGCAGGCTCCAGGCTCTGAGCCATCAGCCCAGAGCCCGACGCGGGGCTCAAACTCACGGACCGCGAGATCGTGACCTGAGTCGAAGTCGGAGGCTCAACCGACTGAGCCACCCAGGCGCCCCTGTTCTCATTTTTTAAGAGTCTCTTATGCTTTGGCTCTCTCCCACTCTAACCGCTCTTTTTTTTTTCTTACCCTCCCCCATGGGTTCCCAAAATATTTAAGAACTTACACAACTCAACTCCAAAATGGGCAGAGGACCTAAATAGGCACTTTTTCAAAAGAAGATATACAGGTGTCCAACAGACACATGAAAAGATGCTCAACATCACGCATCATCAGAGAAATGCAAATCAAAACTACAATGAGATATCCTTTCATACCTGTCAGAATGGCTAAAATCAAAAACACAAGAAACAATAAGTGTTGACAAGGATATGGAGAGAAGTTGCACTGTTGCACTGTTGGTGGGAATGCAAACTGGTACAGCCACTGTGGAAAACAGTATGGAAGTTCCTCAAAAAATTAAAAACAGAACCACTGTATAACCCAATAATTTCACTACTGGATATTTACCCAAAGAATACAAAAACACTAATTCAAAACTATATATGCACCCCTGTGTTTATCACATTATTTACAGTAGTTGAGATATGGAAACAACCCAAGTATCCATCTATAGATGAATGGATAAAGACGATGTGGTGTGTATATATACAATGGGATATTAGTTGGCTACAAAAAAGAATGAGATATTGCCATTTGCAACAACATGAACAGACCTAGAGGTATAATGTTAAGTGAAATAAATAAGTGAAAGATATATCCTATATGTATTCACTCGTGGAATTTAAGAAACAAAGAAAAAAGAGAAAAAAAACACTCAAATACAAAGAACAAACTGATGGATGCTAGATGGGAGGTAGGTATCAAGAGTATACTAACCTTAATGAATACTTTGTAATATATAGAATTTTGTAATATATAGAATAATATAGAGAGAGAATTTCATAATATATAGAATAAAGGGTATCTAGAGTATACTAATCTTAATGAATGTTTTGTAATATATAGAATTGGTGAATCATTATACCGTCCACCTGAAACTAATAAGTACTGTATGTTAATTATACTTTAATTTTAAAATTATCAAATAAGGTAATAATAGTACCTATCTCTTAGAGTTTTAGTAATGATTAGAGTTTAGTAATGATTAAATGAGGTAATATATTTGGAACACTTAAGAAAGAGCCTGGCACATATAATATTCTAAAAAGCATAACTGCTGCTATTGTTATAGTTCTTGTTCTTGTTCTTGTTACCTGGATCTTTGCTAAGTGAGTAACAATGTAAGACTGAAATGCCTCTTGACTTCACAACATAATAGTTTGACTCACAGAGAATGTAATTACACATTTTATAATAAAAGAGTTCACATAGAACACCTTGCTTACATGCTTAGTCATCTTTTCAATCAGATATTGAGTTCTACAATATAAAAGGTTGGGGCACCTGGGTAGCTCAGTTGGTTGAGCATCAGACTTTGGCTCAGGTCATGATCTCATGGTTCATGGGTTCGAGCCCCACACCGGGCTCTCTGATGTCAGCAAAGCCTGCTTCAGATCCTCTGTTTCCCTCTCTCTGCCCTCCTACTGCTCATGCATGCACTCTCTCACTCTAAAAAATAAACATTAAAAAAATTTTAAGGTAGATTTGAGGTCAAAAGATACATTAGCATATACTTAGCAGAAAGTTTATATGATAAGCATCAAAAGAAAATACTACTCAGATAAATTCAGCAAATTTGTATCAGTAAAAGAAGGCCATCAATTTTGGGAAGAGATTAGAGAAATGAGGAAAGGAGACTTATTCCCAGTTGGGACAATGACTTGAGGAGGGGTACAGATACCCTTAGTATACATGTAGTATATAGACTAAACTGTGTGTGTGTACATATATGAAAAAATCTTTGGCACGTTTAAATTTTAATTAAATTGTGATTTTAAGAAACCATTTTCCCTCTGCACCCTGTTTTTGACAGTATTCTTTGAAACAGGGATATATCTGGTTCTAAAAATGCTGCCCTTATTGTGCCAGACTCAGAGCAGGATGGGATAATTTTCTGATTATTTTTCAATTGGATCACAGTGTGATGGCTCACCCTGAGTTCTGTGCATAACTACTAAATGCTAACTCACAGAGTTAAACCAATTTCCATTTTATCCAATTGAAATGGAAAGCACAGAACTTTTTTAGATCTAAGATACAATATTATATCTAATTTACTGAAACCATTAAAATCAGGTAGAGAAAAGTCTTGTGTAAGTAGGAATAAAATAGTAGGGTTTGAAATGATCTTTTAAGAAATTCTTTAAAATCATATAAAATGATTTCAGCTTTATAACTTTGTTAAATCACAAATAGCCCACATCAATTTTAGCTTAATGTAATAATATTTGAACCCATATTTTAACTGGTAGTTCTGAAAATAAATCCTTTTTCCAATCCTAATCTATATACTTGAAAAATTCCTTCCCTTTATTCTTTCTTTTCATATCTATTCTTTTTTCTGAATTTGGAAAATATTTCAGCAAATAAAAAAATAAACATGTTTTAGAAAAGACTTTCCAAATTAGATAAAAATGTTTGAGGAAATAAAAACCTCTTTATGCATTCATTACAATATTGATTTTATCAGTATGTTTCTTTAAAGATATTTATATACTAACTCTGCATAGGTTCAACATATGGTATATATTATGTAATTAATGATAACATAGAACTATGGTAGCCCACAAAATATTGCCAGGGATTTACCAACAGCCACAAATTCAATTATACAAAAGAAAATTGCAGTTGAAAATGTAGTCTTTTGTCTTTTTATATTCTCTCTTTATAACTAGATGGTACCATATTATATCCCAAGGTAGCATATGATACCCAGAATGCATTGCCATAATTAAAACAAAGCTTCAGAATCTAACTTAAGCCTTCATGGTTACAGTTATTTCATAATGCTAGAGAAAAATAAATCTTTGATCTAATGTCCTACCTTCAATCTCCTATTTCAAATAAGAAGTTTTGATCCAAAGGCCAAAGATTTCAATATCTTTCATCTCTGTCTTATCACACAGTTCTTTGTTTTTGTTTTTGATCCTTGGGCAAGTCAGTTGGTTGATGTTTGTCTTAGTTTTCTCCTGGTAGGATTCAAGAAGATGATCCCAAAAGTTTCTTCTAGCTTGAAACTTCCGTTGATTTTTCTCTTAGTAACTTACAGATTGTGCCTCAGGGTGGAAATAGTGTTGTACACACTCAGGCATTAGACGTTAGATTAGGTTTTTATCCATATATCTGTGATTATTTTAATTTTTATTTTATTTATAAGAAGAATTATATATATTTCTCAATGGAGAAATGTGGATGGAATGTGGTCTTTTTATTTCAAAAATGTGATACATTGAGTCACCTAAAATAATGACCCTATGAAATTCTAATAGTAAAAATTTGATAATGTATAAGTATTTCTCAATTAAATATTAAATACTCTATCAGCTCAAAATGGACACAAGAAAAATCTGTTACTACTTAAGCTATTTATAAAAGTTTTGTTGGTTCTAATTTGAGATAAAAATCATACAGTGCCTTTTTTCACTATCATCCTGAAATTCCCTTCATCTCTGATCTGTGTTGACTACTTGTTTCCAGAATCCCATGGATTCTTCCCTAGTTAAATTCTTGTTTTGAAGATATACATCCTCTGTTAACTTTCTGAGAGAGAATACAAGAGAGATAAATGTTTAGAGACCTAAATATTTCAAAATATCACCATCATTTTCTCTCATTCTAGATGAATGGTTTGGCTGCATAGGGAATTCTAGGAAGAAAAATTCATTTAGAATTGGGGAATGGCTCAGTCGGTTAGGCTCCCAACTTCAGCTCCGGTCATGATCTCGCGGTTCGTGAGTTTGAGCCCCGCATTGGGCTCTGTGCTGACAGTTCAGAGCCTGGGGCCTGCTTTGGATTAAACATTAAAAAAATTTTTTTTAAAAAGTTGGGGAATGATTGTTGTATTATATTGTAACCTCAAATGTTGCTTTTGAAAAGTCTCTTTTTTTCCTAAGCCTTTGTATGTGATCTGATTTTTTTCTGAACTCATTTTATAATCTTTATCTCTGATTTTCTAAATTTTCCTTACCAATAATGTCTTTTCATTTGTTGCATTAACTACCAGTTCCTATAAATCTAGACAATAAGGAAGTTCTGGAGGATTTTTAAACGTTTCTTTTCTAATTTCTGTCCTACAACTTTTCTGTTCTTTCTTTTTATAACTTTTGTTAGTAATTTGATTTCTTGGATCAATCCTCCACTTATATTTCTTTTCATCATTTTCTCTGTTTTCTGTCTCATTGGGATTCCTTTTCTGTATCTTCACTTTTTGTTAGACACTCTTCTTAAATACATGGTAATGCTAGTTGTCTGTTTATATTTTGGAGTGATGCATTGAATACCTGGTTAGACCAGGCACAACTTGAGACATTTGGACCTCCTTGGAGTATTCAAGTAAAAGACAGCTTTTTCATAGGAGAGATAATTTGATTTTCTTCTTCAGGACTAGTTTCTCCAGAGAAGATTGGATTCTCCAGTATTCTCCTCAACTGAACTTAAGCCAGAGTGCTAGTCAGGAAAAGGGGTGGGCTGACTCTTGGCATCAGAAATGCCATCTTAAAACCAGCTCTACATCTTTTAATTATTTCTCATTAAAATCTATCAATAGTTTAATAAGTTTTCCTTAATATCTGACTTTTGAATAATTGAATGCATTTAAATAAATATTGAAGAATCAATAATAGTTTATGGTATGAGATAGGTCCTATTCTATTTGATTAGAGCAAAAGTGTGGCATTTCTTTGAGCAGCATTTCTAAATAAAAATAGGATACTGGCAACATCTGGCCAGAAATAAAGATTCATCTCATTTCATATACATTTTTTAGTCACCTACTATTTGCCAGAAACAATAATACTTGTTGCTCATTGAGCATCTATAGTCCTTAAAGAGAAATGACTTTTTGAGTGTTACCACTCAGTTCACTCATCAAGTTTGCTTGTGAAAAACACAGTTTTGGTTTTAAATTTTAAAAAAGTGTTTTGTTTATGTTTATTGAGGACAGTTTATATTTTTGTTTTAGTGGTTACCATTATGCTTACACTTTTTTAAATGATCTATTCTAAGTCCCCTGTTATTTTATTTAACCTTTTACCATCTGGTTTTTCTGTTTGGGTTAGTATACTTTAACTCTCATCTGTTGTGTATATAACAGCCCTTCATCTTACTGTGTTTCCTTCTCTCTCCATCATTTTTAGTTTTGTTTAGTTACATTATTTCTGCTTTTCCCAACATATAAAATTTGTACGTTACTGTTTTACCCTTGTCTCTATTTTTATTTTAGCAATAGATGTACATGTATATATTTTTAAATGTTTACCATCATAGGGGCGCCTGGGTGGCGCAGTCGGTTAAGCGTCCGACTTCAGCCAGGTCACGATCTCGCGGTCCGTGTTTTAAAAATGTTTACCATCATATCAAAACTCCTCCTCTAATAGACTCTTCAAAACAATTCATGGGGACAGAATTACCTAAAATCTGTGTATTAATATTTAAAAATTTTTTTTCACTGTTTATTTATTTTTGGGACAGAGAGAGACAGAGCATGAACGGGGGAGGGGCAGAGAGAGAGGGAGACACAGAATCGGAAACAGGCTCCAGGCTCTGAGCCATCAGCCCAGAGCCCGATGCGGGGCTCGAACTCACGGACCGCGAGATCGTGACCTGGCTGAAGTCGGACGCTTAACCGACTGCGCCACCCAGGCGCCCCTGTGTATTAATATTTAAAGGAAAGTTCATCTGGATATAAAAATAATTGGTTTACTCTTTCAGTGAATTTTTTAAATTTTGCTGCTCATTTGTTGCCTTGTTTTGTATGTTGGTTTTGGAAAGGTCTGATACCAGTCAAATTATTTTGACTTTATAAAATATTTGGTTGTTGGACCTGGAGGTCTAGAGGATTTTGTTTTTATTCTTGAAATATAATAGTTTCACCCTGATACATCTACAGGTTGCTCATTTGGGGGTTATTTCCCTAGGTATCCAGTGGGCCATTTCATTGTCAGACTTATTCTTATTGTTAAAAAGTTTTCTGGGATATTAGTTTTAAATATTAACTTTGTTCCCTTGTATTTTGGGAGAAGAGAGGGATTCAAACAAATATTATTCCTCCCTTCCCTGTCTACTGTTTCCATTATTCTTCTCTGACTTTTTACCTCCTAAATATTTTCATTTTCATTCTCTTTTAGTTTCCTGCCCTTATTACATTTGAATTTCTCCTTCCCTGAGCACCCTATAGTTTATTCTTCATTTCTGAGTTGATTTTATCTTTGTCTTCCTTTCTTATTGCTGAATTCAGACCATTCAGTTTTTGTGGTTTTCATTTATTTCTGTTCTTGGTTTTGGAATTTTAGATTCATGATGGGTTTTCATATCTTCAAATGTTTGTTTGAATATTTTGAATTCCATTTGTGGCATTGCCTTGTTACTTTCTTTTGTATTGGGTTGATTTTCCTTTGGAGTTTTCCTCAGTTAATATGTATTAATTCTCATTTCTGATGTTTGTTAGCTATCTGCTACTCTTTCTCTTGTTCGGTGTGGGAGGGCGTGTGTGTGTGTGTGTGTGTGTGTGTGTGGAGGGGGGTGGTATTATATTGTTTTAAATGATTCCTAGTAAAAACAATATGCTCTCCCATCAGTGAATCAAAATGCAGATCTGTAAAAAAAAATTTAAGTTTATTTATTTGTGTGTGTGTGTGTGTGTGTGTGTGTGAGAGAGAGAGAGAGAGAGAGAGAGAGAGAGAGAGAGCAAGTGGTGGGGGATGGGCAGAGAGCTAGGAAGAGAGAGATCCCAAGCAGGCTTCCCACTGTCAACTCAGAGCCCACTGTGGGGTTCAAATTAACAAACCACGAGATCATGACCTGAGCTGAAACCAAGAGTCAGACACTTAATTGAGCCACCCAAGTGCCCCTCAAAGTGCAGATTCTTCAGTGGATTTGTTTTGTGGAGAGGGATAGGAATTGTTTTCAGTATATTTTTCTTCTGGGATAGGTTAAGGATTGTGAGTTCTCCAACTTTGTGCTCTCTTTCAAAACGTAAAAATTGCCCCTTTGCTTTTTTTATCTTCATTTCCTTCTTTTTTATCTTCAAGCCAAAGGGGCTGCTTTTGTACCTTTTTACTCTCCCTCAGGAAATGTACATTTCAAAGAATGCTCCTTTAAATTTGTGTACTTTTAATGTCTTCCTCTGATCTGCTTGGATACTTGTTTCATATTTTTCATGTTTAGGATGGATATCATCTTTCTGACAGTAGTTTTAGATTATTTTAGGCCCAGTTACCAACTTCTCTTTACCCAACAGATTTTCTTAAACTACCTTTGCTCTCCACAGGGCCTTAGGATAGAGTCAGGGTGAGTCATGAATGTAAGAGATCTAACTATGGACCTTGATGGTTTTTCTCTTTTTAATTATAGGTATTTTGCTCTTGGGCATTCTTTTTATCACCAGGTTATGCTGAGGACATGGTGTTTTTATTATTTTTCCATCCTTGTTCTGTATTGTCTTGGAGAGAGATAAGACTTGGGTGGCAACCATTGCTTCAGCTACCTGGTATTTTTATTAATGTGTTTTAACATTATACCATCTCTTTTTCTGCTCCTCTGTCCAGTCTAAGTAAATTCATTCATTCAAAAAATATTTAAAATTTTTTTCTAACTACATGCCCGACTTTGCTCTGGGGATGCAATAATGAATAAAACAGATGTTCTTGCCCTGCTAGATATTAAATTCCAATAGTACAGAGAATAAATAAAATAAATATGTGAATGTATAATATAGTGTTAGGTAGTGATGAATGCTATGTTTAAAAATAAATGAAGCCAAATCAAAATGACAAGTACACTGAGTACTTGAGTACACTGTAGTACTACCTAGAATTGTTGGTGAAAATCTCTTTGAACAAGTGCTATTTGAACAAATTGTGTTATAGAATAGTAATGTAATTTCTTATAGTAAATCATAAAGATTTTACCACTGAGCAGATTTCCATGACAAATAAATTGATTATTCTTCATGTAATAGAGTGGGTGGCATGGTATTATGGAACATATACCAAATAAGAAAACTCTTAGAGAGTACAACCTCAAATTGTACTCTCTGTAAATATTTTCTCATCCTGTTTTAGAGAATTGATAATGATAGAGGATTATTTGAGGAACAGATAGTCTATCCTTTTCTCTAAAAACTCCCAAGTTTTATGCTTGGACATCAGAACTATTTACTTGGCTTTTTACTCCCACTTGCACTGCTTTCACTGAGTTGTTTTAATATCAGGGCCATAGTCTTTCACTGAAGAATGGCACAATAAAGACTGAACTTGCTAATGAGAAGTTGTTGGAGATAACAGAGTCTTCTGTATCAATCAGTGTTCAATATGTCAAGCATAATATGAGAAGTATGTTTTAGAACCAAATGTTCCTCATACAAAAGTGTTACTTTCTCTTCAAGAATGAAAGTCAGGTAACTGGATGTTTTACTTTTTGCTTTGGCAGTCAAGAAACTTAGAACCAGATTCAGAGTTAATCCAAGACTCCTGTGCTATGTATTTCATTTTATCCCCAAACTTAACCTAATCTGAGTTATATTCTCCCTGGTCGTTTTTTGTTTTTTTTAAGTTGTCTTATTATTTATGGAACATGGCAGGGGTGTATATAAACAAGTAAGCAGATATATGAGACAGTAGATTGGAATTCTAGTGCCTCCTCAAATCAGTAGTTGCATGACTTTGGACAAGTAGAGCAACTGCTCTGAGGTTTTTTTGTTTTTTGTTTTTTAATTTTATTTGTTTGTTTGTTTTTAAGTAGGCTTCATGCCCAGTGCAAAGCCCAACACAGGGTTTGAACTCACGACTGTGCGATCAAAACCTGTGCTGAGGTCGAGTCAGTCGCTTAACAGACTAAGCGACCCAGGCGCCCCCTGAGGTTCAATTTTAAATATTTTAACTGCAGAACCCTCGTTTCATGGGAGATAACTTGGAAGTCCATATATGAACCAAATAATAGCAGAATGGCTGTGTTCAGGCCAATGTCATAGTTACAGGCAAACTAATCCTATTTTATAAAAATTTTTTAAATTTCAAGGTGTACAATTACAGTGATCCCAGAATTCTATATATTACTCAATGCTCATCAAGATAACTGTACTCCTAATCCCCTTCACCTGTTTCACCCATTTCCTACCTCCTCCCCTCTGGTGACCATCTGTTTGTTCTCTATAATTAAGAGTCTGAGGGGGGCGCCTGGGTGGCGCAGTTGGTTAAGCGTCCGACTTCAGCCAGGTCACGATCTCGCGGTCCGTGAGTTCGAGCCCCGCATCGGGCTCTGGGCTGATGGCTCAGAGCTTGGAGCGTGTTTCCGATTCTGTGTCTCCCTCTCTCTCTGCCCCCCCCCCCCGTTCATGCTCTGTCTCTCTCTGTCCCAAAAATAAATAAACGTTGGAAAAAAAAAAAATTAAAAAAAAAAAAAAGAGTCTGAGGTTTGTTTTTTTTTGGGGGGGGGTTGTCTCTTTTTTTTTCCCCGTTGTTTGCTTGTTTTGTTTCTGAAATTCCACATATGAGTAAAATCATATGGTATTTGTCTTTGTCCGACTGACTTCTTTTGCTTAGCATTATACTCTTTGCATCCATCCATGTTGTTGCAAATGGCAAGATTTCATTCTTTTCAATGGCTGAATAATATTCCATTGTGTATATGTACCACATCTTCTTTATCCATTCATCTATCAATAGACACTTGGGCTGCTTCCATAATTTGCCTATTTTAAATAATGCTGGTATAAACATAAGAGTGCATGTATCATTTTGAATTAGTTTTTTCATATTTGGGGGGCAAATACCCAGTACTGTGATTATTGGATCATACAGTAGTTCTATTTTTAATTTTTTGAGGGACCCCCATACTCTTTTCCACAGTGGCCACACAAGTTTGCATTCCCACCAGGAGTGCATGAGGGTTCCCTTTTCTCCACATCCTTGTCAACACTTGTTGTTTCTTGTCTTTTTGATTTTAGCTATGCTGACAGGTGTGAGGTGATATCTCACTGTGGTTTTGATTTGTATTTTCCTGATGATGAGTGATGTTGAACATCTTTTCATGTGTCTATTGGCCATCTGTATGTCTTCTTTGGAGAAATGTCTGTTCATATCTTCTGCCTATTTTTTAATGGCATTATTTGTTTTTTTGGTGTTGAGCTGTATCAGTTCTTTATATATTTTAGATTCTAACCTTTTATTAGATATGGCACTTGCAAATATCTTCTCCTATTAAGTATTCTGCCTTTTAGTTTTATTAATTATTTTCATTGCTGTGCAGAAGTTTTTTATTTTGATGTTGTCCCCAGTAGTTTATTTTTGTTTTTGCTTCCCTTGCTACAGGAGACATATCTAGAATTAATTCTAATTTTTTATCTAGATAATGTTAGAGCTACTTCTTGAAACAAAAAGTCACAGTCTGTTTTTCCTTCACTACAGACAGTTTTCATATTTTGTAGTGGGTCTCTTTTTTGCCATCTTCATGAAGAGTTTTAGTTTCTCTATGCTGGATAGGGTCTTAAGGATAATGAATGGATCTTTCATTATTATAGACCAGTGGTTTTCATACTTCTAACATACGTCAAAATCACCTGGAGGGCTTGTGAAAACAAATTGCTATGTTTCACCCACAGTTTCTGATTCATTAGGTCTGGGGTGGGACCTAAATTTTTCATTTTTACCAAGTTACCAGTGATACTATAGCTGCTGATTCAGGAATTACACTTTTAGAACCACTGTCCTAATATCAGTAATAAAAATACATGTTAGTCATTCTTATCTTAAAAATTATATCAAATCGTATAACTTACTAATAGCCAGAAGACAATGTCTAAGTAATATATGGTCTGAAAAATAATATTTCATTTAACATGCAAACTTTCAGTGTCATACGGTTTTCATAGCTAGTGTCTCAAGAGTTATCTGTACCTTTTTGCCTCCTTGTGCTACTACTGTGAGTGGTTGGATATTAATCAGGTAGCGATCAGGGTTGGCTTCAGCAATAAAGAAGTTATTCAAGTCTGAAAGTAATCCTTTTCCTTTTGATGTGCTCGCAGCACCTAAAAAGAAAATGTCAAGGTCCATATAAGTGCATTTATTGACTATTTAGCTCTTGCCTGTGTTTAAAGTGCACTTTTGACATGTACATGTGTATTGTTTATTGCTTCTAAAAATATTATGAAAGAAATGAATTATGGAAATAAGCTAAATATCCCTAACCAGATAGATGGATAAACACATTGTGAGATGTGTTTGGAATGGAATATTTCTCAACCATAAAAAGGAATAAATATACAACATACTACAACATGAATGAACTTGAGAAGTTTTATGCTAAGTGAAAGAAGCCAGACATAAAAGATCATATAATGCATGATTCCGTTTATTTGAAATACCCATAATAGGTAAATTCATAGAAACAAAAAACAGATTAGTGTTGCCAATGGCTAGGAGCAAATTTTTAATGAGTAGAGGGTTTCTTTTTTGGCGTGATGAAAATGTTTTGAAACTAGAGGTGATGGTTGTACAACATTCTTAATGTACTAAATTACACTGTATTCTTCACTTTAAAATGGTTAATTTTATGTTCTATGAATTTCACCTCAATTAACAGTTAATTTTAAACCTGTGTTCTACTTTTGTTAATGCCTCCTTCATTTATTTTTTCAAGTAAGCTCTTTACCCAATGTGGGGCTCAAACTCACAACCCCAAGATCAATAAATAGTTATATATTCTATCAACTGAGACAGCCAGGCATCCCTGAATTCTATTATTTTTGAGATGGAGGGCCTCTGAATATTATCCACCCAATCTTTTGTTTATTTTTTGTAAATGAAAAAACCGAAGCTCATCAAGATTAAATATATTTCTCAAATGTTTGAAAGTAGCCTGTCTAAAACCTAGACCAGAATTTCTAGTCCAGTTGCTTCTTTAACTATCACATGCTACTCTATTATCTGTTACTATTTTTTATATTTTAAGGGGACATACTACTCCAGTTTTTACTTCTACGTAAAAATAAAGACAAAAAAAAAAAAAAAACATAGCTCATTTGTGCCACTCGCTTTTTTAAAATGTGGGAATAGCAGTGTTTATTTCAGTAATTTGCCAAAAAGTAGGCCAAAGTTTGAATTAGAAGAGCACTTCTCTCTGTAATACCTTGACAATTAAAGAAGCCACCATATATTTTAATTGTAGTCTACAGTTGCCTGGTTTGTAAACCTCAAACTTCTATCATGATTATGATTTTTTAAAAACAATCTCTGTGCTCATTGTGGGACTTAAACTCACAACCCCAAGATCAAGAGTCACTTGCTCTACTACCTGAGCCAGCCAGCCACCCCAATTATGATTTGTTTTTAAAAATTCAAAACTTGTCATTGCAAACATTTGTTAGCTTGATTAACACATTCCACCACTTCCTCTACTAGGGAGAAGCACTGAAGGGGATTGAGGGGTAGGGATGGGAAGCAACAACAACTAAAATAAGATAAAACAGTATCCTATGGAAATTGGATGTGATACTCAAATGTAAGTGAATTGTGTTGTCTTGGTGCTAGCTAGAAAATAGTCAGATGTTCTCATTTCAAGATAGGACGTTAGGAAATGTAATTATAGTTTCATTCTCTCTCTAAACCCACCTTCAATTTCTTCATGCTCTGTATTATTAAGAGGAAGCTAACTCTCATTACTGCCCTACATTGGATTTCCTGTCAATGTTCTCTTCAACATTCTTTTTATCTGAGTAGTTGTTTTCATTTCCACTTAGTAGTGTATATTTCTTTTTTTTTCCTTTAGTTCAGGAGTAAGCAAAGTATGTCTCTTGGGCTGGATTTTGCCCACTGCCTATTCTTGTGAATAAAGTTTTATTCAAACACAGCCATGCTCATTCTTTTATGTATTGTCTATAACTGCATTAGTGCTACAACAGCAGAGTTTAACAGTTGCAGTAGAAATCATCCGACCCACATCCTAAAATATTTTCTTTTGGGCCTTCAACAGAAAACACTTACAAACCTTGCTTTTGTTGACCAAGTGGAAGGTAAAGAACAGATTCTAGTGAGTGAATAAATATCACCAGCAAATGAAAGTATATAGGAAAGTATAGGATTTCTACTTAGGCTAGCTGGAAGACCTATGTGGTCAGATATTATATATCCATAATATAGGTAATACCTCTATATTAATCATCAGAGGTAATATAGGAAAGATAGATTACTTTAGAGGATTTTTAATGCCATGTCAAGAGCTTAAATGTCTTGTTAGGAAATGAGCCATTTAAGGTCTTGGAGCAAAGAAAGGAAACTGTTCCAGTAGTGTTTACAAAGTAATGAGGGCATATTAATGGGAAATTCATACTAATGTTGTATTAATGAGAAAGATGGCATAGTTGGAAGAGTTACTAAAGAGTTAAAAATTGATAGGGCATTAAACATTGGATTTAGGGACAAAGATAATAATTCTTAAATTTACACTTTATTGAGCATAAAAATGAAAAATTATTTACACATATTTGGAAGGTGAAGAGCTAATTTTTATAGAAGGGTTAGGTTAGGACAGAGGGATTATAACATTACATAGGATAGAAAACAAATGAAAATTGATGACTAGGTATCACCATTACCAAAGTTATTGGGGCATCCCAGCCACAGGCAAGTTTTCATTGGCTGTGTTGTACTTTCAGGATATCCCACTGCCATCATCTAGTCAGGGGCCATCTCCGTAAAATCCTCTTAGCTCTGCTCCCCAGAATGCCACCTGTACTCAGATTTACTTCTATTGTCTCATGCATAGTAAACTATTTCCATTTTCTAAATACTCTGAATCATACCCAAGAAGGACTTTAGCTCGTTCAAGTAAAAATGTTTATCACAGTATTTTCTTCAACTAGAGCCATAGTTCCCAAGCTGTACACTGAGATACCCTAGGGTACTGCAGCAAATTCACAAGAGTTCTGTACTATATTTATCTCAGAGTAATGCACAGTTTCAACATTAGATAGCGATACATTCCTTTGGGATGATATCCCATCTTTGGGATTGGTTACCATGATTAAAAAACAGCAAGTACCTCCTGAAAATCAGTGCAGAACAGGAAATGAGGGTTACACTATTCAATTCAAATCCAAGGCTTAAAGAGTTGTGCAATGCCCATAAGCACCGTATCATATCCCATTAATAAGTCTTACGGTTTTTTTGAAGTAAAAAGTATTTTTTAAATTTATATGTATGATTTTCTTAAGCCAGCTATTAAGTTGTTTCTTCTCAGTACTTATTAGGTTATTTGGACCTGTTAAAAAAAAACAAACAAAAAAACCCCAAAATAAATAAAAATAGAAACTAGAACTGTTAGGTATGTCTTAGAGCACCATAGGAAAAAAAAATCACTTATAACTTAAGGGTGCTGGGAGCTGAGGAAGTTTCAGATCGTCTGAACTAGAGAGTTGTCCAACTCTAAAATGAATATAATCTTCTCTTAGGATATGAAAACGCAGCTGTCCTTTTTCCTTTTCTTTTTTTCAAAATAGCATCTCAGTTACATGGGAATCTAGGTAGAGTCTCAGTAAAAATTTAATCACATATTTTTAAATTATTTGTACACCATACACACTGCTTTGTACTGGAGCCAATATTTTAAAGTATACTTGCACTTAAGGTTACAGTCAGGCAAGGGAGGCTAGGCAAATGTAAGTTGTTTAAAGATAAACAAAATAAAATTGTCTTATTTATTTCATAATATTACATATTATGGACGTTCAAAGAGGAATGAGTACATCTGTTGTTGAACAAAGACTTTGTGGGATGAAATTTAGATTTACACAGACCTTGATGAAGGAGTAAAATTCAAACAGGTAGAGGTAGTGGATATTTCAGATAGAGGGAACAACATAAAGATTCAGAAGACTTATTTCAGGAGAAGGAAATCATTCTGTATGATTGAAGCAAGGACATATGTTGTGGAGTAATAGAGGTTACAGCTGGTTTACTGTGTAAGTTGGAGTATTTTGTGGAGAGTTTTGAATGCTAGGGTGTGAGGCATTTGGATTTAATTTGCTAGGAAAAGAAGAGTGATTAGGGTGATTAGTCTGTCAGCAGGATATAGGATGATTAAATCAAGGAAAGAGAGGAGGCAGACAGAGCTTTTGGAAAGGCAGTGATGGATTTTGTTTTATGTATTTGTATTTCAAAGGAAATACCAAACTGTATAAGGATGTTTAAGAGCATACTTCTTGTTCAGCATTGTAACTAACAGCTATAAGGTAGAATTCACCATTCGTGCAAAAACTAAAACTTTCTAATGTTCTTCATAGTACTGCAGAAATAATAATAAAATGGAAATATATGTGAAACACATACAACATGCCGAACATTGTATTAAACATTCATTTAGGGGCGCCTGGGTGGCGCAGTCGGTTAAGCGTCCGACTTCAGCCAGGTCACGATCTCGCGGTCCGTGAGTTCGAGCCCCGCATCAGGCTCTGGGCTGATGGCTCAGGGCCTGGAGCCTGTTTCCGATTCTGTGTCTCCCTCTCTCTCTGCCCCTCCCCCGTTCATGCTCTGTCTCTCTCTGTCCCAAAAATAAATAAAAAACGTTGAAAAAAAAAATTAAAAAAAAAAATTCATTTAATTCTTACAACAACCTTGATAGGTGTTACTATTCCCATTTTTCAGATGAGAACAGTGAGGCCTCAGGAAGTTAGATAACCCCAAATCACAGTTAAATAATAGTCTGATGGACAAAACTGTTAAAAATAAGTATACTGTTGGGGTGTCTGGCCAGCCTAGTCTGTAGAGCACGCAACTCTTGTTGATCTCAGGATCGTGAGTTCAAGCCCCATGTTGAGTGTAGAGTTAGTATACTGGTTTGTTTAAACTCGCTCGTGCTGAGAATTGAGTGGATCCTGTCAGATTATTTTCATTTGCCTTAGACATGGCTCCTCTCTTATTATTTTATTTTTCATATCATTCCTTATCCCTAATCCCATTCCTCTTCTCACCATGGGAACTCTAACGTGTTTGATATGAACTTTATATCCTTGAAAATGTATCATTTTTTAGATGCATGTTTACAATATACACAATATATAAAAGTATGAACTATATAGCTTGTTCAATCTGATGTATATATTTCTAGTTTATTGCTTTTAATCTCTATATAATAGCGTGCATTTACCACATTTTCCTTATCTTTTCCCCTAGAAATGGACTTGCAGGATGCCTAACACTGCCTTTCACTTTCAGCAAAGCTGTGATTAATATCCTATGTATGTCCCCCTAAAACCTATCTTCTTTCCACTATGTCTTGCTGCCTCCTATTACATGCTTTTTCAGGGGATTATTTCAGATAGAAGAAAAGCTAACTTCTAGGCTCATGGAATAGTTAAGATTGCAGGTATTCTAATCCCTAAAAAGATTAAAATATATTGGAATGAGTGATCTCATTGCTGCTTCCAAAAGGAACCATATAGGCAGGAAGACCTAGGTAAATTATTTTGTTCCTTTGAAGCATTATATTGTCAGTGCTAACAAGTATTTGCTAGTGTATTTGTTCTGGCTTTTTCTTTTACTGATTCCACTGCTGTCATTGGTAGGAAGTAGTATACATCATAACTTTGTAATTGTAAACAATTTACACATTGTCTTAATGGTTGTCAAAGTCAACATTTTCCTTAAAAGCACATAGGAACTGTGCTTTGTCATAATTCATATTTGATCTTCCCACCCCTATAAGGAGATACATTTTACACTCTGGGAGATTGATAAAACATGTAGATCCTTTGAAGAAGAAGAAAACATACTATATGGTTGGGTGTGTGTGTGTGTGTGTGTGTGTGTGTGTGTGTGTGTGTATACACTTTTTTTTTTTTTTACTTCTCATTTATTCATTCTTTCAACCTCATTCTCTGACAAGTGTTACTATGGCACCTCCATCCTGCTATGGAAAACAGACTAAATATGTTCTTTAGAACAGACAACAGTTATATGTCTTGAGAAACAGCATCTGGACTCTGAGCCCTCTCTTATCATTGGTAGTCTAGGTTGGGGGCATTCTTTTGGTTGTCTAAATATTTTTCTGTTACCACACATCCTTCTTACTTTCTCTTTTGCTGTTATGAATAGTGTTTTATATTTACCAAAGTCACTAATCTCATATTTAGTTTTTTTCTTTCCTTTTTTCCAGCCATCTACTTGAAGAAATAAAATGGACTTACTTCTAGCTATTTATCTGCTCTCATTCTTATTTATTGAATTAAGCTTCTCACCATCTATAAACAACTCTTGTTTGTGTAGCAATTTACTTCAAATGACAAAATATTTTGTCTTTTAAGTAGTTTTTATCAGAAGAGAATTGAACAGCATCACCAAAATTTGAAAAATAAAAAAGTATTAAAATTTTCCATAATTTTTTCTGCTGACATTTAACCATTTTTACTGTGGGTGTATTCTCTTCTAGTTTTGTCCTTTTGATTTAGTGTAGTTTATAACCATATTTTGTACACACTATTTGTATGTCTTATGTTTCATTTAACATTTATCTGATGTAAACATTTCCCACTTTTCTACTTAGTTTTCATAATCATAATTTAAAAATTTTTTCATATTATTCTCTGGAGGAGCATTGTCCAATGGAAATAGAATAAGTCACATATAGTTGAAAATTTTCTAGGAGCAAATTGAAAATGTAGAAAGAAACAGGTAAAAATAACATTAATAATGTACTTTATTTAATATATCTAAAATATCTTTCATTTCAACATGCAATTATATAAAATTATTATATTTTTGACATTCTTTTGTTCATGCTAAGCCTTTGAAATTGTTGTCTGTCTTAAATTTACAGCAATCAATTCAGTCAGTAAATTGTCAATAATCAAAATGAAATGTAGCCCTACCAAAACAATAAAATTGTTTAGCAGAAAAATATTTTCCACTGCTTCTATTTCTAAACTTCAATATATTAAATTAAAATTTAATTTCCACAGTTGGACTAGCCACATTGCATATGCTCATTAGCTACATGTGGCTTCTTACATTTAAATTAAAATTGAATAAAATTTGAAATTCAGGTCTCCAATTTTACTAGCCACATTTTTTTCTGAACTAGCCACATTCTAAATGATCAACAGCCAGGTTTAACATAGGTATATATGCCAGTTCTTTCTTGACTATTTGTTCCTCTATCATTAAGCATTTACATTATTTGCAGGTTTTCAGTAAAATAAATAGTATGCTGATATGTTGATAAATGTGTATTTTCCCATATTTTGGATTATTTCCATAATGTAGACTCTCATAAATAAAATTATTGGGTCAAAAAGTATGAATTTGTTTATGGTTCCTCATGTGTATTCAAATTATTTTCTGAAAAACAGTGTTAGTTGTCCTCCCACCAGCAGTATTAGTATATTAATTTCACCAACCTTTCTTCATCATTGAAGAACCTTTTTTCACCATGTTATTTCTTTCATTGCTAGTGAGGAATACTTGTCTATGTATTTATTTACTAGCATATTTATTTTAATGGAATGCTTTTTGATGTTCTTGGCTCATATTTATTGGTGTCCTAATGTTTGTTTAATTTTTAATCTATTTTTAAACTTCTTTATAGACTAAAGATATTAACTCTTTGTCATATTTACTGTAGACATTTTTCCTGGTCTTTTGTCTGATTTTTTTTTAACCCCTCCAAGGATTGGAAGAGAATCAACTGAAAGTCTTAATTTTTCTCTAGCAAATCTTTAGATAATCTTCTCTCTTTAGGCTCAAAAGTCATTTCCACTCCAGAAGTTTGATATTTACTTCTGTTTTATTGTAGATTGTCTATGTTTTTTAAGAAAGTAAAAGAAAACTCTTTGATCAAACTAGAATTATATAGTTCTGTATTTGCAAGAAAGGAAACTAAATTACACGTTTTTAACCTTTAGTCAAAATCCAGTGTTTACTCATTATTTATAGATCAAATTCTGACCTACATCTACTACTACTACTACTGTGTTTGAAATTTTATGCATATATATATGTAGATAGGTTCGAATAGATTGTTTTGAGTGTTTCAATATAATATGATCTATTTCTGCCCTGTTCTATTCTAATTAGAGTATTTTTCTAAACAAAGGGTCTTTTTTCTCCCTGTATTCACAATTGATAATTATAAGGCATGGTTACTCTGTGTAACTTTAGTCCATTTTTAATCAATATTTTTGTATTTCCAAGAGTTACACATCCTTAAATTTTACAATGTACATGCATACGTGCGCGCGCGCACACACACACACACACACACACACACACACACATCTATTCCTCGGGTAATTGTTAATGGAAATAATAAAAATAAATTTGTGCACTTAGGTAAGGACAATTAAAAAGAGCCCCAAATGATTGTCCTGAATTAAGGTATGTACTGGCAAAGAGCAAGAAGAGCAATTCCTTTCCTTATCTTTTAGTGTATTAAACAGTTTAATTTCTTACGTTCTCTTTTGTAGTAGTTAAACTACACAGAGAAATTCTTAGAGTAGTTGGATGACAAATTTATGTACAAATGATTCTTGAAGAACGCAGGAGCTGGGGGGTGTCAAACCCCAATACAGTCAAAAATTTGTGTGTAATTTTTGACTCACCTAAAACTTAAGAACTAATAGTAGTTAACTACTGTTGACTAGAAGCCTTACTTATAACATGAACAGTCTATTAATATATATTACAATAAAGTAAGCTAGAGAAAAGAAAATGCATTAAGAAAATTATACTGGGCACTTGAGGGGCTCAGAACATCTGACTCTTGACTTTGGTTCGGGTCATGATGTCACGGTTTGTGAGTTTGAGCCCCGATTCAGGCTCTGTGTTGACAGCATGGAGCCTGCTTGGGATTCCCCCTCTCTCCCTCTGTCTCTCCCCCTCCTCTGCTGGCTCTCTCTCTCTCTCTCTCTCTCTCTCTCAAAATAAATAAATAAACTTAAAAAAAAAGAAAATGATAAGGAAGAGAAACTACATTTATAGGACTATACTGTATTTATAAAAAAAAGCCACGCGTTAGTGGACCCACGCTGTTCAGTCACACGTATTTGAGATTTCTAAGCATTAAGTTTGGCTATGCTAAAATGATTCTTTGGCTCCACCTTTGTCTTTTGCCATCCCTCTCACTCCTGCCTGTTTGTTCTGTTTTCTTTTCCATTTTAATGGATAAAATCGTCTTGCTTCACTCTCAATACTGATTAATATTATCAGATTTCTTAAGTGTTAGAATCTGATTTGCTTTTGGTTGCTCATAGGGACAAAGAGTAATAGGATTAACTGTTGTATAAACTGAAATCCCTAATTAGAAAAATCATAAGATTTTATGGATTATACAGAGTATTTTTCTAAACTCTAGCCATATAAACTATTGGCCTGTTTTTATTACAAATCTGACACCTGAAAAAAAATTTTTTATAATGGCACTGTTTTTATATTTGGTTATAATACAGTCTAGAACATATGGCCTAGCAAAGGATATAAATCAAGGAAGAAAAATTATGGTTGGCATCAGTTTTAAGTCTTTGCACTATAACAGAACACAAATCCTAAATTGTTTAAATACTAAATATTTACTTAAAGTAAAACAAGAGACTATTCAAAAATGGAATTAATTTAAATTGTGAATTTTCCTCACTTACAAACTGATAGTTTTTTGTATGTTCTTTATAAAATTAACAAAAATATAAGTTATATTGTCCACATCACAATAATCTTGTGCTGCATTTTAAAGTAAAACACACATACAACATACACACTTTTGGAATGAGGCCAAATTTAGACTCCAGGGACATACTGTTCAGTACCTTAAATTACAATCAGATGTATTTTAGCACAGATCAAATTTTCAGTCTGAAGTTGGTGAGAAGCCTAATTATTTGACCAGGTTACTATTTGTGTAGACCATTCTATGGCTGTCTGTGGTTAATCCACAGCTGGCAGAATGCTAGCTCTGGGAGGTTTTTATTTCATGCTGGAACAGTTTGGGGAGAAATGGGAGGGGGGTTAGCTTTAAACATTCCTCATTAAATGAAAGACTAAAAAGCAAGTACATACATATTACTATGGAGACAAGATGCTATATAAACTGTTCATTTTAATTCTCCAAGTGACAAAAATAGCAAAGGAAACAGCTTGGATGTTCATAGATTGCAAGTGACATGGTGGTTGGTTAAAAAAGTGAAGTGAAAACATTCAAAAAACAATGTTACCTAAGACTAAGATTTGTTATCTTTTAGAATAGTTGAATATTGGTAAAGAATTAATGAAATGGGATTTTTAAATAATATACAAATATGTTATAATAGGGAAACATTTTTATTAGAATTTAATTAGCAATACTTTAATAACAGACAATTATACTATAAAATTCTCTCAATACCTCTGAGTTTATCAGGGCAATAAACCCTTCAAATTCAAGTATACATGACTCCTGCCTCAAAATTAATTTTTTAATATTCTTTTAAAATTCTAATTTTTATATAATAGAAAAGAGTTTTTTTCTTTTTAAAGTATTTAAAGTTTGCATGATGGAAATGGTTAGTCCTTCAGTTGTAGTTGAGTATTTCAGTAGCCTTTTTGTAAGTTTGCACGATGGAAATGGTTAGTCCTTCAGTTGTAGTTGAGTATTTCAGTAGCCTTTTTGTAATTTTAAAAGAAGTTTCCGTTACATTTTCAAGGTTATTTCTTCCATTTACAAGCTAGCTCTTCTTTCCTTCTTGTTCCCATTGCCCTTACTTCCTCTGGTTTCTTGTTCCTTCTAATCATCCTCCCTATCTTGCTTCTTCATTCTTCTGTTTCTCCCATAGATCCTTCTTGTTGAAGAGCAAAAATGCTCAAACTTTCCCTATTCTTAAGAGCAACTCTTCCAGTCTTCTTCCCCCCACTAAAATGTCTTTCTGCTTTTTTCTTTTCTATTACCTATTCAAACTAGGGATATTATCTCTGGTCCTTTGAATCTAAGTACCATCAAATATAAGCTGTCCTGGAGGACATTAATTTTGCTTACCTATTTTGCCTGTGTTTCAGATGATTCTATTATTTTTCATTGATAAACCATCCAAAATAATTTATAGCCTTAACCCCTGCTTTCTTATCATTCTTTCTTTAATAGCTTTTTTTTTTTTTAACCTTTACACCATAAGCACTTAATCATCAAATCCAGCGACTTTTGCTCATACTTTCTTTCTCTACCCACTGATAGCTTTGGCTACCTTAAAGTATCTTCTTGAAATTTTCCTTGTTGGATTTCTCTGTCATCACTTCTGCTGACCTCATTTGCCTTCCTCTTGTTCTCTCCTTTACGATTTTCTGTTTGTCTTAACTGTTGCTGTCCAGATTAACTTTCCTTTAAATTTTTGTACAGGCTTGTTATTCCTTTCTTTCAAGGAAGACATCATTACCCATCATCTGTCCCCATGCCATCTAATAGGCTCCTGACCTGCCACTGAAGGCCTTTTGTGTTCTTAACTCAGCTGGCCTTTCCGACTTTATCGTCTGTTGCTTTTTGTGTATTCCTTCACTCACTTGTGCATCATTCAAACCAATTTCCTATGTAAGCATCCATGTCTGTGCTTATACTTTCTTTTATGTAGAAAGCATGACTATGTTTTTTAATTAAAATATTTTTCTGTTATTACTGAATTATTTTCTCATTACTTGAAAATTCTAATTCAGAATCTTCCTAAAAAAAAACCCTGTAGGTGTTTCATAAGCTAACAAGCTATGATCTTAGGAAACTAATTTTATTTTTTAATAAATATAATGTCACTTATAAGAATCCAAACTGTTTCTAAGAAGCTACAAGGATCCAATCTGCCTTCATTACTGTTTTTCTATTTTAAATGTAATTATTATATTGAATAAGGGCTTTGAAATATTTTTTTCTTATGTGGATTCCCAGGATTCTTTCCATATTTAGTATACAAATCTAGTATGAAATAAGTTATGTGTTATACTCTGACATAATGGCACATATTAAGCATATTGTACTCATATGATAGCTTTTTTTCTTCTAATCAGATGTTGCTGTTTTCTGCCTTGCATTTTATAACTGCAGTTTAAAGTTTGTATTATGTAGACTTTTGCATTTTTTATAGATTTCTATTATTCTGACTGAGAATGACTCTGGAGATGACATTTTCAATTTCCCCTCCTTTTTTTCTTTATCCAGGGCTTTTTTCTTACAGTTTCCCCAGAGTCGGTATTAAAAGTGGCTAACCATGCTTCTGAAAACAACAGAATTTTTACTTTGAATCTGTCTGCACCATTTATTAGTCAGTTCTACAAGGAATCATTGATGAAAGTTATGCCTTACGTTGACATACTTTTTGGAAATGAGACGGTGAGTTACTTTTTAAAAAAAAGAAGTACCTGGTGGTTTTTCGGGGTTTTTGTGCGGGTGGTTTTTTTCTCTTTTTTTTCTCTTTTTGGTTTGCGTATAAGTTTAGAAATATATCAATAAAAACTGAAATATTTGCATAAATAGAATTGAAAATTGCACAACAAAATGTCTTGAGTTTGTAATTCAGGATTTTTAGTATTTCCTCTGGTACATATTAATTTCTATCATAATAAAAAATTGTCTCTTAATGGGTTAGATTATTGAGGTTTATAATTTACATATAGTAAAATTAAATTTTACTCTACATTTGTATGAGCTTTTGAAAATGCATGCCTGACATGTAGCCATGACCACAATCCAGATAAAAATCATTTTCATCACTCCTTTCGGTCATCAACTTACTTGTTTCTGACCAGTAAAATAATGTTTTCCTCTGAAATTTTCATGGATTAAGGTAAGGGGCATTTGGCCTAGAATTAATATTTTATGAATTTAAGTATTTATTCAACGTGTGAGTCTATTTAATAGATTATGGGTAAATGTTGGTATAATTTGTATTAAATTTTTTATTAATAATATTATTTTTGCTAATATTTGTATGTTGTATTTGAAGGTGATAAAATGGGGTTTAATTTAAACTTTTACAGCTCTTTTGTTTACTAAAATTATACTTTCTTTCATTCTAAATTAGTAGAAAATGGGTTTTTTTGCTCATTTAGTACTTACAGATTTTGTTTAACCTGTAGACTTTAAACATCCATAAAACAGGGGGGAAAAAAGAGAGAGAGAGAGACCTTCAGTATATCTTCTTGTGACCTGGGCAGTATCACTTAACTTTCACGAACCTCAGGTTTTTACGTGTAAAGTGAACATGTTGTACTAACTAGTCCATTTGGATTTGAATTGTATAGTTGTAATGTAGTTTGATTATATTCACTGATTTTGTACCTAAATAAGATAACTGTTGTCTGTGTATAATAAAATAAATTTGATGTGGAAATATTTTATGAGATCCCCTTAGTGGTTTACAGAAAATAATATGGTGTGAATATCTTCAAAGACACTTTGAAGGGAACTACTACATTCTCGATGATTCACAAACTGATATAATGGCAAGAAATAGTGGTAATAGCCTTGAACTGTGTATCTGCTAGAAGTTTCACTTGGTTAAAATCTACATTTCACATTTCCTTTATGGCTGATTTTATTTTCTGAAGGATTAAAGGAAGTAATTAGGAAAAGTGTTAATCTGGCCTTTTAAATTAACATGGAAGAATTGGTCATCAGTATGGTTGAGAATCCTTGGGAGAAATTGATATTTGAACTCAGAGTTCTTTGTAGTCAGAAAAGATGAGACTGGCAATATTTAAATATATGCTCTGTATTTTAAGAAGAAAAATTTCTTAAACTTTTTAAAAAAATAAATATCATTGCAAAGAATGAGATTTTAGAATCAAAGACAACCTGAGATGATTGAATACCATCAAAAATTCAGCTCTGATTTTATAATATCAAGTGACCATAATTAGGAAGAAAATGGGGAGGAGCCTTAAAAACAAACATTGCAGAGCACAGAAAATTCTTTAATAAGAGCTCACATTTGTTAAACACGTGTAAAAAAGATGGAAAGCATTTATAGAACCAGAGAACAATGCCAAACGTTTGGCATAGACATAGAAGAATAGAAAAGAACAGAGGCCCAAGATTATTAGGTTTGCAGAAAATGCTGATGATATCAAAATGGCCTTCACTTAAAAAAAGAAAAGTCTCCAAATGCACAGCAAGAACAAGACAAAATAATTGGACTTCATCAAAATTAAAAACTTTTGTGCATCAAAGGACAGTATCAAGAAAGTGAAGCCCAAAGCCAGCAAAAGAAAGGAAATAATAAAGATTAGAGCAGAAATAAATGATACAGAAACTAAAAAAAAATAATAATAGAACAGATCAACGATCTGGTTCTTTGAAAAAATAACTAAAATTGATAAACCTCTAGCCAGACTTATCAAAAAGAAAATAAGAAGGACCCAAATAAATAAAATCACAGATGACAGAGGAGAAATAACAACCAATACCACAGAAATACAAAAAATTAGAGTATGATGAAAAACTATATGCCAATAATAATTGGACAACCTGCAAGAAATGGATAAATTCCTGGAAATGTATAAACTACCAAAACTGAAACAGGAAGAAAGAGAAAACTTGAACAGACTGGTAACCAGCAAAGAAATTGCATCAGTAATAAAAATAAATAAATAAATAAATAAATAAATAAATAAATAAATAACCAAAAAACAAAAATCCAGGGCCAGATGGCTTCACGGGCAAATTCCACCAAATACTTAAAGAAGAGTTAATACCTATTCTTCTCAAACTATTCTAAAAAATGGAAAAGGAAAGACGACTTCCAAATTCATTCTATGAGGCCACTTTGAAGTGCTGAATCACTATAATGTACACATGAAACTAATATTATATTACACTGTATGTTAACTAACTGGAATTTAAATAAAAACTTGAAAAAAATTTTAACAAAGTGAAAGCCCATGGAATGAGAGGAAATATTTGCAATGATATATCTGGTAAGGGATTAACATCCAGAATATATATCTCAACAACAAGGAAACAACTCAATTCATAAATTGTCAAAGGACTTAAATAAACACTTCTCCAGAGAAGATATACACATGGCTAATTAAGCACATGAAAAGATACTCACCATCACTAGTCATTAGAGAAAACCAAAATGGGATACCACTTGATACACATTAGGATGGTTATTTTCAAATATATGGAGAGGAAAAAAATATTGCCAAGGAGGTGGAGAAAATGGAACCCTTTTGCATTACTGAATGGAATGTAAAATGCTGCTGCTGCTGCTGCTGCTGCTGCTGCTGCTGCTGCTGCTGCGGAAAACAATTGGGTGGTTCCTCAAAATGTTAAACATAGAATTACTACCATATGATCCAGCAGTTCCACCGATAGGTATATACCCAGAAGTCCTGAAAGCAAGGATTCAAGTACTTGTATGTCAATATTTATGGCAGTGTTATTCTCAATAGCCAAAAGTTGGAAACAAACAGAAAGTCCCTCAACAAATGAATAGATAAAATTTGGTATATACATAAAATGGAATACTATTCAGCCTTAAAAAGAAATGAAACTCTGATACGATACAACATGAATAGATCTTGAAAATGTTATGTCAAGGGAAATAAGCCATACACAGACAACTGGATTTTCCTATAAAGACTCCACTTATATGAGGTACTTAGTCAAATTCTAGAGACAGTAGAACATTGGTTGCCAGGCACTGAAGAAAAGGGGGAATTGGGAGGGTTTTTTTTTAATTTTTTTAATGTTTATTTTTTAGAGAGAGAGGGAAACAGAGTGCAAGCAGGGGAGGGGCAGAGAGCAAGAGAGAGAGAGAGAGAGAGAGAGAGACAGAATCCAAAGCAGGCTCCAGGCTCCTAGCTGTCAGCACAGAGCCCGACGCGGGGCTTGAACTCACGAACCGTGAGATCACAACCGAGCTGAAGTTGGACACTCAACCGACTAAGCCATCAAGGCACCCCACGGGAGTTATTTTTAATGGTTGCAAAGCTTCTATGTGAAATAACAAAAAAGGTCTGGAAATGGATAAATGGTAATGGTTGCACAGCATTATGAATGTACTTAAGGTCACTGAATTGAACACTTAAAATAGAATGGTGAAATTTTATCTTACATATATTTTCCCACCTTGTTTAAATAATTAATGCTACCAACTAGTAAAGTTAGACTAGGACTTATAGACTAGTAGAGACATTATACTGTTATAATCTATATATAGTATAGATTATTAAAAGAATCATTTTTCCCTACCTAGAAGAGGAAGTTGTAAAATGACAAGCTACAAATCGTGTCTGGATAAATTTTTACTTTTTTTTTATGTTTATTTTTGAGAGAGAGAGTGTATGCATGTGCACAGGGGAGGAGCAGAGAGAGGAAGACAGAGTATCTGCAGCAGGCTCTGCACTGACAGCAGAGAGCCTGATGCGGGGCTCAAACTCACAAACCATGAGATCACGACCTGAGCCGAAATGCTTAAGCAACTGAGCCACCGAGGAAAATAAATATTGGATATGAGGCAATTAGACATATTTGGTGTTTTCTTGAACCAATCTCAAAAAGTCTGCTGATAAATAAATAGATTTCTGGTGATACACTTCAGTGTTTACTCTGAGCTTTGCTCAGCTATCAACTATTCAGATAAAGCTGTATTTGCAGAGAATGCAAATGCAGAGAATGCAGATAATGCAATACTTTAACAAATATCAAGTAAGTTGAATGTCAAAATGAGACTTTTGAAAACTTTAATAAACTGGAGATACCAGTTGAGTGATGAAAGTTAATAAGGATAAGATTCCATATTTGATTATAAAAAACAAGTGTGGCATTGTTTGTTTTTTTCCTTTAATCTCATCTTCATTTTTCTCCTTGAATACTTTAGTAATAAATTATCTTTAAGTTTCCAGGGGGAAAAAGGGACATTGTATTTCTATTTCTTTTTAATGTTTATTTTTGAGAGGTGGGGGGAGGGGCAGGGGGAGAGAAAGGATCCAAAGCAGGCTCCACGCTGTCTGTGCAGAGCCTGATGCAGGCTTGAACTCATGAACCGCAAGATCTTGATCTGAGCCAAAGTCGAAAGTTTAACTGACTGAACCATCGAGGCGCCCCAGGACAAAATGCAATGAAGTGTAAAATAGATTTCTCAGGGCATGCAAGTAGGTTTGTTTTATCTTTCTCCCTCTTACCCCAGAAACAACAATCAAATCTGTGCTTACTGTAAATTTTCAAAATGTCAACTGTTAGTGGCAATCAAAAGAATGAAATCTTGCTGTTTGCAACAATGTGGATATAACTAGAATGTATTATGCTAACCGAAATTAGTCAGAGAAAGACAAATATCATATGAGTTCACTCATATGTGAATTTAAGGTACAAAACAGGTGAACATAAGGGAAGGGAAGCAAAAATAATATAAAAACACGGAGGGGGGACAAAACATAAGACACTCTTAAATACAGAGAACAATCTGAGGGTTGCTGGAGTGGCTGTGGGGGGATGGGCTAAATGGGTAAGGGACATTAAGGAAGACACTTGTTGGGATGAGCACTTGGTGTTATTCAAAGGGGATGAATCACTGGATTCTACTCCTGAAATTATGATTGCACTATATGCTAACTAACTTGGATGTATATTAAAAAAAATAATAAAAATAAATAAATAAGTTCTAGTTCTTGAGTAAGTAAAAAAAAAAACGTCAACAGCAAAAACAAAACACGCTTGGCTCTCATTTTCAGAAGGTTATACACTATTAATGATGCTTTAAAGCTTTTCTGATAACTTTAATATTAAAAATTTTTAAATGCCTTGTCCACCAAGGTTCTCTCTTCACATTGATCCTTGTGAGACCAGAAATAAATGAGGTGATCCCTATGATTACTTAAGCTTACTGCTTGGAGAGAATTTCCAGGCCACTATATGACCTAGCTATTCCACTCATAGGTATTTGGCCAAGAGAAATGAAAGGATATGTTCATATAAAGAATACACAGGGGAGACTGGGTGGCTCAGTCGGTTGGACATCTGACTCAGGTCACGATGTCACGGTTTGTGACTTGGAGCCCTGCGTCAGGCTCTGTGCTGACAGCTCAAAGTCTGGAGCCTGCTTCAAATTCTATGCCTCCCTCTCTCTGCTCCTCTCCTACTCACACTTTGTCTGTCTGTCTGTCAAAAATAAACATTAAAAATTAAAAGAAAAAGAAGACGTACGCAAATGCTTATAGCCATTTTATCTGTAATACCCAAAGTCAGGAAACAACCCAAATGTCCATCAGCTGGTGACTGGATAAACAAATTATTATCTATCCATACTGTAAAATACTACTCACCATTAGAGGTGAATTATTTATACATGCACCAACATGGATAAATCTCAAAATATATATGCTGAGTGAAAGAGGAGATGCCAGACAAAAGTACACTATATATGATTCAATCTAAATTAAATTCTAGAAAATTCAAAGTAATTTGTAGTGACAGAGTAGATCCATGGTTGCTAGGGATAGAGATGTACTGTGAGGCAAAGATCACAAATGGATGTGAGGAAACTGTTGGAAATAATGGATGTGTTCATTATCTTGATTGTAGTTATAGTTTCAGGACTTGATATATGTGTCAACACTTACCTAATTATTAACTTTTTGTTTGTACAGATTATTAAATGACAATTATATCTCATAAAGCTATTTTAAAAGAATGTATACTGTGTGATTCCATTTATAGAAGTTTGAAAATAGGAAAAATTAATCTAGAGTCACTCAAATAAAAGTCACTCCAAAGAACCAATGTTAAAATGAATAAATATCAACTTATTTTTTTAACTATGTATCAAATTTCTATTATTTCCATGAAAGATTTCCTTATATTTCAATAGTATTATCAAGCCAAAGGAGGAGTACTTGATAGTCCTGCATTTTAATCCTGACAGACTATTAAATATTATCATACACCACCATTAAATAATGCTTTAAAATTAAAAGTGTTTTACACAAAAACCATTTCATCTACACAATCTGTGGCTGATTTTCTAATGCATGTACGGTTTCAGGTTTACTCATAGAGATTACTCCATTTTTGTTATGTGGCACTGGTAGTGTTACTAGGACTGTTGATCCTATTCCTCTCTTAATTAAGTTTTACTTAACTAACTTGCTTAGATAACATGCAATCCTCATTCTTTTGATAAAACTTAACAAGTAGTCTATGAAAACAAAAAAACAAAACAAAACTTAACAAGTAGTTCCAAGTAAATGAGGGATTATTCGTGGATATTAGGCTATTCTCTGGTATACCACCTTACTTCTTTCCCCACAAACTTCTTTGTTTACCAGGACTCACTTTATTTGTTCCTAAACCTTTTTAATGCAGTTTATCTTCATCATATAATTAATTATTATATAATCTCACAAAATGAGAATGCAAATAGAATAAGAATTAGCTTAATGAATTAAAAGTTGCTCTTGAATTAGATGTGGGCATGAAAATGATAAAATATTAAAAGAAGCAAAAGCTATAAATATCTACACTCAGGAATGGCTTGATAAATGTCTATGAGTTTTCATTCTGCTTTAAAGAACTGAAACTGAAATCATAAACTATGAATTATGGATCTGGTTCTATAAGAAAGACTCTAGAATATCAGCAGACACACACTCAAAATTTTGACCCCACTTTAAATATTAGCAAATGATATATATTTATATGTTAATAAAATGCTTAGATTTTTTCTTAATATAATCAATTTGCTGATTTATTAGGCAACTACTATTCCTTTAATTTCCTCATTTTAAAGTGACAGATTTGTGTGGAAATACTAAAGGATCCTTTAAATTTTTTCTTACAGCTTAAAATTAAAAAAAAAAACAACAACTAAGGATTCATTTTCTCACACATTCTAATATTCAGTAAAACTGACCTAATTTATTCTAACCAGCAAAGTCTTTGTTCTGAATCTAAAATAAAATGCCTACCGTATTTTAAATAGTTATTCTTTTTCATTATTCATTTCACAGACTCAACTATAGTACCTTTCAAGCTAGACTTTTCTCATTTCTCATCCCCACTATTTCTTTTCTCAGATTTGCCCAGGGAAAACAATATTCTTCTCCAAGGAATATTTGCAAATATTTGGTTGGGCAAATCCAGATACAAAATAGAAGTGTCCACAGGAATAACATTGCTGCATTAATGTGTTAAAAACAAAGTATAATTATTAAGTGATATAATTTACTTTTTTTCTATTTTTTCTTTCAATGTGGTAAAAAAAACAACAGAAAATTTACCATTTTTAAGTGCACAATTCAATGGCATTAAATAAGCCCTCAATATTGTGCAGCCATCACCACTGTCCATTTACAGAACCTTTCCATCATCCAAACAGAAGCTGTATACACATTAAACAATAACTCTCCACATCTCTAATTACCACTATTCTATGAATTTGCCTATTCTAATTTCCTCATCTAAGTAGGATCACGAAATAGTTGTCTGTGTATGACTTATTTTGCTTAACGTAATGTTTTCAAGGTTTATCCATGTATCAGAGTTTTGTCTTTATTTAGTCATCTGTTGATGGACATTCAATTTGGTTTTGCCTTTTGATTTTTGTGAATAATGCTGCTATGAACGGTACAAGTATCTGTTTGAATACCTGTTTTCAGGACCTTTATTCTATACCTAGAAGGGGAATTTGCTGGATTGTCTGATAACAATTTTATGTTTAACTTTTTGAGGAACCATCAAATGGTTTTCCATAGCAGCTGCACTATTTATATTCCCTCCAGCAAAACTCGGTAGTTAACAATTTCTCTATATCCTTACTAACATTTATTTCCCCTTTTTTTGACAGTAGCCATCTTAATGGATGTGAAGTAGCATCTTTTTGTGATTTTGATTTGCATGGCTTACTTTTAACAGATTCAGAAATGCACAGAATCAAATTTCTCTGTTACCTCAAAATTTTTGGTGTCCTGTTACAGTGCATGTTGTACTTTTAAACCTCACATCTGAATTTGGCAATTTTTTCTTAGGGTAGTTTTGAAACTACTCTAGTATATAAGGCCTTTAAATATGACATTGTATTTTTAATTTGTTTCTGACATCCTCAAAGTTTAAAATACTTCCCGTCAGCAACAACCATTTGTTAGCTGGAATCATGTGTCATCAGCTCAATAAAGGACATTTTACATGCAGGTAATTATATCCATTGATGCCTGCTAATGCTAGCTGCTTTGTGGTCATTATCTAGCAATACATGACTAAAGAATTTGATTATTCTTCTTGTTTTTCATTTTTATTAAATTAAGAAGTTTTTTTGAATAGTGTCATTTTGCAAATGGTTCTTAGGAGTAATACCTTTCAAGGCTCCATAATCACTAGATAATTAACCTGCCAGGATTAAGTACACTCAACTTTGCCTCAGGATGCTTAACTCTCAAATAAGGTCAGTTATCTCATGATAATAACTGCTTTGTCAATAATTAACACTTAATTCCACAGTAAAACGTCACATCACCCATAGAATACACTTTAAGATAGTTTAAATAATAAAATACAGCTTGAAAATTGGGCAGAAGATTTCAGTTTAATTATTTCAGACAGATTAAGGATGATAATGTTTTAGATAAAACTCCCTCACATACCTAGTGTTTTGAATCTCACAGATGATTTCTATTTAAAGGTCATTTGCTACCTGTTTCATCATTTTGTTGGCAGTATGCCCATATTGTACATTATCTTGCAGGGAGATCTATTTTAAACCTCTTGACCCTACAGAGAGGATTCACTATATTAAAAATCTCTAGTATAGATCAGCAAAACTGAAATTATGCTTTCCTGAGTGATGATTTAACTTTTTAAAAATGTATCTATTTTGTCAATGAGTGAGTTACAAAAACAGTGAATGAAATTCCACAGTTTGTTGATGTGGTTGTTTGTTATTGCTGAGTAGCTCTTCAATCATGTTTAGCACAGTGATATGCAGCCGAACACAGGAATGCTATTTGCAAGAATACATCAGGACATTTTTAAGGAAATGTAAAATTGGCTTTAGGTATTTGAATCCATGTTTTCTAAACCTGAATAATGGCTGCATCGCCTTATATATAAACCCTTATAATCTTTTTACCAAACCAGATGGAATAAGTTAGGTTTTTCTTCTCTGTCTACCTATTGAAGGGTGGGGGCAGGGAGGTGATTTTATTGGTATTTATTGTTTACATGGTTAAATCCATTTTAATAGCCATTGATTTTTTTTTTAATGACAAAAATCATTTGAAACCAATGGTGCTTTTAAGTATAAATAAACTTTGATTAACTCTATCTTATCTGAAGTATTTTGTCAGGTTTTGTATATCTGTAAAATGGAACTTATTTGCTATTTCAATATGAAAATCTGTATAAATATAAATTAGAGGTGCCACATATGGTAAGTGGTATACATGAATATATCTTCATTCAGATGATTTCTTTGTATAGGAAAACTTCTGTTCTTTGTAAAGGTATTATTTTTAATTTTTGGAAGTTCTGTGTCTCTTCAGTCTATGCATATTTTATTCTAAGAGGATTTTTTAAAATTTTTATATCTTTTTGTCAAATTGAAGTCCTTAAGATACATGATTTCCAAACATTTCCAGAGAGCCAGCCTGTCACTGGATCCATATTCTGACAGAAGAGACGGGTTTTTCTTTTCCTCATATCAAGGTATTCCCATCATGTATGTGGGTAATAGGACTGTATCTAAAAGTATAATTATTCCTTGTTGAAGAATTGCCTTGTTTCTTTCAAGAAAAAATGGTCATTACCTTCTTGAGACTGTTCATACAGATCTTTCAATTCCTCTTTCTTTGCTATAAGCAGTGAGAGGAGCCTTTGATATAGACAAAATCTAAGGTTATTATAAGATCAGTCAAGGGGCACCTGGTTGGCTGAGTCCATTAAGTGTCCCACTCTTGGTTTCAGCTCAGGTCATGATCTCAAGGTTTCGTGCATTCAAGACCCCCATCGGGGGGCGCCTGGGTGGCGCAGTCGGTTAGGCGTCCGACTTCAGCCAGGTCACGATCTCGCGGTCCGTGAGTTCGAGCCCCGCGTCAGGCTCTGGGCTGATGGCTCGGAGCCTGGAGCCTGTTTCCGATTCTGTGTCTCCCTCTCTCTCTGCCCCTCCCCCGTTCATGCTCTGTCTCTCTCTGTCCCAAAAATAAATAAACGTTGAAAAAAAAATTAAAAAAAAAAAAAAAAAAAAAAAAGACCCCCATCGGGCTCTGCTCTGGCAGCAGGGAGCCTGCTTGGGATTCCCTCTCTCTCCTTCTCTCTCTGTCCCTCTCCCACTTGTGCTGTCTCTGTCTCTCTCAAAATAAATGAATAAGTTTAATACAAATTTTTTTTAATGTAAAAAGTAAATGTTTAAAAAAAACAAAAGATCAGTTAAGGAAGGTGGAAAGAGCGTCCAACTTCAGCTCAGGTCATGATCTCACAGTGTGTGAGTTTGACCCTCACATCAGGCTTCCTGCTGTCAGCACAGAGCCACTTTGGATCCTCTGTACCCCCTCTCTCTGCCCTTCCCCTGCTTGTGTGCACTCTCTCTCTCAAAAATAAATAAACATTAAAATAAATAAATAAATACTTAGGGTGCTCTTATAAAATTCTGACATATTTACATTTCCTGCTAAGGATAATGAAGTTTCAATTAAGACAAGGGTATGGCACCATAAGATTGCTATTTAGCTTCTGGATTTGACTTTCTCCTTTGGGTCTTTCTAATAAATATATCTGGTCTGGAAAAAAAAAAATGAGATTCACTGTAGCACAAGGGAGGTTCCTAACATCAGTGGTATGTTGTAAAGATGTGCTATGGGAAGGATTCAGAAAGAGCCAAAGGCTATGTAACTATGTGATTTGCTTCTCTCTTCCTTCCTTTCTACTTAACTCCTTTACTCCTTTTCTGTTTGGATCCCCACTGATATATCCTTCCTTTCTTACCCTCTTTCTCTCCCTCCCTTACCAACTACATTGCCTATCCAAAGAGGAAGGTTTTTAAATCCTTCCCAGACTACCATCCATTATTGATAAAAAAGCCCAATAACTTGAGATAGCTTGAATTGCTTTGGAGACAATCATATTTTATGCAATAATGCCATACATACCATGTTACTTAGTATTTCAATTAATCTTTTTATTTGCTTGTTTCAGTTACTGTACTACAAATTTGTGACTCTTATAATATTACCTATCTAGTATGACATGATATAAAAGTAATGAGTTACTATTTAAAGTTCTTATTTAATACATTTTAAATGTCATATTAAAATTATTAAATAAAATCGACGTATCCCTGTACGTAAAAACTGTAGATTTAGGGATGCCTGGGTGGCTCAGTCAGTTAACCTATCTGACTCTTGGTTTCGGCTCAGGTCATGATCTCGTGGTTTCATGGGTTCGAGCCCTGTGTTGGGCTCTGCACTAGCAGCACAGAGCTTGCTTGTGATTCTTTCTCTCTCCCTCTGCCTCTCCCCCATCTGTGCTGTCTCTGTCTCTCTCAAATAAATAAATAAACTTAAAAAATATTTTTAAAAATTTAACAAACAACTAAATTTATATGACAGTGGAAGGAACACTGGACTTTATTCAGAAAATCTGGTTTTTGGCTCAGCTTGAATTTTTTCTGTGCCTTTCTTCTTTGACATTAGGAGCCTAATTAGCAAAATTTAAATAGGTTCTGTAGATTAGTAGTAGTGTTTTATCAACAGTTATTTCTGAACTTTGATGATTCTGTAATGGTTATGTAAAATCTTCACCTTTGGAAAATTCCTAATGTCTTTTGTCTGATTCACACCCAAGCTAGGTTCCTACATTGCATTCAGTTTTCATGTTTCCGTAGTCTCTTTAATCTGGAACAACTTCTCGGTTTTTCTTTGACTTTTAGGAATGTGACTCTTTTGAAGAGTACTGGCCTGTTATTTTGTAGGATGTCCTTCAGTGTAGGATAGGCTAATAGTTCCTCTAATTAATGAAAATTTTGGCTAGAATACCTCAGAAATGCTGTTTTGTCTTTTTGCATACTGTATATCAAGATTTCAACATTTCTCATTACTGGTCATATTAATTTTGATCACTTGGTTAAAGAGATATTGACCCAGGGGCGCCTGGGTGGCGCAGTCGGTTAAGCGTCCGACTTCAGCCAGGTCACGATCTCGCGGTCCGTGAGTTCGAGCCCCGCGTCGGGCTCTGGGCTGATGGCTCAGAGCCTGGAGCCTGTTTCCGATTCTGTGTCTCCCTCTCTCTCTGCCCCTCGCCCGTTCATGCTCTGTCTCTCTCTGTCCCAAAAATAAATAAACGTTGGAAAAAAAAAAAGAGATATTGACCCAGTTTATGCACTTTAAAGTTACTATTTTTCCTTTTGTAATTTAACTAGTAAGTATCTGGTGGAGAAATACAAGAGACTATGTAAATATTTTGTTCTTTCATTATATTTTCACTCACTACTTTTAGCATCTATTTGATGGTTCTTGCTTCCAGTAATTATTGTGGTATTTGCCAAATGATGATTTTTTTTCATGTAAGGTAATTTTTTTGTGCTTCATCTTCTCCTCCAAGTATTAATTTATTAACTTCTTTTCTTCAGTATAATTTATGGATATTTATTTTATTCCATGAGTTCCAATCCATTGCAGTCATTATGTTGTTTTTCCAATTGTCCTGACTTTGGTCATCCGGAGCTTCTTCATGTTGGCTCCTTTGTTCTTTTGATGTGCCCTCATTAATTTTGAGCACTCTACTTTCTGGTGCCACAAGTTGTTCCAAGTTCATCTTATATTTTCTTTGTCTTAACCCTGGCGTCATCCTATCTGCCTATCTGCCTGTATCTCTATGTATATTTAAAAATGTGACATCAGGGGCTCCTGAGTGGCTGTCAGTTAAGCACCTGACTCTTGATTTCAGCTCAGGTTGTAGTCTCACAATTAGTGAGATTGAGTCCTGTGTTGGACTTCACCCTGACAGCCCAGACCCTGCTTAGGATTCTCTATCTCCCTTTCTCTCTGTCCCTCTCCTGCTCATGTGCGCTCTCTCTCTCTCTCTCAAAATAAATAAATAAATTTATAATAAAAAACATGACACCGTAATAATATCTCAGATTGCAATCCAACACCACAGGGTTAAAGCTAACCTTCCTTTTTTCCTTATTCATATTTCCTTTCTTCAGTAAGAAACCTGGCTTTCATTATCTGCAATTTAATGACTTATTTGCTCACATCTAAAGTATATATAAAGTAGTTTCAGAATTGCAAACCCACCCTTAGGAGAAGGTGAGCATTATTTGCAGGTAGGAGGGATATGAATTGTGGGCTAGAAGACAGACTGATAGGCAGTCTATAAAATGTCCCTCATTGATTCCCTTCCTTCCTCCTAGTATTCACTATCTTATGTAGTCCCCTCTCCTTGACTGCGGAGCTGGGTATAGTGACTTGTAACAAATTGACTATGACCAAAGTAATAAAAGTCATTTCCAAAATTACATTACAAAAGTACTGTGATTTCTGTCTCACTTTCCCTCTCTTGTTCTCTCCCTGGGAGCCCTCACTTTGGTTAAAGCAAGCTGCCATGTTTTGAGTAACCCTAAAGAGAGACTCACATAGCAAGGAACTCTGGTCAGTAGCCAGGGAGGGCCCGAGGGCTACCAACAGCCATATGAATGAGCTCCCTTAAACATGAGATAACTGCAGCCCTGGCCTATATTGTGGTTGCAGCCTTTGGAAAGACCATGATTAAGAGACACCTAGCAGGGCGCCGGGGTGGCTCATTCAGTTGAGAGTCCAACTCTGGATTTTGGCTCAGGTCATGATCTGATAGTTCTTGAGATCCAACCCCATATGGGGCTCTGCACTGACAGTGCCTAGCCAGCTTGGGATTCTCTCTCTTCCTCTCTCATTCTCTCTCTCTCTCTCTCTCTCTCTCTGCTCCTCCCCAACTAGTGCTCTCTCTTTCTTAAAATAAATAAAATAAACTTAAAAAAAAAAATAGAGGCACCTAGCTAAGCCAGCCCTGGATTCCTTATCTATAGAATCTATGCGATAAGTGTTTGTTGTTTTAAGCCACTAAATTTTGGACTAATTTCTCATGCCATAATGGATATCTAATGCTTGCTATGCAAAAGAGATTTATGAACTAGATATTACTATTTGTGTAAAGTCTTCTTGTCTTTAGCTTTCATTACTCAATACTTTTTTTTGAGGTGACTTAGATTAGTTCTTTTTTTTTTTCCACAGTCCCTCAGGGTGGTTATGTCATTTAATTACAGTTGTATCATTTATTGCTATTTGCATTCTATTAAGATTCCCCAACATTTTGAATTACTTTAATTTTTTTTAAGTATGTGAAACATTTACATGGTTTTAAATGCCAGAACTATGCAAAAGAAGCTTACTTATAAGTGTCACTTCCCAAGACCCCATTTCTCATCTGCTTCTTTCCTCCTTCTCTCATTCTTCCTACTGTGTTTCTTCCCACCTACCCTCTGTCCTGTAGGTAATTTTTAATTAGTTTCTGGCTCACATCCTGAATTTCTTTTAGCATAAATTAGTGCCAACATGTATATTTTCTTATTTTCACATATCCCTTTTTTGTTACATGAAATGTAGTACACTGCAGGTTCTCTTTGCATTTAGCTTTTATTTGCTGTTGTTAATTTTATCTTGGAAATCATTCCATAAAAGCTCAGAGAGATCTTCCTCACTTTTTTTAATAGCTGCATTGTACCTCATCGTGTGAATGTACCAGAGTTTATTCAATCACTCTCTTTTATGTGGGCATTTAGGTTATTTCCAGTATCTCGCAGTTAAAAGCAATCTTTAATGAATAACTTTATGCACTCATATTTTTATGTTGTTAGAGATATTTTTTCATGGTAAATTCCTACAAGTGGGATTGTTAGGTCAAAGGGTAAGTGCATATGTGGTTTTGTTAGATGTTACCAAATTGCTCTCCAAAAGAGTTATAACTGCTTTCATTCCCAATAGCAATGCATGTGAATGCCTGTTTCTCATGTAGTTATTTTAATGTTTGGTTATCAGCTGTTTGTAAGACTTAGCCATCAAATAGAATTCACTAAAAGGGTAAAATTCTAGTCTTATGTCAAAGGGGCACTTGGCTCGCTCAGTCGGTAGAGCATGTGACCCTTTATCTCAGGGTTATGAGTTCAGGTCCATGTTGGGCACAAAGCTTACTTAAAAAAATTATTTTTAGTTGCTGCAAGAATTAAACTGAGCTAAGACTAGTATGATTTAGCCCTACTAGCCAATTCATTTTAGCACCATAAAAATAATCCAAGAATTAAAAAGTGAGCATCCTTTAAGGTACAGACTTTAAAGACTTATTCATTCATTTTTGCTTGTTTGTTTAAAAACATTAAATGAATATGAATGAATCCCTATTATACAGTTTAGTTTCATTTTCTGGCCCTTTATCTATATTTGTATACCTTAAGCTCCTCTTTTCTCCTGTACTATTTAACTATTTTCCAGAATGCACTGTGGTCACTTTTGTTTTCATGTCCTTTCAGTTTTTTTTAATGTTTGTTTATTTTTGAGAGAGAGAAAGAGAAAGAGAGAGCATGAGTGGGGGAATGGCAGAGAGAAAGGGGGACAGAGGACCTGAAGCAGGCACCTTGCTGACAGGAGAGAGCCTGGTGCAGGGCTGGAACTCACAAACCTTGTGATCATGACCTGAGCTGAAGTTGGGTGCTTAACCTACTGAGCCATCTAAGTGCCCCTTCATGTCCTTTCATATGCCACTCCTTTTGTCATTATCCTCACTCCTTTCCAATTCTCTCTGGTAAACTTCTACTTATCCATTAACACTCAGTTCATATATTGGACCGTCTGGCTGACTCGGTCACTAAAGCATGTGACTCTTGATCTTGGGGTTGTGAGTTCAAGCCCCTCATTGGGTATAGCGATTACTTAAAAATAAAATCTTGAAAGAAAGAAAGAAAGAAAGAAAGAAAGAAAGAAAGAAAGAAAGAAAGAAAGAAACTCGGTTCAGTTATTGAGCCCCATGTCTTAGAATTCTCTCCCTCTCCCTCTATCTGTCCCTCCCCTGCACACACACTCTCTCAAATAAATACTACCTCACTCACACCTTCCCCCTCCTTCTCTACCCCCTCCACTACTGCTCACCTAGTCATTTTTAAAATGTGATCTGTAATATTTTGTTTGTCATTATAATATTTGCATTGTTTAGTAATAATATGTTAATTGTTTTTTTGACACAAGAATGTGTTCCTTCACAACAAATTTTCATTCTTCATTATAGTCCTCCTGCCTAACAAATATGTATTTATTAAATATTTAGTAAATGAGTGAATGAATTTTTTCCTTTGTAGGGAGAGTTTGAATCTTTGCAAATTATAGACAATAGTTATCTTTATAAATATTTATACTCTAGGGGGCGCCTGGGTGGCTCAGTTGGTTGAGCGTCCGACTTCAGCTCAGGTCATGATCTCTTGGTCCGTGAGTTCGAGCCCCGCGTCAGGCTCTGGGCTGATGGCTCAGAGCCTGGAGCCTGCTTCCGATTCTGTGTCTCCCTCTCTCTCTGCCCCTCCCCCGTTCATGCTCTGTCTCTCTCTGTCTCAAAAATAAATAAATGTTAAAAAAAATTTTTTTTTTAATAAATAAATAAATATTTATACTCCAGGGTCACCTGGGTGGGTGGCTCAGTCAGTTGAACTTCCAATTCTTGATTTCAGCTCAGGTCATGATCCCAGGGTTGTGGGATTGAGCCCCGCATCAAGCCCCATGCTGAGCGTAAGATTCTTTCTTTCTGAAGATTAAGATTCTTTCTTTCTCTCCCTCTGCCCTTCTGTGCTTGTGTGTGCATTCTCTCTCTCTCTAAAATAATAAAAAAAAAATTATATTCCTATTTAATCACTACTTTTAATCTTAGATCTAAGATTGATCTTACCAAAGTGAACTTTATAACTACTTTATATTATATTTGACAACAGTTAAAATATTTTCAGAATAAAATATTGACCTTAGTTTTTGATAGTTTTATGTATGCTACGTAACATAATAATGCAAAATTCAAATTAACCAGTACCTAAATAAACCAAATGTTCTCTTTACTGCTGACTCATACTTTTCTTTTCCCTTCATAAGATAGAAAGTTGTACATTACATGGACTATTTGGTTGGCTCTTGAATTTGAATGACAACCCTAAAATTTATAACTCTTGGAACAGTGTGAAGAAATATTTTGTAGATATGTATAAAGTAAAACTGAAAAATACTGAGCCCTATTATTTTTATAGTTTAATAATGCATAAGGATGCCTGGGTGGCTCAGTCACTTAAGTGTCCAAGTTTGGTTCGGGTCACGATCTCACGTTTCGTGAGTTCAATCCCCCCATCAGGCTCTCCGCCCCTCCCCTGCTTGCTCTCTCTCTCTCTTTCTCTTTCTCTCTCTCAAAAATAAACATTAAAAAATAAATAAAATTTTTAAAGATAAAAATGCATACATTTTTCTTGCCCTCTAGGCACTAGCACTGGGTGACAACATGCGCAATGTATACTTGCATACTTTGCTTTTCCTTGATCATTACTCTTTACCTTAGTTTTGTTTCCACAGCAACTGGGTAGATGGCAGTTGAATTCTGACAGTAACTACCCAGATTTAGCATCAGACTGTATAGGTTTAAGGGTTCAATTCTCTAAGTCTGCCCTTACTTAAGGCTCCAGCTGAACTTCGGCCACCTACATTTCTGATCAACTTGGCTACGAGTTCAGGGATTCCCAAAACCTCTCAGGTTTGATAATTAACCTAGATGACTCACAGAACCCAAGAAAGCACCATACCTACAATTACAGCTTTATTATAAAGATACAACCCAGGAATAGCTAAATGCAAAGGTACTTAGGGAAGGGTATGGGAGGATTTTAGATGCAGAGCTTCCATGACTCTCCCCTTAGACTCCAGGCCTAGCACCCTCTTACCACATCAATGTATTTTGCCCACCAGGAAGCTCCACTAAGCTTCAGTGCCCAGAATTTTTATGACAGTTTCATTATATAGGTATGGTTGATTACCTCATTTGCCATGTGATTTAATTCAGTCTCAAGTCCCCCATCTTTGGGGGATGGGTGGACCCAAAGTTACAACCCAATCTTGAAGCTGTCTATGGACCCACAATGTGTCACTTTATAAGAAAGACACTCCTATCAGCCAGAAAATTCCAAGGATTTCTGAAGCTCTGTGCCAGGAACCTAGGACAAGGACCAGATACATTCCTTATTATACAACATTAAGGGTATGATGAATAGATTATTATTTGCACAAGCTTTATAACTGGGGTAGGGGAGTACAGGATCATATGATCTAATCAATAAAAAATGAGATAAAGTACAAATACACAAAATTTGAAATGACAGAGGGAAATAATGAAAACTGAGAAATTTCTAAGAAAGTTTATTTTGAGACCACAACCTTGGTGCTAGGGATGCTCATTGCTACAAGATTGCTTCTTTATTGAAATAAGAAAACAATCTCATTTATAATTGCACCAGAAATAATAAAATACCTAGGAATAAACCTAACCAAAGAGGTGAAAGACTTGGACTCTGAAAAGTATAAAACATTGATGAAAGAAATTGAAGATGACACAAAGAAATGGAAGGATATTCCATACTCATAGATTGGGAGAACAAATATTGCTCAAATGTTCATACTACCCAAAGCAATCTACAGACTTAATGCAATCCCTGTCAGATTACCAACAACATTTTTCATAGGACTAGAACAAATGATCCTAAAATTTGTATGGAGCCACAAAAGACTCCAAATAGCCAAAGCAGTCTTGAAAAAGAAGAACAATGGGGCACCTGGGTGGCTCAGTCAGTTAAGCATCTGACTTTGGCTCAGGTCATGATCTCATGGTTTGTGGATTTGAGCCCAATGTTGGACTCTGTGCTGACAGTGTGGATCTTGCTTGGGATTCTCTCTCTGTCTCTCTCCTTCTCTCTGCCCTTCCCCAACTCGCACTTTCTTTCTCTCTCAAAATAAATAAATAAACTGGAAAAAAGAAAAAAAGGACAAAACTAGAGGTATCACAATCCCTAATTTCAAGATATACTACAAAGCTGTAATAATCAAAACAATATGGAACTGACACAAAAATAGACACATAGATCAATGAAACAGAATAGAAAGCCCCAAAATAAATCCACAATTATATGGTCAATTAATCTACAGTAAAGGATACAAAAATATGCAATGGGAAAAAGTCTCTTCAACAAATGGTTTTGGGGAAACTGGACAGCTACATGCAAGAGTGAAAGTGACCACATTTATACAAAAATAAACTCAAAATGGATTAAAGACCTAAATAGGAGATCCGAAACTGTAAAAATCCCAGAAAAGAACAGAGGCATTAATTCCTTTGACATTGGCTGTGGCAACATTGTTCTAGATATGTCTTCTGTGGCAAGGGAAACAAAAGCAAAAATAAAACTGTTGGGACTACATCAAAATAAAAATCTTCTGCATAGAAAAAGACACAATGAACAAAACTAAAAGGCAGCCTATGGAATGGGAGAAGACATTTGCAAATGACATACCCAGTAAGGGGTTAATATCCAAAATATGGAAAGAACTGATACAAAAACCAAAAAAGAAAACAAATAATGTGATTAATAAATGGGCAGAAGACATGAATAGACATTTCTCTAGAGAAGATATACAGATGACCAACAGACACATGAAAAGATGCTCAACATCACTCATCATCAGAGAAATGCAAATCAAAACTACAATGAGATATCACCTCACACCTGTTGGAATAGATAAATCAAAAACACAAGAAACAAGTGTTGGCAAAGATGTAGAGAAAAAGGAACCCTCTTGCACTGTTGGTGGGAATGCAAACTGGTGTAGCCACTCTGGAAAAAAAGTATGGAGGTTCCTCAAAAAATTAAAATAGAACTACTAGGGCACCTGGATGGCTCAGTTGGTTAAGCATCTGATTCTTGGTTTCATGTCAGGTCATGATCTCACAGTTCATGGGATCAAGCCCTGTATGGGACTGTGTGCCGAGAGCATGGAGCCTGCTTGGGATTCTCTCTCTCCCTCTCTCTCTGCCCCTCCCTTGCTCTCTAGCTCTCTCGCTCTCTCGCTGTCTTGCTGTTTCTCAAAATAAATAAACTTTTTAAAAAATAAAGGGGCTGGGGCGCCTGGGTGGCGCAGTCGGTTAAGCGTCCGACTTCAGCCAGGTCACGATCTCGCGGTCCGTGAGTTCGAGCCCCGCGTCAGGCTCTGGGCTGATGGCTCGGAGCCTGGAGCCTGTTTCCGATTCTGTGTCTCCCTCTCTCTCTGCCCCTCCCCCGTTCATGCTCTGTCTCTCTCTGTCCCAAAAATAAACTTTGAAAAAAAAAAATTTTTTTTAAATAAATAAATAAAAAATAAAGGGGCTAATGTGATTGGGTCAGACTTGCCTAGATAATCTAAATTCTCAGGAACATAGTATGCACACTTTTTCAGTACATAGTTCTAAATCTTTTTTCCCCAGGAATATTTTCTTAAAATGTAGCTTTTGGTATTTGTTGTTTTCTTGGCTTCAATTTTCTTTTTTCAGGCACTCTTTTTATCCACATGCTGGATCTTCTTTGCCTGCTTCAATATTTGTTTCTTTAACTCAGTTTTTATGTGCTTCATATATTTTTGTTTTTAAATTTCCTCTTTTTGTCTTCTTTTTCCGTTAAGACAAAAATTGTTGTATTTAATTCTGTCCATTCTAGTTTACTCTTCATTTCTGAAAATTTTTTAATTGTAATTCTTTCCTAAATTCTGTTACTTTATTTCTGCATTTTTATCATTCTAAAATATTTTTGTTTTATGGTTTATATAATTTTCTTAATCTCATTTAGCTTGTTTTGAAATAGCAAATTACAATTTTACTCTATTTTGTGAATAGTCTTTATGGCATGCTTTCTTTATACATAGAGATTCTATTCTATTCAGTCATGATGCATCTTCTGATGAAATTATACTACCACTTATGTAAGTCTTGGGAAAACCAAAACAGACTTGAACCTTGATCTATAAATTCACCAACTCTAACTACCATGGTAAATATAAGAGGCAGAGAAGCATGTTAAATGACCACACAGAGATGTATTCAACACAGTTTAGACAGAGACATTCTACAGGACAAATAACTCATTTTAAAAGAGAAAATGTGTAGGTTATAAGAAAACTAACATATATCAACCAATGACAAGGCATAGACTTTGTGTCCTGATTCCAATTGAAGCAAACTGAAAAAAACACACAAACATACAATACAATGAGGGAAGTATTTGTATTATTTGTTGTTACTAAGGAAATATTGTTAAATTTTTTAGGTGGGTAGTGGTATTGTTTTTTTTAAGTAACCTTTATTTTAGACACGAAAAATGTATTTAAAAACATATATTTATACGTGTAGGATGATCAAAGCACATCTCACTGAAAAAGTAATGTTTGAGCAGAGATGTGGAGGACATATATCTGAGGGAAGAGCATTCCAGGCAAATGGAATCAGTGAAACGAGAGTGGCTTGAAAGGGAAAGTAGTACGAGATGAGGTCAGACTGTATGGGGTGCTAGAGTATTCAGGGTCGTGGAAGCCATTTAAAGGCCTTTAACTTTGGGGCAGCTGGGTGGCTCAGTAGGTTAAGTGTCCAACTCTTGGTTTTGGCTCAGGTCATGATATCATGGTTCATGAGTTCGAGCCCCGCATTGGGCTTTGCACTGACAGCATGGAGCCTACTTGGAATTCTCTCTCTCTCCCTCTCTCTGCCCCTCCCTCACTTGTGCTGTCTCTGTCTCTCAAAGTAAATAAATAAATTTTAAACAGGACTTCAACTTTTATCTAGATAGGAGGGAAATGGGTATGGTTTTAAACAAAGGAGTGAAATGGTAAGATTTACCTTTTTTTTTTTTTTTAACTTCAAATTAGGTAGCATAAAGTGTAATAATGGTTTCAGGAGTAGTATTTAGTGATTCATCACTTACATATATCACCCAGTGCTCATCCCAACAAGTGCCCTCCTTAATGTCCATCACCCATTTAACCCATCCCCACCCAGCACCCCTCCAGCCACCCTGAGTTTGTTCTCTGTATTTAAGAGCTTCTTATGGTTTGCCTCCTTCTCTTTTTATCTTATTTTTCCTTCCCTTCCTCTATGTTTATCTGTTTTGTTTCTTAAATTCCACACATGAGTGAAATCATATGATATTTGTCTTTGGCTGATTTATTTCACTTGGCATAATACATTCTAGTTCCATCCACGTTGTTGCATATGACAAGATTTCATTCTTTTGATTGCTGAATAATATTCTGGTGTGTGTGTGTGTGTGTGTGTGTGTGTGTGTGTGTGTGTGTGTGTACGTACACACCACATCTTCTTTATCCATTCATCAGTCAATGGACATTTGGGCTCTTTGCATAATTTGGCTATTGTTGATAGTGCTGCTATAAACATTGGGGTTTGCTATAAACATTTCATGTGCCACTTTAAATGAGCATCCTTTTTTTTTTTTTTTGTACCCTTTGGATACAAAGTTTTTTATCCTTTAGATAAATACCTAGTAGTGTGATTGCTGGTTGTAGGGTAGTTCTATTTTTAATTTTTTAAGGACCCTCCATACTGTTTTCCAGAGTAGCTGCACCAGTTTGCATTCCTGTTAGCAGTGCCAAAGTGTTCCCCTTTCTCTGCATCCTCACCAACATCTGTTGTTAGCTGAGTTGTTAATTTCTGGCCATTCTGACAGGTGTGAGGTGGTATCTCATTGTGGTTTTGATTTGTATTTCCCTGATGATGAGTGATGTTGAGCAGGTAAGATTTACTGCTTAAAGGGATTACTCTGGCTGCTGTGTTTATTAATTAAACAAATACTTTTTTGAATGACTATTAGTAAGTGCTAAATTCTGAGAATCAAAACACAAAAATATTCACCTTCCTACACTGATACTTCAGTAAGAAAGAATATACTAGAAAGGCGGCAAAAGCAAAGAGACTCATTATTATTAGGTTATACCACTAATCTAAGTAAAAAGGATGGAGGTTTAGACCAAGGTAGTCGTGGCAACAGTAATGAGAAGGGTTTAAGTCTGGATATATTTTGAAGATGGAACCAACAGGATTTACTAATAGATTGAAAGTGAGATTGGAAGAAAAAAGTTAAAGATGACTACATTTTCTTATTAAAATGTCATATAAGGTAATTAATATCTGTGACTAGGATTTTTATATTATTTTCAGTTGTCACCTTTTCAAAGTTAGAAGGATATCATGAAGTACGGTATGGGGCTTGCTCATCTGCATTGGACTTGAGTTCAACTACAGATAATAGATTTTCCAGTTTTTATCATTTTCATTTACCCTCTTCCTCAAGAGCTAATGGTATAGATGCACATACTGATGCTTTATCTCTTTGCTAGATGTACTCTCCAGTACGATAGGGTCAGTAGAGTGCTTACCTGGGAGTCATGGAATCTCTAATCTGTTAGCAGAGTAAGCTGTCTGGCAATGACAAGTCCATGTAACTTTTCTAGGCCTTTATGTTCTCACCTGAAAAATGGTAATAAGCATACTCCAGTTTTGTCAGTATTAAGTAAAATGTTAATATGATTTCAGAAATACAAAATGTATAAAAGCAAGTAAGTGATATCCTGTTTTACTTCTCCCTGTTATTGCAGAATACAATGCAAGTAAAATCGAATCTATATGATCTTGATCACAGGCATAAGCATGAAAGAATATCTTTCACAATTTTGGTAATACCCCAAATTGTGTGCTTTGGTAAATAATCAGTATAAAAACAGAATTATTGGGTGATAGATTTTGAAAAGAATAGAATTAGAAGTTTATTTTTAGCTTCTTCCTTTTAGTTTAAGATACTCTTTTAAAGATTTAATGTCCTTCAATTTGAACAGAGTTTATTGAGACCATGTTCTGTGTCAGGCATGGTGTTCTATGCTACATATTCTAAAATATCTTAGTAATGGTAGCACTGCTATTATATACAGTTACTTATCACAGTCCCTTTCTTCTCAACTTTTTTCAAAATAGGAATCTGTGATATATTTTCACATATGGAGTTCAGATCCAACTTAGGGGTCCCAGCTAATGTAAATAGTTTAAAGAGGCTAATTTTTATGTTAACCCTGTACTAATTTAACAAGCCCATGGACTCTGGTTTCTGCCAGAAGCATTTTGTCAGCTCTCCTCCTCTTTGGTTTTAAGTCATAGTGTAGAGAAGCCTATGAGACTAGGACATTAGCTCCCAATTGTCAAATTTTGCTACCTAAATAACAGAAGACTTCAATCTATCATCATTTCCTTTTTTTTCGTAAACAGTCTTTTTTTTTTTTTTTAAGTGTATTTATTTATTGTGAGAGAGAGAGCAAGTGGGAGAGGGGCAGAGAGAAAGGGAGAGAGAGAATCCCAATGAGGCTCTGTACCATCAGTGCAGAGCCCAATCCAGGGCATGAATTCATGAACCATGAGATCATGACCTGAGCCGAAGTCAGATGCTTAACTGCCTGAGCCACTCAGGAGCCCCAATCTATCATGGTTTCGTACATTCAAGAGCTGATTGGCTTCTCCAAATTTTAATTCCTTTTCTTTGGAAGAGTGTTCTAATGTTCATTCAGAAATATGACTGCTCATAGGATTTGTGTTAGATATTTTCAAGCCTAAAAGATATGGTTCCATTAATGTTGTCTTATTGTTAAACTATTATTCCTTTTGAGTTATATGAGCTATTCATAAGTAATAATGAATAATTCATTTTGAGAGGTAATATATTTTTTCAGTAATTGATCTGAATAAAACTCATATTAAACATGAAGACATTAGTTAATAGAGTGGATATTAGCAATCGTTTATTCAAATTAAGGTAGAATTCTTAATTTGATAAATAGAATTCTTTTATTTACAGCATCAAGCCAACTTAGATTGATAGTTTGTGGAAAATTAATTTCTTACCACATGAGGAAATACACATTTTCTTTCTCTCAGCATGATATTAATTAAAAAAAATGACCTCTTCAGAGGCGCCTGGGTGACTCAGTTGGTTAAGCATCCAGCTCTTGACTTCAACTCAGATCATAATCTTAAATTCATGGGTTCAAGTCCCAAATTGGGCTCTGCGCTGGCAGTGCAGTCTGCTTGGGATTCTCTCTCTGCCCTTCCCCTGCTCGTGAGTTCTGTTTGTCTCTTAAAAACAAAACAGGACGGGGCGCCTGGGTGGCGCAGTCGGTTAAGCGTCCGACTTCAGCCAGGTCACGATCTCGCGGTCCGTGAGTTCGAGCCCCGCCTCGGGCTCTGGGCTGATGGCTCAGAGCCTGGAGCCTGTTTCCGATTCTGTGTCTCCCTCTCTCTCTGCCCCTCCCCCGTTCATGCTGTGTCTCTCTCTGTCCCAAAAATAAATAAACGTTGAAAAAAAAAAAAAAAAAACAGGGGCGCCTGGGTGGCGCAGTCGGTTAAGCGTCCGACTTCAGCCAGGTCACGATCTCGCCGTCTGTGAGTTCGAGCCCCGCGTCAGGCTCCGGGCTGATGGCTCGGAGCCTGGAGCCTGGAGCCTGTTTCCGATTCTGTGTCTCCCTCTCTCTCTGCCCCTCCCCCGTTCATGCTCTGTCTCTCTCTGTCCCAAAAATAAATAAAAATAAAAAAATAAAAAAATTTTTTTTTAATTAAAAAAAATTGAACTCTTCCAGGAGGAAAATTCTGCTTACTTCCATCATAATCAAACCACCTTTGTTATGCTAAAATCAGAGTTTATATTTCTTGTTATATAGATATAGAAATGCACCACAAGGAATACTGCAAAATAAATTAGCAGAATTTTTGCTTATTGTTGAGGACATATCAACAACTATAAAATGGGTTTTAAAAAAGCTATAAATTTACCAAGCAACATTTTCACAACTGAATGGTACTTAGTACTATTTTTCAAATAACAAATAGAAGAAATTGAAGATTTATGAGATCTTTAAAAATGTGATTTTATGGGGCACCTGGGTGGCTCAGTCGGCTAAGTGTCCGACTTCGGCTCAGGTCATGATCTCAGTTTGTGGGTTCAAGCCCCATGTCAGGTTATGTGCTGACAGCTCAGAGCCTGCAGCTTGCTCCAGATTCTGTGTCTCCCTCTCTCTCTGCCCCTCCCCCACTCTCTCTCTCTCTCTCTCTCTCAAAAATAAACATTAAACAAAAACATTTTTTAATGTGATTTTATGCATTAATTCCTATCTGGCAAGGACATAGAGAGGTAGGCCTTTTCTAAAAATATTCTCATCTCCATTTTTTGTGTATACTCTCAGATTCATATTAACTGACCTCAGGATTTTTTTTTTTTTTTTTTCCTAAGCAATCAGGAAAATATTCCCAGGACATTGCTGATTTTAGTTATCAGATTTACTGTGTCTCTGTGTAAGATTAGTAAAATGAGTACAGGGAATATTTTGGTGAAGGTTGCTTATACCTAGACCAATTTCAAGTTAGAGCCTTTTAAAATTACCTGTATTGTAAGACAGTAGAATGTTCTGGATACTGGGGTAGGAGACTTATTTCAGTAGATGGACAAGCTTTTGACACTTACTTTTTGGTACCTCTAGTTCTTAGGAAAGCAATTGAAAATACATTCAATCTTCTAATGTAATTTATGTTATCATTCATTTGGGTTTTTTTATTTCTTTAATGTTTACTTATATTTGAGAGAGAGAAAGAGAGCATGAGTGGGGTGGGGGCAGGGAGAGAGGGAGACACAGTATCTGAAGCAGGCTTCAGGCTCTGAGCTGTTAGCACAGAGCCTGACACGGGGCTCGAACTCGCGAACTGCAAGGTCATAACCTGAGCGAAAGTCAAGAGTTGGGCACTTAACCAACGGAACCACCCAGGCGCCCAGCATTTTTTAGTATCCTTAATTGTTCTTTCAAGTGTCATCTTGGGTGGCTATATATTATTTATTTTCATTAGTTTTGTATTGGACATTTTTACAGTTTCTGATTTTTTTTAGCATTACAAATACAGTTGGGAAGAATGTCTTATAAATAAATCATTGTAATTTAAATTTCTGAATACATCTATCAAGTGTTTGTTAAGTGCTTACAACATGGAGCAACAAAACAAAAATCCTACAGAAGACAATAATTAAATGTTAATCTCTATGATTCTGAATATAATTAGAATGGAAATTTGGAAACGGGGGAAATTACCAGCTAATGAGGTTGCCTGATTTAGCAAATAGAAATATAGGATATCCATTTAATTTTGAATTTCAGATGGGACACACAATATTTGGGACATCCACTAAAAAATTATTCGTTGCATATCTGAAATTCAAATTTAGCTAACTAAGCATTTTATATTTTATCTGTCAACCCTACTGGAGGATTGAGTATTCAGAAAAACTTCATGGTAGAGGTGATGGAGGGGAGTAAAGACAATGTTTCATAGAATGAATGGCTTGATATTGCCACTGAAGCAAGAGTGAGTGTAGTTTATATGAAGTATAGTCTATAAGGATAAAGACTTTGTGTCTCATTCACTGCCATATCCCCAACCCTTTAAACAGTGCCTGCACACTGTAAATATTTTCTGAATGAATAAATGAATTTGTACTCTGAATAAAACCAGGCCTTTTGGAACAAAAGTTACCTTTGTTGCAACTAAGTTGTGAAGAATCAAATTTCCGTGAGTCTAGAATACCTAGCAGAAGAATTTGGACTTCCTACCTTCCTTTATTCATCTGAAATAGAAATATAATGATTTTTTTTAAAAAGAAATATAATTTATTAAGTGTCTACTGTGTATCAGATGCTGGGGATACTTCCATGAATAAGAATAGACATGATTTCTACCCTCATGGAGTTTACAGTCTAGTGGAAATGACAGACATTATTTAAATAAACCAATCATTAATTTATAATTACAAACAGATGCATGTTCTGAAATCACATAAAATGAGAGTGTATTCATAAAAACCTAAGTTGAGGTTGGGGGTTGTGTTGTGTCCTTAAGAATAAATCCAGTTTCTATGAAATTTTCATTCATTCGCTGATTTTCCCCCCTGAGTTTATAGAATACTCTTTAGGCTATCACACTTGGTTCTCATACAGCTTTGGCTTTTTATCTTAATAGATGGGTGATTTAGTAGATTATATATTTTTTGAGAAAGGACAGGTTAGCATAGGCAAAAAGGTGGTTAGATTTATCTTTATCACCTGTAGGTTTATGTATATGATAGGGTAAGTTATTTGTATATTGACTCATTAGAATTGTGTTGGAGCTTTTGATAGCTGTAGATATGCCATGTACATCTAAGAGATTATTTCTTGACTCTTTGAGCATCTCAAAGCAATTTATGGTGTCTAAATGTCATTCTTAGTTTATAGCCCCTTAGTGGCAATTTTAATTCAGGGATAGATGTCCTGTAATTTGCAGTCAGGGAACTCGGACAACCATTTTCACATATTAACTTTAATCAAAGCGGTTGCTTTTGAATCTACCTACCTTCAATATATATTGAAAATCTGACTTCTTACCACCTTTGTTGCCTTTCTTCTGGCTCCTGACGCTGTTACCACTTACCTGGATTATTGCAGTATACTCATAATTGCTCTGCCCCAGTCTTGTCCCCCTTGTAGCAACAAAAGGAGGTTTTTAAGCAGTGGTGGAAGCATTACAAGCTCTGTGCTTTGACATAGGCACATTGTGTTTAATAGACTGGAATAGAAGCATGGTAAATGTGTGTTGATTTGCCGTACCAGTAGGAATCAGGATAGTATGTATAATCAATTCTTAAAGACTTCATGTTCTTTCTACTGCTTATCGGTATAAGTACAGTAGACCCTTGAACAACATGGGGTTACAGGCACTAACCTCCCTCATACTGTACTTTTGTAAAATGTAAATAATACCTTAATAAAGCTACTTTTTTTTAAAGGACAGTATTGACATAACAAATAAGATTAAGAGAAAACATTTACAATCGATGTATCTGACAAAAGACTGTATATAGAATATATAAAGAACTCCTACAAGTCAGTAAAACAACAAACAACACGATAAAAAAATTGGGGAAGGGGTGCCTGGGTGGCTCAGTCAGTAAAGTATCTGACTCTTGATTTGGGCTCAGGTCATGATCTCAAGCCTGACGTCAGTCTCTATATTGACAGCACGGAGCCTGCTTGGGATTCTCTCTCTCCCTCTCTCTCGGCCCCTCCCCTGCTTGCTCGCTCTCTCTCTCAAAATAAGTAAATAAATTTTATTTTAAAAATTGGGTAAAATATTAGGACACAAAGAGAACTAATATAATGTCCAATGAGCACATGAAAGGGGGCTCAACATCATTAATCATGAGGGAAATACAAATTAACACCACAGTGAAGATACCATTGCCTACCCACTTCAATCATTAAAGTAAATAGGGCTACCAAGTGTTGGCAAAGGTATGGAACAACTGGAGTTCTCTCTTTGCTGATGGGATCACAAATTTGGAAAACTATTGGGAGTTATTTTGTTTGTTTTATAAAGTTAACCATACATCTACCTTATGACTCAGCAAGTCATTTACCCAAGAGGAGCAAAAACGTGTCCACAACATGTGTCCACAAAGACGTACATAAAAATGTTCATAGCAGGAAACAGGATTGTCCATCAACAGGACAATTTTTCAGCAAATTATAGTATATTCATATTATAGTACACTAGACAATAAAAAGAAATGAACTACTGATAGCCCCAACCACAATGATAGATCTCAAAGACATTATGTTGAGCAAAAAAAAGAGACGCAAAAGAATCTTTGTGTTCTGGGGTGCCTGGTTGGCTCAGTCAGTTTGGCATTTGACTCTTGGTTTCAGCTCAGGTCGTGATCTCACAGTTTCGTGAGTTCAAGCCCCACATCAGGCTCTGTGCTGGCAGCACAGAGCTTGCTTAGATTCTCTGTCTCTCTCCCTCTGTCTCTGCCCCTCCCTAACTTGCACTGTCTGTTTCTCTCTCAAGATAAATAAACTTAAAAAAGAAAGGAATATCTGTGTTCTATATTTCATTTAAACATATGAAACAATCTACGATGGAAGTCAGAAAGTAGTTTCTTCTTTGTTAAGGAGGAATAGAGACTGACTGGTGATGAATAGTGGAGAACTTTCTGGAATGATAGAAATATCCTGTATCTTGTCTGGATGAACATTTAAGGTCTCTGCATCATATTGTACATATATTATACCTCAATAATAAGAAGATACAAAATATTATAAATAATAGCTAGTTGCAAGCCAACCAAGCATCTCTGTTCATGTCTCACCATTTTTTATAAGAAAAATAAATCCTGCTTCTCTGTTTCCAGAAAAAGAAAAGAGAGTTTTATTTAATGCTATTTTTATATACTTCTATGTAGCATACAAATTATGAAAAGATTATCTAAACAGATTAACTAAAGATCACCTGTGGAAAAGGGTGAATATTTTGCCTTATTGCATATGCATTTATATTGAGGAAAAAAGGTGATTTCCCATGATAGGCTGTTGTACTCTATTCTCTTGCCATTTCTTTTGGTAAGATGTGAACTATGATGTTCTGACCATGGAAAACACTATACAGTGATGAACTCTTTTTCTTTTCTCTTGTATTTTTCTTTTTATAATGAAATATTTATATGGAAGAATATATGTAACACTTACATGTTACAAAGCAGATGCCTTTGCCTCCCTCTTCATTTGAAGTATTTAAAGCTCTTACCAATCCATTGCAGAGCTAATGCCTATTCTGACTTTTGTATTTTCATTTCCTTGTGTATGTATGTATATCCCTTGCATATGTACATATATTTATGTGTGTCTACATGTATGTATATATATATACATATATATTCTATACAATATATTATGTGCTTCTTTTTTAGCTTTATAGAAATGGTGTATTATGGTATTGCTCTTTTTATTCAATAATAGGTTTTGGTGATTCACCCATGTTGCTGTATGTAGCTGAATTTACATTGCTATATAATTTTCTATTGTTGAAATATTTTTTGGTCCCATTTCCTTTCTCATCCTTTGACCCCACCGGTTGCAGTAGTTAACTCAGCAAAATCATCAGTGACTTCACAAGTATGGAATGTTTCTAACAAAGAGTTGTAATTATGACTTTGAAATATAGATACCATTAGAAATTCCTTCTATTCCTACAAGCATAGTAAGCTATATGATTTGCATTTTTATAGTGGGGTATGAATTATATAGTTATAATGACAGCTGCAGGATAGAAAGTTTTAACACACTGGAATAAAATGTATCTTGGAGACATTTTTGGTATCTGAAGATCAACATGCCCCATATGGTGCCACTGAACCAATGAGTTTCAAGAAAATATTCTTACTGCTGAAACAGCACAAAGTACGAATTACTCTTTTTTATACAATTTTATTGTCTTTCCAGCTGAATGTCTGTATGAATAATTATATGTATAAAATATATTGATTGTAATTATAATGTGCTTTATTTAACATGTGATTTTCCTCCACATTTCCAATAAAATGATACTATATTTTCTAAATTCAAAAGCTGTAACAAAAAAAAAGTTGCAGGTCAAAGTTGATATCAAGTTATAAGATATGGTAAAGCTTAGAACATTGTCATTCACTATAAAGAATAACCATAATTCTGATGGGTTTTTAAATAGTCCATTTTGATATTAATATTTGTTGTAGTAAAACAGTGTTTTATTTCTCACAGAATATGGTCCTTTATAAAAAAACCTCAAAGTATGTATGTAAAAAACATAATTTTGTGTACATGCAGATATAACTTATTTTATACATAACCATAGTGTTATAGTCATTGTGGTAAGCCATTTTATTAATGTGACCACAGGCTTAAGATAATATGAAATTTAGTATAAATTTAACTTCTAATATAATTTGTTTTAAGGGCTGACTTTTCATTACATTTTTAACACTTTGTTTTAAGTCATTGATGTGAAATCCCTTTAGCTATTCCACAGATCAGAATCCTGGATCAAAAGAGAGGGAACAGTGGGAGGGATTGGAAGAGAGAGAGGATTGTCAGAGAAACTTGTTATGATTTCTGTTCCTAAATGGCATCATACAAAAAGTTTAAAATTAAATATATAGTATTATAAGTATCTCATTAAAATGCAGTACAATCAGAGACTGATCTAAAAGTAATCAAAGATAATCAAGTCTTAGGAGGATCTTCTTTCTAGATTGCGCTGGTGAGCAAGCACATAGAAGTGAAATAACTCTGATGCCAAATTAGAGACTTTTCCCCCCTAAATCAACTTAAAAACCTGACTGAGTTGGTCCAAACAATAGACTCAAACCCCTAGAGAAGATAGAGCATTTTTCCTGTTGACCAAGGCTGAGACTCCATTCATCGTTATACAGTACATTGCACATACATTTTTGGAAGCCTAGATCTCCACTAACAATAACAATAGTTTCCTATGAAGCAATTGAAACCCTGTATGAAAGACATCATGTATTTATTTTTTTAATGGGGAAGGCGTTATAGGGAGTGAAGGCTTATTAACCTCATTAAAAAAAAATAGAAGGGGTAGAATTTTATTTTAATAAGTCATACAACAAGGAAATTTAAGTTATTGCAGCTCTGGGGTGGCAATTACTTATATATTGACAACTTATACATGTTTTACATGCCCGTTTGCTCTCCTGTTCACTACTGAAATGTAGTTACCATAGCAATGAACACATCACATGGTTCCTGTGCTAGTTCTAAAATAGAGAACAGCAATACGCCATATGAGCCATGCTTATTTTCTACATAAGGACTGCATATACAACTTGAGGCTATTCCATACCCTTCTCGGTACAGATAGCTTGTCATTGATTTAGAAAGCTTTTAAAGTAAAAAGCAATTGGCAAGAGTACATATCAAGTCTCCAACCTTTCTTCTACTATATGATATATATTCTTTGCTACTGAGCTAAAAGAACAGCTTTACTAGCTTTGACCAGCAGGGACTCTACTATTATATATTTAACCAATATCTTCTACTAGAATATCAGTACCACTCAGGAGATTAGAAGGGAGGGGCATATATAGCATTCATGGAAACATTTTCTCAGTCTTATTGACCAATCCTTAACCAATCTTAGCTTTTCCCCTACTGTTTCCTTTTATGTATCAAGTTTTAAAAAATAGGATTCTTTTGAGAATTTGAGGAAAGGAGGATGCCAGGCACAGTTGGAGACATGCTATTAGTTCCCTTTTAGGACCATTATTGCACTGTAAGATTTTAAGCATAGGTTACACAGCAGTGTATCTATAGAAAAGGACTTCAGATTTCTCTGAGTGGTGTGTGGGTCCCCACTTCTGCCTTACTGTTACATTCTTTCAGAGTATGTAGTAGACTGTCAGACCTCAAGAAATACAACAGGAGCATACCCCTATTACTGTGGATCTTACATATTTACTTGAAATTGTCCAAATGCTATGACATATTAGACAATGATGCTACTCGGTAGCTATTTCTAGCATGTATAAAGTAAGGAAAATAAATTTCAATTTGAGCTGCCAGTTATACTATACCAATTGTCACTAGAACTACAAAATAAAAATTTTAAATATTGTTTATTGAAACTACTAGAAACAGCTATGCTATAGATAGTGGAGGACTCCGGTGCTTTATTTCCTCTTTACCTTCTATTCTTGACTGAATTTTGTAAGAGGTGAATCACAGGTCTTCAAACACAAATCAGTAAATTTAAGAAGCTAAATAGGCATATATATTTGACTACTACTGATGAGGGATATATGTTGATTGTTTAATATTTGTGTTTGCTTTTTTACCCCCTTTATAATTTAAAAAACATATGATTTAGTATTACATGAACTATGTAAGATGCATACTTTTATACCCAGATAATTTACAACAAAGATCAAATGACCAGAGATGTCATTATAATCTTGTACTGGAAGCTTATTTTTTTCTTGGTCATTGTTTAAAAATTGTACACTACAGGGACACCTGGGTGGCTCCGTCAGTTAAGCGTCTGACTTTGGCTCAGGTCATGAACTCACGGCTCGTGGGTTCAAGCCCCGCATTGGGTTCTGTGCTGGCAACTCAGAGCCTGGAGCCTGCTTTAGATTCTGTGTCTCCCTCTCTCTCTACCCCTCTCCTGCTAACATTCTCTCTCTCTCTCTCTCTCTCTCTCTCTAAATTAAACACTAAAAACAATTTTTTTTTAAGTTGTACACTACAGAGGGACACCTGGGTGGTTCAGTTGGTTGAGCATCTGACTCTTGATTTTGGCTCAGTTCATGATCCCAGAGTCATGGGATCGAGCCCCATGTCAGGCTTTGTGCTGAGTGTGGAGCCTGTTTAAGATTCTCTCTCTTTCTCTCTCCCTCCTTCCCTCTCCCCCACTCATGCTTGTGCTCTCTCTCTAAAAAATAAAAATAAAAAATAAAAGCTCCTTAAAAAATTGTACACTACAGAAATAGGTAATGCAGAAAGGAAACTTGTAATCCCACATCTCATAGTGAGATAATCTCTATTATCACTTTTGGTTGTGCCCTTCCAGATTATTTTGTATTGTAAAAAGTATTGAAAACATTTATTTTAATGAGAGCATATTATACTTATGCTTTGCAACTTTTTTTTCCCAAAGTTCATTTATTTTATTTTGAGAGAGAGTGAGGGAGAGAGAGTGTGAGTGGGGAAGGGACAGAGAGAGAAAGGGAGAGAGAATCCCAGGCAGGCTCCACCCTGTCAGCACAGGGCCCTGCTCAAGGCTGGAGCCCACGAACCATGAGATCAACTGACTGAGCCACCCAGGCGTCCCTACAGCTTTTTTCCAAATAAAATACCTAGATCACTTTCCTTGTTAAAATACACTTTATCTTCCTTATTTTTTTAATAGTCATATGATTATACCATATACCATTATATGATTGTACCATATAGTTTGTTCTCCTATTGAAGGCTGTTGGGATGTTTTCTGGGTTTTGTTATTGTAAAATAGTGCTGTGTTCTTTGTATAATTTTTCTATAGGCTCAGTCTCTAGAAGTATAACTGCTGATTCTTAGGAAATGAATATTGTAAATTTGATAAATTTTGCCTATTGTCCTGAGAGTTTCTACCAAATTTATCTCCAATTTAAATGTGTTTTTAAGCTTTGATAAAATTTTAAATTTTGAATGACATCTCATGTTTTAATTTGCACTTCTAGAGTTGTTGAAGTTCCACATCTTTTCATATTTCCAAGCCATTTGTATTTTCATCTTCTGTTATCTCCTTAATTCTTCATCCATCTTTCTTTTGGATGGCTTGTTTTTTTTCCTAACTTTTTTCTTGTGTGTTTCCTTTTCTTTGTTCATTAGAAAAAATTCCTAGTTGACTTGTAAATATTTTTCCCAGTTGTCTTTTCTCTTTATTTTTGGTGCTTTTTGGTATGTGGAAGTTTTATATATTTATATATACATTCCTTATATATTTTATATATATATGTATTTATATATATATATAATTTACATATAGTCAGATTTGTTAGTCTTGTTTTTTTAGCTTCTAACTTTCATGTATTAATATTGAATTGTACACTTCTTATGAGTCTTATTTACATATTCATTCACGTGTTTACAGAATCTAACCATCTGAGTCCTATAGTATATCAGATGTCTCTTAGATGATGGGTCACTATTGCACATACAATCTAAGGATATAATCCTATTTGCAACACTGTTTTAGCATAGCAACAGATCAAATTCTCTAGAAATGTTTAGCAAATACTTCTGAATATTACTATAAAGCAAATTAACATAGAATATGACCAAATTCTCTAGAATTATTAACATCTACCTCTGAATATTACTATAAAGTAAAAGTAACATGTAACGTATAAGGCAAAAGTAAAAAGCTACATATAACAAACAGGTAGTCCTTTTTTGAAATTTACTCTTTTATGTGTCTTAATATTTACTATAAGTTTTATGGCTAATATGTCTACACCTTCCCTAGTTATAGTATTATTATGAAAGGCATGGCCACTGGCATTTCATACAGAATAGAAAAAAATTCCTTTACATAAAAGCCAATTATCCTCATTCTACATGCTTTTCTCCATATTATTAAATCAATAAATATTTATTTGGTGCCTGTTTTATTGGGTGCTCTTACAAGAAAAAGAAGTGGTGGAACTTTTTTTTTTTTTTAATGTAATCTCTATCCCAAATGTGGGGCTTGAACTCACAACCCTGAGATCAAGAATCATATGCTCCACTGACTGAGCCAGCCAGGTGCCCTGGAAGTTTATTATTATTTTTTTTTATTGTTAATTTGTTTATCTTAGAGTTCAAGCTGGAGAGGGGCAATGAGAGAGGGAGACAGAGACTCCAAAGCAGGCTCCACTACTGTCAGTGCCAAGCCTGACATAGGGCTCAAACTCACAAAACGTGAAATCATGACCTAAGCCAAAGTCACTCAACCAACTGAGCCACCCAGACACCATCCCCCCTTTTTTTAATGTATTAGTTATGAACCTATCTTCAAAGAGCTCATGATCTAGTTTGGAATACATAGATAAGTATTTTAATTCTTTTTTTATTTGAGAGAAAGCGTGAGTAAGGGAGAGGGGGAGGAGAGAGTGAGAGAATCTTTTTTTTTATGGTATTATGTATTTTTATTTCTTTAATATAATTTATTGTCACATTGGCTTACATATAACACCCAGTGCTCATCCCAACAAGTGCCCTCCTCAATGCCCATCACCTACTTTCCCCTCTCCGCCACCCCAGTAAACCCTCAGTTTGTTCTCCATATTTAAGAGTCTCTTATGGTTTGCCTTCCTCCCTCTCTGTTTGTAACTATTTTTTTTTTCCCCTTCCCTTCAAGAGAGAGAGAATCTTAAGCAGACCCCACATCAGCTCAAATTCAACATGGGGCTCAATCCCACAACCCTGGGATCATGACCTGAGTCGAAATCAAGAGTGGACACTCAACCAACTGAGCCACCCAGGCGCTCCCATAGCATAAGTATTTTAAAGGTTAAATGATAAAATAAATTATAATTACCCAGTGATGTATAAAGACCCTTTCCCAAAGCCAAAATAAAACAACAACAACAAAAATGTCTCTCCTGGAGCAGTATTATCTGTTAAGAAAATGTTACTGGTGTGGAAGCTTTGGCTATAGTCATTTCCAGAATGTAAAATGAAGAAATCCTAGGGGCACCTGGGTGACTCAGTTAGTTAAGCCTTGGACTTCGACTCAGGTTATGAGCTCATGGTTTGTGGGTTCAAGCCCTGCGTTAGGCTCTGTGCTGACAGCTGAGAGTCTGGAGCCTGCTTCAGATTCTGTGTCTCCTTCTCTCTCTGCTTCTCTCTCTCTGTCAAAAATAAACATTAACAAAAATTTTTTTAAATGAAGGAATCCTAAAAAGCCTGTATCTCCCACTCCCCTTAACCCATTTTGCTCATCCTTACCCCTCTCCCCTCTGGCAACCATCACTTCTCTATATTTATGGGTCTGTTTCTGCTTTTTGTTTGTTCATTTGTTTTGTTTTTAGATTCCACAAATAAGAAATATGGAATAAAAGGTACAGCATAGGGAATGTAATCAATGGTATTATGATAGCATTGTTTGGTAACAGATGGTAGGTCCACTTATAGTAAGCATAGCATAAAGTATAGACTTGTTGAATCACTATGTTGTACATGTGAAACTAGTGTAACATTGTGTGTCAACTAGCACATGGTACTTATACTTTCATTTTAATAAAATGGTATCTTAAAAGAAGAAATCATTAAAAAAACTGAACATGGCCAATTTACAAGGAGACAGAATATGTGGTCACCTGAGAGTTTGTGAATTTAAGTCGCTAATTCTACCACTTTCAGTTACTCTTTTGTGTTAAAGCTTCTTTTTTTTTTTTTAAATGTTTATTTAGTTTAGAGAGAGAGAGAGAGCTTGAGCAGGGGAGGGACAGAGAGAGAGAGGGAGACAGAGACTCTCAAGCAGGTTCCATGCCATCATCAGGGAGCCCAACACAGGGCTCAAACCCATAAACCATGAGATCATGACCTGAGCCAAAGTCAAGAGTTGGACACTCAACCAACTGAACTAGCCAGGCACCCCAGAGCTTCTGCCTTTACTGAAGTAGAAGTACCTTCTGGAAATTTTAGCATACTAAATGTTGTCAAGTATTAATACCACAGTGTAAATAACTTTAAGATCCTTTCCTTATCTCAATTTTGGATAGGGAAGGAAAGAGACAATGAGAAGACTAGTAGTCTGAGGTAAGGGGAGAAAATGAACAGTGTGAATCTGGGGATAGGGCATCAAAGGTAACCTTTGAATACCTCAAAGTTGCCTCTGAACATAGACTTCATCTGCCCAGTATACATGTGTCCACTCCTCAGATCCATTCATTTTATTGAATTTGACTGGAATTGTTAAAATATTTTAAGATGTCCCTTGTCTATAGTTTATATAGCATCTATATATGAGTCAGAGTTAAAACAGAGAAGCAGAACCAGTAGACATAGGTATAGAAATTTGTTACTAGGAATTGGCCTGTACAGTTTTGGAGACTAGCAAAGCAAACCCAAAATCCAGTCAGGAAGGGAAAATCATAAATAAGTGGAAACCCAATGGGCATACACTGGTTGGTCTTTCAGCTCAGGGAAAGCCTAAGTTCTCTATAACAGGGCTCACCTAATTAAGTTAGGCCCACCTGGGATAATCTCCCTTTGATTAACTTAAAGTCAACTGATTAGGGATTATAATTACATTTGCAAAATTCCATCACAGCAGCAATTAGATTAGTCCTTGATTGAATAACTGGGGAAGATAGTTCAGCCTAACCAAGTTGACACATTTTTTAAGAGCCATCATAATCTTTTAGACATCATTTAAACAATAATTCTTTTCTTGATCATAATTCACAAAATTATGATCCCTACAACTTCCCCTACAAGTAGTAACCCCACAGATCATTTTCATTTAATATAACCATACTGTAGCAATCCCAGTCACACTCAAAATAAGCTTTGTCACTGACCATAAAACAAGGCTTAGAACTAGAACGGTTCCCTTAAGAGGCCATCCAAATCTATCCCTTCATTTTACAGTTATAAAATCTAAAGCCGTCAAATTTATTTTTGTTTTTTAATGCCATAAAAGGAAATACCTCATTCCAGAATATATTTTAGCTGCCTTAGTCTTTCATTGAGGCCCTATAAAAATTACATGAGAAAACAGGTGGAACACTGAAAGTACTCCATTTTCAGATCATTTACATTAGTTGCCACTTTTTTTTCATGTTTATTTATATTTTTGAGACAGAGAGTGAGAGAGAGAGAGAACAAGCGAGGGAGGGGCAGAGAGAGAGGGAGACACAGAATCCAAAGCAGGCTCCAGTCTCTGAGCTGTCAGCACAAAGCCCGACGTGAAGCTCCAAACCTCAAGCTGTGAGATCATAATCTGAGCCAAAGTCAGATGTTTAACCCACTGAGACAACTAGGCACCCTGCCACTTTTTTTCAATGTTTATTTATTTATTTTTGAGAGAGAGAGAATGCAAGTGGAGGAAGGGCAGAGAGAGAGGGAGACAGAATCCCAATCAGGCTCCGTGCTTTCAGCACAGAGCCCAACATGGGGCTGAAACTCATGAACTATGAGATCATGGCCCGAGCTGAAATCAAGAGTCGAACACTTAAATGACTGACCCACCCAGACACCCCAAACCAGTTGCCACTTTAAATGGCTGTTATAAATGAGAAATCTCAGTATGTAGAAATATGTCTCTTAGGTACAAAACTGAAAATCCAGATATTTAATGAATTTTGTAGAGATGGCTTTTATTAGAATGAATTTTGTACCCTTTGGAGGGTTCAAAGCATGTTCTGTGAGATCTCGTAAGGATTAGTGACACGGTTTTAGTATTTTTCCATTGCCTTGCTTCTGAACTTTACCTTATAATTTTTTACAATGGATCCCTAAAGTTTGCCCTTTGATACTGTAGTCTAAAGTTAAGTTCAGCTGACATTTGGAGGTGAGGGTTTTTTGGTGCTTAGTCGTTTATATCTGGTGTTCTTGAGCACTTGCACAAACTTCTCACCACTAAAGGTCCCTAAAAACCATTTATTAATGCAAAAAATATTTAAATGCCTGCTATGTGCCAAGAATTTCTCCTGATAAAACAGTGAGCAAGATAGTCTAGTAGGAAATTGAGACAGGGAAACACCAACATTAATTGTGGAAAATATTACAGAAGTATAAGGATATGATTCATGTTTTTTCTTTATGGCCCACTGCCTGACACATAGCACATACTTAATAAGTGCTTTTTTAATAAATAAGGCCTATATGACATTTTTAAAGGAATACATACTTTTAAAAAAATATGTCTACAGGATACTTTATACAGAACTAGGTTAACTTGAGCAGGTAGAAAAGCAATGAAAAGTTCTGATTTGGGGATGGATTCAAGGACTAGAGTATATCTCAATGGGTGCAAATACATCTCTACTGATTAACAATTTGTTTCATTTTCTTTAGAGATAGTCTTATTCTCCTTGTTCCTGACCTTTAACCTTTGTTTGAAATTAGTGCATCAGTTTGTACTAATTGGAATCGCCAGTGGCCAAGTGAATATGACATATCTATAAAAGAACAGAGAAAATTAGGTCCTTATTATGTTACTGCATCACTAATCCAGGCTTCCAGAGAAATGCCAGAATATAAATTAGATCCCTTATCAAATGTGGCACATAAAAATTTAGGATCCTTTTTAGTGTAGTACATGTGCTTTCAATAAATGTCTGCTTTGGCAAGAAATTAAATCAGTGTTCTTTGTGTCAAGTATACTTGCATTATGTTTTATGCCCTATAACTTTAAAACTGTCCTTGCAAACCAGGTCAAGGGCACAATTAAATTTGATTTCTGGATTTAGTTTTACATTCAACCAATATCATTTTTTCTTTGGTTATATTGTGTTACGGGTATTTGCTTTATTTTGTTTTTTTCAGTTAGGAGAAAATCAGAATCCATAACACTGTGTCTCCACTAACTAGTCTCCTGCCACACTGGCCTAATTTCAGTTTTAAAAACCATTGAACTCTTTTTTCTGTCCTTTCAGACTCTTTGCAAATGCTCCTCTTCTGCCTTGACCCATTTTTACTCCATTATTCAGTATTATTCACCCAGTTAACTCTTACTCATTCTTTAAGCCTCAACTATCTTCTCTTAGAGATTCCTTCTTCATCTATACCATCTATCAGTTAGATCCCCTTTAATAGTTCCTCTATATTACTAGTCCTTAACAGTCCCTGGCACATAGTGGGTGCCTGTTAAATGAAAGGATAGATTAATATATTGAGTACTTACTATGTTCTAGTCACTATAAAATCTCTTCAAGGAACTTTCTGAAGTCTGAGTTCCAAAAGCCCATGTTATTTTGTAAATGATATACTTACTTAGTTTCACTTTAGGGGACTAAATTAACAATTCTGAATGAAAGATCTAAGGATATACATTTATGTAAGTGAATGTGTACCTGTTTGTGTGTAGCAAGTTGCAAAGTAAAGTGAATATTCTATGTGGTTACTGTCAGGAAACCTTAAATACTATTACTCTAGTGAATATTATTGTATAATAATTTCCTTACAAGTAGGTCTAGAAAAACAACCTGTTTCACATAACAGCTTCTCCAAGCATCTCTCTGCTGTCTACATCTTTGACTTCTTACAATTCATTGCTTAGGGTCAAAAAGTCAGAATCTCGACATCTCCCAGAAAAGACCATTTAAATTAAATGAGTCCATCAAGATTTTGGAGGAAGGCCACTTGAAAAAAAGGAAAATATATTACATTTTACTTTTAATTTTCAAAACCTGAAAACTAATGGTATTTCATCTATTCTTTTTGATGGCCCATGTGCTCCAGTCCTGTGATTTCCTTAGCATGCTGTAATAGTTTTTACTTTTATGCTTTCTACTTTTATGTATTTCTTCCCAAGATGCTCTTTGAAGCTCCAACACAGAATTCCTTTTTCTCTAACAAACTTTTCCTGACTAACCCTATTCCATTTTTTCTGAACTCTGAATTTTTTCACCATGTTAGTATATATATATTTCTCAACTTTTATACACTGTACTATCATGTACTTGGTCATATGTACATTAGGTTTTCATTGTGAATAGCCTGTGTGTGTGTGTGTGTGTGTGTGTGTGTGTGTGTGTGTGTGTGCTGTGTTCTTGCTCCTTGATTTCACATGACCCCCACACAGCCCAAGTCACTTCAATCTTATTTTGCTTGAATTAAGTGAAATACGGTTTTAAATCCCTTAGCTGGAAAATGAAATATAAGTCATTACAGGGGTACTTTCCTTCACCTCCTCAGGGTTCTCACACAAACTAAAATATTCAGGGAATTATGCCCCCCACACCCCATCTTCTGTCCCCATTGGTTCTACTGAGACACCACTGTTCATCCTTAAAGTCCAGTGGCTCTGACTCTTATTAGGGCATAAGAATCTTGGCCAAAGCTGGTAGCTGTAGTAGCTTAGATCTAACTTCCTATGTTGGTATTTTCTGTTGGCCCTTCAAGACTGACATTTTACTCTTCCTTTCCTATTCTGTCCTTGAGCGCCCTAAGAAATCTTCTTCGTAGCATGGAGAAAAAAGGTATATAGACCTTGTGGAGCCCTAAATTATTTAAAATACAGTTTTAAAGCCCTGGAAGCCTGAAGGTTGGGTGAAAGTAAAAGGATTAAGAAAGGGGGAGTTAGAGCCTGGAAAGTCAAGTCACAGGTCTTAGAATTCATCCTCTCCCCAATCATGCTCCAGGAAAATTACTGTACCTTAACACGTGCTTGTTGAGTTGATGAAACAATATTTGCATAACTATTCCCTAACAACTGAATTAAAAGAGTTAAAGACTTTAACAATTCAAGATTGCTGCCTGTACTGCTGGGAATTTTTTAAACAAGTGGTCATATCAAAAATAAAACATAAACCTTGCTTTTAGTAAGAGGAACAATAGTATAAGAACCCACTTGCCGTTCTAGTTTTCAAATCAATGAATATGATAAAACTAAGATGGGATAAAAATTTTAGAAGACAGTTAAATAAAATCCAAATTGGATGTGGAATAAAGGCCAAATTGTTATTTTCAGTCATGTGGTACATATTTCCATATGTTCTGAAAATCCTTAAGAACTTGGCACAAAGTTCTGCTGAAATAATTTCTGCTTCTTAAATGACAGGTGCCTCATTTTTTATTGTAGTATTAATTCAGAATCCCAACAAGTAAGAAAATGCATAACATAAAAGATAAATTTATAAGCATTTGCCTAACTTTAGCCATGGAATCATTACTTTCATTCACTTTCAGTGTATTTCTGTTTCCTTTCTCTCTTTCACCTTCTGGCCTCCTTATGTCTTCATTTTCTCCTTTTCATTTTAACCACAATCATTTGTCTATCAGATGGTTCTTGTTTCTACTTCTGAATACACTTAAATGCCATTTATAAAATCATAAATACTTATTGAATTTGTTTAAAAATCTAATGGGATTCAACAATAGTTTGAAACTGCAACATAATTATTAAATGTGGGTTTTAACACCAGTGATGATTCACATTTTCCAGACTCTATGTTTTACAATTTGTTTTTCTTGGCAAGGGTTTAAGTATCCATGAATAAGGCAAAAGGTTTCTTGAATTTTGGCTTTTAAAGAAGGAATACATCTTTTCCTGTCTTCTAAAAAGTTACTTTACCTTTTACCAAAAGACATCAGCCATAGAAATGATAGATATTTAAATCTACTCACTGATTTAGGCTAGTCATTTCTTGATAAAGTCACTGGGTTTTTTGTTTATGAAACCTTCCCTAATAGGAGACTGTCTGTGGTTGTTAGGGACCTTCCAAAAAATCATTTTTATGGTCACTGAATTTTATAATTAGAAGGACTTCAGGAAAGTGTTAGAAACCTCTCATTTTTGAGATGAGGAATCTGAGAAAGAGAGTTTGTGTCTTGCCCAAAGTCACATGATAGGTAAAGTAAGAGGCAAAGTACGAGTTAGAATACAAGTTTCTTGATTCCAAGTCTAGGACCATTTTTATACCATTGTTTCATGAGCATGGAAAGCAAGCTGATTGTTCACCTAAAATTCATTATATTGTGTGTACCTTAGAACTTGTCGTTTCTATACTTTATTCCTTGAGTTAAAATATTTTGTATTTATCATCTGTTTTCTGATTTGCCATCTAAGAATCTTCATTTGTCTTCCCTTTTATATCCAGTCTGCATAATGCTACTAGGTAAGCTAGTCTTTTAAAATGCAGTTCTAATTATGCCACCTACTTGCTCAAAAACCTTAATATCTCTCACCTTCTCCATCTACCTACCACATAGTTAAATGAACTAAATCCACTGTCCTAACTCATTAAAGACTAACTCTACCTTTCAAATCTTAGTGCTTTCTGCTTCTCTACTCATCCCTTATGATCCAGCCAAATTGAACCATGTGCTATTTTCAGGATACACATTTCATTTTCCATACCTCTGTGTCCTTCCTTATATCTTCACCTAAATTTTTACCTATCTTTCTAGATTTATATCAAATTCTGGGACACCTGGCTGCTCAGTTGGTAGGGCATGCTTGATCTTGGGGTTGTGAGTTCAAGCCCCACATTGGGGATAAGGTTTACTTTAAAAATTTTTTTTATTCTTATTTTTGGTTAATCAGATGAGTTTAGCAGAATGCCATATAACTATGGAAATAAGTGATATCTAATATGTTCTTTGGTTGCTAAAATTCTTGAAGCAGATGGAAGATAGTTATTACCTTTTATTCCTACAACACATAATAAAAAATCTGCCCAGACCATCACAACCAAGAGATGCCCTACAACTACCATGCCTATCTAGCACTCAGTGGTATCTGAGTAACATTATCACAGTAGTTACATGGAGACTAGGGATACTCATTAGAATTCAACTAGATCTATTAAATGCCTGCTCTGAATCTATTATGGTTACCAAATCTTTCAATTTAGTCAGTACCTGTAGATTATACAATGTATATTTTTTACTTTGGGGCTACTAATGAAAGTGCATATTTTTTAAATAAGTACACAGAAAATTATGCCATTTTTAGATGTTGCACCTGATAACACACTCAATAATTTAGGATGCTTTTGAAAAACCTTGGATAGACCTTGACACTGTTGGCATTTTTTCATATACACAATTTATATAGCTTTCTTCTCAAGAATGTGCCATTGCTTTCTTGACTCTTCACTTTCCTCGCCATCCTTTCAAAATAAGAAAAGTAAATTACCATCACCTGTTGATTAGTGATGAGGGCTAATGTGAAAGTAGCAGAGCAGAAAGAAAAGTTACTGATAATTGAAAATCTCTATAATAACAAAACCACTGCCAAGAGTTGATTGTCCATGGTAAAGTTATAGTGACTTATTCTGTTTGAAGTAGAGTTGGAAGAAAAAGTGCCCTCCCCACAGCAATCCATTCCTAAATCCAGGCTCCTTGCCTTCACCTCTGCTACTGCTAATCCAATACTGACTAATTACCAAGCTCTACTGGGTTGGTGAATACATCTCCGGCCCCTGTTGTGTCTAAACCATCTCTAATCTACTCTAGCTAGTCAAGAATTGACTTTCCTTGTTTGTGGGGTGCAGTGCATGTTAAGTAGAGATGTAACTCACATCATTCCTTTCACCCCAAGATTTTTAGGATTGTTATCATTGCTCCTGGCTTCTATTTCCAAGGGGTTCACTCTGAATCAGATCTCATTATTGAAATACTTGATATAAGATCAACTTCTTATATATAATATTTTCTTTTGAAATAAGAAAATTTAGCAGTGGGTCTTGAGCTACACATGTGGTAGTGTCTATAATAATATGTGCATTGGCAGTGAAAAAAAAATGACATAGATTACACTGGGTATGTATTAGCATTTATTTGCTAGAGGGAAAAAAAGGCTTCATTTTAAAGTTGTGAAGGGTACCATTCACTTCAACCAGTGACTTATTGCTGGTTATAAGTTCATTTAGACTTCTGTTTTTATCCCACATGCTATAAATCTTTTCATTTATCTTGCATGTCAGCAAAGCAAAATAGTAGCTTGTCATAAAATTGCTTAGTTGGTAACTTACCAAGTACTCAAACTGAATTCGGTTTACTCTTTACCCCTGTTATTTAATCTGTATGTAAGGTGTTTTGTGGTTTTTGTTTAGTTAATCTGTTGGTTTGTTTTTTGCTATTCTTGCTACTTCTATCGTAAATATTTTGGCACTTATTCTTATATTCTTTGATACCCAGTTTCTGCCAGTGATGTCTGGATGCTATATCCTTGAAAATATAATTTTACAATTCAGAATAAAATATTCTTTTAGGAAAAACTGTCACCCTGATTATTTGTGTAATATTTGGAAATGAGGCAAATGCCAATATCTTTTATGGTAACTTTCCAGGGCAGGACAGCTGCAGATTTGGCCAAGGTATAGATTGCATAAATACTCTCACAGAACACAGCAGACCAGCAGTTTATTAAATATTTAGCCAAATCTTAGATCTTATACTTGAAAATCTCAATACAGATGGGTAGAAGGATCTTTTGCCTTTTTTAATAACATTCTTTTAATCAGTTTAACGCATTCAGTGCACATTTATGTATGAGGCACAGTTCTAGGATAAGATATAAAAACCAGGTCTCAAGAAGTTCATAAACTAGGGAAGAAAATAGGCCACGTAAATAAATTATAATGCAATGCAAGAAATAGCGTAATAGAGGCATATACACAGCACTAAGTCAGTGAACTCTGATCCAAAAAATAAAGTATAAACCGCAAGAAATCAAGTCAATATAAATCTCCCAAGGAAGTATTTCTTCTTTGCTTAATGTTGGCAAGTGCTTTGTCTTTATCATTTGGTAAATCAACAAGGATTTATAATCTATTCTGTGCAGGGGAATATGTTAGATGCTTTGAGGATACAAAGTGAGAAAGAGTTTCTGCACTAAGAATTTATAATCTAGTAGGAGAGATAAACTGTCTGTACAAATAAGCTGTGTTTCCAGTCTGCACATAATTGTCATAAGAGAAACGTTTATAAATTGAGCAAAACTCTTCTGCAATGCACAAAGCCACTTCTGGAGATAGGGAAAAGAGAGACCATGAACAATTCAAGAAGGCTTCCATTAAGCAGAAGATGGCTGAACTAACCCTGGAGGGATTAGTAGGATTTTGACAAGGGTGGTTGAAGGGTATTCTAATTCATTTAGTGCCTACATGTGCAAGGTAGCATGAAGGCAAAAGAGCCTGGGGCATGTTCAGAGAATAGCAAGTATTCTAGTTTGAGTGGCATCTGGTACATGTATAAGGGAATAGTAAAAGATCAGGCTAGAAAGGAAAAGTAGAGGCACTTTATGGAGGACCTTTGAAAGTCAGGCTATGGCACTAGGACTTTTATCAGGAAGCAGTAGGTAGTTTTTTGAGCAAAGACTAATCGAAGTTGATATTTAGGAAAGTGACTCTAATGGTCATGTGCAAGGATGCATTCAAGCTGAGTGTGATTGTTACCAAAGACTGATTAGGTGACTATATAGGCAATAGGTAGTACAGGCCTGACCTAGGGTTGTGTTGGTAGGAATGGAAACAAGGTTACAGATATTACAGGCCTCATGTTTACGAAAGGTACTTGGCAGAACTTGGAAGCTGTCTGATGCAAAGGGAAAGTGTCAAAGGGACTCTGGAAGTGAGGCAGGATATCTGGTGATGATATCAAATAAAAGGAGTATAGGAAACTACCCCCCCAAAAATGTAAAGAGAAAACAGATCAGAAAATTGGAAACTGAATTCTAGAGAAAGACTGTCCTTAGAGAATTTAACAAATGAGAAAGAAGCTAAGCAACAGAAAAGTGGGAGAGATAGGGAAAGAAGATACTCAACACAAAAGTAGGGAAGGGAGTTTCTAGGAGAGGTGAGAACATTCAAACTCAAAGTATCAGTTAAGTCTCACTTATTAAATTATCCATTGGAATTGGGAAATCCAAACAAAGGAGCTTGAATGTACAGGGAGTTGAATGTACAACTTTGGGGGAAATTGCCCAAAGGCCCAAAGGAGGGAAAATATTTACTCAAGAAATGAAGAGTAATTTGCGATGCAAAGAAATTTGGAGAGAGATTGAAACTAAACCTCTAAAAGAATAGAAGGAAATGAGTACCCATTTTATTTCTTAAAATAATTATTCCTAAATTTTATACTATGCAGAAATCCTTCTTCCCTCAAGAAAAGCAATTAAGTCCTATTCAAAAAAGTCAAGAGGAAAGGCTAAGATTGGTGAGAATACACTCTCTGAGATGGATGTAGGTAGACTCCAACTTGTAATACAATGTACAGTAAGTCAAAATTGCTGTTAACAAAATCCCATCTGTTAGCCCAGTCACATTATACTGTTCAGTAGAATAAAAATGCCAGTATTTTTGCTACTAGCTCTCTGCTGTATTACCTTCGGTTACCAATGTGCTGTTGATATCTAATGAAAATTCATCCTTTGTCATGGAGACTCCAAAACTCCACAGGTAAGCACTAGGATTGGATAATGTGTTCAATCAGATTCTGATTCAAGGTTTGTGAGGTAGAAAGATAGACATTTCTTTAATTCTAGTTTTTAGACTAAAATGATTGGCTCCCTGGCTCCCATTTCATTGTCAAATGCAATATGAGCTTCTCAGAAATAGTATCTTTTCAAACCTGTTTCTTCTTCATACAGCAAGGGTAGGTGAAATCACACTTTCCATCTAACATTTATTGAGTACCCTGCTACATGCTCTGTTGGGTGTTTTCTACTATTTTTCTGTTATTTTTTTAATAGCCTGACTTGTTCATTTGGCCAATTTCTTTTTTTTTAATATAATTTATTGTGCTAATTTCTTTATCATGCATGTTTGATTTTTTTTCTTTGACTTCTTTGTAGTTTTGTTTTTTGCCTGAAGAGACCTGTGTTGATCATTACTTTCATGGCTATTCTTGCTACTTCCCACTGGCCATTGTGAAAATTTTAAGTTTGTTTCTATAATGAGACTTGTTTCTAAAAGCAGCATTATAGGAGCACCTGAGTGGCTCAGCCAGTTCAGGCTTTTGATCAAATGCTATGTCAGGCTCTATGCTGACAGTGTGGAGCCTGCTTGGGATTCTCTCTCTTCCTCTGTCTCTGCCCCTCCCCTGCTCACTCACACATGCTCTCTCTCTAAGAATAAATAAATAGGGGCACCTGGGTGGCTCAGTTGGTTAAGTGGCCAACTTCGGCTCAGGTCATGATCTCCCAGTTCGTGAGTTTGAGTCCTGTGTCAGGCCCTGTGCTCATAGCTCAGAACTTGGAGCCTACTTCAGATTCTGTGTCTCCCTGTCTCTCTGCCCCTCCCCAGCTCACACTCTGTCTCTGTCTCTCTCAAAAATAAACGTTAAAAATTTTTTTAATAAATAAATATAAATAAATAAACTTAAAAAAAAAAGCAGCATTACAATACACTCTGTACATAATTATTATTAACCAGCTAGTAAGAAGGAAGGAAATAATACAGGTTATTGGTGATATTTGAATGTGATGTGTTATATACATATCTATAGGTTAAAATTCACATCTGGGGAGAAATTACCTTTTTATTGTTTGGGTTTTTTTCTACTAGAGATAGGAGACTAGATGCTTTTCTGTTTTTACTACATTTTGTTATGTTATTAAATCACAATGTCCTATAAATTCTTTTCTTTATTTAGTACAGTAATATTTTAGACTGAATATTACTGGGATTTCCAATTCTATTTCCTCTTCTCCCTCAGAAGACCAAGAGATCTAAAGAATAGGGGAGCTTTTGTGAAAGGTCTGAAGTTAAAAGTCAAAACAGCTAGAAATTGGTGATCTCTGTAACATCCACTTTCCTCTGCCATATTTCACACCTTACCCTCCTCCTTTTGCTCACAGGTAGAGTTGTGCTCTTGTCCATCTCTGAATTTTATATACAGTTTTCATTTTATTTTTATCTTATTTTTTAAAAGTTAATTTTGTAAAACTTCCAGGCTAGAATAAGGTCATTAGAGTGGCAGTAGTATCACACATCGACAACTTGGGAAGGATCATGCATGAATATGGAAAATATAAAGGACATTGGTGTACCTTTGAACTGAGAGAAAGGAATCATTAGGTAGTTAATAAGAATCTCTCTCCATCTGAGATCTTCCCTTTCTCTAATGCTTAGCAGTGGTCCATAATGCCTTTCTGGTTGTCCTGCATACAAATGGATCTAAATTCATAAGAATTGGTTATTTATCTTTTACTGTCTTTTTTTTTTTTTTAATATAAGTTATTTGGTTTTTAGATTTTTTTTTTATTTGTGTGTGTGTGTATGTGTGTACGCTCCAGTGAATGAAAGAAATAAGACCTGTCAAAAGATACACATTTTACCTATCTTAAGGCTAACAGGCTGGAGCCTGCTCTCCATAAGGGCTTCAGAAAACAATCTGTTTTAAAATTTATAAATATCCTACTAATATCATACTTCAGGGGTTGGCAAACTTTTTCTGTACAAGTACAGTTAGTATAATCTCTGTTGAGCTAGTTAACTCTGCTGTGGTAACATGAGCAACGATAGGCAATATGTAAATGAATGAGCATTGCTATGTTCCAGTTAAACTTTATTTATAAAAACAGGCAGTGGGCTAAATTTGTCTTGCAAGCCACTGACCCTGGGCATAATGTATTGATCATACATTGTAGTAGAGCCCTCTGTTGGTTGAAAGAGACGCCCAGGGAAAATTTTTTTATCTAAAAAGGAAAGGTGTTACTACTTATCTGGAGGTTTCTAGTTGGTAGGACAAAAAGCAAGAAAATGACAAGTATGTAGGACATGCAAAGTAAAAAAGGGTTTAGAACTAATTAGAGTTATTCTTCAGAGGGTTTCAAATGTAATTATTGATAGAGTGTTTATGATTTAGTGCATCAGCTACAGGAATAGGAACTGTATCCATTGTATAATAAAATGTAAAAAGCAGTGTATGAGATGCTTAAGATAAATGATCAATCTGTTTTGTCTTTGGCTTGATCATAAATGTTTTTAACCAATAAATAGGGAACTACAGAATTGTTGAATGTGCCAGGATATTTTAGGATCTGTACTTCATGATGGACCCACATTGAACTTCTGCTGGAAGTAATGAAGTAAGAGACCAGATTTATCTTCCCTCCTTAAACAATATAAAACCAGAGAAAATATATAAAACAATAGTCTCCAGGCATTAAACAACAGGCAGTACAGGATGGTGATCCCTGAGAGAAGATGAACAAATGAGAGAATCCCTGCAATTGCCATAGCACTCTGTTTAAACAAAGTTTCCAGTCTACATTGTAGGAAGGGGAGTCCCAGACCCCTTTAATTAACTGAAACAGAGTTAAGAACTGAAGAAGGCCAAGATAGGTAGAATTTACAAGAGGGGGTACCAGAGAAGAAAGAGCTGCACAGAGACAAAGTGCACATACTAAATATCTGCAGGGGGTTCCCTGGAGTCTTCAGCTTTTCAATACTGACCAGCATATGTGTATGAGGAAAGTATTCAAGGTAAAGGATGAAACTATTGCAAAGACGCAAACACAACATTCCCCAGCTTCACACAGGTTGATAGCAGTTTATGTCCCCAATAGCCAGAGTGGAGAAACGTATAATAAATAGGCTTTTTTATTTAGTACTCAAAAAGATAATTACATCAGTAGGATTCCATATTTGCTCTAGATTAAAGGCTGCTCTTATTTCACCTACCAAAGCTTAAAAATAAGCCTAGAAAAGATCAAAATTTTTCCTAGTAACCTAACTGAATTTCAGAATAAACCTCAAAAATGTGTAAAGTGATAACAAAAAAATCCAGCACCTAAAACATACAATTCATAATATCTGGCATCCAGTCAAAATTATTGAGCATGCAAAGATGCAGGAAAATACAACCCAAAGTGAGGGGGAAAAAAATCAGTCAGTAGAGATGGATTTAGAAATGGCACAGATGTTAGAATTATTTGACAAGGATTAACATTTCTAAATATATTCTGTATTTCAAGAAGGTAGAGGAAAGCTTAAGCCTGTTAAGAAGAGATATAAAAAATATAAAAAAGATTGAACTTCTAGAGAGGAAAAATGTACTGGATGAGAATAGACATTGCAGAAGAAAAAAATAATAATTAGTGATCTTTAAGACACAGCAGCAGAGGCTATTCAAAATTAAACACTGAGAGAAAAAAATAGACTTTTGAAAAACAATAAATCATGCATCAGTGAGCTTTGGGACAATGTCAGGTGATCTAACATACATATTTGGAGTCCTGGGGAAGAGGAGAGGAAAGGAAAATATTTGAAATCATAATGGTTGGAAATGTTCCAAATCTGATGAAAACTATAAACCCACAAATCCAGGAAGCTCAACAAATCACTAGTAGAAGAAACAAAGGGAAAAAAACAAACCAAGAAGCATCAAAATGAAAATGCATAAAATCAGTGATAAAAATCTTGAAAGCAGCCAGGTTTTTTTTTTTTTTTAAAGCCACATTATATACAGAGGAACAAAGATTAGAATGACAGCAGTCTTAGCATCTGAAACAATGCAAGCTAGTCCATAGAGCACTGAAAGAAAAAAAATCATCAATCTAGAATTCTATACCCAGCAAAAGTATCTTTCAAAACACCCGAAAATGAAACAAAGATTTTTCAGACATAAAAACTGAAAGTTTATCAGTAGGAGACCAGCACAAACCATTTAGGAAGACTCAGGTCCAAATGCTACCTATATCAATTACTGCTATGTGCTCTTGGTCATACTTTAATCTCTTTGAACCTTCAGATACTCATCTGTGAAATGAGAAACCTATTTTATGGGATTTTTATGAGGATCAAATGAGATAAGGAAAATAATAGACATTTGTTGAGTGTTTCCTTTGTGCCAAGCATATGTTATCTCATTAAAAATGAAATAAAATACCCAATAAGATGCCCACTGGTCTGAGAATTTTCTTATGCTATCATCTCTCCTCTTTCTTCACTAACTGAAAACCTCAGGTTATTCTAGAAGTTAGCTCACGTAGCTAATCAGTCAAATTTTGTTGAAATACTTTTCCTAACTTTGTTTTCTTTTAGTTACCACCATTAAATATGCTCAAAGGTGGGAATGAACAACTCTCCTTGCTATAATAGATTCATTAGCTAATAAATCACTTTTGTGAAAGGATTAGATATGTCCTAAGCTAAACCTAATATTTTGGCTTGTGTTTTCGCTGCCTAATGTTTTTTTCAGTCCAGTTTATTGAGGTCCAATTTATATACTGTCTATGTAACTTTTATTATAAACCTATTGGATAGGGGCCACAAATATCTTTATAGCTTATACTTTGCCCCACTGAGTTTTTGGCACTCAATAAACATTAAATAATATTTCTATTCAGCATTCTGCAGACAGGAAGCATATGGTAATAAATGTCAGAGCACAGGTTGAAAGTCCCCAAAAAGTTATGTGTTATACTCCTTGGAAAAGCCAGTACAGATATTTTTTCTGAATAAAATCTATTTTAAAAAGCAGTTCCCAGGCACATATTTTACTTAATGATTTTTCTCTACCCTTCCTTTACTTTATTTTCAAATTAAAACTTTTCCTCAGGGACACCTGGGTGGCTCAGTCAGTTAAGCATCCAACTCTTGATTTTGGCTCAGGTCACTCACAGTTTGTGAGTTTGAGCCCCACAGCATCAGGCTCTGCACTGACAGCACAGAACCTGCTTAGGATCCTCTCTCTCTGCCCCGCTCTGCTCATGCTCACCCTCCCTCTCTCCCTTTCAAAATAGACAAATAAAGTTAAAAAAAATTTCCTCATAAGAACTAATATAATATTAAAAATAATATAATATTAATACAGTGTCATAAAAACTATATAAGTGATCTTTTTAAATAGCATAAAGAAATTCTTAGTCTGAAGGACAGCATGAGGAAATATTTACAAGCTTAAGCAACATAAGTTCATGATGTATGAAAGGAAATAAACAGCAGTTAGTTCTTTATCATTAAATATCAGTATGACTTAGAAGTGTATCACTGTTATAGCTGTCGCAGACCTTATAATGGTATTAGACTTTGGCTCAATAATATTTTTCTCACCTGAGGATTCTGGCACTACTCAAATATCTTACTCTATTCTCAGTAAGGTAATCATTACTTCCAAATAATGAAAGACATTGTAAATTGAAGCTAGATGCCAAAAACAAATTTTATACAAAAGATAATATATCCCAGTTTATCTGTATTGAAGAAATGGTTAACCATAATCAGTTAAACAAAACCATTTAGATAGCATGTATCTAAATTATCTTTCCATAATTTGCTCACCCTGTGATTGACCTGTTGACCACACTTAATTTGATTTGATTTTTGTGAGGATTTTTCTTTTTTTTTTTTTTTTTCAACGTTTTATTTATTTTTGGGACAGAGAGAGACAGAGCATGAACGGGGGAGGAGCAGAGAGAGATGTGAGGATTTTTCTAAAGATTAACATAATCTGAGTGAGAAAATATCTTAATTGGGCCATGTTACATAACCTAAGGCTTAGGATTCTCATATATAAAATGTGGATAAGGATTCCAGACACAGGTTAACATGATGCCTCTAACTCAGAGTCTCTCAAAAGGTTGTAATCAAGATGTCAGCCATGGCTGTAATCATATTACTACTGGGGGAGAATCTACTTGCAATATCACTCATATATCTGTTGCCAAACCTCAGATCCTCACCAGTTGTTAGCCATGGGCCTCTCCATAAGGGTACTTGTAACATGGCAGCTTTCCTCTAGGGCAGGAGCTGAGAGCATGTGAGCAAGAGAATAAACAAGGCATCCCATCGCTTTTGTCATATTTTTTTAGAAGCAAATCACTAGGTCCAGCACACACTCAAGGAGAGAGAATTATACAAAAATTTGAATACCAGCAGTCAAGGATCATTGGAAGCCAGTTTGGAGGCTGTCTACTACACATATGATCCACAGATAGGACAAATCATTGAATGTCCTCTGGAGGCTCTGGAACTTGTTTAAACTATCGTAGGATCTAATTAAGAACCTGAATTCAATAGGCGAAATGATTTTAATTTCACATTAAATATTCCATTGATTCCTAGCAACAGTCTAATGAAACAGGTATTATTGGCATCAATTTTATTGATCTAAACTGATACACTGAGTGTCTTGCTCAAAATTACATAGCAAATGAACTATAAAATTGCACCCTTAGTGTAGGTCTTCTGATTCTAAGCCCTGTACTCTTTCCATTTAGCTGAAACTGCTTCCTGACCAGTACTACCTTGCACTTAAAGCCATTCAAAAAGAACATTATGCATCTAAATGTATACATAAATATGTGAATTTTTTATATACAGAGAAAAATATATAACATTCTTAGACTCTCTACACCATACCATTTAAGATTCACAGTATTGTTTCAAATGTTATTGAGTCAAAGTCCAATACCATCTAAGGTTTGCAACAGCTATAGCAGTGATACACCTCTAGGTTAATAGTATCTGTTAGTCTGAAAGTACACATGGGAGGACAGGGTGCCTGGGTGGTTCAGTCAGTTAAGCGTTTGACTCTGGATTTCAGCTCAGGTCATGATCTCATGGTTTGTAAGATGAAGACCTGTGTCGGGCTCTGTACTGACACAGTGTGGAGCCTGCTTAGGATTCTTTCTCTCTCCTTCTTTCTGCCCTTTCACCACTTACACGCGTGTGAGCACTCTCTCGCTCAAATAAACATTATAAAACTATATATAGGCAGTAAATACTTATTGAATGGAGATATGAACAAAGTAAAAACAACAACTGGTTTGGTGGCTCCATTCACCCTTGGCTTTTCTAAAAGCTCTAGACTCCTGTGACTTGAGTGAGGACCATGGGGGAATGCTTCAGTGAATTTTCTTCTTCCTCCTTGCACTGGAGCAACAAAGTAGTTTGTTTTGGATGGATAGGCAGCTTTCTGTGGATAGTGAGAAATTACCTTTCTTTGGTCCTGAGTTTGATATTCTTCCTTTTTGTTTCATTCCATGAAGTTTCAGCCTATACTACGACCCCTCATATCCGAGATCAAAAATAGAGTGGTAACATTAGCAAGCAGTTAATAGTTCTAACTGGGTTTGGAGCCTTCAAGTGCAGAGCAGGAAGTGTGAGGGCAAGGGTTATGAACTCTGGTGGGGGTGGTAGTCATACCCTTCAGATCACCCTGGAGAAAAGAGAGGTGAATTTTGTTTTTAAAGGTCTTTGCCCACTTCTCAAAATAACTTTGTGGTATGTTTAATAAGAATGTAGAAAATTACCTTTCTTGGGGCACCTGGGTGGCTCAGTCGGTTGAGCATCTGACTTCAGCTCAGGTCATGATCTTGCGGTTTGTGAGTTCTATTCCCGCGTCCGGCTCTGTGCTGACAGCTCAGAGCCTGGAACCTGCCCCATATTCTGGGTCTCCCTCTCTCTCTGCCCCTCCCCCAGTAACTCTCTCTCTCTCTCTCTCTCTCTCTCTGTCTCCTTCAAAAATAAATAAACATTTTTTTAAAATTTTTTAATGAAAATTACCTTTCTTTATAGAAGCAAAACAATAGTTCTTACAACAAAGAAGTAAATTTCACAAATCAGAGGATACAAGGTCAATATACAGAAATCATTTGCATTTCCTATATAGCTAGTAACCAATAACTTCAATAACCATAATTGAAATAAGAATATGGACAAGTTACCATTTTAATTTAATATTGATTACAGGTCATTCTACTTTATAAATTAAAACTGGGGTGTTATAAAACTATAAAGAAAACAGTTTTTTTCCTCAATTGAATAAAAAGGAAATAACTCTTTGATACACACAAACATGCTCTTGAGTTTCTTCTTCCTTTCCTGTATAATCTGACGATTGTGCTTTTTAATAGTGGCTTGCTAATCCTTTTTAATAGCTCATAAAGTAAGTATTCCATAGTTTTCATTAACCTTGAATTTCAGCCTCTTTTTTTCTTAAACCTCAAAACCTACATATTTGGTTGCTGTTTGACTAGCACCCTTTTAGCCTGGTCGATGAAGCAGCAAGCCTACTGCAAATCCTAAATAACGTGGTGTAGATGAGAGCCTGAGACTTTAATTACATGTCATTTTACTCACAACACTCAATTCCAGGAAGGAAAAAATGACTTTGCTGTTGTAAAAGACATATTATGTGAGTATCATTCATTGTAAACCAAAAATGATACTGTATTAGAGCATAGACAACAATGGGAACTAATTCTGAAAATGTGACCTGTCTGGGAAACTGAATAATAGTGAAAGTTATCAAAATGGAAAGAAGTGTTAATGTGAAATCCAGCCTTCTCAGAAATACTCTTTCCTGGCCTGTTTGGTTTTGCTTTTGTTGCTTGTCATGCATGAATGAAAGTGCTACATACACTCTCAGGGGAGTAGGAAAGCCTCTGTCGGTTGTTTATTTCCTTAATCCCTCCTCCTTTGTGATTTTTGATGTCAGATCTAAAATGGAAAGCCTGTAAATATAATGATTATCACATGGATAATCACCTGCATTAGGAACCGCCCTGCTTCTCTATTCTAACCCTAGCTGTTCTCCACACGTCACATCCACTCTGCGGTTGGATTTTAACCTGACTGCTTCATTAGATTTGTGAAACTCAGTGCGTGGCGCCCTGGGGCAGCACAGATGGGGACATGCTTGTTTTCTTTTCTCACTTTCACTGCAAAGACACACTAAAAAGTCCTTTTCAATTTAGTGTGATCAGTTCACTTGGAATTAACCCTGATATTTGGAACCTGCCTTACTCTTCTGCCAACTGTCTATACCCCTTTTTCCTTCCCTACTTTCAGACCTACTGCCTTTTCTTTTTGTCCTTCCATGCAGTGAATCTGAGGACTAAAATTCTGGTTAAATTCTGACTGGGTCAAACTGTTACCCTGTGTTGTTTTATTTGTTTTGCTGGGAGGGAAAAATAAATGTTGTTCCATCATTGTATCTGCAAACACCTTCAAATCAGAGGTTAGCTGTGGGAAAAGTCTGCAGTGATGTGAGCCAGCTGCCTTCTCTAATGGACTGACTGGGGGCACCAGCTCAAGATCAAAAGAAGGTGGGAGGAAGTCAGGAGATAAGATCTTTTTAAGCCATAGAACAAGTGCTTAGCTTTTCAGTGATAGGGCACAGCTCTGCAAACCTGTATGAGGGGGTGCTAAGATAAAAAACTGAGTTGACTTTTTTGCAGCATGTCCTTCCTCAATCAGAATATGTTGGCGCTTTGAATAGTTTACAGATGTGGAAGTGTCCTAGGGCCTTGTTTCCTTAAAGAATAATGATCTGACGTTTATATATGTGTCTTCTTGCAATTAGTTCTACTATACCATAACAGATCATAGTTAATTTCTTCTTATATCTGTGTGAGCAAAACTGGACATTAAAAAAGCAATTTAACTACTATATGTTGAATTTTGAGTTTTATGCCTTAGTGCAGTTTTAGTCATATGGATCCTTTTATTATTATTATTATTTTAGAGAAAGAGAGCACGCACACACATGAGCTGAGGAGAGAGGCAGAGGGAGAGAGAGAATCTCAAGCAGGCTCCACACTCAGCACAGAGCCCAGTGTGGGTCTCAATCCCACGACCCTGGGATCGTGACCTGAGCTGAAATCAAGAGTCAAATGCACAACTGACTGAGCTACCTAAGCACCCCCATACAGATTCTTCATATTAATTTTGTCTTATAGTTCTCTGGGCTTCTTTCATGCCTCTGATGAAGATCTATATAAATGAGTCGTTGTAGCAGAGCTTTCAGTTGTCTTTTTGATAAAAGAATTATCTTGGTTAATTCTTGGATTGGACAGCTTGGAAAAATTTTACATTGATATCATTTGAAACTTCTCCTTTTCTTTGACAGGCCAGCAAATATTATCGACTGTGTGGTGTACTATTATAAGCAAATTGTCAAAGAGGCTTGCTTGGACCAATTGTTAAGTTCATAATTCAGTTTTTTTAATCTACATCACTAAGGCTAACTCAATCAGCTTTATGCTTCCCTAGCGAACAGCCTAAGGAATTGTACTTTCAGCCTATCACTTTCTGTTAACTTAAGTGTTTAGCTTGTAGTCATCTATTTCAACCTTTTCAAACCCTCAAAATGGGTCTTCAAATCTATATGTCATTAGTACCTCGGACCATAAGAGTGCATACATACTTTTTTTCCCAGCGTTTTCCTTAACATGTAGATAGTACCCAGATTTGTGCTAGAGACACTGACTTACTTTCTGCCTTACATGGTTTGGTGCGGCAGTCGCTTCAGTTGAGTTGGATCTGCTCACTACTCAGGCTCAAATCCCATCCTTCTATTAATATCTCTTGGCAAAGATAATTTTGGAGGAATGTACGTTAAGATGTAGAGGCTCTTGACAGTTGTCTGCAGTTTTTTTTTTTTTTTTTCATTTTCAAGAGGGAAGTTAAGTTGAAAAGTAATATTGCTTCTATTTTCTGTATCAGTCCTAAAATTAAAATATATGCAGAGTACAGAAAGAGAAAGGGTTTGGTTACACAGATGTGTTTTTGTAATTTGATAGCCTGTTTTAAGAGCATTAGTGGTTATAGTAATGTTCATCAGATTGTGCCCTTAAGATATTCAGGAATCAAGAAAAACATTGTGAATTTAAAATTTTTAACTATTTTTTTCTAATGTTCAACTTCTGTCACCCCTGTCATCTATATAAAAGAGAAATTGGGGAGGAGGTAGACTGTTTGCTATAAAAGTTTTTAAACAGACAAAGTAAAAATACCGAATACATCTAGATTTAATCATTGTTAACATTTTGCCATTTTTACTTCACTTTAATTTTTTAAAGTATTATTAAGTAAATTACACATATCATGTCATTTTATTTCTAAATGCTTCAGAATAAACCTCTAAAATTAAGGACATTTACCTTATCAAATTAATAATTCCTATCATTATCGCCATCCTGTTTCATTATCAAATTTCTCTAATTGTCCCCAAAATGCCTTTCCTGGATGGTTTGTTCAAAACAGGATTCAGTTAAGGTCTGTACATTGCTCTTGGTCATTTTTCCCCTCCCCAGGTTATCATAAGATTGATTTATTGAAGAGACCAAGCTATTTGTCTTATAGAATGTCCTACTTTATGGATTTTTCCATTTGCTTTCTCATTGTATCATTTAACTTGTTCTCCTATCCTCTGTATTTTCTGTAGACTGCTAGTTATTGAATTAAAGTTTTGAGTAATTAATGTCACAAATGAGGTCAGAAAACTTTATAGGTGATGCTGTGTCCTTTATACTGCATCGTAACAAGGCACAGAATATTTGGTGATTCCCTATTAATGACAAAAACTGATAGGATTGATCACTGGGATAAAGTGATGACAGCTTGATCCTCTCATTATAAAGTTATACTTTGCTCCCCGTGACCAGCATATAATCTGTGATATTTTGGTTCCATGAAACACCCAGCTTCCTGTCATCCTTTCACCTAATGAATTTAGCATCTATTGATGATCCTTGCCTGAATAAATTTCATTAGGGATTGCAAAATGATGATTTTATGAATCTATACATTTATTAGTAGACATTCTTCTCTACAGAAGAGCTTTCTGAAAGGTATTGTTTCAATTAAAAACACAACCACCAGTATGTTCCTTAGGTTTCAAATGATTGTCTTTCTTTGCTGGGGTCAAAACACCTGAACTCACTGTGACAGCTACAGTAAAAACACGCACTACATCTTCTTTATTCCAACTTGTGAAGTGTGTTGACATTATGCTGCCTTTTTTTTTTTTTTCATGCCAAGGGAAAAAGAAATCTTTTTTGGCGTAAGAATAAAAATTGAACTATGTGGGTATATTGAGATAATTGTGTAAAAAGAAGACTGTATGAATGAGTTTCAAAATGGATTATTTCTTCATTACCTAGCACTTTATAATTAACTGTTCTTTTTTTTTATTTCAGGAAGCTGCCACTTTTGCTAGAGAGCAAGGCTTTGAGGTGAGTTAACCCACAATTGCACACTAAACAGATCCTAAAGGTTTTTTCTAGCTGATAATGAAGTTCTTTTGGACAGTGATTGATGTGCTATTATACTCTCAGAGCCTCGCAGCAGTTGCCATGGAAACTTGGCAGTCGTCATGGTTTCTTTGTTCTGCCAGCACAGTGTTATGACGCACTCTGCTAGGTCTGCACCCAACATCGCCTACAGATGTTATTTATTGAATTTTGAAAAGCCTCTTGGGAAGCCAAGAGGTTGGGCACGGTTTCAAGCTGCCTCTGCAGATATGGGGCCTGTCAGTTTGTTCAGTTAAAAAGCTACCTCATTAGCTGTATTACATTTCATAAGGATTCACTGCTAAAGCAGTGGTGGAGCAAGACTAAATAGTGAAATATAATGTCATTTAAATAATTTCACCCCTACCACATGTAGATTATCATTATGCAAATTAATTTCCAAAGGTTGTACTTAACAGTTGTTAGGGACTGATTAATTTAAATCCCACTCATATAAACTTCCTGTTTTAATCTTCTTTTTTCTTCTCTCACTCTCTCTCTTTTTCTTGCATAAATGTATATAAATTTTCTGAAACCAAATATCAATAATTGGTTTTAATTTCTAGGTCCTAATTTTGTTTTCCTAGTGAAAGTATTAGCTGTCAAGATTCAAAACTCCATGTGGTTGTTGTTGGCAAAATTAAGACAGATAACACCATGTTTTTATCTATATAATATCTATCTTCCAGTTGATTATTAGAAAACATTGACTTTAATCTGAACCCAGGTTAACTGACAGAATTCATAAACTGAGTTTATAAGTTTTATGACTCTCATATATATTGAGCCAGAACTATGTAGAATGCTGTGTTCTGTACAGCAACTTGGAATGTTGCATGGTACTAATTTTAAAAAATTAAACTAACTATTTACATGCTCAGTATTGTTGACCATCTAGAAAACCTGTGAGCATTGATTGGATGTATCAGTAATCTCACTTTGAACTGTTCAGAGAAAAGTGTTGTATGAATTTGTGATGGAACAGTTATTTAAATGTATTAAAGGGGGGCGCCTGGGTGGCGCAGTCGGTTAAGCGTCCGACTTCAGCCAGGTCACGATCTCGCGGTCCGTGAGTTCGAGCCCCGCGTCAGGCTCTGGGCTGATGGCTCAGAGCCTGGAGCCTGTTTCCGATTCTGTGTCTCCCTCTCTCTCTGCCCCTCCCCTGTTCATGCTCTGTCTCTCTCTGTCCCAAAAATGAATAAATGTTGAAAAAAAAAAAAATTTAAATGTATTAAAGGAAGATTCATTATCGAGCAACAGAGTAATACACATGCATGTTATCCATGTCATACATAGGACTTGACAGCCAGACATAAAGCTTCCTCTTCCTGGAGGAAGACATTGAATTTGTGGTTTAAGTATTCTATGAAAAAACTAGATCCTATGCAAACTAACTTTTTCTGTTTTCTACTAACTGGCATCATATTAACCTTTGCATTAATTCTTATTTACTGATTCTAGAATTGTTTCTTTTTACCATAAATCTGCCATAATTGATTACAGCATATAAACCAAGTGATGATGTTTATAATAGTATATCTTACTACCTTCTAACATAGCAAAACTGCTCTGTTGGTAATGTTGACAGTAATATGTTAAATTAGATAAAGCACACCATGTCTTGATGTTTCCCTTCATGAGTTTCCGAAAATACTCCAAGCATTGTAGAATATATAAGAGCCATGAGTAGAATATTTTTGTTAATAAATGTAACCCATATGTGGAATCCTATCTAGAGGAATTCAGTGATTTTAAAATGTCATTAAATTTTCCTTAGTCCATTAGACAGTAATAGGAAAGCATAAGTTTGAAGCTTGGTGTTTTTAAAGAATCAAAAAAGAATAAATCACTTTATCTTAACACTTTAATATCTATAGAATCGCTTCTCAGCCTTTTGGCTAAGATCAAGTGTAATACCTATAGAAATGTGTCAGTGCTCTCAGGTCTACTGTGACAAACTAGACAAAATCTGCATTTTATCCCTCTCAACTTTAATTTTACCTCTAAACTGGGGCACGAGTGAGGAAAGAAATGAAAAGATTAAAAAGAAAGGTGAGCATTTTTTTTTCTACTGGCTGTGCTGTTCTACCATCATTTCTATTATAAATCCCAATCAGTTCCCAAAGCCACTGAATATTGCAACTAGTGATATGTCTGTTAACAGACCAGTCCAAAAGCCTCTAAAAATAACCAGTATTTATTTATCAGGAAATATCTTCAGTAGCATTGTTTATGATATTCTGGTTAGCTTCTCTGCAAATTTTAGATAATCTTTCTTTTTTAAAAAATCTTTAATCTTTAAAATGAATTGGGCAATTTTCAGTAAGAAGAGGCAGCTTAGGAGGGCACTGGAGAATGAGATAAAAACTGGAGCTGGGCAAAGCACAAAGCAGAAGAGAGAGGATATATATATATATATATATATATATATATATATATATATGATGGAAAATTGCATAGTGCCTGATTCAAATGACAGACCTGCTAAGAATTTAAAATGACAATTCTTGAGGTAAAAAGTTTCATGAGGCCTTTTATTATTCTGGAAAATCAGTTCAGACTGCAATGTGTTTTTAAATCTACTTTATCTTGAACTGAACCAATTAAAGGTTTATATTTTTAGAACCCAAATAAAAATAAGATACTTAAAAATATGTTTCATTATTAAACCTTTTAAAAGCAGTATTGAAAATTGATTTAAATTAAATAAAGAAAATACCTCCAAAACTTAAATATAATATTCTTTGTATTTTCATCCTTTGTGCAATAGACCATGTGCCAAATGATGAAAATAATACATACCTTCTCTGCTGAGTCATTTATTCAGTTTTACTCCAAGCAATGAATTTTAGTTTTATTTTAGATCTCTAAGATACATTACTTCTGACCATAGAGAAAACAAAGCAATCGTTTTCCCTTTTCCAACTTCCCCACAGCCCCTGACTCTATCCAGAGGATCCTAGGCTTGTAATCTGTATCTGACCATTGATGACTGTATGATCTTATACCACTGAGACAGGAAAGTTTTGAATTGTGCTATCCAATACAGCATCTGTTAGCCACAAAATTAATTAAAATTAAATAAAATTTAAAATTCAGTTCCTAAATCTCAGTAGACAGATTTCAAGTGCTCTCTATAGCCTTTGTAGCTTGGGACTGCCATATTAGTACAGATATAGATCATATCTACCATCACAGAAAATTCCATTGATCAGCATTGGATAGAAAGTCCATAGAGTATTCAGGAGGTATTGATTCCCAAAGAATTCTCCAAAATTTTCTGAGGTTCTTGTGTTCCTCACAAATGCAAAGGATACAATGAATGATCACCTAGAGTTTCTGGAAATAAGACACTAAGTTAGGTCCTGCTGGCTAAGAGAGTACAATGCAGCTTTTCTAGGTGACTAAGTCCCCAAAGAGGACAGTTGTTTTTTTTTTTATTAAATATATTTTATTGTCAAATTGGTTTCCATACAACACCCAGTGCTCATCCCAACAGGTGCCTTCAAAGAGGACAGTTTTATTTTTTTTTTAATTTTTTTTAACGTTTTTATTTATTTTTGAGACAGAGAGAGACAGAGCATGAATGGGAGAGAGGCAGAGACAGAGGGAGACACAGAATCGGAAGCAGGCTCCAGGCTCTGAGCCATCAGCCCAGAGCCCGACGTGGGGCTCGAACTCACGGACCGTGAGATCGTGACCTGAGCTGAAGTCGGACGCTTAACCGACTGAGCCACCCAGGCGCCCCAAAGAGGACAGTTTTAAAACAGTAGATTAACAGAAAGAGATAAGATAGTCTTTTAATTATCTTCATTTAATCATTTGTTCATTCAGTAAATAGTTACTGAGCACTAACTCTGGGCCTAACACTCTGATAGACCCTAAACTCAAGATAGAAGTGACCAGAGAGTATACTGTGAAGGAGAACATGGGAGGGGTTCTTATTTTAGATATGATAGTCATAGAATGACTCTCTGAGGAAAGTAAAACTTGAAAAATATGGATATCTAGCATTGACAGAAAAAAACAAAACAAAGAAACAACAGGGAAACAAATTTCAAACAGAGGGAACAAGAGTACACAGTCCCCCAAAGGAGAAGGAGCATAATGTACTGTGTAGTCCAAGAGCTGAGAGAAGGCCAATGTGCCTGGAATGAAGAGAGGAGAAAGAGGTAGTAGGAGATAAGACTGGACACTGACACATCACGTGCGCACCATAATTATTATAGGAGTTTCTATTTGGAAAACAAAAGAATGTGATATGGTTAAGTGAGGCACTGTGGGAACCCCACAATTGGTATTCTCTAGGAGTAGGTAGATTGTGACAGTATTAACATGTGGATCATCAGCTTGTTAAAAATGGAATGAAGAGGGTATATTCTTTAATTTGGAAGACAATGCTAAATTTAAGGTGTGTGATCACCAGTGACAATAAAAGCATAATTTAGCATTTATAAAATGCTTCACAGTTTATGAAACCTTTTCCAACATATAATTAATACATTTAATATTCACACAAGCCTTTTGGGGTTAAGTGGGGCATGTATTGCCCTATCAGTTCAACAGATGGAAAATAGGCTACATGACTTGTGCAGGATCACACATAGCTAATATATAATGGAGCCAGAACCAGAGCCAGCTCTTTAAGTCTTGTACTCTTTACTATACAAACTACACTTCTTTCTTTCTCACATCCTAACATATTGGAGGAGGAGATTAGATTTCCAAATGACCTTGGAAAATGAAAAATATCTTGAAAGTTAAAAACTGAAATCACTAGGGTAAAATACAAGCCAGAATAATTAAGAGAAAAAAAATAGCAAACTTAAATACAGGATCATCAGTGACTTGTGCATGTGACAGAAAAATGATTTCCATTGAACATGCTATCATTTTGTGATAACAACAGAAAACACATTGCCAGAATTCAAAGAAGCAGTATAATCTGTGGAGCATGGAATATTGGTTAAGGGTATAATTTCTGGAGTCAGGCTTTGTAGATGCTAGCCCTGGTTGTACACTTAGAATATTTATGACCTTAAGAAGCTTCTTAACTTCTCCGTGACTCAATGTCTTCACCTACAAAATGAGGATATAGTAATAATACCTACTGCCATAGAAGTTAAGATTTAATGAGCACTTTAGAGCTACATACATGGCTCATAACTAAATTATATGAGCTTTCTTCTACTCTTTCCCCTTTTTCCTTTTTCTCCTCCCTTATTAGATACTATAATTGAATTCCCAATACTCAAAACTCTTGAGGTCCTTTCTAGAGATTTTGGGGCAACCGCAGGATATGAGTTTTGGAGAGTATTAAAGATGGTTATTAGAGGAAAGAAATGAACATTTATTAAGTACTTAGCACTTGTTAAATATGGCATTAAGCTCTTTCACTTACCTTCTTTCATCCTCACAACAATTATTTTCAACTTTTTATTTTGAAATAATTCTAGAAATAATTCTAGACTTAGAAAATTTGCAAAACTAGTACACTCAGCTTTCCCTAATGTAACATCTTACACAGGTGAAGGTATATTGATCAAAACCAGAAAATTAACATTAGTGTGATACTGGTAACTGAACTACAGTCCTTATTCTGATTTCACCAGTTTCTTCTTAATTTCTTTTCTCTGTTCAAGAATCTAATCCAGGAAAACAAATTGCATTTGTCATGTCTCCTTTGTCTCTTCCTATCTGTGACAGTTTCTCATTCTTTTCTTGTTCATGATCTTGATCCTTTTGAAGAATATTTGTCAATCATTTTATAGAATATCCCTCAATTTGAGTTTCTCTGATATTTTCTGTTAATTAAGTTGAGGGTATGCAATTTTGCCAGAAATACCACAGAGGTGATTTGCCCTTCTCAGTGCATCATTATCAGGAATATAAATGATGTCCCATTGTCTTACTTATTTGTCTTACTTATTGTTGGTGACATTAACTTTCGTCACTGGGTTAAGGTGGTATTTGCCAGTTTATTTTTTGTAAAGTTACTATTTTATCACTGCATTTAATAAACATCTTGATGATATTTGGGGACTGTACAAAAATCTTGTTTCACCTACTAATTAAAATTTGTAATGAGTAAGTATCTTAGGGGAAATACTTTGAGACTATGCACATATCCTGATTCTCTTCAAATTTTTGCCCACTAATTCTAAGCATATTTCTTTCTTTTTTTAAATATTTATTTATATTGAGAGAGAAAGAGCAAAGGAGAGACAGAGAGAGGGAGAGAGAGAGAATCCCAAGCACTCTGCATGGTATCAGCACAGATATCAGAACTCGAACCCACAAACTGCAAGATGAGCTGGAACCAGGAATTGGACACTTAACTGTCTGAGCCACCCAGGCACCCCACTTCCCAACATCTTTTAGCATAAATATTTTCTTAGTTTTATAGATGAGGAAGTGCAGCCTCACAAAGGTTTATTTACCTACTCAAAGTACACAGATCTAGGTGTGTCACACTCTCAAGTCCTTGTAATTTCATAATTCTGTTAAGATGCTAGCGCAAGTATAAGAGAGAAGAATCTATGGGGGAGGTGGGGGTGGCTGCAGAACTAGGAATATATAACTTTGAGAAAACAAAATTGAGGTTTTAAGAAAAGTTTCCATCCTAGATTGGGCTCAACTATTGAAGCCAAAGCAGTGGCTCTTCGAGGCACAGTAAGAAATTTAGATCTGGTATTACTGACAGTGATTGCAGAGTGACAGAAGGATTTTGTATGAACCGTGGACATGGATACAATTAGAATAAAGTTTAACCATTCTGTAAAGATTTGTGTTTTATATTTGGGAAATTTATTTCAATCTTGAATTGCCAGTTTTATAAAATTTAATTTGAGACATAAGAAAGGTTTCTTTGATTAAGTTACTCAAACTCCCATAAAATATATATATCTTCCCATTGGCCAGAAGACAACTGTGGAATCTCATTCTTAATTTATTCCTTATACCACATTGAAGACCTCTATTTAAAAAACATCCACTACATACATCGGATTCTGATGATGATTGATTGATTGAATGTGGCTCTGGGCTTTGCCCCTTTATCTTTACTAAATATGAACTGTACCCAATCAAGCAAAAATCGACAGTAGTAAAACTTAAGTGTGCTAAGGAGATTGGGAGAATATATGTCAGTCATTTTAATTAATGTATACATTTATTTGAGAGAGTGAAAATGTCATTATGTGGCCTTTGTTTTTCTTTTTTTAGTCCTTTCAGCTGTTACTAGTCATTTCTGATAGTCTTTCCCTAAAACTGAGGGAATTCCTTTTCTCAGATATCAGAGTTCAGGCTTAGTTTTGTTCTAAAATAAGCAACCCAAAGTGAAACAGTCAGCATGTTTGAAAGGTCAGCAGCATTGTCTTACCATACGTGGCTATTCTTTTCAAAAACAGCAGTGGTCCGGAATCGTCATGTTAGGTGCAGTAGAAGCTTGGATTCATGTATTATCTGGAATTTCTTAAGTATGCAGTGAACAAACAACATCGAATATTTCACTAAAGATTTTCATACCTTTAAAAATGTCATAGTTGCTGATGTTCTTTGTAACCATTATGACTTGTCTACCTTGATTACCTAAATTTTTCTGTGCTGTATATTCTAATTCACTTCCTTGATACCAGTCATATATTTCTCCTCTAGTATGTGTTTCTCTCTCCATAACTGTTTGAAACTACACACGAGAGAGTACCAAAAAGGCCAAACCATGCATGGTTTAGAGGGCCACTGAATTCAGACATGGATTTTTTAATTATTTTAAAATTGCTGAAAACATGATTCCAAGAATCCTACTGATAATAGCTCAAGAGTTAGATTTCAAATCAGAACAGTTAAGATGTAAAACTTCATGGCCTATGTGATGTGAAAAATAGCATCAGTTTTCTAGAATTAATTTGTTATTTTTTTAACTTTATCTTCTTTAAATAAAATTAAGTCTGTAGGAAATAGCATCTCTTTCATTTTTCTTTGAAAATTTTGGCATTTTAGCAACATTATTTCCAGAGTCAGCATAATTCTGTAAACCTCTAAAATAATTCAATATTCCTTTTTTATTTTTTACAAATCTCTCTTTAACTGGAAATTTGAATATTGGCTATTTGCTGCTATTAAGAAATTATTAATTTAAAAAAATATACTAGTATGTGGTTATGTTTAAACCATTACCTCTCAGGGATACATAATAAAACATTTATGGATAACATTATTTTGTATCTGGGATTTGCTTGAGAATAATATGAAAGGCAAGTGGGTAAAACTATAGATAAAAATTATCACAAATTTAAAATTGTTGGGGCCACCTGGGTGGCTAGGTTGTTTAAGGGGCTGACTCTTGATTTCAGCTCAGGTCGTGATCTCACAGTTTGTAGAATTGGGCCTAGCATCAGCTTGGGATTCTCTCTCTCCTTCTCTCTCTCTGCCCCTCCCCTGCTCATGGTCACACTCTTTCTTTCTTTCAAAATAAATGAATAAACTTTTTAAAAAAATAAATAAAATGTTTTCAACTTGATGGTGGGTTCCTTGGAGGTTATTGTACTATTCTATTTACTTTTGTATGTAGTTAAAATTCTTATAGTAGGGGTACATATCTCTCCTATTTTGAGCATGAGAAGCTAAATCCTTAAACTACTAGTAAGTTTTGCTTTATTGTACTGGTTATGAGAACTTTTTCCTCTTCTCTATTAATAGACTGAAGACATTAAAGAAATAGCCAAAAAGACACAAGCTCTGCCAAAGGTGAATCCGAAGAGGCAGCGAATCGTGATTTTCACCCAAGGAAGAGAGGATACTATAATGGCTACAGGTACATGTGGAAATTGTATGAGAAACCCAGTATTATGAAGATTAATTGTAACAAAATTCTATATTCTTGATATTATAATTTATTTGAAAATAGCATACTTTCTTTTCTGTTTTTTTACCACCTTCATGCATTTCACTGACCCCATCCCCACCCCTGCCTTTGGCAAACACCTATCTGTTCTCTGTATTTATGAGTTCAGTTTTGGGGTTTTTTTATTTTTTGTTTGTTTCTTTGTTTTAGATTCCACATACAAGTGAGATCATACAGTATTTTCTTTCTTTCTCTGAGTGATTTCACTTTGTATAATGCCCTCAAGGTTCATTCATATTGTTTAAATGGCAGGATTTTCTTCTCTTTTTTTTATGGCTGACTGATATTCCATTGTGTCTGTGTCCATTGGATACTTAGCTATTGTCTTAGCTATTATAAATAGTGCTGCAATGAACATGGGGGCATAGATTTCTTTTTGAGTTAGTGTTTTTGTTTCTTTTGGATAAATACCCAGAAATGGAATTGCAGATCATATGGTAGTTCTATTTTTAATTTTTTGAGGAACGTTCATACTGTTTTTCTATAGCGACTGCACCAATTTACAGTCCCACCAACAGTACATAAGTGTTTCTTTTTCTCCGTGTCCTCACCAACATTTATTTCTTATCTTTTTGATAATAGGCATCCTAACAGCTGTGAGGTGATATCTCATTGTGGTTTTGATTTGCATTTCCCTGATGATTGCTGATGTTGAGCATCTTTTTGTGTACCTGTTGACCATCCATAATAATGATCTAGTTTCATTCTTTTGCATGTGGCTGTACAATTTTCCCAGCACCATCTATTGAAGACTGTCCCTTCCCCATTGTATATTTTTTACTTTTTTGTCATAAATTAATCATTTAGGGATGGGTTTATTTCTGGACTCTCTGTTATGTTCCATTGATACATGTGTCTGTCTGTTTTTATGTAAGTACCATACTGATTTGATTACTAGATCTAATATAGTTTGAAATCAGGAAGTGTGATGCCTCCAGCCTTGTTCTTCTTTCTCAAGATTGCTTTGACTATATAGGGTCTTATGTATTTCTTTTGATGGTTAGTTGGTTGGGGTTCTTTTTTACTATTTTTACCCTCCCCTCCCCCCGCCCAGACTCTTTTTGTGGTTCTGTATAAATTTTAAGGTTGTTTGTTCTATTTCTGTGAAAATGTACCTTTTGTAGTGTTTTTATTTTAATTTATTTTAAGTTTACTTATTTATTTTGAGAGAGAGAGAAAGCAGGAGAGGGGCAGAGAAAGAGAGGGAGAGAGAGAATCTCAAGCAGGCTCTACACCATCAGCATGGAGCATATGCGGGGCTTGAACTCACAAACTGTAATATCATAACCTGAGCCGAAGTTGGACACTTAACCTACTGAGCCACCCAGATGCCTCTGTTCTTATTTTAATAAGTAAACCTACCTTCTATCTCAGTAGAAAAGATTTCATTTTCAAGAAGGTAATTTATTAAAATTCAGTTGAGTAAATCCACTTTGATTTAGTTTATTTACTTTAATATTTTGGGAATATTGTCAGTCTAATCATGTCTTTCCTAAAAAAAAAGTTTTACTTAGTAAATTCCTGTGCTTGCTTAAATGAATTTATCCAATTATGAACAAATAAAATCCACAGATAAGTTACTTCCTCAGTTTTAAACTTCAAGAAGAAAACCTCACTTATCTTACAGATATAGGAGTTTCATCTAGTAAACAAATATTTTATTGGTTAAAATGATTAATATCATCAGTGTGATGAAAACTATTCAAGCCAAATATAAACCTGTTAATTCTGTGTGAACCAGTAAGATTAAAACTTGTCAGTTAACTAATAATTATTATAAACAGTAGCAATTATTACCTTTGTGTTTTTTCAATATACTGCTAAACAGAAATTCAAGATATAAGCCTTAAACATCTAACTAGGAAATAAAATTAATACACATAAAAATGTAAATACAAAGAAGTAAAATTATACTTATTCATTATTGGTACAGATTATATGGGTTGTATTGACTCAGAAAGGAGACTGATCAATAAAGCCAAAAGAAAGATGTTATAGTGAATTTTTCTTGAATTTAATATTTAAGCCTGAAAAGGGTCAAAAAAAGAAATGAGTGTCAATTTTGGGTAAGAAGAGGCCTTAGAATTAATTCATTCCAACTTTCTTACTTTAGAATTGTCAAAAACAAGAGTCAAATGCTTACTTAAAAAATATTTATTTCAGGAGTGCCTGGGTGGCTTAGTCAGTTGAGCATCCAACTCTGATCTCGGCTCAGGTCATGATCTCACAGTTCATGAGTTCAAGACCCACGTGGAGGTTTGTGCTGACAGTACGGAGCCTGCTCGGGATTCTGTCTCACTCTCTCTGCTCCTCCCCTGTTCACACATGCTCTTTCTCTAAAATAAATAAATAAACAAACAAACTTAAAAAATATATTTATTTCAAAATAATCCAGTGAGTGACAAATAGTGGAGTTATAAATGAAATGGTGATGGGTATATGTGGGGTGGTCATTATGTTATTACTTCCACTTGTGTATATATTTACAATTTTTCCGTGATTAAAAGTATAAAAAAACAGAAAGACAGAAAAATAAAAACTAATTTTCAATCAAGATCAGAGATACTAAGTAATTTTCCTAAGATACATTGATATCCTTGCTAAGCCTTGAATTCTAGGAAGGATTTAAAGCAAGGAGAGCAATCTAGTCATATGAGTGAAGAGGACCATATGAGCAAAGGCATCAGGTACCATATAATCTTTAATTGTTGTGACAGAAAAAGCCATGCTGTTAATTTGTGCAAGAGAGAAAAGAAATAAATCATGAAAAGATATCCCTGCATTGATAATAACTATCTGGATTGTCTTCATGTAGTAGGTGGCCTGTTCCTGTCTTAGCAATGAACACTGCTTGGAAAAGTGAAAAACATGGAGACTTCTTATCTTACAGGACTGTAGTACTGCCTTCAGATTCATAAAATGCTACTTGGTTGCTCTTTCTGGAGACATTTATTTTAAGGCTTTATATATTCTAGATATACATAGTGTACAAATGTCTTCCTCATTGTGAATTTATACAATTTCCCCAAAACTGAAATCTTTAAAATTAGTCCCCCCCTTCCTGTGACTCAATTTCTTTGTCAACTCATTTTGTTCTTTATGAAATCTATTAAACCATTCTTAGGAATACTTACTGGCAAGAATGTATTTGAGGAAAGACATTGGCTAATCTTTACTCTTCATACTATATGAAAATGAACTTAAATTAGAGGATGCACTATATCTGCAATGCATGATAAATACAAGATGGATAGAGAATCTGTTCAGCGGTGTCAGCTACAAAAGCAAACATGATAAATGTTAATGCAGTTTTGAGCCCTGGGATAAGCTATTCAGTGCACAAGCATAGCTGAATCTCTTTGCTATGTTGTTATTCATGGCAGCCAAATAAATGTCAATAATAAAAGAGAATTAAAGATTTTCATTTCCCAGAGGCAATCCTCTAATACGGCTTGATCTTTCATTTCATTTGTAATTCGTTCTCATGTCAGGATGCAATCATTCGCCAGGCTCTGGGTGTCATGTTAAGTCATTTAATAATGATTAAGAACATAAAAATGCTTGGCCTGTGGGGCAATTCACAGAAGAGATGCCAATTTGTTATTGTTTTTCCTCCTTTGCTTTTGAATATGGATCAGCTTTTTCCCACCTCCTAGCATTAAAATACTAATGGAGAATGGGGAGGGAAAGTATCCCTTAATTTACCATAAGTGACATTCCAGAATGGCACAAGGCAGTGCTAACACACTTATTAAAACACTAATTAGGAATCATTGTTCCTTAAACCTCACAATGTGGAGTATTTTTAAATGATCACTGCTAAGTTTGTGTCATTTAGCAATAATGTAACAAAGTCAGTTTTCTTGGTATTTAATTCTAGAGACGTTTCTCCTTTTGAGATATATATGGTGTCTATAAGCCACTTTCTGTTATTTTATACATGTAGTTCTTTGAATTCCTCTTTGCTAAATTGTCTGTGAATCTAAAGTCTTTAACATCCTGTTTAGTCACCTCTATTTCAGTTGAGTCTCCATTTTGTATATCCATCTGCCGAGAAGTTTTGTCACATATCAACCATTGTATCATTGCTTGCAGGCTAATTGAGTTCCAACCTTTTTTGGGGAAGTGCTGGGGTGGGGGTGGCAGGGAGCACTGGAAAGTAATAAGAGTAAGAAGCCAGGAATGACAGGCAGGAAAGAATATATGATTCTATACACTTTGAATCTTTTAATAAATGTTGAATGAACCTGTTAGGTAGCACAAGAGTCAGGTCAAGGAAGTCATTCCTGTGTCTATAAACTGTAGAAAAACTAAGACTATAGATTTTTATTTCCTACTGGACAGCAATTACTAATGAGATCTTCATATATCAATACCTTATTATATTAACAATTGTAGTAAAAATGAATATTTTATATACATGCATATATACAGAATACATACACATATACAGACATATATGTCTTTATAGAAAGTTTATATTTCTCCAGGTTTCTGTACTACATATATCACTAAAAGTTGGAAAAAGCAATAGGATTTTTATTCTAAATTGAAAATAATGCATTTCACACTTTTGCTCTTATGTGACACAATGAAATAGGTCCACTCCAGAATAAATTGTAGACTTTTCTGAATACTTTCAGAATTCTTTCTGGTATGTTTGAATTTTGATTTTTGCCAAACGGAAGAAAATAGATTAGGTCAAAAGTTTCATGTGGAAGACAGGGGCTACCATGTCAGAATCACCTGGTGGGCTTTTGATAAATATAGCCCTGCCTTCATAGAAGTATGTTCACTTCAACTTGATACATCCCTATGAAGAGTAGTAGAATATACATCCTTGAGAAGATGTATGAGAATGGGGTTTGTAGAGTGTGAGGGAAGTGGAGTATAGGGTTGTGTATTGTTGTAAAGATCCTTTAGGTAATACAGCAATGCTGTCTGTCCTTCATCTCTCACTTTGAAACCTTTGGATTAGGTGATCTGATAATGTTGCCCAAGTTTATGATTTTGTAGGATGATAGAAACAGAACCTTTTAGTAGCTAAACATCTAGTATTTGAATAAGTCAAGCCTTGGTGAATGCTTCTTTCTCTTGATAATTCACAAAGTGTCATGTACTCATCTACTATTACTAACAATCTACATATATTATTTTAAATAACCAAATTCATTTGATTAGTTTATAATTTAAGGTAGTCTCATCATAGTGCCCTTTGTCATTTCCTTATAAGTAAGTGAGGTTACTGAAGCTGCTTGTCTTCATGTTCCTGAGACCTTAAAGAAGCTTGTCACCCCATTTGCTAGTTAAGTTTTCATGTTCTTTAAAAATACTCAGTGCTATACATTATAAGAAAAGGTCAATGTGTTTTACAATTCTTGTAGACATAAAGTACAGAAAGTGTGCAATAGAAAATGCAGACTCTAAAGAAAACAACTTTAGCAGCTGGAAGAATAATAATGTCAACACATCATCACAACTCCTACTCCTACAAAATATTGTCATAAATCATTTTGGAAATGTTATCTATACTACAGCCAAACCAGTTTTAAATGATGATCTTGTTGGCATACATTGCTGATGTTGTGAATAGAACAAATTAAGTGGCATTCTTTCAGAGTGTCTATACATGATATTCATGAAAAAAAGTTCTTTATTTTTAAGAATATCCTTTTTTGAGCAATATATTACTTTTTGACAACATAAGATGCTCTAATTTCTTGTATTTTCCCTGGTTCCGTCCTGGAATCAACTACTTTTTCAAGTATCCCTCTTTTCTTTAATTAGCAAATGATATTTAGAAACCCAGATCTGGATGCAAGATATGCTCATTGCTAATTGAGAATCATTGCTTTGGGACCCTTTTAGCAAATAGATTGGCAATATATGTATGTGTATTAACTCATGCATACATATCCTTCTATATTTATTTCTATATCTATTTATCTACTTAAATTACATGGTTTGAACCTGCTGGTAACTTTGATTCCAGTCTAACAACAGAATTCATTCTAGCCTTCACCCTTTCATTCCTTTTAACTTCCTCTGACATTGGAAGTTCTGGCTCTCATTATCCAAAATATATTTACTTATTGTTCCATCCTAAAGTACTTTCAAATTACCCATACCCTTGTGAGAAAAGAACATATTTACTTCCTAAAGTGTTTGTTTACAGTTCTTTTTATCTGTAGCCCTCTACAGTCTAGTCAAAATACTGTTATCCAAAGTCACTTTGGGTTAGTTCTTTTATTCCATCTACTTCAATGTGGTTACATTACTTATTTGTAATACAGTTAGGTTTATTTCTAAGAGTTTGTATTCCATCTTGGTTTCCTTTCATATCTAGGCTGGTTTTTTTAATAAGTACAATTCATTCCTCATGGTGTCAAGGTTCTGTGTGCTTTGACAAATGCATACGATCATGCAACCACTTCTATGGTTATAATACAGAAGAGTTCCATTTTTCACTTCTAGTTTTCTAAAGTGGTGTTACCAATTTATATGCCCACCACCAGTATATAGAATGGCTTTTATTTTTCTATATTTTCATCAGTATATTCTACTGTCCATTTTTTATTTTAGCCATTCTGGTGAGTATGCTCTAGTTTCTCATTGTGTTTTTTATTGGAATTTCCTTAATTTAGTGAGGTGGGGCACCTCTTCGTTTGCTTATTAGTATTTAGATATCTTCTTTTGTAAAGTTGCTATTGGAGTCTTTCGCCCACATTAGATTGTCTTATTGATTTATAATTCCTTTTGCAGTCTGCATACAAGTCTTTTGTTAGATAAATGTATTGTAAATATATTCTCCCACTTTGTGACTTGCCTTTTCATTCTCTTCATGGTATCTTTTGATAAGTAAAGCTCTTAATTTTAATTTAGTCCAGTTAATAATGTTTTCCCCTTATGGGTAGTATTTTTCATATTCTTTTAAAGAAAATCTTTGTGTATCCCTAGCTCATTTTTATTTGTTACTCTTTATTTGTCACAGTCTGTCTAGAATTAGAATTAATTTTTATATATGATATGGGTTAGAGGAAAAATTCATGTCTTTTGCCTATATGAATAACCAGTTCGCCCACCATCATTTATTAAAAGAAACATCCTTTCCCTTACTGCAATAAATTAACACCTTTGTCACATTTCATATTACCTGATATCTGTGAGTCTTCTTCTAGACTATTCTATTCCATTGTTTTCTTTATCCTTGTAACCAGTTTACACTGTCTTGATTACTTATAATTAGTCTTTTTATTTCATAATGTCAGAATTCCAACTTTGTTCTTCAAGCTTGTCCTGGTGTTTCTTGACCCTTTGCATTTCCACACAAATTTTAGAATCAAATTGTTAACCCCCTGAACTTTTTAATTCTTACTAGAATTTTTTTGAATTGAATTATATATTGGATCTAGAAATCAATTTGGAAAGAATTAACATATTTACAATATTGTGTTTTCTAATCCGTAAGAGTATCTGTCTCTATTAATTTAGGTGGTCTTTAATTTTTCTCAAACTGTTAGTTTTTTCTGTGTAATGGTCTCACATATATAACTTTTATAAGATACCTAGATTTTATAAGATTCCTATTATTTGTTTTTTGTATTTTTTTTAAGTAAGCTCTACACTCAACATGGGGCTTGAACTCACAACCCCAAGATCAAGAGTCACATGCTCTCCTGATTGAGCCAGCCTGGCACCCCTCTTATTATTTTTGATGCTATCCTTTTTTTTAATTAATTCTGAGCTGAGATCAAGTGTAAAAACACTCATAATTATAGAAGTCAGTAGTAAAACCTTTTCATCATTGCTGAGAACTGACTAGTCTTTCATACACACACATATCTACTTCCAATCTCATTCCTCCATCAATAAGTCCTCAGTTATCCACTGTCACTTTTTTTTTAAATTTACTTTGAGAGAGACAGAGACTGTGTGAGTAGGGGAAGGACAGAGAGAGAGAGAGAGAGAGAGAGAGAGAATTCTAAGCAGGCTCTGCACTGTCAGCACAGAGCCCGATGCAGAGCTCAAACTCACAAAACTGTGAGATCATGACCTGAGCCAAAACCTAGAGTAGAAAGCTTAACCAACTGAGCCACCCAGGAGCCCCTCTACTGTCATCTTTATACACACAGATGCACACATACCCTCACAACTCCAGACACAAGCCCTTATTGTTTTAAATTACTTTTGCTCCTCAGAACTACAGAGATCAGGCGCACCTGGGTGGCTCAGTAGGTTAAGCATCCAACTTTTGATTTCAGCTCAGGTAGCACAGAGCCTGCTTGGGATTCTCCCTCTCCCTCTCTCTCTGCCCTTTCCCCTCTTGCGAGCACTCTTTCTCAAACATAAATAAACTTAAAAAAAGAGAGAGAGAAATACAGAGATCACGCATCAGAGACACTGGAAAGTCTTCTGATGCTTCGATTTATCTATTCTCATCATTGATCCATTTCGGTAAAGAGCAGATCTCGGAATGATGGTATCCATTTGTAAATGGCATCTTTTTAGATTTCAGTTTCTGTTTGTGTTTTACTGGTATATAAATTTTTTATAATGACATTGTTTTCATTTATTAATTGTAATAATAAGTCTGTTGATTCTTTTGGATTTTCTATGTATATAATGATATCATTTGTGAATAATGACAATTTCACTTCTTTCCCAATCTTGGTATTTATTTTATTAATTTTTCTTACTGCACTATCAGCACAGTGAAGCACAATGAATATGAGTACAGTTGAAATGGTTGTAGTGAGTACCTTTGTCTTATTCCAGTCTCCTGTGGGAAGCCTTCAGTATTTCATCAAAAAGGATGCAGTTTGTGGTAGTCTCTTTACAAATACTCTTTAACAGATTAAGGAAGTTTCCTTTCATTAATAGTTTGCAAAGAATTTTGTTTTTGATGATGGTAAGATATTTTTAGTCATGAAAGGATGTTGAATTTTATCAAATAACTTTTCTGCATCTCTTAAACATTACTGTATAATTTTTCTTCCCCTCCCTCCCCCCCTTTTTAATGTGTGAATCACAGCTTGATTTTGGAATGGTAAACCATCTTTGCATTCTTGGGATAATCCCGTCATGGTGTTCCTTTAATATATCATCAGATTTGATCTGATTATATTTTTCTTAGATTTTTGCAATGTTGTTATGAAAGAGTTTGTTTCATATTTTCCTTTCTTGTAACATCATTGCTAGTTTAGGTATGAACATTATGATGACCTTATTAAGTGAATTAGGAAGTACCCTTTTTCTGTTCTGGGAGAGTTTTATAAGCTTGAGGTTGTTTTTATGTAAAAATTTAAACAAGCTCACCCATCAAAATATCAGGGAATATCAAGAGAATAGTTCATTGGATGGTTTTTCATTACAGATTCTTTTAATTGAATAGGAATGTTCATTTTTTTCTTTTTCTTTCTATGTCAGGTTTTTAAAAAAAAAATTTTTTTAATGTTTTTATTTATTTTTGAGAGAGAGACAGGGCATGAGTGGGAGAGTGGCAGAGAGAGAGGGAGACACAGAATCTGAAACAGGCTCCGGGCTCTGAGTTGTCAGGACAGAGCCCCATGCAGGGCTCAAACTTGTTCAACGCAAGATCATGATCTGAGCCAAAGTCAGACGCTTAACAGACTGAGGCACCCAGTCGTCCTATGTTAGTTTGGTAAAGTTGTGTTTTTCTTGGAATTTGTCTCTTTCATCCAACATAAAATTATTTATAATATTCTCTCATCTTCTTAAATACCGGCAGATCTATAGTGATATTCCCTTTTTAATTCTTAATCTTGGAATTAAATTTATGCTCTTTCTCTTTTCCTTGATCACTCTCCCTAGAAGTTTATTTTAATTTTAATTTTCAAAGAAGTAAATGCCTAGATGATGTTAGATTATCAAGAGATTTATTGAAGGAAACACCTGTAAGGCAAGATAAGTTATGGGCCAGAGGAAGCAGGGAGACCTGTCAAATTGTGGTACAGGTCTGACCCCTGTGTTGCAGTGAAGGAAGGTTGGGCAGGAAGAGGCATAGATTACAATATGGTTAAGTTTTGACAAGGCCAGAGAGGAGTCCTCAAGCCAAAGTTGCCCCATAAGCAAAGTTGCCCAAAGGAGTCCCACATATCTCCAGAATAGGTCTCCATACTGTTTCAGTTGTGCTCCTGGCGAATGTGGCCTCAGTATGAATGCAGTGGTGAATTTCAGAGCATAGCTCCACCTGGCACATCGGAGAGGCAAATTTTCATGGCCATGACAAGGTTTATCAATTTAATAGTCTTATAAAGAACCAACTCTAGGGGTGCGTGGGTGGCTCAGTTGGTTAAACCTCCAATTTCGGCTCAGGTCATGATCTCATAGTTCATGGGTTCAAGCCCCGTGTTGAACTCTGTGCTGACAACTCAGAGCCTGGAGCCTTCTAAGGATTTTGTATTTCCCTCTGTCTCTGCCCTTCTCCTGCTCATGCTGTCTGTCTCAAAAATAAGTAAAACATTAAAAAAAATTTGTTTAATAAAAAATAACCAACTCTGCCTTTGTTGATTTTTTTCTACTGAATATTTGTTTTTTACTTTTTAAATTTTCGGATACTTTTTTCTTTCTTCTATTTTCTCCATGTTTTATTTACAAATTTTGGTATGTATTTTCATTATATTCAGTTCAAATTATTTCCCATTTCCTATTGTGATTTCTTCTTTAATCCATATGTTATTTAGGAAGTTTTGTTTAATTTTTAAATATCTAAAATATATTTGGAGATTTTCTAATTATCTTCTTGTTTCTGATTTTTAGTTTAATTCCATTGTGGTCAGACATCCAGAATGATTTTAGTTCTTCAAAATTTATTGAAATTTTGTCTTACTGCACATCATATGGTCAATTTTATCCATATTCTTTGTGCATTTGAAAACAATGTATATGCTGACATTCTTTAATATAGTCTTTGTATATACAATAAGGTCAAGTTTGGTAAGTTTGTGGTCCAGATCATTTATATTTTTATTTAGTTTTTGTCTGCTTGTTTTATCAGTTACTGAGAGACATTAATTAAAGTGTCCTGCTATGATTGAGATTTGTATCTATTATTATTATAACTATACAAGCTTTATGTTGTTTTAGTGTTTGCATGGTTTTTCCATCCCTTTACTTTCAAACTTTCTATGTTCCTAAATATAAAATTTTTTTTGTAATCAAAATGCACTTTTTATTATCTTTTAAATTCATTCTTGGGGCGCCGGGGTGGCGCAGTCGGTTAAGCGTCCGACTTCAGTCAGGTTACGATCTCGCGGTCCGGGAGTTCGAGCCCCGCGTCGGGCTCTGGGTTGATGGCTCAGAGCCTGGAGCCTGTTTCCGATTCTGTGTCTCCCTCTCTCTCTGCCCCTCGCCGGTTCATGCTCTGTCTCTCTCTGTCCCAAAAATAAATAAACGTTGAAAAAAAAAATTTTTTTTTTAAAATTAAAAAAAAAAAATTCATTCTGGCAACTTTTTAATTGGAATCTGTTGATATTTAATATAAGTTAGTCATATAATTGGATTCATATCTCACATATTACTCTTTTTTTTTTCTATTTGTCTCACAAGTTTATCTTCTTTTTTTTTCTTCTTTCCTGCTTCGTTTGGATTGATCAAGTATTTTTTATTCTCATTTCCTTTTTTATTTGCTTGGTAGTTGTATATCCTTTTGATGTTCACCCTAAAAATTACAAAATGTATGCTTGACATATTGGAGTCAAATATAAACTATAAGGCTTGCCACTTCTCATACAATGGTAGGTCCTAGAACATTTCAATTCCATTTAAGACTTCCAACCTTTTGTATTATTGTTGTCAGTCACATTAATTATTAGTGCCTTGTAGTGACAAAATACTGTTATCACTTTGTGCAATTGAATTTTACTTTTTCCATTGTTTTTCTTCTCTTCCTACATTTCCATGTTTTTATCTGAATAATTATGAATTATTTTATCATTTTTCTTTTGCCTACACAGCTTCTTTCAGTATTTCACTCTGTGCGAATTCTCTTAGTTTTTATTTGCAGATATTCTTTATTTTGCCTTTCAGTAAGTATAGAACTCTACATTGGAAATTACATTCTTTGAATCTTTAACAATGACCTATTGTCTTTGGATTCTCTTATTTTGTCAAGAAGTCACTTGTTAGTCTTATTCTTGCTTCTTTAGATATATTTCCATTTTCTCTGCTTTTTAGAATTTTTCTTTGAGTTTAACTTTTTACTTGGTTCTTGTTTTTTCTTGTATTTATCCTGCTAGGGTTTTTAGTACTTTTTGAATGTATGGTTGATGACTCTTATTAGTTGGGGAGATTTTCCAGCCATTATCTCTTTAGATACTGCATTCCTCTCCTTCCAGTTGGGACACCAGTTACACATATCTTAGCCTTTTTTTATTGTGTCCCATATGTCATTTATGATCTTTTTTGTATTTTTATCATTTTTTCTACTCCAGTTTCACATATATATTTGTGGGGTTTTTTTTGTTTTTTTGTGTGTGGGGAGGGTTTTGTTTTGTTTTGTTTTGTTTTTGGTGCAAAAAGGTGATTCTTATTAAAGCACGGGGACAGGACCCATGGACAGAAAGAGCGAGCTGCACTGGGGTTGTGAAGAATGACTGGTTATATACTGTGGACTTGGGGGAGGTAAAATCAAAAGGGAGGTTGCTAAAGAGATTTTCATATGCTAAAGACTCACAGATTACTGGAGGCCTACCTATTGTCAAGCTAAGGTTGTTTTTCCCTCTGGCAAAGCATTAACATTAAGATGTAGGGAGTTCCTGGACTTTGGGCTATTGATGGGATTGCCTTTTTCTTGTAAACTGGTGTAGACTCTTATCAGTTTAACCATTTGTTTTTTGTACTTTCTTGGGTTTTTTTGGGTAGCTGGGAGGGTCCGAGGAATATCACACATATCCCACCTGGGAAGGACGGGTGCTGGCTTGTACTTTGCCCTCAGCCTGCCTATGCTCCCTCATCATAATGCCCCTAAACAATTTTGACCCTTAAATCTTTAAGGTTGTTGAAGGTTAAAGATCTCATCTTCTGTAGCATCTTCCTGCTGAGTAAGGACATAGAGACGTCCCTGCCTATATGGGTTAATATTGGTCAGTTTGGGAAGGCATAGGGGAGTTACAAAAGGTGGAGGCAGCTAAATCCAAGGTGGGCAACATACATGAACCTCCTTGAGTTCATTAGTATCATTAGTTGGTTTGAAGTTGTAGTGATGGAGTCTTGGTACCAGGCGGAGATAAGAGGGAGAAAACAGCAAAACATAATGAGAATAAAGAAACCCCAATAAAAGTCCTTTGGGGGGCGCCTGGGTGGCGCAGTCGGTTAAGCGTCCGACTTCAGCCAGGTAACGATCTCGCGGTCCGGGAGTTCGAGCCCCGCGTCAGGCTCGGGGCTGATGGCTCAGAGCCTGGAGCCTGTTTCCGATTCTGTGTCTCCCTCTCTCTCTGCTCCTCCCCCGTTCATGCTCTGTCTCTCTCTGTCCAAAAATAAATAAATGTTGAAAAAAAAATTAAAAAAAAAAAAAAAGTCCTTTGGTATTTGACAATAATCCTCCAGTCCAGGAGTTAAACCACTCACTAAAGGACGGAGAGGGATTGTTTAAAGCACCAATTCGAGTATTCATGTCAGTTAGAAATCCGGAAATATTGTTGTGGTAATCTGGAATGTATACACAGCATTATTTTTATGAGAACACAGGAACACAGGTTCTGCCTTGTGCAGCAGTTGAAACATTTAATGCCATTTTATTTTGTAGAACTGTTCTATGCATTTGACTCTTTTTAGTATTTAGTAATGTAATGTTATTGACAGTCACTGAAGGTATTAACAGTATAACAGGTGGTGTATAGCTATCATATAGATTCTGTTCAGTAAGCAATCAAGTAATTAATAAAAGGTACTTTTATGGAAATAAGAAAAATATAGGTTAACGGTTAGAGCAAATTACAAACCCAGTGTCTGTCAGTGCTGCCAGTGAGAAGATTTTTAGATGTCAGGCTTGAAGCATCCTCAGATGGAATAGGAACAGGCAGCAGGAATCGATGGATTTTTCTGGTTTATAATTTAAATGTCTGTGGTGATCCTTTTGAATGACCCATTTTAGGAAGGAATTGTCAGTATAAATTGAGGAAAGGAGAATGAAAAAGAAAGGTACAACCATCATGAGAGGAGTTTGAGGTCTTCCACAGGTTCACAGGAATAAGAAAGACACATTAGTTTGCTTCTTGGTTTCCCCCGAAGGAGGTATGGGTTTTACTTTAGATATAGAAGCCCATGAAGAGTGCCTCTATAACTTTACTGCTGTGGGAGTACATAATATGACTAGGGGCCCTTGCATTTTGGATTAAATCCCCTGGTATATTAGAGTTTAACTCCTTTAAATAAACCAGGTCTTTTGGATTTATATGGAATGGGTTTTTAGGAACTGTCAGTTCAAATTTAGGAAGGATATGATTTGAATATTTAGAGATTTATGAATTAACCCAGCCTTAATTGAATAATTTAATAAAGCACAATAGTCTTTATCTATTGATAAGTCTACAGTGAAAAAAGACTTCTATACAATTGTTGGGGGAATCCATCCCGTTTTCCAGTTGTTTAAATAATCATATGTCCATGGGGTCCTGTTATTATTGCCACAGAATAACAAGCAAGAAGATTGTCCATACCTATGCTATGGTGACAATTTTTCTAAAGTTTACCTCAAGTTCTTCAGCTTACACAAAAAACAAACATTTAAAGACAATCAGAACTAGGATTTAGTATCCATAAAGGTGTGTTACTGAAGCATAGTTTTTCTCTCTGGAATCACCTCTGTTTTTGAGGTAGCCAAATCAAGACTAATTCATTTGTAAAACAACTACAATTTTTACCTTGGCCTAATTATTTACATAAGTACAGCAAGAACAGCTATTGGTCATATAGATCTTTTATAATTGCTTTGCTGGCACTTTTTGTAAGGAATCTCTAGATTGACTTTTAGTAGTCTCTGTAGGCCAGAAGCCAAGCCATGTCTGCAATACCTACAGATTTGGGAGAATTCCTCTTCTCCAGGTCCCCAAGATATCCTGAGGTTTCTTAAGAAGTGACATTCTTTACTCACCTGGTAAGGATGCTGGGAACTCTGTAAGCAAGGTATCAGGCCAACATTTCCAAGGGGTTTGATTGGCTCCATGTTTCATAAAGTCAACCTTAGTTCCTTAAAGCTGTATAGTCATATCTGAGTCTATGCATGTTGCTCTCAAATATGACATTCCAGTCAAAGTCTTGTTAAAATAACCAGTATTTCCAATGGTATCCTGTTACAAGGAGAATAGACTCTCATTGAACTTATGCAAGTAACTGTAATTGGCATGAAAGAAAGAACACTTGTTGAGAGTTTGTGAATTTCAGAGGGTTCAGGTAGAAGAGTTAAATGCTTTAGTTTGTTTACAGAGGAATACTTTATCCTATTATTGTATATCATGGGTATCTTAAGAGAATGTTTCCTTAATCTGGAAGGGCAAACATTAGAGAACCAGCAATACTTCAAAACAAAAGTCACAGAACTATAACCATCTTCTTCAGTTCATTTAGTCCCATGTTACTAATTCTTGTTCAATTTGAATGCAGCTTTTTAGTTCTGGAAATTTCTAGCCATTTTAGTATTAATCATAAAGATGTCAAATACCTATATTTGTCCTTAAAGCCCTTCAAGATGAAACATGTTTTGCTAAAGCATCAGAACAATTAATTATAAATGATAGAACTCAAAAATGGACATGGTTAACAATGTGATATGAGTCGTTGTGATGCAATTGACAAGGTAATCCAGTTATTTCTGTTACACAGAACACTTAAATACTTAGAATGTTAAGTGAAAACCTTATACCAGAACATATTAAAATTTTAGGAATTGCATATAATCCCTAGAATAGTTATGGCATTTACCCAAGCAGTACAGCCTAAGGTTTATCATTATTTGTTTGACAGGGCTTACAGAGTAACATAACATACCAAATAAGCAAGCCTTAATTGGTCAAAGACTTCATTACAATTTAAATCCTGGGAAGTTAAAACCTTAGAAAGTTATAAAGGACATCCTAAATAGGATTACAAATCTTATTTATTTAACCAAGGTGGCAATAGGAAATTCCAAAGGCAAATATGTAGGGTTATATAGTTGTTACCAAAACTTAGCTCCTTTGACATTGAGAAGTTTTAACCAAGAAACCAAAGACCAAATAAAAGCATAAACTTAAATATTTAAAACATAAAGCTTTGGTTTTCCTGGCAGACAAGAGAAAAAAACCTTTGCTTATTATTATTATTGTTGTTGTTGTTGTTGTTTTTATAACTTTTTTTAATGTTTATTTATTTTGAGAGAGACAGACAGAATCCAAAGCAGGCTCCAGGCTCTGAGCTGTCAGCACAGAGCCCAATGCAGGGCTCAAACCCATGAACTGTGAGACCATGACCTAAACCAAAGTCGGCCGCTTAACCAACTGAGCCACCCAGGCACCCCCATTATTATTTTTTTTTAATCAAGAGCAGAATAATCCAAGAAAACTTTGTCTTTTGAACAGAGAGAAAAGCAGAATTTTAACCTCATACCAGTGTACTTTTATTTATTTTTTATTTTTATTTTAATATGAAATTTATTGTCAAATTGGTTTCCATACAACAGCCAGTGCTCATCCCAACAGGTGCCCTCCTCAATGCCCATCACCCACCCTTCTCTCCCTACCACCCCCCATCAACCCTCAGATTATTCTCAGTCTTTAAGAGTCTCTTATGGTTTGGCTCCCTCCCTCTCTAACTTTTTTTTTTCCTTCCCCTCCCCCATGGTCTTCTGTTAAGTTTCTCAGGATCCACATAAGAGTGAAAACATATGGTATCTTTCTCTGTATGACTTATTTCACTTTGTGTAACACTCTGCAGTTCCATCCACATTGCTACGAAAGGCCATATTTCATTCTTTCTCATTGCCACTTGGTATTCCATTGTGTATATAAACCACAATTTCTTTATCCATTCATCAGTTGATGGACATTTAGGCTCTTTCCATAATTTGGCTATTGTTGAGAGTGCTGCTATAAACATTGGGGTACAAGTGCCCTATGCATCAGTACTCCTGTATCCCTTGGGTAAATTCCTAGCAGTGCTATTGCTGGGTCATAGGGTAGATCTATTTTTAATTTTTTGAGGAACCTCCACACTGTTTTCCAGAGCAGCTGCACCAGTTTGCATTCCCACCAGTGTACTTTTAAAATCCATTCATTGCAACCTTAGTCTGTCCTAACCACACAAACTAACCTTTCCAAAGATTTCCCTTCAAGAATTTCTACAACTTTACTTTGCCTTCACATTTTGTCCCAAGCCATGTTTCTTCAAACAACCAGTCTCATTTAGGACAAAATTACTTTCTTTTTCTTTTACCTTTCACAAAAATCTATTTCCATTCCTTATATCTTTCTTACACATCTCCTACTTTTTTACATACAGAGTTGCTTTTCTTATTTCCATCAGTCTTAATTATATTTAGCAGAATTTTAACTCTTAGAAACCTTAGTCTCCAGTGAAAAGTTAGTAGTAACCAATTGTGAACTGTTACACCAGAATTCTTTAGGTGGCAAACTTATGAACCACTTAAGCACAAAGCATGTTTACCAACAGACCAAAATAGTCTTAGTTTCTCTGCAATAAGAAGTCAAAAGCAAAATCTGTTTTCATTAATTAATGTTTTAGCATTCCATTCTATTTGAAAAAGACCTAGATGTTCAATGAATTCAATCCCATTTATCATGCATGCAAAACTTTTAAGTTTCAGGTTACCAAAGACTGAAAGCTGTCTTAACAATTACCCTTGAAAACTTTGAGACAGACAAAATTAACCATTATTTTAAGTCATTTTTTTGCTAACAAGTTGCAACAGAGATAACATGAGCTTATTTGACCTTTAGCAAACCTAGGTAGAATAAAAGTTTCATATTTAATGCTGATAACCCAAAGACATGTCTATCTTAATTAAACCAACAAACTTAAATTAGCTTAAATAACCAAATATGTTCCACCTGAATCCCCTTAAAAGTCAATCAGTTGTTCCCCATTGTCAGTTTTTACCTGGGACAACAGTGGGAAAATCAGCAGCATATATATTTGTACTGATGCGTCTTCTAGTTGACTGTCCTCTCTCTTCTACTTTGTCCAATCTGCATTTCAACACATCTATTGAGTTCTTTATTTCAATAGTCAAATTTCTTATTTTTTATGTTACTTGATTCTTTTTTTATTGCTGCCAGTTCTATACAATGTTAATCTACCTTGTCATTTTTTTTTGAATGTGTTAATCACATGTTCAAAAAAATAATAAATTTCATGTCCAAAAACTATGATATCTCAGTCGTCTGTGAGTCTAGTTTTTTGTCTTCTTTGGGGGGGGGGGCTTATATTTTTGTTTGCCTGATAATTTTTCATTAAATGCTAAATACTGTCTGTAATAAATTATAGCATTTCTGTTGATGGTATTATCTTTTTATACAAAACAGCTAGAGTAGATATATCAAGGATTGAGCTGACTCAAGGTTGGGTTACAGTTTTTGTAAGTCTTCTAATTTGCCTCCATTCCTAGACTATAGCTCTCCTGAAATCTCAACTGAAATCCTACAGTATTTACTAGGGTCCACACTCCTTGATAGGTTGTTGTTGGCACCATACAACTGCTAAAATTACTACTCTACCTTGTAGAGGTCTTTTGCTTAGTGTCTTACATTCTTGTCCTGTAACATTACAAATTTGGCAAATATCTCAAAGGAGAAGACCCCTGAGTTTCAGACTTAATCCATATGTTCCCTTCTCTTCACGAATGTGGCACCTCATTTCTTACTGCCTTGGCAGCCCCAATCTCCAATTTTGTCTCAGCAACGCTGGAGATTGTCAAAAGCTCTATTGGCTTCTCTGCCTCTTCTTAAGAGCCCTTTACCTAGATTCTCAACCTCTAACCCAGCCAAGAATTTGCAAATGTCCTGAAGGGAAAATCAACTTTTAAAATACCAGCCTAGCTCTTTAAGGTTTTCTACATCAGGAATTTTATCTCAAGTCTTGGCTACTTTGATAGCTCTCTCATACCTTCATCTGTTTATTTATTTTGCAACTTTTCTGACTGTTATGGTATAGGAATTGGTTTATCATAAGCTATGGCATTAGAGTCTAAATTAAAGCCCCTAGTCAATATTTTTTATTATAAAATAGAAAGGGGCTCCTGGGTGGCTTAGTCGGTTGAGCATCCAATTCTTGATTTTGGCTCAGATCATGATCCCAGGGTCATGGGATCAAGTCCTGCGTTGGGCTCTGCACTGAACATGGAGCCTGCTTGGGATTCTCTCTCTCCCTCTGCCCCTCTATCCCGCCCATGCTCTCTCTCTCTCAAATAAAAAAAAAATTAGAGGTGCTTGGGTTGCTCAGTCAGTTGAGATGCCGAGTCTTGATTTCAGTTCACTTCATGATCTCCCAGTTCATGGCCTAAGAAAGTTAAGTGGATTCATCTGTCATATAAGGCTCTTAGATGATTTAGCAATACTGCCATCCATAACCTACTTTGAGAATGGCTGGATTCAGTAATTTACTCAAGATCCCAAAGTCAGAGCCAAAAAACCTGGATCAGAACCTCTTAAATCCCAGTCTAGTCTAATCTGTTTTATATTACATTGCCTCATTTATTTATAGCAGTGATTCTCAACTAGAAGCATTTTTTCCCCTCACTTTTGGTTGTCGCCACTGGGTGGACAGTAGAGAATGGGGGATTCAACTGGTATCTAGTAGATAGAGAACAATCCTATAATGCATAAGACAGCCATGGATGACAAAGAATTATCTGGCACAAAATACCAGTAATGCCAAGGTTGGGAAAAACCTGGCTTATAGTGTATCTCAGAATGTGTATATTTAAAGGATTACTTTCTGCTCCTTCATTATACTTAACCATTAGATCAATACCAATAGATGTTAGTAAGATAAATCTTCTTGTAGGAATACGTCCAGAGACCTTTTGGCTCAAGAAAAATCCATGTATGATCTAGTAGATATTTGGTTAACTGTGTTTCTCAGAGCTTCAGCCAAATAATTTCCAATTTTAAGACTTTTCGTTAGAATTTTTTAGAGCTGGATAAAACATTCTCATGTGGAAGTATGTATATGTATATTATAAATGCATTATGTATATGTGAATGGATGTCTAGATGATACAGCTACATTTACCTACACATTTATAGATGTATATGTATGCATTAACTTAAATGGTTCTTAGAGAATGTATCCATCTTCTTACAAAACTCCAAATAATCAATTTCTATAATTTAAAGCACTTGAAAATATATTATAAATGGATATTCATCTAGGAAGTATATTACCAAATGTTTTTCAGAATAATTATTGTTTGTACCCAGTGAGTGATTCTTCTGAAATTCAATTAGACTCCAAAATTTATTTTTCAGAGCATTACAGCTTGGCGGCAGAATTTTATTTTGGCTGAAGCACGGCATGCATGTTTCTGGCTCAGATAAAAATCTTTGGAGGTGTAGCAGAAAAATCTGATTCAGATAACTGAAAAGTTAGAATTTTCTTTGGTTAAAAAGAATAAAACAGTTGCTCATTGGATATTGAAAACTATACTTAAATGAAGACTTAATTCTCGCCTTACTCCTTTAAGCCTTAGCCAAGACAGTTTATCCTAATTAAACTTCTTTAGATACTTACATCATTTTTGATGCTTATTGACCCTTGAAGTAGCACAAATAGAAGCCGCTATTCCTGAGGATTTTCCCCTATTGTCTTATCTTGGCCCTTCAAGTTTATTTAGCTTTTCTCGGCTTCTATTGAGGCAATGTGTTCTTGGCTTCAGGAGTAGAACCCCAGTGATTTATCTCTTACATATGACACCCAGTTCTCATCCCAAAACGTGTTCTCCTTAATGCCCATCTCCCATTTAACCCATCCCCACACTCCCCTCCCCTCCAGCAGCCTTCAGTTGGTTCTCCGTATTTAAGAATCTCTTATAGTTTGCCTCCCTTTCTATTTTTATCTTATTTTTCCTTCCCTTCCCCTATATTCATCTGTGAGAGAAACTATTAAGCTATTTTAAGTTCTTATATTCAGTGCCTTTCTGTTTTAATAAGCAATCTAAAATCTCAAGAAAATGTCCTAGTTTTTTGTCAAATTAATCATTTTGCACTTAGCCACCTATTCAATTTATTTATATTAAATTTTCCCGGTACTCTTTTTTAAAAATGCAGTCTTTCTATTTTTAAACATTTATTTTTATTTCTTTGAGAGTGAGAGACAGTGCAAGCAGGAAGGGGCAGAGAGAGAGAGGGAGAGGGAGAGAGAGAGAGAGAGAGAGGGAATCCCAAGCAGGTTCTGCACTGTCAGCACAGAGCCCAATGTGGGGCTCGAACCCACAAACTGCGAGATCATAACCTGAGCTGAAATCAGAAGTCAGACGCTTAACCAGCTGAGCCACCCAGGCACCCCTAAATTTTCCTTGTACTCTTAACTATTTCATTTAGTCCTAGAACTCTACTCTCATCTACCTTACAAAGGAGAAAATTTTTTTTAATGTTCTATGAATAGGCAGTACATCCACATGGTTCAGAATTCAAAGGATACAATAATTAGGATTGTTCAGCTATCCAGTACTTGTGAGAAAGTACATCAAGATGACCATTATTAAGATGACCATGGGGCGCCTGGGTGGCGCAGTCGGTTAAGCGTCCGACTTCAGCCAGGTCACGATCTCGCGGTCCGTGAGTTCGAGCCCCGCGTCAGGCTCTGGGCTGATGGCTCAGAACCTGGAGCCTGTTTCCGATTCTGTGTCTCCCTCTCTCTCTGCCCCTCCCCCGTTCATGCTCTGTCTCTCTCTGTCCCAAAAATAAATAAACGTTGAAAAAAAAAAATTAAAAAAAAAAAAAAAAGATGACTATAACATTTATCAACAAAACTTCAATACTTTTGAGAGTGAGAGTGAAAGTGGGTGCCATTAGTTATTCTTGGGCTATTGGGAGCAAACCAGTCCATATTGTCATGCCTATTATTATAGACAGTTAAGCAAAGGTATTTAGTAAAATGAATTCTGTATTGGCTGAGTTTTTGGACTGTGCTATTTCTAACATTTCTTCTAACTCAAAGATTCTTGATCATATGCTAAGAATATGCTGGGTAATATAGAACTTAAAGAAATCTGAGAATCGCTAATAGGACAAGTCAGAGAGGCAAGACACAAATAGATAAAACAGTAAAGTAACAGCACAAATGAACTCAAATCTGTATGGTTTTACTGAGTGCCTACTATGTGTCAAGAATTGTGGTTTTAAAGATAAATAAGGCAAAAACTCTATTCCTTGAAATCTAGGAGAGACATAATCCACTAACACAATTTGAAAAGTAGTATACGACTTTTATGAACTATGTTTATAGAACAAAAGGTGCAAGAAATTGGGAAAAGTTTCACAAAGGAAGTGATATCTTAACTAGGCTTTGAAGAATATAGTTCATATTTGGCAAGTGGAGGTTACAAAGGAATATAAATTAATGGAATAAGAAGATCAATAAGCAAAGAGACCATAAAAGGTATGATGTATCACAGAGAATATCAAATACTGGGGAGAGAGTTGTGGGTAGGCATGAATGATAAGTTGTGATAGGCCTTTGAATGCTATGCTGGGCAGTACGTGATTAAGTGCTTAGAGTACATACAGAGAGAGAAGCAATCATTTGGGCTGAGAAACATCTTGTGGTCAGTTTATCATAATGCACTTCTATTTGTTTATAAAGCCCTGTTTCAGAGGGATCAGCAGATACTAAACATGAAGATTTTTTTTTTTTTTTATTAAATGCCAGGAATAAAAGCTGCAATAATCCCTCTAAAAGGTATTAGTAATGAACAAACCCATGGGGTTAGAGTGAGACAAATTTGATAGGGTTAGGAAAATTGTAGATAGAGAAAAAGAGCCATATATAAATCATGGTAAGAGCACTAGGGAAAATGCCTTAGAAAATTAATAAAGATTGGGTTGGTTTAAAGATGATAAACAAAGACTAATGCAAAAGGGTAATGAATTCAGTCATGGAGACATTTCATACTAACGTGCTTTCTAAAAGAATTGCTGCTAGACTGGCTTTATTAAGCTTTTTTTTCCCCCTTAAATTAAGGAAAAAGAGTAAGTAACCCATTAATAAAATTTGCAGTTGGCACTAAATTAGGAGATAGTATAGCTGTTAATAAAATTACACAAATATTGATAGTAAACACTGGAAGCTAGGAATAGAAGTTCAAAATAATGTTTAAAATAAAATAAACTATATTCACTCCATTTTTAAAAATCTATATAGAATCAGCAGATAACAGAGAAATGTCTCCATTTCCAGGAGATATTCCTGGTTTAGGGTTTAATAAGTAAATGATAAAATAGGAGCAGTAACAATATGTCTTCACTAAAGAGTCTACATTTATAAGCTGTATAATGTGATTATATTCTATGATTCAAAGTGGATTTTTTGTAAAATTTTTCTTATACATCTTTGTCATTGAATTTTCTATTGAACACTGTTCTTTCTGTGACTAATATTTTAATGAAACTGTTTTAAAATGGTCTTATGCCTTCTAGGTGTAGCTTAAATATCTAGAATGTATCTAGGTCTTAAGGAAGATTGGATGAGGAACAATGAGTGGAGGCCTAGACTAAAAGATGTAGTTCCCTGAAACAGTTACACAGATCCCAAGCAAGGTTCATATTTCTGTCTAAACTGCTGGTTAATCTGAATATGCCCATGAGTTCTAGGAAGTAAACCATGGCCTTGACTTTCTGTGTCTTGCAGTAGGATTAACCATTATATTTCCACCATAAATTACAGATCTGTACAATACTGTACAAATACAAAGCACAGTTATTGTGAAAGATCAACAGTGTTCTTGGTTATGAGCAAATAAATAGTTTTACAGTCAGCTGTTCTGGAATCTGCTAAAGCATTTAAAGCATAAACCATTATAGCAAATCCGTATAGATTTAAAGAGCCTCGGCTCTAGCTACTTTGAGAATTTGACACAAAAGGTAATCAAAAAAGCTTTATTTTGAAATAGCCTTAGACTTTATCCATTTGTATCTTCACATTCCTCTATAAAAGATATCTACATTTAGATTTTTTTTATTGGATGTTTTATAAGTACAAAGAACCATTTAGGGGAAAAAATGTTATTATATATAATAACATATTTATTTAATATATTAATATGTTAAATCTATATTATATATTAAATGGATATATTAGTATATGTTCAATATATATATTAAACCTTAACTGAACATTCAGCTGCAGTAAACTTTTAGAAACCTGCTTGTTGGTATGTCAGCATAAGTAGATCATAATGGGGGTCATTAGGTTTCTTTCACACGTGATAACAACAACCCAACCCACCGTCCTACTGGTAAGCTTATCTATAAAGCATAAAAGCATTTGTCACCATTGACAGTACTGACATTTAATCTGGGATCTGTTTACAGCTCCGTTTTCCATGTGTTACTATGTATTTGGTGGTTTCTTTTTTTTTTTTTTAATGTTTTATTTATTTTTGAGAGAGAGAGAGAGAGAGAGAGAGCAGGGGAAGGGCAGAGAGAGAGGGAGACACAGAATCTGAAGCAGGCTCCAGGCTCCAAGCTGACAGCACAGAGCCTGACACAGGGCTTGAACTCACGAACCGTGAGATCCTGACCTGAGCTGAAGTTGATGCTTAACTGACTGAGCCACCCAGGCGCTCCCGTATCTGATGGTTTCAATTCAGCTTCAAAGCATACCTAACTTTTCCCTTCCAGTTATTCTGAATTTTACCTAAACAGAGGAGAATGGAAATATTAAGTAGATATTATTAGGGTGATAATTTTTCTCTAGATGAATCATGCCAGTCAAAAGAGTTCTGGGTGTTGACCTTTTGTGCTGTTTCTATAGTTTACAAGCTTTGATAAGGTAGATTATATAGTAAGTTAGATTAATGTCCAGGAAGGAAGCATAGCAGATCAGTTAAATAGGAAACTCAGGAAAGCAGAGCCATCAGGGACTGGGAAAAACTTAACTCAGGTGAGACAGATATTGCGACAAAGTGTCTGGACACAGGAGTTGGTAGGAAATCTGGCACTAAGTCATTTTAAGTACAATCTCTGAGGGTACAGCAGTCTCGGCAATTCTGGTATGAACATACCAAGATATTACATGAGCTAGAAGTGGTAGTGGGAAGAGGAAAAAAGCTGTTTTTCAGGAGGCAATCAGTATCATTCAAAGAAGTCTATTCTTTTTTTTTTATGTTTATTTATTTTTGAGATACAGAGTATGAGCAGGGGAGGGGCAGAGAGAGAGAGGGAGGCACAAACTCCGAAGCAGGCTCCAGGCTCTGAGCTGTCAGCACAGAATGCAGGGCTCAAACTCACGAACTGGGAGATCATGACCTGAGCCGAAGTCGAATGCTTAACCGTCTGAGCCACCCAGGCGCCCCCAGAGAAGTCTATTCTTATATAAAAGGAGCTATATTGGTCTTCTGAAAGGAAAGATTGCCAGGAGCTAGCAAACATTAAAATCCTTAGTAAATGCATTGGAGTTAGAGCAATCTAGTTTTTAGAAGGTGGACCCTAGAATGTTAGGAAGGATAATCACTCAGGGCTAAAAATAGACTATCTAGACTGATAAGGCAGAAGACAACTTACTAAGGTAAAACAAATCTTTGCCTTGGATGGACCATGATAGCTTACATTTGGAGGTCTAAAGTAATTCCATGCCCTACTCTTGATTCATATCCTGCCCTTGTTAGGACTAGCTTAGAGTTGGTACCCAACTCTGCTAGTACAGCCTGACCCAGGAAAGATATAAGGAGGGCAAAATGAAGAAGGAGTTCATCCAGACAATATAAGACTTGAAGTATCAACCAATAAGGTATCTGAATATGTCTATGGCAAGAAGCAAGTAGCCACTCGACTCCTGCAGTGCTGAATTGAACCACTGCTACATATAACATATACTGTGGTGGGATAATATTGGAAGCAAAGATATATGGCCCTTCCTTCAAAGAGCTTATACTTAAATAAAACAGGTGAAATATACACTAGAAAATCATATATAGAAAACATTATGTGAATTTTACCAAGAAATGGGCTGTAGAAATAATGCAAACATGAGTTCACTTTACACTAGTAATCAGGAAGACAGTATATTTTTTAAGTGACATATAAACTGATTTATGCACTATATGTGAGATATTGATGCAAATAAGAACTAGAAATGACATTAGAGGTCATCTGGTACCCTTTGGAAATTTGAAAAGTAATTGAGACCCAGTACTGATGGGAGAAATTTTGTACAGCTTTCCTGGGTGACAGCCTGAGAATATGTATCAAAAGCCTTTAAAATATGCATATCCTTTGACTCAATAATTTTCATTACAGGAATTAATCCTATGGAATAATTTAGTATATGCACAAAGATTTACATACAAGGATACTCCTAACATCATTGATCTTAAAATTTTAATATTCTTATCTTCTCATTTTGTAGCAAAGAGGCTGCAAAAATAGTAGAGATCTTCCATATATCCTTCACCCAGCTTTCCTAAATACTAACATTTTATATAACCATAGTATAATTATCAAAACCAGGAAATTAATATTAAAAAATACTATTAATAAACTACAAACCTTATTCAGATGTCGCCAGTTATCCCACTAAATGTTCTTATTCTGGTCTAGAATACAATCCAAGACCCCACATTGCATTAGCAGTTAGTCAGTTTCTCTTATTCTCTTGCATTCTTGTATAATTCTTCAGTCTTGCCTTTATCTTTCATAACTTTGACACTTTTGATGAGTACTGTACAGTTACTTTGTATAGTTTCTTTTTGGGTTTGACTAATGTTTCCTCATGATTAAATTCAAGTTATACATTTTAGGTACAAAAATGAAATTATGCTCTTAGTGTATCATATCAGGAGGCATATGATACCAGTAGTGGTGATACTAATTTTGATCACTTAGTTAAGGTGGTGCCTCTCATAATTCTCCATTGTAAAATTAGTATTTCTCCTTTCTTAATGAATAAATACCTTGTGGGAAAATACTTTAAAGTTATGTGTCTTTCTTTCATTTTTCTTTATCTCATCATACTTTTGCCCTAATTTTAACATCTATTGATTAATCAGTAATAATTATTACTGTGGCGTTAGCCAAATAATGATTATCCATTTTTATTATTCCTTATATGTTTATTAGAATTCTGCTGTCAGGAGAGCTTTCTTTTCTGCCCATTTGTTTAGTCATTTACTTATTTCTATCCTATGGACTTGTGGGTATTTATATATTCTATGATTAAAATTCATTACTATTATTTTTTATTTTTTGCTCAGATTGTCCTAGATTTGGCTATTGAAAGTGCCTTCAAGTTGGCTGCTTTACTCTTCTGACATATTGCCATCATTTTTTGACCTATTTATATTCTGGCATGAGATGCTCCAAGTTTTTCTGCCCTATGAATGGAATCAGCCATTTCTCAGAATTCTGGTTCCTTTTGGAGTGCCTGGCTGGCTCAGTCAGTAGAGCATCTGACTCTTGATCTCAGGGTTGCTCTTGATCTCAGGGTTCTGAGTTGGAGTCCCACATTGGGCGTGGAACCTACTTTAAAAAAAAAAGAATTCTGGTTCCTTTTCTTGTCAGTAGCTGTTCTCATTGCTACTGCTTGTCTTTACTCTTAGGTTTCTCTGTGGGTAGAGTTACGAAATATATGAATATGTGCACACACCTGTGTGTGTGTGTGTGTGTGTGTAAAATACGGGTTCATACTGACATTGCCTATTCCAGTGCAACACAAAAGAGTTTACCCCCACATCCTAGTTAATTTTAATTTTTTAATGGTATATAGAAAGTTACCATGGTTCTGTAGATACCATAGTATCTATTTATAAAGATATACTCAGTGAAGTATCACTCTCCCCACATCCCTACTTCTCCTTTGCCATTTTCCTATTCTTTCATCCTTTCCATCTATCTCTTGGAGGCAGCGGAACTCATTAGTTACTGATTTATCCTTCTTGTATTTCTTTTTTTTTCTTTTTTATAATTCTCATACCCACTGCTCATCACAAGTGCCCTTCTTAATACTCATCACCCATTTGGCCCATCCCCCTGCCCACCTCCCCTCCAGCAACCCTCAGTTTGTTCTCTATAGTTGGGAGTCTGTTTTAAGGTTGGCTCTATGTTCCTATATTTCATCTTTTTTCCCCCAAACAGCTTTATTGAGATATAATTCTCATACCATACAGTTTACTCGTTTAAAATGTATAATGCAATTTTTTGGTATATTCACAGAGTTGTACAACCATTACCACAATCAATTTAGAACATTTTTATGTTCTAAAAGAAACTCTCTCCTCAGATTCTCTAACTTCTCCCAGTCCTTTCCAACCACTAGTCTGTCTCTGTACATATGCCTATTCTGGAAAATCACAAAAATGGAAACTTACAATACATGGTCTTTTGTATAAGCTTCTTTCATTTAGTATAATGTTTTCACAGTTCATCCATATTATAGCATGTATCGATAATTTATTCCTTTTTATTGCCATGTAATATTCCATTGCATGGCATAATAACAACTTACTACAAACAGGTGGCCTTAAAACAACATAAATTTATTCTCTCAACAGTTCTGCAGGGTAACAGTCTCCATAGATCAGCATGTAGAGTGATCAGCAGGGCCGTGTTCCCTCTGAAGTCTATAGGGAAGAATCCTTCTTTATATCTTCCTAGCTTCTGGTGGTTCTTGGCAGTCAATCCTTGGCATTTCTTATAAGTCTTTGGCTTATAGATGTATCACTCCAATTTCTGCCTCTGTCTTCACCTAGCCTTCTTCCCTATATCTATATTCTCTCTCACTTCTTATTATAAGGACACTCTTTTTTTTTAGTATTTATTTATTTGGAGAGACAGAAAAAGTACGAGTGGGGGAGGAGCAGAGAGAGAGGGAGAAAGAGAGAATCCCAGGCAGATTCTACACTGTCGGCACAGAGCCCAATGCAGAGCTCAGACTCAAAAACCATGAGATCATGACCTGAGCCAAAGTCAGACACTTAACCAACTGAGCCACACTGGCACCCAGGACACTCTTAATTAATTCCATGTGCAATTACATCTACCTTATTTTTATTTTTATTTTTTTGAATTTTTATTTTTTTTTATTTTTTTTTATTTTTTTAATATATGAAATTTATTGTCAATTTGGTTTCCATACAACACCCAGTGCTACATCTAGCTTATTTTTAAATAAGGTCACATTTTGAGATTCCAGGAAGGGCATGAATTTTAGAGGGACATTATTCTACCTACTACATATAAATATTCTATTTATCCATCAACAGTTCATAGACATTTCATTTCTAAATTTGTTTATGCCCAAATGAGCAGATACGTGAATATTTTTCTATTTACCCTTTCTTTTTATTTGAAAGATGGCACACTGTTGGTACTCTTTTGTACTTTGCTTTTTTCACTTTGTGACATATCCAGGGACTCTCTCCATATTACTTTGCAGAGACTTTATTCATTCTAGTCTACATATTCAACCACAGAGAATTTATTAATATATCCATAAGATGGAAATTGATTAGTCAGAAAAGTGTTTTATTAGCATGGGAAGATATACATAATATATTCATATGTGTTTTTCTATGAATTTGTTTTTAATATACATTTACAAAGTATGAAATTTTTCTTCCTAATCTTACTCCTCATCTGTTCAGTTCTTTTCCCCAGCATCAATCAGTGCTTCTTTTGGAAGTCAGCAATGCATATTTTTCCACACCTTTTTCACTTAATATATCTTAGAGATCATTCCATATTTTTATGACTGCATAATATTCCATTTCATTAATGCACAATTTAGTTTACTAATCTTCTGATGTACATTTGGTTATTTGGTTTATTTCTAGTCTTTTGCTATAACAAATATAGCAGTACTATTTGTAATGACCAAAATAATTAAAAACAATACAATGTCTATAAACAGTAAAATGGATACATTAGTGATATATTAATACAGTGGAATATGGAATGAAAAGAGAACGAATGAAGGAATATAACATAATTTTGAGCAAAATCAAACCTGAAAGAGTGAATCCTGACTTCCAACTTAGAGTAAAAATAGGTCCTATCAGCCCATTCTTTCCTCAGGTAGCAATTGAAATGCTGTACAAAATATCATAAAAGCAACTACCTGGGAACATTAAAAAAACAATGAAAATTAGGCAGAAACTGAAGGGGCATCTATATTTGAAGGAAGGGAATGGTCTTAAGTTTCCTCTCATGGCTTTTATCTCTAGGGCAAGCCTAAGTTGGCATTAAGTGGCATGCCTAAAACTTGATAGAAAGCACGTAGTCTGACAGGTTAGAATTTGAGTCTAGCCAAGTTTAACTGCCTATTTGATTAAAAAAAAAATTAACCCTCTTTGTGGAAACATAGTTGACTGGTCTCTACAATAGGGTTAGCAAACTTCTTAAAGGATTAAAGATTAAATATTTTAGACCTTATAGGCCAAGTGGTTTCTGTTGCAACTACTCAACCATGCCATTGTAATGCAAAAGCCTTTACAGAAAGTTCATAAACAAATGGGCATGACTGTGTTCCGCTAAAACTTTATTTACAAATCAGGTGACCTGCCCACTGGCTGTAGTTTGCCAACCCCTACTCACATCTCATGTACAATACTCAGAATACAATCTAAAATTATAAGACATACAAAGAAACATGTATACTGAAGAACAAAAGAAATCACTGGAACTGGGTATCTACCCAAAGAAAACAAAAACACTAATTTAAAAAGATTTATGCAGACCTGTATTCATTGTAGCTTTGGCATTATTTACAATAGCCAAGATGTGGAGGCAGCCTAAGTGTCCATTGATAGACAAGTGGATAAGTAAGATGTGGTAGAAAGACAGACACACACACACACACACACACACACACACACACACACACAGTGGAATATTGCATAGCATAAAAAAGGATGGGATTGGGGCACCTGGGTGGCTCTGTTGGTTGAACGTCCGACTTCAGCTCAGGTCTGATCTCACCATTCATGGGTTCGAGCCCCACATTGGGTTCTGTGCTGACAGCTCAGAGCCTGGAGCCTGCTTCTGATTCTGTCTCCCTCTCTCTCTGCGCCCCCCCCCCCCACTCGCTCTCTCCCTCTCTCTCTGTCAAAAATGAATAAACATTTTTAAAAATGTAAAAAGAGAAAAAAGGATGGGATTGTGTCATTTGTGACAACATGGAAAGATCTGGAGGATATTACGCTATGTGAAATAAGTCAGACTGAGAAATATAATACTATATAATTTTACACATATGTAGAATCTAAAAAACAAAACAAATGAATGAACAACAAAAAAAGCAGAATCAGGGGGTAAAAAGCTGAATCAGATCTATTAATACAAAGAACAAACTAATGGCTGCCAGAGGGGAAGAAGGTGGAGGATGGGCAACATAGGTGAAAAGGAGTGGGAGATACAGGCTTCAAGTTATGAAATGAGTACATCACAGTAATAGAAGGTACAGCATAGACAATATAGTCAATGATATCATAATAGTGCTGTGTGATGACAGATGTAGCTATACTTCTGGTGAGCATAACATAACATATAGAGAAGTTGAATCACTATGTTATACACTTGAAACTAGTATAACATTGTGTGTCAACTATACTCAAATAAAAAAGCTCAAAAGGTAAAAAACTTTAAAAAAGGATATCAGTAGAGACCAACTCTGAAATGACTCTGATGTTGGAATTAGCACACAATTTTGAGACAATTATGTTAACTGTACTCCAAGATGTAAAGGGAAATTTGCTCATATGAATGAACAATTAGAAAATCTCAGCAGAGAAATGGAAACTTTAAAAAGTGGAAATTGTAGAAATGAAAAATACAATCTCTGAAATAAAAAATTCAATAGATGTTCTTTCAGCAATTTAGAGATGACAGGAGAGCCAGCAAACTTAAATACAGAGCTATAGGAATTACCAGGTGTGAAGAATGGAGGGGAAAAAAAGATTGAAACAGAATGAACAGAGCTTCTGTAACCTGTGGGACAATATCAAAGGGCTCTGTAATTGGAGTCCCAGAAGGTAAGGAGAGAGAGAATGAGTCAGGAGAAATATTTGATGAAATAATGACTGAAATTTTTCCAGTTCTTATCAAAGACCTGAACTTTTAGATTCAGGATGCTCAGTGAGCCACAAACAGAATAAATACAAAGAAAACCAAAACTAAACGTATTATAATCAAACTACCAAACCAAAAAATAAAAAGAAGATATTGAAAGTTGCTAGAGCAAAATAGCACATCACATACAAGGGGAAAACTATATGAACAATTACAGATTTCTTATCAGAAACAATGGAGGTTAGAAGAGAGTGGAACAACATCTCTAGAGTGCTAAAAGTGGGGGCATCTGGTTGGCACAGTCTGTAGAGCATGCAACTCTTGATCTTAGGGTTGTAAGTTCCAGCCTTACATTGAGTGTAGAGATAACTTAAAATAAAATCTTTAAAGTGCTGAAAGAAATCTACCAATCCAGAATTGTATATCCAACAAAATTTTTCTCCAAGGATGAAGGTAAAATAAAGACATTGCACATTATGTGAATTTGTTTATATAAAGTCAGTGGAAATAGAAGTCAGGTTACCCTTGAAGGGGATTGGTAATTGCAAAGAAGGGAGTATTTCAATGTAACCAACCACCCCACAAATTAGTGGCTTAAAACAAAAGCAGTTTTATATTCTCACAATTCTGTAATCAAGGCTAGACTCAGGTAGGCAGTTCTTCTAATGGTGTTCATAGTGGTCACTAGTATGGCTGTAGTTAGCTAGGTGTTGGCTGCAGGCTGAACTCATTAAGCATGACTAGAACCTTCTCTGTCTCTCCATTTAGTCTGAGTCAATACTTCAGGGTCAGGCTTCCAATTTGTACACTTTTCTGTATATGTGTTATACCTCAATAAAAAGTCTACTTTGAAAATAGAGAACCTATTTTTTAAAGAATAATGTAGCAAAAATAAAGACTACAAGATGGGGCGCTTGGGTGGCTCAGTCGGTTAAACGTCCAACTTTGGCTCAGGTCATGATCTCGCGGTTCGTGAGTTGAAGCCCCGCATCGGGCTCTGTGCTGACAGCTCAGAGCCTGGAGCCTGTTTCCAATTCTGTGTCTCCCTCTCTCTCTCTGACCCTCCCCCATTCATGCTCTGTCTCTCTCTGTCTCAAAAATAAATAAATGTTTAAAAAAATTTTTAAAAAAAGACTACAAGATGTTCCAGAAAATGTAAGTACTTCTATATGACTAGTATAGAGTTTAAGGAAAATTAATAGATGATAAAGTAAATAAAATAAAATAAGATAAAACAACAACTTAGGGTTATATTGCAGTGATATTTGAATGCTTGATTAAAGAGTTGGGTCTGAATTTAAAGGAAGTGGGAAGTTATTAAAGGGTTTTGAGCAGAGAAATTATATGATCCAAAATAGCAGTTTAGGAATATAATTCTGTGCTAATATACAAAATCAACTGGAAGAGGCAGAGGTTATAGTCAAGCAGACCTATTTGGAAGCAAAAATTTGGATAATGCACCAATAGGGATTTGAATTAGAATGGTGAAAAACTCACAGAAAAGAATTTATTTAACCCATATATAGGGACTGAGGGCCTACTGTGTTCCACGCTCTAGTAATGTATAGGATATGTGGTGGTGTCTATATTCAGGGAACTCAAGAGTATATGAAATAGAGATGTGTGAAGAAATAATCACAATTTCTTATAATAAGAGCTGTAGTAGATGAATGCTTAAAGTGTTAAAGACCTAAGAACAGGGAACAGTTAATTGCACGGAGGAGTCTAAGTGATTTATACAAGAGTTAACATTGGATAGGTAGTTGAGGTTTGCCAAGAATAGACAAAAAAAAAAAAAAAAATCTATGCAAAAGAAACAGCATGGGCAAAGAAGAGTCAAACATCATGCACTGGGGGACATATTTCATATGACTATAGCGCAAGCTAAGCATAAGTACCTGGAAAGATAAAGGATCACGTTACTAAAGGCAAAAAGACATCACAGAAGAAGGTTTAATAGGATTTAGCAACTAAGAAGACAAAAGTGACCCAAAGATTTTGAATTGAAGTGACTAGAAGCATGATAATACAAAGAAGTGGGAACTCAGTATTAAGAATTACATACCCTAGATATTTTTCATCTGAATCGACAAAAAAATACCTAGGAGGTCTTTTTTAAGTATGTGTGAAGAGTAACAGTAAATCAATGAAATTCTGAATATCAGATATTCACACAGGTTCTTAAAAAAGTCAACCAACAACCTAGAATTGATCACTGTGCCAGTTGACCATTGGAATAATCACTAACTATAAAAGAAAAGAAAAATTACCTGAATGTATGTTTTTCTTAACTCAGAAGAAGAAGAAATCTTTAAATACATATAGGATAACTGAAGAAGAAACAGAATTGCTATGAATGTTTCAAAGGTTTCATTCTAAATAATCAAATTAATTCCTCTTTCATTTGTTTTAAAATACTGTTGTTTCAAGAACCACCAATTATCAGCTAATGCTGGAAGTCTGTAATTATGTGTTAATATATGACGAGGCTGGCAATCTCCACAGAAGACTGGCACTTAGCAGAATGCTTAAAGCTGCTGTTGGTTCAATGAATCTGTAGCTCTGAAATTTTCCTAGAAAGTAACCTCTGTTGTTCAAATAACATATCCATTTATGGAGAAAAAACCCACTGAGTACAGGCAGTGTTACCTGAATCATTACAGAGTAACTGATTAGAAACCCAAATCATACTTTGATAATGTGGATCCAGATGAGTGATTGCTTGGGCCATAAAGGATAAGAAGAGGTAGCAGCTTACTAAGAAGCACAAAGAAATTTTTTGAAGTGATGGATATGTTCATTATCTTGGTGGTGGTGATGGCTTCATGGATGTATACATATTCAAACTTATCAAATTGTACACTTTAGATATGTGCAGTTTATAGTATGTCAACCATACCTTAATAAAGCTGTTAAAGAATTTAATTTTAGAATAGTCAGATATAATATTTTTTTAGTCCTGCACTGTTATCCATATAAAAAAAGTTAGCCATTTTTAAATATATATACACAACTTAAAGAGATCTAGGCTACCTGAGTTATGATGAATTGAGTGTAGTGATTTTTAACTAGAGTCTTAACGTATTACACTTCATTAAGCTGTAGATTTGTGTATATATGTTTGTGAACCTGTGCTGATTCTGGGTGATTAATTTTCTTGAGTTCATATCTGTGGACTGGATGTTAGACTGACTTTTAAGGAGCTTTTAGAATACATCAATATCACATTAGTTCAGATATTTTTTCCTTGTGAGAGATGCAGAGCGATCAATGTTTTAGGTGCCCCAGAACATAATAAACACTTTTAATAAAGCTTTTCTTTTAGAATCAGACTATTAATGCCTTTCTCACAATGTCATCCTGGCTCTGATTGAGACCAGTATGAACTTGTTGTTAAAAATTAATTTTGTGGGGTGCCTGGGTGGCGCAGTCGGTTAAGCGTCCGACTTCAGCCAGGTCACGATCTCGCGGTTCGTGAGTTCGAGCCCCGCGTCAGGCTCTGGGCTGATGGCTCAGAGCCTGGAGCCTGTTTCTGATTCTGTGTCTCCCTCTCTCTCTGCCCCTCCCCCATTCATGCTCTGTCTCTCTCTGTCCCAAAAATAAATTTAAAAACGTTGAAAAAAAAAAGATTAATTTTGTGGGGGCGCCTGGGTGGCTCAGTCGGTTAAGCATCCAGCTTTGGCTTAGATCATGATCTCACGGTTTGTGGGTTCAAGCCCCACGTCAGGCTCTGTGCTGACAGCTCAGAGTGTAGAGCCTGCTTTGGATTCTGTGTCTCCCTCTCCCTGCCCCTCCCCTGCTCCCTCTCTGTCTCTCTCTCTCTCTCTGTGTCTCTCGCTCTCTCTCAAAAATAAACATTAAAATTGTAGGTAGAACCTAGATATGTTAGAAAATATAAGGACTTTAATAAAGAAGTTCAAATTGGGATATGTGATATAAGAGAAACTTTCAAAAGAATTGTTATTTGATGGTTGGAGTGTGGTCAATCAGATGCCCTTATAATATTGCTAGAGTATAAATAGTGAAAGTATTTATACCCTTTTATACAGTAAATTCAGTTCATGGAATTTAGTAAAAATATGAGCACAACTACATGTGAAGATATTCCTGTCATTTTTGCATATAATAGTAAAAATTTAAAGAAACTGTAATATAATGGGTAAACTGTTATTTATTCATGCTACCATTAAAAATAATGCAGCAATTTGAGACTGTATGTACATTAGATGAAAAATAAACCAAAACAATGAGTTCATTCATTTTGTGAAATTTTGTTACTTAAAATTTGAGAACTTTTCTGTAAATATAAAAAAATCAGAATATAAAATCCATTACAATCAAAATAGCAACAGTGATTATGGTAGGGGGTAAGATGATAAATACTGTGTGTTTTCCATATCTTGCTTTTATTTTTTAAATTATCAGTCCTTTTTAAAAGAACATACTCCTTTTAATTAACAAATTTAGCTACCCTAAAGTAACATAGACAACTAGTGGCTGAAGCTCTGGGGTTTCATTACTACAGTGATGACTTAATTAACAAATCCTCTATGAACAAAACCTCTTTCCCAAGACTGGCCTTGGTGCAGCAGGCATGAGGGAAGGATCAATTTTCTCTGAGCTAGATTGGTGGCAGCAGGGACTAATGAGGCAGGGCCTTGAAAGTGGCTCTCTCTCAGATCTAACTCCTCAGGGGTTGGTTAGAACTGATGCTGAGGGCACTGCTGCACTCCTGGGACCTACACAGCCTGGTTACCCAGGTGTTGAAAAAACAATTTCTGTGCCAAGACCATATGTGGCTTTTAAGAGACTCTGCAGGACTCTTGCTTTAGGCAGAGCATTCCTAGTGTGGAATGAGTAGGCTAGAAAATAGCAAAGACAAAATCCCATGTGCTAGGACGCTTCCACTTGTCTTCTGTGTGCTCACTGTACTGCTTTTTCAATTGTCTAGGCTTCATTTTATTCTACTGTAAAATGAAAAGACTGACACCAAACTATTGTATTAAATTCTCTGCAAGAGAGGAACCCTAAGCTTTCTTGATTAAGGAAGGAAATGGTGTCTACAACACTTATGATTTGATTCTTTTAAGTCTTCAAAATTCTTTGAACCTACCAGGGCAGAATTTCAATGCCTGTTAATTTTGTTTCTGATAAAATCCGCTAAATCAGTCCTTTCCCGATAATGTGGGCTGCAGACCCTGTGTGTATATCTGTGTGTATGTATGTGTATGTGTGCTTCAGAAAGGGGCAACTGCCATGCTTGGCAGACTTCAGATCTCCATCTGTCTTGCTTGGGTTTATATCTTGGTCTTAAGCTACCAGGATTCTAATGCAGAAATTGGTCCGTCTTCACTTTTGAGACCTATATTAGTTCTCCCACGTCAGTCCTCAGCTAATCTACTTTGTCTAGTGTATTTATATCAAATTTTATTTCTGTTTGGTGTAACAACAAAGCAACCATAGGTTGAGATAATTAATTCAGGCCTATTATTACACAAATGGATCAGCATGGTGACATTTTATCTGCCTAGAGAAGTCTAAAATATTGTTTGCCAGCTTGCTTTCATCTAAGCAAGGATCTTTACTTTTTAAGCTGCAGAGCATTAATTCCTTACTGGCCTATCCCACTAAACACAGATGTAAGCACAACAGAACTGACATATTCTTGTACTTACAGTTTATCCAGAGTAGGCAGGTCTACCATTTCAGCATGGTGACAACTATAACCTTACTTTAATGCAGCAGTTTTCAAAGTATAGACCCATTGGAGGTCTCTGAGACTCCTTCAGGTTGTCTCTTCCATTAAATCAAAGCTATTTCACAATAGTATTAAAATATTATTTGCTTTGTTGACTCTCAATTTTGGTAGAGTTTTCCAGTCTACATAATGTGTGATATAGTAACAAATTGAATACTGAAACAAATATGAAAACTCAGGTGTCTTTTATTATAAGACGTTGAAGAGATTAGCAAAAATGTAAATGCTACTCTTTTTACATTTTTGTTTGGAATATTGTTATTTTTCAAACAAATATGTTAATGTGTAGTTGGTTCACAAATACATCTTTTTAAATTTCTGCTTTAATTTCTAATATAGTAAATATTGATAAATATAACTCATAAACAAAAGCTATTTGAGGTTCTCAATTTATATGAGTGTAACAGGAGTCCTGGAACCAAAAAGTTTGAGAATCCCTACTCTAATGTATTACTCTTATTTGCAATTCTCTGATCTCAGGGCTACCAATACCATCCGCAGCATATGACTGTAAATAAAATATCCACTGACGTATTCCCAGAGGTAACAAATGTTAAAAATTTAGTGATTATCCTTCCAGACCTCTTTCTATTGAGTGCTTCCGTGCACAAATTACATAATTTTAAATACTGTACTATACTTTTCAAAACTTTATCTCATGAGACACTTCTATTTAATAAATAACTCTCTGAATTCTTACAAAAACCTAAGGTCTTGAAAAGGGAATAGAGATCATCTTATCTTATTACCAAATCAATTCAAGAATCCTCTTTAAAACACTCACTACCTAGCAGATTTACTCATTTCAGTTTTATAAACCCCAAATTGTTAGAAACTGTTTCCTTCTGTAGAACAGAAATTTTTCTTTTTATAACTTCAGTCCATTGGTTCTAGTTCCACTTTCAGAACCCTGTAGGATATATCTTACCTATCTTGGCTGTGCTGCATTCTGGATATTTTCTTCTGATCTATCTTCCAGTTAACTAATTCTTTTCTAAGCTGTATCTAAGTCTATTGTACCTGTCCACTGAATTCTTTTTTTTTTTATTTATATATGAAATTTATTGTCAAATTTGTTTCCATACAACACCCAGTGCTCATCCCAAAAGGTGCCCTCCTCAATACCCATCACCCACCCTCTCCTCCCTCCCACCCCCCATCAACCCTCAGTTTGCTCTCAGTTCTCAACAGTCTCTTATGCTTTGGCTCTCTCCCACTCTAACCTCTTTTTTTTTTTTTTTTTTTCCTTCCCCTCCCCCATGGGTTCCTGTTAAGTTTCTCAGGATCCACATAAGAGTGAAACCATATGGTATCTGTCTTTCTCTGTATGGCTTATTTCACTTAGCATCACACTCTCCAGTTCCATCCACGTTGCTACAAAAGGCCATATTTCATTTTTTCTCATTGCCACGTAGTATTCCATAGTGTATATAAACCACAATTTCTTTATCCATTTATCAGTTGATGGACATTTAGGCTCTTTCCATAATTTGGCTATTGTTGAGAGTGCTGCTATGAACATTGGGGTACAAGTGCCCCTATGCATCAGTACTCCTGTGTCCCTTGGATAAATTCCTAGCAGTGCTATTGCTGGGTCATAGGGTAGGTCTATTTTTAATTTTCTGAGGAACCTCCACACTGCTTTCCAGAGTGGCTGCACCAATTTGCATTCCCACCAACAGTGCAAGAGGGTTCCCGTTTCTCCACATCCTCTCCAGCATCTATAGTCTCCTGATTTGTTCATTTTGGCCACTCTGACTGGCGTGAGGTGATACCTGAGTGTGGTTTTGATTTGTATTTCCCTGATAAGGAGCGACGCTGAACATCTTTTCATGTGCCTGTTGGCCATCCGGATGTCTTCTTTAGAGAAGTGTCTATTCATGTTTTCTGCCCATTTCTTCACTGGGTTATTTGCTTTTCGGGTGTGGAGTTTGGTGAGCTCTTTATAGATTTTGGATACTAGCCCTTTGTCCGATATGTCATTTGCAAATATCTTTTCCCATTCCGTTGGTTGCCTTTTAGTTTTGTTGGTTGTTTCCTTTGCTGTGCAGAAGCTTTTTATCTTCATAAGGTCCCAGTAATTCACTTTTGCTTTTAATTCCCTTGCCTTTGGGGATGTGTCGAGTAAGAGATTGCTACGGCTGAGGTCAGAGAGGTCTTTTCCTGCTTTCTCCTCTAAGGTTTTGATGGTTTCCCATCTCACATTCAGGTCCTTTATCCATTTTGAGTTTATTTTTGTGAATGGTGTGAGAAAGTGGTCTAGTTTCAACCTTCTGCATGTTGCTGTCCAGTTCTCCCAGCACCATTTGTTAAAGAGACTGTCTTTTTTCCATTGGATGTTCTTTCCTGCTTTGTCAAAGATGAGTTGGCCATACGTTTGTGGGTCTAGTTCTGGGGTTTCTATTCTATTACATTGGTCTATGTGTCTGTTTTTGTGCCAATACCATGCTGTCTTGATGATGACAGCTTTGTAGTAGAGGCTAAAGTCTGGGATTGTGATGCCTCCTGCTTTGGTCTTCTTCTTCAAAATTACTTTGGCTATTCGGGGCCTTTTGTGGTTCCATATGAATTTTAGGATTGCTTGTTCTAGTTTCGAGAAGAATGCTGGTGCAATTTTGATTGGGATTGCATTGAATGTGTAGATAGCTTTGGGTAGTATTGACATTTTGACAATATTTATTCTTCCAATCCATGAGCAGGGAATGTCTTTCCATTTCTTTAAATCTTCTTCAATTACCTTCATAAGCTTTCTATAGTTTTCAGCATACAGATCCTTTACATCTTTGGTTAGATTTATTCCTAGGTATTTTATGCTTCTTGGTGCAATTGTGAATGGGATCAGTTTCTTTATTTGTCTTTCTGTTGCTTCATTGTTAGTGTATAAGAATGCAACTGATTTCTGTACATTGATTTTGTATCCTGCAACTTTGCTGAATTCATGTATCAGTTCTAGCAGACTTTTGGTGGAGTCTATCGGATTTTCCATGTATAATATCATGTCATCTGCAAAAAGCGAAAGCTTGACTTCATCTTTGCCAATTTGGATGCCTTTGATTTCCTTTTGTTGTCTGATTGCTGATGCTAGCACTTCCAGCACTATGTTAAACAACAGCGGTGAGAGTGGGCATCCCTGTCGTGTTCCTGATCTCAGGGAAAAAGCTCTCAGTTTTTCCCCGTTGAGGATGATGTTAGCTGTGGGCTTTTCATAAATGGCTTTTATGATCTTTAAGTATGTTCCTTCTATCCCGACTTTCTCAAGGGTTTTTATTAAGAAAGGGTGCTGGATTTTGTCAAAGGCCTTTTCTGCATCGATTGACAGGATCATATGGTTCTTCTCTTTTTTTTTGTTAATGTGATGTATCACGTTGATTGATTTGCGAATGTTGAACCAGCCCTGCATCCCAGGAATGAATCCCACTTGATCATGGTGAATAATTCTTTTTATATGCCGTTGAATTCGATTTGCTAGTATCTTATTGAGAATTTTTGCATCCATATTCATCAGGGATATTGGCCTGTAGTTCTCTTTTTTTACTGGGTCTCTGTCTGGTTTAGGAATCAAAGTAATACTGGCTTCATAGAATGAGTCTGGAAGTTTTCCTTCCCTTTCTATTTCTTGCAATAGCTTGAGAAGGATAGGTATTATCTCTGCTTTAAACGTCTGGTAGAACTCCCCTGGGAAGCCATCTGGTCCTGGACTCTTATTTGTTGGGAGATTTTTGATAACCGATTCAATTTCTTCGCTGGTGATGGGTCTGTTCAAGCTTTCTATTTCCTCCTGATTGAGTTTTGGAAGAGTGTGGGTGTTCAGGAATTTGTCCATTTCTTCCAGGTTGTCCAATTTGTTGGCATATAATTTTTCATAGTATTCCCTGATAATTGTTTGTATCTCTGAGGGATTGGTTGTAATAATTCCATTTTCATTCATGATTTTATCTATTTGGGTCATCTCCCTTTTCTTTTTGAGAAGCCTGGCTAGAGGTTTGTCAATTTTGTTTATTTTTTCAAAAAACCAACTCTTGGTTTCGTTGATCTGCTCTACAGTTTTTTTAGATTCTATATTGTTTATTTCTGCTCTGATCTTTATTATTTCTCTTCTTCTGCTGGGTTTAGGCTGCCTTTGCTGTTCTGCTTCTGTTTCCTTTAGGTGTGCTGTTAGATTTTGTATTTGGGATTTTTCTTGTTTCTTGAGATAAGCCTGGATTGCAATGTATTTTCCTCTCAGGACTGCCTTCGCTGCGTCCCAAAGCGTTTGGATTGTTGTATTTTCATTTTCGTTTGTTTCCATATATGTTTTAATTTCTTCTCTAATTGCCTGGTTGACCCACTCATTCGTTAGTAGGGTGTTCTTTAACCTCCAGGCTTTGGGAGGTTTTCCAGACTTTTTTCTGTGGTTGATTTCAAGCTTCATAGCATTGTGGTCTGAAAGTATGCATGGTATGATTTCAATTCTTGTAAACTTATGAAGGGCTGTTTTGTGACCCAGTATATGATCTATCTTGGAGAATGTTCCATGTGCACTCGAGAAGAAAGTATATTCTGTTGCTTTGGGATGCAGAGTTCTAAATATATCTGTCACGTCCATCTGATCCAATGTCTCATTCAGGGCCCTTGTTTCTTTATTGACCGTGTGTCTAGATGATCTATCCATTTCTGTAAGTGGGGTGTTAAAGTCCCCTGCAATTACCACATTCTTCTCAATAAGGTTGCTTATGTTTATGAGTAATTGTTTTATATATTTGGGCGCTCCGGTATTCGGCGCATAGACATTTATAATTGTTAGCTCTTCCTGATGGATAGACCCTGTCACTATTATATAATGTCCTTCTTCATCTCTTGTTACAGCCTTTAATTTAAAGTCTAGTTTGTCTGATATAAGTATGGCTACTCCAGCTTTCTTTTGGCTTCCAGTAGCATGATAAATAGTTCTCCATCCCCTCACTCTCAATCTAAAGGTGTCCTCAGGTCTAAAATGAGTCTCTTGTAGACAGCAAATAGATGGGTCTTGTTTTTTTATCCATTCTGATACCCTATGTCTTTTGGTTGGCGCATTTAATCCATTTACATTCAGTGTTATTATAGAAAGATATGGGTTTAGAGTCATTGTGATGTCTGTATGTTTTATGCTTGTAGTGATGTCTCTGGTACTTTGTCTCACAGGGTCCCCCTTAGGATCTCTTGTAGGGCTGGTTTAGTGGTGACAGATTCCTTCAGTTTTTGTTTGTTTGGGAAGACCTTTATCTCTCCTTCTATTCTAAATGACAGATTTGCTGGATAAAGGATTCTCGGCTGCATATGTTTTCTGTCTAGCACACTGAAAATCTCGTGCCAATTCTTTCTGGCCTGCCAAGTTTCAAAAGAGAGATCAGTCACGAGTCTTATAGGTCTCCCTTTATATGTGAGGGCACGTTTACCCCTTGCTGCTTTCAGAATTTTCTCTTTATCCTTGTATTTTGCCAGTTTCACTATGATATGTCGTGCAGAAAATCGATTCAAGTTACGTCTGAAGGGAGTTCTCTGTGCCTCTTGGATTTCAATGCCTTTTTCCTTCCCCACTTCAGGGAAGTTCTCAGCTATAATTTCTTCAAGTACCCCTTCAGCACCTTTCCCTCTCTCTTCCTCCTCTGGGATACCAATTATGCGTATATTATTTCTTTTTAGTGTATCACTTAGTTCTCTAATTTTCCCCTCATACTCCTGGATTTTTTTATCTCTCTTTTTCTCAGCTTCCTCTTTTTCCATAACTTTATCTTCTAGTTCACCTATTCTCTCCTCTGCCTCTTCAATCCGAGCCGTGGTGGTTTCCATTTTGTTATGCATTTCGTTTAAAGCGTTTTTCAGCTCCTCGTGACTGTTCCTTAGTCCCTTGATCTCTGTAGCAAGAGATTCTCTGCTGTCAGCTATACTGTTTTCAAGCCCAGCAATTAATTTTATGACTATTATTCTAAATTCACTTTGTTATATTATTTAAATCCTTTTTGATCAGCTCATTAGCTGTTGTTATTTCCTGGAGATTCTTCTGAGGGGAATTCTTCCGCTTGGTCATTTTGGATAGTCCCTGGCGTGGTGAGGACCTGCAGGGCACTTCCCCTGTGCTGTGGTGTATAACTGGAGTTGGTGGGCGGAGCCGCAGTCAGACCTGATGTCTGCCCCCAGCCCACCGCTGGGGCCACAGTCAGACTGGTGCGTGCCTTCTCTTCCCCTCTCCTAGGGGCGGGATTCACTGTAGGGTGGGGTGGCCTGTCTGGGCTACTTGCACACTGCCAGGCTTGTGATGCTGGGGATCTGGCATCTTAGCTGGGGTGGGTAGGCAAGGTGCACAGGGGCAGGAGGGGCAGGCTTAGCTTGCTTCTCCTTAGGTGATCCACTTCAGGAGGGGCCCTGTGGCAGCAGGAGGGAGTCAGATCCGCTGCCGGAGGTTTGGCTCCGCAGAAGCGCAGAGTTGGGTGTTTGCCCGGAGCCAGCAAGTTCCCTGGCAGGAACTGGTTCTCTTTGGGATTTTGGCTGGGGGATGGGCGGGGGAGATGGCGCTGGCGAGCGCCTTTGTTCCCCACCGAACTGAGCTCTGTCGTCCGGGGGCTCAGCAGCTCTCCTTCCCTTTGTCCTCCAGCCTTCCCGCTTTCTGAGCAGAGCTGTTAACTTATGACCTCCCAGCCGCTAAGTCGTGCTTGCTGTCGGAACACAGTCCGTCAGGCCCCTCCGCTTTTTGCAAGCCAGACTCGGGGGCTCTGCTTGGCCGGCGAGCCGCCCCTCCGCCCCGGCTCCCTCCCGCCAGTCCGTGGAGCGCGCACCGCCTCGCCGCCCTTCCTACCCTCTTCCGTGGGCCTCTCGTCTGCGCTTGGCTCCGGCGACTCCGTTCTGCTAATCCTCTGGTGGTTTTCTGGGTTATTTAGGCAGGTGTAGGTGGAATCTAAGTGATCAGCAGGACTCACGGTGAGCCCAGCGTCCTCCTACGCTGCCATCTTCCCTCTCTCACATCCACTGAATTCTTATATTCAATTTCAGTTTAAGCCTATCAAGTTCTTATTTCAATTTCAGTTTTTTATACTTTAGAGTCCTCTGCGTATTTTCTGTTATATAATTTATGCTGGTTTTAATTTCCTTCCATCCTTATATTACTGTTTATTTACTGTTTATTTTTTATTGAGCAAGACTGTGTACTTGGAAAATTCTTTGCAGAAACAATTTGAGGTATAGGATAATTCATATTTACTTTTGGCAGGTACAGAAACACTGGCACACTAGAGTCATCCTAAGTTTAGGATTTAGAATTGGAAACTAAGCTATAGTCCATTGCCTAGGCCTGTCTACTTCCTGTTCACCTTTAATGAAGCCCTTTGGGTTCCCTTCCATAAGGAGGTTTTACCAGGGGCATTTCTCTTGACAGGCTCTAGATTCCAAATCTTGTCTTAAGTCTTCACTCTTTGATTAGGCTGTCAATGCCTTTAAGCACATTTTTAAAATACATTTTGCCCAGATGTTCTCGTTCTTCTTGAGATACTTGTTTAAATTACGTAATCTGCCATTATCAAAAACCTCTAGAACCTACTTAATATTAATACTTCTGTATTCTTCTGGGATACTTAGGAAACAGGGTTAGGATGTCTTACCAGAGCATCTTCTTATGCACGTCTTATCATCTGTACCACATTCATAAGTGCACTTCTTGAATGTTTAGTCTGATATTATACTTGTTTCAGACAAAGTGAAAACATTATCAAATTCAAATAAGCAGTTACTCTGTTGCCTCATACTTTCCATTTGTTTGGATTAAAAAACACAGTGCTATCTTTTTTTATATGTTTATTAACCAGATTAGGCTAAGGTAGTAGCCTAACAAATAACCCTCAAAATCTTAATGACTCTTTTTTTATGTTTTTAAGTTTATTTATTTTGAAAGAGAGAGTACACACACATGAGCAGGGACAGGACAAAGAGAGAGAGAGAGGGAGAATCCCAAACTGACAGCATGGAGCCCAACATGGGGTTCAATCTCACAAACCATGAGATCATGACCTGAGCTAAAATCAAGAGTTAGACGCTTAACCAACTGAGCCACCCAGGCACCCCTCAAAATCTTAATGACTTTCAATAATAGATATTTATTTTTCTGTTACATTCTTGTTCTATACTGAGTTAGCTGAGGCACTATCCATGTTTTATTTATTCTAGGACTAAAACTGAGGGGAAGCCCCAATCCAGAACATGCTAGTTGTATTAGAGGTGAAAAGACTTGATGAAAGAACTACAGAGTAGTTCTTATAGCTCTTGTATCACTTCCCCTCACATTTCATTAGTTGAAGCAAGTCACATGGCCAAGGCTGATATTGATCAGGTAGGAAGTACAATTTTTAACAGATCACAGTTCTCTCACAGGGATAATCCCAGTAGGGGGACAGTGAATACAGTGTACATTGGCTCCATTTTCCTTTACAGGGTTATATGTATTCTTGTCTTCTCATTTTAAAACTAATGCTTAGAATGAAAGGTCTTGTTGTAATTTAGAATTTAAACCAACTGAAAACAAAACATCAAAACAAACTATTGTTTAAACCTTGAATTAAGCTAAAGAATTAGATTTGTTTTAGAAACCACTCTAGACTCTTCTTTAAAACATTAATTCTGTGTGTGCAGTTTCTTTCATCTGGTATTTCTCTAAATTCTTTTATACCATCTCTTATCCCACCAGTCATATGGGAATTTGCTCTTGGGGGAGTTCAATCTTCAGCATTGACCTCTAGGTATTACTGAATGTCCCAGTTGTGTTTTCCTTTCTGTATTACACTTTCCTGAGCACTAAATTTTCCATATTAGTTTTTCTAGGACTTTTTAAAAATAATTTTGTTTGTTTTAACTTTAAATTACATTATTCCCACTTATTTGCAATTCTTCTCTCTTCTCCTAATTGTTTAATTCTCACCCACCAAAAGTACATTTACTGTCTCTTATCCTTTCATTCATTATATATGCCCATAAATTCTAAACTCAGACTTCTCTCTTATAATTGTGGTATTTTTCTAGCTGCTCTCCTATTACTTGTTTAATATGTTTTTAGAATGTATTAGGATTTTCTTCAGTGTTTGAGGTTTTCTAATGTGTCATTTTTATGGATCAGAGCAATTCTTACTATTCTTATATGGAGTGTCCTATATAATGATTTTTTTTTCATGAGTAAAGTACAACATTAAGTAAAGTACAATATTTCATGAGTAAAGTGCAATATGGAGCTTGTTAAGATTTTATTATTTCTTGATCTAAAATATAACTTATTTATTTAATAATGAGATGGAAGAATAGGTTTTGCGAAATGGAGAGAGGTATGCTCCAAATAGAATTCCTGTGTCAAAAAGCAGCAAATGCTACCACTGTTTTGTGACCCCTGAGTGATGCTGCCTTCTTTGTACTAAATCTAAAAGTAATTGATCCCAGAGAAGATCACAGAATTCCCCATTGTTGGCTTTAGAAATGCATTGATGAGTAACCTTGTTTGATGGGATAAAAGCTTCAATAAGTGATGCCCCCACCTGAGTGGTTAATTTCAAAATATTGTTTGTCTAACATATTGTTGTCAGTGACAACTGAACAAGAACTTGTAGGAGCAGTTGGCTGTCCAATAATAGCAAATTTCAAGGCTATGCAAATTGTGCCAGTTCAGCCCTGCTCTTTTCTCTATTATCATATCAATTGAGTCAGTTCATAGTAGACAAAGCAAGGTTATGGGAACCACCTAGAGCATCATGCACCATTTAACATCAATGCAGCATACATGAACATCTGCAACTTCAGTCTTATTAACAGAGGATAGAATAGAAGGCAATAAACAGCTTTCTTCATCATTTAATTGCAAAATAGTATTTCCTAATGTGTGCATTGTTTATCAACAGGAACTTCATCAATAATTGTATAATTATGGTTGCCTAGATTGCAGTGCTCTCATGCATCTTGTCATTTTTTACAGAAGTCTAAATTTGAACACATGATTTAAGACTAATAATATAAATCCTTTGAAATGTGACTTACATAATACAGATATTTTGTATAGCGGGAGAATGGCAGTTTATGATTCCTCAGTCACTTTGAGGATTAAGTTAACACAGAGAAAAGAAAGAAAGGCAGCAAAAAAATGAGAGGAAGCCACTAGTTAGATTCAAACACAGACCCATTGAGCACAAGAGTAGGTTATGTTCTTTAGAATTAATCACAAGTAATTAGATGTTTGCTTTAGGCCAAAACTGGGCTGAATTAAAACACGATTATTATGCTGAAGTCTTCTCCTCAATATCTCTATTTAAAGAGAGAAAATGGCAGAAAATTATGAGTATAGTAAGGTATGGTGGCCAAAGTTAGAAATTCCAAATGCAAAGGAAAGGCTTGACATACCTGTTCATTCAGCCTTTACCTCTGTTGCTTTTTTAAAGCCTCATAATGCCATTACTCCTTACTAGAAAAATGTTAGCATTTACAATAAACAGCCACGTACATTCTTCAAGCTCTGTGGCAGCAGAGTTCCTTTTCAGCCTACAGTGCAAAATATCCAAGAAAAATGAAGGAAACTAATATAAGCTCAATAACAGTTATTGGTATGATCAGTGGGAGTTGTCTCACAGTAGATCAGGAATAGGAAAATATGAAAAACAATGGGTACATCTAAAACAAGTAAAGCAAGAGGGCTGTTCTGAAAAGCTTATCTCATTTAAGCATGAAGATCTCATATTTTTATTTAAATTCATTTTATAAATTATATACATAATATGCATATGTACATATACATATGTATGTATGTGTGTATATATAGTAAAACCTTGAATTGCAAGTAACTTGTTCTACAAGTGTTCTGCAAGATGAGCAAACATTTCTATTAAATCTTAACTTGATAAACAAGCAGTGTCTTGCAATGTAAGTAGTACATGACACCAAACACACATGATCACAACTGAGCCAGTGGGTCTTGAAATTCGCTTTGATATACAAGTGCTTTAGATTACAAGCATGTTTCTGGAATGAATTATGCTTACAAACCAAGGTTTGCATCTATATATATACACACACACACACACACACACACACACACACATTTTTTTAGAGAGAAAGAGTGCAAGCCAGGGAAAGGGACAGAGGGAGAGAGAAAATCTTAAGCAGGCTCCATGTTCAGCATGGAGCCCAACATGGGGCTCAATCCCACAACCCTGAGATCATGACCTGAGCCAAAATCAAGAGTCAGACACTCAACTGCCTGAGCCACCCAGGCACCCTAAAGTATTTGAAATACTTTTTTTAGGATTTTATTTTTAAGTAATCTCTACACCCAACATGGGGCTTGAACTTAGAACCCCAAGATCAAGAGTCACATGCTCCACTGACTGTGGCAGCCAGGCAACCCCTGAAATACTTTTAATTGGTGATTAAGATTCTTCTACCTCACAGAAAATTAAGTCTTAAATTGAGTGAGCCCCATTTGAACTGAGCTGTTTCTTCCCAAATGATCAATATAGTTATTTCCTGGGGGGAGGGGGGAACAACTCTGGAATTAGAATATTTTCTCCCCCCCGATTAGTCTGTATTTATGCCTTTAATAATTCTCCATTGATTTTCTTGTAGGAAATTTTTCTTCCCTTCTCAGATTTTTTTAAAGATGACAGAAGGAAGTGGGGGGAAAGCTGCTATATAGTAAAGTATCAAAGAGTAGGGGAACATAGTTTTTGCCCCCTTTTTTGTGTTTTTTGGTTATAATGAATGTGACAGAAGCTTTTTTAACGTGGTAGTTAACCTATCATTTCCTCTGTCTGAGGGATGCTAAGAACTGGTTTGTTAGAGGAAATAGTTTGACATGTAATTACTTAATATGGTGCTAAAAGACTTTTAAAATTTTTTTTTTTTTCAACGTTTATTTATTTTTGGGACAGAGAGAGACAGAGCATGAACGGGGGAGGGGCAGAGAGAGAGGGAGACACAGAATCGGAAACAGGCTCCAGGCTCCGAGCCATCAGCCCAGAGCCCGACGCGGGGCTCGAACTCACGGACCGCGAGATCGTGACCTGGCTGAAGTCGGTCGCTTAACCGACTGCGCCACCCAGGCGCCCCGGTGCTAAAAGACTTTTAAAGTAGTTGCAGCCTTTACTATAAACTTGAAAAAGTTCTTGCACTGTGCAGAATGAGGGTAGAGATTTTATATACATACATATACATATATATGCCTCTCACCTGAATATCTCAGAAAACACATTTCTATAGGTTGGGGCTTTCCTTGCAGTAAATGTCTGCAGTACCAATTCTGACACATATATACCTTTACTTTAAAGAAGTTATATGATGGGGCGCCTGGGTGGCGCAGTCGGTTAAGCGTCCGACTTCAGCCAGGTCACGATCTCGCGGTCCGTGAGTTCAAGCCCCGCGTCAGGCTCTGGGCTGATGGCTCGGAGCCTGGAGCCTGTTTCCGATTCTGTGTCTCCCTCTCTCTCTGCCCCTCCCCTGTTCATGCTCTGTCTCTCTCTGTCCCAAAAATAAATAAAAAACGTTGAAAAAAAATTAAAAAAAAATAAAAAAATAAAGAACTTATATGCAAACATTATTCAGGAACCCTTTCTAGGAGCTATGTATCAAAACTTCTATGATAATAACTTTGTCCTAATGAGTCCCAGTCTCTGTTTAGGGAGTAATCGATAAACTACAGATTAATGTTCCATAATTCACATTACAATGCACATGTAATTATTTTGAGGTGATGCAAACTCTGTGCATTTAATTTACAGCTGTAATTAAGTACACTCATTTGATACTAATTAGGTGAGCCTAGAAGGATCATAGGTTTGTATATTTAATTATCGAAGTATAATCAGCAACCAGTTTTTGAAAAGCTTTCCTAACTTGAGCTCAACACTGAGCTTTGACCACAATTTTATCTTATCTTCTTGGACCTTCAGCATATTAAAATGCGTTATGAATTGTGGAGCATCTATTTGGTAAGTTAGTTTTTTGGTAATTATATTTGTAATTTACCACCTGAAAAAAAAAGGGCTTTAAGAATGCAGAAGTTCTAGATCTGACAAAACTGCCCATCAGAAGTGAGAGTAAAAATTAAGACATTTCGAGTTAAACAAAAGCTAAAGGAGTTCAGTACTAGTAGACCTGCCCCATGAGAAATTAATGAAGAGAACCCTTCAGGCTAAAATGAAAGAATGCTAAACAGTCACTCATAACTATATGAAGAAATAAAGAACTCCACTAAAGGAAACTACCCTGGTAAATGTAATAGCCAGTGTTAATGTATTTTTGGTTTATAACTCCTCTTTTTTTTTTCAAGTTTATTTATTTATTTTGCAAGAGAATAAACATGAACACAAGCAGGGGAGGGGCAGAAAGAGAGGGAGTGAGAAAGAGAATCCCAAGCAGGGTCTGTCATGCATGGAGCCCAGTGCAGGGCTCGATCCCACAAGCCATGAGATCATGACCTGAACCAACATCAAGAGATGGACACTTAACCAACTAAGCCACTTAGGTGCCCCTGTAACTCCTCTTTTATTTCATACATGATTTAAAAGATAAATACATTACATAGTAATTATAAATATATGTTAATTTGCACACCTGTATAGAGATATAATTTATAACAACATAAGTGGGGAAGGAGCTATAAAGGAAAAAAACATTTTGTATGCTGTTGGAGCTAAGTTGGTATCAATTCAAAGTAGACTGTTAGATACTTAGGATGTTAGTTTTAATCCCATAGTATTCACTAAGAAAATATCTAACGAATACAGAAGTTTTCTGTTTTGTTAAAATAGTATATGAATAGAATACAGTTTATTAGAAAATGTACTTGAATGCTGGCTTAGAATTAAATTCTACTGTCAGTCAATCACCGAGTACTTTTTGAGTACCTAAAAGAATGGGCTTTCTTCTAGCTTTTAATAGTTGTCCCCATTTCTTCCCACTATATGTATAAATGTGTAAATAAGAACGAAGAGTTATCTGCTATCTAGAGTAACTTCCTAGTGTTGGGATATGCTAGATTAAGTGTTCCTATTGTCATATTTTCCAGCCACATGTATGCTGTAAGGAACATGAAAGCTTGTGCTCATGATTCCCTGAAGGGATAAAAGATGTTTCTCTCTCTGTCCTTTAAAACCAAGACACCTGGCTGTAAAAGAAATAGAAGCCACCTGTGTGGTCAAGTATATGTTCCCTTCACTCTCAAAAATATTCAGGGTACTACCATCACTATCAGAAAATGTGAACCTTACCCTCAGACTCTCAAATTCTGGGCTTTGGGAATGAGCTAACCATAACATGGTTGTTGTTTTTTTTCCCCCCTTTCCTTAGCAGCCACTATAGTAAAATAAAAAGTAGTTACAGATACTTTCATTGTGCATTACAGCTCACATAGAATATTTACCTGTATTATCTAAAATGAGGGGGAGAGGAGAAAATGGGTGATAGACATTGAGGAGGGCACTTGTTGGGATGAGCACTGGGTGTTATATGTAACCGATGAATCATGGGAATTTACTCCCAAAACCAAGAGCATACTGTATACACTGTATGTTAGCCAACCTAACAATAAATTATACTCAAAAAAAAAAAAAAAAAAGAAAGAAAGAAAAGAAAAGAGAAAATGAGGTAGTAAAACAGATGAACAAATTGGTATCTGACCTGTGAGGCAGTTATTGCTTCTTTTACTTCTTTGGGGCTACTAGACTTTGGTCTTTTCAAAGAATTAACTAGCACAGCACAAATTTCTTCTGCCCAGATGTAATCAACATCAAAACTTCATATACCACACAATTAACGACACCAGCCTTGCTGCACTGACTTCTACTGCCTGACCAATTTGTACATTGTCTCTGGGTCATCTAAGAAAGTATAAATAGTATTTGTCATCTATGAACAGGCCAAATCTAGCAGGTGCCACTTACTAGACTAGAGTATAATCAGCTATGTGTTATAATAGCTATATTTTTATAATGTGGTGTTACTAAATTGAATTGTCTGCCACTTTCTCCCAGTCTGAGAAACAAAGATACTGATTCTTGTATTTGATGGCAGAACTCTTAGTAGTTCAGTATAACTAGCAAAGTGTAAAGACTTGACACCTAATGGCTTCTCTTCTCTCTGAGGGTGAGAATTATTTGGTGACTTGAGAAGACATTTAAAATAATACTTTCAGGAGGGAAATGGAAGCACCAGCTAAGGATCATTAGTAGGACCAATTCTGAGGAATTAGCAGTAATTGGCACAGTGTTTGCATGACAAATACTGTGTTGCTTTGACACGGGGTCTTTATAATTTTTTAAATAGGGTTATGCAATTCGTCCTAATCTCCTGACGGCCATGTGTATGACCCTTAAACTATTCCTGCAACTTTTTAAAAATCGGATGCTGAAACTTCTATTCATAAAAAATGATGAGGAAGGAACACAACCAACCTTTAAAAGCATTGTAAAATATGGTACTTGAGAGGGTTTTTTTTTTTTAAAACAGGTAATTAACCATACGTTTACACATTTTAATCTACTTTTAAGTGCAAGAGAGATTGGCAAATGACTCAATAAAGGAAAGTATTCTGTTTAAATTGGGTAAAATGGTTGTTTACTGGTGTTTATCTCTATACTGCAAGTAGTCAAGTTATCTGTGATTCCAATTTAGTTTATTGGACAATAGTACTCATCACTTTTATCTGTGTTTGTCAGGGTACCCATTGAAATTGACTCCATACTTTGGGAAACTTTAACTTAATTGTACAGTATAGAATATTTTAAAAATCTCTTTCTTTCGGCATAAACCTATGACATTACCTTGAAGCATTATCATCCCTGCAAACCAGATTGCACTAAACATCAGCTTTGCTTTCTTGCTCTAAGATTTCTTGCTCTAAGATTTTTTTCTAAGATAAAAAGGCAACAGTGGTCCCCTCATATCTGATGCAGCTTTTCCTTTGTAAACTTCATAAAATAATTGCCATTGTGACTATCAACAATTCAAACAGATATCTTACTGATGGGAAGTCCATAATTAGAAGTAGTGGCATCAATAGCTTTTCCTTTAATAACAGAGAACAACTTTGCATATGCATATTGTTTTGAAAATCTTTACTTTTGTATTCTGAGAGAAATGCATGACATTAAGGAGTACATTTAGAATATCAATAATGTTCTATATTTTCCTACTGCAATGATTAGGACTAAGCCACACACACACACACACACACACACACACACACACACACACACACAATAAGAAAGCCGTTGATGTTTGGTCACTCAGTTTTTTTCATAACCATGATACCTTGGTTCAATTATGTAACATATGCCTATTCCTGTTCTTCTAGTTTTAAGAGCCTATGGTTTCTTTATAAGGAAGGATCACATATATATAGATGTTGGTTGGACTTATATGGTAGCTTCATGAGGTGAACCCCACCCATGTCATTGTGATCCATTTGATTGCCCAGGTTTGTTCCCATCTAAGAGTTAACTCCCAAGTCCCTATATCAGAGCCTTCTATATTTAGAGAGGATCTGAACCTAGGTTTATTGAATCATAAAAGCATCTTCATTTCAGAATGATGAGAAGCAACTTGCTTGAAGGTGCCAATCATATATTTTTATTATTTCTCCTAGGATATCTTCAGCACAATTAGATCTGGAAAGGTTTTTAGAACAAGTTGTGCCATGTTGAATTTTTGTACTATTAAAATAGCACATTACCTCTGATTTTCAAGTAGTTGTTTGACTTCCTTTTATACAAGCATTTAGAATGCTAGATTAAATCCTTATAACTCTAGAAAGCAGAGTCATGGACAACTAGAACCCTTAGTTTACTTGGTTCACTAAACTAACCTAGAGAAGTATAATTATATGACACTTATTCAGAATCATTCAGAAAAAAACATAGTGTGTTCATACCCTACTATATGAAAAAGAGACCAGTTTTAAGGAAGTTAAAATCTAGTAGAAATTTGTTCAGTAATAAATGCTTATTGAACATTTATGCACTAGGTATAGAACTAAGACCTGGACTATGATTAAGTCATGATTCCTGCCCATAAAGAGCTCATAGTTTCGTAGAGAAAATGCTTCCAAATAAGTAAAACTATAAATATGATAAGTCTTTTCTTAGAGGTATGTGAAGCTTATAAGTGATGGCATAAAAGAGGAAGGAGTCAGCTCTGCTTCTAAGCAGAACCCTCAGAAGTCAGGGACTACATCCAAGAAGACAGTCTTATCTAGGATTTGGGCTGATAGTGAAAGACAATCTGTGCAATAAACCTGGTATGTACACAGGTATAAAAAAAAGCATGACACACTTAAAAAATATGAGTATGACAGAGGAGCAATCACAGCTCAGGAAATGGCAAAAGATGAGGTTTAAACAGTAGGCTCGATTCATTCATGTCCTAGAGTTAAGACTTCAATAAAGAACCATCAGGGGCGCCTGGGTGGCGCAGTCGGTTAAGCGTCCGACTTCAGCCAGGTCACGATCTCGCGGTCCGGGAGTTCGAGCCCCGCGTCAGGCTCTGGGCTGATGGCTCAGAGCCTGGAGCCTGTTTCCGATTCTGTGTCTCCCTCTCTCTCTGCCCCTCCCCCGTTCATGCTCTGTCTCTCTCTGTCCCAAAAATAAACGTTGAAAAAAAAAAAATTTAAAAAAAAAAAGAACCATCAAAGGATTTTTAACACAGTAACATGATCAGATTTGTACCCATGAAAAATCAATCAATCTGAACAGATATTTACTGAGCACCTATTACGTGCAAAGCATAGTTCCAGGTGCTAGCAATCGTCAAAGTGACTTTCCTGTATCCCTTTTTACCTAAGTTAGCCAAGGTTTGTGCCAGGAACCCTAGCTTCTTCCCTGGGTATTGCTGATTGAATCAAGGCTAGGAACCTCAACAAGGTTAGACAGTCTATAGATAGCCAGTGACCTATGAGCTAAGCCAGCAGAGGAAACCAGTTTTTATAGATACGAGAATGGAGCAAATGCATAGAAAGAAGCAGAGAGAGAACAGGTTGAAATGAACTGCTTTATGTAAGGTTAAAGAGATATGCTTTACTAAAGTGCCTGGGTGGCTCAGTCAGTTAAGCATCTGACTTCGGCTCAGGTCATGATCTCACAGTTCATGGATTCGAGTCCAGTGTCAGGCTCTGTGCTGACAGCTCGGAGCCTGGACCCTGCTTCAGATTCTGCGTCTCCCTGTCTCTCTCTGCCCCTCCCCTGCTCGTACTCTGTCTCTCTCGCTCAAAAATAAATAAACATTAAAAAAAAAATTTTAAGGGATATGCTTCGTGTAGTGAACCTGTTAAAGATATCAGAAACCTCTTAAAGAAAAAAAGTATATATACACACATATGTATATGCATTAATATACACACACGTCAAACAAGGGGGAAATAAAATTTTAAAGCACTAATTTCATTTATCATTGTTTTCTCCATTACTTTTCTATGGAAAACTATGTTCATATTCAAAGCAAACACTCCTGTACTCTCTTACCTGTCTATATTCAGCACTGAAGATTTTAACAGGCATTTAATTGAAACGTTTGTAGAAAATTCAAAGAAAACTTGAACAAACTGAGAGGCTTTACTGCAAATAATGATAGTAGTGCTCCATGTCAAAACCAGGCTTTCAGTAACAGCAATTTTAAGTGTAATCTGCATCTCCTGTACCCAAAAGTCTTATTTTAAGATTAATAATATTCTTGTCCATGTATTCATTAGATGCTTACTATGTGCCAGCTTTTGCTTTAAGTGCTTTGCATGTATTAACTGAGTTAGCCTCATAAAAACCCTATGAGAGAGGTACCTGGGTGGCTCAGTTGGTTAAGCATCTCAGCTCAGATCTTGATCTCAGGGTTGTGAGTTCGAGCTCCACGTTCAGCTCTGCACTAGGCATGAAGCCTACATCAAAACAAAACAAAACAAAACAAAACAAAACAAAACAAAACACTATGAGATAATTACTGTTATTGTCCCTATTTTACACATGAGAAAATTGAGGCATAGAGAGTTTGACTTGGTTATAAGCTAGTAAATGGGACTTTACTAGTAATTGAGAATATGAACCCCAGCAGTCTGATTTATATTCTTAATACAATATTATACTGCCTCTGTTCTCTGTGGAGTATTTATCTACTTAATTTGGTAAAATTCAGTTATCAGTACAAGGCTTAGAAAGGGAATTTAAATGTCAGTTAACTGCTGTATAATGTGTAATCAAAATGTGGGTGTTTTTTTTTCCATGATCAGCTTTTTTTTCAGAAAAAATGATAGCAACATTGCTCAAATGGCAACTTTGAAATCACGTTTTACTTCTTTCTCTTTTTTTTTTTTTTTTTTTTTTTGGCCCAAAGTCCTGCTTTGCCAGAGGACCCTGAGCAGTTGACAACCTCTGTGAGGGTCAATGTCTTCATTTATAAAATCAGGTCAATAATACCTAACTCCTGAGCTTACAGTGAGAAATACATGATACAAAGTATATAAAGCACTTGCTGTAGTACTTGATGAATGTCACTTTGTTTACTCAAAAACCTCAATTGCATCCCATTGTTTGATGTATAAAATCCAAAGGTTTGTCTTCTTAAAGAGGGCTGGACCCCACCCATCTTGCATTATTTCTTTTCCTTATGTAACATATAAACTTCTTTCTTTCTTTCTCTATGCCTTCTGGAATATGTATATCTTTATTTCCTCTCCTCTTCACTATCTACATCTTCAAGACCTAGCTTAAGTTCAGTCTTCTCCATGAAATCTCACATTGTTTCTTTCCTTCTTTGAACCCTTGTTTCAGTTATAATAAATATTACATTATATGATACTTCACAAATTCTTTCACATGTGGTAGATTTCTCTTTCCATCTAGATTGTAAGTTCTTTCAGAAGACAGATCATGTCTTAGTATTTTTCCTATATCTCCCCCAAAGGATCTAGCAGAGTATGAGGAGCTCATGGCAAGTGTTCAACAAATAATTGTTACCTGATTGAAGAAAATAAGCTCCTAAGAACACCTTATAAAATTGTGTAGCAATATGTAGTGATATGTATTACCTTTACACATATAAACACATAAATAAGAGGGTGAAAACTTAGCGTTTGCGTTGTCTATAGCCTCCACAGAGAGATCATAAGCAGTGAAATCTTGGTGTTGTGGTGTGCAGAAATGAAGAGTATTAAACCATATTTAAGAACAAAAAAAATTGTATAGGGCTTTATATTTGACAGGATGCTTTCATAACATTGTTAATACTTAATCCATGTAAGAATCACAGAAAATAGCTAGCACAAGTATTATTCTCATTTTCTAAGTATAGTAAAACTGAGATTAAGTCACGTTATGACTTGTGCAAGGTCTTGAAAAGTAGTGTCATTGAATCTACTCCCAACCTCCACCATTCTGTTCATTCTTTTTTTTTTAATTTTTTTAACGTTTTATTTATTTTTGAGACAGAGAGAGACAGAGCATTAACAGGGGAGGGCAGAGAGAGAGGGGGACACAGAATCGGAAGCAGGCTCCAGGCTCTGAGCCATCAGCCCAGAGCCCAACATGGGGCTCGAACTCACGGACCGCGAGATTGTGACCTGAGCTGAAGTCAGACACTTAACCAACTGAGCCACCCAGGTGCCCCAATTCTGTCCATTCTCTATAAGGCTGCCAGAATAATCATTTTTTAATAATTTTTTTAAAGTTTATTTATTTATTTTGAGAGCCGGGAGGGGAGGAGAGGAGAGAGAGAATCCCAAGTAGGCTCTTCACTGTCAATGCAGAGCCCAAAGTGGGGCTTGAACTCACAGACCACAAGATCATGACTTGAGCAGAAACCAAGAGTCGGTCACTTAACCAGGTTGGACTGAGCCACCCAGGCGCCCCCAGAATAATCTTTTTAAAACAAAGATGGGATCATGTCACTCCCCTGTTTAAAACCTTCCAGTGTTTTCCCATTTTACATAGAATGATATTCTACCAACCCCCACCACACACACTCACATGCACACATATACACAGCCACACAATCTTGATACCCTCACTATAGTCTGGTTACAGTGGTCTTCTTAACTTTAAACAGGCTTAGCTCACCAAGCTTGTTGCTAGCCCAGAGCCTCTGCTCTTGAATATCTTGCACCTGTATCTTCACAAGGCTGGCTCCATCTTGGTATTGAAGTCTCAATTCAAACATCCCCTCTGCAGTGAAGTAACACCCATCTAGATTAATTTGCCCCTCTAGTCATACTTTATCACATCATCCTGTTTTATTTTCTTTATGGCACTTATTATTATCTCAAATTATCTTGTTCATTTTTTTGTTACTTGTATATTGTCTATCCTCACTAGAATGTAGGTCCCATGAGAGCAGGGTTTTTGTCTGACCTATTCACATCTGTATTCCCAGTCTTGACTGCCTGACACATGATAAGCTCTTAATCAGCGTTTGTTGAATAAAGTAGCTGAACCAACACCAGACCAAAACCATGGGTCTTTTGAGTCCTAATCCAATGTTCCTCCAACTATTCCATTTATCCTGCCTTTCGTGAAAGCACTTACACCTTTGGAACTACAATAAGAATTGATATTCAGAATAATGACATTAACATGTGCTGTAGGATTCTCTATTATCAAAGAAAATTTTCATTCAGTTCAATAAACTAAACTAATTAAAGCAGGGATGTCATGGTATATTATTATATTAATACATTTAGAAAGATTTCTAACTAAAAATTAGACTTTGTGCTTTTTCTTTAGTTAACCAGAAAATTAAATTAACCCAGCTCTCTTCATTCCCCAAAAGTCCTTGTTAATTAGGATTGTTCTATAAATCTCTATTATTAGCAGAATTTGTCATCTGTTTCATTACCCTGTTTATTAGGGCAGTCTGAGCAGGGTGTCTTTGCTCATATCCTGGTATGTGTATCCTAATGAAAAACAAAAGCATTTCCTGGATTCTCACTTCTTTTCCTATTCTTTGACACAAGCATATTTCATGTTCTTTGTATAACAACTTAGTTTTCTTATGTCAGCCCCCTGTAAAAGAAGGAATGAAATTATAGACTTGGCTTTTAAGTACAATAATTAAATTTAGGGTCTGCCTAAAATAAAAGCATTAGTGCTTTGCAACATTGTATGTAATAACAGAAGACTTGAAAAAAAACAACCTAAAAGTCCATCAATAGAGGACTGCTTAAAAAAGTTATAGTATATCCATTCAGTGGACTATTATGCAGCAATTTAAAAAAGAAGACATTCTCTGCTTACCAACATAGAAAGATCTCCAAGTGAAAAAACATGGTCCAGAGCAGCCTGCATAGTATGATATGTTTTTATTTAAGAAGAAAAAAAGAAGAATATGTTTGCTTGTGTATGCATAGAGAAATTCTGGGAGGATATACAGAAAAACAATAACAGTGATAACCAGATTGGAAAGCAATACAATTAGAAACTGGATATATAGGAGATAAGAGGTGAGAAAGAGTTTAATAGCATACCTTTTCATAAATTCATATTTTTTAACTATATGTGTGCATTACCTATTCAAAAGTTTAAATTAAAAAAGGAAGGAAGGAAGGAAGGAAGGAAGGAAGGAAGGAAGGAAGGAAGGAAGGAAGGAAGGAAGGAAGACAACTAAAAGTAATATGTGATTCTAGACTGGATCCTGTAGTGGATGAAAAAATTGGTGTAAAGGACACTAGGACAATTAATAAAATTGGAATATGGAATACAGATTAGATAAAATAACAAGTTTTTTAATTTATTCAATTATACTGTGGTTACTTAAAAGAGTATCTTTGTTTTTAGAAATAAACACTGCATTATTAAGAAGTAAAGGGCCTTATATATGCAATTTATGCTCAAATGGCTTGAAAGCATAAATAATAATAATAATTAATAAATAAATAAATATATGGAAGGATTGATAAAGAAATTTTGGCAAAATCTTAAAAACTGGTGAACCTGGATAAATGTTCCATGGGAGTTCTCTTTCTCATCAAACTTTTCTGTAAGTTTAAAATTATGTCCAAATGAAAGGTTAATTAAAAACAAGCAAACAAAAATATTAATATTCTCTCATTATAAGGAATGACCAAGGTAGAGGAACCTCTTTTAAGAATCTTAAGAGTTTTAGTTTCTAACCTAGTTAAACTTTTCACTTCATGGTGAAGATTTTGCCATCACTCTTCTGTTTTTTCCATACCTGGGGATGCTTAGAGACAGTGGCAGAGGTGGTGACTATAGTCCACCTTGAGGTTGAAAACACCTCATCCTGCTATATATCTTCAACAGTTACATCTTGCCCACAATTTAGACGTGACATCAAAAAGTGTATAACAAAACATGACATTTTAAAATACCTTGAACAAAATTTTCAAAGGATATTATCATGAGGTTGTATGTATACAATGGTAAAAATATATAGTTAATTTGCTAGTGGTAAAGCTACAAAAACATGTAATCTAATTGTTTGGCATTGAGTGCCTGAAGTTTTTATTATTTTTTCAGTTAGATATTGTGGCATTTGTGTGAACTTGCCATCTCTACTATAATTGACTTAGCATTACAAACATGTGGAGATGTTTTGATTCTAACCAGAGTGTGTTCCTAAGTGATTAGGTAGTGAAGTTTATGTCAAAGTAAAGTGAAAAGTAAATTATTTGTTTATATAAACTGTCCAGAGAATGTTTGAATTTTATTATTTTATATTTTAAGTAAGCTAAATTTCATTGTTCTTAATGAAGGTACCCTGAGGCTCTTATCTAATAAATGACACCAAACAAATCTGGTATCAACTGACTTGTTCTTTTCTGTTTCCTGTCTGCTTAGAGAAGCTCATGATTTTGTGGTTTTATAGAAGGAAATCCAGAAAATAGAAATAATAATTATTACATATTAATAATAATTAATCCTTTTCCTTCTCACTTTAAAGAAGTTTGGAAAGATTTGAGGAGCAATGGCTCTGACTTACCTTTTTTTTTCTTAAAGATATAAAAAAATGTTGGAGCACCTGAATGGCTCAGTCAGTTGAGCATCCAACTTTGGCTCAGGTCACGATTTCACCGCTTCTGAGTTCGAGCCCTGCATAGGGCTCTCTGCTGACAGCTCAGAGCCTGGAGCCTGCTTCAGATTCTGTCTCCCCCTCTCTCTCTGCCCCTCCCCCACTCACACTGTGTCCCTCTCTCTCTCAAAAATAAGTAAAAACATTTTTAAAAGATATAAAAAAAATCTTTTGGGGCACTTGGCTGACTCAGTTAGTACAGCATGCAACTCTTTTTCTTGGGGTTGTGAGTTCGAGCCCCCCAAAAGGGCTTTGTTAAAGATTTATTAAAATCTTTAACAAAAAAGTCATAAGATATAAAAAATTACTAAATCTTTTTATTAGTAATTCCATGTAGTATTAATAATATTCTCCCACATATTATATACTTCTTGTTTTTAAAACTTTTCTATCTGAGTATAATTGACACACTGTGTTGCATTAGTTTCAAGTATATAACAGAGTGATTCCACAACTCTATACATTATTCTGTGCTTACCACAAGTGTACCTGCCATCTGTCACCATACAACACTATTCCAGTTACCATTGACTATATTCACAATAGCCAAGATATGAAAGCAACCCTAGTGTCCATAGATATATGAAGGAATAAAGATGTGGTGTGTATGTGTGTGTATACACACACACACACACACACACACACACACACACACAATGGAATATTATGAAGCCATAAAAAGAATGAGATCTTACCATTTGCAATGACATAAGTGGACCTAGAAGGTGTTATGCTAAGTGAAATAAGTCAGAGAAAGACAAATATCATATGATTTCACTTACATGTGAAATCTAAAAACAAAACAAATGAATAAACAAAAAGAAGGATCAGACTTACAAACAAAGAGAACAAACTAGTGGTTGCCAGAGGGGAGGGAGATAGAAGAATGAGCAAAATGGGTGAAAGGAAGTGGGAGATACAGCTTTCCAGTTATTAAATGAATACGTCGCAGGAATAAAAGGCTCTAATTTATCCTAAGTACTTGATCAGAACTAACAATGTCATTTTTCTACAACTCAGACAGAAAGCTATTTTTTCTACTTCTTCCCACAGCTACTCCAGGCCCATTTCACACCTAAGAAAACTAGGTCCAAGTGAGTCATGTGAATGTCCTGGGCCTCATTAGCTGAATAATGTTCATGCCTGTAAGTGTGTCTTAAGATTTAGTGCGGTATTTCATGTGTTCATACAGTAAATTGTCTAGAAGGCTATAGAATAGGTCATGCTGGTAAATACTGTCTAGTTAGTTGTGTGGGGAGTTAAATAGCTCTATAAACTAACTTAGATCATTTCATTTCAAAAAATCAGAATGTACCAACAATATAATTGAACTTAAATATTATTAAACATTGTTTAATCCTTCTTCAGTAATTTAGAACACATTTCAAGGTCTTACACATTTTCAGGGTCATTATTTTGAAAGGAGCTCTCATAATATAACTCTAGATACAGAAGATAATAGAGACTGGACTATATCCATACCAGTTTATGATAGTTCTTTTACGGTCTTGATATTCTTACATATTTATTTCCATTAATAAGTAGAAAAGGTGAAAAATTCTTTATATTACAAGAAATGAACTCTATGACATCTAAAGATAAAGCATCTCAAGGATCTACACATATATCCTGAAAATAGTTTTCATTTAGAATTTTCAGTACTTTAGGGGCACCTGGGTGGCTCAGTCAGTTAAGCATCCAACTTTGGCTCAGGTCATGATCTCATGGTTCATGAGTTCAAGCCCCGCATTGGGCTGTCAGCACAGAGCCTGCTTAGGATCCTCTGTTCCCTTCTCTCTCTGCCCCTCTCTCACTTGTGCTGTCTCTCTCAAAAACAAATAAACATCTAAAAAAAATTATTTTTCAGTAGTTTAGATCAAGAAGTCATGATTCTTTTTTTTTTTTTTTTTTAATGTTTTATTTTATTTTTGAGAGAGAGAGAGACATAGCACGAGCAGGGGAGGGGTAGAGAGGGAAGGTTACACAGAATCTGAAGCAGGCTCCAGGCTCTGAGCTGTCAGTACAGAGCCCAGTGCAGGGTTTAAACCCATGGACCGTGAGATCATGACCTGAGACTGAGTCAGATGCCTAACCAACTGAACTACCAGGCACCCCAGAAGTCATGATTCTTAAGAACAGAGTTCAAAATCTCTCCCATCTTGAGTTAGGTTCTATTCATAATAAAGATTTATCCAACCAAAAATCAATGACTTTTTCAAACAAAGAACTCAAGGAATTATATCTAATTATGGCTTACTTACCATTTGTATGTAATTATTTTAAAATCTGTACTCCAGTAATTAATTCTTATATTAATACTTGCATTACCTTAAGTGTTTTTATAGACATATTTTATTATTACGCAATGTAACCCTATTATAAATGGTAATGGCATCATTAACTTAGCCAATTTTACTTATTTAGTGGCTGTTTGTTCTTACTTTACAGTTGTTAATTCTCTTTATAGTATGACTTGTACTTGGAAGTAATAAAATCAGATTTCCTTATAAATATTTATGGTATAGTCCTTTTGCCTAAATCAGATTGTAGCCCTTTCCTAATTATTTCTAGTAAAGTCTGCTTACTTTTTTTTCTGCCTTTGTAGCAATATATACTACACACTCCCTAGAAAATTTAATCCTGGATATTTATGCCTTAACTTCTAATTAATCAAAATGTTGTTAACTACCATGTTGTTCTGGTGTTACAAAATGTGGAAAGTTAGTTACTTAAAGAGTTTAAGTAGATGCTTCTGATATGGAGTGTTAGCATCTGCAGTCATATGGTCAAAGGGATCACTAAGCGAAGAATCTTCATCTTGAAGATTATCATATCTGAGCTTATCTCTTGTTGAAAGTAACATTAGTACCAGGTAAGAGAAGGCAGACAAGATATGCTTTTTTATTTTTAATGTTTATTTATTTATTTATTTTTTAATGTTTTATTTATTTTTGAGACAGAGAGAGACAGAGCATGAATGGGGGAGGGTCAAAGAGGGAGGGAGACACAGAATCTGAAGCAGGCTCCAGGCTCTGAGCTGTCAGCACAGAGCCCGACGCGGGGCTCGAACTCACGGACCGTGAGATCATGACCTGAGCCGAAGTCGGACGCTCAACCGACTGAGCCACCCAGGCGCCCCAATGTTTATTTATTTTTGAGAGAGAAACAGAGCATGAGCGGGGAGGGGCAGAAAGAGATGGAGACACAGAATCCTAAGCAGCATCCAGGCTCAGAGCTATCAGCGCAGGGCTCAAACTCACAAACCAGGAGATTGTGACGTGAGCCAAAGTCAGATATTTAACCAACTAAGCTACCCAGGTGCCCCCAGAACATGCTTTTTGAGATTCTTAGGTTCTTTATTAAGACCCTAAGGTGTTCAATATCTCTTTTTCCTCTCTCTTAGGTGAGAGTGAAGTTTACAAGTCTTTGGCCATATTTGTCCCCATAAGGGATGCAAATTTGTGATTTCAGAAGTTCAAGCCACCAATAAAAAGCACTATCCAATCTTTTACAGATGTCCTCTGGGCCAAATTTCATCACAAGTAACTCCATTCCACTGTTAAGGGCCAAGTTTAAAGTATTAGGTTACGTTATAGTCAAAACAACCAAGCCCTGGTCCAGACTGCTGTAAGGCAAGAACCCATTGCACTGTCCCTTTTGTCCTACCCAAACACTCAGTGGTAGCTTTCCCTTTTGCTAGTTGACATATAGTTTAAAAGAAATAGGAACTCCTTTGTAAAAAGTAACCAGATTAGGTTATTTGTAATGAACCCACTAAAATCAGAAATTCTTAACATTGGCATGAAGTATCATAACGGAATAGTACTTATGTTTTTTATTATACCATTGTGATTATCTGTAGAGAAACACCCAAGACTCATTATTTATATATTTTAAATTTACAGCTCTTCAACTGTATCCAAGATTTCACTGCCAAGAATGCAGTCAGGCTTGAAGCTTTATTAGAGATCCATGATCCAATCCTTACAAACACTTTCTTTTGCTCGTAGTTTCTGTTCAAGTATTTATACTGTCCAGAAAGGTACTGCTATGATTTACAGTCATTCCCAAAATATGTGAACTACCCAGATATAACACATACAGCATGTATATGCTGAAAAGTACCCCAGAAAAGCATTGTTTACAGATGACTTTGCACCTTGGTTCCCAAGTACTCATGTACAGAATATGGAACTCAGGTTCTGTCTCTCTGTTTGTTAATGAATGGTCAAGGAGCTTCAAACTTTATTAGGTGAGTTTGTATATTGAGTGTTATAAAGAGAAGTCAGTCTGCCTTTCTTTGGCTTCTACTTGCAGAAAATGAAGTCACTGCGTTTGCTGTCTTGGATCAAAACCAGGAAGAAATTGTTGATACCAATGGAGCTGGAGATGCATTTGTTGGAGGTACAGACTCATTTATTTCATACTTACAAGTTAAACATTTCCTTTAACCCTTGCCTCTACCACTTAGCCAAGATTTATGAATTTAATAACTTAATTTCTTCTTGTAAATAATTAACTCCTAATGTTCTTTCCATATGCTACTATCACTGTGAATATTATAAGGTATTTTACAACAGGAAAAATACTTATTTTTGGCTTAAAGATAATTTTCTATTATGCTATACCCCAGTGATTTGTGTGTGAGAATATTGCTTAAACAAGCTGCATCAAGTATAGTATATAGTATATTCATAGTCCTTCAGGCTTAAATGTCAACACATTGTTGTTCTTCTAAACAAGTTGTGGTGAATTTTAAACAGTATTCTAATAACTAAGGATGGTATCTTTAGATTGTATCATTTGGTTAAAACATCTAACACAGTAGTTAAATGTTTATGATATACTAGGAAGGGTTAAATTTTTGTCTGGTTCAGGCTTAGTAAGAACTGGCACAGGGCACCTGGGTGGCACAATTTGTAAGGACTAAATCATTTTTAGACTGAATACTCAAAAATAAGTTGAAGACAGTTGGAAGATCCTTTGCTTGATGACTTAGATTGATCTAAAATCTGGTTCAAAGGTTCTTTTGCTATGTCTAAACCCCTTCTAGTTAAGTGTAGTTAAGCTAGACTGTGGTCTCTAGAAAGCTTTACATTCCTGACTGATAATCCAGAAGAGTCCCTCCTGATCTCTGTTTATAACATCAGGCTTGAACAGGGACAAAAAAGGCAAATAGAGTTAACCATTGTCCTCCTTTCCTTGGAAGATAATTTGAATCATGGGAAACTTATCTCAAATTATGTAGTATTGTTTAAAATATAGATATTCTTGGGGCGCCTGGGTGGCTCAGTCGGTTGGGCGGCCGACTTCAGCTCAGGTCATGATCTCGCGGTCAGTGAGTTCGAGCCCCGCATCGGGCTCTGTGCTGACGGCTCGGAGCCTGGAGCCTGTTTCAGATTCTGTGTCTCCCTCTCTCTGACCCTCCCCCGTTCATGCTCTGTCTCTCTCTGTCTCAAAAATAAATAAATGTTAAAAAAAATTAAAATAAAATAAAATATAGATATTCTTTTAATGATCTTTTTCACCAACATAAATTTCTCATGTTTCCTTCTTTGAAAATATTCATGCCTACTCTTAAATGAGCTGTTAACCAATAGACTCATACATGCCCCAATGCATGTCCTTTTCTTTGGAAAGAGTACATACCACAGATAACATTCTATTTTACTGCCATGCTTGTATCTTTTGTGTCTATGCTCTGAACGTCTTTATCATTGATTAGAGTATTTTGCAGCTATTTTTTCTATGCCTTATTTCTTCAGAGCTGTAAATCCATGTAGGCTAAAAATATCTTATCCAGAATTGAGCTAAATTCTGTAATACATTAAAGAAGCACCATGGATTTCTCACTTAAAATTGGTTAAACCAGAATATTCGTACATAACTTTTTTTTTTTTTTTTTTAATTTTAGAGAGTGTGCACATGAGTGGGGAGAGGGGCGAAGGGAGAGGGAGAGAGAGAGAATCTCAAGCACGTTCCATACTAAGCACAGAGCCCAACACAGGGCTCGATGCAGGCCTCGATCCCACAACCTCAGGATCATGACCTCAGCCTAAATCAAGAGTGGATGCTTAACTGACTGAGCCACCCAGTCACCCCAGTACATAACTTTTAAACTTATACCTTGTGTGTGCATTATTTAAGTACTTTAAATACTTAAAACATTAAGTGTTCTATTTTTTTTAATATTTAGTAAGGTACCATCATATTTAGTAGTGACCTAATTAGTCACTACCTTCAGTCGTGGGCTGCCCTGCAAAAACAAACTCCTTTACAAATACCTACCTATAAATTCCCAGTACTGGGTAAAAACATAGGGACTTTCTGAGGGTGAGAGAAGTCATTCTTAGGGTACTGAAGCTACCCATTTGTATCGTGGTAAGGGTAATAAATGAACTACCTCAGGGTGCCTGGGTGGCTCAGTCGGTTACGCGTGCGACTTCGGCTCAGGTCATGATCTCGCAGTTTCTGAGTTCGAGCCCCGCGTTGGGCTCTGTGCGACAGCTCGGAGCCTGGAGCCTGCTTTGGATTCTGTGTCTCCCTCTCTCTCTACCCCTCCCTGCTCATGCTGTCTCTCTCTCTCTCTCAAAAATAAATAAATGTTAAAAAAAAATTTTTTTTTAAATAAATGAACTACCTCACCAAGACACTTGGGCTCTCTGTTACAGGATTTTCAGCCTCTTTTTTATTTCACTCTACCTACCTACGATTTATTGTTGGGGTACAGTGAGGTAAGTGGTAAGGGAAGTATGTTGAACAGGGATCCACAAACTTTTTTTATAAAGGGCCAGAAAGTGAATATTTTAGGTTTGCAAGTCATATGCAAGCTGTATTACATATTCCAGTTTTGTTTGTTTGTATATTTGCTTTTTGTTTTGGTTTAGGTTTTTTACAACACTCTAAAAATGTAAAAACCTTTTGTATCTCTCCAGTTACACAAAAACAGGCCACAGGCTGGAATTGGCCCTCAGGCTCTAATTTGTCAACCCCTTGTGTAATATGTTGGCAGCTTCCTCACTTTTTTCACTTTCATCATACCCTGGATCCAAACAGTGGATTTCACTACATGCTGTTGAAATCACTATAGAGAAGGTGGAAGGCAGGCTGACAGTAGGCAGGACTTTACTGGTACTACCTCAATGAGGTAGCCATTTTTCTCACTTTAACCCTACTCTGATCAATTTCCAGGATAATCAGATCCTGACAGATTGAGTCATGCAATGACATGAACACTCCAATGTCATTTTAGAACTGAAATACTTATCTGGGCATGTTTAGCACATTCTGTGTAAGTCAAACTATACAGTATAACAATAGGTAACATTTATACAGCACCTACTAGCCAATCAGCATCTTAAGCATTTTACAAATATTAATTCATTTAATGTTCATAAAATCTCACTGAGGTCGGTTATTTTTAACCCCATTTTACTGATGAGAAAACTGAGATACAGAGGGGTTAGGTAACTTGCTCAAAGTCTCATAGCTAGAAAGTAATAGGGACAAAATTCTAATCCAGACAGACTGGCTCCAGAGTCAGTGTCCTTACTGCACTCTTCCTTCTCTAAACTTTTAGAGGAATCTCATCATTAGGACTGAGAGCCACAGACCAGCCTTACTAACCAAAGCTGTTTTTTTGCCAAAGAGAATCTTTCTGTTATCTGAATAGATGATTTCGTGTATTGAACAGGAGCTTTTGTTATCTGATAGGAATCATGAGGACTCTAGGGTAAGATTGTTGCAGAAAAGAAAGAGAAAGGGAAAGGGAAAATAATCGAAGGACTATAGTCCCTGGTGAGTTTGAACCAGGAGCTTTTTGCTAAGCAGTAGAATCGATTGCACTACAGAGATACAGAAAGACAGATCGTAAACTTGCTGGGTCAGCATGGAATCTGAATACAAGGAGTTATATGAATCAACCATTTAATAGCACCAAGCTAATGCATTCCATTTTACAATAGAGATGGTCTTGTTAGTTGGAAATACTAAAACAAAAATCTCATTGGTTAAAAACCCCTACTTCCATCTCTACACTAGGGAAAGCCTTTCTACTAGGATCGGAAATACTCCAGCTGTTGAAGCTTACTTCTCTACCTTGAATATGAATGGAGAGGCAATAGCAGCTTTTACATTTACTATGTAGTTTCTTCTTCTTTGCTCTATTTTATTGCCTGATTAACATATCTCCTCTGACTGACACATTCTATCCTTAGATAGTTAATATATTCCTCCTATTACTTTTGAGTTTTGTTGGCTTAAGAGTATTTCTGTCTTTTGTGACTTTGCATTACTATATTCCAGTCCCAGTTTCTTAGATGAAGCATCACTTCATCTAACATGTGCTAATTACATATCCCAGTACCAGAGTGCCATGTGTTCTTATTAGCCACATAAGAGATATATAACTATAGTACATCATAGATTTTCATGTATAATTTTAAATTTTTTTTTTCAACGTTTATTTATTTTTGGGATAGAGAGAGACAGAGCATGAACGGGGGAGGGGCAGAGAGAGAGGGAGACACAGAATGGGAAACAGGCTCCAGGCTCTGAGCCATCAGCCCAGAGCCTGACGCAGGGCTCGAACTCACGGACAGCGAGATCGTGACCTGGCTGAAGTCGGACGCTTAACCGACTGCGCCACCCAGGCGCCCCTATAATTTTAAAATGAGTACCCCAAATGTATATAAATTAAATTCATAGTTCCATCTCAAGTGTTCAGTAACAGTGACAATTCCCTCTAGCCTCTACAAGCATGCTTCCTTGTTCTATTTGGAGATCTTAAGAACTCTGTAACATTTGCCCTTTATTTGTCCATAGCCAGGCCTGATGGAACTACCCTTTTCACATTCTCCCTCAAAAGCCCAAGTGCTACGATTGTACCCTTGGAAATGGAGACAATTCTATAATCTCTAAGTGTGATTTCCTAATTTCCCAGGTCAGGAGAAAATTTCTTCCTGTTGTCCTGCTGTGCTTTGTCACAGCAGGTCTGCCTTTTCATTTGGAACCCTCTTTGTCACTGCCATAGTAACAAATGGAAACATTGAGAACATTTTGTGACAGGCACTGTCATTGTTCCTGGTGAAATCTCTTCCCCTGTGTCTTCCCGGTAAATGAAACTGAGAAGAAAAATCATAACAAATAACATGAAAGGGGACCTAATCAATATGTTCCCAGTGGGCTATCAATACCAGCCTGTGTTAATCTAATATGATTTAGTTGTAAGTTTTATGGCAGCTGTAGGAATATGGACTAGACCTACAAATCACTAAAAGTGAGTACACCTTTGACAGATTATACCCAAGAACATATATATATAGCTCTCAGATAAAAGACTGGAGACCTCACCCAAGGACCAACATTCTTAGGATTAAAAAAGCTTCGTTAAATGTAGTTAAGAGCCATATATAGCTTAGAACAGTTTCTTTTGAATGACAGTAAAGTAACTGTGCTAACCTCTAATACTTTTTATTTTTAAGTTTCTCATGACAGCTTTAGCAGAGAAAATATATCACCCTAAAAGATATTACCTATAGTATACAAATGACTATTAAATGCACTTAGCAATCACAATGTAAATAATTACCCTATTTCCCATCTAATAAGAAGAAACATCAATTTTACTTTATAATTCATTTTCAAGAAAGAATTTTGGTTAAGAGAAAAAGGTTTAAGTTTCTCAAACAAGGATGCTACTTCCTTCTCAAGTAACACGCATCTATACGTCTGAGAGTCATGGGGATTTTCTAAATTATCTTCGTATTTTCTATTCTCACCTTGTTTATTTGTTCCCAAATGTGTAACTTGCTCTCCTGTTCTTAATTGCTGCTAAATTGTGCTGTGCAAAGAAGTGGCACAGAATTCTTGTGATATTTTTTCTGCACTACCTCTTTTCTTAGCTGTCCAACTCAGAAAATTAGAAAATAACTTAAATATGTCATTTCTCACAACAATTCACTCAAGAATCAAAACTTTCATATAGCACTCATTGTATGCAGAGGATTTATTGGATGATGACCAAGATACGAGTTGCATACTCCTACTCACCCCCACACCCACACCCAGGGAAACAATAATACCTTTCCCTGTCTTGTAACTTCAGTAGGACATCTTTGGTATTTTATCTCTTTTTCTTTTTTTTTTTTTTTTAATGTTTATTTTTGAGAGAGAGAGAGCGTGAGCAGGGCAGGGGCGGAAAGAGAGGGATACACAGAATCCAAAGCAGGCTCCAGGCTCTGAGCTGTCAGCACAGAACCCGATAACGGAGCTTGAACTCATGATCTGTGAGATCATAACATGAGCCAAAGTCGGATGCACAACCAACTGAGCCACCCAGGAATTTTATTTCTTAGGCAGCGGTTTTCCTTAAAATTGTATGAAATTGACTTCATCATTCAGAATAGGAAATTCACCATGGACAGCAGCCCAAGTTCACAGTGGGGGAGGGGGGATTCATACCTTGCACAGTCATAGGACACTCTGCGATGCACAGTCATAGGACACTTCACGACATGCTATTCTAGTGCTGATGTGGGACCAGGAACAAGTTTCAAGAACAATTGCCTAAAGTTATTTAAGCCTTTGTTGGCTTAAAGAGGTAGATGATTCTGAAGCCATGACAAAAAAAAAGAGAAATAACTTTGGTTCACATGGAATACTGGATAATTTTAGGTTGTAAAGTCTGGGGGCGCCTGAGTAGCTCAGTCGGTTAAGCATTCGACTTCGGCTCGGGTCATGATCTCACAGTTCATGGATTCGAGTCCAGTGTTGGGCTCTGTGCTGACAGCTCAGAGCCTGGAGCCTACTTTGGATTCTGTGTCTCCCTCTCTCTGTGCCCCTCCCCTGCTCACACTCTGTCTCTCTCTCTCTCTCTCTCTCTCTCTCTCTCAAAAATGAATAAACGTTAAAAAAAAAATAGGGCGCCTGGGTGGCGCAGTCGGTTTAGCGTCCGACTTCAGCCAGGTCACGATCTCGCGGTCCGTGAGTTCGAGCCCCGTGTCAGGCTCTGGGCTGATGGCTCAGAGCCTGGAGCCTGTTTCCGATTCTGTGTCTCCCTCTCTCTCTGCCCCTCCCCCATTCATGCTCTGTCTCTCTCTGTCCCAAAAATAAATAAACGTTGAAAAAATAATAATAATAATTAAGTTGTAAAGTCTAGAATTTCTCACAAACATGAATGCTTCCTCAAAGAACTAGTATCCTGGATGGCCTTCACCTAGTACAATTATAAATAGATAATGGAATTCAAAGGACTTTGTCTTCTGGGAGATTTCAATAAGACAGATAGTCTGAGCCATGTAGACTATCAGACCCTGAAGTTCAAATATGAACCTAAGTTTTCTAAATTTGAAGGTTATTGAGAAATATTTATTCTAAGAAAACAATGTTGATATTTATAAGATTGTATTTAGTGACAGAGGGCCAGAGGAAATGTCATAAGCAACATTTCTGAAGTTAATTTTCTTAGATAGAATTGTGAAATGGCAAAATATATGCGTATCACTTTCCTGATCTTGAATATTTACTAGTCAAATGGAACTAATTTGAATTCATTAGTGGACCCAACTGCTATTACATGGACTTGATCAGTCTTACCTACCATATCTGTCTGGTTCATATAACATGTATTAGTTGTATACATAACAAACCACCCCCAAAACTTTGTGACCTAAAACAACAACCATTTATTTAGCTCCACAAGTCTGTTGATTGGCAGCCAGGCCAAGGCTCAGCTGGGCAGTTCCTCTGTCTCAGAGGTGGAAAAGATCAAGTATGCCCAAAGTCACAGTGAAAACCAGGATTCAAACTCAAAGTTTGACCCCAGAGTTCTTAGCACTAATTATTTTGTTATACTCTGTTCCATTAGTATATCATCTTATCTTCCCCTCCAAAGGAGGAGAAATAGCCAAAATGGTTTTCTAAACACTAGTCTATAGACTGATGCCTGTCTATGACCTAACAGATTTTATCAATCAATAAATACCAAGATTAAAAAAAGTAGGAGCAATATAATAAGTTTTCATGAAGCTAAATGTATTCAGTTTTAGATCTTGTCTTAATTGTGTTTGAATTTGTTACAGTGTACCTTCATTGGCTTTGTAATTTATATAAATAAAATAATTAAAGTCATGTTAGTAGTGCTGATGCATAGCCTGGCTAATCATGGGACCTAGCAGAAGTCTTAGTCATGGTTAAAAAGTGATTAAAAACAACTTTCCAAACTACTTATATGAAAATTTGTATGAAACAGAACCTCTGATGTTGTAAAGCTGCTTACTATCAATAGTCTGAATAAAACATAAATTACACAATTACTAAATTCACAACTGTTCTCACTTCAGATATATGAATTCCCAAACCTGGGGTATGAACACTGGCTCTTAATTTTTTTTTTTCATTTAATTATCCAGCTAACATTGACCTTTTATAGAGACGAGATATGTTTGGTTTTTTTGAAGAAATTTTTTTAATGTTTATTTTTGAGAAAGAAAGACAAAGCATGAGTGGGGGAGGGGCAGAGAGAGAGGGAGACACAGAATCTAAAGCAGGCTCCAGGCTCTGAGCTGTCAGCACAGAGCCCGACACAGGGCTTGAACTCATGAACTGAGAGATCATGACCTGAGCTGAAGTCGCATGCTTAGCCAACTGAGCCACCTAGGCGCCCCGAGATATGTTTGTTTTATTTCTAGTCCATGAAATAGATGGCAAATTAAAAACCAGTTTCTATCATCAAACACTCTTAAAATTTTAGAATCACCCTTCTGGTAAGAATTGTCAGCTGAGCAAATGAAGGTTTTTCAATTGAGTTAAATAACAATATTAGTTGTCTTGCTTATGAATTCAGGCATAAATATGCTCACATAAATAAGTTTTCTATCATCCTCTTATTCTGGCAGCTATGACCTTCCTTGTCCTGATGAGCCTTTTTGTTTTTTAACTATATTATATGTTAGTGCTGAAAGGGAATACTTTTAAAAATCACATTTCCTGGTTTTCAGGTTTTCAAACTGTTTACAGTCACCAAAGTATGTTCAAATGAGGTCTTATCTGAATCAGAATGAAATGAGATTAAACAAATCCTCATTTGGTCTTATTCACATTTTATTTGGTGGCTCATAAACAACTCCCTGGAACGAGTCGATGTTAGGTATGAAAGCCATGGTCTGTTCAGAAGTCCCCATTTGATGGATGAGGAAAGTGAATCCCATAGAAAGGGACTTAATTGCAAATATGCAGTACTAGGAGACAGAGCTCCTGACTCATTAATTCATGGTTCAATAATTACACATGTTAATAACCCAGATGAAAGTTTTTCGTTGAGCAGTCTGTTACATAGGCCTCTTAGAAATATATAGGTCAAGACAAGAGTCAATATCCCAAATAGATTGAAGTCTTTGATGTACATTTTCTTGGCATATGGGTATCCAAGATGTTTGACTTCAACTATAAACAAAAGCATATGCTAAAACTCTTATTTTGGGAAGAACCACAACAGAGATCACACATTAGGTTTAAAATTCAAACTCTAACCTGATCTTGCACATTTCTGATTCATAAGGAGGAATGATCTTTAAAGCAGTATTTTGAAAGGGGTTGGGGCAGAAGAGCAACTTCACTATACAAGTAAAACATATGGTTTAGTGGTCCTCTTCAGGATCTTGCCTGAATTGAGGGCATTTAAAAGGTTTTTGGTTTGAGTTTTGTTTTGTTTTTTAATTCAAATGCAGTATCCCATGCCATGTTAATAGAATTTGACAGGTTTCCATTTTCAGTCACCAGAAAGAGGAAATAAGTTATCCTCATAGTTACAGCACTGGCCACTTGCCCATATATTATACCATGCTGCTCAGTTGCTCATTTTGTGTGGGAGGATGTGTGGTGCTAAGCTATTATAAAGAAACCTTTGCTCTGAATTGACTTCCTGTCCATGTCAGTCACTTGCCCATCTGACACTACTTAGGCTTTGGTTTTCATTATACAAATACCTGCTAAGTCAGACCTTTCCCTGGCAGGCAAAGTAGCTTTTTAGGTTGTTTCAAAATTTAATGTTTGTTGATTTTCTTTTTCCAGAAAACTATGTATTTTCTAGCATATATGGATCATAACTTGTCACTTGAGTTCATGACTAGTTGGTAGTCAATATGAAATCAAAACATAAGAAAACAAAATTTTACTAACTAGACTACATAGAAAATGAAAGAAAAAGAGTTCACATCTGAGCACTTTTCCCTTGAGGGAAACCATTACTTTGTCACATCTGGGTAGTCTAAGCTAGCCAAATTGAAGTGGGAATTTCCTGCCAGATGTTAGTCCTTTGAGCAACCTGTGAAAATCTAAAAGAGGGTATATGAGATCTTATTTGGTAGGGCTATAGCCACTGTGGAAGCTCACTCCTAATAGGTAGCAGACATTTTTATGTACTACCACTAGTTAGGAGGTTGTGTGGCCTATCTAAGGCTAACACTGTTTGGTCTTGTTAAATACATAAATATGGAAGGCCTAATTTGGGAAGTACAACATCAGGTCTCACAGATATTCTAGCAAGAGTAAGTACTGCATTGCAATGACCTCCCAAATGTACATGACAAAAGTTCTGTTTCGTTAAGAAAAAGAAGGTAAGACTGAGCCATCCAGGTACTCCATATAACTTGAATAAGGTCATTTTACAAAGGCACTGAACCAAAATAAGCCTCTAAATATGAAGGAAATTAAGAATCTGAAATGGCAGGGAAAATACCAAGTATTTACATCAGCTTCCTGTTCCACATGCACATGGGAATTAGGAAGCAAAAATTTCATTCAGAAGAGTTGTGCACAAGAAGTAGAAATGCTTTTATCCAATTGAAACAAGAAACATTTTTAAGGGGGGGAAAAAGACTTTCCACATGATCTCACTGTTTTTGTCATCCTCTTAAAGGAAAATATTGACATTTACCAGACTGTTTGCTCCAGCTTTCTGATCTCCTGCAGTTTATTTTTATAACAACCTTATCGATGGGCCTCTTACCCAGCTCTCTAGGTTTAACTGAGTTGAGTCGATTTGTTACCACAGCTTCAAGTAGCTGTTACAGAACAAGCAAGACATCCTAATAAAGCTGTAAATGTGTTTACTCAAACAGAGTATTGATTTAACTTGGAGAGGGAGAAACCGGTGCTTAGCACAGTGTCAGGGTGGATGAATTTCACTGCAGCTTTTCATTGTCATCTGTCATGGTTGTGAAACACTAAGTAAAGCCATCAGAGGATAATTAGAAGTACCAGAAATTTAGCCCCTAAAATCAGTTAACCGCTTGGGAGTTTTGTAGCTTAATTAGCTTTTATTAAAAATTTCCTCCAGTAATAATAGTCAAGCACTTTTAATGGTGTTTTCAGATAGAGCAAGATTTCCAGGTTGTGACTTGTTAAATATATGAATTTAACAGGTAAAGGTTTTCCAGAGTTTTTCTCACTAATTAGGCTAACACCAGAACACAATGTAAAGACACCATGATCTGTACTCAAACCAGCAAAAATACATGATTTTTCTGAAAAATGCATTTCAAAGGAGTAGTAAAACAATTATAAAATATTTAAAACACATGTTGTTGTAGAAAAAATACCCTGTTAACATCTTTATTAAATGTAAATGTTTAATACATAAAACTGCAAACATAAATGTTTAATTACATAAAACTGTCAATACCACCCTTGTTTCTAGATACTTTTTTTTTTTTTTTTTTTTTTTTAAGAGAGAGAGCACAGGAGCTGGGGAGAGGGGCATAGGGGGAGGGAGGGAGGGAGGGAGAGAGAGAGAGAGAGAGGAGAGAGAATCTTAAGCAGTTCCATGCTCAGCATAGAGCCCAACGTGGGGCTTGATCTCAAGACCCTGGGATCATGACCCAAGCCCATATCAAGAGTTGGATGCCAAACCACCTGAGCCACCCAGGCACCCCTAGATACCATTCTTCATTTTTCAAATGTTTATTTATTTATCTGGGGGGAGAGCAGAAAGAGAGGAAGAGAGAGAATCCCAAGCAGGCTCCACATTGTCAGCACAGAGCCCAGCATGGGGCTTGATCTCACAACTGTGAGATCATGACCTGAGCTGAAATCAAGAGTCAGACACTTAACTGACTGAGCCACCCAGATGCCCCACCATTCTTCATTAAAAAAGAATCTAAAATATTCTGGTTTGAGGTGACTGGGTGACTCAGTGGGTTAAGCATTCGACTTCAGCTCAGGTCACGTTTGTGAGTTCAAGCCCTGCATCAGGCTCTGTGCTAACAGCTCAGAGCCTGGAGCCTGCTTCGGTTTCTGTGTCTCCCACTATCTCCACCCCTCCTCTGCCCTCTCTCTCTCTCTCTCAAAAAATGAATTAAAACATTTAAAAAAATTTTTTAAATAAAGTAAAATATTCTGGCTTGCTATAAGTTAGTCATCATCTTAAAGATTAGAAAAGTTGGGGCGCCTGGGTGGCGCAGTCGGTTAAGCGTCCGACTTCAGCCAGGTCACGATCTCGCGGTCCGTGAGTTCGAGCCCCGCGTCAGGCTCTGGGCTGATGGCTCAGAGCCTGGAGCCTGTTTCCCATTCTGTGTCTCCCTCTCTCTCTGCCCCTCCCCCGTTCATGCTCTGTCTCTCTCTATCCCAAAAATAAATAAACGTTGGAAAAAAAAAAAATTAAAAAAAAAAAAAAAAGATTAAAAAAGTTGATGTGGGGCATCTGGGTGGCTCAGTTGGTTAAGCATCCAACTTCAGCTCAGGTCATGATCTCACAGCTAGTGGGTTCAAGCACCCTATGAAGCTCTGTGCTCCAGCTCAGCTGGAGCCTGCTTAGGATTGCTTCCTTCTCTGTCTGCCCCTCCCCCACTTGTGCTCTGCCTCTCTCTACCTCAAATATAAATAAATATTAAAAATGATTTTTTTCAAGTTGTACACCTGTGTAAAGAAAAGTTCAGACTGAGGAGTTGCTTACCTTCTATAGAAATTGAATTAGCTATTAAATTTGATAAAAGGTATTCATATAAACACTCTACCCGCCCTCTTGCAAATGGCTTCAAAAATGTCATGGTCAAAAAAAATCACCTAGGATGATGAACACAAAACTGAAAACTTATTTTTTTTAAAAATTTTTTTTCGGGGCGCCTGGGTGGCGCAGTCGGTTAAGCGTCCGACTTCAGCCAGGTCACGATCTCGCGGTCCGTGAGTTCGAGCCCCGCGTCGGGCTCTGGGCTGATGGCTCAGAGCCTGGAGCCTGTTTCCGATTCTGTGTCTCCCTCTGTCTGCCCCTCCGCTGCTTGTACTCTGTCTCTCGCATTGTCTCAAAAACAAATAAACATTAAAAAAATAAATAAAATAAAATAAAATAATCATTAGATTTAAAATTAGTCTTCCTCTCTTACGTATAATCATTTATTTACTACACTGTGGTTGAACTTCTCATGCCTTCTGGTACTACTGCTCACCTGCCTAAATGACTAATAAAAGTGATGATAATCTGAGGGATGACCTCTTCTGAAGCCTGGAAGCAACTGTCAGAAAGGACAGTGAAAGATTTTGGGAGAGTGTTCTTTGCCTTTGAAATGCTATGTAATGATAAGCTAAATTCAACCCTGAGTTAAGTCATTAAGCCATGAAATAGCAGATTATAAAGTTTTGTTACATAAGAGGGCACCACCAGAGCTCTTTCTTTCAATTTTTCAGGAGATAGAGGAAATTGGTTTTCTACAGTTCTGTATGTATGTATGTATGTATTGAAGTAAGCTCTAGGCCCAACATGGAGCTTGAATTCACAACCCCAAGATCAAGAGTTGCATGCTCTACCAACTGAGCCAGCCAGGTGCCCCTTCACAGTTGTATTTAAATCTTTATTCTATATTAAAGTATTCAAAAGCAGAGGGAAAAGAAAAGATATGGATTTATAATTAGCACCCTATTTTTACATGTACATTTTAAAAATCCCTACAGTACAGCTATGTATTTTGTTCTATTCAATCTTCTTAAGAATGATACTATGTGAGGGACCTTGTTGGCATGGAAGGGAGGGTAAGATATAGTAGGTAGCCATACTTTGGGTTTAAGCCTCTTTGAACAAAAGGAACAGAAATCCATTTCGTTTAGCTAAGGATAAGGAATTTTTTTTTAAGGAAGCACACAAGCATTAAGGAAGACATTGTAACACAGTGGTTAAGACAATGGGTCTCAAGACATAGGTCTGAATCCTGGTACTGCCATTAACTAGTTCTGGGACTACAGACAAGTTACTTAACATTTCTAAGCCTTAGTTTCCTCATCTACAAAAATGAGGATAATGAGTGCCTATATCACTTGGGTTATCATGAAAGTTAAATGAAATAATGTTTGTAAAACACAGTGCCTGACACATCATAAGGTATTATTATGTTAATCTGTTATCAAACGAATCTCATGAAAGAGCCCAAACTGGACAGGTTTTCACTTAAAGTGGAGCCAGATCGTAATTCTAGATTCAGATCAGTTCCAGGGACCTGAATAGCAGATATTCATGGATCTTCACTCCAGTACTCATGCATTAATGTTGTTCAGCTGTCATTGCCTGTGTGCATCTTCCTACCTCACAATCAACTTCCTGGTCTCTCTTGGCTTCCCATTCTGGCTCCTTAAAGAGAACATTAGGTTAGCTCAATTTTGTGCCATTCATCCGTAGCACACTGGCAGAACCATAAGTTGTTTGCTCTTGGGTCAGATCCCCTCCCCTGGGTTTGGTTAGTAGTAAGGGTTGATTTACATGCACAAACTGTATCAACCAACCCCCTAACCAATGCTAGAGGGGAGGTGACTTTTCTTAAAAGGATAATGGATGGATAAGCTCTAAATGTGTATGTTGGTGTGCCTGTCTACACCCTTTTTCTCATACTCATGGTTCTTAAAATGTTCCCTACAGCACAATCCATCTATAACACAACACACGGAACATCAAATACCCTGAATCTCAAGCTGGAAACCTAGGAGTCATTTTTTTAATTAAGTTTTTATTTTAATTCCAGTTAGCTAACATATAGTGTTATAGTGGTTTTAGGTGTACAATTTAATGATTCAACAATTCCATACATGACCTGGGGTGCTCTTCACAAGTGCCCTCCTTAATCCCCATCACCTATTTCACCCGTCTCACTCACCCACCTCCCCTCTGATAACCATCAGTTTGTTCTCTATAGTTAAGAATCTGTTTCTTTGTTTGTCAGGGTTTTTTTCCCCTTTGCTTGTTTGTTTTGTTTCTTAAACTGAGCATGAGTGAAATCGTATGGTACTTCTCTTTCTCTGACTGACTTATTTCACTTAACTTTACACTTCTAGCTCTGTCTACATTCTTGCAAATGGCAAGATGTCATTCTTTTTATGGCTGAGTAATATTTCACTGTATATGTATATATACCACATCTTTTTTTTTTTAAGTTTATTTATTTATTTTGAGAAAACAGAGAGAGTGCAAGCAGAGGAGAGACAGAGAAAGAGGGAAATCTTAAGCAGGCTCTGTGCTGTCAGCTCAGAGCCCATTCAGGGCTCAAACTCACGAAACTGAGATTATGACCTGTGCTAAAATCAAGGCTTGGATGTTCCACTGACTGAGCCACCCAGGAGCCCCAATACCACATCTTCTTTATCCATGCATCTATTGATGGACACTTGGGCTGCTTGCACAATTTGGGTATTGTAAATAATGCTGCTATAAATATAGGAGTATATGTATCCCTTTGAATTGGTGTTTATGTATTTGGGGGTAGTACAATTGCTGGGTCGTAGGATAGTTCTATTTGTAACTTTTTGAGGAAACTCCATACTGTTTTCCACAGTGACTGCACCAGTTTGCATGCCCACCAGCAATGCACAAGTGATGCATTTCTTTCCATGTGTCCATACCTTCAGTGAGTTCTTTTGAGTCAATTTTTAGAATATATCTCATATCATCTTTCCTCACCTTCATCCACTTTTCTCCCATGACCTTAGCTTAGGCCTGTTTTCTACTTACTACAGCAGCTCCTAACTTATTTTCGTACTTTCAGTCTTTCTTGCTCTCCATTCCATTTTCTAAACCCTAGCCAAAATAATCCTTTTAGGGAGAGACTTAATTACTTCACTTCCTTGCTTCAGTGGCTTCTAGTTGCACTTAGACTAAAAATCTAAACTCCTAAAAGATCTGCCCTAAAAGATCTATACCATCCGCTATCTGTGAATCTGTATTTCATGCTGCTCTCTTTCTCAGCTTTGCTTCAGCCCTCTGATTATATTGGCCTTCTTCTTTTAGGCCTTGGACACATGGAGCTCCCTTGGCCTAGAATTGTCTTTCCCTGCTCTTTACATGGCTATCTCTTTCTCATCCTCAGTTTCAACTTAAAGGTCACCTCTTCTCTAATTATCCTATCTACTATGGGTCCCTTCACTACTATTCTCTACTGCTACACATAGTTATTTTCCTTAATAGCACTTAACATAGTCTGGAATTATCTTTTTTTTTATATATACTTTTTTTTTTTTTTTTTTTTTTTTTTTTTTTTTTTTAAATTTTTTATTTATTTTTGGGACAGAGAGAGACAGAGCATGAACGGGGGAGGGGCAGAGAGAGAGGGAGACACAGAATCGGAAACAGGCTCCAGGCTCCGAGCCATCAGCCCAGAGCCCGACGCGGGGCTCGAACTCACGGACCGCGAGATCGTGACCTGGCTGAAGTCGGACGCTTAACCGACTGCGCCACCCAGGCGCCCCTATATATACTTTTTAATGTTTACTTATTTTTGAGAGAGAGAGAGACAGAATGCGAGTGGGGAGGGGCAGAGAGAGAAGGAAACACAGAATCTGAAGCAGGCTCCAGGCTCTGAGCTATCAGCACAGAGCCCAACGTGGGGCTCGAACCCACAAACTGTGAGATCATGACCTGAGCCAAAGTCAGACGCTTAACCAGTGGAGCCACCCAGGCACCCCTCTCTGGAATTAATTTATTTACTTATTTATTATCTTAGTTATCTTAATTACTAACTTATTACTTTGGATTTTTTTTTTTTTTTTTTTTTGTATCTTCCTCATTAGAATATAAGCTTCAAGAGAACCAGGGACTCTGTGTGTCTTATTCACCAAAGTATCCCTAGGAACCAAAAAAGTCCCTGGCATAGAGTAAATACTCAGTAAATATTTTTTATGTGAATGAATTAATCAATCACATGGCCAGCTGAAAGCAAACTTGCACCCTTCCATCAAATAAAAACCATTCTAGTGAAGAAACTTGTTATCACAGGATTTTGTCAGAAGGTGTGGAATGAGTCAGGAAATAGTAAAGTAGGCCATAATTTAGTATAGGGTCGCCTTGATTTAAGATAAACCTATGCTAAGGGTGTCTGGGTAGCTCAGTTAGCTGAGCATCCAGCTCTTGATTTCGGCTCAGGTCATGATGCCAGGGTCATGGGATCAAGCCCAGCATCAGGCTCCACACCGAGATTGGAGCCTGCTGAGGATTCTTTTTCTCTCCCTCTGCCCCTCTCCCTACTCATGTTCTCTCTCTCTTTCTCAAATAATTTAAAAAAAAAAAAAAAAAAGATTAGCCCATGTTAAAAAAATTTTAATTTTTTTAAAAAATTTAAAAAAATTAACCCATGCTGAGGCACCAGGGTGGCTCATTTGGTTAAACATCTGACTTCAGCTCAGGTCATGATCTCATGGTTCATGGGTTCAAGCCCTACATCGGGCTCTGTGTTAACAGCTTGGTGCCTGGAGCCTGCTTCAAATTCTGTATCTCCCTCTCTCTCTCTGTGCCCCTCCCCTGCTCATGCTCTGTCTCCCTCTCTCTCAAATATTGATAATAAAACATTAAAAATTAAAGAAAAAAGATTAACTCATGCTAGTACGTATATGCAACTAAGCCAATGACAGAGAGACCGATCACAGATCTCTTTCTCCTACTGTTACTTAAAATAGAGGTAAGTTTAAAAAAAAAAAAAAAAAAAAAGAGGTAAATATGGAGGGATGCCTGGCTGGTTCAGTCGGTAGAGCATGTGACTTGATCTCGGGGTCATGAGTTCAAGCCCCTTGTTACACATAAGATGACTTTTTAAAAAATAGAGGTAAATCTGGAGAGAATGCATGTGTTGGGAAAGAAGGCAACATCTAATATCAATTGTCCTGAGTATTTATAATACAAATAAGAAAACTAATTGTCAAGATCATAAATCTGTACATCAGTTCCTGTTGTAACAGGCAATGGCATACAGATCAGAGGCTCCAGTCAGGATTTCACAGAATATGTTGAAGTTTTCCTGTAGTTATTTAAATTTGGTTTGCCAGAATGCCCAGTGAATGTCCAGCGCATTAAATAACAGCACACCTGTACTGTCCTACCTAGGACCTTTGCTGGTATTCCCTCCACTGACAGGTGGGAGTGGAGTAAAGGGTAGGTCCTCCCCAGAGAAAGCAATGATCATCTCTAGTGAAGAGCACTTGATGTGAACTGAGCCTGGTACATACCCCATGTTTCATTGTCCACTCAGCTTCCTAAGCTTTAGCCACAGAATGGTCCTTAACTGTTTACATTTTCATCAGCACTCACATCAGATCACTAAACCTATTTTTTCTACTTCCTGACCTTATTATCTATCACCTAGGATAGTGTTTTTCAAACTTGAGCATGTATAAGGATCACCTGGAAGACTCATTAAAAGGCAGTTTCTGGGCCCTATCCAGGTTTTGATTTGGTAGGTCTAGGATAAGACTTAGGTGATCTAGAGACCACAGTTTGCAAACCACTCCTAAAGTACTACAGTAGATTCACATTTGATCTCTCTGCCAACAGTCTCTTTCCTAGTAAGTTCATGTTTCACACTTCTGCCGGGATTATTTTTGAAGTATTTACATAGCTTTCTCTCCTAAAACTATAAAATTCTCAAAGACAAACACTATGTTTTATCCATCTTTGACTCATGATGTCTAGTAATGGTATAGGCATTCAATAGCTGTTGGTTGACTGGATAAATCAAAATATTTTTTATAGCATTCTTGGTTTTTACTTTCTTTTCATTTGCTTCTTATAATAAAAAATCAAGTATAGGAGTGGTAGTAGCATGGGTCTAATAAATTGAGGATTATACTAGTCAAAGTTTTAGTATATATCTTATTCTCTAAAGCAGCTACATGTAATAAAAATACAGCCTTAAAGATGACTGTCTCATATGCCATGTGGCAACATGTATCTGGTAACTATTGGTATAGAGAGTATAGCAGGCCAGTTTAAGAAAGCACATAAATCATTACCAAAGTGTAGATATTTAAGAAAGGTGGAAAACAAAGTATTGAAAAATCAAATTGACCCAGAAATGACTGAGAGCACATTTTTTACATGGAAGACAGGGTGAATATAGAATTCAGCACTGTTAGTTGCTGTAAAATATTATATCAGGTTTGCTTTAATTACACAGTAATGTCTCAAAGAACAAAGGTAAATTACATGATAACTTATGTTACTACTCCCACATTATCTTTTAATAACTATGTAATTAACTTGTCACTATATAAAGTGTGTAGTTTGATATTACTCATGTATAAAGAACATTGATAACTTAAATGAAGGAGCTGGGGTCGGGCGAGGAATGGAGGCAGTAGGAAAATCATAATATTTTAACAATCAGGAATTCAAATGATTCATTAGATCATTGACCCAGTCCTCAATAATCTGAGCCAAAACCCTGGAAAGTAACAGTGGAATCTTAGGTGAACCATGTAGCTTTCTAAGACAAAAAGCATATAATAGACTAAGTAAATTTACCAAACAGTGAAATAGATAAGTGAGGCTGGTATAATGCATATACTTTTAAACAGTCCATTTTGTTTAGAGAGGTTCTTCTTTTTAAGTAAACGTTTATTTTTTTCATGGAAAAAACATTCTTTCACTCATATCATTTTACCAACTTCTTGAATTTATGTGTATGGCCCATGTGGTGAGACTGTGCAGAACCAGGAACTCTCTTTCATTGATGATTGGAATGCAAAATGGCACAGTCACTTTGAAAAACCGTTTGGCAATTTCTCACAAACACACTTTTACCATATGACCCAGTAATCATGTTCCTTGGTATTTACCCAAATAAATTGAAAACTTATGTCCATGTTACAACAGATGCACATGGATGTTGACAGCAGCCTTCATTTTAATTGACAAAACTTGGAAGCAACCAACATGTCCTTCAGTGGGTGACTAGATAAACTGTGATACATCCATGCAATGGAATATTATTCAACCACAAAAAGAAGTGAGCTATCAGGCCATGAAAAGACACAAAGGAAACTTAAACACATAGTACTTAATTAGAGAGGCCACTCTGAAAAGGCTGTATACTGTATGATTCCAACTATATGGTATTTGGGGAAAGGCAAAACTATGGACACGGTAAAAATATCAGTGGTAGTCAAGGGCTTGGGTGGGGAGTAGGGAGGGATAAGTTGGTAAAGTACAAGAGTTTTTTTAAGGCAATGAAACTATTCTGTATGATACTGTAATGGTGGAAAACAGATCATTATATATTTTTCAACTCTTAAAGAATGAATAGCACAAAGAGTGAGCCCTAATGTAAACCATGGACTTTAGTTGTTAATAATGAATCAATATTGGCTCACCAGTTGTAACAAATGTACCACACCAGTGCAAGATATTAGTGATAGGGGAAACTGAGGGATGGTGGGGGGGGGGGGGAGAGGTCGGGGATGAGAGGGTATAAAGGAACTCTGTACTTTCCATTCAGTTTTTCTGTAAATTTAAAAATCTCCAAAAAATAGAGTTTATTAATTTTTTTTAAATACCAAAGTGTTTGAAAAACTTTTATTCTACCTATCTCATTTTACCAGTATCTTCAGTATATGTGTGAGCCCTATGTTTCCCAGCTTCATCAGCGTCCTGTGGTGCTGAGTGTCTTATGGCCAGTTACCTCACAGTTTTTACCAAAAAGCTTGTTTTCATTGATATCACATAATAGCCACTCTATCCAAGTACAGTGATCCTTTCTGCTTAATTCTGTTAGGAATTTTCCCAGCAATCCCTGCTAAGGAAGCATTGGCCCTTGAATTTCCATTTCAAAAGATGCAGACTGATTTACTTGGCATATAGTTTCTATAGATGAAGACTTCATTCGAGAAAGAAAGACTGTGCTTAAGTCTACTCAGAAATTTTGTAAGATGTTCCCTCTCACATTACCTATGTTTCCCTAAGTATAAAATACAGAAAGTAGTGAAGATCTTTATGTCCTTGAGGAATCTTCTAAGAAGAGTGACCAATTTCATTGTACTTACACTGATTTACTTTGTGGAAAGCTGTATTCCCAAGTGACTACAATTATTAATGAACTCTAAAGAAATAAGTGGAAAACTGTTAGAACAAAACATCACTTAGCTGAAATTTTTGAATGAGTTATTCATAACTATCTATCTGAATAGTTAAACATCCCCATGTTATTGTTTAAAATAATATTTGTTGGCTTTTTTATTATAAAAGTAATACTTCTTATTATAAAAGTAATATTTCTTATTATAGAACATTTACGAAATGAGAAAAGCAAACAGAAAACAAAAAATCATCTTTGAAATTAGGAAATGATGATGTTGTCTTTTTAAACACACATAAAATTTGCTTTTTTATTGTTTTGAATAAAAATGTTTCTAAAGTATATTGCATGGATATGACCAAAAAGTAAAAATGAAAGGAAACACATATAGAAATTTCATAAAGTCAGGATGGGTAAAATAGCACTCTGTAATATCCTTGCAGTTCTTCTGTAAATGTAAAATTATTTCCAAATAAAATGTTTAAAAACAATTGGAACAGGATGGATTACTTAAGGCATAGTAGTGGAACAAAAATATAGCTTTTTGGGAAAATAAAGGTTAATTACTACCAATCACCATACTCAAAGAATTTCCAGATGGAATAAAAAGTTAAACGACCACAAATGAACTAAAAGAAAATATAGTCTGATGTTTATTCAATCTCATGCTGTGGAAAACCTCACTCAGCCTAAATTCAGTGGAAAATTTATTAAAGAAAGATTAATATATCTATATAACAATAAAAATAAAAGGCAAATGACAAAGTAAGGAAAAGAGTTTGCAACATATATAATAGATAAACTGGGACTGTCTCTTAAAAATCAGTAAAAGAAGTATTCCAATAGAAAAATAGATAAAAGTTGTCTTCAGTTTATAAAAAGAAATACAAATGACTAGGAGGCATATGAAAAGTGTTCAACCTCCCTAAACGAATAACTGTAAATTAAAACAAGATTCTGCCTTTTACTTTTCAAATTATCAAACAGAACTTTTTAATAGCAAGAATGCTATTGGGAATGTACATTAATGAGATCTTTTTGAAAAGAAATTTGGCAGTATGTGTATAGAGCCTGAAAAATTATTAATTACCCTTAAAGAAACTTATCCTAAGGAAATTAAAAATATGCACAATGATTAATGTCATAAGAATGTTATAAAGATATTCATTGTGGTGTTATTTATATTTAAAAAAATAGAAGCAGCCTAAATATCCAATAATGGGATTAAGTCAATTATGCTATATCCACATTTAAAAAGCATGATTTCTAGGAGTATTTAAAGATATGGCAAAATGATCCTAATAAACTTTTATTGCAGGAATAATAGGAAGTAGAAAATACAATAGTACATAAAGGATATATACATATATAATAGAAGTAATAGATACAATGAAAAGTAAGCATTTCTCCTACCCCAATCCTCTAATTCCCCTCCCTGAGGCAGCTTTACTTGCTAGTGTTTGTAAATCCTTCCAGAAATAACCTGCACATATACAAGTTTGTGTATGTATACATATCCCAGTTTTTATCAAATGTGAATAATATATACTGTGTTTACTGTTCTGTACCATTGATTTTTCATTTTCTCATATCTTGGAGATTGTTTCATAGCAGCATATAAAGATCTACCTCATTGTGGCTGTTTTGTATTATTCCATTCCATGGATTTAATCTCTCTCCTTTACAAATTGATGGATTTTACTGAGCATAAATCATATAACTTTTTAAAGAAGAAACATGGTAGACATTACCTTAATCAAGTGATGAAACTTAACATCACCGAGGATGGAACAAACCAACACCATGTACCCTCAGTGAAATACCCTAAGAAGGATACAGCATCATTTCTGTGATACTCCTGCCAAACTTGTTAAACCCGAATGAATCTAATCATGAGGAAACATCAGACAAACCCAAATTGAGAGATAGTGTGCAAAATAGCTTAGCTGGACTTTTCAAAAATGCCAGTTTTGAAATGTTGAATGAGAGGGGATACTTTTCTAGATTAAAAGAGACTAAAAGGAACATGACAACAAAATGGAACTATGATCCTGGATTAGATTCTGAAGCAGACAAAAAAATCTATAAAGGATATTACTGTGACAAGTGAGGATACTTTAATATAGACTGTATATTAGATACAGTATAGTATTAATATTAAATTGGTCATTTTTATTACAAACAATGCTGTAATGGATGTCCTTGTACTTATGCTTTTGTACACATATATGCATATATATAGCTTAGAGGCCACTTCGAATTTTTAGAAGTAGAATTGCTGAGCTTGAAGGCTTTGTACACTTAAAGTTGTCATTTGTTTATTTGTTTGTTTTTTTAAGTTTGTTTTATTTAAGTAATCTCTACACCCAACATGGGGCTCAAATTCACGACCCCAAGATCAAAAGTTGCATGCTCTTTCAACTGAAGCCAGCCAAGGCACCCCTGTGCACTTGTAGTTTTGATAGACACTGCCTAAGTGCCCTTCAAAAAGAGTGCTCATTTACACTCCAGTATATAATTATGTTCACTCTCTTTGATAATACAATGTATTAACTATTTTTATCTTTACTAACCTCTTAAGTGAAAAATGGTATCACATTGTCTAGGTAACATATTTTTAGTGAAAAAAGGCTATATGACAATATCTAATAGTATGATATCAAGATACATATGTATGTATATATACACTATATATACACACAGGGACACATATATATGCATACATGTGTATACGTATGTTTATACATCTTGGCAGATATACAGAGAAACGTTAAATGTTGTTATTTACTAATTTTTTTAAGTTTTGAAGTGGCACATTTTATAAAGTAATAGATAAAATGTATAATCAAATACAAATAATAATAATATGAAGAGGCCTCTACCTACAACTCAGTTGAGAAAGAGAACATTTACTAACACCTTTGCCTCTTTACTGCTAATATCTTTAAAGCCCCTGTATACCTCACCCCAATTTGGTTCCCCTGCACCAGAAATAACTATTTCCTAATTGTTTTCTTTTATTTTAAATTTATGATATATTAATATATTCCTAAACAATGTGAGAATTTACCTATGTTCGCATACATACTTTATTGAATTCCATCATAGGAATATGCTATGATGAATTCAGTTTGTGGTTAATGGACACTTTAGTTGTTTCTAGCTTTTAGCTATTATTACCAATGCAGCTATGAATACTCTGATACATGTGTCCTACCTAACGCAAGAGTTTCTCTAGGATGTATACGTAGTTGTGAAAATGCTTGGTCACCTTTACTAGGTAATGCCAAATCATTTACCCAACTCACTCCTCCCAATTTTAACTCCTATCAGCTCTGTACAAAGATTACAAGGCATCATCATCAAGTGGTATAGTCAAACTTTTAAGTTTTTGCTAATCCAGTGGATGTATAGTAGAATCTTTTTGTTGTTTTAATTTGCATTTTCCCTCATTACTAATAAGGTTGAGCATCTTATGTTTCCTCTAGAAAAGCTTAAAGTTTATTTATTGAGAGAGAGAGAGACAGAAAACATGAGAGGAACATACAGAGAGGGAAGGAGGGAGAGAGAGAGAGAATCCCAAACAGGCTCCAGACTGTCAGCACAGAGCATGATGCAGGGCTTGAATTCACGAACCGTGAGATCATGACCTGAGCCAGAATCCACAGTGCTTAGCTGGCTAAGCCGTGCAGGCACCCCTTTCATACAGATTTTAGAATCAACTTGTCAGTTCCTCAAAACCTTGTTGAGACTGTGAATTTACATTAATCAGCAGCACCTGTGTGGCTCAGTCGATTTAATGTCCTACTTTGACTCAAGTCATGGTCTCGGGTTCATGAATTCTAACCCCACGTTGGGCTCAGTGCTGACAGCTCAGAGCCTGGAGTCTGCTTCATGGATTCTATGTCTCCTTCTCTCTCTTCCCTTTCCCCACTCGTATTCTGTCTCTCCCCCTCTCTCTCAAAAATAAATAAAACATTAAAAAAAAAAATTGAATTTGCTTTGATCAATCTTCTAATCCAAGAACCTGGCATATCTCTCTATTTATTTAGGTCATTATAATGTTTTTTGATAAGGGCTTATAATTTTCTTCATTTGAGACTGGCATAATTTGTGTTGCTTTTGTATCTTTTTTCAAATTTCTTTTGTCTTTGTGTTACCGATATATTTTTCTCATAGCCAGCAATCTTCCCAAAGCCTCTTAAGTCCAATAATTTATAGACTATTTGGGGTTTTCTATATACAATATTCTTAACTGAAAATAATGACAAGTTTATTTTGATTTTTACACTTTTTAATTTTTTTTCTTAGTCTTATTACTCTTGTTAGGCTCTCCATGCTATATTAAATAGCATTGATTATTCTTTATAATGGGACTATGTGTGTGTTTTATTTACTTCTTAATTCTGCTAGGGTTTTTTTTCTACTTTTTCTACTCTGTTGGTTATTACTTTTACAATCAGGAAAAAAAATATTTTTCCTTGCTTTATTAAACTAAATAGGCTCGTAGTGAAGTCATGAGGGGTGGTCATTGTACATGTAATATGCATGACCATGGCAGCTGCTATTGCTTGAAGTCTTGTGCCTGAGATAATTCTCTGTTTCACATTGTTAGTGAATTACATGGCTTAAAAACTACTTCAAACACATATACATTTGTATATATTGTCAGGTAAACAAAGTACTGTCTAAATGTATAAGAATTTAAGCTTAGCATAAAATGTGATTTTATGTGATTTTTAGAATAAGAAAATTATATATATTCTACAAATGCTTTAAAATGTTTTACTCTCGGGGCATCTGGGTGACTCATTCAGTTAAGTGTCTTACTCTTGATTTCGACTCAAGTCATGATCTCACAGTTCATGAGATCAAGCCCTGCATCAGGCTCTATGCTTTCAGCACAGAGCCTGCTTGGGATTCTCTCTCTCCTTCTTTCTCTGCCCCTCACATCACCCCCCTCTCAAAATAAATAAACTTAAAAGAAAATGTTTTACTCTCCAGGGTGCCTTGGTGTCTCAGTCAATTAAGTATTCGACTCTTGATTTTGGCTTATGTCATGATCTCAAGGTTTGTGGGTTCAAGCCCCCATGTCAGGCTCAGTGATGACAATGCAGAGCCTGCGTGGGATTTCTCTCTCTCTCTCCCCCTCTGTCTCTGCCTTTCTACCATTCACATGTGCATGCTCTCTCTTTTTCTCTCTCTCAAGATAATTAAACTTTTTTTTTAATGTTTATTTATTATTGAAAGAGAGTGAGCAGGGGAGGGGCAGAGAGAGAGGGAGACACAGAATCTGAAGCAGGTTCCAGGCTCTAAGCTGTCAGCACAGAGCCCGACGCAGGGCTCGAACTCACAAACCATGAGATCATGACCTGAGCCAAAGTCGGACGCTTAATCGACTGAGCCACCCAGGCGCCCCAAGATAATTAAACTTAAAAAAAATGTTTTACTCTCCATACACATATTGTGGCCTACTATATATTAAAAGTCTTTGGGGACTGTGCAAGAAGTAAAGAGATAATCACTGATATGTACTTATGCAGTATCATTGGAGAAGCAATTTGAGAATAATATAAGATGCTAACACTTGTAAAAGATGAATTATTAAAAGTTCATTTTTCCATCATTGTCAGAAAAGGTGCATGATAAGATTTTATTCTTTTTGTATTTATTGAGACTTGTTTTGTGCCCAAACATGTGATCTGTCCTGGAGAATGTTTCATGTGCACTTGAAAAGAATGTGTATTCTGGTGTTTTTGGATGAAATATTCTGTATATACATTAGGTCCATCTGGTCCAATGTGCCATTCAAAGCCACTGTTTCCTTGTTGGTTTTTGTCTGGATCTATCCACTGATGTAAGTAGAGTGTTAACGTCTCCTACTGTTATTGTATTATTGTCACTTTCTTCCTTTGCATCTGTTTTTCCCCCCCTCTTTGTGTCTGTTAATAGTTGCTTTATGTATAGATGCTTCCATGTTGGGTGCATAGGTATTTACAGTTGTTATATTTTATTCTTGGATTGTTTCCTTTATCATTATGTAGTGTCCTCCTCTGTCTCTTGTTACTGTCTTTGTTTTAAAGTCTATTTTGTCCAATATAAGCATTGCTACCCTGGCTTTTTTTTTTTTTTTTTTTTTTTTTGCTTCCATTTGCATGGTAATTGTTTTTGCATCCTTTCCCTTCCAATCTGCATGTGTTTTTAGGTTTGAAGTGAATCTCTTATAGGCAGCATATAGATGGGTCTTGTTTATTTATCCATTCAGTCACCCTATGCCTTTTGACTGGAGCCTTTAGTCCCTTTACATTTAAAGTAATTATTGGTAAGTATGTACTTATTGCATTTTGATACTTGTTTTCTGATTGTTTTTTGTAGTTCTTCTCTATTCTCTTCTTCTTCTCTTGCTCTCTTCCCTTGTAGTTTGATGCCTTTTTTTTTTTTAGTATTATGTTTGGATTCCTTTCTGTTTATTTATCTTTTCTTTATTAAACATAAGAAAAAATCCATAAAGAGCACAAATACATACAGGCTAAATAACATGCTACTAAACAGTGAATGGGTCAACCAGGAAATCAAAGAGGAAATGAAAAAATACATGGAGACAAATGAAAACAAAACCACAATTGTCCAAAATCTTTGGGATGCAGCAAAATCTGTTCTAAGAGGGAAGATTATAACAATACAGGTCTACCTCAAGGAGTGAGAAAAATCTCAAGTAAACAACCTAACCTTACACCTAAAGAAACTAGAAAAGAAAGAACAAATAAAGCCCAAAACCAGTAGAAGGAAGGAAATAATAAAGATTAGAGCAGAAATAAGTGAAATAGAGACTTAAAAAACAATAGAACAGATCAATGAAATCAGAAGCTCCATCTTTGAAAAGATCAACAAAATTCATAAGCTTTTAGTTAAACTCATCAAGAAGAAAAGAGAGGGGACTCAAATAAATAAGACCAGAAATGAAGGAGAAACAAAGCCAGCACCACAGAAATACAAAGGATTTTAAAAGAATATTATAAAGAATTATATGCCAACTGGACAACCTAGAAGAAATGGATAAATTCCTAGAAACATATAAACTTCCCAAACTGAATCAGGAAGAAATAGAAATTTTGAACAGAGTGATTACTAGCAATGAAATTAAATCAGTAATCAATCAACAGGGACGTCTGAGTGGCTTAGTCAGCTAAGCGTCCAACTTCAGCTCAGGTCATGATGTCACAATTCGTGGGTTCAAGCCCCACATCGGGCTCTGTGCTGACACCTCCGAGCCTAGAGCCTGCTTCGGATTCGGTGTCTCCCTCTCTTTTCCTCCCCCACTTATGCTCTGTCTCTATCTCTTAAAAATAAATAAACGTTAAAAAAATTTTTTCTTAAACAAAAACAAAAAAAAAACTTTAATTCTTCCAAGTTCATAAAGTCTGTGTGGTACAGATTTCTTATTTGATGACAACCAGAAAAAGCTAAGTCATTCTTCAACATTGTTGAACATTGTTCAACATTGAATATTGTTCAACATTGAACATAATTCAACAGTATTGTTGAATGAACAATAATGGAGTCTACTGGGCTTTTAGTTTTACCCACCATGACAACTATTGGTGAAGGAACTATATATGAAAAAGAAAAAATTGATTTACAGACTTTGTTCATTTCTTTCTAAAATATCCCTAGCTCTTAAGTCTCTTGATTAAAGCTTTCTTACCTACTGACAATATTTATCACTTTTCTGTAAAGACACTGAGAAAATTCTAGGTATTATATCTCTTCTACAGTAACTACATGAAATGGACAAATTAAGGTAGGAAATTATACTGCCTTTTGCCCATACCAGCCATCCCACCTCTATGTGCTTTGATGAAACTAGCTTAGCACCTCCTCTCTGCACAGTTTAAACCCATGTTGTGGGTCTCATCTCAGACACTACATTCATTTATGCTAAAATGGATTGTTCTCCTTAACATCAGGAAAAGAAAAATCCAAATGAAAGTAACCAGAAGGTAATAAGCGTTATTAATTGCTAATGGACAGAGGTTTATTCTGATAGCTCTGGATCTGTGATTGTTGCGAGATTCAGAGCCAGCCAACACTAGCCCTAGGAACCAAATTCATTGTCAGTGAGAAACCTTTACCTACCATATGCCTCAACAGCTGGTGACCTAAGGTCCACGAAATAACCCAAATTTCAGAAAAGTCCAGAGGTCATGGGATAAGCCTTCTAATCCATAAAAGGATTAGAAAGGAGTTATACAGATCCCAGAGAGAAGGAACCAAAGTAGAAAGGCAAGAACAACTGGCTCAGCATATGAGTTCCTGGTTGGAAATCTATGTTGATATTTCTTATTCTTCAGTGTTATACCTCCTGTTTCTGTTCTCTTGACTATGTTGGAAGGCATATATACAGAGCCTTACCCTTCATTATCAAGATAATGTACTGATAAGGACCATAAGAACCAGAAAAAGGCACCAGGAAAAAGGGCTCCTAGGGGACTTTTCATGTGGAGCACACGTGCCAAGTCAGCTACTTAAGATTTTCTTGTTGAATTCCTGATAGGCCCAAAGTCTTTACTAAAAGAGAGGAAACTTCTTTTTTGATACATATCTGCAAGCCATATTTATCTGCTATAGTGTGTGCCAACCACACTCTAAAATTCACCACATTCAGTGAATAAGATATGAATAAGCATTTTAGTTTCCTTGCTGACACAGTATTTGTATATATTAATAGCATACTGTTATTGTTGATATTTTTCCCTGCCTAAGAAAATACTTTATTAGAATAATATCCCCAAAATGTAAATAACTTTTAAAAGTAGCAGAAGACCAAAAATCCTTTAGAAGAATAGGAAAACAACAAACAATTCAGAGAAAGGGATTTGTTCTTTAGACATGTAAAGAGATGTTCAGGCATGCTTGGGTGGCTCAGTCACTTAAGCATCCAACTCTTGATTGCGGCTCAGGTTATGATCTCACGATTTGTGAGTTTGAGCCCCATGTCGGGCTGTGTGCTGATGACGCAGAGCCTGTTTGGGATTCTTTCTCTGCCCCTCCCCACTTGTGTGCACGAGCTCACTCTCAAAATAAATATTTTTAGGTAAGTAAGTAAATGAATAAGTAAATAAATGGATGTTCAGCCTCACTCATAATAAGAGAAATGCAAATTAAAATTACACTGAGATATCATTTCTAACCCACTGGCAAAAATTCAAAAGCTTGACAGCACACTCTGTTGGTGAGGTTGTGGGGAAACAAGCACTCTTAAACATTGCTAGTGGAAATATAAAATGGAGGATTTGGCTGTATCTAACAAAACTGCTTCCATATTTACTCTTCTACCCAGAAATTCTACTTCTAGAAATTTATCCTGAAGATACACCCCCCTACACCAACACAAAAATATCTACACAAAAAAATACTGTGGCATTCTTTGTCATTGCAAAGCATTGGAAAGTATATAAACATCCAGGTGATCAAAATTAACATCATGACTAGCAACTGGACATAATGTGCTTCAAAATATAATACCCTGAGAAGGACACAACATAATTTTGTAATATTCTGACCAGAAATGAATATTCTAAATTAAATCATGAGGAAATATCAGATAAACCCCAAATGAGAATATATGCTTCAAAAATGTCCCTGTCTCAAAAGTCAAAGAAAGACTGAGGAAATGTTTGAGATTAAAGAAGACTATGGGGCGCCTGGGTGGCGCAGTCGGTTAAGCGTCCGACTTCAGCCAGGTCACGATCTCGCGGTCTGTGAGTTCGAGCCCCGCGTCAGGCTCTGGGCTGATGGCTCAGAGCCTGGAGCCTGTTTCCGATTCTGTGTCTCCCTCTCTCTCTGCCCCTCCCCTGTTCATGCTCTGTCTCTCTCTGTCCCAAAAATAAAAAAATAAATAAATAAATAAACGTTGAAAAAAAAAATAATAAGACTAAAAGCACAAGAAACCCTATACTGGATTATATGCTGGAAGGAAATACAGTGCTATGAAGAACATTATTGGGGGGCACCTGGCTGACTTAAGCAGTAGAGCATGCTGCTCTTAATTTCAAGATTGTGAGTTCAATCCCCACCGTGAGTGTAGAGATTACTTAAGAATAAAAAAAAAATCTTTAAAAAAGACTATTATTGAGTCTTTGACAAAACTGGAATATGGAGAGTAAGATTAGATAACAGTATTCTAACTGTGTTACTGAAGTTGATAACCGTAGTTGTATATGAGAATAGCCATATTCTCAGGAAGAAACACTGATGTATTTAAAGGTAAAGAGCCACGATAAATGCAACTTGCTCTCGAATGGAGAAAGTTTATATAGGAAAAACCTATATAAAGAGAGGGTATATATCCACAAAGGAGCAAAATGTTAACACTAAGTGCATCTGGGTAAAGGATATATAGGTGCTATTCACATTATTTTTATTCTTGCAACTTTTCTGTGAATTTGAAATTATTTCCAAATAAAGGTTTTTATTCAGAATATACTTTAGGTTAGGTAATAATTAAAAATTCTAACTTAGAGGGGCGCCTGGGTGGCTTAGTCAGTTGAGCATCTGACTTTGGCTCAAGTCATGATCTCACGGTTGGTGGGTTCGAGCCCTGCATCAGGCTCTGTGCTGACCACTCAGAGCCTGGAGCCTGCTTCAGATTCTGTGTCTCCTTCTCTCTCTGCCCCTCCCCTGCTCACTCTCTGTCTCACTCTGTCTCTCGAAAATAAATAAATGCAAAAAAAATAATAAATTCTAACTTAGGGGCACCTGGGTGGCTCAGTTGATTGGGCATCCAAATTTGGCTCAGGTAACGATGTTGTGGTTTGTAAGTTCGAGCCCCGCATCAGGCTCTGTGCTGACAGCTCAGAGCCTGGAGCCTGCTTTGGATTCTGTGTCTCCCCCCCTCTCTCTGTCCCTCCCATGCTCATGCTCTGTCTCTCTCTGTCTCTCAATAATAAATAAACGTTAAAAAAATTTTTTTTTAATTCTAACTTAAAAAAGTATATTCAGTGGAAATGCAAACTGGTGCAGCCACTCTGGAAAACAGTATGGAAGTTCCTCAAAAAACTAAGAATAGAACTACCCTACAACCCAGCAATTGCACTACTAGGCATTTATCCAAGGGATACAGGTGTACTGTTTCAAAGGGGCACATGCACCCCAATGTTTATAGCAGCACTATCTACAATAGCCAAAGTATGGAAAGAGCCCAAATGTCCATCGATGGATGAATAGATAAAGAAGTTGGGATATATATACACAATGGAGTATTACTCGGCAATCAAAAAGAATGAAATCTTGTCATTTGCAACAACATGGATGGAACTAGAGGGTATTATGCTAAGTGAAATTAGTCAGAGAAAGACAAATATCATATGACTTCACTCAAATGAGGACTTTAAGAGACAAAACAGATGAACATAAGGGAAGCAAAAATAATATAAAAACAGGGAGGGGGGCAAAACATAATAGTCTCTTGAATATGGAGAACAAACTGAGGGTTACTGGAGGGAGTGTGGGAGGGGGGATGGGCTGAATGGGTAAGGGGCATTAAGGAATCTACTCCTGAAATCATTGTTGCACTATATACTAACTAACTTGGATGTAAACTAAAAAATAAAATAAAATAAAAATTAAAAATTAAAAAAAATAAAAAATAGAACTACACTGTGACCCAGCAATTGCACTGCTAGGTATTTATCCAGAAGACACAAAAATGCTAATTCAAAGGAGCACATGCACCTTTATGTTTCTAGCAGCAGCACTATCGACAATAGCCAAAGTATGGAAAGAGCCCAAATGTCCATCGACTCATGAATGGAAAAAGAAGATGTAGTATATATATTCTGTGGAATGTTACTCAGCCATGAAAAAGAAATGGAGTCTTGCCATTTGCAACAATGTTGTTGTAACTAGAGTGTATTATGCTAAGCAAAATAAGTCAGAGAAAGACAAATACATGATTTCACTCATATGTGGAATTTAAGCTACAAAACACGGGGCACTTGAGTGGCTCAGTTGGTTAAGCGTCCAACTTCAGCTCAGGTCATGATCATGCAGTTCACGAGTTCAAGCCCCAAGTCAGGCTATGCACTGATAGCTCAGAGCCTGGAGCCTGCTTCAACTTCTGTGTCTCCCTCTCTCTCTCTCTCTGCCCCTCCCCCACTCGCACTCTGTCTCTTTCTCTCTCTCTCTCTCTCTCTCTCTCTCTCAAAAATAAATAAACATTTAAAAAATTTAAGATACATGGGAATGCAAGCTGGTGCAGCTACTCTGGAAAACAGTATTGAGGTTCCTCAAAAAACTAAAAATAGGGGCGCCTGCGTGGCTCAGTCCATTCAGGTCATGATCTCACGGTCCGTGAGTTCAAGCCCCACGTCGGGCTCTGTGCTGACAGCTCAGAGCCTGGAGCCTGCTTCGGATTCTGTGTCTCCCTCTCTGTCTGACCCTCCCCTGTTCATGCTCTGTCTCTCTCTGTCTCAAAAATAAATAAACGTTAAAAAATTGTTTAAAAAAACTAAAAATAGAACTACCCTACGACCCAGCAATTGCACTATGAGGCATTTATCCAAGGGATACAGGTATGCTGTGTCGAAGGGGCACATGCACCCCAATGTTTGTAGCAGCACTATCCACAATAGCCAAAGTATGGAAAGAGCCCGAATGTCCATCGATGGATGAATAGATAAAGAAGTTGTGGTATATATATATATATATGCACAATGGAGTATTACTTGTCAATCAAAAAGAATGAAATCTTGCCATTTGCAACAACATGGATGGAACTAGAGGGTATTATGCTAAGTGAAATTAGTCAGAAAAAGACAAATATCATATGACTCCACTCATATGAGGACTTTAAGAGACAAAACAGATGAACATAAGGGAAGGGAAACAAAAATAATATAAAAACAGGGAGGGGGCAAAACATAATAGTCTCTTGATTATGGAGAACAAACTGAGGGTTACTGGAGGGGGTGTGGGAGGGGGGATGGGCTAAATGGGTAAGGGGCATTAAGAAATCTACTCCTGAAATCACTGTTGCACTATATGCTAACTAATTTGGATGTAAATTTTTTTTTAAAATTAAATTAAAATTTTTTAAAAAAAGAAAAAAAAGCAAAAAAAAATTTAAGATACAAAACAGAGGGACATAAGGCAAGGGAAGCAAAAATAAAGTAAAAACAAAGGAAGACAAACCATAAGAGACTTCTAAATACAAAGCACAAACAGGTTACTGGTGGGGTGTTGGGTTGGGGGGGGAAGGGCTAACGGGGTGAGGGGCAATAAGGAGGACACTGGTTGGGATGAGCACTGGGTGTTATAAGTAAGTGCTGAATCACCAAATTCTATTTCTAAAAAAATAACTATATTTTGATTTAAAAAAATTATATTGAGAAACATTACAGTAAGTCAAATAAGCCAGACACAAAAGAACAAATATTGTGTGATCCTATTCATATGAGGTACCTAAAATAGGCAAATTCATAGAGACAGACAGTAGGGGAGCAGTTGCCAGAGGCCAGAAGTAGAGAATTATTGTTTAAAGAATATAGAGTTTCTGGTGAAGTGATAAAACAGTTCTGAAAATCGATAGAAGTGATAGTTACACAACATTGCAAAATAATCTTAATGCCATGAATTGCACACTTAAAAATAGTTAAAATGTTAAATTTTAGGTTATGTATGTTGTACACAATAAAAAACTATCTTAGAATATTTATCCATGTGATAAAATGATTCCCTATGATTCATAAAACCGAAGTTCTCTTTATTTAAACCATTTTACATAACTTTTAAGATTCATACACACAAAAAAAGATTCACATCAGCTACTTTATGAAGGGTCCACTTATAATTGATTATATAACATCTGTAGTTCACCTCAGTTGGTTTTTCTAAATAGATTATTGAAAACTGTTATTCACCCAGGGCAAAGGTCTTAGCTTTTTTCTGCATCCCGGCTTTCCACTTGTCAAAGCAAATGTCTCTTCAGAGTACTTCACTTCAGTCATCAACTAGCTATTCTCTTAGAAGGAGGATGCTGGTGCTTATGCTTTACAAAAATATTTCATAAACATAAGCTTTCCTTTTTCTCACAAAGATCATACCAGAAGGAATGAGGAAAACAGATGTTGCTTATAAGGCTTCTAATAGACGTGTTTCCATTGTAAGCTGATCTGACTCTGAATTTGGCGTCTGCTCCATTCACTGTGTGGGCTGAGCATTTTAGCCTCGCAGCTTGGCGGAAAGTTAATATTGACCTTTGACTGTTACCTGAAAACTCAATGATAAAATGTTCTTACTAAACCTCTTGAGGGAGTGACTTCACATTCTAAGCAAATGTCTTCAAAATATATCACTCCATTAACCAAATTAATTTTATTATTTGGTTGGGAATACTTATTTTACTAGATACAGAGCGGTCCCCACATCTAACAGGAAAAAAGCTTGTGTGGTCAGAAAGGTAGAGAAGAAAGGACGTAAATCTCTTATAATGCTCTCTACAGGTCTTTATACCACAGCTTCTCAATTAATCTTCACCCCCACCAGGCTGCCAGGGCCTAGGGAACAGCCTGGAAGTCTGGCTACAGAACAGTTTCTCATTATCATCCATTCTTCTGAGTATTTGAGTCTGCTACAACAGTTCAGGTTTCCTCTGGAGGGAAAGTAGCCCCAGATTCTTCTGTTCTTGACCTATCTTATTTGTAACTACAACACTTTCTCTTTTTTTTTTTCATCTTTTATAGTTTTATTGTACTATGGTATACAGTAAACTGCACATATTTAAAGTGTACATTTTTGCAAATGTTAACAGAGGCATACACCCATAAAACCATCACTATAGACATATCCACTACCCCCATGCTGTTTTGTAATCCTGCCTTCCTGCTTCTTCTCATCCACATCTGGATCATTTCCAGTTTGGGGAGATTACAAACAAAGCTTTTGTGAACATTCACTACACATCTTTAGTGTGAATATATGCTTTCATTGACCTTGGGTTAAATACTTAGAAATAAAATGACTAGGTCAAATGGTAAATGTATGTTTAACTTTTTAAGACACTGACAAATGGTTTTCAAAGTGGTCTTACAATTTTATGTTCCCACCATCAGTATATGAGGATTCCAATTCACCCACACCATTGATAACACTTGTTATGGTCAGTCTTTAATTTTAGCCATTCTAGCAGGTTGGTAGTAATATATTATTTGACATTTGTTCATCTTCTTTGCTAAAATGTTAGTTCAACACTTTTGCTCATTCTTTATTGTGTTGTTTCTTGTTATTGAAGTGTAAAGTGTTCAATTTGACAAAGCCCAGTTATTTTTTCCTTTATAAAATTTTGTACTTTTTATGTCTTACTTAAGAGATTTTTGGCAAATTCCAAATCACTAAGATTTTCTATGTTTTCCTCTCAGAATTTAATGGTTTTACCTCTTACATTTAGATCTGTGACCCATTTCAAATTAATTTTTGTAGATGATGTTAAGTAAGGGTTGAAGTGGTTTGTTTGTTTGTTTGTTTGTTTGTTTTTCCAAATATGCCATCCAGCTGTTCTAAGAACATTTGTTTAAAAGATTATCTTTTCGGGGTGCCTGGGTGGCTCAGTCGGTTGAGTGTCCCTTCTTCGGTTCAGGTCATGATCTTGCGGTCCAGAGTTCGAGCTCCGCATCAGGCTCTGTGCTGACAGCTTGGAGCCTAGAGTCTGCTTCAGATTCTGTGTCTCCCTTCTCTCTTTGCACCTCCCCCACTCATGCTCTCAATCTCTCTCTCTCTCTCTCTCTCTATCTATCTCTCTCTCTGTGTGTCAAAAATAAATAAATATTTTTTTTAAATGTTTAAAAAAATGTTTAAAAAAGATTATCTTTTCTCCACTGGATTGTTTTGATAGTTTCATCAAAAATCAGTTGATGATATAGAAGTAGGTTTATTTCTGGACTCTGTGCAGGTGCATTGATCTGTTTGTTTATCCTTATGCCAATAGCATAGTGTCTTGATTATTTTAGTTCTGTGATAAGTTGTAACTAAAGGAATCTTGTTTTTCAAAGGTGTATTTTGACTAATCTTAGTCCTTTGCATTTCCACATAAATATTGGAATCAGCTAACAGTTTCTATAAGAAAGGCCTGCTGGAGGGGCGCCTGGGTGGCCCAGTCATGTAAGCACCTGACACTTGATTTCAGCTCAGGTCATGGTCTCACAGTTCCTGAGATCAAGCCCCACGTTGGGTTCTGTGCTGACAGCATGAAGCCTGCTTAGGATTCTCTCCCTCTATCTCTGCCCTCCCCTGCTCACATCCACATGCTCTCTCTCTCTCTCAAAATAAGTAAACTTAACAAAAAAACTTAAAAAAAAATGAAAGATAGGTCTGCTAGAATTTTTATTGGTATTACATTAAATCCATAGAAAAATTTCTTAGAGCTGTTAACAATATTGAATCTTCTGATCTACAGACACTTTATATCTCTCCATTTATGTAGGCTTCTTTCCTTTTTCTTGGCATTGTTTTGTCATTTACAGTGTGCAGGTCTTACACTTTTATCAGGTATTACACATATTTGATAGTATGTTAAAAGTGATTTTTTTTTTAATTTTTTTTCAACTTTTTTTTTTTTTTTTTTTTTTTTGGGGACAGAGAGAGACAGAGCATGAACGGGGGAGGGGCAGAGAGAGAGGGAGACACAGAATCGGAAACAGGCTCCAGGCTCCGAGCCATCAGCCCAGAGCCTGACGCGGGGCTCGAACTCACGGACCGCAAGATCGTGACCTGGCTGAAGTCGGACGCTTAACCGACTGTGCCACCCAGGCGCCCCTAAAAGTGATTTTTAATATCAATTTCTAATTGTTCATTGCTGGTATATCTTGCTATATATACACACACAGTATGGTGTGTATATAGTATGGAAATTCACTTGATTTTTGTATAGTGATCTTGTACCCTGCAGCCTTACTAAACTCACTTAGTAGTTCCAGTAATTTTTTTCTAGATTCTATAAGATATTCTACAAAGACCAGGAATTTCTCAATCTCAGCATTATAGACGCAGTAAGATATTTAACAGCATCCCTCTTTCTACTTATTAGATACCAGCAGCACCCTCTACCCTAGCTGTGACAACCAGAAATTGCCAGACCTTACCAAATGTCCTCTGGTGGGGGGCAAAATTACCCACTATTGAGAACCATAGACATAGACAAACATGCCGTCTGTAAACAAAGACAACTTCCCTTCTTTTTCCATCTTAATGCCTTTTTTTTTTTTTTCACGAATTTGCTTGTTGTCCTTGTTCAGAGGCTATGCTAAGCTTCTCTGTATCATTGCAGTTTTAGTATATGTGCTGCCAAAGCAAGCACTTGATACCTTTTATTTATTTCTTTTTTTTCTAAAATGTCTGTTTAGGGACACCTGGGTGGCTCAGTCGGTTGAGCGTCCGACTTCGGCTCAGGTCATGATCTCGCAGTCTGTGAGTTCGAGCCCCACGTCAGGCTCTGGGCTGACAGCTCAGAGCCTGGAGCCTGCTTCGGATTCTGTGTCTCCCTCTCTCTCTGCCCCTCCCCCGCTCATGCTCGCTCTCTCTCTCTCTCTCTCTCTCTCTCTCTCTCTGTCTCTGTCAAAAAAAAAAAAAACATTAAAAAAAATAAAATGTCTGTTTATTTATTTTGGAAAGAGAGAGCAAGGGAGGGACAGAGAGAGAAAAAGAATCCCAAGCTGGCTCCATGCTGCCCGCTCAGAACCCGACACGGAGCTTGATCCCACAAATCATGAGATCGTTACCTGAGCCAAAATCAAAAGTCCAACACTTAACCAACTGAGCCACCAGGCGCCCCAACTTTTATTTATTTCTTTTGTTTGCCTTAGTGTACTGGCTAAATTGTTCAGTACAGTACACTGTTTAAGAGCAAACATTTTTGTCTTGTTCTTGATCCTAAGGGGAAAACATTCCACCATCCACCATTAAGAATGATTTTAACTGTAAGTTTTCCTAACTGCCCTTTATCAGGTTGAGGAAGTTCCTTTGTATTCCTAGGTTGCTGAAAGTTGTTATTAGGAATGTATTTGGATTTTGCCAACTGCTTTTTCTTCTTCTATTAGATGATCTTATGGTTTTCTTAGTTATGGTAAATTACATTGATTGATTTTTGAATGTTACACCAACCTTGCATTCCTAAGATAATAATAATTTATTATCTTTTTTAATATACTGTTGGATTTGCTTTGCTAAAATTTTCTTTAAAATATTTGCATCTTTGGGGCGCCTGGGTGGCGCAGTCGGTTAAGCGTCCGACTTCAGCCAGGTCACGATCTCGCGGTCCGTGAGTTCGAGCCCCGCGTCAGGCTCTGGGCTGATGGCTCAGAGCCTGGAGCCTGTTTTCGATTCTGTGTCTCCCTCTGTCTCTGCCCCTCCCCCGTTCATGCTCTGTCTCTCTCTGTCCCAAAAATAAATAAACGTTGAAAAAAAAAAATTAAAAAAAAAATATTTGCATCTTTTTTTTCTTTTTTTTCTTTCTTTTTTTGGTATCAGAGTGATGCTAGCCTCAAGGAATAAGTTGGGAAGTATTTTCAGTTTTCTAAATAGGTTATTGTATAGCATTGATACTATTTTTATTCCCTAAATATTTGGTAGAATTCACCGGTGACAACATCTGGACCTGAAATTCTCTTTATTGGAAGCTTTTTAACTATAAAATCAATATGTTTAGTAGGTACAAGACTAGTCAGGCTATCTATTTCTTCCTGAACTTTGATAACTTGTGTCTTTCCACAAATTTGTCCAGTTCATCTAATTTACCAAATCTATTGGCATAAAGTTGTTAATGTTTCTTTGTTTGTTATTCTTTTAGTGTATGTAGATTCTATAGTGACATCACATCTCTTATCCTCAATAATGGCAACTTACATCTTCTCTCTCTTTTTCTCCCTGATCAGTTTGCCTATTAATTTTGTCCTACTTAGACTCCCAAATCCATCCTGTCAACTCAATGAGACTGTTGAACTCTCCCTAGGTTGTTGTTTCTTGTGTTGTGGCCTGGTAACTCTCTCTAGGTGGTAAGCTAGAGCAATTTTATAGTTTACCCCATTTGTTTCCCTCCCTTCATGAATCTTTTACAGTATTTGAAAAACTTGCCTTCATATACTTTGTCTTTAATGTTAGTAGTTTCTGGAAAAGGATAAATCTGGTTGCTTTTATTTTATTTCTTTGTGGTCAGAAACAGAAGTCCTTAACACTATTTTCTACTTTATCACATTTATTTTAATGTCAACTAGTCCATGGCACTTGACTATAGAAATTATTTCACAGTTGCTTCTGGGAGTAAAAGGGAGATGTAAGGTCCTTTATAACTTTTCAACTCTTAAATTTGTACTTGGAGAGATATCCATACAATAGAGTTTTGTGCAAAAGCATATGCTAGGAATAACAACACAGAAGGAATCCAGAGAGATGGAGTGAGGGAATAACTTCTCAGCTATAAAGACCCAAGATAATATTATTTGGCCGGTATTTCTTACTCACAACCTCTTAATCTCAAAACTAAAGGAAAGTGTGATTATACTTTTGGCTTACAAAGACTAGAATGACTTGATGGTGAATTGTCATGTCCCAACTTGAGCTCTTTAAAAGAAATGTTGAGGAAAACCTATGATATTTGGGGGAAGAATTCTTCCACATGGACTCTAACACTTGGAGTTTAACACTTACTATCAAGACTGAAGAAAGAGATAGGTACATAGACCACTTTTTGGCCTGACCCAACATGACATTTCTGACGCTATTAGACAATACTCATGTTCTTCCCTTTTGTCTGTGTTCCAGGTTTTCTGTCTCAGCTGGTCTCTGACAAGCCCCTGACTGAATGCATCCGTGCTGGTCACTACGCAGCAAGCGTCATAATTAGGCGGACTGGCTGCACTTTTCCTGAGAAGCCAGATTTCCACTGATAGAAATGCAGGAAATCCAAGCCCAGTGGAACAGATACTGCCCTGATTGCTTCCTGAGAATTCCCATATTAATAAAGAAGAAAATTATCTGCCATCTTTTCCTACTATAATAATATTCATTCTTAATTTGGAGGGTACAGTAATTCTCAGTAGAATCTTTATTCTCTCAACAACCTAAAAAAATAATGTCTATTTCCATAGTTTGATAGTGCCACTTAAATGTTGATTAAACAGGAATATAACATTTCAATGGAAATTTTTATTTCATTTTCAATTACTTTGTAAATTCATGTGTATTTAGCAAATTGATCAGTTTTTTTTTACATTTCTGCTTTGAATGCAGATGTGATTTAATATAATAGATTTTTAAACAGGAATTAATTCTAAAACATCAATCTTCAGCTTTTTATACGAGTATACTTAATTTAGGAGTATGTGTATGTATATATGTATGTGTGTATGTATATACATACATATATGTGTACCACATATATAAATGATAAGTGGTCAAATAAGGTACAGAAGAATTTATCTTGCCAAGTTATGCCAAATAACCTCTTTAGTGCATACTCAAACATGTAATAAATTTTGGATAATTAAATAATTTGCCAAATTATAAGTTATAGTATTCAAATTATAATCTTATATTTACCTATGGTACTCTGTAATTTGATACAAATAAAAACTTGTCATATAGGAATTTCCTTATGTCTTTGCCCTGTTCTCAACAAGATAAGGAGGTTAAGATCATTATTTAATACTGGGTCCTGAAATGATATCTAATTCATTGATGGTGATAGAAAAACAACATAATACATTGAAAAATAATTTAGTACTTGAGACCAATAAGTCACTGTTTTAAGGAAGATAAAATTGCATAATAGAACCTCTGGAGTCAAACTTAATTGCCTTTATATAACCTGGGGCAAATTACTGAGCCTCTTTTACCTTCATTTTCCTTTCTATAAAATGGGATAATAACTCCATGTACAAGATCATTGAGATGATTTGAGAGAAAATACCAGGTATAAAATGCTTGCTTGCTGCCTGCCTAGTAAGTGCTTAATAAGTACCTGCTATTTTTATCATTATGATTATTATTGTCGAAGAAGAAAAAGGTAATATTGATAACATTGAATTCAAGCCATAAAAAAGGGTTCAAGTTTTTGTTTTATGTTTAGGAAAACTTTAAGGTATGCTATGCTTGCTTGTCTTTTTCTTTTTTAAATTGAGATATAATTCACATACCATAAAACTTCCATTTTAAAATGTACAATTCATTTCATTTTAGTGTATTCACAAAATTATACAACCATTATTACCATTTTTATCATCCCAAAAAGAAACACTGTATCTCCCGATTCACCATACTCCCCATCCCTTGGCAACTACTAGTCTATTTTCTGGCTGTATAAAATTTGCCTGTTCTGGACATTCATAAAAATGGAGTCAGTATAATGTGTGTTCTTTTGTGTCTGGCTTCTTTCACTTAGCATGTTTTCATGATTCACCCATCTTATAACATGTATCAGTTATTTTTTTATTTGCCAAATAATATTTTATTATATAGATATACCATATTCTGTTTAACCATTCATCAGTTGATGGACATTGGGTTATTAGCACTGTTTAGCTATTATGAATAGTGTTGCTATGAACATTCATATACAAGTCTTTTGTGTTTTCGGTCCTTTGGGATATGTACCTAGGAGTGGAATTGTTGGGTCACATGGTAACCCTATGTTTAACTTTTTGAGACGCTGCCAAACTTTTTCCAAAGGGACTGCACCATTTGCAGTGCACCAAAGGGATGCACATTCTCATCAAGGTTTGAGGGTTCAGTTTCTCCACACCATGGAATATGAAGGGATATTTCATTGTGGTTTTGATTTGCATTTCCCTAATGACTGATACTAAGCATCTTTTATATGCTTATTGACCATTTATATTTTTTTCTGTGGAAAAATGTCTATTCATATCCCTTGCCCATTTTTTAATTGAGTGATTTGTACTTTTATTATTGAACTATAAGAGTTCTTTGTATATTCTAGCTGTGTCTCATCAGATATATGATTTACAAATATTTTCTTCCATTCTTGTGGGTTTTTACTTTCTTGATGTGTCCTTTGAAGCACAGATGTTTTCAATTTGTATGAAGTCCAGTTTGTCTATTTGTTCTTTTGTCATTTGTGCTTTTGGTTTCATGTCTAAGAAGCCATTTGCCTAATCCAAGATCACAAAGACTAACACCTGTGTTTTTGTCTAAGTTTTATAGTTTTTGCTCTTAGATTTAAGTCTTTGATCCATTTTGAGTTTATTTTTGTATATATGTAAGGTAGAGGGCCTAAATTCTCTTGCATGTGAATATCCAATTGTCCCAGCACCTTGTTGAAAAGACTGTTTTCTCCACTACTGAACTTGCTAGGCAAACTAGTCAAAAATCAATTGGCCATAAATGTAAGGTTTTGTTTCTGGACTCTCAGTTCCATATGTCTATCCTTGTGCCAGTCCAGACTGTTTCAATTATGGAGCTTTGCGTAAGTTTTGAAGTCAGGAAGTGTAAATCTTCCAACTTTGTCTCTCAAGAACAATTAGTTTCAGTGCTAAGGTATCTTTATCATATTAAAACTACTACAGAATGTCTTTCTCTTAGGAAGGACACTGATAAACTTTTTCTACTCTTTTTGATGAGAAACTTTCTTATCCCAAGACTATTGATCAGGTGCCACTCACTAGCTAGGCCTCTGACAGGCACTAAAGGAGGTTACAAAGTATGCTATTTGGTAGCACTTAATGTGCACACAGAGCACATAACTTTCTTACAATAAAAAATAGTCATTGGGATATGTGTATTTTGTCCTTGAGTTGATGACACTTTTTTTTTTAGTTCTCTTTTTTGATAAAGGGCAAAGGAGAAATAATGGCTAGCCTAACAGACTTGGTCTCAGGAAATCTCTGACTGGTTGTTAACACATTCCCCACTGTGACCTAAGTTTTTGCATCTTGGAGTGGGGAATAGTTAACCTAGTCTCACTTTATAGTATCTTGGTTTAATAGATATTTGAGGGAGGACATGCAGTATGGGAGAAGAATAATGAAGTTATCAAGAAGACATGAGCCCTGGCCCCAGGTTGGCTTCAAATAGCTGTGTGACCCTCTTTCCGAAGTTATTCACCAGATATAGATAGTTTACTTGTGACATCTCTAAGTATAATTATATTGTAGACCAGTGTTTTTAATAAAGTTGCCTCCCTATACGTGGGGAAAGGCAGTTCTTACCGGAGTAGTGATCCAAAAAGATAGGCCATTTATTTGTGAGTCACAGTTGGGCAAGTGAGGTGGGAACAGAAGACTGATCATTTGGTGGGGGAGAGGGGATGAAGCTTGGTGATCTGGAGAACTAGAAAATTGAGGTCATCCTAGTCTCAGCAAGTGATCAAGGTTGCCGGAAAAGTGCTTTCATAAGATTGGAAAAGAAGATGGTACAAGCATTTAAAGATAGGCTGGGTGCTCAAGTATATAACAGAGTAGGAGAAAGAGGAAAAAAAGAATAAGAGTAGCTACAAGAGTAGTTGATAATTTTTACATCTGTCTTCATTATATGTACCTTTACTGCTTTATTTCTCTGAAAAAATCAAAGAGTAAGACTTTTTTTTTTTTTTTTTTTTTTTTTTTAGATCAGGGTGAGGGAAATACATTCTTAAAGTTCAAGCAACTTTGGCTAAAAGCTATTATTCTTACCAACAAGCAACTTTGGCTAAAAGTTATTATTCTTACCAAATTTTGCAAAGCAATTATTATAATTTTTTACTCTTTCAAACCAAAGATACATAGTATAGAGATTGCTTTAGACATACATAAGCCTACAAAGGAAGCATGTGTTTAGCTGGCAGTCTAAAAATACCACCAGTATTAAAATATTAAAAAATTCATGATTCACTTCTCTCACTACATCACCTTCAGAAAAAGTGTCCATTTAATAATATTTTCATGGGATAAAATAGGTAAAATGTAAACAATTTTTTTTATGATTCAGTTGTAGTTCTATGGTCTAGTCCCCAGCTTTTGTCTCGTTGGACAAGTTCTTGAACGGCTGTGAGCCTTGGTTTTCTCAACTGTAAAATAAGGAAAACATATCCACCACTACCACCTCCAGTGAAAGAATGTTAAGAGAAGGTAAAAGGAAAACATAAAGATTAAATAAATTTAAACATGAAGTAGTTTGATATTTTACAGAAGTACCAAAGCAACTCAGTGGGAAAGGAAAGTCTTTTCAACAGACAATGCTATACCAATTTGACATCTATAAGAGAAAAAATGAACCTTACCTCACACCATACATAGAAGTTAGAGATGGATCATAGCCATAACATAAAAGCCAAAGCTATTACACTTTTAGAAGAAGACATATGAGAATATTCTCACGGCTTGGGGGTATGCAAAGTTTCTTAGAGAGGGTTTTGAAAGCACTAACCATGAAAGAAAAATATTGATAAATTGAACTCCCAAAAAAGTTTGAACTTTTTTTCATCAAGACACCATTAAGACTATGTATAAACCACCAGCCAGGATAAAATATTCACAGTACATGTATCTTGATAAAAACTTGTATTTAGAATATATTAAAAACTCAACAATGGAAAGGCAGATAACCTTACAAAAATATATATATATGAATGGCCAATAAGCACATGATAAAGTAGTCAGCATCATTATTCAGAGTGAAATGAACATTAAAATTTCAGTGAGTTAGCTCTGTACCAGAATGACTAAAATTTAAATGACCACACCAAATGTCAGGGAGGATGTGAAGCAACATTGCTAGTGGAAGTGTAAAATGGAAGAACCATTTTGGAAAAGGGCCTGGAAGTTTCTTATAAAACTAAACACACCTATTCTTTGAGCCAGCCATCCCACTCCTGGTATTTACCCAAGAGAAATGAAAGCATATGTCCACAAAAAGACTTGTATTAGACGATTTATGGCAGTTTTTATTCACTGTTGCCAAAAACTGGAAACAGGATTGTTGTCCAACAGCAGGAGTACAGATAAAAACTGGTATATTCAAACAATGGAATAATACTCAGCAAAAGAAAGAAATTACTGATGAAACAACAGGAGTCAATCTCAAAAACATTTTACTGAGTGAAAGAAGCTAGATATGAAAGAGCACAAACTGTAAGATTCCATATATATGAATTTCCAGAATAGGCAAAGCCAACCTATAGTGGAAAAAAAAATAAAAAACAGAGATTGGCTTTGTGGAAGAGAGAAGTGGAAACTAGGAAAGGAGATGAGGGGAACTTCTAAGCTCACAGTGTGATCCATGTCATAGTAGGGGATACACAGGCATATGCATCTGTCAAAACCCAGAGAATGTCCTATTTATGTTCCATGATTATTTAACAGCACAAAGAACCCTAAGCAAATAATGAACTCTATTAATGTAATACATACCAATAGAGATGAAGTGTGTTGACGTCTTCAGCTTACAGTGAAGGGCATCAAAAAATAAGATGAATGGAAAGAGGGATGAATAGATAAGTGGTAAGACAAATATGGCAAAATGCTAATTGTAGAATCTAGGATGTTTGCTATATAATACTTTTCAACGTTTCAGTATGGTTGAAAATTTTCCTAATGTTGAGGAAAATATAAATTTTATATTTTTATCTAAATAGGAAAACCTATTAAACTTGATCAATAGCAGCATCTGATGAAGAAGATAAAACAATACATACAATACATAATCATACAGAGATCTTCCAACAAACCCACTGTAAGTTGAAAATATTTTAAGTCAAAAATGCATTTAATACATTTAACCTATTGAACCTCATGCCTTAGCCTAACTTACCTTAAATGTACTCAGAACATTTACATTAGCCTACAGTTGGATAAAATCATCTAACACAAACCATATTTTATAATAGAATTGAATATCTCTTGTAACGTATTGAATACTGAAAGTGAAGAATGGTTGTATGGGTCCAGAATGGTTGTAAATATTTCAATTGTTTACCCTAGTGCTCGGGAGGCTGACTGGGAGCTGCAGCTTGCTGCCTCTGCCCAACATCACGAGAGAGTATTGTACCACATACCACTAGCCCAGGAAAAGATCAAAATTCAAAATCTGAGGTACAGTTTCTACTGAATGTATATCACTTTCACACTGTCATAAAGTCAGAAAATCATAAGTCAAACCATGATAAGTTGGGGACCATCTGTATATTACTTACTACAAAGTGTAATTTTTACATGAATTCCATGACAAAATTAGCCCATCTTGGGCTACTGCAGGGTTTCTTGGGGCTACCAAGCTCCTCTTCTGAATATGGAATACCCTCTCCTCATCCCCCAGCCCACCTGACAATTGGATATTTGATGAAACACCCTTGCAAACATCAACCAGACATATTCCCACCCTGACCCCTGAACCCATTGCTTTCTGCTTCTGCCTCCTCTGAAGCATCCCTTCTGATCACCAGGACATTTCTAATTGTCCAATCCAATGGCTAATTTAATTTCTTAATCTACCTCTTCTTTTCTCAGCACCTGACTCAGAGGCCACACTCTCTTGAAACTTCTTATTCCTTGGCTTTTACACAACCACTCTTTTCTCATTGTCTTGCCTTCTTTATAGCCTCTTACTATGCTTTAGGAAGACATCTCTGTTCAGTGTCAAGAAGCCTCCACCCCAACAAGCCTTTTGTCATTCTCTAAACTCCAAGGTGACCAATTTGACTCCCACAATTTCATCTATCACCTAATTACTCTCAAATCTCTATTTCTTTTTGTTCGTTTGCTTAATTTTTTTTATTCAATGTTTATTCTTGAGACAGAGACAGAGCACGAGCAGGGGAGGGGCAGAGAAAGATGGAGACACAGAATCCGAAGCAGTCTCCAGGATCTGAGCTGTCAGCACAGAGCCTGACACGGGGCTCGAACTCATGAACTGTGAGATCATGACCTGAGCCCAAGTCAGAGGCTTAACTGACTGAGCCATCCAGGCGCCCCTCAAATCTCTATTTCTAACCTTGATCCCCCTCCAAGCTTTAGGCTTGAAACCTACAGGTCAGCCCCTTGGGATGTTCTATAGACACATTGATTATCAAAACAGCACTCACCTTCTCTTGAACACCCAGGCCCAATTCATTCCTCCTACTGTTTAAACTCCTTGACCATCCACCACTTAACCACTTCAACAGCCTTCCTACTGCCATCCCTCCTTATAACCCTTCATGCCAGCCCAAACATACACCTATGCTCATGCCTCTATCTGGATTACTATTTTCCTTCTATAACAACTCAGTTGTAGATCCAGTCCAAAAGTCAGGTCCTTTAAAAAGTTTTCTCTACACCTCCCAGGTTAGTTGCTGCTCCATTCTTTTTTTTCTCTTAAAGCACATTGCATATTTCCTTACTGTAGCTTATACAATTATAACATATCATGTAATTGTTTACTGATGTATATGACTTCTAAGGTTGACTTCTAAGTATATATACATATACTGATGTATATGACTTCATCCACTGCCACATAGTGGATGCTGAATAAATGTTCACTCAATGAAGTCCTCTCTCACTTCTCCAGATCCCCGCGGTGAGTTGGAGACTTTGGGATGGCAAAGTCACCAAGGATTTTAGCTGCCAGGACAGCCATAATTGTTCATATTATCTGGCTATACTTCTGATCACATTCTCCACACTGGTGCCCTTATTTCTTCCCTATTTCTCTTCATTCTTCGAGGTCTGTTACCAAAGTGGTCAAGAGAAAAGGGAACCCAGGGTGCCACAGCGAACCACCTTCTCTCCCCAACCCAACCACATAATCTACATGCACATAAATGAAGCACGATCATGTGATATAGTGTAAGCTTTTATCCTTTGTGACTTCTTGATCATTTCCCATGTGACTTCTTGATCATTCCCATTTCAAATTCTGTGTCTCCCTCTCTTTCTCTGCCCCTCCCCTGCTTGTGCTCTGTCTCTATCTCTCAAGAATGAATAAACATTAAAAACAAATTTAATAAAATTTTTTTTTAAATCTGACTCTTGATTTCAGCTCAGGTCATGATCTCACAGTCGTGACATCAAGTCCCACTTCAGGCTACACACTGAGCGTGGAGCTTGCTTGGGATTCTTTCTCTCCCTATCCCTCTGGCCCTGTCCCCCTTCAAAATAAATAAATAAATAAAAGTAATAAAATGATTTTTTATGAGACATTTGTAAAGACCTAGCACAATGTATAAAGATGCAGGAGTCATTCATTCATTCCACAAACATTCACTGTTTTTTAAGTGTCAAGTAATGTGCTAGGTGCAGGTATATAGCACTCAATAGAATGTGAGGTTCTTTTCTTGAAAGTTTTGGACGTTCTTATGTTTCTAATATTCTGTATAGTGCTGTTTCTTCCCCACCCTATTCTCCTTTGGTCAAAATAATTTTTCTCTGAATTCCTTCTTTAAGGCCTGCTAAGTAGCATTGAGTGGTGGTTAACAGCATGGGCTTAAGCCAGACTTACAAGGTTTGAATCCTGGCTCTGCCACTTTTTAGCTGTGAGACATTGGGTAAGTTGCTTAATTTATTGGTGTTTGCTTTCTGCATCTTTATTTTATTTTATTTATTTATTTTATTTTTTGCTTTCTGCATCTTTAAAGCGCAATAATACCTACCCTCATTAGGTTGTTGTAAAGAATAAAAACATTAATATATGTAAGTCTTCAAATGTTACCTGCATTAAGTAAAGTGGTAGTTATTATCATTTGCTACCTATGGTTCATTGAGTACTTACCTTGACATGAAATCAATTCTGTCCCAGGTATGAGAAAGCAGTTAGATTAAAGACCTTGTTTCTTATTTATATTTTTTAAATAATTTTAATAAAAAAATTCTTATAGACCAACACTGTCCAGTATGGTAGCTACTAGCCCTATGTAGCTATTGAACACTTGAAATGTAGCTAATTAGAAGAGTAGTGTTGCAAGTATAAAATAACTCAGATTTTAAAGATTTAGAAGAAAGGCATCAGTGACAGTAATAAAGAATGTCAAAAGTCCTTCTGTCTGTAAGAGCAACCAAAAACTCTCAAAACTTGTGAGAATCAACTTTTTAAGAATTCTGGACAGTAATAAAAACCTTGAAGCAACTTGGGGAGTATTTTTTTTTTTTTTAAGAAAAATGGCTGCATCCATCAACTATACTCAATTTTTTTTTTAATTTTTACATGGCTCCATCTTGATAATGATGCACTTTGTGGCATTTTACTATGCCCTAGTGACATCCCCCACACTCAAATGAATGCAAAAAAGAAGAAAGTATTGCCTATACATAGGGGAAAAAAGCAATCAATATAAAACTACTCTGAGGAAGCCCAGACATTGGACTCACTGGACAAAGACTTTAAATCAGCCATTTTAACTATGTTCAAACAGCTAAAAGAAAGCACGCATAAAGGAAAGCATAATGTCTCACCAAATAGAGAATATCAATAAGGAGACAGAAAATATAAAAAGAAATCAAATAGGGGCACTGGCTGGCTCAGTTAGTAGAGCCTGTGACTCTTGATCTTGGGGTTGTGAGTTCAAGCCCCATGTTGAGTGTAGAGATTACTTAAAAATAAAATCTTAAAAAAAAAAAAGAAAGAAAAAAATTGGGGCACCGGGGTGGCTCAGTCAGTTGAGCATCTGACTCTTGGTTTTGGCTCAGGTCATGGTCTCACAGTTCATGGGTTCAAGCCCCGTGTCAGGCTCTGCACTTAGAGCACAGGGACTGCTTAGGATTCTCTCTCCTGCTCTCTCTGCCCCTCCCCTGCTTGCATATGCATGCATCTTCTCTCTCATACACACACAAAATAAACAAACTTAAAAAATATAAAAATTAAATTAAAAAAAAATTTTTTTAACGCTTATTTATTTTTGAGACAGAGACAGAGCATGAACGGGGGAGGGTCAGAGAGAGGGAGACACAGAATCCGAAGCAGGCTCCAGGCTCTGAGCTGTCAGCACAGAGCCCGACGCGGGGCTCGAACTCACAAACCGCGAGATCATGACCTGAGCCAAAGTCGACCACTTAACCGACTAAGCCACCCAGGCGCCCCAAAATTTAAACAAAAGAATCAAATAGATACTCTGACATTGAAAATTATAATAACTCAAGTGAAAATTCACTACAGGGCTTCAACAACAGATTTGACTATGCAGAAGAATCAGAGACCTTGAAGGTAGATCAACTGAGATTTTTCTAATCTGAGGAACAGAAAGAATAAGAAGACAAATGAAAACTCATGGTACACTATCAAGCATACCAACATATGCATAGTAAGAATCCCAGAAGGGGAAAAGAGAGAGAAAGAATATATGAAAAAATAATAGCTGAAATCTCTGCAAATTTGATGGCAAACGTTAATCTACATATCCAGTAAATCAACAGACTCCAAGTAGGATAAACTCAAAGAGATTCACAATAAAACATATTAAATCAAACTGTGTTTGATCAGACAAAAACAAAGGGGCGCCTGGGTGGCTCATTCAGTTAAGTGTCCAACTCTTAATTTCAGCTCAGGTCATGATCTCACAGTTTGTCAGATCAAGCCCCATGTTGGGCTCTACGCTGACAGCATGAGCCAACGTGGAATTCTCCTCTACCTCTCTCTCTGCTGCTCCCTTGCTGGTGCGCTCTCTTTCTCACTCTATCTCAAAATAAATAAATAAACTGTAAAAAAAAAAAAAAAATAGACAAAGACAAAGAATCCTGAAATCAGCAAAAAAGAGGTGACTCTCACATACCAGGAATCCTCAATAAGATTAACAACTGATTTCGCATCAGAAATCTGGAAAGCCAAAAGATAATCGGTCAAGAAAATGAGAAAACATTTGCAAAAAATATTTGCAATGAGAAAATGAGAAAATATTTGCAAAAAACATGTTTGGTAAAGGACTGTTATCTAAAAATATACAAAGAGCTCTTAAAACTCAACAGAAAGAAAATAAACAACTTGATTAAAAAATGGGCCAAAGACCTGATCTCACCAAAGAAGTTATACAAATGAAAATTAATTATATTAAAAGATGTTCAACATCACATGTCATAAGGGAATTTCAAATTAGTACACTTCATGCCTGTTATAAAGGCCAAAACCCAGATACTGACAACACAAAATGCTATTGAGGATGTGGAGTAACAGGAACTCTCATTCATTGATAGAATGCAAAATAGTACAGCCACTATTGAAGATAGTTTGGCTGTTTCTTACAAAACTAAACATACTCCCATCATATGATCCAGCAATCACACTCCTTGGTATCTATCCAAAAGAGTTGAAAACTTACATCCACACTGAAACTTACACACAGATGTTCATAGCAGCTTTAGTCATACTTGCCAAAAGTCAGAAGCAACCAAAGATGTCCTTCAATAGGTGAATGCATAAACAAACTGTGGTACATCCAGACAATGGGATAATATTCAGTTCTAAAAAGAAAAAAACTATCAAGCCATGAAAAAATATGCAAGAAACTTAGATGTGTATTTCTAAATGAAAGAAGCCAATCTGGAAAGGCTACCTACTATATAATTCCAATTATATAACATTTTGGAAAAGGCAGAACTATGGTAACAATAAAAAAGTCAGTGGCTGCCAGAGGTTGAAGGGAGGTGGGATGAATAAGCACAGCACTGAGAATTTTCAGGGCTGTGAAACTATTCTGTATGATACCAACAGTGAGCCCTAACGTAAAATATGGACTTTTGGTGATATGATATATCACTGTAGGTTCATCAGTTGCAACAAATGTACCACTCTGGTGTGGAATATTCAGAGTGGGGGAGGGTGTGCATGGAGGGGAGGCAGGGAGTATATGGTAATTCCCTGTACTTTGTATTCAATTTTATGTGAACCTAAAACTGCTCTAAAAATAGAATAAAAATTTAAAAAGCTGCAGGATAACATATGCAAAGTGCCAACAGAAAAAAAACTATTAGCTAAGAATCCAGCAAAAATATCCTCCAAACTGAAGGTGAAATTGAGATATTCCCAGCTAAACAAAAGTTTAGGTGTTCATTGCTGGCTGACCTGCCCTGAAAGATATGCTATGTCCTTCAGACTGAAATGAAAGGACACTAGCCAGTAGCTCAAATCCACGCAAAGAAATAAAGAATGCTGATTAAGGGTGACTACATGGATAGATATTTTTTAAATAATGTATTTTTATTGTAACTCTTATCTGATTTAAGATAATTGGATAAAGCAATAATGATAAATATATGTTGATGGGCATACAATGTGTAAGGATATAATTTGTGAGAGTAACAACATATGATACAGCAATAAAGTAGGACAAAGCCCTATAGGAGCAAAAATTTTGTATATTATTGAAATTAAATTGGAATAATTTGAATCACAAAGACAGAAGGTAGATTAGTGGTTGCCAGGGACTGGGAGAATAGGAGGACTGGGGAGTGACAGCTCCTGGTTATCAGGAATTTCTTCTTGGGGTGATGGGAATACTCTGGAATTAGATAACAGGAATGGTTGCACAGATTGAATGTATTAAAAATCACTGAACGTTATGCTTTAAAAGGTGAATTTTATGATATATGAATGATATCTCACTAAAAATTACTTTGAAACAAATAAAAAGATAACATGAATTGCCATCTATATGGTAAAGAAATGGAATTTGTAGTCTAAAAAGGCTTCCCACAAAGAAAACTCTAAGTCTGTATGGCTTCACTCATGAATTTTATCAAACATGTAAAGAAGAAAGAATACAATTCTGCATATACTCTTCCTAAAAAATTGAAGACACAGAATTCTTCCCAACTCATTCAATGAGGCCAGTGCCAAAAGCAGATAAAGACATTACAAAAAAAAAAAAAAAAAAAAAAAAAAAAAAAAAAAAAAATATATATATATATATATATATATATATATCTCATGAACATTGATGAAAAAATTCCAAAAAAGAGTGTTTTCAGGGGTGCCTGGGTGGTTCAGTTGGTTAAGCGTCCTACTTTGGCTCAGGTCATGATCTCACAGTTAGTAGGTTCAAGCCCATGTCAGGCTCTCTGCTGACAGCTCAGAGCCTGGACCCTGCTTCAGATTCTGTGTCTCCCTTTCTCTCTGCTCCGCCCCCACTCATGCTCTCTTTCTCTCTCTCTCTCAAAAATAAATAAACATTAAAAAAATTTTTTTAATGTTTTCAGCAAATTGAATCCAACAAAATATTAAAAGATTAATACCTTATAACCAAGTAAGGTTTATCACAGGAATACAAAGTTTGGTTTAACATTCAAAATCAATCAATGTAATTCACCATATTAACAAACAGAAAAAAAATATGATCATCTAAATAGATATAGAAAAAGCATTTGACAAAATCCAGTATCCATTCCTGATAAACACTCTCAGCAAATTTAGAATAGAAAGGAACTTTCTCAACAGAAAAGGGAATCTACTGTGGCGCCTGGGTGACTCAGGCAGTTGAGCATCCAACTCTTGCTTTTGGCTCAGGTCATGATCTCACAGTTTGGTTTGTGAAATCGAGCCCTGCTTCAGGCTCTGAGCCTGCTTGGGACTCCCTGTCTCCCTTTCTCTCTGCCCCTCCCCTCCTCACTCTAGAGCAGTTTCTCTCTCTCTCTCTCTCCCTCTCTCTCTGAATAAAGAAATAAACTTAAAAAAAGAAAAGAAAAGGGAATCTACTAAAATCCTACAGCTAGCATCATACTTAATGGCAAAAATCTGAGTAATTTCCCCAGATGGGGAACAAGACAAGGATATCGGCTCTCCCCATTTCTATTCAACATTGTACTGGAGGTTCTGGCAACTGTTATGAGGCAAGGAAAAGGAAACAAGCAGCCATTGAAGAAATAAAACTCTATTTTCAGATAACACAATCGTCTGTGTAGAAATCCAATTGAATCTAGAAAACAGAAATGAGAACTAGTGAGTTTAGTAAGGTTGAGAGATACAGGATCAACATACAAAAATTAATTGTATTTCACAATTCTAACAGTGAAAATCAGAAATTAAAATTAATAAAATGTTATTTATAATAGCATCAAAAGTATGAAATACTTAGGAATAAATCTGATAAAATATGATTTTGGTTAAGCATCCAACTCTTGATTTCAGCTCAGGTCATGATCTCACAGCTCCTGGGATCAAGCCTCACATCGGCATGGAGCCTGCTTGGGATTCTCTCTCAACCTCTCTCTTTCTGCCCCTCCCCCACTTGTGTGTGATCTTTCTCTCAAAATAAATAAATAAACATTAAAAACAAATAAAAAGGGCGCCTGGGTGGCTCAGTCGGTTAAGCATCCGACTTCAGCTCAGGTCATGATGTCACAGTTCATGAGTTCAAGCCCTGTGTCGGGCTCTGTGCTGACATCTCAGAGCCTGCAGCCTGCTTCAGATTCTGTGTCTCCCTCTCTCTGCCCCTCCCCCACTCATGTTCTCTCTCTCTCTCTCTCTCTCTCTCTCTCTCTCTCAAAAATAAACAAACATTAAAAAAAATTAAAAACAGGGTCACCTGGGTGGCTCAGTCAGTTAAGCGTCCGACTTCAGCTCAGGTCATGATCTCGCAGTTTGTGAGTTCCAGCCCTGTGTTGGGCTCTGTGCTGACAGCTCAGAGCCTGAAGCCTGCTTCAGATTCTGTGTCTCCCTCTCTCTCTGCCTCTCCCCTGCTCACGCTCTGTCTCTCTCTGTCTCAAAAATAAATAAAACATTTAAAAAAATTTTTTTAATTAAAAAGACATCAGTTGTCCCCAAATTGATCTATAGATGCTATGCAATCAAAATAAATTCCTTGCAGGCTTTTTTGTGAAAATTGACAAGCTGATTCTAAAATTCATATGGAAGCACACAGCCTACAACAGCCAAAACAACTTTGAAAAAAGAAGAGCAAAGTTAGAGGATTTACATTACCTGATTCCAGATATATTATAAAGCCACAGTAATCAAAACAGTGTGGCATTTGCAAAAAGAGAGACAAAGTAGAACAGAATAGAGTTCAGAAATATAAATGACAACTTTAATAGCTTTATAAGACATAATTTCCAAACCATACCATTTACCCATTCCAAATGTAAATTCAATGTTTTTTAATAAGTTCACAGGGTTGTGCCACAATCACTACAATCTACAGATCATTTTTGTCCACCCAAAAAGAAACCTCGTACTTATTAGCAGCCACTCTCCATTCCCCTATTACCCTTCCTCAGCCCCAAGCAAACCTAATCTACTTTCTTTCTCTCCAGATTTGCTTATTCTAGACATGTGGTATAAACAGAATTATACATGACTTGGCCTCCTATGACTGGCTTCTTTCACTTAGCATAACTTTTTCAAGGTTCATCTATATTGTGGCATGCCTCAGCCCTCCATTCCTTCCAGTTGCCAAATAATATTACATCATAAGGATATAGCACATTCTGTTTATTCATTCATGAGTTGATACACACCAGGGTTTTTCCCACTTTTTGGCTACTATGAATAATGTCACTATGGATATTTATGTAAAAATTTTTATGTGGACATGTTTTCATTTCTCTTGGATAGATATACAGGAGTGGAATTGTTGAATCATATTAAACTCTGTGTTTTACTTTTTAAGGAACTGAAAAACTATTTTCCAAAACAGTTTTACATTCCCACCAGAAGCGTATGAAGTGTCCAATTTCTCCACATCCTTGCTAATACTTGTAATTCCTTGTCTGTTTGATTATATCCATTCTAGTGAATGTGAAGATCTCATTATAGTTTGTTTTTTTGGGGGGGAGGGGGTGGTAAAATACATGTAACATAAAAGATGCCATTTTAAGTATGCAATTTAGTGACACTAGTTACATTCACAATGTTGTGCAACCATTGCACAACCACCACTATCTAGTTCCAACACTTTCCATCACTCCAAGTAGAAACTCTGTACCAAATAAACACTAAAATTCCATCCCCCTCATCCCAGACCGTGGTAACCTCTAATCTACTTTCTGTACCCATTCTAAATATCTTGTGTAAGTAGAATCATATACTATTCATCTTGTTGTTTCTGGCTTTTTTCACTTAGCATAATGTTTTCAAAATTTATCCGTGGTATAGATAGCCTGTATTGGAATGTCCTTCCTTTCTATGGCCGAATACTATTCCACTGTGTTTATATACCACATTTTGTTTATCCATTCATCTGTTGATGGACACTCAATTGTTCCACTTTTTGGCAATTGTGAAAATGCTACTGTGATTATTATGATACAAGTATCTGTCCCCTGTTTTCAGTTCTTTCAGGTATATACTTAGGAGTGGAATTGTGGGGTCATCTGGTAATTATATTTTTTAACTTTTTTGGAAACCACCACTGTTTTCCAGAGTAGCTGAACAATTTACATTCCCACCAGCAAATGTACAATATTTCTAATCTCTCCACATCCTCAACAACATTATTGTAAAATTTCTGGTTATTGTTATTTTGGGCTTTGTTGTTGTTGCTGGTGTTGTTATGGTCATTCTAGTAGGTGTGAAAAGGTATCTCATTATGGTTTTGATTTGTATTTCCCTAATGACTAATGATGTTGAGTTTCTTTTTATGTACTTTTAGTCATTTTTATATATTCTTTGGATGAATTTATTTTCATAAATTTCATAAATTTTCCTATTTTTTATTTAAATTCTAGTTAGTTAATGGGGCACCTGAGTGGCACAGTTGATTAAGTGGCCAACTCTTGATTTTAGCTCAGGTCATGATCTCATGGTTCATGAGGCTGAGCCCCGCATCAGCCTCTTTGCTAACAAGGAGGAGCCTGCTTGGGATTCTCTCTCTCCCTCTCTCTTTCTGCCCCTCCCCCGCCTCAAAATAAGTAAATAAACTTTTTTTAAAAAAATAAATTCTAGTTAGTTAACATAGAGTGTAATATTGATTTCAGGAGTAGAATTGGGGTGCCTGGGTGGCTCAGTCGATTAAGTGTTGAGCTCTTGATTTCAATTCAGGGCATGATGTCACAGTTTGTGAGCTCAAGCCCCATGCCAGGCTCTGCACTTACAGAGCAGAGTCTGCTTGGAATTGTCTTTCTCCGTCTCTCTCTGCTCCCCTCCTACTCTCTCTTTCTCTCTCTCAAAATAAATAAACTTTTTTTAAAAAGGAAAAAAATAAATGTATAAAAAAGGAGTAGAATTTAGTGATTCATCACTTACATATAACACCCAGTGCTCATCACAAGTGACCTCCTTAATTCCCATCACCCATTTAGCCCATCCCTCTCCCATCTCCCCTCCAGCAACCCTCAATTTGTTTGCTATAGTTCAGAGTCTCTTACGGTTTGCTTCCCCCTCTCTCTCTTTTTTTTCCCCTTACCCTATGTTAATCTGTTTTGTTTCTTAAATTCCATATATGAGTGAAATCATATGGTATTTGTCTTTCTCTAAATGACTTACTTTGCTTAGCGTAATACACTCTAGCTCCATCCATATCACTGCAAATGGCAAGATCTCATTCTGTTTGATGGCTGAGTAATATTCCATTGTATACATATACCACATCTTCTTTATCCATTCATCACTTGACCGACATTTGGGCTCTTTCCATAATTTGGCTATTGTTGATGATGCTGCTATAAACATCAGGGTCATATGCCCCTTAGAATCAGAATTTTTGTATCCTTAGGGTAAATATCTACTAGTGCAATTGCTGGGTCATAGGGTAGTTCTATTTGTAACTTTTTGAAGAAACTTTATACTGTTTTCCAGAGTGGCTGCACCAGTTTACATTCCCCACCAACAGTATAAAATTCCCCTTTCTCCACATCCTCACCAACATCTATTGTTTCCTATGTTGTTAATTTTAGCCATTTTGACAGGTGTGAGGTATTACCCTGATGCTGAGTGATATTGAGCATCTTTTCATGTGTCTGTTGGCTATCCAGATATCTTCTTTGGAAAAATGTCTATTCATGTTTTAGTTTATTTTTTTAAGCTTATTTATTTACATAACTTCTACACACAATGGGGGGCTCAAACCCATAACCCCAAGATCCAAAGCCACATCCTCTTCTGACTGAGCCAGCCAGGCATGCCTTTAGTTCATTTTTTCTTTATTTTTTATTTTTTTAATGTTTATTTATTTTTGAGAGAGAGACAGACAGAGCATGAATTTGGGAGGGGGGGGAGCATGGAGAGAGGGAAACACAGAATCTGAAGCAGGCTTCAGGCTCCAAGCTGTGAGGACAGAGCCCAATGCAGGACTCGAACCCACAAGCCGTGAGATCATGACCTGAGCCAAAGTCGGATGCCTAACCCAAGCACCCCTTTAGTTCATTTTTTAATTGAGTTGTCTTGTTACTGTTAAGTTGTGTTTTTATATATTCTGAATGGAATTCCTTCACAGATATATGATGTGTAAATATTTTCTCCCATTCTTTAGGTTGTCTTTTTACTTCCTTGGTGGTATCACTTATAGTACAAAAGTTTTCTAATTTTGATGTAGTCTAGTTTATCTATTTTTTTCTTTTTGTGACTTGTGCTTTTGGTATTATATCCAGGAAAACATTGCCTAACCCAAGGTCACAGATATTTACTTCTTAATTTTCTTCTAAGTGTTTTATAGTTCTACCTCTTATGTTTAGGTACACAAGTTATTTGAATTAGTTTTTTGGTATGGTAGTGAAGTAAGGGTCCAACTTCATTCTTTGGCATAACAGTCTAGTTGTTTTAGCACTATTTGTTGAAAAGACTACTTTCTCCTGACTGAATTGTCTTGGTACTCTTGTCAAAAACAATTGCTCATAACCATATGGATTTATTTCTGAAATTTTAATTCTCCAGCAGGTGACTTTCATTAAAAATCCAAAACTGGGGCGCCTGGGTGGCGCAGTCGGTTAAGCGTCCGACTTCAGCCAGGTCACGATCTCGCGGTCCGTGAGTTCGAGCCCCGCGTCGGGCTCTGGGCTGATGGCTCAGAGCCTGGAGCCTGTCTCCGATTCTGTGTCTCCCTCTCTCTCTGCCCCTCCCCCGTTCATGCTCTGTCTCTCTCTGTCCCAAAAATAAGTAAAAAACGTTTAAAAAAAAAAAAAAAAAAAAAAAAAAATCCAAAACTAATTTGGTGGAGAAAGGATAGTTTTTCAACAAATGGTGCTGTAACAAGTGGATAGTCTTATGTAAAAACAAAACAAAACCAACAAAAACTTCAATCTTTATCTTACTATCTATATCCTGCATATCTCATATTAAAAAATTGTCTCAAAATGGATCATACACCTAAATATGAGCCCTAAAACTATAAAATTTCTACAAAATAAAGAGGACAACTCTTTGTAGTAAATTAGACAAAAAAATTTTAGATATGACACCAAAAGCACCATCCAAAAAAGGAAAATTGATAATTTGGACTTCATCAAAATTAAATGCTCTGCTCTTCAAAAGATGCTGTTTTTTTTAATGTATTTTAATTTAGTTTATTTTTAAAGTTTATTTTGAGAGAGGGAGAGAGTGGGGGAAGAGCAGAGAGAGAGGGAGAGAGAGAGAGAATCCCAAGCAGGCTCCACACTGTCAGTGCAGAGCCTGATGCGGGGCTTGAACCCATAAACTGTGAGAACATGACCTGAGCTGAAACCAAGAGTCGGGCGTTTAACCAACTTAGCCACCCAGGTGCCCCCTTGAAAAGGCACTGTTAAGAGAATGTAAAGATAATCCCCAGAATGGGAAAATATATTTGCAAAACATAAATCTGATAAAAAAGAACTTGTATCAAGAATATATAATGGGGGCGCCTGGGTGGCTCAGTCGGTTAAGCATCTGACTTCAGCTCAAGTCATGATCTCGCAGTTCATGAGTTTGAGCCCTGCATCAGGCTCTGTGCTGACAGCTTAGAGCCTGGAGCCTGCTTCAAATTCTGTGTCTCCCTCTGTCTCTCTGCCCCTCCCCCCACTCATACTCTGTCTCTCTCTCAAAAATAAATAAATGGTTAAAAAAAATTTTTTAAAAAGAATATATAATGAACTCTGAATACTCTATTTATTTTTAAAATCCAGTTTTATAACTAGATTTGAACACATACTTAACCAAACAAATACATGAAAAAGATGCCCAGTATTATTGGTCATTAAGAAAATGCAAGGTACATTATTCACAATAGCCAAGATATGGAAACAACCCAATGCTCATCAACAGATGAGCAATTAAAAAGATGTGGTACATATACACAATGAAATATTACTCAGCCATAAGAAGGGAGAATATCTGTCCATTTGTGACAGCATAGATGGAACTTGAGCATGTTATGCTAAGTGAGATAAATCAGACAGAGAAAGACAAATACTGTATGGTATCACTAGTATATGAAATCTAAAAAAGGTAAACCTGTACAAAAGAGAGTAAAATGGTGATTACCAGGGTATGAAGTAGGGGAAAGATAAGAGTGATGGTGTTTAAGGGCACAAATTTGTAATGAGTAGTAAATAAGCCATAGAGAGCTAATACACAGTATAACAAATATAGGCATAATTACCATAACTATGTAATGTGATAATTATCACCACACTGACAATCATATATAAATGTATGAAGTAACATGTTGTACACCTTAAACTTAAACATTACATGTCAAATTTATTCAATAAGAAAATACAAATTAAAACCACAAAGTATCTCTTCACACTGATTGAAATCAATGCAATTAAGTTAAATTAAATCAAATTAAATTAAAACTGACCATATCAAGTATTGGTGAGGATCTGGAGGAAATGGAACTCTCTTACACTGCTAGCAGGTTATAAAATGGTAAGACCGCTTTAGAAAGAAGTTTGGAAGTTTCTTAAAATATTAAATATAAACCTATAACATAATCCAAATACTCCATTCAGGTATTTAACCAAGAAAAATGAAAGTATACATTCATACAGAGACTTTTGCATGAATGTTTACAGCATCTTTATTTATAATAGTCCTAAACTGGAAACAACCCAAATGTCCATCAACAGGTGAATGAATAAATAAATTGAAGTATACATGTACAACAGAATACCACTCATCAATAAAAATAAATAAATTACTGATATATTCAATAACAAGGATGCATCTTAAAATGATTATGCTCAATAAAAAAAGCCAGATGAAAAGGAGTACATGCTGTGTGATTTCATTTATGTAGAATTCTAAAAATCAAACTAAACTTTAGTGACAGCAGTTCAGTGGTTGCTTGGGAACAATGGGGTGTTAGAGAGGGGAGAGGTGGGAAGAATGGATTTTAAAGAGGCACAAGGAAATTTTGGAGTGATGGATATGCTCATTGCCTTGATTGTGGTGACGGCTTCACAGGTATATACATATGTCAAAACTTACCAAATCATATACTTTATATATGTACATTTCATTATATGTCAGTTATGCCTCAATAAAACTATTTTTAACATTACATATATTAGTAATATAAAACAGTACAGCTTTTATAACAAAAGCTGGGCCTTTCCTCAAAAAACTAAACATGAGGGGCACATGGGTGGCTCAGTCAGTTAAAAGTCCAACTCTTGATTTCAGCTCAGGCCATGATCTCGCAATTCCTTGATTCAAGCCCCATATCAGGCTCTGTGCTGGCAGCACAGAGTCTGCTTGGGATTCTCTCTCTCCCTCTCTCTCTCTCTCTCTCTCTCTCCCTCTCCCTCTCCCTCCCCCTCCCCCACTTTTGTTCACTCTTTCTCTCTCAAAAATAAATAAACTTAAGGGGCACCTGGGTGGCTTAGTCAGTTGAACATCCAGCTTTGGCTCAGGTCATGAACTCATGGTTCATGAGTTCCAGCCCCACATCAGGCTCTGCACTGACAGTGCAGAGCCTGCTTGAGATTCTCCCTCTCTCTCCCTCTCTATGCCCCTCCCCCACTTGCACACTTTCTCTATTTCAGAATAAATAACCTTAAAAATAACAATAATAAAAATGAATAAATAAACCTTAAAAAAACTAAACATGGAATTATAAATAAATTTTTATAAATTTTATAAATTTTTATAAATAAATAAATATTTATAAATAAACCTAAAAAAAAGAAAAACTAAACATGGGTTATCAGACCCAGCAATTCTCCTTCTACATATCTACCCAAGAGAAATGAAAACACATGTCCACACAAAGAAAGTTGTACATGAATCACCATAGCAGTATTACACATAATAGCCAAAAATCAGAAGCAATTCAAATGTCCATCAACTGATGAATGGATAAACAATTATGCTATATCCATATAATGGAATGTTACATTCAGACATAAAAGAAATCAAGTACTGATACATGGTACAACATGAATGAACTTCAAAAATGTTATGCTGAGGTGAAACAGCCATCACAGAACACCACATGTTATATGATCCCATTTAATTTTTTTTTATGTTTTTTTATTTTTTGAGAGAGAGAGACACACACACACAGAGCGCAAGTAGGGGAGGGGCAGAGAGAGAGAGGGAGACACAGAATCTGAAGCAGGCTCCAAGCTTTGAGCTGACAGCACAGAGCCCAACGCAGGGCACCAACTCACAAACCATGAGATCATGACCTGAGCCAAAGTCAGATGTTTAATCCACTGAACCACCCAGGTGCCCATATATGATCCCATTTATATGAAAAGTCCAGAATAGTAAAGTCTGTAGAAACAGAAAGTAGATTAGTGGTTGCCTAAGCCTAAGGGTAGGGGAGAATTGGAAGTGGCCGCTAATGGATACAAGCTTTCTTTTGAAAATGTTCTAAAATTAGATTATGGTGATGGTTGCCCAACTCTATAAATATACTAAAAACCATCGAATCATATGCTTTAAACAAGTAAACTTAATGGCATGTAAATTATATGTCAAAAAGCTGTTAAAAATTACATACATGGCTGGAATTATATTTTTATTTTATACTACTGTTTCAGAGAAACACAGCTTGGTGAAAAATATGGGCCAGAGTAAGTAGGACATAGTCGTGCTCATTATATGCCTCCCTTGCATATAATAAGCACTCCATGGAAATTTGCTCATTATTAACATAAGACAAATGTTGCAGCCAATAAAAACTATTAGAGGTAATTTTTTGACCCCAGGATTTATAAAAATTATCATGTGTAAAAGATTTTAAATAACCCGTTTACATTTGCTAAATAATAATTAAGCTCTAAAGTTAGCTTGAGTGTACAAATTACTTTCAAGTCTTAAATAGGTTTTGTCTTTAATGATTTTCATTCAATCACTAAGGATGCCATCCCCCACTCTGCTCCATTTACATCAAAGCTTTCTTTCCATCTTGTCAGATTGCTTCCTTGGGAAAGTTCAGGCAGAAGCAAGTTTTCTAATCAAATGCCACCTAATGGTGTGTCAATATTTGGCTGTCTCAAATCTTTAAATCCACCAAATGAATTTTACTGAGTTTGATTCCAGAATCAAATAACTTCATGGTCATAAACTGAAAGCATGATGTCTGTGTGAGTTTTGGGCATGATGATGACTGGCAGTTTATTTTTTCCAAAAGGATGGAACTGTCTTCCTCTGCAAGGGAAAAGATTATCCTAAAATATCCCGGACGGAAAATAAAGAAATGAAAGCTTTGATAAGCATAACAGTCCCACAAAGATGTCCATGCCCTCATCCCTGAAAACTATGAGTATATTATGTAACATGACAAAAGGGACCTTTGGAGACGTAATTAAGGTTACAGACTTTAAAATAAGGGGATTATTCTGGACGATCTGGGTAAGCCCAGTCTAATCACATGAACCTTTAAAAGAAGAGAAACTTCTCCATCAGAAAGCAGGAGAGATGAGCCAGTAGAAGTCAGACAGATTTGAAGCATGGGATGGACTCCATGAACCATTGCTGCTTGGAAGATGTAGAAGCAATGTGAGAAAGAATATAGGAAACCTCAAGGAGTTGAGAGGGGCTCCAGGGCTTCAGGCTGACAGGCAGAAATGAAATGGGACCTCAGCCCTACAACCACAGGGAATTGAATTTGACCAACTACCAGAGTGAGCTGGTTTGAGGATTCTTCCCCAGAGCCTCCAGTAAGAAGCAAAGCCCTGAAGATAATCTCGATTTGTATTTTGTTTTGAAATCTGAAGGGAAGTACCATCACACTTGTGACTACAGAACTGAGAGATAGTGAATGGGTATTGTTTTAAGCTTCTAAATTATGCCAATTTGTTACATGGCAATAGAAAGCTAATACAAGAGTTCTCAAGAAAAGATTTCAGAACCCCATGTGCATAAAAATTCTCTGTCAGGGAAGGTAAGGGGAGTGGGGCTTACATTTTAAAACTGGGAGGCACATTCAGGGATATGAATAAAAGTATTATAAGAGGAATTATATTATATCACAACAACCAGGGCTTTGGGCTCACAAGTTGGCTCTGACATTGGACTCTTCGGCAGGCATAGGAACTGGCCTGATAGATTTAGCTACAGTTGTACAAATTCAGAAAGATGCAGAGGATAAAGACAAGAAGTGGGAGATACTGAACTTTTATTTGTGTCCGACGTCTGCAGGTTCTGTGAGACAGGAACAGCACTGTGCTGCTTTTTGCCACCCTGCTTGCCATCTCTGGAGTTTTCTACTCACCTCATACAAAGCCAGTTGGTCACCTCGAGTCATCAGTCCAGTCTTATGCCAGCCAAGAATATTGAAAAGCTCTAGAATGGGGGCATACTTGGTGTCCTCACTGGGAAAAAAAAAACCCAGTCCTTTCAAGAAGTGAACACACAAGGCCGCTGTTCCCCAGAGAAAGGGCAGGACCAAACCATGAAATACATTTCTTGTCTTCTGGCTTGTTGTTTAAATCTTCATTTTGTCTCATGTCCATAAATTCTTTCGAAGGTCTGAGACTCAGGAAACCTGGGACCTTTTCCCACTTTTAGTCTTCTAGCTTGAATGTAATGATTTAATGTGATTGTCCAGGAATAAGAATGAAACAATTCCAATTCTATATACACTATAGAAATAATGGTGAGGTTTCCAATTTATTTTATAAAGTTAACATAAACAAATATACACACACATACACACATACACACATGCACAGACATACACACACACCCCACAGGCTAGACCGGATTAGTTTGACTTAAGTTATTTATATGGAATTTATAAACTTACATCCTAAATGGAATACGACTAAATCTAACCTATCAGTACAATATATTAATAATATTCCATTACCAAGAAGGGTTTGGCCCAGAAATGCAAGGATGATCAATATTTTAGAATCTATTAATACTATATACAATGTCTGTTTGGTACATAGTATAGTCCTAGTATCTAACACAATGACTAGCATGCAGTAGATAATAAGTATTTGTTGAATGACTAAATGAATATTCATTATCCACTATCAATAATCCATTTGAAAATAAAATGAGAAGATCCCATTCAAGTAGCAATTATAACAATTCTATGTAATTATATAAAAATGCATATGTGTGTGTGTGTGTAGGTACATGTATATGTATCACCCAGGAATAAACCTAACAAAATGTATTTAAGATCTACTTGAAGGAAAGAGCAAAATTTTACCAAGGTACATAAAAGGAGATAAATGCATGTACAACAATGTGACTATAGTTAAAAATACTATATTGTATACCTGAAATTTGCTAAGAGAGTAGATCCTAAATGTTCTTATCACAAAAAGAAAAGAAAAGAAAATGTTGACTATGTGAAGTGATGCATATGTTAACTACCTTCATTTGGTGATAATTTCACAATGGATATGTATATCAAATCATCAAGCTATACACCTTAAATATATACAGTTTTAAATGGTCAATTCTACTTGAGTAAAGATGGAAAAAGAAAAGAAAATATCTCTAAAATGATCCTGAAACCAAAAAATAAAACATGTAATGTTTTTTTCTTTCTTTTTTTTTTAAATTTATTTATTTTGAGAGAGAGAGAGAGAGAGAGAGAGAATCCCAAGTAGGCTGGGCACTGTCAGAGCAGACCCCTATGCAGGCCTCAGTCTCATGAACCATGAGATCATGACCTGAGCTGAAATCAAGAGTCAGACACTTGGGGGCGCCTGGGTGGCGCAGTCGGTTAAGCGTCCGACTTCAGCCAGGTCACGATCTCGCGGTCCGTGAGTTCGAGCCCCGCGTCAGGCTCTGGGCTGATGGCTCAGAGCCTGGAGCCTGTTTCCGATTCTGTGTCTCCCTCTCTCTCTGCCCCTCCCCCGTTCATGCTCTGTCTCTCTCTGTCCCAAAAATAAATAAACGTTGAAAAAAAAAATTTAAAAAAAAAAAAAGAGAGACACTTAACCGACTGAGCCACCCAGGCACCCCAAAACATATAGTATTAAAAAAAAAAGATAAATACATGAGAGACATATGCAATACTATAAAGATGTCACTTTTTCTCAAACTAATTTATAAATGTAATACAGTTCCCATTAAAATCCAAAAGAGATTTTGGGAAAGGTGAGTCAGTGAAATTTTTTGTTGTGGCGGTTGGGGGGGGTGGGCAGAAATAAGAGGGGATATTTGCATAATTAGGTATTAAAACCTATTATGGGGCGCCTGGGTGGCGCAGTCGGTTAAGCGTCCGACTTCAGCCAGGTCACGATCTCGCGGTCCGTGAGTTCGAGCCCCGCGTCGGGCTCTGGGCTGATGGCTCAGAGCCTGGAGCCTGTTTCTGATTCTGTGTCTCCCTCTCTCTCTGCCCCTCCCCCGTTCATGCTCTGTCTCTCTCTGTCCCAAAAAAATAAATAAACGTTAAAAAAAAAAAATTAAAAAAAAAAAAAACCTATTATAAAGCCAGAGTAATTAAAACATCAAGACTTGGCATAAATCAATAAAATACAATTTAAAACCTTCCAACAGACCCAAATATATACAAGTATTTAGTATATGATAAAAGTAGCATTTACTTTTTTTAGAAGAACCTCAAACCCTATTTTTGAGAGAGACAAAGAGACAGAACATGAGTGGGGGAGGGGCAGAGAGCGAGGGAGACAGAATCAGAGCAGGATCCAGGCTCTCCAGCACAGAGCCCAATGCGAGACTCAAACCCACAAACCGTAAGATCATGACCTGAGCCAAAGTCAGGCACTCAACTGACTGAGCCACCCAGGCACCCCTAAAAGTAGCATTTAAAATCAGAGGGTGAAATGGGTGAAGGAGGTCAAAAGGTACAAACTTCCAGTTATAAAATAAGTAAGTTATAGGATAAAATGTACAGCATGATGACTATAATTGAGAATGCTGTATTGCACATTTGAAAGTTGCTGAAAGAGTAGATCTTAAAAGTTTTCATCACACACTATATGCTAACTAATTTGGATATAAATTACTTTTAAATTTTTTAAATAAAAGAAAAAAAGTTTTCATCACAAGAAAAATAATTTGTAACTAGGTGACAGATGTTAACTAGACATATTGTGGTGATCATTTCACAATATATACAAATATCAATGCATTATGTTGTACACCTGAAATTAATATAATGTTATATGTCAATTATAACTGAATAAAAAAAATCAGAGGGGGAAAATATTCTAGCAAATAGTGCTAGGATATTTGGTTACTGCTTGGAAAAATTAAACTTGAGTTCCTACTACATGCCAATCATCAAGGTAAAGTTCCAAATAGATGAGTTATTTTTTAAAATACCTTAAAATAACTGGCCAATATGCAAAGTGTTTATATAATCATGAGTCATAAGTGTTTTTCAGGGCATAATACCTAAAGCAAAAATCATAAAAGGGGGCACCTGGCTGGCTCAGTCAGTAAAGCATGCAACTCTTGATCTCAGAGTTGTAAGTTCGAGCCCTACATTGGCTGTAGTGATTACTTAAAAATAATTTTTAAATCTTTTTACAAATCATAAAAGATGCATAGATTTGTCCATATAAAATTTTAAAACTTACATTTAATTTTTTAAAAATGAAAAGGCAAACCACAAGCAAGGGTAAAATATTGGCAATATGAAAGATAGGTCATGATCACGCAGTTCCTGAGTTCGAGCCCCACATCAGGCTCTGTGCTGACAGCTCAGAGCCTGAAGCCAACTTCAGGTTCTGTGTCTCCCTTTATCTTTGCCTCTCCCCTGCTCATAGGCTGTCTCTCTCTCAAAAATAAACATTAAAAAAAGTCATGTTGAAGAGGGGCACCTGGCTGACTCAGTCGGTAGGACACACAACTTTTATCTTAGGGTCCTGAGTTTAAGACCCACATTGGGCTGAGAGCTTACTTTAAAAGAAAAAATCATCTTGAAGAGTATATTCTGACTTGATAAATATCAGAATGTTCAGGCCATTGGGCTCTGGAGTCAGACTTGTATTCAAAACCATCTCTTCCCAATTTTGTGTCATGAGGCAATCTGTTTAACCTCTCTCAACTTCAATTTCCATACCTACCTTTTAAAGTTGTTGTGGGGATTAAATAAATCATTTTCTCTGAAGTGCTTATAAACACAGTCCCTGGCATTCAATGAGTAGTCACTGCTCATAAATATAGTGTGATTGGATTCTAAATCTTGAAGTCATACAAAAGACATTTAATAAACATCTTTTAAAAATAAAATATGATGGGGGTGCCTGGGTGGCACAGTCTGTTGGGCATCCGACTTCAGCTCAGGTCATGATCTCATGGTTCGTGAGTTCGAGCCCTGCATCGGGCTCTGTGCTGACAGCTCAGAGCCTGGAGCCTACTTCAGATTCTGTGTCTCCCTCTTTCTGTGTCCCTCCCCCACTCACACTCTGTCTCTCTCTCTCACAAATAAAGATTAAAAAAAATGTTTTTAATAAAATATGAATATGATAGGGGGTTGACTGAGAAAGCTATGCTTAGGTTTTAAAAAAAGATGTGACTATAAAGTAATGACGCGGGTTTTATTTTATCTTATTTAAGTATTCTCCACACCCAACATGGGGCTTGAACTCACATCCCTAAGACCAAGAATCACATGCTCTACCAACCAAACCAACCAGGTGCCTTCTCCCCCACTTTTTTTTTTTTTTTTTTTTTTGGACACTGGTTTTATACGACTTAATTAAAGAACTCAGGAGGAAATGCTAAAAAGAGAGCTTTCAAGAGTTTTGACCAGTAGCAGGATATTGAAATGAATATATATAGCCTCAAAAGGTGAATTCTTTAGGAGACAAGATTCATTTCGATATCAAAGTTCTGTTAAAGTGTATGTTGTTTTTTTAATGCTGTGACTTCACAGCCTTTTCTACATGGTCCACATCAAAATACCTTTAGCAGTTGATTCATTCAATGAATACTTTCTGAGCACCTAGTGTGTGCTAAGCACTGCCATAGGCTCAAGGTCTTTGCCTTGGGGGAGTGTTTTGTTGTGGTTAGATTACATATTCTCACTGCCCTATAGGCACTAAAGTAGGTTAACAGTGCCCAGGAGAGCCTGGTGCTGGGTCACCCAAGAAAACCCCAGGCTTACCTCCTGGGGAATAAGGAGGCCCTGGCTCTGCCCGCCACACACCCAACTGTGTAACCTTGAACTGCCGTGTAAGTCTGGACCTCAACTTCTCATCTATAAATGAGAGTGTTAGAAGGATGACTTTTGATTTTTTTCTTTATGCTACAAGCAGAAAGAAACTACTCATAGCCCAGTACACACACATGCACACACGCACACACACACCTGAAAGCCATTTCATAGATGCCAAGGCCACATCTAGCTCTGTTTTTCTAGTGGAAAAAGGTCTGGTAAGGAAGCAAGAGCCCCGGTTGTTGGTGGCTGCCAGCCTTATTGGTTCTTAGGCAAATTCTCTCACCTCCTCAATGAAATGGGGTTCTTGGCCTAGATGATCTCTGATATCCATTTGCATTTCTGAATTGTTTTGTGATCACTCAATTCTATTCAACAATCATTGAGTACTCTGTGCCAGACACTTTCTAGGCCCAGGGGAATGACTCATAGTCTCCAACACTTAATGACTCACTATCATACTGAGTGAGACAGGGAGGGTAGCACAGAGATGGAGGTATGTGTATGTTTGTCCCAGAGTTGGTTTACAACATGCTTTAAAGTCCTGAACAAAAGGCCATGATCTCTGCCTATCTCCTATTGGCCTCGTCCATTTTTTATGGGCGTTGAATATATTAGGAGTCCTTACTTATACTTTCACTGCATTTCTGTCCCCTACTTTGAAGGAAAGGTGGGAGCCTCTGTCCATTCTCTGTGACCAGAACCAGCTTATGGCAAGCTCTAATGACGAGGGCAAATGCTCCTTATGCTGCACGTGCTGCGTATTATGAAGGACAAATACAGAATACAAAATACAGCGAAATGCTGAATTAATTATCTAACTAAAATCTAAATGTTGTTTTGCAGCCCACACTCCCCGACTCTGTGAAGTTGTTTACTTTTATCAGTTAGATTTTTTAAATCGATATCATGCAAAACATAATTATATTGGTAGAAATCCAGAAACGTTTCCTTATTTGAGATCCACCGTCATCCATCTGACCACTTTCTATCCGAAGACACTCTTTGAACCATCAGCTCAAAAGTTCCCACAGCCCAACAAGGCCAAATGCTAACAGACACACAAAACCCCTCCAAGCCAATTGACTTTATTTCTAATGCCAAACACAGCTTTGAAATACTGGTTTAGACAGCACGTGAACTGCTAGTGAATAATTGCTTCAACAGGATCAGCTCTTTAAGAGCCAAAGGAGTAAACATGATCTTCCGTGTGAATAAAATGCAATGGCTGTATACAGATGAGACATATTAAGGGTTTACCTTCAGCTGCGCAATCAGAAGTAGACTCTTTCCTTGCTCAAGTGTGAAAGCCCGTCTATAAACAGCTTTAACAGCTCTGTGGTGCCAGACAATTGGACCATTGAAAGACAGGACTGGTAAGTGCTACCCATTTCCAGGGATTATTCTGCACGGCTCCATAGAAATAGGGTGCTTTGTCCTGCCTTGCCTTTATGTGAGTAAGCGTCTCATTCTTCCAGGAGCCCCTGCTCCTGCTCTGTCTCTTGCTGTCATTGTTTAACATTAGCAGCAGCAAGGAGGCAAAAGGTAGAGGAGCCAATTGCAAAACAGGCCCATTCCGGTGCCGGGGGCGTAAACTTCTCTTCCTAGGAATTGCTGTTTGGCCACAGACCCATTACTCAGAGTGGAGCCTCAAAATGGCTTAGGGTATACTTTTTCTGGGAAGCAATAAAGCCACCCAGAAAGCCATAGTAAACTACCCAACCCAAAAATGTTCATTGAGACCTAACATACACCAACAATTTCCAGGCCTTGGGGAAAGAGCTCTATTTATGACCAAGTCCCTGCTGTCATGGAGCACCCATTCAGTGAGGCAACAGAGATAATAAATAATTACATCATATGTCAGGTGGTATTCAGGGCAAGAGAGATAAATCAGGACAAGGGGAAAGATGCTATTCTAGATATGCTGCTCAGGGAAGTTTCCTCCAACAAGGCAATATTTGAATGAAGAAACAGACTGAGTCATGCCCTTATCTGAGTCAAGAGAGTTTCAGGCAGAAGAAACAGTAAGCAAAAAGTCTCTGGTCAGGGTGTGCTTGGCATTTTGAGGACCCGCAGGTGGCACTTGGAGGAGCTGGTGACAGAAATTCCTCCCGCACAGCCTCTTACAGGAGATACTGATGTAGATGGAAAATAAGGAGCTTCCTTTTATTTTTTTACTTTTTGAAGTTTTTGTTTTGAAATATGTTTTTAAGTAAGCTCTACCCCCCAATGTGGGACTTGAACTCATGACCCTGAGATCAACAGTCACAAGATCAACCAATTCAGCCAGCCAGGCACCCCAGGAGGATCCTTTTAAAATTGCTTGTGATGGTCTCTCCATGTGAACAGCGGGTTGATCCTGCCCATAACTGGAGCTCATGTGTTCTAATTCCTACATCCAGTCTCCTCAACACATGTTGAGGGGCCACAGCTGCTGAAATCCAAGCAGTCTCACAAGCAAACCACAACAGGATGAAAACAAGAAAAATAGGCCAGTCTTAAAATATTCATAAAGAGTGGCTCCTGAGTGGCTCAGTCAGTTGAGCATCCGACTTCAGGTCATGATCTCATTGTTTGTGGGTTCAAGCCCTGCACTGAGCTCACTGCTGTCAGCGCAGAGCCCATTTCAGATCCTCTGTCCCCCTCTCTCTCTGCCCCTACCCCACTCTCATGAGCATGTGCACATGTGCACACATGTGTGCTCTCTCGCTCTCTCTCTCAAAAATAACCATTAAGAAAATATTCATGGGGTGGCTGGGTGGCTCAGTCGGTTGGGCATCCAACTTCGGCTCAGGTCATGATCTCTAAGTTCATGGGTTTGAGACCCACATCGGGCTCTGTGCTAACAGCTCTGAGCTTGTAGCCTGCTTCAGATTCCGTGTCTCCCTCTCTCTCTGCCCCTCCCCTGCTCACACTCTGTCTCTTTCAAAAATAAACAAACATTAAAAATATATATTCATAAAGAAAAAATAAGTCTGATTAACTTCTGTTGATCATTTACTAAGTTACAAACACTTTATATAATACCCTGTATGTAAGTGTGGTTATCGACATTTTACATACAAGTCCCCTAGATCAGGATTTGAACCCAGGCTGTCTGACTCCAGAACCCGTGTTCTTTCCTGCTGCACAGCATCTTCTCCTGTGTACTGCAATCATGTGCATTGGATACAATAGACCTCTGGCTATCCCACTGGCTACAAAGTGTTGCCAGGGAGCAAACTTCCAGTTTTGTTTTGAGACTGCACAGGGACCCCTGATAACTAGCAAGTTTTTGTACACAGTGGCTGTGACTTAATTTCTTACCACCTATGCTTCTCCCAGATGTATACCATGTCTTCATTGCAAGTTTGGCCATTTCACAAACTGAAGGGGTAGCAAAATGCCATCTTCAACCCAACTCACATCCGAAGGACCACAATGGGCCCTCGAGTGATGAGCCTGAGGCAGGGAGGCCTAAGCTTTCAGAGATTTGCCAAATGCTTTCACAGTTAACCAGTGCTTTCTTCCAAATGAGTACCATATGTGTATCTGTCACACATGAAATGCCACAAAGAGGTTAATATTCATTTCCCTTTCTCCAAAGAGACATCTATCATGTGGAATCATGGAAAGTGAGGGTCAGAATGGACCTGAAGTTCTTTGAGACCAATCGTCCTCTGATCGTTCCTGTCTACTACTCCATATTTTTGCCAACTGCTCATCCTGTTCATTTTGGAACACTCTAGTTTCCAGGGAACACACCATGTCCTGAGCAGCTATTCTGTTTCTGGGCAGCTCTGGGAAGCTTCCTTACACTGTGTCAATATCTGGCCTCCCTCAGTCTCCACCCTGTGAAATTAATGTGTACTCTTCCCGGGAGGCTATGCAGTACACCTCTAATCCCTGTTAGGAGGAAGCCAAACATTTGCTATATACTTCTGTTAATATAGCCTATAGTCACAGCTTTTTTGACACTTACATCATACTGTTGACTCACATTGGGTTTTTCATCAACTAAAACTTGTGGGTTTTTTTTTTAGGTTATTGCTGTTAAGCCATATCCCTGTGTCCCCACTAGTACCCTTGATTTAATGAACAGTTAAAGACTTTATATTTATCTCTATTAAACTTTCACTAGATGGCCATCTGTTGATTAAATCTTTCTGGATCTTGATGTTATCCATTTTCTTCTATTCCTCCCACTTTCACTTTACCTATGATTATTTAGGGAAGCATCTGCCAACAGGCTTTCAAAATCAAATATCTATAGAGACCAAGGAGGTGACATGAATAGATCAATGAGGTGTAAGTGCACACTCTGTGTGAGTGATGTGGGCTCTGTGAACAGGGGAGTAAAGCCCCTGCGCATGGGCAAGGGTCAGGGGACAGCTGCTGCTTTACTCCAGTAGACTATTGCCCTGCAGAAATGCAAATGTACTCTTGCCAGTTTTCCAAATTCCATAAGAGAATTTAGAATGAATTTTTTTCACATCACTTGATTTTTTTCAAATCACATTGACCCTATGTTTTTTATAATAGCATGTGGGACAAAAATATCTGTAGAACAGATATCCTATGGACCACCAGTTAGCAATCCATTAATTCATTCACTCATTCATTCCTCACTAAGCAAATTGAACTATAAGGATGGTGGTCAAAACCTGTAACATGCACTAGAAACCACCTTCCAAGGCAATCTGAATTCATTCCCCATCACCCTCTGGATGTGGTCCTTCAACCACTTACTAAACCACCTGCTTGGATGGAAATCCAGCATTCCATTTACAATCTTGCCCAGATATCCTGGAACTGCTCCATAGAGAAAGCAATTCATCTCAGAAGAGAATATATACAGAGTAGGAGGGCAGAGTTCAAGCCCTGGAGTCACACAGTACTGGGTTCTCATCTTCCCACTGCCATGTCCTGTCTGTGTGACCCCAGGCAAATGCCTTCACTTCTCTGTGCTTTAGTTTTTCTCATCTGTAAAAAGGGAGATAATAATAGTATCTACTTCAGACAGTTAATGTAAATTATTACAAAACCTTGCATGTAGAGCGCTTAGTTGAGGATCTAACACATAGAAATTAATCAATAAATTTAACCTATTCTTATTTTTTAAGGCTATCATTATTATGAATCACATTATTATCTCTGACATCTACTGAAGATGGCGACTGGATGAGAACAGCCCAGTGAGCACAGAAGAGATGCTCTTGGAAACCCAGCATTTTTCCTTCACTCAGGACCCCCTTATCCTGGCAACCTCAGAACACTGCTAAAGCTCCTCTTAGAGAAAATACCTCCAACAGTGAGAGCAGAAATCCCAGTTTGGACTTCATTTGACACAGACCAGATCATGCCACTCCTCTCCTTAAAAACTTTCAGTGAGGGCTTCTGTTTCTTATTGAATGGAGTTCAAACTCCTTTGCCCATCATTCGAGGCCCTATCCCATGTGGCCTCTGCCCACATCTTCAGTTCTTCTCTCCAGAGAACTTTCCCAGGAGCCCCAACCTTAGGAATTCCATGCCTGTGAGTAGCCACTCTGTGGACAGGCCCTGGATCCTTCCATACCCATCCTGTGCCCTCTTCTCCCAGGTGAGGTGCCCTCACCTTGCTCTTCACTGACTGAATCCTATCCATCCTTGAAACCCTGTGAAGGCCACCAGGAAAAATGTTTCCTTTGAAATTCTTCAGCATTTTCTGTTTCTACTACTTATTTGGTATTTAGCATATTCTTTTTTAAAAAAAGAAAGAAATATCTTTATATTTTGTTTTTTTATTTTTTTAACTTTTTAAAAATGTTTTATTCATTTTTGAGAGAGAGAGAGACAGAGTATGAGTGAGATAAGGGCAGAGAGAGAGGGAGACAGAATCCGCAAATCAGGCTCTAGGCTCTGAGCTGTCAGCACAGAGCCTGATGTGGGGCTCAAACCCGTGAGCCATGAGATCATGACCTGAGCCAAAGTTGGATGCTCAACTGACTGAGCCACCCAGGCACCCCTTTATATTTTATTTTTTAAAACATTTTATTTTTAAGTAATCTCCACATTCAATGTGTGGAGATTTTAAGTAATCTCCACACTCTCACAACTCTGAGAACAAGAGTTGCACACTCCACCACTGGGCCAGTCAGGCACCCCTACATTTATCATAGTCTGCTCTCTATTGTTGTTCAACTGGTAAATCACAGAAGAGAGATTGGTTCTTGGCCTTTTTTGTGACTCTCCTCTCAACACACACACACACACACACACACACACACACACACACGCTTCACATAGCACAAGGCTGAGAACACTGAGAATGCTCAATAAAGAAACATTTTTGGCCTGAATGAATGGCCTGAAGGACTATTCCTTTCAACAATTATGGCCCAATAAATTATACTGGCATTGCCTCCTGGAGGGAAAGGCCACACCAAGGCTCCCGCAGATGGAGAAACTGCTCTGTCTGCCAAAACCCAGATGCAGGGCAGCCTTGGCCCTGTTTGGCTGTCTACCTGAATCTGGGTTTAACAACTTGGCCTGCGATTTTACAGCCTGAGTCACCAGGATCAGCACAACAGCATGAGTTCTTTGTCCACATGCTGGTGCCAGGTGCTAAAGGAGCTGGATATGGTGGCTCACCCAGCTCAAGGAGACTTGCAGGCAGAGGAGGGGGTAGCTGTACCCCAAGCCCTGAGGCCACAGGACTTATCTGCAAAAGGAGCCTTTATCTGAACCCTAAACAGGAAAAAAATAAATGAGAAAAGTTTATAGCCTGAGGATTCTAGGCTGGATACTGCTGGAGGATGTGCACTAAGTTGGAGGTTGAGATGGGGGGGGGGGGGGATATAGAATCATCTTTAAGGTCAGATGAACTGGAAAAACCTGAGAAAAAGGGCCTAGGCTCAGATTTTATTTCCATATTGTAAGAGCTGTGCTCCTAAGAAGGTAAAAAGATGCAGGAATCTATCAAATTTATCCAGTTGTTTTTAAGTTTATTTATTTATTTTTAGTAATCTCTATACCCAACATGGAGCTTGAACTTATAACCCTGATATCAAGAGTCACATGCTCTACCAACTGAGACAGCCAGGCACCCAAGGAATCCATCAGATTTAAATTTTTAGACTTAAAAAAAATAAAAAAATAAATTTTTAGACTTGAAGTTTCATATCTTAAGGGCCAAAGAAATGCAGTATCTGAACAAGCAATATAAGGGTTGAAAACTTATATTAACCTGAGTAGAGGTTAGAAGGCCTCTGGCTTTGTGAGCATTCCCTTTTTGGGTTATAGAGTCAATGGTACAGCAACTATAAATAGGGTTCATGGCAGTGGTATGTTGGTTAGGATTTAACAACCAGTTCTCCAAAAAAGTCCTGATTTGTAGCATTTGCAGATTTCCATGGTGTTAATACACCCACCATGGCCAATTTCAAATTACTAACACAAGGCCCAGAATGTAAGGTTGGGAAGAGACTGTACAGCCAGCTCTTGTGATCCTGGGTAAGTGGCTCTGACACACACGGATTCCCCACATCCTTGAATACTGTCAAGGTCACCAACAAGAATCTCATCAGCAGCCGACTTCTCTTTTGCAACCTTAAGTAAGTCAGTGCAAAATTATATGAGAAAATAACTCCAAAAATTTTGTGAGATAATATAATTCCCTTAGTGGATAATTAACTTGGAATTAAGTATGGAAATGCTGAAAAGAAGAAAACTCATAGCATTAATATGTTCAAGTTAAGATGTTTGTACTTATTCAGTTTTTTATGTACTTATCAGGCTTAAAGGAATTTGGCCTGTTAGTGTAACAGTTTTCAGCCTTGTGACTGTAATTTCAAATATGCAGTCAATCTCCTCCTCTTCCTTCCCTTCCCTTTCCTTCCCTTGTCTGTCTGAAAACCATTAGGAAGGCAGAGCAAAATAGATTTGTAGTTGATGCTCATTATTTGTGGATCTCATATTTGCAAATTCACCTACTGACTAAAATGCATTTGTAACCTCAAAATCAATACTCATGGTACTTCTGTAGTCATTCACGGATGTGCACAGAGCAGCAAAAAATCTGAGACACCCCAGGAACACCTTCCTGGCTGAGGTTGAACAAGGTGATGCCCTGCCTTGTTTCAGCTCTCATACTGTAAACAATATTTTCCTTTTCTTGGTCTACATGGTGCTGTGTCTTTCTATTTTTTTCTCTATTTGTTGTTCCATTTATTGCTGATTTCACTGTTTAAGATGGGCTCCAAATGTAGCCCTGAAGTCCTGTCTACTTTTCCCAAATGTAAGAAGGCTGTGATGTGCCTTACAGAGAACATATGTGTGTTAGATAAGCCGTGTTCAGGCATGGGTTACAGTGCTGTTGGCTGTGAGTTGAATGCTAATGAATCAACAATATCTATTAAATGAGGTGCCTTAAACAGAAATACACATAAAACAAAAATGTGGCCAGAGGCTCTCAGGAACCTAGCCCTGTATTTCCCTTAGGAGCAAAGATTTGGTATTCACAAATTCAGTGTTTGTGACAACTTTATAGAACAAAACTTCCTCGAATGAGAATCATCTTCAGAAAGAGTGAGGAACTGTAGTGGACCAGGGCACAGTGTCAGATCTCAGGCAGGATGAGGAGAGGATCCATGCAAAGGGAAGCTCAGAATAGAGATAATCCAAGCAGGGAAAAGAGGGTGACGGTCCAGGTGGGAGAATAATTTACTAATTAATACATAGCAATTGATCAAATAAGTAAACATATGAAAGGTAATGGAAGTCAATTTTCTCTCTGTTTCCTGTCCACTGGAAGGACCTGGAGCAGCATTACCCCAATGGCAATGAGCATACCTTAAGGGAAGGTCCTGGCTTCTAAATAGTATTCTTCATGGCTCCTTGAAGTAATGGATGATTCTAGGGCTAGAGCAGGGAAGATGCAATATAAACCTGAAACATCGTATTTTGCCATGAAGCAAAAGAATGCCCAAAAAATTAGAGTCATATCAAATGGAAAAAGCCAGTTTGATTACAGGTAATATGAGAACCAAAATAAAGAATAGTACTAACAGCTGGGGTGCCTGAGTGGCTCGGTTGAGCCTCTGACTCTTGGTTTCAGCTCAGGCCATGATCTCATGGTTGGAGCCCCATGTCAGGCTCTGTGCTGACAGCACAGAGCCTGCTTGGAACTCTCTCTCTTCCTCTCTACCTGCTCCACCCCCACCCAGGCACGCTCTCTCTCTAAATAAATAAATAAGCAAACTTAAAAAAAAAAGAATGGTAATAATGGATTATAAACCATTGAACAAAATGGGAAACATACAGACATAAACAAACAGTTTTATAAAAGCTTTTACAAAATTGGGATATTTACATAGCTTCAAAATACTGTTAAGTTACAAAGGGACCAAAAATAAGTTTACAGTGAAGACTAGAAGACACCACCTTAATCAGGTCGAAGTGAATATGATAAAGGAATGAGAAAAGCTGAAATCACACACCAATTGATAGAATGCAGTAAGAAGAACACAACATTGCTTCTGTAATATTCCTGCCCAAGATACATAGTCTAAACCTACTCATGTGGATCAAGCATACCCAAACCAGGGGGATGTTCTGCAAAATAATTGGCCTACAACCTTCAAAAATATCAAGTACAAGAAAGTCAAAGAAAGGCTAGGGAACTGTTCCAGACTGAAGGAGAATAAATAAATGTGACAAATAAACTGAAGAAGAATAAATAAACGTGACAAATAAATGAACATGTCACGCTGAATTGTATCCTTTTGCTTATATAAAGTTCATTGTTGGGACTAGAGACAAAACTTGAATGGGTCTGAGAGTTAATAGTAGTATCAGTGTTAATTTCCTGATTTTAACGGCTGTGTTGTGGTTCTATAGGAGAATGTCCTTATCTATAGGAAAGCACACACTAAAATATTTAGAGGTGATGGGGCATCAGGTTGGCAACGTACTCTCAGATGGTTTAGGAAAAGGTCTTTGTAGTGTACTCTCAACTTTTATATAAGTAAAAGAATTGCTAAAATTTTCTAGGCATCTGGGTGACTCAGTTAGATAAGCATCCAACTCTTGCTTTCAGCTCAGGTCATGATCTCATGGTTCATGAGATTGAGCCCCGGGTCAGGCTCTGAGCTGACAATGAGGAGCCTGCTTGGGATTCTCTCTCTCTCTCCCCCTTTCTCTCTGCCCATCCCCCACTCATATGCATGCTCTCTCTCAAAAATAAATAAATAAACATTTAACAAATAATAAATAAATAAAAATTTCTAGATTTATAAATACAACAGGGTCCCCAAATGAACTTAAAAGTCTAATGGATAGTAACTTGTAAAAACCAGAATAAATACAAATAGTTTTTTTGTGGGTATTATATATTTAGCAGTTAACAAGCAGGGCTTCCACACCAGTTTTGTGCCTAGATATGCTAGGATAAAGAAGAAATCCAAAACATAATCTATGACCTGCTAAGAAGATGATAACTATTCGGTGCCATGAGATAAACAAATAGGAGAAAAACACAAATAAAACAAGATAGCAGGTGCCAGAAACTGACATGTGGCATATCCTTTCCTCGAAGGCAGAATTCCAATCAAGAGGAAAATAAAGGCAATTATAATATTCAGTTTTAGGGTGCCTGGGCAGCTCTGTTGGTAAAGCCTCTGACTCTTGATTTCAGCTCAGGTGATGATCTCATGGTTCTTGAGTTTGAGCCCCACATCAGGCTCTGTGCTGACAGTGCAGAGCCTGCTTGGGATTCTTTGTCTCTCTCTCTCTCTCTCTCTCTCTCTCTCTGCACCTCTCCTGTTCACTCTCTCTCTCTCTCTCAAAAATAAAAAAAAAATTTTTTTTAACATTTTTAAAAAGGTTTATTATTCAGTTTTACTACTCAGGATGGGATAATCTACACTACAAGAACAAACAAACCTTAAATTCTCAGAGACTTAACACATAAGCGTTTGTGTCTTGCCCATGCAAATTAAATGCAGGCCAGTAAGGATCCAGGAATGTTTCATGTCATAGCTCCATTATCTCATTGCTTCCAGGGTTGCTGCAACAGGGAAAAAAGAAAGTGGAGAACTCACACCTGCTCTTAAATACCTCACCCTAGAGGTTCCAGGCTACAAATAGTAATATAGTCCCACCTAATCAAAAAAGTTCTGAGAGGGTGTCTGGGTGGCTCAGTAGGTTAAAACTATCTGACTTCAGCTCAGGTCATGATCTGGCAGTTTGTGAGTTCGAGCCTGACATTTGGCTCTCCACTGACAGTTCAGAGGCTGGTTCGGATCATCTCTCTCCATCTCTCTCTGCCCTTCCTCCACTTGCTCTCTCTTTCTCTCTCTCTCTGTCTCAAAAGTAAATAAACATTAAAAAAAAAAAAAAGTTCTGGGAAATGTAGTCCTTCTGTGTGCCCAGAAAGGGAAGAAGACCTCAAATCTATTTTCTACCACAACCACGTATTTGGAAAGGGAATATACTTAGGAACACAGGTTTTGCAGTTGGACCTGGTTTGAACCCAGATCTGCACCATTAAAATAACAGTGTGACTTTGAGCAAGTAAGTTCTCTTTGAGCAAGTAACTATCTCAGATGGTTGTTGTAAGAATGGAAAGGAGACAGTATATCCTATCTTGATATAAAAGCTCAAAAAATAATGGTTTTTGGGGGTGCCTGGGTGGCTCAGTCCGGTTAAGTGTCCGACTTTGGCTCAGGTCATGATCTCGCTGTTTGTGAGTTCGAACCCTGCATCAAGCTCTGTGCTGACAGCTCAGAGCCTGGAGCCTGCTTCAGATTGTCTGTCTTCCCCTCTCTCTGCCCCTCTCATGCTCATGCTCTGTCTCTGTCTCTCAATAATAAACAAATGTTAAAAAAAAAAAATGGTTGCTGGTGTCACCATTATTACCAAGTCATCCACTAACTGAACTTACTACTTAAAAAGCAATGACTGGGGCGCCTGGGTGGCTCAGTCGGTTGAGCGTCCGACTTTGGCTCAGGTCACGATCTCACGGACCGTGAGTTCGAGCCCCGAGTCGGGCTCTGGGCTGATGGCTCAGAGCCTGGAGCCTGCTTCCGGTTCTGTGTCTCCCTCTCTCTCTGCCCCTGCCCTGTTCATGCTCTGTCTCTCTCTGTCTCAAAAATAAATAAACGTTAAAAAAATTAAAAAAAAAAAAAAAAGCAATGACTTTCTGGGGCACCTGGGTGGCTCAGTCAGTTAAGCCTCCGACTTCGGTCAGGTCATGATTTCATGATTTGTGAGTTCGAGCCCCACGTCGGGCTCTGTCCTGACAGCTCAGAGCCTGGAGCCTGCTTTCGATTCTGTGTCTCCCTCTCTCTCTCTGCCCCTCCCCTGGTCAGGCTCTGTCTCCCTCTCTCAATAATAAATAAACATTAAAAAAAATTTAAAAAAAAAGCAATGACTTTCCTTTTACCTTGAATGTATCCAAAGAAAGACAGGCCTGCAATTTCTTCAGAATCCTGGGGGAAAGATTCAAGCTTCAGAGAAGGGGCCAGTCTAAACCTGGAAGGATCTTTCACAGAGATTCTGTTCTATTTAAATGCTCTAGAAAATGAAGGAAATTGGGGCGCCTGGGTGGCTCAGTCGGTTAAGTGGCCGACTTCGGCTTGGGTCATGATCTCGCGGTCCGTGAGTTCGAGCCCCGCATCGGGCTCTGTGCTGACAGCTCAGAGCCTGGAGCCTGTTTCAGATTCTGTGTCTCCCTCTCTCTGACCCTCCCCCGTTCATGCTCTGTCTCTCTCTGTCTCAAAAATAAATAAACGTTAAAAAAAAAATTAAATAAAAAAAAGAAAAAAAAAAGAAAATGAAGGGAATTGGTATGAAGTGGAGGAGCCATGGCCACCATCAGAACTTGCCTGCAGAGTGACTCCTGATCAAGTGGGCTTAAAGGAAAGGGAAACATGGAGTCAGAAGGTCTGACTTGAAATGGAACATTATTAAGAACCTGTGTGCAGGGGTGCCTGGGTGGCTTAGTAAATTGAGCATCAACTTAGGCTCAGGTCATGATCTCACAGTTCATTAGTTCGAGCCCTGCATTGGGCTCACTGCTCTCAGTACAGAGCCTGCTTTGGATCCCCTGTCCCCCTCTCTCTCTGACCCTTCCCCACTTGCACTCTCTCTCTCGAAAATAAATAAAACGTTAAAAACAAACAAACAAAAAACCTGTGTGCAGAGTCCCTGGCTCAGTCGGTAAAGCATGTGGCTCTTTTTTTTTTTTAATTTTTTTTTTTTAACTTATCGTTTGAGAGAGAGACAGAGAAAACAAGCAGGGGAGCAGATGAAAGAGAGGGAGAGAGAGTATTCCAAGCAGGCTGCACACTATCAGCACAGAGCCCAGTGTGGGGCTCGAATTCATGAACCATGGGATCATGATCTGAGCTGAAACCAAGAGTAGGACGCTCAACCAACCGAGCCACCCAGGCACCTCTAGCATGTGATTCTTGATCTTGGGGTCATGAGTTCAAGTCCCATATTGGGGGTAGAGATTACTTTAAAAAAAAAAAAAGAATCTGTGTGCTGTGTTTTTTGTTTTTTTTTTTTTTTAATATTTATTTAGTTTTGAGAGAGAGAGCATGAGCAGAAAGGGGCAGAGAGAGAGGGAGACAGACTATTCAAAGTGGGCACTGAGCTGTCAGTACACAGCCCAATTCGGGGCTCAAACCCATGAACTGCAGGATCATGACCTAAGCCAAAGTTGGGTGCTTAACCTACTAAGCCATCCAGGTGTCCCTGTGTGCTGTTATTTCAACTAATGGTGCTGGGATTACTGGATATCCACACACAAAAGAATGAAGTTAGACCCCTTCCTCACATGCACCATATACAAAAATTAACTCAAAATGGACCAAAGACCTAAATGTAAGAACTGAAACTATACAACTTTTACGTTTTTATTTTATTTTTTTTTTAGAGAGAGATAGAGTGAGCAGAGGTAGGAGTCAGAGGGGGGGGGGGGAGAGAGAGAGAGAGAGAGAGAGAGAGAGAGAGAGAGAGACTTTCAAGCAGGCTCCACGCTCAGCTCAGAGCCTGATGTGGGGCTGGATCACAAGACCCTGGGATCATGACCTGAACCCAAATCACGAGTCAAACATTCAACCAACAGAGCCATCCAGGTTCCCCTGAATCTATAGAACTTTTAGAAGGAAATGGAAGTATGATCTTGGGTTAGGAAGTAGTTTCTTAGATATAACACTAAAGTCACAAGAAGCAAAAGGAAAATTGACAAACTAAACTTCTTCAAAACTCAAAACTTTTGTGCTCCAAAGGACACTATCAAGAAAGTGAAAAGATAACCCCCTGAATGGAAGGATATGTTTCCAAATTATATATCTGAAAAGGGTCTAGTATTCAGAATATATAAAGAGCTCTGAAAACTAAATAACAAAAAGAAAAACAACTCAATTTAAAAATGGATCAGAATAGTCATTTCTCCAAAGAAGACACAAACGGTGAATAAGCACATGAAAGCGACGTCATTAGTCATTAGGAAAATGCAAACCCAAACCACTGTGAGATGCCACTTCACACTTACGAAGATAACCATATTTAAAAAGATAGACAGGGGCAGCTGGGTGGCTCAGTTGGTTGAGCATCTGACCTTGGTTCAGGTCACAAGCTCAGGTCGAGAGTTTGAGCCCTGAGTCGGACTCTGTGCTGACAGCGCAGAGCCTGGAGCCTGCTTCGGATTCTGTCTCCTCTCTCTGCCCCTCCCCCACACCTCTCTCTCTCTCTCTCTCTCTCTCTCTCTCTCTCTCTCTCTCAATCAAAAATAAATAAACATTAAGAAGCATTTTTTTACATAAGAGACTCTTAAATATAGAGACCAAACAGAGGGTTGCTGGAGGGGTTGTGGGAGGGGGGACGAGCTAAATGGGTAAGGGGCATTAAGGAATCTACTCCTGAAATCATTTTTGCACCATATACTAACTAACTTCGATGTAAATTTAAAAATATTTATTTTTAAATATTTAAATATTTATTTTTAAATAAATAAAAATACTTTATTTAAAGTATTAATAAAAAATAAAATAAAATAAAGAACTATATTTCATTACCCAAAAACCCACATTATTTGTAGTTAAAAAAAAAAAATCACAGATGCCTGGAGCACTTGGCTGGCTCAGTCAGTAAAGCACACAACTCTTGGTCTCAGGTTTTAAGTTCAAGCTCCATGTTGGGTGTGGAGATTACTTAAAAATAAAAAATCTTTAAAAAGAAAAATCACAGATGCCTGACCCCACCCTGTTCATTCATTCAGCAGATATTTATTAAGCATCTTTTTTTGTGCCAGGTACCCTTCTGTTTACTTGGGATACAAGACTGCCAAAAAAAAAAAAAAAAAGACAAAATTTCCTGCTTATGTGAGGCTTGTGCACTAGTGGAGAAAGAAAGAAACAACAAACACATAACCTAGTAAATGATGTGGATGATACGGGGAGGTAAGTGCTGTGGAGGAAAAGACGTAAGGCCAGGGACATGAAGAGCCTTAAAGAAGGTGAGGGGAACTGGTTGCAATTTTAAACCTAGGGGTCAGGGTTGGCCTCGTTGCAAGGACTACATTTGAGCAGAGGCCTGAAGACAAGGGAGTTAGCACACCAGCTTCAGGCAGAGGGAGCAGCCTTTGAAGCTGAGGGGATGAAGTCTATTGTAGGATCTGCAAGGACTGGCCTTGGCTGGATCCCAGGTGTCTATCCTCTGCCACTTAGAGGTGTTCCCACCTGGTTTCCATTTCTCCATCCTGAGGTTTGAGAAGTGGGTATGTGACCACAAGGGGCACTTCTAACTTGAAACTCTGGTGGCAGGTTAGAACAGGGAGGAGAAAGACTGGAGGGGTCGACCCCAGTGGAAATACCACTTCTGTCTTGTCAAAGTGAGTGACAATGGAAATGAAGGAGCCTGAGGCAGCCACCACTTGCTGGGTCCTGTGGACGGAGGAGAGTCGGCATTGAGCAGCAGAGCAGGTGTGGTGTGACGGCAGAGGCACCGTGGTTAAGGCGAGTTCAGCAGTAAGTGTTGTCCCAGCCTAACTTATTTACTCATTAAATGTGCTCTATAGTCTGATTTTACCCAGTGTAGGTTTGGATAAATATGCGATATTAATGTGTATATATTTTCAACCATTTATTTAAAGAGAAACTTATTGCTTTAGGGTATTTTATCTACAAAGTTCGTGGAAATTGATATGTCAGCTATTTACTTATAAAAATCAGAGGATGCATGCTTGAAATATAAAAGGTGCTAAATATGGCTTCATTTCACACTGGTAGGATGCTGGTCAAGAGAAGATACATTACCAGCAACCCAAACCTCTGCGGTTCATAACAACAAAGGTTCATTTCTCACTTGAGCTATGTGTCTATCATAAGCTGGCTGGACCACTGCTCCACATCTCCTCATTGCAGGGCCCAGGCTGGGGAAGCAGCTGCCATTGCAAACATTGCCAGTCCCCATGCAAAGGGAGGGATCTCAGAAGGGTCTTGCATTCACAATTAAATGCTTCAGCCCAGGCACAGCACTCACACTCAGGACTCAAGAGCTACAACGAGCTACATGGCCCCACCCAAGCACTGGAGGGCTGAGAAATGCAATTCTACCATGTCCCATGTTCCAGAGAGGTAGAAGTATTTGGTGAATAGCAGGAATGACCACCCTAAACTGTCATCACTGACTGGTATTCAGACAACTGGCCACACCTGAACAACCAATGGGAGCTCAGCCCACAGCACCCCTTGGGGTTGTTGTGCCACATCTGAGAAATGAGTATTAGCTGAGGCTTCTCGATGTAGCACAGTAGAAACACTTAACTGTGAATAGAGAAAAATAATCAAATGGCATGGTTGTACTTGTCACAAAAGAATGTCTAATTGGGAGAGAACATGACAAGGGTAGACTTTGTATCAGTTATGTAAAAAGATAAAAGCAAGTAGCATCCTGCCTCCTACAAGGTTCCAGCCTAAAACCTTTAAAGAATAACCATGATCACTTAAATGTCTTAGGAGCAGTTACTCAGAAGAAAAATACCACTTTCTGTTATGGATGTGCCAGGATTTGAGGATACAGCATAATGTCTGTAGAAGGCTGGACCCAGAATGCAGGTAGCAATGTATTTCAGGTGAGAAGACAGGGCTTAGAGACACACATTGAGAAGTCATCTGCATCCAGATGAAGGCCCAACCAGGAAGAAAGGGGAAAAGGTCAGGAAGAAAACCTTGCCAATGCTGTCAGACCCTGAGAAAAAAAGAGCAGAATGTCAGAGGACCAAGAAGGCAGCCATCTTGAAAACTGAAAGAGGAGAGCACCTCGAGGAGGAGGGTTTGGAAGGGAGGGAACGGGTTGAAGAGAGTACCTCCAAGCAGAGGGAATACACAAGCAAATGCCAGGGGACTCAGCTTAGACATTGTAGCCCTGGAAACCCTCCCTGACTTCCCTAAACTGCCTCAGTGGTTTTCTCTTGCAGTGTGCCCTTCCCCATCCCCAATCCCTCCCCTTAGACTGGGGTTTCTTGGCACCTGGGACAATGTTTTGCTCACTGTGACCTCCCCAGTGCCCAGCCCAGTGCCTGATACTTGAAAGGCACACACAAATGATCAATGAATGAAGAGTTGGATGATTAGAAAGAGAAGGTATATCCAGAAACTAGTAAAGACTGAAGCTAAGGGCTCACATGGGGGAAAAAATAGAAAATAAAGAAGCAAAGATAGATGCAATTTGACATAATTCAATGAATAACATACTCAGCCTCTCTGTGTGGTAGGAGTGGATATAAGATGTGAGATGACATAGGTCCTGTTTTCAAGGTTCACACAGCCCAGATGGCAGGAAGAGTGAGGAAGCTCTAGGAGAAACACACAAAATGCTATGGATGTTGAAAGTAGGGAGAGATGGAAAAGCAACCTGGATGGTTTGGCATTTGAGATGGGCAGTTAAAAGCACAGATGATTTTCCAGGTAGATGAAACAGAATGATGAAGGGGACCAGCCCAGGAAACTGCAGCCTCCCCGACATATAAGATGTTAACATCTAGAGTTAGAAGCAGGAATCACTGGTATGTGAACAGTGGAGAGTGAATTCTTCTTCATAGGAATGATTCTGTGTGAACATGAAAATGTGAGCACATGGGAATGACTCAGACTGAAGGCAGAGTGTCTGCTGTTTGTGTGGTCACTGAGCTGCTGTCACAGAGGAACAAAAATGTTCAAAAGAACAAATGCAAACAGAAGGTGTCAAAATGCACCTTCCTTCCCCTTCACACCCACTTAAGAAGACCTATGCAAAGGAAGTAAAAAACCACTTTACCATTGACCTCAATGGAGCCCTACAAGAAAAACTTCTAGCTAATATTCTTTCAGAGAGTTTGGATGGAATTTTTAGACTTTATATTTTGAAATTAGTGGCTGTGATTTATTTGCCAGTCACTTGTCAGTTGGGGATACTGGGGAATGAACCAGTCACTTGGATTGGCCAGAGGACCTGTCCCTCTCACAAGAACCCCTAAAATTCTTCTAATCAAATTTTGCAGGAGGCTGGGACCCAAGATATGGAAGTCAGGCCTGCCAACTCTTGTGGCCACTTCATGTCAGGGCTGAACAGTGGTGATCACAGCCACGGAACAGGGACAGAGCTAGGAGTGGGACATTAGGGGGCCTCACCGGCAGGTGAGAGACACACCCGCATACAGGCTCTGGTTGTCCCGTAGTAGAGCACAGAACTGGTGCCCAGCTCCCTGTCACCTGGCAGTTCTGTCCCTCAGCATCCAAGAAGGAAAAGGGCCTTCTAGTTTTCAGCATTGCTTTACAAGGCAAACCTCCCCAGTTTCTCCTTGTGAAACAGCCTTCTATAGCTGTGGGAAGTGGCAGGATCAAAAAGTATCTGTACCTTCTCCAAAAATAAATCAAAATCCCTCCTTGATCTAAATAAAGTGACTTAACAAGTTTTCACTTAATTTAGAGAGAGGATTTGCATCCAATTCAACAATCTACCTGCCAAAAAGGCGCTTTATGGAAACTAAAGCAGAGTTATGAACCTCTCAGCAAACTTGTTTATAATGGAAATTACATATCAGTGGCAATGATATAATTATGAAGGCTGTTTTACAAAAAAATAATTCTCCTAGCATGTTCACAGATACTTTATGTTCCATTGCATAAAAACCAATCCTGGGCCATTTGGAAACCATGACATGGTATGTGATAATGACTTGTCTTTTTCCTGGTGGGTCTAAGTATTCATGTGGGCCCTTATCTTGATCTTCTAGGGGAATCAGATTTACAAATCATTAAAATCTAATGCCTTGTACTCAACAGCAGGTCATGGCAGTCTCACCCTAGAGAGGGCACCACAGGGACGCAATGAATAGGAACAACGAAGGGCAGCAGAGTGCAAACTGGGGCACCAAAGCCTGGTGGGCTCTGCTGGGTCATCCTGAGATGACCCCAAATAAGTTAAAATTAAACCAAATAAATTTATGTTTTCCATAGGACACAGCATCTCAGCCCTCGGGAAGGCAAAGGACAGGGAGAAATCAAATTCCCACATGCCAAGTAAATGGACAGCATATTGGGTGGGAAGGGTACCAAAGCATGGTACCCAAGATCACTTTAGGAGATACACAAAGGAATCTTTTTGACGTTAATAAACATTAACATGTATATCTTAATGAATAAAGGCAAGTGATACTGGCTTTTCTACTTAGGATATTGATATAAAATTTCTGTTTTGACTCCATTTAAGTAAAAGAGCAGTTCATTTAAATAAAACTTTTTCACAAATAATAGTACAGCTCAGCCAATGATAAGACAGTAATACCCCATTGTAAAGTCTGGGAAACACTGAGCAGAGATAAGTGTCCTGGGCTGACTGGGCACTTTTTTCTGTCCCAGGGTGGGAAGAGGTTCATTCATTGATTCCTTCATTTGACTATTAACAAATATTTGTTGGGTCTCTCTAATGTGCCAGACACTGTCCAAGGCCCTGGCATTGACATGGTTTGTGCTCTTGAAAAGCTACATGTTAGGAGGCAATACAAACAGAGACAGAGAACATAGCTCCATGGTAAGTGGAAAAAAAAAAAAAAGGATCAGGACATAAAGTAAAAAAAAGTAATAGATACTTTGAGGGGTGCCTGGATGACTGAGTTGGTTAAGTGTCTGACTCTTGATTTCGGCTCAGGTCATGATCTCATGGTTCATGAGATCAAGCCCTATGTTGAGCTCTGCACTGACCATCATGGAGCCTGCTTGGGATTCTCTCTCTCTCTTTGCCCCTTCTCTCCCCTCAAAATAAATAAATAAACATTTTTAAAAAAAATAGATGCTTTGAAACATTGGATGGTAAATTATACAAATATTTAATCTTCTGAGAAAAGGAAACAAAGGGTGCCTGGCTGGCTCAGCGAAAGAGCATGCAACTCATTTTTCTTTAATGTTTACTTATTTATTTTGAGAGAGAAGAGAGTGAGAGTGGGAGAGGGACAGAGAGAGAAGGAGACAGAGATTCCCAAGCAGGCTCCATGCTAAGAACAGAATTCCATGCAGGGTTCGATCTCATGACCTTGAGATCACAATCTGAGCCAATATCAAGAGTCAGACACTTAACCAACTGAGCCACCCAGGTACCCTGAGCATGCAACTCTTGATCTCAGGATTGTGAGTTTGAGCCCCATGTTAGGTATTGAGATTACTTAAAATCAATCAATCAATCAATCAATAACTTTAAAAAAGGAAACAAAGTTGATAATATAGTCATAAGAGAAATGATGTATAATATTATTTTTTAAAAGATTTGATTTTTAAGTAATCTCTATACTCAGTGGGGGACTCAAACTCACAATACTGAGATCAAGAGTTGCATGTTCCACCAAGTGAGTTAGCCAGGCACCCCAATATTATTTTATTAATGAATAATCGCTTTCAATGATTAGCATTTTCCATGTGCCAATCTTTGTATATATTATTTCATTTAAATCTTCACCATAACATTGCAAGTTAATTCTTATTCAATCTATTTTACAGGTGAGCAAAAAGAAAGTCTTGTCCAAATGCACACATTGGTGGTGGGATTCAAACTCAGATCTTCTTGGGGCCAAAACTTGAGCATATTCACTAAGTAGCCACATTAAGGCAAATGTCAGAAGAGCAAGGGAGAGAAAGGGGAAGTGGAAAGAAAGTGTAGAGCAGAGTGGAAAATGGGGAAAAGAGGAAAAGAAGTAAGGAGATGGATGAGGGAATAAGGAAGCAAGTGAGGAAGGAGAAGAAGGGAGATGCAGGAAGTCTATGTCTCTGAGATGGGGGAGGGAAGAAGAATAACCTGATTACATTTAGGCAGTGAGTGGCCTGGATACATTGATCAGGCCAAATGCATTCTAGAAACACTTAAATTGAAAATATGGAACATTCACAACAGATAATTATATAAAAAAAGAGAATTGGGGTACCTGGGTAGCTCAGTTGGTTAAGAGTTTAACTCATGATTTTGACTCAGGTCATGATCTCACAGTTCATGGGTTCAAGCCCTGCATTGGGCTCTGTGCTGAGAGTGCAGAGCCTGCTTGGGAATTCTCTGCCCAATCTCTCAGCCTCTCCTCCACACACATGCTCTTTCTCTCCCAAAAATAAATCAAATAAACATTAAAAGAGACAGAGAGAGAGACTAGATTTGTGGTTGCCCATGGCTGGGGTTTTGGAATAAATGGGAGGTGACTGCTAATGGATACAGGGCTTATTTTCCAGTGATAAAAATATTCTAAAATTAGGGGCCTGGGTGGCGCAGTCGGTTAAGCGTCCGACTTCAGCCAGGTCACGATCTCGCGGTCCGTGAGTTCGAGCCCCGCGTCAGGCTCTGGGCTGATGGCTCAGAGCCTGGAGCCTGTTTCCGATTCTGTGTCTCCCTCTCTCTCTGCCCCTCCCCTGTTCATGCTCTGTCTCTCTCTGTCCCAAAAATAAATAAAATGTTGAAAAAGAAAAAAAAAAATTAAAAAAAAATATTCTAAAATTAGTTGTGATTGTTGCACAACTCAGTAAATACACTAAAACCATTGAATTGTATACTTTGAGTGGGTGAATTGTATGGTATATAAATTATATCTGAATAAATTTGTTATAAGAAATAATTTTTAAACTTGAAGATAAATCAATTGAGTTATCTGGTTTGAGAAACAGAAAGAAGAGATTGAAGAAAAAGAACAGAACCTCAGAGACCTGTAGAAAACCTTCAAGTATACCATCGTATGCATAATGAGAGTCCCAGAAGGAAAGGAGAGAGAGGGAGCCAGAAAGAATATCTGAAGAAATAATGGCCAAAAACTTACAAATTTTAAGGGAATAAAAAACAATCTACATATCTAAGAACCTCAACAAAATCAAGGTAGGATACACGCAAAGAGACCAAAAATTGGACACATCATAAACAAACTGTTGAAATATAAAGATAAAAAGAAAATCTGGGGGCACCTGGGTGGCTCAGTTGGTTAAGCAACCGACTTCAGCTCAGGTCATGATCTCATGGTTTGTGAGTTCGAGCCCCACATCAGGCTCTGTGCTGACAGCTCAGAGCCTGGATCCTGCTTCAGATTCTGTGTCTCCCTCTCTCTCTGCCCTTCCCTCATTCACGCTCTGTCTTTCTGTGTCTCTCAAATATGAATAAACATTCAAAAAAAAAAAAGAATCTGGAAAACAGCAAGACAGAAGCAACACATCACATACAAGAGACCCTCAATAAAATTAACAGCTGACTTTTTATCAAAAATCATGGAGGCCGAAAGGCAGGAGGATGACATATTCATAGTCCTGGGGTGGGGGTGGGGGGAAGGGGACCTGTCAACTAAGAATTCTATATCCAGTAAAACTACTCTTCAAAAACGGAGAACTCAAAAGATATTTGTATGCCAATATTCATAGCAGCATTATTCACAATAGACAAAATGTGGAAACAACTTAACTGTTCATTGACAGGTGAATGGATAAACAAAATGCGTTGTATACATGCAAAGGAACATTATTCAGCCTTGGAAAGGAATGCAATTCTGATACATGCTACATGGATGAAAAGTAAAGACGTTATGCTAAGTAAAATAAACTAGACACAAAAGAACAAATTGTATGATTTCACTTATATGAGGCACCTAAAATTGGGCAAATTCATAGAGACATAAGGTTGAATGGTAGTGCTTACCAGGTGCTCACTAGAAGGATATGGGGAGTTGGTATTTAATAGGTACAGAGTTTTAATTGGGGAAGATGAAAAAATTTTGGAGATGGATGGTGGTGATGGTTGCACAACAATTTGAATGTTCTTACTGCCATAAACTTGCACACGCAAAAACAGTTAAAATGTACTTTTATGTTCTGTACATTTTACCACAATAAGAAAAAATACAATATTAGATAAGAATAGCAAAAGAAAAGGAGAAATTAAGAGATTCCCACGTAAACAAAAACTGAGAGAATTTGTCAATAGCAAACCTATACTACAAGAAGTTTAAAGGGAGTTCTTCAAGCTAAAATGAAAGAACATTAGGCAGTAACTCAAATCCACATGAAGAAATAAAGAACATTGGAAGAGCTAACTAAATAGGTAAATACAAACTATAGTACAAAAGAAAGGGTAAAGGAATTGAAATATTTTTGTCTATTTGTCATGAACTAAGTTTTGTCTATTTTTTGAAATGTCTTTTATAATTTTTTTAATGTTTATTTTTGAGGGAGAGAGACAGAGCATGAGCAGGAGAGAGGTGGAAAGAGACAAACACAGAATCTGAAGCAGGCTCCAGGCTCCAGGCTCTGAGCTGTCAGCACAGAAACTGACCTGGGGCTCGATCTCACAAACCATGAGATCATGACCTGAGCCAAAGTCAGACACGTAACTGACTGAACCACCCAGGTGCCCCAAAAGTTTTGTATATTTTTGAAATTAAGTTGACATCACTCCTAACTGTATTTTTTAAAGTTAATTAATTAATTTGTTTGTTTGTTTGTTTTAAGTAATCTTGATACCCAGTGTGGGACTCAAACTCACCACCCTGAGATCAAGAGTCATATGCTATACTGACTGAGCTAGGAAGGCACCCCACCAAACTGGATTGTTTTAAGATGTGAATTGCAATCCCCAGGGGACCACAATGACTTATACATAAGACAATGATTCAAAGCATAGTAAAAGAAGAAATGACAATGAAATTAGAATGCTACACTAGAAAACATCTACTTAAAAGAAAGTGGCAATGGAGGAATACAGAAATAAAAAAGACTTAAGACACAGAGCAAACAAATAGCAAAATGACAGATGTAAATTCTATGTTATCAGTAATTAAATTAAATGTAAATAGATTGAACGCTCCAAAAATTTTGGAAAAGATAAAAAATAATCCAATTATATTTTGTCTACAAGAAACACTTTTTTTTAATTAAAAAAATATTTTTTAATTTAAGTAATGTCTACATTCAACACGGGGCTCAAACTCGGCCCTGAGATTGAGTCACATGCTGTTAGGGGCGCCTGGGTGGCTCAGTCAGTTAAGCTTTCAACTCTTGGTTTCGGCTCAGGTCATGATCTCATGGTTCGTGAGTCCAAGCCCCTCATCAAGCTCTGTGCTGACAGCTTGAAGTCTGGAGCCTTGAAGCCTCTGTGTCTCCCTTTCTCTCTGTCCTTTCCCTGCTCATGCTGTCTCTCTCTCAAAAATAAACATTAAAAAAAAAAAAAAAAAAAGAGTCACATGTTGTTCCAACTGAGCCAGCTAGTTGCCCTTATAACAGACATATATGAGATTCAAAGACACAGATTGGCTTAAAGAAAAGATATGAAAAAATATATACCATGCAAACAGTAACTGAAAGAGAGGTGGAATGTCTATAGAAGTATCAGACAAAATGTACTTTGAAATAAAAATAGCTACTACAAAGATGATGATATAATTATAGAATGGCCAATATATTAAGAAGACAAAACAATTATAAACAAGTATCTATGAAGAGATAGATATAGATGACATAGATAATAGGAATAGATATATAACAAAGCCTCAAAATATATGAAGCAAAGACAGTCAGAATTGAAGGGAGAAACAGACAATTCACTAACAATAGTTGAAGACTTAATATCCTATTTCAATAATGGGTGGCATAACAAGATGGAAGATCAACAAGGAAAAAGAAAAATTGAACAGCACTATAAACTAACAGACATCTATAGAATACACTAACAACAGCAGAATATACTTTTGTCTCAAGTGCACAGGGAATATTTTCCAGAGTAGACCATATGTCAGGCCATACAACTTTTTCAATAAATTTAAAAGGATTGAAGTCATACAAAAATGCCTCTGATCACAGTGAAAAGAAAGTACAAATCTATAACAGAAGGCAATTTGGGAAATTCACAAATATGTTGAAATTATACAATATACTCTTAAACAATGAGTGGGTCAAAGAAGTCACAGGGGAAATTACAAAATACTTTGAAATGAATGAAAATGAAAACCCAACATACCAAATATTTTGGAATGCAATGAAAGCAATGCTTAGGAGGAAATGTATGGCTTTAAGTATCTACATTAAAAAAAGAAAGATCTCAATAACTTAAACTTTCATCTTAAGAAATGAGAAAAAGGGGGCACCTGGGTGGCGCAGTCGGTTAAGCGTCCGACTTCGGCCAGGTCACGATCGCGCGGTCCGTGAGTTCGAGCCCCGCGTCGGGCTCTGGGCTGATGGCTCGGAGCCTGGAGCCTGTTTCCGATTCTATGTCTCCCTCTCTCTCTGCCCCTCCCCCGTTCATGCTCTGTCTCTCTCTGTCCCAAAAATAAATAAAAACGTTGAAAAAAAATAAAAAAAAAATGAGAAAAAGAAGAACAAACTAAACTCTAAGCAAACAGAAGAAAAGAAATAATAAAATTCAGAGCAGAAGTAAGTGAAATAGGGAATACAAAGACAAATAGAGAATATTAACAACCCAAAAGTTGGTTCTTTGAAAAGATCAACAAAAATTGACAAAATTATAATGAAATTAGCTACACTGAGAGTGGGAAAAAAACAATATTCAAATTATTAAAGTCAAGAATGAATTGCTAGTTGTACCCCCCAAAAAAGTATTCTATGAACAGTTGTATGCTTACAAATCCGACAAACTAGGTGAAATCAACCAATTCGTAGGAAGAATAAACTACTGAAACTGATGTAAGAATAAATAGAAAATCTGAATAAATCTATAATAAGTAAAGATACAAAATTAGTCATCAAAAAGTTTCCAACAAAGAAAAGCCCAGGACCAGATTGCTTCACTGGTAAATTCTACCATATCTTTAAGTAATTAACACCAATCCTTCACAAAGTCTTCCAAGAAATAGAAGAGGAGAGATTACTTCATAACTCATTCTATAAGATCACTATTACCCCCAGACCAAAACCAACATAAAGAAAACTATAGACCAAAATCCCATAAGAATATAGATACAAAATCCTCAACAACACACTGGAAAACTAAATTTAGTGACATATCAGGATTATCCTCCAAACCAAGTAGGAATTATCCCAGGAATCCAAAGTTGGTTTAACATACAAAACTCAAAGTAACTCACAATATTTATAGAATAAAAGACCAAAAACAAATGATGGTCTCAGTAGATGCAGAAAAGTTTTGACAACATCCACCATTCTTTCATGATACAAACACTCACCAAACTGGGAACTTCTCACTCTGATGAAAGGCATCTATGAGAAACTCACAGCTAACATAATACTTAATGGTGAAAGATTGAAAGCTTTCCCTCTTATGCTAGGAACAAGACAAAGATGTCCATTCTTGCCACTTGTATTCAGCATTGTAATGGAGGTTTTAGCCAAGGCAATTAGGCAAGAAAGAAAATAAAAGTTATCCAGATTTGGAAAAAAAGAAATAAAACTATCTCTTTCATAGGTGATATAATCTTGTATATAGAAAATCCTATGGAATCCACAAAAAAATTATTATTATTGATAAACAAGCTCAGAAAGGTTGCAGGATATAAGATCAATATACCAGAATCGATTATATTTCTATACACTGGCATTGACCAACCCAAAAATGAAATTAAGGAAACGAATTTGCAACTTAAAATCTTATTCAAAAAAACAAAGTACTTAGGATTAAATTTAACAAAGAAGTACATCATGGTACATTGAAACTATAAAATATTGTTAATTTAATAATAAAAAATAACCTAGTTAAAATGAGCAAAGGTCTGAATAGATATTTCTCCAAAAAAAAAAGATACACAAATGGATGATTAAGCACATATAAAGATGCTTAACATCATTAGCTACCATGGAAATGTGAATCAAAACTACAATGAGATATCACTTCACAGCCAGTATAATGGCTATAATAAAACAAATGAACAAACAAACAAAAACAGATACTAACAAATGTTGGCGAGAATGTGGAGAAGTTAGAACTCTTGTACATTGTTGATGGGAAATGTAAATGATACAGCCACTTTACAAAACAGTCTGGCAGATCACCCAAAGGTTAATCATAGAGCTACCATAAGATACAGATATCCCTAGGAAGAAAGCAAGAAAAATGGGAATATATGTTCACACAAAAAAACTTGCACAGAAACTTTATAAAGTATTCTTCATCATAGCTAAAAGCCAGTTTATGTATTTAGTGTAGAAAAATAGTGCTCTTTATGTGAATGTTTCATTAGCATTGCCTATAGTATGAGTCTGTAAGCCCCACAAATGCCAAGTACCACGTCTGATTTTGTTCATCATTGTATGTCATCCATGTAGCAGAGGGCTCAATTCAAGAGAGTCAGTCTTATAAATAGTTGTTGAATTAGTGAATGAATAACTTGCAAAGAGGGGTTCCTGGCTGGCTCAGGGTATAGAGTGTAGTGATTCTTGACCTCAGGGGTCATGAGTTCAAGCCCCATGCTGTGTGTGGAGCCTACTTAAAAAAAGTCAGTGAGAGAAAGACAAATACCATGTGATTTCACTCATATGTAGAATTTATGAAACAAAGCAGATGAACATAGGGGAAGGGGAAAACAAAAGAGAGAAGGAAGCAAACCATAAGAGACTCTTAACTATAGAGAACAAACTGAGGGTTGGTGAAGGGGAGGTGGGCAGGGGATGGGCTAAATGGGTGATGTGTATTAAGGAGGGCCTCAACACAGGGCTTGATCTCATGAACCATGATATCATGTCCTGAGCTGAAATCAGCAGTCCAACACTTAACTGACCGAACTACCAGGGAGCCCCTGTATCTGGCTTTTTTGGGTCAACATTTACCTATGGTGCTGTATGTAGTTGTAATTAATCTTCATTGTTGTATAGTACTCCAGTAGGAATACACTGCAGTTTATGTATCTGTTCTCTTGATGGACATTTGGGTTGTTTCCAGTTTGCAGCTATTATGAATAACGCTGCTATGAATATTGTTGTCTTTTGCGGTCTTGGATATGTATTTCTGTTCATTATATCCTTGAGAGTGAAATTGCTGCATCATAGGACATGATCTGTTCAGTTTTAATGACACTGACAGACAGTTTTCCAGTGGGTATGCAAGTGCCAATCACTCCACGTTGCCAGCAGTCAGTAGCCTTTAATGGCTCAATATTTCATAGCTGATAGCTTCCTTTCAGAATAGGATGGTCTTAGCTAAAGGAGCTTCAATGATTTCCTGGTGGGACAGCTTCTCTCCAAGCTCTTGTCCTTGTATGGATTAGTTGGGCTAACTTAACTTTTTAAAAATTCATTTATTATTTTTTCCTCTAATGTTATGGAATATTTCAAGGCTATACAAAGAAGAGAAAACACTAGGAACTATTTCCTCAGCTTTGCCAAGTCTCAAGATTTTGTCATATTTGTTTCAGATCAATTTTTTAAGATAAAACATTACAAATCAATTGCAATCCATGCCCCACATGGATCTCAAAATGAGAGATGATCACAATCCTAAATTTATCATTCCCTTAAGCTTTTATACTTTTACTATAGGTACACATATATATGAATAGTATTGTTTTACATATCTTAGAACTTTATATAGTATGATATCATACCATAAATATCCTTTTGCATCATGATTTTATTGCTTAATATGATTTTGAGATTTAGCCATGTTCATTCATTCTTGGTGTTTGGACTATAGCAGTAAACAAAGCTGACAAAGATCTCTGCCCTCATGCAACTTACATTCTACCAAGGGAAGACTTAAAGTAAACATTAAATATCATATGTGAATTATATTTTATATTTGAAAGGAGATCATGCTAGAGAGAAAGGAAAAGCTGAACAGAGCAGGTGGGCTTCAGCACCCAAGGGAGAGGCATTTTTTTACTGTAATTTGTAATTGTAGGTTGTTAAGTTGAGTGGTTGGGGTGTTCCTCACATTAAAGGTGACATCTGAGCCAAGACTTGACAGCAGGAAGGAGGGAGCTATGGAACACATTCCAGGTAACGCCAGAAAAATGGGATAGCATGGAGGATGCCAATCGTGGAGAACCTTGTAGGCCATTGTGGGGATTTTCCTTTTCTTATGATGTGGGGAGGCACTGAAGTGTCTGGAGCAGAGGAGGGATGTGATCTGACTTACATTTTATTAATAATGTATTTTTTTAACATTTATTCATTTTTGAGATAAATAGCATGAGTGGGGGAGGGGCAGAGAGCGAGAAGGAGACACAGAATCTGAAGCAGGCTCTGGGCTCTGAGCTGTCAGCACAGAGCTCGAACTCAGGGACCGTGAGATCATGACCTGAGCCAAAGTCAGAAGTTTAACCGACTGAGCCACCCGGTGCCCCATCTGACTTACATTTTAAAATGTTGACTCTGGGGCGCCTGGGTGGCTCAGTCGGTTAAGCGTCCGACTTCAGCTCAGGTCACGATCTCGCGGTCCATGGGTTTGAGCCCCGCATCAGGCTCTGGGCTGATGGCTCGGAGCCCGGAGATTGCTTCTGATTCTGTGTCTCCCTCTCTCTCTGCTCCTCCCCCATTCATGCTCTGTCTCTCTCTGTCTCAAAAATAAATAAAGGTTAAAAAAAAAATTTTTTTTAATGTTGACTCATAGGGGCACCTGGGTGGTTAAATTAGCTCAGGTTACGATCTCAAGGTTTGTGGGTTTGAGACCTGAATCGGCTCTCTGCTGTATGCATGGAGCCTGCTTTGGACCCTCTGTCACCTCCTCTCCCTGTGCCTCCCCCCCGCCCCCCACGCGCATATGTTCATGCACGCTCACTCTCTCTCTCTCTCTCTCTCCCTCTCAAAAATAAATAAATAAAAATAAATAAAATGTTGACTAATATATTTGATATTTATTGTTACACCTGGTTCATCTTAATTTTTGCATGGTGTTCTACTGTAGGATATACTTATTTACTCACTCTCCTACTAGGTTAAATTGTCTCCATTTTTATTATACACAATGCTACAGTGGACATTTTTTTTTAATTTGTCCCTTGGAACACATGTGGGAGAATTTTTCTAGAAGAAATTAGTAGATTGTGGGGTATTTGCCTCTTAAATGTTATTAGCTCTTGCCAAATTGCTCTGCAAAGAGCATGTCCCACTTTACATGGGCATCAGCGTATGTGAAGTTTCATTTGCTGCCCAGCCTCCCCAGCCCTTAAAATATCTCTCTGTGGTTTTAATTTGCATTTCTCTATCCTCAGTAAAATTGAACACCTTTTCACACATTTATTTGTGGTTTGGGCTTTTCTTCTAATCACCTGATCATGTCCTTTGATCAATATTCTAAAAAGATATTTCTCCCTTTTTTAAAAAATTGATTTTTAAATTTTTTTTTTCAACGTTTTTTATTTATTTTTGGGACAGAGAGAGACAGAGCATGAACGGGGGAGGGGCAGAGAGAGAGGGAGACATAGAATCGGAAACAGGCTCCAGGCTCCGAGCCATCAGCCCAGAGCCCGACGCGGGGCTCGAACTCACTGACCGCGAGATCGTGACCTGGCTGAAGTCGGACGCTCAACCGACTGCGCCACCCAGGTGCCCCAAAAATTGATTTTTAAAAGATCAATATCTAGAATATATATATACTAGTATTGATCTTTTGTCAATGATACACAATCTGTTGTTGATTATATGTAATGTAAATATCTTCTCCCCTCTCTGTCATCACTTTTTTAAAGACATCTTTGGTTGTACAGAAGTTTTTAATTTGTATACAGTTGAATATTTGAATCCTTTTCTTTTAAGGTTTGTACTTTTTGCGACTATGCCAAATTCATAATATTTTTTCCTATCTGTCCATCCCTTATATTTGTTAATCTAATACTAATTAAGTATTAATCTAATACTAATTAAGATTTGTTAATCTTAATACTAATCAATCTGATTAGTATTAAGAGGGGAGGGGAAGACTGATCTGTCCCTTTAGAGGTGACTCTGTATCTTGCCTGGATTCTTTAATGCTGATTTCATGGTTTAACTCTCGGTGGGCAAAGCTTTACTAGGCTCCAGGGAAAGCTTTACTGAAATATCCAAATCCTAGGTGGATTTTTATTTAGTGGGCCGAAGGTGGGGGTCCTGGGGTCTGTGTTTTGATATGCAACCCAGGTGATTCTGATGCAAGAGGTCTCCTGTTAAGCCATTAGATAGTGCTTAATCACCCTTCCAGGTGTCTGGCAACTGGGGAATAAACCCACTTTTTCCTAGCTGATGATTTAGATTCTCTCTGCCTCTGGTTCCTCTTTGGTGAAAGTCCCTCCCTTAAGAATTCTTCCACGAATGATGAGCCCCATGATGAATCCCATGTGTCAAGGCTTAGTCTAGGCCTGGCTTGTAGAAAGGCTCAGTAAAAGGCGGATATTCATTAACCCGAAGGTCTCAAGCTCTGGGGTGAGCTGGCCCTGCCTCCCTCCTAAACTTATCTCCTACCATGCTCCCCATCTTGAGCAAGTCACTTAACCCCACAAAGTCTAGATTTCATCATCTGTGCACTGGTATTAATCTCTGCTTTAGAAGGTTATGGTAAGGATTAGAAATGGAATGTAAAGTGCCCAGGACAATGCCCAGCACGTGCTGTTCTTACAGAGTCTGTGCAAGCTGAACATTCGTGCTTTTAGTTCAGGGGAAGCTGAACTTGAAGTTCAGAAGCTGTTCTCATTGGCGTGCCACAGACCCTGAGTGGTGCTGGGCCATCTCCTGTATCCCCTTCCAGTGCCTCTAACAATCCTGGACATACAGGCTTTCAGTAAAGCTTTGGTAAATGAATGTTTCTTTCCAGTGTAACACACAATTCTTACATTCTATCAATACCTCCAGAGAAGCCACAAAACTGGAAAAACATTTTTATTATTTTATTTAACAGGTGCTTATACAGAATTTATGCTAGGTTAGGCCCTATTCTAAGTGCTTTATATGAATTAACTTATTTAAACTTAAACTGATCTAAAGGGCAGTACTCTATGGAGTGCGTTGACTCCCCACCCCCGCAGTGTGCTGCATTCAGCGTGGTGGGATCAGGCACCTGGAAAGAAGGTGACTCAATTGCTGGTCCTTCCCCAAGCTTTCTGCCTCTGATTGAGGTGCTTTATTACAAGGCGAAAGAACCTTTTGAATTGAATATCATATATCCTTGAGCAATATTAGTTGTAAATCAGATGTTATATTTTAAAATCTATCCTGCCACTTCACACCCTCTAGGATGGCTGCTATAAAAACAAACAAGCCGGGGCGCCTGGGTGGCGCAGTCGGTTAAGCGTCCGACTTCAGCCAGGTCACGATCTCGCGGTCCGGGAGTTCGAGCCCCACGTCGGGCTCTGGGCTGATGGCTCGGAGCCTGGAGCCTGTTTCCGATTCTATGTCTCCCTCTCTCTCTGCCCCTCCCCCGTTCATGCTCTGTCTCTCTCTGTCCCAAAAATAAATAAAAAACGTTGAAAAAAAATTAAAAAAAAAAAAAAAAAAACAAGCCAACAACATAGGAAGTGTGTCAGGCTTTGGAGAAATTAGAACCCTTGTGGTTCACTGTCAGTGAGAATGTAAAATAGTGCTATTCCTATAGAAAACAGTATGGTGGTTCCTAAAAAAAAAAAAAAAAAAAAAGAATTCCCATATGATCCAGCAATTCCACCTCTGGGTATGTACCTGAAGACTTGAAAGCAGAGATTCAAAGAAATATTTGTACACCCATGTTCATAGAAGCATTATCACAACACCCAAAAGGTGGAAGCAAGCTAAGAAAATATGGTATATGCCTACAACAGAATGTTCATTCAGCCTGAAAAAGGGAAAGAATTCTGACTTGTGCTAAAACATGGATGAATCTAAAGGACCATATGCTAAGTGAAGACACAAAGACAAATACCATATAACTTATCTGAGGTACCTATCTTATCAGAGACAGAAATAGAATAGAGACAGAAAGTAGAATGGTGGTTGCCGGGGGCAGGAAGGACTGGAATAGGAAGTTATTATTGAACAGGTACAGAGTTTTAGTCTTGTGAAGAATGAATGTAAGGAATACCTAATGTATACTTTAAAATGGTTAGGATGGTAAATTTTATATGTATTTTACCACAACAACAATAATTTTTTCTAAAGAGAAAAACAAAACTAATTATGTGATGGTGGGAAAATGGATGGTAGTCTCTAGAAGAGCAGTGACTTGTCTATTCTATTCATCATTGTGGATACTCAAACAATGCCTGGGCTTCTTGTGGGTATTTAAAGACACTAGATGAACAGGGGAGCTTGGGTGGCTCAGTCAGCTGAGCATCTGACTTTGGCTTAGGTCAGGATCTCACAGTTCATGAGTTTGAGCCCGGCATCGGGCTCTGTGCTGACAGTTCAGAGCCTGGAGCCTGCTTCGGATTCTGTGTCTCCCTCTCTCTCTGCCCCTCCCCTGCTCATGCTCTGCTTCTCTCTCTCTCCCTCTCAAAAATAAACATTAAAAAATTAAAGAAAAAAGACACTAGATGAATAAATGAATATTAAAACACAAGACAACACACACACACACACAACTCTCTGGCTAACTCCTATAGCCAAATAGGGAATCCTACAAAAAATGAAAAATGGTGCTGGGAGGAATATAGAGGAAAAAGTGGAATGAAGGTAGTGGTCAGTTGTTCAAGCTCCACTTAATCCAGGTAAGAGCCAGCTGAAAGGTAGCTGGAGATGCTGGGACGTTTTCCTGGGTGGGTGATGAGGGGAAAGTGGATGGAACGTGGCATTAAAAAAACTTATGTGTATCTGGGTTCGTTGATGGCCCCACCAGCCTCCCAGGTCCTTTGGAGTAGGACTGAGATGTTACTTGGGACTCCTCTCTCACCTTACTGTCCCCCAACAGTCACCATGACTTTTTTTTTTAGGTTTTTTTTTTAAACTAATTTCTGCACCCAACATGGGCCTTGAACTCACAACCCCAAGTCATGGTCACATGCTCTTCTGACTTAGCCAGCCAGGAGCCATGGCTTTTCCATGTGACTCCATCCTTCCTCTGACTGACCCTTCCTTTCCACCTTTTTGCCTATAGCAGACTGATTTATAGTCAGCCTCCTCACCCCTAATCCTTCTCTTCAACCTGAAGTAACTCTTCAAAGTAGCCTTTCTAAAAATCAGTTTTCATACTTTTAAAAAGTCAGTAATAAACCTCATTCTCTACCTACTAAAATCTAAACTTAGATGTTTAAAGAACTCTGTAGAACTCTGCCCTTTTGCAGCTGACATATAGGCTGTGCTTGCTCTTCTCCCACCAGCCCCAGGTTTTATTGTGTGTGGACTTTTATTTATTTATTTTTTTACTTTTTATTATGAAATATTCCAACATATATAAAATTAGAGAATACAAGGAATGTCTATGTACCTACCCCTCCTATAGCTTTAGTAGTTGTCAACATATGCCAGTCTTGGTGCATCTGGAACCTCACCAATTCCCTGACCCCATGCACTACCATTTTTTTTTTTCACTCATGGGTTTTTTTTCCCCCTGGTTTTCAAATAATATTTCTTTTCTTTCTTTTCTTTCTTTCTTTCTTTCTTTCTTTCTTTCTTTCTTTCTTCCTTCCTTCCTTCCTTCCTTCCTTCCTTCCTTCCTTTCTCTTTCTTTCTTTCTTTCTTTCTTTCTTTCTTTCTTTCTTTCTTTCTTTCTATCTCTATCCCCATTGTGGGGCTTTAGCTCACGACCCCGAGATCAAGAGTTGCATGCTTTAGTGACTGAGCCAGATAGGTGCCCCTCAAATAATATTTCTTTTTTTTCAAGTTTTTTTTAATGTTTATTTTTTTTTGAGAGAGAGACACACACACAGTACAAGCTGAGGAGGGGCAGAGAGAGAGGCAGGCACAGAATCCAAAGCAGGCTCCAGGCTCAGCACAGAGCCTGACGTGGGGCTCAAACTCACTGAATACAAGATCATGATCTGAGCCAGAGTCGGACACCCAACTGACTGAGCCACCCAAGCACCCCTCAAATAATGTTTCTTATAAAAGTTTTAAACATCACAAATGTGCAGAACAAAGACTGTGAAAGCCTCCCATAATCCCACATTGCTGAGATAATCATTGTTTGTAATTTAATGTAGGTTTTCCAGATTTTTTTGCTATGCATATATTAAAATATAAACTAATGAATATTCTCACAATATTAATAACCATATCTAATCTGTTTTGCAAATTGTTTTTTCCATTTAACAATATATATTGGACATGTTCCATACATATAAGATCATGCAGATCTACCTCATTCTTTCAAAGCCAATTGACAACCAATGGTATCATCCTATATGGTGTGCCATAGTCTGTTTAATCAGCCCTTATTGGTGAACAGTTGAGTGAGCAGTTTCCATCTTTTCATTATTACAAAAAAGTTACAGAAAGCATGTTTTTTTCTGCACTCGTGCAAGTATTTTTTAAAGGAAAGAGACCCAGTGTGGAATTGCTTGGTCCACAGGTAAAGACATCTTAAATCTATTTATTTATTTTTTTAATGTTTACTTACTTATTTTGAGAGAGAGAGAGTGAGAGAGAGAGAGAGGGCATGCAGAGAGAAAATCCCAAGCAGGCTCTGTGCTGTCAACACAGAGCCCAATGCAGAGCTCAATCTCATGACTGTGAGATCATGATCTGAGCCAAAATCAAGAGTCAGACGCTTAACCCACTAAGCCATCCAGGTGCCCCAAAGACATCTTAAGTTTAAACAGATGCCATAAATGTGTATGAAAGTGTATAAAAGTATTTTTTGCCACATTCCTGGGATATAATTAATCTATCTAATCTTTGCCGGTCTGATCAATTTAAACTGATATTTCATTATAGTTTAAATTTGTTTAATTCTCTGTGAATTTGAGCCTCTTTTCATCTATGAATCAAACATCAGAACTTGAGGGAGGAGTGGAGAAAAGGAATAATGGAAACAGAGAGGCTGGGCCTGGAGAGGTAGACCAACTCTAGCAGGCGAAGTGCCTTGAGCTTAAGGCAGACGTGACTATGAACCATACTACAAGTTAGAAGGTTCAAACTAAGGAGTGACTGAGGTCACATTCTCTGCATTCAGATTTGGTGTCCTTCAGTAGAGCCTGAAAGCCTCCAGCCTGTCTCTGCCTGTATTTCTGGTTTCCTCAGAGAAACTCTGCTGCTGACCAGCCAACTCCCCACCCCCATCAGCAGCCTTCCCTTTTCAAATACACTAGTGCTTAAGTAGGGTTTCAGTCAAAGATGGTGGACTTTGGGCTCATTGGAAGATTGAAATACTTAAATCGTTAGTAGAAGAAATTTTTGTAAAATTGTAATACATGAATTCCTATATTTCTCCATGTGTACAGTTAATAGCCAAAACCATTTCCTGCTTGGGACCTGAATTCAGAAAATTCAGTGTTTAGCCTCAGAATTAATTCACTGAGTCAACCAGTGTTTCCAAAAGGCTTCCTGAGTGTTACCAGGTATTGTTGCTAGACACAGGGATGCAAAGGAGAACAAAAGAGACCTGGTCTGGGGAAAACAACTTTTTTATTTTAATATAAACTGTCAATATCCAAATATTATAAACAGATGCAAAAAATGACTGACAAAAAGGGAGTGAGCTAGCAAGAGAGACACCCTGACATGTGTTTAAATGAATAAACACAAGGATCACCTGGCTGACTCAGTTGGTGGAACATGTGACTCTTGATCATGGGGTGGTGAGTTCAAGCCCCATGTTGAGCATAAAGGTTACTAAAAAAAAGCAAATCCAAAACCAACAAGAAAGAATACACACTAAGTGAAAAAAATTTATTTTACCGTGTTTATTTTTTTTTTTAATTTTTAAAAATGTTTATTTATTTTTGAGAGGAAGAGAGTGTGAGCAGAGAAGGGGCAGAGAGAGGAAACACAGAACCCGAAGCAGGATCCAGGCTCTGAACTGTCAGCACAGAGCCCAATGTGGGGCTCGAACTCACTGTGAGATCATGATCTGAGCAGAAGACAGATGCTTAACGAACTGAGCTACCCAGGAACCCCTATCATGTTTAAAATTTACCAAGTTTGGGGTGCCTGGGTGGCTCAGTCAGGTGAGCGGCTGACTCTTGGTTTCCACTCAGGTCATGATCTCATGGTTTGTGGGTTCGAGCCCTGCATTGGGCTCTGCATTCACAGTGTGGAGCCTGCTTGGAATTCTCTCTCTCCCATGCTCTCTGCCCTTCCCCTGCTCCCGCTCTCTCTCTCAAAATAAATAAACTTAAAAAAATAAAATTTGCAAGATAGTACAAATTTATAGAAAATAGTGTATTAGAAAGTTGCAAGTGAATATGAACTATAATGAAAAAATTCATTTCAGAATGTGACTCACTTGATAATTTGGTTACAAATGTATGCGGGGTGCCTAGATGGCTCAGTAGATTAAGCATCCAACTCTTGATTTCAGCTCAGGTCATGATCTCACGGTCGTGGGATAGAGCCCTGAGTGGGGCCCTGCAATGACAGTGCAGAGCCTGCTTGGGATTCTTTCTCTCTCCCTCTCTCTCTGTTCCTCCCCTGCTCTCTCTCTCTCTCTCTCTAAGTAAATAAATAAACCTTTATAAAAACAAAAAGAAGAAGAAGCATGAGCAATCAAAGATATTTTTATCAAAAATGCATAATCTGAATCTAATCATGGGAAAACATCAGAAAACCCAAACTAAAGGAAATTCTACATAACAACTGGCCGGTAACCTTTAAAAACATCAAGATCATAAAGACTAAATCGAGGAACTCTTCCAGTTTAAAGGAAATTAAGAAGACAAAACAACTAAATGCAGCCACGGTTAGATCCTGGTCTGGGAACAAAAAAAACTATTAAGGGCTTTATTGGGACAATTAGTGAAATTTGAATACGAACTGTAATTTAACAATGTTAGATTTTCTGAATTTGATAATTGTACTATAATTATTTAAAAGGCTGTCCTTAATGTTAGCAACAAAGATAGAACTATTTAGGGGTAAAAGTCCAAATTTGCTCTCATAGTTCATTAAAAAGATCAATAGTATATATTGCATATACAGAGACAAAGCAAATGTAGCAAAAATAATGGGTGAATCTAGGTGAGGAGTGTATTTGTTGAATTGTTGTTGCAACTTTTCTGTAAATTTGACATACTTTTCAAAATAAAAACCTTGAAATAAGGCTTTAATATATGAAAAATATAAAAATAATCTCTGATATCTCTGGTCTGGTTGGAGTCATAGTTTAGAGGGGTTCTTTCTGGGAAGAGGGGGCTAAACCACGTGAGTAGAGCAGATCGGACGCCTGAACACAGCCCTCCTTGTGTCACATGGGTGTCCCTTGCTCATGAAATGTGGCTGTTAGAAAAATGATACTGATGGCTAAACTCCAAAATTCAGTCAGCTGCGAGGACAAGTTTTAATTTCGTACGTCTGCCCAATTTTGCTCCTGATCAGCAAGCAATATATGAGACCTTGGCAGCAATACCTAGCCTGGCCCACCTCTGCTAAAGCCTGAAAATTGTTCTGTACTCTCTTCCTCTTCCTTTTTTTAAGTTTGAATTTTCTTAGTTCTTCCTGGTGGGGCCAGGAATGCTCCAAAATCTCCATAGATTAGGGTTAATCATTTGCATGACACAATCTGAGCCACCCTGTTCTCAGTTGTTTTAGAAAGGGACTTTCCTTTTTCTCCCAGGCCTCTGAGAAGACAAGTTGAAGAAGGTCTTCTGAAGCTCACCCAGGCTCTGTGGGTGGGAGTGTGCCTGTCAGCCTGCTCAGTGGGGACCCAGAGCACAGTGAGTCTACAAGGGGCTGAGCTGGGGGTGAGGTGGGTGGGAGGCTGGGGGTAGATTTGTCAACTCATGTGTCCTTGAATGTTGAGGCTGCTGACTCTGAGGCTGGGATAATTCTGTGAAAATTCGCTACATTTTGGTCACAATTTTGTCACGTGATTATTTCATGGCAGTGGCAGAAGTTGATAAAAATCGAGAATGTTTTCTTTGTGTACTATGTAAATTTACCTGCAAGACCACAAGTTCTTGGCACTTAACTCAAAGTGGGACTACTGTCACTGAACAAGTATCTTGTGGGTGCCCACTGGGGCTTCACAGGGTGAACTAGATGGTAGTTATGGTCCCTGCCCTGAAGGAGCTCCGAGAGAATGAGAAGTCAGTGGGTGCGGTCAGTCGAGAGTGTTACAGCACAGAAAAAGCAATTGTTTAGAACCTAGACAATGAGCATTTTTTTTAAAACAAGGTGAATGGCAAAACCGCCAAAAAAAGTTTTAAAATAAGTGATTTTTAAACTGGAGGAAAACCACATTTGTTTAAGTGTCAGCCAAAGTGGTAAAACAATGCAAAATGAATAAATAAATAAGACCCACTACCTGATAGAAACTGAGGCCAATGGTACTTGAGCCAACAATTCAGTGAAAAAGAAATACAAATGGCTCTTAAACATATGAAAAGGTGTTCAACTTCACTCATAATAAGAGAAATGCAAATTGAAATTTCAATAGGATGCCACTTTCACCTTGACCAAGAATAAAAGGTTGATAATATCGTTGTGGAGAGCTGGGGAAACAGCGAGAGTGTGCATTGGAGCCCCCTCCCTGTGGGGCAAGTTGGCCATAGCTTTCGAAATTTGAAATGTACATCCTTTGACCCAACACTTCCAATGCTAGACACTTACCCTGCAGACACGCTTAAAACTTGCAAAATGTCATACTATTAAGTGAAAAAAAAGCAAGATACAGAACAGTGCATATCATATGCTATCAACAGAGTTTATATATAAAACCAGGTAGCTGTACCATAATTTTCTTAACTTTTCCCCTAATGCTGGGTACATGGTTGGTTTCCATGATCTTATGATTATAAGCAATGCTAGATAGACATCTTTTGTGCATGAATCTTTCTTACATCTCATGTTATTTCCTTGGGACAGTCCAGATTACTGGGCTAAAGAGAATTTATAACAACCATTTCAGCAACCATCACTATTTGTTAAGCAGCCTTTATTTTTTCTCTTCATCCTGACGACAGCCCTGTGAGGTAGGAAGGAGCAGCCCCACTTTCCTCATATTTGAGGAAAGGGATTTAAAAGACGCAAAGTGACTTGTCCTAGAGCACACAGCAGTAAGGGTGGGTGGTGAGAACTCATATCTTGCTTGACTCCCAAGCCCCTGACTTAGAGCCCACTCCTCTGAGTGGAGTATTTTTAAGGCTCTCAATAAACAGTGTCAAATTACTTTCCGGAAGTCTCACACCAGCTCCCAACTATCACTCCCAACTGAGTGCTAAATTTTGTCACACTTGGGCCAGTGTTAGGGATTCCATATTTTCATTTTGCTATTTTGGAAGGAAAAAAATATCGTCTCACAGGTCTTCGATAACTAGTGAATCTGAACATTTTTCATATATTTATTAGCTATTTGTGCTTTTTCTCTTTTGTTAAGTGTACACAGTTGACTATATATATTTTTAAATATATAAAACTCTATTACAAATGTAACATGTCAATGGGGCACCTGGGTGACTCAACTCTTGCTTTCAGCTGAGCTAATGGTTTCACAGTTTGTGAGTTTGAGCCCAGGGTCCAGCTCTGCGCTGACAGTGTAGGGCCTTCTCGGCATTCGGTCTCTCTCTGCTCCTCCCGTGCTAGTTCTGTCTCTCAAAATAAATAAATAAACTTAAAAAAATGTAACATGTAAATTCTTATCTAGTCTCAGTTAAGACACCTGCTCAAATGGGCAAAAGCAGCAGGGAAGGCAACCAGATGGGTTCTGGCTCTGGAGATTTAAGTCCAGGAGGCGTGCGGCCACTGTGGGAGAAATCGGGCACATTCAGATTGAGACAGGTGGCAGCAAGGAGGACTTGGGTGTGGTGTTTAAATAAACCCAACACTAGGATGTACCATCTATGTATTGCTTTCTGCTAAAGCAACAGATGATGGTGGTCTGGGGCCATCATCCCTGGAACGGCCTTTCTTTCTGATTGTTGATGTCAGGCTGGTGATGGCCTCACGACCCGCTGGCTGGAGCGCCCGGAAACAGACGCACATTTTCAGCGCAGAGTAAGCTCTTCCAGGAGCCAACCTGTCAGTTTCCAGAACCTTCTGCCTGATTTCCCCAGCCACTAGGGTCATGACCGGCCAGGAGAAGGAAGGCTGCCTGAGGGTTCCAGGACTGTGGAGGGTGCAGAGGCCATGCCAGGCCCGGACTCAGGCTCTGGCTCACTCTTTGCGCCAGGAAGGGAGCAGGTGCTGTGCTCAGGGAGGCAGGGGAGACGGTGGCCTGGAGGTGCGGGTTTCCGGGAGGCAGGCCCGCGGGGAAGTGAGGCCAAGACACCAGAAGTGGGGAGGGCTAGCAGGAGGCTTCTGTCAAAGCCCGCTTCTCACTGTGAGTTTTGTGCGCCTGACAGCGGCCCTTCAGCAAGGTGAATTCTTTCGGAAAGGGTCTCATTCACACACTGCCAAGACAGCCGCGACCTATTCTTGAATTCACACAAAAATTAAAAGCAAGACAACAGCCCAGCTAATTTAGCAACTTGCGGGATGCAGCTGGTGCTCCTTTGCACGCCGAAAAGGCTCGGCCTTCCGGCCCCCACCCCCGCCCCGGGGAGGTCTCGCTGGAGTTATTTCGTATCCTGCAGTTCCAGGCCGGATTGTGACAGCTGAGTGACTTAGCTGGCACCATGGGATGCGGAATGACAAAGGCTCAGAGCATCGCCCGGTGGCGGGGGCTGGTGAGGGCTGGCGGGGGAGGGCACGGCGGGCACCCGGCTCTCCCGCTGCCTGGGGGAAGCCTTGGTGTCTTCCCCCCTTCCATCTGTCTCTGTAAAATGATTCTTGTAGGAATTAAGTGAGAGACTTTTCCAAACCAAAAAGTGGTTACTACGGTGTCCTTACAGCCTGGAAGTGGTTGGGCCTCAGGCTTCTTCAAGGCTTGGCCTTGGACAGTTCTTTTCTCTGCAGCTGCCAGCAGCGCCTCCCCTTTCTCTTTTCCATCCAGTGCCAGGGTTCCTTCCTTCTGCCTGAGATCATATTGCTCTCCCTGGCCTCCCTCTGTCGTGCCTGGAGGTCTGGCCGGTCTGGCCAAGGGCCTCGGGCCTAGGTGACTGGGAGAGGGCGTGGGTTCTCAGGGTTGCTCCTGGTCCACAGGCGCCCCCTGGACAGTATGAGGAGGGCAGGTTGCTCAGTACTTCCCCGGATCCTGAACAGCCCCAAGCACCCTCATGGGGCAGTGGCCTCAGGGGGCCAGGCTGAGTGTAAGGTTGAGCCAGGTGGGAATTCTGATCTCTTGCCAACTGCTGACTCAACACCTGAGGAGCCACAGTTTCTTTGTTTGTAAAATAGAAGTTAATAGTATTTGAAAAGGAATTTTGTGATGATGAAATGAGCCAATTCAGGGAAATCAGTGCTCTAAGTACTGCCCAAGTGCTAGCTATTATTAATAATATAGTTACACTGAGCACCCTAAAACCATGTTCAGCAAACATGCTCTGTCAGTCCACTTGAACATCCTAAGTTCCCACACTGTTTATCCTTGGAGGTTTCGCGTGGAACCACAGAATTATACAACCCAACAACCAACATGAGCCCCCTTACTCCTTTAATTAACAGGAATAGCATGTGCTTCTAGCCACATTGCAAATCAGCTCCTAGGTCATTTGTCATTTTTTAGAGCTCCAAGACTAGGTTGAAGGGCTACAAAAAGGGTACTGAATGGTTTGGGACAGAATTTCTTTCTCTTAATGTTTTATTTATTTTTGGGAGATAGAGAGACAGAGTGGGGGAGGGGCAGAGAGAGAGGGAGGCACAGAATCTGAAGCAGGCTCCAGATTCTGAGCTGTCAGCTCAGAGCCCAATGTGGGACTCGAACCCACAAAGCGCAGGATCATGACCTGGGCCGAAGTCAGACACTCAACCGATTGAGCCACCCAGGTCCCCCTTTTAATAACTTTTTTAATGTTTTATTCATTTTGGGGGGCAGAATTTCTTACTCTTAAGAAGCAGCTGTATTCCCAAGGAATGTCCGTATTTCCAAAATCTCAACTTAAACACTGGTAAGAAAGTTAATTATTTGGAAGCCAACAAAGTCACACTGAAGAGCTAAGGTTATTCTGACTTGTTTTTCTCCCCTGTTAGGGCAAAGCAGTAGATTCTAGCCTGAGAATGACATCACTGCTTCAGGCTTTTTCAGCTTTTATTCAGATGGAGAAACAAATCCACTTTTTAATTCTTTTGGTCTCATCAATAGTTTTGCTAACTTACTACAGGGAGGTTCCAACATAACTTGATATATCTGGTGTTTCTGTCACAACCATGGCTGGTGGGCAGTCAGCTGGGGTGTTTGGAGGAAAGGATAATTAGTGGGAAGGGAAGTATTTTTACCTCGATGGCACAGTCACTGAGATGTATGTAAGAAAGGTATTTGTAAAGTATTGTGTTTTACGAATATATTAATTTAGGTTATGCAACCTACTACCTGCTGTGGTAGACAAACTTCAACATCTCTTTGGCTTCACACAACAAAATTTGTTTCTCCTATTACATGTCAAAGCAAGTGGCGTGGGTAGGAAGAAGATTGGGGAGAATCTGCTCCATTCAGTCACTCAAGGGTCCAGGCTAATAGTGGCTCTGTCAACTTGTAGCTCCTTATCTGGGACACATGACTTCTCGGATGCTTCGGAAGGGAAAGAGGGAGATGGAGAATTAACACCCTGATTCTTAACTTTCTTGACCCAGAAGAAATGCATACCACTTCTGCTCATTATCCATTGGCCGAAACTAGCCACATGGTTCTAACCTAATTGAAAGGAAGGCTGTGAAATGTAGGGGAGCACAGGGAATAGCTGGTGAACATTAATCTCTCTGCCAGAGACTGAGATACTACAAACTACAAATCAACTGAACATGGAGTTACTTCAGGTCATTTGCTATGATTCAGGAAACAAAATCAGGAGCCGTTATAGACTGTTTACTAAAGGTTATCACTCAGTGTGTGGCATTACAATTGAAAGAAAACAAGAACTCAGTCCCAGCCAATAGATACATGTCAAGTGACATCAGCCACTGAAGTGAGGCACATAAAGCGGATTAATAGGCCACAAACTTTAGAAGGGGGCAGTTAAAACTTTTGTGGGAATAGAGAGGAGTGCCTCAAAGTATGGAACTCTTGATCTTAGAAAATTAGAAGGAACTGGTTTCAATCTATGTATGTATGTATATATACAGTAGCAAAAAAAAAATTAGCAAATGTAGTATATGATAAATAAAACACACCCATTGGTCAAATGCTAAAATGTTAAAATGTCCAAAGATATTCCTCAACAAACATACATAAACTTAGAAAAAGTGGTTTAGATTTGGTAACAGAAAGTACTGTTTCACAGTGGTTAGGAAATGTATCTATCCAAACTTCATATATTTAATGAATGCCCATGATGTGTAAAACACTGTATAAGAAATCTTTAAGCTTATGAAGTTTATAGCCCAATTTATGAATTTTAGAAGACAGGCTTTAGATAAGCAGATAGATAACATATTATTTTTTTAATGTTTATTTATTTAATTTTTTAAGGTTTATTCATTTTTCAGAGACAGAGACAGAGTGTGAGTGGGAAGGGGCAGAGAGAGAGGGAGACACAGAATCTGGAGTAGGCTCCAGGCTCTGAGCTGTCAGCCACAGAGCCCAATGTGGGACTGATGGACCTTGAGATCATGACCTGAGCTGAAGTTGGACACTTAACCAACTGAGCCACTCAGGCATCCCAATGTTTATTTATTTTTGAGAGAGAGAGACAGGATGAGTGGGGAAGAGACAGAGAGAGAAGGGGACAGTTTCCAAAGTAGGCTCTGCTGCTGATAGCAGAGAGCCCAACGAGGGGCTGAAGTCTGATGCTTAACTGACTGAGCCACCCAGGAGCCCCAGATAACAGATTCTTAACCTCTATTTTACTCAGTATCATTTATTACCACCATGTTCAAGGCTAGTTGGGGAATATAAAGGTGAACCAAACCCAATCCCAACCTTTAAGGAGTTTATGGCTAAGTTTGTTATGATCAAGCTCAATCATGTTCTCCTACAAGCAGTTTGTTACTAATACCAGGAAGGGCATCAAGCTGGTAAAATGGCTCACCAGACTGATCTCCTTAGCCTTTTTTGGGGTGTTTTATGTTTGTTAACTGGAATGAGGGGAGGTTGACTGCTGGAAAGACTATGTTAGGCTCTTTGTAATTCCATTGAAAATTGGAATTTTTCTAGACATGGAATTATTATGATATATGCCTACCGTCTGATAGTCTCAACATTCTAGTATGTTCTAGTAAGTTACTTTTTACTACTCTAGTTTCCTTAGCGGAAAAAAAATTTTTAACGTTTATTTATTTATTTAGAGAGGGTGGGGGAAGAGAGAAGGAAAGAGAACTGCAAGTAAGCAGGCTCTGCGCTGTCAGTGAAGAACCTGATGCAGGGCTTAATCTCAAGAACCTGTTGAGATTCTTAATGTCAAGAACTGACAGAGTTGCCAGTTTCCCCCAAATTTCAAAATTGAAACAAATGGAGATCATTAAATTAACAGTTGGGTAGTTCGAATTTTCTTTGGGATAGCCTGATGCTAAAAACTGAATCCTTATTAAGACTCTCTTATGATTAGTAAAAAAAGGCCACCACACCTTTGAGTCTCAACAAAAAAAGATCCCTGAGAACTCTGTCCTCGCTAAAATTAGCAACATTTAGCTAATTTTGATATCTTTTACCATCCTCATTTCTTCGGAATTTCTCACTTGATGCTGAGGCATCCTGCTGGTTTGTATAAATCAATGGTTTTTTACTCTGATGGCACAGGGTACTTAAAAAAAACCTGAGGGGTGCTTGGCTGACTCAGTAGAGCAGGTGACTCTTAATCTCCAAGTCATGAGTTCAAGCCCCATGTTGGGTGTGGAGCCTGGAGTCATGAGTTCAAGCTCTATGTTGGGCGTGGAGCCTAATGCAACAAAAACAACACATACGAAAAAGACACCCCCCCCCCCATGAATGGGCCACACCCCCAGGGATATTTATTTAAGCCGCCTCAGGTGGTTAAGGCTGCTTAAGGTGGTTAAGCGCTAGGCTGGTTGAAAAATTCCTCAGGTGATTCTAATGTACACCCAGTCCTGGGAACCACAGGTATGTATGGATGGTGTTTCTTTATTAAGTACCGTTTATTGTCAGGTACAGGGCAGTTACACAAATGATCAAGCTGGTCTATGAAGTAGAAACGCTAATGAGGAAAACAGGAAGGCAAAATGTGACAAGAGAGTGTGATAAGCACTTTTATTTATTCCGTAGTTCAACAAATAATAACAGTGTACTTAACAAATGCCAGGGCTGGAGTAAAGGGTATGCTCAAAGTCCTATGGGCTACCTGCAAAGACCAGGAAAACTTCATAGAAGAGGCAGTAGCCAAGGAGGGATTGGGAGTAATCCTTCTTCAAGGTTTCCATCAGGTAAAGTAGGGAGGGTGGGTATGGCTGTAGAGGGAACAGTGTGTGCTGTGTATGGAGGAGTGTGTTGGGCTGGGAGAAGCTAGAGATGAGTGATAGGTTGTGTGCAGATGTACAAGCCTTAGAGGTAGATTAAAGAGTTTAGACCCAATCCAGAATGCATTTTAAAGACATTAAAGGCTTTTAAAGGATGCACAAATGGGGTATAGATACAGAACATCAGTATTTAGGCTATTCATACACAAAACTGTAGATTGAATTTGTTAGCCTATTTAAAACTGATGATGTGACCTATCATCCCCAACCCCCTCTGCCCTTGACTGATATAATTAGACATTGTGACCTTGTGGGGACAGTTTCTGGTCAATGATGAGAGAGGATTCCATGTGGCAGTGGGAAGTAGGATGCAGACCAATGCTTTTTAAGTGACTTACTGAAGTAAGTAGAATTCACCATGTACTGAAGTCTGGACAAATCAGTTCGGGTTCCCTGTTTGCTGCTTGCTTACCTAATTTCTTTCAGAAGGACTTGTTAGTACGTCTGTAGATGTGATACCTCTTATCAGGCTGTTTGTCTGACTTGCCTCAGAGCTAGTAAACAAACCCAATAGATCAAACCCTCCAGGTTTCCTTCAGCTCCTGAAGCTCTTCTGCATTCTTTTTTTACCCTTACTTAGGACTCAAGGACAAATAGGCCAAACCATGGAATCATCCCAGTACTAGAGATATACTTAACCTGGTTAAGACATTCACGGAATAAACATTCCTTTTCAGCTGGGGAAGAAGAGGATTCAGCCTAGCCAGTGGTTCTCCAATTCAGTGATCATAAGCCTGAAGTCAAGTCATGGGCTAAAAATGTAGAGCTGGGAGCCCCACTTGACACCTACTGAATCAGAATCTCTGGGTAGGCCAAGGAAACTGTGTTTTAAGCACTCATTCCCAGATCATTTTGGTGCCAGTGATCTGTGAACCACACTGAGCAGTATAAATGTAGTTGTCAGTAATTCTGGCCTGAGGTGGCCACTGGCAGCTGTTTTGGGGGAGGGAGGAGTGGTTAAATGAGCCCCTGGATTCATAATCGTCCAGCACAGTCAGCTTGCGAATTTTGCAGGATGCTTGGTTTTCAGTTCAAGTTATTTCTAGGTTAACTTCTTAATTGAGCTGTTTAGCTCAGCAGAGGACTTGAGATACCACAGATAAGAGACAGGTTTAGGAGTAAGCATTAAGTATCTCTGGCTGTGTTTCTGTTATCCTTTCCAGTCCCACTTAACTGAAGAGCCAGGATTTCTCAAAGGACAAGTAACTTTAGAGGGAAGTATCAAGGGGAAAGCAACACATTCCCTTTCCTTGCCATGCCCGTTAGAGAACTATGTTTGTTAAGAAAAGAATCTCAAAAAACACATCAAGATGTTGGCTAAAGATGTTTCTTCTGTGTTTGCCAGCTCCTGGGGTTACAGGAGTACAAGTTTTAGGCAAATAAGGCCCATTTCTCTCTAAAGGTGTCTCTTCTTGATGCACTGGAAATCCATGTGGCTAACTCATTAGTGATAGCAAGTGTTAGATGCTCATAAATCTCCCACAATTCATTGGCTGAAGACATCTTAAATGTGGACTTTTTGGCTTTTAGTGTCTTTGGTTGCTTCTTTAGCGAACTTCAGTTTGAGTGTACAGATATGGGGTCTTGAAACTTGTTTTCAATTAAGACATGGTTTATTTTTATTGCTTGAGATAAAATGCAGTCTGGGGGACTCAAATCTAAGTTACAAAATAATGTGCATCTGGGCAGACCATAGGGGGAAAAAAAAGAACATAAAGGCTAACTTGTCTGCCAGGATTCTTAAGTTTACTTAGTAACTTCATGGAGAATAAAACCCCCAGCACCTGCATTATAAAAAGAGCACACCTTATAAATGTCCTACTCTTTGAAATACCTAAATGAACTAGGCTGAATTATGAACTAATGGCTTGTAAAAAATTCACCTTGAGCCAGCTACTGAAGATACTAAATAAGAGATAAAGGCTGAGGAAACCCAACACGCTGTTTGTTTGTTTTATCAGTAATGTAGCTCAAAAGTAGCCAAGCCAGTGGTGGATGGGGAACTTTCCCTGTGTTTTGTTTCCCTGAGCTGAGCCTGCAAATGCCAAGATTTAATCTAAAGAGGTTTGTGTTTTAAAAACTAACAACCAAGTAATAAAACACCTATAAAAGGGGTTTATAATGGAACTGGTGACAGTTTTGAGTGTAGTATTACAACTCTTCTGCTCCCCTCTCCCTTTTTCTATTCTTTCATCCAACTCGGTGCCCTTTGTCTTAGCTCCTTTCTCACCTTGTTGTCAAGAAGCATGTAAGTAGGGGCAGCTCACACCCCAGAGGTGCAAGCATCTTTAAAAAGTGAAGTGTGTATTGTGCTCTGCATTTGATGACAGGGTTGTGCTGCTTGTTTTGTCTGAGATAAGTTGCTCTAACAAAGTACCTACCTAGTTTGCACAGTGGTTTTGAATGGGAAGTTGGAGATGCTGCTACGGTGTCCGTGGCATGAGGATGTTGGGAGTCAACCAGGGCAGGAGGCCCGGGGCCTCTCCCTGGCACCCTGCCTCACCCTGATCTGCCAGAGCCCAAGATCTGCCTGACTCCAGGGACAGACTTCAGTCAACAGGTGGTTTTCCACCCAGGCCATCAAGCCTGAAACTTGGTTCTTTTACAAAGCCAAAGTTCTCCCCCTCCGGAAGAAATGGCGCCTCAGAAGGGAAACTTCATACTCAAACTCTGTAAGAGCCATTTCTCGAGGCTACTTTTCTTATTTTCCGAAGTCGCCCCTGCCAGCATCCCATCCATCCTCAGGAATAGCGAGGGACGGTCTTTTCAGTCTGGAGGGCGCTGGGAGGCACGAGGGCAGCGTGAGAGTGGCCTCGCCTGGGCGGCCAGAGGAGCCCCGGCCTCCCTCGTGTGGGCCTCAGGAACTCGGGGGGCCCAGGGGAAGCCTGGAAAACCGAACTTAGCCATCAGCCTTCGTTCGAACGCTGGCTAGAGGGGGAAGGGCCCCCCAGCGGTCTTTCCCCGACTCCCCCCCGCCCCCAGCACCTCTGCCATCCCTCTGCACCGCCTAAGAAAGCACTCAAAACGCAGCTAAGCTCTACAGCTCATCTCAGGCTGGGAGAGGGCATCTTGAGGGGGCAGTTTCCCCCTCCAGCCCACGTCTGACATCCCCACTCCCACCCAAGGATGCTGCCGCCGTGCCCTGTCCGCGGTCGCTGAATGTCACTGCTCCCTCTTCCTCCTGATCAGGGTAGACACAGCTCCCGAGGCATCTCCCACCCCAAAACTGCCGCGATCACCCGAGGGTGTAACGCCCGGGCGGAGGACGAAGTTTGGGGCCCACAGCAGCGGGAGGGGGGACGCGTTGGCGAGGACCGCACCTCTCAGTCCCAGCCCTGGCGGGCACACTCCCCGCCCCAAACGGCCCAGGCTTCCCCATCCTCCCGCGGACACCGGCATCCCCGCCCTCCCCCGAGGGCGGCGAGCGGAGCCCCCCAGGGCGGAGGCAGGTACCCCCGGGGCGGGGACTGGGGCGGGCGGGGTCCAGGCTGCGCCCCCGGCCGGGCCGGGCGGGCTAGCTGGCGGCGCGGGGGGAGCGGGGCTGGGCGGCGCTGCCTCGGGCTCTGTGCGCTGCAGCCCGGAGCCGAGGAGGAGGAGGCGGAGGAGGAGAAGGAGGCGGCGGCGGTGGGTCCCGGGCGGGGGGAGCGCGGCGCTGCGGACCCGGGCGGCTGGCAAAGGACGAGGCGGAGGCTGAGGAAGGCAGCGGGGAGACCCGGGCTGCAGCAACAAAGGGCAGCAAGCGATTGGCCGGGCTGCAGGCGAGGTTAGCCGGGGACCGGGGTGGCTGGAGGCAGCGGCGAACGGTGCACGTGCTTGCAGACACGGGCTAGTGTGGAGCCGGGGGGTGCACGCCCGGCGGGTAGGGGCTTGCTCCCCCTCGGCATGGGATGGCGAGTAGGCTGCAGCGACATCGCTCTGCCTGCACCCGGCCTTGGGCTTGCAGGGTAGGGGTGTGTGGGGGGTAAGGATGCGAGCCAGGGGGCGGGCGAGTAGTCGCCCGGGACGGGACGGGAGAGGGTGGAGGAGGGGGCGGGATGGAACGCTCCGGGCGGCGCGCCCGTCCGCGCGCTCCACCGCGGGAGCTGGTGACTGAGAACCTCGAATTTTAACTTCGCGTGCCCGCCCGCGCGCGCCCGCCCGCTCCCACCCCTAAATCCTGCGGCCGCCGCCAGCGATCAGCTCTCACACAAACTTTAGCTGCGGGCTAGGGGATTTGGGGTTGAGTGGGGGAGGGGAGAGGGAAAAGGCCCTCTGATTGGCGTTGTATGCAGCCAATAAGGCCAAACGCCTCTTCTGCCAGTAGACCCAATCCATTTCTAGAGGTTGAGGGGGTGGGTAGGTGGAAGTAGAGGTGGCGCGGTGTCTGGGAGAGAGAAAAAGGGCTAGACCAATAGGTGCCCAGAAGAGGCGGGCCCAGCAGTCTGTTGATTGGTACTGGCAGTGGACCCACCCCCGGGGTGGTTCCGGAGGGGGGGATGATGGGTCGAGGGGTGTGTCTATGCGGAGGCGAGATGACCGGCAGGAACCTGCCCCAATGGGCTGCAGGGTGGTTAGTGTGTGGGTGACGGACAGACCCGCAGGCCAACGGGTGGCCATAAGTGTCTGTGGTCTCCTCCAATGGAGCAGCGCCGGGGCGGGGCCGCGGCTCGGGTTTAATGAGACTCCATTGGGCTGTAATCAGTGTCATGTCGGATTCATGTCAACGACAACAACAGGGGGACACAAAATGGCGGCGGCTTAGCTCCTACCCCTGGCGGCGGAGGCAACGGTGGCGGAGGCGACGGCACCTCCTCCAGGCGGCAGCCGCGGCTTCTTTCTCAGGCAGCGGCAGCGCCCCCGGCAGGCGCGGTGGCGGTGGCGCGCGGCCAGGTCTGTCACCCACCCCGCGCATTCCCAGGGGGAGGAGACTGGGCGGGAGGGGGGGGTGGAAGGTGGGGGAGATCGGGAGCTTGTGACGCCCCTCCCACAGGCCTCTGCGCGAGGGTCACCGCGGGGCCGCTCGGGGTCAGGCTGCCCCTGAGCGTGACGGTAGGGGGCGGGGGGAAAAGGGAGGAGGGACAGGCCCCGCCCCTCAGCGGGGCCTCCAGGGCAATGGGCGGGGCTCGAGGGTGGAGGGGGCGGGGTCATATCTGGGTGGGGGCGGGGCTCGGGTGGTCGGCAGGCGAGGGTTTGGAGGGGTTTTCTGAGTGGGAGTGACCTGGTAGGAATGGTGGGGGGGGGGGGGCAGTGAGTGTCTGGGCAAGACTGGTGAGGGGGTGGCGGGTGGGAGGAGAAACTGGAGGTGTGCAAGCAGGTGTAAAGTGAGAGTAGGGAGTGGTGCAGCATTGGAGTTGTGGAAGGGGGACCGAGGGCTATGTGAGGGCAGGTGAGATGATGCAAAAGGATGGGATTGCAGTTATCTGAGGACAGTAAGAATAGGTAGGTTTGGGTGTGGTGGATGTGGAGTGGAGTTGAGAGAGCAGTAAAGAGTAGATATCGGATTGGGGGAAGTATTGGGGAAAAGTGAGGAGCAAGTACAGTCGCTGTAGTGAAGCAGGTATCTGGGTATATTGGCATATTGGAATTGTAAAGGAGGTTTGGGGTCTATGAAGCGTTAAAAAACATGGAAGAATGGTATGGATATGCTTGTGAGAGTCTTGAACGATAAGACAGCAGAGCACAACTTGCATAATATATCTGTAGTAGATCTTAGGAAGATGGGGGGATTCAGGGGGTTGAGAAAAGGCGGCAGGTGTGAAAAAAATGGGTGGGGCTGGGCAGTGGATCTAGGTGAATGTGATTTGGTGGACTAAACCAGGATTGGGGATAGGGCAAAGAAAGGTGTTAGTTTGGGAGACCAGGTTGTTGACAGGCTGAATTTCTTGGGTGAAACTTGAGCTGGAGTCTTGAGGTAGGGCAGGGTGTCTATTTCAGGGGGACACCTTAGTACTACCTTGGGAAAGACATTGTGTCTTTTGAATGTACAAGTACTAAAGTACTTGGTATGGCAAGAGTATGGGCAGAGTGCAGGAAATTAGTTGTGGGAGACAAGGGGCAAAGGCAGAGGGACTAGATTGCAAGTGGTTTCCTGTGCTCCATGAAGGTGTTTAAGCTCTGCAATTGGGAGAAGGTGTTAGGATGTGATAGAGAGAGTATTGCACAGAAGTTGTGAGAGAATAGTGATAAAGAATGAAAGATGTGGAAAATAGGTAATGAGAACCAGTGAACCAAGTATCAAGTATGTTTGGGGTGGAGGTACTAAGAAATTCAAAGTAAAGAGTATAGAAAGACTCTTCGGAATATGGACAGGAGGTGAAAGTAACAAATGGGAATTAATTATGCTAGGATAATGTTAGTTTTGTGGTGCTCCAAAAAAGTTATCATTATTATTTTGGTATAAATGTGAGTAAAGTACATTCTTCCTGTCTTACTTGTGTACCCTAGATTTTCTGGGTATATAACACACTCCCATTTTTACATAAATTCTTCACACATGTATCAAAATGAATTGGGGCAATCTTTTTATGTTTTTAAGAAGGATAGGAAAATATTGCATATTTCAGTAAGCAATAAGATTTTTACCTGAGAACTTCTACTTAGGGCTGAAGGTTGGGGAGCTGAAATGATGATTTAAAAAAAAAAAAAGGGAAGATAAAGGAAGGTTGTAACGTTAAAGGAGGAACTTAGGGGAATGACTGGTCGGTGCTGATGACATGGTCAGTTGAAGTTTTGCCTACGAGCTACAGTCAGGCCTCTGAGTAAAGTGGGTGTTATGTCATTGCCGTTATGCCAGATGTTTATCTCATGTACTTTTTGTGAAGATAAGATGGAAACTGTCAGATGTAAGGCATAATGTGAATGAAAAGTAAAATATGGTGAGTGTTGGAAGGTAGTTGAGGAATTTTAATAAGTAATTTTAATGGACTTCAAAAAACTTCATGGGTTTTTACATACCAGTTAGAAGAATCCTTAACCAACTGGTCTGGCTTTATTAAATGCCAGGATTCTTAACAGGTGACTTTTCAGTCTCTTTGATCGTTTTCCTCACAATACCTTCAGTTTTCCACATGCGTATACTTGCTTGTATTTGTATAAAGTGAGCAGGAAGGAAATTGTTTTATGAAAGTGGGGATGTGTGAGCTATAGTGATCAGTCTTTGTTTGCAGAATGGTAATGATGCATGGATGGGAGAAGTGTGATGAAGGGATGTTTTTCTTCTCTTATAACGCTTGAATCTGCATTTCCAACGCACCTTACAGCACCTTTTTGTAGGACTCACAATCTTGCACAATTTATTATTATTTTTTTTTAATCATCCATTCTACTGTTGCTGGATATTTGAGTTTTTTTCAAAAATGTAGTTTATTGTCAAATTGGTTTCCATATGACACCCAGTGCTCATTCCAACAAGTGCCCTTCTCAATGCCCATCACCCACTTTCCCCTCTCCCCCGCCTCCCATCAACCCTCAGTTTGTTCTCAGTATTTAAGAGTCTCTTATGGTTTGCCTCCCTCCCTCTCTGTAACTTTTTCCCCCTCCCCCTCCCCCATGGTCTTATGTTAAGTTTCTCAAGATCCACATATGAGTGAAAACAATATGGTATCTGTCTTTCTCTGACTGACTTATTTCACTTAGCATAATACCCTCCAGTTCCATCCACATTGTTGCAAATGGCAAGATTTCATTCTTTCTCATTGTCAAGTAGTATTCCATTGTATATATAAACCACATTTTCTTTATCTGTTCATCAGTTGATGGACTTTAGGCTCTTTCCATAATTTGGCTATTGTTGAAAGTGCTGCTATAAACATTGGGGTACATGGGCCCCTATGCATTAGCACTCCTGTATCCCTTGGGTAAATTCCTAGCAATGCTATTGCTGGGTCATAGGGTAGTTCTATTTTTAATTTTTTGAGGAACCTCCATACTGTTTTCCAGAGCGGCTGCACCAGTTTGCATTCCCACCAACAGTGCAAGAGGGTTCCTGTTTCTCCACATCCTTGCCAGCATCTATAGTCTCCTGACTTGTTCATTTTAGCCACTCTGACTGGCGTGAGGTGGACTGGCGTCAGAGTGGACTCACAGTCTTGCACAATTTTTTTTTTTTTTTTTTAATCATCCATTCTGTTGCTGGGTATTTGAGTTTTTTCCACTTTGGGGAAATTGTGTACAAAGCTGCTATGAGTGTTCTTGTACTGTCATGTGGGTACACGTGTGCATATGTTTCTCTAAGGTGTACACCTGGGAATGGAATTGCTGTACATAGACAGGGTGACCATTTATCCTAGTTTATGCCTGTTGTCACAGTGTATAACCCCTTTAATTCACAAAAGTGTCTGGATGATGAGTTGTATGATCACTCTAGTCATGAGGTATGCTTGTCTTCAACTTGACTAGGTACCAGACTGTTTTACAAAGTGGTGTACCAGACCACAGTCCTTCCTATGGTATGTGAGAATTCCCATTGCTTCTTGTCCTCTCCAGAACTCCGATTCATAGCTTTTCAAATTAGCCAATCTGAATTGCATTTGACTGGTTAGTAATCAGGTTGAGTGGCTTTTCATATATTTATTGGCTACTTGGATTTCCTTGTTTGTAAAATTCCTGTTCAGTTCTGCCCCGTATTTATTTTTTAAACTGGACCTTGTGTCTTTTACTGGTATTTCAAAGTTCTTTATTTACTCTAGATACCGATCCTTTGCATATGTATGTTGCAAACGTCTACTTCCATATTGTGGTTTGCCTTTTCACTCTCTTTATGGTGTCTTTTATTTTATTTTATTTTATTTTTTTTTAATTTTTTTTTTCAACGTTTATTTATTTTTGGGACAGAGAAAGACAGAGCATGAACGGGGGAAGGGCAGAGACAGAGGGAGACACAGAATCAGAAACAGGCTCCACGCTCTGAGCCATCAGCCCAGAGCCTGACGCGGGGCTCGAACTCACGGACCGCGAGATCGTGACCTGGCTGAAGTCGGACGCTTAACCGACTGCGCCACCCAGGCGCCCCTATGGTGTCTTTTAATGAACAGAAGTTCTTCATTTTAATGGAGTCAAATTTATTGGTGTTTTCTTTATGGTTAGTGCTTTTTGTGTCCTGTTTTAAGACTCTTTTCCCACCCTTAGGTCAAGAAGATATTCTTGTATTATTTTCTAAAATCTTGATTGACCTTAAAAGATCTATGATTATGAGTAAAATACACTGTTCTTGACCCCATCCTTGCCATTACAAATCTATTTTTTGGTTTGGCCACTTTCTTCTGCTCTGTCTTGAGTTTTTACTTGTGCTGACTTCCCCTGTCTCTTAGGAGAAAATGGTCATATAGACAGAAATTCAGCTAGATTAGATTTCACAGGTCTCCAGCTGACTTGTATTGCCCTTTTTCCTTTTATGAGCTTGCATTTTATTGTGTTCCTGCTATATGTCTGCCACCATCCTTGGTTCTTTCATATTTGTTATCTCAACTATTCCTCTTAACAGTTCTGCAAAACAGAGATGTATAATCTTTTTCATGGAGGAGAAAACGGAGACTTAGATTGATTGACGTGTCCGATATCCCACAGTTTAGGTAGCTGGCAAAGTGGGGACTTGATCCCTGAACTCTCTAGGTATGTCCCATCCCAGCATACCTCCTTGTTGAATAAGATTTCAGATGCCTATTTGATAATATCCAAAATCAAGGAGAGTAACTTTCTTACCTATAATGTAACATGTCCCAATTAAAGCACATATAGTTACTGTGAAACTCAATAAAATTATTGGCCTCTCTGTGTATATTAAAGTAAGTAAAGTTAGGGGCACCTGGGTGGCTCAGTTGGTTGCATGTCCGACTTCAGCTCAGGTCATGATCTCCTGGTTTGTGGGTTTGAGCCCCATGTTGGGCTTTGCACTAACAGCACAGAGCCTGTTTTTGATTCTCTCTCTCCCTCTCTCTCTCTGCCCCTCCCCTGCCCATGCTCGTGCACGCACGCGCGCTCTCTCTCTCAAAAATAAATAAGTGTTAAAACAAATTTTTAGAAAGTAAGTAAAGCTAGAGTAGTCAGTGGACCTTAAGGGGTCCTGGGATAGGTGATAGAGGTCCTGTAAACCCTTGAAATTGTATGCAAATGTCTGTATGTATATGGGTTCATTTTTAAAAATAGATCTTTAATTTTCTTGAGGTTCTCAAGGGGGAACCCTAATTTGTTTTCAGGCTGTACAGGATATCCTGTTTGAAGACATTTGTAATAAAGTTAATGCAGTATTCTCCAATGATCTGTATTTTCAAAATAATCTTTTAAAAATTCAGAGTTTTTTTCCCCAATACATTATTCTCAGTCTTTGTCATTAAAACCTGGTTAAAGCTAATTTACAATTAGGAAGAAATCCAGGATTGAATAGGAATTTTTAAATGCCAAAAAAAGACCTTCTAAATTTAGTTGATTATTTCTTAAATGAGAGTGCTTAGTTATAATATCATCATTACTAATCAGTGTACCCTGGCTCCAAAGGCCTGATGACTTCAAATGACTTTTCATCTTGTCTCTAAAATCCTGTTTTACAAGGGATCAAATTTCCTGTGAGGTTCCTAACAGTGTGATTAAAGTTTAGAGACTGAAACTATTGAGCGCTTAAATGTAGGAATGACTATGCAAGCCTAATTCTTGGGCTTCACCAGGAGATTTGGGGCATGTCTCTACTAATTTGTGATGATGATGCTGAAACTAATCTTTGCTAGGGATTATGGAAGCCATAATAGTTTATTGATGGTTCAGTTATTGTTTGTTGAAGCAGATATACACAATTATAGTTTAATGACATAACAAGGATATTGTCAACTAGGAGAGCATGACATGAAAAATTAAACTTCCAATTAATATAATATGTATTAGTTGAAATGATAATTTTCATGGTGATTTAGCCTCTTAGAAATCCTTGGAAAACATTATTAGCTTGTGAATTGGAAACTCTCTATGTTAATGAGTAGTGAGAAAGAATTTAGTATTATTCCAAAAAAAAAGGGGGGAATTTAAGATTCATTTCAATTAACAGTTATTGAGTGCCTACTCTGGGCTTGCTGCTGAGTTAGACTCTTAAGTTGAACAAGATTGTTGTTGGGAGAGATGAAATACTGGTTGCTTTTGTTTGTTCAGTCATCCTTCACTCCAGTCTATACTGGATGGATATTATTGCCAGAGTGATTCAAACATTCAACAAATTTGTGCATGTGTGGGTGCACTTCACTATGCCGTACTGTGTCACTACTCCTGCGTTAGCTTCCTGTTACTTCATATGTCATGTTCACACACCTCAGCCTGGCTTTTGTTACATCCAGCTTTATTTCTTACTTCTCTTCAACACCTACTGGCTCTAGGCATGCATATGGGCTCAGCGTCCCTTTTATTAGGCAGTTCATTCTTAGCTCCTGTGCCTTCTGCTAGATTCCCTTCATTCATTCACTGATGCATTCCTTTAACAAATAGGCACTGAACCCCTCTTATGTTCAAGTTGTGGTCCTGGGAAATCTAGGGGCATACAAAGGTGAAATCAAACATGAATCCTATTTTTTTTTTTTTAATGTTTATTTATTTGGGGGAGAGACAGAGACAGAGACAGAGAGACAGAGAGGGAGAGAGAGAGAGAGGCAGAGAGGGGAGGACAGAGAATCTGATGCGGAACTTGAACTCACAAACCTTGAGATCATGACCTGAGCCAAAGTCAGATGCTTAACTGACTGAGCCACCCAGACGCCCCAAACACGAATCCTGTTCTTAAGAATTTCCCAATTCTGGTAAGGGAGAGGAGGTAAACACATAAATGAGCACAGTACAAAGTAGAAAATGAATGCTAAAATACTAAGATAGCTAAAAGCTTCCTGTTAGACAAAGACATGTAGGGCTTCTGAGAAGGTGTTCATTTTTACTGGACCATGAAGGATTTGAATTTTTACTTCATTTGGGTGAAGAAACTGGGCCTGGGCGGTTATCCAAGTTCCGCCTGGTCTTTCAAGGTCCAGTTTATGTCCCATCCATCCAAGGGGTGTTTTACTCACTCAGCAAGGTAAAGTTACAGTTGTTTCCAGACTTTTTCCCTTTTGTAATCAGAGGAACCCTTTCAGTGAAGCAAATCTTATGGAAAGACCCATTATAAATGGGACAGTTAAAGTAGAGCTGCTTAGTTGGGTGCAAGGAGTTATGTGGCCTTAGTGTTTAAGCCACAGAGGTACCTGCAGGTGATATCCAAGACACTTACTCACAAGAGATCCAAGGAGTCTAGTTTGAAAGCCAGTGGAGAGACAGGAAAAAGTTTAGATTTTAACATTTGAATTAAAATCCTTCATGACTTAGTGGTCTGAAGTCTTGACCAAGTCATGTCTCAGTTTTCCTTTTGCAAAATGGGGCAACAGTGCTACCTTACAGGGTTGTTTGGGTTGTTTTTGTTTTTTCCAACGTTTATTTATTATTTTTGGGACAGAGAGAGACAGAACATGAACGGGGGAAGGGCAGAGAGAGAGGGAGACACAGAATCGGAAACAGGCTCCAGGCTCTGAGCCATCAGCCCAGAGCCCGACGCGGGGCTCGAACTCACGGAGCGCGAGATCGTGACCTGGCTGAAGTCGGACGCTTAACCGACTGCGCCACCCAGGCGCCCCTTTGCAGGGTTGTTTTAATGTTTACTGATAATCTGTGTAAAGTGCCTGTTCCACAGTAGGTGTTAGAAAATGGTTAGCATTATAGTTTAGTGCTTTCTTTTTTTTAAGTGATATATTGAGGTGAAATTTACATAATATAAATGTAACCGGTTAAAGCGAACAATTCATTGGCATCTGGGTGGCTTAGTTGGTTAAGCCTCCTACTCTTGGTTTTGACTCAAGTCATGAGATCCAGTCCCATATCCAACTTGGGATTCTCTTTCTCCCGCGCTTTCTCTCTCTTTTAAAAGAAAGAAATTTAACAATTCAGTGACACTTAGTACATTCACAGTGTTGTGTGACCACCACCTTTGTCTCGTTCCAAAATATTTTTATCAATCTAAAATAAAATCCCTTACCCGTTAAGCAATTTCTCCTCATTCCTTCACTCCCCGGGCCCTACCAATCTATGTTCTATGTATGGGTTTACCTATTCTGGATGTTCCATATAAATGGAATTATACTATATGACTTTTTGTGTCTGGCTTCTTTTCTAACAAATATCACCATATGGATGCTGTTCGATGTTGTCAGACAGCAGATATTTGTTAACTGAGGACACTATTTTGAGCAACTGTGCCAATAGTCTGTGCTGGATGGTTATAGAAGAAAAAAATTAAGGTCTCTTTAAGCAGTGTATGTTCTGTTTCAGAAGATACTGTTAAGATTTGTGGGTCCTCACTCAGTTACATAACAGGCTATGAAAAAATCCAGGAGCATATAAAAGTGAGAGAGCTAAAAATAACTTGGCAAGTAAGACCCAGGATGACAAAAGAGTAAACTCTATTGTTAATCTTTACTTTAAGCACTGTTTTTGGCTCATCTGTAATCTCATGACTCAAGTATTATGACATTGATTTTGAAACAACACACAGCTTTATTGAAAGCTGTGAGGAGGTTTCACATAATATTTATGATCCAGGGTATTTTGACTCTTCTTATGCTGACATGAATATTTCTGAATAGTGTTGATATTTATATGATACTAATGAAGCCAAAAGCTCATGTTGGACTAAGCATTTCTCTAGATCTGTTTAGAATAGTTTGTAATGAATGATGTAAATACATCCATACAACCATATAATTTACTGATATTATTTTCTAGTTAAAAATAAAGTGATTGAAGCCCTTAGAAAATAGAATAATTTAATTTGATGTAGCGTGAGTCCTCAGAATTAATTTGGAATAATTCACTCCCTTTTTGGTAGCCTTTTAGTCCAACTTTCATTTTATAGAAAAAAATGAAAAGAGAATAATGATTTTTTAGGGTTGTTCTTGTGATAGAATGTCCTGTCTACATGTGAAACAAATCTTGGTGCTCTGAAAAAGAGAAGTGGTGTGGATAATTGCAAATTGGGGAAAAAAGCATTTCTGTTTGACTTTTGAATGAATTATGCTTTTTTTTTTCTTTTGCTATAGATTTGTCTTTCTAGTTAGATACTGCTTAGACTAAAATTAGTTTTCAATCTATTCTCTTAGTGTATACCAATTTACAGTGTGGCCATTGGGATGTCAGAAACAAACTTGCCTAAGATTAAAAAATTTGCTGTGGATAATATACAAAGTGGATGTGTTTAGTTGACAATTGGCTACAGATAAGAGACTACTGATTCTTTTCCTCTCCTAGCTGTGTGTGTGTGTATGCTTTAACACAGATTCCGCTTGTAGCATAGAGCTGCTGAGTTACATCTGCTTCTGCCTAATTAACTCTGTTGGTTGGTGTCAGATGAGAGCTAATTTTAAGATTAAATTGAAGAGTGTGGTGTGTGTCTAGTTGGGGGAGGGGAGAAGGAGGATGTAAGGTTGCTTGGTTGTTTTGTAGAAGATAAAAATGAAATTATTCACGGTATTGCTTTAAATTTATTTTTTGCCTTTGAAGTGAACATGATCACTGTTGTCCACTGTTGTCCTAAAGTGTGATCTGTGTTAATACATATTTAGTATTGTGAAAGCTGGTACATCCTTCTCTTAGGTACAATTATTGGCCATATCTTGATTATCCAGTCAGTACATTGATGCCAGGTGACCTCTGGGTGAAATAGTGAAAGTTTCCTGGGAAAGTTAATACTGAGCTTCAAACAATAATTGACTTTTTTTCCCAGACAAAATGTTATACCTGCCTGGCTATTTGAGTAATACCAATTTTTTTTTTCCTCATGATGAGATTCTTGCTTAGACTCTATCACAGTCTGGAGGACAGATCTGGTTATCTTAAAGAAGAACAAAATTTCTTTCTTTTTTTTTTTTTGAGAGAGAGAGAGAGAGAGTGTGTGTGCGCGCGCACATGTAAATGAGCAGGGGAGGGGCAGAGAGAGGAGAGAGAATTTAAGCAGGCTCTGCTGAGCACAGAGCCCTATGCAGGGCTTGATTTTACAACTCTGAGATCATGACCTGAGCAAAAATCAGAGTTGGACACTTAACTGACTGAGCCACCCAGGCACCCCCCAATTTTTTTTTTTAAGTTTGTTTATTTTGAGAGAGAGAGAGAATGTGCACATGCAAGCAGAGGAGAGCAGAGACAGAATCCCAAGCAGGCTCTGTGCTGTCAGTGCAAAGCACCGCACAGGGCTTGATCTCACTAACCTGGAGATCACGACCTGAGCCAAAATCAAGAGTTGGACATTTAACCAACTGAGCCACCCAGGCACCCCCAAAATTTCTTTTTTTTTTTTTCTAACGTTTATTTATTATTGAGAGACAGACATAGAGCGTGAGCAGGGGAGGGGTAGAGAGAGGGGGAGACACAGAATCTGAAGTAGCTCCAGGCTCTGAGCTGTCAGCACAGAGCCTGACGTGGGGCTTGAACTCACAAACTGCAAGATCATGACCTGAGTCGAGGTCGGTTGCCTAACCAACTGAGCCACCTAGGCACCCCCAAAATTTATTTCTTTAAGCACTGCTTTGGGGCTTCCATTTCCTGTTCTGAATTCCATGTTCTTAAAAACCCTTTAGTGGTAGGAAAGAGTTAATACAACACCAAAAGTAAAGTGCTAATAAACTCATAGTAGTTGTTTGTATTGGATAGTTGTGAAGATCCATAGATGGTTCCTGAATTTGAGGGATGTCCTTATGCCCAAATTAACATTTACTTTTTTTTCCTTTGGCAGATTTGCTTGAAGATCTGGACAATCTTCTTTTTTGTCATGGACTGTTAAAACATTTGGAGTTCCAATTCTGGTATTTTCCCTTATTTTATTATATTTTTCAGATATAAAATGTCAGTCTTATTGAAATGTGTTGATAATGGATATGAACAATTCTTTTGATTGTATGTAAAGATTGTGGTATTAGCTTGTCATGAAGGTATATTATGCATGTTTCTTAGTTTTTGTTTTAATGTGTGTTCATTTACCTGTGTAACCAGAGTGCCTGAGAGCACTGTTGGATACTTTTCTGTGACCTCTTCTTCTCCTTCCTGCAGTTGTATTTTGTGCAATCAAATTAAATTAGTTGATTTATCCTAAATAATTACTTGGACATAGTGAAATATCTTCTAATGAAATTTTGCCCCAAACCATTTTACTTTGGAAAGACGTGTCCTATTCTAAACTTACTAACACAGAATGATTCCATGTTCCATCTTGAAAGTAGTTGCACAATGAAAGCCAGTGATTTCATTCCTAAACACACCATATTCCAAGTCTAACATTTTTTCAATGATTTATATAATGACACAAGGGGAGCGTTTATTAGATTTGCAGATGACATAGATGACAGAACCAGGATCCAAAATGATCTAACAAGTTGGAAGATAGACCCAAACCAACAAAATGAACTTGAACTGTAATAAATTTTAAATCCCGGCATTTATATTTGCACAAGGAAGGGAATGGAAGGAGTCAGCTTGACAGCATTTTTGAAAGAAGATCTGGGATTTTTTGTTGGACTGCTTGCTTAGCATGAGTCAATTGTGTGGCAAGGCTGTTAAGAAAGTTCATGTAACCTTGAGTTCCATTTATACTTGGATAATGCCCGGACTGCCAGATTTTAGGATGGATGTTAGCCAAACTAGTGAGCCAACCAAAAGAAGGAGGTGCTTGGAAACCATGTGGTAGGAAGTGTTAAGGGTGGATATGAGTGGTCTAAATAAAGTAGGTAGAATGGAGTTGACTTTTAGTGATTTTTTTAAACAGTTCTTATTTTCAAATATTTGAAGGCTTGTCATATTTAGAATTAATAAGAATTCCTTGAGATTGTTCTATGGAAGCCAGGACTAGAGGGTAGAAGTTAGGGGAGGACAGATTTTGGCTTTTGTGAACAAGAAATATATTATTACAGTTAGAGCTCTCCAACAGTGGAGAGAACTCCCTCAAAAAGCGACAAATTCTCCATCACTGGAAGTATTTTGAGACTTGATGGCCCATCTGTTGAGGTTATTGAACAAGGGATCTTTTACTGGATAACTAGGGATTAGATGGGATGACCTGTACAGTCCCTTTAGCCACACATTTCTGAATCTGAAAAAATGGAGTGAACCTACAGTTTACTGATTGCAAAGAGGACAATCCTTTTTAAACTGCGTCTTTCAAGCTGACTGAGCAAGTACGGTTCAGTGGCCCAGTTTTTCAGCAGCAGAGGAAATGTTATGTTTTTCATTATATCTGGCTAAAGTTTTGTGTTTTTTTTTTAAATTTTTTTAAAGTTTATTTTTCAGAGTGAGAGAGACATTGCAAGCGGGGGAGGGGCAGAGAGAGAGAAACATAGAATCTGAAGCCAGCTCCAGGCTCTGAGCTGTCAGCACAGAGCCCGACGTGGGCTCAAACCCACAAGCCATGAGAATCATGACCTGAGCTGAAGTCGGACGCTTAACTGACTGAGCCACCCAGGCACCCCATATCTGGCTAAAGTTTTGAGGAAAGACACTTATTTTCCCTTTTAGATACATTAAATAAATAACCAGAGATAAATTTAATTTTGTATTTTATGAGACATGTTTCAAAGCATGTAGATATTCTATTAATGGAAGTGATGATAGCTACTGTATATTGTATATTAGATATCATATTCACTTAATTCTCTTAATACTCCTGTGAGGGACATATTATTACCCTACAGGTAAGGTGACTGACACTCATCCAGGGTTTCTCCACTAGATGTTGGTAGAGCTGGTATTCATACCATTAGTCCGATTGCAGAGGCAGATCTAGCTGGAACAGACAGTTGTGGCTCAGGTGAAGATAGCACTGGACTTCGATTTTAGAATAATGGCATTTGAGCCTTAAGTTTTACTATTGACTGTAACCTTGAGTTCTGTCTTTTCCTGAACCTTAGCTTACCCACAGAATTGACTTGCAGATTAAATGACAAGTTAGGTGTGTGCATACTCTGTAAACTTTAAACTCTAAAAAGAGTTAAGATGTGTATATTACTAGTGGAAGGCAAGATTAGAACCCAGATCTGATCTATCTCCCAGGCGAGGGCACTTTCTTCTGGTGTTCTTTGCAAGTGTACCCAATATATAGATTGGCGATATAAGGTGGTTTTGTTGTACGCCAGAGGCTCTCAGAGAGCAATACCACTGTTTACCTGGAATCAGATTTGCATGAACCTTCCTTGTATTGAGCCAGGTATTAAGATACCTAGAATGGTATATTATTTAAAAGGTGAAGGGTTAAAGGGGTGCCTGGGTGGCTCAGTCGGTTGAGCGTCTGACTTCGGCTCAGGTCATGATCTCGCAGTTGACAAGCTCGAGCCCTGCGTCGGGCCCTGTGCTGACAGCCCAGAGCCTGGAGCCTGCTTCAGATTCTGTGTCTCCTTCTCTCTCTGCCCCTTCCCTGCTCATGGTCTGTCTCTCTCTGTCTCAAAAATAAATAAACATTAAAAACAAAAAATTAAAAAAAAAAGGTGAAGGGTTATGTTACCATATTAGTTTCAGTTTTCCAACCTGTGGGTTAGAGAGTGTCACAGACCCTTTGCAAAGGGATGGGAGGATATGATTCCATAGAAGTGGCTAGATGAGAAATTTTCTTATGTGTGGCTTGGGAAATATCTAGCTGAAATAGAAGAATCAGGATTATTGGATTATTGCCTTTTTTAAATTGAAGATTTTTTTTTTTTTAAATATTTATTTTGAACAAGCATGCATGTCAACAGGGGAGGAGCAGAGAGAGAGAGAATCCCAAGTAGGTTCAATGCTGTCAGCACAGAGCCTGACATGGGGCTCAATCCCACAAACTGTGAGATCATGACCTGAGCTGAAATTAAGAGTCAGACACTTAACTGACTGAGCCACCCAAGCACCCCTCTCATCCTTATGATTTTCTTAATAACATTTTCTTTTCTCTAGCTAACTTTATTTTAAAAATACAGTATGTAATAAATATAACTTACAAAATGTGTTAATCAACCGTTTATGTTATTGGAAAGGCTTCCAGTTAACAGTAGGCTATTAGTAGTTACGTTTTTGGGGAGTCAAAAGTTATAGGTAGATTTTTGACTATGTGGGGGTTGATGCCCCAATCCCTCATATTGTTCGAGTCAGCTATACTTTCATCAGATTTTTTGTGTCGTAGACTTACTCTTTGAGGTTGGTTTTATGTTTAGAATAGACATATATCTTGAGCTACTCATGTAATGTTATTAATTTCAATAAAGGTTAATCCATTAAATAAGTACGTAGGTGTTATCTTTTCAGTGCCCCATAATGACTTCATATAAATAACAAGTGAGAGTCCTAAAAAAATTTCCTTCTCAGACCGTGACCCAATTTCTGGTTAGGAAATATAGTCACTGTGGCTTTGTTACATAACACTTGCCTGTCATTACTTCTGTGGGCCTTTTGCATCTGAAAAGTAATACTAAAGAGTCTTTTATTTTTCAAAGTTCCATTATTAAGGACCTTTTCCCCCTTTTTATCCTTTAAGGTCTTGATTTCCTTGTTAAAGATGTTCTTCACCCGAATGCAGTCTCTCCCGTTGGTCAAATAAGACAACTATCAACATTGCCTGTGTGTCCTGTTTTTAATCTCTTAAGGATGGATGTTTGTGAGGTTTTGTTTAATACGGTCTGGAATATTTTGCCCATTTGTTGAATTGTAAATGACTTTTAAATGTTCAAGTTCTGTTAAATACAAGGAGAACCTCTATGGGTAACTTTGGTATTGAAGAAGTCATTTGTCAACCATGGTAAAACTTGCAAACCCACTTTATACAGAGTGGATTCTTGAAGCTATACAGAAAATAAAAAAGCAAAAGCAAAGGCCCTCTGAAGAGAGAATCTGCCATGCAGTCAGCACTTCCCATGGGTTGGATAAGAAGACAGTCTCTGAACAGCTGGAACTCAGTGTTCAGGATGGCTCAGTTCTTAAAGTCACCAACAAAGGCCTTGCCTCCTATAAGGACCCAGACAACCCTGGGCGCTTTTCATCAGTTAAACCAGGCACTTTTCCTAAGTCAACCAAGGGGTCTAGGGGATCATGTAATGATCTCCGCAATGTGGATTGGAATAAACTGTTAAGGAGAGCAATTGAAGGACTCGAGGAGCCAAATGGCTCCTCCCTGAAGAACATCGAGAAGTATCTCAGAAGTCAAAGTGATCTCATAAGCACCACCAACAACCCAGCCTTTCAGCAGCGGCTGCGACTAGGGGCCAAACGTGCAGTGAACAATGGGAGGTTACTGAAAGATGGACCGCAGTACAGGGTCAATTATGGAAGCTTAGACTGCAAAGGGGCTCCCAAGTATCCCAGTGCTTTCCCGTCCTCGCTACCACCTGTCAGCCTTCTACCCCATGAGAAAGATCAGGTAAGTGAAGACAATATATTCTAAGTATTGCCCATCTGTCTTGTACAGTTTCAGTTAAATTCTATATGTACAAAAGTTCTGAGTGAAGTTGAATAAAATCATATCTTTTGCTTTAGAGCAGGCTTTTATATTTTAAAATGTATATATTGTTTTTTAATATAAATTGTTCTATACTGTTTTACTGTGTATTACAGGGTTTCCTTATTAGGAAGAATTTAATGTGATGATTATGCAATTTGTTTTTTAAACACTAGTTGCTAATTGGGGAGTGCTTGAAGGGACCTGGATAGTAACTTTAATCCTCCTTCATCAAGGCAGGACCATATATATTTCAAAAGTCTAAGAAAGGCCATTGTATATTTTTCTTTTTAAAAAATATTAAATTATTTATAATTTATCTTTTCAGCTTTATTGAGGTATAATTGATACATTTTTCTCTTTATTATTTTCAAAGAAGACAGCTCTATAGACTAGTTAATTATATTAATACCAATAACCTGTGCATTCCTGGAATTGTTTTAATGTGTGACCTAAATCCTGCGTATTTCAATTTGAAGTAATTTATTATTATCTGATTCTCAGTGGGTGAAAGTGAATGTTTATTTTGTGTCATGCCATATCTTTTACTGTTTAGTTTCTCTGGGTCTTACGTTATTTCTGGAGTATTTATACATATATGACAGTTTTCTCACTTATACATATAAATGACTTCTGTAATTTAAATCTTTGATCGAGTAGGATTTTTGTTTCATTTCAAAGCTACTGAAGGTGTCTCCCAAACTAAAACCTAAGTAGAGCAATAGCAAATTGTTTATAATAATTTAGGCCTTTCATTGTTGGCAGAAAGAGTAGTTGTAGGCATTGACTACATTTCTAGGAGTGATGGAAACACAAGTGTTAAGGAAAGTTGTGCACCTCATAGCTTGTTTTTCTTCTTTGGGTACTGCCAGCTCTTGAGATGGACTCTACTTCCCTCAGTGGTTTAAGCTGATAGAGACCCAGCTCTAGAAACTGGGTAGGACCCAGTGATTTGCCTTTCTAGCATTCCTTCCTTCCTTCCTTCCTTCCTTCCTTCCTTCCTTCCCTCCCTCCCTCCCTCCCTCCCTCCCTCTGTCTTTCTTTTTCTCTTTTCTTTCTTTTTCTTCTTTCTTTCTTTCTTTCTTTCTTTCTTTCTTTCTTTCTTTCTTTCTTTCTTGAATTTATTTATTTATTTATTTAGAGAAAGCATGAGTTGGGAAGGGGGCAAGAGGGTGAGAGAGAGAATCTTAAGCAGGCTCCATGCTCAGAACCGAGCCCAATGCAGGGCTTGATCCCACAACTCTGGGATCATGACCTGTACTGAAATCAAGAGTGCTCACCGACTGAACCAACAAAGAGCCTAAATCATGATGATCAACAGACTGAACCACCTAGGTTTAATTTTTTTTAAGTACTCTCCATACCCAAAGTGGGGCTTGAACCTACAAACTCTAGGTTGAGGGTCGCATGCTGTACTGACTGAGCCAGCCAGGTACCCCCTAGTATTTCTTTCTTTCTTTTTTTTAACATTTGTTTATTTTAGAGAGGGAGAGAGAGAGAGAGAGGGAAAGCACACATGAGTGCAAACAGAGGAGAGGCAGAGAGAGAGAGGGGACAAAGTATCTGAAGTGGGCTCTGTGCTGACAGCATTGAGCCCCACCCAAGGGCTCGAACGCATGAACTGTGAGATCATGACCTGAGCTGAAGTCGGATGTTCAATCAACTGAGCCACCCAGGCACCCCTGCATTTATTTATTAATTTTATTTTTATTAGTTTTCCTCACATTTATTTTATCTTTCGGTGGTATTTGTGTTAACAACCCTCAATTCTTTGTGAGAAAATGTGTTCTTAAAGAAGTAAGTTACCTATAAAAAATTTTATTTTAATAATATTTGTTTCAAAAAAGTGTACTGAGTGACTCAAATCCTAATTCTTATGTCTGACAAAGCCACGTTAAGCATTTAGGTTTCTCATTAAATATTTTTTTATAAAAGCTTATATATACCATGAGGAAATTCCTTAAAGGAATGTAGATCCATTTCTTGGTGGATTTGGATATCTTTGTTTTCAAAACCTGTACATTACCCTGAGGTATATTAAGATTTTATAATTACCAGGTACCTGGACTAATTCAGGCAGCTTTAGGTAATTTAATAGTATTTTTCAATAAATTTGTCATCCAGGTAGAAGTCACTACAAATTCTCCAGTCCCTTTTTTATCCTTTCTTTAACCTTGCCCATCATTTCTTGCTAACCTTATCATTTTTTTTTTCATGCAGCATCTCTTTAGAAGTATTTTTAGTCTAAAGGAAAATTCATGTCTGGAAGTGTCTAGGATTGAGAACAGAGTAATTTATTGCTTAGCATGCAATTGTTACTCCTCCTTCTATGATGCTGATCTTTTCATATTGTCCAATTAGCATCATCATAGAACAAGGAACACAGAGGAAATGAGTCCTAGAATTTTTACTTTATGATTTTACTTGATCTAATTCTTAAAAAAGAACAAATAAAAATAAAAATCTTATCAAGTCAGTTTGGCCACAAGGTATTGGATTGTTTGTGTGGTATATTTGCAATAGTATTTTACCTTGGTGAAAATATAATATTGCCCTTTGAGATTACAAGTGGTAAATAGTTTAAAACCATGTAAAATTGGTAAGTAATTGTAATAGAAATTCTTAACCTGGGTCTATGAATGAACTTGGGAAAGATAGGTCACAAATCCCCAGAAATCTAATATAAAGTTATCAGTATCCATGCGTTTTTCTAGGGTTAGGGCCTATTGCTTTTTGTTGTTGTTTTTGTTTTAATCAGATTCTCAAAGGGATCCAAAATGTCAAATAGCCAATGTAAGTATGTTAATACTGTAGAAAATATTTGTTGTTTCTTATACTAAAACCATAATGTATTGCTGGTTTTTGATTTTTCTTACTTTAGCTTCTGTACTTGGATCTGAATGTAGACTGGTTGTACTATGGTTTCGTGTATATAGGACTTTCTCTAATATATTCGAAGGGCAGATTATCATTGTTCTTGATGTGCTAGAAATTTATAGATTTTGCATTGTGGGAAGACATTTATGATATAAAAGACAACTGTACAGAGATGGAGTTATCTCACAATTTAGTCAACTAATGTCTCAGAGAAGTGTTTTTGCTGTGCAGTTCTATTTAATTGTGAAAATGAAACAAAAATAGTAAAAATAATAACTAACATTTCTTAAGTGTTAAATGCTGGCAGTATTCCAAGTGCTTTTACATTTATTATCTCCTTGACTTGTCACAATAACTGTGAAGGCCATAAGATTATTATCCTTGTTTTGCACATGAAAAAGTGGGACTCAAAGCCTAAGTAATTTGTCATATCACTTATAGAGCTAGTGAGTGGTGAAGCCAACATTCTAAGAAGATAGTGTGACTCCAGACCTCTTTACTGCTGGGCTGTATACTGGTTAACATTGCTGGCTTTTCATTAACAGTAAAAGTATTTCTTACATTTCCTCAACTGTTTAGAAGCTGTTTTCCCCCAACAAATAGATTTCTGGTATTTAAAAGTTGATAGTTGCAGTGAGCTTATTACAGTTTTTAAAGCAGGTGCTATTTATAATATTAGCAATATGGAAAAATAGTAGGGAAAGTAGTAAATCTGTGTCTAATTAGATTTAACATCATCATCATTCCTATGCATGGCTGCTAGGAAGAATACAATGCAAGTTAAAATAGAAGGGCTTCTTCCTTTCTGAAATGTAATTGCACATCTTCTGATAGTCTAGAATTCAAATTGGATATTACCACACTGGCTCCTTAGCATAACTTCTTTGTATTTATTTAAGAAAGCTCTCTTTGGTGAGGTGATATGGAAATGAATTAAACCACTGAAGATAAAACTTTATCTTTGACTTGGTGAGGGAACTCCTAAAGGATAGTATTAGTGTTTCTCATTAAAAGTGGTAAAGCTCAATTAGGTCAGATTATGAGGACTTTGGAAAGTCAAATATTCTAAGAGAGACTTCAGTTATCACCACACACTTTGTAGCATTAAGATTCCATTTGAATATTTGAGCTTTAGCATTTTTATGAAATCAGTTCAATTTTAAACAGAGTCCTTGGTATTTCACTTTATTGGGAGTATTTTGCTATAATTTATTAAGTATCAAATATTGGTATGTTTCCAGTACAGTACAAAATATGGGAATTCTCATTTTAGGCTGCTATAGTTGGAAAGGGAGATGCTTCTAATATCAGGTAGGTCTTTTGATGTTTTTTGTTGGAGAAATGAAATCTTACAGAAGCCTTCAAACAGAATTACAAAAACAACGATACTGTCCCTAAGAAAAAAAGTGAAGATGAGTTTATGGTCCAAAATGGGGCTGAGAGACAAAATTGTGTTAAAAATCACTTGTGGGGGCGCCTGGGTGGCGCAGTCGGTTAAGCGTCCGACTTCAGCCAGGTCACGATCTCACGGTCCGTGAGTTCAAGCCTCGCGTCAGGCTCTGGGCTGATGGCTCAGAGCCTGGAGCCTGTTTCCGATTCTGTGTCTCCCTCTCTCTCTGCCCCTCCCCCGTTCATGCTCTGTCTCTCTCTGTCCCAAAAATAAATAAACGTTGAAAAAAAAAATTAAAAAAAAAAAAAAATCACTTGTGGTCTTGGCTCGTTCAGTTTGTTATTCTGTTTGTCCCCCACTCCCTTCTAGGGAGATATTTTATTAGGGCTTTGGCAATGTTATTAGTATGAAATATTTCCATAAATATAATATTAACATACATCCTACATCACTTTTGTGTAAATGTCATAAATAAAAGAACTTTATTTTTAGATTCCTTTCTTTGGTTTTCACCACTTTGTCTTCGCCTCTCCAGTCCCATTATCCCTGCCCTAGAGAGACCCTCCTTGTCTTTTTCTGGGACTTTTCCAATTGCCTGTACTTTGTGAAGGACCATTCACTAGTCCATATTGTTCTTTGATGTGGCAGGCTTCCAGAAGTCTCTCGGCCCTAGGGGAATCGTTCATAGTCTCAGACTCTGGATCTTTTTGGCAGAAATGTGTGTATTTTTTTTATCTGCTAATTATAGAGAGTCCAAGTGTCCTCCTCTCTGTTGACCTTCTTAGTTTTCCTTTGAATTGGTGTCCTTTGTATTGCAGATGTCACATTTCTCAAAGAGTGCTTAGCTATGTGTATTCAGCTGAAAGTTGGATAAAGCCCTAAACATTGCAAAATATACTCTTTGTATAACCTGAATTTTGGAATTGGTATGGATGAAAGTCAGTTTTAGAATGACTAAAGTCAGACAGAAACCTATTACAATGTGGAAGACTAGATAGATCAAATACCTGCTGTTTCAGGGTCAGGAAAGAAAAAAATATTGTAGTTTATGTTGTTCCTATAATTAAGCTTCAGTAGTTCTTCCAAGTAGCAGACTATCTAAGCACTGCTTTTGTGAGCAGATAATACCAGTTGTTGAGACATTATTGAGAGAGCACTTGGATTGTCTCAAACTAGTTAGTTGGGTCAAGGGAAAGATAAAATGAAGAGTGAATGAGTCTTTCTGTTGTACTCAGAGGCATGACAGCTTGTTCCACTTTTGAGCTTTTATCAAGATGGGACTTGTCTAGACTTCTAATGAAATAGGCTTCAGGTAAAGTAGCAACATTAGGTCAGGATTTTTGACTGTGAAAATGAGTCTTAAACATTCTTTTTAACTCTTTGGATCTTAGACAGTTTTGATACTTGCAGCTGCCTTTTCGGCAACACATCATCTTGTCCTGAATCACACACACACACACACACACACACACACACACACACAGATACATACATATACACACACATACATACACACATACATACGTATACATACACACATATGTATACACACACACACACACACACACACACACACACACACACATATATAGTCTATTTTCTTATTTCCTAATGGTATTTTCCAAGCATTAGGGATGCTAAGGGTGTGGTGTTTTGACTAATTCTGGATATTTTCAGCAGCTTTCAGGGACTTACTGTTGTATTCCATATACCTGTTTGGCTTATATAACAGCTACATTTGTTATACTCACAGTGCCAAGAAAATCAATGTTTTATCGCTTTGAAGTTACTTAACAGGTGGTGTTTGCTAATTTATTATGATGGTATCTGGGATGGCAAAGGTTTTTATTCATTCTTTCTCTTCAAACCTTATGTAGTAAGTAGTACATTTTAATGTTTCCCAGAATGAAGGTCTATATTTTATGTATTTTCTTTGTACCTTAATGTACAAAGGGTACATGAGAAAATGCCATTGTTTTATCTTTGCAATGGCAAATTTTGATTGTAAATCCATGACTTCTTGTTTTGTTTACAAACAATTTTCTTGGCTGGTACATTAAACCACAGTAGATTTGATGAAACTGTTCATCTCTAGTTATGCCAACATTCAAATGTGAATCTGCATCTTCTCAGGTACTTTGATCTTTCTGATCTATTAATATTTCTTAGTACATAAACATCAATTAGCTTACTAAATTAAAGTTAGCAAATGAGTCAGCCATGTAATTTGTTTGTGACATTTTGAGTTAGCAGGGCCATGAGAAAAAAATATTTTTATTTGTGTGGAGGTGCTCTTATCTCCCTGTCTTCAGGTGGTGATGTGAGTTTATACATGTAAGAAATGGAGGTATGGTGGTGCACGTTGTGAAATGCTAATCCCTATTATTGGGCTTCTGCTTGGGGCTGGACTGCTTTCCCTGAGATGTCTTCAGGAGTTGCAAACTGCATACTGTTGTTTTCCTTTTATAAATGAGCCTTTTAATTAGCAGAATATTAATGTGGAGTCTAACTTTTTTGTTTTATGAAAGGTAGTATTTTGAAAAATCTGCAAAATGAACTATATGGGCAAAAGTTCTAGAGTGAATGGTATTAGATTTAAACTGTGAATCTGGCCTTTACAAAGCTACAAAATAAATACTAATCAGTGGTGTAAGTAAAATCCAGGAAGGATTTGTGTTAATTTGACAAGTAGGTTTAGAGTTCTTTAGCCATTATTTTTTAGAAACCAGCTTTGTTCATACATCCTTTCTCTAATTTGCTTCACTTTTGATCTTTGATAAAACCAGCTGCAATTTTGTTTCATTAACAAACTTAACTGTTTAACAGATGTTTGTTTTGGCTTGATTGTGTCCTTTCTATTAGAAACAGCATAACATACATAGAAACCATGCTGAGCCTTTTCCTGTCTGTAGCTAGACAGGCGTTTCAGAAGAACAACTTAATTTTATTTACAAGTTCAATTTTTGTTCTTCTGTACTATTATTGTAGGTATACAAACATTTTAGCTCTTGTTCCCCCTGTCAGGGAGGTCTTTTGTTCTTAATCCTCCATCTGTTAGTCCGGTACCCTCCCCCTCCCCCTTTTTTTAGCTTTACAAAATCTTAGCATGCAGGGAAAAAGGTATTGCAGAAGAGGTAATTGAGATATCAATGACTCTTCTACAGTTCAAGGGAGGGAATGGGACTAGCCTGGTGAATTTAGATAATTTCTTCCATCTTCTTTGATGTCAGTAAGCTGCCATATGGACAGCAATGAGGCCTACAGGAAGGAGGTGAGCTTTGGTCTGGGCTGCCTGTGATACTCAAAGAGATGTGGGCTGGGAGCCAGAGGCAGGCAGTCCTTGAATGTTTCTGTAGTTGTTTCTGATGCGGCCAGTCCCGATTTTTGTCCGTGGTTTATTGCCATGCTTGTGACTCTCATAGATCATACATGGGAATGATAAAATTCAAGAGAGGTAAAGTTCATATGCAGTAAGAGAAATAATAATAAGAGAAGCAAGGAATACTCAAAATAAAGTATTAAAGGACATCAAATGATGATTCCTATTTGATATTTGATCTTGTTTCCAAAACTGGTATTTTAATAATCATATCGGAGCTTCTACCTTATATCAAAACCCAACCTTAGAAGCACCTGGGTGACTGGCTTAGTCAGTTGAGTGTCCCACTCTTGATTTCTGCTCAGGTCATGATCTCGGGGTTGTGAGATTGAGCCCCCCCCACCCCCCACCGCATCCCCCTTGGGCTCTGCACTGGGTGGGGGGGCCTTCTTGAGACTCTCTTTCTCTCTCTCTCTCTCTCTCTCTCTCTCTCCCTCTCCCTCTCCCTCTCCCTCCCTCCCTCCCTCTTGCTCTCCCTCTCGCTCTCCCTCTCCCCCTCTCTTCCTCCCTCTGCCCTTCCCCAGTTTATGTGCACACAAGCTTGCCAGCCTCTCTCACAAACAACCCAACCCAGAGCCTTGAGATGTGAGTAATGCTGCAGAAAACAGGATCTGCTAGTGGAAGAATGTGGGATCTTTGAAGAACATTAGCTATTCCAGTTAGATTGCTGGCAGGTTGTGAGGAAACTAGAAAAGATAGGCAGTGGAGGGAACCAGAAAGGTATTTCCCCCTTAACTTTGTAATTTGTGATATTGCAATATTTCAGAAAAGTTGAAAGAGTAATACAGTAAGTGCTGTGTTTCTTTTACTTGGATTTACCGATTGTTAAGCATTTTGTTACATTTGTTCTTTCTCCCTCTTTTAAGTGTGTATGTATACACAAATACGTACACTTATAATTTTTGGTTGAACTGTTTGAAAATAAGTGGTAGACACTATGATACTAAGATGTTATGACATTAAGTCATAATAATTATATACTGAGGAACATTTTCCTATTACTATTTTATGTAAGAAATTTAGTAGTGAAACAAGAGTGTTATCCAATAGACAGTCCATATTTTCCCAAATGGCTTCTTTTGTTTTTAATGTTTATTTATTTTTGAGAGAAAGAGTGAGCGAGCTTGAGAGGAGGAGGTGCAGAGAGAGATGGAGACACAGAATCCAAAGCAGGCTCCAGGTTCTGAGCTGTCATCACAGAGCCTCATGTGGGGCTCAAACTCATGGACCATGAGATTGTGACCTGAGCTGAAGTTGGGCACTTAACCACTGAGCCACCCAGGTGCCTCATAACTTTTGTTTTTAATCTGGGATCCAGTTAAGGATTGTGCATTGCATTTGGTTGTTAAATCTTTTTTTTTATTTTAACTTTATTTATTTATTTTGAGAGCGATAAACTGTGCAGAGAGGGAGAAAAGAATTCTAAGCAGGCTCCACAGTGTCAGCACAGAGCCTGATGTGGCAGAAACCAAGAGTCAGATGCTTAACCAACTGAACTACCCAGGCGCCCTTCTTTTTTTTTTTTTTTTTTTTTTTTTTTTTTTTTTTTTTTAAGACAGTGAGAGAGTAAGCACGAATGGGGAAGAGAAGGTGGGGTGGAGAGAGAGAACGAGAGAGAGAACATGAATCCCAAGCAGGCTCCATGCTTAGCATGGAGCTTGATATGACACTTGGGCTTGATCTCATATGACTCTGAGATCATGACCTAGGCTGAAATCAAGAGTCAGCTAAGCCACCCAGGCACCCTGATTATTGTATCTTTAGTAGAGAACAGTTTTCCCTCTTTTTTTGCTTTTCACATCAGTGACTTTTTTTGTTGTTTATTTTTAAATTATTTTTTAAAATTATTTTAAAAAATATATTTTTGAGTATAGTTGACAATAATACATCAGTGACATTTTTGACAAGTCTAGGCCATTGTCTTATAGGATGTCCCACAGTTAGTGTTTATCTGATTGTGTTCTCATGATCAAAATCAAGTAAACATTTTTGGCAAGAATATTGTGGGAGTGATGTGTATTTCCTCTTGTCCTGTCAGGAGATAATATCCTTTTAGATTGTGTCATTACTGGTGGTGCTTATTTGGCCATTTGGTTAAGGTGCTTATCTGTTAGATCTATCTTTATAATGGCATGTTTTCTTTTTTGTAGTTAGTAAGTAATTTGTAGAGTGATACTTAGACCATGTGAATAACTTTTCATTTGTGTCTATTATTTCCTATTAGTGCTACAACTAATTACCACGGACTTAGTGTCTTAAAACAATGCAGATTTATTGTCTTACGGTTCTATAGGTCAGAAATCCAACATGGGTCCCATTGGGTTAAAATCAAAGTGTGGGCAGGGGAGTCTCTAGGGGAAGAATGTGTTTTATCACCTTTTCTAGCTTCTGTGTGCTGCCTAAATTCCTTGGCTCTGGCTCCCTCCCTCATCTTTAAAACCAGCAGTACTGCATCTCTCAGACCATTTTTCTGTAATCACATCTGACTCTGACCACAGCCTGGACAGCTTTTAAAGGATTCATGTGATTAGGTTGGAGCCACTTAGATAATCCTGGATAATCTCCCCATCTCAAAGTCCTTAACTTAATCACACCTATAGGGTCACTTTGCCATATAAGGTGACAGATTCACAGGTTCTTAGCATTAGGAAGTGGACACTGGTGGTGTTGGTGGGGATGCATTATTCTGCCTGTCACACAGTGGTTTCAGTATCCTCACCTAAATTAGTTTTTACAGTGGAGGTTGCAAATCTTGGAAGGTTTGGGGGCTATGATATAACACGGTCTAAGTCTGCTTAGCAAAGAATGAATCACAGTTTATGGGGATAATGCTAGCTGAAGGCTGGGAGTCAAGAGGCCTGAGCTCTAGGTCTGACGGTACATCCTAAATCATTTCCATGAGAGCAGGAACAGGGACTTGCCTCCTGCTTCCACTTAGCGTTTCTTTACTCACAAGTTGAATTGAAGGATGGATTTGGCACTAATAGCTTGAGAGTTTTTAACAATAGGAGTTTGGATATCCAAATGTTCCCTGAGAAGTGCATTTAAAGTTGTAGAGAGAAAGGTCTGTCTTTAAATGCCCACAGAATGCATAGGACAACTTAATAAGATAGGCTCTTTTGTGACATTTTAAATACTAAGTATCAACTGAAGAATTTTATGTCTATTATTTAAATTTGAATCCTCAATTAGAAAAATCTAAATAGGCTGAAAAAGAAACTGACTTATTTTAAAATGAATGATTATCATGCTTACAATGTTATGTCAATTATATCTCAATAAAGGTGGAAAAAAAGAAAAATATGCAGGTAGATGGATGTTGTATTTTCAGTTCTTAGTAAAAACTCAGAAAAGATAAATATCAAATCAAGATTCATAAAGGCAGTTAACCCCAAGGATTCTTTTCCTTTCATTTCATAGTGTTTTAGTAGAATCTTCTGCAGTAGCTGTACTTAGTTGGAATGTTTTGGAAATACTGACTGTTCCAACTGTTAAAGAATAACAGTTTAGTTATCAGCCTATAAATGTGCTTTCTAGAGCTGAAAAAAAAGATGATCTTCTCATCTAATGAGCTCTGACCCTCTGTAAACCTTCCAACTTATCTCATTTTCCACCAGCTATTGAAATATAACAAGATGCCAACAATTACATCCTCACAAAGCATTTATACCAACTTATAAAATTACCTCTTTATTGGAAAATTGTGTAATATCTTGATTTCAATTTAGCATGGCATGTTGGTTAGCAATAAATCTTACTGGGGTATGAACACAATCCTGCAGGCAGTTCGCAGAGCATTGATCAGGTGCAAATTGTGTGAAATAAATAGGTATCACTGAGACCAGTGCTTTTTAATTTTTTTTTTTCAACGTTTTTTATTTATTTTTGGGACAGAGATAGAGCATGAACGGGGGAGGGGCAGAGAGAGAGGGAGACACAGAATCGGAAACAGGCTGCAGGCTCCGAGCCATCAGCCCAGAGCCTGACGCGGGGCTCGAACTCACGGACCGCGAGATCGTGACCTGGCTGAAGTCGGACGCTCAACCGACTGCGCCACCCAGGCGCCCCGAGACCAGTGCTTTTTAGGTCCTATTTTAATCTGACATAGAAGAACATCGCCATGTATCTTGCAAGAAATGCCTTGACTCTCCTGAAATTCATTATTTGTGTTTTTGACTCTTGCATTTCCCCATTTTGTCTGTGATATACAACAGAAACAAAAGAATATGGTTAAAACATATACCTTGTAAAGTGTGCATAATAAACAGTTCATACTAGATTTGAAGGCTCTATATAGAGTACATAAGAAGATGTTAATATTAAACTCATACTGCTTACTATGGACCAGGCAAAGTTCTAAATATTTATTATATACAAAATACTATTCTATGGACTCTGAGAAATAAGTACTGTTATTAACGGAATTTTACAGATGAGGAAACAGACCAGAGAGATCAGTGATGAGGGTGGGAGCTAGACATTAGAAGTTCTTGAAAAGCTGGGTAATGTCAGTGTGCAGCAGAAGTTTGGGAATCACTGCCCAAGGCTAACTTTCTTTTATAGATGTGCAATAGAGTCTACTCAGGTGGTTGAGGAAATAGTCTAGATGTGTTAATTGGACAAGGCCCTTGTTCCTCCTGAAAGGGATCTTAGAGATGATTCTAAAGAAGGAGGCTCTGGAGCCAGAATGCTTAGTTCAAATCCTGACTTTTTCCATTGCCCAAGTCGAGTCTGTCTCAGTTTCCTCAGCTGACAAATGGAGATAATAATAGCCCAGACTGAGTAGGGATAGTTTGCTCCAACTGCCTAGCCCTCAGATAGCGAGGTAGTGAGCTTTTCTTGGGCCGTGCTAGAAAGGGCACCTGAGCAGGGTCCAGGGTGTGGAAGGGGCAGTGGCCCTTCTGCTCTTGAGGGAAAAGTGTAAATTCATGTCCTTATCATCTTCTAAAGAAGATCTCCTTTCCTACTGGACACTTGCTCTAGTCACACAGGCCATGAGTGGCTAAAATCCACATTTCTGTGTTGTTGTTTCCCTACTTCTTGTTATTTAAAAATCAGAAAAAGCATATGTTTTTAGAGGAATACATGCTCATTGTACAAAACTTTGAAAAATACAGAAAGGTTCAAGGGATGATGCACCATGACTGCAAATTTATTCCAAAGGTAATTACTGATAAAAACTGTTTTTTCTTCCATTCTTTTTTTCCCTACATGTATATATTTGTTATATTTAAATAAAAAGAGGAATATATTAACTATATGTATTTATATGTTCCTTTCTACATTTAAAATCTGTTGTGAGCCTTTCCCCATATTCCTTATTCTTTGCAGTGTGACTTTTTTTTTTTTTTAAGTTTATTTATTTATTTTGAGAGAAGAGAGTGCGAGCAGGGGACGGAGAAAGAGAGAATCCCAAGCAGGTCCCCCACAGCACAGAGCCCCATAGTAACAATGGAACCCAGAGCCTGCTGAATCTCACAAAGTATACCTGAGCTGAAATCAAGAGTTGGTTGCTTAACTGACTGAGCCAAGCAAGTGCCTCACAGTGTGACTTTAAATGGCTGGTAGTGTTTCCTATGTCTTTGTGTTTTAACATTTTTTAAAATGTTTTTTATTTTATTTTTGACAGAGAGAGAGATACAGAGCGCCAGCGGGGAGGGGCAGAGAGAGAGAGAGGGGGAGACACAGGATCCGAAGCAGGCTCCAGGCTCTGAGCTGTCAACACAGAGCCTGACGAGGGGCTCGAACTCATGAACTCTGAGATTATGACCTGGGCCAAAGTCAGCGCTGAACTGACTGAGCCACCCAGGTGCCCCTGTGTTTCAACATTTAGGACGTTCCTAACTGTTTTGCTATTACAGATAATACTGCTACTAAAAATTTGCATATACATAGGTAATTATTTCCCATAGGATAGATTATTGAAGAACATATACTGGGGCATAAACATGAATTCTTTTTCTAAGGCTTTCGGAACATATTGTCAAAAAGTAAGCCAAGCATGAGAGGCCTTAGGCGTCTACTTGCTTCCTAGCCCTTTTTATCTTGCTAATGTGGTAGAGGGAAGAGTGGATTCCTGTTAGTTTCCTTTGCAGTTCTTTGATTATGAATAACTTGAACATGTTTTATGTTTAATGGTCATTGTTCAATAACTGTAGTGTGACTCTCTCCTCATCCTTCATCCTGTACCCCAGAGGCAACTGTCTTCAACACTTTTCCCCCCCATCTTCAACTCTTTATGCCACATTTAGTCATTTCTTCTGGAAGTTAGAGTTCTGTGTTTTTAAATAACATTCTTATAATGCTGTTTCTTGAATTTCAACGTTAGCCATTTTCTATTGACCTCTTGCCGAGGGAAAATAAGGATAAAGTTCTCTTATATGCATATTCCCTTCCCATTGCCTTTCATCTCAGTGTTAAGCCTTCATTTTTGCCTAGGTCATTATTTGTATTCCGTGTTTATATTTTTATGAGATTTTTATGAGTATGCAAATAGTATTCTATTGGAGCCGTGGAATATACTATATACTATTATCAATTTTTGTGATTTTTATTGGTTATTTTTAGAATAGTCTTCCCCATCCTGAATTCAGAGAAGTCATTTACTAATATTTCCTTCTAGTTTTTTGTTGTTTTTAGTGGTGTCATACTTAAGTCATTAAAATCATCTATAATTTTTATTTTGGTAAATGGTGTAAGGATCTGCTTTTTGTTTGCTTGCTTTAATAGCAAATTTCAGTAGAATCTATTACAATTCTTACTTTCCCCACTAATTTATGATGCCTTTAGGAAATTATGTAGCAACTTTATATCAATCAGAAATCTAGATCTCTCTTAAACAGTTTCACTTTTTGCCTTTGAAAATTTTAATTAAATTAACTTTCCAACTTTTATTTCACTTAACCTCATTTAACCTGTGGTGCTGTCTGTCTCCAGTTTTACTTTGGAATGTAGGGGAGGAGGTGGGGGAGCAAAATGCAATTGGCCTCCTTGGTGCAGTATTCCCATTTCCAAGGATTGCTGGAATACATAGATTCCTTGAAATCACTTGCCCCTTAAATTGTGCAGGACTCCAGAGGGTCTTAGCTGTGTCAGCCAGCCTGTGTTTCACTAACTTCCTGTCATCATTTTGTGAAACTGAGTGTTCCAATTTATTTTAGCTGATTAGCTGTTGGCTTTAATGATGTAAATGCGTTTGTCAGAGATCCTTGCTGTATTAAATCTGACACAGTTGGAAGAGAGTGGGTTTCTTTTTGGGCACGCCTTGAGCTGTTGCTTATCAGACTCTGGCCCCTACCCTGCCGCCTGACTTTTCCAGCCACCTCATCCTCATTTACCATTGTTCAAAGGTTTACACTGGGCTGTAAATTTCCTAAACTTACCTTTTTTTTTTTTTTTTTAAACTGGTTTCTAATTTCATTCCATTGTGGTCAGAGAATGTAGTTTGTGTGATTTCAACCCTTTTTCATTTATTGAGGCTTGCTTTATGGCTTAACCTATGTTGTATCCTGAAAAATGTTCCATGTGCACTTAAAAAGGTGTACTCTGCTGTTGCTGGTTGGAGACATCTATAGATGTCTATTAGATCTAGTTGATTTGTAGTGCTGTTCAAGACTTCTGTTTCTTTGTTGATCTTATGTTTGATTATTCTGTTATTTAAAGTATAATATTCAAGAGTCAATAATTGTTAGATTGTGTTTTCAATACTGTCATTTTTTCTTAACCTATTTTGAGGCCTGTTGTCAGGTGCATATATATTTGTTATTGCTATATTTTTGATTTATTGACCCTTTCATCATTATACAATGTCCTTTTTTTCTTCTAGTAAGGACTTTTATCTTGTCTTTTTTCTGTTATTAATGTAGCCAATTCACTTTTCTTTGGTTACTGTTTGCATGGTATGACTTTTTCCATGATGTTAATGAATACTAGTGATAGTGAATATGTTTTGGGGGTAATACTTCAATATGTCCCCTAAAACTTGATGCTGGTTTATGTACTTATTATGTTAATGAGGTTTTATCAGGTGTGGATTTAAAATTTTATTAAATGTCTTTTCACGATTTGTGGAGATGATTTTTCTCCTTTAATCTTTTTTAAAAATTATTATTATTTTTTTGATGTTTATTTATTATTGAGAGACAGAGAGACACAGAGTGTGAGTAGGGGAGAGGCAGAGAGGGGGGAGACACAGAATCTGAAGCAGGCTTCAGGCTCTGAGCTGTCAGCACAGGGCCCGGCACAGGGCTTGAACCCAGAAACTGCAAGATCATGACCTGAGCTGAAGTCAGATGCTTAACCAACTGAGCCACCAGGCCCCCCTTCTCTTTTAATCTTTAATATCATTAATTATACTAACCAGTTTCTTAATATTTAACATCCCACATGTTCACGGTATATTCTTAGTTTAATGAGTGACAAGTGCTTTGTATAGTACATTTTCCTGGCATATTTTAAAATTTCAGTCTTGGGACGCCCGGGTGGCTCAGTCGGTTGAGTGTCCAACTTTGGCTCAGGTCATGATCTCACAGTTTGTAAGTTTGAGCCCCACATCGTGCTCTGTGCTGACAGCTTCGGATTCTGTGTCTCCCTCTCTCTCTGCCCTTCCCCTGCTTACACTCTTTCTCTCTCTCAAAAATAAATAAACATTAAAAACATTTTTAAAATTTCGGTCTTAGTAAATATACCCCCAACATTTTATAAGCATGTCTGTTTAGTAAAGAAATGTTCTTATTAGTAAGCTTATTCCCTATTGCCAATCCTTTTGTTATGCTTATGTTAGGGGACCAGATTGTGGGGGTGTGTGTGTGTGTGTGTGTGTGTGTGTGTGTGTGTGTGCGTGTGTGTGTGTGCGCGCGCACGAGAGGGGCAGAGAAGGACGGGGAGAGAGCCCTGCATGTTCTTCCCCTAAAACAGCTTTCCAAAGACAGCCACAATTAGTGATTTGTATGTATTCTTCCAAGCCTCCTTTTGTGAATTAAAAAAATTGTTTTTAATTGCTTTGGAGATAGTTCTCTTAAAAAAATTTTTTTAGTGGTCATTTATTTTTTTTTTTAATTTTTTTAACGTTTATTTATCTTTGAGACAGAGAGAGACAGAGCATGAATGGGGGAAGGTCAGAGAGAGGGAGACACAGAATCTGAAACAGGCTCCAGGCTCTGAGCTGTCAGCACAGAGCCCGACGTGGGGCTCGAACTCACGGACCGCGAGATCATGACCTGAGCCGAAGTCAGCCGCTTAACCGACTGAGCCACCCAGGCACACCAGTGGTCATTTATTTTTGAGAGAGAGAGAGAGAGAGAGAGAGAGAGAGAGAGAGACAGAGCATGAGTGGGGGAGGGGGCAGAGAGCAACAGAGGCAGAATTCAAAGTAGGCTCCAGACTCTGAGGTGTCAGCACAGAGCCTGATGCTGGGCTCCAACTCATGAACTGCAAGATCATGACCTGAGCCAAAGCCAGACACTTAACCTACTGAGCCACCCAGGTGCACCCCCACTTTTTAAAAATTTTTTCCGAAGCCCTTTTAAAGCAGTTGTAAATAAATATTTTGTGTGTGTGTATAACAAAAAATAGATCCATACTCTGGTGTTTTTTTGTTATTTTGAATTTTTTTTTTAAGATGCATAAGAAATGTATGAGGGGCACCTGGCTGGCAATAGAGCATGTGACTCTTGATCTTGGGGTTGTGAGTTGGGTGTAGAGATTACTTATAAATAAAATCTTAAAAAGTTTTTTTTTTTTTTTTTTTAATTAAAATAGTATGAGTGCATTCTTCTTGGGAAAGTTCTAATGCTAGAAAGAAAACAATGGCCCATACAAACTCCCTGAATTTCAGTCATCTTATCTGTAACATAGGAATAAAAAAATATTCTTCATGGGACCATCAATTAGGATTTGATGAGATAATGTGTTTAAGCACGTAGCACAGTGTTCAATAAAAGAGACGAGTTAGTTATTTTGAACACGTATCAGCTCTGGAGTTTCTAATGAAACGCATTTTGGCACGTAACTGTATGACCTGACAGTGATCTTTTGACTTTTGTCTTTGTTCAAGATCCTCTAAAAAAGAGAAGGTCTTAAATATTTTCCTTCATAGCTTTGTGTGCTATAAATATAAGTTTAGTTTAATAGCAGAGGTCTTTTTTTTCTTCTTTATTAATTATTTACATTATTTTCCCCCTCATTCCCCTCCAGCCATTACTCAATTCATTGTTTTTGAAGTAAAATGTGCCTCCTTCACAATTTTTGCCAGTTTTATATATTGTCTGTATTAATGATTTTCTTAGTGTTTTCTTTTAGATTACCCCACTAAGAGAGCTATAACAAACCAAATGCCATGAGTAACTTTGGTTTCTGGACCAGATATTGGGGGATAATTAGATAATTTGAATTTGAATCAGATATTAGAGGAAATTAAAGCATTAATGGGGCTCCTGGCTGGCTCAGTCAGTAGGGCATGTGACTCTTGATCTCGAGTTTGTAAGTTTGAGCCCCACATTAGGTGTAGAGATTACTTAAAAATAAAATCCTAAAAAAAAAAAAAGACATTAATGTTAATGTGCTTCATGTGCTAATGGCATTTGGTTCTCTATGATCACGTCCTTGTAAGTTAGGATGCGCTTTCTGAAATATTAATGGTGAAGTGTTATGCTGCTGCAACTTGCTTTTAAATGGTTCAATAATTATAACAAAAGTGTGTGTGTGTAAATACATGTGTATAAGTATAGATACAGATGTAGATAAAAATATGAGGCAAAAATGTTAATTGGTGACTCTTGGTGAAGGGAATATAAGCGTTGAGTGTACTACTTTAGTTTTTCTGTAGGCTTGAAATTTTTTAAAAATGTAAACTTGGAAAAAGAAATGTAATTAGAATACTAATTAAAAATTAAATCACCTCACTTTCTTTAATAGATCTGCTGAAAAAGGAAATTTTATTATTACCATAAGTGGAAAACAAGCATCCGTTGTCATAAATAGAAGGTAACCGTAAAAGTTACTTTCAAAGTTTTATTAAAATGTGGCTGGATCTTTTTATCTGCCAGGACTCTGAGCCTGAGGCTTGCTCTCTCAAAGGAACACTAGCAAACATTACAGAGGTGTTAAAGACATATTAGCACCAAACTGAAACTTTCTCCTTGACTTAATGAGAAAATATGAAAGAAAATTAAAAAGGGAATAGCTTTATGATTTTGTGTGATTCAGGTCACCTCAAAGCGTCACCATACTTGGGAAACACTGACTCCATTGATGTAAGTGTTAGAAAGAAAATAAACTTTTGTACTGAATTCTGCTTATAATGCTCTTCTATGTTGAATTGCCATCTTTATTATTTGGTAGTTTTGATCACTACAGATGCATGTAGAGCTGAATGGTATCCTGGCCTAAGGCAGATGTCAGATTTCGCAGTCTAAATTGTCGCTGGTTTTTTGCTCTGATGTTGTTCTTGTGGTTGAGGTTTTGCTGAGGTTTTGTTTTTTTTTTTTTCTTTCTTTTCTTTCCTGCTATATTGTTCCTGCTGTTATTTGGAAGCCACTAGGTTGCTTTGCCTCTTGAACAATGAAAGGATCCAGATCGAGTCTGCCTCACATTTTGTTATCCCAGTACAAGACTCAATTGAATAAAACATATTACCCATCTGGCCTGGAAATCTCAGTGGCACTCAAAATAACTTACTAACAAGTTGTTGGATCATGATATCTTGATTTTCTGAAAGTTCAGCTTCTTTTTAGCTGTTGCTAAGAGAGAAATTTCATTGACATGAGGGACACGAGGACATGTCTGCACGCTGCCAGTTGTTTTATAGGCATTTGGCTCTGCCGCCTTGCAGATGGTTAGACTCTGGGTGGTGGGTAAATGAAATGTGTGCTGATTATCTTATTGAATTAAGGTAACCTTTTGTCGTTCATTGAATTCTGTAGACCAGTTGGTCAGTGAGCAGCTGCTCTGTGTGGCTTGGTTTGAGTTTTGAAGCACACAAAGACTATCTTAAAGGGTGGTCAGTCTAATCCAGGTATTCAACAAAGCAATAGTGAAAGCCTTCTTCTCTTTTGACACTGTTTTCTGTTCTGATGGAAATGATTGAACAAAAACGTTTTTGCTTTTTGCTCAATTAACTAAGTGATTAAAGCAATGGTTTTTTGAGTGTTTGGCTGAATGCTTCAGAATTTTTTTGACCTAATGTTTTAAGTGGAAGAAAATATCTTATCCCAACATTTGATGTTAGAAGCGTTCTAATTTAATGGCAGAGTCTACGTTTGAAGATGCGTGATAGACTAGTGGAATTGTTTTTTAAGATTATCTTCACAAATATTCTGGAAATTAAAACATGCTTCAGTGGTGCCGTTTCTTGGCAAATTCTAGCTGTGAAAATCTACCATATTTAAAATTTTTTTCTAAATGTTTATTTATTTTGGACAGAGAGAGAGACAGAGCATGAGCGGGGGAGGGGCAGAGAGAGAGGGAGACACAGAATCCAAAGCAGGCTCCAGGCTCTGAGCTGTCAGCACAGAGCCCGACGCGGGGCTCAAACTCACAGACTGTGAGATCATGACCTGAGGCAAAGTTGGACGCTCAACCGACTGAGCCACACAGGCGCCCCTAAAATCTACCATATTTTTATATGGATTCTATCTCAATGTCTGCAAACTGTTTCAGGTGGCTTCTTCTTCTTCTTCTTTTTTTTTTTTTTTTTTTTTTTTTTTGAGTAAACTCTACCTCCGTTGGGGGGCTTGAGCTCACAACCCCAAGATCAAGAGTCACCTGCTCTACCAGTTGATCTAGCTGGGCGCCCCAGGAGTGCGAGTGGGGGCAGAGGGGAAGAGAGAGAGAGAGAGAGAGAGGGAGAGAGAGAGAAAGAGAAAGAATCTTAAGCAGAGTGTACACTTAGCCCGTGACCCTGGGATCATGATCCAAACTGAAATCAAGAGTTGGATACTCAACCAGTTGAGCCACCCAGGTGCCCCAAATATTTTCCATTCTAAAAGTAATTCTTTAAAAAGGCTTTTCCAGAACTCTTTGAACTTCCCATCTAAATGAAGTCCATTTAGTAATTCCAATGAAATGCTCTATACTTTTTCTTATTAGCCCTTCTTATAGTCTATATATTTATTGGTCTGGTTACTTTTTAACTTCAGTTGTCCCCTCCAGTTGGGAAAGCTTCACAAACACAGAGACCTTACTTCTTTGCTCACCTCTGTTGAATGAGTGAATGTGAATCATGTTTTCTGATCCTGTGTTAAAGGTAACATAAAGACATTTTATTTTATTTTATTTTTTTTGTTTTGTTTTTTAAATGTTTTATTTATTTTTGAGAGAGAGAGAGAGAGAGCAGGAGTGGGGGAAGGACAGAGAGAGAGGGGAACAGAAGATCTGAAGCAGGCTTTGTGCTGACAGTAGGGAGCCTGATGCTGGGCTCCAACTCACAAACCTTGAGATCATGACCTGAGCTGAAGTCGGACGCTTAACCAACTGAGCCACCCAGGCACCCCAACATATAGACATTTTAAATGTGAGATTGAAATGGAAAGTCCTAAGGGCAGGTTAGTTAATTGGAATTTCAGACTTTGGTTTGCATTTTACACTTGAAAGCTGCTCACTTGGGCTACTCTGTATCTTGATCTAGGATGAGGGAAGTCAAGAATCTATTTAATGCTGACCAGTGAGTCTCCCAATCAGATACCTGCTAATTTCAAATAGATCCATTTTATCTCTTCATTTTCATTTTACTTGTTTGAACTTTAAATTGTCTATTGAAAGAGATTATTTTAGTTGCTTCTTTTCTCCTGTGAAACACTTTTATGAGCTAATGAAGCAAATTAAACAATATGAATGTTTGTAGTATAAAAGACATTAGGATTTATAACTATTTGAGACTTGAATTTGGTTGAAAGAAGAGATTGTATTATACCTAACCCTGTGGGATATACAGTGATTATTAGGAAGGTCTAAAATAAATCAGATACTTCAGGTGTGTAAGAAAGCCAACTGCCTGATACTGTAACAATCTTACTAGGATAATCTGTAGATATCTGCAGATGGAAAAAAAAATAGAGTCAAATAGAAACAAAAGTCTTTTTTTTTTTTCAGTTTATTTATTTTGAGATGGAGATAGCATGAGTGGGGGAGGGGCAGAGAGAGGGAGAATCCGAAGGAGGCTTCACGCTGTCAGTGCAGAGCCCAAACCCATGAAACGTTAGATCATGACCTGAGCCGATACCAGGAGTCAGAGGCTTAACTGACTGAGCCACCCAGGCACCCCCAAAAGTCATTTTTAATGTCTGACATTCTAAAAACTGGTTTTGAATTTAGGGGTGAAGATCAGCCTTTGAGTCATTGGAAAGCAAATGGAAACAAGAGTTCATCTCAAACACCCTTCTCTTTAATTCTTCAGGCTTTGTCCATGTATCCTCTGCTGCCAGAGCCTGCTTGTTTCTTCTGTAAGCTCATCCTTCTCATGTTCCTGTGGATTCTTCCACAGCCCTTCCTCTCTCCTTTGTACTGTCCTATGTCATGATCCATGTAGCAGAGTGTTTGCTAAGTAACCACATACTCCAGAACTTGTGCTGCACATTCAACTGGAAGTTAGATGTGCCTCCTGTACTGGCAGTGTCGGTGCATGGATGTGCGCGTCAGGCCGAGACTAGAACCAGCAGCACTAGAAGAAAACTACCACTAGTATTAATTAGCAGAGATACACCCCTCATGTGGCCACATGTTACACGGCCATAACATTCTAGCAGCCTTTTTGCTTCTTCTGCTGCTTTTTTTCTTTTAACAGAGGTGTAATTGACATACAACATTATATTAGTTTCAGGAGTACAATATAATGGTGCGATATTTGTGTATATTGTGAAATGGTCACCCCAGCAAGTCTGGTTAACATTTGTTACCGTATGTAGTTACGGAATTTTTTTTTCCTGTTGTGAGAACTTGTTCACTTCTTCTTTGACAGCCTCCTCACCTCTAGTAATTTCTCCTCTGAACTATTGTAGCGTTACTGTTTGTCTGTCTCATTGGTACTACCTATAACTCCTCAGTTCTGTGGGCCTTGACATTATGGGCAATAGAGATGGAGACTATGTCGTTTTTAAAATTTAAATTAAAAATTTTTTAAGTTTTATTTTAATTACCTGGTGCTCATCGTGACAAGTGGCACTCCTTAATCCCTATCACTTATTTCACCACCCCCTCCTCTGGTAACCAGCAATTTGTTTTCTGTAGTTAAGAGTCTGTTTTTTGGTTTCTTCATCTCTCTCTTTTTTCCTCCTTTGCTCATTTGTTTTGTTTCTGAAATTCCACATATGAGTGAAATTATGTGGTATGTGTCCTGCTCTGACTTATTTCACTTAGAATTATATTCTCCAGCTCCATCCATGTTGTTGCAAATGGCAAGATATCATTCTTTTTACAGATAAATAATATTCTATTTGTGTGTGTGTGTGTGTGTGTGTGTGTATACACACCACTTCTTTATTTATCAGTCCCTGGACACTTGGGCTGCTTCCATATCTTGCCTATTGTAATAATGCTGCTGTGAACATAAGGGTGCATACATTCCTTTGAAATAGTGTTTTTGTATTCTTTGGATAAATACCCAGTAGTGTGATTGCTGGGTGATAGGGTAGTTCTATTTTTAACTTTTTGAGGAACCTCCATACTGTTTTCCATAGTGGCTATACCAATTTGCATTCCCACCAACAGTGCAAGAAGGTTCCTTTTTCTCCACATCCTTGCCAACACTTTCTGTTTCTTGAGTTTTTTATTTTAGCTGTTCTGACAGGTGTGAGGTGATAATCTCACTGTAGCTTTGATTTGCATTCCTTGATAAGTGATGATGAGCATCTTTTCATGTGTCTGCTGGCCATTCATGTGTCTTTTTTGGAGAAATGTCTGTTCATGTCTTCTGCCCATTTTTTTTTTAATTGGATTATTTGGTTTTGGGGTGTTGAGGTGTATCAGTTCTTCATATGTTTTGGATACTCTTTATCAAATATGTCATTTGTAAATATCTTCTCCCATTTAGCAAGCTGCCTTTTAGTTTTGTTGATTGTTTCCTTCAATGTGCAGAACCTTTTTATTTTGATGTAGTTCCAGTGTAATTTTGTGTTTATTTCCCTTGTCTCAGGGGACCTATCTAGAAAAAAGTTGCTATGGCCAGTGTCAGAGCAGGTACTGCCTATACTCTCTTCTAGGATTTTTATGGTTTTAGGTCTCACTTTTAGATCTTTAATCATTTGGCTTTGGCTATTTGGGGTCTTTTGTAGTTCCATACAAATTTTAGGATTTTTTTTGTTCTAGTTTTGTGAAAAAATACTGTTGGTATTTTGATAGGGATTGCAATAAATTTACATTTTGCTTTGGTTAGTATGGACATTTTAACCATATTTGTTCTTCCAGTCCATAGCATGGGATGTGTTTCCATTTGTGTTGTCTTCAATTTCTTTCATAGTGTTTTATAGTTTTCAGAGTATAAGTCTTATACCCATTTGGTTAGATTTATTCCTAGGTATCTTATTATTTTTGTGCAGTTGTAAATGGGATTGTTTTGTTAATTTTTCTTTCCACTGCTTCATTATTGGTAGAGAGAAATGCAGCAGATTTCTGTAGATTGATTTTGTGTCCTGTGACTTTATTGAATTTGTTTATCGGCTCTAGCAGTTTTTTGGTGGAGTCTTTTGGGTTTTCTGTATCATGGTATCTGTAAATAGAGGAAGTTTTACTTCTTCCTTACTGGTTTGGGTGCCTTGTATTTCTTTTCATCGTCTGATTGCTGGGGCTAGAATTTCCAGTGCTCTGTTGAATAAATGTGTTGAGAGTAGACATTCTTGTCTTATTCTTGACCTTAAGGGAAAAAGTCTGTTTTTCCCCATTAAGGATGATGTTAGCTGTGAGTTTTTCATATATGGCCTTTATTATGTTGAAGTATGTTCCTTCTAAACCTACTTTGTTGAGGGTTTTTATCATGAATGGATGTTTTACTTGTCAAGTGGTTTTTCTGAGGATAGAGAATATGTCTTAACTTTATTTTTATCATCCGCTCTGTGGTCTCTCTCTGCCTCTCCCCCCTTTTCTCCTCCCCCCCCCATAAACAAACAAATTTTAATAAAGGATAATTTACAGTTGCCCAGTTGTGTGCCATAATTTACGTCCTCCTGATTTCTGTTCAGGAGCCTATTTTCCTTTTAGGTTTAAAGGGCCTGCACTCACTCTCTTGCTTCCCTGTTCTCTCAGATGGGCTAAGGAATAGACATTATCCTCACTAAACATGAGGAAATTGAGGCCCAGAGAGGTAGGGTCACACATACAGGAGTCAGACCCCATCTTCTGACTCCAAAACCAGTCCTTTTTTTTTTTTTTTTTTAATTATTATTATAATTTTTTTATACCACTGCAGGCTTCCCTTTCAGGCTGAGGATGTGTATCTTTCCAGCACTATAAACCACCTGGTTCTGGTGTGTGTTCTTGGGCTTTTTTTTTTTTTTTTTTTAATGTTTGTTTATTTTTGAGACAGAGGATGTGCAAGTGTGAGCAGGGCAGAGAGAGGGGGGGGACAGAGGATCCAAAGTGGGCTCTGTGCTGTGACAGCAGCAAGCCTGATGCAGGCAGGGCTCGAACTCATGAACCATGGGGTCATGTCCTGAGCCGAAGTCAGATGCTCAACCAACTGAGCCAACCAGGTGCCCCTAATCCATCTTGGTCTTATTCACCTTGGTAACCTTCACAGTGCTCACCTTAGGGCGATTGTTAATGTTGAATCCCTCCCAGTTGTGACTATATACTATCTACTGTCCTTCCTGTGGAAGAGAATGGGTCTTATTGACTTGTATCTATCAGTGTGCAGTCTTACCCAGGGATGTCATTGAAATGACCACTTTGGTTTTTTAGCAGTTTATTTATTAATTCTTTCATTTAGTCATTCAAAAATATTTATTGAGTGCATACTCTGAGCCAAGCATTGTTCTCAGAGTTCTCACCCTGCTTTCATGGAATTTAGATTTTCCTTGGACAGTTGATGATAAACAAATAAACCAACAAGGTAATTATAGACTGTAAGTGACATGAAAGAAATCAAGAGAAAAGTGAGAGAGAAATACCAAGGAGTGAGGCTGTAGACATCATGCTCTGGAAAGTTCCTGAGGAGAGATGAAAGGATGAGAAGGGGTCACCTGTGGGGAGAGCTTAAGGAGGGAAGGCTTCAGTGCTTGTGTTTGAGGAAGAAAAAGGCATCTCATGTGGCTATAGCAGAGAGACCCAGAGAAGGGCAGCAGAGTTTAAAGCTGGGGAACAATATAGTCCGATTTGTGTTTTTAACATCACTGAGAGACATGGTAATTAAATGAAATGTGTGTCCCTGGACTGGGTTTTTTTTTTTTTTTTTTTTGGCTTCCAAGGATGTTTTTAAGACAAATGGCAGAATTTGACTATACATCAAATATTAGGTAACAGTATTATATCAATGTTAAGTGTCCTGAATTTGATAATCCAATGTCTTTATGAGGAGAATGTCCTTGTTCTTAAGAGGGGTGAAGGGTTGTGATCTTTACAGCTTATTCTCAAATTGTTCAATAAAAAAAGAGGGATCAGAGATGGCAAATTGTTAAGAGGATATGTGTGTTTATTGTAATATTCTTGTAACTTTACTGTAGAGTTGAAAAATTTTCAAAATAAAACTTTAAAGGTCACTGAGGCTGAGGTATGGAAGAAGTTATGGAGGGGAAAGAGGCAGGCGGGCTCGCAGGAGGCTGTTGGGATGATGGCTGCACACACTGGGGTGTAACTGGAGAGGGAGAGAGGGGGACAGATCAGGAAATATGTTTTGGAGATGGAACAGACAGCTTGTTAATGGATTGGATGTGGTGGCCAAGGGGACAAGCAGGAGGTAGAAGTTGTTCCCTGGGGCTCCTTGATAGTTATGGACTGAATTCCAGTAGAATCTTACCCTTCCTAAAGTGCGTTCACTCCCAGTCTGCCTTACTCAAGTCAGCCCCTCTATGGGTAGTTACCACAGGAATTTATTTCACAGGTGAGGGGGAGGCACAGGGAGGTGAAGTGACTAATTCGAAGTTAGCACATATAGGCAGAAAATTTATTTTCTTTCTCCCTTTCTTCCTCCCTTCTTCCCTCCCTCCCTCCCTCTTCTTGCTTTCTCTTTCTTTTCTTTTCTTTTCTTTTCTTTTCTTTTCTTTTCTTTTCTTTTCCTTTCTTCCTTCCTTCCTTCCTTTCTTTCTTTCTTTCTTTCTTTCTTTCTTTCTTTCTTTCTTTCTTTCTTTCAGAAAATTTACTTTTTTTACCCAGAAAACCAAAATGCAGGCATGGGATTAGTGCTCTTCAAACTGAATTCTCTCCCATTAGATTGTTGTGTAATCAGTGAAATAAAGGGCTACTATCATCAAACAAACAAACTGAATAAATAGCATGTACTTACCCATGTAGAAAGGGTAAATAATGTCTCGTGGAACTTCTGTTTCAGTTAAATAGGTATATACTAGGTCATGATATAAAACATATTTTTTACTTTGAATTACAATCAAAAGTTGGAAAGCCATGCAGAGGATTGTTGTAAACAGAAATCTTGCAGTTCCCATGGGAGTAAGAAAGCAAAAGACAAACTCACTTGGGTGGCTACTGTTGGCTGTCTTGTGTTGTTTATTTCTTTAATGATTGATGGGCTATAAGTCAGTGTTTTCTTAGTTGACTTCATAGTCATCCCCTACTTTCAGTCTTAAAGTGCTTGCTTTGTGCCAGGCATTGTTCTAGGCAGTAGGAGTGAGGAGGACAGACATGACTCTCAAGCAGCTTACATTAAATGTGTTACCAAGTACAAACATAAGATTCCTTCAGTATTAAGTGATAGGTGCTCCAAAGATCCAGTAGGACTGGTCTGGGAAGGTGATGTTTGAGTTCAGACCTGGGTGAAACTGAAGATGCAGCTTTGCCTCAGGGAAGAGTGTCGCAAGGAGAAGCAGTAGCTGTGGCAAAAGCCATGAGTTGAAGACAAGCTAAGGGTGTCAGAGGGACAGAAAGATGGCCCTTGAAACTGTAGTGTGGGGATCCAGGCAGAGTGGAAGGAGAGGAGATCAGATTTAATATATTTTTTGAAGATAAAACCAACAGGACTTAATAATGAATTGGATGTAGGATGTAGAGGGAGGATGCATCTGGGTGGATAATGATGCTGTTTACTGGTAGGGAAGGCTGGAAGCTGATGCAGAAATGTGACTTGGGAGCCAAAGAAATCTATAGTTCTGTATCTGGCCATGAAGTTGAGAGGCCTGTTGGACATCCAGATAGAGACCCACGGTGGTCAGTTTGATAGTCAGGATCTTGGGTAGGAGGTCTGAACTAGAGATACAAGCTTGAGACCCATGAGTGTATAGCTGGAATGGGGCTGATAAGCTTATCTGGGCAAGGATGTAGATCGGAAGAGCAGAGGTCTGAGGCCAGATTCCCAGGACAGGTAAGAGAAAGGAGCATCAGTGACAAAGGAGGAAAGCCATGTAGGAGCCTAGAGGAGAGGGGAGGACTTACTACCAATTTATGTAGCATTGACTCCCCACTTTTGAGCCCTGGACTTATTAGCAGTAAGGGAAGTTACTTATCTTGAGAACTTAATCCTCTGTGTGAGATATATATGCTTTAAACTTCTAAAATGTTTTATTTAATACATTGGTGATAATAGTACTCATTTCACAGAGCTGTTTGGTAAATTAAATTAGTTAATACACACAGAGTGCTTCAAACAGTCTCTGGCACATAGTAAGAACTTAATAACTGTGAGTTGTTTGTGGCAGTGGTGCTTATTATAAGAAATCAATTTGGGCTTGAGGTCTAGATTCCAGATTAGTAAAGAAGAAAGAGAATAGTAGTGTTGGCTTTTCATCTGAATGTGTTATGTGATAATCAATTTTGTTTAGCTGGTTCCCTGAGTTGCACATTAAAGCAGTCTTGAACAGTGAGGGGCCTTGTTACTAGAGTGCCATTAAATGGTGATATCAAGTGACCCTAAAAATCAAAGTAATGGAAAATTGTCTTTTTTTTTTTCTAAAATATTTAATTTGCTGTTTTTTCATAACATCTCAACCTTCCTTTCAAGGTCAGGAGGAGATACTAATTTTTACTATACTGCTACATCTTCACACAAATTATCATCTGAAGGAGCTTCTTAGAATTGACAAATGAACTTTGTTTTCCTTCCCAGGAGGAACTTGTTAAACCAATAAAGTTCAAAATTCTAATTCCCATTCCTTACTAGTGTGTACCATTTTATTCATCTCGAATAAACATACAACCTCAAGCACCCTACTAGGCAAATAGATTCCTTTTTAATTAGTGGTTCTATATACAGAATTTTATCATAGTGAAATTTATAAACCAAAAGGGAACAAATATTTACACTTGCAACTTCATGTCAACATTGCCCTGAAAATGTAAATGTATCTCCCATGTTTCTACTACAGCAGTAGAAAAATAAGCTTCAACTTCTTAGGAGCATGTCTGCTCTGTTATGTAGGGAATGTGGAAGATACATAGAAGTGTTCTTTCTTCGTGACTGGCATTAGTTTTTTTCACACAAAGACTTGTTTTATTAAAAGCTAATCTTTATTTATTTATTTATTTATTTATTTATTTATTTATGTAGTACTATTTATTTATTTATTTATTTATTTATGTAGTACTATTTCTTAGGCATCTTTAAGTACCAAGGCAGAGTTTTATTTTGAGGAGTTATTGCATTTGTAGTTACCATAAAGAATTATTTCTCAATTTAAGTAGACCTTTTTTATTCCAAGGCAGAATTAAGCCAACCACAAGGGTTTCTGGGAACAGAATAATGCAGAGGTTTCGTGTGTCAATATGAGCAGCCTAATACTTTACAAAGGAGGATTTTATTTATTTACTTAGTTATTTATGTTTTTTATTTTGAGAGAGAGAGCGCGCGTGCATGAACTGGGGAGGGGTGGAGAGAGAGAATCCCAAGCAGGCTCCGCACTGTCAGCACGGGGCTCCATCTCATGAACCACAAGATTATGACCTGAGCTAAAATCAGGAGTTGGATGCTTTACCGACCGAATTACCCAGGCACCCCTACAAAGGAACATTTTAAGTGATGCTTAAATAATAATGGTTTAAAGATCTCAACTGAAATGAAAAAGCTTATTAAAATGTATTGAAATAATTTAGAAAAGGGGGGATGATTTTGCCAAGATTTCGGAGAGGACTAATTTTTTTTCAAGGTTTTACTACAGTTTTGATTGAGCTGCATTAAATGATTCAGTCTAATTTCATCTATTACATGTAGTTCTACTATTCCTGCATCCCAAAATGATTTTAGGTCATTTAGGTCATTAAAATATTTTTTATATAATAATCTGTTTTTCAGAGCATCAAAAATAATTAAGATGAAAAAACAAGATCAACCCTGTGTCTAGGATGAATAATTTAGTTCTAAATATCCTAGAAGCTAAGGAGAAAGTTGGGGTTTTTAAGATTTTCACTGTCAGATAGGGAAGCATAGAAGTTTGAGAAGAAATAATTTTTTTCCCTGCTTTTTCTGAATTTAAGGACAATTTATTTTGGATTCTAATCCTATGTAGTCAACAATAAGTAATACCGTTGACAGTCTTTCTTCCCACTCCTCTCTCCTCTTCCCCCAAAGGGAAACACCTGATTGTAAAAATAATGCATGCATACTGTTTATATTAAAAGAAAAATTTCAGACAAGTCAGAAATACATGTATTGAAATTTTCTTGAATGATACTATTTCTCAATTCACAGAAAGGGGTGGCATTACATCATAACTAAATGGAGATGCTTTTTGTGTGTGTGTGTGTGTGTGTGTGTTTAAGACTTTTTAATATTTATTTTTTGAGAGAGAGAGCATGAACCGAGCATGAGCTGGGGAGGGGCAGAGAGAGAGCGAGAGAGAGGGAGACATAGGATCTGAAGCAGACTCCAGGCTCTGAGCTGTCAGTAGAGAGCCTGACAGCTCTTAAAGGCCACGTAGAGGCCACGAGATCATAACCTGAGCCAAAGTTGGACACTAAACTAAGTGAACCACTCAGGTGCCCGTGTTTTTTGTTTTTAATTTTAACTAGGCCCCACACCCAACATGGAGCTCAACTCATACCCTTAAATGAAGAGTCCCATGCTCTACTGACTAAGCCAGCCAGGTGCCCCGGTGGAAACATTTTTGTGAGGCACTTTGATGATAATAAGTTTAGCATTTATTGGGCATTTCAGATTTGCCTGTACTAGGAATATAGAAATGAGTAAGACACCACTCTTTACCTTAAGAAACTCCAGGATTAGTGGGGTTCACTTAACTCATCAGATAAGTGACTCATCAGATATTTCATATTTGCTGAGTACCTAATATGGATATAGTACATAGTGGTCAACAGGGTCTAGTAAGGTGTATCAGTAACTAACCATACAACTCATGCTAATGTTGTGTCTTGAGTGCCTGGGCTTGTAGGGAACAAATTACCTTGAGAGCAGAAAAAGAATTTTGTTTTGTTGGGGAAGACTTTCCCCAGAGGGAGGAACTTTTAGGTTGCAAGTTAGTATCACAGTGTACCAGATAGCCCAGAAATGGGGAGGGCGTTCTAGGCAGAGGGAATAGCAAGCCGAGTTTTGGAGTTTTGGAGGTGTGATCAGACCCGTATCTATGACCAGTGCTAAGTAGCAGATGGCCAAACACAGTGTATGGCTCAGGGAAGTGTGTTGGAAAATGAAGCTGTGAAAAGATGGTAGAGTTGTGTCCAGCAAAAAGAGAAAAAAAATTGGACCTTAATTTGTAAATAGACTTAAAAAAAAATTTTTTTTTTGTTTATTTATTTTTGAGAGAGAGACACACACAGAGTATGAGCAGGGGAAGGGCAGAGAGAGAGAGGGAGACACAGTGTCTAAAGCGGGCTCCAGGCTCTGTCAGCACCGGATTCCTATGTGGGGCTGGAATTCACTAACCATGAGATCATGACCTGAGCCCAAGTTGGACGGAGACTTAACCGACTGAGCCACCCAGGCACCCCTGTAAATAGGCTTTTAAGGCAGAGGAGGAAGGATTTATATTTTAGGTACAACACAGGTGGAAGAGCGGAACATTGATTGTGGGGTGGAAAGATTAGAAGCATGGATTGAGATGCTAAGTGAGGTAAGAACAGCATCTGTGTGGGTTGAGAGGATGAATCAAAATGCAGAGACATTTCTAATCTAAGTTGTGTGCTCTGAGAGCCAGGAGTCTGTGAAGGATGATGGTTGCAGAGGAGAGAACAGGGAATACAGACCTTCAAGGATTAGCCTAGGAAGTGGGCCTGTTCATTATTACTGTATATTCTGAGCAGTTTTACTTTTCATTTTGTTTCCTTTAAGTAATAATTGTATGAGTAAATATCTTTTTTTTTTTTTTTTTTAAATACAAAAACTGCTCCCTCTTGGCTTATTCTGGGGATCGAGCCCACGATGTTGGTGTTCCTGCCACATCCTAGCTAACTGAGCTAACTAGCCACCAAGCAGCTAGCCCTCTATATTAGTATCTTTTTTTTTTAATTTTTAAATGTTTATTTATTTTTGAGAGAGAGAGTGGAGAGAGAGGAAGACACAGAATCTGAAGCAGGCTCCAGGCTCTGATCTGTCTCCACAGACCCCGACATGGGGCTCAAACCCACGAACTGTGAGATTATGACCTGAGCCAAAGTTGGACACCCAACCGACTGAGCCACCCAGGTGCCCCTATATTAGTAAATATATTAACAGAAAGGTTACCTTTTGGGGGCACCTAGGTGGCTCTGTCGGTTAAGTGTCTCTTGGTTTCAGCTCAGGTCATGATCTCACAACTCGAGTTTGAGTCCTGCGTGGGGCTGTGTGCTATCAGCATAGAGCCTGCCTGGGATTCTCTGTCTCCCTTTCTCTCTGCCCCTCCCCTGTTCACATTCTCTCTCTAAATAAAATAAATAAATAAATATTTTAAAAATAAAATAATTAACATTAAGAAATTTCACTTTTATCCACAGGATACCTGATTATCTAATACATATAAATTTTTAAGTCTTTAAGAGTAAAGCCTCTTTATAATAAAATCAAACTTGTTTGAAAAATATTTTTTTAAAAGAAACCATGATAAAGATGCATGTGCCACTGTGTAGCCTCGAATTACCCTCTCCTCATTTAGGCAGATGTTGCACGTTTTAGGACATCCTAGTCCATTCCCCATAGCCCTGGGGCAGAGGCAGGGGCAGTCTTCCGGCTGATACTGGATTTGGATACTGGCTCCTCCACCTTCAAACTACGTGACTTTGGGTCTTTCACTTTATCTTGGAGCCATAGTGGAAAGATTATCTGCCAAGTGGAAAGATTAGTATCTTTTGAAGCTTTAAAAGAAAAAGTATTTGTTGGTTCAAATTGGAACATATCTAAGAAAACTGGCTGACACTTTGAAGAGGCCAGTTTGAGGTTGTAGACTTGACATTCACACCTATTTCATGACCATGGAAAACAAACTATTCACATTTCAGCTTTTTAAAAATGACCCAGCTGTATACCCAGCAAACACCCCTAACCCATGTCTGGCCCAAGCCTTATTCATCCCTGAGCTCTTTTTTTTTTTTAAACCTCCTTGGTAAAATATACATACCTGCTGTAAAAAGAAAAAAAAGAGAGAGAGAGAGAGAGAGAACAGTTTGCTCTTTTAAGTTCTTTTCCATGACTATCTTTAGGTCTGGAATAGCCAGGCCTCTTAAGAGGTAGCTGCCTCTTAAGAAGTCTCAGATAATGTAAGTTAGGGATATGCCCACCTCAAATAATGGAGAGCTTCAGTGGAGATTGAACATGTGGGAGTTCTTTGTCTCTTGCAGCAGTCGTGGGGAGTAACTCCGAGGCTGGCACAGCCAGCTGCCTGTACTGCCACAGTGTCATCCAGACCCAGGGCCCGTGCATGTCTCCCCTTCACCATCTTTAGCATAGAGGTTTTCCTCATGTTCTTAGAAGTAATTTCGTGTCTAGGCATCACTTCTCTATTCTAGCAGGAAACAGAGGGAATGGGCCAAGGGTAACAGCAAAAGATTTCTCTTGGTGAGGCTTTTCCTTCTTATCAGGAAATGAGGGAACCCCTTTCCCACCAGGGGCTTCTGCTTACATTCCATTAACCTGAGCTGAGTCACATGGCTATCCGTAGTGCAGGTAGTCACGGAGGTCACGTTAGCTTTCCAGTCTTCTTGGTTAGAAATGCAAAGGAGAAGGTGGTGGGAATGGGTTTGTTTGTATCAGTCTACACAGTAGCTGCTCTTCTTAGGGCAACATTATCTTACAGTTACCCATGTCTGGGTCTTATCTAGGATGACCAGTGTCCTGGTTTGCCTGGGACTGAGATTTCCTGGAATGCAGGACTTTGTGTGCTATAACCTGGACAGTCCTAGGAAAACCAGGATGATTGTTACCCTAGTCCTTTCATATTTTCTTTGGCAAATGTATCATCTCTTGAGGATGGAGCCACCTTGACTAGGCTTACAAAGACTGAAAAGCAGCTTAATAATTTAATTAAAAAAAATTTTAATAACATAGGATAGTAACTTAATTATAAATTATACAAAATAATGACTAAACTATTAAATAATAATTCACAATGAGAAATAAGTGATATTGAATCAGTGGAGCATATTGGAAGAAGAACTTCGTGGAGCCGCCTAATGCATGTGAGATTTTGACCAGGTATCTTAGAGCTGCAATGTTGCCCAACTCTAGCGGGACTCTGATCACAGCAGCCTGGGATTAATTCTGTAATATTTTTTAGTAATTGACAGATTATACCAAAAAGAATTGTATGTTATCTCAGGCAGGGTGTATGTGTGAAACTCTGTTACAGGCATGCACTAGCTAGCACACATGTAGGGGTGGAGTATTAGACATCAGAGGGTCTCCTGACACTGAGCTTTCTGCTGAGGTTGACCTTGAAAGCAGTCTTAATGGGGCACATGGGTGGCTCACTCAGTTAAGCATCTGACTTCGGCTCAGGTCATGATCTCATGGTTTGTGGGTTCGAGTCCCACATCGGGCTCTATCCTGACAGCTCAGAGCCTGGAGCCTGCTTCGGATTCTGTTCTCCCTCTCTCTCTGCCGCTCTCCTGCTTGCACTCTGCCTCTCGCTCTCAAAAATAAATATTAAAAAAAAAAAGAAAGAAAAAAACAGTCTTAATGTAGACCCTTGGTGGGTGACATGGTTGGGAGAATAGGATCAGAAAGAACCTTTTTTCCCCCTCTGCCTGAAGCTGAGATCTGGTCTGGATGGATGTATCTGCCGGCTGCAGGAATCCGGATCCTCCTCCTCTTCACTTCATTTAGAACCGGAGCCCTGCCCCTTCTTCAAGTTTTCCTCTGCTCTCCTCCCTTCCCTGTTTGAACAGATTCCTCTTATTTCTCCTCTTACTAGGAGAAATAGGAATCTGGCTCACTGCCTCTTTTCCTTCACTTCATTATAAAACTGTGTGATGCATATTTTATATTTTCTTGCATGTTTGACTTTCAGTTAATATTTAACGATAATTTCATTCTGTAGACATCCTCTTATCTGATATCTTGGAACTCGTCCCTGTACCTCTTAATTCTAGCCTCTGATGATAAAGTTTTGTGGGGGTTGGGGGGGGGGGAAGTATGCTATTTAGACATATTCTCTTATTAGTGAGGTATTACTTAGTATGTGACTAATGCTATGCGTCTGTAACCAGTTGTTGTTCCACCCCGTGAGTCCTGACGTAATTTAGAAAGAATTCTTTCTTTGTTAAAGACCTTTTCTACGTGGGCCACATGTTTACAGACCTATTTCGTAGTAATTTGTGGTTTTTTAGGTATGTCAATAGAGATGCTGTAGCAGTATGCCTGGATTCTGTTAGATAAACATTTTGTAAGATTGCTTACTTTAAAAACCTGTCTTTGTTTAAAAAGTTAATTTCTTCTCTAATGTCTTAGTAAAGAAATTTTTTAGTAAATCTGATAAATTCTAGTTAAAACATTTTGTTTTTAGTATTTTAAGCCTTTTAACATTTTGTTTTTTAATATTGTAAACCTTGAAACCTCTTGAAGGTTGATATATTAGTACTTTTTTTGTCTGCATACTTTCTTTTGAATTTTAAGAAATCTGTACTAGAATCTGTAACATACTTAAAATATACTTTTGATGATCATATGGGTTTTTATTACAAACAGCTAAATAAAATTTTCAATGAATGATAGTGTGCATATGGTAATATATTTCTCATAATTTATATGCTATTGGGAGAGTGACTCACGAACTGTTTTCTCTTGAGTTCCTGAGAGTTTATAAAAAGATTACAAACAATTGGCGACAGAATTGAAATAGTGAATGTGTAAAGTGGAAGGGAAAAATATTTCTCATTTGTTCCTCTCTTACCTTGGTGAAATTTTTACCACTTAAAATTTTCCAGTAAATTCAAGGTCAGTACATGAGTCTAATATGGTTGTACGCATCATGGTCTAAGGATTTCCTGTCTTGTCACATGACATGTGTGTTCCCAGAGGAGAAAATACAGTTTGATTCCATGATGATAAATAGCAGTTCAAGGACACTGGAGTCAGGTAGAAAAGGATGATCACTGTTTGAGGACTATGAGGTAGTATGAAGGGGAAAGGAAGGGATGAAAGGGATGACATCACTAAGCTCCCAATTGTTGGTCACCGCTAATAACTCTAGCTGCCCTTCTGGCAGTATTTGAGGCATATATTTCCTTTGACCTTTACATTAGTAGGATGTCATAGGCCTTAGGATCCAGCATAAACCTGAGCTGAAAACAAATTGGAGTTGTTTGTGACTTGCTAGAGTTGTCCTTAAGGTAGAGCACATCTCTGTGAGAACTAGCGAATGACCCTGGCCAATTAAAGCTCAGTTTATTAGACAGTGTCATGGACAACCCAATGAGAACACACAAATACTTAGAAACATGTGTAAAATTCAGACTCCTAATGCACTGTTTTATACCTTGACACTCCTGGATAAGTTATCTTGGTTTTTACCCCCAGGCTTCCCCTTCTGTACATCGTTATCCACCTGGGTTTTGATTTATTTTTCATTGTGCACTTATTATCCCTCTCATTGCCTCACGGGGGAGAAACTTTTTCATTGCAGTGTGGCGTAACTTTGCTGCCTGGGACTTTTAACTTGAAAGTCTTAATGTCCTAGAAGTCTACAAAAGAAATAGATCCTTTTTCTTTTACTCCCTATATGTGTGTTTTATCTTTTAAGGAATGTTGGCATTTACTGAGGAGTGGGATGGGGGATGCCCCAGGTAGAGGCTTTGTTTTCATTCACAGTTTCTTAACATACTCATGGCAACCTTGCTCCTAGCTTCAGATTTTGAGTTCTTAGAGGACTTGGATGTTTTGGGTTTGTATGCATACATTTTGAAATCCCTGGGTTGAAAATTTCCTAGATGTTTGCACCCTCTACTCAACCTAGGACATTAAGGGTTATATACAAATTAGCCCCTTAAATGACCATTAACTAGAAATGTTATCTGTCCAAAGAAAGGATTCATGTGACTCCAAGTATGCGTTACCCTCTATATAGCATATTAATTATGGCAACAGAGATAGATGAGAATTTTGCTGCGTTTAAATTTTTCATTGTGATGAGACAAATCTATTATTATAAAAGCTCTACTCATCAGTGAGAGTGTTTCCTTCTGTTGTTTTAATTAAAGGAGCAGTGTATTTTTAAATTTAATTATGGCACTTTGATGATCTGATACTGGCTTCAAGCTAAGAGTTCTTTAGGTTTCCAAGATTTATGATGCATCTAGAGCAGAGCTGATCAAAAGAATGACGGAAATCTTCAATGTCTACACTGTTCAACAAGATAGCCACATGTGGCTGTTGGGCACTTAAAATGTGGCTAGTGAGACTGAGGAATTAAATTTCAAATTTTCTTTAAAATTAGAATTTAAGGGGTGCCTGGGTGGCTCAGTCAGTTAAGTTTCTGGCTCTTGATTTCCACTCAGGTCATGATCTCACAGTTGTGAGATCGAGCCCTGTGTTGGGCTCTGTGCTGACAGGGCAGAGCCTGCTTCAGAGTCTCTCTCTGCCCCTTTTCCTGCTCTCTCTCTCTCTCTCTCTCAAAATAAATAAACACTAAAAAATAAAATTAGAATTTAGTCACACATGGTTAGTGGTTACCATATTAGATAGCACAGATCTAGAGCATGTAGAAAATGTCCATTTATTATAATGGCATCCTGGGCTTTCAAGTTTCCTTATTTTTGGTTGGGAAGTTGAGGCAGATTAAATTTGAAATTGATAATGGATAGTATTGCTCTTAGCCATAGGGAAGGACTTCTTTAATGAAGATGTGAGTTTATCAGACTTAAATATATTAGAAGTGAACTTTTTTAAGAAGGTAAATACTCATTCCAAAAATAATTCCAGTATAATTAATTGAACAAATATTTAGAAAATATTTCCTGTGTATAAAGAATCATACTAACTGTGGAGGTCAGAGGTGAGTGGAACTTAGGTGGTCCCCTCAAGGAGCTTTCTATTTGAGTTTCCGAGAGGCTTTGATAGGCCAAAGGGTGAGCTCTATCCTTGAGCACAGAATGCCTCGTCGGGCATTATCATCAGGATTTGTCCTCAGTGCTTTACAGGAGGACTGGGTCCATAACAGTACGAAGAGGAACTCTTTATATCTGGGAATATAGAGTTTCATATCAACTCTGACATACAAGATTAATTTTGGTTGAGAGAGGGTTGAGGTAGGATTGGGATTTCTTCAGGTGTGCAAGAAGTCCTGCTGAGTTCCAGATGTGTTTGAGCAGGCCCTTCGGGTCTTCCCCACTTCTGGGAGATGGACTTTCCCAGGACTCTGGAATGCTGGAGGAAGGGACATTGGACATGGACCCTTCCCCACCCATGCGCCCCCTTACCTAGGTGAGGAGGAATTCTTGATAATGCTGAGTTTGGCTCAACAACCAAGAGTGTCTAATGGAGGTAAATATTCCCTTAAACAGAAATACAGAGATTGTTAGACAAGCCAGATTTTTAAAAGTCACAGTAAGAATCCAGTTTTTTTCCCCCTCCCAACTGGCAAGACCCTACCTGAGTTCACTTTCCTGTGCTCTTAGTTGGAAACCCAAGGGCGAAGGAAAAGCCACAGAAAAACAGGTTGCATCTACTGCTACTGAACAGCCACCTTACATGCTCTGTGTTTTTAGCTAAATAAATCATGAACTTATAGCAGAGAAGTGTATGTTCCCACCAGTCTATGACCCATCTACAACCCTGTGCTTCCTACTGAGCCACTAACCAGAGCTCACTGAACACTGCTTGGAGTCAGGGAACTCGGAACCCAACTGTCCTGGGCCCTCTTTCTGGCAGTTGGGTGAGTTGTGAGGGCCTGAAGGGTGAAGCTCAGACAGGCTGGAGCAGTAGGTTATAGATTAAGAAAGGGAGACTGTGTAAACAGTGGTGAGCTGGACACAGAGGAATTATTGATCTGATCTTATGGTGCAGATGTAGAAGGAAAAGAGCCCTCCTTTTCCCCTCTGCTCCCTGGGACAGGGGACTTGTGTCACGTGGACTGTGTCTTGGCGGCTGGGCCTGTCAGGATTGAGTCAGCAGAGTTACCCAATGCTCTGGGGTTTGTTTTTGCCAGGTCAGGGATACAGTAGTTCTGCAGGCAGTCTCTTATATCTGAGACTGAGAGAAAATGGGGAGATGGGTTAACAGTCTTCACACGAGTGACCAGACACTATTGGCTCAGGATCTCAGCCATGAATAGTGGGATGCTTGCCTCTCTGTGCTTGGTCCTTGGTGTCTGGCCTTGGGCCATGATGTCAGCCTGGCTAGGCTGGCACATGTAGCCTGGAATGGGTTGGCGCACATTGCCTGGAATGGGTTAGGCTTCTGCTTCAGACAGTAAGGAAGGGAACTGGCTAGTCCTTCCTGAAATAGTGCCCACAGGCTGGCAGTGCACTGACTGGCACCTGCCCCTTTCAGAGGTGGGCTGGGGATAATTGTAGAAATTTTTCAGTGTATGGGTTGTGAGAGTACCCCAAGCACTGTCAGGCCAGAACATCAGTGGAGTTTGCAAAGAATGGGTTAACTATTAGAAGAAAATATTTCCAAAAGTAAGGTAATCCCAAGTACAGCTGAGAAAAGATGGGTAAATTTGACTTTTTAAAGATTTGGAATGTCTGTATCACTAAAGACAAAAATGCAAATATAATTAAAAGATAAATGGGAGACTGGGAGAAAATAGGCCATGTGTAATAGACAAAGGATAAATACAGAGAATATAAGGAGCCTTCTGCAAAACAACGCGATATTATTTTCTCCCATTAGATTGGCAGAAATTAAAAAGATTAATAATCTGTTTTGATAACTGAGGAAAATGGGTATCATTTATATATGGTGAATGTATTTGTTCAGACCTTTTTGGGAGGGCAGCTTGGCACTATTTATGTAAATAAGGCCAGGTATCTTTGATTCAGTAATTCTGTGTCTAGCAATATACACATGTGTACACTCTCATCCCATCATTGTTAGTAATAGTTAAAATATGGAATAATTAAATACATGGTGGTATAGCCAGCATATGGAATATTATGCAACACCTAAAAAAATGTAGATTGGTAGGCAGCTGATGTGGGAAACTCCCCCTGATATATTTTTACTGAGAAAAATAAATTATAGAAATACTACATTCATGTAAAAAAAAAACTTGCAAAACTAGATATATTTCTATATGTATTGTATTTTATAGATTCTGTATGTGTTGTGCATATGAAATCTCTGTATAAAATCATTTCAGTTCAATCCATGCTTTTCATGGATTCTAAAGCATGTTTTTCACATGTCAGCATTTCTAAAATCAGTATATCTAACAAGTGGTGGCATGGTTTAATAGTTAAACTTTTTTTCTTTCTTGGTGAAGCATAATGTATATTCTAAGTGATAAGATTAGATTTAATGGCCAACGATACATAAATGCATTGATAAAGGACTCTTGGGAAGGACTGAGATGGGATTGAGGAGATGTCAATAGACACTTGACTTCACCTGTATTATATGTATTATTTGAAAAAAAATTTTTTAACAGTGAAAATGAATTCCCTTCTCTGAACCATATCTCTCTACCTCTGACCTTATACTTGATACTGAGCTTCATCTGAGAACTTTAAGGCCCAGACAGCTAAGAGATTGTTCAGCTCCATTAAAAAGCTAAGTAGCTTTAAGATTCAGTGAGAGAGAATTGTGTGCTGAGGTCCAAGGGGGAACAAGACTCTAGAGCCCAGGGCCAGTGCTCCATCTTAACCTCCACTGTCTATGTGAAGAGGCTGAAGGTTTCAATCTACAAGGTGGTGCCTGGTTAGCCAGGGGTAATTACTGCAGGGTTCCCCATCTACCTATTGGGGCTTCCCTCTGGCAAACCCAGTCGGTGGTATCCCATCCACTGTTTGGATGAGGAAATTGTATGGTGAGGCAGAAGATAGGCCAAACGAAGGAACATTACCAACGACATTGAAAGGAGAATGGATTGTCTTGGTAGAGAACTGAACCTTAGTGGGGAAGAGCCAAAGTAGTTAAATGGGTTTTTATATCTGCGAGGTGTAACAAAGCAGGTAGAAGATGACCTGCCATAGGTGAGGGGTTTGGTGTGTTGTGCCCTGAAGGCTGGACCCTGGGACCCTTCTATGTAAACAGGGTATTGTATGGGTGTCTCCCCGTAAGTGAGAGCTGTGTTGTGAAGATACACACTGAAAGTTTAGTAGTGATGTTATAAACAAAGATGCCTATTAAAAAGGTACAGAGTGTAGTCTATTATAAGAGAACAGCCAGAGCTGTGGGAGCCAGAGGAAGGAAAGAGCAGTCGCTGGAAAATCCAGGAAGACTTCTTGGCCAAGGTGTCATTTGGGGTAGTAGAATTTGGATTTTTAAGGAGGGATGCAAAGGAAAGGAAGGAGGGCTCACCACTGTGAACGGAGGCACAAAGGAGAATATGAGCAACTGTGTGAGCAGTACAGTTTCCTTGGTACAGGCACACAAACGGGCATATAGAACAGGTATATAAAAGGGAAGCAGTAGGAAGTAAGATTTAAACAGGTAGCTTATGACCAGATCACAGAGAGCTGAGAATGTCAGGTTTAGGAGTTTGACCTTGACTCAGTAGGCTCATGTTTTACATTTAATCTTTGGGTTACCAGGTATTTTTGTAACATCACTGGTTTAGCTTTTATTTAATTCAGTCACTTCAAGTTCATTTTCTAAGGGTTTATGATATAGGTTTAAATTTTATGTTAAAAGTATATGGAACATAGGAGTTTCTTGCACGTACTACAAACTTTGGTTTTTCTCGCTGCCTGCCTGCATTTGCAAATAACCACTTCACTTTCAAAGGAGATGCTAGTATTTACCCCTGCCTAATGAAAGTAATGAACGGACTCCTGCATGAAGAGGAGAAATTGATCATGAAAGATGTACAGAGTAAAGTTAGTGAGAGATAAAAATGGGTGAACATTGTTTAAGCAAAGCTGTGATCCGTATTTCCTTTGCTCTACCATGATCTGGAAAATCTTTTGTCCTGGCAATTCCTTACAGCCTTCTTTTAAACCTGGCTACCTTTCCATTGCCAGCTCAACCTCCATGTTAGCTGATGCTACTACTTCAAGCGCTGCTTTGGGTAGGGAGCCTCCTTTCTGGATTCTGGCTTGGGCTCCCCAGGTGCCTTGCTGAGCTGAGCTGACCTTAGGAATCTGAAATGTAGAGGGTCAGTTTGCAGTAGGGAAATGTGGTAGCAACTTTCTTTTTTTTGCCATGATGTAACTTAATCAGATCCTCTTGTCTTTCCCTGAATGGTATGAGCAGTTGCACTGAAATGCTTACTCATCTGTGCCTGTGATGCTTTAAAAAATAGTAATTTTACTAATATGTTACAACATGCATTATTTATTATTTTAACAAATGGATTTTTAAACAAGCAACAATTTACAAATTTAAACATGACAATTAACATGATATGACATAAAAAATTAAATAATCTCCTGGCGTCTTTGTTATCAGGATTGCATTAATGATCTTAGCCCTTCTGGGAGCTTTCATTTTTTGTTAACTCTGACTGATGATGGCAGACTGTGGTGGTAATATGCTTTTATAAATTATTTTTTAGACAAAATGATATTGGCATGTAATGTGGACTGCCAGAAATAACATTGTTTATCATTGCCAGTATTGTTTTGTTTTGACTTATATTCTGAGTTCTTTAAAGATGTCCACTATAGGTTGCATACTGGTGGGCCGTGGTAGGGTTTACCTTTTGCTTGGAAGCCGGTGTAGGTCAAATTGATGGGGCTTTGGGGTGATGGTGGGGTTCGGATCTGACAGCCAAGAAAGAATTCTTGAAGACATCTTTGGTGCAAAAGTGATTTTATTAAAGCATGGGGACAGGACCCACGGGCAGAAAGACCGGCACTGGGGTTGTGAAGAGGGGCTGCTTATATACCTTAAGGTTATGGGGGCGGGGGGGGGTGGGTGGTTAAGGGCAGCATAAGTCTCTGAGGAATTTTGGAAGCAAGGTTTCCAGGACCTTGAGGGACTAGCTGTTGTTAGAAAAACACCATTTATTACTGTTTAGTAAAACCTCAGTCATAAGACCCTTCAGATGTATTACCAGGCCATATGCTTGGAGTATAATTACCAACATATAATTGGGGGTTAAAGATAAAGGAGGCTTGCAAAGGAATTTTTATGTGTTTAAGGAGACTCACAGGATCCTGGGGGGTCAGGATAATGTTAAGCCAAGATCCCCTTTTGCCCCTAGCAAAGTGTCATCATTGAGGCAGCTGAGCTCCTAGAGGAAGGTCACTGCCTGTTTCAAGGACTTGTCAATGAGCTGTAGGCAGTAAGGGAATTTAATTTTTCATTTGCCTGTGTTTCCCACATAAGCACTTAAACCCCCTTACATCTTGATGAGGGTGATATTAGGGCTCCAGGAAACAGAGTCTATAGGTTTCTGGAGATTAGGCTATGGATAAGATTGCCTTTTTCTTGCCGTTTACTAAGTTATGTTTACTAAGTTATCAGTAAACTGAAGGAGACTCCTGTCTTGCATGACTGTGATTTCTATCAGTCAACCATCTGCTTTCTTCCCTTTCCCCTACTCTTGGGCAGCCAGCCAGGAGTGTCCGAGGAATATCACACATATCCCACCTGGGCGGGGGGAGGTGCTGTTACCCTGTACTTCGCCCTCAGCTTGTCCCGCACTACCTCATTAAAATGAGGGTTTCCTGTTCTCGCCTCCTAGGAGTTATGGCGTGGGTTCACTACTTAGGCCCAGCGCTCTGACTGCTCTTACCCTGGAGTTTGAATCGGGAGAGAAAGTTCTAAAATGCAGAGACAGTTAGTGGCAGAGTTATTAGTAAAATTACCAAGATTTCCTTCCTGCATAGTCTTACTTGAACATGGGCCTAGCCTTTACTTTTGTATATTTTGCACTGATACCTCTAACCACCTTTGTGCACATAATCAGAACTTTTCAGCATTGGGTGGCAGACAGTCCAAGCTTTTGCATGGTGACACAGCCTGTCAATCAACGGTTTGTGTTTAGTGTTGATATCTTCTTCTGTGCTTGTTTGTGCTGTTATTTGACTTTAATAGAGTTGAATTTCACATTGTCCTCTGAGGAATTTTAGGCCTCATGGAGGTACCTTGGGCACCTGATAACAAAGTACCTCAGTTTGATGGAGTCCTTATGGTTTTTCTCTCCTATTATTATACAGATATATTACAGCAGGTTAAATGGGAGTTTTCCTGTTGTCTAAAGTTTTGATCCAGGTCCCAAAGCTGTTGCCAGTAGGTGTTAAGTACACACATTGTCTGAAGAGAGACTCTAGAATCATCCATTGCAGGGTTTGTCAAGCGGTGGCCAAATGGGTTTAACAACTATTATGCCCTCCACCCTATAACCCAGGCTGTGTCAGGGAGACTAGAAATGGATTCCATGCAAGGAACTCCTAGGAGTAGAGAGTGTTCTTCCCTGGGGGAAGTGAGAGTCCCCTCTCCCTTCCTCCTCCCAGTCATTTGAGAGAGGCCTGAGCTGGTATGTATGGGATTAAAATGGAATCCTATGGAAGAGTTGTTGAGACTGTAGTGTGTCTCTCCTGGAGTTTGGAGATGTTTGTGAGCACAGATACTGAAAGCAACGTTGTGGCTGGAGCTACCCTGGGGGGTGGGAGGTTAGTGTGTGGAGAGGGGACAGCAAATGCTTGACATTTCCTGCTGGCCAGGAGGTCTGCCTGGAGGGCAGCTGCGAATCATCTTGAAAGACTTTCCCTGGTACAAAGACAGCCTGCCGGGCCAGCTGTGTAGGACCCCAGCAGAAAGAAGCTGTGGGTGAACTACAGGGGCAGGAGCTGAGAGGAGGTAGTGAGAGATGAGCCAAGGGCCCCCATTGCCTGCATTTGAACTCCTGCAACTGGCAGCTGTTTTACAGGCCAGGGGACCACAGACGATTGGATAGACTTCTCTGTTTCCTTTTCTTCACACTTGCCTCCTGTCACTCTCTGACCCCTGCTCTGTCCTTACACTTGTATCAGGGGAAAAGCTTCACATTGGATGAAATTGGTTTTGATTTAGACTAGATTGGACCTGAAAGTTTGGCTATATTCATTTAAGGTCATGATTTCTTTTTTAAACTCTAGCTAACCCTCAGTAGTTCTAGGTTACTGAACCCTGAAAACTCCATCCATGATGGAACAATCAACAGTCTCAGCACCAGTAGACTAGAGATGTATTTTATAATTCTGTGCAGTTTCATTTATTTTGTGCCCTGCAGATTTCAGGCATTCAGCTTACCAGTAATTACTGTGTCATCAGAAAAAGTTGAAACTTCACTCTAAACAGAACACTGTAAATTTGATAACTCACTGTACAGCTAATACGTGTTGTTTTCCCATATTGACATTAGGAACTCTTTATGAATTAGCCTGGAACTTTGCAACCTTTAATTGTAATTTTTTGTTTTTGTTATTGGTTTGTTTATTTTATTGTGAAAAAGATAACATAAAATTTACCATTCTAACCATTTTTAAAGTGTAAAACATATAGTACAGTATGTTAAAAAAAAGTATAGGATAGTAGTGTTATGTGTGTATTATTGTGTAACAGTTCTCTACAACTTTTTTATCTTGTAAAACTGAAACTCATTACCCATTAAACACTAATCCCTTCTCCCCCAACCCTCCTCCACACCCTTAACTACCATTCTACTTTAAAAAAAATTTTTTTTTTAGTTTATTTTTTTATTTTGGGAGAGAGCACAAGTGGGGGAGGGGCAGAGAGAGAGAGAGAGAGAGAGAGAGAGAGGGGCCAAGAAAGAGAGAGTCCCAAGCAGGCTCTGCACTGACAGTGGGGGCTGGAACTCATGAGCTGTGAGATCATGACTTGAGCTGAAGTCAGATGCTTAATCAACTGAGACACCTGGGCACCTCTAAATATTTTTAATATTTTATTTAAGTAAAGGGATTTAAGTGTAAAGACACCGAATGTGGGGCTTGAATTTATAATCCTGAGATTAAGATTATGCTCTGCCAACTGAGCCAGCCAGGCGCCCCTAACTATTCTACTTTTATGGGTTTGATTACCATAGATACAGTAAAGCCTTGGTTTGTGAGCATGATTCATTCCAGAAATATGCTTGTAATCCAAAGCACTTGTATATCAAAGCAAATTTCCCCATAAGAAATAATGGAAACTCAGATGATTCGTTCCACAACCCAAAAATATTCATATAAAAATTATTACAATACTGTAATGTAATACAAAATAATAAATAAAATACAATAGATAAAAAAATAAATTAACCAACCCTTACCTTTGAAAGCCTTCGTGGCTGGTGTGAGGGAGAAAAGAGAGAGGAGGGTTATTCTGTAGGACGACTTTTACTATCACTAACCAAATCACTGCTATCTCTTGGCTCAATGGAATCTTCTTCTGCATGGGGGCCATTGTATACTTTCACATGGATGTTGACTACAGTACAGTATTAAACTCTTGTCAAATATTGTATTTAATGTAACTGGCAATAAGGCAGCAGTGGAAAGGGTCTATATCTGTAGGCACCCTGGTCTAGAATGAAGCAAAGCATTTCTCAGCGTACTCTTGTAGGGAAAAGCAAAGGACTGTCCATAGGTGCTTTGAAGTGACAAAACATACACTAATCCAGTTGTGGGCACCTCCCAACATTCTGAAAAATCACTGATTTCTGCCAAACACCACCACCTGAGACTGAGCATCTGTGCATGGGAGACGATCACCCACAGTCCACAGCAAGTGAGCGAGCGAGTGAGAGAGAGAAGAACCTTTGGCTCAGTTGTGATCATGTGACATTTGGCGTCATATACTACTCATATTGCAATTCATTGCTCGTTTGTCAAGTTAAAATTTATTAGAAATGTATGCTCATCTTGGGCAACAGTCACAGAACAAGTTATCTGCAATCCTAGGTTTTACTGTATTTCACATAAGTGGAATCATGCAATATTTGTTTTTTTGTGACTGGCTTATTTAAGTTAGCATAATATCCCCAAAGTTTATCCATATTGTAGCATATGACAGGATTTCCTTCTTCTTTTAAGGCTGAGTAATATTCCAGTGTGTGTATATATGGCAGTTTCTTTACTCATTCATCTGTTGATGGACATTTGGGTTGCTTCCACCTCTTGGCTATTGTGAATAATGCTGCAATGAACATGTTGCAAATACCTCTTTAGGATACTGTTTTCATTTCTTTTGGATATATTCCCAGAAGTAGGATTGCTAGATCATATGGTGATTCTATTTTTAATTGTTTGAGAAGCCTCTATATTGTTTTCCATAATGGTCACAGGAAATTACATTCCCACCAATAGCGCGCAAGGGTTCGAACTTCTCCACATCCTCACTAACACTTGTAATTTTCTGTTCTTTTGATAGAGGCCATCCTGATGAATGTGAGGGCTTCTCTCATTGTGGTTTTGGTTTGCATTATTATTATGATTAGTGATGTCGAATTACTTTTCATGTACATGCTGGCCATTTTCAAGTCTTTTGCCCATTTTAAAAATCGTATTTTTGGTTGTTGAGTTGTAGCAGTTCTTTTTATATTCTGGATATTAACTCTTATCAGATACATGGTTTGAAAATATTTTCTTCCATTTCTTAAGTTGCCTTTTCATTTTGTCTTTTAATCATGTGTGTGTGTGTGTGTGTGTGTGTGTGTGTGTGTGTGTGTTGCAGTTAAAACAGTATAATTGTTAAATACTTTGGAATACTGAAGAGTTTAGGAGATAATAGGACAGATTTTGATCAGGTCTTAAGTATCTTCCCAGCAAGCTCCATTGAGTAAGGCATAAAGCTTGAACTAATTCCATAGTTTGACTGAAAGAAATACTCTTCCATAATCCTGTTCCCATCAATTTCTCCAGCTTTGTGCATCCCATCTTCACGCCTCCTTATTATCCCCCACTCCTCCTCTGCCCAAAGATTCCCTAAAATACTCTGTTTCATCCTTGGTACCCTTTCCTGTACTGTTGTTTCTTTTACTTGGACTATGGAATGCCTTCCTTCCCCTCTTGTTTCTTCCTTCCCCTCTTGTTTTACCTTGTTTTTCAGACTCCTTCTCCTGTAAGACATGGTTCAAAGGCATCCTGGGTAGCTCAGTCAGTTGAGCATCTGACTCTTGGTTTTGGCTCAGGATGAGATCATCATCTCACAGTTTGTGGGTTCAAGCTCCCCATCGGGCTCTGCAGCCGGCAGCATGGAACCTGCTTGGGATTCTCTCTCTCTCTCTTTCTCTCTCTCTCTCTTTCTCTCTGTTCCTCCCCCACTCGAGCTATCTCTGTCTCTCTCAAAATAAATGAATGTAAACAAAACAAAACAAAACATGGCTCAAATGTGGAGATTCTCCACTCAACCAGTCAGTCACAGCTTCCTTCTCTCCATAACTTCTTAGATGTCGCTTGTGTTAGAACACTTGTCTGGAGGTAATATGAGGATCTTTATAACCCTCTTCCCTTCTACCCCAGCACTATAAGCTTCTGGAGCATCCAGCTTGGTGTTCTCTTATTTTTCCTTCATTCCTGAGGATCTGCCATAATATCTGGCACATGATGTATCTCTACTTTTAATGATTATGGGTGGAAAGAAAGGGCAAGTGCTTTTTTTTAAAGAAACAACAGAACTTTTACCAATTGTGCTTCTAAATATCTTTTCTCTTTTAATTTTATCTGGTAAGATTTTGGCAGCTAATTGTGGATTTTATGAACTTACACTGGGTTGCTTTTGTCTTCTGTTATAAAAGCAATAATTAGAGGAAATGATCCTTTTGAGAGGTTGCTTAATGAATTCTGCTTCATTTAAATGTGCTGCTTTAAATCTTATTTCAAATAAACTGTACTAATGCCCAAATTATTTCACTGTAGCTCAGTATTGAACTAAAGTATTATGATGATTAATTTCCTTCTGTTAAATTCCTCGTAGTCTTCTCTGGTGGTTGTGGTGGGGCTGAACAATCAAAAAAGAATTTATTGACTTTACATTTAGTATGGTTTACTCTGCTTGATTATATCGTTCCAAGTATGAATTTGTGTGTGGGTATAAGATTTTGCTGTATTGGAGTTCTGTTAAACAAATTACTTTGTATTTTATTAACTTGGTGTTTAATGGTTTAAGATTTCAAAAAGCCTTTTCCTAAGTATTTGAATGCTTTTGTTACAATACCATGGCCTAACCTGGTCTCACTGCATCCTTCTCCACCCTTGAAACAAGCCCAGGCACAGACAACACACTCAGGCACACATCCCAGGGAGCCCTTCCTGCTCCCCTCCTCCTCACCTTAGCATGACATGAAATGTCTGTCCCAGAAATAATCTGATTGTATACCTAGAGCAGTGCACATAGAGTGGTGGCCCATGTCTAGTAGCCATTGTTTTGCAGCTCCTCTCCCCGCTGTGGCAGCCCGCGGGCATGTGTAGCTTCCCGTTGGTCCATTAGGTTGATTAGTTCCTTTAACTTCCTTTAAGCCTTGTGGGCAGGGGACGTCCAGGAAGGCACAACTACCTGGAGACTTTCTTTTTTTCTGTTACCTCATAACAAGACATGCTGCTTGCATCCTGCAGAATATAAAAGATGTACTGAGCATCTATTTTATGTGGTGGCAGTGAGCTTCATCTGAGATGGACTTGATTTTTAAATGATTTCAACTTGCGTCATGATTTAAATCACTAGTCAGGAAATGTCAGCTTTTCTATAAAAAATACATCTTATTAAAAATTTAAATGTATTCATCACAGTTCACTTTCAGTAAATGAACACTATGAACCTAAAAGTAGGAATCTATGTTGCTTTTTTGACTCCAAAAATTGAAAATTTATGAACTATTCTGTTTCTTAGTACTTGAAAATTTCATAGGAAGTTAGCTAGAATTCAGTTGCAGATATTTTTGCTGTGTTAAATTAGCTTTTTAACCATACCAAGCCTAGCATAGACATTTAAAATTTTTTTATTCTACAAAACACAATAGGCCCTTATATATATTTGCTGGACATTTTCTTTGTCAATAATAAACTGTATGTTTAATAAAAACAGACAATAATAATACCTACTATACAACTTTTTTCAGTACATGTGAAATGTATTTGTAAACCAGGCAGAGTGACCTAGAATTTGGAGCCTCATGAGTTGAGGTGTGTAGCTTCCTTGTTTTGTAGTCACTGGAGGCAGGGCTTTGATGGGGAACTCTGTAGGCCATAAAAGGACCTGTCTCTTGTACCGGCCCTGTGACTTTGTACAAGTTGGGATTAATCTCTTTGAGCTTCGTTTTCTCATAAAATTGGAAGAGGATTAGGATCATAGCACATGATATTAACTACTTTATTTTTTTCTAGATTCTAGATTTTTCTACTTCTATTTGTATGTTGTTTTTATTTTTGAAACGATGTTTTATTTATTTTGAGAGAGAGCAAGAGCACGTGTACAAGTGGGGGAGGGACAGAGAAAGAGGGAGAGAGAATCCCAAGCAGGCTCCGTGCTGTCAGCACAGAGTCTGACGTGGGGCTTGATCTCACGTGAAATTTGAGATCGCGACCTGAGCAGAAATCAAGTGTGGGATGCTTAACCGACTGAGCCAGCCAGGCATCCCTGTGTGTTGCTTTTAGATGTTGAAATGTCAGTGGATTTCATCTCAATGAGCCTTCTGCCCACTTATATAGTGGGTAAGGTGGGTATTGGGTATTACTCTTGTGAAGCTAAGAAAACAGGGTCAAGAGAAATTTTGTGTATTGTCTGTTTTATCTTCACATGGTCAGTCAGTGGCAGAGCAAGAACTCCTGCTTGGGTCTCCTGGCTTCATATCCCGTGGTCTTTCCATTGAAATGCTATTTAATATGCTGTGGCAGAAAAAAAGAAGCAATTCATTACTAATAGTCACCTTCATTTTCCAATGTAATTATACCTTCGGGGAGAAAAATGAACCTTTGATTTTTCATCTCCCAAATTATTCCTTAAATTAGACAATATATCACCATTCTAAGTGGATTTTAAAAATTCCACAATCCAACAAATGGCTCTTGAATAATTTTTCCTTAGCTTCAAGTTGGATTGTAGAGGTTTTTAATGCTAGGAATCTGTACACTGTAACCACTTCTTTGGGGATGAAGTTGATCTCTACTCCTGAAGAGTGATCGTCTGTTTTCTTGTAAAGAAACCTGAACACATGATGTTTGGCAATATTGTAGTGAAACAGTGTCCACAAGTAACACATTAATACCAGCGTCTTTATTTTTGGTCAGTTCTTACATAGCTGGAATGTATAATCCTTGTTCTAGTCTATATTGAACTAACTACATTATTTAAAATACCTTAGGTTTAGGAAGCCTTCATGTTTCTTATTTTCTTTTCTTTTCTTTTTTTTTTTTTTTTTTGATGTTTATTTATTTTTGAGAGATAGAGACAGAGTACAAGTTGGGGAAGGGCAGAGAGGGAGGGAGACATAGAATCTGAAGCAGGCTCCAGGCTTGGAACTGTCAGCACAGAGCCTGACAAGGAGCTCGAACCCACAAATCGTGAGATCATGACCTGAGCAAAAGCTGGATGCTTAACTGACTGAGCCACCTAAGGCGCCGCCTTTATATTCTTTTTAATATACAGCAATAAGAAATTTAAAACTTTAAATCAATTACACATATGAAACAGTAAGAAAGCAGTGCAAAATAAAAATCTCTGGGTAATGTAGAAGCTGAAGTTCTATAGAACTTAAGAGAGAGATCAGTAGGATTTCGTACAGCAAGCATGCGATTTAACTGTGCCTTGGGTCAGAATAGCAATGTTAATAGTTACCTAGAGACATCTAATATTCAAAACAGAAAGTGGAGGTGGACTAGGCTCAATTGGCTCCTGTTGTCCAGAGGATGTGGTCAGGGCTGTTTCTCTGCATCTTGACGTCTGCTCCCTCCCTACACACATTTTGTATTTTGGCTCTCTTCTTGGGATGGGAAAATGGCTGCCCATATGTCCTGCCAGGTGAGCAATTCCAGCCCCCAAAGACTTTTCTATCCTGGCATGCATATAGAAACACCCTGCCTGAGGCATGTGCCCAACCATTAGACCAGCCACCGTCCCCAGAAGCCTGGGGACTATGGTTTGAGGGTGTGTCTATCCAAGGGAGTGGGGGGGGGGGCACCGTGAGTGACACCTCTCCAGGACCAGTAATGGAAGTGGCGCTCCCCAGAAGAAAGGGGGTTGTGTATCAATAGAAGGGAAGATAGGAAATGTGCATAGCAGCCACAAATTATAGCAGTTACAGTCTATGGCATATGCAGTTTTTAAGTTGTTCACTGGGTTCAGTTATAGGGGACACATACCTGTCACCTGTCAGGTATGGGAGACACCGAAAATACTCTTAAGTAATTCTAGACTGTTTGTCTGGTGTCATTCCCTGTTATAGGAGTTTTTAAAGTAGCAAGTCTTCAACTACTATTTTAACTAATGCACCATGAAAGTTTATACTCTTAGTGTCCCAAATGTTTGTGCTTTAAAATATTTATATGTGCCTTTTATATTCATGCTTTTGTAAGTTAAAAAAACGTAGTCACCATGGTCATCTATTTGGATGTGGCAACCCTCCATTTTATAAAATAATTACTGTTGAATTAAAATTTTTGCTCAACGTGTGCTATCAAGTTACCTATCAAAGCCCACTGAATGAATGATTAAAAGGTTCAGATCAAAAGCAACTGGCTTAACTTCATGGAGGTTTTCATCCTTTAATTTAAAATGTGTGTCTAACTGATTATCTCTCACATTTTGTAAAGAAATATTGACGTCCTGTAAAGTGTGCGGTGACCTCACTTCTGGCTGTGTGGGCAGGTTTCACTGCAGGCCTCCGAAGCATTGATATTCCTGTAACCTTTGAGGCAAGATGTGTGTATAGTGTATTAATGAGCTGGTTGAAGTGATGTACAGTAATTTCATCCTTGGGTAAAAACAGATGTGAAAGATTCTGTTTTAATATTTAATCAGGCTCCAAGCCTCTGTTGGCTTGTTTAAGTTGACCTGACAGCATTATACCTGGAAACACTTTGAATTAAACTCTGAGTGCTTGACCTTGTTCAAACAGTTGTAATTTAATAAGGCTGCTGTCTTGGTGGAGATAGCGTGGCTAATAGGCAAATCCTTTTCTGGCTGGGATTGCTCTGTTTGTGAGTGCTGGGGGTGGGGAGATTCAGAGATTCCCATGTTCCCACCAGCTTTTGGGAGGAACTAGATAAGAAGTAAAAAAAAGAAAAAAAAAAGAAGGAAGAAAGAGAATAAAAGCAAAATTAAGAAATTGTCTTTTAGAACACCTTTAAAAACTTGTCTTTTATTTTAATTTTTAGCCTTATAGAAATAATATTTTTAATGTCATTTTACTTGGACTCATTTTGGTCAAAAGAAATGAAAAAATCGTTTATTAGAAAGTGGGGGCTGGAAAGTTCTCAGAAATCAAAGGAAGAGCCTTAAGATGCTAACTCTGGCCAAAGGTCCGCCTGTCCATCCATCCCTCTGTCTGCCCATCTGTCTGCCATCCACCCATCCATTCTCCTCTAGTCCCATCTGCTTTCTGTCTTTGCCTTCCTTTGCACAGGGCTTGCTCTGTTCCCTGCTCTCCTGTGTTGCTTCCTCCTTCACTCTTCATCTTTTCTTCTACCTCATAGCATCTGTTTATTCATCATTTCTGTTCCCCATGCTGTCAGTTTGTTGTGGCCCTTATTAGTTTCATCTCTCTTATATCCTTTCAGCTCTAGTTTCTGCTATTAACAAGTTTTTCTTGTTCAGATTTCAGATAATGGGGTCTCTACTAATGTGTTGTGTTATATAAAAACTGCTTGTTTTCTAGATCAGGGGGCTGTGGCTATGCACAGGACAGGTTTTGGCTTAAAGGAAACGTTGGTTGGACTAAATGCCATGACTTCCCCAATATAAATGTGTGTGTGTGTGTGTGTGTGTGTGTGTGTGTGTGTGTGTGTGTGTGTATACTATATGCCTATATGTATTTTTTTTCCCCTGGTTATAAAAGTGCTACATGCTTATTGAAAAAAATGAGAACATTTAAAAAATTAATAAAAATGTAATTTTATTAAAACCTGCTATAATCCCACTATTGAGCTAGCTAACAACTTTGGTATATTTCCTCTTATATTTTTTCTTGTTTACACATGAAAATTTGTGTATGCATTAAATACTCCCCAAATTAAGATCATATTGGTAATTTTTTCATATTGGTAATATTTTAAAGGTCTACATATATATTAGTCACCAGTGACATTTGTAGGAATACTTCTGGCTATGAGCATTGTGTTAAAAGCCCTGTAGTTTGGTGTGAATATTAATTCTTGTACTTCTGACTATATTAAGTGTGGCATCGTTAGTCATTTTATATTATCTTCTCTTCAAGTTGCATTACTTATCAGTCCCTTTGAGAGGGCTTAACTTGTGTATATTTTCATTTTGTATGTATTTCCATGCTTAACGTAGCGCCTCATATTAAGCGGTTGTTCAGTGTTTGGCCTATGCTTTTTGCTTAGTTCTTTTTAAATGTAATTTCTGTGTGTGCTCAAAGTATGTTGATAAAGGAAATACCCTAACTGCTTTAAGATGAATTCGATTTTTGACAGTCCATGTGGTATATGAGATATCTTCTGTAGGGAGCTGACTGGTTCTTCTCTTTCAGGAATGCTCCCAGGGCTAACCTTCATTATCTTACTAGATTTGCCGTGGTCTGGGTCCCTGGGTGGCTCTGTTGGTTGAGCATCTGACTCTTGATTTCGGCTCAGGTCATGATCCTAGGGTCGTAGGATTGAGCCCTGCGTTGGGTTACACACTGAGTGGGGAGCCTGCTTAAGATTCCCACCCTCTTCTCCCCCTTTCTCCCTCAGCACCTCTCCACATCTCCCAATCTCTCTCTCTCTCTCTCTCTCTCTCTCTCTCTCTCTCTCTCTGTCTCTGTCTCTAAAAAGATTTTCCATGGTCTGGTGTGGTAGGCAGAATTCTAAGAATGACCTCTTTAATGACCCTTGCCTTTTGTGTAACCCTTTGAGTTTGAGTGGAACCTGTGAATGTGTTGAGGGAGCACTCCCATGATTACATTACTTCACATGGCAAAAGCATCCAGGTTGGCTAAACTAATCACACAAAGCCCATTGAAAACAGTTTGTTCTGGTTACCGGGAAGAAAGAGGTTAGAAGCATGAGTAGGATTCAATTAAGTGTGTTGTTGCTGGCTTTGAACATGGCGGGGACATGTACCAAAGAACGTGGTTAGCTTCTAGAAGCTGAATGTGACTCCCCCAGCTGACAACCAGGAAAGAAACAGGGACCTCAGTTCTATAACCACTGGGAACTGAATTCTGTCAAAAACCTAAATTATCTTGGAAGTGGATTCTTCCCAAGAGGCTCCAGATAAAAGCCCATCCTAGCCAGGACCTTTATTTTGGCCCTTTGAGACCTTAAGCAGAGAACCTAGTCAAGGCTGCCTGGACTTGTTTTAAGCCACTGTGCCAATAGAAAACGAATATATTTCTGGGTCTGGCTGATTCTAAGCTTTGTGAGATTATTCCTGACTTTCTCAGGATATCAAGGGTAGAGCTTTCTTGTAGGGACAGACTTGCATTAGCCTAGCCAAAGAAATAGATATATGAAGTTAGGGGACCAGTAAATTTATTTGTTTGCCTGAGGAGTAATTGTCCCAAGGACCAAGATAGTCAGTTTGTATGGTCAATATATTATCTCCCTGAGGGGAGACCTGTGTAGGAAGCCAATCTTCTATTAGTGAGCATGGCATTTAACCAGAACAGTTAGATGATTGGAGTTTTTCTGTCTCACGACAGGGATGCCTTCCCTCTGTCCTGGACAATTTTTAGATGGTCACTGCCAACTTATCTGGAGACTTGCTGTATTAGTTTTCAGTTGCTGTGTTAACAAGTCACCACAGTTGGCAGCTAAAACCAACACATTTAACATCTGACTCTTCATAGGTCAGGAGTCCAGGCATGGATTAGTTGGGTCCTCTGCTCTGGGTCTCACCAAGCTGAGATCAAAATGTCAGCTCAGGGCTGTGATCTCATCTGAGGGTTAGGGTCTTTTTCCAAGCTCACTGACTGTGGGCAGAGATCAGTTCCTTGTGGTTGTAGGACTGAGGCCCTGTGCTCCTAGAGGGTGTCTTGCTACATGGCCCACTCTACTGCATAGCTTTTTGTTTCTTCAAGGTCATTTTGACAATCTCTTATATGCTTCCCATCTTTCTATTCTGTGGTCCTCTAAAAAACCTCAGTTGGATTAAGGCAAGCCCATCCTGGATGATCTCCCTCCTGATGGGCCCAAAATAAGTGGATGTGGGATCTTAATTACATCAGCACCCCCCCCCCCCCGCCTTGGTCATATAACATAACCTAATCATGGGAGTGAAATCCATCATACTCCTGGTCCTGCTCACACTCACGGGAAGTTGTATATTCTAGAAGGCCATCTTAGAATCCTGCCTACCACTCCATTAGTCTCTGCATCCACTGCTGACTGACCATCTTGCTGTCTGACACTTTCTTTCTATAGCTGCGTTAATATATCCAGCGCTTAGCGGTCCAGGCTTGGAAACTATTTCGTGTCCCCAAAGTTACTACATAGTTCTACTCTTCTTCAGAATGTGTTGATCTTAAAGTTTATATTTGTGAAGGCAATTTTATTTCTCTTCTCTTTCTCCCTTACTAATTGAGGGATGGGATGACGCATAATGTCTACTGTAATTTCCAAGGTCTTGACAGCAGTGGCCTCTCTTTGTAATTTTATGGTCTAAGGATTTTAGATTATTAAACAGAATCTACCCTCACTGAACTTTTGAGGATTATAACTTAACTTTCTACTTACTAGATAGAGAAATTGAGAAGAAATGAGTTGCTTGCACAGTTAAATTTTTAACCGTTGAAGAAATGCAAATACATTTTTACTTATTTCCTGCATTCTCTCAATGTGATGACTTCCAGTAAAAGGCATAGTCTAAAATTGAAGCAATTAAGAAAAAAATTTTCTATTATGGGGATTTTAACAGTACATAAACATAGATGTCTTTGCTCATTAAAATGAATGCTAAGGAGTCTAGAATGTTTTCATGAGGTAGATTTTTGCCCATCTGTTGTGAGAGATCATTGCCTCAGGCCACAGTGGCCAGGAATATGGCAGAATTAAACCTGCCTCACTCTCTAGGGAAACTGTCAAGAAATGGGCAATGAATTAATAAGTAAAAAGTGTTCTGTGAGCTATAGGCAGTCAGTTGTTGATTGATAGAAAAGGTAGGAGGAAGGCTAATGGAAGATGACATTCAAACTCAGCTGTTGACTCTCAAGTTGAGTAGAACTTGGGGTATCTGCTGTCTTTTGCTCATTTTTCCTGAGTGGTAGTAGCTTGTAGGTTAAACCTGCAGACCTGGAAATCGGGCTGCACAGAGTAAATCCTCATTCTCCCATTTACCCCAGTCTCCTGAGCCTCTCTTTCCCTATCTGTGAAATGAAGGTTAAAAGAGACCTGCTGTAAGACACTTTTACTGGATGCTGAGTGCTGGTACTAATGGTGGACCAAGGAGAGGTGGCTATGTGGGAGCCATCAGCCCCAGCAGGGAGAAGTTAGAATTGTTTAGCATTGCCAGTGCAAAGTGACAATAAAAAGCAGACTGACTTTTAGTCAGTTTATTACTGTTTTTAAATTCTCTACAGACAAGGGTACCCCCTTATTCCCTGCACCATGGGTAGACTACTCCTTCTGTCTACCTCTTGAAATGCCATTCACTGCCTTGCATGTAAGTGTCCAAAATGTATGCTGTTACTGTTCTTCTTGCATTTGAACTCAGCTCAAATGTTTTCATTAATATCTTTTCATTATGTTTTCATTAGAGAGGAAATGCTTGGTAAACATGGTCTAATAGAAGTATGTACAAAAATTGATGGAATAAAAATAATGAGGCATTTTTAGTATAGTTTGTAAACGATTAAGGTTAAAATTCAGCAAACCTGACCTGAAAAATAGAAAAATCAAATAACTGATTAATCAAAACATATTTTTGCTTTTTCTCTGTCTGAATCCTAAATTTTGTGATATTTATATTTCAGACATGTACACGAATACATGAAATGTATCTTTTGGTCTTCCATTTTTGTCTATAAACCATGCTTAAAAGACTTTAGTGAACAAACTTATAGTGTAAGCCTGTGCTTGGCAAGCAAGATGATTTCCAGTCTTGGCCTCAGCCCACTTTCCCTGACTCATTACCCCAGACTCTCTGTTCAGCTAAATTTATTGTCTCTCTGCTCTGCCACTTCTGGAGCTTCAGCCCCTGGAACACTTGCCCTCCACTCCACCTGTCCCAAACTACCCATCCACACCCAGCTACACAAACCTGCCCGGTCCCAGTTCTGCAATTTTTTTTTAAGTTTATTTATTTTTGAGAGAGAGAGAGAGCATGCAGGAAGAGCAGAGAGACGGGGAGAATCTCAAGCAGGTTCCCCACTGTCAGCATGGAGCCAAATGCAGGGCTTGAACTCATGAACCATGAGATTTCATGACCTAAGCCAAAATCAAAAGTTGGACACAGTCAAATGAACCACCCAGGCGCCCCCAAAGTTCTGCAATTTTAAGTCCCTTTAGCTCAGGGAAACCTCTCATTCCAGACCCCTTTACTGCACTTTAGTGGTGCTAAATCCTTACTGTACTTACAGGGCTCATTCTTCCTGCCTACATGCTGGTTGAATTTTCTCATGACATTCAAGACTGGGTAGTCTTTAGGTACTGCAGAGGGTGGGCTAAAGCTGGTGGAAATGGTCACTCCTTTACTTGCCTTCCTCAATTTCTCTTGTCCCATTCTCTTTTCAGGACACATTCTTCTCACATCTACCTCTCCTCTCCACTCTCACTACAGACAGCCAAACCCACCAGAATTTGCTTAGACTAAGTAGGCGAGAACCTTCAGAATAATTCAGAAGGGATCTTAGAGATCACTCCCTGCAGAAGTCTCTTGAGAAGGGTTATCCTGTTCTGTTTGCACACCTCCAGTTTCCAGTTTGGCTGCCCTGTTTGTCAGGTACAACCTTCATATGGAGCCTAAAACTTCTCTTCCCTCTGGTGCTCTCCAGTGCAGTTGTATCAGATAAGCCTTTCACAGTGTGAAATATGTTAAAATATTAAGTTATTCATTTGAATCTTGTGAAATTGGTGATGTTGGACTGTTTTTGACCTATAAAAATGGCAACTTTATATGGGTCAACCTAATATATTCTTCTTGATTTTCTGCTTTTCCAGTTTTATATTCTTCTAGTTAAATACTGTTCTATCCTTTAAGTCTTTAATATAGTTCTTGGTTCCTTTTTACTTTCTATATATATTTTTTATTATTTTGTGTTTATCCTTACCCCTGTAGACCCCAAGGATTTGGCCCATTGCAGCTCAGATTCCACCTTGGCTCCTCTTCCCCAGATGAACTAGAGGAACTGTGAATTGTTCCCCAGATTCTCAGAATTTTAGACTCTGAACCAAGGTTTGTTTCTTTCTTTCTCTCTCTCTTCTTTCTTTCTTTCTTTCTTTCTTTCTTTCTTTCTTTCTTTCTTTCTTTCTTCCTTCCTTCCTTCCTTCCTTCCTTCCTTCCTTCCTTCCTTCCTTTCTTTCTTTCTTTTTTTAAATTAGGCTCCACACTCAGCATGGAGCCCAACACAGAGCTTGAACTCACCACCCTGAGATCAAGACCTGAGCTGAGATCAAGAGTCAGACACTTGGGGCGCCTGGGTGGCTCAGTCAGTTAAGTGTCTGACTCTTGATCTCAGCTCAGGTCATGATCTCAGGGTCGTGAGTTCAAGCCCCACATTAGGCTCTTTGCTGGCAGCTTGGTGCCTGCTTGGAATTCTGTCTCTCCCTTTTGCCCCTCCCCCACTGGTGCTCCCTCTCTTTCTGTCTCTTCCCTGCTCGCTGTCTCTCGCTTTCTCTCTCAAAATAAATAAACTTAAAAAAAAAAAAAAAGAGTTGGACACATAACTGACTGAGCCACCCAGGTGTCCCTGAACCCAGGTTTCTTAATCATAATATCCACAAATATAAAAAATATGATGAGGTTAAGGGTGGTGGGAAGTAAATAATGAGGACATGAAAAACCCAAAAAGTAATGGTAAAACATGGTTATCTCAGCCTTACTGAAGTGTAAATGGGGCCGGGCCTGTTCCCTAAAATCAATTGCAAAATTTATCCTCTTGATTGTGTAGAAGGATGGTTTCTTGTCCAGTTCTTTATTGGCTAGATATTAGTTCTTTACCTTTTCTCTTTTCAGATGAACTTTTGTGGAGCAGTTGTAGTATTTATGTGATGAGCAGAGTGCCTAGCTTCCAAGCTGCACCCCCAACAACTTAGATCCCAAACCATTTTCAGGGAGGAAGTTAATATACTTTTGTATTCAGCTGTCTCTTTCCCCTAATGTTCTCACTGGTTTACTCTACTGCTTTATTGAAGTCGTGGACCTACTGTACTGAGTAGGATGGGACATAGGAAAGACCTTCCATTGCCCTTGCTCTATTAATCAGTCTTTGGTTTTCCAATAAATTTGTGAATTCGCCTGTCTTTAAGCTCATTTTTGTCTTTAAACCATTTTTCTCATTTCTCCATAATTATAGCATGAAAAGAATGTATTACTTGGTTTTGTGGGTGGCATTTTCTGTCACTAAGTTCCAACAACCTTAATCAAAGTTGCAGTTTAGTGCTTGGTGACTCTCATGTTGGCTTCATTCATTCACTCATTCATTCATTCATTTAAAGTTTTTGCAGAGAGTAAGTGCAGTGTTTTCCTGTCATTTTCTGAATTTTTGTCCTATGTGTGCACGTGTGTGTGCAGGCATACATGTGCCATTTGCTCACGTTCAGATTTCTGGCATCTCAGCCACTCCCCTCGACTTTTCAGACTTACTGGACTACAAGTCTGCAACCTCCTTGTATATAAGAGGAAGTTTGTCTAGGCCTGGAAACTTGAACTTCTATAGAGCAGATAGCATCACTCATCTTTTATGGACGAAGGCAAGGAGTATAAATGTATATATATATATGTTTATATATATATATACATACATACATACATACATACATGCACAGAAGCCATGTCATCTCTTACCATTTCTTCTCCCATCTTGGGCTTGAGTTGTTTATCTTGTCTAGCCTACTCCTTGCCATTTTCAAGATCCTTTCCTTTGACTCTTGAGAGAGGATTTTGTGTATTTTTCTTCATTCTTGAAAGAACATATTTTTATATATATTTTGAGATTGGGTACTTTATTTTGTAAAAGATCTTTCTTCTGAAATCTTCAAAGTAATATTTTTCTTTGATTTCTGTGAGTAGCCTAGCAAAATGTGGTATGTGTGAGAATATTTGGTAAACACTATTTGGATTCCTCTGAGATTCATGCTCTTATGTATACGTGGCTCTATGTGGGAACATTTTTTTTTAATCAGTTGAACATAATTTTTAACTGTCTTCACTCACTTTAGGTCTTGGTCTACCTGCTATTCATGCCATGCTTATAGAACAATGTCATTGGTTTCTCTTGATGCCTTTTCTTTCTTCTCATTATGATTTATTATTATTCTTTTGTAATATTTGAGATTCTTGCATCCATTTCAAATTATCTTTCTTTTAAAAATTTTTGATACATTTTCTAGAATGACTGTGTTATGTCCATAATCTGGAGAAAGAACATAGTGTTTGTGATTACTTTATATATATATTTTTATTTTTAAGTAATCTCTACACCCAACGTGGGGCTCAAACTCAGCCTTGAGATCAAGAGTTGCATGCTCCACCAACTGAGCCAGCCAGGTGCCACTGTGATTACTTTTTAAAAAGCAAATTGTTTTCCAGAATTATATTTCCTTTTATATTACAAAGGATTTCTAGACTGGTTTCCTTCTAAGCATATCTTTAGTAACTATTGAGTTCAGCGTACAAATAATCCTAATTTCTAGGCTGCCTGGGCATGTTCCTCGAATGTCTTGTATATATATGTGTGATAGTTAAAGGTTGAAGGGGAGAGGGTTGGAAGAAGAATTCCAACTTTTAATAGATTTTCTCAGCTATATAACTTTCTGTATTGTGAATCTGTTTATGCAGAAGTTCAGCCATATGTCTTGGATTTAGCTCTCTGTATGTATTGTAGAAAGGTTATTTATTTTGTGGGCACTTTGCTTTCCCCTTTTTCTCCATTTCTCCCTTTTTTTTTTTTTTTAATTTTTTTCTTTCAACGTTTATTTATTTTTGGGACAGAGAGAGACAGAGCATGAACGGGCGAGGGGCAGAGAGAGAGGGAGACACAGAATCGGAAACAGGCTCCAAGTTCTGAGCCATCAGCCCAGAGCCCGACGCGGGGCTCGAACTCACGGACCGCGAGATCGTGACCTGGCTGAAGTCGGACGCTTAACCGACTGCGCCACCCAGGCGCCCCGTCCCTTTTTTTTTTTTTTAATTTTTTTTAACGTTTTATTTATTTTTGAGACAGAGAGAGACAGAGCATGAACGGGGGAGGGGCAGAGAGAGAGGGAGACACAGAATCAGAAGCAGGCTCCAGGCTCTGAGCCATCAGCCCAGAGCCCGACGCGGGGCTCGAACTCACGGACCGCGAGATCGTGACCTGAGCCGAAGTCGGACGCCCAACCGACTGAGCCACCCAGGCGCCCCGATTTCTCCCTTTTTAACATCAATTATAACACTTGTGAATGCAGTTTGCAATATGGGCAGCCATATTCAATTTTTAGGCTTTCAAAATTGCAAGTGCAAAGGAAGCTATGATGTACTATCCTGTATTTTTTAAAAATTATTTTTAGAGAGAGAGTGTACTCGTGGGGGAGAGAGGTAGAAAGAGAGAAAGAATCTTAAGCAGGCCCCACACTTAGCAGGGAGCTTGACACGTGGCTCGATACTGTGACCCTGGGATCATGATCTGAGCTGAAATCAGGAGTTGGACACTCAATCAATCAAGCCACTCAGGTGTCCCTGTCCTGTATTTTTACACATATTGGGGGACGTTCCCTCATTTCTTGCTATGTGGTATTGCCTAGTTATGGCCAAGTTCATTATTGACTCATGTAATTTAGTGCTCTCCCTGATGTCCACGTCTCTGTGATGGAACAAGCAGAGTGATCGTGTCGCAGTGTGCCTGCTTGGCAGGGGCTCTTTAACATGGCTCCCCAACATCGACCCGAGGGGAGTCTGCACCTGGAGCAGCTGACTGCCCCTGACAGTAGAGTGTCCTTGTTGCTATTGATTGGGTTGTTCAGTCAAGTACAAAAAAGGATCTAACCATAAATGGTAGTTATATGGTGATCCTGAAGATAAATAAGTGTCATGTGAAGTATTACTTGAATTTGGGATATAAAGAGAGGGAAAAGAGTAGGTAGAGTAGTTAGAAGGTTGGTGTAACAAGCTATTCAGTGTAGTTATTTTGTATGTTGGGAAAGTCTGCAGATATCTTTTATTAGGGAAATCTGTAGTTAAGCACCCACCTGGTAAAACTTTCAAATAGATTTGTAAATACTGTCATAATGTTAATTGCTTCTAGAATTCACAAAGATTGAATTAGACTTGGGTCATTGTAAAGAAGTGCATTCCCTGACATTGGTAGAGCAATGTAATTTGCCCTTTTGAGAGAGTGCACAATGGTGAAAGAAAACTTGTATGCCCAAGGCCCGCTAATAGATCTGCTTCTGGAGACATGAAAAACCTGACCTGTGGGCATCACCTAGGGCTTCCCTAGCAGACAGCTGTGCCTAGCACCTGTGCCTCCTGCTTCTCCAGCTCTCGCAGGCCTGTACAACAGACCCGGCCTCTAGCCTAGCATGAGCTCTGTTATTTATTTAGCAAGACTGGTAGCATTTTCTTCTGACAGTGTATCACTGTGCTTTCTCAAAGTATAATTAGTTAATCCAGAAATTAAAAATCCTAGGACAGAAAACAGATGCTGTTCTCACACACACATACAAAAAAATGAGAAATAAAATTCAATCAAATTTATTATTTAAATGAATTCTTTTTAAATTGAATTGTTATGTGGGTAGCTTTCAGCATAATTTTCCTGATATTAGATGCTTAAAACTAATTTGGATTTAGTTAATTCAGTATTTATCATGTTTAATTCTTATTTACTGCAAAGATTAAAGCAGTTTATTTCTTCTGGAAAATTTTAGGATCTTATGAGTAAGGGACTTCAGCCAAAATTGGTAACTTTTTCAAGCAGCTGGCTCAAGAAATTAGGAATTTCTTTAATTATAAGCCATCTTTTTTAGAATTCAGCAATTTAAAAGTCCTTCATAGCTATGTTATGATTCCAATGTGCACTCATTACAAATTGATTTGTTTTTCTGTTGACACATTCTACTTTGTATTCAAAGCCAATTTTATACAGTTTCTTTAAAAGCAAAGAAAACATCTTTGAAAATACAGCTTTTCATTAAAACATTCTCACTTTGGCAAAAGTAGTGGTAAACATAATGATAAATTATTGCTATGTGTAGCTTAAGAGATCCAGCTGTTTAAAGCATCAGTGCAAGTCTGTATGTATTTTTGAGAGTCATGCTACAGGCTGATAAATACATACCTCATCCATACATTCCATTGTAAGCATTCTGATTTTTCCTCGCTTCCTGGAATAGACTATGCTACATGTACTTCCACTTCTCTTCATATAAGGTGTCTCATCTGCCAAGAACCCTACCTCACACCTCTACTCCCTTTGTCTAGCTAACTTGTGCTCACCCGTTAGATCCCCAGTGTAAATATGCCTGAATTCTGGGAGGCCTTCCCTGCCTAGATCCTGAGCTTCCATTGCCTCCTGTTTTTCACTAACATGACACAATCACGTTTATTAGTATTGTCTCATTGTAAACCCCAGTAAAGCCAGGGCTTTATTTTTCTGTATCCTCCACTCTACCACAATGCCTGATGCATAATAAATTTCAGGGAATATCTGTAGAATGAAAGAGTGTTTCCTTTCTTCAACCTAGGTCTTTCAGACAAAGAATTATCCAAGTTACCTTTGTCTGAAATCGAAACGGTTTCAAAAGATTACATGTGCTGGTGGATCAGTTCAAATCCACCACTCCAACATTGCCCATTGCCACTGTTACCAGTGTTCCAAAGATGATTTAAAATTCAGTTATATTCCTTGTGATTGGAGCACTTATAATTTTTTTTATACCTATTTTGCCATTGTCGTGACTCTGTGAGACATCATAATGCCTTAATGGTATTGTAGATCACTTTTGCATGTTCACTTCCATCTATAGTTCTAAATGTTTTATTGAATTGGTGCTTTCCTTGATAATTGATATTTTTCCATAAGTTAAACTGACCTCACATTTATATTTTTACAATCTAAACAATTTTATCAGTGACATAGTTTTCTATTCTATTTTGTAGCATGGTGCAGTGCTTTTTCTATAGATCTTAGTTTTATGTCAAGTGATGTGTCAGAATGAAATACCTACCCAGTAGTGCTGCATTTCATGTATTATGATCTACATATTCTTCTGTGTATTACCGAATTTCATATTATCCACAGAGTGCTTATGGTGATGGCTCAGAGTCATGTATCTTTATTGACTATATTGGCGGTAGGTATATTTGCAGCTGTATTAAATTTGCTTTGTACTTCTTACATAATTTATTTGCTTGGCCTTGTTTTTTAATTATACTTAATGCATATGTTCATGAATTTATTCTTGGTGAAAATTCAGATTGTATACATATGGCAGTGATTTCTTTGACCTGACCCATTATTTATTTACATTGTGCATCTGATTACTTTGTATGAAACTGAACATTTCCTTGTGACATTTCTATAATTTTGATGAAATAATCTTCATCAAAAAAAAATTTTTTTTCAAGCATTTTTAAAAAATGCATTTTTCAAGCATTTTTAAAAAAATTATTTTGAAAATAATACAGAAAAGTTACAAAAATAGTAGATTGGTATATACCCTTTACCCAGCTTCCCCCAAAGTTAACTACTTACATAACCATAATACTGTTATTAACCAGAAATTCACCCATATAATGCTATTACAACTATTTTTTAAAGTTTATTTATTTATTTTGAGAGAGAGAGCACATATGAGCACATGATGTGAATGAGGGAGGGGCAGAGAGAGGGAGAGAGAGAATCCCAAGCAGGTTCATCATTGGTATAATGCTATTAAGTAAACTACAGTCCTCAGTTGAATTTCACCAGTTTTTCACCCACTCTATTTTTTCTGTCCCAGGATCCAGTTCAGGATCCCACATTGCCTTTAGTTGTTGTTTCTTGTTTATCTCTTCCAGCCTGCCATGCTTCCTTGTTCTTTTCGTTTTCTTTCATCCCCTTAGCCAATAGTGTGGAATGCTTACTATGGCCTCATCACTAAGATTGGTCTTGGAAGCAGGGAGATAAAAGAATGGGAAAGACATGACCCTCACCTTCTAGCTCCAATGACATAGACAGCATATATACAATGGCAACACAATAACTTAGTACCTTCTATAGAAGGCATTTGTACCATATGAATAGAGAGAAGAGAGTTATAGAGGTAGGTTTTCCAGGAGAAATGACATCTGGTAGAGGTCTTATAGAATGAGAGAACTTTTGTTTTTGGAGAACTGGCATCAAAGAGGAAGACATTGGGAGCAGGCAACAATATTTGGCATGGGTGCATGAATGACTGTGGTGACTTTGCAAACTGGCAAATACTGAAAAGGAATGGAGCATAGGATATATGGCAAGCATAGTGAGAGATGAAACTAGAAATATAGTTAGGAACCACACACTTCATTGTTTTTATTTATTTTATTTTTTTTTTTAAATTTTTTTTTTTTCAACGTTTATTTTTGGGACAGAGAGAGACAGAGCATGAACGAGGGAGGGGCAGAGAGAGAGGGAGACACAGAATCGGAAACAGGCTCCAGGCTCTGAGCCATCAGCCCAGAGCCCGACGCGGGGCTCGAACTCACGGACCGCGAGATCGTGACCTGGCTGAAGTCGGACGCTCAACCGACTGCGCCACCCAGGCGCCCCTCACTTCATTGTTTTTAAATGATAGATAAATATATTTATTCTCATACTTCTGAGTCAAGTTTTGGCTTTCTTTTTCTTTTTCTTTTTCTTTTTCTTTTTTTAAGAGAGAAAGAGAGAGAAAGAGAAAGGGTGGGGTGGGGCAGAGAGGAAGACTGGGGATCTCTCCCATGTGAAGAGATGATGACATTAGCCGAAGTCTCAGCGATGACCTGATGCCCAGTCACTCAATCAGTTGAGCTACTCGGGTGCCCTTTGGCTTTTTTTCTTTTCTTTTCTTTTTTTTTTTTTTAATTTCAAGTTAGCCATACTTGAACTTTTAATTTGTGATTCGTGTTTCTAATTCTAGAAGGCACATAAAGATTTTATTGTCTTTTTGGAGAAACAGAAAACAAATAATTATTTTTAAGTCTTTCAGTAGCACCTAATATTTTAAAAGTTCTCATAATAATGATAATATGAATTCATTGTATAATATCTATTGAGCAGCTATTATGTGATAGACACTGTCTTAGGTGAGGGACATAGCAGCAAAGAAAACTGAAAAATTCCTGCACATTCCAGTGGTTCTGGTTGTAATATAATTTTACCTTTATTTCACATTCTTGGATTATTTTTGCCAGATATAGATTCTGGGTGGTCAATTTCTTTGGACATATTGAAGATGTTCCATTGTCTTATGACTTTGTCAGTCTAAGGCAGGTGCCTTTTCTCTGTTTTTTAAGCTATTTTCTTTGGTTTTTATCTTTAAGGTTTAGCTATGATATGCCTAGATACATATAAATTTCACTTTGCTGTGGCTCTGAGGATTGGTGTCTTTCATTAGTTCAGGAAAATACTCAGCCATTATTTATTTACATATTGTTTCTGCTTCATCCTCTTTCTTCTCTTTCTGGGTTTTCAATTAAACATGTTATAATTTCTCACTATATGCCTTGTGCCTTTTACCCCCTCTTCTGTATTTTTCATTTTTTATCTCTCTGAGCTATAGTCAGAATAATTTCTTCTCAATTGCAATTTACTAATTCTCCCTACAGTCTAATCTGCCATTAAACTCATTCATTGATTTCCTAACTTCAATTATTACATATTTGTATATTTTAGTAACATTTTTTATTTTTTTTTTTAATTTTTTTTTTCAACGTTTATTTATTTTTGGGACAGAGAGAGACAGAGCATGAACGGGGGAGGGGCAGAGAGAGAGGGAGACACAGAATCGGAAACAGGCTCCAGGCTCTGAGCCATCAGCCCAGAGCCCGACGCGGGGCTCGAACTCACGGACCGCGAGATCGTGACCTGGCTGAAGTTGGACGCTCAACCGACTGCGCCACCCAGGCACCCCTTTATTTTTTTTTAAATGTTTATTTATTTTTGAAGGAGAGAGAGAGAGTGCCAGCAGGGGAGGGGCAGAGAGAGAGGGAGACAGAATCTGATGCAGGCTCCAGGCCCTGAGCTGTCAGCACAGAGCCAGATGCAGGGCTCGAACTCATAAGCTGTGAGATCATAAGCTGTGACCTGAGCCAAAGTTGGATGCTTAACTGACTGAGCCACCCAGGAGCCCCTATGTGATTTTTATTTAGTTATTTTTCTTTAAAATTTTTTTAAAAAATGTTTATTTATTTTTTGAGAAAGACAGAGGACAAGCTGGGGAGGGGCAGGGAGAGAAGGGGACAGGATCCCAAGCAGGCTCTGCGCTGACAGCAGAGAGCCCCATGTGGGGCTCAAACCCATGAACCGTGAAATCATGACCTGAGCCAAAGACAGATGCTTAACCAACTGAGCCACCTGGGCACCCCAGCTATTTTTCAAACTTGTCACATTTTATAGTTGACAGTTGCCGAATTTTTGAGCTTGGTTTTTATCTCTTTGAATATAGTAAGGGTAATTGTATTTTAATCTTTGCTTGTATTTTCAATATCTGATATTTCTGTGGGTCTGATGCTGTTGTTTATTGCTTCTGCTAGTTCTGACTCATGGCATCTTTTCTTTTCATATACTTGATTATATGTTGGATTTTTTTTTTTTTTTTTTGGAAAAAATACTTATAATTTGAGGTCTAGAATTTCCATGTGCTTCTGCCTTATGCCTATGTTGAGCAATTCAAGGCCTCAGTCCAGGTTCACAATTCAGGTATTGTGATTTAGGCTGCAAATCCATGTGTAGGCTCATTATGTATAGTTCATGCCCCTGCTCCCCGCCCCCCCCCCCCCCATCTTATGTGTGGCTCAGCTCACATTAGGGGTTAGCCTGCTGGAGACCCCCAACATTTTAGCCATAGAGGCCGCCACAATTTCATCTCAGGTTCTCTTCTAGATTGGTAGATAACCTCAGGACCAAAGTGTCTCCGAGGGTTGGGATTATTGCCCCAGCTTCCTTTCCTCACCAATCTTGGACAGATAATTTAACCCTATCTCAGCTCTTTTGGTGCTTATGTGAAGTTATATTTATTTTCTTCAGCTTTTTACATGTCTTTTTAGCAGGAGGATTGGTGTGAGTTGCCTATTCTGCCATCACCAGAACAATGTCTCCAGCTTTTACTGCCTAAACTCTATCAATGTTTTAGTTGGATTTTTTTTTTTTAACATTTGTTAATCTTAGCTTTTCAACCAGATCATAAGCTTTGTGGGTGAGGGCTTTGTTTTATATTTCTTATCTGTATCACATAGCATTTATTATAATGGTAACTGGAAATTGGTTTTTTATAACTATCTCTTGGTTGATTGATTAGATTAAAGCAGCAGTTTTCCAACCTCTGGTGTCTTCCCCTCTTTGTTCTTAAAGCTGCTTTTGTCCCTCAAAAAGAGATTTGTTATAACTTAAAAATAGCATGTCCATTTTTTTCCTTTCCTTTAACTGTTTCACCCCAAGGTGAGAAAACCCAAATTAAACTAACCACTAAAAGCCTTACATAAAGTGGTGTGGTACACAGGGAGCTTTTCTGAATATTAATTTGTGTGTGTTCTAAAAGGAAAGATTATTTAGATGTTTGGGAATCTAAGATTTTGGTAATGAAAAATTTATATAATGATTTCTTTTGAGCTTGATTTACTGTTGATTTATTTTTGTTTCTTCCATTTCGCCTTAAATGGTTTCCTAATGTAAATGGATTATTATAATCTAAGTATTTTTAAAGTTTTACTGAGTACAAAGTTTCTTCTTTTTTGTGTGTCTACCCAAGTATGTTCTAACCATAGAGTAAGAAGCTGTAGATGTGCTTCTCTTATTATCTTACATTAACATGCACCAAATACTTGGTATATTAAAATTGAACTTGCCTATTATATTCTTGATCCCCTTCCAAATTTACCCTTGCTTTGGTGGGCAGCGGGGAGATCCCAAAACCAGGACTACAAGACCCTTATAATTCTTCCTCACCATTGGTTCTTCAGTACTTTTGGCAATTCTCTAATGGCTGCTTGAACTATTGGTTGTCAGACTAACCTGATTTGTTTCACTTGTAGACGAAATGGCTTAAGCCACTGTTGATTTTTGTGGCAGCTCAGTTGCTTGGAGCAAGGTGCTAATGAGACATGGGTCATAGGTCCAGGCTCTGAGTGGGTTGGTAAGCTTTGCTCTGGCCCATGGCCACAGACCCTGACTCCCCCTTGCCAGCTGTCTTGCACATGTATGCCATGGCTCATTATGGGGACAGAGCAGGGGGTGTAGATAAGACAAGGCAAATCTATCATCTCTGCCAGAAAAGACAACTCCTACTGATAGGTCAGTAACCTTTTCGTTGGAAGAACAGCACATTAGTGTTAGCTTCCATAGACATGTCCATCTGAGGCTTTTTCTTAAAATAACTTTTGTGATTGTATGGGCTGTCTGAAGCAAATCTAGAATACTGCTCAATTAAAAAAAAACAAACCTGAGTATAAGGATGCCACTTTAGTCTGTAAAAGATCTTTGTTCTCAAATCAGAGATTTTTTTTTTTTAAGTGTCTCACCCATTATATTATATACCACAGGGAGAGCTTTTAAATTTTTTTTTTTTTACGTTTATTTATTTTTGATAGAGACAGAGCACAAGTAGGGGAGGGGCAGAGAGAGGAGACACAGAATCCAAAGCAGGCTGCAGGCTCCAGGCTCCAGGCTCCGAGCTGTCAGCACAGAGCCCGATGTGGGGCTCGAACCCACAAACCGCGAGATCATGACCTGAGCCAAAGTCGGACGCCCAACCAACTGAGCCATCCAGGCGCCCTGCAAATCAGAGATTCTTAAGTCAAATTTGATAACGCACTAGAAATGAACTACAAAATTGCTATTATGAAGAAACCTATCAAATTTAGGAACCATCTTCCAGGCAACTTTACCTCCACCCTAAACCAAAAAAAGGCCCTTTTGATCCTCCAAAGAGAAATAAAGGAAGTAGGGAGGAAGGAAAGAAGATAGATACATATATAGATAGATGGAATGGTGCTCAAAGATGGAACTTTTCTAGAAAAGCATCAGAGTTTGGTCTTTTAGAGCATTTTAGCAGGTAATATCTTGAAGGACCCAACAGATAGTTGAACAGGTTTTCCCTTTGGGGACTTAGTTTTTGTGGTCTAAATTAATCTGTCTAGGGGCTCCTGGGTGCCTCAGTTGGTTAAGTGGCCGACTTCAGCTCATGTCATGATCTCGCGGTCCGTGAGTTTGAGCCCCACGTCGGGCTCTGTGCTGACAGCTCAGAGCCTGGAGCCTGTTTCAGATTCTGTGTCTCCCTCTCTCTGACCCTCCCCTGTTCATGCTCTGTCTCTCTCTGTCTCAAAAATAAATAAACGTTAAAAAAATTTTTTTTTAAATAAATTAATTAATCTGTCTAGGGATTTAGACATTTCTCCATGATATATTTCGAGTTCATAGATGATCTGATTCTGTTGTGACTTGAATTCTTACTTGGTATAAAACAAAGGAAGAGGGGAGAGTGTGTGCACACGTGTTTGTGTGTGTGACTTCCTAAAGGTATTGCAGGCTCCATGGTAAACTTTTTGGCTTACGTCAGTGAATCCTAGAGTATGGTGTTTTACCACTGGTGGTGGACTGTGGACAAACACCTCCTTTCTATAGTCCTACTTTTTTTTTTTTTTTCTTAATGTTTATTTATTTTTGAGACACAGAGAGACAGAGCGTGAATAGGGGAGGAGCAGAGAGAGAGGGAGACACAGAATCTGAAACAGGCTCCAGGTTCCGAGCTGTCAGCACAGAGCCCAATGCAGGGCTCGAACTCACGGACCACAAGATCATGACCTGAGCCGAAGTCGGACGCTTAACTGACTGAGCCACCCAGGCGCCCCTATAGTCCTACTTTTAATACATATTAGAGGTTGCGTGGGGAAATGCTTGCTTCAAACCTGTCATTTCATGGATATTATTGCTTAAGATGAGTTTCTTTTTATATACATTTTTTAAAAGAGCAAAAGTGAGTCAAGTTAAAAAGTTAGAAAATAGTAGCACAGGTGATATGTGGATGAAGCAAAATCACTGAGGGTAGTCTAGGAATGACAGAATTTGGAAACATTGAATTGTACCTTGTGGCAGAAGAAACCACAGGCCTTCAGAAGCAGGCAGAGGTTATTGGAAAGATTCAAGTCCTGATATTAACTAGAAGGTAACTAAGTTGGTTTCTTAAGTTCCTGTTTACTGCATGCAGGCTCAAGATCTTAAGAGTTATATTTAATACAGATCTTTGAGAAATAAACTCAAGACAATTTTACTGAGGAATTATGGGCAAACAATCCTATTGTTAGAAGTAATGTGGAGTGCATTCATTCATTCACTTATTCATTAATTCAACCAATATTTCCTGAGCACTTACTGTATGTCAGGCACTCTTGTAGGCACTGGGTATATAGTAAGGAACAAAACATGCCTCTGCCCTCATGGAATTCATTTACATTCTAATGGAAGAGACAGATAATAAACCAGTAAATGTATAGTATGTCACCTGGTGATAATTACTATGGAGATAAGTAAAGAAGGGTTACTGAGTGACAGGGTTGGGGAGACAAGATTGCTATTTTAATTAGTTTGATTAGAAAGGCCTCCCTGAGAAAATGATATTTGATTCTGAAAGAAGTGAAGGAGCATGCCATGCTTGGGGAAGGAGTATTCTAGAAGGAGGGAAAAGCCACCCCAAAGTACCATGATAAAATGTGTTCTGACATGTTTGAGAAATAGGAAGGAGGCCAGTGTAGCTGGATTAAGTGAGAAGGGCCAGTAGTAAGGGATGAGGGTAGAGACAGGAAGGAAGGGCTCCAGCCAAGCCTTGGGATCCAGCGTAAGGCCTCTGGCTTGGTTTGGGAGTAAGTTGGGAAGCCTTTGCAAGGTTGTGAGCAGATGAGGAAGATAATCTGACTGACTTGTTTTAACAAGGCTGCTGTGTTGAGAATGAATTAACTGTAGGGTAGCACCGAGGAGGCCAGCTTAGGAGGGTATTGCTGTAAATCAAGCAAGAGATATGATGGCTTAGACTAGTGTTGACAGTGGAGATGGAGGTCAGATTCTGTATATATTTTGAAGTAGAGCCAACAGAATTTATAGATAGACTTCAGTCTTATTATAAAAAGAGAAGACTTCACGGTTATTGGCCTGAGTAGTTGGAAGGATGAAATTATCATTTACTGAGATGAACAGAGGTAGTAGTGAGAGTAAAGGGGAAAGACTGCATGTGGTAGATGGTGGGCTGTACCTTTAAATTTTTTTAAACTTATCTTTATTTAAAATAGTCCCACTGCTTGCTCCAGTACACACAAAGGACCTGTACTTGCTTTTATTCTGAATTTGTTACTGTAGATTTCCTGGAATACGTCTTTAAAAACTATAAATAACATTGTCATAATCTAGTTCATTTTGCTCAGAATTTTTTTTAACTTCCTTCATAAGCTCTTGGCTTCCAAATAGCAATGTATTCTGCCAATTTGGTGACTAATTGGGTTAGAGGTTAAGAGCAAGACATTCTTATAAACATCAATGGGAGTGGTGTATCCAAATGAAAGCTTTTATTAGGCAAAGATTCAAAGAATGGGAATGACTAAAAAATATGTTCCAAGTGAAGTGAATATTAAGAGTTTTAACTTTGAAAGGAAGGGACATTACCCTTGGAAATACCTTAGGTTGGATGTTTCTGACTTAATTCTTCTGGTCAGGTTTCAAAAATGAAGAGGTATTCATTACCAATGAACATCACTTTTTAATCATGAAATTGACATTTAAAACTTGGAAATTCTACTACTTGCTTCTCACTGTGCTGATTGGACATTCCAGTCCTTTTGCCAAAAAAATAGAATGTTGGGTTGCGTGTCTTGCAGCCAAGAGAGCCACTCTTCTGTCTCTCCATAGGCCAGTTAAATGTTTCCTACTGCTCTGTGATGAAATCAGATGATGGAATCTGTCAGTTTGCTCTATTGAATTATTTTTTTTCAACTTTGTTTTAATTGAGCCTTTGGGACATAAACTATTTCTTAACATCTGAAAGCTGAAGGTCTAATACTGGAATTTATGGGATGTTAGAAGAGATCTTTTAGCCTCTATATCCAAACCAAAATGTAAAATCTCTTTTTTTCATTGTGGGATAATCATTCTATACTTCCCTCCCCCTAGGCCTCACCCCTACTCCCCCCCACCCCCCAACCCACAAAATTTTCAATGAAGAGGATTTCCTAAGTAGGTCTAGGGTTAGTCTGTTCCAGTCTTTCTTTATAATAGCATTTCTTTTTGATAATCCTCACAAAGGCACTGGTAATCACAGTGGTTGGCAGAGAATAAAGCATTCTGTGAAACCTATACCTGGAAATTGAGTCACTTTTATTGCTAAATTTCTTTCACAGAATAACATAGGTTCTGCTGGACAAGTATTTGTTATAAAAGCAAATTATTAAGGGGCAGAAACTGTCTGTATAGGGTTATGTGTAGGAGGATAGCTGAACTGGATTATTTGTTCCTTTATCTGTGTTTTCAAAGCTCTTTAACAGTAACATTTATAACACTCATTACATAGTGTTATCATTAGTTTTTAGGTGTCATTCTATTTTGTAGAGTGGGAATTCTTTTATAACACAGTGCCTGATAGACCTTTATTCATTCACTGAAAGAATGTATTGAGTGCTCGTTATGTGCCAGACATGGATATGCCATGTGTGCAGGAGATAGAGCAGTAAGCAGAACAGATGCAGTTTGTACCACAATGGAGCTTACAACCCATGGCGGGGCGGAGGGCAGGGCAGCCAGGACACAAATCATCACACAGATAGATAGCCATGCAGTTGCGATGGCAGTAGGTGCAAGGCACAGTGGCTGTGTAACTGGGTATCCAATATGGATACTAATAGGTACATTGTGAATGCAATAAATAATTGTTGAATTTGATCTTGGAATTGGATGGACACTTGAAGTTTTAGACTACTCAGAAATGAAATGTGTTTTTAAAAACAAGACCCCACTGTATGTATATTGCTTAGGAGAGAAGATATAAATGATTTATTTTATGTAGTTTTAAAAATAACCTGACCCAGGTCCTTTCTTGGTCTCATCCTCTGAACATGTTGTACATGCTCTGGTCTTCTTCACCTACCCATGTACACAGCCTACACCTTTCAAGACCCAGCCTACACATTACCTTCTTCCTTCCATGTCATCTCACAACCACTTTAGGACAAGGACGGCTTTATATTTACCTGGGAAATCCTAGAGGTTGGTCCTCCACTTCACATGGAGGCAGACAGAAGTTCAATGAATCAGTGAATCTATTTCCATACCTTCCTTGGTATATATTGGAGACCTCTGCTTGGCTCTCCCAGGAAGGAGTGACCTCTAGTCAAGTCCCCTGTGTGTCTCATTTGGGGATATCCATCCTTCCTCTTCTTATACAGGGTTGTGAGGATTAAATGTAATCGTGAAGTGAGAGTTTAGCGTATTCAGTAAATGTAACAAGGCGGTGGAGTCATCATAATCAACATTAATTATTACTACACTACTGTTCTTCAGAATGCACATTCCAGAAATATAATTGAAAATCTTACTGAGGGCACCAGTGTTCTAGGTTTGACCTGGATGTAGATGTAATGAACAGTTCTCTACCAATTAGTGTGTTGGCCCAGCATAGGTGCTTGACAAGGCCCCTTTCAGACTTCTGTACATCACTTCAACCCTCCACCCCGATAGTACAGACTGCTAATGAATTAGGAGTCCTATCTGTCAACTGGCAAGGGACTGCCTAGAGCAGATTCCTGTGGAGTGAGACCTCACTGTTTCTGTGAATATAAAGAAACCTCTCAGGAAAGCCTGAATGATTCAGGAAATCTGAACTGAGGAGCCAGCGGCTCGGCAGGGGGCACCTCTCTTTGGCTGACTAGAGCCTCCTGTAAGAAACATTTTTTTTTTGACCCTGACAGACTTGTTGAGGAAATTGAAAATCTCCTTTAAAAAAAAAAAAAAAAAAAAAAGTTCATTTAAAATCCTTCCTGGCTTGGAATATCAGGAAGTCATGATGGGCTAGATTGTTCCCTGGGCGGCCAGGTGATAAGGAAGCCTCAGGGAGCCCTGGGTTCTCTCAGGCACCCATTTCCGCAGCCCCTCACCCCTCACCCTTCCTCAGGTGTCTTTCTCAGGCAGGCTTGCAGCGGAGAACGCTGTTTTTCCTATCCACTTGCCTTTGTGGATACCCCCTGGCCATTTGCAAGCATCCAGTACCACTGCAGTGCATCTGGAGACTGGCAGCTTTACAGTGATCTTTGCCCTTGGACCCCGTGCTCTCAGCCTAGGGACTATGCAGATCACAGTGGTCATAGTGCTACTTTCCAGTGCTTGTAGATAGAGAAGAGGAGGCTTATGCCAGCTGACCCAGGTCATGAGTCAGATGTCTGAACTCATCAGCAAAGAGTGCTCCAGGGGAAAGAAATGGTATACCAGGCATTTGATTATTTGGAAATTTCTTTTAACTGGAACTCCTGTATTTCATCAAGGGTAATAATGGATGGGTGTACAATGCAAAACTCGAGGAGAATAAATTGTGTTTTGTATACCTGGTAATATCCTATTCTTTACTCTGCTCAAAACGGGTGAAATTGTTAATCCTACCCTATAAACCAGGATATTTGAATCAAGCAAGTATCCCTTGCCTGTGCCAGATGCAAGAGTTGGTTTTCTCTTTGCCTGGTTAAATTATCACTTAATAGGTAAGCAATATTTTGAAAGTCTGTTATATCCTGATGGTGCATTAGGCCCTGAAGAGGATGTAAAACGTTTAAGACCCTCTTCCAAGAAACTAGTGGTGTGATTGAGGGAATAAGACTTACGCATGTGAAACAGAGAATGCTAGATGGTTTCAGTAGGAATCATTGTGTAATAGTGTATGATTTCAGTTTTAAGTACTATGCATGCGGGAAGGAAAAAAGGATGAAAAGTAAATATTATTTAGTAAAATCTTCCAGTACAGGAGAAATAAATGTTTGCAATATTTTCTATTCTCTCAGTAAGAAAAACTTGAATTACTGGTTTAATCACCATGGAGATCCTGGATTTTATTCTGTACCTTAAAATCCTTAGCTTAACCTTTTTGGAGAAAGACATCTTTAGTTTTCTTACATAATTCCTCAAAAGATTGCATAGTCCTTTTCTTGAAAAATTAAGACATCAAGTTGGCAAGTATTTACTGAGCACTGACCTTGGGCCAATGCATGTACATTTTTTAGTTGTTAGACCACAGTAGAGTAACCCTAGAATAATGCCTTGTAAGATGACTTTGATAAGTGCAAGATGGTGAGTTGAGCTTTAAGCCAAGAACCTTGGTTTTCTCTTACTGAATGTTTTTCTCTTTTGTTGTATGGTAGGACTTAGAAAATGTTTGGACTGTTTTTGTCGAAGGTGTGTTCTCACCCTTGTCAGGGTTTGTTTAGTGATTTATAATTAGATAAAAATTTGCAAAGTTTTTGAGCTCTATGATGGGAAATGCTATGTAATATGAGGTAGTGGTGATTTGGGCCTCGTCACAGATCTGCTATGATTCTATGCCTATCTCTACCAGAGATTCTTTCTTCTTAATGGAACTTGAAAGTAATCATTTATCTTGAATGAAATTGGTTTCTTCTACCTAATGCTGGGGAATTTAGTTTTCTAACTGGAATGTCTGATCTATTTTATGTGCCTGCCAAAAAAAATCCCCAAATACTGGCCGCCTGAGCTCTGGCTAATGTTTCCAGGCTCTCTGTTTTGAAAACATTCCGTTTCCACCCTGTGTTACAGATGCTCTTGCATACAGTGAAATCCTGTGATAAATATTTTTCAGTGAACATAAAGTATTTGAAAAATAAACGAATGGCAGTGTTATCATTAGTCATACATTGACTGAGTGCCACCAGTGTATTCATCGTCATGTGTCGGACATAGTCCAAGATACAGTCCCTGCATTTAGTGGTTTTAGAGTCTAATTATCTGTGAAATGGTCATGTTGAAAAAAACCAAGGAACCATCGGTTGAACAATTTGTTTGCAATTATGATTAATAACCTGCTCTGGGTAATTAATGGGAAAATATATGTGGCTCTTACTGGGCTGCTAGTTTCAGATATATAAGCAGTAAGTGTGTACCCAGAGTAATTCATAGTAAATAAAATAATTTTTTTATACATCCTAGATCTCTTTCTTAACTGTGTTTTAACCCACTCAAGAAAAAAGTGAGCGCAAACAGGTGGTTCTGCCATTCTTTATGGTAATGTTGTTTAGGTCTCAAAAATCCATCAATAACAAATTATATTATTTGAAAAATGATTGCTTTTCACAGACTCATTATCCTTACAATATTTCTCCTTTCGAGATTATTTCATGATACCGTGAAAATAATATCTATTTAGGCTTCTTTTGTCCTGCATATACAGTATTTATTTTGCATTAGATAAAATGAAAACATATGAAGGATAGGTCTACAGAATGTAAATATCTATCTGCTTTCAGTATTCAGATGGGAGTTTTGTGGGCAAAGTATTTAACAATGTTTGTGTAAATTTACCTGTAAATTTGACTCACATAGACTTAGCTGAAATGAGATGGTGAGTATAGATATAAAAAATTATGGGGGCACCTAGGTGGGCTCAGTTGGTTAAGCATCAGACTCTTGATTTGAGCTCAGGTCGTGATCTCATGGTTCATGAGATCAAGCCCCATATTGGGCTCTGTGGTGACAGTGCAGAGCCTGCTTGGGAGTCTCTCTCCCCCCCTCTCTGCCCCTCCTGTGCGCGCGCGCACGCGTACACACACACACACACACACACACACACAGAGTCTCTCTCTTTCTTTCTCTAAGTAAATAAATAAACATTAAAAAATTTTTATGTATTTGAGTAGGATTTCCCCCCACTTGTATATAGGTGAAGTTTTTGGTAATTTTTTCCCAAGAATGATTATATATGGTCCACTTGATTCCATTATAGAAACTTTTTTTATTGGATGTGATAAGAATTGGTTGGTTAATTAAAAAAATTGGTTAAAAGTAAGGAATAGAAAGGAGCACCTGGGTGGCTCAGTTGGTTCGGCATCCAACTTCAGTTCAGGTCATGACCTCACGGTTCATGAGTTCGAGCCCCACGTTGGGCTCTGTGCTAACAGCTCAGAGCCTGGAGCCTACTTCAGATTCTGTGTCTCCCTCTCTCTCTGTTCCTCCCCTGCTTGCACTCTGTTTCTCTTTCTCAAAAATAAATAAAGATTTAAAAAAAATTTTTTTAAAGTAAGGAATAGAAAATGATATATAAAAACATTTAGTTAATATTTTAACTTAATAAGATACATATATTTGCCAGTTATATAATGGAGGCTCCAGGCTTTTCTTTGAGCATGGGTTGGATTTCCCCATCTTTTTTGTCAAGAATTTTCAATCTCATTTTCCTTAGAGGTACTTGTGAAGCAGTCTGAATACAGAGTTTTTCTAGATTATGATTTTCTCCAAATCTTACAATAATTTTTTTCACTGTTATTCACACTGATCTAAAAACATTCAACTAAATGTCTATAGAGACTATAACTCTCTTTGTATGCATAGGTTATTGGATGTTGGAGAACAGTGTTTGATGAAGGTATTTAATTACAGTAACAGGCATAGCTCACATAAACAGATTTGAAAACACACAATTAAGGACAGAACTCAACAGGTGGAAGCAGAAGTGCACAGGTGTCCTGGACAATAGTTTATTAGCCACTAGTGTTGAGCATTTTGTGGGGAAATAAAGAACTCTGTATTGCTGAGGCTGTCACATGGTGGACAGAGAGCTTTGGGCTTTTTGTTTGTTTTTCTATTTTGAGAGAGTGAGAGCAAGCAGGGGAGGGGCAGAGAGAGAAGGAAGGAGAGAATCTCAAGCAGGCTCCTTGCTGAGCATGGAGCCAGAAGCGGGACTTGATCTCATGACTATGAGATCCTGACCTGGGCCAAAATCAAGAGTAAGACGTTTAACCGACTGAACCACCCAGGCTCCCCTGCTTGTTTGTTTTTTAATATGAGGCTTTTGCCAGTTTGGTTCTCCATCTGAAGGATCTCCCTTTTTTCCCTGTTCCTGCCTGGATCCTTGTTCAAGTCCAAGTCCATATATTTTAATTGCAATAGCCACCACCCCTCCCTTTGTATCCATGTCCTTAACCTCTGCTGTTTGTTTCCAACTAAAATCTCTCCCACCTTCCATTTAAAAATTTGCATCGAAATTCACCTCTTTATAGAAGCCCTATGTATTGACTCAACTCAACTTTATACTTCTATTGATAATTTATGTTCTATCTGTACAACTTTAATGAGACAAAACTTCAAAAACCTGAATTTTAGTATCAAGTAAGTCCTGTATGTAAAAAGTGTGCAAATATTTCTTTGACCATATGAACTTCTAAAAGAAAATAGGACAAGTTTTCTTCCCTAGTTTTATTGAGATACAATAGAATGTAACAATTTTTGGGATGTTTAATTGTCAAAACTGCTCCCACTACCTTCATTGAAAGAAATTTTTTTTAATGTTTATTTATTTTTTGAGAGAGAGAGAGAGAGAGCGAGCAGAAGAGAGGCAGAGAGAGAGGTAGACACAGAATCCGAAGCAGGCTCCAGGCTCTCAGCTCTCAGCTCTCAGCACAGAGCCTGACATGGGGCTTGAACTCATGAACGGGGCTCAAACTCATGAACGGCGATATCATGACCTGAGCTGAAGTTGGATGCTCACCCCACCCTGCCTTCATTTTAAAAGGGATAGAGGTAGGGAAAAAATTGTGGCCAAGGAACTGGCCTTTGAGAATGTGACTTGCTAACTTTCCACAGTATATACTATTGAAGAATGCAAGAAACATTTGTTTGTGGGATTTTGTTGTCTGACAGCATGTCCTTGAATTGCATATGTATATTCATTCCCCATGTAATTTGTAAGCTCTTAAAGGCACAGGTCATATGTTCTCAGTCTTTGAGTTTTCTATGGCATAATGGGTAGAGAGTCGGTGCTCTTGTAGCATATGAAATAAGTAGCAGGTACTGAAAAAAATGTTGGCCAAAAAAAAAAAAAATCTACATTAAATACAAAACAGCTCATAGCTGCTAACATTTTTTTTTAATTTAATTAACACATGCTATACACTGTCTAAAGTACTTTATATATGTGATCTCATGTAATTTACACAACTTGTTACTCCCATTTTACAGATACAGAAACTAAAGGAAGAGTCAAATACTTGGCTGAGGTCATACTAGAAAATAGTAAAGCTAGGAATCAAACCTTAATAAGTCTGATTTCAGATTCTATGTATGCCCTTAATTCCTTTCCTACACAACCTTTCAGAAACTTTCTTTAAGAAGTTCTGAAAACTTAGATGAAATATAAATTTTCTCTTAACCAGACTAAATGAAAAGCTAAAAAGTAATCCTTAGTAGAAGTAGATTTATGCTAAATAGGAAGCCTTGGAAAGACCTCATTAGCAAATGAGAGACTGGGAGACCAATCATGGTATTGTCTGCTACCCAATGAGAACAATATCTGCTTATGCTGTGAACCCTTTCATTTATACATACAACACCTGAATGAGGAATGTATATTTATCAGCTCTCACATCTCATTGCTGGGCGACATCAGGGAGCTCTTTTTTTAGGATAGCTGTCCATCTGTTCTCCTCTAGGAACTCCTGGATCTGTGCCACTGCCACTTGGCTGCTGGCTTCAAGAGAGCCTAAATCAGTGAGTTGCTCACACCAGGGAGAACAAACAGGCTCTTCTCCTTAAAGTGTCTGTAATTATATGACCATAATTAGAAATAAAACCTTCTTTATATAATTTGCAGCTCATGAGGAAAGACTTTCTGCTTACACACCATTTTCCCCTCTATTGTCTCACATGCAGATCAGGAAATAGGTTACTTGGCCTAACAATAGACCATTGAATCTAGTGGGGAGATCCAGATTCCCTACATCCCCTCATTTTGCCTTGTGGCCTTGGGGTTATCCCTGGCCCTTCCTCAGCCTTTGGTGTGTAGTGTTACAGGATTTGCTAATATAGCAATATAGGAGGTATTGCATGTGGCAACCTTAATTTCTTGCTCTTAGTTCTTTGGGAAAAAAGAGATAACCCAAAAATAAATCATTCATGAGTGAAGATACTAGTTTTGTTGCTTGTTTTTGCGGGTTGAGTTTGTTGTCATTATTGTAAACATTAACATTGTTGGGGTGATTCTACAGTGTTCAAAGAGATTTAGGTCACTGTTGATTTTTGCCTGATGCTTTGGGATTGAGTAGATGCTGATTAATTCATGAGCTTCAACTGCAAGGTAGATGTTCAGTATCGATTAGATATGCCCCTGGTTGTATGCTGTTAAAAAGGAGGACTCAGTTGTGAAATACTCCTAAAGCTAAATCAATAAGCTACTAAAGTTGTTTCTCCCCATAAATGTTTATATTTTATCCCTTCAATGAAATGAGAAAGACTGGTAGGAATTCTGTGATCTGGACTGTTAAGAAAACTGGTCATATCTTAGGAACAGTATGCTTGTATGTTAACCATTCCAGATGAGTATAAATTATTCATATGCACATCTTAGCTGAGGATAACTGACTTAATGGAGGAGACAACATAACAGTTTTCTTTGGAAAATTATCATCTTTATTCTGGTGACATGGGTAGAGAACTTTGCTCAGAGCATGCCCAAATACCACTAAAAATGTCAAGGGATTTGAGATATAGTTCCTCATAGTGTAAGAGTTTTAAAATGTCTGTGTCTTCTGTTATGATCATGGCCAGTAACTGCTAAGCAATTAGCTGTACCAGCAAAGGCATTAGGAAATTTTCTGCCTTGGCAATATTTTCTGAAGACTATTGAATTTAGAGCAATTTCTTGCTTTTGCCCCTCAACATACAGACTTGTCCAGAATAACAGCACTCTTTAGAAATCATCATGAAATCCACTAAATTCAGTAGTTTCTAGGCCTGTCCATCTCCTCTCCTTGCCTTCTCTTCCAAGTTCCTAGAGTGGGAGATTACTCCTGCTGTGAGGACTTCCTGACCATGCCTACCCCTTCCTTGAATCTTTACAGTGGTTTCTCATTTCCTTTTGGATCTACTATAGCTGTTCACTCCATGCATCAAAGCCAGTCACCAGCAGGCTCTGGATTATCTCATTACTCTTCATCTGCTGCTTAGGTCCCCAGCTTTCTCTCTCCCTCTCCTGTCTCTCTCTCTCTCCCTCCCTCCGTGTCTCTCTCTCTCTCCCTCCCCCTCCCTCCCTCCCTCTCTCTCTCCCTCCCTCCCTCTCTCCCTCCCTCCCTCCCTCCCCCTCCGTCTCTCTATCTCTCTCTCTCCCTCTGTGTGTGTCTCTCTTTCCCTCCATCTCCCCCCCTCCCCCCACACACACTCATTTCAAGTTGCTCTAGAGAGCACCATGCTTGTGGAACTCATTACATTAGTCTTTTGAGCCATCTCCCAAATTGTCATTTTCTTAGACTCTTGTTCTTTTTTCTTCTGGTCTAAATAACTCCTGAAATCCCATCTTCTGTAAAAGTCAGTTTGAATTAAGTGGAGAATTGCTGATGGTCTCCTCTTCATCTCCTTTCACAATAACAGACATCCCATAGCTTCTTCCTCTAATATTTACTCCCATTATAAACTCCCCTCCTCTTCCCACTTCCCAAATGACCCTTGCCCTTGACTTATGTGTAATAACAGTGTATCCCATTCCTGTTCCGGTTACTGTTCTTCATTTAGAGACTCACACGGGGGTGAACTAAGCAGGTTCTAAGGTCAACTGCCTGACTTGGAATCTGAGCTCTACCACTTGCAGCTGTGCTCTTTTGGGCCCATTATGTGAGCTGTCTGTGCCACAGTTTCCTCCTTAATAAGAGTGGGACAATAATAACACCCACCTGAGATTTTGAAATAATTGAAGCACTTCACACAGTACCTGGTGCAAAATAAGTATACAATAAATATTAGCTGTTATTATTATTATTATTAACAGGGTGGAGATAATGAAGGGCACACTGCCATATTTTATATACACACACACATCTACACATACACATTCATAGTTACATAGTTTGGAAAAACATTCAGAATTGCGATATAACTTTTTTTTTAAAGAAATGAAAAAATACATATTTGTAAACACAAAACACACAAAGTAAAGTTGAACAAAATCCTGGCTGAGGCAAGGGTTCAGGAAGCACTGTACCAGTTGTTTCTGCACATATACTAAAGAGCTGACATTAGTGGTTTGGTCTTTGCTTAAAAGCACCAGAGCCCCGCGTCCAACTTTTGATTTTTGCTCAGGTCATGATCTCACGGTTCGTGGGTTTGAGCCCTGTGTCAGGCTCTGCGCTGTGCAGAGCCTGCTTGGAATTCTTTCTCTCTCTCTCTCTCTCTCTCTCTCTCTCTATCTCTCTCTCTCTCTCTCTCTTTCTCTGCCCCTCCCCCATGCACTCTCTCTCAAAATAAATAAGTAAATAAATATTTAAAAAAATAAATAAAAACTAAAAGCACCAGAGCCCCCATATGTATGTATGTATGGTCACTTGCATGCTGTTGTGTGTAATGATTAGGGTGACGGGGTTTCTTTAAGAAAATATCAAAAGCAGACACTAGTCTACCTAATTCAAGTAAACAAAAGAGGAATTACTTAAAATTTAAAAAGGGGATAGTGTAAGGGACAATACCTTCTTTAAAAATTACTTGGGGTGGGAACTGTTTACATAAATCTGGATCTTTTTATGCATACCCCTTTAAAGTCAGATATATCTTCAGTGCAGCTTGTATTTGGCATGAGAATAATGAATTGCTTTTGTTTTCCTGATTTTGTTGCTTGTAAATATTCTGTTAAGGAATTTTATAAACATGGTGAAGGTAATCCCGGGCTGATGTGTATATTTTCTTTCTTTCTTTCTTTCTTTCTTTGGTGTATTTTCTAAGTAGAAAACTTACAAGCTTATATTGATTACTTACATTTTAAAATATTGACTAGATATTAGTGGATTGCTTTTAAATTAATGTGTTATTCCTGATTTACCAGGAGTGTATCAGTGAAACATTTATTTAGAAAACAGAAATAATTTTAAGTAGGAAAATGGAATCTTCTAAAAATAACAATAAATGATTTAATGTACTGATGTTGTTTGTGTGATATTGGTGGACCCAGAAGTATGAAGTGTGCATATGACTAATAAAGCCATAATAAATATATATGTTTTTATTGACATTACTCATATCTGAGAGGTTGCTACTCTTGTTGGTATAAAAATTTCTTGGATTTCCTTATTTTTATTTATTTAGGTCATTTCACAACTTCTATCATTTTAGGTTTTATTAATGCCTGTTTTGTAAAATAAAATTATTAGAGAAATTATGAGGGAGTGTAACATGAAAGAGGTGACCAGAGCTACCCTATTTCATGTTTATAATTTTCGTTTCTTTTCAAATGTAGATTTATTCCTAGTGATACAAATTGCTGTTTTCTTTGGCAGGCACTAGAAGCAAGTCTATGTGAAATTATGTAATGTCTGAAAAGTTATATTCATGATTAATTGGCCTATCCGAGAATGGTATTTGTGTGGAATAAGGCGATCATGCTTTTTATTTGGCATTGAGTTAAAGCGCCCCTGTTCAGATCAGGTTACTCTACAGGGCTTTTTGACTGAGAACTGTATGTTTAGCTTGATCTCTAAAAAGCATAAAATGTAGCTTCGAAGCCAAATATGCTGGAATTCATATTGTAACCAAAGTTAGTCTTCGGATAACTTCAAAAGCAACCTCTTTGACTCTGTCACACTTTAGTTAACAAATAAAGCCAAGAGATTTAAAAGCAACATTATCAACTCTGTGGCCTTTGAACACATAGCCAGTCTTCATTATCCTGGGATGGATTAGTCGTAGTGTCAAATAATAGTTTAAAATTCCTCCTGACCTTGATCCAAACTGATCAGTTGAAACGAACTATTTATTTATCTGAACTGGGCTTTACAGGAACTAGAAAGTAAGGCCTGGAAATAATTGTCTTCTCCTGTGTGTCAACTTGAGAAATGATGACATCCATTACTACAGAGTGATGTTCAACTTGATAACCGGAGACAGGGCTCTGCAGTGGTCCTGGAGCCTAATTGTCTTGGGAAAATCAACTTCATTTTTCTCATCTATAATGTGGAAATAATAGTATTTACCTTCTGATACTTTAATGATTAATTAAGTGCTTACACAAATATCTGTTCAGAGTGAGTACTCTTCAAATGTTTGCCGCTACCAATCCCTGTCACTACCACTGCTGCTGCCACTACTGCTACTAACTACAAGTGCTCCCCTATCAGCTACTACTGTGACTATTATAATAGCTCCTCCTTCAAGGCCTTAATGCCAGGGTTTTGCTCTTTGGTGAATCCTCATCCTGAAATGGGAAATCCTATCCCAAAGTTGAATATTAGTAATTTGGAAGTTACTGTTTAAAAGCATCTTTATTCTTACTACTTAAAGGTATGGACCACAGATCAGCAGCATCAGGATCACCAGGAAGCTTGTTAGAAATGTAGAATCCTTGGCCCCATCCCAGAACTGCTGGATCAGAATCTGCATTTTACCAAGATCTCTAGGTGTTTTGTTTGCATTTTAAGGTTTGAAAAGCACTAATCTACGTAATTTCCTGTCAGCCCCCTCCTCACAAACTATCCTCAAAATCATCTGAATAATTGAGAGATCACTACCACCAGTGGACTACCAACAGTATCACGTGAGCCAGGCCTTCACAGTAAACATATGGCAGGTAATTGGAAAGAGAAGGAGGTAGGGAGAGAGGAATAAAAACCATGCCTGACAATACTAATGTTATAATTCTCTAGATGGGTCTCTGCTTGCTGATTTCAGATTGTTCTTTGTTGGGACACTGATTATGGAGAAGAATACTGAAATTTTATGAGTTGATGTCTGTCAAATTTACTTTGGAGAGTTTCCTTTTAACTCACAGTCCAGCAATTATTACACACACCACTTTTTTTTTCTCTTACACACACGCGCGCGCGCACACACACACACAGCAGTTCTCTTATGATCATACTTTAATTAACTCTTTGGTTTAAACATGATGTCCTTTATGTGCTGATCCTGCAAGATCATTGAATAAGAGAGTAGCAGTTCATTTACTGTTCTTCTCTCTGTTGTTTGGCTAGTGTTTTTACCGCTGTGTGGCTTGTTTCCTTCAATGTAAATGTTGTGAGGATATACAAAAACATTGATGAACCGCGAATTATGAATGGTTGTGGAAGCAGAGCTTTATTTGTATTATCATATAATAGGGGAGAAGGAAAAGTACTCATTTTTGTTTTAAAATATGAACTTTGAATCCATTGTTTGTAAATTGATTGAAAAATTTAAGTTAAATTGACAAGAAAAAATTGATAAAATGTTAGGAATATACAATAGCACAACTTCATGCAGTTACAAATGTCTGTGTTGTGTGACTTGGCAATCTCACATCTAGGAATTTATGCTACAGGTATATTTGCACATTCAAATGTACACATGTACATTTTTGTAGAAGCAAGAGGTGATAACCCCAATATCTATTAGAATGAGAGTGGTTTAGTTGTACCTCACTTTTGTTTTTTCCTTTTTAAAGATGTTACATGTTTGTATATGCTAGGCCTGTCAACAAAACTTTGGAAAGGGGATTTGAGTGCCCAGGGATTAGACATAACAGGGAGACTTCTTTTCTACTCTGTATATCTTTTTTTTTTTTTTAATTTTTTTTTTTTTTTTTAAATTTTTTTTTTTTTTCAACGTTTATTTATTTTGGGGACAGAGAGAGACAGAGCATGAACGGGGGAGGGGCAGAGAGAGAGGGAGACACAGAATCGGAAACAGGCTCCAGGCTCCGAGCCATCAGCCCAGAGCCCGACGCGGGGCTCGAACTCACAGAGCGCGAGATCGTGACCTGGCCGAAGTCGGTCGCTTAACCGACTGCGCCACCCAGGCGCCCCTCTACTCTGTATATCTTTGTACTTTTTTTTGTAACCAGGTATATATGTAAGTTTTAAAACAACAAAATAACCCTAGCATTGAAGATATTTAAGCCATGTCTTTTTAAGTAAACTCTCAATGTGGGTCTCAAACTTGTGACCCCAAGATCCAGAGTAGTATGTTCCACTGACTGAGACAGCCAGGTGCCCCTTAAGCCATATCTTTTAACACTTAAGTATTTTTTTGTTGTTGTTACTTTTAAAGCGTGTTCACGTATATAAACTCATGTCTCTGGGGCTCTTAGAACTACAGTTACTAAGAGTAGGCAATGAATCTCAGTAGTCTCATTGCTTTGTACTTAGTGTCCCACTCTTTAGACTCTCCTGAGCATAAACTGCTAGATATCCTAATCACTGGGAGCAGTGATTCTTAACCTGGGGTACCACTGGAATCTTCTTGAAGCTTTTAAAAAATTAAGATGCCTAATCCAACCCTAGATATATAAATATAAATTATAAATATAAATATTAATATTAATATGTGTGTGTATGTATATGTATATATGTTAGGGGAGGGACAGGAAGAGAATCTCAAGTAGACCCCACACTCAGTGCAGAACCACACAGAGCCCGACCTGGGGCTCGATCTCAGGACTGCAAGATAATGACCTGAGCCAAAATGAAGAGTCAGATGCTTAACTAACTGAGCCACCCAGGTGCCCCTAGGCACGCATATTTTTAAAAAGCTACATAGGTGATTCTGCTGTTCACACCTGGTTAAGAACCACTGTCTAGAGAACAATTCCTGGTAGGATTACTCTTATACTAAAATACTAGCTGATATCCCCTCCCTCCCAAAGCCTCCAAGGAGTGAATGAGTGAATACTCTACATCCAAGGGAAAGGGAGTCTCACTCTGAATAGCCACATGGCTCTCTCTGTTGTATTAGGATAATTATGAAAATGACAGTGATGATAACAAACCAGGTTTCTGCATTGGAATCAACATTTTCTGCGAATTAAGAACATTGACGGTAAATACGGTAGATCAAAAGCTGGTTCTTTGAAAATCTCCAGATAGATCCAAAAAAGGAGGAAAACACAAATTAACAGTATCAGAATAGAAGAGGGGACATCACTAAAGATGTAAAAAAGAATAATAAAGCAATATTATGAGCAATTTTATGCCAGTAAATAAACTTGGATGAAATGGGAAAATTCCTTGAATGCTCAAATCACCACAACAAACCCACAAATGTGCCAGTGCACGCACGCGCGTGTGTACACACACACACATGCACACACACAAATCTGAATAGCTCTATATTTATTAAAGAAATTGAGTTCATAATTTAAAACTGGGCTACAAAGAAAACTCCAGGTGCAGACAACAGAAATTGTGAAGTCTATCATACATTCAATAAGGCAAATATTAGAGAATTCTTTCAGAAAGTAGGGCGAAACACATTCCAATTCACTTTATGAGACCAGCATTACTTGGATACCAAAACTAACAGAAGACATTCCAAAAAAGAGAAAATACGGAACAGTATTCCTCATGACATAAACACAAATCTTTCAAAAAAATATGTTGGCAAGTTAACCAGAAACATATAAAAACGATAATGTATTGAGGTTTATCCAGAATTGGATTTATCCAGAAATGCAAGGATGGTTTAATACTTTAAATGAAGACAACATTTGATTATCTCAATAGACATAGGAAAAGCAATTGACAAAACTAAAAATCTATTTATGATTAAAAAAAAAAACAACCTCTCAGCCAACTAGGAATAGAAGGAACTTCATCAGCCTGATACAAAGCATCTTAAAACAAAGCACATAGCTAACTAACATCATTACTAATGGTAAAAGACCAACCACTTTCTTCCTAAAGTGAGGAATAAGACAAGTATGCCCCCTTTCATCATTCCTATTTTGCAGTGTACTGGGGTTCCTAGCCAATGTAATAAGACACGATAAAGAAATGAGAAGCATACAGATTGGGAGAAAGAACTAAACCTGTCTCTAGATTTAGATCATAATTGTCTATACAGAGACAGAGTATGAGCAAGGAAGGGGCAGAAGGAGAGGGAGACACAGAATCCAAAGCAGGCTCCAGGCTCTGAGCTGTCAGCACAACTGACAGTCAGACACTCAACCAAGTGAGGCTCCCAGGTGCCCTATGTCTACATAGAAGATCTTAAGGAATCTTCTATAGTGGAAAGCTACTAAAACCAGGGTGAACTTAAGTAAAGATATAAGATTAATATACGAAACCTGGTTGTATTTCTATATAGTAGCAACAAACATTCAAAAATTGAAATGTCATTTACAATAGCATCAAATAATATGAAAGGATATAGGGATAAATTTAGCAAAATATAAACAAAAGGTATACCCTAAAAACTGTAAAGCATTTTTGAAAGAAATTAAAGAAGATGTAAGTAAATGGAGAAATAACCGTGTTCATCAATTGGAAAACTCAGTAAAGTTTCAAAGTCAATACTCCCCAAACTTATCTACATAGTCAACACAATCCCAGTAAAGATCCCAGCAGACTTTTTTCTAGACAAGCCAACTTTAAAAGTTATATGGTGATGGAAAGAACCTAGAATAGCTAAAACAAATTTGTAAACAAAAGAGGAAAGTTGAAGAAGTAATACAGTGGAAAGAAGAAAATTTTCTCAATAAGTAATTCTGGAATAACTGGATATATATATATATATATATATATATATATATATATATATATATACATACAGAAAAAAGTGAATTTTGATTCTTATCTGACTCCATATGCAAAAATTAATTAACCAAAAATGGGTCATAGACAATATAAGGACTAAAACACACAATCAGAAGAAAATACAGGACAAAGCACTTGTACTTGGGAATAGGCAAAGATTTCTTAGGTGGACATAAAGATTAGAATTGATAAATGGGATCAAAATTAAAAACTGATATTTTTCAAAAGAAATTGTTAGGGAAATGAAGAGACAAGCCATAGTATGAGAGAAAATATTCACAATACATGTATTTTATTATATGTATACATATGTACAAAGGACTTGTATTCAGTAGACATATCTGAGAGACTCTTACAACTCAGTAAGACAACCCAATTTAAAAAATCGGTGTTGTTGGGGCACCTGGGTGGCTCAATCCAACTCTTGGTTGTTCAACTCTTGGTTTGGGCTCAGCTCATGGTCCTAGGGTCGTGGGATTGAGCTCTGTCGTGGGATTGAGCTCTGTGTCCAGCTCCACCCTGAGCCCACGCTCAAGCCTGCTTGAGATATTCATTCTCTCTCTGCCCCTCTCCCCCACTTGTGCTCTCTCTCAAATTAAAAATTAAACATTTTTTTTTTAAGAAAAGGTGTTACAGGTTGTGTTCTTCAGCAAGTAGCTTCTGAGAGAAAAGTTTTGTGTGTAGGATATTTATTAAGGGATGCCCTTAGTATTATCACCTGCAGTGAGAGGAAGGGCAACAAAGCTGCATCAGGTAGAGAGAGGAGTTGAGCAGTGATACAGCTTCGTAATAACCTTGGCTGACTTCATATGTAGTTCTGGAGCTAGATTGGTTCTTCAGAGTTGGGACAGAATCTAGACAAGAGTTGGGTCACGTTGAGCATGCCTTTATATTACTTTATCAGTTGGTAATGAGGACTTGTAATACTTGGATGTGGGCCACCCCAGAAAGGGGCATGTCCCATGACCTTGGGTGACATGACTCTACAGCTGAAGCAATCCCTGAAGAGAGTGACAACTGAAAACTACCGGTAGCATTCTCACTAGCTGGGGCAACAGATTTTTCACCATAAAAGGGTCTGGCAGTATGTTGCAGTAGACCTTGATGACAAGCTGAAGAGTCTAACAGAAAATGAACAAAAGAAGGTATATGAATGGCCATTAAGCACATGAAAACATATCCAAAACATATCATTAGCTATCAAGGATATACCAGTTGATAAGCACAATGAGACAGGCCTATGCACTGTCTAGAATGGTTAAATTAAAAACACTGGCAATGCCAAGTGCAAGTACTGGGAGTATAGAATGGTACTATCACTATGGAAAAAGTGACACTTTCTATAAAATCCAACATGTACTTACCATTATGACCCAGGAATTCCACTCCTGAGTATTTACCAAAGAGAAATGAAAACATACATACAGAAAGGCTTTGACACAAATGTTCATATAAGCTTTATTCCTGCAGCACAAAACTGTAGGGTGCAGGGTGCTTGGGTGGCTCATTCTGTGGAGCAGCCAGCTCTTGTTTTCAGCTCAGGTCATGATTCCAGGGTTGTGGGATCAAGCCCCACATTGGGCTCCATGTTGAGCATGGAGCCTGCTTAAGATTCTCTTTCTTCCTCTGCCCCTCTTCCATGATCGCTCTCTATCTAAAATAAATTTTAAAAAACACAACACTACAGTGTGCAAATGTCCATCAATAGGTGAATGGATAAACTAATTTAGATATATGGATACATTGAAGAATAAACTATTCACATGCAACAATATGGATCGATACTAAAAAAACATGCTGTGTATAAGGATATAACAAAATTGAGTACATACTGTATGATTTCATATATAAAATTCTAGAACAGCCAAAGTAACGTAGTGTTAGAAAGCAGATCAATAGTTGCCTGCGTCTACAGAGGAATGGGACTGCAGAAAGGTTTAAGGGAACTTTTTTTATTTTTAATTCCAGTATAGTTAACATACAGTGTTATATTAGTGTCAGGTGTACAATAAAGTGATTCAACAATTCTGTGCATTACCCAGTGCTCATCATTATTGTACTTTTAATCCCCTTCACCTATTTCACTCCTGAGGCAACTTTCTGAGGTGATAAAAGGGTTTTATTTCTTAATTGTTGTGATAATTATATGACTATATGTATTTGTCCAAACTTTAAAAGGGTGCATTTTGTTATATTTTTTTATACCTTAGTAAAGTTGATTGTTTTTTTTAAGTAAAATTTAAGAAGAAAAACAAATGAGGGTTTATGTTAATGAGGGACATTAGTTGTTCTTTTAACTTTGTTTTCTGGTAATGTTTTCATCTGATTTGGTATCAGAATTATGCTGGCCTAGTAAAATTAGTTGAGAAATATTTCCTCTTTCTCTGTTTTTTGAAATAGATCATGTAAGATTGGTATTGTATTCTTTTTTAAGTTTATTTATTTATTTTGTGAGAGAGAGAGAGAGAGAGAGAGAGAGTGTGTGTGTGTGTGAGAGAGAGAGAGAGAGAGAGAGAGAACAGGAGGAGGAGGGGCAGAGAGAGAGGGACAGAGAGAATCCCAAGCAGGCTTCACACTGTCAGCATAGAACCTGACGTGGAGCTTGATCCCACAAACCTTGAGATCATGACCTGAGCCAAGATCAAGAGCTTAACCAACTGAGCCATTCAGGTGCACCTGGTATCTCATTCTTAAATCTTTGAAAGATTTAGCCAGCAAAGCTGTCTGGACCTGGAGTTCTTCATAGGGGTTTTTAAGTTATGAATCCTTTTTTTTTTAATGGATTTAGAGTTATTCAGAGGTTCTATTTCCTCTTGTGTTGGTTTTGTTAATTCAGTCTGTCAATAAAGTTATCATTTTATCTCAGTTGTCTAATTTATTGGCATAAAGCTGTTCATAATATTTCCATCATTTTAATATCTTCAAGATCTGTAGTAATATCTCCTTCTTATTTTGGTAATTAACTTTTTTCCTTTTCTTGATTAATCTAGTTACAGGATTTTAATAAAGTTCAGCATCTTCTTACCTTATGACACAGCAGTTCCATTCCTAGGTATTTACTCAAGAGATGAAAACACAGGTCCACAAAAGTACTTATGTAAGAATGTTCATAATAGTTTTATTCATTTTAACTCTAAGCTGAAAACAAATGCTGGGCAACCAAAGAGAGAATACACAAGTTTTTGTGTATTTTATAATAAAATACTAGTCAGTAGTAAATAGAAATGTATTATTGATATGCAGCAGTATGAATGAATATGATAATACAGTGAGTTGAAAGAAATCCCACTAAAAGAATTTGGTCTTTGGCTCCATTTACATGCAGTTCTAGAGCAGACCAAATCACACTGTGGTGGGAGAAATCAGAGCAGTAGCTGCTTGGGAAGGAGAGTAGAAAGGAATTGACTGGGAGGAGTCAGGAGAGAACTTCTGGGCTTATGGAGTGTTCTCTATCTTGATAGAGATGTATGGGTTACGAGTGTATGCATTTATTCAAAACTCCGATCTGTCCATTTCATTATATGTGAAATACACATTAACTTGGTTGTACAATAATGTGAATGTACTTAGTGCCACTGAACTTTACAGTTAAAAATAGGTAAAGTGGTACATATTATGTATCTTTTACAATTAAAAAAATGTAAGAGGGTCATTGTGAAGGTTGTAAATGGGCAAACAATTAAAAATTCTTTATTGTCCCCCATAACCTTGTGCTGTTATATTCTTATTTCTTTATTTACCATTTATATACTAAAGTAAAAATGTAATTTAGAAGATGATGAGAAAGTACCAAGTATGAGAAGTAATGTTATATTTATATATTCAACACATTTATCAAATATCTACAGTGTGTATAATTCTTCATTACGTGTGGTAATTTAGATAAACCAGGATCTCCTTCAAAGAGCTCACTGTGTACTAAATTTTGACTTAAAATATTTTAAAAAAAGATTTCACAGAAATAAAGAGCTTTCCTCTACCTAATGAATACCCTTTAGTAGGTTTCTGTAAGACTCGAAATATTCTAGGAAATTGAGCTTAAAAATCTTTGCCCCAAGGGTAAAGCCTATGACATCTGGTGTTTCTCTTCCTGGCCTTGCTGTAACTTGCATTGGTAGGGGCGAGGCTTATGTTTTGTGCAATGAAGTGCAGCCTGCAGTGATGCTGGAGCACCAAAGAGCAGAGTGTCATCAATAATGTTCATATAAGTGCTTGGGTGGTGCCTGACCTAAAGCATTAGTAGATCTAGAATCCCCACCACAAAGAGGTTTAGGGCAGACTCCAAAAAAACAAGGTCAGAGCTCTTGACATTCAGATAGTGATTATCCAAACAATCCTCATTTCCTACCGCTTATGACTCCTGTAATTGAAAGGGTCAAAGATAGTCTGAAAGTGAGGAAAAAACAAAAGCAGGAAAGTCAAGGGCATGGAAATTCTGTACACCAGATGGTTTATGTGCCCACAGGGCAATTGAGAATTAAGTATGTTAAAGGAACTACACTACTTCTGTTGGTTCTGTGACACCAAGCACTTGGAGTACCAATTATATTCTGTTTGGCATAGTTGGATGCCGAGTAAACATCAGTAACTTATTGAATAGTACATAGCATCTCAACTGACATATAAAACTCTGTGAATGCAGAACATTGCCAGGGGCGGCGGTGGTGGTGGTGATGGTGATAATATTGACAAAGTGACTAACGTGATTTTTCTAGCTTGCTAATATCCACCTACCTGTGTCTCCTCTCTTCACTCTACTTCCCTATTTGGATCTAATTACAATATATTCAGTAGCTTGTGTGTCCCCTGAGCAGTTAATGTAGCAATTCTTGGTGGAATTGGTAATGAGAATGGCTGTGATTCACATTGTGCCTAGGTGGACTAGTAGGCACTACATCTAGATTAAAATGGATGCCTTGGGGCAACTGAGGAAGCCAGCTATAGGATTCAAACTATAAGACATTCTGGAAAAAGTAAAACAATGGATACAGTAAAGAAAGATAAGAAAGGGAGACAAAGGATCCAAAGTAGCCTCCATTCTTATAGCAGAGAGCCCGATGTGGTGCTCAAACTCACAAGGTCATGACCTGATCTAAAATCCAGAGTTGGATGCTTGGGGTGTCTGGGTGGCTCAGTTGGTTAAGTGTCCGACTCTTGGTTTTGGCTCAGGTCATGATCTCACGGTTCATGAGTTCTAGTCCCACATCAGGCTCTGTGCTGGCAGTGCAGAGCCTGCTTGGGATTCTCAATCTCTCTCTCTCTCTCTCTCTCTCTCTCTTCCCCCCCCTCAATAAATAAACTTAAAAAAAAATGAGTTGGATGCTTAATGTACTAAGCCACCCAGGTGTCCTGAATAGGCAGATTTTTTAGGGCAGTGAAAATACTCTGTATGGTACCATGATGGTAGATACATGTCATCATAAATTTGTCTAAACCCATAGAATGTACAACATCAAGAGAGAACCCTGATGTAGTCTGTGGGCGATAATGATGTGTCAGTGTAGGTTCTTCACTTATAACAAAGGTACCTCTCTGGTGGAAAATGTTAATAATAGCGGGGGGGGGGGGTCTATGCATGTGTGGGGCAGGGGAATATGGGAAATTTCTGTACCTTCAATTTTGCTGTGAACCTAAAACTGCTCTAAAAAATAATGAAGTTTGAAAAAATACATTAAAGATTTGTGACACTTGAATATGAATTGATTTTAAAATTCCATTTTTCAAAACCTAGAATAGAGTTTATATTATATTGCTAATATTGTGACATGCTTGCCAAACAGAATAGTTTGTAAATCCTAAGCAGACTTCCTGTAACCATGTGTTGAATTTCCAGCTGTGTTGAATCAGACTTTGATCCCTCTTAAGAAGATAAATGCAGTATCTGCAGTTTCTAATGGTAAGGGTGGAGGAGAGATGTTCAGATGAAATCTTAAAAGCCAAGTAAGTCCCTGTCCAGATAAGAAATTAAAGATGCTGGGTAAGCCAAAATTATTTCATTGGCTTCCCCACCCCCATTCAAATTTGTAGGCTTTATCTCCAAAAGCAAAAACAAACAAATAACAACAACAACAAAATATGAGATGTTATTGTTAAATGCAGTGTACCAGATTAGATTTGATTCCTTCCAATAGAATCACTTTCCTTAATCAGCACTCTTATAAATGGCATACCTGCCTAATTAGAACAAGTTCTAGACTACAGATACAGTGTGAGCATTTCAATTAGCTCCACACAATTGATAACTGTTGGGGCTGAGGTTCTTAGAAAGTCTTCCCCTCCTTCCTTTTCTTATTTCTTTTTGGCCATGCTTTTAATGTTTTATACTTTTGAATTAGCCTTTTGATTGTGCGCATTTCCCAGTATTGGTCATTGATACTGTTTTTGTTTCTAAGTGATTGTTTAAATGAAAAAGGAAGTGACATATTTATGGATATGTATAGTGATGCTTTTAAATATTTTTATTTTATTAGATTTAATTTACTTGTCACTCTTAAAATACAGAGAACCCTCTTCATGGTGACAAGAAGGTAAAATACAGCAGTCACATTTAAGATCTCCATACATTAGCAATAATAAATCCTTTTGCCCAGAGTAATGCAGAAACTCAATCCAGAGCCAGTGGGGATAATGTAGTGCTCCTTCACAGAACCAATTACCCACAGAGAAGTATAATAAGCAGGGGAGGCGATATAATAAAAATCTATATGGTAAGTGTAAAATTATGGTAAAATTGTTGCCTGTGAAAAGTCTTACACTAAGTATATCTCCAATTATCTTCTGGAAAAAATTATTTAGACATATATTGAGGTCAAAATTCATAATAGAACTGCAAGAACAGCCTTAGAGTAAAACAAAAGGGTCCGTTTTTGTAGAGAAAATGGCAATAGACATGTTACAAACAAGGTTCTGTTGTGACGCTGAAGGATCTGAAGTAGTCCTGATACTGCCATGAAAGTGAGCTGGTCGCCAAACCTTCCTGCAGAGGCATGGCTGTACTGACCACAGTGTAGCACATGCCGATGGGAACAAGATAATCCTCTTAAAATTCAAGACATTTTAGATCATCACAGGAAGTCTCTACTTTTAGAGTTAGTGTATTTCCATAGGCTACATCTTACGGCAGATTGCCCTAGAGGGAAATCCTGAGTCTGCATGATCTATATCCTAATTAGAAGTGGGCTTGATCAGTTGAATAAGTGGGTTAAGTGGCAGGAAATGAAATCTAGTTCTTTATTTGGTAGGTATCAAGCAGAGTACCTAAGTGGCCAAAAAAAAAAGAGTTACCCTAAAAACAATGTAAACATTTTTCAACCTCTCTTGTCCCACTGCTATCAGTTGTGAAGTTTGTGGGAAATTATTCACTACCAATAATAAAGCACCAGAGTTTGTAAAATACTAGGGTGGCTCAGTTGGTAAAGTGGCCACCCATTGATTTTGGCTTAGGTCATGATCTCATAGCTGTGGGATCGAGCCCTGCGTCAGCCTCCATGCTTAGCATGGAGCCTGCTTGGGATTCTCTCTCTCCCCCTCTCTCTGCCTCTCCCCCAGTTGCTCTCTCTCTCTTTCTCTCTCTCAAAATAGATAAACGTTAAAAAATCTAAAAAAAACTTGTAAAATGTTTTTAATAAATTGAACGGATTTAATGCTCTTGTTATAATTTTGTTATTCTCACTGCAATGTATTCATCTTCCTTGACTATTACTACTTTCTTTGTATTCTTTCTTTTCTTTTTTTTTTTTTTTTTAATGTTTATTTAGTTTTGAGAGAGAGGCAGAGACAGAGCACAAGTTGGGGAGGGGCAGAGAGGCAGGGAGACACAGAATCCAAAGCAGGCTCCAGGTTCCCAGCTGTGAGCAGAGAGCCTGACGCGGGGCTCCAACCCACAAACTGTGAGATCATGACCTGAGCGGAAGAGGGTCGCTTAACCTACTGAGCCAACCAGGTGCCCCTTTTGTATTCTTTCTTAAGAGGGGAGAAAGGCAAGGAGGCTCACAATTAGGTACTGGCATGGCCTCAGATCTATTTTATATATAACCTATAGTGAATGACTTATCGCTGAGCAAGCCCCAACCCATTGTGGTGAGATAATTTCCTTCCAGCTGATATTTAAATTTTGGTTCTGTCTTGTCAGGTTATACCCAGAAAAGTACAATTGTGCCCAAATGGTCATTCATTATAAATGATGAGAGTAGAAAAAAAGCCTTCAGATTAGACAGTGATGGAAGCCATCTTGCCACTGATGACTGCTTTACATGTCATATTATAGTTATTAAGGATATATGTTAAAGGACAATACTCTTTGGAACCTGTTGAACCAGAGGATCCACTTCCTAACCTAAAAGCAGTTTGTTCATCTATTCAACAAATGTACTTTGAAGCTGGAGCTACAGCAGTGAACAAAGTCTCTGCCCGCAGAATGGAGCTTTGAAGGTTCAGTAAGTGAAACAAAATAGGCAAATGATAGAATTTGTCAATATGTCTAGCAGTAAGGAATGCTATGCAGAAAAATAAAGCAAGGCCTGGGGGACCCAGAGTGGTGCTGGTGGAAAGCAGTTTCAGAGAGAGAATGGGCAGGGATCAGCCTTTCCAATAAGGTGATATTTGAATCAAGCTCCAAAGGAAATGAGGGACCAGCCACGGGAAAGTGGAAGAGCAAAGGGCTTGCAGTCAGCCGAATGGGTCTTTCTGTCTTGATAGTTATGTGACCTTAGGGAGGCCTTGAATTTACCACAGCCCTGTCTCACAGGCTGTGTTTGTCACTAGTGAGACACTTGAGGAAAGCATTTTGGTAAACAGCGAAGCATTACCTAAACATCAGGTTTCAGTACAAGATGATAAAAGGGTGCAATTTAAAGACATACATACGGAAGAGCCTTTTTATACAACTCATTCTGAGTTACTGAATTAAGTTGTCTGAGCTAAAGTGTTGAGAATACTCTCCAAAGATGAACTGCTTGACACTTAGGTATAAAGGATTTATGTTCATCTTTGTTTACTTTTGTGGTAGTATTCATTTACAATTTTGTATTTGTGCCTTACTTCCTTTGGCATCTTTTTCTTTTCTCTTTCTTTGAGCTTTTCTTTTATTAGATCAGGCCTCTTGGCTCTCAGTTGAGACATTTTCTATCCTATTCTTTTGGGCTCGAACTCACGGACCGCGAGATCGTGACCTGGCTGAAGTCGGACGCTTAACCGACTGTGCCACCCAGGCGCCCCGTATCCTATTCTTTTATTCCCTGATTAATTCATTTAAAAAAAACACACATAACAACCCTCTAAAATTAATATTTATCATGGAGACTCACAGAGTCAAAGTCTATTATATAATAATTCTAAACTCCACAACAATTCATTTGTGCTGATATTTATTAAGGACTTGAAGTTGTTTGTTCTTTTTATTTTTATAAACAAAGTGAATTTTGCAATAATCATAATATTTGAATAGAGCTTTATAGTTTACAAAGTACTTTCACACATTCACATTTGGACTTTAGTGACCCCAGAGCCAGACAATGCAGACACTATTGTGCTGCCCTATTTTACCGATGAGGAAACCTGAGGTTCAAAGATCAATATTTAAATCCAGGTTTTATAATGATGTAAGTATGAATAGATGAATGAAAAATGCTGAGTTGTTTTTAACATTTGGAACTACTTAAACGGTGTGTATTATAAGTAGATTTAAGAAGGTTCTAGAAGACTCGAGATGAATCATTCCATAGAGGATGATGGAAAGAGAGAGCTGTGTCCCTGATCATTGTGATCGGACATCATGGAGACAGAGCCTCTTTTTGTGTCATTGTCAAAGAGGATGTGCACCTGGCTCCAATCTAGCATGAACTTTTATTTTTCTTTACTTACTTAGACTGATGTGATTTACAAACGTGTTGTTTCCTTTAGGGCAGAAACAAAAGTAGCCATAAGCAAATATAAAGCTAAAAATTATCTGAATTAATTAATCCAATTATTTAATTGGAATTAAAGCCTGTTTTCTCAGAAAAGGTTATTTTATTTTGTGGTCAAGGGTGCTGAGGACCCTTTTAAAATATCTTTTTAAGTAAAATAGAATCAATAAAAAAAAATTAGAGCAGAGCTGGGAAGAGCCTTAGATATTATCCATCCATGGAACCATTAAAATATCTGATCTCGAAGGGACCTTTGAAGAGTCCCAGATCTCCAATTTGTGTGAGGTTGCTTTGTCTACTGTGGTACCCTCACTGTCCTGATGGAGCCCATCCAGCCTCTCCATGGTCTTTACCAATTACAGGGGCCATCCCAAAATAATCCATTCCATGAAGACTGTATGATACCACTTGTATGAGGTACCTAGAATAGTCAAACCCATGGAGACAGAAAGTAGAAGGGGGGAAATAGGGAGTTAGAATCTAATGGGGACAGTTTTATTTAGTTTGGGAAGATGAAAAACATCTGGTGATGGGTGTGGTATTGGTTGCATGAATATACTTAATGCCACTGAACAGTATACTTAAAAATGGTTAATGTGCTGGGTCGCCTGGGTGGCTCAGTCGGTTAAGCGGCCAGCTTCAGTTCAGGTCACGATCTCGCCATCCATGGGTTCGAGCCCCGCGTCGGGCTCTGGGCTGACGGCTCAGAGCCTGGAGCCTGCTTCCGATTCTGTGTCTCCCTCTGTCTCTGCCCCTCCCCCGTTCATGCTCTGTCTCTCTCTGTCTCAAAAATAAATAAATGTTAAAAAAAAAAATTTTTTTTTTAAAAATGGTTAATGTGCTAAATTTTGTGTTGTGTATAATTTACCAAAAATTTTAAAAATAAAATAAAGAAAGCAATTAAAAACAATCCATTCGATTTCTGGACATTTCTGTTGGAAAGTTTAACTCCTTCTACCAGAAGCCCTGTTCAAGTTTATATTCCGGAGCCATGGCAAGTTTCCCTGGATGAAGACTTCTACCTTGTCCCTTGCGAGCAATCTGTTCGAGGCTGACTAGCCCCAGTTCCTTCAAAAGGTTATCCTATTTTGTTTTATTTTATAATTTACCTGAATCATTATCAGGATAATCTATTGGTTCTTATTCCATATGTATTGCTCTCTTTTCCTTGCTTGTTCAGTGTGTCTCCCTTTTAATTTATTTGTTGAAGGAAACTGGGTCATTTGTTCTCGAGAGTGTTGGTACTTGCACCAACACTATAATGAGTTGACAGTTCCTCTGTCCTCTATATTGCCTGTGAATCATTAATTGGATTGAGATTCTTTATTTTATAAATGCTTGTCATCCAATTACATAATAATCCATTGTTGATCTTTTTTTAATAGTGGAAGGGGTACTGTTTTAGCCCCTACCCCCATCCCCAGTAATTTGTTTGGAAAATTGTACACATGCAGAAAAATTGAAAGAACAATATGCTGAACACCCATGTACCCTTTACATAGACTCACCAACCTTTATCACCTTTAATACATGTACAAATACACAATTTCCCCCCCTGCATCTTTTGAGCCAAAGTTATCAGGACACTTTACTCCAAAATATTTTAGCACATGATTGCTAAGAATAAGGACATTCTCCCATAGAAACACAATTGTGTTGATGTAGGAAATTTATGTTCTACCTAATTTATATAGTCTATGCTTTATGTATTTCCCATATTATCCAAATAATGTCCTTAATAGCTGTGGGTATTATTATTATTTTTAATCCAGAATCTATACGAGGATCACAAACTGTATTTAGTTTTCAGGCCACCTTAGTCGCCTAAATTGGTTCTGTGCTTTATTGGGTCTTATGTGACATTGACATTTCCCAAAGATTCCAGGCCAGTTGTTTTACAGAATGTCTCTAAATTTGGATTTGCCTGATTGGTTCCTTATGATTAGATTCAGGGTAAATAATTCCAGCAAAAATACTACGTAGGCTGTGCTGAATCCTTTAGTGCAACACTTGGGAGGCACATGATGTCAGTTTGTCATGTACGGTGATAGTGTTGATCACTTGGTTAAGCAGGTATCTCTATTGTAAAGCTACCTTTTTGCTTTGGTGAACACAGAGTTGTGTTTCAATTCCAGTTCCACAGCTGAACTCATGCAATTTTAGAAAAGCTACCTAACTTCTCAGATCCTCAATTGCCTCCCTAAAATGGGTGTTGTATAAATATTTCTGGCAGAATTGTTAAGATAATTAAATGAGATAGTGTATAAAGTGACCTCTAACCTATCAGCTACACCAGGACCTTTGCACGGGAGATGAGGAGGAATTGCTTCCTGAGCAGGTTGCAGGGTCAGAACCTATCCATGGATGTTAATTCTCCAGATTAGTTTGAAATTTTCAGTAATGTTGATAAGAAAATGTGATCAACACATTAGATACCTTTAGGAAATTTCAAAGAAAGTGATTAAGAGTTAGGAGATGTTTGGTTTCATTTTCAGACCTCTTAAATATGATTTGTCTTCAGTGGTCTTATGTAGAATCGAATTGCCATTTATTCAGACCTCTTTCTGACTGCAATCCATTTTAATCTATTACCAGGGATTATTTTTTGAAACAGTTTATATGAAGTCTGATTGAGAATAGTGAATCATAATAATTTTGTGACCCATTTACATGCATTACTGTAAAAGTTTCATTTCTTACAAGTGACAATTTTTTAAAGTTAATTAGACTCGGCTACACTGAGGTTAGCAAAAAGTGCTTTGAATTATCAATAATTCAGCAAGGCAGACATTTCTGTATAATGCAGTGGTTTTATAGAGTATTGTGAGATAGTTATCCCTAAAATAAATGGTTGTGAGCATACATCAGCGTGGTGGGGTTCACTTGAATGTAGCATGAAGTGATAGCATCTATGCTTTCTATTATTGGGCAGAGTGTGGGACATCAGTCTTTCTGGCCATGAACTACTAGCAACCTTTGTCCTTTGTGTTACCTTTAGTTAAAAACGAAAAATGAGCACGAGTGCTGGCTGATGGCCATGTCTTTCTCACAGCTAAAAATTCATCAGGGAAAGAAAAATGGGATTGCAGATTTGGATTTGTTTCACTGCATGAATGATATGTGACATTTTGTAAATTATTTATCACCGCAAGGATGGCAGCAATGGCTTGAGCATTGTTATATCAAATGAAAGCAGTAATCCCATTAGTACAAGGACTGGGTTTTAGCTAGAATCTATCAGGGGAATGTTGTCACTTTAAAACCAGATTGTTCTTTTAATTGCTATTTAAAGGAACAAAAGTGTTCCCAAGGTACTACAGTTGAGCAGTTGCAAGTAATAACTATGGATCCATAATTATGCAGTGCTGATTATCTGGCGTTTAAAAAATTGTGGCTGGAGTCAGTGACCAATTTGTTGTTGCTTGTCTTTTGGTTTTTCTGGTACAAAGTGTTTTATACTCTGCTTTTTAAATGTGGCTACAAAAATACATTTGCATAGCTACTTCAGAAATTAAAGCCTGTGCATATTAAGAGAACAAATTAAACTGAAAATAAGGGCAAGATAATGAATACTCACATTGTATGATGAAATTAATAATCATATTGAACAATTTTGCACATCCTCAGTCATAAGATGAATTGTGTTTTTTGGTGACATGTTTTCACAGTGAACCAAGACATTTGTTGGAATCATTATAACCATTTGAAATCGTATCTTAGAGATGAGGGTTTCTTCTTTTAACTAGCATATGTTCCTTCCGTTTATTCAGCTAACATATATTTTGAGTGCCTACTATGTATCAGGCAATGTATTAATTAGGCATTTGGGATAGAGTAGCTGAACAAATAAGGGTTTATTTTGTGCTGATACATATTTAAAAAGTTAGACCTTGCAAAATCTTATTCTTAATTTACATTAAAAAGATTTATGATTATGCTAACTTTTCTTGCCCTGAATTTTTGATTCTTGAGATTCAAATATAAATACATATAGCTACATTCAGATGGCTAGAGACAACATGTGTGAAGCCTTGGAATATGCAATAAAATTTTAATTTTCATACAGTTTTGGCTGTTCAAAATAAATGTGACCAGATCTATAGACACAGTCAACTTATTCATATGAATGGGAATATTAGCATCACTGGTAGTCATAAATAACAATGCAGACACTGAGATGTATATGCAGACTTATACATTGTTAAAAGCAGTTTCCTCAGAGGCAAGGGGTACTAGGGGATTAGACAAATGTTTTGTTTTTTATTTTATTAATGTGGGGATGTCAGAGATTGAGACTTTATCTCCTTTGTGTGGCATGGTGTGGTTTACTTTGGAAGACCTTGGTGCCAGAAAGACCTTGTTAGTGATCCTTTGAGCTTCCCAAGTGATCTGACAGCATTTTAAAGTTCTTGTTTATTATGTCACCTAACAACATGCCAATATTGTATATCAAAAATTTAAGAGATGAATAATAGTGGCCTGCACTAGAACATTTGACAAAGTTTAGTTAAACAATCTGAACTAATTAGATGGTATTCATAAATTATAATGCTGAATAGATGAATCAATTTATTATAGGCGTATGGATTATGGGAACAATTGATATTTCAAGTGAATCTGTTTGTTTAAAGTAATCTATGTACCCAATGTGGGACTTGAACTCATGACCCCAAAATCAAGAGTCACATCCTCTACCGACTGAGCCAGCCAGGCACCCCTGAAAAGAGTCTTTAATAATATTCATTTCAGGAAGGTTATATAATATATAAAGGTCTTAGATTTCATTGGCTTACTATAAATTACTTCTGAATCTTACTATTATACTTCAATGCATTATTCAGCTAATACTTTAGCATCAAATGACTGAAGAGATTTTTTTTTTAATTAGAAAATGTTGTTTTGTATCCCTTACTCAGCAGTTTCTCTTTGTTAAGGAAATACATAAGAAGCTTTGAGTTTAATATTTTGTCGTTAATTTTGAAATGGAAAACTGAGTATTTTTTCATTTGAATTTTGTCACAGCCCCGTGCCGATCCCATTCCGATATGTAGCTTCTGTTTGGGGACTAAAGAATCAAATCGTGAAAAGAAACCAGAAGAACTCCTCTCTTGTGCAGATTGTGGCAGTAGTGGTAAGTTGGTATTTTTTTGTATAGTTGCTCCTCTATAACTTGTATGCTATTTATATCTCTATCAAAACTGCATTTGTTTTTTAAAGCAATTATTTGGTAATAGCATAGGTTTTAAATTTAATAAGTAAGTGCAACTAGAGAGGAAAAATGTGTGTTTATATTAGCACTGACATAAAGGTACCATGTATGTTTATATAGTAGTAGTGGTATTAATACTTATAATTAAGCTTTGATTTCATACCAGCATTGGTAACTCAATGTGGAGTATTTTGCAGGAAAATTCAGTGTAGAGAATTCTATGTTTTCAGGCTGAATACAACTAGAATCGCTTGTTTTATATAATCTGCAGTCTCAATTTAAGAGATCCTGGAGTTGGAATATATAGTGTTTCAGGTCATGACACCTACTGGTGAAATATAATATTACAACCCAGCTCTGTGTGACTCTGAATGAAAGGGACAGTGTTCTGGAAACTGCAGGACAGAGTCAAGAAATCATCAGGCATGAAAAAATTCAGATCGCCTAGAATAAGATAGGAAAAGAGTGGTCTATAAAGAAGGTGATGTTGAAATCAAGGAATTGCTGGGTAAGGACACTGGACCAATCGTTGGCAAATTGTAGTATTCAGGATGCTGTCAAGTAGCTGTCACCTGTGCTTTTTTCCTCAATCTGAGTTTTTAAGACCACATCTCCAGTTCTAAAATGGAAAATAAAAGTCAAATTGTGCTTACCAAGCTGGTCTTCCTTCTTGCTAATTAGATGATAGTTGCCTACATTCTCTCTTTCTGTCTCTCTCTCTCTCTCTCTCTCTCTCTCTCTAGTTGTATGTATGCATATACACACACAGACCCTCCAGCCAACTGAGTGGCAGTTAATTGGATTAAAAAAATAATCTCTTTGTTAATCTTTAAGTTTCCTTCTCTCTGTTCTTCTCTCTTCTATCACTTTTCCCCCACAGTGTTATTTTAACATTCATAAGCAAGTATTTCTGTAGTTATAATTATCTTTAAGAACAACAGCAAGCCTGCAAAAAGCCACAGAATACCGTCATTTAGGAAATCAGTATAGTATAGTGGTTAAGAACAAACTCAAGAGCCAGCCTTGCCCCAGTTCCTGTACCTTGAGTTAGTTACTTAACTATTTTGTGCCTTGATTTCATCACTAGAAAATTAGATAATGGTAGCACCTACCTCTTGGATTTTGTGGGAGTTCAATGAAAGAACACAGGTAAATAGGCTAGCACAGGGTCTACATTAACTATGGTAAGGGTGCTGTAAATGTCAGCCATTGTCATTATTTGCCATGTTTGCTATTGTCCTTGATTGCTCCAAGTAATTTCAAATCTTATCACCATTTTTGACAGCTGTTTGATGGTTGAATAGAGGAAATGTTTCATGCTGAGGAATGACAGTGTTGTGTAATGATTCTCCCTCCTCCTATAAAGGTTTAACTTGGTAGGCTGTATGTGGTTCTGCAGTTTTCAGGACCCTTCTAGGAAGGGAGAGCCTTGGAAATAAGACATTTCAAACTCTGCCTGAGAAATGCATTCTGACAGTCTTTTTGATGGGCTTTACAGATTCATTAAAATTCTTTACCTGCCCATGGTATCATGGATAGTGACAAAAGGGCATGGAAACATTATCTGTATGTTCAGTTTAATAAATTTCAACCCTACAATCTCCCTGTTTTATCCTGGTAAAGTAGTCCCTCACTCATCACTTCTGACTCTGGAGTTATCTTTTGGGTTTTCTCACGAGGCTCATTCTGAATGAATTATTCTTTTGTTTAACTGCCTGATCAGTTTAGTGGTGTTCACTTGTCTAGGGTTTACCCTTTGTTTATTTTTAAGGTGGTACTTTAAAAACTACCTTCACTGGTTTTTTTTTTTTTTTTTTTTTTTTTAGTGTATCTATTTGTCTGGATGCCGAGACAGATTAAAAGTGCACTTAAATGTGGGAAGAAAAGTTCCCTTCATATATTTCCTTACCTCTGCTGATACACTTACTTGAGTTGATAAGGAATTTGAGATCATTATCTACCAGATCATAACTTCAAGGCCTCCTTCACAAGGTATAAAGGTGTAATTCTAAACAGGTAGATCTTAGATTTTCTGATGTAATCAATCCCCTTCGTCTTTCCCAGATTGAAGACCTGCCAAAGGAGAGGTTTGATCTCCTTTATACTTTGAGGTCACCGAAATTTTTTCCCCCTAAAGTTTCTTATTTTACCAGGGTATGTAGGTGTAATGTTAGGTTTTCTCTTCAAAAACACTTTTGTTTTCTCTTTTAACAAATGGAGAATGGACTAAGGATACTGTCTGGAAGGCTTATATAACTAGGGTCATTTTGTGAGCCGGCCTTTCCTCCTCCTTTCAAGTAGAAAAAGCCAGAGGCTTTGGAGTCAAGGTATGGGTCATGGCAGAAATTCAAGCTCTTGGGGGCATCGTGTCCCTTTGTTTAGGATAGAGGATCTCCAAGAGCTGCTCTGGACTCCACCATGGGGACTGGCTCAGTGTTGAGGTTCACCTAATATTCCCTTCAATGTGCTTTGCCAGTCTGGATTTAGCTCCTTTAGTCAAAACAACAACAACAACAACAACAACAACAACAACTCTGTTCCTACCTCAGGGCGATGCATTGTAGACATTTACTTCATCTGGTACATCAGAGGAGTAGACTTTGTTATTTGCTACTCTTTAAATAGAAGAATCAAAATAAAATATGGGTCATCTTTGGAGAGCTTGGGGGGATTCTTGTAGTTATAATGTTCTGTTGTGACACTTGATAATTATAGAGGAAAAAACGATAACATAGGCTGGCATGGCTCAACAGTACCCTCTAATAATGGTAGAAACCCCATTGTCACAGTCCAGTCCAGTTTCTCCAATGGGAATTACAGAGAGGTTGGTACCCCTAGTTGGCCTTATGGAAATGGCCACTATCTCACACTCAGAAGAGTCCACTGGTTCTAGGATTGAATTGAAACTGTTTGTAATGATCAAAGGACTCCCTAATGTAAAATGTTCATGTGAAAAAAATACCCAAAGCAGTATAAAACCAGAAAAAGGAAATATAGATGGCAGCCTATAAGGAGGATCATTCTTAAATGTGTTTCCCATATGTGCCTTTTGGTTTGTAGTTGCCTCTGTCTGAAGTACCATTTGTATGATGTCACACTTAAGCTCTGCTTAGATTTCATAGATGAGAGTAATAAATGTTTCCTTCTCCTTACATCATAAAGTAAGCCAATTAGAAATGTCTCTATTTTTAAAGTGGCTTAGTGCTGCAAATGGGCAGTACTTTATTTAACTATGTTTTTCCTGCTGAAAGTTCCTTTGAGAAAATAATTCAGGTTTACAGACAGTAAAAATAAGAGGTGAGGTGCCGAGTGCACGGAGCCCCAAATGTGGTTTTCCAGTTTTCTGCTTGCTGGCTGTGTAAGTGCAGTTTTCATATCTGTAAAATGTGGAGGGTGATGTCTGCAACCCTGCACCCATAGCGCTGTTGTGAGCATCCAGTGAGATAATGATATGAAGATTATCGGTAACTATAAAACATTACACAAGCATGAAGGATTATTCTAACCACTAATACGAATGAGGGAATCATCAGATAGTCTTCAGGTCTTTGGAAATGTTGGGACTAGGAAGTGATTTTACTTGACTTTCATGGATCAGCCTACTTTGAAATTAACACTGTTATATTCTCTTTGCCTCATTAAGACCAAATTATCTTTAATTAGCTTCACATAAGTATTAGATATTATACCAAATGAAATTTTGTGTCTGCTGCTCAGATTGCTGGGTGGTTAAATCTTACTTACAGATGAGTTGTGTGCATGTGTGTTTTCAAATTAGCAAATCTAAGATAAGTGTACAGTTCCAAATTACAGCTTTATTCTAAGTGGAAGCTCATGGAAACTGGAGACAGAGGCCGCTGTGATGCAGCTGGGAAGGCAAGAACCACACCTTTGTACAGTAAAGGGAGCACAAGCTGTGGCATCAGATGTCATTCTGCCCTCAGACCTGAAGTCTCTGCTGGGTTTCTTTAATTGTGTGTTAACCCTGAACAAAACTTGCCTGCCTTCTTCTCCCAGACTGAACTGGTAGGTGCAGTATGCAGATAAGTAGGTATATAAAGAAAGATCACTCGTTTCTTTGGGTCACTGTGAGAAAATTCCCAGGGATTGGTTGGTTAGTTATCCAGTTTCACACCAAGTCGATCCTGATTGAATGATTAGGTCGGGAAGGAGACCCTTGACTACAGAGAAACCTAAAGATGGACTCCAAAGAGGAATACATAGATTGGAGGAGGAAGGACTGATGAACCCCACCTTCTCCAAGCCCGCAGCTGGATTGATTATCCAAGTGCAGAAACTTTGCTCATGGCCTTTTATTTCACTGAAATTGTGCTTGTTAGGATTAACAGTGACTTCCATGTAGCAAAATCTGAAGGTCACGTTTCAATCTATATCAGATTCTAGTGCACATCTCTCAGTTCACACCAGGTAGTCCTCAGCCCCGTGTGGCCTGTTGAGAATCTTTTTCCTTAAGTGTTCTTTTCTTTTGGCTTCTGTGATCTCACATTCTCTGTGTTTTCTGTCACCACTTCCTTGTATATATTTTTTGTTAGCTTCTTTGTCTCTATCCATCCCCTAAATGTTTCTTCAGGCTTCTGACCTTAGCCCTGTGCTTCTTTGCTTCATAGCTTCAGATACTTAGATATAAATGCCTTCAGAATTTCTCCACTTGGATGCCCTGTAGGCTTTGCAGAGTTAACTATCCCAAACAGGCTATCAACCTTGCAGTGCCCCTGCCACCCCAAAACAGTAAACACTACGATAACAACAGAAATCTCAGCAAACTGACTTCTTTCTTCTCCTCAGGGATTTCCCATTTCAGCGAATGGCTATTCAGTCAGTTCCACAAGCCATCCTGTGTTCTATTCTCACACCAAGGAATCGCTGAAAATACATGGATTCTGTGTCCTAATCTATATTACACATCCTCAGTAAATCCACACACTCCCACCAAACCCGCTCAGATCTGCTATTATAATAACCTAAATATAATCTTGACTCTCTTTCCCCTCCTCATCTATTTTCCATGCTGCAAGGCTAAGTGAAAGTTTTAAACTTTAAATCTATTCACAGATTTAGTGGCTACCAATTACCCTTAGGAAAAATCCAAATTCTTTAATATAGTCCCCAAATCCTCTTCAGATTGGGCTCCTGTTCGACCTATTTTGCATCACTACCCCCACCCCGTATATTGTGCACACTAGTTCTGTTGAACCTTTCTTTTGTGAGTGTGCCGTGTTCCCCTGTCCCTCAGCACATTCTAGCTTCTCCCACCTTGCCCCTCAACTGGTCCCATCTAATCCCATTCATCCTATGGGTCTCTTCTGTAGGAAGGTGTTCTTCTAACCTGCTAGATTCACCCATATCTCTGAGCTGCCCATTGTTACATATTAGTTCTAATTCTTATTTAATGTGTCTCTTTCCTGCTAGACTATGCCTGTCTTGTCCTTACCCTGTCTCAGATGGACAGATGGTTGATCAGATAGCCAGTCCGAGGGTCCCAGTGTCAGAGTGTTTATTAGTTTTCCATTGGTGCTGTAACAAATTACCACAAAGTTGTTGACGGAATTCATTTCCTTGGGTTTGTTTCTAGGACCAAGACCCCCATTTTCTTTGTCTTCCTTCCTTTCTTTCTTTCTTTAAAAAATTTTTTTAATGTTTATTTATTTTTGAGAGAAAGAGACAGAGTGTGAGGGGGAGAGGGACAGAGAAAGAGGAAGACACACAATTAGAAGCAGGCTCCAGGCTCTGAGCTGTCAGCACAGAGCCCGATGCGGGGCTCAAACCCCTGAACCGTGAGATCATGACCTGAAGCTGAAGTCGGATGCTCAACCAACTGAGCCACCCAGGCGCCCCGTCTGTCTGTCTGTTCTTCCTTCCTTCCTTCCTTCCTTCCTTCCTTCCTTCCTTCCTTCCTTCCTTCCTTTCTCTCCCTCCCTCCCTCTCTTTTCTTTTCTTTCCCTTTCTTTCTTTCTTTCAACAAATACTTATCTATATGTGTGTATATGTGTGTGTGTGCATATATATAATATATTATTTTAATTCCAGTTTAGTTAATGTACAGTGTTATATTAGTTTCAGGTGTACAATATAGTGATTCAACAACTTTAAATATTACTCAGTGCTCTATCAAGGTAAGTGTACTCTTAATCCCCTTCACCCATCCCCCCACTCACCTCCCTTCTGATAACCTTCTGTTTGTTCTCTAGATAGTTAAGAGTCTGATTCTTGGTTTGTTTTTTCCCCCTTTGTTTTGTTTCTTAAATTCCACATATGAATGAAATCATATAGTATTTGTCTTTCTCCAACTGACTTATTTCACTTAACATTATAATCTCTAGATTCATTCATGTCATTGCAAATGCCAAGATTTAATTCTTTTTTATGGCTAAATAATATTCTCTCATACACACACACACACACACACACACACACACACACACCACATCTTTATCCATTCATCTATCAATGGTCGCTTGGGCTGCCTCCATAATTTGGCTATTGTAAATAATGCTGCTATAAACATTGGGGTGCATATATTCTTTCAAATTAGTGTTTTTGATTCTTTGGGTAAATACCCAGTATTGCGATGACTGGATCATATGATAATTCTATTTTTAACTTTTTTGGGAACCTCCATAATGTTTTCCACAGTGGCTGCACCAGTTTGCATTCCCACCAACAGTGCACAAGAATTCCTTTTTGTCCACATCTTTGCCAACACTTGTTGTTTCTTGTGTTTTTCATTTTAGCCATTCTGACAGGTGTGAAGTGATAACTCATCATAGTTTAGATTTGCATTTCTCTGATAAGTGATGATGAGCATTTTTTCATGTGTCTGCTGACCATCTCTATGTCTTCTTTAGAGAATTGTCTATCGGTGTCTTCTGCCCATTTTTTATTGGATTATCTGCTGAGTGTTCAGTGGTATCAGCTCTTTATATATTTTGGACACTAACCCTTAATCGGTTATGTCATTTGCAAATATCTTTTTCCATTCAGTAAGTTGCCTTTTAGTTTTATTGATTATTTCCTTCACTATGCAGAATCTTTTTATTTTGATGTAGTTCCACTAGTTTAATTTTGCAATTATTTTCCTTGCCTCAGGACACATATCTAGAAAAATATTGCTACAGACAGTGTCAGAGAAAGTACTGTCTGTGCTTTATTCTAGGATTTTTATGATTTCAGGTCTCACATTTAGGTCCTTAGTCCATTTTGAGTTTATTTTTGTCAATGATGTAATAGAAAGTGGTTCAGCTACGTTCTTTTGCCTGTAGCTGTCTAGTTTTCCCAGCACCATTTGTTGAAGAGACTATCTTTTTTCCTATTGCATGTTCTTGCCTTCTTTGTCAAAGATTAATTGACCATATAATCATGAGTTTGTTTCAGGCTTTTTATTCTGTTCCATTGATCTATGTCCATTTTTGTGCCAGTACCATATTGTTTTGATTACTACAGCTTTGTAGTATAATGTGAAATCTGAAATTTTCATACCTCCTGCTTTGTTTTTCTTTTTCAAGATTGCTTTCACTATTCAGAGTCTTTTTTGTTTCCATACAAATTTTAGGGTTGTTTATTCTAGTTCTGTGAAAAATACTACTGGTATTTTGTTAGGGATTAGGATTAGGTTAAATCTGTAGATTACTTTGGGGAGTATGGACATTTTAACAATATTTGTTCATTCAACTTGTGGGCATGAACGTCTTTCCACTTCTCTGCATCATCTTAAATTTCTTTCATCAGTGTTTTATAGTTTACAGTGTAAAGTCTTTCACTTTTCTTGGTTAAGTTTATTCCTAGGTATTTTATTATTTTTGATGCAATTGTAAATGAGATTGTTTTCTCAGTTTCTCTTTATTCTGCTTCATTATTAGTGGATAGAAATGCAGCAGATTTCGGGGGCACCTGGGTGGCTCAGTTGGTGAAATGTTCGACTCTTGATTTCCGTTCAGGTCATGATCTCATGGTTTGTGGGCTCAAGCCCCACATCTGTCTCTGCACTGACCGTGTGGAGCCAGCTTGGGATTCTCTCTGTCTGTCTGTCTGTCTCTCTCAAAATAAGTAAATAAACATTAACAAAAAAAGAAATGCAACGGATTTCTGTACACTGATTTTGTATCCTTCGACCTTACTGAATTCATTTATCAGGACTAGTTGTTTTTTCATAGAATCTTTTGAGGCTTCTATATATAGTACCATGTCATCTACAAATAGTGAAAGTTTTACTGTTTCCTTACCAATTTGGATGCCTTTTATTCCTTTTTCTTATCTGATTGCTATGGCTAGGACTTCCAGGACTCTGTTGAATAAAAGGGGTGAGAGTGGACATTCTTGTCTTCTTCCTGACCTTCGGGGGGAAAGCTCTCAGGGTTTTCTTGTTGTTTTGTTTTGTTTTTTTTAAAGATTTTATTATTTTTTTAAGTAAACTTTCTGTCCAACATGGGGCTTGAACTCAAAACCCCATGACCTAGAGTCATATACTCTACCAACTGAGCTAGCCAGGCACACTCAAAACTCCCAGTTTTTCACCATTGTGTACGTTAGCTGTGCCAAGATCCCCATTTTGTTGTTGGCTGTTAGTGAATGACATTTCCTGCTTCAAAAGACCACCCATATTTCTTGGCTTCTGGTCTCCTCTTTCTTCCATCTTCAAAGCTAGCAAAACTGGGTGGAGTCTTTCACATCTTCCTTTTATCATCTCATTTTACTAACCCGTCTGGAAAAGATGCTTCTGTTTTTAGGTACTTGTTATTAGATTGGGTCTACACATATAACCCAGAATAATTTCCTCATCTCCAGACCTGTACCCTTAGTCATATCTGCAAAGTCCTGTTTACTGTGTCAGGTAATATAGTTACAGGTTATGTAGGGATTACAGCATAGACATCTTTGGGGGGCACTATTCTGTCTACTACAAAGCCCATAGTTTTTTTCTCCCACAGAGAAAAAGTTTTTACTTCCTCCAAAAATTATTTTTACTGGTTTGTGGTTTCATTGGTATTTTTTTAATTTTAAACAGTATTCCTTTGGTTTTGCTAGATAAAACTGCTGTAAGCGACTATGCTTCATATGTATTCATAATAAGAAAGAATGAGTGAATAAATACACATTATTCTTTCAAATCTGGTTGACTGCACATCACAAAACAAACTCCAAAAAGACAAACCACTATGAATTGTGTGAGCAGAGGGAACTTACATTTTAGAGGGAATTGTTGAGTTTTTGGAATGGGTAAATAGGAGGTAAGGAATTTCATTATCAATAGCATTTTTTGTCCTTTATCTAATTACTATAATTGTGTAGTGGTGTTTCAAGCTCAGTTACAGTCTTTTGTGTTAATTTAAAGTGGCCGTGAGAAAATAAAATGGAAATGTTTCTTCATCCCTCAGCATCCTTTACAGAATCATAGAAATTTAGAGCTGGAAGGGATCTATGGCCAATTCTCTTGAGCTAAATAAAGGTAAGATTGCTGCCTAAAGGGAAGATAGGTTGAAGATTTTAGAATTTGACAGGGTAGCTTAAATGGTAGTTTTGAGATATAATAGTGCTTAAAGTGAGAGAAAGCAATAAGAGGAGGAATATTCCTTGCTCTTGATTGACAGTGGCTGAAATCCTTTAATTTTTAAAATGTGTAATTTTTAAAAAGTATTTTCCATAGGATCTCGGTGAGAATAAGTAGTAAACTAAAATAAGATGTGAATTACGTTAGTTACTGAATATTAAGCTAAGGTACAAAAGCAGATTTAAATGTAGAGAAAAATTCAGTGCATGAAATTGAGGTCATATGTGCTGGTGATGTATGACTTACAGGAAGTAATAAAAAGGGGGGGGAAAGAAGTAAATGGTATACTTTTAAGCTGATGGGACCCATTTTAAGCGTGGAATTTAAATTGCTGTTCTTTAAAACTTGAGTTCTTACCCCCATAACTATATGGGGGGGGGGAGGGAGAACCCTGATCAAAGTAGATCTCTCCCCTCTCCTTTCAGAGTACACTTCTTAAAGTAGGCAAGCAAGCTGTCTTTGTTTGCTATTCCTGAGCAGAAAGAGGTGATTGATACCATTTTTATATATTTAAACTTCCTCCCCCTGTACTCATTTGAATGAGAGGAACCCTTCTAAAAGAATGGTGTCATAGGTTAAATGCATCTGCCTGGGTGTCTCTGAAGCCTGAGTTTGTAATCCTATGACAACATTTTATTTGCTCAACATCTTAAATACAGATGTTTAGAATTTTTTTTTTTTTTTTTAGCTCAGGAATAGTGTGCTTTTATTAACGGTATTGATGATTGATTTTGAATGTTTTTACTTCAAAAAGCCAAATCTCCTAGTGGGTGGAATTTTATGAAGCACCTGTTAAGCTTTAGGGAGGAGGACCTTTTTGGCAGCAACCCAAAAAACATATTTAAACAATGAGCCTGCCAAAGTCAGGAAATTATAAAACAGTTTTGAAATTGCAGAATCTGCTTTTTTTATTACCCTCAGGTTTCTTTTGCAGCTTGGTTATAAGTTCTTTCACATGGGATTTACTAATGTGCTTACTATTTTAAGACCAGATTTAGAAAAAATAAAATCAACTTTAGGGATCTCAGGTTTATGTGATAAAAGACCATCACATTTTAAACTGAACTGCCTTCCAAAGAGACTAGGCTCACACTCCCAAGCCTTTTGGAGGAATCTATTACTCAGTGTAGGTTGGGTGGCTTCCTTGAATGGTGTTGCTGCTTAGGGTCTCGAGTTTTGCTCTGTGAAGTGAGTGCTGCTAGATAAAGTGTGCCCAAAACTGTGTGGAAAAGGTGAGCACTCAGAAAAATGGGGGAAACCTGCTGAGGGTGTTCTTCTTGGCATATTCCATTTGACGTGGATCTTCCAACTTCTTAACTCTCAGATTCACAATTTCTGCTTCTACTTTCAGAATTTAAGTTCAAGGACCAGGGGCAAGATGGCAATAGTATCTTCTTTCCATATCCCAGCAATGGGGTATTCTCTGTATACTGTTGGTTTATTTATTTATTTATTTATTTATTTATTTATTTATTTATTTATTTATTATTTATTTATTTATTTATTTTTTTTTTTTTTTGCATTTATAGTTGTATTATTAAGCAGCCCATTTTACTTAGCTGTCATTTTAAGTTTTATGATTCCAGTATACAGAGCAGGAATTATTTGAACTTCGGTAACTCCTCTCACCATCCAGCACACCAGCAAACTTTGGGTCATTGGTGGCTGATGAGGAGGGCCAGGGCAAGAGGTTAACAGAAGGCACAGGAATGAGAACATGATTTGAGCATGTTATCTTCAAGTTCTCCAAGACTTTTGATTGGAACCTGGTATAAATTTTCCAAATTTCTCTTAAGGAATCATTTGTATAATCACTCAGTTATATACAGGGGAAAAAAGGCAGAGAGGGAAGTATCATTTGGATTCTCTGATCTTTTTGTATTTTCCAGTTCTTTAGGTCTTTAACTGGCATTATCACTACCTATGAACAATGAGGGAATGGGAGTTTAAAAAAATCTAAAGCACCATTCCCATAAAGCAATTTGCTTTTTATTCTTGTAGGACACCCATCCTGTTTGAAATTTTGTCCTGAATTAACAACAAATGTAAAGGCCTTAAGGTGGCAGTGCATCGAGTGCAAGACATGCAGTGCATGTAGAATCCAAGGCAAAAATGCAGTAAGTATGGCTTTCAGTAGTCCATCTCCAGGTAAATTGCTAGTTCTCAGTGTTAAGGTTTGTCATTCTTGTAGACAGTTGCTATTTTCTATTTGAAGATTTAAATACACGTGATTTCAAGTTTCAGCAGGGATCATGGTACCCCTTCGTTATATTTAATTACTGTTAAGCAGATAATAAGAGAATTTGTGGCCTTTTACAGTTAGTTGGTTTCAGTCTCAACGACTCTCTAATATGTTATCTTACAGGATAATATGCTTTTTTGTGACTCCTGTGATAGAGGATTCCATATGGAGTGCTGTGACCCCCCACTTTCCAGAATGCCAAAAGGTGAACTTTTAAAACATAGTAAAAATGTGTTTTATTACATACTCATTAGCCTTGTCCAGCTCAGAGGGATACAGGTTCCTTAAGCACTTTTTCATCCCTTCCACCTCCTTATACTTGTGGGTTTGGCACATGTTGTGAGCAGAGAAGTGTAAAAGCATTTAGTTTATGGGTAATGTAATAAAGACTCTAATTCAAGCACAAGGATAAGAAAGAGACCATTCCTTTCCCAAAACCATTCCCTTATTAGGATCAATTTAGATTAGGTAGGTCAGAAGTTTCGAACACTCTCCATGTTATTCAGTACCATGCTCAGAGGTGAGAAATCACCTATTTTCCATAATGGTTGTAATGATGTCTCCAAATTCCTACGAAATGAGCTACCCCCATTTTCTTGGCCATTAGTTGATAATTTGAACATGAGCATCGGAACTATTTTATATGGATATATCCATATGGAATATGGACTTTTGTCTCTGTCTCAGTCTCCTTTCATCATTTTATAATATATTAAACATTAAAAATAACTGCCATATTACAAAATTTATTCATTTTTATTGTGAAAGATTTAGTAAATACAGAGTGGCAGAACAGAATAAAAAGAACAGTCCATTAGGAATTCCCTCTCAGCTCGCTACACACCTTTAAAAAGAAACAGAACATTTTATACATGTTTTTGTAATCTTTTGTTTTTTCCATCTTTATAAGATTCTAACATCCTCACATCATTAAATGTTCTCCTAAACACAGTTTTTAATGAGTGCATAGAACTCCATAGTATAGAGCTGGGGTAGCAAACCTGTTGACTGTGGGCCACAGTTATACTTTGTTGGTACATATACATATACATATACATATACATATACATATACATATACATATACATATACATATACATATATTGAAGACTTCTTTAAAGGCATTACAAGTGAACTGATACAATATTTTTAAAATTTTGAATTTGCTTCCTTTAGGCGGAGTATGCATGTTGCCCCAATCTCACTACTCCCTCTTGTCTTGAATTCCAGCTTGCTTCAGTTGGGTGGCTCTTGAACATATTTGATTTTGCAACCCCATGTATAAACAAATCATAAGTTACTTAACCCCCAATGGTGGATATTACAAATGTTTTCAATTTTTTCTACCACAATTATTTCCTTAAGATAAATTCCTAGGGGAGGAATTGCTGGATCAAAAGCTGTGTACATGAAAGGCTCTATCAGTTTTCAGACAGACCACCAGTGTGTGAGAATATCTGTTTCCCTGTATTGTAACCAACACTTACCATTACTCTATTTCATTGAGTGTGAGACACATTTTATAAAAAATCAGATGCATTTTATAGTCCATAGTGTCTCATTCTCGATGAAATACAGTGGTATTATTTACAATTTGTACCAATTTGATATAATAGAAAAAAGGTCTGATTCTTTTTTTAAGTAATGACATTGAACATATTTTATGTTTGATTATTAGCTATTTGTATATCATTGTAAAATGCTTGTTTTTACCCATTAATCATTTTTCTGTTGGGGTTTTAACCTTTTCTTACTGATTTGTAGAAGTTCTTTATATTTTTATGTAGTCCAGTCCATGAATCTTTTTCTTTATGGCTTCAGTCTTAAACGCCAGTCATGCTTAAATTAAATAAATAACCACATATTTTTCCTGGTACTTGGTAACATTTAATTTTGTCATAATATTCATCTGCCTAGAATTTATTTTTATAAAGGATAAGAAATAATTCTTTTCCTTCCATATAGATGGTTATTTGTTCTGTCACCACTTCACTGAGTCATTTCATCCTTTCCCCACTGACTTGAAATATGACCTTTTTGATAGGCTAAACTTCTATAGGTTTCAGTTGTTTTGGTATAAAAATTCTTGTCCAGTGACCTATTTCTCTATACCAGATGTATAGTTTTAATTCTTGTAGCTTCAGAGTCCTTAAAAATTTTGTTTTAATTAAAAGTTATATTTTATACTGATTTTTTTTTTTTTTTTTTTTTTTAGCGTGGAAGATTTCCAGAAAGAAATAAAATAAATTCCTTTTTCCCAGAGATTCTAAAAACCAATTAACTTAAAAACATCTCCCTCTAATCAAAAGATATCTAATATCCGGCAGGATCGGGTTTTCATGTGTGTTTATGTGGTGGAGGGAGGTTTGGTGACATGTTGCAGAAAGCCTCATAGAAGGGTTCTGAGATAGGGACAGCCCTCTGTTCTCACCACCTTGACCCTGGTTGGGGCAGGGGCAGGGGCGGGGGTGGGGGGAGTGACCTTTAGTGAAGGCTTCCTGAGGAGAATGACAAAAGGGAATATCTACGTTCTAGAGTAAAGTTCTGCATACAGGCATATATCCTTGGACAGCTTATTTCCACTGCAGTTTATATTTAATATCTCTCCTAAAATGAAACATTAAAATACTTTTCTCATATATATATTAATTCAGGGATGTGGATTTGCCAAGTCTGCAGACCAAAGAAAAAGGGAAGAAAACTACTTCATGAGAAAGCTGCACAAATAAAACGACGATATGCAAAACCCATTGGACGACCGAAAAATAAATTAAAGCAACGATTGTTGTAGGTTGAGATCTTATCAAAAGAAATCTTTTATCTTATGCTTTAAAATACAGGCGATTGTAACCCCCTTAGATTCTATTATCTTTTTAGCATCGTTTCAGAAACTCAAGGGACAAGGAATAGTGCTCCTTTTGCATAGCTGTGGAAATTTTTTGAAAATAACATTTTTAATTACAATTGGCATTTGGGGATCTTCTGTTGGCAGTATCTGTGATGATAAGTGACATTTTTCAAGCAGCAAGATGGAAGCAGAATGTAAGAATTGGAAAGAATCATTCTGCCTACTTTATTACTGGCTGAGCATTAGAAGAGCTTAATTACATAAATATTTTTGTGGGGATTTTAAAACAAGAGAGGGATTTGTTCACATCTATAGTGAATCTCTTGTCACTCCAGATAGCATTTTAGAAACACGACTTCTCTTTTCTGGTGCTAATTTAGTATTACAACATTTAAGATCCCTTGTATGAAATAGGAGTTTCCAAGAAACCTATAAATGACTCTCCTCGTGTTTGCACACAAAGAGTTAGAACCATTCAGTATGTGCACATGTGTTCAGATATACAGATGAAATAATATGTTCGCAGTGGCCTGCACATCTACTATGATAATCTACTAACCTGTTGCCATATAGTTGCCATTAAAGCCCAGTGGAACATTCAACCGGAGTTACTTAGAGAAGTAGAGAAAAGATAAGGGGAGAAGTGGATGTGTTTTTTTAACCTTCGAATATAGAATTGGCTTTCAACATCAAATAAGGTGTTAATAAATGAAATCAACAGAGTTGCATATCTGAAGTAGTTCTATCAATAAGACCTTCTCCAGTCTCTTTAGGCTTTAGTGAAAGGGTCATTGTGATGTAGAAATGAATAGATGCTCTGCACACACTGTGAGCAAACACCAGTTATCTTACTTGTTACTCTTCCCCCTAATTTGATCTGAAGCAATTCACTACCTTACCTGCTCTCAGAAAAACAATATTCTCCTGCACCTCTGTCTCCCAGAGGAGAAATAGAACAATGAATAGAGTTTTCTGTGAAAGCCCTTTTAACTGGTGGATATATTTAAATGGAATTTTTGTTAATTTCTAGAGGCACACATGAAACATTTATGAATAAAATCTTTCATATTAGCATCATTTGAAGTAGAATTTATATGTTTTTGCATTCATCCTGTGTAAGCATTGTTCTCAAAATGGGACTGTATCCTTAGGGCCCAATTAAAAAAACCAAATTAGGATATAAACTTTCTAAACAAAGGACACAGCTGAAAATTGCATCTGGCACCAGTCCTAACTTTTTGTTTGTCCAAAATTGTCCTTTGAGCTTAGGAATTTTTAAGACAGTCTAGGGAGTTTTCCTTTTTACATGCTTTATAAGCATATTATCCTTTCTGGGCAATCGATTCCAGATACAGTCCAAATGCGGTATTGTAATGTGAAACATTTTAGCTTGGATGACTGTTTATTGGTAACCCTTCCTGTGACACAAGATCTCCAGTGAGATCTCCAGCGTTAACCCGATTTGGCTCTATCAGTGGTGTCGGGCAAAGCTCCTGGCCGCAGAGCTGCCTCAGATGAGCCCGGTGGCTCACCCTGTCGTTCTGCACCAGAATCCACTTGAGCCGACTGCTGAAATTCATCATTAATGTGCAAGATGACCACTAAAATGTGCTCTTCTGTTTGTAATTAAGATATTTTTATAATTTGATATCATATCATTTTCAGGCTTCCATTTCTTCATTATGAGCCTTCAGCTAAATTGATAATTTTGAAAGTGCATTCTTGGGCCCCAGCACTACCATAATTCACATGCAGATGTTTCTATTGTATAAAATTCTGCTGCAAAATGGGTAGCTTTCCAAGCCCTAGCCTGAGGTGAAGGCAGGCAGCTGCTGTTCCTCTAAGCAGCTGTGGTAGTGGAGTGACCTCTGGTCCATGTTGACCACACAGCTGTATGGCAGAACCAGCGTCAAATGAACTGAAATAGCGTACAGAGATTCTGATGCCAAGTATCTGATAATGACCATGGTAAATGTGCTGCTTCTTCACCAGACTTTCCATGCCATGTCTGACCTGCTGTAGCTTTTCTTTAATCATTTCTTCAGTTTTTGCTATTGTTGTCCTTTTCTCAGCAATATTTTATGCTGTAATTAATCGTCTCCTCTACTTAGAGAGTATTATTGGTTATCATCCTAAGCATAAACTGCCCAGAGGAAGAAGCTTTCTTTAACATTTTCTTTAAAAAAAAAAAAGTTACTAATTTATAGACCTACCCAAATTCTATTTGTATATAAATTTTCCAATTGAGTTAAAATTGCTTCTAACTAGAGATTAGATAAGCTTATTCTTTTACTTCTAGATAATACGACTTATTAAAAGACGTAGGAAACCATAATTATTTGTGACTACACAAGGGGTAACTTTTTTATTTAAGTATAATGAAGGCATTTGTGTTATTTTAGTCTCTTCAAAACTTTTCTTACTCCTATTGCCCTTGGGTCCACATGGCTTCTTCCAGTGCCTCTTGGATGGGTCCTGGGAGAATCATGACATGCAAATGTGGCGGCTGCTACTTGTTTCTACAAACATCTCGGTGGAGGCACACACACAAAAATAGTTCTTAGGGTTGCAGTCCAGCTTCTTAAGTTTAAGCACATTGAATGCATCTAGTTGCTATAAATTTGTTTTCGATACCTTTATAATTCTATTATTAAATGCTGATACTATTCTCTAAATTTTTGCCTAGGTCTGTAACCAGTGATGAAGGATCCATGAATGCATTCACAGGAAGGGGGTCACCTGGTAGGGGTCAAAAGACTAAAGTCTGTACCACACCTTCATCTGGTCATGCTGCATCTGGGAAGGACTCAAGCAGCAGATTGGCTGTTACAGACCTCACTCGGCCTGGTGCCACCACCAAAATCACCACCACCTCCACCTACATTTCTGCCTCTACACTTAAAGTTAACAAGAAAACCAAAGGGCTCATTGATGGCCTTACTAAGTTTTTTACACCATCACCTGATGGTCGCAGATCACGAGGTGAAATAATAGACTTTTCAAAGCACTACCGTCCAAGGAAAAAGGTCTCTCAGAAACAGTCATGCACTTCTCATGTGTTGGCTACAGGTACCACACAAAAGCTAAAACCTCCACCTTCTTCACTTCCACCCCCAACCCCCATCTCCGGTCAGAGCCCCAGTTCACAAAAGTCCAGCACTTCCGCCTCTTCTACCTCTCCCCAGAGTTCTTCCAGCCAGTCCAGTGTGCCCTCCTTTAGCAGTCTTACTAATAACAGCCAGCTGAAGGCACTCTTTGATGGACTTTCTCATATCTATACCACTCAGGGACAGTCTCGAAAAAAGGGACACCCAAGTTATGCACCACCCAAACGTATGCGTCGTAAATCTGAATTATCTTCCACGGCAAAATCTAAAGCCCATTTCTTTGGAAAACGAGATATTAGAAGTAGGTTTCTTGCTCACTCCTCCTCCTCTAGCTGGGGGATGGCTAGAGGACGTATTTTTAAAGCAATTGCTCACTTCAAGCGAACAACTTTCCTTAAAAAGCACAGGATGCTAGGCAGATTAAAATATAAAGTGACCCCTCAGATGGGGACCCCCTCACCAGGGAAGGGGAGCTTGACAGACGGAAGGATTAAACCTGATCAGGATGATGGTAAGCAAAAGGTCAAAGCTCCAACCAAACCTGCGTCCCGTCCCTTTGTCCCCAACCCCGAAAACAATAAATCAATCAATTCCTATTTGTCACATAGGTCTTAGCTATTTCTCTTGTTCTCACTTCACTTTCATACAGAAGCAGTGAAACTTTGACCTTTTTCTAATGCTGACTAAACCTCCAAAATCTTGGTTTTTTTCCAACTAATACTCTCCCACCTTTTATTATTTATTTCCATCTGTAGTGACACTAGGACCCCCAGATGCCTTCATAGTGTTGCTTATGGCTTTGTAGTCCCGCATGAGTAGCCACTGTCATGCTTCTGCCACGCACTTTGCTATGCCCGCCTCCTCAGCCCCAGCGCTGCCTGCACACTCTGTCAGCGCTTCCCACGGCAGGGGGGTGGGGGGGTGGGGTGGGTTCAGCTGCTCATTTCAGCTCCCTCTGCTCCATTGCTTTCTCATGACAAAGTTCATCCTGCTTCCTTCTCAACAACACCTGATCTGTGATCCTGTGAAGTGTGCTTTTGGGTGAGAGTGTGTCTGTGTGTGTAGTCACAGTAGGGAGAAAACTGATTTCATGATTTCCTTGAACAAATTGGCCCGTTACATTTGCTACCCTTTATAAAACAAAAAACAAAAATGTGTCATTTCGACAACGTGGTTGTTTTTTTTTTTTAATCTCAAAAGGGGTAATGGGAATTCTATAATGAGACATTGATGTAATTTCTGATCTCAGTTGAAAAATATGGTTTTGCTTTGTGTTACTCTTACTTTCCCTCATTTATTTATTGAAACTATAAACAGATGACAGTGGTAATTCAGATAAAAATTTGGGTCCAGCAGGGAAAGGGCACTGCTGGATCTTTGAGCAGTGCTTGGATATGAAAGCTTCTAAAGCTTAAAAACAATCCCTATTTGCCCGCTATGCTAATTTGGTGCCATTTTGGTAATATATGGTGGTTATTCATGATTCAAGTCAGTGAATACGCTTTCTGCTGGTTTTAAATGACAGATACTGAAATCAAAATAAGCATCAAACAAGAAAGTACAGATATAAATGTGCTTGGAAACAAAGATACCGTTACTGAAGAGGACTTGGATGTTTTTAAGCAGGCCCAGGAACTTTCTTGGGAGGTAAGGCCAGGATACCACATTATAGCAACAAGGATAATATGTGAGTTTTACATAGATGACCATTATGAAATTACTGCTTTGATTTGATAGAAAATCCGCCTCAAAATCCTTTGTGGTCCTTTAACTGTTATCATGATGGTTTTTGTGGAAGAAGATATAGGTTCAAAAGCAGTGGCTCTGTAGAGTTTTCTGTACTCTCAAAAGTTGATAAGGGCTCAGCTGGTCTCACAAAAGGTAACAGCAGCTGAGGCAGATTTGGGAAGGTGCTTCTAGGTGTGAAGGACTAGATTTCTGATTATTTTTGCTGAAATTTAGAAAATAGTTTTAAATGGTTAAAAAGAAGAACATCACGTTTAAATTTACCAGTCCATCTTCCAACACAGATGGTCAGCCATATGAAAAATGTCTTGTAATTTTAACACTTTGGCATTGATGAAGGCAATATTTTGTTGCATGATCAGCTATAATCACTTTTAGTTTCATTGTCCAGTAATTTATTTAAATGATCCCACTTAAAAGAGTAACTCTAGTTAGTTTATTGTCACCAAAACATTGAAAGGTAAGGCTTTGGGACTTCCCAAAAACAGATTTATAATGAAGTACGGATTTTTTATGTCAGTAGACCACATTTAGTTTCTTTGGCAAACTATTCACAGAGAGACTCCCTATCCTACCTAACCCACCTCACTTTCTTTTTTCTGGGGGGAGGGGGATAGCAGTCTCTTAAGCTTTATTTTTCGTAGCAGCCACTTGGGCTAAATACTTTTGATGGTTTCTTATTTAAGGGGCTATTGGATACTTCCATTCCTCATTCTGCTCCTTCAGTATGCTTTGTAATTGTTTTCATTTGGCTACGATAAATGTCAAAAATTCTCCGTCTTTGAGATTTGAAGTCCTTAAATATTATCAAATTTCCAGCCTACTTCTGGCATTCATAGGTAGACATGATGAACAACAACAGGCCATTATCTGAAACATGTAAACATTTAAGCCCTTCCTTTCTTTCCAACACAGTAACACTGGCATTTCATTCAAGAACATTTCTTGTCTATATCAGGCACTGTGCTAGACACTAGGAATAACACAGTGAATCAGGAAGGCAAAGTTCTTAACCTCGTGCTTGGAGTGAGGGGAGTAAAGGAGATGGATATTAAAATGCAGACTTTCACAATCTTAGGATTGTGATTTCACAATTTTGGGATCACTGGTAGTTCATGGAGGAACAGTGCTCATGGAGGAACTGTAAGAGTGTGTAACAGCCATGTCATCTTATAATTTATTCAGTTACAATACATTGTACCAGATCATTAAATTCAGTTCAATAGACATTTTTATGTATTTACCTTTGTACTCATTTCCTGTCTTGGTAATACTGTTTCTTAGGGTATTAGTTTGTTTGTATATGAATCTTACACTGAATTTATTATTTTACAAGGCCCTATGATGTGTTTTCAACAACCTGAAAATTCACAATTAAGATTAGTGTCCTGTTCTTGATAGGTTTTCATATCCACTAGTGAAAGAACCAAAATGTAAGTGAATAAATTCTCTTCTAATACATGTATTTTATTTCCTTCCTTTTCTTTTTCTCTGACAGAAAATAGAGTGTGAAAGTGGGGTGGAAGACTGTGGCCGGTACCCTTCTGTAATAGAATTCGGGAAATATGAAATCCAAACCTGGTACTCCTCGCCTTACCCACAGGAATATGCAAGGTAATGGAATATCCTGGAAGGTCTATAACTTTAATGTCATGTATGTGAGGAATGGAAATACTCAGTTCTAAAGCAAGAATTAGATGATTTTTTTAGGACATAAATTTTGATCGTCGAATCCAAGTGCTTCCAAGTCTAAGACTATTACTTTGTGCCAGCATCGTTTTATACTAGTATTCGCTGTTCTATGTAAACTCCTTCCACTCCTTTGTTACACAGGCATTGTGTAAATTTTTCCTTTTAGCTTTTAAGACCATGCTTTCTCTCTAGTTAATTGGACAACTGTTCTTTGTGTTTGAAACCAAATAAGGAGGAAAAAACCTAGCCATTGTAAAATACTTGGTGGTTTCTTCTCAGTTGCCCTTTTCATTTTCCTAATTAGGCTTGTTAGTTTTCTCTCTGATTTCTGACATTTTGTTTTCAAGTTTTTTACAGAAATGTAGCAGAAGAATGAAAAATCAAAGAAAGTAGGTGGTCGTGGGTAGCCTTAAGAGACCTTTCCCCAGATCTTTTAGAACTCTTTGTGACTAACTTGTTAAAAATGAAGAGAAAATAGTGATATTAGAGTTTTCTTTTGTCTTGATCTAAGATTAGCTGTGAAATTGTCTTGAACTAATATATCTAAAAGTGGGTATCTTGTGAACAGATTTCTTCCTTCTGATACATCAGGATACACTTTAATGGTATCAAATGTTTTAGCCTGCAAAGTTTCTGGTAATCTCAAACTTGCTTTTCTTCTAGAATAGATCTTGTCCTTTTCTCTACCTGATGGATGGCTAACCCGTCATCTACTAGAGAAAATGAGGAGGGTGTTTTAGAAGTTCAGTGGCAGAGTAAGATTCAGGAGTCTTGGTTTCTCTTTCCAGCTTATATCACTTGCCTATGTGTTCTTGAACAATTTTTTTTAAAAAATACTTAGGAGCTTTAATTTCTATGGATAATCATAAGTCATGTGTTCTGAGAGCTTTGAGTAAAATTTGTATATAACTCCAAGATTTGAAGTTACTATTATCTGAGTCTGTAGCTAATTTTTGCCCAAATCATTCTATCCTTTCTTATACCCCAAAGACCTGGAAAGTGCTTCTAAACATTTTCTTACCATACTAGCAATGTGTTTAAATGTGATCGGGCACACATTAAAAATGTTACAATTTTAAAGGTGGAGAAAAAGTCATCATGGGTGAGAAATCTGTGTAATGTTATTCAGAGTCAGTGGAATTGGTAGAAACTAAAATCTTTTTGATTTTTCTACATTTATTGTCATATATATTTATGATAATAACTATATCCATAAATGGAAATTTTAACAATTAAATTCCAGGACTTCTCTGCCTTATAAATCATTTTTTAAAATAATGAATTCACTTTCCTCTGGGTAAAAGACTATTACAGTTACACCACTGACCATATATATTGTTGAAACTATGACATGAAATCTGAAATTTGAAAAATGTGCATGGTTACCTGACAAGAGGCCATCTTTATTGTCGATTTTCCGAGTAGTGGTTCCAAGTCTAAAAACCTGTCTGTTTGTATGCCATTTTTAAGGAAACAAATTATTTGTTCACAAAATAATGGCAGCAAATATTATTTTACTGAAAAATAATGTAAGGTTTGTACATTCTCTTTACTACTGGCTTTCTTTTTTTTTTTCTTCTTTTGAAACGATTTCTTTCAAATACTGTTGTAGAGTCTTATTATGATTTGGAGAAAGTTGAAAGATGTTTAATATTTTTTTCCCTGAACAGTATAATCAATCTGATAGATTCTTTGATTTTAAAATTTTAACAGATTACCAAAGCTTTACCTGTGTGAATTCTGTCTTAAATATATGAAAAGTAAAAATATTTTGTTAAGACACTCAAAGAAATGTGGATGGTTTCATCCTCCAGCAAATGAAATTTACCGAAGGAAAGACCTTTCAGTATTTGAGGTAAGCATGTGTAAATAAAAAACTCAGCTTGTGAAACCTAATACTTACAGTTGTTGATTATGTACTGATTTGTTTCTAGAAGGTACACAGTATATTCGATTTCAGCATTCAAATTCAGACTGCTCTGTAAAATATCTCCATGTTTTGGAATGTTTAACCATATTGAGCAACCATTTAGATTGATGATGAATTCCTACTTAATCACATTAACTTTTTTGTCTTCTCCCAAATCCCTGTCTGCACCAGATATATTCACCAGTGAATTTATGATCTTCTCAGCTCTTTGTAAATTCTACTTTCTTTGGCAGGAGAAATTAGCTTTGTTCAGCAGCTCCAGCCAATGTCTGGCAGGTGCTCACTCTTCCAGGGAATTGAGCAGCTGTACATATCTCCTCAGTACACAACCACCTGTGTTTCCATCCATTTCTTGGCAGAGTGGATAATCCTTTTGGTGAGACCCCAGCAGATGTTGGGACTGCCCCCCTCATCTGGAGAGATGGCCACCCCTGGAGAAATCTGCTGTTCACGGGAACCCCTTGTGGCCACGTGTCTGTCATTGTGGGTTCTTAAAGACATTTTGTGTTTTCAGAATTGATTTAGTAGCAAAGGTCTTTGCCTGTATACCATTTCATTGTTTAATCATGTTCTGTTGTCAGTTTCAAGGATCCAGTTGAGCTGTGTCACTTGTGCCTTGAGGAGACCATGCCTCTCTTTTGTGTTATTACCTATTCTCGGGGATCCTTAATTCTCTCCTTTATTCTCGTTACTCCAGTTGAGCACTTCCATTGCCCTGTCTTATTTTTTTCTGTTACCCATCTTGGTGCATTGTCTTCATGCATGGGTGCTCAGAACAAGCCTTCCTTACATAGATGTGATGTCTTTTTCTCTGAAATACACTTTTTCCTTAGGTTTCTCTACTTTTGAGTTGTTCAGACTGAAATTTATTATCCTGCCCCACATTTCACTTTAGTTCTGGTCTGTAATGTCTTGCATATATTTAATATTGGGAAGAGTCATACATAGGTTTCTCTCTCGCAGATAAGACAGGGCCCACTACTTTTTCCAAAGGCTGATCAGAGAACACAGTAACTCCAGCTGCACCTTAGCATTTTTTAAAGACCCTCTTCCTTGTTATATCAGGCTCTTTTAATAAGCCTACAGGAAGGAAGGGTATTGTTGCTGGGAAGATTTAATAATATAGTAGTTATATAATAAAGTAATATAATATAGTAGTTATATAATAAAGGGTAGGCAGAGGGCTTCTCAGCCTGGGCACAATACACTTTTCAGCCTAAATAATTCTTTGATGTAGGGGCACCCTGTGCATTGTTGGGTGTTTAGTAGCATCCCTGGCCTCTATACTAAATGCCAGTAGCAGCACATTGCTTCCAGTTGTAACAAGCAGAATTTCCTCCAGACATAGTCACTGTCCCTTGGGAGTCAAAATCACTCCCATTGAGGACCCCTGGGCTAGAGGGAGATCTGAATGCAAGTTGCATAGTCTTGGGATGCTACTTAGTCAGCCCCACCTAATTGAGTCAACAGAGCTATGCTCATGTTAAGTAACTGTTAAGTAAATTAGTATGAATCTGCTTGTGGGGTTGAAGCTCTCATAAATCCTAGGAGAGTCTTCCAGTCTTGTTAGGCTGTTAAGAATGGTCTGCTATTTCAGGGCAGGTGCTTTTGAACCATAACCAAGATGAGAGGGGAAAAATGAAAAGCCAATTAGTAAAATTTATACATAAAAATATTTGAAGGAATTGGATTATCTGTGCCAAGATCCCTAGTCTAGAATCCGAGTTAATACTTAGAGAACAGCATGTAGGAAACTTTTCTCTTAGCAGTTTCCTAAGTAACTTATAAAATAAATGAAGAGTAATCATAAATTCCTATTTTCTTGTCTTTATCCCTCTTTAAAGCATGGATATTAGACCTTACACAGCTGATAAGAATTTGCTTCAGCATCATCCTCTCTCTGTTTTTCTGCTTCATGGACACATACATCTCTGTCTTTCCTTTTTGTAATGTCCTATCATTTCCAAAAGGACCATACTCTCAAATACATAAGAACTTCCTTTAATTAAAGAGAGAATTGTATCCTCTGTATCTGTTGCCCATATTTGATTATGTTGCTATGTGTGGGACCTAGGTTTCATCCAAGGGAAATAGTTATATGAAGTCTAAAAATAATTTGTGCAATATGAGAACCTGTATGGTCCACAGGAGACTGGAGAATGGTCAAGTTCATTGTTACAGAGCTCTGGTTAGCAAATATCCATTTCCCCTAAGAATAGTGCTAGGGAAATTCTTGAATCTGCTGTGCTTTTGGTTTTCAACATGTAACTACATTTGATCAAAGAAATTGGCATCTGTGCCTAGCCTCCTGTCTATAACTATCAGTATCACAGCTTGATTCTTTTATTTTGAAGACAAGTAGACTGTAATCATGGTACTTATTGTAGGTTGAAATTCATCTCACTTTCTCAGTAAGTATTCCCAACATAGAAATTTGATCTCTTCCAATTATATTTAAAATGATGCTTGGGATAAAACCAAAATGGAATCCTCTTTTGCTAATCTACACTTCTGAGGAATCAGAATAATACTGTTCATTTATTTCATTTTTACATGAAGTCCTTTTGAAAACAATGTAAAGTTTAACTTCCTTGAGCAGTATTTTGATGTGTTGACATTTCTTTAATTCAGATTTACTTCTTTCAAACAGAGAAGACATGCCTGATCATTTTTTACTTGCAATACATTACAATTAAAAATGAGTCTTTCACTGGTGCTTTTGGCCCTCTTCAGGTAGCTTAAAGAGAAATTTAAGCTAACTTAAATTAAATTAAAGCTAACTTAAATTCACCCTAATTTAAGAGAAAAAATGGAATTTTTATTTGCCAAGTGACAGCTGTTTTCTGGTTGACTTTATATGTGCTTAATGGAGTATTTTAATCTCTCAGTTTGGGATTTGGAAATAAAATTATATACTTTCCCAAATATCATATAAAAATGATTTTATATTGAGCAATATTTTTATGTTAAATAATGTTGTCTGTTTCTCTTTGCTAGGTTGATGGGAATATGAGCAAAATTTATTGCCAAAACCTTTGCTTGTTAGCCAAGCTCTTCCTGGACCACAAAACGTTGTATTATGATGTCGAGCCATTCCTTTTTTATGTCCTTACAAAAAATGATGAAAAGGGCTGTCATCTGGTTGGATACTTCTCTAAGGTAAAACAAGAGCCAGTATGACCTTCATTTTCGTATTCAAAATGTTTTTGGGAGAGCCCAGTTCTTTGAACAGGGCCTTTTTTTATGACTATATTTTGAATAAGTGACACATTCTGCAAAGCTCGGGTTCTTGTTCAGAGCTTATTAAGACAAACAAACAGTAAAGGTTGTGCCTAGAAAGTGTGTAGAGGACCTCAGCACAGTTTGCTGCTGTCTTGACTGTCAGCAACCATGTAATGTTATAATTGCTGCCTTGCAGACCACCTAGCATCTTTGATTTTTTTTTTTTTTTTTTTTTTTTTTTAATGTTAAGCTTATTTTCCTTTCCCTCCCTAAGTGGTGTCAACCTGAAGGTTTCAGAGTAGTGTAGCATTTAAGAGATGGTTCTCATTTCTCCTCACTGTATTCCCTCTGTGGTCATCAGTATCGCAGTGAGTTGGAACGTTGGCATTTGGACAGTCAAGGTGATATAATGACTGGGTTTACTCATTTGTCTTTTACACTCTATGCTATTGTTTTAAGATCTAAAGCAGCCTCGCCTTTAGAAAGCCTGAGTATCTCCAGCTGTTAATACAGGGAAGCCCTTGACATATTGAGTGGTTACAGTTTGTCTTTTTTACTCACATTCCTGTTCAAAGGCTTCTGAAAATAACTCATAGGCAATAAGGAAAAACTGAGTCAGGTAATAAGCTTAACTTTTCTTAGGCACCTACAAGATAGTTTAATGTGCCAGGGTGGTAAATTATAAGATTTCTATGCACACGGTAAATGATCTGAACCCTGTATTTTATTTATTTTATGATACATTTTGGCATGTTGAGTGATAAATGAATTTTAATGAATCTTACATAATGTAAATGGAATGCTTATGGAAGCGTCATTTTCATGGAATATCAAAAGATAGAATATATATGAAGGTCCTTTACAAACTGCAATTCTTCTAAATTTGAGAATCAATCCAGAAGTCGTAAATGAAACTATGAATGAGTGACAGCATTCATGAGAAATAGCCCAGTATTTTAATCCACACGTTTGGTAAAGCTCCAAAACAACAAAAAAGACAAAGTTACTTTGCACATAACAGATTCAAAAGATGACAGAGCATTAACACAAGATAAAGCACTAAATAGGAAATCTGCTTATATAATGTGTAAAATATCTTACCTTTGTATAGGTTTATAAAAATCGTTTTCTCCAATGACTCAAAAAGAATAGTGGTCATGGGGTGCCTGGCTGCCTCAGTCAGTGGAACATGTGACTCTTGGTCTTGGGGTTTACATTCAAGCCCCACATGGGGTGTAGAGATTACTTAAAAATAAAATCTTAAAAAAAAGGAGACAAGAATAGTGGTCATGATTTTCCTTCCTGTTAGAAAATGACATTTCTTTAAATGTGTCTGTATTTTAATGTAGATGCTTAATGGTGCCTGCTGTTTTTGGTCCTGCCTTGTCTCAAGTTGGCCTCTGGGTCTAGAGTTGATGGTGTCTGTTAAGGTTTTAGTCTCTGCCTCTCTTCTCCCAGGGGACCCACCATCATACTTAGAACAAGCTAAACTTTTCTCATTTTGTCACAGCTTCTTTTACAGCATGGCAGCAACTACTGTTATCTCTTACTGTACATGGAAAACTCATTCAATGGCAGTGCTGTAAAACAAAAATCTAAAAAATAAGCATTTAAAAAGTCTAGGTGCATGCAAATTAATCCATATTGTAATGTGCCATTTGGAGTGTGAAGGACTATGGCCCTTTGGGGTTATACTTAAACCAAATTCTAGAGGTTATAGCCAGAGGAATGTCCAAGATGTCCTAGAAGAGTTCAGTGTAAATCATTCCATGCTTTTGACTTCCCAAACAGATAGTAGTAGATGATTTTAAACAGGAGAAAAAGAAGAAACAGTTATTTTATCCATAGATTAGAATTTAGCTGTAGTAACACGTGTTAAAGGGTAGGGTGGGGTGGAGGGGAGGGTTGGACTGTATTACAATGTCTAAAGGAAGGAATGGTTTGGGACCAAAAAAAATGACATAAAGGAGGAATCCTTTCAATCCACAATACTTGTCTTTTTAGATAGAGTGACTCATTTGTCTGACTTTGCAAAGAATACTAATTACTTGAACCCTTGGCACAATGTGCACATCCAGTGATGGACAGTCCAGTTTCTTAGGGAAACTGACACATGATTTCTTCCTCCTCATTTCTTAGAGACTCCCAAGGACAGCTACAAATGTGCAAGTGTTGGGAGCACATCTTTTTCACAAAGAAGTCTCTAATTCTGCCCTGTAGGGTTTTTTCCACAACAATTTCCTGTGATCTTTCAAATAGGTTCATTAAAGATCTGGGTGTTCTGAAGTTATTCTTTCATGTGGTTAGTACCATTTGTGGTCAGTCTTATTTGTGGTTTATATTTGGCCAGAGCATTCACAACCTCAAAAGCCTTTTCCAGATCTTCTCGGTGCAGGCTCTGGCTGCTTCTGTGTACTCTCAGTTAAATATTGTTGCTCTGATGCCACATCCTATGAAGATTGCAAATTTTTCCTTAACTATAAGAACTGCTTCCCTCCATATTCTTCTCATTCTTCCTCCTAGTTTTATACTGTTGGTAACATTTTGGCCTCATTTTTGTGTGGAGGCTTTGGGGTTTCTTGTTGCTCTTGTCTTTTTTGTTTTGATTTGTTTTCTTGGTTTGAAATGCAGATTGATTATTTCTCAAGCTTTTTACTTTGAATGTTTATCCATGAGACAGATGTATTTGTGCCGCTCTACCTGCACATACACTATTTTAGTTTTCACTGATCAAGGCAGAAGACAGATGTTACAAATTTGTAAGTTATTTAGCAAGGTAGCCAGCTAAATCCTACCTTAACCCCCTGGGTGACTCTCTGGATGGTTTTTTGGTGTTGTTGTTGTTGTTGTTGTTGTTGTCATTGTTTCCCCACCTCCCAAGTTGTCTGAGCAAAGAAGTCATTTCTTGCATAATGTCTGTGTTCGGTTTCATTTGGCTCATATTTACTTGGATTCTTTATTCATATTTTATGGTACCAACTTTCAAGGATAAAAATGCAAATTGAGAGGCATGCCTGGAGTTGATGGTTTGTTGTTAGCTGATAGTTTGATTGATCAACACAGTAGGATTATTCTGCTTGATCCTGACCTAACACATTGGCTCACCTTAGTGGTCTATTGTACAAGGACACTGGCAGGTGCAGGGAATTGCCCACTTCAGCAGAGCTCTGACATACTTGATCTGTTTCTCCTTCCCTCAGGAAAAGCTTTGCCAGCAGAAGTATAATGTCTCCTGCATAATGATCATGCCCCAGCACCAAAGGCAAGGATTTGGACGATTTCTCATTGATTTCAGTAAGTGAAGTGCTTTACTCACTTTCATGATCCAGGGAACTGATGGCTGTTAAAGGAAAGAGTAACACATAAAACTTTATTTAACATACTTTGTTGTTTTTATCAACAGATAACAGGTTTTCTTTTTATATTTGCATAGGTTAGAAAATCTTCCTCAAGTGAAAAATGTACTGCTGCTCACTTATTGTGCTCTAGGAAATTGAGACTAGATTTCTCAGCAGTGTCACTAGCTCACAAAGCCATTACCCTGAATGAACCGGCAGAATTACATTCCATTCCATGGTGCTCATGCTCATTAGCACCAGAAGAGGCAATTATTTGTGATTAAAGCTAAAGGAAGTATTATTTAAAAGGATTTTCAGCTTTCTAAAATTTTACCTATAATCTTATCAGTACAGAGCAAGAAAGGGATATCTGTATTTAGAAAAACAATTCTTTAGGTGGCTTATCCGATGAGCCTTTGTACTAGAAATAACTATCTTGTTTTGTTAATTTCCCTTTTTTATTATAGAAATTATTACAATGTTTTATCTAGAGGTTGCCCAAGAAATTATTTTTTATACACAATTGTATCTTCAGAGTCTCTTCGATTAAAATTGGAATCCTCTATAAAAATGTGCACAGGATAATGTAAAAAATATTGGTAGTTTTTCCTCCTTGTTTATATTATGTAGGGTATGTAAATGTAGTGCTAAGGCGACGTATGAAGAATTGATTCAAAATATCCAAGTAACACAAAGGCTAGGTATCTCATGATAATAGTAATTTCTGACCATGTAAAAATCTGTCACTAGGAACGGTGCGCTCCTTCGTTAGCAGATTGTAGTCTATCTGATTTTAAACGGAAAGAAGGAAAATGTAGGAAATGACTTCATCTTCATAAGGTGCATATCACATGCAAAAACCACAGTGTAAATATGCTCGAGGAAAATCATCAAGAAGTAATGTTGAGTTCAAATCTATATTATAAGATACTGAAATATTAAAGCTGGGGTATGAAATGACCATATAGTAGTTTTGGACTGATTTGCACACTTTATTGACATTGAAAGATATTGTTCTTTTTTTTTAAGTATTTTTTATTGACTATTTTTATATATTCAGATAACATTTCTAGTTATTAATTAATTATCTTAGTCTTATTTTTTGTTTCCTGATCTAGTTATCCTACGGAAGGCCATCTTACTAGGAGTTTACCATTTTTATCTTACAGAGTTCTAGGTGCAATCACTTCTATGGGCAAGTCCCTTTTTTTGTGTGGCCGCCATTTAGAAGCTGTTCATCAACATTATAGTTTCTAATGTGCATAGCAACCATCTGAGCCTTAACCTTTTGATACTTTGAGTATCTGCATGCCCACAGAATAAGGCAAGCTCCTTGGCTCAGTGTTCAAGGTCTCCCAACACCTAGTTCCAGCCAGTTTTTTGAAGTGTTTTCATGGGCTAATCTCTTTTTCTGTAGATTTTCTGAGCATGTTTCCATATTTTCATTCTCTGTGCAATCCCTTCCCTGAAATGACCACTTTTTCCTTCTCCAGCCTCAGTCTGTTCAGAATCCTACCCATTATTAAGAGCCACCTCAAGAGCCTCTTCTTCTTGATCCCACCTCTTGGAGATTCATCTCATTCCCTTCTTGGCTCCATATCTCTCTGGCATAGCACTTAGACTCAATTCCTGCTTTTGTGGTGATAACTGATGTTGAATGTCGTATTTCCAACTCACTGTAAACTCCTTGGGTAACTTCTTCTTTGTTTTCAGTAGGACAGTACAGTCAATAATCTGCATTGGATGTATTTTTTTCTTGTTTTGAATTGAATCTCCAACGTGATATATGGTCACTGCCCACAATAACTTTCCACCTAAAATTAAAAAGGGACTAGTACTGACTGGATAAAAGTGCAAGTCTCTAAATATGGTAGCATCTTATTTGTACAACACAATCTGGTAATGAGGCGTTTTATTTTATATAAGAGAATAACCCAAGAACAAAGACATTCCCTTCAAGTACTAAATCTTTATGTTAGCCACTTTAGTGAAAACTGTATTTGAATCTGCCCTGTATTTTTAAACAGGAACTATGGAGCCCATTGGAACTTTTCTGGATTGCTCAGGGCCATCATGACAAATGCCATCCATTAGGGTGTGCCTGGGTAGTACAGTGCGGAGGGTATATTTTTAGATTTTCTCTTTCCTGTACCCTTGACATTGCCCCTAACATGAGATTGGGTTAAGGAGTGTGGGTGAATGATTTGAATGAAGTTGGAAAGGAGTTGGTGTTATTCCTTCAGAGGAATGGAAACTAGGGGACAGATTTTATAATACTCAAAAAATGGGAACTGGTGTAAGCCCAATAGAAATTAAATTTAAAGCCAAAAAAATTCCTTGGTCACAAAGGTTTTAAAGAAGATAGAGTAGACTGCTGAAAAAATTGATAGCATCTCCTTCTTTGGAGTTACTTAAAATAATGGTAGATAAATATCTTCCCAGAATGATTTAGATCCAATCTTACAGAGTGAGGAGATAAACCCCATGACCTCTCATAATCCTTGTCAACCTCATAATTAATTCAGAACTCAGGGCAAAACAGATAACCAAGGTTACTGCTTTTCTAAAATGTGCTATGTTTTTAAGGTCCTTTTAATGGTTAGATTTATTTTATTTCTATTTTATACGTGAGCCTGAGGGACTTTTGGTCAGGGGATATATTTTCAGTAATTCAAATAAAGTTGTAAGGCAGGAAAATGTTTTGTCTATAGTAACTGCTAGTTTAGGAAGCCAAAACGAGATAGCAGTAGGAAGAAAGCTGTCGCTGCCCACTTACACAAAGGATTAGAGATACAGGTGCAATGCATTGTGTAGTGTGTATGTAAAGAACTGCAAATCCAGAGCTTTGAACACTATTCTCCGGGATAGTCCAAATAGGAGGAATGGTCATGTATGGGATCAGATGCTGCCCTTGGAATAAGTTGTCTTCTCTTCCCGGGACAGCCTTTCTCCAGTTAGTCAGAGCATGGCTCCCCAGTACGTCATTTGCAGAACTTGGCCAGAGTGATTTAAGGGTACCAGCTCCCAGCCTGCTTATAAACCACCTCATGGGTTTTGTGACTCTTTGCTCAGAACTTAAGTGGGAAGTGAAAGGAGTGACAAGGTTGAAGCTGGTAGCACATCTCTTTCTCCTGGAATCTGAGATTCCTTCTCTTAGTCAGGAAATGTTTAAGTCCTCCCCATCTCTGTCCACACACACATACACACACACCTCAATCATGAGTTCATACTGTAACCTTGCATTCCAGATCAACGCCACCACACGGTTTTATTCTATCTTTCCACATTTCTATATTTGTAAGTCTCTTCTCTGACAGTGAGAAACTGGACTTGCAATTATCCACAACATACTTCCTTATGTGCTCAGCCCTAGACTACACATTAAGTAGTTGCAGAATTGCTTACTCATACCATCTAGAAATCCAAACCTCCTAACTAGAGGTCAATATTTGTATATGGGTTTTTCTTTTTTTTTTCAACTTTATGTTGAGTGTATTTAGTCAAAATACTGTGTTCAAATGTTACTTGAATTCATTCTTTTTGATTTTTCCACCTTCAGTGTAGTTATTCATTTGAAATATAGTTAGGCTTATTTGTTTGTTATCCACATTTCAGTTTTTTCTCTGTCTTTGTTGCCTTTTGTTTTGAAAACATAAAACATGATTTTCAAAGTTAAAACTGTATTAAAGGGTACACTCAGAGAAGTGTCACTTCCCTTCTTCATTCCCTCTACCCACCCCCAGCCCTCGGTTCTTTCCTGCAAAACACCAGCCTCATTGGTTTCTCTTTTATCCTTCCCACGTTTCTTTTTGTACAAATGAGAAGATGTGTGTTTTCTAATTTCTCCTCCTTTCTTACACAAAAGTGATCATACTATAGATAGTCTTTTACAGTTTGCTTTTTTCCAATTAACTGAAAACCCTGGCTCACTCCATTACTACTTCCTAGGGATTTTCTTACTGTCTTCTGTAGCTGCATGGTACTCCAGTCATGTGGATGTCCATAGTTTATGCACCTGCTCCCCTGAGCATGGGCATAGAGGGTGTTTCCAGTATTTCACAGTTTTAAAAGGGTGCAGTGAGTAGCCTTGGGCACATTTGGACTGATACATACTAATGTAGCAGTTTTAGTTTGTTATGTGTACTGTTGTTTAGGACTCTGCTTGGCTGGGCAGTAGATAAGCTGATAATGAGTTGTCTTTTACTCAGGCCTGTAGAGCCAGAACCCTGCCTGGGGAACAGGATGCAAAACCCATCCTCCTCAACTGACCCAGTGAAAGCAAACTGATTTCAGCAGTAGGTTGCAGAATGTTGTGCCAGGTAGTGGTGAAAGAAGTTGGCATCATTAACTTACTGGTGTGTTTGTTGTAAATGCACTTATCTGATTCTAAATTGGATAATGGAGGAGAACGAAAAGAGTGACTTCATTCATTTTTTACCTCTCCGTGAAACGTTTGGTGACTAGGGGCACCCTGGTCTACACTCTACTAAACACCAGTGACAAAAATGAAGAAGACATAGTTCTTTCTGGGTGGTCAAGTTCACTAACAAGTCAACAGTTGCTGGATAGTATGTTCGTAGAGTATATATTGGGAGCTCATAAGAAGTTGCATGAAAACATTCCTGACTAAGGGGATCTAAATCATGACCGTGTGAGGAAACACATCAGATGTTTGGGCAACTACAAAAGAAACTCCAGGTAGATGAAAGACTTAGATAATTAACAAAAAATGAAAACACAAAAACTTTTAAAAAGTGAAAAAAGGATATAAAATTATATCGTCTTTGGATGGTCAAGGACATCCTAAGCAATAAGCATTAAACCAGTGAAAGAAATCACAAAAGAATATACACATGGGATTGACTATATAAAATGGTAAAATGTATTAATATTTAAAAGCAACCATAATGGGAAAGACGTTGGCAACGCACATGCCAAACAACTCTTTGATGGCTATAGTATTTAAACAAATATTTAAAAGGAAAGGTTTGATAGTGTTAAAGCATAAACCTTAATAGAAAAACGAGCAGACGACATAGAGGACATGAATGCAGAACGCACAGAAAAGGAGCATCCTTGGTGGCAGCCACACTGCTGACATGTACTGAGAGTCTCCTGTGTGCCAGCCACTTTCCTAAGATTCCTGACCCATCCAACCCTCACAACGCCAATTAAGACATTTTATTCTTGGTATATGTGTAAGGAAACCAAGGCACAGTTAACACAAACAATAAATAGTGCACCTGCAATTTAAGTCCGAGCACTTGGACTCTTAGCCTCTTTGCTCCAAAGTCTGTCAAGTACAAATGGCTAATTAAAATGTGGGGGGAAATGGTTGGTGATTTAAAAATATAAATTCAAATAACTGAAAGATTATAATTTTTTGCCTACCAAATTAGCAAAGCCTTTAAAATATACCCATATTTAAGTTGACATAGATGGACACTGTTACATTTACACTGTAAAAAGTATAAATTGTTAGACATTTTCCAGAACTTTGACAGTATATATCAAAAACATCTGAAAGGAATTTATTCTAAGAAAATCAACATACTTTAATCAGTATGCATTAATTTCATATTTAATGTAACAACATGTTTTGTGTTATTTTTTTAAATACTGGACATCCCTCCTCACTTCACCCTCTTCCCCAATTATAGCAATATAAACTCATAGTAGAAAGTTAGAAAAACATAGATAAATTACCAAGAGAAAATTAAACCCCTCAGACTTGTGGTACTCAAAGAATTAATGTTTTAGTATATTGTCTGTCAGAGTGTCATTATTTATTAATAGAAACAAAAACTGAAATAGCCTTGATAATTCAAAGATAAGAGAGAACCATTCCCCTGAGAAAATTGTGGTACATCCATATAATGGAGTATTATTAGCTACTTAGAATTAAGAATTATGTTCTAAAGAATTGTTAATAAAATAACAAGATGCTTATAATAAGCAAATTTCAAAATTGTGTGTGTGCGCACACACACATACACATATATATGTTCTCAATTGTGTAAAAAGTATACGCAAAGAAAGTAAAACACAGTTCTAGATCATCTCTAGAATTAGAATTACAGGCAATTTTTCTTTTCTTACTCATACTTTTTACTGTAACTAAAAAGAAAACTAAGAAAAATCTGTGAAGGCCTGACCTAGGGGAGTGTGGCAGTGAGGCTACATGGAAACAAGGCAGGTATTTTCCTGTTTATTCTGCAGCAGGTAGAACTCTACCTGGCACCTTGTGGTGCTGAGTCAATGCTAGATGAATGGATGAATGAACTGAACTTGGAAAGGTAGTGAGTGCAGCTTTGATCATGTTGCCTTCACTTTGATTTTGAAGATCCACATGCAGCTTTCCTTGGAGTTTGGTGCTCAGCAGGGGTATGCATTAAAAGGAGCTACTGGCATACTGGCATAGTGGGCATTCTGTGGTAGTTGAAACCATAGTTGTGGGTGAGGACAACCCGGGGAGAGTGTAGGGAAACAGCGCTGAGGGTGGAGTGCTTGAAGTTCCAACATTTTAGGGACTAGGAAGGGTTTTGAGGATGAGGAGGTTATCAAGGAAATTGAGAAGGGTCCAGAAGTAGGAAGAGGATTGAAGAGAATGGTTTCAGGGAAGCCAAGAGGTCAGCCTTGCAACAACAGTAGTCAAAATCATAGCTGATATTTGTGGACCACTTAAGTGTGTCAGGCACTTGTCACCTATCTGAATTACACAGGTTAATTTGCTCAATCCTTGCAGAGACCTAAGGAGGTTGGTTACTGTTATCATCTCTCTTTTGGAGGCACAGGGACACTAAGAAACTTGTCCAAGATCACTCCCCAGCCAGTGTTTAGTGCCCCAGAGAAGATTAATACACAGTGTAAGAAATATACTTTCGAGGACTGTGGTTTGAGTGGAATTTAAAAAGTGAATTCAGAAAGCTTGACCATCAAGGGCTGGGGGCACAGGAGCCTGGCTTTTGTTTTTAAACTCCAGAGATTGGAGCATTGGTGGAAAGAAGACCGGGGAGTAGTGATGGAAAAAAACAAAAAGTGATATCTAGATGGGTTGTTTAATACAGATTCAGAAGATGGGGCGCCGGGGTGGCTCAGTCGGTTAAGTGTCCAACTTCGGCTCAGGTCATGATATCACGGGCCATGAGTTCGAGCCCTGTATCGGGCTCTGTGCTGACAGCTCAGAGCCTGGAGCCTGCTTCGGCTTCTGTGTCTCCCTCTCTCTCTGACCCTCCCCCGTTCATGCTCTGTCTCTCTCTGCCTCAAAAATAAATGAACATTAAAAAAATTTTTTTTTAAATACAGATTCAGAAGAGGCATTTGACGAAATTCAATCTTCTTTCCTAATTTTAGATAATCATACATACTAACTAGAATTATAAGAATTCTAAATCTTATTATTAACTCTTTTTCTTGTTTGTTTTAGCCTTGGCATAATCTTGGAGAAGCTATAAAGGGCAGATGATAGTGGGTCCAAAAGTCTACAAACTTACACCTTTGGTTTTTTTGAGACTAGTATATAGGCAACATGTTTATCAGTTACATAAATTATCTGCTAACTGTACATTTAGGCTTTTTTTTTTTAATTAGTGTCTGTTTATTTGTAGACTAATCATGTAAGTTTATAAGCAGATTCAATTTTTGGCTTTCTTTATCCAATATTAAAATATCCTGTAATGTCTCAGGGTTTGTCCTTCATGGAATAGGACTCAAGAGGAAGTAGGAGTGATTGAATTAGGTACTCATTTCAGAAGTCTCCTTTACTGACCTTTTCTGTGATTTAAATAGAGGGGTTTCACTGTGGGTTCCATGAGGAGTATCTACTATTTAAAAACTAAGTGTATTTGGTGAGTGCTGCTGGAAGGTGGGTGCAGATGACCCAGTTTTGTGCCTACAAATTATGACTTCGGTCACATTTTAAGTATAGTTAGCAATGTTCTATGTACTTCTCTTTTCTTAAAAATGGCGCACCCACACATGCGCATAAGAAAATAAAAATGTAAGAAAAATAAAAAATATAAGAAACCTTGAGTACAGCTTAATATCTAGTTTTTTTTCTCACTGAGAATTAGCAGGTTAATCTTCTACACCTTATTCTTTAGCCCTTTTGGTTCTAATGACAGGCATCTATCTCTTAGTTAGGTACCTAGAAAGTCCCAGGCTTATCTTTTCTTAGTCTCCTTTTTAAAACTCTTGGCTGGTTTCCTAAGGAAGTGCTCCTTAGAACAAGAAAGCATTTTCTACCTGGTTTCCCGCTTCCTACTTCTCTGCCCTTCTAGGTCCATCAAGGAGGATTAGAAAGAAAGCTACATACCTCATCTCTACCTAGTGATCTTGAGAGGGTAACCATATCCTCTCTCAAAGAGAAAACTTCTTCCTCCACATCTTAGATCCTACTGGCTTAAATGTTGTAATGTACAATACCTAAATTCAGGAATACATGTCATAGTAGTTGAGATTGTCAGCTAGCAACTTCCAGTTTTAACAGTCTGCCTTCTAAATACAATTTGAGTTAAACTTAAGAATACTTTTATTTTTTAAAAAATAGAACTACCCTATGACCCAGCAATTGCACTACTAGGTATTTATCAAAGGGACACAGGTATGCCGTTTCAAAGGGACACATGCACCCCAGTGTTTAGAGCAGTACTATTAACAATAGCCAAAATATGGGAAGAGCCCAAATGACCATCGATGGATGAATGAATAAAGAAGATGTGATACACACACACAGACACACAGACACACAAACACACACACACAATGGAGTATTACTTGGCAATCAAAAAGAATGAAATCTTGCCATTCACAACTACGTGGATGGAACTAGAGGGTATTATGCCAAAAGAAATTAGTCAGAGAAAGACAAATATCATATGACTTCCCTCATAAGAGGACTTTAAGACACAGAACAGATGAACACAGGGAAGGGAAGCAAAAATAACTTAAAAACAGGGAGGGGGACAAAATAGAAGAGACTCTTAAATATGGAGAACAAACAGAGGGTTACTAGAGGGGTTCTAGGAGAGGGGATACTAAATGGGTAAGGGGCATCAAGGAATCTACCCCTGAAATCATTGTTGCACTATATGCTAACTAACTTGGATGTAAGTGTAAAAAAAAAAGAATACTTTTATTCTTTTATTTTTTATTTTTTAAGAAATTAAGTTGAATACAAACCAAGCTATGACAAACTTTGATTTTGTTTGTTTTATTTTGAGAGAGAGAGAGCATGAGCATGAGCCAGTAGGAGCAGAGAAGGAGAGAAAGAGAATCCCAAGCAGGCTGTGCACTGTCAGTGCAGAGCCCGGTGCAGGGCTCAAACTCACAAACCATGAGATCATGAACTTAGATCAAGAGATGGATGCTCAACTGACTGAGCCACCCAGGCACCCCTAAGTAGGAGTGTTAATTTAGGAATCCAGTTGGTTGGATTCTAGTAAGCCATGTTTTACCTGACTGTTGGTAAACTCTGAGGAGCTGAGACTGTATATACAGGGGTCACTAACTTCTCTCTGAAGACAAGTCAAGTATAATTTCAGGATAAGCAGATTCTTCCCAGAAACTGGGTCCTAGCCTGACAAGCCCTGGTGACATATCCCATTTCTCTAGCAAGAGTTTCTGGGCGTTGCTGCACTTTCCTTTGGGTGATCCGAGAATGGTTATAGGTAAGCTCAGATCGTAATACCGTGGCCAGAACTCAGATGCCTCTCACCTCATCCTTAGCAGCCTTTTCCTTTTACCCCAGCGAGACATGGGAATTTTGTCTCATCCATGATGGGGTAGAGGTCATGAAGCACACAATTGGGGCATCGTTTCTCCCTTTAGGTTGCAATATAAGTATTTCACTCTCCCCCATTTCTGAGCCCCATAAGCCAAGCATCAAAGGTGTGTTTGAGGGACTGTAACAATGGCTCTTGGAGACATGTTATATGACTTAAACCCTCTTATTCCCTGTAAACAAATTGAATAAAGGAGCTATAAATTTGACATGTGGTATTTATTTGCTTATGCAACTTTTGCTTAATCATTTTCTCTTTTTTCAGTGGCACTGACCATAAAAAATGCTAAAGGCTGAGCAAGTGCAAAGTCATTTAGAAAGTTGCATGGGTCTTTCATATATTTGTTGTTTATTGCCCATTTCCTTCACCAAAAGTAAGATTCCCAGGGGTAGAGACTGTTCTCTAGTCCCACCTCCTAGAAGAGCCTGACACGTAGTAGGGTCTTACTATTTGTTTAACTAAATGTTAAATGAATTACCATGAGGGGAGCTTTCTTGATGTGCTTTCTCTCCCCATATGTGATTCTTATGAAGAAGAATTTTGTTTTATTAGAACATCATCAGTCAGCTGTTGGTTCACTTCCTTGCAAATGCTGTCCGGTGTGCCCTGCTCCTTTCGAGGTCTGGTGCTTTTGTTTCAGTGCAGCCTCTTCAAAAGAAAGAAGATTGCCATTATCCACTATAAACCTCAGGCAGAGATGAGGGCTGTGACAGAATTCACAGTTACACACGGTTGGAGAAAAACTTCTCTTTTCCTGACTTTTATCAGATAATTCATTTCTTTATGCATTTATTTTGGAAGGAAAACTCCAACTTTACTGTTCAGGAACTGTCAGGAAAGCTTTTTGCTTTGCGTAACTTTCCCTGGCAGCTCACCTCCCCAGGTGAGCGCAGTCAAAGCGATCACTAATGAATAGTAAGTTAGGCTTTTGAAATGGGGCTCAAGTCTTTTCCAGCCTTTTCTGAGAGAGTAACCCGTCTCCACACCTCCACCACGACACTTGATCAGACCAGCAGCTGTGTCTTCAGAGTTTTGCTGGCTTTTGTTAGACATGTTTTGACTTCTAGAATCAAGTATAATTTTATATTATAATATTTTAATAGGATTCTAGTTTATAATATGATAAGGAAAATGACTACTTTTCCTTATTTTCTCATTATGTTGCGCTAAAAGCCTTTGCCATGACTGTTTATTACACTGGGCTGAAATGCAATATATTTTAATATGTTAAAGATAACATCAAAGTTGAAAATTGAGCTCTCCGTGATTTATTCAGAGGTTGACTGTTACCGAATGCATTGAAATGAGTTGCATGAGGCATCTTTTTTTTTTAACAAAGCTTGTCATAAATAAGAGCAAATAAATATAGCTCTTATGCAATAGTTTGTATTCATTGTTTCAATGAAAACATTGTAAATATGAAGCATACAGTCTGTAGCTACCATTTTGCCTTACATAGTTCCGAATTTTTTCAAGATTTGGCACGCAGGTGGATTTTTACTAATCTTTTGTCTGTTTGGATTTCTAACATTGACCGGCATTTGTAGTGAGTCATTTCAAAATGCTGCTACCAGGGAAATTCTGTTCACGTAATTAATATCGACAAACCTGTGTTCAACAGTAAATGGAACCTTAACAGCACCATCACGAGAGCCAGGCTGATTCACTGCTGAACTCCAAGCCATGAGCACAGTGGGATGCACATAGTAGGCGTGCCAAAGAAAAATTTGTTGTGGGAGTGAGTGAATAAAAGGCATGCACAGATCTTATCTGTGCTCTTCTCTGTGTCCCTGACAACACCTGCCTCATTCACCTGGCTGCCTTATGGCAATTGGTGCTTAACCTGAGATCTCTACCCAGTCTCTGTGTTTTCCACTTCTTTATACCCTCCTCACTTCCTTCAGGAAACATGCTTTACGTGGGCTGTACCAGGGTTGGCCTAGGTGATAAGGATAAAGGATAAAGGTGAGGATGAAGGATGCCAGCCTTGCCCACAGAGCCATGGGTGGTCAGACACACAGGATTCATCCCAGGTGTGTGATGCTCTGTGTTTGGGTGCCACACGGGGTTGTGCCAGTACTGAAGGGGAAATGCCTCCATTTTCCCAGTTAAGCAAATGCATCATCAAAACAAGATCAAGAAAGATTTTGTTCTGATTGGTTGAGATTAGTACTATACCTGGTTTTAGTTTCGAGGGAACCATTCCCCTTAAACGTATTTTCCAGCTTGTAGAATTATGTTTGAAACACAATATTCTAAGGTAATAGTTGGATGATGTCCTCTCATAATGGTATTTCTATCCAGCACATCTATAATTTCAGCTGTCTGTAGGGTAGTATTTTTTTTTTCCACATCAATTTGTTTTGGGTGAAGCAAAAGATTTTCTCTCATTTGTTTAGAATTCTGGTAGGAAAATACGAGTTAGGAATCTGAGTTTTTTCCTCCACCATCAATTTGTGGTTAGTTTGTTTTTACTGTAGTACTAGTCCTACATTTTTACATGTACTAATACAAAAACCTCTGTTTTGTAATTTTTTCTATGGAGTCCTGCTTTGGGTTAACATTGTAGAGGAGCTCCTTTTTTCAACAAAATTGTTTTAAATTAAAATTTTAAATGCTTTCAAATAGCTGAGTGGATTAAGAGCAATTCAGTTATGCATGTAACTATTTGTCCACATTGAAAAAATATATATAATGTGATTATATAGCAGGAGGAATTGAGAAGGTGTTGGTGACATCTTGAGAAAATATAGGCAGACCTTACTGTATACGATATATTTGCATATATCCTTTTTGGGGGGCAAACTGAATCATTTAAAGTGAAGTAGAGTTCTTAATGTAAAAAGGAGCATTTCTTCATTCATACTAGACAACAAGGAAGAAAAAATTACTAGGGTCTTGTCAAAAGGATTCAGGATTTAACTTGAAGAGGTTCCCACTGGACAACAAATATAACAGTAAGGACAACAATTGCGATTAAAACTCATTAAATGTTTAAACTCACACATTTGTAATGACATTTAAAAACAAATTAAGGGGCTCCTTGGGTGGCTTAGTTGGTTAAGTGTCCAACTTCGGCTCAGGTCATGATCTCACGGTTCGTGAGTTTGAGCCCCACATGGGGCTCTCTCCTGTCAGTGCAGAGCCCGCTTTGGGCCTCTGTCCCCCTTCTCTCTGACCCTCCCCCATTTGCTGTCTCTCTCTCCTCTTCCTCTCTCTCAGAAATAAATAAACATTAAAAAAAATTTAGAGGATGATAAGAATCAGTTCATTATCTTAAAAACTGGCAAAAAAGCATTGAACTTGCCTTTCCTATATGAATGATACCACTAAGTAACCAAATAGTAAATGAGGGAAGACATCTTTTTTTTTTTAATAAAAAAAAAAAAATGATTACTATTTTTTTTTTTTTGAGAGAGAAAGAGACAGAGTACAAGTGGGGGAAGGGCAGAGACAAGGAGACACAGAATCCAAAGCAGGCTCCAGGCTCTGAGCTGTCAGCACACAGTGCACAGTCCAATGCAGGGCTCAAACTCACAAACCACGAGATCGTGACCTGAGCCAAAGTCGGACGCTTAACAGTTTGAGCCACCCAGGTGCCCGAAGGGAAAACATCTTTTTATAAACATATTCCAACTAACAAGTGAAATGACAGAATTAAGATATGACCATTTTGCAATTCTGCCAATGAATTAACTGATCTACCTAGACATCGAACTTCAACAGCAGCACACATTGTGAAAAGGGGGACAACCAGAAATTACGTGTCTCCTGATCAAGGGACATACCATCACCTATAGTTTTGCCAGAGGATCAAGCCTAAAGTCTGATCAAGCCTCTGGCATTTTTCAGAACACAGAGGAAAGAGAAATAAATTGAACCACATCACGTGAATGCAATCAGCAAAAACCAGACTGTGGAAACTCTGTAGGTCAAATGGCCCTAGTTCATCAATAGATTAATTATAAGGAAAAGAAAGGGGGTGGTGAGGGGAACCCATAGACTAAATGAGACTTGAAAGATATATATTTTTTTAATGGACAATACTATATTGTAGTACCTGGGGACATTAGAGTGATAAAAGTATAAGGAAACACAAAGGATTGTTCCGAAAGTTGGGATAGTGGTTACTTGTGAGGGGAAAAGGAGGGATGATTGGGATGGGACAAATGAAACGTTTTTCAGGACGGCTGGCAAACTTCTATTTCTTGGTCCTGGGTGATGATTACAAAGGTAATCAGTAAATGTTATTTGTTTAATGGCATTTTCTAGATCTGTGTTTTATTTTTGCCTTTTTTGTTTTTTAACAAAAGTGAAGGTCTTAAAATGGGCGTTCACACCCAATGGTATCTATTTTGGAGCTTAGATTTTTGTAACTCTTAAAATGAAAACTTTGGTTTATTGGTGGCATTATGTTAATGATGTTTTTAAAAGAGATACAGTTTTTCATCTTTACTGCTTTAAAATCAAAATGCAAGTACATGGGTATTTGGGTATTGGGATCTTCTCCACTTCAGACTTTGCAGAGCCAGGTTTTTTTTGAAGGAAATGTACTGAAATTTACCAGAATCATATCCTCTGAAGTGCTGAGTTGAGTCCATTAGAAAACTGCATTCCTGTAAATTGTGCTTCCACTCTTAAACCTGGGGAAGCATAATTCAAGGGTGGTGTGTTAACAGATGGTGATAAAATGGTGTATTTAGACAAAGAATGGCCAGGCAGTTGTGGATGGGGGAGAAAATAGGGAACAGAGAGGCCAGAGAGATGGAGAACAGACACTGTAGCATTGGAACATCTCTTGTTGCCTTTCTCTCCATCCCTCCATCTGTCTCTCCCCTTTTGCCCTCTCCTCTCTCACCCTGTCTCACTTCCTTTCTCTCTTTTTTTTTTCTTTTTGATATAAAATGAGGGAAAGCAACACTGGCAGACACCATAACTATATAAAATTGCCCTTCCTTCCTTCTAGAATGCTGGGTGTTCAGCAGTTCCGATGTTTGGGACAGATCTTTAAGCACCAGGAACCATGCTTTACAAAAGAGAAAAGATGTTAAAATTTAGATTTTAAGAAAGGGAAGGTAAAAGCCTGGAATGTCTTAAAATATGCTGAGATGAAGTTTTGCTGATTATTTATTGCAAAACAGGCTTCCATCTTCTTAAGATGATGGTTCTCTGTTCATAGATTAGAAGCCCTGCCCTGTGGTTTGCCCAGTGTTGGAGCTGTTCCCCATGAATTTCAGGAAGTTAATGAGATTTTTTTCCTACCAAAGCAGAAGATATGTCTGAGGACTCTGACAGCCTTCTACCCCTGCAGCTTTTCCCTTGCATCCTGTTAAAAGCTTGGAAACCATAATGAATGTTTTTAGAGAGAAAATAAAATGAATGACGCCTGTGAATTTGTTTTAAATGTTGTTTATTTTAACAAATAATTTAGATAAATCTTTCCTGAAAAGGAAGAGAAATCATCAAGTTTCATCAATAATCTGGGGCTTTTCAGAGGATTACTTTGAAATACCTCCCTGCCAACTTTTCATAAATTGAGTATAACCTTTCTTTGACCTTATCACACATAATTAAATAGCTGTTGAAGGGTTAAAACCAACTAAAAAGCAATTCTGTATCTTGATCTCTATTCTCCTGCAAAATTATACAGGAAGTTTCTTTTGGTTCTCAAGCGGGGTAATTACAAGAGACAGTTACATAATTTACAGTTTCAATCTGCTCGTCCATAATCACACACTTCCACCTAGTTGTATATACCCCCATGAGTATCTGCCTTGTACTTTGATTTGTAAATGATGATTGCAGTGTGATTGATTGCTTGCCTGTAGCATATTGAATTGATTCTTAAAAATGAACTTTAGCTGTTAACATGTCTATTTGAGTTCCTGTTATTTATGTAGTTTGTGGTTCTTGCGTTCAAGCAGATGCATAGTAGTTAAGAAATTAAACTCCCAGAGCTTTTTTCCTTATTAAATTTAGAAAAGGGAGTGTCTGTATACAACCTAACTAGAAGAGTGCCCGGAACACAGTAGGCACTCAACTGTGGAACACACTACGAAACCATTCCAGTCCTTTGAAAGTTGAATGGAGATTCTTTGATTAACAGTGACCCCACAGTAAAAGGCTTACAGGGATAATATTGGTATATCGTGGCCAAAGCTGGGCTAATATTAATACATTGTTGCTGAAATCTCAACTCTTAAGTGCTGCTGGCATTAGGGAGGCAATCTCAACAGTGGACTTGGAGAAAGCTATCGCCTACTAACTGAAGGGGTAGTAACTGACGTCTTTAAATACTGCTGGTGATGATATTTCATACGGTTTTGTGTTTCCCAACAGCTAACGTCTAATTTAGCCAGTTTGGACTTTAAGATTCCTGTAGGATCAACGGCTAGATGCCTACATGACACCAAATCTGCTGGCAAACCAGCCAGTCTCTTGGTTGAACACCTCATGCCACCCCAGCTTCCACCCTAGCCTGTATGTGCCGCAGGTGTGTCAGAATGGGCTCGGTGGTAACCCTGTGGGGACACCACCATTTATTGCCAGAGGCTTTTTACCTCAAATCCTGTTTGAAAGAGAATGGGAGATAAATAAAAAATCAGCTTAAAAGAGAAGTTTTCGATTTCTGTAGACCAGTGGGATAGGACTGTTTGTCTGGATGACCTGAGGAGAACCGAAGATAGTTTCTCTACCTTTACGTTTTCAGCATTAATTGATCGATCAGATTGGGTGATGGTCTGTGCTTTGATTTTAGAATGTTATCTCAAAAACTGACAGATTCCCTTTGAAATGTAGTTCAAAAACAAAGAAAACTTATAGAGAGATTTGTATTCTCCACTTTTTCCTTTCTTCAATCTTGCTGTATATCTGTGTTTGCTCTGTGAAAGCTTATCACTTAGAATTACAACATTCTTCTGTTTTAGAAAATTATAGCTGGTACACACACACACACACACACACACACACGATTTGGGGCGGGTTGTGGGAGAACAAATGGAAAGGAGAGTCACTTAGGGCTTGGTTCTGAAATCACTGGCAGTGTCCACGCTTCCCCCTTAGTCTACGGGTAGGATTAGACTCTACAACGAGATGTGAACTATCACAGCTACACCCACAGAACCTCAGACCTATAATAGTGAGCAAAAGAAACTCTAGTTTTCGCTTTTATTAGCTTACTTAAGGAACATTTCCATTGTAATGTTTTAGCAACAGGAGAATGGTCTTACAGGTGAGGCATTACAAGTTATATGCAATTATTCTCTTGGAGCAGTTGCGTTTTTTGAAGTATGCATGTTTTTAATGCAGTGTTTAAAAACTTACAATTTCTCAGTGGTAAATTTTTGTTAGCAGGATTTTGTTTCTTAGAAATTGTGAAAAATTTAACCGAGTTTTAACTTGGAAAAATTAAATTAATTTCTGAAACAGTTTTTCAGATTGAATCTCTCACATGGACTTTTACCTATTTATAAGAAAGGAAATAATTTTAAAATGCCAAATAGGTTCATCTTAAGAATTGTGTGTGTGTGTGTGTAAATTTGTTTTTCCTAAAACGTGCCAGAATTTAAAAGTGACTTGAGCTGTGGAAAATCAAAAGAGGTCAAAGAGGAGGGCATTATTCTGACATGTCTTTCAAATTTGTATTCAAAGACCATGATAGTGCTTTATCATTACCTAACTAGCTGTGCCTCTGGGGGTGAATCAGAGCTTTAGTTAAATTTGTAATAGGCAGTGGGCTTCATGAAGAATGTGGTTACTTCCCAGTTATATTTAAAGAAAGTTATTTTTAAAAATTCCTCCCCAAACAGTTTAGTTTGGGAATACGTGATATTGACGAGACCTCTTGTTCTATTATCATTTAAACCTTTGTCAGCGGTGCAAGGAAATTGGGAGACTGAATCTATTTCATATATGGTCATTTTCTTGGAACAGAAAATTATATTCTAATCCACCAGGCCAGAACCTTGCTGGTGTGGTGACTCAATGCCATATATAAACAAATATTCCTTAAACGTTTAAATAAATAAAACTCCTGTGAAGTCTGTCACAGAGCTTTCTTTCCCCAGTGACCATCTCCTCCCTAGCCTCAACTCTTAGATGTGTCCATTTCCCCCAGGATTCACCATCTACTTGGATTTGTCATTAGTCACCACTGCTACTAGCATAGCCCTTTGGGGTGGCAGAGGTGGAGAAGGGGGATTGGTGTTTACCATTCTGGCCATGGTGTCGTCCTCGGGACCCTTTGCTTAATACAACCCATAATGCATCTGTGACCAGACTAGCCTGAAAGAAGCAAGAGTTGAGATTGGGGTAAGGCACAGACATCTGTAGTTTGTAAAAGCCCCTACGTGATCCTAATGTACAGTCAGGGTTGAGAACCACTGGGCTAGCCTAGAGGATAAAGAAAGGAGAAATAGAGACATTCTTGGTGATTTAGATTATCAGTTACACAATTACCATTAATTCATTTTTGGCCTCTGACTGTGTCATAGAGGTCTGTCTCTGGCGCTGGTCATCCTCAATTCAGAAGCTTGTTCACAGGTGTTTCACCCTCCTCAAAGGGCACCACAGAAGGAGGAGCATCCTCTTTCCTGCTGCCTGATGCCCTATTTGTGAGTTCACATAATAGGTGAGTTCCTATATACCCTGGGTGACTGACATACAGAATGACCACCTCCTTCAAGGGAATCCACACCCAGTCACAGAATCATGGAACTCATCTGTTAAGTTCCAGCATGATCTGTAGGTTGTGCACAAACACACAGCGGCAGGGGAGTCATGCCCCTACCATACACACCTTCCACTGGGTAGGGTTGAAGAAGCATCATTCCTCTTGCAGTGGACTTGGCCAGGAAGCTGGGGGGGTGGGGGTGGTACTCAATTCAATAAGCAAGTCTAGAGGTACCTCCACATAACTGAGCCAGAGCCCAGTATCCTAAGCAGTCTATGAGGAGCTTGTGAGAAGAGAGATCTTAAAAGGGCACTTAGAGAGACAGTCTAGTTTGTGACCCAGAGTAACCAGCCTTTCTTCCCCAGAGACCCGCTGTCTCCTTCCTCTGGGTTTCACAGGCTCAGACCATTTTCCCAGGGACACACTTGGGTCTTCGAGAACATTTGGGTCTTTGTTTCATCTGTCCTGGGACTGTCTCAGGGTTCTTCTGACGCCCTCAAGCAGTCATTGTTATTGTGGTTTGAAGGGCTTGCTGTTTCCTAAGGATAGTCCTTGAAGTTAAGGACTTAAGGGCCAAAGGGAATTTGGGGGGCACAGAACTATTCTTGCTGTGAACTGCAGTCGCCACTTTCTTAAGATCATTACTGAGGCAGAATATGTGGGGGTTTTTTTCATGGCTTCTTTCTTTAATTAAATTTATATTTGGGTGGTTAGCTGGGGGGTAGGGGGAGGAGAACTTTTGTCTGAGGCACTGGAGTAAATGGAATGATTTTCAGATGCCTAAGGGAAAAGTAAGAAAAGCTCTTCTTAATCTGACCCTATAGAGCAGTCAGTCTTCTTCCTTTTGTCCACGTTTCCTTTCCCCTACATGAAGTATACCTGGTCACCCAAACGATCACCTTGAAATTTCATTCATTTACTATGTTGAACAATGATAATAGCTAACACCTATGTTGTGTTTCAGTAACATGCCAAGCATGGTTCTGCATCCTTTGTACTTATTCATTTAATTCTTACTACAACCCTAAGAGATAGGTATGATTATTCTCCAAATTTTATTGGTGAGGGACCTGAAACACAGAGAGATTAAATAACTTGCCCAGCCAACGTCACGTAGTTGGTACATAGTAGACCCTGGATTCCATTCCAGGCAGTCTGGCTCTAGCACCCTTGCTCTTAACCAACCTGTAGTGCCTCTTACGACCTGCCATACTTTATTTAGTAAATGCTGTATTGTTTTAAAATACCTGTGGCCTTGGCACCCAACTTTTAAAAATTCTTGTCCGTTTTTATGTAAAGCAGATAGTCTCAAAGTATGATCCAGGGACTCCTGGGGATCCCTAAGGCCCTTTTAGGGACTCTACAAGGTCATAACTATTTTCAAAGTAATACTAAAGTACTACTTGTCCATTTCACTCTTATGAATGTACATTGGCATTTTCAAGAACTTTCATGACCTGTGATAATCACAACAGATTGAGTGCCAAAGCAGATATGAAAATGTAGCTTCTCTCTTAAGCCAGACATTGAAGAGATTTGGAAAAATATGAAACAGTGCCAGTCTCCTCACTATTTTTTTTAATTTTAGACAATATTTTTTCGTAAAAAATGTTAACCCTTAATGGGTTTATTGGTTCTTAATTAATAAGTATTTGTCAAATTTCTCTAAAAAATTAATAGACAACGGCTCTTATAAACAGAAGCTCTTAAATAATTTTTTTTTTTAATGTAAAGAGGTCTAGAAACCAAAAACTTTGAGAACCACTGATTTAACGTATAAACCCTTGGAATGCAAGTGTGGCCCATAGTATAGGAACTTGTTAGAAATGTAGGGTCTCCGGCCTACTGAATCAGAATCGAGTTGTAATGAGAGGTGACTGTATAATGAAGGTTGAGAAGCACAGGCATAGAATTTATGAAAAAAGCCACTCAGCAACTCAGTGATCTCTTGCTAAATATCAGTCTGGTGGGGCTTTGGAGATTCCTGGACCCACTTCTCTACCACCAAGTTGCTGGGTGAGGGAGGTCTCCTCGCCAAGCTGAGATTGTTTAGTCCTCCCATCCAGTGGCTCTCCTATTGCATACGATGGTTTTAACATCCTCATCAAAACCAGCAGCTCTATAGCAGAATTTATAGCAGTGGTCCTCAAATTTGTGTGCATCATAACCACCTGGAGGGCTTACTGAAACGGAAGTGCTGGGGCCTTCCCACAGTGTTTCTGGTTCATAGGTCTAAGAATTTGTGATTTTAACAAGTTACCAGGTGATGCTGATACTGCCAGTCTGGGGGACTTCTATAAGAAGTAGACTGAGAAGTCTGTGGAAAAGTCAAGCAATATTTACTCTAAGTTGTTACGTAATTAATTACTTCAAGCCCATAGAATTGTGAGAGAAATGTCTTAAACATTCACATTTTCAAAACCAACCTCTTAAAGTATAAAATATCTCAAAAATTCAAAGTTTCCATTTTTGCTAGGGAGGCATCTATATCTTTTAATAAATGGATGGGGTGCCTGGGTGGCTCAGTCGGTTAAGCAGCCGACTTCGGCTCAGGTCATGATCTCACAGTCCGTGAGTTCGAGCCCCACGTCGGGCTCTGTGCTGACAGCTTAGAGCCTGGAGCCTGTTTCAGATTCTGTGTCTCCCTCTCTCTGACCCTCCCCCGTTCATGCTCTGTCTCTCTCTGTCTCAAAAATAAATAAATGTTAAAAAAATTTTTTTTAAATAAAAAATAAAAAAATAAATGGAAAGTAGTAAGAAATCAGGCAGGTCACAGGTCATCTGGAGCACTCTAGTTCTCTGAAAACAGTAGGAAGAGTAAGGTTCAGTTTCCTTTTTTACTAATTGCAAAATCATCACAAAATTTCAGCAGGTTCTTTATCACTATTTAAACTGATAACACGCCATTCATCCACTTGGTCACAGGGCTGCTTAACCCTAGAAACCAGTAACAGATGACACAGACCAGTGAATTTCCATCCTTAATCATGAGATACATGGTTAGAATCATCTGATTTCCTCTGCTCAAGACCTGCCATAAATCCCTGGCCTGGTGTCAGTTCCCAGGCTTGCAAACCCAGTGCTGTCTACTGATAATGAACCTTTCAGCAAGGTTTGCTGAGCTAAACAGGTGTCTGATGAAAGGTGTGTAATCCTTGAAGATTATCTTCTCCTAAAAGCAGCCAGTAACCCCAGACTCACACAATCCAGACAGATGGGAATTGGGAGTAGCTTGCCAGAGTTCACACTTTGTATTTGAGGAGGTTCATATGGTTTGGTTCCAGATGGTAGAAGATGAAGGTGTGCAGGAGTGAAGAGTGGCTGCCTTTGTGGGGGGAAATCCTTATCCATGAAAATTATTCCACTTCTGGTCCAGCCTACAATCTTGAAATATTACTAGTTTAAAAGGAAGGAATGTTTCACATTAAACAAGGGTTAGCCTTGCAGTTAATACGCTGGGAGCTCAATTAATTTGGGAATTTAGGTCTGCAAAAACAAATCTTGACCTTGTCCAGATAGTTCCTTCCTTATCCTAAAAGATCTGTTTACACAAAGGCAACTTTCTACCACTTTAACCATTTCAAACACAAGCAATCATGATTCTCTTCCTACAAGTAGGTCAGCCTTAACAGAGGTGAGGTAAATTTGGGTCCTACGTAATCAGTACAGCTTAGACATGCTTACCTTTTGCAGACACAATATTGGTCTTAACTTTCCCTTTAAGCAAACACCTTGATAATCTTTTGAATTAGTGTGTGGTCCATACACCAAAACTGAGACCTCACCTTCCATTGGGTAAGTAGTTCCAGTGAAGCAAAAGAGAAAGCCACCTTTCTGTAGTATCAAGATAGTTGATGTGGGTGAAGAGTTGATGGGCCATTTTCCAATTACAAGTCTCCTGATCACAGAATAAGTGCTGTTCACCTGCACCTCTAGCTCACAGACAATTTAAAGGTAATAATTTCACCAGCAATTAATTATACTGCAGCTACTGGGATTTGTCCTCCAAACACCACTTTGTTTTTAGTCTGAACAGCCAGGTTTCCCCAGAGATAGTTCAGGTTTTCTGATTCAGAGTGTCCTCCGTTAAGGAAAGGTATGAGAGGGGCACCTGGCTGGCTCAGTCATTTGAGCGTCTGACTTCGGCTCAGGTTATGATCTCACGGCTCATGAGTTCGAGCTGCGTATCGGCCCCAAGAGCCTGGGGCCTGCCTTGGATTCTGTGTCTCCCTCTCTCTGCCCCTCCCCTGCTCGTGCTCTGTCTCTCTCTCAAAATAAATAGACGTTAAAAAGAAAAGGAAAGGTGTGAGAGCACCATGGGAATCTGTTCACCAGGGGTGTAGTGTACTTGTTTCAGATCTTCAGGATAATACACCGGCTTCCAAGATAAGTGCTTTTTATTTCCCTGCATCTTACATCAATTATTTGGAATCTTTTTGGTAAGTTAAATTTAAGAGCTGTAACATTAAATCACCACATCACTATAATTACTCAACAACTAAATGAACTAAATGTTCTTACCAAAAATTGTTCTGTCAATTGGCTATATAGTAATTCTGATTTGAGGAGCCTAAAAAAAAGTAGAAGGAAACAAAAGATGGCTAGAAATTCATTATTTAAATCATTCCGTGTTAAAAGGTCAGAGTAGTGAAGTGCTACCAGCTACAGCTTTTTTTTTTTTTTTTAATGTTTATTTACTTATTTTTGAGGGAGAGGGAGAGAGAAAGAGACAGCATGAGCAAGCAAGGGGCAGAGAGACAGGGAGAGAGAGAATCCCAAGCAGGCTCCACACTATGATTGCAGAGCCTGATGCAGGGCTCAGAGTCACACACTGTGAGAACATGACCTGAGCCAAAATCAAGAGTCGGATGCTTAAATGACTGAGCAACCCAGACGCCTTCCCAGTTACAACTTTTTTGAGGGAAAGTGCCGCAGGTAAAATTTAAATTCTGTATTACAGCAACCTAATCCACCTGTGGAGTAGACGTGGACATTTTTTCTTCTAAGCTATCCATTTTAACACATTACAAGTGATTTCACTTAACTAGTAAGGAATCAGAAATTTACCTTTGGTCATTCTTATTTTGGAGATGAATTGCATTTAATCTAAACATTTCTCCTTTCGGAGGAGACTTCGTGGACTCATAAATGGCTCTCAGCTTAATGCAAGTTCTTTCCATTGCTATAAGACCCTCGAGGGTCTCATGAGTCAGAGAAGGAAAAACTAACATCAGGCAATGCAGTGATGCCTTTGGACCATGGCATTGTGTGGTCAGAAATGCTGGTGCACATCATTCCTGAAGACCTGCTTGATGTTTTCTAGTTGGAGTTTTGGCTTGCAGTTTTTCTTCCCCAGCACCCAGGAAATTACCACTTGCTGGCAGGTGTTGGTAACCTTCCTGCTTTGTAGCCTTCACTAGTGCCATATGGAGGTGTTTGCTGTGAAAATCCAGTGGGCTTCCCGGGCTCAGTGTACACATGCTCCCTGCCACCACCTCCCCAACCCCCTTCGAGTCCCAGGACTCTCCCATGGCAGTGTCAGCCACAGACTGCGGATTGTGTCCGAGAGTGTCCCAAGAGACAGCCACTTAGCGAGGTGGGAATTGCAGGTGCTGAAAAGTTTATGCCTAAAGGCTCTCCACAGACCCCAGGTTGCCTGAGAGTTCCAGTGGCCTGACCAATTTAGGCTGAGGCCATGATAAGCTATATTTGTACTGCCTCGGGGTGTGAAAACATGAGCAGCTGTATAAAATATGTTTTGGGGGGATTTTGGCTGAGCCCAGGGTAGAGACTGAGGGAAGAGAAGACAGAACAAAGAAATCCATGTGCTTCCTGGGTAAGACTGCTCATAGTAGAACCTAAGGTAGGAAGGAAGGGCACATACCGCCTTCTGACCACTTTAGTTGTATAGAAAGCTTTCTGCTGAGCTGAGAGACTGAGGCTTTCTGTCCCTAACTGGGAGGTTCAGATAAGAACCAGTGAGAGACTGCAGATCAAGGGGATAGTTCCACAGCCATGGTACTATGGTCCTCTCCCCTCGCAGTAGTACAGAGCCGGGTCCTCCAGCCAACTGAGTAGATTTCTCAGCATGTGCCAAGCACTTAGGAGGCAGGTGATGGATGTGCCAATTATCTGTGCTCTGGGGTTTGGGCACCCTTTGTACTTGAGCGACAGAGAGCTCTTCTCCATATTGACAGGGCATGATCTGGGCTGGATTCAGCACCATGGTCATCACTGTTAGCATTCCGGACACACTGCTCTTGAAAGCCTCTGGATGCAGCTGAATGACGTGGCGACAGTGGTTTGACTATAAAATTTGGTGGTGCTTGTTTATCATTCAATCAAATACATTACTCTTAAGCATGAGTTAAAGAGACAAATAAGTCAAAAGACTGCAGGAAAGCCTAAAGTTAAATGTATGCTTATTCTTTATCATGGCATTCAGATTAAAACCATCAAAATGCAAAATGCTGTGGTTACACCCCTATAGGGTGTAGGTCAGTTTGGGTTTCTTGTTCTATATTTCTGCATTATTTACAGTGATTTTGAGGGGCAGGAAAATGCATCAGAGGCTTGATTTTGTCCTTCTAAGAAAAAATCCAAAATTGAGAAAATTCTTGAGAATGCAGCCATTTTGGAAATGTAGATAAAGAAGAAAAATGCTGAAGATTTGGGTGGTTTACAGAGCAGCATGATTTTGTAATTGCTGCCACCTACTGTATGTGGTTGATGTTTGTTTAAATTTAGGAAGTTCATGAAGGTGAGGCTATTGAAATTGATAATTAGAGCAAGGTAGACATCATTAGTTTACAGCATTCCTTCTCTACTCCATAAGTGGCTCTTAATTACCAAGACAGCCGCCAGCTTTCATTCATTACCTTCAAGTGGATTTAAAGTTTTAAATCATTTAAAAAATCCCTTTGCCAAGAACCTTCACAGTAATGCTGCAGAACGCATATTCAGAAGCTTACCATGCTCGGGGATTTCCTGAGTATACATAAAACAGTTTGTTTTAAGGAGGTTGTTTTGTTTTAATTTGTGGGAGCAACATTCTGGGGTTGGATTATAAATTAATTTACATGAAAGAGGTGAAAATAGAGCTAGTAGAGCTGATGTGAGTTGCAGCAGTCGACTTAAAAGACATTCTTTTATTAGTCCTAAAACAAAGCTTCAGATCAGCCGGCTAGTTAAATGTAACAAGCAATATAGAATCTGAGTCAACAGAGACCCTTCTCTTTTATTAAGATCCAGCTGTCAAAGGGTCATTAGGTCCTTCCTGTGGAAAACAACTTGCCCATTAATGTTTAGGGTGGTCCCTTGACAGGATTTCTAAGTGCCTGACATTTCGATTTTGAGAAAATCTAAAGCTGGTGGGAAACTTGGATGTTGAAATTTATCAGAAGTAACGTCCTCAACCTTAGCTTTGTTAAATATGCCATGACGTATATTTGAAATGCAGCCTCTAGCAATGTGAATTGACTTACAGTGCTACTGTAAAGGATTCATAAGCATAAACTTCATGGAGATCAAATCACTATAACTGGGAAGAGACTGCATACATAAAGTTTGATGTGATGTTTTTACCTTATTGCTACTTATATTATTTTGAGGGGCCCCTATCCCAATGTCTAAAAACACCACGGTGAAGTCATCTTTGGCTTTTTCTGCCCTAGGCTATTTGCTTTCTAGAAGAGAAGGCCAAGCAGGGTCTCCTGAAAAGCCACTCTCCGATCTGGGCCGTCTCTCCTACCTGGCCTATTGGAAGAGTGTCATCTTAGAATATCTCTACCACCACCAGGAGAGGCACATCAGCATCAAGGCGATCAGCAGAGCTACAGGCATGTGCCCACATGACATCGCCACCACTCTGCAGCACCTCCATATGATTGACAAGAGGGATGGCAGGTGAGTACCGATGCCGGGGCATCACTGGCTGCCTCTCAAGCATCTTACACCAGAAAGTGTCCCAGGAGTTAGGTGTGGCCTCATTCCAGTTTAAGATAAGAGGTTCCCCCAAAGGTATTATCAAAACCTTTCTCCTGAACAGAAAACAGGAAATGATACTGTTTTGCTGGTCAGATTTCAATTTGCTAAATTTTTTCATTGATGAGCTCTCTGATTTTTCCTAACCTAGTAGCATTTGTCAACGTGTGTAGGTGAAATGAAATTTCAGCTTTTGATTGCACTTTGTTCTGCCTCATCACATTACAGATTTGTCATCATTAGAAGGGAAAAGTTGATACTGGGCCACATGGAAAAGCTGAAAACCTGTTCCCGGACCAATGAACTTGATCCAGAGAGTCTAAGATGGACCCCAATTTTAATTTCTAATGCTGCAGTTTCTGAAGAAGAGCGAGAAGCTGAGAAAGAGGTAATGATTGACTTCGTCTGCCTAAGTTGTGTGACTTCACTCCTGCAGCATTCTTAGGCTGAGAAAGTCATTAACATCGTTGTCAAAGGCTTGGTTATGTAGAAAGAGCTTGTGAAATGATATGGCACTAATTTATCCTAACTGAGGTTGCATGGTAAGACATGATAATTTTATTGAATTGAGTATGAAAAATGAAACATTTATCATTGATCACAAAGCAGCATTTTTCACTACTGACAGCATGTAATCAGATCACATTTGGTGCTGAGCTCCAAGGCTGCAATGTCAATCGATTCTTTGTGTTTATGAACTTGCTTAAAGTGCTCCATGCCAGTGAGCATGTAATGTAGTGATAAAGGACTCAAATCAATTCGCTGCATCATTAATACTGCTAAATATCCCATGAAACCCAATCTTCTTTGATTTGTTATCCTAACTGATGCAAAAGAGTCCTGAGATGATGCAGCTGGAATGTTGCTTGGCTGGCTGACTGTTCTGTTCAGAAACAACTTAAGAGATCCTTTGCCTTTGATCCTTAGAGGCTGTGTCTTAACTGCCCTTTCACTGGCCTACCATTTTTACCCTCCCCCCACCTTAGGCCGAGCGGCTAATGGAACAAGCTAGCTGCTGGGAAAAGGAGGAGCAAGAAATCCTGTCCTCTAGAGCGAACAGTAGGCAATCACCTGCAAAAGTACAATCGAAAAATAAATATTTGCATTCCCCGGAGAGCCGGCCAGTGGCAGGGGAGCGAGGGCAGCTTATGGAGCTGTCTAAAGAGAGCAGTGAAGAGGAGGAGGAGGAGGAAGAGGAGGAGGAGGAGGAGGAAGAGGAGGAAGAGGAGGAGGAGGAGGAGGAAGAGGAAGAGGAGGAGGAGGAAGAGGAAGAGGAGGAAGAGGAGGAAGAGGAGGAGGAAGAAGAAAATATTCAGAGTTCTCCTCCAAGATTGACTAAACCACAATCAGTTGCTATAAAGAGAAAGGTATGTGTGTTTAGATTTTCAGTGAGTCAGTTTCAATCAAATCTTATTTGTCATTGCAAACATTCTATTAGTATTTGTTTCACTCTCTATTCTTTAGAAGTAGTCTGTTTGTATTCAGTCCTGCTGATCATATATCATCATCCTTTATCTTACAGTCATGATTGTGTTTACTTTTTGAGGTTAGTGCTGTTTTGTTAAAGTAGGGACAGGCGGGCTTCCTAGTCTAGTAGTTACTGCCACCTGCTGGTTTGTGGGACTAGAGAAGTCAGGCTATGCGAACAGAAAAGGACCCTGGAGAGCACTTCAACCACCCTTCAGTGTGTTTTGATGAAAACACCAAAGCCGAGGAAGGCTAGGAGACTTGTCCAAGGTCATACAGCTCCACAGAGATGGAGCTAGAACCAGATGAGTGCTCAGACTCCAACCCCAGCACTTCTGATAATATTATTTCTTATCATAATATTCTATATTATATAGATTATATTATTTTATATTATATAGATATAAATAAATTTATTCTATATTATATAGATAGATAACATTATATTATAATACTCTAACAATTCTATGCGAAGAACAAGAAAAATATTATCAGAAAAATATTAATATTTTTCATGTTCTTCGCATAGAATTGTTAGAAGGTACTTCAGGCTCTCCATACTGATGCTGATGTTTTGCATTGGTGGCCAAGTACACAATTTCTCATAGCCTGGTGGTCACTGTAGATATACCTTGTGCACAAGGTAAAAAATTGATCTTGTCTTTAGGTGATTGTTTAACCCAGATCTGATATTTTTGTCTTCAGTATCTATCTGTGACATAGCAAGGGACCAGATATTATTAGTATAGCTAAGACTTACAGAAATAACACAAGTTGCAGCTCCGCCCCAAGGCCATCCTATGTACTGTGCGTCAAAGAACCTGCTGTTGTAAATCCCAGCTTGGTGCGCCTTCTTCTAAGCCTGATAGTCTTTTAATGGAAGGGCAGCTGTGGGGAAGGGGTAGAAAAGAGCTCTCCATAAAGTAAACTTCAGACTTGTGAGTAATCTTGGATTTCTTACCAGACAAATGTATTCAGGTATTATGTATACTACAAAAGAAATCTGTTTTAAAAACAACAAAACCAGGATTATCCAAGGTACAATATCGACTCCCATCATATAAATTGATTCAATTTAAAGAAAACTAGTTCTTTGGGGTGCCTGGGTGGCTCAGTCAGTTAAGCGTCTGACTTTTCGGCTTGGGTCATGATCTTGCAGTTCATGTGTTCAAGCCCCGCATCAGGCTCTGTGCTGACAGCTCAGAGCCTGGAGCCAGCTTCAGATTCTGTGTCTCCCCGTCTCTCTCTGCCTCTCCCCTGCTCACGCTCTGTGTCTGTCTCAAAAATAAACAAACATTAAAAAAATAAAGAAAACTAGTTCTTTACATTGGTTGTACTCACGTTTGGGAAAATTAGTGAGTTAGGGAGGGCAGGCCAACTGGGAGTGTTAATAACCATAAATGTTAATTACAGAATATGATTATCAGGTTTATATGTGAACATTCAGAGAGTTAATGTGAGCAACAGTAATTCTTGGATACAGTTTACTTAGACTTTGAGTTTTTGTTGTTGTTGTTGTTGTTGTTGTTCTTTAGAGATAAAGAGAGAGAAAGAATATGTGAGCAAGGGAGGGGCATAGAGAGAAGGAAAGAATCTCAAGTAGGCTCCATGCCCAGTGCATGGGGCTCAATCTCATGAACCGTGCGTGAGATCATGACCTGAGCCGAAATCAAGAGTCGGGACACTTAACTGACTGAGCCACCCAGGCACCATAAGAGTTTGAGTTTTAACCAAGCATATTGAACCTTCTTTGCAATATATTTTAAATAATTTTTCAGGCCCACTATTGACACATTCCATTTAAGCAGCAAATCTGTTATTCCTAATTTTAATTTTGTTTCATTAAATGCTTTTTTGCATGGGCAAAAGTATTTTATAATTGCTACCAACCTGTAGTACAATCAGAAAAAAATTTTTCGTATCATCTATAAATAGGACAGATTTCACATGTCTTTTAATTTTTTAGATGCCTTGTATAATAAAATACTTTATAAAGTTGTCAGCTGCTGACATCCCTGTAGTCACCAATACATGACTCTCTTAACATTTTAAACATTAAATAATCCTTTCTTCTAGTACCCTATCTTCTTCCCTTTTCATTGTTCCTGAAGTCTTATGAAATAGGGAACAATTAGGTTAACCTTGTATGCCATCAAACTTCCTGTAGCATTTTGCATAGAGAAGGTGCTCCTTGAACAGTTATCAAGTATTAAATGAGTGACCCAGTGGCTAGTTGGTTATTACAACGTTTATGGAAACATCTGTGTCCATGAGGACATTAATAGCTATAATGTAGAATATTGAAGTCTGCAAGTACCATAGGAAAATATATTCTAGAAAAGCAAACCTTAGCTTTTTAAAGTCTACAGTTCAGCTGCGGTGATGTTCCCTCTCAAAGCATCTTCTTGAGTAAACAACTGTTTTATTTGGAAAACACTTGCCTGTGTAGTTGGAGCCCGAGAGGGATGTTAAACATCAAATGGAAGGTTAAGTACAAAGGCATTACAGAAGTCTTTATGTGTAAGGTTCTGAGACATGCCTTCAGTACATGTTTGCTGCATATCAACTCAACCATTTAATTTCTCATGAGCTCTTATGTATTGTTTGGAATTAATTTCAGCGGCCTTTTGTACTAAAGAAGAAAAGGGGTCGTAAACGCAGGAGGATCAACAGCAGTGTAACAACTGAGACCATTTCTGAGACGACAGAAGTACTGAATGAGCCCTTTGACAACTCAGATGAAGAGAGGCCAATGCCGCACCTGGAGCCTACCTGTGAGATTGAAGTGGAGGAAGATGGAGGGAAGCCAGTCCTGAGAAAAGCATTCCAACATCAGCCTGGGAAGAAAAGAAAAACAGAGGAAGAGGAAGAAAAAGACAATCATTGTTTTAAGAATGCTGACCCTTGTAGAAGTAAGTGGAAGAATTATAAAAATCTTATCCTTGTGAATATCTTGTGTGTTACTGCCAAAAGGCAGGCACCTGAAGTTATACCCAAAGGCATCTCTGAGGTTGTGTCGACCCACCAGGAATAAGTGCTCATCTGTCTATTCTCATTCATAAAAGGTTCTATCCCTTCTTCCTGGAATTGAATTTTATTTTAAACAACTTTTAAGGCCACAACATTCCTCTAGGTGGGTTCATCTTAGAAATTGGCTTGTCCTCAAAAACTTTGAAGTCTCTCAGTAAGAAATACACTGCATCTCCTTGATTCTACTAAGTGCTTTTTTTCACATTTAATATTTCCAGAATCAGGGTTTATATTACTGTGAGCATTGAATGCAATAATTTCTTTTTTCCTATAAAAAATCGATGGCACATCTTATAATTAGTGGTGTCTTAGGATATATTATTATCAAGAATCATTTCAACTCACCCACACCATCAGTATTAGCTTTGATAATATAGGATAATGTAGAAATCAGGAAATTGTCCTTCCTTTTAAATTACTAATTCAAAATTTGCTGTTGGCAGAGACACCCCACCCCATCCTCTAAAAACAAATACTAACACCAGTGAATCAACTTTGATATCCAGTTTAAAAGCAACCATTCCTTGCCTTTTGGGCTGGGAACTTAAGCTCCCAGCTGAATCATGAGGATTTGTGGGGCAATCTGTCCACTCTACAGCTGAAATGACTGTATTTAAAAACTTATTCCAACATCTCTTCCATCTAGGAAGAGGCCATCTCATTTCTTTGGGAACTGCAGGTATCTCTCTTGCTTTTGAAAAGTCACAACTTTAAGGGCAAGAGCAAGCATCTTCCTGACTTTTATAATTAATAGGTATACTATTACTACATACAGTAGTGTCCTGAGGGAATAACATCTTGCCCAGGGTATAAAGAATCTCAAGCCTTCCCCCCCACCCACCCCATTTCTTTAAACAAACAAACAACAACAACAACAAACTATAGCAAGACACCATTTTTTGTGTGGACATTGAGCCTTATTTCCAGTTCTTAACTCCCTTCTCAGGAGCCTGTAAATGAATCATCACTACCTTTTATTCTCCACTTTGTGCCATTTGTCTTTAAAATCCTAAGTGACCATATTACTTCTGATTCCTTTCAAGATCTCCTTTCTTAAAAAATTAATCATCAGAAAACTCGGCTTCTGATTTAGAGAGGTGTTCCTACAAAAGCTGTAGGTCCAGTAACATGTGGACTCCAGGGGCACTGGCATGGTTATTACTGTGATAGAAATAAAATCATTTGAGCATCTTGCAGTGACTGTTAATTGGGTGTTGTACTTTGAACTTCTGAAGGAATCCCTCTACATCACTTATGTGTTCTCAGCTAGCCAATTTGAATGTAGTACTTGCAGGTAAGTTTATGGGTAATCCTTTTATTACATAAATGAGCTAAGGCTTACCCTGCTCTGCACTGACTGGATTAGAAATCCCTCCATTCTGACAAAAAAAAGATCTCTGTTCCACATTGAATGTAAAATCTTCTGTTTGTTCTCCACAGTAATGTTTGTAATAAGGCTATTTTTCTTTGTGAAGCTTTTCCTTTACATTGACTCCTCCAGGAGATGAGTTTGAGCTTTAACATTCTAAAGGTCTCATGAAGACTTAGGTATTTTATATTTGCATTTATTCATATGTTTATTTGTTTGCTTATATTTCTACAAATATACTTACAAATTGGTTTATATTCATATGTGTGTAAAGGTACAGTAAAAATAATATTAGCTGAGTTAAAATGAACATGACAGTTTTGGTTTGTTTCTTATTTACTTTAATATTCAAACCTTACATTTGAGCAACAAATTGATCAAAATACAATGTGGACTGAATTAGTGATAAAAAGAATGCCAGTTGTTTAAATATTCAATTGTTTCATGGTAACTACATCATAGTTTGTATCATGCAAAAATGATGATCCTCTAGTATAGATAACAGATGCATTTGTATTTTGGAGTTATGTCTTCATTTGTTTCGGAGGTACACAGTTTATTCTTATGTCAGAGAGAACATTCAAATCAAAGTAAATAATGTCATCCGAGATCATTTAAATCTAGTAAATGTCCACAAACAGAAATTTACTTTCTCAGGACAGATATGTGAGTTAGGCTTCTATTCATTTTACATTGTGGAATGAATTCCAGGCTTTTACATCAAAGAATGTCTTATTTGTTAAACTCAAATAAGAGTATTATAGTTGTCTGTATCCGTGTGCTTTCTATAAAAAGCACAACTTTCTGTCGGAGGTCGGGAGGGAAGGGGAGAGAGGGAATATACAAGACATATATTACTTTCCCAGACCTGGACTGTTTACTCGGTTTATAGCACAATATGATTCTGTATTCGTTTTGATTATGTCTTTATCATCGACTCTTGAAATCAAAAGCAGTGTTTACTGATTAATTGAAAAGAATGAATTCAAGTTGTTCAAGGTTATGCTTTCTAAGACTTTGTTTTTCTTCCTCTCGTTTCTCTCTGTCTCCTCGCTAAGACAATATGGATGATGATACAGATAACTTGAAAGAAGGCAGTAGAGACAATCTTGAACCTCTAAAGTGCAAACAAGTGTGGCCAAAAGGAACAAAACGTAGTCTATCTAAGTGGAGGCCAAACAAAGAGAGGAAGACCGGATTTAAACTGAACTTGTACACCCCGCCAGAAACACCCATGGAACCTGATGACCAGATAACAGTAGAAGAACAGAAGGAGACTCCAGAAGGCAAAACCAGCCCTACTCCCACCAGGATTGAGGAGGAAGTCAAGGAAGCTGTGGAACCCCTGCTGCCTCGGGATGAAAACACAAGGGATGAAACATGTGCACCGATAAGTCCAAATAAATCACCAGGTGAAAAACCAGAAGATGATCTAATCAAACCCGAGGAGGAAGAAGAGGAGGAGGAAGAAGAGGAAGAGGAGGAAGAAGAAGAAAATGTAGAAAAAGACCCAGGTGGTGCTAAAAATCAGGAAAAAGAGGAACCAGAAGTCTTCACGGACAAAGAAGACCCTGTTCCTCTGGATGATCATGAAGAGGAGGAGGAAGAGGATGAAGAGCCATCTCACAATGAGGGTCATGATGCAGATGATGAAGATGACAGTCACATGGAGTGTGGAGAAGCAGAGAAGGAAGAACGCCCAAGAGAATCCTTTAAAGAAGTACTAGAAAACCAGGGGGCTTTTTTAGACCTTAGTGTCCAGCCTAGTCATTCGAACTCAGAGGTCCTAATGGAGTGTGGCGTTGACCTTGCAGCTGCGTGTAACAGTGAACCTAAGGAGCTTTCTGGAGACACTGAAGCTGCACCTGAATCTGATGAGGAATCCCCAGAAGAACAGGCACAGAAGCAGGACCAAAAGAGTGGCGAAGAAGTGGATTCTGAGTTCAAAGAGAGAAACACGACGGCCATGGAAATTGACTCTGAGACCGTTCAGGCAGTTCAGTCTTTGACCCAGGAGAATAGTGAACAGGATGACACTTTTCAGGATTGTGCTGAGACTCAAGAGGCCTGCAGAAGCCTACAAAACTACACCCATGCAGACCAAAGCCCACAAATAGCCGCCACTCTAGATGATTGCCAGCAGTCAGACCACAGTAGCCCAGTTTCATCCGTCCATTCCCATCCTGGCCAGTCAGTACGTTCTGTCAACAGCCCAAGTGTCCCTGCCCTGGAAAATAGCTATGCCCAAATCAGCCCGGATCAAAGTGCCATCTCCGTGCCATCTTTGCAAAACATGGAAACCAGTCCAATGATGGACGTCCCGTCAGTTTCAGATCATTCCCAGCAAGTCGTGGACAGTGGATTTAGTGACCTGGGCAGTATCGAGAGCACAACCGAGAACTACGAGAACCCTAGTAGCTATGATTCTACTATGGGCGGCAGCATTTGCGGAAACGGCTCTTCACAGAACAGCTGCTCCTATAGCAACCTCACCTCTAGCAATCTGACACAGAGCAGCTGTGCTGTCACCCAGCAGATGTCCAACATCAGTGGGAGCTGCAGCATGCTGCAGCAAACCAGCATCAGTTCTCCCCCAACCTGCAGCGTCAAGTCTCCTCAAGGCTGTGTGGTGGAGAGGCCTCCAAGCAGCAGCCAGCAGCTGGCTCAGTGTAGCATGGCCGCTAACTTCACCCCACCGATGCAGCTGGCCGACATCCCTGAGACTGGCAACGCCAACATTGGCTTATATGAACGAATGGGTCAGAGTGATTTTGGGGCTGGGCATTACCCACAGCCATCAGCCACCTTCAGCCTTGCCAAACTACAGCAGTTAACTAATACACTTATTGATCATTCATTGCCTTACAGCCATTCCGCTGCTGTAACTTCCTATGCAAACAGTGCCTCTTTGTCCACACCATTAAGTAACACAGGGCTTGTCCAGCTTTCTCAGTCTCCGCACTCTGTCCCTGGGGGACCCCAAGCACAAGCTACAATGACCCCACCCCCCAACCTGACTCCTCCTCCGATGAATCTGCCACCGCCTCTTTTGCAACGGAACATGGCTGCATCAAACATTGGCATCTCTCACAGCCAAAGACTGCAAACCCAGATTGCCAGCAAGGGCCACGTCTCCATGAGAACCAAATCGGCATCTCTGTCACCAGCCGCTGCCACCCATCAGTCTCAGATCTATGGGCGCTCCCAGACTGTAGCCATGCAGGGTCCTGCACGGACTTTAACGATGCAGAGAGGTATGAACATGAGTGTGAACCTGATGCCAGCCCCAGCCTACAATGTCAACTCTGTGAACATGAACATGAATACTCTCAATGCCATGAATGGGTACAGCATGTCCCAGCCGATGATGAACAGCGGCTACCACAGCAATCATGGCTACATGAATCAAACACCCCAATACCCTATGCAGATGCAGATGGGCATGATGGGAACCCAGCCATATGCCCAGCAGCCAATGCAGACCCCACCCCATGGTAACATGATGTACACGGCCCCCGGACATCACGGCTACATGAACACGGGCATGTCCAAACAGTCTCTCAATGGGTCCTACATGAGAAGGTAGGCAACATGGGCAGTCACAAGATCCCCCTGGGCATCACTATTGGATTGAATCTGCACAAATACCTTCGAAGAGTACGATTTCAAAACCAGCAATTGGTGTGAATGCAAAAACATTTGTTGGCACCATTTATTTAAAAAAAAAAAAAAAGCTGTATGCAGCAGAAAGCCTTATACAAGTTGTTTTTCTTTTTTTCCTTTTTCTTTTTTTGGTATCTTTGTTTCTGTTACTTTTATATGAAATTCTCTGCAAAGGAAGGCCTCTCTGGACTACAATTTGAAGGCAGCCACTTGTTGTGCCTGCTTCCATGAAATGATGTGGATATCAAGCCCCGCCCCACCAAATTATCTGTTTTAATACTGAACCTAGAACTTTTTTTTTTCTTCCCTGTCCACTCCATGTAAATGCCTTTAGCATTTCAGTTATTGTATATTTTGTTTAAGGTGACACTTCAGCATGCCGCTAATGTCTTTGTTAGTGACAGTGCATTTTGTAGTACTGTACAAGTGTTGTGCTAACAGTAAGCCATTTCTTAAGTTTTTTGCCTTGATTAGGGTGCCCTAATTTGAGGGTTTAAAATAAAATTATATTTTTGTTAATTATAAAACTGTAAAGAGCTATAAAAGCTATTCCCATTTGGTTAGTCAAAAGGGGTTTTATTGCTAAATGTTTGGTGTAAAGTTGAGACCCTTTTCCATTTTGGTGACAGATTTCTTTGGGGAAAAAAGGCAGCTTTCTGTTTTATAAATGCAGACTTCTGTTTATTGAATGAAGCATATCTCAGTGTTTATCTGTCAGGTTTTGAAACATTTCATATATGTCCAAATACTTGGCAGGATTTAAAAAAAAATAGTGAATTTGGTGTAAAGTTGCTATTTTATGGAAATGCCTCTAACTTTACATTTTCATTCCATCTGTAGATTTTTCTATCTTTATAAAATATTGGAGTTATTTTTTAAGGAAAAATAGAGAAGTAGCTTGTGAATAGCTCAAACTAAGCTTACAAATCGCATGTAAAAAAGCAAAAAAAAGTTATTTGTGTCTGTTTATATTGCTTCCTTTTTTGTAGCCTTTGTACCTGTACAGGGTGACTGTAAGGGCCAAGCAGGAGAGGCGTAATCCTTGTATAAAATAGGAGCCAGCGACACTCTTGTATTTATCTGTTCTCTTTTTAGTCAGTCACTTCAAAAAAAAGAAGAAAAAAAACAAACAAAAAAAAAGCTGTACATTTTAACATAAAATAAATTATGATGAGCCATTTTTAGCCTCTTGTGTCCTGTCATATTATGATTGATAGAGAATGACCAATGGAACTGTATCATGTGTCACATCTCAGAACACATACACATTTTGGGAAAATAAATTATTTAGTGTAAATTGGAGTTATGAGATTTTCTGATTTGTTTTGACTTTGGGGGAGGGGGTTGGCAATAAATAAGAGTAATATCTAATAAAACCATCACATATACCAAATACCTATTTAATAAATTAATTTATAATGGATTTTAATGCTTTTCATGAAAGTTTATTTTATGCTGGTGCATACCTTCTGTATGCCAATCATTGTCTTTAAAATAAAGTGAATTTGTTTTTTTCTTTTTGACTTTGATCTTCATTTGCAAAGGGATCCTATACAAATATTCAGTTGCCTCATCTGTACCGTCTGTGTAAACACCCCTCAGGGCCTTAGCACAGTGGTAGCAAACTTCATTTTTATAAAAGTTAATACCCAAACACCCAATTTGGGATTGTACGTTTGAAAAATCATCTCCAAAAAAAAAAAAAAAGGTGTGAAAGTTTTGCTCTTGTGAATGAATGATTGGATGTTTTCTTTAGAGTCTAAAGTTTAGACCAAAAACAAAAAGTCATTGTTTACAAACACTATTCTATGGCATTCAGAGAAACTTCTGTCTGACTGTTAAAACAGTTTATTATTTGAGCTTCTAGCCTAGAAATAAATGCCTCACTTGGCATCCATGGGAACTGGCCCATTAAGCTCCCAATGTGTCTAAATGTGGGTGCTCACGACTCTCCCATCATTTCTTTTATATCGCGCAGAGGGAGAACGTTTTTCCATCAGTGGTTCAACACAAATCAAGTGTTGTATAGACATAGACACAAACTTTCAAGTAGACTCAGAATAAAACCGAAAAGGCAGGCTAGTGCACATGCCCCAGGATCACAGGACACTGTAGAGAGAGGAGGCCCAATGGGGTTTTGCTTTGCGCTCTCACCCTTACTAGGTTTCCTTCACAGTTACAAAGCGTTCTGGGTTTAGCGTCTGGCAAGACGTTGTCTTTAGGTCCTTTCTTTCCACAAATGCCCAGTCCGTGAGGGAATTCTCTGTAGTGGCTGAGGGAGAGCTCATGAAAAGACACTTCTGCAAGGGCTTTAGTCACAAAGGGAAGAAGAGAAACTAATAGGAAGGAAAACCTAATCCAGCTTCAGAGAGGGAGGTGATGGTGTGCCGCTAGTTCGGCAGTAGCCATGAATCTTAGCAGCCCAGTGGGTGCACCTGTCAGGCAAGAGGCTGCCTGAGCCTAAGAGCTGGGGTGGAGGCCTGCTAACAAGCTGATATGGAAGCTTCCACAGGCCCCATCTTGAAACCTTCACATATGTAGTCTCCTTCCTCTTCTGTTGAGGTCCTTTGGGACTGAGATTCCCTTGTGTTTTCCTTTTGCCATGGCCTGCTAATCACACCCTGTGGTTTGTGTGAAACTGGGGTTCCATCACCCCCACACCCTGCCTTCCTCACAGTCCTCCAGGGAGCTTGTGGGCAAGTTCTGGTCACTGCCCCAGACCTACCAGATCAGAATCCAAGAACACTACTAGGGACTCCTTGTGTCATAGGCTCCCAAGGGACTGCAGCATATCCAGGTACAGGACCCCCTCTGCTGGCCCCTATCTCCAGCATTCACGGGCAGAACAGAAAGGCTTGGGGGAGAGAAACTGCTGATCTGAGGTGGCCTCAGAACACTGCACACTCTTCCTTACCCACTCTCACTAGAGAAAGCAATTCAGACCAAAATGTGACACCAAGGATCCTGGAAAACAGGAACTTGGATTCATCAGAACTGAAATGGAGTCACCATCAGGTTGAGATTCATTAACAAGCCATGTTTTTTAAGCCCAGTAATCTCTTCTTTCATTTACCTTATAAGAGTCGTGAGTGGTCATCAGCTGTCGACCTTTTCTTTTGAATCGCTCAAGTGGTGCCTACCCAGGTGTGAAGGCATCGGCCTTCCTTGCCGACACTCTGTTTCAGAAATGATGACTCACAATACTGTTACAAGCTTTCATAAACAGCCTTCCCACGTGATCCACACGCCTACCCTGTGCAGGAAATGGGGCCATTGTCTCCGGTGTCAGATGAGGAGATCGGGCTCAAAGAACCTATCTTAATTGCCCAAACTCAGCTAACATTTGGAAGCTGAAACAAACCCAATTCTCCAAATGGCAGCTCTTCTTCCTACACGTAACTCTGAAAAGACCGTAAGTTGTCATCTCTCTGATTTCAAGGCTCAGCTAACAAATTCACGATGCTACAGGAACTATTAAGTGCCATACAAATAAACTTTGCTTTGTTATAAGCAAGCATTGTCTCCAGTGTACAGCCAACAGACTACCAGTACTGTTAAATTATGAAACTGTGCCCAGGTGTCCATAATTCCACACTCCTGGTTTTTCTTCTTCCTTCTCTGTCCTCTTTCCTGGTTCTCCCTCTGCCACCCAGGCCCAGCTCTAAACACTGATGTTGAAGCACTCAGGCCTGGGACTTCCTCCCTTTTCTCATTATCTCACCCAGGATGATGAGTTCCAACACCACCTACGCACAGATAACACCCAGAATTACACCTCCAGTTGTGAACATTCCTCTGAGCTCCTAGATTCAAGGTCCAATGACACGGGATACTTTATGTATGTCTTACAGACGTAACTGGTGATCTCCAGCCCTCTCCCCCCATTTCTGCCCTGGTCAACCTCATCTCCATACTCAGGCAAGAAACCGAATCAATAGCTTTCATTTTTCTTTGCCCTCTCATCAGGTTCTGTCGACTCTCCAGGATAATTCCAAAATAATCTTGAGTAGTAGTCCCCTGGGGCTGTCTCAGTCCAGGCCACCATCCTCTCCTGTCTAGGGTTCCAACAGCTTCCTGTCTGGTCTTCTTGCCTCCCTTCTTAATTCCCAACAATCCATTCTCCATACTTCAGCCAGAGTGATCTCCTTAAAACATAGGTCATACCATTTCCCTGCTTAAAACCATTCGGTGGCTTTTCTCTGTACTTGAAATAGAATCTAGCTTCTATAACCCACGTCTTCCAATTTCCCCCTACCTATGGGCTCCAGCTTCACTGAGGGGCGTTTCCTCAAAAATATGCCTCTTTATCACTCTGGGGCTTTCACCAGTGCTGTTCTGTTCCTCAGCCTAGAATGACTCCCCCTTTGGAGGGTGTGCTCCTTCAAGTCTCAGCTCACCCCATCTCCTCAGGTCTTCACCCCATCCCCAATTGTCCTTCACCTCACTACCTGTTTGCCTCATTGCACTTTATCACAACATGCCTTTTTGTTTTTACTTTTGGCTTTCTAACCCAATTTTTGGCATGCGGTAGGTTCTCAATGAATACTTATTGGCCAAATAAATAATTTACTTCTGAAGACTTGAAATGCTTTTGCAAAAATTTCTGTTCCTCCTTTCTCCCACCTCTGGCCCCCAGGAGCCATCTTGCAGAGACCAGAACTCCAACTTTAAAGTTCTCTGCTCCTGCTGTCCTCAGTAAGACTCACAGCCCCACAAAGAGATGGGCCCATGTAGGAAAGTATAGAGAAGCTCAAGAGAACACCAGCATTTCATCCTACCATACATCCCACAATGGATTCATTTAAATGTAAGTATGTCATTATGATGTATTAAATGTAATATTTCATTAAAATGGAAATACTAATTTCTTTCTAGACAAGGAATATATTAGACCTAGGAGATAAATGAGTTTTGAGTGGGTTATTGGAATCCTGTGATGGGAAAGTCCAGGTAGGTGCCTCTGGGACCCTAGAGCTCCTTTTGGTCTATATCTCTTTCCCATAAGCCTGTGTATGGCTCCCCTCACACTCAGATTCAAGTCCTTATGAGGACCTGACTACTCTTGGACCACGATGACTCTCTCAGAGCAGTCCCAGGAAGCCAGGCCCAGCCACCAAGGGCCCAGGCCACAAGTCCTCTCCTGTGGCACAAAATCAGGGCAGCCCAGCTAAACTCACAGGGAAGTTTTACAAGGCTGCTGGGCCCCCCGACACTATCCTTCCTCCATCAAGAACTTCCTCTTTCATTCTGCTGAAAACCATAACCAAATCGAAGGACCAAGCCCCTTTTCATATTTTCTTCCACAGGCATTTATCGCACTCTTTTTGCTTTCTCCGGGCAGTTTTCGTTTCTGGTCCTTGACCTCTGGCATCTCCATCAGCATTTCTCTTTGGGTTCTGTCTAGTTTAGGGTTCCTGGTTCCAGAAGCCATCTCTATCTGCTTGATGTCTCCTGCTGTTTTCTCCTCGAGAATGAAAATCACACAGGCAGGGCACACCTGAGCTCACCTGGCTGCCTTGTTCTCCCATTCCACAGCAAACACATTTGCAAATGCTTTCTGGTATGACTGAAAACAAGCCTGTGTTGCTTTGACTAGAATCAAAATGAAAGGAGTTTCTCCAAGTGCCAGTTCCCTAAAGAATATCCCCCGTCTTTTTTCCAAAATTGTAAAGTTAAACTTGTCCACAATTCGTTGAATTTTTCTGGGTGGTGGCAGCTCTGGCTAGGATTCTGCGAGCCCTGGCTCCCGAGGAAGGTAGAAGAGCACAAGGCAGGGGCCAGTGTACGGGACTCAGGACAGCACCCACCCCTCCCCCCCCCCCAACCTATTCCTAATAAATGAGTTGCTCTCTGCAGGTTGCAGACAGCGGCATCTATGAGTGGTGATCCAAGCCTGGGGATTCCATGGAAAAGAGGATGCAGGAGATGGTAAGGAAATACAGATGCCCCAGAGAAGGGGCCTGCTAATAAGCTATGCAGACTCTTCTGTAACACAGCTCTCCCAGGCACTTTTCTGCAGCTAAAAAATAAATTTATATTTTACAATTATTTTTTAAGAATGTGACTTTTGGGGGCACCTGAATGACTCAGTTGGTTAAGCGTCTGACTCTTGATTTTGGCTCAGGTCATGGTCTCACGGTTCATGGGATTGAGCCCTGTGTCAGGCTCTGTGCTGAAAGCCTGAAGGCTGCTTGGGATTCTCTCTCTCCCTCTCTCTCTCTCTGCCACTCCCCTGCATGTGTGAACTCTCTCTCTCTCTCTCAAAATAAATAAACATAAAAAAAAAAAAGAATGTGACTTTCAGACAAAGCCAAACATTTAATCACAGCACAATGCCTACATATTTTCCAATCCTTTTCTGCTTCCATCTTACCAGAAAATAATAATAATGATGACAATAATAATAATAATAAAATACAGGCACCTTTGTGCAGAACTGTGTGCTCGTCTGTAACCAATTCTGCTGAGAAGGCAGTCTGCCCCATTCCGCTATGAAGCCAAGTCCTCATCCAGGAGGCAGATTTGAATCCCCCCCCCCCCCCCAATCATCAGCATACACCTGAGAAGTTTAAGATTGAAGGAAGTCAAGCTTTGGTTCACTGTCCCAGGTCACAGGGCAGGGCTATTTCAGCCTCCCTCTCTATTCCCGAGTATCTCTGTGGGCCCTGCTAGGGGTGCTATGGCTCCTTCTCACCAGCCTTCTCACTGTTGTCACTGTGCTTGGCCTGTCGCCTCTGCTGCACGAGCTGCTTGTCCAATTCCCGGAGCTGCTTCAGAAAGCCCCGGTTGGGTAGGACACAGCGGTTCTTGGCCACTTGTTGAATGGCGTCCACCAGGGTCATGTTCTTGTGAATCATCAGGTAGGCCAGGACCAGGGTTGCTGAACGGCTGCGGCCCATGACACAGTGAACCAGGATCTTACCTGAAATGCAGTGGGAAGAAGAGGTACCACACTATACTGGTAATCATTGCATTCTTCACCACCATGTGCTCTCGGGGGGGGGGGGGGGGGGGGACACCGATTTCCCTTAAGAATATCCTTGATGAAGCAATACAAATTAATTTTTATCAAATTTCAGCCTTTGGTTACACTTCTGCTTAATATTTTGCGTGATGAAATGGTATGTACACTTAAAGCACTTTGGCTGAGTGCCAAAGTAAGATGGTTATCTCAAGAACAAGCACATAGGAGGTAGAGTTGCAAGCTGAATTAGCCACTGTTTCATGAAACACTGTTTTTACTTAAAAGAGCAAATGACAGAAAAACCATGATAATTCACACTTGGATATTTGGCAGACTTCGTCTCAGAAGTGAACAAAGTAGGGAGCCTGGCTGGCTCAGTTGGAAGAGCATGCAACTCTTGATCTCAGGGTTGTGAGTTTGAGCCCCACGTTGAGTGTACTGATTGCTCAAAAATAAAATCTTAAAAAAAAAAAAAAGTGAACAAAATAGGCCTTTCATGTCAAAGGAAATAACCAATGGTGTTTGTTGCCAGTGATAAAATTCAGGCTTTTGAGGAAAATAGAATCTTGGAAAACTTGTATCTATTACTGTGGGGTTGACAGTTTCCCAATACTTTTAGATTTTTCTGTTAAGATTGGTGGTGATATTAACAAATGTGTTCTTTTGATAACATACAATGAAAAGTGTCAACATTTGGAAGATCTACATAACTTAGTGAACCAATATTTTCCAAATGACCAATGTGGGATATTACAAAGTCATGCGTGAGTAAAAAAAAATCCATCCAAAGTGCAAGACAGACCAATGGATTTTCATATAACAGAGTACGTATGAAGTTTATGTGTATGGTTTCAGATTGCAAGGCATCATAGCTAGCCTTTAAGAAACTATTACTTGTCAAGTTTTGGTGTAGTATTAAAGAAAAATATCCATAATTACCAGAAAAGGCTATTAAAATATCCTTCCCTTCTCCATCTACATGTCTGAATGAAGCTGGATTTTCTTTATATACTTCAACCAAAACAACACTACCATGGCATCAGCTAGGCCCGGCCTCACAGTGTGAAGCAGCTTCTGCACCCTTCAGGTCTGCATTTGGTAGTGCTCTCGAGCTCACACAGTAGTACATCAATGTGCGTTATCTCATTTTATCCTTAACAGAAACTTCAGGGTTTCATTATCATCATTCCTGCCTCACAGATGGGAAACAGGCTCAGAGTGGTGAAATGACATGCCAGAGATCACCCAAAAAGCAGGTGCCATGGCTAGAAATAGTTAAAAGCAACTTGTTACTGAGGCCCTTCTGTGTGCTAGCCGCTGGCCACTGTGTTCAGGGGACAGAGAAAGTAATGAGATTAGGCTCTCCGGCTGTCCCCACCAATGCCATCCCAGTGGCTGCCCTCTCCTGTGTTTGTGGGATAGGGGCAGCTTGAGCTATGTGACTTGTGACCCCAGTGATGTCTCTTCCTGAGTCTCAGGCCTGTGGCTCAGAAGGATGACCAAAAAGACACTTATGAACATCACTGAGCTTATGGAACATCAGGATATGAGAACAGCTTGTTGAAGAATACTTCTGAACAGACATGGCTCCCCCGTGTCCTTCTCACCGCCACCCCCTCACCTGTGCCAGGGGACCATGCCCAGGACCATGCCCAGGCAGAGTGAGAAATCCAAGAGGGCCTGACCATCAGGCACAGGATTCTCTCTCCCCTCTCCCAGCTAGCAAGGCCTGCACATCTTGCCCATCAGGAAGAACTCCATGATGGCCTCTCCATGCACACAGGGCTGGCGCAGAAAGGTGCTTCATAAGGAACTGTTCATTTTGTCACAATTCATTTTCACGAATCTCCACAAGCTTACCAGGTGGCCCTGCAATCCCACCTGCCATGATGCTGAGCTACAAGAGTGTGACCGCACCACATTTCCCTTGGGCACATTTGCTAGAAAGGAAGGCAAGAAGCAGGGCCTGCTTCTTTTTTGCTGGGTCGGGTTTGGGGGAGGCTGGCCCCGGCTCTTGCATGGCATGGTTGTGCTCCTGGACTGGAATGTCTACCTCTGGCATTCTAATCCCCACAGACTGTTCCAGAGGCTGGCTGGCTTCTTGCCAGCTGTGCTGATAACTAAAGCGTTTCTTCCTCCCCTGGCAAAAAGGGTAATTCTTTCTGTCACGACTAAATGCTTGAAACAGACGAAAGCTGTAGTTCATTAAGTCTTTTGGGAGCCTGAAGTCTGTTAAGTGGGAGGAGGGGAGGGGAGAAAAATGGCAAAGGGAGATGGAGGGGGTTGGAAGAGAAAGGGGGAAGGGAGAGAAGGGTGTGCTCAGCTCCAGCAGAAGCTCCTGGAGCTGAATTTTGGTTTTACAAAAGTGGCGTGAATGCCCTCAGCCGTGTGAGCTTGGTAGGTAGGTCTTCCTCCCTTGGTAAAGGGCCTGTCTCAGCACCCTCCAGGCACTGCTCTCTCTTTGCTTTGTGGCTCTGCTAAGCATCACCCTTTGGGGCCCAGCATCGGGTGGTGAGAAAGCTCTCAGAGGGTTCAGGAGACAAGGGCAAGGAGACCTGCACGGGGCCTGCTCCCGGAATGGCCCATACCAGAGAAACTAGGAGGCTCTCTGTTAGACACCAGCCAGAGTTAGGGCCCTAAGTGAAGGCAGCTTTGTCAGGGCACACATTTCCTAAATCAGTGGCTTTCACTTCTTTGTGTGCCCCCTGAAAACACAACACACAGTTCACAGTTTACGTGTACATAGCCCTACCTCGCCCCCAGCTCGTCCAAGTACATTTTTACATAGCTTACCATACTCGATCAGCACGACAGACTGATGATGAAATTATCATCTCCATTTTACAGAAGAGATAATGTGCAAAGAAGTGAGCGGCCCTGTTTGCACAGCTGGGAAGTGACAGAACCATGCATGATTTGAGCCCAGACTCCCTGACACCAGATTCAGAGCTCTATGTGATACCACAAGTGTGTGTGTATCAGACAAAAGTTCCACAAGGTAATATGAACTTTTACTACGTGCAATGCATGCTGCTATATTCAATTATTTTCTAATCAATTCATTCTTTTTAAGGAAATGCTGGCTGCACTCACTAATCTCATTTTATGACACACCAATAGGTCACAATCTATGTTTGAGAAATGGTGATTTCAATTTAATAATTCCCCTTAGCCTTTACCAAAAGGTGAATTCCCACAGTCTTATAAAGAAAACCCATATCCAGAATCTCTGCTGCTCCCCAATTGCGTATTTTCAACTGGTGACCAAAAGATAGGCCTCTGTCACTCAAATCATATATACAGGCCAAGCCTGTTAACCCACCGACCCCACCAACACCCACCCTCAACTCAACCCCAACCCTGCCAGCTGTGCCCTCTCATAAACAGCCTCCTTCCTTGGTTTTGGGGGATACTCTTTGCCTGTCTCTTGCTCACTCACCTCCCTCAGCAGCCTGCAAAGGCAGCATCCATACTTCTCCCAAAACACTTCTGGGGGTGTGGAAGCCATCAGAAGAAGGGTCCACGTTATGTTTTGAACTGCTGGGGGGCAGGCCTGTGTGTGCTGCAGTAGGGCAGGGGATCCTTAAAATACCCTGAATATCTGGTCTGGTTAAAGCTTAGAGGCACCAGAGGACCACGCTCCTGCTCAAAAGCAGACTCGTTTTGTTTATTCATACCTGCCTTAGCCATAATAGATTTTAAGATGCCTTCAGAAGCAGGCTGTGGACTGTTTAAGAAAAAGAAAGAAAGAACAAACAGAGAGTGGTGATACTAAAATCTGATCTTTAGAGCCTTACAGTATCTGCCCCGGGATTTCTTAGAAGATTTCATTAAATTAAGCCCACACTACTTCACCTCTGAGGATGCCATGGCAGGAGGAGTGTAGGCAGTCCAAATGGGGTTCCCATGGCAGTATTTTGTCAGTACTTCTTTCTCTGCTGAAGAATGGCAAGTTCAGTTGTTTCAGATGTCATAACCAGCAGGAGTGCCTCACCTTTCATGATTTTTGGTGACCTCTTATACAGTTAGGTCACCGAGTGCTCAAAATAAGAGCAAAGGACTCTCCTGAGAGGTCCAAATGACAGAAGGAATTCCCGCTGGCCTCTGATCAGCTCTATGACCCTGGGCACATCACTTGGCTTCTCCAGGCCTCTGTTTCCCCAGCTCTTGGGGCAAAACACTGGACTAGATTATTTCTGAGATTTTCCAAGAGTGACTGCGGTTGCCTGGGGAGTTCTTTCGGAAGAGATGCGTCAGGGTAGGATAGGGGTGGGAGTGGGCCCCATGGGGCTCACTACAAGCCCTGGGCACAGCTCTATAGCACCACGAGAAAGGTTTTTTCAACAAGAATAAACAAGACTGGATGTGAGGGGCAGCAGTGAGAAACAGTGTACGCTTGGCTGAAACTAGCCAAGGAAGAACAGGAAAGACAAGAGAGGGGAGAGAGAGAGAGATGCCTTGCCTTTGGGCCAGACTGTCCATCAACACGTCTTACATCAAGAGTATAATAAGAAACATACGAGTGATCCTGGCTCTAAAATGCTACAGTAGTGTCCCCTAGATCTCCAGTGAACGACTAGCCACACCACATGGCATGAAGGCTGAGCACATGCCATCCCCACTGGATGGAGTCTATGACAATGTCATTGCTGGGCTGAGTATTTTTATTTTGTTACTCTGACTACTTAGCACAGGTTACAAACTGACAGTCACTGGATATCTTTTGTTTGGCCTTTGCAGTATTGTAAGAAGTTTTCAATTTGTTGCCAACACTTAAAAATTGGGCAATTTCACGTTAAAATCCAGATTGGAAACTTTTCCTGAAAAATCAGATCTACCACATTTGCACTGATTCTCACAAGATGCTGGCTGAGACTGAATAGCAGCTGCCCCCTTTGGAAAATGTATGGGGCTCTCCACTTAGCTATAAGCACCCTCTACCCACACTCCTCTGCTTTCCACACAGCTAGCTTCATTTTTTTTTTTTTTTTTTTTACATTCCCTGCCAGGTTCTGCAGAGTTCACATTTGATTTGAGGCTCAGACTTGAGGATATTCAATTGTGAAGGGCACTGAGAAGGGACCCCAGCCTCCCTCCTGGCAATGAGGTCATGTCCTGCTCGCTTCACCAGCCAACTATTCTAGTCCCACGCTCCTCCCCACTGATTCTAATCCCTGCATGTTCTCTGATCTGGGCATATACTTTTCTCTCTTGACCCTTTCTTTGCTAGGTGCTTTTGACCATGTGGTCCATTAGGGCCCACACGGGCCTGACATCGCCACATCAATGCTCTGTGATCTGCCCAGGCCTAAGTATGACTTGAGAGCCCCATTCTTTCCTAATTTAGCAGGGGTGGGGGTGGGGGGTGAAAGATTCTAAAATGTTGTGCCAGGAACTGAAAACAAGCTGTCATACGAGTCTATTGTACTAGTTCAAAGTTGGAATGTCTTTTTTCCTTTTGGGATTGGAAACTTTATTATTATGATGCACACATGCTAGTGTGGTTATGTGCTTCATGCTGCACAACCTCTCTTTATCAAACACATCTGAGAACCTGCTGTGCACCAGGTTCTCTGCTAAGTGCTCTATGTGGGTTACTCCTGATCCTCATTATAACCTTTCAGGGTAAATATTTTCATCACCAGATTGAGAAACCAAGGCTTAGAGAAATCACATTGTTAGTAAGTTGTGAATTTGATCCCCGCCCTGTCTTCTCTAAAGCCTGCCAGACCCCTTCCATTAAGAGAAAGTTTGAAGATACAGTAATGGCAAAAGAGTACATTAAACAGAAACTGAAGGATTGGGTTGTTGTAGCTTTTTGTTTTTTCTTGTCAAATATGTTTTCAGTTAACTTCAAATAATCTGAGGCAAATTTTACCTCATGTTGATGAGTCAGAGTCCAGTTGCTTTTTGATACTGCTTGGAAACCCAGAATGTGCATAATACAAAAGATGGTCCATAAATAGACTCATAAAAGCACGACTTTGAAATGAAGCATCCCTTAATATAAGCACTTAGGCTCTGTAGGTTTTTCTTCTTTTCATTGTGACATTGCTTTCTGAACCAAAATAATGGCAAATCCTTGGTGCCTATGGCTACCTGTGGGGCCAGGACCACTTTGGGATGGCCATCAAGGTCTGGGACTTGGCCTGCGCCCAACCTGCAGATTGCAAATTCCTGAAGCAGGCCAGCTGGTCAGGCAGTGAGCCTCATAATCCCAGACTCTTGTGGCAAGAAAGGGTTTCAGTAGCTGGATATCCTGAATTATGTGATGGTCCTATAAAGGAGTATGACGCGTGTGTCTGAAATCAGAGCACAGAGGAGGGAGCTGAAGTCCCTCTGGCCTCTATAAAATGCCCTGAGTTACACCCTGCAGCAATAACCGCACATTGTTTTACCCCCAATGCATACCTAAGCCATGCCTTTCTCTCTAAAATAGCCTTGTAGACTTAACCTGGATTAGACCAGCTAAAACTGTATTTTGAGTGCAAGGACTAGCACTGTGATTTTAAAAAATGGATAATTGGGGCACCTGAGTGGCTCAGTCAGTTGACAACCGAGTTTTGGTTTCGGCTCAGGTCATGATCTCCCAGTTCATGGAATCTGAGCTGAAATCAAGAGTCGGACACCTAACGGACTGAGCCACCCAGGCACCTCCACATGGTTTGTGGGATTGAGCCCCTGCACTGGAGTCTATGCTGACAGCTTAGAGACTCCTCGGGATTCTCTCTCCCCCTCACTCTTTGTCCTTTCCCTGCTCTCTCTCTCTCTCTCTCTCTCTCTCTCTCAAAATAAATAAATAAACTTAAAAATTTTTTAAAAAAAGAATAGATAATTAACCTTGGGAAACTTGGACACCATGAGTGCAAAACTCAGATTCTCAAATATATTTTGCCATATATAAAGGCTAGATTGTCAGCTTTCTATAGGAGGCCTAACTAGACGGAGTATGTGGGAAGGAGGGGATTGGGGGAGGCTGCCAGCTTGGTTGGTTGGCAGGAAAATCTGAAGTCTCTCCATAGATTTCCAGTCAAGGCAGCTTCCTGAAGGTTTTCTGGCATTGAAGCCCCTAGCTATTAGTCAGGTTTGGGTGGAGGCACAATTAGTGTCTGGGCTGTAGTCCCAGGTTTGAGGGCATCCAGACGTCCCTGCTGCTCCAAGGATTGCTGATGAGCCTTAGGGGATTGGGATTCAGGCCAAAGGCCTTTCCTCTGAACCCTCCCGATCCCGATTCCCCACAGAGGCGATCAAGGCCCGAACCCCACCAGCCGCATGCTCAGTGTGGTTCTTGTGTTCCTGGGCCTCGGACATTCCCAGCTTAATCACACACAACCCCCGCAGAACCGGCTTCAACAGTGCGCAGATCCCGCCTCCAGCCAAGGTGAGGGGCGGGGCTTCGGTTTGGGGCGGGGCTTCGTGGGGCGGGGCTTCGTGGGGGTGGGGCGGGGCCTCGGGCGGGTTTGTTGGGGTTGGACCACCAAGGGTCACAGGTCTCTTACTGTGGTCGTGGCTGAGCGCTGCGTCGATGAAAGCGGCCGCCGGGTAGAAGAAGACGCTGAGGTCGAAGGTGGGCAGGTCGTCCGCCTCAACACCGTGGTATTCGATGGCCATGTCGCTGTAGTAGTCGGGCCCAGTGTCCACGTTCCAGCGGCCGTGGGCTGCATTCAGCACGTGCGTGAAGCCCGCCTTCTGCAGCCCGTAGCGGTCCAGTGCCGTAGCTCTGGGCACGAGGGGAGAGGCTGGTTGGCTAAGTGGTGTCGTAGCCTGGATCTAGGGTGAAACTCGGGGCCCGCCAATGGGTTTATGCCATCAGTTCCAAAATAAAACCTAGTCACTGCAGTGAAGGGCTTCCCTGGTCCAAAACCCTGATTACTGACCCCTTCACCGCTTGTTTCTGGATAGGCTGGTTCGAGAAGGGAGAGAGTGGAGGGTGGGGTAGGTGAGCTAATCGATTGTCCATTCATTCTTTCATCATTCACCATAAACAGAAGAGCTTAGTGCTAGACACTATGGTGGTTGCAGGAGTGCACTTGTTACCTGCCAACTCCCCTAGAAGACCGCCAGAATAATCTGTTCATCCAGCAAAGCTGAATGTAAGGGAAGGGGTCACCTTCACAGAGCCTCAGGAAACCCTTTAAAGCAGGTCGCTCCTCTGAACCTTCCAGACGTTTATAGGGTTTGGTGGGCTGGGGCTGGAATGACTGATTTAAGATGGTGTTACAGTGCAAAGATTTTGAGATTGGGCAAAATTCTTGACATTGATGTTCACAGGTTGGTGAACATGGTGCAGAACCCTTGCTTTGATAAGTGAATCATTGCCTAGTTTGGCAAAGCGTTTTTCTAAGGAGAGGTATTTGAGCTGTCTATTGTTTGAGTTGATTTCAGGAGCCAACAGTGAAGTTATTTTCTGATTTATAGCCTTATCTTTCTAGACAGGAATTTCCAGGAAGAAAGAATAAAGCCATGTTGAAGTAGGTGGCCTTGGAATATGCGGCAGAGGTAGGTTGTCAGAGGAACCAGGAGTTATTTCTGTCTAGAAGGGCCAAGGGAGGCTTTATGGGAGAGGGCTGTTTGAGTTTGTCTTACTACAAATGTTAACACGGTGATGGAGGGGAAGAGGGAAGCAAGGGCAGGGAATTAGCACTACTTACAGTGTGGAGGCTGGAGATAATGAAGCCCTTTTAGGAAATGCTTATTATTTCCTGCAGTCAGTCATTTATCACAAATAATGATTTAAAATCTATTGTGTGCCTGTCACTGTCCTGGGTGCCGATGGTGCAACAGTGAACAGGTTAGTCAAGGTCTCTCGGGACCTCACTCTCAGACACTGCACTCCCTTCTACCTCAAACCCACTATGACCGAAGGATGAAATAGGAAAGAAGTGGGGCAACTGGGTGGCTCAGTCTGTTGAGCGTCCGACTTCGGCTCAGGTCATGATCTCACGATTTGTGGGTTCAAGCCCTGCATCAGGGTCTGTGCTGCCAGCTCAGAGTCTGGAGCCTGCTTCAGATTCTGTGTCTCCCTCTCTGCCCCTCCCCTGCTCATGCCCTGTCTCTCTCTGTCTCTCAAAAATAAATAAATGTTAAAAAAAAATTTTTTTTAAGTTCAGATGGCAGTAAAAGCTGTGCTGATGACTGTGGTCCTGCTTTATGTAAGGTGGTCAGGCAAGGCCTTGCCAGGAGGTAGTATTTGAGCTAAGACTGAGGGATGAGAAGGAGTTAGGCAGGGGTAGAGTTGGAGGAAAAGTGTTTCATCCAGGCCTAGGGAACAGCAAGTGCCAAGAACAGAATGGAAACAAGCATGGCTGTAGTAGCAAGGGGGATAGTGGTACAAGAGGAAGTTGGAGAGATAGGCAGGGGCTGGGTCATGGTAGACCTTGTAGGCCAAGGAAAGAGTTTGCATTTTACTCTAAGTGTGGTGGAACATCACATGCTACAGAGGGTTTAAGGAAGAGGTGAACATCATTTACTTTTTTAAAGACCAGTCTGGAGATGTGTGGAGATGGATTGGACAGGGGGAAAAATGGAAGCAGGGAGCTCTGTTGGAGACTGTTGCAGTTGTACAGCCAGGAGAGGAAGGTGGTTGGACCAGGGTGGGATCACAGCAGGGCTTGCTGAGGGACTGGGAGAGGGGCAGGGAGGAGGAGGCTGGTATGGCCAGAGCATAGGATGTGAGAGGAGAGGAGAGAAAAGTCTGGAAGAGTGTGAGGTTGGAACACGGAAGTGCTTGGATCTGTATTTGGGGCCGGGGGGGGGGGGGGGGGGGGTAGGGGCGGGGGTCAAGGAGAGTGGTTGAGGAGGGGTGATCCCAACTAGATTTTAACAGCACAAAGAGCAGTCTACAGCTCAGGAAAGATGACAAGGGCCTGGAACCATAGTAATAAGAGGCCAGAAGTGACATTTTGCTCCAGCTGAGGACTCATCTCAAGGTCACTGGTAAAAGGTAGACAGAAGGGACCATATTGGTTACCAACAGTGATCAATACCCTGGGCCAAGAGGAGCCTTGCAGCAGGAAACATGCCACGGCCCCTTGGCCAAGGGCCCCCCATCTGTTGCTGGTTTCCTGGAGCTTTTTCTTGGTCGTGAGAGGAACCATGATGGAGTCCAGTGTTTGGGAAAGAGAGATCCAAACACAGGCATTGAGCTTTTAGAAACATTTGCAAACAGCCCATTGGAATTGAGCTGTGGAATGGTGGAGAGTTCCACCAACCCCCTCAGCTAGACTTTGGTGCTGCCATCCTGACTATGGACTACATTCTGCTTTCAGTTTTTCCTCAGAAAGACCTGTTTTTCATTTTTCTTCTTGTCCCAAAGTATGTATACAACAAACGTTATGCTTTTGGGACATAGATCTGCGCTCAATTAATGCCTCCACTAATGCAGTCCATCTTGCTGAGTAGCAATCCACCTCACTTTGAGGCTGAGCTCAGTGGAAAAATTAAAATGAACTGTCCTTGACAGGAAGTTCCTACCCACCATAAAGACTGTTATCTCTGGGTTCAGCAGCTCGGTTTCAACATAATCAAATAGTAGTTTGAATAAATAGCAATTTGCACTTTGTTGCTTTTGGGGTCAAGGATCAGGGTAAATATGTGACAAGACTCGTTGCATGACACCTCCACAGTCAGACCACAGAGCTGGTTTTAGCTGTCTGAGGGAGAGAAAAGGGCTCCTGGAGAGGATCAGACCTGGTGGGTGTCTGAGGCCCACTGCAGGTTTTGGGGCATCCTATGGCTACCTGAGCCAGGAAGGGAGGCAGTGTCCTTACGCACCACTCTGGGATTTCCCCCAGTTTCCTCATTCAGAGTCCTCCTCTCCTTTCCTCCTTATTTACTCAGAGTCCAGTTGAGAGCTCAGAAGAGTATCCATGACAAAATGAGGATCTGCAAAGAGCAAGTAGTCTTGGTATATAGTGGCTGTGATGGAGGCAGATCCCCAATTGGTCCAAATGCCTGGCTCAGCAATTATTGGGAGTAGGATGGGTCAGAGGGTTCTCCCTAGCACTGTATTGTTGTTTTCTTAAATTTTAGGGCCATCTGCTTACGTATGTTATGTGGGGAAGAGACTAAGAAATATGCTTCTGCTTTGGAGAAAAGCTCAGGAGAAAAACTGACTTACCAACTTACCTCTAGAATCTAGATGATGCAGGAGCCTTAGTTTCTGGTTTAGTTAAAAATCCTTATGTAAGCAATTTGTTTATTTAAGAAATTATGTCATAAAAATGTGTCATCTGATTACAAAAATAACACTTGCTCAGTGCAGATTATGAAAAACAGGGGTGCCTGGGTGGCTCAGTCAGTTAAGCATCCAACTTTGGCTCAGGTTATGATCTCACAGTTTGTGGGTTCGAGCCCTGTGTCGGGCTCTGCTCTGATAGCGTGGAGCCTGGAGCCTGGAGCCTGCTTCCTATTCTGTGTCCCTCTCTTTCTCTCTCTCTCTGCCCCTCCCTGCTCATGGTCTCTCTCTCTTTCTCTCTCAAAAATAAGTAAACATTAAAAATTTTTTTTAAAAATATGAAAAACATATTCCTTCCCACATGCAAAAAAATCACCTGTATTTCTACCACCTAGAGATAAAGTCTCTTTGCTTTTTGATATAAGATTCCTCAGTTGCTTTTCTATGCATAGATTTAGATATTTTATACAGAGATTTGTTTGGGGGGTACAATACTACATGTAAGTTTCAAAACCTTTGACATGGTGATAAATTGTAAACATCTGCCTCTGTCGACATACAGCCTTCAATAGCTGCCTGCTGTTCCATTCTGTAGGGAAATCTCAATTTTACCTCACCAAGCCCCTACTTCTGGATATTTGTCTCCTCTCTCCCCCTCTTGCTCTTGCTCTCTCTCTATCTTTATCTCTTTCATGAAGAGGGAGTGGCAGGTATTATAAGAACACTATAAATGAACAACTTTGCTTTATTTCTTTGGGCACATCTCTGATTATGTCCTTAGAAGAAATTTTAAGTAGAATTTTGGGGTCAATGGGTATGAGCATTTTTAACACATGTGCTGTGTTGCTAAATTATCCTCCTTAAAGCTTGCTCATTTTGCATTCTTTGCTAATTTCACTGGCAAAAAAAAAAAAAAGGAAGGAGAAGAAGAGGAAAAGATATCTCATTTTCATTCATTGTAGCAATAAGGCTGGACATTTTATCACACATTTGTTGGACTCATGCAGTTTACTTTTGAAGAACATTGCCATATCTCTGTTTCTGACCCAATTCCCTTTATCTCCTCTCACTGTGAACCTCTGGCCTGGCCCTGGATTCTTACTGCAGATTGGAGGGCCAGAGAAGTGACTCCCCTCTTGCATGGCCCAGTTTCCTCAGTCGGAGTCCTCCCCTCCTTCCTCCTTATCTGGCCTGACCCAGCCTCCTTTCAGCTCCTCTGAAGTTCCTTCAGGAAGCTTGTTTCAACCCACTACCCTTGAGGAATGGCGAATAAGAGCACTCTTGGTGAAGCAGTCTCCTTGGGCAGCACTCTTGACATTCCACTTTTCCAGGTCTCTTGCTGCCCTGCTGATCCCCAGCCGAAATACCTCAGCATCCACCCCAAAGCCTGTTCCGCCCCACTCCCCGGGTGTATGCTCTGGCGCAGAGGGGAGGAGGGACATGCATGTATACATCTATTCAAGCCCTCCCTCAGCTCCCTTGTGGTGGGAAACCAACTGCTCCCACATTGTCAGGATTCTACATTGGGCACTGAAGAAAGTCCACCAGTGACTGGGCGTTCTCCATACCCTTGTGTCTGTGAGGACCCACCTATTTCCTGCACCTGACTGTGGACTCTTGTTTGCCAATAGCCTGTATCCTGTACTCTGGCACCCTGTTCATTCTGGTGCATATGACACTTTGGTGTTCGCGTGTTATTTCACGGGCATGACCCTGATGGAGACCTTCTCCTTTGGAGTCTCGACCACACCTACTGCTTACAGGTGGATTTTAAAAGCAGGCATATTTCTAGCTTTTGATCTCCATCAATTCTCCATCAATTTCATCAATGAAAGTGAAATTCCCTGGCTTTCTAGTCTCTTGGGTGTTCTTGTTACTTGCTGACGATGAAACTGTTTGGTTTTGAGGCCCTTCAGAACACACAGGGCTGGCAGGTGCAGTTTATACACTTACACTGCTGCACGAGCTAAAACAACTGAACCTCTGGGACCTTCAGCTTTCTTTCTTTGTCAAACTGAACCAATTACACTGGCAGTACTTTTCCTTACAGGATTCTTGTAAATTGAATGATGCCATACTCGAGTTTCTTTGAAAGGTTAAAAGATAAATTTAAGAGAAGAAAGCAGTAGAAAGATGTACAGCAAAATGTTATCAGTGGCTATCTCTGGGTAAAGGGATTATAGAGAATTTTAATTTTCTTCTTTTTGTCTGTGTTTTGTAAATATCCGTGATGAGTAGGTCATATATTCACTTAACATGCAAGTGTTTACCATGATTTTTATTGATGTTTTCTTAGTTCTTGGGAGACACTGGCTATTCAAAGATATAAGGTGACGTGACCCCAGCATTTTTAATTCTTGTTAGATATCCCTTCATCATCTGCCCCAAGAAGGGAGGCTAAGAGGGGAAAGAGAATACTCGGAGGCTTGGATTTGAGAAGTGATATTGTATTAATAATTACACTAGGCATTTTGCTAACCATGAAAGGAAGTGGTTGATGTTGCTTGAGGCCTTCACTGAGAAGCCCACTGGAAAAGCCCAGCCAGGTCTCCCCATTCACTTTGCCCATGACTGGTGCCCAGTTGTATCTAAGTCACCTTTGGTACTTGGAGGTTCAGAATCCAGGCTTTCCAACTCTTTCCACTAGCATTCAGCACGTTAAATTGGCAACCGTGGCTGTGTTTTCACTGCATCCTAAACCACGGTCACCCTGGAGAGGCAGGTCAAGTTTGAGTTCTGCTTGGTGCCTGAAGGCTGAGTTAATTCCTTCTTTTTGTGGGGAAGGGTTGCAGCTGTCCAGGTGTCCGGGAAGCCCTCTCATAGGCTGAGGGCCAGCTAAGCTGACTGACTTGCTTTCTCCTCACTTTCCAGCCTCCTCAACTACAGGCCAGGCCTGGAGATGCCTCTGCTTTCAAGGCTGTTGGTCTGGTTGGGAGGAGAAAGGCAGAAAGGGCAAGATAGCAAGACCACTTGAAAGTGAGCTCAGGCTGAGTAGGGCTGACCACAGGGAGGAATCAGGCTTTAAGGGGAAGGGAAGCTGTCTGTTGATGACCTCGAAAGCCAGACCTTGGAGGCAACTATAGTTTTAATAAAAATGGAGAGCTGCTCAGCACCCCCGCCATTCAAGCGGCAGAGCAAGTTAGCGCCGTGGCATTGGCTCACAGGATGCTGACATCAGGAGGGAGAAGAGAGATTTCTCAATTTTCCTGTTCCAGCCAAGCCTATGGGAGGCTGTCCTGCCTGGGAATTTGCAATCACTTTGACAGTAACCAGGATATTTCCCCTCCTGCTGACTACAAGGGAAAAAAAGAAAAATGAAAAAAGATTTCTCTAAGCAAATGAAAAATGTGAATGAGATTAAAGAGAGAATATTTAAATTACAGAAACTCAGTGCTTTCAAGCATACTCAAGCACTTTTGAAGCACCCATTTAAGGACTGCTGATTGATAAGAGGCGATGAATTATTCTTATCTCATCATTGACGCAAGTCCCTGGCTCTCTGGAGGGCAACACTTGGTTAACCTAATTTGAATCTAATTTGAATGACTTAAAAGTAATAAAACAAGTATGTGCTTGAACCTAATGAAGCCTAATTTATTTAATAGCACATTTCTTAAGGAATTTTATTTTAGAGCTGGAAGAGACCTTTGAAATCATCCTTGTATTTTACAAATAAAGAAACTGAGTCCCAGAACAGTAAAATGTTTTGCCAAAGGCCACACATAATGACCACCAGCACGGGGGCTTGAACTCTGTGCCCTGAATCCCATTTGAGGCCTTTTGCCCTACTCCATCCATGCTGACCCTACAATTCCCACTTGTAGCAGATTCAGACCCCCTACCGAGCTGTGGGAAATGGGTGGGAAGAGGATGGCTGTGCCTGGAGCCAGGATGACATTCTGGTGAAAATCTCTGATCATCGGCCCGTTTTCTTGTCCCAGTGCCTCCACTGATCCAGCACACTCAACACCACCCAGATCCTCACAGGGCTGCAGTGGTGGTGTCAACTCTGCCCTCCCCAGGCTGGTAAGCAATAGGGACTTGGAGTCATCAGGCACTCCACGTGGTGAATCCTCTCGGGATAATCTTGGATTGAGGAAATGCTGTAGAAGTTCTGAAATCCACAGGCCCATTGGGTTTTGGTGTGGCACTGCCTCCTTAGGCCTCAGGCCACCTGGGTTCCTGGAATGCCAGGACAGTATCTGTGGGGGCAATTGAGGCACGAGCCTGAAAAAGCCCATTAGGAGGTAACTTCCTTGCAGCCTGAACTTGAGTTCATGATAGCATCTCATGGGAGAAATTTGACCAGGAGTGTTTCCCGTCTCAATGCTGCCCTTAACACAGAAGGACCTTAATGGCAAAGCACAATGACAGTTCTTTATCTTTTTTTTTTTTTTCCAACGTTTATTTATTTTTGGGACAGAGAGAGAGCATGAACGGGCGAGGGGCAGAGAGAGAGGGAGACACAGAATCGGAAACAGGCTCCAGGCTCTGAGCCATCAGCCCAGAGCCCGACGCGGGGCTCGAACTTACGGACCGCGAGATCGTGACCTGGCTGAAGTCGGACGCTTAACCAACTGCGCCACCCAGGCGCCCCACAGTTCTTTATCTTTTACACTGTGAGCTGAGTTTCCAGAACCTGCCTGATCTGTAATAGTTCACACTTATTGGGTGTGCCACACACGGTGCTAAGTGGCATATGTATTAACTCATTGAATCCACATCTTATAGGTAAAGAAATTGAATCTCAGAAAGCATGAGGGACTTGCCCAAGGGCACATGGGGACCAGTGTTTGACTAGGCACTGTGGCTTCGGAGCAGATGCTCAGCCCTTCTGCCTCTCTCCATGAAGAAGCCCTTGAGGGGAGAGGAGGGAGAAAAAGTGACCTGCTTCTTTGGGCTAAGTCTGGTCCCCAGAGGGTCCCAGGCATCACCAGCTACCCCAGAACATCCATCCTCACTCCTGGATCCTAACCACCCTCACTTACAGAGCCTTGATACTTACGTTTCAAAAATTGTAGGTGCTTTTAAGGAAAGGAAGAAAAAATCAAGCTAAATGCAACTTTCAAATTAAAACTGAGACTTTGTGCATGAGGAGCCAGCCGTGAGCTTTTTGCTGCTTTGGGCAACACCTACAGAGAGACCAAGAAACAAAGGCAACCTTGCCTGCTCTCAGCAGGGTTTTAACCTCCATGTGGCCACATTGGCAGTGGAATTAATTGCTCTCTCAATAAGCATTTGTGAGTCTCATTAGCCTTGTAAGCTGGTGTCTAGGAGGGACCCTGAGCAGAGATGAGGACAAGCACCATGAAGCATCATGCCATGCTGACTTGTGCCCCCCGCCCCCACTGTGCACGCAGGTCACACACACTGACCGTGGAGCCTGCCTAGACTGTATATGTGTGTGTTTGTTTTGGGGCTCTACCAGGCAGAGCTAGAATGAATCGAAAGGGCGGTAACATTTTCTTGGTTGAAGGAACAAGGTTGCGGTCAGATGTCAAGGAGGCAAGCATATCTTACTGCATCACACCCTGTTGTCTGGCACTCTGTTAACTAGAACTTGACTGTTCTGCTCAGACACTCAGTGGCTTCCTGAAGAGAGTCGCTCAGTGGGCATTCAGTCTTCCACAAGCTGGCCCTGACCTACCTTCCCGTGTTTCTTTCTCACTAGGTAACAATAATGATAACATTTGTATTTGTCTTACAAAACGTTCTCATATTCCATATTTCTTTGAATCTTCGTACTGATCATTTTTGGAGATGAGGGCATAGGCCCAGAAAGGTAAAAGGACCTGCCCAAAGCCACTACACCTGCAGTAGATTGTGGCTGTGGTCGATTATGCATTACCACTTGGAATATTTGACAGGTTACACTTTCCTGTCCTATTAACATGAGGGTTTGGCTTGAACTTGCTTTAGCCACTAAAACGTGGGCAGAAGTGGCATGTGTCACTTCTGAGTCAGCTCGTGACTTTCCATGGCCCTTCTCTCCAAGAAACTGGCAATATCCCAGATAGGGGCTGCTCTGTCAGCCTGGGTCCTGAGGCCTAGAGTGACGTGGATGTGGAGCAGTAAGAATTGGCCCCCCATGGACGTGGCATGTGCATGAGAAATAACCCTCTGCTGTGGTAAGCCACCAAGACATTGGGGTCATCTGTTACTGCAGCACAGCTAAGTCTGAGCTGACCACATGGCGGTCAAACATAGTTCAGTTCTAGACACCCTGAAAGCGTACATCTACCACATCTATCCCTGGTATTCTAGACACACCATCCTGCTTATTCTCACCTCCGTGCATTTCTTCATCTTGCTCCCTCTGCCCAGAACTCTGTTGAAATCCTACCCATCTTCCAGAGTCATGCTTGGAATTCAACTCTTCTGTGACACTCTCAGAATCATAATAGTACCAAACACTTAGTGGCATTTACTTACTATGTGCCAAACACTTTGTTTTAATTCATTTCATATTCACCCCACGGAATGAGCCCTATCTCTGTTGCCACATAAAGTGAAGAGAGGTAAAATAAGTTGTCCAAGATCACATAAGTGGTGGCTGGCAGAGCCAAGACTCGAACCCCACACTCCTTCTATTCCACTACCCCTTCTCCTTCTGTTCCCTGTTACATTTCTACACATCTCTTCTCCGTAGCTATAAAACAGCTTCTTTATCTGATTGACCACATTTCTTTTCTTTTTTTTTTAATGTTTTATTTATATTTGAGAGAGAGAGAGAGAGAGAGAGAGAGAGAGTTCGAGCAGGGGAGGGGCAGAGAGGGAGGGAGACAGAATTCGAAGCAGGCTCCAGGCTCCCGAGCTGTCAGCACAGAGCCTGACGTGGGACTTGAACCCGTGAACTGTGAGATCATGACCTGAGCCAGTCAGACGCTTAACTGACTGAGCCACCCAGGCACCCCTTTTCTTTTCTTTTTTTAAAGGTTTTAAGTAATCTATCACTTCTCGGCCTTTTGGCAAAGATCAAGTGACGATTTTAAATAATCTCTACACCCACATGTGGGGCTTGAACTCAGAACCCCGAGATCAAGAGTCACATGTCCCACCATCTGAGCAAGCCAGGTGCCCCTTGACCACATTTTCTTGATCTGAGTTTAGGTATAAGTTATACCACTTACTGGTGGTATGACCCTGGGCTGGTCACTTAATTTCTCTGAGCCTCAGTGTCCTCTTTGTATTCCCCACAGCTCCTAGCAAGGTTCCCAGTAAATACTAACCGAGCAAATGGATAAACTTTCTGAGCCCTGGTTTGCCCATTTGTAAAATAAGAGTAATAATGGTACTTCCTTGGTTGTTGAGTTTAAATGATGCCTAGCAACAGGGCACAACACACAGTAAGATATATACAACACAACAAGCTATTGTTATTAATTATTATAAGCTGTAGGAAATGTAAATATAGTGTATAAAATACAGAGAAAAAACTTACTTCTCACTATGCAGATTGAGGAAAGCTAGCTTTATGGCAGAAGTGACTTGAGTGGTTTTTGCAGAATATATAGAATCTGGACACAGAAAGGAGGTGGGGGGCAGGGCATTTTAGGCAAAGAGAACAGCATAGATAAAGAGCCAGAGACAGTGTAGATCTTAAAATCTTAATCTCTCTTCCCTCAGGTATACCACGATTAGGGTCATATCTAAGGAAATAATCCTAAATATGAAAAGATTTTATGCATAAAGATGTCCATTGCAGCATTATTTATAAAAGTGAGAACATAGAAATAGTGATATGTCCAACAATAGGGAAGTGGTTAAATAAATGACCTTACATCCACCTGATATATTATTATCTGATAGATAATATTATATTATAATTAAAAGTATGAGAAATATGTCATAAGGGAAAAGTTTATGAATGATGCTATGTGGGGAAAAAAGATAAAATGAATAATCAATACGATTACAACTACATAAAAATAAGTTTTAAAACCAAAATAATACACAGAAATTCCTGGTGGAAATCCTGTCCCTTGATTTCTTATCCTTAAGAGTAAGGAGTAGCTTCAGAGTAATGGGGTTTGGTGATTGCTCTGAGAGATTTAAGTTTTCTTCCTTACATTAATCACTACTTTATTATTAGAGCTAACTTTTATTGAGTGCTCACTACGTACTAGGCACTGCACAGATACTTTACATAATTATCTCACTTAATCCATACAACCCAATGAGGAAGATTCTCTTGTTAACCTACTACAAATAGAGAAATTAAGACATATATTTATACAATAAACATATATTACTTTTATAATAGGAAAACCATATATTTACTGAATTTAATATTTTATAATTAAAAGATAAGAGATTCAGATCCTCCCCCCCCCATTTTGCTACTTCAATGATAAAATACACATTGTTGTGCATATTTCCTTACGTATTGATACTATTATTTCTATAAATCACATTTCTTAAAGTGATATTTGGGGTCAAAATGTATGTGTACCTTTTTAAATTTTGAACTAATTTTGGAGTTAATCTTAGGGAAGTTGCAAAACCAGTACAGAGATTGGCAATAAAAAAGAATAAAATACTCGTCCATGCTACAACTTGGATGAACCTTGAAAACATTATGCTAAGTGAAAGAAGCCAGACACAAAAGTCATATATTATGATTCCATTTATATAGGAAATGCCCAGAATAGGTAAATCTATAGAAATAGAAAGCAGATGGGTGGTTGCCTAAGACTGTGAAAAGATGGAGAATGGACAGTTTTCAGGTGGTTTCCTTTGGAGGAGATGAAAATGCTTTGAAATGAGTGGTGCTGGTTGTACAACTTTTTAACTATAATAAAAAAAAATCACTGAACTCTGCACTTTAAAAGGGTGATTTTATGGAATGTGAGCTATATCTGAATTAAGCTGTTATTTAAAAAAAAGAAAACAGGGGTGCCTGGCTGGCTCAGTTGATTAAGCGTCCAACTTTGGCTCAGGTCATTATCTCATGGCTTTGTTGGTTCGAGCCCCGCATCAGGTTCTATGCTGACAGTGTGGAGTCTGCTTAGGATTCTCTGTCTCCTTCTGTCTGTGACCCTCCCCTACTCCCTCTCTCTCTCTCTCTATCTCTCTCAAAAATAAACTTCTAAAAAATTAAAAAAAAAAAAAAACAGTACAGAGAGTCCCATAAACCCCTCACTGATGTTCCCCTAATGTTCACAACTGGAAAACGATTGGATAAATCAGAGTACAGCTCTCCTATGAGATAGTAAAAGTACCCATAGCATGATTCCTTTTTTTCTCCTAAAAACTATTTAAAAGAAGCAAAAACCCTTTATATGTGTGTGTGTGTTACCTGACATTTGCAGGAGCACACATAAAGTAGTGGGAGTATGAAAGTGAGCTTAATACTGGTTACTTGGTGGCAGAATTAAGGCGGACAGAGGGAGATTAGCAGTTTGTTTTTATAACCCTCTATTAAGTATAAAAAGACATGTAATTTTTCTAACTTTTTCAATTTAGAAATATTAAGGAGGGGCACCTGGGTGGCTCAGTGGGTTAAGCATCTGACTTCAACTCAGGTCATGACCTCGTGGTTCGTGAGCTCAAGGCCTACCTGGGCTGTCTGCTGTCAGCATGGAGCCAGCTTTGGATCCTCTGTCTCCCTCTCGCTGCCCCTCCCCCGCTCGTGCATGCAATCTCTCTCTCTTAAAAATAAACAAACATTGAAAACACTTTTAAATATTAAGGGAAAAAAAAGGCAAGGGATGCTGCCCCTGGATTTCCCATGACTAGGCAGTCATCTCCAGGTTTTATGCAGCATGGTGTTTATTAACATCACACACGCAGGGGTCCTACACCATCAGCTCCTGGGAGAGATGGAACCTGAGCAGGAATCCTGGGGAATAGATGGAGGAGTAGGAGTACTGGTTAAGATAAAAGCTTCTGGGTTAGGCAGAACTGCGTTTGAGTCCCAGATTCTGCCACCTACTGAGCTGTGGACCTTGGACCAGTTGCTTGCTTAACTGCCCTGTCCCTTGATTTCTTATCCTTAAAATGGGAGTAATTGGATGACTTTCATTGGGCTATAATGAAAACAAAATGAGCTCATTCATGCAAGATGCTTAACACTGTGACTAGAACATGGTATTCAGTAAGTGAAAGGAATTATTATTATTAATATTATTTATAGTAGACATTTTCCAGTTGTTGGAGGAATGGGAAATGGTGGCTATAAAAATCTAGAGGAGGGGACAGTGACCTCAACTTTGCTAGACCTAACATGTTCCCAACACATAAGTTGATGTGCTCCTGTGTCATCAATCTGAGAACTGACTTTGTTCTTGCCACTCTTATACCCAGCTAAAACAAAAGGCTCCGGTTCCCAGCCTCCCTTGCAGCTAGAGGCAGGGGAGGTCTTGGGAGACACTTTCTTCTGGAAAGATGCACTTACTTTCTCTTTATGTTTCTGTGGCCTGGATCCCACAGATGGTGGCTGGAGCTCTATCAGCACTATTGGCTCATGCAACAACTTTGAGGAGGGAAACCATACCCTTGGGATGGTGGAGCAGAGCACAGGAGCCTGAGACGCTGATGACCCTGGAGTCACCACGCCAGCCCCAGCTTACCTTCCTCTGCACCTCTTTTATATAAAAGAGAAATAAACCTCTATGTTGCATAAGCCCTTTCTCTGGGTTTTCTATAATGTGAAGATAAATCCAGCCCTAATTGAGTTCTCACAATACAACTAACCCAAAAAGCAAAAGCTCATGTCTAGGAGGGAGTGAGGGGTGTGAGCTGGGGAGGGGCTGGCTGCCTTCTCCTGGGTGAGGCCAGAGGTGAGGCTTGGCCTGGACACTTACTCATCGCCGATGTAGAGCTGGGGCCAGACCTCGTTGACATGGGTGTACTGGGGACTGCCCTTCCAGAAGAGACGCTCCAGCTCAAAGGCTCCGGGGGTACAGTAGTCCTCTGCTTCTACCTCCCCCTCCACCTTCGGCAGCAGCCTCTTGGCAGATGGGTAGGCATTTTTGAGACTTGTCTTTGGTTCTCTGGATGTCATTTTGAAGCCAAGGGATTTTCTTTTGTTTCTGCAATTGGTCATGAGAGAGGGTCAGGATTTGAGTTAGCAGGAGGCAGAGGTAGGGAAAGGCCTTTACAAAAAGAGGTGGGAATAAACTGATCTTAAGATTCAACAGGCATTTCCCCTGCCTGCTGTGCTTCTGCTTCCTTTTCTCAGGCCACAGAAGTAACCAAGGAGGGCCATGATGGCAGTTAAACACTTCAGCAACATTCCATTCTCCTTCAGCGCAGTAGTGCTGGGGGCCCTCTGACATGGGCCAAGGAGGATTTGCAGCAGAGTCAAGACAGGCTTCAAGCCTCAGAAATCCCTGTGGGCAGCCAGTCCCTTGCCTCCTTTCTTTTAGCTTTTACCCCTTCTTTGGTCCTAGTTTTTCTTTTATCTGACTAAAATCTGCTGGTTCTGACCATTTTGAATCCTAATAGGAAGCGCCAGAAGATTCCTACCATTCCAGGCCTGGGATACTCAACACCTGCAGGGAGCCATTAGCCACGGGACAGGGCACACCTGTAAATCCAGAGCCCATTTGAGCCAAGCAGCCATGCACATTCTGGAATCTCCAGGAGCCCTCGGGTAGAAGGAGGCTTGGCTGCATGAGAGTTCCTCAATGCATTAGGACAGTTGAAGGCAATGTTGTTGGCTGCTCTCACGCTAGGGGCTGGCAATTGTGCTAACTTACCAGGGGTCAGAGGAGATGTTCCAAGCTGTAAAGCTGTGTTTGCAGATTGAAATGCATATTTGGAGACCTTGTCAGGCTCTGCAAATGGAATGTGGGAGAAGAGTTTCCACTGTCCCCAAAGAAAGGAATTTGCTGTGGAATTGGGCAGTGTTTGTTCCCTGAGCTGAGTGACTGATGCATCTACACTCAGACAGCCTGAGGGGAGGTTATGCTCTGAGACTAGAGGCAAGGAGAAAAAAGGCAGAGTGACTGAGAAATGTGCAGGTGAGTGATGGGGAGGGAGTGTTATTCATTTAACAAATACTTAGCTGGCACTTACTTTGCGCCAGGCACTGTTCCAGTGCTTTACAATTACTAACTCATTTAATCTTCTTAACAACCCTATGAGGTAGGCATTATTGTTATCTCTATTTTACAGATGAGGAACACTGTAAATTGAGGCTGTTTATAACACATGGTCTTAGTCTTCTGAGAAGCAAATAACTGCTGAGAGGGTGGGGTGAGGGTAGGGATGCATTGTGAGGGGGGCACACTAGGGATTTGAAAAACGTAAAAAAAAGTTTGCTAGCTTCAAAGACCGCTAGGATCATGCCAGGGACTGAGAACACAACACAGAGAGGCTCCCGCTTGTCAAAAACGGGACAATTTGAGCATGATTAATAAAAATAACTGCAATGGGTTAAAACAAATCAGACATTTAAATCGTAATGACACTTAAAACAATTACTCACTGTTGGAAGATGTAAGGGACTAGCTCATTATTTTGAAGACAGACAAGTAAAGGGAAAGAATCTAGCATTTACTGTTCCTTTCTGATACAAACTGTACTACTGGGTAGATGAGGAAGATTTGCTCTTTTATATAAGTATCCCAGATAATAAAGATGGAAGAAAGCCCCTTTTTATAACACTTGATGAACTAATGGATATAGGCATTCAACTCTGACTGCTACAGAAGAGACAATCAGACATTATGGGTCTTCTGTTGGGAGGACATGCCATCACCAGAAGAGTCTTCTCTTCTGGAAAGAAAAACCTGTCTTAGCAGAGTCCTCAGAGTCTGAACCTAACAATTAATTTGCAGGAGATTCAAAGAACAGCTAAATTATACCATAGGTTTTTACCTTTTATTTTTTATTTTTTTAATTAATTTATTTTTTTGTTTTGTTAAGGTAACTTTTTTCATTTCTAAATTTTTTAAAATTATTTTTTAATTGTGTACACACTGTGTACAGCATGCTAGGTTTTTACCTTTTAGAAATACGTATTGACACATTCACAGATGAAATGATATGATATCTGGGATCTGCTTCAAAAATAATATACTTGGGGGGTGCCTGGGTGACTCAGTCAGTTAAGCATCCAACTTAGGCTCAAGTCATGATCTTGCGATTCATGAGTTTGAGCCCTGCATTGGGCTCAGTGCTGCCAGCTCAGAGCCTGGAGCCTACTTCCGATTCTGTGTCTCCCTCTCTCTCTGCCCCTCTCCCATTCGTGGTCTGTCTCTCTCAAAAATAAGTAAAAAACATTAAAAAATGATAATAATATACCTGGAAAATTCTAACAATATATTGTGTATGGGGTGGGGGGTAAAATGGAGGTATGTATGATAGGCAGGATTGGCCATGGATGGTGGTGGTTGGGGTTGGATGATGGTTGCAAGGTAGAGTTACTGTTTTTCTCTTTGTGTGTCTTTGAAATTTTTCATTAAAAAATGTTAAGAAGAGGGGCACCTGGGTGCCTCAGTCAGTTGAGTGTCTGACTTTGGCTCAGGTCATGATCTCGTGGTTTGTGAGTTGGAGCCCTACATCGGTCTCTGTGCTGACAGCTCAGAGCCTGGAGCCTGCTCTGGATTCTGTGTCTCCCTCTGTCTCTTATCCCTCCCCTGCTCACACTCTGTCTCTCTCTCTCTCTCTCAAAAATAAATAAACATTAAAAGAATGGTTTTTTAAATGTTAGGAAGAAAAGGAGAGGGCTCAAACTGCTCTGGGGAACTGGATTCTCCCAAGTTTACAGCAGATGAATTAAAGGATCACTAGCCAGCAGTGTGTCTTTGGGGATCCTGGGAAGCCAGGATCCGTGACTTTCTCCTGCAGTGTCCTGAGTTGGGGGTTGGGGCAACAGAGGTGGTCCTTCTGTGGATTCTCTCAAAGTGTGATCTAAAGACCACCTCTGTCTGAATAATCTGGCACTTGCTAGAAATACAGATTCCTGGGTGGCACCCTTGACCAGAGCCAAGGACGTAGGAGTCTGTAGTTTTTTTTTTCAAAAATTTTTTACATTCATTTATTTTTGAGAGGCAGAGAGACAGAGCACAAGTGGGAAGGGGCAGAGAGAGAAGGAGACAGAATCCAAAGCAGCCTCCAGGCCCTGAGCTGTCAGCATAGAGCCTGACGCAGGGCTCGAACTCACAACCCATGAGATCATGACCTGAGCCAAAGTCGGACGCTTAACCGACTGAGCCACCCGGGTGCCCCTAGGAGTCTGTATTTTAACAAGCTCCCAAGTAAGTCTGATGCTCATTGAGGACTGATAATGATTGCCCAAGCATGTGGCTAGAGAGTCAAGGAGCTGGTGAGTCAAGAGAAGGATAGCAAGGGTGTTCAAAATATGTTCTATCTTCTCATTGAAGTAGAGGCCATATCTTTAGCCCAGAATAAGGTGCAGGGCTGGGAGGAGGGAAGAGCTGGATGACCTTACCTGGAGATTCCCTGCCCTGGGTTGATTTCTCTAGGCCCAGTGTCTGACATGTAGTGAATGAATGGAGGGAGTGAATGAATGACTGAAGGGTGGATGAATGAGGGATTGCGAGCCCTGTGCTAGTGACTCAGCCAGAGCTGATGAGGCAGGACTGAGCCTTTTAGCCAATGGAGGAGGGACAAAGGTGAGCAAAGTGCACAATGCAGGACGGATAGTCTCCTGTGGTTGCTTAGGCCCAAACTCTGCTCTAGGGCCTGACTGCTGGTGTTTCCAGTCACAAAGGGAGGAGTTGTTTTCAGGGATGGCCAGAAACTTCTGCTGCAGGAAACAGCCCACAAAACCCTGTCTGCCACTAAGGAGGCCTCAGAAGAGGTGATTTTAGGGTGATGCTGGAGTAAACTGCATTCTGAAACCTCTGCCTGCCTCCTTTGATCACTGAAGCTGACCTCACCGTTGCTGAGGCTGTTGCTCCTTCATTACACTGTGGAAGGAGCCATCCCCAACCCCATCTCCGTGCTGAAAGCCTCGGCTGGATTTCCAGACAGAAGAGGAAGTGGTGCGGTCTACCCAGAGCAGCTTGGCACGCAGAGGGAGCTCTGGGATCCATTATCCTCCAGTGTGCAGATTTGATGGGGGAAGAGAACAAAGCGCAGAACAGTCCAGAAACCACAGACCTGTAATCTTTCCAAATCCTGAAGGCGGCTTGTGTGCATCCCTCTCTGCATGGCTCCCAAATTTCTGAATCTCAGAGAAGCCGAGAGCGTCTGTTTCCCAGACCACAGCCAAAATGGAAGGGGAAGACAAATCTGTTCTGTTTGGTTTCCATAGATTCGACCCAGAGATTAACTGCCAAGGTCTTGATGACACACACAATATCAATCAAGGGCTAAATGTCATAATGAGAACTGGGCAGGTTGTCAAGAGAGGCCTCCAGGTTTCTGTTACAGCTTCATATTTAAAGGTTCGGTCCCAGGAAACCAAATGCCAACTTGAAGGCTACTCGGCGTATGTATGGCATCAGCCTGTCTCCTCCTCAAAGGATAGCAGACTCAGGCTCCTTCCTGGAGGGGCCAGGAAGGTAACATAGAGGGGAGGTAGGGTGCATGTTAAAGAATAAAACAAACAAAAAAACCCTAACAGTTGGCCTCAGGTAGGAGACAACAGGGAATGGTAGGGACTGTGGTAGTATAGAAAACAAATGCTCCCCTGAAGGGTGTGGCTGCTTGCCCTTCCCTGTGGGAATGTAAGCCAGATTGTCTGATATTTTTATAAGAAGTCAGAAAGCCAGAATTTTGTGAGAAATCCGCTGGTTTTTAAATATAGGCAGCTGAAGGAGATGCTGTCCTTGCCCTGTTCCATTCCTCAGCTCAGATTGCTGGGGTAGAAGTGGGCAGTTCCCTCCTACACAAAAGGCATCCTCCCTCAAGCCCCTGTATTTCCTTGCTCGAGGGTATTTTCTGGTCTTTGTGCTGGTCGGGCCTAAAATAAGAGGAGTTACCCTCAGAAAGTTATTTGCAAATGAGGGGCAGGAGTTGGTGGAGGAGTACCCCAGCTTCAGCACCACCACCCCCGCCCTTGCTCAGTGGGATCTCAGTGGGAAGTCCGTTCTCCACCGTCTCCTGGAGGCTCCGCCCTGTGCTCCAGCCCCAGTTGCCCTGATTGGTGACCTCACGCAAGTCCCGTGCTTGCTCTCTTCCCTCAGACTTGCTTCACTCTGCGCCACACTCCTGGAGCACCTTGCAAATAAACAACTTGAACCCAAACCCTCGTCTCAGGGTCAGCTGTTGAGGGAAACTAACCTAAGATACTTACTGCTAATTTTAAAACATTTGAAGATACTTTGATGACAGAGAATTCAGGGGCCAAGTGATACTTGACCACTAAGGCCTAGAGTGGCATTTCTCTCTGTGAAATGGTGGCCCTGACTTTCAGGTACTATTTCCAGGAATAATTAACACAGGGACCCCTTTTTAATTCTGACTCCGTTTCAGAATTTTCAATGGTACAGCTTAACGTTTGGTTAAAGATTTCCCCTGCCCAATGAGGGAAGGCTTTGAATGAATTCAAAACTATAATTGCAGGGGCGCCTGGGTGGCGCAGTCGGTTAAGCGTCCGACTTCAGCCAGGTCACGATCTCGCGGTCCGTGAGTTCGAGCCCCGCGTCAGGCTCTGGGCTGATGGCTCAGAGCCTGGAGCCTGTTTCCGATTCTGTGTCTCCCTCTCTCTCTGCCCCTCCCCCGTTCATGCTCTGTCTCTCTCTGTCCCAAAAATAAATAAACGTTGGAAAAAAAATTTAAAAAAAAAAAAAAAAAAACTATAATTGCAACACTATGATTTGACTTTATGTAAAAACAAAACAAAACACCTTATATAGTTTTGTTTTGTTTTTTAAACTAGAAGAAAAACATCAAAATGTCAATGCTGTGAGCAAGTGGCAGGACTCAGGGAGATTTTTTTTCTGTTTTCTATTTTGGGAGTCTTTGAATAAATAATCATATTTTATAATAAATAACCATGTCTATATTTTTAAACTATGCTGACCAAACAGAACAGCTGGGCAGGAAGCTGCCTGTGACTTCTAATTTGTGATTTCCACTCTATCTTACTTGCTCCCAGGACCTGGCTCTTTCCTGGGGCCCCTCTCCCTCCCTGTCCCTCTCTCCCTGTATTCACTGGCTTGAGGCCCTTCTCTGTTCTCACAGCTCCAACAATTACTCAGGACTCTCAGATCTACATAATTCATGTTCCCTAAGCTTCACTTTCTTCTTTGATAACATGGAGTTATAGGGGCGCCTGAGTGGCTCAGTCCATTAAGTGACTGACTCTTGGTTTCAGCTGAGCTCATGATCTCATGGTTTGTGAGACTGAACCCCGTGTCAGGCTCTGTGCTGACAGCGTGTAGCCTGCTTGGGATTCTCTCCCACCCTGTCTCTCTCTACCCCTCTCCCTGCTCCTCAGAGCATGCTCTCGCTCTCAAAATAAATACACATTTTGGGGCGCCTGGGTGGCTCAGTCGGTTAAGCGTCCGACTTCAGCTCAGGTCATGATCTCACGGTCCGTGAGTTCGAGCCCCGCGTCGGGCTCTGGGCTGATGGCTCAGAGCCTGGAGCCTGCTTCCCATTCCGTGTCTCCCTCTCTCTCTGCCCCTCCCCCATTCATGCTCTGTCTCTCTCTGTCTCAAAAATAAATAAACTTTAAAAAATAAATAAATAAATAAATAAATAAATACACATTTTAAAAAATGGAGCTGTAACGAGAAGAGAAAGATGGTTTTAAAAGCAAACAAAAGGGGCACCTGGGTGGCTCAGTCTGTTGAGCATCTGACTTCGGCTCAGGTCATGATCTCACGGTTCATGAGTTCGAGCCCCACATTGGGCTCTGTGCCGACAGCTCAGAGCCTGGAACCTGCTTCATATTCTGGGTATCCCTCTCTCTCTCTCTGCCCCTCCCCTGCTCATGCTGTTTCTGTCTCTCAAAAATAAATAAACATTTAAAAAAACAAGCAAACAAACAAAAAACCTAACCTAAACTCTTTCTAAGGTGGAGGATGGGAGAAGCCAGGTAGAGAGATTCATTACTTATTTCAGTGGGAAAATGAAATCTCTATGTAGACCCCTATGCCTACAAAGACTGGCCAGATAACCGTGGAATGTGAGTCACAGAACAGGCCTCCTGCTCAACAAAAATTACCATTTGAGGACCCTTTGGATGAGAAAAAGTTAAGTCCCGAAGCATGATTGGGAAGATGGTGATGCCAAACAAAGAGAGCTAAATTGTTCTGTACGGGGGGGAGGGGGGGTTCTGAGCCTCCTAGAACATTCCAGAAGAGGTGAGGGGCCCTGCTGGTGGGAAGGGCGGGAGGGTCACAGGCAGCCATGTGTGTAGTGTCCAGGGCGTACAGTTCTGGGGAGAGCAAGGATTCCCAGGGCTTCACTGGGCAGTGCCCTAAAGCCATGTCAGCCCTCTTTTTTGTCACCCTAAACCTTGAAACTGTTAGATGCAACAGCAGCTGTGTTGGTGGTGGTGTTGAGAAATCAAAGGGAAAGAGGCTTGAGCAGGTAGAGAGAAGAGACCAGAAGTATGTTCAGTGTTCACCAAAATAATTAACACTGGTTATATACTTATTTTAGGATGATGAAATTATATGTGATTTTTCTTCTTCTTCTTTTTTCTTTTAAGAAACAATCTATCCTAAAATTTCTGTGTTGAACATGTATTACTTGAGTATATGAAGGGATGGGGGAAGTCTGTGCAAGTTCTATTTTAGGATTGTTCTGGACAAAGGAGATGCTCACCCTAACCTGTGGATTAGGCACAGGAAGGTGACCTTCAGGACAAGGCCTAGCCAGGTGTTCCTTACATCTTGCATGGCACCGAGTGCCCTCCCCAGGAGTCAGTGTGAGCTCCCCAAAGGCAGAGCCATGTCCTGCTTGAGGCTTCTGGTAGCAGAGTAGGTCATGTCAGAAAATCATTCTAATCCCTCAGTGCTTCCTGAGAAACCAGGGGAGAATTAAGTTTTGTGTGTCCTGAAGCTTACACAATTTGTATAAGAAAAGGAAAACCAGGGTGCCTGGGTGGCTCAGTTGGTTGAGTGTCCAACTTCAGCTCAGGTCATGATCTTGCAGTTTGTGAGTTCAAGCCTGCATCGGGCTCTGTGCTGACAGCTCAGAGCCTGGAGCCTGCTTCAGATTTTGTTGCCCTGTCTCTCTGTCCCTCCCTGACTTGCTCTCTGTCTTTCGCTCTCTACAAACAAATAAACATTTAAAAAAGAAAAGAAAAGAAAAGGAAAGGAAAGGAAAGGAAAGGAAAGGAAAGGAAAGGAAAGGAAAGGAAAGGAAAAGAAAAGAAAAGAAAAGAAAAGAAAAGAAAAGAAAAGAAAAGAAAAGAAAAGAAAAGAAAAAAGAAAAGAGAAAAGAAAAAGGAAAACCAAAGGGCATGTGGGTGGCTCAGTGGGTTAAGCATCTGACTTCAGCTCAGGTCATGATTTCACAGTTCATGAGTTCAGACCCCCCATCAGGTGGGCAAAAAGCCACACTTCTGGTAAAACACAAGTCCCGCTTCAGGTGAGCCCCACTTCTCTCTCTCTTTCCCTCTCTGCTCACTTGTGCCCTCTCCCCCCACCAAAAAATAGAAAAGGAAAACCAAATAGGTGCAGGGCTTGGAAGAGGGCTATGTAAGTGTGGGGTTCTGAAGCTTTGGGGTAAATCTACCTCTGAAACTTCCTTCCCCTCTGACTGCGGACAGACCTCAGGTGAAGAGGGCAGCACCCTTTCCTTGTCCCATGGCGTCAGAGGCAGCATCCTTGACTTGCCTTACCTAGTCTCGGTTTAGTCTGAGTCAGCCAACATTAGCTCTGGTGGGTCAAAAATGAGCATGAGTGGCTTTGTTTTCTTTTTGACTTCACCTCATCCGTTAGACCTGGCCCTGCCCTCCACCTCCAGGCTTTCCTCACACATCCCTCTGTTATGCACCAGGTATGGGCTGGCCCAGAGAGGTCTCTGCCTTCTAGAGGCTTTTGGCCTAATGGAGCAATTTATAAACTAATCTTCAGACAGTCTCCTCTCCCTTTGAAGTCATTCTGTATCTGTGCATGTGTGTACATTGCATATTTACCTTCCTGATGCACTGGGATCATGGGGGAAAGTTAGTCTGTATTTAAATACATGCACACCACACTTCTTCCATGACACCACCCAAGTGGGGCTTGGAATGTGCCTTGAAAGAAGAGGGAGAGTAAAAATGTTACTGTGGTTGGATAAATTTCTCTATTAGGAGAGTGATACCTTCTGCTGAGGTATGTGAAGGGATGGAATTTGGCAGCGGTGTATGTATATAAATAAACATTTGTAATTTACTGCAAGTCAGTGCTTGTCTTTACGCATCTTAAATCTATAAAAATGATCCCAACTAGAAAATAAAAGTTGTGGATTTTAAAAAAATTAAAACCTGGACGTGAAAACCCAGGAATTTTTTGTTGCCTATAATTTAATTCTTAACATATCTGACACAGTCCAAGTTTAACAGATTTTTTTTTCTTTTGGATTCTGGCAAGTATGTTAACAGGAGGCAATTATGTGAATTAATATAAAGTCCTTTTATTAAAAAAACAGAAATGCTTTCATTTAAAGAGGTAATTTAATATTCCTTCTGTGATGGTGTTGATGTCATAACTTGTTTGATTAACTCTTCAAATGGTTTCAAAGCGCTTCAGGGTGGTAATTTATGAACTCCTAATTGATTTCCCCAATCTTGGTTTGGCAGAGTTGAGCCTCCCGGAAACCATGAGGAGGCTGGACGCCCATACTCTACTTCGTTTTCAGACACGGGAGCAGGCTGGGATGGACTACCTCTGCAGCCTGGCCCCGGGTGAGGAAGAGGAGGCTCTAGTACAGGGACAAGAGACCATGGCGTTGTTGTTCCTGACTCCTAAGCGGCTCAGCTTTTTGCCTCCTCTGAAGACGTGTGGAAATACTGTAGGCAGTTTCACAGCTCGTGAATTCAGGAATAGATGGCCTTTTAGACCACAACTTACAAAAACTATCTCCCACTGTGCATCACCTCAGAACATGAGGCTTCTTTGAGGCCAGAAAAGACGAGGTGGGGTGGACTACGGAAGTGTGGCCCTCACCATGGGCCCGCCACCTTTTCATTTCCCCATCTAGGCCACTATTACTCGCTAGGCCTGTCTCTGAGTACTGTACAGAGGAGGCTCTGGGCCTTGGGAAGGTTTTTGGCCAAGTACTCACATTTGAAGCTGCCATGAAAGTTCACTGAGAAATCAAGGCCTGGCAGGACCCAGGGAAATGATCATACAGTTATTACTTTTATTTGTTTTTATATGTTTTAATGTTTATTTCTTTATTTTGAGAGAGTGAGAGGAAGCGAGCACAAGAGGGGAAGGGGCAGAGAGAGGGAGAGAGAGAATCCCAAGCAGGGTCCGTGCTGATCAGTAAAGACCGCGAGATCATGACCTGAGCTGAAATCAAGAGTTGGACACTTAACGACTGAGCCACCCAGGTGCCCCCATTGTTACTTTTATTGTGTGCCCAGTGATAATCTGCTCTCAAAACCTCCTAGACAGAGAATGACTGTCCTTACTTTACAGATGAGCAAAATGAGGGTCAGAGATTAGTAACATGACACCAGGTGGTAAGACTTGGGCTCCACCCAGGCAGCCACGTATCCCAACCCATGTCAGTAGACAGTCATTATATTCTTGGCCACAAAGTTTACACTCCTGAGGGTGGGCTTGGGCCTTTCAGTTTTGTGCTGCCAGAGTGTGTGCGTCCCAGAGTGTGTGCAGTTGTGGAGACAGCTCTCTCTGGCCTTGGAGTCTCAATACCTGGGCTTCAGCTTCCTCATCTGAGGATAGGGATAGTATCCACCTAACTGGTTCCTGGATTAAATGAGATGATATAACTCTTTGGCACATTGACACGGGCCCAGAAAATGTTCCACGAAAGGGGACAAGGAAGCAGTGGGGAGGCTGGATAGAGAATTCCCAACTGTGTTGGAAGCTAAGTTCTGAGCCAAAAGTAGGGACTATGGGTAGAACAGTTTGGCCAGGGCCAAGCATCTTTGTGGTGTTGTTATGGCAGATGGGATGGGGCATAAATAAGCCTGAACATTTTCCTATGGGTGATGGGGCTCATTTGCTCGTGTGCAAAGTATAAGAAGGCTTTGGGGAGGAGGAGAAAGGACTCTCTCCATCTTGTTGATGTCTGGTGGCCGTGCCAGACTGCTATGAGACTTGACCTCCTATTTACTGTGGACTTGGTGGACCCACTTCCAGTGATCAAGGGTCACTGGAAGCAAAAATTCAAACACCGTCTGCTCTGGAGGCAGACTGCAAAGGACAAATGGAGCTGTGACCCCTGGCCCCACTATCTGGAGTGGCTGTTCCCTGGGGACCAGACCCAGGTTGGAGTTCAGGCATCAAGGGAAGCGGGAGAGTGAGATGTCACCCCTGCTCCCACCCCACCAAGGGGCCCCAGAGCACAGTGCCTGTGCCATCAGACTCTAAGATACACTGGATTCTGGCCTTGACTACTGTCTTGGATGTATGACGTGGGCAAACCACTTCACTTCTTTGTGTCTCAGCTTCCTCGTCTGAAAATGGAGATGATGAGGTACCTCCCTCATAGGGCTGTTGCAGTTCCGTGGAGTAAGTGAGTTAATACTTATAAGAAAAGCTTTTGGAACCATGCCTGACACATCAGCACCAGGAAACATTCAGATTCACAAGGGTTGTGCAGAGCCAACCTCTGGCTCTATGGAGGGCAGGCTGCCCCCTCCCCAAGTGGACTCAGCCTGGCCTCAGCAGGGTTACAGGAAATGCTAACAGCCAAGCCTCCAGCCTCAGTGCCCCTGCTCTGCTCCTCACCCCTTGTGGGATAGACAGTAGCCACAGGAACCCCACCCTCAGAGAGGACTCAGAGTCCCCTCCAACACAATCCATCCTAGGACAGAAATGTTCCCAGTGAGGGCTTCCAGCTTATCACATGGTGGAGAACCGTTGCCTCCCTTGTCACCCTCCACACACATTTGCCCCCTAAAGAGGCCCCTAAGTCTTCAGACTCTCTCCCACATCCCAATCCCCAACCCCAGGCCCAAGGCTCATTTCCCTGTACAAGACTCAGCTCAGAAGCCCTTCAACTGTTGTTTATAAATGTCCCTTGGTGGGACCAAAGTGATTTTCTCATAAATAGAACAAGGAGGGGCTACAAGCCATAGGTCAGGGCAACTGAACAAATACCAAGTACCAGGGACACTCCGGTGCTGGGGCCATAAGTGAGGAGGCCTCTCTAAACATGCACCTCATGCCCCCTCCCTTCTGACTTGGTAGCTTTTTCCCTTGAACATTTTCAGGCTTTCCTGAACAGTCAGAGCTCGCAATCCCCACAACTCTCAGGTTCCAGGCTCACAAGGAGCGGTTGGGCCACAGGAAAAGGGCACCAGAGTCTACGAGGTGAACCCTGCTCTGAGACACAGTATGACTTCCCACCTTCTTATCTACACACGCTGCCGTCTTGGTCAAGTGACTCTGTCCCTCCGTGACCCAATCTCCCCACCTTTACCAGGGCGGTCATCCCCATCCTTATCCTCCCACCAGGACTGGGAAGAGCTTTAAAAATGGCCACTCACTCTTTCCAAATGATGCTTAGCATTATCCAGAACACAGAAAGAATTCGCACCCCTGGGATTTTGAGTGCCGTGTTTGTAATTTGTGCTGCCCTGCACATGATGTGAGTCACTACAGTGTTTCTATCAACCCTCCTGCTGAGATTTTTTTCCCCTCCACTAGCTAAGTGGACAAATGTAGAACTTTGCTGGAAACGATACGTGATACAATCCATCCAGTGCCTCACAAGGGCCCAATGAGCTTTAACCCACCCCATTATCCTTTAGAAATGGTCACTGAACTAGAAGCTCAGATTTAGAGGGAGGGAAGTGGAGAAAATTCCATGGAGTCCCTAGAGAAAGATGGGGCAACAAGAAGCCTATCATACTAAAAGAATGTCAGCTCTTCTCTGCCACTCTAGAAACAGAGTAGAAAGGGGTCTTCTAAGCCCCACACCCAGACCCCCAAAGAACACTTGACTGGACCCAATAGGAGTCAGCCTCCCCACCAAAGGTCCTTACCTGTGTGCACTGGGGCCTGGCCGGGTCAGGAGGTGCTGGTGTGTGGGGTGTGTGGCAGCTGCACACCCGGCCACCTCGACTGGCATCCAAGAGCCTATTTTTAGGGTCAGATCTGCTGACGCTGACCTTGCGTGCTGCCCAGTCTGAGAAGAGACCCGTGGCATCTGTTTGCAAAATGATGTGCCAGTGTGACCTGAAACCCTTGACTTTGGGAGACCTGTACCTGGAGCCCACACGCTTGTCCCTGGCCCAGCCACAGAGGCAGGACACATGGCTGTCCAGGGCGGGGACAGACAGGGGGATTTCCCAGCTTTGTGTTCTTGGGATGGACGAGGCCAGGTGTCTGTGGGGCCCTGCCCTGGACTCTGTTCCAGAACGACTGGAACAGGGGAGGTTTGCCAGCTAATGTGGAGCCTGTGGGAAGGTTGGGAGCACCCAGACTGGAGACGGACTCTCCACTGCCATTTTTTCCGGGAGTTTGGGCAGCCATCTCTGGGGGGGTCGATGGAATAGATGCTGCAGTATGGGTGGGTTGTGATCAGTGAAACACAGCAGATAGAGACTCTGTAAGCTTGGGTTCATTTGCATTGTGTCATTTCATGTGAGACCTCCAACGAGTGTCCAACCCTTCTGGGCTTCAGTGGGGAAAATAATCATAATGCTGTCCTCTTGTGGTTATGAGGATTAAGTGAGATGAAGTATGGAAAATACTTAGCACAGTGCCTGGTACGTGGTAAATACTTTTAAAATGCTAGATGACAGGGGGCGCCTGCATGGCTTAGTCAGTTAAGCATCTAATTCTTGGTTTGGGCTCAGGTCATGATCTCACGGTTCATGGGTTTAAGCCCCACATCAGGCTCTGCGCTGATGGCGAGGAACTGCTTGGGATTCTCTCTCTCCCTCTCTCTCTGCCCCACTCCCACTCTCTCTCACACATGCATGCTCTCAAAAATAAATAAATGTTTTTTTATTAATGCTCGATGATATTAGGATGCCCAAAATATTTCCAATCCAACAGTTACTCCCAGGTCTTTCTTCCTGGTGGTGCCTTCTGTCAACCCCGCCTCCTTGGCTCTAGGTTTCTTTGCTCCAGGAGCCCCCTACCATGCCTACAACTATGACTCTCCTTTTTTTTTTTTTTTTTTTTTTTTTAATTTTTTTTTTTCAACGTTTATTTATTTTTGGGACAGAGAGAGGCAGAGCATGAACGGGGGAGGGGCAGAGAGAGAGGGAGACACAGAATCGGAAACAGGCTCCAGGCTCTGAGGCATCAGCCCAGAGCCTGACGCGGGGCTCGAACTCACGGACCGCGAGATCGTGACCTGGCTGAAGTCGGACGCTTAACCGACTGCACCACCCAGGCGCCCCTATGACTCTCCTTTTAAGTGCTGAGGGCCATAGTCCTGTCAAGCCTTCTCTAATATTCTATTAAAATCTTACCAGGGCTGCGGCACCTGGGTGGCTCAGTCGGTTGAGTGCCTGACTTCAGCTCAGATCACGATCTCAGGGTTCATGAGTTTGAGCCCCGCATCAGGCTCGCTGCTATCAGTGCACAGCCTGCTTGGGATTCTCTGTCTTCCTCTCTCCCTGCCCCTCCTCCACTGGCATTCTCTATCTCAAAAATAAATAAGCATAAGAAAAAAATCTTTCCAGGGATTCCTACAGTTCCTTATAATGAATGAGGTGTTTTTCCATCCTTCCCCATCCTTGTCACCACCCCCCACCCGACTTTGAGCATACTTTAATGTGTGAAAGATTGGGGGGGAGGGGTCACCAGTCTCCCCATATACTTCACTTAACAGAGTCTTCTTGTGTTGGGGTCATTATATTGTCCTCTGCAACTCTGTATTGTGCAAACCAAAAATCCTCCCCACAATTTGCACGTTTAGCTACTGCCAGTGTTATTTAGGGGGATTATTTCTACTAGTATGTTTCATTGTGAAAGACTGCTTTTACTGATTTCTTGGTGCAAAGAATATTCACAAGGCAGAGACTCAGGACCTGAGTGTATAAAAGGTCAAAATGTCAGGGCCCAAATGTCCTTGCTGTCAAGTGCTGGAGTCAGAGCAGCAGGGTCAAAAGGCCCTTCTGCAATTACCCCAGGAACTAAAGGAGTCAGAGATTCTGGAACTGACAATGGGTGAAGAACGATTTCTGTCTAGCTAGGAGCCCAGGGGTTGGTCCCAGCCCCTGCCCTAACCCCAGACCAAGTCAAGGTTAAGGAAGCAAAAGGGACCTCTGAAGATGTAGGTTCAGCAGGGGGCAAAAATCAAATATCTAAAGACATCTGAGATAGATGATTAATAAATGTGGGAGATAATATTTCACACTGTCTAGAGGGATATTGAAATAAAGCCAAGAAAAAAATGGGGTGAGTTGCTGGATTATCATCTGCATTAGAGCAGACCCTACAATGTAGTTGATGAGAAGACTGGTGCCCCTCTCCCCACACCCCTCATGCCCCCAATCCTTCACACATTAACATATGCCCAGGGGTGCCTGGGTGGCTCAGTCGGTTCAGTATCCGACTCTTGATTTTGGGTCAGGTCATGATCTCACAGTTCGTGAGATCAAGCCTGGCAATGGGCTCTGTGCTGGCAACTTGGAGCCTGCTCGGGATTCTCTCTCCCCTCTCTCTGCTCCTCCCCCACTCACACTCTTTCTCTTTCTCTCAAAATAAACACTTAAAAAAATAATAAAGTATGCCTCAAAAAGTGTGACAAGAATAGGGAAGGGTGGGAAGCCACATCATTAATTATGAGGAATTATAGGAAACCCTGGGAAGATTTTATTAGGAAAGAGTGGTGGTGGTGTCAGGAGACATCCAGCCTGTCTTCTAGCAGCTGGAGGGCTGACCTGTGATGGAAACAATAGCATTCTCTGCACAGCTCTCAGGGCAGAACTCAGGCAATGGGTAGTTCCCCCAGGTGCTGTCTTATGTGGACTCAGCAGATACACCATTATGCCAGGATGGGAGTGAGCCAGGTAACTGGCCGGACTTGGAGATGTGTCTGTCTGTTCCAAACTCCAAGGATAGTCTGCCAGGGTTCTGTGCAACAGCAAACTGCACTAGTGCAGGTAAAGTATGATCTGTAGAAACAGCTGTTATTTTCATTGTAGCTTCTTGGGAATTTACCTATGGCAGCATTTGATAAGGGTTTCTCCCTATGCCACTTCTCTGACCCACGTTATTTTCATTAGCAAACTTCTTTTCCCCAGAATTTCCCTGTGCTTTTCTCCACCACTCTTTGCCCCAACTTCTGTGGATCAGAATCCCACTTAGGCCCAGTGGTAAGTGTGGTAGGCAGAATGAACTCCCCAGCCAAAGATGTCCACATCCTAATCCATGGGATGTATGTATATGTCATGTTACAAGGCAAAGGGGAATTAAAGTTGCAGATGAAATTAAGGTTGCTAATCATTTGTCCTTAATATGGGGAGAGTGTCCTGGATCATTCAGGTGGGTCCAGTGTAATTACAAAGGTTCTTAAATGGGGAAGAGAAAGGGGCACCTGGCAGGCTCAGTACGAAGAACATGTGACCCTTGATCTTGGGGTCGTGAGTTTGAGCCCCATGCAGAGTGTAGCAGTTAAATACATAAAACTTTAAAAAGTGGAAGAGAGAAGCAGCAGAGGAAGTTGGCGTGATGCAGTGTGAGATAGACTCAACTCCTCTTATTAGTTTGGAAGTTGGAAGGAGGGGCCACAGCCAGGTTGGTAAAGGCAAGGAAACAGATTCTCCCCTAGAACCTGCAGAAAGAATGCTGTCCTGCCAATACCTTGATTTTAGCCCAGTGAGACTCATGTCAGAATTCTACCCTACAGAACTGTAAGATCATAAATGTGTTATTTTAAGCCACTAAGTTTGAGATAATTTGTTACAGCAGCAGTAGGAAACTAATATGTGATATTTGATTAATACATGACTTTTCTGAGTCCAAAACATCCAGAGGGATCGTAGTGCTCTGTGGACACCTGAGTTTATGTGGATGCTGAATCCAGCTAGAGTCCAGGGGTGAGGACCCCCACCCAGAGGGCAGAGGGCATGTTTCCATAGCAGATGTGTGTATTCTGATGACCATAAGTCCTCTGCTCTCCCAGAGGTCTCTCTCTTCTTTTATATTAAAAAAAAACAAAACAGGGATGCTTGGGTGGCTCAGTTGGTTAAGTGTCTGACTTCTGCTCAGGTCATGATCTTACAGCTCATGAGTTCAAGCCCCGCGTCGGGCTCTTTGCTGACAGCTCAGAGCCTAGAGCCTGCTTTGGATTCTGTGTCTTCATCTCTCTCTCTGCCCCTCCCCTGTTTGTGCTCTTTCTCTCTGTCTCAAAAACAAATAAACATTAAAAAAATTTAAAAAAAAAAAAAAAAAGCAGGGGCTCCTGGCTGGCTCAGTCAGTAGAGCACGCAACTCGACCTTGGGATTGTGAGTTCGAGCCCCACATTGGATGTAGAAATTACACAAAAATAAAAGCTTAAAAACAAAAACAAAAACAACAAAACAAAGCAAACAACCCACCCAATGCCATTCTGTGTGGCAGAAGGGACCATGGCACAGAACAGGAGACAACTCCAAATTCAATGTCTGGCCTCCTATTATTAAAAGGTTGTTGGCTGGGCCCCTTCCCCAGGGATTTCTCCCTGAGGACTTCTGTCCACAAACTTCTGTCCCTGTCCCTGACCTGTTCGTAAGGCTCCTCTCTATGTGCTACCACAGGTTTCCTTTTTTTCCATTCTTGGTCTCTCACCTTCCTCTCTAGAACTGACTCTTTTAGGGGAGCTCCAGATCCCTCTTCCCTTATGATCACACAGAGCAGGTGCTCCCTCTCAGTCTCAGTTTCCCAAGCAGGCTAAGCCTGGGGCCTCCCGCTGTCATCAAAAAGCCCCCTATAAGGCATTTTCCTAGATATGTCATCAGTCCAAGAGGGGAATTTTTTGACTCCTCTAGATAATAACATCCATAGACCCCAGAAACAGGAGGCCCTGCCCTAAGCTTGGTTCTTAGAGGTCCCTGCATATCGCAAACCTACAGTGGTTGAGACACTGCTACCTACCTGTTAGAATGGCTAAAAACAAATAAACAAAAACCCAACAATACCAAACTCTGGTAAGAATGTTGGGGGGTGCTGGAACTGTTCTGTATCTTGGTCATGGTGATGGTTACACACATCCGTAAAAGCAAGAGGAGTGAATTTTGCTATATATAAATTTAGAAACAAAAAGGATACACGGGTACCTCTTTCACTTGGGATCTGGCTTTTGACACTGGAAGAACGTGACCCGAAGCTGTATCCACTTTTGTGACAAACACCATTCTTGCTCTGTGTCCTCAAAACAAAAGGTAACTGAGTCTGAATTCCATGCAGGTTGGTGGGTTGTGTTGCTGCTAACCTTGGAGTACAGGGAGGATTCAAGGTGTGAAAGTGCTGAGGTGAGACAGAAGATGTCTTATTCAGCTTACCCAGTTGTCCACTCTGTACAAAAAGCTGAGCGCCCTTGGTGTCTCTGTGTTCTGCTTCAGGGTTTTGGGTAGGATCCAGAATTCTTGTGATATTTACAACTGTTCCACAACAGCTGAAGAATAAGTATGTTGGTGTATTGATTCATAATATTCTTTCACGTATACATAGGTAGGTGCAGATATAATGAGTGTGAAGCATAATGCCAATTCTTTACATTGGCTAATAGAATTGTCAATGATTTTATTTTTATAACAATAGTCTTCAAGAACCTTCAAAGAAGTCAGTTAATATTTTCAGGTTCATATAGATAATTTTGATTTAAAACCTTGATATTCAATAATTACATATCCCCTTTTATTTTTTAAAGTTTATTTATTTTGAGAGAGAGAGAGAGAGAGAGAGCACACGTGGGGGAAGAGCAGAGAGAGAGAGAATGAGAATCCCAAGCAGGATCCACACTGTCAGCATCAAGCCTGACATGGGGTTCAAACCCAAGAATTGTGAGAACATGACCTGAGCTGAAGTTGGACACTTAACCAACTGAGCCCGCCAGGCGCCCCACCCCCCACTACCTTTTATTTTTAATAGAAACTTTGAATGCTTTAGAAATATAACTCTTCTGAAAATGTGCATGGAAATCATTTTAGTTTTTTTATTGTTTTCATTTAATTTACATTTTGATTAAAATAATATTTACCTGTGTTCACTTTGAATTCGAGTACATTTTATTTTTGATCCTTCAGATCAGCACTGTCCAACAGAAAGATAATGCAAGCCATGTATGCAATTCAACATTTTCTAGTAGCCACATTAAAGAGTAAAAAGAAACAGGTGAAATTAATTTTAATAAAATAATTTAGTTAACTGACTCTACCCCAAATATTATCATTTCAGCACGTAATCGATATGAAAAATTATTGAGATATTTGACATTCTTTTCTTCCAGATGAAGTCTTTGAAATCTGTGAGTACTTTACACTTAACAGCACACCTCAACTTGGACTAGCCACATTTAAAGTGGTCAATAGCCCCACGGTGCTGATAGCTTGCATACTGGACAGCCTGGGTCTAGGTCACTGAGGATGAGACAAGTGAGTGTCGGGATGGGAATATAGAATGGGGACTTGCATTTGTCCTTCTGCCCAGGCCTGGCCTGCCTCATGACCATAGACCATCCCTCCTCCCAGTCTGAGTTGTCCCCAGTCCCTGAACCCTGTTGTGTAGGTGCCTTAGGAGTTTCTGTGCCCCCACCCAACCCCCCAGGAATTTGCTGGCAGCTGGCTGTGCCATGTCTGTTGTGAAGCTGTCAGTCTTGACTCTGATAGCCAAGCAACGTGAGGACATTGTGTTTGGAGAGAAGGTCTAAGGGCCAAGGATGTTTCTCTGAAATCGATACCTCTGTTTATCTCTCTGGCTATCAAAATACTGGGAGTGCCTGCTGCCAGCCTCCTGCTGGGGGGCTCTGGAGCCCTTAGGACTGAGGGCATGGGCAGTGGGGCAGTGGCCCCCTGAACTCCTCCCTTTCCCAGGAGGTTAAATGCCACTTGAGCCCTGTTCAAGTCTGTCAGTGATCTTGGCAAATGGGTTAATTGTGTCTCTATTAGCACCTCTGTCTTCATGCCAGAACTAGTTTATTTTACAGATAGATGGCTGTTTCCTCTTCACGGCCTGTTAGTGCATCAAAGTGACATTGATGAGCCTTGACAGTGTGTGATTATTCGTGTGTGGGAGGCAGGAAAGCAGAGGAGTGAAGGGCATGTGCTTTTGAAACATAAGGACTTGGGTTCAAATCCTGTCCCTGCCACTTGGCCCTGAGCTAGTGCAAGTCCCTTAACTTCTCTGAGCCTGTCCATTGGAAATAATAACAGGATCTTACCTATAGGGTTATTTTGCAGATTAAATAAGATAATGCATGTGAAGCTCTTGGCTTGGAAGAAGCAACCAATACATGCTAGTCATTGCTATTCTTTTTCTCATTCTCCTTTGACTCTGGTTAATTGTGTTAGTGCTCACTGGATGGATTAAGAAGTCCCTATAAAGGTTTAAATTAACAAACTATTTGTTAGGAACCAAAATCTCCCTGTGGATTTAACAGACATTTACTGAGGTAACACCCTATTCTGTGTCCAGGTTTTGTTCTGGAAGCAGGTGGCAGAACAGGGAGGCTGGAAATCAGGCCCTGTCTTGGGTGAACTCACTGTCCAATAGGGAAGCAGAGCTCCCAGTGAACACTAGCAGCTCAGCAAGTAAGGGCTGTGATGGGGTGCACAAGGGCCAAGGGTTGCCCAGAAGAGCCGAGAGACTCAGTAAAAATGCTCAGAGAAGGCCAACTTTAGCACTGGGAGAAGAAGGCTGGATGGAAGTGTCATATGATAATATGTTGGTCATCCATGAACCCAGTAGGCACTCAGTCAATACTTGTTGCCGTGAGAGTGATATTACCTCAAACTGTCATGGACATTTTTGTTCAATGATAGGCATTAGCCAACCTATAATAGTTTAGTCATGACAGGTACCTTGAGCTAATCCTACCAGCCAGAGTGAGTTCAACTTTTTAAAAAAATGTTTTAATTTAAATCCAAATTAGTGGGGCGCCTGGGTGGCGCAGTCGGTTAAGCGTCCGACTTCAGCCAGGTCACGATCTCGCGGTCCGTGAGTTCGAGCCCCGCGTCAGGCTCTGGGCTGACAGCTCAGAGCCTGGAGCCTGTTTCCGATTCTGTGTCTCCCTCTCTCTCTGCCCCTCCCCCGTTCATGCTCTGTCTCTCTCTGTCCCAAAAATAAAAATAAACATTGAAAAAAAAAATTTAAATCCAAATTAGTTAACATATAGTGTAGTAATGGTTTCAGGAGTAGAACCCAGTGATTCATCACTTACATACACAAGCCAGTGCTCATCCCAACAAGTGCCCTCCTTAATGCCCATCACCCATTTATCCCATCCCCCCATCCAACTCTTCCAGCAGCCCTCAGTTTGTTCTCTGTATTTAAGAATCTCTTATACTTTGCTTCTCTCTCCGTTTTTATCTTATTTTTCCTTCCCTTCCCCTATGTTCATCTGTTTTGTTTCTTAAAGTCCACATATGAGTGAAATCATGATATCTGTCTTTCTCTGACTGACGTATTTCACTTAGCATGATACAATCTAGTTCCATCCATGTTGTTGCAAATGGCAAGAGTTTATTCTTTTTGATCACTGAGTAATATTCCATTGTGTGTGTGTGTGTGTGTGTGTGTGTGTGTGTGTGTGTGTGTATACCACATCTTCTTTATCCATTCATCAGTCAGTGGACATTTGGCCTCTTTCCATAATTTGGCTATTGTCTATAGTGCTGCTATAAACATTGGGGTACATTGCCTCTTCAAATCATCATTTTTGTATCCTATGGATAAATACCTAGTAGTGCAATACTGGGTCATAGAGTAGTTCTATTTTTAATTTTTTGAGGAACCACCACACTGTTTTCCAGAGTGGCTGCACCAGTTTGCATTCCTACCAACAGTGCAAAAGGATTCCCCTTTCTCTGCATCCTCACCAACATCTGTGGTTGCCTGAGTTGTTAATTTTAGCCATTCTGACAGGTGTGAGGTGATATCTCATTGTGGTTTTGATTTGTATTTCCCCAATGATGAGTGATGTTGAGCATCTTTTCATGAATCTGTTAGCCATCTGGATGTCTTCTATGGAAAAGTGTCTGTTCATGTCTTTTGCCCACTTCTTCACTGGATTATTTGATTTTGAGGTATTGAGTTTGATAAGTTCTTTATAGATTTTGGATACTAACCCTTCATCTGATATGTCATTTGCAAATATCTTCTCCCATTTTGTAGGCTGCCCTTTCATTTTCTTGATTGTTTCCTTCACTGTGCATAAGGTTTTTATCTTGATGAGGTCCCAATAGTTCATTTTTGCTTTTGTTTCCCTTGCCTCCGGAGACATATCAAGTAAGAAGTTGCTGCAGCTGAGGTCAAAGAGGTTGTTTCCTGTTTTCTCTTATAGGATTTTAATGGTTTCCTGTCTTACATTTAGGTCTTTCATCCATTTTGAATTTTTGTGTATGGTATAAGAAAGTGATTCAGGTTCATTCTTCTGCATGTCATTGTCCAATTTTTGGAATGTGCTCAATATTAGGAAGGGATTGACTTTGACACATTGCACCTGATCAGTCAGGGTCAAGCAAAGGACAGCATTCACCAGAGATGGTTTACATGAAAAGATGTTAGGGGCATCTCAGTGGCTCATTCAGTTAAGTGTCTGGCTTTGGCCCACGTCATGATCTCACGGTCTGTTGGTTCAAACCACACACTGGGCTCTCTGCTGTCAGCTTTGGATTCTCTATCCTATTCTCTGTCTGCCCCTTCCCCACTTATGTGCACACACTCTCTCTCTCTCAAAAATAATAAAAAATAAAAAATAAGTTAAAAAAAGAAAATATGTTAATGAAGGGATTACATACAGAGTATGGGCAGAGTTAAGGGAACAAATAAGTAATGTTGAAGCACCTAAGAGGTAGCAAGAGTGGAAAGCCATAGAATACAGATGTGTTCAACCCAGCAGATGAGGACAACACTCTCAGGGATGGCAGAACAATGAGGTGGAAGAAATGTGGGTTCCTACATGACCTCTTGAAGCCAAGTCCCCTTGCCTATCTGGACTGCCCACCTATCTCTGTACAGCAACGTGAGAGAGAAATAAACATTTGTCCATTTAAGCCATTGTATTTTTAAGTGTCTGTTGTAGTAACCTAATCTAATGCATTCAAAGGCCAGTGTGGTTGCAATACAGAGAGTGAGGGAGAGAACATTAGCAGATGAGAACCTATAACCACAGGGCCTTGTAGCCTTGGGAAGGAGTTTGGATTTTATTCTATGGAGGATGCTTACATGATCTAATTTGCATTTTTAACATTTTTAAGTTTATTTATTTGAGAGAGAGCACGCGCACATACACGAGAGGGGGAGGAGCAGAGAGGAAGAGATAGAATCCCAAGCAGGCTCAGTACTGTTAGTGAAGAACCCAATACAGGGCTTGATCCCACGAACTGTGTGAGACCATGATCTGAGCCAAAGTCAAGAGTCAGATGCTTAACTGACTGAACCACCCAGCACCCCCTTCGCGTTTGTAAGAACATTTCCACTGGTATGTGGAGAATGGAATGTGGTAAACAAAAGGTGAGTCAGTGAGGGGATTATTCTGGTTGTTCAGGAAAGAGATGCTAGTGGCTTCGTCAAGGATAGTAGTGGCAGTTTGTGAGAAGTGGCTTCGATTCTGAGTATGTTTTGGTGGTAGATGATAAAGAATCACCTGGTAACTTTGACTTTGAGGGGTTTGCATGTTCAAGAATAAATGAACAACATAACAATAGAACTATTATTGTTATTGTTTTAATAAAGTCTTTCTGACCCTGATGATATAACTTTTCCCTGCACAAGGTGCCGATGGATTGAGTTAGGAAAGAAATTCATGTTTTATTAAGCAACTTACTACTTTGGTGTCTGTGCTCACGGTCTCAGATTGCCCCTGAGGCCAGTCTTGGGGAGAGAGTACAGCCCAGACCCAAAGAGGCCCTCATCACTGCGATCAGTTTGGCTTGCAGTGGGTTGAAAATTCACTCAGTCTGTATATCCCCATATAACACCTACTATGTATGAGGCAGTATTCTAGAAACTGAGGGAAGAGTCACAGCAAGACATATTATGTCACTCCCCTTATGTTGTTGCTCTTCTTTTCACTGAGATGTATAAAGAAAGTGAGGCATCTTTGTTTTCCTTTAGCTCATCTATCTTCCCCACAATCCTGCTGGGAATTCAGGACACTTAATTTGCTAAATAATAATACCACTATCTCTTCCCAGTTAAAAGCTCAAGCTCTCAGAACTCTGCCTTCCCAAGATGGATTATGGATGTACCTCCTGGTTTACTGCAAGAGGCAAGGTGGGGAAGAGGTATTGATGTTATGGGGTCCCTTGAGCCTGGCTGCTGCTGCTCTTGGACAAAATGATTTCCCTCCAGATGTCTAAGTGGGGAAAGAGTAAAGTGCCCCACTTTTCACTTTGTCTTTGGGACACTGTCCTAGACAATGGAGGTCACCATCTGTAGACCTCTCTGCCAGCTCTCCTTCCTCCTTCCTCAACCATCCATTTGCTTTTCCTTTCTTACCAGAACATCCTCTGGGCCTCCTCCTTTACCATTTGGCCTTCCTTTCCCATTTCTCTGGGGCCATAAGGGAAGAATGACTTCCAGGTAGGTGTGACTGATGTACAAGTAAATTTTTAGTGTAAGTATGTTCTTTGTAATATTTAGGACATGTTTATACTAAAAAATCATTTGTTGCTTACCTGAAATTCAAATCTAATTTCTCCAGTAAATCTACTTCTAGGGAACTAAGTTATGGCAAAGAGCAATGAAAAACACCGCTGTACAATATTTTCAAAGTACTCTATTATGCCCCAAATAAGGCTTACCCACTGCTGGCCTCTTGGCTGGACAGACTTAGAGGAGCTTCAGAAAGGTTTTCCTCTACCTCCTCCCTAGCAAAGGCTGTTCCAGTTCCTTAGAGGAACTCATCATGTGTGTGTATGGCATGTGTATATGAGATGGAGGGTGGAGGGATGGTGAAGGAAACCACCTTTGGCTTCCTGCCCTTCACCCCTCAATCTCACCAGGCAGCCCTCCTTGGGATGTGGGTAGCCCTATTCTGCTAGCAAAGTGATTGCTTACCTAGAATTTTTATGAGGACATTTTTATTGAGCTGTAATTGAAAAGAAAAAAATTCCAAGACATTCCAGATTTTTCTCATAAGCCTCCTTCAGAAATGTGTGTGTGCGCATGCATGTGTGTGCATGTGTGTGTGTGGTGTGTGAGTGTGTGTGTGTGACATTTAATTTTTCTCTCTTCTTCTCTAAATTATGGACCAGAATGAAGATGAGCTGGGAGTCTGGAAAGCCTGTAAAACTCTTTTCATTAAGCAAATATTCTACTGTTTGGAGAATTGGGGTTTTATGTAAGAGGGCTGCATTTGTCATTACAGCCTAATATCCTAATGTAAGTTTACAACCCTACTTAAGAAACCTGTAATAGAATGCAGAGCCTGTTATGTATGTAAAACTGCTTGGTAAAAGTTTATAAATCATACAGATTTATTTTAAAGAATGCGAAACTAAATCCAGATGATGGCCTTTTAGAAACAGACTGGTTTTGAATACCACATTGTGCCCCACTGCTATCCTGAGAAGCTGCAGGAAAAGACTACATCTGTCCTGGGGTCTCTGTGACCAGCCCTCTCACCCTCCCCATTCAGGAAAGATAGAGATCCAGATCTTCTTTCCCAACACCCTGGTTGTTTCAGCAGGAAGGAAAGAAACTCAAGCTTTTGTTGAGCACCTACTATGTGCTAAGTGCTGGGCTCCTTCTCTGTCTTCATCCTCACAACAGACCTATGCAATGCTATTATCCTCTCCATTTTTACTCTTGGGGAATGTAAGGTTCAGAGGGGTCAGCTATCTGTTCAGGCTCACACAGGTTGTTAAAGGATGGAGTCTGAGTGAAAACCTAAGTCCACGTATATCCAAGGCTCCTGTTCTTCCCATCTGTTCTTCCCATTATTCCACTCCTACCCCAGGCAGCTCCACATGGTGGTGGTCATGGTGTATGTTATAGTCTCCTTGGCTAGACACATATTGCCACTTCTCAGGAGGGACAAAGCTGGATTGGGGGTGAGAGAGGGCAGGCTGGGCACCTCTGTGCAGTGGCCATTTCTGGAACAGTCCTGAATTCACTGACCCACTGTCCTGCCAGATGGACTCATTCTTGTCAGACCATGGCTGTGGTCTTATTGAAGTTCATGAAATGAATAGATGAGGTTCTTTGGGGCCAAAAGGTAGACTCAGAATCAAGTGACCTCAGAGATTCATTGGAAGAGCACACACTTGAAAACAAGGATCTCCTGGAGAATGGGAATGTCTCCCAGGATGTACCGTGACTCTGGTGCCCAGGTTAACATGGGGTCTCCTCAAGTTCAGGCTGCTCCTCACCCCGTGGCTCTGGCTTTCTTTAGACTCGGCTCTTCTCTGCTTGGCTTCTGCCTTCTGACTCCGTCTGCTCCTCTACCATCTGACTTCCTCTCTTCCTCTGCCATCTGACTCCCTCTGTTTCTCTACTTCGAGACTTCCGCTGCCTTACAGCTCCTGCTTCCCGACTTCTCTCGGGGTACCTCTCCACTCATCCTGCTACCGTCTCCCACTCAAATTCTCCAAAAGGGAGGACCTTATTGGGTCAGCAGTCTTGTCTGGGAAAGAGCACCCATCAGTGGCAGCCTCTCATATTAGACCACCCCATAGGCCTCTCACTACCTGTGGGTCAGGAGACTTAACAGTTAAGGCCTGATTTGGCTGCAAGTAACAGAGACTTGAAAAATAGTGGCCTAAACAGGATAAGCCTTTCTTTCTTTAGTAAAGGAAGTGTGGAGGCAGAGGCAGTCAGGACGAGCAGGGAACCCAGCCAGTGCTATTCACATTTAAGGCAGCACTGTGGAGAGGAGAAATCCAAGGACACTCTCCTTCACCCGTTAAAGAGACATATCAGAAGTTCCACACAATAATTCCACTTATATCTTATTGGCCAGAATGTAGTCATTTGGCCACACTTACCAGCAAGGGAAGTTGGGAGAGGTTCTATGTTAGCTGGGTACATTTCCAGCCGGCTAATAACTGAGGTTCTTTACCAAAAGGGGAGGATATTAGAAGCAAGTAGAAGTCTGTGCCCAGGTGCCCATCCTGATGTAACTACCTATAGCTAGGACAGCAGAGCCTTATTGTAGAGAGTATGTGATGCCAGGAATACCTGAGAAAGGACTACGTGCCAGTATTGGCATGATGGGGCCCTTGCATGGCTGGTACAGGGTGCATATCTTTATTTGTGTGGTGTGGTCTAAACGGAACTAGAAGCATCCCCTCATTTCTTCTCCCAAGTTTCCCCTTAGTTGTCCTGTCTGCAAGTTCACCATTCAAGTAAAACAATGGCTTCCCCCAACATCCCTTTTAAAGCCTGCACGTGATCCTGGGAAAATCAACCTGTACTCAATTATTTATGTATTTTTTTCATGTCTGCCTAAGCAGCAACCCTCATCCCCAGTCACTGCCAAAGTCAGGATAGCCCTAGGAGGCAACAGCACTAAGCCAGAATCCTGGAAAGCTTGATAGCTAGTCTTTTGGGGTCCCACTTGTAGGTCCCAAGAGTCCCATTTTAGGCCCAGAGGATATAGGAAGCAAAGCCCAAGTACCTGTAAAGGGATGTGAAAAGGGAAGGGTGTGGAGAGAGGACACACATATGGGCTTATGAAAGGTTCTGAAGTGGCAGCTGAGGTGCAGGAAATCTCAGAGTAGGGGAAATTCTAACAGCCCTCAAGGAGAGAGGACCAGGCGGACCAGATATCAAATGGCTCAGGAAGCATGGATAAGGAAGTTAATGCAGAAGTCTGGGGGAATGAGCTGGGAAGAACAGAGTGATCTGAGGAAAGTGAGAATACTGATAGCTGGTTCCTCTTGCCTGCCAGAGAGGGCAGTACCTGTGGAGGTGGGGGTGGGGTATTATTTTCCTTTGAGTTTTCCTCAAACCAAGTTTCCCCAAGACCCCAATGGCTGCAGAGTCCATACTGTGGCTGCCCCCCTCACCCTCCGTGGGGTTGGAAATGGAGGAGGCAGCTGTCTAGATGAGGCTGAGAGGTAGAGGCCAGTAGATCCACAGGGACCCCTGTTAGCCTGGAAATCCTGGGCTCCTCAGCAGGAGTCTGTTGGCCTGGTAGGTAGGGTGAGTGGAGCTTAGGACAGAGCTTGGGAGAGAGGTGCCCACCCTGCCCATCTCAAGGCCTTTGCCACCAGTATTCCCCTTGAGCCCCTAACTATCTTCCAATCTTGAGCGGGGCTCTGAGCAGATGTAAGACAGAACTCTCTTGTCCTCTATCTTCCCCTGTAGATATGGGAGCTCATCTTCATGAACTCTGCAGCAGTGGAATGGAATAATGTGGCTGTTCTGTCCCTCCCTCATTCACCCCATTCCTCCAGAGGCTAATTTGGTGTTCAAAAGCCAGGGCTTTTGGTCATAGGTTCTGCTGCTGTGCCGGTTATGTGTTCATGCATAATCAACTATCCAAAAACTTAGTGACTTAAAACAAGAGCATTTTCTTATATCTCATGATTTTATGGGTCCTTAATTCGGGCAGGCTTGGATAGACTATTCTTCTGTTCCATGTGACATTGATGGAGGCCACTCAGTGGTATATAATAGCTGACAGACATGCTGGTCTGGAGAGTCCAAGATGGATTCATTTAAATATCTAGTGCCTTGAAAGGGAGGCTGGAAGGCTAGACTCAACTGAGACTGTTGATCTGTTTGACTACACATGGACTCTCTAGCATGGTGGTCTTAGAGCAGTATGACTTCTTGTATAGTGATTCAGGGCTTGTAGGGTGTTCTCAGAGACCCAGGCAGAGATTATAAGGCATCTTATGACCCAGCTTCAGAAGTCCCAGAATGCTACTTCTCAAAATTCTATTGACAGGCAAGTCACTAAGGCCAACCCAGAATAAAAGTTCAGGAAGTATAGTATGACCACTGTCAGCTGAGTGACCTTGAGAAAGGTTACTTAAACCCTTTGAGCCTCAGTTTTCACATCTATAAGATAGGAATACTGTAATAGTATCTACCTCTTATGGCCTATGAGAATTAAATAATTATATGTCTAATCAACAACTGCTGTCTAAAAGCCTGCTTATGATCACCAGCATCTGCAGTTTCCTCTTCTTGGGCACCCTGCTAGACTACATTTCTCAGCCTCCCTTGTAGTTGGATGTGACCATGTGACTGAGTTCTGCTCATGGAACTAGAGGGGACAAGATATATCTGGCCTCTACATCCTCCATGCTTGCTCCCCCTACCCTCCATGCCCCCATCAGCCTGTGTTGCAAGGAAGAAATAAAGTTTTGCTTGTCAGAGCCATTAGCCTACCCTGACTAGTGCAATGATACATACTAAGCTCTCAATTAAAATTAGGGGTCCTCCTGGGGCACCTGGTGACTCAGTAGGTTAAGCATCCTACTCTTGATTTCAGCTCAGGTCATGATCTCATGGTTCATGAGATAGAGCCCCACGTCCAGCTCTGCGCTGATAGCCCAGAGCCTGCTGGAGATTCTCTCTCTCCTTATCTCTCTGCCCCTTGCCCACTCACTCGTGTGTGCTTGTGCATGCACTCTCTCTCTCTCAAAATAAATAAATAAACATTGAAAAAAAAATAAAGTTAGGGACTCACAGGCCTAACCTCTATACACCTGTGTTCTCATCTGTACAATGGGGGTGATGTTAGGAACCTACCCCATAGGGTGGTGAGGATTGGATGAAATAATATATAGTTTGACTTAATGGCTTAGCTCCTCTTTGATCACAATGAAACGTCATCATTACCTTTCTCTTGAAACAAAATTATGTGAGTTTGCAGTATTTTAGGTCAGAAGCCAATAAAAATGATACCATTTTAATTCAGAATACGTCCTAAAATCCATTTGATATGGGTTTCAGAACCTAAATATATAGAATAGGATGTTTCTAAGTTTAAAAGTTAATTTATTTTTGATGTTTTAAATTAGGAAATATTTTAAGAATACAAAAGAAAAGATGTAATAAGCACCTACATTCCCACAACTCAATATGGTCAAATCTTAACATTTTGTTATATTTGATATGTGTTTTTTTTTCATAAAGAAATAAAACCCTATGGATGAAACTGGAAAAATAAATGATGTCTCATTTATTTAGCATAGTGCTTGACATATGCAAAGCAGTCCGTAACAGTCAGCAAGTTTTTTTAACTTTTTATTTTGAAATAATTTTACATGTATAGAGTTATAAAGATAATGGAGACGTTTCTTGTATACCCACCACCCAGCTTCCTCTGTTAACCTCTTACATAACCATGACATATTTATCAAAAAGATTAAAATTGTCGTAACACTATTAACTGCAAACTTTTCCCAGATTCTACCAGTTTTCTTACTTATGTCCTTTTGTTCCAAAATACTATGTGGCATTTAGGTTAGCTAATTTTTATTTTTCATTTAAGTTTATTTATTTATTTTGAGAGAGTGTATGTGTGCACGAGTGGGAGAGGGGCAGAGAGAGAAGGAGAGAGAGAGAATTCCAAGCAAGCTTTGCACTGTCAGTGCAGAGCCCAACACGGGGCTCGATCCCACAATCTGTGAGATCACGACCTGAGCCAAGATCAAGAGCTTAACCAGCTAAGCCACCCAGGCGTCCCTGTTAGCTAATTTTTAATCATTCATTCAACACTGAGAGCACTGCTTTTAGTCCAACATGCTGTTCTGTGTAGCAGATGATGCCAGGGGCCCATGTACTATGTACTGTGGCTCTCATTTTGGGGAGCTATCATTTTGGGGAGCATTCCACCTGTTGCACAAAGCACTTTCTATATTCCCCATGTGATCCTTACAATAATCCTATATGTTGGCTATTATTACTCTTACATCACAGGTGAGGAAAATGAGGTATGGAGAGATTAACTGAGGTCAGACACCTCAGGTAAAGGGCAAAGTAGGATTTGAACCCAGCTCCAAAGTCATGCTCTTAATAAGATCCCCACTGCCCTACAGAAGAAGGGGAGCAGATGCATCATCATAGACTTCCCAGGGCAAGTGTGGCAGGCAGGAAGTCTTCCTGATGGAGGTGCCAGTCTGGAGCTCCGCCTCTGTTTCCTCAGATGCTCTGGGGAATGTTTGGCCTTCCTACCACATGCCTCGTCAGGGCTTCGCTCCCTCTTTTCCCTGCAGCCCCATTTTCTGAGCCCAAGCCTCAGAGCTCCAAGATGACCTGCTGTAACTCAAGCCCCAGGGTGTGGTTCTATCCTAGATTCTGGGCACCCCAGCCTAGTTAGCAGGGACAGGCTGCCCACATTCATAGACCCGGATGTTGATTTAGAGACTGACTTCTGGAACCACTATTTTGGGTCCCGCTGACAGTGCATTAGCAAGAAATAGCAACAAGGGCTAAGTTGTCAGGCAGAGGGGGGATCCACGGGAATTGGGGGTGGGCAGGCCGGTCTACTGAGCAGGGACTAGCTTTGTCTACTCTGGAGAATTATAGGCCCCACCAACCTGAGAATGAATCGAGAACAGTTTTCCATCCCCAGATTGGAGAGGTGCCCTGCCTGGTTGGGCACAGCAGCCGCAGCCCTTCTGCAATCCTCCAGCTGGGATGTATGTTTACCCTTTGGAAAAGGCTCAGAGAGCACCTGAGGTAGCCAACCACCAGCCATTAATGGGACCAAGTGCTGTAGGGAGGAGAGCAGGGAGCTGGCAGGGCAGTTCCTGCCCTTTGAGGCCAGAGCCCAGAGGTCCCACATCCCTGCGGCAACATTCCAACCGCGTTTCATCTTCTCTGAGCCTTGGGTTGTTTAATTTTAAAATGGGGGTGTTAATCCCTATGTCTCAGACAAGGCAGCATAGGTTTGCTCAGTTTTATGATTTGCAGGAGGAGGAGCAGGGGCTAAAACACAGCCTGTGCTCAGCTCACTCAGATGGGCACACTGACCTGGAGCTACGTCTGCTTGGGAGAAAGGGACACCTTTTCCTCAACCAAGCCCAGGAGCAATTATGCCTGAAAGGTTGGTTTGCTCCCAAGAGGGGACCTTGTCTGATTTGTACAGAGGAAAAGCACTTGCCATCTGGAAATAGGCAAGATGGCAGAGAAGGGCAAGGACCCCTCTGCCCAGAAGGCAGAGCTGGCCCCAGAGAGTGTTGGTAGGGAGTGAGGAGGCAGGGTCAAGGTGACCAAAGAAGAACAAGATGTGCTGGGAAGAAGGCGTCAGGGTGCCCAAGTGGTGAGCATGCGGGCAGAGCTGGGGAAAGCAAAGGTACCCTCTGGAGGCAGGCCTGCTCCTGGGGCTGGCTGGGACCCACTCCCCCTGGTGACCTCCATAGAGGAGACCTGGTGCCAGCGGTGCCAACCTGTAGTTGTGGTCCACACAAGCACAGAGCTATGCCTGAGGGCAGGGTCATAACCAGGGTGTGGGAGCCATGGGAGCTTTGAGACCATGGGAAGAAGCCTGGTCAGAAACAGCCAGTTGGAAGAGAATGATAAGGCACCAGTAAATTATGATTCGGAGTGACAGGTGATGTCACAGAAGGTGGGTGGACATTTTGGTGGTTCGAAGAGGAGCACTTCTCTCAGGTTTGGAGGGCTTCCCAAAAGTAACTGCTAAACTGAGACCTCATAGAGACCCCAGTGAAAGTGGGGGAGGGTGGTACACTCAGGTGGTACAACCTGAAGCATGTTTCAAAGTGCCAGAGGTAAGAGAATGTGGTGCATTCTGGAAACTGCAAGTGGATCTACCATTTCTTAATTACACAGTGTGTATAGAAACAGAATTACAAGAGATAAGGCTAGAGATACAAGAAGTTTCTCAGATAATGAAGCATCTTTATACTTTGTCAAGGTGTTTGTACTTAGGGGGTTGTAAGCAGAGTGGCGATGTGATCAGATTTCCATTTTAGTAAGATTGTGTATGGAGATTGGAGGGGCAGGGCTTGAGGCAGAGAGACCAATAGTAGGCTGCTGCAAGGATCCAGTGAGAGGTGAGGGTGGCTTGAACTTGGGTCCTCACAACAAAGATGAAGCTAAGTGAGCGGGTCCCAAAGGTATTGAGGAAGTAGAATCAATAGGCTAATTGTAGGAGGGGACATGATACCCATCACTGACTTGAGCAATGGTGGCTGTCAGAACTCTTCATGAAAATGAAGAACGAGGAAGAGTTCAGCTGGTGGGGTGAGGCTGCGGAAAAGCTCAGCTGAGTTTGAAATTCAAGTGCAGTATTGACATAGAGGTGGGCAGTGGGATACAGAGGTTTGAAGCTCAGGAGAGCAAACCGGGCTGCCTCAGAGGAGTCATCAGCCTAGAGATGTGAACTGAGGCTGGGGTGGGGGCAAAGGGACCCCCCCAGCAGAGTGAGAACTGTGAGGAAGAGAAGAGGCAGTGGCCAGAACCATGAGAAACCTTGAGGCTTAAGGGTCAGCTGGAAGAGACAAGGCTAAAATAGGAGCAGCCTGAGAGGTGGGAGGAGAGCAGCCCGTGACACTTTGCTCCAGTTGAGGAACCTGGGGCTTTTCATATTGTGCTATTAGGGCACAAAACGAAGAATCTTGGAACTAAATGTTTTGCTGCTTCATAAAACCATTCTTCACCCAGGACTCTTGGGCTGTCTCTTCCCTAGACCCTCTTCTCTCAGTTGGTGCTTGTTTTAGTCTGTCCTTTTGAAAGTACGCATAAGTGAAAAGATTCAAGAGATGTTATTTGTACAGCAAGTTTTGATGATCGCTTTTTGATGGGGTGGGCATGGAGGAGGATGGTGACGGACTGAACCTTGGTCTTTATTCAGACAACCTTGCTCTTGGGTGATGATATGAGGAGGACAAGATGAGGAAAAGGCCAGCTAATTCTCAGCGCTGGTACTCCCACTCCTCCCTTTTGTACCCAAGGCAGATACTACTAATTGATCCTCATGTGCCCTCTTTCTTCACGAAAACTCAACATGGACTTAGACTCTCTCTGTAGGCTGCCAACATGCTAAGTCAGAGCTGGCAAGCCTTCTGGACTCTCGTGGCCATCCTGAAAGTAAGCCACCACCCCCACAAACCACCAGAAGATCTCCTGTCTTTATTATGATGAACATTTTATTATAGAGACAGACTGAACTCTCTTTTGTATAAAGAATCTTTGGATTGGGTCAGGGAAATCCACCTGCTAAAGGTCACCACTCAATTCTCCCTGCTTCTGCCTCAGCTAAGCCCCCACTTGCTATTTATACCTCAAGGTCACTGGAAACAGCAGAGGCTGCTGTCCCCAGGGCCAGGCTGGTTGGGTTGGGCCATGCTGGCCAGAAGGTCAGGGCTTCTGGCTGCTCACCAAGTCAGAGCCGCCCCGTCTCCCGCCCCAGTCGGTTGTCCAGAACCTGGAGCTGCTGGAGGAAGCCCGAGTTGGGGCAGATATCACGGTGGGCCTGCACCGTCTGGATGGCCTCCACCAGCGTCATGTTCTCGCAGATCATGAGGAAGGCCAGGACAACTGTAGCAGAGCGGCTCACCCCCATAGCACAGTGTACCAGCACACGGCCTGTTGGAAAGACCCAACCTAGCATCAGCTACCTGCCCTCACAATGACCACCCACCCCAGCGGGAATTGGAGATGCTTCTGGCCATCCTTCAGCCCACCTATCACAGCACCCTGGAATACTGACAATGTTCTTACAGTCAGATGGGGCAGCTGAGGCCCAGAGAGGGAAAGGGACTGGCTTAAGGTCATGGAGCAAGTTAGTGGCCCAGCTAAGGTTAACAGCTGGGATTCCCTTCTCCAGGTCCAAGGTGCTTCTTCTGGCATCCTTTCCAACTCTGCCATCCTGTTGTAAAGGGTGGGAGACGGGACAGTATTCCTGGAGTCCCCTGGATTTGTGGTTGATTAGAGGGAGTGTCCCTTACCCCCTTAGTTCTGCCCTCTCCTCTATCCCTGCAGCCCTATGCCAAGGCCTCATCTTAGAGGGGTCTGTTTAGCCTTTGCTAGGTTGTGTACCTTCTGCCCAATGCCAGACCTCTTACTGAGGGATGGTTACCCTGAACCACATCAGACCTTAGCTATGTCTGTGATTGTTGGTCCCCTGAAGGGAACACTCACTAAATGGTAGTAGCTATTTGCTCCATGGGGTGGGAGGGTTGTTGAAGATGTTTGTAACTCTGGACACCCCACCCACCAGTGCTACTGGGAAAAGTGCCCCAGATCCCACCCCCTCACCACCATCCCTACCCCCACCTCCACCCCAGTGTCTTCCCCAGCAGTTCACCTTTAGGAACACTGAGGGCAGTCCGGATGTATCGAGCAACAGGCAGAAAGTAGACACTGAGGTCGAAGAAGGGGTTGTCATCAGCCTCAATGCCATAGTACTCCAAGGGCATTCCGCGGTAAAACTTGGCACCTGTGTCCACTTGAAACTTGCCCGCAGCAACATTCACGACATGGGTGATGCCCAGCTGGGTCAGCTTGTTCTTGTCCCGGGCTGCGTACCTGCAGGGAGGGCATGGGGACGTTGAGAGGTGGGGCAGGTCTCATTGGGTCACCTCTGGCTGGGCTGGAACTTGTCCCCTTCCCTCCTCTGCCACCCCTCCTCCAAGTGTGAGACTGGAAACAGTGAACAGGCCCAGATGACCAAGACTCCGTTTCATGCAGCCCAACTTTTCTAGAGGGCAGTTTGGCCACATGCATCAGAAGCCTTAAAAATATGCATAATATATTGGGGCACCTGGGTGCCTCAGTCGGTTGGGCGGCCGACTACAGCTCAGGTCATGATCTCGCGGTCTGTGAGTTCGAGCCCTGTATCGGGCTCTGTCCTGAGCGCTCAGAGTCTGGAGCCTGCTTCCGATTCTGTGTCTCCCTCTCTCTCTGCCCCTTCCCTGCTTGCTCTCAGTCTCTCTCTCTCTCTCTCTCTCTCTCTCTCTCTCAAAAATAATAAACAAAAAAAAAATTAAAAAATATATGCATAATATCTACATCCTTTGCCTCAGCAAGTCCCCTTCTAGGAACTTGAAAAAAACCCAAAATGTGCCCACAGACATATATAAATTGGACCTAATGATATTCAAGATAGTGAAAAATTGGAAAAAATCACTATCTTGTAATTGGAGACTGAGTATGGTATATCTAAATGAAATACTATGCAACCACTAAAATGTTGTAGATTGTTGCAGGTAAACAAGGAAAGGTGTTTGTGCTATATTGAGCACCTGTGAAAAATGCAGGCTACATTGGGGCGCCTGGATGGCTCAGTCAGTTAAGCGTCTGACTCTTGGTTTCAGCTCAGGTCATGATTTCACAGTTTTGTGAGTTCTGGCTCCACATTGGGCTCTTCTCTGGCAGCTCAGAGCTTGCTTAGGATTCTCTCTCTCTCCCTGTCTCTCTGCTCTTCCCTCACTAGCACTGTCTCTGTCTTTCTCAAATAAATAAATAAACTTAAAAAGAATGCAGGATACAGAACTTTGTTTAAAAATGTTTTCAGGGGCGCCTGGGTGGTGCGGTCGGTTAAGCGTCCGACTTCAGCCAGGTCACGATCTCGCGGTCCGTGAGTTTGAGCCCCGCGTCAGGCTCTGGGCTGATGGCTCGGAACCTGGAGCCTGTTTCCGATTCTGTGTCTCCCTCTCTCTCTGCCCCTCGCCCGTTCATGCTCTGTCTCTCTGTCCCCAAAAAAATAAATAAACGTTGAAAAAAAAAAATGTTTTCAAAGGATGTGTGGTTCCATTCAAAAGTTTAAAAAAAAAATCTTTCTACATAAAGTAGATTACAAAATGGGACTAGAAAGAGGTATCATTTCTGTAAAAAAAAAAAAAAATGTGACAAAGCGTTTATGTCTGTATATTTTTATTTTTAATGTTTATTTATTTTTGAGAGAGAGAGAGAGAGACAGAGCACAAGCGGAGGAGGGGCAGAGAGAGAGGGAGACACAGAATCTGAAGCAGGCTCCAGGCTCTGAGCGCTCAGCACAGAGCCCGATGTGGGGCTTGAAATCACAGACTGCGAGATCATGACCTGAGCAAGTAGGATGCTTAACCGACTGAGCCACCTACATGCCCCGTGTGTGTGTATTTTTAAAAAGTCAACAAGGATTTTATAACTGGTTATCTGGTGCGGGGAAAGCATATTTGCCATATTATTTATAAGATATTGAACCATATTTTCTAAATATTAAGGAAAATGTCTGAAATCCACGTATATTCATCCATATATTCCAAATTTTAGGAAAACTTTTGGGGAAATGACTCACAATTCTACTTTCTTTATACATATACACCCTATAGAAACTTGGTGTGTGTATTCCCAGGAACCATGTACTAGACTGTTCCTAGGATCACTGTTCATAATAGCCAAAAAGTGAAAACAACTCAAATGCCCACGTACAATAGAATGGATAAACTATGGGATAGTCATACAAACAAATAGTATGCAGCAATGCAGAATGTCTGAGCTTCAGCTGCATATAATGCAAGTGAATTTTACAACACTGAGCAAAGGATGCCAGGCACAAAGGATCCACAGTAGGATTCCATTCATATGACTTTAAAAGACAAACAAAACTAACTACATTGTCAGGTATATAGGTGTTAAAACCATAAAGAAAAGCAAGGAAATAATTATTTCAATACTTAGTAGTTATCTACAAGGAAAGGGATTATGATGAGTGGGACTTCTAGGGCATAAGTAATGTCCTATTTCTTGTCCTGGATGGCGAAACGGTTCATATGTGCTCTATACACTTTTCTTTTTTTCTTTTTCTTTTCCTTCCCTCTCTCTTTTTTTTTTTTTAATTTTAGAGGGGGAGAGAGAGAGTGCATGTGTGTGAGTGGGGGAGGGGGCAGAAGGAGAGAGAGAGCAGAGCCAGATATAGGGCTCAATCCCAAGACTCTGGGATCGTGATCTGAGCTGAAAGCAAGAGTTGGACACTCAACTGAATGAGCCCCTCTATGCACTTTTCTTATGTGTATTCTGTTTCCACAGCTAAAATTAATAGTAATACAGAAGGAAAGGAACATGTGGAAAGAAATGGTGGGAGTCAAAGAGGGTGCCACCTCTGCTCCTGGAGGACTCTGGGAGAGGCTCTCCTTCTGTCCCCTCTACCTCCCACCATGAGTAGTACTTACGCATCTCCTAGGAAGAGGTTGGGCCAGACCTCATCGATGTGGCTCAGCATGGCAGCCCGACGGACCCACAGCAAGCGCTGTAGGGAGGCCAGTGTGGGTGGCTGGTAGGGGGACACCCGGACTGCCCCATGGATCTTGGGCCTCCGGAGGTCCTGCTTCTGCAGCGAGTTCATTCTGAAACACAGTGGACACTGTGGTGGTTGGGGGCAGGATCCCTACCTGTGGGTCAAGCTGATGGAAAGGCCCAGGCATGGTGCAGTGCCCAGGTGCCACTGGGATGCTGCAAAAAGGGCCTCAGTTATTTTGGATGAGGTTATTAACCAGCTCAGGTGGGGCTGAGGCCTAGACCCTTTCCCCAGGGAACAAGGGAATCAATCCCTTGTCACCCCTGTGAAGCTGAGAAGCTCTCTCCTGCACTTTCCAGAGGTCCCTGATGGTGGAAGCTTTGGCCAAGGGGCCCTCGGAGTTCCCTGTTTGTAACAACTAGTCAGTGAAGACCCTGTCCCTTAAGTCACAGGTACTTGGGACTTTATAGGGATGAGGACTTCAGATGACTGTGGCTCTCAGAGGGCACCTACGAAGGCCCCCACAACCTGGCAGCTCATCTCAAGCTCCCTCCTCTGCTACTTCCCCAGGTGTCCATTCCCTCCCAGTTTCAGGTGCTTGAAGGGCAGAGCCCATCTCAGGAATAAGGGGGCCTGGGCCATGAACTGACATTTGTTGGTATTTCTGTGCTAAGTAAACTGATGCTCTTATAGGCCTGAGGCCTCACTTGGGTTAGTTCCCTATTTTACATAGGAGGAAGCTGAAGGTCAGAGAGAATTTTTAAGTGATGCCCAAAGCCATATGGGTGATAAGTAGGAAGGCTGAGTTTTCCATCCAGTTGTGTTCCTTCAGTTCTGTCTCTAAGCCTTCCACTTGCCATCGTTGGGGACTCCAGAGAATGGTCGCTACTAATCCGTCTGTCTCTACATGAGAGCCTAGTGTTGGGGTCACACATCTGCCTATAGGCCCTGGGATTTTCCTCCTTACCCCCATGACTCAGGCCAGTGCTGAAGATCAGGCCTCACCCAGGGAGGGTGAGTTGTGTCAGGAGTCATCTGGCTGAGGGTATCCGGGACCCTGCAGAGCTGGGTTATCTGTGGCACCAGAACCTGGGTCTGGTGCTGTGTTGGGAAGGAGTGCCTATCTTGGCTAATTGTCCCTGGCCCCCTCAACCAGTAACTAGGGAAGGTACAAACTGGGAAGAACATCTTTTCTCTTTGGTAGGCAGTTCCAGGACCAGGAAGAGAAATGGGCACCCAGGAGGCCACTGGCTTGGCCAAGCTCACCCAGCGGGTAGCCGGTGGGCAGGGTGGAAGTGAAGACCCAGCTTTCCCCTTCATCCCCCACTGTGACCTCTCAGGGCAGGCTGAATGGCCTGCCACCTACCTAGGGCATGGTCTGGGGCCAGGAATGGGGGAGTGGGTACAGGGACAGGACTCAGCACATGAGCGGAACTGGGCTGGGGCAGGTTCCGCCCAGAACACAAACGCTGTGAAGCGGCTAGAATTCCAGGTCCTTCCCTTGGAGCCTGTGGGGGTGGGGTCTGAGAGCAGACCTAGGCTGCTGTAGCCTGAAGCACAGTCCTTTCAAACCCTCTCTGCTTGGCATCTCTTTGGGATGAAAGGCTTTTGGCCCTGAGCTTCCCATGTCCAATGGAAGCTACCTGAAGTGGTGGAAAGAGAACTTTGGAGGGAGGGAGGACAGCATGGCCATAACTCATTTGGTGGCCTCCAGCAAGTCTTTGCTCCTGTCTGGCCGATGGTCTGTCTAATGTTTAAGATCCTTGGCCTTGCCTGACTTTAGGATTCCCTGGGGGTGTGACCTGAGAATGAGAGCAGTGGCTGGGTTTGCAGTAGCTACAGGGTAGGGATTGGCATAGTGTGTTGGGGTGGAGAAAGCCCCAGGCCCCAGGGTTGTCCAACAGCCACACTGGTCTGCCGCCAGCAGCTGGAGCTGCAGGAGATGGAGCTCTGGGAAGCCTGGCAGACCCACGCTGGCCTCTGAGCTTGGCGTGGGGTACTTCCGCCACCCTGTGGCCATTGGGTGCATCGCAGTCCAGCTGTGCCAGGGAGTAGGCAGCCAGGCTCTGGCTGACACAGAGCTGGTCCCAAGGGACTCCTGGGAAGAGGAGGAACCAGCAGAGGGATCAGGAATTGGGGGCTGTTAGGCCACAGCCCATGTTTCAATCTCCTAGGGGCCTTAGACCCAAGTCTGAAGAATGGGGGCCTTTTCCTTGGACTTTGGGGTACTCCTTGTCTGGTCCCACCTAGGTTCTCATACCTGATGCTCACAGATGTACCCCACATTTGTCCACTCTGTCCTACTGGGGGTCCAGCCCCCTGCGCAAGAACTCATCCTTCAAGCTCCAAGCACATCCAAGGAAGGGAAGTCAGTGGCTACAGCAGCTCCTCTGGTTTCTGCTGCCCCCGGACCTGGACTGACTCCTCCTCCCACATCTCCTTGGCCACCACAGAGTGAAGCATGCGCCCAACATTTAGTAGGGACAGGTCAGGCCTGGCTCTTCTCCTCATTCACTCTGGCCCTCATTCTGCCTCCTTCTTGTGTCTTCTCCCTAAGCTGAATACCTGCCTCTGTGGGCAGTGGTTTCTCTGCTCTTGTGCTGCCGCTGTTGACAAGTTTAGGTGTTTGTTTTCTGTCTTTGTGTGTGTCCCTCCTCCTGTCTATGCTGCTCTCCCCAGCTTCTCGTAGGAGCTCATGCTCCTCCACAGCCCCTGACACACCACTCTACCTGCTGGCAGGCCAAGGCACAGGCCTCCTCGGGGCGGGGGGCAGCTCTTGCCATCCACCTCCTCAGCTGAAGCTCCAGACGTCCCCCTGGCCTTCCCTCCTCCCCAGGCTCTCTGCTTCCCCCTCCTCCTCCCCAAGCAGACCAGATGGGACTGTGGCCACAGGAGAGTTGAGGCCAGAGATCTCAGGGCAAGACGAGTGAGGAGTCTGGTAAAGGAAGCCTCAGGGAGGGTGGCAGGCGGGCAGCCAACATGAGCTGCCAGTGGGGCTCTGCACTCAGCACGCAGGCCCTGGAGGAGGACAGATCTGGGCAGTTCTCAGGTCAGGTGTTTGTATGGTCTTCTTCGAGCCGGTTTTTTCATGGGGCTGCTGTGAGAATTTCATGAAATACTAAATGTAAGGCACCTCCCACAGGGTCTGCCTTATGGTAGATGCCTTCAGAATGGTGCATCTTACTATTATTATCATTACTACTATTATTACTCTTACCCTTTCAAGCCTCAGCCATATCCTGGGTAGAGGGTAACCTCCCCCAGGACAGTGAGGCTTAGTCTCTGTTTCTTTGTGTCTCTTAAGGTTTTTTTTCTCTGTCCAGCAATAATTGTTATTATATTCACCACCTGCTAAGGATAGACTGTGTACCAGACAGAGCTAAATGCTTACATTTTCTCATTGGATCATCACGGTACCCTTATAAAGCAGATAACGTTATCATCCCCATTTTACAGATGAGGAAACTGAGGCTCAGAGAGATTAAGTGATGTGTTCAAGGTCATGCGGCCAGTAAGCATGGGATCCAGGATTTGAGCCCACATCTTTCTGACTATTCTGCTCTTGTCTGTGCCTGTATCTCTAGCCCACTCTGTCCTCCAATCTAACCCAGTCCCTCCACAACACACATAGACACAGGTGCCCTGACCCTCATGACTCAGCATGCTCTGTGGCCCCCCTGAAATAGGGGCACTCACCCACCTGTGGGGATATCTGGCCCAGGCTGTGGTCTTCTCTGACGGCCACTTTGTGCTGCCGGCTTCCAGCTGCCTGTCTCCGCACACTTGATGCTGTTTCTATTTTTTGATTTGAGTTTAATTATAAAGCATGATGTGCTGCTCCCCTCTTCTGGCCTCCCCCTGACACTCCCAACTCACCCACTGGGTCCCTGGCATGGTCAGTGCCAAGCCCAGCCAGGCATCTGGCCTTGCTGGGAGTGGAGGCAGCTCGCAGGGGTCTGCTATGGTGTGTATGCATATGTGGAGCAGGGAGAAAGAAGATCCAATAAGCCATTTTAAAAGCTCCCTTGGCCTTTGAGGGTGGTATGAAGGATGGGAAGAAGGTTAGAGCTAGAAGGATCTTCCATGGAGGAGGACAGAAAAGAGACTAGCCAAAACCAGACACAAACTGGCAGTGATGTCAACATCAGAACCCAGGTCCAGGGGTGCTCAGTTGGGAGCTGAGGATTATAGGACTGGCCCAGGATTAAGATCTAGAAGACCCAGGCTGAGGGAAGTGTGGGTACACTTAACAAAGCTGTAAGTGGGGTTCAGAGCAGGCCTTTAGACCTGCGCTGGCCTGCCATCAGAGGCTGTGTGTCCAGAAGCCACTCTGCCCTCTGCCAGGCTCCTCTTTCCTCCAGAAAGTATTCCTAACCCAGATCTCACTGTCCCTTGAGGTCAGCAAGATGGTGTTTTAGGTCCTTCCAAGGCCACTGTGCTCAGTTAAGGACCTTGGATTTAGGCCTGTTAAGAATCCTTCCTGCTCTCCAGATACCCTTCTCATATAGACTTCAGGACTCCTCCACACAACACTCCCAGATGACAGACACACACAGAGACGTATGCACACCTGCGGCCACACCTACAGGGTGACTCTGAAGTCTGAACTCCAGGGAGCTAGGGCTCAGCCCCTGCTGGGGTCCCCTGAGCCCTGGGGAGAGCTGGTGGGGGGAGCTATGGCTAAGGGCAATCATGAACACTTAGAGTCCCCTCCCGCTCTCCTCCCATCCTCCCACCCCAGGAAACTTGGAGCCCCTGCCTAAGGAGCCTCAGGATTGGCTGAGAAGGCAGACCATTCCCACCTGCAGGGACTGAAGACAGTGGCTGGCAGGGAGTGCAGGCAGCGGGAGGAAGCAGATGGAGTAGCAGGCTCTAGGGCGGACTCCACACTGGGTTCTTACCATCTTCTTGGAATCCACCTGGGCCAGAGCCTCCAGCAGCGCCAACAGGACCAGTGCCAGGGCAGCAAAGTGGCACAGCCCTGCGGCAGGGAGTAATGACCAGCTCTGGGGAAGAGATGAGCTCCATGTTATAGGCAGGCAACCCAAGTCCCAGAATGGCTGGGACTTGTCAGGGCAGAGGCAGGAACTGCCATCTAAACCTGCCTCTGCCTTGAGTCCTCTATGTAAGGTCAAGTGGGTACAGGTGCTGGGAGAAATAAGGCAGGTCTGGGGCCTAGGTCTGGGGCCTAGGGCTCATGGAGAGAAATGACCTTTCCCCAAGGCCCCCTCATCTTTCGGAGTCCCTAGGTCTGCTGTGTATGGCCATATAGGCTGCACACTGCACAACTCCTGGGGACTCCAGTAGCACAGGCTGTCTGGTGGGTGGCACCTCAAGGAAGTGTGCAGTGCTGCAGCCCAACTGATTTCCCCCAAGCTGTCTGATGGAGAGATACTGAAGTTGGAGGTCAGGGCATTTAAGGGTTCCAAGCCAAGGAAGTGGGGCAGTTGGGCATAATCAGAGATCTGCTTTCCACCAGTTTCCTGAAACCTGTTTAGAGGAGAGAGCAGGATGGGAACATGCCATTCTTGTCTCCCTCTTGGCTCCGCATACACACAGAGCTCCGCACAGTGGTTTCCCACCCAGCTCAGCCCTAGGCCTAATCCCAACCACGGCTATAACCCTAATTTTCTTCCATTACACTCACCCCCAAACTCTAAACCTATCTCTCCGTCCTGCTCTGATCCCCATCCCCAAGATGCTCATCCTTCTGAAAGTATCAGGAAGGGGTCAGTGTTGCTACATGGCTCCCTGGCAGTGGTGCCAGTTACCAATTCAGAAACAAGAACAGCTTTTAGTGGGGGGCAGGGCAGAGGGAAATTCAGTCCACATCCTGGGAAGCTCTTGGTAGGAAAAAGCTACCACTTTTCCAACTCCCAAGAGAGCCCAGGCCCATCACCCACCCCTAGCTGGCAACCCCTCTGAGCCAGTGGGCACTGAGGCACAGAGCCCAAGTCAGGGTTGAGGAGAGATGAGGGAAGGCACAGCATGGGTAGGAGGCTTAGCTCCCTGGCTGATGGCCCTCAAGGGGGATGTGAATGTGAGGCAGGTGGGCTACTGGGGACAGACAAAACAGACCCAGCCTCAGCATGGTGAGAGAAGAAGGGCAGGTGACACCACAGCTCCCTCACAATGCTGGTGCCAGCACAGCCACTCCACCACAGGAAGAGACGTCCCTGTGGCCTCCCAGCTGAGCTGGAGGAAAACAGGGCTGATGCCAAAGAAATTGAAGTAGCACCTCAGTGACCGTTTGTGGGCCAGGAGCCTGAGAAGCAGTGTTGCTGTTGGGAGCAGCCAACTCCTTCTACTAGGCAGCTGGGGATACAGGAGGCCCCCATCAGGAGTGGGGAGACCTGGGGGGAGGAAGTGTTGAGGATCTGTTCCTCTTCTGGAACTTAAGGACCATCTGCTAATGCTCTGAATGCACTGCACATGGGGCCGCAGGACGGAGGGTAAACGGAAGTAGAAAGGAGCTGGATAGACCTTTAATGTCCTACAGGGGTCCTCAGAACCTGAGAGGGAATGAAGTTAGGGAGGCTGCTTCTGTGGATCTCTGAGATCAGACTGATTGGGGGAGGACAGGTAGGGAGTGGGGTACTGGGTCTGAGGCAAGGAATGGAATGGCATGATGGCAGGAGAACTTTATATCAAGCTGGGCTCAGGTAAGGAGGCCATGGCTGGTGGCAGGAGTACCTGTACTCCTTCTCCATTGTGAGAAGGGTGAGGCAGGGCTGATGTGAAAATTAGCTAAGCCTGGAGTGACAGCTGTAGCCCCACTTTCCCCCCAGAGCTGGAGCTGGGGTCTGGACCTGGGAAGGAGGTATGCAGAGGTGTGGGAATGTCCAGACAGCCCACAGGTGTCAGGACTGGCGGTGTTGCTGCCTTAGTGGGGTTCAGGTGAGCCCCCACTGGCTTTTGGCCAAGGAAGCAGGGCAGCCCACATCAGAACCAGGTAAGAAGGCCTCACCTCTTCCATTATATGCTTTCCACCTCTTTCCTTCCTAACATTTCCATCTTCTCAGGGGTCTGAAGAACATGAGTAGGCTGCAGGAGAAAGGCTCCTTCTGGAAGGTTGCCTTAGCCAGGCCCCTTCAACCCTCCCTCTGGCTACACATAGCCCTGACAACCCACTTCTGAACTGGTCCCATTCCATGTCCCCCACCAACCCTCACGGGCCTTCCCTTTCCTGGTTCCCCATCCAGCCCTGACCTGACCTCTCACTTCTTAACTGCACCCAGTCTTGCCCCTCACCTCCTCATTCCCTGCCCAGCCCTCACCTGGCCCCTCAGCTCCGGCCTGCACCCCGCAGCTGCTGGTCCAGCTGGCAGAGCTGGTGGAGGAAGCCTCGGTTGGGAAAGACCCATCGGTGTTGCCTCACGGTGATCACTGCCTCGCGCAGGGACAGCTGCTGGTGTAGCATGAGGTAGGCCAGCACCAGTGTGGCAGAGCGGCTCACCCCTACCACACAGTGCACCAGGACCTTGGCTGAGGAAGACATCCCGGTGAAAGACCCTTTCCCACCAGCTGGCCCACCCAAGGGCAGGGGTAGGGACCCAAGTTCCTTTCCCCGCTCTGCCTTGGGTGTACTATGTAACCCTGGGCAAACCATTCAGCCTTTAGGGTTCCCAGTTTCCTGATCAGTCAAATGGGTATATCAACACCCTTTGCCTCCCCTTGGGATAGGGTCCAAACTCCTTAACACACGGCTTACAAGACCCTCCGTGAGCTGGCCCCTGCTAACCTTACAGCTTCATCTCAGGCTGTCTCACCCCAACCTTCAGATCTAAGAACACTGGGTAACTTTCAGTTCCTTAAAGCTCTTATGGTCTCTGGCCTCCAGCCCTAGAACATGCTATTCCAACTACCTATAGCTTCTCTAGCTCATGGTCTGACTAATGTTTAGTACTCATCTGTCAGGTTTCAGCTAAGACATGATTTCCTTGTACAGGCTTTCCTGACCACTCATGGTATCACTTGAATCACAGAACAGCTCATCCTTTTTGCATGTGGCCCAGTGAATACTGCTGTAGAGGGAAGTCTCCTCACCTCCTGGTCCTCTGGACTGAGCACCCTTGCCCTGTCCCTGGTCTCCCACGTCTCTTCACATTTACCCATTCAAAGGAATAGTACCCACAATACTCCACATTCTGACCATCTTTCCACAAAACATATAATGGCAAGTTCCATTAGAGCAGGGATCCTGCCTCGTCTAAGTGTGGATTTAGTACCTAGCTCAGTGCCTGGCACAGAAAAAATAATAAATAGCTGGTAAATGAATGCTTGCAAAACGAATGTCAAAGTGCTCTGGATGTTAAAGAGTGCTGTGAGCCATAGTCTTGTCTTTCTTGTCACATAGATGAGAAACTGAAGTCCAGAGAGGGACACTGGCTTGCCCAGGGTCAGGTAAGAAGGGGCATGGCCCTTACCCAGGATGAACACAGAGTGCGGGCTCCAGCTTCCCCAGCCTCCTTTGTTCTACCCTGGGCATTAGAAGTTTGTTGGTTTTTTAGGGGCATATGGGTGGCTTAGTCAGTTAAGTGTCCGACTTCAGCTCAGGTCATGATCTCACAGTTTGTGGATTTGAACCCCACATTGGGCTCTGTGCTGACAGCTCAGAGCCTGGAGCCTGCCTTGGGTTCTGTGTCTCCCTCTCTCTATGCCCCTCCCCCACTCATGCTCTGTCTCTGTCTCTCATAAATGAATAAACATTAAAAAAATTTTTTTTTTAAGTTTGCTTTCTTTTCCATTTGAAAATACTTTAGAAACCAGACATCTAGTTACTAAATGGCAATTTCTCAAAGCTGAATGATGCAGAGAAAGAACTGTTCTGCTATTTGTGAAACTTGGCTTTCAGTCCCAGGACTGCTCCTAACTCGTGACATGACCTTGTATTCTAGGCCTCAGTTTCCCTGTCTATGAAGCAATGAAGTTGGATAAATTGTAGTAGCACTGAGCAGAGGATTTTTAAAAACCTGAAGGCTTTTGAAAAACTAGAAATGGGAGGGCACCGATATTTGAGGGGAAACTTGATATCTCGCCCCCCAATGACTGAGCAGGTTGGAATATGAGTTCAGACCCAACTCCTACCCCCGGGTGTGCTGAGGGCACGGTGGATGAAGTCAGCTGCTGAGGAGAAGTAGGCACTGATGTCGAAATTGGGGAGGTCGTGGGCTGGCACGCCCAGGTAGCTCACACTGCTGCCGTAGAAGTCAGGGCTGCCCTGACAGTAGAGTCCGCCGTGGGCTGCATTCAGCACATGGGTGATGCCCAGCTTCCATAGCTCAAAGCGGTTATTTGCCGTGGCCCTAGGAAGGGGAGGAATGGGGCTGGTTGCTGGCTAAGCCATGGGGTCCAGAAGAGAGGTTTGGTCTGGCCCCCTGCTTCAGAGAGACAGAGCCATCAATATCCAAAGGGAGCCAAGAAGGAACCCAGTAAACTTGAGCCCCGCCCTCAGAGCTTTCTGGTGGAAGGGTTGTTGGTGGTATGGGGAGTTATCTTCAGACCCTCTTTGCTACCTGAGGTGATCTGCTCCTGCCTTAGCCAAGACAGGAAGGAAAGAATTGCTTCAGTTCTGGAATCCAGCTGCCCCTCCTTTCCTGCCCCATGCCCTCCCACGGACATCTGGCCTCTTGTGGCCACCACCTCGTACCTGTTTCTAATTTGCAAATGTTTAATGACACCTTCCCTGATTCACCTTCCTCACCCACTCTGTGTCCAGAGGAGGCTGGACTCAGGAAGGGGAGCTCTCTGTCCATCCCATGTCATACCAGAAAGCACCATTCCCCAGGTCTCTATCCCTGAGACTCGCCAATTGTCCAGGATATATCAGAAGATTTCAGAATCCTCTGGGAGCGCCAATCATCCAGGCAGGCAAAAGCTTTCCTCCCCCTGGTGGTCACATCTGATCACTGCACTCACCCCAGCACACAGGAGTCCTAGAGTCAGTCCCTGGCCCGAGATGTGCAGAACAGAACTATTTCTCCTTGTGCCACCCAACCCCTCATCTCTGATAAAGAGCCCAAGAACTGTCTCTCCTTGTCCCCTTCCCCACACCCTTTCCAACGAGCTATCACTCACGCATCTCCTATGTAAAGGTTGGGCCAAACTTCGTCCACGTGGCTGCAAGAAACTTTCCCTGCCCTCAGGAGCTCCTCCAGTTCCAGAACGCTGGGGCAAGGCGTGGCTTCGGCATCTCCCCTCAGCACTGGGACTGAGGCTTCAGCCATGGGCCAGCCCACCCAGCCCTCTGTCTCCGCGGTCACTTCTCTTCTGCCTCTCCAGTGTCATTTCTCCTTCCTGGAGATTGGCAGGGACAGGTGGGACAGAAGCAAGTGACTCAGCAAGTCGTGGGGCCTCCAGAGAGAACAGGACATTTTTCCCCCCAAGTTACTCCCCTAACCCCAAATTCCATGACAACATAGAATCCATCATATCTCTGCAAGTTATTTTACTTCTCCACCTGGGTTTCTTCATCTGTAAAGTAAGGATAATTGCAATTACTTCAAAGAATTGTGAGGATTAAATGAAACAAAGGATATTCTGTATCTAACACATCGTAATGCCTAACATTTGTTGAACTAAGAGGCTTTGGGCCCTGAGGAAGGCTATTTAGTTCTGAGGACTGAGTTAAAATAGAGATCCAGGGTGGAGAGGGGTGATTGATTCCAAGGATGAGTGATAAAAAAAGCTCCGCAGGTCTGGGTGGGCTACCAATTGGGTGGGAACCATATGGCTGCTGAGTGAGCCTCTGGATTATGCAGCCCAGGGAAAGTTTCGAGGGTTGTGTAGTCAGAGAAATGTGGAGAGGAGGCAAGGAGGACTTCATCTCAAGGATGCCATGGGGTTTGTGGGGGAAGGTTTGAACAATGGTTCTGTACTGAAGATGGCTTTCTCAAAAGAGAAAGCTGAAATGTGCTGTGTATATCAAAGTGGGGAGAAGGGAAGTGAATGTTGCCCTAGACTTCTAAAGAGCCAAAAGGACTGTCATCAGAAACATTTTGGGGGCGCCTGGGTGGCTCAGCCGGTTGAGTGTCCGACTCCGGCTCAGGGCGCTATCTCGTGGTCTGTGAGTTCGAGCCCTGCGTCAGGCTCTGTGCTGACATCTCAGAGCCTGGAGCCTGCTTCAGATTCCGTGTCTCCCTCTCTCTCTGCCCTCCCCTGCTCATACTCTGTCTCTCTGTCAAAAATAAATAAACATTAAAAAAAAATTAGAAACATTTTGGGGATGGGAGGGAGATTCCCCTGCTTACAAGGGCTTTTGTCCCCACAACAGAAACTAAGAAAGCTCTATATCTGCCCTCCTGTCAGAGGCAGTTATGGGCAAAAGAGGTAAGAGGACTTGCCCGCTCTCAGGTGAGTTCGTGAAGGCTCTGATGGGTTGGGAGGAATATGATTTGCTGTGGTGATGGGGTTTTGAGGTGGTGGGAGTTTGGAGCTGACGGCCAAGAAAGAATCCTTGAAGACATCTTTGGTGCAAAAAGGTGATTTTATTAAAGCCTGGGGACAGGACCCTGGGCAGAAAGAGCTATGAAGAGTGACTGGTTATATACTATGGAGTTGGGGGAGGTAAAGTCCAGAGGAAGTTTCTTAAAGAGATTTCCATACGCTAAGACTCACAGATTACTGAAGGCCTAGCTATTGGCAAACTAAAGTTGTTTTTCCCTCTAGCAAAGCATTATCTTTAAGACAGTAGGGAGTTCCTGTAGATAAAACTTTTGATAAGATTGCCTTTTTCTTGTAATTTGTAAAATGATGGAGAGTCTCAGTTTAACCATTTGTTTTCTTTTTTTTTAATGTTTATTTATTTTTGAGAGAGAGAAACAGAGAGTAAGTGGGGGAGGGGCAGAAAGAGAGGGAGACACAATCGGAAGCAGGCTCCAGGCTCTGAGCTGTCAGCAGAGAGCCGGTGGTGGGGCTCAAACCTACGAACCATGAGATCATGACCTGAGTTGAAGTCAGAAACTCAAGTGACTGAGCCACCTAGGTGCTCCTTGACTATTTGTTTACTGTCCTTTATTTTGTTCTCAGACAGCCTGAAAGTGCCTGAGGAATGTCACATATATCCCACGGGGGTGGGGGTGGGGGGTGTTGTTAGCTTGTGCTTTGCCCTCAGCTTGCCTTATGCTTCCTCATCAGTGGGAAGGCTCCCAACTGCCTCTGGCCTTGAGTCCAGCCTGAGGGTAAAGGCTACAGCAGGGCATCCCACGGGAGCAGTAGGCACTCTTGTCCCCTCCCCCCCAACCTGTCTCCATCCCATCAGAGCCTCCGAAGTCTGCCCTGCACTTGATGGGGAAGCAAGATCAAGGAGGGTTTGGAGCTCAGGTCACAGGTGGCTTTGGAGTTGGTTTCTGCCAATTCTAGGCCAGGTTAGGTACTTTCGGGTAATGGAATAAGAAGAGTACAGAATCTTGTTAGATTTAAGAATACTGGCTTTGGCATGTATTAACTGCAGTACCTCAGGTAGGTTTCTTGGCAGTTCTGTGTTATAACACCCTGAGAGTTGGCACAAGGATTAAGTGAGATATTTATATAACATTTGGCATAAGCGCTGTCAGAAAGTAAAGGCAATAAATGGTAACAATGATCCCTGGATATTGGCTCTTGCAGAGGAGCTGGCTCCCTCCAAAGGAATTAGGTAATTTCTTGTTCCCAAACCCCGTTTACTAATCCCATAGGCCCCACACCAACTTCACCAGCCCTTTATTTTCTCCCCCTTTGGCGTTGGGCCTGACGCATGCGCTCTCAGACTTCCTTGCTGCGGTTTTCCTTCCCCCAGCCCAGCTTGAGTCCCGCGAACCTTCCGGTTTGGGCCCCACCCCCGCCCGTAGGCTCCGCCTCCCTCCGGTACGGCCCCTCCTCCCGAAGCAGTTCCGGTTCGGATTCAAGCGGCTCCCGGCGGGGCAGAGACAGGCCGAAGCGATGCCTGCGCGCAGCCGCCACCGCCCCCGTCTCCACTCGGGCTCTCCTCCCCGGGCTCCGCCCCCGCCGCTCGAGGAGCTTCACTCCGGCGAGGCCCGGAGGGCCCGGGATTCCGACAGCGGCTCGGACGCCGACTCGGAGTTGGGTCGGGGGAGCCCGACCCGGACCGCAGAGGTGAGCGGCAGCTGAGCCTGACGAGAGGGGGGTTTGGGGTCTCCTGCAGCCGAGGGTGAGTTGGGAGTCAGGGGCGGAGCCGGGGCTCCCAAGGACTGGGGTCTGGAGGGGCCACCGAAGACGGTTGAGGGAGCCTGGAGAGTCGGCTCTAGAATGGAATCTGTGGGAAATGGAGGCTGTTGAGCCGAGAGCCTGAGGTGAGGTGGGAGAGTGGGAGACTGAGGGAGAGATGGCTTTGAAGAGACAAGGGCTTGGAAGGTTTTGAGAGCCGAATAGTGAGGGAAGCAGATCGAACGGGTCCCGCGTGAATGCGGGACTGGAGAAAGAGATGCTCCAGGATTTGGCAGTGGGGGCGAGGCACCGTAGGAGCCAGGAACACGGTCAGTGTTGCTGCCTGGCGAGCGACGGAACCCGGGTGTGAATGATGAGGTAGCTGACCAGAGTCGGGGGGGGGGGGGTGGGGGGTGATAATTAGGGGAAGGATTTAGGTTTGATTGGAAAAGGGAGGGGCTGTCCGCTAGGAAGTCGTCTGACCTAAAGGGCCTTAAAAAGAGAAACGGGGTCAAGAAAGAAAAAGAGCCCTGGGGGATCTAATTTAGGGCTTTGGCATTTTCACAGGTGTCTTTGAAAACGTCGAAGATCACTAGGGTAATGTGCTTGGATAATGGGGCTTTCTCATTTGTGAATAGGGGATCGTTTTAATAATCTGGGGCGGTGTTGAACATTGATTTGCCGTAAAGACTGGGGGGAAGTAGTAAAAAGGAAGTTATGTTTGGAAAAGATAGTGAAGGGGGTGATTCTGAACATAAAGGTATCATTTTGGGGTTTTTTTACTAACAGTAATAGCGTGTTTTTGTCTTTGTGTTTTTTCTTCAAGTTTACTTTAAATACCAGACAAGTTTAGATCTTTAAAAAAGACTTAATACGTTACCATTAAATTAAAAAAAACAAAACAAAACCTCAAAACAAGAATTTGGACGCTTAGGTTTTACAGAGACTCAGTATTGACTGGTTCCGCTTTGACAATTTGAGTTGACACATTATTTTGACCACAGGGTAAAAATATGATCAATGCAGGTTAAAAGGGTTATAAAACTGCAGTTCACCCTTGAACACCAGGAGGTTGGAAGCATGCAGTCATAATCCCCTATAACTCTTGACTCTACAAAAACTTAGCTAATAGCCTGTTGACCAGGAGCCTTACTGATAACATAAACGATTAACACATTTTGTATGTTATGTGTGTTATATACTGTATCCTTATAGTAAAGTAAGCTAGAGAAAAGAAAATGTTAAAATCATAAGGAGGAAAAAATAAGTACATTTACAGTACCGTACTTATCGGGAAACAAGTCTGCATATAAGTGGACCTGTGCAATTCAAACCCATGTTGTTCAAGGGCCAGCTGTCTACGTGAAATCACTGCAGCCCAGGAGTACCAGCTCTTTCTCTCACCCCTAACTCCAGGATTGGAGTCACCTCTTGAAAATCGGAGAAGTTCTTTTGATACATTTGCAGGACCAGTATTAATGCAATTTTGTATATATTGTATAAATAATATTTTTAGGAGAGTAATCTAGAAGAATAAGAAATAGAGGATGCTTGTAGTTGTCAGTAAACAGAACTGGGATAGGTGGGTACACAAATGCTTTTTATAGAAGACAGTACCAAAACAATAATTGTGCCAGAAAAATAATGATTGCACTACTTATGTTCACTTTAGTATAAGTAAGTTAATTTCCGTTTGTAATTGTTAAATTATAACATGGCTTCAAGAAGTCTTTGACTTCAGCTATGTTTCATATGTTGTTTTACTTTTGCAACTTTTTATTTGACTCTATGTTTTGCACATTTGTTGGCCATTTCAAAACAAACTTTTGATCAAGTATTTCTTCTCTAAACAGGTATCTACTATTTAATCTTCATGCAGTGAAAATGTACTTTATTGCAAAAACTTTTCAATTAGCTTATGTATATAGACTGTCATCTTCAAATGCTTAGTGGACTAGTAATTATTTCTTCAAAGGAGAGCTGAATTCTTTGCTTTAACTGTTGTCAAAAGATTAACTCCCTTTTAACTTAATACAAAAGATATTTAGTTGGAAGTTACGTAATATTACTATTGCTTATATCTCTGTTTACCCTCACCAGACAGATTTCTCTAAAGACCTTGCCTTTATACTTAGCTCTAAATAAAAGTCTTGGCATTTAAAAATTTACTGAATGGAACTGAAATAGAACTCTAAGGTTACATCTTAATATTACTATAACATTAAAGAAACCATTAAATGGAATTGTATAATTTTTAATGTTTATTTATCTTTGGGGGGGGGGCAGAGAGAGAGGGGAAACAAAGAACCCAAAGTAGGCTCCAGGCTCTGAACTGTCAGCACAGAGCCCGATGTGGGGCTCCAACTCAGAAACTGCGAGATCAGGACCCCTGCCAAAGTCAGACTAACTGACTGAGCCACCCAGGCACCCCTGGAGTTGTATAATTAACATATTAAATGCCCAATGGTTACTTTTGTTTCCCTTTGACAGTTCTCACTGTCCCTTAGTTGTAAAGAAAAAATCAGTTTTGTGGTAGAGCATTTTCCCTAAAACAAGAAGAAGCCATCATGACCACAGTGGCAGAACTTGCAGATATACTTAGATAAATCCATTTTTGTTTATTTTTTTAAACTTATTTTATTTTTACTATTTGTTTATCACAGATAAATCAGTTTTGATTTCAGTAGTACTCTCTGCATTCTGTAAAAACTCTCACATTGCACAACTACTTGTAAAAATGTATTTTGCTAACCACTAAATCCTCAATGCGTTTTCAAAACTTTGCCATAGTTGATTTGGTAACATTTCATGGCTTTTCTGAGAATTGAAATTTAAACACTGTTTTTGAGAAATTGTTGAATCACAGATGTTCTAATGAATATTATTATTTTGTCTTATAAGAATGACCATATTAAGTGGACATTCTTTGAAAATTCTTACCTTCTGGCCTGATGTAATATATGGTGTTACGTAGTGTGAATCTAACACAGCCATTAATCATGACAGTAATTCTTACTTTAGGTTTTACTGTCCTCTTACCTTTGAGAAATCCAGAAGTTAACAAAAATTGGAGAGCATGGACCAGGCACGCTTGGAGAACAATTCAGTGTTTACATGCTGCCTCTGTCACTGGTTGGTAATTTGTCACATGAGTATTGGATATGAATTTGTGACAGACTTGTGTGAATATTCCTAGGCTCCCCCCCCCCCCCCCCCCCCATATACACAGCACTGTCATCACTGGATCTTAAGCTTAACCTTCTAGTTGAGTCTAGACTTCATGTCTCCATATTGAAGTGTTCTGTTACTTCCCTACACATTGGGTCTTCCTGGTAATAAAATCACTTCAGTACAGAATGTAACATAATATGAGTTTATCTTTGCTCTTGCTTAGGATAGTAGAAACTAGGAAAACTTGGTTACAATAGTTCCATCACAGTCTTTCACCATAAAATAGTTTTTATCATGTGTACCTCAAAAGACTGTTGTGGAGTCAGTGACCTATATTTATATTTGTCTTAAATTTTTATTGTGGGCTTAGGTGAGTAATTGTCGCAGTGGACAAGAGAGGTAGTATCTAATATCTTGATCCTTTGTTCTCTTAAAATTCTTGACAGGTAAGACATTCTATCTAGTAGGAGGTGAGAACCACGAATTCTGCTAATTTCAAATCTTGTAAGTTACGCCGTATCACTGAGTTATTGGAAATGTCTGCAAATTGGTTTTACTTTGGAACTTCGAGACTAAATTAAATCAATGTCAGTTTTATCAATGTAATATTGTCATGAAAGTCAAAGATTGCCAAAACTATACATTAAATTTTGAGTCCAAATTCAGTATATTTTCACAATATTGTGATGGGTTTTGAAATCTTGAGCCAGTTTCTCATTTTCCATCATGTTGATTTGATTTGGAGGTGTAGCATATTTAGAAATAAAGATTTTACCAATCAATATATCAAACTACGAGTCTTTCCAAATATCATTTTAGTGATTAGAATAAGAATTAGAATTTATATACTTCTTTGCTGGTATATTTCTTTGTACTGGCATGCAGCCAGATCAAGAACCCCTCATCAAATTTACTACTAAATTATCATCATTGTGTAAAACATTTTACTGCAACTGAGGGTTTAAACTGAGCAATATTGTCTAATTAGATTCTTACTCATTGAGCTGTGATGGTTCTGGATGTGGTATAGAATTAGATGCATCCTGCCAGTGGGAGTCTTAGTTTATTTATTTATTTTTTTTCAACGTTTATTTATTTTTGGGACAGAGAGAGACAGAGCATGAACGGGGGAGGGGCAGAGAGAGAGGGAGACACAGAATCGGAAACAGGCTCCAGGCTCTGAGCCATCAGCCCAGAGCCCGACGCGGGGCTCGAACTCACGGACCGCGAGATCGTGACCTGGCTGAAGTCGGACGCTTAACTGACTGCGCCACCCAGGCGCCCCGGGAGTCTTAGTTTAAAGGCAAGTTGGAGCCAGAAAAAGTGTGGGTTCTTTGGTATACATGACAATTTTTTTTTTTTAATAGCATATGAGATTGCATGATCTGGACAGCAAAAAACGTCCCTGAACTGAAGTGCAGCCAAAAGAATGATGATGTAACTAAGAAGGCAATTTAATTTCTTCAAATGTGCTGCATCAAACTCTACTGCTCAGAAGTAGGACATAACAAAATAGTAAAGAATCACTGCTGGAGTTTCAAAAATGGTTGGTAGAAATTGGTTCAGGGTCTTTGTAACTTTTGAAATTATACCAGATTTCATAGATATTTTGGAAACAATGCTCTGTGCTAAGAAGGTAAACGGGGCATCTGGGTGGCTCAGGCGGTTAAGTATCCGATTCTTGATCTGAAGCATGATCTCACTGTGAGTTTGAGCCCCACATGGGGCTCTCTGCTGTCAGCACAAAGCCTGCTTCAGATCCTTTGTCCGCCCCTCTCTGCCCCTCCTCCACTCATGCTCTCTCTAAACAATAAATAAACAAACGTTTAGAAAAAGAAAGAGAAAATTTGATGAAAAGATTTAAAAATAGGATTAAAAAATAAAAATGGGATTAGAAAAAAAGCTGCATAGTTCTAAATACTACAAACTGCAGAGCTAAATGCCCAAAGTAAACTTCATTCTTCTACATTATAGTTTAGTCTTCTTACTTTCATAAAAGTTAATTTTATGCTCTGGCTTATGGATCTGCAAACTGATAGAATTTGTCTGTATTAAATGTATAATAAGTAAGCTTTATTGGGTAAAATTGGATTTAATGTTATTTAGCTTGAGTTCAACTATAATGTTTAATTGTTTTAAGGAGAATATATTTACTATATAATTTTTAAAAATCTCTTCCCCTCTTTTGTAAAAAAAATTTTTTAATGATTTGTTTATTTTTGAGAGAGAGCATGCACAAGCTGGGGAGGAGGGTGGGCAGAGAGAGGGAGACACAAAAACCGAAGCAAGCTTCAAATTCCATGTTGTCAGCACAGAGCCTGACACAGGGCTCAAACGCACGAACTGGGAGATTGATGACCTGAGCTGATGAAGTCCAACGTTTAACCAACTGAGCCACCCAGTCACCCTTCTTCCCCCTCTTTTTTGTCTTGGGATATGGTCACTTGGAAATTATAATTTAAAAAATTTTTACTGTATGCCAAATCAGTAATAACTTTCAAAAACAGCACATTTTGTGTTCATGAATCGAGTTTAATCAGTTCTAAATTCCTTTAGAGGCATTCGAATGTATGGTTTTTGAAGACAATATATAGTTTTTAAATAAGACAATTACTTCAGGTTATACTCTAGTATTTTAGATTACACATGATCGAGTGAAACTACAAGAAAAATCCAGCATATTTAAATTACTATCATCATATGAACCTCAACATTGGTTCTGAAAACACACAGAAAGTAAAGTTTTTGGGGCACCTGGGTAGCTCAGTCAGTTAAGCATCAGACTCTTGGTCTCAGCTTAGGTCTTGACATTAGGGTCGTGAGTTTGAGCCCTGCATTGGGTTCTGTGCTGGGCACGAAGCCCACTTAAAAAAAAAAAAAGTTTTCATTTTGTTCATATATCCTTTGTATTCTAAAGATTGCATAATGATAACTTGAAAGTCATTTTGGTCTCTTATGTGTTTGTATAATTAAGACCACCAGGATGGTTTGTCTATTTCCAGTTATTGGTACCTCTCACTTTTTTTTTTTGAGTTTATTTATTTTTTTAGAGAGAGAAAAGGAGAGACAGAATCCCAAGTAGGAGATTCTCAGGGATTCTCCATGCCGACAGCAGAGAGCCTGACTTGGGGCTCAGTCTCACAAACTGTAAGATCATGACCTGAGCCGACATCAAGTGTCAGAAGCTTATCCAACTGAGCCACCCAGGTGCCCTGTGCCTGTCACTTTAGGAAAATTTCCCAAGTTAATTGTTAAGGTATAGAAGTACTTTTTTTTTTTTTTTTTTTTAAGATTTTATTTTTAAGTAACCTCTACAGCCAGTGTGGGACTTGAACCTACATTCCTGGGATGAAGATTCTCATGCTCCACCGACCAACCAGGCACCCCTAGAAGTACTTTTAGATGTCAACAATAATCAATTATCATCAACCTATAACATATTTTTTAAAATATTCATATGCTCCTGTTGAAATATTTTTTATTTAGTTAAACTTGATATTAAGGAAGTTTTTATATGACAAACTCAGGTTGAGTTGAAGTCTACACCGATTAATTGGAATCATATTGTTATTTTACTTTTCAGTTTGTTCTTTGATTACATTGTTGTTTCCCTGAAAGGTAATTCCATCTTGAGCAAAACCTTAATAAGATTTTACAGCTATTTTCAAATATTCATAAGTATTTCATATTAACCCAAAGGTTGAGTTAAGAGTGGGTTTGGGGGTACCTGGGTGGCTCAGTCGGTTAAGTGTCTGATTCTTGATTTCAGCTCAGGTCACCATCTCACAGTTTGTGAGATCCAGTCTCATGTCAAGCTGAGCTCTGCACTGAGCATGGAGTCTGGTTTGGATACTCTCTCTCCCTGCCTTTCCCCTGCTCGCTTGCTCTCTCTCTCTCAAAATAAATAAATATACATTAAAAAAAAAAAAAAGTGGGTTTAACTATTAGTTGATAGGTGACTATCCTAATGATTTAATTTCAGGCCTAGCGCAATACTGGCAGAAAGAGGAGTTAGTGAGGATGGCAGTATTAGCTTATATTTACTGAGCAGTTTGTATATGCCAAGCATTATTACAAAAGCATTACAAGTTTTAGTCCATGTAATCTTAATAAGCCTGTGGAGTAAGAGCTAGTATTCTCTCCATTTTGCAGATAAAAATAATGAGGCCCAAGGAGGTTAAGTAACTAATGCAGGGTCACATAGCTGTGAGTTGTAAATCCCTGATTTGAATCTAGGCAGTTTGATTCCAGAGCCAGCATTCTTAACTGCTATGCATTCTGGGTTATTTGTTGAATTCTGTTGCAGAATAGCTTTCTGAAATTTATTTAACTCTCAAGCCTTTGTTTCTTAAGCTGTCAGTTGAGGAATTGTACTAAATCTTCCATTCAAGTCATTTCCAATTCTACCATTTTAAGAATTCTGTCATCCTGATTTACAAAACATTGTATGTTTAATATTTCTGATTAGGTTCTGTTCGTAATCTCTTGATCTCTTAAAGTACAAAGGTTAAGTCATTTTCCAAAGTCACACTGGTAATGGGTGATGGTGCTGGATCTGCAATTAGATATTTTTTTGGACCTCTTGGGCTTGTTAGTTGCCTCACTGTTTCTTTTATTTAGTGTATATATGCATACGTAGATTAATAATTGAGTTTAATTGATATTCTTTCTTAATTTTCTATTCATATCTTATTTGTGTGATATGCTTCAAACAGGGAGAGATAATATTGTTTTCATTTTCTTTAAAGAGTCTTTTCTCGGGGCGCCTGGGTGGCGCAGTCGGTTAAGCGTCCGACTTCAGCCAGGTCACGATCTCGCGGTCCGTGAGTTCGAGCCCCGCGTCGGGCTCTGGGCTGATGGCTCAGAGCCTGGAGCCTGTTTCCGATTCTGTGTCTCCCTCTCTCTCTGCCCCTCACCCGTTCATGCTCTGTCTCTCTCTGTCCCAAAAATAAATAAACGTTGAAAAAAAAAAAAATTAAAAAAAAAAAAAAGAGTCTTTTCTCTTTGGTTATCAACTATTATATGCTTATTGTATAAAATTTAGAAATTTTGGAAATGTTTAATGTAGATGGTGAAGGAGTCCACTGGAGAACTCTTAATAGTTTGACATTTTACTTATTTAAAGATACATACATATGATGCATCTGCTATTTTTTAGGACATTTTGCTCCTTTAAATTTTTTTTTAACTTTTATTTTGAAATAATTAAAGATTCACAGTATGTTGTGTAGATAGTACAGAGAGATCCCACATACCTTTCACTGGTTATATCTTACATATTTATAGTACAATATCAAGGCCAGGAAATTGACATTGGTTCAAAAGGTGTGTGTAGTTGTGTGTTACTTTAGCATGAGTAGATTTGTGTAACCATTGCACTGATTAAGATATAGAGGGGCACCTGGCTGGCTCAGAAGAGTATGCAACTCTTAATATCTGGGTCGTGAGTTCAAGCCCCACATTGGGTGTAGTAGCGATTACTTAAATAAATAAATTTTAAAAGTTAAAAAAAATTTTTTTTTTTAAAATATAGAATTATTCCATCACTATAAGGATCTCCCTTGGGTTACCCTCCACCCTCAATACGTACTCTTTCCTGTGTTCCACCTGTATAATTTTGATATTTTGAGGATATTACAGAGGGAATCATACTGTATATGACCATTTGAGATTGGATTTTTTCCAAATACCACAATGCCCTTGAGATCCATCTACTTATTGTATGTATCCATGGTTTATTAATTTTTATTGCTAAATAGTATTCCATGGTATAGATGTACCACAGTTAAACTGTTCACATATTATGGGATATTTTGTTTTTATACACCTTTCAGCTATTAAAAGTAATAAAGCTGGGGATATTTGTATACAGGTTTTTGTGTGAACCTTAGTTTTCATTTTTCTTGGATAAATGCCCAGAAGTACAGTTGCTCGGTTGTATGGTAAGCATATGCTCAGATTTTAAAGAAATTGGCCAAACTATCATCCAGCATGGCTGTACAATTTTACTTTCCCCCAGCAGCGTGAGAGGTCCAGTTTCTCTGCATCCTTGACAGCATTCCATATTGTAACAATTTATACCTCATCATGGTCTTAATTTGCATTTCCCTAGCAGCTGGTGATGTTGAACATCTTTTCATGTGCTTTTTTGCCATTCATACATCTTTTTTGATGACATGCCTGTTCATGTCTTTCACCGATTTTAATTAGATTTTTAGTTTCTTATTGTTGAATTTTAGGAATTCTTTGTATGTTCTAGATTTGAGTTCATCCAGGGAGTAATAGTGAAAAGTATGTCTACTCCATCTTCCCACAAGCAGAAGTCCACATATGCTCTTTTTAAAAATGTACTTGTCAGGGGCGCCTGGGTGGCTCAGTCGGTTAAGCGTCCAACTTCAGCTCAGGTCACGATCTCGCGGTCCGCGAGTTCGAGCCCCACGTCGGGCTCTGGGCTGATGGCTCAGAGCCTGGAGCCTGTTTCCGATTCTTTGTCTCCCTCTCTCTCTGCCCCTCCCCCGTTCATGCTGTGTCTCTCTCTGTCTCAAAAATAAATAAACGTTAAAAAAAATTTAAAAAAATAATAAAAATGTACTTGTCAGAGGGGCGCCTGGGTGGCTCAGTTAGTTAAGCGTCCGACTTTGGCTCAGGTCATGGATTCGAGCCCTGTGTCTGACTCTGCACTGCTGGTGCAGAGCCTGCTTGGAATTCTCTCTCTCTCTCTCTCTCTCTCTCTCTCTCTCTCTCTCTGTCTTTGCCCTTTCCCCGCTTGCACTCTGTCTCTTTCAAAATAAACTTAAAAAAAAAGTATTTATCAGAAAGAATGCTGTTACCGCCATTTTTTCATCTGCTGTCGTATTTCCTTCATCTCTTGCCTCTATTTTTTAAATTTTCTTTCAATTTTTTAAATGTTTATTTATTTCTGAGAGAGACACACAGTGTGAGTGGAGGAGGGGCAGAGTGAGAGTGAGACATAGAATCTGAAGCAGGCTCCAGGCTCAGAGCTGTCAGCACAGAGCCCGACCCGGGGCTCAAACCCACGAATTGTGAAGCCTCTATTTTTAGAAGCTATTTCCTTCATTTAGCCTGTTAAATACTTTTATGCTAGCTTCATCCCTCACAGTCTGTTTTACACTTTCTGACAGCTATTCTCCTTAAAGCACACTTATTGTCATCCTCTTATTCAAAAATCTCTAGTGGTTCCCCATTGTCTATAGAATACCCTTAACTTGATGGGGCACCTGAGTGGCTCAGTCAGTTAAAGCCTCTGACTTTCGCTCAGGTCATGATCTCACGGTTTGTTGAGTTCAAGCCCCACACTCTCTGCTGTCCGTGGAGCCCGCTTCAGATTCTCTGTCCCCCTTTCTTTCTGCCTCTCTCTTTCTTTTTCTTTCTCTCTCTCTCTCAAAAGTAAATAAACATTAAAAAATTTTTAAAAGAATATCATTAACTTGACAAAGGTTTCCATGATCTAGCCCCAATTTATATTTTCAGCTTAATATCCCAGTAGTCCTTTGTGCCCTGTGAACACTAATAGTTCTCCATTGTTTTCTGTCTTCATACCTTTGCTCATACAATTTTCCTCTATTAATGTACTTTTTTTTTAATTTTTTTTTTTTTTTAACGTTTATTTTTGAGAGACTGAGAGAGACAGAGCACAAGCAAGGGAAGGGCAGAGAGAAAGGGAGACACAGAATCTGAAGCAGGCTCCAGGCTCTGAGCTGTCAGCACAGAGTCCGACGTGGGGCTTGAACCCACGAACCATGAGATCATGACCTCAGCTGAAGTCGGACGCTTAACCGACTGAGCCATTCAGCTGCCCCTTTGTTAGTGTACTTTTATTTTTCCGTCTCTGTTCACAGCTTCACCCTTCCTTAAAGGCTCAGCTCAGATGTCACTTCCAAGAACTCTTCTGATCTCACCAACTGGAAATAACCTCTCTTTCCCTTAACTTCCTAATTTTTTAAACAAGTTTCATAAGTAACCACTTTATTAGTGTTGTTTTAAGGATTAAGTGAGCTAATGTATATAAATAGCAGCTGTAATTTGTTTTACCTTTTTTTCATAATGACTTTCTTTAATATCCCTTTCTAGACTAAAAATCATTGAGGCCAGGATCTGTTTCATATTTATCTAGGTAAGTGCTACATTGCCTAGTGAGATACCCTTCACGTAGTATGTGCACAGTAAATATTTAATAGGTGAACAAACATAACATGAGGGCATTTTAATACTGTCTATATCCCCAGTGCCTTATTACCTGACATCTGGATATAGCAGACAGTAAATGTTTGAGCCTGTACAGTGCAAATTTGTGATTCAAAAAGCTTCCATCATTAAGCAGTCTCATTGATGTAATCTTTATGTAATGTAACTGAAAACCTTTGATAAATTCCTCTGCTGATAACTAGAAAATATTTAATGTTTATGAGATTCAATCCCTACAGAAGTACAAGAACCCTCAGCTTATGTGAGGTGGTGTGGTGTAGTGAGAAAGAACATGGACTTTGAAATGAGATTGCCTGGGTTGGAAACCTGTCTGTACTAGTTACTAGTACAAGTTTATCTTGGGCAAGTTATTTAACCCATCTGTTTCAGTTATCTCATCTGTAAACTGAGGAAGATGATAATGCCTACTTTATGTGGTTGTGAGAATTATATGAACATACAAGTAAAACACTTAGAGCACTTTCTGGCCCTTCATAAATGTCTTAAGGTGGTAGCTAATCTAATTATTGCCTGTTGTTACTTCCTAAAAATGTACTGAACACAGTTCAGAAATCAAAGAGTGTGTGAGTTAGGACATACATTCTTTTAAAGAACAACACTCTGCAGAGATGGAATATCTTGTACCTGCACATCCTGCCCGCTGTATTCCTCTTCCAGTAGGTGTTGACTGGGTAACTGATAATCCTGTTCACCTCGTTGTACTAATCATACAAAAGTCAAAGAAACAAGTCTTCCAGGGACTTTTTACTGAAAAAGGATTATGAGTTCATATCAAGGAACAGTACATACTTTTGTCTTCTTCCTTTGAAGAATATGATAACTGAGTTTTTTTGGTTCTGGTTGAATATGCTTCCCTATTTTGTGCAGTTAATTCTTCTGAGGTGATATACCATTAATTTTGTCTTCATGGACAAATTAAAATGGCTATTTAACATTTCCTATATTACTTTGAATCTTGAGTCTGTGTTTTTATCAATTTAGCAGTCCTCTAAACTTTTTCCAAAATTACTGTCATTCAGATTTTTTTAAAACAAGTGAATGCTACAATCTACTTTTGTATAATACTTGAAGAATGCATACAGTGTGATTCGATTCATATAAAAGAAAAACAAGCAAAACTAAACTATATTGTTTATGAATATATGCTTAGGTACTGAAACTATAAAGAAAAACAAGGGATTATCACAAAGATAGGTTTGTAGTTCCCCTGGGGGAAAGAACAGAGTTGTTCATTGGGATACTAGGCTGGTGACATGGTGGTTATAAAATAAGGGAAATTAGGGGCGCCTGGGTGGCGCAGTCAGTTAAGCGTCCGACTTCAGCCAGGTCACGGTCTCGCGGTCCGTGAGTTCGAGCCCTGCGTCAGGCTCTGGGCTGATGGCTCAGAGCCTGGAGCCTGTTTCCGATTCTGTGTCTCCCTCTCTCTCTGCCCCTCCCCCGTTCATGCTCTGTCTCTCTCTGTCCCAAAAATAAAAAAATTTTTATTTTTTTTTTGAAAAAAAAATATTTATTTTTATTATTGAAAAAATAAAATAAGGGAAATTAATAGTTGCCTGAAATGAAAAGATTTTTTGAAATCCAGCTATTGGTTTGTATTATTAATACGTGTATGTACCTGATTTTGGTACCTAAATAGTTAGCCTAGATTTCCCAACAAATAATGAGGAAAATGTATTATTTCTATCTGTAAAAGGGTCTCTTAACAAAAGTTGAAAGTTTTATAATGAAGAAGCTGTATTACAAATCACCTCCAAATCATCTGGATCTTATTTCTAGTATGTATTTTTTTATTCTGAAGATATTTTGGTCTTGAGAGTGATTAGCTAGTCTCATTTGACATCTTCAGTTTTTGGGGGTTTTATTAAGTTTTATTTTGAGAGAGAGAATCCCAAGCAGGCTCCACATTATCAGCACAGCTTGATGCGGGGCTTGAACCCACCAACTGCCAGATCACGATGTGATCTGAATGAATTTGGACACTTAATCAGTTGAGCCACCCAGGCGCCCCTTGGGATTTTAAATTCAAGCCCTACATTGGGTGTAGAGATTACTTAAAAATAAAATCCTAGGGGCTCTTGGGTGGCCAGTCTGTTGAATGACTGACCTCAGCTCAAGTCATACATAATCTCACAGTCCGTGGGTTCAAGCCCTAAGTCAGGCTCTGTGCTGACAGCTCGGAGCCTGGAGCCTGCTTTGGATTCTGTGTCTCCCTCTCTCTCTGCCCCTTCCCTGATATCACTCTGTCTCTCTCTCTCTCTCAAAAATAAATAAACATAAAAAAGGAGGAGAAATAATATATATTCTTAAAAATAAATAAATATAAAAATTAAAATAAAATCTTAAAAAAATAATGAATAAAATAAAACATAAAACAGGTCCAGTCAGACAGAGTCCCCAAAGCAACTAGGCAAAGACGAAGCAGGAATTATTATTACAATTATTGCTATTAATATTATTATTATTATTAAATCACATGTGAAATCATCCTGGACAGTGTCTGATCTATAATAGATGTTCATAAATATTAGTTTCCTTCTATGAGCTCTTTCTTTGCCTCCTCATTTTATAGATAAGGTATTGAGATGCCAAGAAGTTTAGATTGTTTTAAATCACCTAAAAGGTTAATTAATGTTGTTGAAATTGAGCTCCAAGAATTTTGACAACCAATTCACTGCTCTTCACCATATCATGCTACTTTTCTTTTAAGTTAAAGGACAGGTTGAAAATAAAGCTCTTAAATCCTACCAGGAATTTATAGACTTAATATTTATTATAGATTTTTTTTTTTTTTTTAGCTTTCTTACTATGTTTTGAAGACTTTTTTCCTTATAATTATCAGAAATATATAAATTGTGGGGGCACCTGGGTAGCACATTCAGTTAAGTGTCCGACTTCAACTCAGGTCATGATCTCATGGTCTGTGAGTTCGAGTCCTGCGTCAGGCCCTGTGCTGACAGCTCAGAGCCTAGAGCCTGCTTCAGATTCTGTGTCTCCCTCTCTCTCTGCCCCTCCCCCACTCATGCTCTATCAAAAACATGAATAAACATTAAAAAAAATTTTTTTAATATATAGATTGTGGGTAAATTTATTTAAGTTTATTTATTTTTGAGAGAGAGAAAGTGTGCACATATGTGAGCACATGCGGAGGAGGGGCATAGAGAATTCCAAGCAGTCTCCACACTGTCAAGCAGATTGCAACACAGCTCTGAACCCACGGAACATAAGATCATGCCTGAGCCAAAATCAAGAGTCAGATGCTCAACCGACTGAGCCACCCAGGCACCCCAAATTGTGGGTACATTTGATCAGTTATTTAAAATAATAAAAAGTTTCTGTTTCCTGGGTGCTAGGGTATTATAAACAGACTCTGAAGGATTATTTTTAGTATAAACTAAATGCAGTTTTTCTTAATATATATCAGTAGTCAACCCTAGAGTGTGATATGTCTTTACCTGCAGTTCTGTGTATAGATATAGTTTATTCAGTTGTATCATGTAGATTTTTATATAGGAGAAACAGCTGCTCAACACAGAATCAACATATAATGGATGAAATAAGATATGTGTGAAGGAACTTGAAAGATTAAATGTTAGCCAAGCCAGAAGTAGAAGAACAAGCAGAGTTAGATTGGATGGTCTGGAGTAGTGCTTCAGAATCACTTGGGGAGCTTTTAAAAAATGCAGATATCAAGCTTCTCAGATTCTGATCCAGTAAGAAAGTTAAAAAAAAAAAAGCATGGGAAGTAGAACAGGCATGTTTTGTTGTTTTTTTTTTTTATTTCAGATTATTCTAATGTGTAGCCAGGTTGAAAACCATTGTTTATATTGATTCCATGGAGCATAGGCAAAGGAGGAGTCAAAGGTTTTTTATATCTACTCTGTGTGGAAAAGAGAGATAAACTGAGAGATGTAAACAACTTTTTCTAGACAGATACTCTGTGAGGCACAGACATTATACATTAAGTCTCATAAAAATGTTGCTTAAAATCATCTGCTTTTCTGTGCTCTGATTACTTACTCTATAAGTAACATTCTGCTTATTAAGTCAGCCTTCTAGATACTTCAGAGTTGTGAACAAATCTGCCTGGGACAAGATTCTTGAGTATTCTTTCTAGACACTTATGTGCCTAGTATTGATTGGCATTCTAGTTTATCCATCAGTACCTTATATAAGTTCGCTTGTAGTCTCACTCAATTTGATCAACTCTAGGGTAATGACAAAAGATCAAGTTTTGAATCATTGAGGCTGATTACCAGATCCTGATTCCTATGGGTTTATCAAATTAGTGGCCAGGGGTTGTCTCTTGGCAGTTAGACATTCTAAATTTGTTGATGTAAAACGGAAGCCCTGAAGAATTTGTAATAAAATTTTATTATTAGAAATGTGCATAAATAAAGGGAAAATGTAAAATCTTTTTAAGACTATACTCTTAAGAATGAAATAGCCAGTGTAAAACAAGGCATTTTGTTTTTAATAATCCTGTTTGGAAGGGCATTGGGGCAGTTATTTTGATTGCTACTTTGTTTTTGCACATTTATTTAATAATGCTTGTTGAGAACCTATTATGTGCTCATCATACAGGTCTTTGTAATATTCTTAGTAATCCCTACTATAGTCTCTAAAAATAAAAATAATCTAACGTCAAAAATCTCTTAAGCTCTCCTGCTGCCCTAGGTGCTACATGACTTTTTTTACTAGATATATTCATGTTTTACTTTTTCTCCCCCTTTCTTTAATTTGTCGTGCTATTTGCCTCCTTTATTTTCTCCCCTGTGGGCTTCACAGTAGGCAGTCTGGTGCACCCAAGCCCACAGCCTCCTCACTTTTCCTGTACTCCCAGGAGACCTATGGCTGTCTAGAAGACGTGGGGCACCTGTCTACTTTCTTATTCTTAATAGATAGAGTTGAACCTATTTAATAGATGAAATGACCAGATCAGAGCCTTTGTTGTGTTTAAATTATCAATGGGACATTTTACTGCTTCATCTTTTTCCATTGGCACAGTGTGCTTGGTTGAGAAAAAAATATGTTGTACAGCTTATTGAAATAAAACAAGTCATTCATTCCAAAGATAATGCAAGAGTATGTGCATTTAATGGGGGGGGAAACAGATGAAACCATATCCTGCTTAATTAATTTCCCAGGAAGTTGAAATAGCATAAATTTATTTGCCTTACCTAGAATTGAACTAGAATGTGGACCTTGTGAGCAAGCTTGAAGCCTTTAACCTTAGGTACTTCACTTGCTTTGAAAGATGACAGTTTGGAGTACCTGGGTGGCTCAGTTGGTTGAGTGTCCCAACTCTTGATTTCGGCTCAGGTCATGATCTCATGGTTGGTGGGATCAGGCCCCATGTCAGGCCTCTGTGCTAAGAGTGCAGAGCCTGCTTGGGATTCTCTCTTTCTTTCTGTCTCTGCCCCTCCCCTGCTCCCACATGCCTGCCCTTTCTCAAAATAAATAAGTAAACATTTAAAGAAGAAAAGAAAAGAAAGTTAACAACTGGGAAGATTGAATGGCCTGGCCTGTACTGACATATTCAGGCGAGTTCAATTACAAGAGGTAGAAACTACTCTAGGCTCTGGGCTGGGCTGCTAGGAATGACTCCTATAACAAGATTTGAACTTGTGTGCCAAAGAAGTGCTACCTTTGCCACAGTCATCAAAGGTATTAGAAAGCCGGCGTGGAACAATTTTAAGAATGTACCATTTCAGAGCACCTGGGTGGCTCAGTCGGTTAAGCATCTGACTTCAGCTCAGGTCATGGTCTTGTGGTCCGTGAGTTCAAGTTCCACATCGGGCTCCGTACTGACAGCTCAGAGCCTGGAGCCCGCTTCAGACTCTGTGTCTCCCTCTGTCTCTTGCCCCTCCCCGCTCATGCTCTGTCTCTCTCTCACAAAGAAATAAAAACAGTAAAAAAATTAAAAAGAATATACCATTTCAACAACAAAACCAACTTGATTCAAAAATAGGCAAAGGACTTGAACAAACATTTCCCTAAAGAAAATATACAAATGTCCAGTAAGCACGTGAAAAGATTCTCAACATCACTAATCATTATGGAAATCAAATAAAAACTACTTTACACTTTACATCCACTAGGATGACTATTGTTAAAAAATAAAATAAAATAACAAGTGTTGGCAAGAGTATGGAAAAATTGGAACACTTGTACATTGCTGGTGGAAATGTAAAATAGTATAGCTACTTTGAAAAATGGTATGGTGGGCTCCTGGGTGGCTCAGTTGGTTAAGCAGCTGGCTTTGACTCGGTCATGATCTCACAGTTTGTGAGTTTGAGTCCTGCTTTGGGTGAGCCCTGCTTCTCTCTCCCCCCACAGTACTCTCTCAGTACCTCATGAGATTTTCTCTTTTTCTCTCTCTCTTTCTTTCTCTGCCCCTTCTCACTTGTGCCATCTCTCTCTCTCTCTCTCTCTCTAAAAAAAAAAAAAAGAAAGAAAAGAAAAAGAAAAATGGTGTAGTGATTCCTGAAAATAAAAAAAATTACCAAAGACTCAGCAATTCTACTTCTGAGTTTATACACCAAAGAAACGAAAATAGGACTTGAACAGTTAAATTGTACAGCCATGTTTATAGGAGCATTATTCACAATAGCCAAAATTTGAAAGCAACTCATGTCTGTTGATGGATGAATGGGTAAACAAAATGTGATATATGTATATAATGAAATATTTTTTAAATGTTTGTTTATTTTTGAGATAGGCAGAGAGAGAGAATTCCAAGCAGGCTCTATGCTGTCAGCAGAGAGCCCGATGTGGGGCTCAAACTCATGAACCATGATGTGATCTGAAATCAAGGTTCAGGTTCAACCCACTGAGCCACCCAGGCACCCCCATGCAACAAAATATTATTCAGCCTTAAAAAGGAAGGAAATTCTGATAACATGCTACAACATGGACTAACTTTGAAGACATTATGCTAAGGAAAATAAGCCAGACACAGAAAGACAAATATTGTCTCACTTATATGAGGTACCTAGTGTCCAATTTATAGAGACAGAAAGTAGAATGTTGGTTGTTGTGGGGTTAGGAAGTAGGGGATAATGGGGGGGGGGGTTATTGTTTAATGGATACAAAGTTTTCAATTGGGATGAAGAAAAAGTTCTGAAAGTGGATGGTGGTGATGGTTGCACATCCATGTGAATGTACTTAATACTACTGTTCTGTACACTTAAAAAATTGTTAAAATAGTAAGTTTTATGTATGGTTTAACAAACATAAACAAAACAACGTATCATCGTGTCTGATGCAGGCATTAGAAAGGCAGCATTGCTGCTCCACAATTGCAACTTCTTCCTTATACTCAACACTTAGTGACTGAAAACTGGAGAATTGTGCGCGCATGCACACACACACACATACAACACACACCCAACATTTACATAGTCTGTCTTGTGGACAGCCAGAACTTCAGGAAAATGGCCCCTACTTCACTTACTGTTTTCCGTATCTCTTGTCAGAGAATCCACTTGGCCGAACCTAATTCACATTTAGAACTCTAGTTGCAAGGGATCCTGGGGAATAATTTTTTAGCTTTCAACCTCTGTAGTAGCAGAAAACAACTAGAGGGAGATTGGAAAAGATGCCAATTCATCAGTGCCAAATTCATCGTATCTGTCACAAACGCTGAGTCAGTGTGATTCACGAAGGTAATGCTCCTTTCAGTTCAGCCATTTTCAGTGGGGGCCAGATTGTTCTGCAACTGGTCATACAGAGGTAGGGTGGAGCACACAAATAGTTTCAACAAGGAGGAGTAGGGAAAGAGTTCATTGATAATCATTATCTGCTTTTGCAGTTCTGGACTGGTTGTACTTTGTCAAGCCTAACATACAGTTCTTGCAGTTTTAATAGAGAAGAACACAACTGAGTTATTTATATTATTGTGAAGAGATTTGGGTCATTCTAATGGGATGCATTAAAGGCTTGTTGATTGAGGAATAGCTATGCTACTGTTAAGAAATACCAAACTAAAGTTCTTATGATAAGGTTTTTTTCATTTTATTAAGTATGGAGATAAAGTCATCTTTACAGTATATAAGCAATATACTGTAAGCTCTTTTGCTCTCAGGCTGGTGAAATCTCTAATTAGTATGAACTAAATTTGGAAAGAAAAGAAATATGCTTGTAAATAAAAGAGTTGATGTGCCGAAAATTGCATTTTTTATAGTTTTCAAAAATTTCTAACTGGAGTCCATCCATAAGATACTTTTGTTCCCCTTTGTACAGAACAGTCAGCTCCTTTTGTTTATCTGTTATCTAGGACTTGGAACTCTGACTAATGCCTGTTGATAATGAGATTCTGCAGGAGTTGAATATTCTGTCAGTGCCTTTGATAATTAAATTCTTAATTGTTCATGATTTCAGAGTAAACCTCTTTAGAATTTTATCTCAAATGGTGATGTTTCCTTTATACATACCAATTAATGTTTTAGACAAGTACAAGCTTTTCATGCAGTGTTTTTTAATTGTGAATTAAGCTTTAATGACGTTAGTGGGGAAACACTTGAGATTTTTTTTGATAGTTACTTGACTCCTAGAAATCTTAAGTAAGGCACTACAGTACTATTTGTAATAGTAATAATATTGTGAACAATTGCCAACAATGGAGAGATGGACAAACTATTGTATAACCATTAATGGACTGTCCTTTTCAAAGGATAATTTAATAATATGAGACAGGATTCATGTAATAATGTTAAGGAAAAATGAGACAGAATTATCTATGGTATGATTTCTTTTCGTAGAAAATTCTGTGAGAGTTATAACAAATTACAAGCAGTAGTCTCAAAGGTAATTTTAAAAGTTTATTTCTTCAATGAATATATATTACTTTTATGTATTTTCTGTCTTTTTAGTATAGAAATACATTGCTATAAAAGATTCAAACAATGCAGAAATTTACAGACTAAAAACTATAAAGGTCCTTCAGTCTCCTACCTAGACAAATGAAATCCAGTTTATCAGTTTATTCTTTTATGGATTTTGCTTTTGGTGTCATATCTAAGAAATCTTGACCTAACCTAAGGTAAGAAAGATTTTCTCTTGTGTTTTCTTCTAGATGATTTATAGTTTTAGACTTCACATTTGGTCTGTGATGCATTTGGGGTTAATTTTTATATGTGGTGAGAGATATCGATTGACTTTTTTGCATATGGATATCCATTTGTTCCAATACTATTTGATGAAGACTATCCTTTCTTCATTAAATTGCCTTTACATGTTTGTAGAAAAACAGGTATCTATCGATCTGTCTATCTATCTAGGTCTATTTCCAGATTCCCTGTTCTGTTCCATTGCTTTATTTATCATCATGCCACTACCACTTTGTCTTGATTTGGGGTAGATGATAGAATTCTAAAATGGTCTCCAGTGACTGTTGTATAATAATAGAAGGGACCTGTAAATATGATGGGCGATCACTCCTGTGATTATGTTGTGTTAATGTGGCACAGTTGACTAAGAAACTAAGATTATTCTTAGTGGACCTGACTTAATCAGGCAAGTCCTTGAGAAGGAATGTGCTTTTCCAGGAGAGATTCCAGGTACAAGGGGAGTTCAACACAGGTGAAGCTGCTGCTTTTCAGAATAAGAAGAGGCAAGAACTGAGGGTGGTCACTAAGTTTATAGTAATTAGCTACATAGCGGTAGAAAATAATTGCTGTATGATAAGTCTTGAAATCAGCTAATTTGTTCTTTTTCAGAGTTGTTTTTGGTTATTTTGGATCTTCTGCATTTCCATATGAGCTTTTGTGAGTTAAGTTTATCAACATCTACAAAAAAGCCTGCCAGGATTTTGATTAGAATTGCACTGAATCTGTAGTTCAAATTTGGGGGAGAATTGACATCTTAACAATATTGAATCTTCTGACCCACCCATCTCTCATTGTTTATTTAGATCTTTAATTTCTCTTACAGTGTTTTATAGGTTTTAGTGTGCAGGTCTTTTCCGGGTTTGGTCAGATTTATCCTTGAGTATTTGATATTTTTTGATGCTATTGTAAATGGTAGTGTTTTAGAAATTTCAATTTTTTTAAAGTTTAATTATTTTAAGAGAGAGAGCATGAACAAGGGAGGGTCAGAGAGAGTGAGAGAGGGGATCCAAAGCAGGCTCCACACTGTCAGCACAGAGCCAATGTTCTGGAACTCAGGAACCATGAGGTCATGACCTGAGCTGAAACCAAGAGTCAGATGCTTAACCAACTGAGCCTCCCCGGTGCCCCTATAAATTTCAGTTTTTGAATTTTTATTACTAGTATATAGAAATACAATTGATTTTTGTATATTGATCTTATATCTAGCAATCTTGCTAAACTAACTTACTAGTTGTGGTAGGTTTTTGTGTGTACGTATAGATTCCACTGAATTTCCTAAATAAACAATTATATTGCTTGCAAATTCTGCAGATTGTGAGTTTTATTTCTTACTATCTAGTCTGTATGGCTTTATTCCCTTTTCTTGCCTTATTCTACTGGCCAGAATGTCCAATGTATAGAATTGGTGAGAATGGATAGTTTTGGCTTGTTCCTGATAGTATAAGAAAGTGTACAGACTTCTGTCATTAAGTATGATATTAGCTACAGGTTTTTCAAAGATGCCCTTTATAAAGTTGATGACGCTTCTGTTTTTGGTTTGCCGAGAGGTTTTATCAGGAATAAATATTGGATTTTTTCAAATGCTTTTTTTTGAGTGTCTTTTTAAAAAACTTTTTTCTTAACATTTATTTATTTTTAAGAGACAGAGAGAGACAGAGCATGAGTGGGGGAGGGGCAGAGAGAGAGGGAGACACAGAATCCAAAGCAGGCTCTAGGCTCTGAGCTGTCAGCACAGAGCCCGACGCGGGGCTCGAACTCACGGACCGCGAGATCGCGAGATCGCGACCTGAGCCGAAGTCGGACGCTCAACCGACTGAGCCACCCAGGCGCCCCTACAAGGTTACTTTCAAAGGAAAAAAAAAAAACTTATCTTTTCTTGTGTTTCTTTTTGAGTAATTCCTATTGTTGTGTCTTCAAGTTTATTATTCTTATCTTTTGTAATGTCTAATCAGCTGTTAATCCAATCCAGTGTATTTTTCATTCTGTGTATTGTAATTTCATCTTTAGAAGTTTCCATTGGAGCTTGTTTATGGCCCATGTCTATAACTTCTTGAATATGTAATAGAGTTATCATAACTTCATTGATTTTCTTGTCTGCTAATTCTATTTAATCTGTATTAGTTCTGGGTCAATTTTTTTTTTTAATTTTTTTTTTCAACGTTTTTATTTATTTTTGGGACAGAGAGAGACAGAGTATGAACGGGGGAGGGGCAGAGAGAGAGGGAGACACAGAATCGGAAACAGGCTCCAGGCTCCGAGCCATCAGCCCAGAGCCTGACGCGGGGCTCGAACTCACGGACCGCGAGATCGTGACCTGGTTGAAGTCGGACGCTTAACCGACTGCGCCACCCAGGCGCCCCAGTTCTGGGTCAATTTTGATTGATTTGTTTTCTATTAATTATAGGTAATTTTTCCTACTCTGGATAGAGAGTAGGCATCTTTGATTGGATGCCAGACATAATGGATTTTATCTGTTGAGTGCTAAATACTCCTAGTAATCTTGAACTTTGTTGTAGGATGTAGTTAAGTTACTGGAAAATAATTTGATTCTTTTGGATCTTGATTTTAACATTTGTTTGGCTGGGGGTGCCTGTGTGGCTCAGTCGGCTAAGTGTCTGATTCTTGATTGCGGCTCAAGTCATGATCTCACAATTCATGAGATCGAGCCCCACTTTGGACTCTGTGATGACAGTATGGAGCCTGGGGATAATCTCTCTCTCTCTGTCTCTGTCTCTCTCTCTTTATCTCACTCGCTCTCTCAAAAATAAATAAACTTCAAGAAAAAAAAGATTTATTTGACTGGACCAGAGACCTGTTCATTGTAGGGCAGGGTTTTTCAATATCAGCACTCAGTATCAACATCTTGAATCAGTTATTTCTTTGTTGTGAAGGGCTATGCTGTGCTTTGTAGAATGTTTAACAGCATCTGTAGCCTCTGCCCTTTAAGTGACTCCCTACTTGTTACAACTAAAAATGTCTCCAGAAATTGCCAAATGTTGGGGAGGGGGTAGCAAATTGCCCCCAGTCAAACAACTACTGCTTTAGGATTAATTTTGTCTTACTACTATGCAAGATCTTCCTATGCACTTTGCCTAATGCCCCATGAATTGTGAGATTCTTTTGGTTTTTTTCAGTCTGTTTGGGGTAGGCATTTGTATTGGTCTTGTGTGTGTACTGAGTGTTGTTCCCTCTAATCTTTCTGGGTGGTGCTTTTTTCAGTCCTGTTTTGTTTCCTCGTGTGTATGTGATGATCAGCATTTTAGCTGCATATTCAAAGGACAATCTCTGCAGATCTCTGGGGTTCTGTCTTAGTCTTTTCAGGCTACTATAACAAAAATACTGTAGACTAGGTGGCTTAAACAAAGCACACTTATTTCTCAGACTTCTGGAGACTGAGGAGTCCAAGATCAAAGCCCAGCAGATTTGGTATCTGGTGAGAGCCTGACTCTGCTTCATAGTCAGTCATCTTCTAGTTATGTCTTTAGGTGGTGGAAGGGGTGATAAAATTCTCTGGAGTATCTCTTAAAAGGCAACTAATCCCATTTATGAGGGCCCTGCCCTCATGACTAGTCACCTCCTAATTGGGGGGTTAGGATTTCAATATATGAATTTTGGAGAGACAAAGCATTCAGTCTCTAACAAGTTCTCTGTCTGTGCATCTTTCTCTTCTCCAGTAATCTATTTCATGAACACTAGCCACCTGGATCTCCCCAGACCCTCAGCTCTATCTCCTCAACTCACCAAGTCCGCCAGCCCTCACCCATTTTGTGTCCTGTGTCACACATGACTTGGAACCTCTTAGGGCAGTAAGCTGGGGCAGTAGGGTTCACTTTGTATTCTGTCTGGCAGCGATCTTTTTTGTCTGATACCCAGTGTCTTGATGCTGGTTTTTCTCTCCCATGTATTTTGTCTATCATTTGATTATTTGTGGTGGGAGGGTAAATTTGGTCCCTCTCATTAAATCTTGGTCAAAAATGGAGTCCCTTTAAACCTTAATTGATTCATATTAATTATTGATTAAAGCTGAAAGTGTTCTTAAACACTAACTTAATTTCATTTTTTTGGATTTATATGAAACTCATAGCCGTCATATCTCTGTTCAAAATTTCCTGTTCCATGTAGTTTCTATGGCACAACATAAATACTAAATTGGCCCTAAAGCCTTTTATCATCTTTTTAATATACCTCTTTAGTGCAGGTTTTCACGGTGTTACATAAATATGGGCCTCTATATGTAGTAGCATACAATTAAAGGACATGTCCTGACCTGATGAAGCACATTAGTGGAGTGTGTCATGTTTTTAGGACATTGCCACAGCAGGCTCAAAGACTTCCAGAAGGCTTCCTTGTGTTACTCGTTTTGTAGCAGCTAAAACACCAGCATCAAACTTTGATTGTTGGCCCAATTGAGAGTATAGAGAACTGGTGATCTAAGACAGGGGAAAAAAAAGAAAACAACAAAGAGAAGATCATTTTGAACAGTGTATGAGACAAAACCGTACTGAAGGATAATGCTATAAGGATGGGAGTGACTTGGAACCCATTGGTGGTAAGCTGTTTGAGAAAGGAGAAAGGTAGCAGAATAGAAAATAAAATGACAGAAGAATCCAGCCTTGTTTTGTGGGAGATGAACTTTGCAAATTTGCTACATCGTAACTGCTGCAGAGTTTGTATGTAACAGGTGTGGTTGGATATTCAAAGATGAAGAAATTAATTCAGAGCATATCTTTGGGGAAGAGATATGTATGTAGTGGGTGGGATGAAACCATCTGGATATATATATGAACTAAAACATACCAAAGTCATTTTAATGGAATTTTGTATATATGTGATAACTTACATAAAATTATATACATCAGTGTGTATAAATTCAATGTGGTAAACTGCATAAAACATGTTTGGGATGGCGATGATATACTGTAGCTAAAAAGAGCTGAGTAAGAGTTTATGTAGCTCTTTAGTACATAAGAATTAGGCAGCTTTTTAAAGCATACAGATCCTTATAGGCAGATGTGCTGTTAATGTTCTAAGACTGAAAAGCTATTGTGGATTGATAATATGAAAAACTCTGTTTGGAAACAAAATCTGATTAAAGGCTTCCAAAAATTAGGATTGCTTTTTAGTAATTAAGAAATAAATATTTAATAAGCATTTCTTGTTGCCTGAATATTTTTGATGGTGTAAGTGGTGGTGCTCATGTAGTTAAGTATCTGCCTTTTTCAAGTATTTATAAGTCTTCATGGCAAGAGTTTGTGTGGGTAGGGGAAGAATGTAGAACAGTAGCAGTTTTTTTACTTTTCTCAACATAAGTAAGCATAGAAGATTTATCATAGCCAAAAGTGCATATTATAAGAAAATGATAAACACCAAAATCAACAATTATTTCATCTGGGAAGGGGAGGAAGGGGACAGTATCAGGGAGGGACATTCAATTGTATTGATGTTTTGTTTTTGGCCTTTTAAAGCAAACTTTTAAAATATAGTTTAACATACGTAAAGTGTAGATCATAAGCATATAGTTTCTTGAATTTTTATAAAATGAACATAACCTGTATGACTAATACCCAGATTAAGAAACAGAACATATATTGGAATTATTTGATATTTTTTCAAACTGGGTAGTGGACATTTGGGTATTTCTTATGTCATTCTTTATTTTTTTGTTGTTGTTATGCTTTAAAGTTTGCCTACTGTGTTTTTTTTAAAAAATCGTCTCCTCTCTCTCTCTCTCTCTCTCTCTCTCTCTTACCCCTCGTGGGATTCTCTCTTTCTCTGCTCCCTCGCTTACTTGCACCTTCTCTCTCAAAAAAATTAATTAAAAAATCATCTCAGAAGGAAATAGGATCTTTAAAAATATGGAAGATGTCAGAAAACCCACATGCTTTAGTAACTGAGGAAAGTACTTCAGGGAAATAAGTTTTTTCCATGTAGGCCTTTGTCTCCTGTGTTATCTTATAAACCTGATAGAGGCCCAAGTTACTGAAAGTTTTAGAATGGAAAAAGAACATAAACAGAACTATGTGGATCAAAGTAGTAAAAATAATTAGTACATTTTCAGATAGTACATCATTGGCCTTTTACAATCACAATATAAAGTTTGGGTCCTCAAATATGAGTACATTGAAATGACAGTTTTCTTTTAAAAATTTTATCACTGAAATCTCAGTGATAGTTTAAGAAGGAAATTTCTTATTTAGTTCTATAATGGTATATTCAAAGTATGGAAAGAAATGAGCTAATAAGATACTTATATCTAGTTTATAGGCTTTATATCTGTTTAGAAATCATTTGTGTAGTGGGTAGAAATATTCTTAATCTAAGGGGTTTCCTAAAACTAGTTCTCTATCTACCTTGGTGGTGTTTCTTGTTTTTGTTTTCTCATTTTAGAGAAGTGGGAGATACTTATTCCATCAAACATGAAGATTTCTAAAATTTGATTAATTTTTATGTATTAGGTATCTTTCTGTATCTCATTTTAAGAAAAGCATTAAAATGAGATTTTTCTCAATTCTCAGCAGTAGGCTTTTTCTAATGAAGTTACACTTGCTATGGTGTGGAAAGGCCATTTGTAGAGTAATTTTTTGTAAAAATGTTTAGTCATTAGCCTTCCTTCTTCTGTGGGGGCCATATCATAAAATTATTAGAATGTTAATCTACTGAAAACCAATCATTTGGGTTTTTTTTTTTTCCTTTTTACTGTCTTCTAGAAGCCAATAGATCAGAGTAGAAAAATTATTGTTTCTGGTATGTTTACGTGTATTTGGTCTTTAAAGGAGTTGTTAGGACACACTGAAGTTTTTGTTTTGTTTTCCTGATTTCCCTGGACAGGCAGTGGAAAAGGAAATGGCTGTTCCTAATCACCTCTGCATTCGCCGCTGGACTACCAAGCATGTAGCTGTTTGGCTGAAGGATGAAGGCTTTTTTGAATATGTGGACATTTTATGTAATAAGCACCGACTTGATGGAATCACATTGCTAACATTGACTGAATATGATCTCCGGTCTCCTCCTCTGGAAATCAAAATCTTAGGGGACATTAAAAGGTTAATGCTCTCAGTCCGAAAATTGCAGAAAATACATATTGATGTTTTAGAAGAAATGGGATACAACAGTGACAGTCCCATGGGTTCCATGACACCTTTCATCAGTGCTCTTCACAGTGCAGAGTGGCTCTGTAATGGAGAGCCTTCACATGACTGTGATGGACCAATCACTGATTTGAATTCTGATCAGTACCAGTACATGAATGGTAAAAACAAACATTCTATTCGAAGATTGGACCCAGAGTATTGGAAGACCATATTGAGTTGTATATATGTTTTTATAGTATTTGGGTTTACATCTTTCATTATGGTTATAGTCCACGAGCGAGTGCCTGATATGCAGACCTATCCACCACTCCCAGATATATTCTTAGACAGGTAAGTTTTGTTTCTAGTTGCCAAGTTTGCAGAAGGTTGCAATAACAGCAATGATAATATAGTTATGATAATTATGTTGTTTGTTATTATTTTGGTTGATACATACTTTCTATTTATCTGGTAGCATATGAAGATATGCTTTGAAGTCGCTTTTTTTTTTTTAAGTTTATTTATTTTTGACAGAGATAGAGTATGAGCATGAGCTGGGGGAGGGGCAGAGAGAGAAAGAGGGAGACTCAGAATCTAAAGTAGGCTCCAGGCTCCAAGCTGTCAGTACAGAGCCTGATGCGGGGCTCGAACTCACAAACTGTGAGATCATGACCTGGGCCAAAGTCAGACGCTTAACCGACTGAGCCACCCAGGTTCCCCTGTCTTAAAGTAAATTAGACCTTAAGCCTGTGTGAGTGGGAAAAGCCACTGCTTAATTTATTTTTTTTATAGCTATATTATAGCTCCTTGGGCAGTTCACATTTTAAAAGGGTTTCCTGGAATGGTGTCTATAATAAATGGAATTTGGTTACCTTTTCTTGATGAATGGGGTTTAAAAGCTTTTCCAAAAATATGGGGAAGGCTCCTGTATCACCAAATAAATTGGAATTATCACAAATAATACAAATTGATTCATTGATAGTATCCTCTTGTTTTTATGAAGTGTTGCATGCATAAAAAAGAATATAGTATATGCATATGAAAAATAAGAATAGAACAAAACTCAAAACTATTAGTTTTTATATTTGTGATTTTAAAAATCTGTTTCAAGTTTGTAGAACTTTCCTGATTGTTTTTATAAAATATTTACCCTTCTGAAAGTGCCTTGTAGAATGTTTTTTTTTTGTTTAGAATGTGTTTTTTTTTTAATGAAGTGAATTAAAGTATTCGTGTTGAGATGGCAAAATGATGTACATATCACATTTTTGTCCTCACAAACCCCAATTTAAAGTGTAGTAAAGAGGTTTTTGTTTAAGGTGTAAGCCTACAAGGATGCAGCAGATAAGAGAGGAGAGAGTAGCCATACATTTTTGGAAGTTTGAAAGTAGGTGGATGAGTGGCAACAAACAGACCTAAAATAATCAAATTCTAAAACAGCAATTGGGATAAATGAGAACCAACCCAGTCTATATTGCAGATTTCTCAAAACTCTGGGTATTGCAGATGAAAGGGTGGTGCTAAAAGAAGAATCTAATGAAAGCTGTTGAAGAAACTGTTAGATCCCTATATCTCCTCCCCTATTCTATACAGTTTTCCCAATTATAAACAGAAGACCCTAAGGAAGTAAGGAAGAAAGCATATGGATATCTAAGGAAAGAGTATTGGAGGCAGAGGAAACAAGTTGTTCCTTGCTCCTTGTTCTTTGTTCCAAGTTGTTTCCTTATTCCAAGTTGCAACACAAGTTGCAGAAATCCTGAATTGGTAGGGTACTTAGCAGGTTTAAAGAACAGCAGATGAGAGCTGGGAAGAACAGTTGGAGATGAAGTTTGAGAGGAAACAGGAATCCAGATTGTATAGTGACTTGTAGATTATTGTGTGGATTTTAGCTTTCATTCTGAATGAAAAGGGAAGCCATTGGAAAGTATTTTAGAGAAGGAGTGATCTAACTTCCATTTTAAAAGGTAACTCTAGTTGTTGTACTGAGAATAGCCTGAGTGTGGACGTGAGTATGGCCAAATAGGGATTAAATTATTGAATTCACCTTGACAAAAATGAGGTGCATTGGATGAGGATAGTAGTGGTAGAGATTGTGTGAAAGAGTCAAGTTCTATTTATATATTTAGAAAGTGCAGCCAACAAGATTTGCTGATGGATTTGCATGTAAAGCATAAGAAAAAGAAAAGTCAAGGATTACTCCAAGATTTTTGACCTGACCCTTTGCAAGGATGGAGTTGCCCTTTACAGAGATGGGAAGACAGCTGACTTGGAAAGAAATGTAAGGATTTGGTTTTGGACATGTCAGATTGAGATATCTTTTACACCAAATCATTATGTCAAGTAAGAGATGGAAGGATGAGTTGGAGTTCAGAAAGATGTAGGCTGAAATTTGGAAGTTACCAGCACAGGTAAAGCTGTGATGTTAGATAAGGTCTTCTAGCGAGTGAGTTAAAAAGTGGGAAGATTAAAGATTGAACCCAAGAACATTCTTTTCTTTTTTTTTTCTTTTATTAAATGAGCGGCCTGTTTTACATTTCCTTATTATTTTTTTTAATCTTTTAAATGTTTATTTTTGAGAGAGAGAGAGAGAGAGAGAGAGAGGGAGACGGAGCATGAGCATGGGAGGAGCAGAGAGAAGGAGAAACAGAATCCGAAGCTGTCAGCACAGAGCCCAATGTGGGGCTCCAACTCACAAGCCATGAGATCATGACCTGAGCCAAAGTCAGACAGTTAACCAACTGAGCCACCCAGATGCCCCCAAGCCCAAGAACATTCTAACAGAAATCAGAGAAGTAAGGCAAAACCAGTAAAGAAGACTGAGAATGTCAGGGCAGAGAGAGAAAGTAGTATCCTGGAAGCCAAGATAAAAAAAAGTATTTTAAGAGGGCAGGAATAATTAATAATTAGCTGTTTTTAAGTGCTATTCAGGGATCAAGTCAAATGTGGATAATTGACCATCAGATATAGCAACATTGACCTTCACAAGAGTTAGTAAAAGCAGAAGCTGATTATAATGGGTTCAAAAGAGAATATGAGACTTACTGAAATTTACCTAATGGGATATAATCCACAAATAGGAAACATATGCTCATTGTGACAGTTGCTCATTGTGACATTATTTGTAGTAATTGCAAATATTGGAAATAATATAAATGCCTATCCTTGGAAAACTGGTTGAATATAATACTCTGCATAGCAGAGTACTACTAAATCACAAAGAAGAGTGAGGAAGATTTTTAAGAACTGATATGAACTGGTTTTAAGTGTGAAGCAAGGAAAATATAAAATGAGTGAAACAGCTCTTGTTCCATAAATCAAGGAAGTGCATAAAACCAATGAAAGCATGTCAGAAGAACATATGCGCTGGTTTGAAGGGACTTGCACTGATCAAACTAGGGCAATTAAAACATCCAAAAGCATAGTGATGGTAATGGATTCTAATATATTGAGTAAAAGAAAGAATTTGTGAATCCATAGTGATAAACAAAAAATGGTCTGGCAAGAGGGGAAATTCTTCAAGAATGATACCAGCAAATAAACATGGATGGCCTATTTTGCAACATCCAGCATAGTAATTGATTCAGGCAAGTCATCAGTGGATGCTAAAATCATTAGGTGAAAGATCAAGGATGTTCACATGATTTGAAAATAATCATCTCACATACTACTTAATTATAGGAAGAATAAGGTAGCTTTCCAGTGTCATGATCTGACATGCATTGTTTTAACCAAATGATCAAATGTAGCATTTCAAACTGACATGTGCATTGGATGTGATGTTCACAGTATCAACTATATAATAATCTTGCCCCTCCAAATGTAACCTAAGTCTAATCATGAGGAAATTATCAGACAAATCCAGAACAAGGAACAGTCTAATAAGACAGCTGATCTGGACTCTCCAAAAATGTAGATATTATAGCAAACGGAAGTCAGGCAGAGAGAATTGTAGGGATATTGAAGAGCTGTAACCAAGAGCAATATATGAACTTTAATTGGAACCTATATCAAGAAAAAATACATACTGTTGACATTTTGGGGACATTTAGGAAATTTTGGGTATGGACTTCATATTAAACAATGTTGTCTAACAATCAGTGTTACAGTTTCCTGGGTATAATAGTGTATTGTGTTATGAAAAGGATATCCTTCTTCCTAGGAGAATCATGTTGTAGTATTTAGGAGAGAAGTGTCATAATGTCTGCAACTTACTTTGCAGGGGGTGGGTTCAGGTTCTTCCAAAACAGTATGTGTGTGTGTGTATGTAGCTATGCATAGAAAGAGTGAAAAAAAATAAATGTGGAAAAAATGGTAATTCTTGTACGGAGGATTTAAGTGAAGACCTTAAAGTATTTATTCGTTCAACTTTTCATAGCCAAGAAAAGTTAAAAAAAAAAATTGGTTAGAGTTGATAAGAGAGAAAAAGAATAGGAAGAGAGAAATTGGAAACAATCAAATCTTAAAAGGTTTCCTGTAAAGGTGGTAGAGAAATGGAGCTCTATCTTGGACAGAGAAGGAAAGGATAGAGAGTCACCAGGATTTTAGTTTGGGATGGGCTATATTATAGTATGTTTGTTGTATTGATTATAGGAATGACCCAATTTAGGCGGAGGGGAATGATGTTAGGAGGAAAGAGAGGGACATGATCAGAGTCATGTCCTTGAGTAAATGAAAAGTGATGGGATCTAATCGGTAGGAGAGGTTGGTTTAGGCACATGGACTGTTCATACATAACAGAGAAGATAGAAAATACAGAAGCACATTGTTAGATGTGATGGTAGAGCATGAGGAAGTGCTCTCCTGATTGTTTTTATTTTCTCTGCAAATAGAGAGTTACAATGGAGAGAAAGATGGCAGTTTGAGGAAAATGAATGGGGTGTAAAATAGTCATCTAGGAGAGTGAGTAGACTTGTGTGATGTAGTAGCAGCACTGATGGCCTCCTTGAAGTTAGTAGTCATGTTGGCATGATGTATTTTTACTACCTCACTCAAATAGGTGGATGGAATAGGTGGATAACTGGATTTAATAAGCAGGGTTGAAGGTTTGCTAGGCAGCATGATGAAGGAAGACCAGGCAAGGGAGTGATTATAATGACTGACCATGGACTCAGGTGGATAAGAAGGGACATGAGGAAATGAGATAGGTGAAGGACAGTGAAAATGTTGTAAGATCAATGGATTTTAGGTCTCAAAATTATTGAAGTTGGGAGTACTAGAAGGAATAAGCTGGAAAGCAAAGAGGTGTTGGTTTATATAGGATTCTTGAAATTAAGATTATGAAAAATAATCTTAGTAATGACAAGATCCAGGTTATAACCATGGGTGCAGGTCACTGAAGCAGAGTAAAAGACAAGGCCAAAGGAGAAGTAAAAAGATAAGTGAGAAGAACGCAAGTTACAATAGAAGTTTTAGAGAAAGTGACAGTGAACCAGAAGCTGAAGTCTTCAAAAAATGAGAGAATGGATGCTGAGGTTCGATAGATGCCTATAACCAAGGTGTAGTGGGAGAAAGGTGGAAAAATGACCTGAGAGAGAAATGAGGATTTTATTTTAAAGTGTACAATTCAGTGGGTTTTATTATATTTACAAAATTGTGCAACTATCACCACTAATTCCAGAATATTTTCATTACCCCAGAAAGAAACTCCTATCCATTATCAGTCTCATTCCATTCCCTCCTCCTTCCATTCCCTGGAAACCACTAATTTACTTTCTACACCTGTGAATTTGTTCTGGACATTTCATATAAATGGAATCATACAATATGTGGCCTTTTTTGCGTGTGATTGGCTTCTTTCATTTAGCATAATTTTTCAAGATTCATCCATATAGTAATATGTATCAGTGCTTCATTCCTTTTTATTACAGAATAATACTCCATTGTATGGATATATACTACATTTTGTTTATCATTAATCAGTTAATGAATGTTTGGGTGTGTCCACTTTTTGGCTGCCATTAATGCTGCTTATGAACATTTGTGTACAAAATTTTGTGTAAACATATATGTAATTTTCAGTTTGTAATGGGGATATGAAGCCAAATTTTGCCTGACTCCGTATAGTGCCACCCACTACAAATCTTCATGCTCTTAAGCATTGAAGCTTTATTCATAGGAGAATGGTAACAGGTGCTATCAGTGTTTTTCCTGTGTACTCTCAGATCTCTTTCATTTTCTTGCATGTGGACGCCCCCAACATCCAGTAAATGTATCTGTGTTGGAGAGCTGCATCTGGGCTGCTGAATACATTTTGCCTGCTTGGAAAGAGAGGCAAACATGCTTAGGAATTTACATCCTTCCAGCAACGGCCTTTAACTAATGACTGATGAGATAGGATATAAATATTTTATTTCTCTTCACCCTAATTGGGACAACTTTTAGGTCGGACCTACACTGTCTCCCAAAGTCCCCATAGGATTGAGCCATAATTACCCTTGCCATAGTTAACCCCACAAGCCTTTATTTGATGTCTCACTTTTACCCTGCTTCCTTGCCTTCCTAATCTCATTTTCTTACTACCCTAAGGTTTTCCCTTGGGAACACTCCTAATCACTTTCACACTGATCTTTATTTCAAAGTCTGTTTCTGAAGCTTATGTTACACAATTTCAAGACCTTCAGTACATCTTAAACAGAAAATTAGGAGATAGGGATGCCTCTATAGGCAGGCCCACTTAAAACAGTGAGGAAGGATAGCTGATAGCCATACTAGTAACAGAAGAACCAGAAGCACTATAAAAAGCAAACATAAATAATGGAAAAACTACTCTAGCCTGGAGCTTAACCTTCATTTCTCAGTAATCCTGAGGTCATTATCATATTCACTGTAATAATCAGTGTTCATAATCATGATTATTACCAAGTAATGGTAATAATTACCACAGTTAAATTTTTATCTAGGAAAAAAGAGGTATGTACATGTATAATGCATTTTAGATAACTTTGTATCAAAATAAATAATGAGATCTTGAAAAAACATTTCCTCACAACATTCCACTAAAATAACAGTAAAAAGGAGATGGAGGGGAACCCTATAATCCTATGAAGGCAAAAGTAGTGATAATGATGAATATTTGGAAAGTAGGAAGTTGAGGGCCTATTATAAGATTAGGAACCGGAGCTAGCAATGTCCAAAAGGGGAGTTTGTGTTGCAGAGCTCCAGAAAAACTCTCTAAACAGATGGCACCAGGTATCTGTCACAACCAGGTACAAATAGGAGCCAAATATGGGAGAATTGGTTGAAAAGCTTTTAGACTTGCTCTATTCCAACAGAAGATAGATGGTATAGTATCCAGAGTAGTTAAATGTGAGGGACTCTGGACTCATGAGAACAAAGGTACCTAGATGTGTTCAAGGTGATTACTATAAATTTACATACTGATCACTGAAACTTCTAGCTCCCTTCCTTAAGTAGCCAGACTTCTTATCCCCATTCCCTCCCAGCACCAGTCATCTCAGCAGGAGAACAGATCCCTCTCCTTGGAAAACCTACACAAGAGAAAAGGACTATAGATACAATGGTAGGGGAGATATCCCTATCTCATCAACCAGACCCCTTTATCACTCTACCATGAAACCCACAACGTGAGAAGCTCAATCTATGCGCACAGAGCTTCAAATTATTTTTTTAGTGCTTCACTGTCAAATATGAATGGTCAAGAATGATCAGACATTTAAGGACAAAAGACCAATGCAAACAGAAAAAAGCAACATGGGAAACACAAAATAGCATAAGAACACTTCAAAAAATAAACCATATTCTCACAGATGAGATGTTATGTTGCATTTTATGAGACAGTAACAGTAGGCTATAAAAAAGGAAAATTCAGAAGAAAAAAAGCTTTTGGAAAATTAAAAATGAAAGTAGAAATTTAAAATCCAGCAGAATAATTGGGATATAGATTTGATAAATTGCCCTGTATGTAGAACAAAAATGAAAAGTAGAGGAGAAAAAGTAAGATCAATCCATTTGGCCCAACAGTGAACAAATAAGGGTATTAGAAAGAATACATAGAGAAAATGAAGGGGAAGATATTATTTAGGATATAATAAAGGAAATTTCCTGAATTCAAAGGATGTGACTTTCCAGATTGAAAGGGCCCACTGAATAAGAAATGGAAAATTTTATAACACTGGATTTTAGGCTGAAGATCCTAAAATTTAGCTTCTTTTTTTTTAATTTATTTTTTTTAATCTTTATTTTTGAGAGAGAGAGACAGAGTGCAAGTAGGAGAGGGACACAGAGAGAGGGAGGCACAGAATCTGAAGCAGGCTCCAGGCTCCGAGCTGTCAGCACAGAGCCCGATGCAGGGCTTGAACTCACAAGCTGTGAGATCATGACCTGAGCTGAAGTCAGAAGCCCAACCAACTGAGCAACCCAGGTGCCCCCTAAAATTTAGCTTCTTAAGAGACAGAACAAGTAACATAGAAAAGATTGGAAATCTAAATAGCATCAAATTCTTTGCAACAGTGGAAGCTAGAGGACAAGACCTTTAACTTTCTGAGACAAAATAACATCTAACTTAGAATTCTCAGTCCAAGCAAACTACCAATTAGTTATAAGGTTAGACCGAAGGATAGTTTTTAAATTTTTTTAAAATTTAAATTCAAGTTAGTTAACATATAGTGTAGTATTGGTTTCAGAGTAGAATTTAGTGATTCATCACTTACATGTAACACCCAGTGCTGATCCCAACAAGTGCCCTCCTAATTAATGAGCATCACCCATTTAGCCCATCCCCCCACCTACTCCCCTCCAGCAACCCTCACTTTGTTCTCTGTAAAGAGTCTCTTATGCTTTGCCTCCCTGTTTTTATCTTATTTTCCCTTTCTTCCCCAATGTTCATCTGTTTTGTTTCTTAAATTCCACATGAGTGAAATCATGCTATTTGTCTTTCTCTGAGCTATTTGGTTTAGTATAATATACTCTAGTTCCATCCACATTGTTGCAAATGGCAAGATTTCATTCTTTTTGGTCACCGAGTAATATTCCATCACACACACACACACACAGACACACCACATCATTATCCATTCATCAGTCAGTGGACATTTGGGCTCTTTCCATAATTTGACTATTGATAGCGCTGCTGTAAACATTGGGGTGCATATGCCCCTTTGAATTAGCATTTTTGTATCCTTTGGAAATACCTAGTAGTGCAATTGCTGATAGACCCAAGGATATTTTTAAGTTTTCAAGTCTCAAAATATTTACTTTCCAATCCCACAGCTACTAGAATTACTAAAATGAAAAAAATTGATGATAACGCCTGATGAGGATTCAGAGGAACTGATAATCTCATACATTGCTGGTAGAGATGCAAAATGACAGAACTGCTTTGAAAACAGCTTGATAGTTGTGGTGTTTTTTTTAATAATTTGTTTTTTATTTTAGAGAATGCAAACAGGGAGAGGAGCAAAAGAGGGAGAGAGAGAGAGGGAGAGTATCCTAAGCAGGCTCCATGCTCAGCATGGAACCTGACACAGGGCTTGATCCCATGACCTTGGGATCATGACCTGAGCTGAAATCAAGAGTCAGACACTAAACCGACTGAGCCACCTAGGCGCCCCCTGTTTGATAGTTTCTTAAAAAGTTAAACATATCCTGGGGCGCCTGGGTGGCGCAGTCGGTTAAGCGTCCGACTTCAGCCAGGTCACGATCTCGCGGTCCGGGAGTTCGAGCCCCGCGTCAGGCTCTGGGCTGATGGTTCGGAGCCTGGAGCCTGTTTCCGATTCTGTGTCTCCCTCTCTCTCTGCCCCTCCCCCGTTCACGCTCTGTCTCTCTCTGTCCCAAAAAAATAAATAAACGTTGAAAAAAAAAAAAAAATTGAAAAAAAAAAGTTAAACATATCCTTAACATAACCCTTAACAGTTTCACTTCTAAGTATTTACCTAAGAGAAATGAAAACATATATCCATGCAAAGACTTGTATGTGGTCTTTATTCAAAACCACCCAAAACTGAATATATCCAAATATCCATTACATATCCGAAATACCCATCAACCAGTGAATGGAAAGGAAATTGTAGATAAAGAAAGGGTAAAGAATTATACATGCAGTATATATGGGTAGATCTGAAATATACTAAGTGAAAATAGGCAGATACAAAAGGTATCTAGATAAATACTGTGTGATTCCATTTATATGCCATTCTGAGAAAGGCAAACCTATATAGGACAGAAATCAGTTGACTTGTTGCCCCAGAGCTAGAAGTGAGAGAGGGTGTTGACTACAGAGGGGCACAAGGGAACTTTTTGGAGTAATGAAAATATTCTATATCTTTATAGTGGCGGTGGTTACATGACTGACAAATACGTTTGTCAACCTCATTGAACTAACTACACAGCTAAAAGGGATGAATTTTTTGGGTTGTAAATTAAACCTCAATAAATCTAACATTAAAAACAAGTTTGTCCTTCAGCCTGTCTTTCTCAGAAAACGAATGGAGGAAACAATCAAAACTAAAGAGTAAACTGAAAAAGACGAGTACTTGGATTCAGGAAACAAAGAATCTAATATAGAAAAGAGGAGTTTACAAGGTGAAAGTCGAGTTTTACTTCAAAAAAAGAGCCATACGGGCAGACTAGAAAATGCAACCGTACTGTGTGATTCCATTTATATGCCATTCTGGGAAAGGCAAACCTTGGGATCATGACCAAACCTACTAAATTTGAAAAAAAAAAAAAAAAAAAAAGAAGAGCTCTAAGAGAGATTTCCCCAAAAGGAAAAATTGAATTGGTAGAATAGTTTGAAGCTGAATTGATGATAGGCACATAAGAAACAGAGCAAACTAAAAAGAAAAGAAAAGAAAGAAAGATTTTTTAGCTCTAGAGAATTATAAGAATTTCTACAAGAAAGGGATTTAATTATTGTTCTCTACTGACTCAGCTGCAAATGGTATTTAGAAACTTAAGTAAAAGCCAAAAATTATTTTTTAAAAAATTGTGAAACTGTAGAGAATAGGGGAGAGAAAATGGACTGTGGGAGCTAAGAGATATAATGCTAAATGAAACACAAGAGTGAAAGTGATTGCCTCTGGGAAGCAAGAATTAGGTAGAGGGTGGGGCAGAAATGTATTTTCATCCTAAACATTGTAAAATTGTTTTATATATATATATATATATATATATATATATATATATATATAAAACAATTTTATATATATATATACACACACATACACACACACACATATATACATACACACATATATACATATGTATTATTTTTAAATGTTCATTTAAAAATTTATACAGTTAAAAGTCTTTTAAAGGAATTTTTCTTTTATTTAAAAATTTCTGATATGTGATAACCTTTTCCCCTAGTAATGCGAGATAAATAAGGCAGCAATAGATTAAAAATACGTAAGAGGAATCTTTTGAGGTAATAAATGACAAGTCCCTGACTAAAGATGATGTATTCTCTTCACTTTGAATAAGGTTTGGTTGGATAAAACTATTAATACCTTTCTTTCAGGTTTCATGTTTTATTTTTAAAGATACGTTTATTTCCTTAGTTATAAAATTAATACATTGTACAAAAAATTTTAGTGGAAATGTACAAAGAATAAAAATAAGACAATCAGGGGTGCCTGGGTGGCTTAGTTGGTTAAGCGCCTGACTCGATTTCAGTTCAGGTCATGATCTCACAATTTGTGAGTTCAAGCCCTGCATCAGGCTCCATGCTGGCAGTGTTGAGTCTGCTTGGGATTTTATGTCTCTCTCCCTCTCCCTCTCTCCCCACCCTACCCCCTACCCCGCTGTAGCTCATGCTCTCTGAATCTCTCAAAGTAAATAAATGGAAAAAAAAAAAAAAAGATGATCACCTGGAGATGATATATTTGCACTAATTCATTTCCACCTTTACCTCCTTTCCCCCTCTGTCTTCTCTTTCTCCTCCTTCACTCTTTTTATTTATTTATTTTTTAAGATTGTAAGTAATCTCTATACCCAACATGGGGATCAAACTTAAACCTCAAGATCAAGAGTCACATGCTCTACTAACTGAGCCAGCCAGGTGCCCCTTTCTCTTTCTTTTTAAATTAGGAAATGTGACATGTATTTTACTAGTGAATAACCACAGGAGCTGTGGATTTCGTGAGGAAAGAGGGGTCAATGGAAACAATAGAAGAAAACAAGGATATAAAACAAAGGAGGGCAGAAAAAGGAGTAAAAACAATTTACTGCCTCTAAAACAAAACCAAATTAAAAAATAAAAATTGCTATAGGGAGAAAAGAGTCAAGTTCAAGCCCCAATTGTCTGGATTCTGCAGTTAGCACATCATGCAGGAGGTGAACCCTTTCCCATTGATTTTTGTGGGCAGTTTCGTATCCAGGTCTACCATTCTACGGGGGGGAGGAAAAGGATTGTCACCTCTTCACAGAGAACCATTAATTGGGAATCAAAACCAGCAAAGAAGTTTTGATAAATGAGATATTTGATGAAACAGATCTTTCCCCCAGGTTCTTTAAATATCCTCTCCTGAAAGAGGTAAAAGTTATAGAAATAAATTTTGAAGAGTATCATGTTGCAAAAGGTGTCACATACATGCACTTCTTGTCAGTATGAAATGTAATTTTTTTCTCTTTCAGTGTTCCTAGAATCCCATGGGCCTTTGCCATGACAGAAGTATGTGGCATGATTTTGTGCTATATTTGGCTCCTGGTTCTTCTTCTCCACAAACACAGGTACCTCAGTTATTCCATTAAAAGACAAAATGTTTTTACTGTCTTGGATAAAGTTCATCAAACCTTGTTTCTCCCTTTGTAGTTTCCTTGTTAATTTCCTTTAGCCATTATGGAAAATGTTTTGGGTTTGATCAACAAGAAAGTCACCGTGAGGTAATACCTCCATATTTAGTTACATTCTGAATGTATTCTGAACACAAAGATCAGAGTTGGCAATGTTCGGCCGTTAGCCAATCGCTAACAGTCTAGCTTTAACTTTCTTTGGAAACAAACCGGAAATATCACTTTTTGTGGAAGGATAGAAACTCCTCCAAACTTGTCCAAAGATGGTCTTTGGACAAGGATAGTGCTTGAATGGAAGACATTGTTCTCTGCTTGCAGGAGGCTCATTAGAAAAGGGATTGTTTTGCACACCATGCACATCTGTCTAGCCAGTGTGGTTTGCTTAAGATGGTGTAGGAAATTGATGAATAGAGAAAGTGCTTCTTTGGCACTTCCACTAAGAAATATAAAGGAAAAAAATTTTTTTATTAAAAAAAAAAGTATAAGGGAGGCTTCTTTCCTACTTTAGTGAGAGGAAATTATTTAAGTAAAAAGGCATAGTGAAGAAAAATTTTAAAGAACTCTAAAGTTTGTGGATCTGCTATCTGTTGTCTTTGGACACTGATGAGAAATAGGGACAGTTTCTTGAATTTTTGATCGGTTCTCCTCACCAGGAAGTGCTTGAGGTACACTGCTGATGGGCTTCAGTTCCTAAGCAGCAGTTATTGCATCGCTTTGAAGGTGAAAAGAAAGGTTGATGATTGCTATTGTTGTCACACTCTCAGGCTGTATTGTGCTTCATTCTTTCCCATTTTCCAGCAATATTTTTAACTCTGAATTGCTTAAAACCAGAGGTGATTTAAGAACATGTATATCACTGGTGCTCTCTGATTTAACTTTGACTCACAAGACCCAGTGAATTTGAATTTCTCCACTCTTCAAAACAGGAAACTGTGGTAGGTTTAGCAAAGCATAGCAGTGGCCAGTTAAATGCAAGTTTTGATGTTTAATTTGTCAAAGAAAGTGTTTCTCAAAATGTGGTCTTTGCACTACTTTCATTAGACTCACCAGGCTTCTTGTTAAGATGTAGATGCCTAAGCTCCATCCCAGGTGTACACACTAAAATTTGAGATGTCTTAACCTGTGTTCAGTGCTTTTTTGAGGGTGGGAAGAGCATTTCAAAAACGTGTAAAGCATAATTCCTGTTTTTAAGAATCTTATAGTCTGTTTTGGTTTAAGGCATTTAAAAAAATAATATGACAGTACAAGTGATATTACAGTGCAGTTCAAAATTTTAAGTTTACTTAATATAAAACTTGGTATTAAAAAAAACAGTATTTAAAAAAATTTTTTATGTTTATTTTTGAGAGAGACAGAGCACAAGTGGGGGACAGGCAGAGAGAGAGGGAGCCACAGATCTGAAGCAGGCTTTAGGCTCTGAGCTGTCAGCACAGAGCCGGAGGCGGGGCTTGAACTCATGAACTATGAGATCATGACCTGAGCCAAAATCAGACACTTAACCAGTGTTAAGTGTTAAGTGTTAAGTGTTAAGTGTTAAGCCACCCAGGCACCCCAAAAGACTTACTATTTTATACCTTACGTTTAACTTAGGAGAAGTTAGAGAATGTTTCTTAGATAGCTACTATCGGTAACCAATTTACGGTGTTATTAATCAGCAAAAAATTCCCCAGAATCATGTGTTTAGTTTTACCTCTCATAAAATAAATAATTTATGAGCGATAGTTGAATAACAGGGCTAACATTAAGCTAAGAATCAGGCTAGGTACTAGTCTTACTTCTTTCTCACTAGCTCCTTTACCTTCTCTTAGCCATATTTTCTTATCAATGAAATGATGCTCTTAGGTCTGCAGTGTCTAACATGGCAGGTACTAGCCACATCTGGCTATTTAAATTAATGAAAATGAAATAAAATTAAAATTCAGTTCCTTGGTTGTACTAGTCACATTTCAAGTACTCAGGAGCCACATGTAGATACCTTATTAGTGCGGTTATAGAGCATTTCCATCATTGCGGAAAGTTCTATTAGACAATGATGCTTTAGATTGAAGAATTCTCTAAAATTTCTGTCCTCTTCAAAGAGTCTAGTTCTAGTGGTTTTCCTGTCTGTTCTTCCTTTAAGTAAACACTTGATGCCTGGAGTTTTTTGGTTTGCTTTCTTCTGATCTTTCTCTCTTTTTTGGTCACTCTGTTCACAGGTCAATACTTCTTCGAAGGCTCTGTAGTCTGATGGGTACTGTGTTCTTGCTTCGCTGCTTTACCATGTTTGTGACCTCCCTCTCCGTGCCAGGACAGCACCTGCAGTGTACTGGAAAGGTAGCCTGCTACCTCTTCATCATTCTTTCCTTTTGTTCTTGGTGGGTTGATGGCACCATATATGTAATAGGGCTAAGATTTTGCTTTTAATAGTAAAATGTGCTTTTAAGTATTTTCAATATCTGTAAGAAATCTCTATAGATTTCTAGATCTATAGATCTCTATAGATTTCTAGAAATAATTTGGTAGTAATCTTAAGCCAAAATCTACCTCCCTGTTACATCAGTCCATTGAAACTGGTTCTGTGCCGTGAAGCTATAGAAAGCAAGTTCCTTTTGGGGCACCTGGGTGGCTCAGTCGGTTGAGTGTCCGACTTTGGCTCAAGTCATGATCTCACTGCTCGTGGGTTCAAGCCCCACATTGAGCTCTGTGCTGACAGCTCAGAGCCTGGGGCCTGCTTTGGATTCTGTGTCTCCCTCTCTCTTTGCCCCTCCTCCCCTGCTCGTACTCTCTCTCTCTTTCTCTCAAAAATAAACAAACACAGAAAGAAAAGAAAACAAGTTTCTTTCAATTGTCATTTTCCCTTTCCCAGTATACTGAACATCGTTAGTTCCTCATACGACATGACTCTGGTCCCTTCAGTGTCCTCATCACTCCTTTTTTAAAAGTTTTGCAGTTTGACCATATTCCATTTAAAGCATTCTAAACTCTATTCTAAACTTTACTCTTTCCTGGGATATACTATACTAAATAATGGCTGATTTATTGTTTTTGTTTTAAACTTTGTAGCTTGTTTTGCTATATTGTAGACATATCTTCTCTTTTGATTAAATTGAGAGAGGAGAGATTATGCAGATGGGAACAACAACAAAACCCAGATAACAAAAAATTTTAAAAACCTGAAAACCACCTATACTATACAAAATTGGCCTTTGAGACTCATTAAATTTGGACAAAAGAATTTATTATCCTACTATTATAAACTTCCATGCTTTAGTTATGTATTCCCTAATATTCAAATGTATGTGTTAACAGCTTTGTTGTTATTTTAATATTCTTTGTAAAGTGTAAAACATAATTGTCAGGTCTTCTATTGCAATGTAAATAGCTGAAATGCCAGCAAAGGAAGATTAAGCAGCCAAAGGAGATCAAGAACTAAAAATACAGCCCTGAGCTGAAGGGTAACAAAACTTTCTCTAGGTATTAGGACACTGACCAGTAAGCAAGGGGGAAAGGTTAATATGACCCTTAGGATTTCGTGTAAAGGAAATATTTTATTTTTCTGAAAATATATAAATTGAAAAGTGAAAGCTCACATGGAGCTCAATTGGTTAAAAAGACTTCAGCTCAGGTTATGATCTCACGATTCATGAGTTAAAGCCCTGCAAATCGCGCTCGCGCTCTCTCTCTCTCTCTCTCTCTCAAAAATAAACATTAAAAAAAAAAAAGTAAAAGCTCACATAATTTCCTCTTTCACCCATCCCATAAATAATACTATTAACAGTTGGGTATATAGCCACATAGACTATTTTTAAGCATGCTTACACATTCACATAAGTTTATATAATAGATACTTTCTAAATAAAAGATGAGATTATATTGCAGATATTGTTCTTTTAACTTATGTTTTATTTAATGTTAATTACTTTTTTCTAAAGAAATGCATATGGTTATACCTCATTTTTTTAATAGCTGCAGTGTCCCATTATATGATTTACCAGTTTCCAAATGATACACATTTATGTTGTTTCCAAATCTTACTCTTTATAAACAGTGCCTTTGTAAAAATCCTGGTGCATTTATGTATTTTCACTTATTTAAACATCTACTTAAGATAAATTCCTGGAAGTGGAATTATGACTTCAAAGAACATGAACATTAAAAATAGTGATGATATTGCTCAAATGTTTACCAGAAAAGACAAATTTTTCACTACTACCTACACTGTATGCATATCAGTTTTCCCACTCTCATGCCAGCACTACTTATTATCAATTTTTAGAGTCATTGTCATTCTGATTAATGAAAGATAATGATATGAGACTTCTACGGTCTTATGTTTTCTATTTAAATCTTTACTCTTCTGAATTTGTTTCTGTACATGGTGTGAAATAGGGATAGAACAATTTCCCCCAAATAGTATGGTAATTGATTAGAAGAGATTTTTAAAAAGAAATATATAAGCTTATTACACTGAAAAGAGAATTTCCTGTAGCTGAGGGATTTAATTGTTGGGTCAGCCACTAAAGAGAATGATATATGTACATAGCGCTACAACATGTACTACAAAAATAAATTAGGTACCATTCCTCTATAGTATGGATAACCCTTTTTCTGTCTCTAATGACTGTTTTTCATTATCAGTTAGTTATATGTGGACATTTCTATTCAAATTTGCCCTAAATACTGTTAATTGCTTTAAATTATAATATAACCTACTTATTGACCTGTATTATTTGTTGCAGTTGTTAAAAATAGAAGGTTAAGGTGATAGTAACTAGCAGTCAAGTCCCTTACAGTGAACTCCATAGGGCATTTTCATTGAAATAAAGTAATTGCTTGAAATCTCATTCCCAGAAGTAGGAGGTTTAGGGACAGAACCAAGAACCTGCCTGTTTTTGAAACGTAGCAATGGACCCACCCTAAGGAAAGAACTACTTAAAGCAGATTTTTGTACCTTGTCTTATCAAGGCATCTTAGTCTGTTATGTTTTAATTTTTATTTTTCTGGAAGAATATTTGGGATATTTAAAATTGGAAGGGATAGGGAGACTTGAGTAACTGAGAAATGATTGCTTTCTTTTGACTGGCATCATTTTTTTCCTGTCCCTGGCTGAGATACATTTTCCTAGCAGTCTCTGTGCTTCATTGCCTAATTTCTTATTCTTACAAGAGTACTATCTCCAACGCTGTTCTTCTTAGAGGGCTTAGAGGAACCAAACCATGTGTATTTTAGTAACTTCTCTTTCCTTTTGTCTAATAATAAATTCCTCTTCTTGTCCTGCCCTGCTTTTTTTTTTTTTTTTTTTAAATCTAACTGGCTTTATTAAATGATTGATGAATTGGGCAGCACCCCATCTAGCAAGGAGAGTGGAATTCTAAGACTTAGGACTTTAGAATTGGTCTTCCTGGATTCACATGTGAACAAAGATTCACATCCTTGTTGTGTTACTTACTAACTGTGTGACCTCTCTAAGCCAGTTTCCTCATCTGCACAATTGAATCATTTCATAGGATTGTTGTGGAAATTAAATACAGTAACACATAAGGCACTTAGCAGTATACCTTACACATAGTAAATGCACACTAAATTCTAGCAATTTTTTGTACTGTTATTATGTGTTAAATGCCTTTAAAAAAAAGTGACCTTTACTCAAACTCTTCCTCAAAATGGATTGCTTTTTTAAGCTTATGTGTGGGAGTTGGGATTAGATTTGGCTTTAAATAACAGGAAATTCAAGGTGGCATGGTTTAATAAACAAACGGTTTATTCTCTCTCATAAGAGAAATCTGAAAGTAGGTCATGTGTAATTGTATGGACTTAATTAACCACAACTCATGATTCTTCTGTCTTTCTGCTCTCCTGTATAGTTGTTGTCTCCTTCCTTTATAATTAGCCTTCCCAGAAATCTTTTACAATTCCACTTACATCTTATTTGTATAAAACTTAGTCACATAACCACACCAAGCCTGTAAGGGAGGATAGGAAATGCAGTGTTTGAAATTCTGTTACCAGTTAAGAAGGGGAAAATGAATAGACATTGAATGGTAGCCATTGTCACTGTCATAGCCTCTTTCTTGTTGACAAGAACAGCCAGCAAATACTACTGTATTATTGGATTAAAACTTGGAAACATTTTGTGTAATAGTGACCTTTTCACTGTAAAGGAACTTCTAGTAGAGAAATTTGAATTACATTGATTTCATGTAATTACCAGAATATTTCTGACCACTCTTTCTTGATGTCTGGAATTAGACTGGGAGTCTGGTTGCTTTCGTTTAGATCTTATTTCTAAGTCACTCAGCATTTGAATTTCAATGGGAGTAGATGTTCAGAAGCTCCTACCTCTCTAATCTGTAGCTTTCTTTATAGGTATATGGCAGTGTATGGGAGAAACTGCGCCGGGCCTTTGCCATTTGGAGTGGCTTTGGTATGACCCTAACTGGTGTTCACACTTGCGGAGATTACATGTTCAGTGGTCACACAGTCGTCCTAACTATGCTGAATTTCTTTGTCACTGAATGTAAGTATCTCTTTAATGCTTCCATGCATATTAGATAACTGGCTGCAGAGGAGGCTGTGGGAAGGCTGTCAAGTTCTGTGAAGAATGAAAGGAACAGACTGATCTAAGAAACACATGACTTAGGAGCACTGGAAGGAATGTGGTTTTGAAACGATGTTTCTGTCCTTTTCCCAGATACACCAAGAAGCTGGAATTTCTTGCACACTTTATCCTGGGTTCTCAACCTCTTTGGAATCTTCTTCATTTTGGCTGCCCATGAACATTATTCCATTGATGTGTTTATTGCCTTTTATATCACGACAAGACTCTTTTTGTACTACCATACTCTAGCCAATACCAGAGCATATCAGCAGAGTAGGAGAGCAAGAATTTGGTTTCCCATGTTTTCTTTTTTTGAATGCAATGTTAATGGTACAGTACCTAATGAATATTGTTGGCCATTTTCAAAACCAGCAATAATGAAAAGATTAATTGGATAAAGACTACCTTTGTAATGGGTTCTTGATTAAATATATAGTAGTTGTCGAAAGTGAGTAACTTTGCTTTCTCCCCCTAGGTTGTTCCTGGATGCCTTGCTTTTGGGCTTATATGTTGACAAAGTAAAGTTCATATTCTGAGCAAGGCTATGATTATAGAAATCAAGAACAATCAAGAGTCCTTACATATCTGTTTGAATAGGAAGCTTAAGTTTAAGTAGATGTTTCCTGACCCTTCTTTTTCAACAAACTTAATGTTGTGATTGAAGTCAGATTGTTACCTTTACCTGTTGAGTACTGGCTTGTTGAACTTAAGCAATTTGCTGGTTGAAAGTGGTTTTGTTTGTTTGTTTGTTTGTTTGTTTGTAATTTCATTAGGACTCTAGTCAAGAAATAATTTTTTTTAAGCTCCTTAATATCTTCAAGGGAAAAACCCCTACCAAGTGAGCAGTATTTGTTCTTTGAACTGATCTCTGTATTCTTGAAAATTGCAACTCTACAAAGTAATCTGTATTACTAACAAATAATTTTTGCCTCCTGAACCATCTTTAAGAAAAGTATACTGAACATGCCAGGATGCCTGAAACAAGAAGAAAATGAAAGGGGCTATCCATGAGGTAACTGAGTAAAAATATGGTACTGGCATTTTTCACCAAAGATAAAACACAAGATGCAGTTCCTATTTTGTTCTGAGGGCTCAGTATGACCATCAGTCAGTATTTTTGAGGGATAAGTGGCTGCATCCATAAAAATCAAATTGGCTTAATTTTAGTGAGGTAGGTACCTGGAACAACTTTGTGCTGTAGTTGTTAGTTAGACTTATGACAACCCAATTTTATGCTATTTAATGATGTTATTTAATGAGTAAAATAGTGGAGTGTTTTACCAAATGTTAGATAAAGTTCTGATGTCTTTAAGTAGGGAGGTTTGCATGCAAAGAATATTTTTTCTATTTCTGAAAAGAAATGATAACAGGTTGCAGGCATTATACAATATTTGGTTTATTATTTGTCATTCTTGGCCATCAGAAGTAAACAGTCTCAAATATATTTGGATATAAAAAGGTTTTGTTGTTTTTCATTTTTAAATACAATTGTGTACATACATTCTTTCTATTTTGTCTTAATTTGGCAGTCAGGAAGTGATATAACTTAGTTACTGTTTACACTAGAAATTTAGTACCGTAAGTAATCTGACCCCTGTGATAACATTTGTCACTTTGCTTTTAATGATTTTAATAGTTATGACAGTAGAATGGTTATGGAATTGGAATTTGAGCCCCAACTGATTGAGCTTAGCCACTTGGAAAATTAAGTGTGTAGTTTTTACATTCCATTTTAAAACAAGGAGTTGGAAAAAGTGCTGACATATTGAGGTCTAAAATTAGGCCACTTAGCTGAAATCTGCTTGTCATGTGGGTGAAATATTTTATTTTTGCATTTTGAGTCCTATTCCCACCCCTGTATAAGGTACAGAGGAGCTTGAAGGGAGTGAGCAGGAAAGGAATATTATGCAAACAAGTTTCAGCCAGTGCTGAATTACCCCAATTTGAGTCTACTCTGAATATTATATCTTATTTCTCACCTGAGAAATGACACAAGGCAATTCAAATTTTATTATGATTTTAAAACTCACACTTTAGAATCTTCTATCTTAAATTGTTGATTGTTTTACATGCTAGGGACAAAAATGCCAACATTTCATGTAAGGAAACTGCATAATCATGAAAGGTGAAGGATGTTTCCTATGACTCTTGAGGTCAAATTATGTGTAACGAGCATTCTTTCCAAGTGACAGAGCAAGACTGTATTTTAGCTAGGGAGGGACTTAATGTTAGCTTTTGGAAAAATGTTTGAAGAAAAGCTGTGGCAACATTAATTCAAGAATGTTGGATAGCTACTTAATGATAAATTTCCTAACATCAGTCTTCTTTCCTTTATATGGATTCTATTCTAGAACAAAATAGAAAAAAAAAAAATTGTAACTAACTTTGCAGAGTGCCTAACAGCAGACTGCAATGAGGATTGTAAAATAAGTTTTCAGCCTTGCATTTATCATATCTGATTTGAGGAAAAGGTAAGCTAGATTTATAATTTATAACTAATACAAGGCAGTGTTTACATAAATTCATCATCTCCAAGTCTCTTTCTTGGAAAACTTGGACACAAAATTCTTTTCCATTTCTTTTTTTAATATGAAACCTATATTACAGTTGTGTTTTGTTTTGTTTTGTCCAGAAACTCTCCAGATTTTGTCTTTGTATTTTTTTTTTCTTGTTAAAATCTAAACCATTGGAAATGTGGTATTTATATTCACATTTTGGGTATGAATGTGGCTAGGTGGAGAAGCTACATGCCTTAGATCTATATATTTTTTTGCCCTGTCTTCAGTTGCAGGCTTGTGAAAGCTTATAAAATACTGAAAGTTCAGTATAGAAGGAACCAAGAAGGTTTTGGTTTGGGGAATGCAAACTGGAGGTTATATTGAAAGTCCTCAATGCATTTCTCTATGTTCCTGAGGACAGTGTAGCCTTTTTTGTCTTTTTTTCTTTTTTTAAGTCTATGCAGGACATTGTTAACTGAAGGGTGATTGAAGTTAGTAGAGAGTAGGAGATTTTGAAGAAGGCACATTTATTGTTATTACTGAATAATTTGGGAGAAACCTTTTTTGGCTTTGCTGCAAAATTCTCAAATGCCTATCCTTTCCATAACTCTCTGTGGTCAGAATTGCTGGGGTAAAAATACAGCTTCCATATCTGATTAAGTATTTTTTTCGTAATCAGAAAGCAATGAAGGTAATCTTAGAACCAGTCAGCTGAAGAAATGTGGACTGTTCACAACAAAACACCTGTTGACTAAAAGACCTGCTGATTGTGTAATGATTTACACACACCACAAGTGGCTCTTTCTTACCCTGTACCTGCCTGAGTGTTGTTACTTAGAATTTCAAAAATCTTACAATTTGTAAATGGAAACTGAGGAGCCAAATCCTTTTATAGCTTATATGAAAGTCTCTTTTAGAGACATCTGTTTGGAAAGTGTTATTTATATTTCAAAGTCATATTCATAACACTAACCTGCTTTCAGTGTATTCAGCAAAAGGCAATTTCATCATTAGTTTTATAGTAAACATTTTTTAAGGATTCATGTTCTAAAATGCTTGAGAACGTTAACCATATTCTTGTTTTAAACTCTGTGATCTAATAAATTTACTTCTTTGATAGTCTTTGTAGACCTAAGTTATCCCTTAAAAAAAGTAATTATAGTAATAGTCATGTGTCAGTTCTTTAAGGTATTCAGGCATTTGAGACAAGAAAGTTCTCTTTTAGAATAGTCCAATAGCTTTCTTAAGCAGGATTGGTTTCATTTAGATAGTTTCAAAGCCAACAAAGCATGTCAGTTTTAATGCCATCTTTACTTGGTGGTTAAGATGGTGTGCACTTGTAAAAGTGTAGCCTGAATTACCCCCTTACCTCTGTAGAGGTGACTTGTTAGTAACATCAAAAGTCAGACTGCTTCACATGACAAGTGAGAAAGGAAAGAGGTTGAGGATTTCTCCCTCTCTGTGTTTGAGAAGCTCTGAATGACTGAAATTACGATGAAAGGTTTTGGGTCTCCCCTCTCACCTACCCCTCACACTCAGTGAATGCCACCAATTTCAAGTAACTTAAATGTGGCCTATTATTTTGCATCAAGTTCAATAAAAATATCTATGAAATCTATAAGCCATAATTCAGCTACTGGTAAGGTTGGTTTTTAGAATATGTTTTACCCTAAATTAGCCAATGGACTTTTTATTCAGTGTACTCCATGTTTAAGCATAAGGATGTTTTGTGCCTGATGTGGAGGGAGAAGGAATACTATGATAATTTTGTTGTTATTTCAGGTCTGTTTCAGTATAAACTACTGGCTTATTAGTTAGTCATCTTAAAAATGCTTAATTTTAATAATTTTTTTTGAGAGAATCTATGGATTATTAGGACAATTGAAGTATTCCTGATATGGAACAAAGGAAGTGGAAACTGGTACTGAGCGGGGGAAGCAAAATGAGTTTGCTAAACTAAAGTGGGCATGTTTTGTTTTAAGAACACTACCTAAATGTCACTCTATCCACAGAGAAACTAGTATTACTTGAAGATGTGAACGTTCCTGTGGTAGCCATACCTTGAAGCACAGTATTGTATATAAGTAAATATCTTGATTCTAAATTAAATCCAGATTTAACTAATATATATTATTTTATATCTTTGTTGTATTAAAATGTTTAAAAACACTAAAAATAAAACATTTGAAAGTTGGATTGCAGTCATTTCTTTGAGTGTCTTGCATTCCTAATGCAGATGGTCTATTTTTTATACAGTAAGTTTTTATTTTTGTGAATGATTGGGCCCAGCAACTTTAAATCTTAATATGGTATCTAGTCCCGGGCATTTACTGATTCCTAATTGTCTTTTAGATAAGCCATTTGCTCTTTCCCCTTTCTTTTGTGTAAACTAGAGAAGAAAAGTGATCTTCCTGAAGGTATAGAATAATTGTAGGTTAAGTTGAGAGGGAGAAAAGAGAAGCAAATTGCTAATTATTCTTGGACAGATTAAAGCTTTTGTCTGGTTGGTTTTGGTTTAATTGTAGATTATGTTAGGAAGATGCCATCATCTTGGCAGGTCAGCTTTGGAAATAATGACAAACAGGAAAAGAAGGGAAAACAGCTGTTGGGGGTAGCTCAGTAGCTTAGAACCATGGTGTCGTTGGAACACTAAGCATTGTCATAGACCATATGAACTTGATCCATGACTGAACTTGTCTTCATGATCACTACTAATTGTAGCCTCTCTAGTAGTGGCCCCAGCTAGTCTCTCTTGAGAACTCTGGGAAGGAATAATCCAGGACAGACCCTAGAGTCTGCTTGATGGAATAGAAAAGGTACTGGATTTAGACTCTGAGGACCTGGGCATGAGTTGCATCTCTGCTGCTGTTTAAATTAGGTCTTTTGGGGCGCCTGGGTGGCGCAGTCGGTTAAGCGTCCGTCTTCAGCCAGGTCACGATCTTGCGGTCCGTGAGTTCGAGCCCCGCGTCGGGCTCTGGGCGGATGGCTCAGAGCCTGGAGCCTGTTTCCGATTCTGTGTCTCCCTCTCTCTCTGCCCCTCCCCCGTTCATGCTCCGTCTCTCTCTGTCCCAAAAATAAATAAAAACGTTGAAAAAAAAATTTTTTTTAAAAATAAAAAAAAAATAAATAAATTAGGTCTTTTCTGGGGCGCCTGGGTGGCGCAGTTGGTTAAGCGTCCGACTTCAGCCAGGTCACGATCTCGCGGTTCGGGAGTTCGAGCCCCGCGTCGGGCTCTGGGCTGATGGCTCAGAGCCTGGAGCCTGCTTCCGATTCTGTGTCTCCCTCTCTCTCTGCCCCTCCCCCGTTCATGCTCTGTCTCTCTCTGTCCCAAAAATAAATAAACGTTGAAAAAAAAAATTTAATAAATAAATAAATAAATAAATTAGGTCTTTTCTTCCAGCTCCTCTTAACTTTATGTGTAAAATGGAGACCAAAAAAATGCCTATCTCCTAGGTTGTATCAAAGGCCAGATATGAAAGTATTCTACCCTTGCTGGTTCAGTAGCTGGTACATAATGCTGAAATACTAGTTGAATTTAGGTCAATAAAACAGGATCTGTGCCCATGGGAAATTAATAATCTATCTGGGAAGTTGACATGAAAAGGTAGCCAACAACATTTGTTGGTGGAATAAACCTGTAGTTTTGAAACTGGCAGGCTGAACTTCTTCAGGGGTAGGGGAAAGGGAATTGGAGTTTGTACCATTCTTTTCCTTTTTTTTTCTTTTAAAGAAAAAACCCAGCACATTCTATTGGGACGCCTGGGTGGCTCAGTCGGTTAAGCAGTAACTCTTGATTTTGGCTCAAGTCATGATCTCTCGGTTCATGAGTTCCAGCCCCACGTGAAGCTCTGCACTGATGGTGTGGAGCCTGCGTGGGATTCTCTCTTCCTCTCTTTCTGCCCCTCCCCTGCTCTCTCTCTCTCTCATATATATAAACCTAAAAAAAAAAAAAAATTATTTATTAAAGAGAGCACAAGTGGGGGAGAGGGGCAGAGAGGGAAAGAGAATCTTAAACAGGCTCCATGCTGAGCATGGAGCCCGTCTCAGCGCTCAATCCCATGACCCTGGGATCATGACCTGAGCTGAAATCAAGACTCGGGTGCTCAACCAACTGAGCCACCCAGGCACCCCAGTTATTTTTAAGTTTATTTATTTATTTTGAGAGAGAGAGAGTGGGGGACAGAGGGAGAGAGAATCCCAAGCAGGCTCCATGCTCACCTCATTGTGGAGCCTGACATGAGGATGCATCCTATGACCATGAGCTCATGACCTGAGCCGAAATCATCAGTCAGTCACTTAACTGACTGAGCCGCCCAGGCACCCTGAATTTGTGCTGTTGTCATCCAGAGCTGGTATTTCACAGATTTGGCTTTCCCTTTGAAAAAAGAGTTAATGATAGGGGAAGGAAATGTTTAGAAACCCCTGAGTCAACAGACAAATTTACTGTCTTCATTTGGTAACTTGAGAGAGGAAGGGCTCACTGGGGTCTGAGGGTCCAAGCAGAATTTACTAAGCATGTGAAACTTGAACTGACCCCTCCCTGAAGGAAAAATTCATAAAGATATGATGAAAGGTTTACAGGACTCTAATTCTCATGCAAAAAAAAAAAAAAAAAAAAAAGGATTTATTTGTGTATGTATTAGAGAGCTGTTGACAGAGTATGTGTTTTTAATGGAAGCACTGGGATGCCTATTGCCAGGGTCTATATTGTTGGGACAGATATAAGTAGCTTTATAAAACAGGAGTTAATGGAGGGCAAAGTGAGAGAGGGTAGGATGGTGGAAAGTACACAACAGGTCAAACTAGAGATGAAGGAAATGCTACAGACCCCAAGATAGTAGGTCAAGTAACCAGGCCTGGGCACAGCTATAGGAAGCTTTTGCCCCCAGCCAAGGAAGATCAAGACACCCCAAAAATGAGCTGTCAACTGCTACTGGCTTGTGAAATATGACTGTAGAATATAATATACCCTGTATCCAAAATTGTCTGTTTTATGGTCAACAGCTCACCCACCCAATGGAGTGCTAGACTGCCGGCTACCATGTGGAGTGGGAGCCGGCTCTAGCAGAGACTTGAGAAAAGTGCCGGGTCAAGAGAATGCCTCAGAGACGCTCGGTTACCACCGTCAGCTGTAACTGTGAAGAAGACTACTTGATGGCTGTAAGGCATCTGCTAGAGGAGCATAATATTTAAATGCTGTATGTTCTCAGCTCACAGGGCCCCCTATGAGAACTGGAAGTATAAAACCACCACGACCTGTTCATATCCCAGCCCTAAGAGTCTTGGATCCCACTCTAAACACCTGTACCTGATGGTTTTTCATTAGAGATCATCGATCAGCAGCCTTCATCAATACGATGTCCAAGTACATGAAATTTGATCCTGTTTTTCCCCAAAGCTCATTTTGGAGGCTTAGCTGGAGAGTAGTTGGCAGTGGTGATGCGATTTTTGAAGGACTGCAACATGGTGGAAATCATACCTGCAGAAATTTGATAATCCTAACTGTCCAGGCAAGATTCTGAATTTTCTTCACTATTGCATTCCACAGTGGTACCTGTGATTTTGCTATCTTTTTAAAAAGTTATTGTGAGTAAGTAATGAACTTGGTAACAAACTGTATATACTGAAAACTTCCTCCCACTCCTGTGCCCCAGCGTTTAGTTCCCTTTCCAAGAGGCAACCATTTTTTTAATGTTTATTTATTTTTAAGGGCGAGAGCGTGAGCAGGGAGGTGCAGAGAGAGAGGGGAACAGAGAATCCGAAGCGGGCTCCATGGTGACAGCAGACAGCCCAGTGTGGGGCTTGAACTCACAAACTGAGAGATCACAACCTGAGCCAAAGTGGAACGCTCAACTGACCGAGCCACCTAGGCGTCTCAAGGCAACCATTTTTTTAAATTTAATTTATTTTTTTAATTTACATCCAAGTTAGTTAGCATATAGTGCAACAATGATTTCAGGAGTAGATTCCTTAATGCCCCCTAATCCATGTAGCCCACAACCCCTCCAGTAACCCTGTGTTTGTTCTCCATATTTAAAAGTCTCTTACATTTTGTCCCCCTCCCTGTTTTTATATTATTTTTGCTTCCCTTCCCTTGTGTTCATCTGTTCTGTGTCTTAAAGTCCTCATGTGAGTGAAGTCATGTGATATTTGTCTTTTTCTGACTAATTTCACTTAGCATAATCCCCTCTAGTTCTATCCACGTAGTTGCAAATGGCAAGGTTTCATTCGTTTTGATTGCCGAGTAATACTCCATTGTATATATATACCACATCGTCTTTATCCATTCATCCATTGATGGACATTTGGGTTCTTTCCATACTTTGGCTATTGTTGATAGTGCTGCTATAAACGTTGGGGTGCATGTGCCCCTTTGAAACAGCATACTTGTATCCCTTGGATAAATACCTAGTAGTGCAATCGCTGCGTTGTAGGGTAGTTCTATTTTTAATTTTTTGAGGAACCTCCATACTGTTTTCCAGAGTGGCTGCACCAGTTTGTATTCCTACCAGCAGTGCAAAAGAGATCCTTTTTCTCCACATCCTCACCAACATCTGTTGTTGCCTGAGTTGTTAATGTTAGCCATTCTGACATGTGAGGTGGTATCTCGTGGTTTTGATTTGTATTTCCCTGATGATGAGTGATGTTGAGCATCTTTTCATGTGTTGGTTGGCCATCTGGATGTCTTCTTTGGAGAAGTGTCTATTCATGTCTTCTGTCCATTTCTTCACTGGATTATTTGTTTTTTGAACGTGTGTTCATATGTGTTTTTGGGTGTTTTTTGAACATATGTGTTCATATGTGGTTTTGGGTGTTGAGTTTGGTAAGTTCCTTATAGATTTTGGATACTAACCCTTTATCTGATATGTTGTTTGCAAATATCTTCTCCCATTCTGTCGGTTGCCTTTTAGTTTTGCTGATTGTTTCCTTCGCTATGCAAAAGCTTTTTATTTTTTATTTTTTATTTTGATGAGGTCCCAGTCGTTCATTTTTGCTTTTGTTTCTCTTGCCTCCAGAGATGTGTTGAGTAAGAAGTTGCTGCGGCCAAGATCAAAGAGGTTTTTGCCTGCTTTCTCCTCGGGGATTTTGATGGCTTCCTGCCTTACATTTAGGTCTTTCCCATTTTGAGTTTATTTTTGTGTATGGTGTAAGAAAGTGGTCCAGGTTCATTCTTCTGCATGTCGCTGTCCAGTTTTCCCAGCACCCTTGCTGAAGAGACTGTCTTTATTCCATTGGGTATTCTTTCCTGCTTTGTTAAAGATTAGTTGGCCATGTTTTTGGGTCCATTTCTGAGTTCTCTATTCTGTTCCATCGATCTGAGTGTCTGTTCTTATGCCGGTACCATACTGTCTTGGTGATTACAGCTTTGTAATACAGCTTGAAGTCCATCAGGACAACCATTTTTAACTAGGATGTTTTCCCAGAGGCATTCCATGCATATTCAAACAAAAACATATTTTTTCATTTATTTTTATATTATTTTAAACAAACTGTAGCATATACATGTATATGCACATGCATACATGGTTTCATACCTTATTTATTTCACTTAACATATGCCAATGCCTTCCCCTCCAAGGACACACCTTAGCTGAATAAGGTTTATTGCTCATTACAATGAGGAAGAACATATAACATGGGAAATTATAGGGCATCTCAGCTGGAGGGTGTTGGAAAGGACTTATTTTAGGATTTGGGTGGTTATTTAGGTGGTTTAGGGGGAAAGTTTTAAGGAAGCATGGATTTGCTCTGGATTGGATGCTTTCGGGATGTTGGGGCAATCCAATGATTGAGTATCTTAATAAATCTTAAGACAGGAAGAATGGATCGAAGCTAATGTTACAATTGGTAAGGAAGCAACAGTCACATATTAGGATAGAGGGATATTTGGTCATTTTTGTGGTTTCAGTAATATTTATATTTTTATCTGTGTTCAGACATAATTATTGACTAGTCTTGTTTTTATCCTTTTTTTTTTTTTTTTTTTTTGAGAGAGAGACAGACAGACAGAGTGCAAGCAGAGGAGGAGCAGAGAGAGAGGGAGATACAGAATCTGAAGCAGGCTCCAGGCTCCTAACTGTCAGCACAGAGCCCAGCATGGGGCTCGAACTCGTGAACCACGAGATCATGACCTGAACTGAAGTCAGCCACTTAACCAACTGAGCCACCCAGGCGCCCCTGTTTTTATCTTGATCTATCATGGTCACTGGTCTCCTTGTCATATGATGGTGTTTGGTGAAATTTTTTTTATGTTCAACAGGAAAACAATAAGGCCTAGCTATGGGTCCTGGGCCAGCTTCTGGCAACACCCAAGTTCTAACTGATGGTACCAGGCCAGCTCCCCAGTGTCAAGAGCTGCTTTTCTCTTTCCCACATGATATATTGGTGTTCTTTCCATATAAGTACATAAAGAATGCAATTTGCTTCATTCTTTTTTTTTTTTCTAATGCTTATTTATTTTGAGAGAGAGAGAGAGAAAGAACAAGAGTAAGGGGAGGAGGAGCAGAGAGAGAGGCAGAGAGAGAATCTGAAACAGGCTCCACACTGTCAGTGCAGAGCCCAATGTGGGGCTCAATTCCACAACCATGAGATCATGACCTGAGTTGAAATCAAGAGTCAGAAGCTTAACCAACTGAGCCACCCAGGCTGCCCTGTTTCATTCTTGTTAATGGCAATATGATACTCCATTGAGTATAGATGTCATTTATTACTCATTCCCTGAAAGATGGACATTTAGATTATTTACTATTCAAACAGTGCTATAGTAAATAATATATTACTTTGCATGTGTGCAAGTTCATCTGTAGAATAAATTGCTAAAATTGATGGTATTGGGTCAAAGGGTTTGTGCATTTTAAATTTTGTTAGATATTGTCACATGATTGACCTTAATAGAAGTTGTACAGTTTTTTCTTCCACTAGCAGTGTATGAGTTTGCCAGTTAATCCATACCATTGCCAAAATAATGTATTACTGAACTTTATCATTTTTGGCAATCTGATAGGTTTAAAAATGATATCTTAATTCCCTTTCACTTAAGTAAGTGCAGAAGTATTTTTTAAATTATTTTTAACGTTTATTTATTATTGAGAGACAGAGAGACACAGAGTGTGAGCAGGGGAGGGGTAGACACAGAATCCAAAGTAGGATCCAGGCTCTGAGCTGTCAGCACAGAGCCCAATGCGGGGCTCGAACTCACAAACCGCGAGATCATGAATGACCCGAGCCAAAGTCGGTCACCCAACCAACTGAGCCACCCAGGCACCCCTGCAGAATTATTTTTTTAAATAAAAATTTTTAAATGTTTATTTTTGAGAGAGAGACAGAGTGAGCGGGGGAGGGGCAGAGAGAGAAGGAGACACAGAATCTGTGCTATCGGCACAGAGCCCAATGTGGGGCTCAACTCATGAACCATGACCTCATGACTGAGTCGAAGTTGGATGCTTAACCAACTGAGCCACCCAGGCACCCCAGAAGTATTTTTAAATAGTAATATAGTAAGGGAAGGTGACAGCTTTATTGGAATACAAATCTTTATGGAGCACTAACTGCATTGCAGACTATGTCATATATTTTGTTAAAAATCCATATGACTATAAAATATTGAATGGGGAGGGACACCTGGATGGCTCCCTTGGTTAGGCTTCCGACTTGATTTCGGCTCAGGTCATGATCTCAGGGTCAGGAGATGGAGCCCTGCATCGAGCTTTGCGCTGTCTGTGCAGAGCCTGCTTGTGATTCTCTCTCTCTCCCTCTCTCTCTCTCAAAATAGACATTTAAAAAAAAAAAAAACTCCGCTCCATTTAAAATATATAAAACAGGGAAATGAAGATGATTTAACAGATTGAGGTGTGTTTCTCCCATTTTATTTATAGCATAGTCTTTAACTTGGCCATGTCTTGCCAATGCAGAGTAGTGGGGGTTTTGGATAATTGTCTTCCTAAGCACCTGAAGGAAGCTAAGTGCTCCCTGGTCTAAGGGAGAGTCTGGAAGACTCAGTTGCTTTCCATTTTAAAGTTCTATAAAGGGTAAACAGGGTGCCTGTGTCACATAGTTGAGCATCTGACTCTTGACCTCAGCTCAGGTCATGAGCTCATGGTTAGTGAGATTGAGCCCCGCATCGGGTTCTGCCTTGATGGTGCAGAGCCTGCTTGGGATTGTCTCTCCTTGTCTCTGCTGCTCCCCTGCTTGTGCTCTCTCTCTCTCAAAATAAGCTTTAAAAAAAATTAAAAATTAAAAAAAATTAATAAAGGGTAAACATTAATACCTGTTTGCCCAGCAGCAACTACTGCTGACTCTGCCTCTACCTATGAGACATTCTGAGGATCTGAATTTACCCTGTCCCAGATATAGGGCTCCATTGTAGATGTATAGGACTTGAGTAATGGAAGATATTTTGAAAGAATATTTATCAAGCATTTATTGAGCATATACTATATGCCAGTTACTATTTAAGCACCGGTGCTTCAGTGGTAAATAAAACAACTTCCTTGCCCTCAGGAAGCTTACTTTATAGACCATAAACTAATATATGAGAAAGAAAAAGGCATCCCTAACAGTTGTCAACTAGTAACTGACAGTGGTGTTTCCTTACTGAACGTGAACAATGTTATAGAATATCAACATCAGCATGCATGACTGATAGACCATCTTTACTTGTAATCAGGCTAGGACAGACACCATGCAACATAAAAATAACCATACACCCCTCTCCCGATTAATACGTACAACTAAGATCCTGAATTGCCCCAGGTTTCTGAAAACACTCAATTCAGAATAGCATCCCACCTCCTTGTTTTCATGAACCCTCTGTAATATCACCAAACACAAGCCCAAATCCTGTACAAGCCCCTCCTAACACCCTCCTACTGAGCTTGCCCATTCCTTTCAATAGTGTTTAGTTTCTCTTGCTACATGAAGTTTAATTTTAAAAACTTTGACTCATGCATGGCCCCAGCGATCTTTGGTTGGTGGGAATTGACCCTTTTGGTAGTCAAAAGTGGCCACACACACACACACACACACACACAGTAGAAAACAGATAAAAGGATAGTGAGTGCTAGGGAGCACTTTCTGTCTGACTGCAGAGGCCTTCTGCAGAGGTGACATTTGAGCAGAGGCCTGAATGAAATGAAGGAGGAACCACATGGATATCTAGAGTTTGAGGGAATAGTGGGTACACTGACCTCTAGAATAGGCTTGGCATGTTGTACAAATTTTAAGAGGCCAAATTAGCTTAAGAGTAAGCAAGAGAGGAGCACCTGGGTGGATCAGTTGGTTGAGTGCCCAACTTCAGCTCAGGTTGTGAGTTTTAAAAACTCACAAACTCTCATGGTTTGTGAGTTCAAGCCCTGAATCAGGCTCTGTGCTGACAGCTCAGAGCCTGGAACCTGCTTCAGATTCTCTTTTTCCCTCTCTGTCTGCCCCTCCCCCCCTCACACTCTGTGTGTGTGTGTGTGTGTGTGTGTGTGTGTGTGTGTGTGTGTGAAAAATAAACAATTTTTTTTTCTTTTAAAAAGTGAACAAGGGAAAGAATGATTGGAAGTGAACTTATAAAAAAGTAGCCAGCCTCCCAATCATGCAGGCCTCAGAGTTCCTGGTGAAGACTAGATTTTGCTTCAAGTTTCTGGAAGCCATTGAGAGACTTTGTGTTTGTGTAGGGGAGTGACTCACATCTCCATTATAGCTAGAGTGACACAGACCTGAGGGTAAGGCAGAGAAGGCCTCATCCACCCACCTCCTGTGTGGCCTTGGAGGCCTCCAGGCCTTGCCTGGCCTTGGAGACCATTGTCTCTGAAAATTTCACCAAGTGCTTCTGGGTCCTTTATTAGGAGCCTGGAAAAAGGAAGGATGCACAAGGAAATGAAAGTGGCAGCAGAACCAGAGGAGAGTACGCCATGATCTCGGAAATTCTGTGATAAAATGAGGAGGCATCAGTGTATGTAATAGGAAAGAGGATTTTTCTTAACATTCCTTCAGTTGAGTAAAAAATTCACAGGCCAGCAAATTAATTTTGAGAGCTTTGTTTTGGTTCAGAGGTCGGGCTTTGCAAGTGGTCACCAGCAGAGGGTGCTATAAACCTCCAGCAACCTGGATGCCTTGGTCTTAGGCACAGAATGAGGTAGGAAGTTGCTGTTTGGAACAAAGCATGTGCCTCAAGATCACCTGTCTTCCTCCCCTCCCTCTCCCCTCCCCCCACCGGCCATTTCTAACAGGTTCCTAGGTTAGATGCAAGTGCCAACGGTGTTGAATTCTGATGTTCCCGCTCAAACTGTTTCTCTTTCTGGAGGTGATAAGAATCCCTTGAAGAGCCTTTCAGCCAACTGTCTGAGGCGCCCTCCCCTAAGGGCATTTCAGAATGGGGTGGAGTGAGAATGCAGGTGTTTGCCAAGCTCCCTAGTTCCCTCCTCTGTCCTCTTTGGTGGTTTTAAAAGTACTCTGTCCACTGAAGCTCTATACAAATAGCTACTCTAAGCTACACTTAGCTTTTTTATTCACTCATTCCATCTTTTTTTTTTGTTTTTAATTTTTAATGTTTATTTTTGAGAGAGAGAGCCAGAGTGCCAGCAGGGGAGGGACAGAGAAAGAGGGTGACACAGAATCTGAAGCAGGCTCCAGGCTCTGAGCTGTCCGCTACAGAGCCTGACGAGGGGTTCGAACCCATGAACCAGAAGATCATGACCTGAGCCGAAGTCAGACACTCAACTGACTGAGCCACCCAGGTGCCCCATTCATTTCCTCTTTTAATTTTGGTTTCCAATTATACATTACTAGTATACAGAAATACAGCTGACTTTTGGATGTTTACCTTTTCCCCTGTGATATTGCCAAACTCATGTACTATATTCTAGAAGTTCTTTTCTAGATTTCTTAGCATTTTGCACATAGTTGTAGTCCATCTGTGAATAGGGACCATTTTATCCTTCCCTCATTCCAGCTTAAATTCTTGTTTCTCTGGTGGCCAGAACTAGAGAATCTGCTGACCCCATTCTGTCAAGATATTCAGTAGCAGATAACACACACACCAACTCACAAAGCAACTGACAGCATTCTGAATTCTAAGCAACCACCGAGGACGCTTAGGGGAAAAATATTTGAAATAACGATAATGGTGTTGGCCCTGAGATGAGAGAGACCTAGCCTTGAAATAGCTCTCATTGGCCAGAGCTAAAGAGTAGAACCCCACCTGTATAGAGTGGAGAGGTTAGGCTCCTGCCAGGAGTGGAAAGAGTGGCCTTCAATCCTGCCACTCTGAGCCGGGGGTCCTGAGTAGGTCAGGTATCTGAGTTGTAGGACACAAGGGGACTCTTGGTTAAGCCTTGGGATGGACCAGGGCTTGGCAGAGGTGAAAGGAATATATTCACCAATTTGATTCATCATGGGAATTGGTAGCTGCATTCTCATGGAGGGCTCCAAAAGGAAAGCAACAGATTGGGCTTCTAATCTAGGCGCAGGCTAGAGGAAGTTTGTCCTTTCTTGGGTAGTAGTTGAGTGGGGATAAATATCATCTGAGAGCAATGTAATTTTGTATTCTCTCTCCCTGCACACTGCCTGGTGCCTTCATACATTGGCACTGAGAGCATGACCTTCCTTGACCCTCCTTCCCTTTGTCAAGCTCCTTTTCCTAGGGACTAGCTTCTAGGGTCAGTTCACTGAGCAGCTCCCATTTTCACAATTTCATCCTTCCTCTGCTTCTGAACTTAAAGGTAGCCATTGTCTTCTCAAGGAAAATAGTATGTCTAAAATGCATTATGTTTTCATTTCCCTAGCCTTGGGTAGCATGTTTAGGAATAGATTCAAAATTGGTGTGGTATTCAAATTTGGCCTCCCACTCTGGACTCCACCTCCCAACCCTTATAATCCTTCCTATTAGGAAAACCACTCGAAATAGAAATGGCTGATAACCTCAACTGTTACCTGTAAGAGGGCTTGGCTTACGGGGGAAAGCCTGGCGTCTGTGTCCTACATGTGATGTAATGGCACTGTGCCTAAGTTTGGTCAGGTCACCAAATCACTGCCCCAGTTTCCTTATTTGATATGATGGGATGATAGTATTTGGAAGACAGTATAGTATGGCAGTTTAAGGGCATGAACTCTGAAGCCAGGTGCCTAGACTTAAATCTTGGCTCCTTTACATACTAGCTCTGTAACTTTGTAAAGTTATGGAGACTTTTTGTCTCTCAGTTTTGAGTTGCTAATAGTACTTAAGTTCATAGAGTTACTATGAGGGTTAATGAATTAATACATGCAAAGGATGTAAAATAGTACCTGGAACATCATAAGTGTAAGATATCATCATCATCATCATCATCATCATCATCACATTATAAGGATCTGCTGAGTTCATAGTGTGAAAGTACTTTGAAACTAAAAAGTGATATCCACCCTTTGATCATTACCTTACCGCAGCTCTTTAAAAAAAAGTTTTTTTTTAATTTTTTTTTTTTAACATTTATTTATTTTTGAGACAGAGAGAGACAGAGCATGAATGGGGGAGGGGCAGAGAGAGAGGGAGACACAGAATCGGAAGCAGGCTCCAGGCTCTGGGCCATCCGCACAGAGCCCGATGCGGGGCTCAAACTCACAAACCACGAGATCATGACCTGAGCCGAAGTCGACCGCTTAACCGACTGAGCCACCCAGGTGCCCCACTGCAGCTCTTTAATTAGTTGTATTTAGCCTGCGGGCTGAGGAGGACTGTTATTTGTTTTGTTTGTTTGTTTTATTGAAATATAGTTGACACATAATGTTACATAATGACTCATACGTTTCAGGTGTACAACATAGTGATTCCACAACTCTATGTGTTATGCTATACTCCCCACCAGTGTAGCTACCATCTGTCACCATACATCGCTATTATAATACCATTGGCTATATTCCCTATGCTGTACCTTTCATCTCTGTACCATTCATCTCCTAACTGGAAGCCTGTACCTCCCACTCCCCTTCACCCATTTTTCCCATCCTCCCACCCACCCTCTTCTGGCCACCATCAATTTGTTTTCTGTATTTATGGGTCTGCTTCTGATTCTTGTTTATTCCTTTGTCTTGTTGTTTAGATTTCACGTGTAAGTGAAGCCATATGGTATTTGCCTGTCTTTGTCTATCTTATTTCACTTAGCATAATACCCTTTAGAATGAACCATGCTGTCACAAATGGTAAGATCTCATCTTTTTTTATGGCCGATTGATATTCAGTTGTGTGTGTGTTTATTTATTTCCCTATCGATGGACACTTGAGTTGCCTCCATATCTTGGTTATTGTAAATAATGCTACAATAAACATAGAAGTGCATACTTCTTGGGGTGCCTGGGTGGCTCAGTCAATTGAGTGTCCGACTTCAGCTCAGGTCATGATCTCACAGTTCATGGGTTCGAGCCCTGTGTTGGGCTCTGTGCTGACAGCTCAGAGCCTGGAGTCTGCTTTGGATTCTGTGTCTCCCTCTCTCTCTGCCCTTCCCCTGCTCACGTTCTCTCTCTCACTCAAAAATAAATAAAATGTTTTTTTTTTATTTTTTAAAAAGAAGTGCATTATATCGTTTTGAATTAGAGTTTTTGTTTTCTTTGCATAAATGCGGGCTGGTTTTGCACATCACTTTCCAAAAGCCCCAGTAAGCTGCCCTTGTCTGGGCAGTTCTTCTGCCCGCAAACTGGCAATGGAGGACTTGGGTCCTAATTATTTATACAGAGCCTTAGATGCTAGTGAATTAAAAACTGAAGATATTATGGGGCGCCTGGGTGGCGCAGTCGGTTGGGCGTCCGACTTCAGCCAGGTCACGATCTCGCGGTCCGTGAGTTCGAGCCCCGCGTCGGGCTCTGGGCTGATGGCTCGGAGCCTGGAGCCTGTTTCCGATTCTGTGTCTCCCTCTCTCTCTGCCCCTCGCCCGTTCATGCTCTGTCTCTCTCTGTCCCAAAGATAAATAAAAAACGTTGAAAAAAAAATTTTTTTAAAAAAACTGAAGATATTACACCACCAGGGAAGGACTTAGCTACCCCTGCAGGAAGGAATTGAGGAGGGACGCCTCGGTAGGCATCAGGGACAAAAACAATCCATGCCCTGGCATAAGACAGAGACCCGAGAGGGGATTTTGAGAAGCCTGGCTCTCGTGTCAACCTTCTGAGGGATTGGAGGATGGTCCCTCCTGGTCCTAGTTTCCTTATCTCTAGAAGAAGAAGACAAGTCCTGTTCTCACTTTACAAGGTGCTTGAAAGAAGACAGGGAGGAAATAGTCCCAGATATAAAAACAAAAGGTATTATTGGAGTAAAAGTATCACTTGGCAAATTACCATACTTGAACCAAACCTCCCTAAAATCTGAGAGTCGAGTGTGAGGGAGAGCAGCATGCCCTCTTTGGATACAGGGCTCTCTTGCTAACTTTTATGTTTGCCCTAACTAGGCTTTGCTACCGGGTGGCTCTGGAAATTGTACTCAGGGAAGACTTTGGCTGAACTTTGGCTACTCTGCCACTCAGCTTTTCCAGCGTTCTGTCCCTGCCCTGGGCAACGAACTGGGGGAAGGATTTCTTTGCTTTTCAGCCCTTCTGTACTCCCCCACATCATACAGGTGTTTCTGCAGTAGGAATCAAATCCTCTGTGGTAGACTCATACTCTTTCGTAATATGACTTTACCACTCCCTCAATCAAGAGACAAAGTCGTATTTCCCCACCCCTTACAGGAGCTGTCTTTGTGACTAATAAAATGTGATGGAAGTGCTGATACATGACTCATGAGGCTACCACTTTCACCCTCTTGGGACGCTGGCCTGAAACAGCCATGCCATAAAGGAGCCTGGGATGAAAGATCTTGTAAGGAGAGCGAGGCCCAGCTGACCAAGCTATCCCAGCTGAGCCTAGCCTTTAGCTGACCCACCAGCTGAGACGGCTGCATGAGGAAGCCCAATAGAGACCAAGAGAAGAATTGTCCAGTCAAAATGCAGAATCATAGACATAAATTGTTTTAAACCACAAAGTTTTGGTATATTTGTTAGTTTGCAAGAGATAACTGATATACCTAACATTTCTTTAAAAAAAATTTTTTTAATGTTTATTATTGAGAGACAGAGAGACACAGAGCGTGAGCAGGGGAGGGGTAGAGAGAGGGGGAGACACAGAATCTGAAGTAGGCTCCAGGCTCTGAGCTGTCAGCACAGAGCCTGACACGGGGCTCAAACTCACAAACTGCGATATCATGACCTGAGCCGAAGTCGGTCGCTTAACCAACTGAGCCACCCAGGCGCCCCTCTAACATTTTATTTCTAAACCCCCTTCCCACTGTTCTGTATTTTGAAAGGCCTGGCTTTCTTTAAGAGGTCAGAGTGTGTTTTTCCAGTCTTCTTGGCCAATATCCAGTTCCATATTGTCCTGAAGTCTGTTTTCACAAGGCTGGTCTTGGCTCTGAGGCTGTATATCTTAAATGCAATCTCCTTGTAGGACACATTCTTACTTGGCTTTGCCTCGAATTAAATGGGCAAACACATATACTTACAAAATTTTTCTGTTAAGAAATCGCAAATTTAGACTTTTGCCTGTAGCCAAGATGGAGTATAGAGACCAGATTCACCCTCTCACTTCATTATTGCCCTCCAGTGTGTCACCACTGTCCTAAATAAGATACTCCGGATGTGATGTTGGCCCAGTACTGAGGAGAGCCAGTGCATGCTCCCCTTGATCTGGCCCCCAGTGACCTCTCCAGCCTGCCCTTGTTAAGTAACCCCTCTTTCTTCTGTTTCCTCTGCTAACATCCCATCTGTTGTCCCTTTCCTGCCATATTATTTACAGTTTGTCAAACATGCCATGCTCTATCATGCCTAGGCATCTTTCTTTTGGGGCTCCCCTTTCCCTCCTAGCTGGTCACATGAACATGTCCTCCATTTCCAAGAATCCATTTAAATCTAAGGCCTCCCTGATACTCTCAAGGTGAACTGACTACTTCATAATCCCTGGTCCTCTGTTCATGTAGCAGTCCTTGCGGCTATAGCACCTTACAATACTTGTTCATGTTTGTCTCCCTTTCTAGTCTGTGAGATTGCTGATTTTTAATTAGTATCTGACACACACTAGTTGCTTAACAAACATTTATAGAAGGAAGTGTGAGAGGAAGGAATGTGTGTCACAAAATTTGAAAGACTAGGGTGTCCCCAGGGCAGGAAGAATAAAAGCTGACTGATACATACAGTAGCTTGATTTCATGCTTATAGAGCCATTGCAGCATTAATTGTTTCGAAGGAATAGAAAATTGGATGGTTTATTTTATACTGTTTATCAAGGAGGTTATTCAACTAAAATACTGTGATATAAACAAGAGCGAGCATTTCAGGTAACACTTTCCATATAAACAATTGATGGACATAATTAGAAAATATTCTCATCTGTTCATTAACGCAAATTTCCCTTAAGATCTATACTGAAGAGCAATTTATTAGCTAGTTCCACTAGATTCCTGAAGGCAATAAAACTGAATTTCTTTTAATACGCTCTATGATTCAGTCAAACCAACGCTTGTCAGAGGGACCTAGTTCATCTGAATTAACTATATTTGTAGTCTTGGCATTGCAGACTGAGCAGAGTGATTCATTCAAATGTTGTGTCATTGTAGCTCATCTCATAAAACTGCTGGAAACAGAGAAAACTGATACTGTTTTGGAGGAGATGAAGGAGATGTCCCGGGTACACTTTGGCTTCTAGATTTGAACTTCATGAGCTTGGTAGCTTTCTTCTTGTAGGGGAGATGTAGCAGTAGCCTTGACTCTTAAGAGGCAATCCCTCCCAACTTTCCCCTCCTCCTCTTTCAAACACTTCTTGTATACACATATATACATGTATCCATAGAGCTTTTCTGTGGCATAAGGGATTTAAATGAAGAGAACATAGGCCGTCATGGAAGGTCATTCTGTTAGAACAGAAGGGTGTTACCTGGGGAGGGAATCTTGCTACACATGAACACCTGTTGATTGGGAGGGCAAACAGGCCATTAATGCTGGGCTGTGCTCCACAAAGAGGGCCTTAACCATTTCTTCCAGTATGATATTTGTACTCTACTAAAAATGTCCTGGAGCTGGGGTTTCAAGGAATTAATGAGGCTTTGGGAAAAGCTGAGGTGAGTGTGAATTCCTTCCTCCCATCAGAGAGCAATGGCTCCCAAAACAGACGATGTCCTTTCTTGAGCTTCCCCAGAGGTGGAGCCACAGCTGGGCATACAGGCAGAAGATCTATGAATTCCAGTAGCTTCCTCCTACAAAGGCCCAGGACAGGTTATTCTGGGGGCCACCACTGCTGTGGTTTCCCCCTCCAAGCCAGGCTAAAATCATGGTGACTGGATACCCTGAACTGAACAAAAAAGCAGTACTCTGAACTTGGATGGAAACTCCTGGTTCTGTATATTCTAATTGTGTCCCTTCATTGACACATTGTTTCCCATCCATCTTTGCAATTTCCTTCCTTTGGTTTCCTGCCACTTTTTTCTTAGTTGCACTGAGCTTAGGAAATAAGGATTTCACTGGTAAAATTGCCCTTCCAGGTTGTGCTTACAGGCCTTAGAGTACAAACCTCTGCAAAGGGACCAGGGAGCACAACTTTGGTCTCCTGGCCCTCTTCTCAGTAGTTATTTCTGAAAGCATGGTTCTTTTATATATTTAAATATAAATATACATATAACATGTATATATGTATGCACATGTATAACATAAATATTTTCTATTTTATACATGTATTATATATTTTGAATATTTATATTTCTTATGTCATTGGCTAACACTCCTGATTGGCTCTTCTGCCCCTCTTCTCTGAGATGCCCCTTTCCTTCTGCATTTTTCCCCCACTTAATTTAACAGCTATTTGTTGACCCACTATGAATAACACCTGTATCTCAGGCCCTTCAGGAGAGTTAGATGAAAATCAAACTATCCACCCTCAAGTCTTTATAATCTGATAGGGGAAAGGAGAAAAAAATACAAATGACTAAATGACCATTATTCTATTTTTTGAGTACCTGCTTTATGTCTGGTGCTTTTTTTTTGAAGAGATAAAGGCTATTTATTTATTTATTTATTTTTGAGAGAGAGAGAGAGAGAGAGAGAGAGAGAGAGAGAGAGAGAGAGAGAAGGAGCAGGGGAGGGGCAGAGAGAGACACACACACAGAATCTGAAGCAGGCTCCAGGCTCCAAGCTGTGAGCACAGAGCCTGATGTGGGGTTCAAAATCGTGAACCACAAGATCATAACCTGAGCTGAAGTCAGATGCTTAACCAACTGAGCCACCCAGGCGCCCCTATGTTTGGTGCTTTATTTTTTTTTTTTTTTAATTTTTTTTTCAACGTTTTTTATTTATTTTTGGGACAGAGAGAGACAGAGCATGAACGGGGGAGGGTCAGAGAGAGAGGGAGACACAGAATCGGAAATAGGCTCCAGGCTCTGAGCCATCAGCCCAGAGCCCGACGCAGGGCTCGAACTCACGGACCGCGAGATCGTGACCTGGCTGAAGTCGGACGCTTAACCGACTGCGCCACCCAGGCGCCCCATATGTTTGGTGCTTTAAATAGAACATTTCATTTAATCCTTGGAAGCCTTGCAAAATAGTGGTGTCACCCCCACTTACTGCTTGCTGAGGAATTTCCTTAAGGTTTTACTGCTGGTAAGTGCAGAGTTGGGATTCAGACCTGGGTCACTGTCTCCAAGAGTGTCTTCCATGTGCTGCTCTACTGTATCAGGAGGCCTCTCAGTGCAGACCACAAAGGCAAATGCCATAAAAGTGACATGTAGTTGCGAGGAGGAGCTAAATCTGGAAAGGCTTTGGAAAACATTTGAGATAGGAGTGCTAGTTTACATTTTCTGAGCAGGAGATGCTGAGGTAGAATTAAACATGCAAGAGGGGTGCATGGGTGGCTCATTTGGTTACGCGTCTGACTCTTGGTTTTGGCTCGGGTCATGATCTCATGGTTGGTGGGATCAAGCCCCATGCCAGGCTCTGTGTTGGCACAGAGCCTGCTTGGGATTCTCTCTCTCTCCCTCTCTCTCTGCCCCTCCCCTGCTTGCTCTTGCTCTCAAAATAAATAAATAAACTTTAAAAAAATGTGCAAGAGATTTGCTGAGGGATATACCTGTGACAAAGGAGAAAATGTAGGAGAAGCTTCAGATTTCAGCACAGGAAGGAAGATTGAGTAGGAAGAGTTTCAGATGGCAACGCAGTTCTAAGAAAGCTTCGGCCAGGCCAAAGGGACATCCTTAAGCCAAAGCCATTTGTGAGAGGAGTCCCACATTGTGCGGCAATGGACCTGCACGAGGACCCCTGTTCATCATTACACTTGGTTCCAGGCTAGAAATACCTTGTGTGACTTCACTGGATCTAGAAGGGCAGCAACTGGACCAGTGAGTCGGCTGTGCTCTGCATAGCAGCAGATCTGAACAGTGCATTTTTGTGGCTGCCATGATAGGCTTAGAAGAACTGGTTACATTTCAGGAATAGCTATGTTGAGAATGATATTTGAAATAACACATTTTCTTTTTTTTTTTTTTTCAAAGTTTATTTTTGACAGAGAAGGAGAAAAAGAGAGAGAGAGCATGAATGGGAGGGAGCAGGGAGAGAAGGGGACAGAGGATATGAAGCAGGCCCTGCACTGACAGCAAAGAGCCCCATGCAGGGCTTGAACTCATGAACCATGAGATCATGACTTGAGCCAAAGTCAGATGCTTAAGCACCTGAGCCACCCAGGCGCCCCAGAGATAGCACACTTTCTATGGAACACTAGTCTCTTGAGATCCTTCTTGAAAAAACTGGGAACATACTGCATTCTCCTTGCAGAGACTCATCATGCACATCAATTCAAGGCTCTCAGAAGTTCCACTTAAAGAATGGGTTAACTAATCCAACAGTTCCTGAATCTATTTGATCACAGAGCTCTTTCTATATATATAAATTCTATCAATGCCCTGTGTAAATAGTGGCTAACAAAACTCTATGCTTGCTTAGAAGCTTAGGTTAGACCATATTTCAGAGGGCTGTAGCCTATGTTTAACCTGGTGCATTCATGGCTTTATGGAGGGGCCTGAAGAGGGGACTCATGCACTCCGTTGTATTACCTGGAGGTGGTGTGTAGTGGGGATTGTAGCGAGAGGGAGGTCTTCAAAGTGAATACCTGATTACTTACAGCCATAATGAGCTTTGGTATTTCCCCCAATCTCCAGACATAGCCTGTGAATTACTTGAAATATAATTGCTTTACTTCCAACCAAAGGTCTAAGGGAACTCAAACTGGTAGGAGGGATGTTGGGTCACTCAGTAGCAAACCGACCAAACTCCTGCAGCCAGAAATAATGGCCTATTGTGCCTCTGGCTTCCTCATCAGCTTCCTTCTGTACTGAGTGTCCAGGCGGCTGCCAGCCAAGCTGTCCTTGTGACTCTCCCAGGCCTCAGAACTCTCCCTCACCCTCCTTCCATTGCCTCCCACACTAGGTCCAGAAATACAGGGCAGCCATACAGTAGATGCAGGCAGCCGTGGGATGTGAGTCATGAGACTCACAGCAATGACCCACTGACAGGTCTGTGGAGAAGCCAGCTTTCCTCTCCCTCAGGTTATGGATTCATGCCCCTACTACAGATTTAACAGGGGGAAATTTTGAAGCCAACTATCTCTGTTAATGTGTCATGACAAGGATGGTCCAGAGCAGTGGACTCTTTGAATGTTCCGTAAATAAAATTACTCTCCCTCAATGGGTAAGGCTTTGACAATGGGGAAGCAATGTGAATGGTGGTTAAGAACCTATGCCCTGGACTCAGAGCTGGGTTTAAATTTTGTCTCCACCCACTGGAAGAACTATGCAACCTGGGCCAGTTACCTAACCTCTCTTTATCTACAACAGATATCTTTATACTACCTGTTTCATGGGGTTGTTATAAGAATTTTAAAAAAACATATGAAGTGTTTAGAACAGTGCCTGGCACAAAGTGCTCAGTATGTGTTAGCCATGATTATTTTGATTATGTTTATCATTACTAGTGTCATCATTATTAGATATTGGGTGTGTGGGGATAGAATTGAGTAATAAATGATTCTCACCATTAAAAAGTTTCATAAGGAAGGTAGGGGTGCCTGGGTGGCTCATTAGGTTAAGCTTCTGACTTCGGCTTAGGCCATGATCTCATGGTTTGTGAGTTTGAGCCCCACATCAGGCTCTGTGCTGACAGCTCAGAGTCTGGAACCTGCTTCAGATTCTGTCTCCCTCTCTCTCTGCCCCTTCCTACTCTCTCTCTCTCTCTCTCTCTCTCTAAAATAAATAAACATTGAAAATTAAAAAAAGAGAGTCCTAGGGAAGGCAGAGTATTTTTTTTTAATGTTGGTTTATTTTTGAGAGAGACAGAGAGACAGAGAGAGAGAGAGCAGGGGAGGGGCAGAGAGAGAGGGAGACACATAATCCAAAGCAAGCTCCAGGCTCTGAGCTGTCAGCACAGAGCCTGACGCAGGGCTTGGACTCACAAACCATGAGATCATGACCTGAGCCAAAGCCAGATGCTTAACTGAGTGAGCCACCCAGGTGCCCCAGAGTATTTAAAAACAAAGCAAAGCAAACAAACAAACAGAAAAACTCCATGATATATGTGAGTAAATTTCACTTTAAAAAGCACAAATAAATATTGAACTCTAGTTAATGGTATGCATGCTGAAGTATTTACAGGTGAAGTGTACTGATGTCTGCAACTAACCCTGAAATGCATCAAAAAGGTAAGATGGATTGATGAATGGATAGATGGATAGATATGGGATAAAAATAAATGTAACAAAATGGCAATTGTAGAATCTAGATAGTAGCATATGGCATCCATTATCCAATTCTTTCAACTTTTCTGTATGTTTGGAAATTTTCATAATAAAATACTAGAAACTATGTAATAAATGCCATAAGGTCACAAATGCCCTAGAAATTCAGAGAAAGTAAATGAATGCATAGTTGGTAAGTCAGCCAACACTGTGGTGGGAGTACATTGGAGTCGGGCTGTAAGAGGATTCAGAGGGGGCAACTGGGTGGCTCAGTCGGTTAAGCATCTGATACTGATTTCGACTCAGGTCATGATCTCATGGTTCGTGAGATCCAGCCCTGCATCCAGCTCCATGCTGATGGTGTGAAGTCTCTCTCTCTCTTTTTCTCTCTCTCTCTCTTTCCCTCTCTCTCTCTCTCTCTTTCTCTGCCCCTCCCTTGCTTGTGACTCTCTCTCTCTCTCTCTCAAGATAAATAAATAAACTTAAAAGAAAATAAAAGGATTCTTAATTCAAAACAGTGGGGATGGGGAAGCCTTCCAGGTGGGATAACCAGCATACAGCAAAGGCAGTGAGACTGAATGAAAACACCGTGATCTGGGAATAGTCCATGACCTGAATTAGCACAGGTGGTAGGTAGGAAACATGTCTGTGAAGGAAGGCAGAGTGGAATCATGATCCATCTTCCTTATACCAGGGACCTTATGCTCTGGGCAAACGGGAGCCACTGAAGTTTCTTGGTCAGGAGCCTCTCTTCATTTTCCCTGTTGCTTTGGGCTAAGCTTTCCCATAAGGAAGGTGTGAGTTTTTCAAGGAAAAAAAACAATGTTTCACCAGTGTTCTAATTGGAACTCCGAGCAAGACCCCAGGTTGCTGACTGCATGATAAGTAGCAAAGTCCTTTTATATCAGTCTCTGCATCAACCCAGAATCATTCCACCAGAATATCAACGGGGAGGAACTGCATGAAACTTACACTTATTTTGTGTTCTACCTATTAAGCTGTAACTCCACTATCTTCTTTAATCATCACATCTTATATTAAATAGTAAATTGAAATACAGTCCCCCCCTGCCTGCGATCTGGAGAGCTGTAGAATGCTTCTCCTTTCCCCTGGTCACTGCTGGGCTTTGACAGGCAGTCTAGATCAGTGATGAAAATGATATCTGAGTATCTGAGAATGATAGCCCAAAGTTACGTGCACAAAACCAGGCACACTGTTCTTTATGCACAATTTCAGGGATTTTTCATAGGTACTGGCTTGGCTTTTGAGCTCTGTTAATCCTAGGAATGACATCACCTCAAGCCATGGGTCCTAATTTCCCCAAATATTTTAAGTCCCCCTATTTCCTTGCACTCTCCTTAGTTTTCACCACAGTTCTGTCTGTGCTTCCTTCTTTCTGGTTTGTCCTCTCACTGCTGCCCCCTCCCTTGATCCCCTCCAGAACCTTGTTCTATTATAAATAAACTACCCTAAGTCTTCAGTTGCACCAGTGAATGCTCTTTCATTCTCCTCACCTTGGCAAAAAAAGGACCTTTTCCTACAGATGTTCCTTCTTCCCAGAGAGAAGCCTGATCATTCCCCCACACCCTTCCATACTCAAGGGCTGGACCTGGGGATGGGAAGGGTGGCCATTTTTTTTTTTTTTTCCTCCTCCACCCTCCTATAAAATCACCTCCACCATCAGTTCTATCATCCTCTACTCGTTATCCTTTATGACTAACTTCCTGGCTACTCCCCTGTGTTCCCTGAGGACTTTGGCACTTGACTCCCCAGTTTTCCTCTCTACCTTTTATCCTAGCAACATCCTGGTGGCTTCAGTATCCCTGCCACAACCTGTGCCTATCTCACCATTGCATGTTGAGTGTGTGTGGGGTGGTTAGTTTCAAAAACCTAGCCTCACCTGTCATCTTTGACCTCAACTCCAGTGAACTTCACTTCCACCCCACCTTCTTCCCTGGTTCCTCACCACCCAGAATGCTCCACTGCTAAACCTTACATCTCAACGTCCCACATTCTAACCATAACCACAGCTTACCATCCTGGCTCTCCTTCTCTCTCATCACAATAAATGTCTGTTTCAGTCATATGAAGGTTCCCAGTCCTTAGCCCCAGTGCTGTCCTTAGACCTGGGCAAAAGGGCCCTCCCACCCTGGGCCTCATACTTTAGAAAGCCGCCCTCAAACCCTCCTCAGATTGTACCTATTTCTATGGGGTGAGGAGTCTGCAGGGCCAAGGAAACATGCCTACCATGCTCACCTTCTCCATAGCTGGACCAAACTCTGGATACAGAAGATCTGTCTTCCCCATTGAAACAGTTCTCAGCCTGCTTCTGGGGACTGTAAGGATTTCTTCCCCAGAGTCCTTTCTCTTGAGCATGGATTGAACTGCCAGTGACATACCCCTGAACCCACAGAAGTGGTCAAGGAGTGTGTGTATGTGAAGGGGGATGGAGTAGAAGTGTGAGCTGGGGTGTACCCTTCACATAATGGGACAGAGCTTGGGACAGGAAAAGAAGACATGTGAATCTAAGGCTGTCTCTCCCTATGTGACCTCATCTGGCACAGGCAACAATAGGACTGAGTCCTAATAGAGAAACAGTCAAAATTTGCCTGGCTGGATTTCAGAACTGCTATGGACTCCTGTATATGTCCTATTTCTCCCTTTTTGACCAGGGGTGTCTTTAGCAGTTAGATATCCTGTGCCTATCCTACCCCATGTGTACTGAAAGTGTGTATGTGTTGGGGGTAGACAGCTTGTCTCTTTGGTTCATAAGTCTTCAGATCAAGAGGAACTGTACTGGAGTTGCTGTACTTAAGGAAATATACTTCGGAAGATTTCTGCTAATGCTATAAAGGCTGGAGGTTTGGGGGAGATCTTCAGAGGGAGTTAATATATTTTCCATGTAGGAGAAATGTAAATAATGTGACAAGAGCATTGATTGTCATAATTTAAAATATATCCACAAATTCTTTGACACTCATTTCAAAACATGGAGTCTAATTTCTTTCCCCTTGAGCATGGACTGGACTTAATAACTCACTTCTAATAAACAGAATAAGGCAGAAATGACAGCATGATTTCGGAATCCATTTTTTTTTTTTTTTTTTTTTTTTAAGTAGGCTCTGTGCCCAATGTGGGGCTTGAACTTACAACCCTGAGATCAAGAGTCACATGCTGTATCTACTGAGCCGGCCAGGTGCCCCAACAGTGTGATTTTTGAGGCTGGATCATCTAAGACATTGTGGCTTTGGCCTCTCTCTCTTAGATCACCTGCTCTGGGAGAAGCCAGCTGCCATGTCATGAGGACACTCAAGCAACCCTATGGACAGATGCGCATAGTGAAGAACTGAGGCCTCTTGCCAAGAGCCATATGAGGCAGCCATCTTGGAAGCAGATCCTATAGCAGTCAACCCTTCAGATGACTGTAGCCCTAGCAAGTATCTTGACTGCAGCCTCAGTGGGAGGCCTTGGGCCAGAACTACCCAGCTAAGCCAATTTTTGACCCACAGAAACTTTCAGGTAATAAAATGTTTGTTGTTTTAAAATATTAAGTTTTGAGGTAATTTGTAGCTAAGAGAAGCTAATACTCTTTGCCTCACTTGACCACTCCTCAGGATGTGACACCGTCCAGCACTCTCCCCGTCAGTCACTGCTCTTGCAGAGCACCGTCCAGTCACTGCTCTTGCCCTTTGGCTTCCAGGAAGTATTCCCTCCTAGGTTTTCTTTTAGCCTCCTGGCCAGTCTGTTCACCCCTGGAATACCAACACTGCTAAGGCTTCTACTATCTTTATTGCTATCCCATCACTTATTGACTTTAATCACACCCAAGGATAGTCCTAATTAAAACCAAAATTTTCATTCCAGTATCTCCTACCTATACCTTTCTCCTAGGCTTCATAATTGCCTACTGGATAGCTCTATTCAGATGTGGCCCCTGGTTCCTCATACTTATCTGAAACAGAATCATCTTTCCTCTCTCTTCCTCATCCTCCATCCTCACACCTGACCCTCCTCCTGTAGCCCTCACAACACTGAGTGGAACCTTTGTTCTCCCAGTTGCTCAGGTCAGAAATGTTGCTCCCAGCCATCCTAGATTCCTCTTCACTTGCCGCTTTCAGGACCTTCAGCATTTGACTCCACCCAACATCTTCAACTTTTCCTGTAGGTTTTTCCAGGTTTACTTAATTACTTGTGGTTTCCAAGTGATTCTTGCCACTTGAAGTACCTGTATGGCTTTGCACATGTCTCTTTCTAGAATTTAGGTTTCCACCCTTGACCTATTGGCTTTTTAATTTTGATAAGTTCTCCTTTCAGACTTTAGGGCAAGTGTCTTTTCAGTGTGACTATGCCCACAAATCTCTGTACTTGCATTTAGCACTGTACTTGCAATTCCTGAATTCCCTATCCTTTTTTGTGGGACAGTTCTCCATGGAGGTTCTCCAGGTCTTATGACTTCTTTTATCCCAAACTATCTTTTCAAGGATGTCTGCATAGCGAACAGCCTTGGAAGATAGAGATAGTGTTTCTGTCTGGGGCAGAGTGAAGAGGTTGGGCAGGTTTGCGGCAGCGGCTTGTGAAACAGGAGGTTTGTTTTTTCTTTCTTTTTCTTTTTTTGTAAAACAGATTTCTTAAATTCAGGTCCTCAGCTGTGACACAAACACTTACTGTGCACAGCTTCCACATGGGCTGTTCTGCATCACCCCTGGGGACAGAGAGGGCAAGGGGAACTAATTCAAACATGAACCTGTGTTGCTTGCCATGCCACAAGTAATAAAGTCTTTTGTCTCTGACTGAGTCTCATGTCTTCTGCCAGCATTTATGAACCTATAAAACTATGGTAGACTAACTTGCTAGCTTGCGAGTGGAGTAAAATCTTGGACGCTTCACAGTTCTGGATACCTCTACACACACTTGACCGTGAGTGCCCTGAGAGCAGGAAGTGCAGCTGAGTGTACTTTGCTTCCCCTGTGGGCGACACAAGGTAGTTGCTTATAGTGGTGGCTGCTACTATTGCTGCTTCTAAGGGGCTTTGAATGAAAGCACTGGAATATATTTACTGAATACAACTTTGAAATAAATTGCCATGACTCTTCTCCTGGTCATTAGGTATTCTGTACATTCCTTGGGTTCCTGGAGGTTAAACTAAAGCCTAAGGTCTGTGTTCTGTGGCACAGTGAAATTCTCTGGGGGTTAAAAATACTACAGATAGTTCACATTGTGAATAAGCCCTATTGCAGGTAATGGAGGTGGCTGAGCACAGACTAGGTTTTTCAGGAAGGCGGCGTGTCAGGCTGCATTTGGGATGAGGCATCAGTCTTTGCTATTAGTTTCACAAAAGCATCAAGCGCAGCCAAAGCAAACAAGTTCCCAGTAGAACCAGGCTATTTCGGCGCAACCTGTCTGAGCTTGAATGAAGGCATTAATTAGTGTTTCTGGTGCCTGAGCAAAGACTCTTCCTTTCTTCTAACCTGTTACAGGAGTAGTTCCAACCATAACCAGGCAAGTTTTATGGCTGAGCTTACACATGGGAGGGAGTCCCTCAGGATGCACCTTCAATCTGGGTTTGCCTTGTGGAAATCTCTATCTGGTTACCGTCTGGTTTAGGAGGAGGGTGGAACTTCCAGCAGCATTTGAGTTGAGCAGAGGTGGCTTTCAGAGCCAGAGGGGATGGGGGTTGGGAGGCTCTCCTCATTGTGTGCGGCTGAATGGCTACTAAAGACCACTTCGTCTCCTTTAAACTTGCCATTTTAGTGATGAGGAAACTCAGATACAGTAAGGATAAAATGCTGAGATTGCTGATGGATTCTGGGACTTCAATTGACCTTATTTCTATCTCATTAGAAGGCTCATTTTTTCTTGTTCTCTTAGCTCCCTCACTCTTCCAGCACACTCAAGGAACTTGAGCGCAACATTCTACTGCCTTGTCAGCAAGATTCCTAAATTTTCTAGCAGGCTTGACTCATCAAGACAGCTCCGGTTCGGTGCGTGTACAAAGCTGTCCTATACCTAAGCCAGGAGGCGGCGACAAAAGAGGAACCCTAAGGGCTAGAAGCGAGGAAAAGGGGCGGGGCACCCTGAGGCCGGCTCCACTTGGTTCTGGGCTGGCCCTCCCACCGCGGCCTCTGCGATGGGAGGTGGGCGAAGGCAGTGAGTGCGGGTGGCGTTGGAGGTGGCGCCCCAGTGTCCCATTCGTTCTTCCTGGGCCTGGAGAGAGTCTTTCAGAAGCGCACGCTGCACTTGCTCAGGTTAGGCCGGGGTAACGCTAGCTAACTCCTTCCAGACGCCCTGCACGGAGACGGTCTCTGCAGGGAACGGGAAACACACCCCTGGAAGGAAGTTGGAGAATCGTACGTGACCCCCGTGCTGCGCAGCCGCGCCCAGTGGCGCCGGGTCCCGCGCGGGTGCGCGCCTGACGCCCCACCCCATCCATGAGGAGCGCGCGCCGGGCCTCGGCCCCATTCCCCGCACGCGCAGTCCCTACAGCGCTGCCTCCGCCGTTCCCCGCCCCCTCTCCTCTGGGGTTGCCCTCGTCGCTGCCTGACCCGAGGTCCAGCAGCCTCTGCCTTTCCGGCCCCCGTCGACGGACAGAAGCAGCCCACCCCGGGGCCGGGTGTGTCTTCGGCCCTCGTGGCTGTTCTGAAGCAGGTTGGAGTGGACAGCGGGCGGCGTTGCGGGGGCCGGCGCGGCGGACAGCCTCGGGGGCATCGGCGGGGTCCTGGCGGGGGGAGGACAGGGTTGCGGCGGGCGGAACGGTGTCTCCTTCACTTCGCCCTCCAGCCGCGGTAGCTGCAGCCCAAGCCTGAGCGAGCCGAGCGGCCTCAGCTGCGAGCAGAGCGGCGGCAGCAGCCCCTCCCGGGAGAGCACCAGGTACGCCGCTGTCGCGTCTCTTGGCCGCCTAGGCCCCGACGGCCAAGCAGGACGCCTTACCCACACTCGGGGTCGGCCCTGGCTCCCTAAGATGGCCGCGCAGCCCCGCGGCTCTTCGCCTCCCTGTCTGAGACCCCCTTCTGGCCTCTTGACTTGTCCCTAACCCCCGCTGACCGCACCTCTTGTCTCTCCAGCAGATCACCTCTTTCTGTGGCTTCGCCATGGCGACCTATGGACAGAGCTGCGCGCGGCGTAAGTAGAGCAGAGATGTCTGCGGGATGGGGCGGGGTTGGCTGGGAGTCGAAGCCTGTCCACCGGAAAACCGCACCTTCTTTCCCCTAATCTTTCCAAGGGCTTGGAAACTCGCCCCTTTCGGTAGCCGCTCCACCGTCTGACTGCCTCAGCTCTGCGGAGGAGGGGCTGGGCTGTGGGATTTCAGATAGAGGGACTAGGTCAGGGGAGTTGGTCTGTGGACGCATCACCGCCACCTCTTGAACGTGCCTTTGACGAACTCGAAAGCAAAAAGTTACTAACTGCTGGATTCAGCCTTTGGAAGATTGGGTCAGTCACTTTTTTAGAGGAAGTAGTAACCCCCTTGGTGAGAGCACAAGGTCATTACACGTGCTCCTAAGGGCGTGGACGTGCTCTGTAGAATGAATGAGCTGGTATAACCACCACAGATTGCTTGTCCTTAAGCCGCATAGCATTGGCCAAGGACTTGAGTGCCATATTAATATGCCTAAAGTGCTTTTTGATAGTTAGTTGATGTAGATACTTGAGTGAATCCCAGTTTATTGTGTTTTTGTCTAAATTCTAGTATTGAAATTAACGTGTTAATTACCTGTCTTTTCCCACTCCAGAATATTGGTTTCGAACTCATGGAGGATACTAAGAGGTCTATTATGGGAGAGGGCCTTGTTTCAGGTTTTGGTTTTAGGTCACTTGGTTAAATCAGCCTATCCCAGTGAATTTTGGCAGAGATTTCTGTGTGTATAGATATGTTTATGTGTATGTGTTTGGTTCTTTGTACTAGTTGGGTCCTAAGAGGTGAGGCTGTAGATACTGTGTAAATTTCAGAATAGAAAGTCTGTTTTTTCTGTTTTAGAAGGAATTGCCCAAGTTTATATAGCCACTTACTGTGGTTATTCATTTTAGAAAAAAACCTTTATTGGTGATATCTCTTTCACGGATCATTAGAATACATATAGTTAGTGTAGCTCCTGGTAGTATCAAAAGAAAACATCTTCAACAAGTTGGACTGCTTCAATTTAAAGATAGCAGTGGGTGATAATCTAGTTCCTGGACAGAAAGTGGGGGAACAGGAACCTTAACACTGGAATGTTTCTTCCCACCAGCAATGTGTATTCCTCCATCATATGCTGACCTTGGCAAAGCTGCCAGAGATATTTTCAACAAGGGATTTGGTAAGATTCTTTTTTTCTTTCCGTTTGTTTTGTTTTGTTTTTTTTCCCTTACCCGCCCCGATCAGAAGTGAAAATGTGTTTGGATTGCTTGAGGAAGTTAATAATTATTTCAAATTGTAAATATCTTGCTGTGTTGGTTTGTTTACTAGATACATTTTAGATAAAACTTCTGTTAAAATAGTAACAATCCACATCTTTCTCCACCCCAGTTTCCTCTAATTTTTTTCAAACTGTAGTTCATGGATTTTATTTATAAGAAAAAAACAGCTGTGCTTTCATTTCCTTCAGATACAGCTTAGGTCTTGAGTGACTAGAATTATGATGTTTAAAGTGTTTTTGCTTTGGCAGTGGTTATTCCTAGTGGTTTATGGATTTTTTCAAGTGAGTTTGGGTTTTCTTGAAGATTTTGTTCCACATACACCCCCTCTACTTTGGATTATTTTTCCAGTTACTTAGTTGATTAATCCTAAAGGAAGATCTCTTTGGGATAATTGTTCTAAATGTCTGTATTACAATAAACTATTGGTTATTCCAAGACTTAAAGTTAATTTTCTGATCTGATATTTAGGTTTTAAAATGGTTTGAAAACCATTTTTTGTGCCATATATACACCAGAACACTAGGCAAAGCTGCATGAGATGTTCTGTGCTGTACATGTTAGTTTACATAGAGTAATTAAAAATCTTTTCATTTAAATGTTGTATCAACCCACATTTTTATGCTCCTCTGAATATATGAAGTTTTTCTGTTTTTTATGTGATTTCAGCTATTGGTATGCATTTTTTATACAGAATAATCATTTTGTTTTCTTTTACTGTCTACTTGAAGGTTTTGGGTTGGTGAAACTGGATGTGAAAACAAAGTCATGCAGTGGTGTGGTGAGTGTTAGATATCTAATAAAATCCTGATGAACTGTTAAATAACTTTCCTTTTTCTTTTTAAAAAACATTTTTAATGTTAATCCATTTGAGAGCAAGAGCGTGTGTATGAGTGGGGGAGGGTCAGAGAGAGAGGGAGACACAGAATCTGAAGCAGGCTCCAGGCTCTGAGCTGTCAGCACAGCCGTGCGCTGGGCTCCAACTCACAAACTGCGAGATCATGACTTCGGGATCATGACCTGAGCCAAAGTCGGCCACCCAACCCACTGAGCCACCCAGGTGCCCCCTGCCTTTTTTGTTTTTCAGTGTTCATTCATTTGTTTGTTAGAAGAGAGAGTGTGGGAGCGTGCGCACACCCTTGCATGAGCAACGGAGGGGTAGAGAGACAGAATCCCAAGCAAGTTCCACACTGCTCTGATGCAGGGCTTGAGCTCTGTGAGACCCTAACCTGAACTGAAACCGAGAGTCAGGTGCTTAATTGACTAAACCACCCAGGCGCTGCCCTGTTTTGAGATTGCTTTGGGGATGGTTATGTGTGTGAATACTGACTATTAACTGGTTATTTTGATAAATTCTTGCTGTAATTGTTAGCTCCCTTAGTGCATATAACTGATATTTATTAAAATTGATCATATTGTAGTTTCTTAATGCACAGACTTGGATTTCAGGGGTATTATATTGGTCACATCTGTCATTTGGCTTCTTTGGTCTGTAAGGAAGCCCAAGTGTTCACTGGTTGTGCAGCTTACCTGCTCAGAGTAATAGTACAGAGCAGTGACTTAGTGTTTGTTTTTGTGTTCCCACTCTTTAACCTCTTGAAGTCCTATATAAGCACTTGCTGTGCACTTTTGGCATCACAAAAGCCTTCTGAGAAAAATGAAGACTCAATCCTTGTTTAAAGAGCTTGTTTACTGCTGGTTGGAGAGACAAAATAAACTTTAATCTGGAGAACAATCAGAAGTGTATCTAGTACTAGATTGATTAATCAAAATCTTTGTTGGAGAGAAAAGGCTTTTTGTGGACAGTGGTTAAGGAACGCTTTACAGAATTAGGTTTAAGATCAAGAAGGATGTATACGGGTTGGATTCCATACAGTATGTTTTGTTTCCATTTAATGTGTAACTCAATGTGGTACTGCTCTTGTAGTATGTACCTGGCCCCAGATAAGTCCCTTTAACAGCTAGTTCTGTTTTCTCACCTAAACTGCAGAGGTGTCCAGTTTGCTCCAGAATGTAGAAGCCTTAAGTGTTTGGTGTTGGAGTGAAAGGTGTAAGCTGTTCCAGTGATGTCATCTGGTCCAATTACGGTCCCACATGATGATCTTGATTTTGTGTCTTGAGGATTCCTTGGAGATATAGATATAGATATAGATATAGATATAGATATAGATATAGATACATATATACACACACACACATATATATATAGGCTGGCTCATAACCTATAGGCTGATGGATGGCAGTGGGTGGAGCCTCAAGAGTCATTGGTCTTTGTCACTCAGGATTAAAAATAGCTACTTCCACATTCAGCATTCCAAGGATTTGCTAGAAGAACATGCTCCATATATATTGTTTTAGTAATGCTTTCCTTTTGTGTAGAGCACAGGAAAATGTGCAGAGCTTTCACAGTGCCAGTCCAATTTAATCCTCCAAAGGTAGATCTTGTTAATACAATACAGGAAATTGAGACCCAGAAAAGTGTCTTTTTCAGTGTTACTCATTTACTAAATGACAGCCAGAACTGGATGCCAGGACTCTTAAATTTTACATCCAGTGTTTTTTCCTGATAATCCAGTGCTTTTTAGTATGGGCACTGAGTGCCAAGCCTTGACTTGAAATTCCTGTTAAAGCATTTTACGTCAGGAGATTGAGTCCATCTCGCTGCAGAGCAATAGTTATACAAATGTTCTGTTTTCTAAGTGAGGGATGATTGGCCTTTTCTTCCACTGATATATTTTTGATATTTCCTCACTCTTGCAGGCATCACAATTTCAGGTTGAGTTCTATTAGTTAGATTAGCTGTCTTCTTTAGACTTGGCTTTCCATTGGCCAAAGTGTGTAGCCATCATTAGCAGACAAATTGTGAATCAGAACACTCAGTAGGTATTTTAATATTTTAACTTGGAAGTTTGCCTGTCTGTATAATAAACTTTGAAAGATTATTAGGTTTTTGGATTTTCTATAGCAGATTGTAAATTTCAGTAAGCCCTCCATATTATGCCTTCCTTTCCAGTTGGTGTCAATTAGGGATTGGCAAGTTACTTATATTTGCTGCAAACATAAGATTATGTGGTGTACTTCAAATTAATACCTGTATTAGATTGTTTTCTCTACTGATATTATCTATCATACATAATATAGTTTACATCATGCATGATAAAACCAGTTGTAGAGCAAATCTTTTCCTACTTTGTTTCGTTTTTAATGAGAATGTGAAAGATGTTTGGGAAGGTATGAAATCTTAGGAAAACTTCATCTCAGAAAAATAGAATATTGAGGTTACCAAAGATTTTAAATTTTTTCTCATGGCATGAATTCTTCCTACACTGGAGTGCTTTCTGTTGTAGGAATTTTCAGGAAACATTTCCTAATAGTGTGTCAGTTATTATAAATGCTCATTTTAGTGATGGGGGGCATCTATGATTAACCATACTAACCTTCGTGGTGTTTTATTTAATATCAGGCAGAAAGGAAACAGTGCCAAAACATTCATTCCTCCCTGCCACCTTCCCTGATTTTTAAATTCCAAATAAAATCACTTTAGTGGAAGTTTCCTTAAAAGGTCTACAGTTTGTTGTTCATTTGAGAATTAGATACAGGTTAACTTGTGATTGACTGGTTGGAAATGTCCAGTGTATGTAAGGTGGCAGTTAGTAACTGACAGGCTAATTTGTTCTTGTATGTACTCACAGTAGCAGAGGATAGGAATATTTGGGAAACTAGAAAAAAGGATTAGTGAAATTCTTGTATTTTAGCAGGTTTTTATGTAAGTTAGGCAGTGATTCTTCTAGGCTTACAAGAAAGTTCATGAAGTCATTTATTGTCTTACTAGGAATTCTCAACATCTGGTTCATCTAACACAGACACTGGTAAAGTTACTGGAACCTTGGAGACCAAATATAAATGGTGTGAGTATGGTCTGACTTTCACAGAAAAATGGAACACTGATAACACTCTGGGAACAGAAATAGCAATTGAAGACCAGGTAACATTTTGAACATGTGTTTTAGTATTAATTTATTTTTGTAATTCAAAAAGGAAATAATGATGAAAACAAATTCTTTTTCTCTCAAAATAGATTTGTCAAGGTTTGAAACTGACATTTGATACTACCTTTTCACCAAACACGGGGTAAGCATGTACAGACATTTTTATCTGCTTTAAATTTCGTTTTTATTTTTAAGTAATTTCTATATCCAGTGTGGAGCTTCAGCTCAACCCTGAGATCGAGTCGTATGCTCTAGCAACTGAGCCAGCCAGGCACCCCTTTATCTGCTTTAAATTTAAAAGTATTTCTGTATATTTAGGAAAGGTGCACGTTTACTGTTTGATAGCTTCCTTAACTTCCTTGTGGTGGTGAATTTCTGTTTTTGCCTTTGGAAGATGATGAGTACTACAGTCGCTATTGTTGGCTTCCCTTCAAATATATGCCTCTTCCCATTGTGGCACTAACTTGGGTAATTAACATGTTTCTAATAGGCTTTTGTGACTGATTGCCAGTCGTGCAAAAAGCAATCTTCTGATGGTGGTAGAAGTCCAGTAACTCCATGTTCCCTTGTTTTTTCTAGCTCACTGAGCTGTATCTTCTTTACCTCTTAGGGTTATCCTGCTACTGCTTTTACTCCCCATTTGTGCTGCAGTTCATAAATCCCTCTTGTGCTGTCTGTGCAGAGGTTGAGTGTGTAAGGCTTTCCCACTGGCATCAGTTTTAAGTCAGCTTGTTCTTTTTCCAGAAAGAAAAGTGGTAAAATCAAGTCTTCTTACAAGAGGGAGTGTATAAACCTCGGTTGTGATGTTGACTTTGATTTTGCTGGACCTGCAATCCATGGTTCAGCTGTCTTTGGTTATGAGGGCTGGCTTGCTGGGTACCAGATGACCTTTGACAGTGCCAAATCAAAGCTGACAAGAAACAACTTTGCAGTGGGCTACAGGACTGGGGACTTCCAGCTACACACTAATGTGTGAGTATTTCCTTTGTGGGTTATGGGGACATAGGACCTGGGAGTGGTATTGATGTCACCTGTCATTTCTTATGAACCCAGGTACAATCTAAAGGATTTCTCTTAAAAAAGAATTTCTGCCTTTTTAAAAGAAAATTTCTTTATTTATTTTGAGAGTGTGTGTGCATGCATGTGTGGGAGGGGCAGAGAGAGAGAGAGAGAGAGAGAGAGAGAATATTCCAGGCAGGCTCCACACTGTCAGCGCAGAGCCCGACTAGGGGCTCAAACTCACAAACTGTCAGATCATGACCTGAGCTAAAATCAAGAGTTGGATGCTTAACCAACTTAGCCACCCAGTACCCCTAAAGGATCTCTCTTAACACCAAAAGATGATCATCCTTAGGCATTTCCGGGTGCCCTTAGAAGTGTATAGTAAAAAACGTTAGTCTGACTTTTGGTACTGAGAGAGTAAATGTTTAATTTATATGAGGTTTGATGTGCTCTGGAGTTTTAGAAAAGGCTAAGAGTTGCCAAATTACCAGTATGTTTGACTTGTCTGTGATATCTGAGGTGCTGAGTTGGTAGGATTGGCCTAAAATGTATGGTGTTTTTACCTAACCCAAATTAGGTATGTATGTTGAAAGGATTTAAGAATTTTTCTCCCTTATAAAAACAACGGATTATTAAATAGCAGAAGTACAAAGAAGAAGACCAAAATTTCTCATAATCCTAATCCTGCCATCTAGATGTATAATCTTTGTTACCTGATAACGTTTGGGAGTTTTCTCTTTTTATATGTAAATATAGAAAATACATATTACAAAGCCTGGTTTATAATCCCTCCCATACTACCTTAATACATTTTGATAATTTTATTGTAGCCTTCTACAGCATGATTATTAATGGCTGGGTGGTAATTCTACTGAATGATTTATCATGATTTGTATGACCTTACTTTGGGGCATACATTGGAATAAAGACCTTTTAAAACACGTTTTCAGTGGAATACTAGAGACCCATGTGAGCAGTATAACTATAGCATTGTTTAACTATAATTCTACAATATCAGCTTAGTGCTGTAGACATTACAGTGTCTGTTTTAGATTTACTAATTTAAAGTATCTTACAGCAATGATGGGACAGAATTTGGAGGATCAATTTATCAGAAAGTATGTGAAGATCTTGACACTTCAGTAAACCTTGCTTGGACATCAGGTACCAACTGCACTCGCTTTGGCATTGCAGCCAAATATCAGTTGGACCCCACTGCTTCCATTTCTGTGAGTACTGCTGTGGGCTTGGAGTGGGCTCTTTGCTTGTGGGAATTCATCTTTGGGTGGATTGAATTGTATTGAAAGTTTGAACCGTGGTTCACAGGATCCCTAGTTTACTCCTAGATTGGAATTAGAATTTGTAATGCTACATTTTCTGTGGAGACAGTGTTAGAAGTTTGTTACCAGGTCATAGGAGTTTGTTTAACCTCAAAAGCTGCTCAGTTAGTGTGGATAATAACCCTGAGCTCCAAGCCTGTCTAAGCTCAGGTAAACCAGTGTTTTGGCCCCAGGCCAGGAGTAATAGCATTTTAATTGTTACTTTGTCTTTCTATAGGAAATAGTAGTACTATGTTAGTTGGACTCTGTCTTTATGGTTAACAAAATATCTTTAGATTTGATCTTCAGGGTCTGTGGTACAAATGCTGTTTTGCAGGTGGAGATCCCAAAGCTTAGAGAGAGAAAGGACTTTCCTTACTGCTAGGCCCAGAGCAGAAGGGATAGAACCAGGATTGGACTTGTACATCTTTTGATTTCCCTCCTGGCTAGGGTGACCACTAGCTCATCCTGCTTTGCCTGGGACTATTCCAGCTTTAGCATTAAGAGTCCTGCATCCCAGGGGCACATGGGTGGCTCAGTCGGCAAAGTGTTCCACTTTGGCTCAGGTCATAATTTCACGGTTTGTGAGTTTGAGCCCAGTGTCAGGCTCTGTGCTGACAACTCAGAACCTAGAGCCTGCTTCGGATTCTGTGTCTCCCTCTCTCTCTGCCTCTCCCCGCCTGCGCTTTCTCTCAAAATAATAAACATTAAAAAAAAAAAGTCTTGCATCCCAAGGACTCCCTTCCACCTGTTCTTGGTTAGTTGGGGTGGATAGCCACCCTAGTCCTTTTCTTAGGCTTTTTTTTTTGTTGTTGTTTGTTTTTTGTTTTTGAGAGAGAGAGAGACAGACAGACAGCTTGAGCAGGAGGAGGGGCAGAGAGAGAGAGAGAGAGAGGGAGACACAGAATCGAAAGCAGACTCCAGGCTCTGCACTGTCCACACGGAGCTCGACTGGGGGCTCAAACCCGTGAACCATGAGATCATGACCTGAGCCAAAGTTGGACACTCAACTGACTGAGCTACCCAGTCGCTTTGCTTCTTTGCTATTTCATCCTTCAGTCATAGTGGGTTTAGGGTAGAAGGGTGTGCAGTGTCTGAGAGTGTAGAGGCAAGGCACTGGCTCTATTTGAGGCACATTAGCAGCTGTTCCTGTGTGTCAGTTGCTTACAGGTCAGGCATTGCCTATACTGTATGTACTGGGAATGAAAGGAAGTTAAACCTTCCCCGAGAGTTATTTCTGTTACGTAAAGTGGTCTTCATTCCTGAGAACAATGTTTTGATAATTTAGGCAGTTAAGCTTTAGCCTCACTCTTATTTTATGATAGCAGTTGTAAGCAGAAAGAATGAGAAGCACCCAGAATGCTTTTCCCATTGGCAAGGCGGTGATTCATTTATTTTTCCCGTCTGTTTCCACTTACACTGTAGCAGTAAAAACCTTAGGATTCACACATTATCCTCTGGTAGCTACGCTGCTGCTCTTTTCAAATGTATGTCCATGGCACCATCACAGATTTAATGCCAGCTGATGTAGCTCTCTCATAGTCTAAAATGGGAAGGCAACTTTGGCCTGTGTGCCATTGAGTGACTCCTGGGGATTAGTTTGGAAATACATCTAACATTTCTAGTGCCCCTGTGCCCCAGTCAAGCATCACCCTGAAGTATTGCCCATCACAGTTTGATGGTTTACTTCTATTCTGAAATAGTAGAAACTTGTATCCAGTTTTGTCTGAGGCTCTTAGCTTGTTGGGCACAAGATGGTCACTAGTGGGGCATTTCTTTCTTAAGACCAATAGCTCACTTGGCCATTGGTGGCTAGTGAAGGCTTGGCTGTGTGCCGAGTGAATGTAAGTGCCGTTTATGTGACTTTTGCTTGTAGGTACATCATTTCTGTCTCTGGACTGGACTGTTTTGATGTTACATATTACAAGAGTGTAGACATCAAATAATTTCCAAATCTGTTTTGATCCTAGAGGTTGTTTGTCACCTTTTTACAATGAAGAAAATTGGGTCCTACTGATAATCTGACTTTGAGTTTAATGGATAAGAATTAAGTGGCACCTGGCTGTTGTTGGGCTTAATAACAATATTGAATTTTAGTATTTCACATGTGAATAAAAAAGCAGAACACTTCATAATTGCATGATAGGGAAACCTGGAGGGCCTTTGTCTCTCCAGAGATTCAAAAAGTTTACAGCTGTTTTTGTATTTTATTTTAGGCAAAAGTCAACAACTCTAGTTTAATTGGAGTGGGCTATACTCAGACTCTGAGGCCTGGTAAGTGTTCTTGATACGTAGGATTTTTTTGATGGTGTTTCAAAAATTATTTTTATTTCTCAGCTTCTTTGTAAACCTTTCAAAAAAAGTACAATGAACATGTTTATCTTTTGCCACAATTTTTTTTATTCCTTTTTTTTTCTTTTTTTTTTGCTGGGCTGTTTGGAAGTTGGAGCTGTCATGACCCTTCCCTGAATGCTTCGGCATGCATCTACTCAGAACAGGAGTGTTGTGCTCTCTGACATAACTCATTGCTTTCCTTGTTTGGTCTCTGTAGTCTCGTTTACTTTATGTACTATTTTGAGCCTTGCTATGTTTTCTAGAGCAGTACTTACCAAATTTTATTGTGCATGAATCACCCGGGGACTCATCAAAATGCAGATTCTGAGCCCATAGATATGGATGAAGGGTTCTGTCTTTCTAACAAGCTCTTGTGTGATGCCAGTGTTACTGGTTCTTGGACCACATTTGAATAGCAGGTTCTAAAGCACTTGGAATTCCCCCCCACCCCCACCCCCCCTTTCAAATAGGGATTTTCCCCCAGACTTTATTTTGGCCTTTTGGAAACCTAAAGGAAAGAATGGTATGAAGAACACCCATATGCCCTTAGCCACATTTACCAGTTAACATTTACCACATGTGTTTTCTCTGTCCATGTCTGCATACATAATCCTTTTTTTCTCTATATGCCTTTAAGAATTATTTGTTTTGTAGACATGTGGATACACCAGCCCTAACATGCATATCCTGAGATTAAGACATTTTTCTTCCTAACTACAATACCACTGTCACAGCTAAGGAAATTAACATTAATTTAGCAATACATAATAGTCTATACATGTAGTCTGTATTCTGTTTCCCCCACTTCTCTATTGTAGTTTTCTTTTCCTGAGTCCAATTATGATTTTCCTTTGTAGCATATTGAATATTACTATATTTTCTAGAGCACTTTGAACTTTATTAACATTTTTATGCTCTGTGACTTTATCTCTTTACTTTCTGAATTCTCTTGTATCTCTGATACTCCTAAGTGCCCTCTGGTGTCTGGCACTAGTAGGTCATCTGACAGGCTGAGGAGGGACAGGCAGGCTATCAAAGATTGCAGACTTGCGAGGTGTTCAGACAAATCATAGTTGCCTGCTTTTGTTTACAGGTGTCAAGCTTACACTGTCTGCTCTGGTAGATGGGAAGAGCATTAATGCTGGAGGCCACAAACTTGGGCTTGCCCTGGAGTTGGAGGCTTAATCTAGCTGAAAGAAACCTCTGGGAATGGATATCAGAAGATTTGGCCTTAATATATTTCCAGTGTGACCGACCAGCAGGCTTTTTCCCCCCAAGAAGGTGATCAAAACAAAGGATGATCTAAACAAGAGCTGTATTTTAAATATTTAGACAGTTACTTGTTAGCTGGTTTCTAGTTGAATCGGTTATCTATCTAGTTACCAATGCTGCAGTTGTGCAGTCACCTATACATTATTTAAATGTATTTAACTGTTAAATGCGCTACCCACCAATAATGAAATAGACCTTTATGAAAACTGTGCAATTGTGTGCATGTTTGTTTTTATGTTCTTATTAACATTGAAAATTGCCATTGAATGAGATGGATCAGTGGAAGTTTTAAGATGAGGTTAAAAAATTTTGTTAAATTCAACTATTAGAGTTACTTTTGGTATCCCAAAACATTACAGATTATGAATAAAACAAGTATACATAACTAATGACTCCAAGTATTTGCAGAGTTAAACATTTGCCAGCTAGGGTCAAATCTCCCTTGTATCTAGTTAGTACTTTATTTTTCTGGTGAGCATTTTGCTTTTTACCTAAATCTGTGCCATTAAGTCCTCTGTGTCCCTAAAGTAACTCCATGAGCTTTTTGGACTACAATAAAATAAGAGGATATATGCCTTTATATCTTTAGTTTGTAAGTTTGTCCAAAATTCCATTGGATCACTGTTGACCCCAGGAGGGAGTGGAGAGTAAGTGATGAAGAAAGGAAGAAGGGATGGTGCTGAAGGTTAGCCACATACACCACACCCCTGCAAGCTATCGCTGTGGAAAATGAGCTAGGCCATAGGTGGGATGGGACAAGGTGTAGGCAAGTGGAGTGGGGTGTCTGTAACCAGAGGAACTGAGAAGGGAATATGTGGGCCTCGGTCAGATGTCAGTCATTTCATTCTAGGCAGACACTGACTGAAAGGGTCGGGCTTAAGTGTGTGAGACCAGAAGCCGTGCCTTCAGGTTTTGTGGCCACTGGCCCTTAATCTGCACTTGGACTGAATGATAGAAATTAATAGGTGATTCTGGTTGGAATAGTAGGAAAGAGCAAGTGTTCTGATGGGAGGAGATAGTTTGAATAATGTGATCAGAGTTTAAGAGAAGGGAGAGATTTGTTCACATTGAAACTACTAGACCCAGTGTACCATTTGAAGTCTGAGAGAGAACAGATAAGGAAATGTAAGTACTTTCAGACTCACTACCCAAAAAATGATACATGCTGAATATTTCTAGGTCAGAAAGAATCTGATGAGAGATTAGAAACCCAAGCAAACTTTCCACACTGGGGTGATAAAAAGGCTCCTTCTGGGGCACCTGGGTAGCTCAGTCAGGCATCTGACTCGATTTCAGCTCAGATCATGACCTCAAGGTTATAGATTAAGCCCTGCCTTGGGCTCTGCTCAGTGTGGAGCCTGGTTAGGATTCTCAATCTCTGCCCCTTCCCCCCATTCGTGCTCTCCTCTAAAAACAACAAAAAAGGGGTCTTTCTGATCTTACTGTGTTCATCTTGACGGACTGGCAGATATGGCCTGTATGAATAAGACAGGACTTAATGGCAGAAAGTTGGAATTTGAGCCATTTGAGAGAGACTGTTGCTAGGTTAAAAAAGATGTCTGCAAGTTAGGTGTGAAAACACCTCATGCTTTTGGGATACACAGGAGAGGTGTGAAGTAGCTCAGCAGACCGCTGAGAAACTGCTGGCGGTGCTTGGTGGGAAGGAACTGGTCACAGGCCTGGCGACCCCTGAAGCCTCCTGGATGACCTGCTGCCCCTTAGTTAACCAGTGGCCTTCCCTCATGTTGTGTTTACCTGGTCCAGTACTCAGGACTGGGTGTGGCACAAGTGAGCTACCAGTTTGTCAAAGATCTATTTAAGAGTAAATTGGGCCTGTTCACCCATGTGCATCTTTTTTTTTTTAAAACATTTATTTTTGAGACAAAGCATGAATGGGGCAGGGGCAGAGAGAGAGGGAGACACAGAATTTGAAACAGGCTCCAGACTCTGAGCTGTCAGCACAGAGCCCGACACGGGGCTCGAACCCACGGACCATGAGATCATGACCTGGGCCGAAGTCAGACGCTTAACCGACTGAGCCACCCAGGCGCCCCTTCCCCATGTGCAACCTTAATAGGCTTTAATGTGTGGAGAGACAAGGGTTGGTTCATACCCAGAGCCCTGTGGGTTAAAATGTACGTACCAAGAAGTTTAGGATTAAGAAAGTTGCCTGTTATGGTCTCCTGTGGCCTTGTTTCTAGTAGCCTCCAGCCTCATAGCAGCACCCAGGCCTAACCAAGTGGTGGCAAAACCTGATTGTCTTCTAGGCTGATGCCATTTCTGCCTGAGGCAGTGTTAGTGGGAAGAACACTTCATCTGTGGCCTGGAGATATCTTCCTAGGGGATTAGGATTAGGGAGGTTTAGATGAGAGAAGTGAAGCACCTGGCTTCCCTCCACCTCAGCTCGTAGATGTTGGTGCCGGACAGCCTAACCGTATCTTCATCTTCCTCTGGGGAACTTATTTAAAACCGCAGTACTGATGGTCTCCTCCTACCTGTTGGCCTGCTTCACACCTTTCTGGTCAGTGATCCCACTCAGTCCCTCACCTTTCTCCAGGACTTCAGGGGGAGGACAGGATATATACTCCAACCTCGTGGTCCTCAGGTCTAAGTCAAGTGGCCTGGTTTTCAGAAGTGATGTCCACTGACCAGAGCCTCCACTGTAGAGGTGAGATCGAGCTGACAGTGCTGTGAAAACATGGGCAGATAGCAGAACCAGCATAACCTGTGAAAGTACCCAGCCACAAACCTGGTCAGCTGTAGGGTCTGTTTCCTGTTGTCAGACTCCAGCTATGGTCTCCCAACCAGTCCCAGCTGCGCCAAACAAGAGCTTCATTCACTTGACCCTCCTAGGAAGCTAAGTAGGAGGGAGACCAAGGTGGGGCTCTAGCCAGCATCCTATGGAGTGGAGGCAAATCCCAAGAGCTGGGATCTCTGAGCAACTGTATGTGGCCAGGTCAATCAAAACTTTATTATATCTTGCCTCCCGTCAGCTGGAGGCTCCTACTCAGGCTTTAGCCCTGGTGCCACGTGGTCCTCAGGACAGTGCCACGGAGGGGATGACGCCTATGACCTCAAGGCTCCCTTTTGCTGAAGAACCTGCCAGTGCTGGGCCCTCCCTCCCTACCCCACGTTAGAGCCACGTACGGAGGCTGAGAAGATCTTGTCCCAGGCCCCACTTTATTGTCGAATTTAGAACTCAGGGTTGATGTCTGGGGTACCCAGGTCCCCTCACTTGAGGCCACTCTCGGGGGGCCAGCCCTAGATCTTGAAGGCTAAGGTGAGGCCGTCGCCCAGAGGCAGAAGGCTGATGTGGACCCTGGCGTCCCGCAGGATGCGCTCGTTCAGGTTCCGCACGCACTGGGCCTCGGTGTCCCGCGGTCGAGGCTGTAACACCTCTCCGCGCCACAGGACCTGCGGAGGGGCGGGGCATCATGGAGGGACAGGGCCGAGGAGGAGGTGCCTAAGCAGGAGGAGGGGTGAGAGCTGGAGACAGGACCCCAGGGGGAGAAAGCACTGGGCGGGGCTTTGTGGCATGGGGGCGGGGCACAGGAAGGAGCCAAGGGAAAAGACGGAGACCCAGCCCAGGAGGGCTCTCCCCCTAGTCTATCCCTTACACTGAGGACGGCGAGGACTCCTCCAGGGCGCAGCAGCTGCAGGCACCGCTCATAGTAGGCGGCACAGTTCTCCTTGTCCGCGTCCACCACGGCCACGTCGAAGGTGCCAGCTTCGCCCGCGGCCAGGAGCTCGTCTTGAGGGAGGGGCGGGGGCGGGGGGTAAGATAGGTCTTGAGTCCGCAGCCCAGGTGGTCAGAAGCCCCTGCCCAGGCCTGCCCAGGTGCTGTGACCATTCAGGGACTCTGGTCTGGAGGGGCGCCCTGCCACCCAGCATGTGGCCGCATAGGTGAGGCCAGGAAGCAGGGGACTGTCACTGCCTCAAGCCCGCCCAGCAGACCTGGTCACTAGCTCACGCCCAGTCGTCCCACTTAGAAAATGGTGCCAAGGCCCCTTCTACTTCGTTGCTCACCCAGGGTCTCCAGGGCGGGCTTCAACCGAAGGTCGATCTTGTGTTCCTCCTCAGCCTGCGGAAGGAGTGGGGTCACAGCCAGCAGGTCCCTTCTCCTAGGGCTGGGAGTGGTCAGGCTCCAAGGGCCTGACGAGGGCCTCAAATGTGCGGGACACTCACCTGTCTCCACAGGGGCCGCCCCAGCTCCGGAGGCTCCGGGTTCACCTCGCAGGTTATTACGCGCCCGGCCGGGGGCAGCGCCAAGGCCAACGCTAGGGCTGAGTAGCCTGTGAAAGTGCCTATGGGCAGGGACATGGACAGGCTCAGGCCAGAATGGGGGACACTGATGACTTAGGCTCCCAGTGGTCCCAGCCGTGCGCCCTACCCAGGTCCAGCGCCTTCTTCGCCTTGATGAGTCGTGCCAGGTTGGCCAGAAGCTGGGCCTGCTCACAGGTCATCATGGAATCTCCCTGCGGCTGCTCCAGGGTCAGCTGTGTCGCGGTGGTGGAGGGGAGAGGGTCGCACCACCACTGCCAGTCACCCAGCTCCGCCCCGTGTTCACACCCCCTCCAGGTGCGCGGCTGTGGGCGTGGCCTAGGGGGACTGGCCCTCAGGGAACGCCCACCGCGCCCCGCCTGCGGTGTCCCGGAAGCCCGGGGAGCTCCAAGGCCCAGCCCAAGGTCACACAAGCACGTGGGGCCCGCTGGGTCCGAAGTGGGCGCCTGTTCCCGCCCCTGGCCCTGCTGACCAGCCGTAGGCTCCGCAGCACCGGATGCTCCCGCATGGAGCGGCTCAGCAGATACTGCCAGAGGGGGCTGTCTTCAGGGGGCAGCAGGCGCTTCTCTCGCCGGGATCGCTCCGGATGGCACCGTCTCCCTGACGGGGAGGGGTCCTGGGTCAGGGTCTGGGACTCCGGGGCGCCAGGGCTGAGCTTCAGCCTCAGCCAGCCTCGCGGAGTCACGGGCTCCGCTCCCGCACCTGCCCCGCCTGCGGGGGCTCTGCGGGAGGTGCCGCAGGCCCCGCCTTACTCACCCAGGAAGAGGCCGGTGGCGAAGGCGGCGCCCAGCGCGGCGGAGCCCAGGACCAACGCGGCGGGCACAGAGAGCCGGGGTGCGGGCTGGATCATGGTGCGGCCAGGAGGGAGCGACGTCCAGGTCACTTGGCTTGGGCTTCTGCGCCCGCACTGGAACCCGCCTGCCTTCTAGTCTCCGCCTTGTCCCGGTACTGCCCGCAGAACTGCGGTCTCGAACGCCATCTGGCGGCCGCACAGCTTTACTGCAAGCCCCGCTAGAGCGAGCCGGGCGCCATCTGGTGGCTGCGCTTGGAACTGCGCCCGGGAAGGGGAGCAAGCCCTGCATCTGGGGTCTGGGCTTTCGGTGCGGGTCCTCGAGGTCTACGGTCCTGGGTCAGGGAGGTAGAAATTTGATGCCCCTCCTGGGTGCTTCTTATTATCGCTGCTGCTTCTGCTGGGACCCTGGGGCATATGTGGGTGGGTGGCTGGGCCGCTGGCGTAACAGGATAGTAATTTGCACGAAGTGATAGAAATTACAGGAGTTCCGAGAGGGACTGAGAGAATTAGGGGAGGCTTCCTGTGGGAGGTGAGTGAGGGTATCCGATTGAAGGACCCGGTTTGGGGACAAAAACCACAGGAGGGGAGGCTTGAGAGTCCAGAGGCAGGTCTTGTTGATGGGGCTCTGAGACAAGGTTCTTAGAAACCCGCCGTTGGGTGCCAGACAGACGTATGAGCTCTTGGGTCCCTCTTTCTCAGCCTGTTTATTTTGTGTGAAGTAGGAACCACGGTCTTACGGTAAACAGCACCAGATCCCACAACCTGGCACACAGTAGGTGTCCAGTAAATGGCAGCTGTGGAGACATGTGGAGGCAGGAGTGGAGACATTTGGGGGAGGGGAGTGATTGGAGGGCAGGTGAGGTCCCCTTGCAGGGCTGTTCTGCAGGGTCACTCTCCAGTGAGCATTGATGGAACACGTACTGTAACACAAAGTGGGGAAGGCGAAAGAAGCCAGTGGCTTGTATCCCTAGTGACGCTGCATTCAGAGACCACAGCACACACTAGAATGGGGAGCAGCTCTGCTTTCACAATTTCCTCTTCTGCAAAATGGGGTTATTCACAGTCGCCACCTCCCAGGGGATGAAACGAGAAAATCCACGTGAAGGATTTACACAGGGCCGGCACTTGTTGGGCTGTAACTTACATTTAAAAGGAGTCCAGGGCCAAAGGGCAGCGGGTCATCCGGCCGCTCAAGGTCACCTCCCCCCCGGGCTGGGTGCTCCAACAGCCCATTTAGTACCCACTCTGGCCAGTCAGGAACTTCACCGGGGGGCTTCCCAGAGGAGGCTTAGCGGGTGCGAGGCCCCCGGACCCCGAGGCCCGGAGGCAGGTTTGTTGAGGTTTAGGGGGTGGTCCGTGAGATCTGCTAAGCCGAGGAAGATCGGAGCGAGCTGGAGAGACTTGGAGCACAGCCCTGACCCCAGCTGGGAGGCGGTTGCAGGAGGAGGGCTCAGTTCCGGGTCAAGTCTCCAGGAGCCGCTGACGTGACCTCCAGTCAGACGCAGAGGGCGGGACTGACCCCGGGCGCGGGGTGGAGCCTACTGTCTGTGCCTGGGCTGGGCGGGGGTGCGGCTGGCTGGGAAGCACCTGCCCCCTTGCCTTCGAATCCTCTGCATCCTGGTTGGCCCCCAGTAAATGTTTCTCTGACCAGACTCTGAGCCTCATGCCCAGGGTAAGGGCTGCTGGTCTCTCCTCTCCCAGGGCTGAGCACACAGCAAATGATACATAAGTGCGGCCTGAGCAGTGTGCTGGAGCGGCACCCCGCTCCTTGCTGCTGCAGCTGCGGGTCTAGACAGTCAACACAGTAACCGTAGGGGCCTTCCACTGAATACCAGGCCTTCTAAATGCAGCCTACCTACGAGGCTGGCATACTATTCCCATTTTCCCGAGGAGGAAACCAAAGCTCAGAGAGGTGCCCTCCTCACTGATTCCATGCGCTGAGACCCAGCAAGATCCAGACACCCAGGAAGTGCTTTCCTGGCAGCCGCGCTGGGCTCTCTCCACCAGGCCACCGGCCTGGGGGCCCTGGGCTCAGCTCTACCTTGTCTGGGAGTCCGGATTTGGGCAGGCCCCCAGCTCACACCCGAGCCTCCCTCCCCAAGCCTGGCTTCCGGCGGGAGCCCCGGGGGCGGGGGGGGGGGGAGGCATGTCACCATATATCCCCGTCAGATTAAAAAACTAATTTGAAAAGATTAATGTATTCCATTCTTGTTACGCTGGCTCTGATACCTCTGGGCCCGCGGCCGCTCTGCCTCCTGATTATTGAATTTTTATGGCCTGGTAATTAATTGCAGATTCCCTGTTTTGTTCTATTTCTTTTTCTCTGACATTTTAATTTCAACAAAAAGCAGTGGTCTCCATGCAGGCTCTCTCTGGAGATCCTAATGGTCTATAAAACAGAATGACTTATAGACGTGGCACCCACTTCAGTTGGCGAGCGATTGTTTGAAACCTTGCTGATCACGCAAAATTTAATTTTTCCACCTCCCTCCCCCGTTTGCTACTCATTTCTTGTCTCTTGCATTGCAGCACCGGGGCGTCTCAGCTCACAATGAAGGGCGCAAAGTGTCGCCTTGGAATCCTACAGAGCCTTTTGCAGGAGGCTGAAAACAAAGTCAGTGTTGCTTCTTTTCCTCAGAGGTGCCCCTGCGGTGGGGAGGAGGGAGCTGGGCTTCCCCAAAGGGCCATCTGGATGTGGGCAGCTGCTCCCAGGGCCATGAGGGGCTGGGCAGGGGGAACACCATTTCTACCTCTCTGGGTTGCCCTTTCGGTCCCATGCAGGTCAAATGCCCCACTAGGCACCCAGGAACTCTCAGGCTGGTAAGGGCAGAGAAAGTGGGTGCCTCTTCATGCCTTTAGGTCCATACCAGGAAGTGAGACTTGACCCCTGACAAATTCTTAGCCAAATCAGGGCCCTGGAAACAGCTTTCCACAACAATGGGTCTGGAAGAGGCCCCTGAATTTCTATCATGACACCCCCAGCTTCTACTTCTGAACTGCTGACATCACATGGGTTGGATCCTCTCTCCCAGGGGCTCCCCAGGACTGTGCAGGGCAGGGTAGGGGCAGAAAAGTAGGGTTGTGGAGTCAGGTCAGGCCTAAGCAATTGCAAGATGGAAGTGTTCAGGGGCTGCACAGGTAGGTGAGGGGAAGCAGTAGGGGGCAGTGCGGACTGGGGCACTGCAGAGCTCATGTCCCGTCCAAAGGCCTGGCAGCCACTTGGCCGCCTATGCCGCCATGTGGGAAGATGGATGCAGTGTGGCCAGAGCTTGTGAGTTCTCAAGAAGGGTTGAAATCTGGCTTGTAATGTGAAACCTCACCATTTTAAGCATTTGGATTAGACTTTTGTTTTTTTTTAAGCATTGCTTCAGCCGAACTGAATACATCTTTGATGTCTGGGTTTGATCTGGCCCCTGGGACCACCGTTTCCTCTGATTGGGAGCATGTATCAGAGGAGCTGAGACGTGGAGGTGGAGTCTGGTGGGGCCAGCTGACGCCTCTGCCCTGCCCCCACCTCAGGAATCCTTTTCCTACCTTTGGGCTCTCCATCCGCTTCCCACGCTCAGTGGGCTCTTCCCCAGTAGCTGTGGGCTGCCAGGGGCACCTTGGAGCCTCTGTCCAGGTCTTGCCTTCCGTAGGCCTCTCCATACAGAAATTTGCAGCCTGAAGTCTGACCGCATCTGGGTGAGGTTTGCCAAGCTCCCCAGGGAGGATGGCACCTGTTCACCTAAGACTTTGGGGGTGTGGGCGGGGGCAATGCCCTGACTCCAAGGCTCTAGGGGTGTTTCAGGCCGAACGGATGGAATCAGAGAGACCATGAGTTAGGGGCTTCTGGGGCTTCTCAGATGAGGTGGGGACGATGGAGCCCCACTGCCTGCTCCTGCCTCCTCTGTGCTGAGATGCTACAGACCTGGCAATGCCCCGGCCTCCTGTGCCCCGGCTTCCTTATCTGGACAGGCCCAGTGGGAAAGCGACAGCACGGGCTCTAGGATCAGATGGACTTGGGGTCTGTCATTGGTCCCATAGCTCCGTGGCTGTGAGTTCAGAGTTTCTCAGCTAGAAAATGAGGGTGATACTTCTCTACCTCTCTCGCTGTGTACTGAGCACCCACAAACGTGCGGGCTTTAAACAGCCTCCATTTATCATTTCACAGTCCTGTAGGGCAGAAGCTGTCAAGGTATGGCTGCATTCTCTGCTTGGGGTCTCGCCACGCTGACGTCACAGTGTTGCTGGGGCTGCGGTTCTGCCGGGCCCCCCGGCTCTTTTCTCAGCCCACTGGTTGTTGGTGGATTTCAGTTCCTTCTCGTGAAGCTCCTATGTCAAGGCCAGCAAAGACATCTTGGATCTTTTTGGTGCTTCAAATCACTTTGCCTTTCTCTTCTGCCTTTAAGTGCTCCTGTGCTTACGTTGGGCCCGCCCAGATAATCTCAGGTAATGTCCTTATTTTAACGTGACCTGGTTAGTAACCTTAGTTACATCTGCAAAGTCCCCTTGCCATTTAAGATAAGAACCACAGGATTCGCACTGATGGTGGAGGTCATAGAGATCGTGGGGGCAAAATTCTGTCTGCCACAATCCCCGATGACCTTGGTGTGTGTCTCATGATGTCATCTGTTTCTTTCCTCCTGTTTTTTTAAATGTTAAAAAAAAAAAATTTTTTTTTAATGTTTGTTTTTGAGAGAGAGAGACAGACACGAACGGGGGAGGGGCAGAGAGAATCTGAAACAGGCTCCAGGCTCCAAGCTGTCAGCACAGAGGCTGACGTGGGACCCGAACTCGGGAACGGGGAGATCATGACCTGAGCCACACTCAGACGCTTAACTGACTGAGCCACCCAGGTGCCCCACTTTCCTCCTTTTTTGACGGGATGGCCAGGGCTGCCATGGTGACTCCTGGGCGTCACTGCTTCTGTGGGGCATCTTGGCTGATCCTCAGGAGGCTTCAAATGGCCAAGACTTCATGGGGCCCTTCCGAGAACGGGTGGAGAGCGTCTCCTTGCAGCTCTTACCTCTCCACGTTGAGACACTGGCCTATGTTGTGGGTCCTTCCTTCCCAAAAAGAAGACAAGCATACAGACTTCTCATGTGACCTTGCTTCCACCTATCAGAGGTGCTGCACGGGTCCCGAATGCCAGTGTGGGCGGCGTGCGTTGGCTGTGTGGAGATTGATGCCCTGGCAAGCAAATGTGACAGACGTGGATGTTCCCGCTCTGCTGAGTGGTTTGGTGGAGCCCCTTCCCGCAGGTGGGCTGTGGCGGGAGCTGTGTTCTAACTAGAAGAGTCCCAGGAAGTGAGTGGGTGGAGCTTCCGGAGGTGGAGTTCCTGGCTGTGTAGCACCCAAGCCCGGTTCTCTGGGCCCACCAGTCTGCTGTTTGCAACACAATGGAGTTTATCTGCAGTCAAGTGGATTCTGTTGTTTGCAACAAAGTGAAATCTGCTGTTTGTCACAGAGCAGCTTGTGAGATTTGCAGTTAAGAGTCCTGCCTGGTACAATCTCTTCTGTGGGGAAGATTCTTCCACCTCCAACAGACACTGTTAATGTCAACCTAGTCTACTGTCTGCGTCTTTCTTTGTTGCTTGCAGGAGCTCATGTTGTTCAGGCAGCATGCCCAACTCTGGGGGGTGCACCGTGATGGGTCTCAGACTGGCATGACCATCCCAGTCCTTTTTTGAAGATACCTGCTGTCTCATCCTCACCTGTAGCTCTTTTCCAGCCAGAGATAAAGGGGTGCGTCTCAGGACTTTTTCCTCCTTTTTTTTTGTTTAGCTTCTTCTTACCTTGAATGGGGTTGTGTAAAAATGAAATGCTTGGAACCATAGCAGCCCTCTTGTGGTTGTGAGGCAATCATGTTCGGGATTAAAAAGCCCAAACAAACAGTAAAGATGGCAAGAGGAATGATGGTTGGTCCTTGAAGACCTTATCTAGCCATTGAACCAACACCAGCAACTGTTTTCCTTCAGACTCCTTGTTACATAAGAAAGTGGAACCCTTTGTATTTAAGCAATGATTCGGGGGCGCCTGGGTGGCTCAGTCGGTTGAGAGTCCGACTTCGGCTCAGGTCATGATCTCGCAGTTCGTGAGTTCGAGCCCCACATTGGGCTCTGTGCTGACAGCTCAGAGCCTGGAACCTGCTTCAGATTCTGTGTCTCCTTCTCTCTCTGCCCCTTCCCCACTCATGCTCTGTTTCTCTCTGTCTCTCAAAAATAAATAAATGTTAAAAAAAAAAAGTTTAAAAAAAAAGCAACGATTAGTTGCATATTCTTTTACTGGAAGCTCGAAAGCATTCCTGATACAAACAATGTGGCCTGTTCCCACAGGAGTGGTTTGGAGTGGGTCCTGAGATAACCCTGTTTGCTTTTTCTTCAGGCTAGAGTGTCAGATTCCCCACTGTACTCAAAATCACACCCTGCAAAAGTGAGGCCCCATTTACCTCAGGGGTGAGCTTTCTCACAGGAGACGCCCCATCCCTTGAGGCAGGCCAAGTTCCTCCCCTTCCTGACAAGTCCAAATAGCAGCCCTGGGTACTTCCTCCCACCCCTGTGCCCCTCAGACCTGAGGCATCCCATGGACACCTCCCAATCCCTGGTGAGGTAGGCATGTCACCCACACCCTACAGGTGACTCTTAGGGGAAGTAGCTCATCCAAGGTCTCACAGCCCACAACTTGGGGGACTTCCCCCTCCAGAGGGAGTCTCTGTATTTGCCTCGGAGGGAGGGGCACAGGGACTTCTGTGACGATGACCAGACAGGGCGAGAGACCAGCGCACAGGAGCAAGAGGCCAAGCACCCAAGTGGTTCTAAAGCCTCTGCCTCAGTCAGGGCTGCTGATGTTGCAGTGTCCACAGCAAGTCACTTGGCCAGGCTGAGTACAGGCGCATGCGTAGTCTACCCCCTCAGTGGAGAAGTCACGTGGAGAAGGGTGTGGACGTGCAACCCCATTACGGATGGCAGACTGAAGAGGCAGGATCAGCAGTCCAAGCCAACACAGGCCCCGAGGGGGTCCCCAAAGTTGTGGGTGCAGAGGCTGTGGATTGGGCAGGGCCTCAGCAGGGCAGGTGGGCCAGGGTTGTGCCAGGGGGCCGAAACCGGACTCCCTAATCTGTTTCTTAGAGGAAGGACGTGAAGCTCTGGGGGCCAGAGTGTTGCCTGAGGTAGTAGGCGTGAGCCTCTGCCCGCGCTCCCTGCCATCCTGAACCCCGGTCCAGCCCACGGCACCTGCTTCCCTGGGAGGGAAAACTCCCAGCATCTGTCTTTCCTCCATGCTGCCCGCCCAGGCTCAGCACAAGCTGATCCCTCACATACGCCGTGAAATATATCCTGGGACTCCAGAATTCAGACTGTGTCACATAGCACACCTCTCAGCACTTGTTTTACATCTGGTGGCCTGAAGCTGGCCCGGGGACATATTTTGTTTGCCTTTATCAGTGTTTTGTTTGTTTGAATGGAGCTAACAGTAAAGGATCGGAAAACTTCACAAAGAATTCAGATTTGATTTCCATTCCTTTTGAAAAGGAAGATTTTGGTGTCTGGGTGGCACAATCAGTTAAGTGTCCGACTCTTGCTTTCAGCTCAGGTCATGATCTCAGAGTTCACAGGTTCGAGTGAGCCCTGCATTGGGCTCCGTGCTGATGGTGCAGAGCCTGCTTGGGATTCTCACTCTCCCTCTCTCTCTGCCCCTCCCCTGCTTGCTCTCTTTCTCTGTCTCTCTCAAAATAAACTTTAAAAAAAAAAAAAAAAAAAAAAGGAAAGGAAGATTTGACAGCAGCAGGCCCATTGTGCAGCCTGGCAGGTTAGCTGGCTCTGTGTGATGCCTGCCCCCCTGGGTCATGTGCTCTTGTCCTGGTCTCCACTGCTCCCTGCTGCCTCAGACCTGACACATTTCACTCATATTTCATATTGGTCTTCTGTCCTGCTGGCACATGAGCTGTGACCTCTGATTTAATACACTCCCCGGAGGCCCAGAAGGAAGGGATATCTGTGCAGGATACATAGCCAGTAAGGGGTCTTTATTTCTCTTTCTCTCTTCCTGAGTACTTCATAGGCATCCTGGAGAGAAAACCCTCTTTTGGGGTCCACACCAGGAGCCCAGTCTCTGCCACCCACTTCTACTGGCTCAGACCGGGGTCTTCTCCCTCGAGGCAAAGCTATTGGTGTCATGGCTGAAACTGAGAATGCCATTGGCATCGTTGCCCTGAGAGCACAATCACCTTCAGGGGAAAAACCAAACTGAGATGAAGCTTTGGGAGATGTTATGGGAACGTAGGTCCCTGAGCTATGTATGGAATCCCCCTAGAAAGGTAAAAATGGGATACTAACTGCCGATTCTTATACAGCACTTGCTGTGTGTCAGCTACTTTTTGTAACTTCATATTGACTCACTTAGTCCACATTAACCCTGTGAGGGGGAAGGTGTAATTTTTATCTCTGTCTTGCAGATGAGAAAACTGAAGCACAGAGAGGTTAAGCAACTTGCCCAAAGTTGCACAGCTTATAAGCGATAGAGTTGGGATTTGATCCTAAGGTTTCAGGGCTTATAGTTCTTAATCACTGAAGTGTCCTAGAGGAAATGCCTAGTGAGGTGGCTGCTTTTCCTGTAACGTCTCATTTCACCCTCAGACTTGCCCAACAAGGTAGGGTTGGGTTTGGCTGGGAGTGACAGAAAAATCCAAAAGAATAGCAACTTAAGCAAGAGAGAGTTTGATCTCTATTTTATAGAGATGGAGGTGATAAGGAGGCTCCAGGGCCAACATGGACTTAGGCTTGTACTATGTTGTGCTGCTATCCTCATCATGTGGCTTCTCCTCTCTGAGCAAGATGGCTGCATGAGCTCCAGCCATCACACCTTCATCCTAGTTTTCAGCAAAACGAAAGAGACAAAACAGGACTCTCCCCTTTCCTTTGAGGACACCTCCTGAAAGTTTCACTGGATCCTTCTACTTACATTCCTTTGATCAGCACTTAGTCATATGGCCACACTTCAGTCTAGAAATAACCTTTATTCTAGAGCATTATATGCTCAGAGAAAAATCAGTTCTATAGTTAAACTTAAGTGGGAGAATGGATACTGGGAACATCATTTAGCTTTATCTTTTACAGATAAAGAAACTGAGACTCAGAGAGGCAAACAGCCTCCTGGAGGTCACACAGCCAGGAAAAGGTGAAGTCTGGATCTTCTGTCCCTGGGCCCTGTGGAGCAGATGGGGCTCCAAAAACACACTCTGCCAATTTCCTGGGGGATGAGGGGAGTGGTGGATGTGTGCATTATCCACTTCCTAGGCCCCAGAAACACCCAGGGCCCAGGACCTGCTAGTCAGACACTCCCTTGTGCCCAGCAGCTTCTCTGGGCCCAGATCCATCATCCTGGCACCAACCATGCCCCGGGCCTGACTCCATCCATCCCACTAATGCCGGCATCGACTGCGCTCGGGCACGTTCCTGAGGCGGCCTCAAGAGCGCTGAATAATTCAGGTCTGCGTAATGGGATAATGAATTTACTGACAACCCAGTGTGGTCTCGGTACTTACATTTCAAGAAATACTGACTCCCCAGGCCTGCTCAGCAGGCTGGAGACGTACACATGCCAAGAAACTGTTGCCTCTGCCAGCCTCGTGGGGTTCAAGACTGATTGAGTGGAGACCCTGCTTTGCTCTCACTGATCCTTCCACTGCCCGGGCAAGTGGCCAGTCTGGGAGCTGGGGTTGCCCGGTTGGAACTTTGGGGTGAGGAGGAAGTAGCATCAAAGAAGCTGGGAAGGAAGAGCTGGAAAGGAGTCTGGCAGTCCCTTGGTCCTGCATGCCCATTTTATGAACAGGGAAACTGACGTTGCAGAGGGGACAGGCCTGTTCTCTGGTACACCGTGCTCTGTGGCTGGGATTGCCAGGAATGGCTTAGGGCTCTGGGAGGACACTTGCTTGTTTAGCTTCTAACCTGCTGGTGTGTGCATTCCCCCAGCTGCCGGAGAGTTGCTGCTAGTGGCTCACAGCTGCCCCTTCACCGGAGGGAGGAGAGCTGCCCCACCCCGAAGGCCGCACCAGCTGGGCGGGCTGCGGCCAGTGGCTGGCGGATGTGGTGGTACAACAGGCGCCCCCAGACCTCAAAGTAGGACTAACTCTGTGATGCTGATCATGCTCCAGGACCCTCAGTGGGAACAGGCTGCGGCTAGACTTAGCTTTTACCTTCCCCTGTTATGCGTGCCCTCACTCCCTTTCTCAGAGCCTCTCCCAGTGAACCATCTGAATAGGGATCCCCGATTCAGGCTCTGCTTCTGGGGAGCCCACCTAAGACACCTGCGTTTCCTGGTCTAAGCCCTCCTTTCTGAGGACTTGCCCCAGAATGCTAAGAGGGGATCAGAGCCAGGAATCCTTATTCCTGATCCTGGCTCTGCTGTGTGACCATGAGGAAATCACTTCTCTGCCCTGGGCCTCAGTTTCCCCATTTGTATGGTTGGGGTTGGGGGAGACTATCTCTGGTCTCTTCCAGCTCTGAAGGTCTATGATATGACCTGAGACTCCAAGAAGCCTTCTCCTGCCCTACCTAGCCTCACATGTGCGTGGAGCCCTACCATTGGGGTGTCACCATTTTTCTCTGAACCTTTAAGATGCAAAAGTATCTTGAGAATGAGTTTCTCATTGGGAGATCATGCCAAAAGATTGGCAGAATCTTTTAAGGTGGGATCCTTGATCATCTGCACTAGGATCCATTGTCTGAAGGGGTGTTGTATTATTAATATCCTCCCTCCCGCCCCACTTTTTAAATGTGGTGCATGATGTCTGGAGTGGCAGCAGCTAACGTTCAACCATGAGGAGCAGTATGAAATGCCAACAACAAGGTAAGGACAGTGAACAGAAATGTAGAAAGAAACTTGTTTTTGATGGAATTTCTGAATCATTGCACAAAACCTGAAAACACCTACCTCTCAGATCTCAGTGTTTGAAAGAATTAACTATCTTTATTGCTCAAGGAAGTCTTTTTTTTTAAAAAAATGTTTAATGTTTATTTATTTTTGAGAGGTGGTTGAGGAGGGGCAGAGAGAGAGGGAGACACAGAATCTGAAGCAGGCTCCAGGCTCTGAGCTGTCAGCACAGAGCCCAATGAAGGGCTCGAACTTATGAGCCATGAGATCAGGACCCGAGTCGAAGTCAGACGCTCAACTGACTGAGCCACCCAGGCGCCCCACTCAAGGAAGTCTTGGTTGACTTTTCTGTTATTTGTAGCCCAAAGCATTCTAAAGAAATCAACACTAAATCGTTATAACAGTCCTTTAAATTAGGGGTTACTATTAGCTCAGAGAGGTTAAGTGACATAACAGAGGTCACATAGGTTTCAAGTGGTAGCACTCTTTTGGGCTGGAGCTTTCAGGTTGGGAGGAACTTTGATTACTGATAAACACTTAATTCCTGTCTCCTCGGCTGTATGTGTCCTACTGTAGCCTGACCACTGGGAATGATCTATCTCCCTTACCATTCTGGTCTTTAGTCGTTCCTTCCCCCACCCAACCCACCTTGGGTCTCAGCTTAAAGACCTGAGAAAGGTCCCTTGGCGGGTGGGGCAAGGAGGCAGCAGATAGCCCACTGTTCATTCCTCCCTGCAGTTTTCCTAACAAGTGTGGCCAGATTCTGGTACGAAAGACTGAATAGAAGGTCAAATCCATCTTGGAGATAATTCTAGCTTCTAAACAGCCCTAGACTCTTGTGGGGGATTACAGCAAAGGAGAGAGAGAAGGAGCTTAGAGACAGATAGACAGATGGACAGAGGTAGGGAAGAAGAGGAAGAGAGAGGGAGAGGTAAAGAGGAGGAGGGTAGGAGGAAGCGAGAAGTGAAGGATCTAGTTTTAGAGAACAATGTTCAGACGAACATGACAATGAATCTCAGCTCAGGCACAGACCCAGCTTCGGCTTTTTCATCCTGTGATTGAGTAGACTAGTAAGGGGGTTGGCAGGGACAGAGGGCGCAGGGCTGAACTGTAGCAGATACTCAACAAATGGGCACTCCTGCCCTGCACACACTGGTCTGATGGTCTTGGTTGCTGCTCTGAGGGTGGAGGCAGGATCGGAGAGGAGGAGGATGTGACCTTGGACAAACCTTTGTTCAGCCTCCTCCGGAGCTCTGAGGCCTGGTGGGGAAAAAGGGAGTGCGCGCACGTGTGTGTGTGTGTGTTTGTCTGTGTGCGTGTGTACACCCCCCGCCCCCTCACTGTCCCAGATTAGGCGCTTCCAGGTGATGAGACACCTGGATGTTGCCCTTCACAGAAAAGTGGCCTTGGCAGACTAACAACATAGCCAGAGATGCTTTCATCTCCTTATCAGTGGAATGGGCTGGGGGAGGGGTAGGGAGCAGATTTGTAAAGACTCAGTACAAAGAGAGAATTGGGAGCCACAGAAGGGGTTACATGGGGGGAGTAGCTGCACCAGACCCTAAGGCTGAGATGCCAAACCTTGGGGCTTATAGTATGTGTGGGAGTCTCTCTGAGGGGCCTGCTGTCTGCCCCAGAGCAGTGGGGAAGGAGGGACAGAAATGAACAGAAAAGGAAGGGTCTCTGTCAGGCACGTAAGGACCTAAGTTTGCCCTCCACCTCTTTGGTTGGTGGGAGAGAGGAGCCCGGACTGACCTTTGGCTTGGGTGGTTATCTGGGCAGAGTCTGGATGTGCAGGGCCTGGCTCAATTGAGTGAGTGAGTTGAGTGAGTGAGCCTAGGGTTTCATTGGGCTTGGGGGCTGTAGTGAGAATGGAAGGGGGACAGGATTCCCGCATCAGCTGGGAGGCTCAGGGCAGGGGGAGGAGGGGAGTGGCTCCTTTCCTTGCTCCCTGGCTAACTCCTCATGCCTAGGAATTCAGGCAGGTAGACGTTACTGTCTCTAGGGAGCCTTCCCCCATCCCTCAGGTCAGATGTCCCCTGACCGAGCTGGTGTGCAGATTTGAAAACGTGTCCATGAATACTTACACGCTCCTCTCATCAGGATGTAGAGTTCATGCCCCTTGCTTGGACATAGGGGGGCCTCTATGAATAGAACATAGCAGAAGTGATGCTCTATGACTTCCAAGGCTGGTTAGAAAAGGCCTGCTAGCTTCTCCCAGATTCTCTCTTGGAAACTTGCTCTGGGAACTGTCAGCTGCCCCATAAGAAGTCCATCCCCCCGAGGCTGCCAGGTGAGAGAAATGGAGAGAGAGAAATGCCCGGGGGCCCCAATGCATCCAGCCCCAGCTGTTCAAGTCTTCCCAGCCCAGGTGTCAGACATGTGCCTGAGGAGCCTTTGAGATGAGCGAGCACAGCCCCAGCCACCAATGCAGGACAGACCCAGAGTGGGAGCGGCCTGGGATCCAGGCAGCCTTTAGATTCATGCTCAGAATAAAGGATCATGTATGAATTTGCTAGGGCTGCCTAGGTTACAAATGACCACAAACTAGGTACAAAGCCAGAAATTTACTCTCTCACAGTTTTGGGGGCTAGAGTCCCAAATCAAGGTGTTGGCAGCATTGGTTCCCAGTGCTCTGAGGGAGAATCTGTTCCATGCCTCTCTCCTAGCTCTGATGATTGTAAGCAAAGCTTGGCATTCCTTGGCTTATAGATACATCACTCCAATCTCTGCCTCCATCTTTGTGTTGGGTTCCTCCTGTGTCTCTGTGTCCAGATTTCCCACTTTCTATAAGGACACCAGTTATATTGGATTAGCGACCCACCTTATCTCAGTACGATGTCATCTTAACTAGTTACGTGTGCAATGATGCTATTTCTCAAAGAAGATCACATGCTGAAATATTGAGGGTTAGGACTTCAACATATCTTTGTTGGGGACATAATTCAACCAATAGCATGTAGTTGTTTTAAGCCACTGTTTTGGAGTGATATGTTATACAGCAGTAGTTACTCAGAACACCAGAATTAAGGGATGACTAGGGAAGCAATTGAAACATCAGTAGAAATGCAAGGAGATGGAAAAATTTACCAGACCATCCCTCCAAGAGGTATATGGTTAGAGTAATTGATTTTCTAAGTAGATTGGGGTTGGGGTGGGGCTAGATCCTCTCCCCAAAAGATGCATGTCCCAGTAACAATATGGGCTTGAATAATAATAGCTTCCTTCATGCCTTCTAATGCAGAAAAAGAGCTTTAAAAAAAAAAAGTTTATTTATTTTTGAAAGAAAGAGAGAGAGAGACAGAGAGAGACAGAGAGAGAGGGAGAGAGAGAGAGCACCCAAGTGGGGGAGGGACAGAGAGAGAGGGAGACAGAGGATCTGGAAAAGGGCTTTGTGCTGACAGTAGAGAACCCATTGTGGGCGTCAAACTCATGAACCATGAGATCATGACTTGAGCCAAAGTAGAACACTTAACCAACTTAGCCATCCAGCAGCCCCAAAGAGCTTGAGTTTTTATTTAAGCTAGCCCGTTAAATTAAGTATTGAATATTTACATAAAGAGATTAACTTGATTATTAGAGTATTTCTGCACTTTATGTATCTCATCATGGTCTTGTTTACGAATGCCTCCCCCATCAGAGCACACTGATTAATGGGGGGTGGGGTGGGTGCAGATGTCTGGTTAAGTGTTTGGCTTCTCAACAGACCATAAGAAACTCTGAGGGCAGGGACAATCTCTGTCTCATTCTCCCAGTCCCCAGCACAGTTCTAGGCACATAATAGGTGCTTAATAGCTATGTTCTGAAAACATGGGTGTTGGAAAAGGAACAAAGGTATTTAAAAATCTATAAGATGATGATGATTAAAGGCATACAAATATGTCAGCTACAAAATATCTAATGATGGGGCTCCTGGGTGGCTCAGTCAGTTAGGTGTCTGACTCCTGATTTTGGCTCAGGTCATGATCTCACGGTTCATGAGATTGAGCCCCAAGTTGGGCTCTGTGTGGATGGGGCAGAGCCTGCTTGATTTTCCCTCTTTCTCTGCCCCTCCCCCACTCACACTCCCTCTGTCTCTCTCAGAAATAAATAAATAAGCTTAAAAAATTTTTAATGATGCTAGAAATATGTTTTTGAAATTTTCTTCAGTTAACAAAAGAGCCTCTAAGAAAATAATGGAATTTTGGGGCTCCTGGGTGGCTCAGTTGGGTAAGTGTCAGACTTCAGCTCAGGTCATTTTCTCACAGCTGATGGGTTCAAACCCTATATCAGGCTCTGTGCTGACAGCTCAGATCCTGGAGCCTCCTTTGGATTCTGTATCTCCCTCTCTCTCTCTGCCCCTTCCCCACTCACACTCTGTCTCTCCATCTCTTAAAAAATAAATAAACATTTAAAAAATTAAAAAAAAATAAAATAAGGGAATTTTGAGATGCCAGGAACAAATTGGGAACATGAGCCCAGGGAAGAGAGTGAGTGCTGAAATTTCTATGTCCCCAGGGATACCTACATTGCTGGGCAGCTGACAACTCCACACCCTGAGCTTCTGTGACACAAAAAAGAAGCAAGGGATTATGAAAATGACCAGAAATGTTTGCAAAACAGAGGTTCTAGAAATGTAAGTGTATCACATTTGAAATGAGAAACTCAGTGGATCAGATAAATGGAATAGACACAGCTGGAGAGAGGATTAGTACACTGGAAGACAGGTCTGAAAGCACTACACATAATTCAGCACAGAAAGAAAAATGAAAAATTTGGAGAAGAGACATGGAAGACAAAATAAGAAGCTCTAATATATGTCTAATCAGACTTTTGGAAAGCAGTTATAGGAGTAATGGGAGAGAGGCACTGTTCAAAGAGATAGTAGCTGAGAATTTTCCATGATATTAAAAAAACCGGAACTTTCAAATTCAAGAATTCCAGTGAATCCAAAACATGATAAATAAAAATAAGTCCATACATAGATACATGATAGTCAAACTGAGGAATGCCAAGGAGAAGATCTTTAAAATAACAGAAAAGTTTTTATTGTTCACAACTTCTATAATTAGAAGAAATTAGACTGTAATGGCTGATCAGTTTACAATAGTATCAATAGTAACAGTGAAAGAAGACTAGTAGCTTTAAAGAGGTTTAAAGAAGTCATACTGGGGCACCTGGGTGGCTCAGTTAGTTAATCATCCAACTTCAGCTCAGGTCATGATCTCATGGTTCGTGAGTTTGAGCCCCACATGGGTGAGTTTGAGCCCTGCCTTGGGTGAGCACAAGCCCCGCTTTGGGTGAGCTGGAGCCACACTTGGGGTGAGCCCCACTTCTCTCTCTCACCCTCTCTCTCTGCCCCTCATGGGATTCCCCCTCTCTTCTTTTCTTTGCCCTTCACTCACTTGCACCCTCTTTCTCTCACAAATAAAAAATATATATATAAAAAATAAAAAAGTCATACCATCCCAAGACTCATCCTCAATAAGACTGAAATAATTTTTTTATTTTTAATTTTATTTGAGAGAGAGAGAGAGAACATGAGTGGGGGAGTGGGAGAGGGAGAGAGAATCCTAAGCAGGCTCCATGCACAGCATGAGCCCAACACAGGGCTTGATCCCATGACCCTGGGATCATGACCTGAGCTGAAATCAACAGTCAGATGCTCAACTGACTGAGCCACCCAGGCATCTCCTGAAATAATTTTTAAGAGATAACTTATCTTGAATGCCTGAGTGGCTCAGTTGCTCCAACTCTTGATTTCAGCTCAGGTCATGATCTCAAGTTTCATCAGCCCAGTATTGGGCTCTGCACTGACAGCATGGAGCCTGCTTGGCATTCTCTCTCTCTGCTCCTTCCCCTGCTTGCATTTTCTTTCTCTCTCTCAAAAATAAATTAACATTTGTATTTATTAAACATTTAAAAATGTTTATTTATTTATTTTGAGAGAGAGAGAGAGAAAGAGAGAGAGAGACAGAGTGTGAGTGAGAGAGGGGCAGAGAGAGAGAGAGGGAGACACAGAATCTGAAGCAGGCTCCAGGCTCTGAGCTGTCAGCACAGAGCCTGATGCAGGGCTAAAACTCACAAACTGTGAGATCATGACCTGAGCCGAAGTCTGACACCCAGCTGAGCCACCCAGGCACCCCATATAAATAAATAAACATTTTTTAAAAAGGTATCATATCTTTTAAGAATAAGTGTATATCCTAAGTATATACTCATACACTAAAGAGAATTGAAAAAATACTGTTTTGGGTGATGAAATGTTCAGGAATTAGATTGTATGATGTTTGTAAGACTGTATAAGTATAGTAAAACTGTTGAATTGTATACTTTCAAAGGGCCAATTTTATAGTATGTGAATCATCTCAATAAGAATGCAAAAAATAGGAATAAGGGTGGAAGACATTTTCATTTATACTAAAACTGAGAGAATTTGTAAATAACAGATCCCTCCCCTCCATTAGAGGGATTTCTGAAGGAGGAACTTGAGAAGAAAAATGATCTCAGGAAGAAGGTCTGAGATACAAGAAGAAACAATGAATTAAGAAAATAATAAAAATATGGGTAAATTTAAACAAACACACTGATTGTCCAAAACAATGTCTATTCTATGGGGTTAAACAAGAGAAGGAGTTAAAGCCCAGGACTCAATAAATGGAATTAAAACTTTTAAAGTATTTTTCGTTGTTTGGGAGAAGGGTAAATATTGATTCACTTTAGATTATGTTAAGTTAGGTAATCATTTCAAAATGCCAAATCACCAGTAAAGAAATAAGCCAGCAGCTGGCTGGCTCAGTCAGTGGAGAATGTGACTCTTGATCTTGGGGTTGTAAGTTCAAGTCCCACATTGGGTGGAGAGATTACTTAAAACTAAAATCTTGAAAAAAAAAGAAAGAAGAAGTAGAATGCCTATCTTCCACACTACTAGGTGGAGAAAAACTGGGATGAGTAAAAAAAACCTCAGTCAATTCAAAACATTGCAACAAAGAAGAAAAGAAATCCTTAGGAAGCAGGACAAATTAAAACACACACACACACACACACACACACACACACACACACACAAAAAGATCATAGAAATAAAGTCAAATATATTTGTAATCTTTATAAATATATATAAATCTTTATAAATAAATATAATTGTAATATTACATAAATCTTTATATATATAAATAGACTTAACTCTTCAGTTAATATGCATGGACTATCAGATTGGCTTTTATTTTTATTTTTCTTATTTTTTTCTTATTTTTTATTTTTAAAGATAATTTTATTTTATTAAAAAAATTTTTAATGTTTATTTATTTTTGAGAGAGAGACAGAGTGTGAGCAGAGGAGGGGCAGAGAGAGAGAGGGAGACACAGAATCCTAAGCAGGCTCCAGGCTCTGAACTGTCAGCACAGCACCCAATGTGGGGCTTGAACTCATGAACTGTGAGATCATGACCTGAGCTAAAGTCGGATGCTCAACTGACTGAGCCACCCAGGTGCCCCCTGTTATTTTATTTTATTTTTTTGAGAGAGAGACAGAGTGTGTGCACAAGTGGCAGAAGGAGAGGGAGAGAGAGAATCTTAAGCAAGCTCCATGTTCAGCATGGAGCCTGATGCAGGACTCAGTCTCACGACTGTGAGATCATGACCTGAGCCAAAATCAAGAGTCAGATGCTTGCCCAACTGAGCCACCCAGGTGTCCCTCAGACTGGATTTTAAAAAGAATAGCCAAGGGGCGCCTGGGTGGCTCAGTCGGTTAAGCATCTGACTTCAGCTCAGGTCATGATCTCACGGTTTGTGAGTTCGGCCCTGCGTTGGGCTCTGTACTGACAGCTCGGAGCCTGTAGCCTGCTTTGAATTCCGTGTCTCCCTCTCTCTCTGCCCCTCCCCTGCTCATACTCTGTCTCTATCTTTCAAAAATAAATAAATGTTAAAAAAAATTTAAAAAGAAAAAATAGCCAAATTCTGCCTGTATGAGACACAGCTAAAACATGAGGACAGATTTTTAAAAAAATTGTAAGTAAAACAGGGAAAGAAAACCAGAAAAATACTAACCAAAAGAAAATTAGCATAATTGTATTACTATCAGACAAAATAGATTTAAGGAAAAAAGGCTATGGAAGATATAGTGGTATTAAAGGTCAATATGTAAGGTTTAAATTCATCAGGAGAAAATAGTAATTCCAAATTCATAGATACCTAACAATATAAGTCCCTTTTAAGATACTAATTTGCAAACATTTTCTCCCATTCTGTGTTGTCTTTTCACTTTATTGATGGTGTTCTTAGAAGCACAAATATTGCAGTTTTGATGAAGTCCAGTTTAACTACTTTTTCTTTTACTATTCATGCTTTTGGGGTAATATCTAAAAATACTTTCCCAAATGCAAGATAATGAAGATTTACCCCTATATTTTCTTCTAGGGGTTTTATAGTTTTAGCTCTTAAATTTAAATCTTTGATCCATCTTGAGTTAATATTTGTATATGGTGTGAGGTAAGGATTCAATTTAATTCTTTTTTTAAAGTGATTTATTTATTTGTTTGTTTATTTATTTATTTATTTATTTTGAGAGAGACACAGAGACAGAGAGTGAGAATGCGAGCAGGGAAGGGGCAGAGAAAGAGAGGGAGAGAGAGGGAGAGAGAGGGAGAGAGAGGGAGAGAGAGAGAGGGAGAGAGAGAGAATACCAAGCAGGCTCTATACTGCCAGCATGGAGCCCGATATAGGGCTTGAACTCATGAACTGTTGAGATCATGACCTGAGCCAAAATCAAGAGTTGGATGCTTAACTGACTGAGCCACCAAGACGCCCCTCAGTTTCATTCTTTTGCATGTGGATATCCAGTTGTCCTGGTATCACTTGTTGAAAAGACTATTCACTGAATGATCTTGACACTCTTATTGAAAGTCAGTTGGCCACAGATATATGGGTATTTATGTACTCTCAATTCTAGTTTATTGATCTATATATCTATCTTTGTCTCAGTACTGTACTATCTTGATTACTGTTGCTTTGTGGCAAGTTTTGAAATCAGGAAGTATGAGTCCTCCTACTCTGTTCTTTTTTTTTTTTCAATATTTTTTTGGCTATTCCTGGTCACTTGTAATTCCATATGAATTTTAGAATTGGCTCATCCATTTCTATAAAGAAATCAGCTGAGATTCTGGTAGGGATTGCATTGAATCAGCACTCAAGTCTTCTGTCACTTTTCAGGGTGAGCACAGTTCCAATCAGCTGGTCCACTAGAGTAGGACCAAGGAACCTCCTAGCCAGGCTGGCTGGTGTGCCCTCACATATGTGTGTCCTTAATCACCCACATCAGTTTGGGTGTCACTGGACTTCATGTGTATCGTATGAGTGTAGGTGACTGAAACAGGAACCCAAACCTTTGAGGATCTTCCAAGGTTGTTGTTATGACTGTAGTAATGGATAATCTTAGGTTGGGTCCCCTAAGAAGCAGACCTTGACATGAAGATTTCAGTAAAAGTAGTTATGTGAGAGGTGGTCCTAGGAGGTGCTGAAAGGAAAGTGGGGAAGTGAGCCAGGGAGGGGAAAGAAGTCAGGAGAATGTGCCTAAATGAGCAGGTTATTGATTTGGGCGTCTGAGGCTCAATCTCTTTGGGAACCTCTGGGAGAGGATATAGAATAGGGTTTCCCAGCCTCCACACTAATGACATTTTAGACTGGATTACTATTGGTTGGGGAGTGGGGGGGGGGGGTGCTGTCCTGTGCATTATAGGATGTTTGGTGGCCTCCTGGCCTCTACCAACTAGATGCAGATAGCAACCATCCAACCAAGATATCTGCAGACATTGCCAAATGTCTCCTGGGGCAAGATCATGTCTGGTTGAGAACCATGGCTTTAGAACATGTCTCAGAATTGTTTTCCTCCCATCCAAGAGGGGAAGGAGCTGGGATATTTGCACACCAACTCCCATTCATCATTGTTTTAGGCTTGCTCTTGGGGCCATCAAGTCCCTGGCACCTCTGGCCTGTCCTGAGGTTCTACTGAACATAATCCCAGGCCAGAGAAAGCTCTTGGGCAGTATTTCAGGTGCCCATAGTAAGAAGCCACTAGCATGCATGGATTTAATGAGAGATGAGGGGATGTGGGCACCCAGAGAGCAACAACATAGTTCCTACAATGTGTGTCTTTGGAGACCCTGATTCCTCCCCAGATCTGCTGCTTGGCCTGGAAGTCCATGTTCCAGGGCTTTGCAGTTCCCAGTGGTATGTACACAGTGTTGAAACTAACCCACCATGGAGCAAAGGCTTTAACCCCTCACCCCACTTCCTGCAGGCCTGGCCCAACTCCTCCAGGATGAGGAAAGATATAGAAGAGTTTTAGACTGAAAAGCCCCTCAGTGATCTTGTTTTCCCAGGTAGAAGGCACTTGGTGTGTGTGTGGGGGGGGGGGGGGTAGGGAAAGGTGTGCTCACAGAATGCTCTCCCCTCTGTATCTCAGCTCCACAAAAGGAGTCTCACCTCACTTGTAAGGTCTTCCGAACATTGGGGTCTGCAGCCTAAAAGGATGTTGTCCTTTTTCAGGATGCTGTGTGGCTTTGGGGAAGGCTTATTTCTTCTCTGGGCCACAGTGTCCCTTATGTAAAAAACAGGGGTGTGGAGGGGTAGACCAGGTGACCTTGAGATGTCCTTCTGTCTTGAGTGGCTGCTAAGAGTCCAGGGAGGCAGTGAGGAGTCTCCTGACAGCCAGAGTCTGGGGGCAGCCAGAAAATGTGACTTCATGACAGCTCTGGCCCCCAGTGATATTTCTGGCCTCTGATCTCTGAGCATTTCCACTGTGTGCCCGACACTCTGGGCCTGGTCACAGCCCAGTGCGGCCCCTTGCTCACTCAGGAACATCTGCTACAGCATTTACCACGTTAATAGATTAGCTTTGAGAATCGGGCAGGTGTTTTCCACCCAAGCCAAAAAACATCAAAATCAGATTGCTCTCCAAACCTTTCCACACAGGCAATGGAGTTAGAATGACTCATACAGTCTAACAGATAATAAAACACACATAACATTTGCTTTAAGGTACAGGCGGGGGTATTTTGTCCCGCGCTTAGGAGAAACAAAAACTCACTCTATTTGGGAATAGGGTAATTGAATACAGATGGGAGGAGGTAAATGAAAGAATTTAGCAAATATCTCAGTGGAATAGCTAATGGGAATGAGACAGAATAGGAAATTAAAAATTATTCGAAGCAGATGGACCATTCTTTGAGTTTTTAAAAATTTATTAGGGCCGCGAAAAAATGTGTCTGTTTATTTTCTACGGCCATGAAATTAATGACTTGGTGAGTTTTGCTTGTGCAATTTTATGACTGCCATGTCATCTGTCATAATTTGGGGACTGTTTGATATGGATTTATGAATGTCCCCACCCCCCCCCACCCCTCCCTGATTTATTGGTGTGGGTCATGCGTGAATTAGGCTGTCCCCTAATAGAAGGCGCAACACCAACGGCAGCATAACCCTGCAGGCCCTGGGCGGGGGACCTTGGGAGATTCTCAGCCCAGAGGTGAGTGGAAAAGCTGTGGAGGGTCACTCTGGGGCTGTGGGAAAGGGGCAGGTCTGACCTAGCTGAACTTCCTCTGCGGGGGTGAGCCCAGCCTGATCCCAGCTGGGGAGGTGTTGGGGAAGGAGCTTCCTGCAACCCTCTGGAAGCTTGAAGCCAGCCCAGGCTGCTAGTGCGTGGCCGGGGATGGGGTGGGGGCTGTTGCTGCAGCCTCAACTCAGTGGATAAGGGCCACCTGGCTCCCTGTACCTTCAGCCCCTGTAGCGGGGCTCACCTGCCCCCCAGACCTGAAGCTCAGGAAAGAAAATTCACCTTGACTGGGAATCTATTAGTGCCTGGCCAGGTACTGGGGCCTAAGTGCATCCTGTAGATGGTAGTTAATACAGAGCTTTACTATCAGCAGACTTGTGTCCAGTTTTGCTCTGATTCTTCCTAGCTGTGTGGTTTTGGGCTGGTCACTAAGCTCTCTGAACCTCAGTTTCTTCCTCTGTAAAGTAGGGATAGAAATTCCTAACATTAGGGACGTTTTAAGGATCAAAGGAGATAACGTAACACCCCCAGCATATAGCAAAGTGCTAGTGAATGCTGACTATTATTATTCTTAATAATCATCTTGTCAACATCTTGAAGTGGATATTATTATTTCTACCTGACATATGGGGAAACTGAGGCTCAGAGAGATTAAGTGATTTGCCTGAGATCACACAAAGTAATGGAGCTGGGCTTTCTGTGCAGATTTGCTCTTTCCTCTGTAACTCTGGGGTCCAGCTTCTTCTGAATTGGGAAGTCCCGGATTTCTGGAGGTACATCTCAGGGTGATAGACTCATGATCCTCTTCTCTGGTTCCTCTGGCTGGGCCTGGCCTAATGCCCTACCTGGCCTGCGGGGGGGGGGGGGGGGGGGTCAATCACAAATTTGGTCCTAGTGACCAGTCCCTTCTGATGCTTGGCTTCCCTGTGGGGACAAAGAGCCTCTTATTAACCCTATTGCTGGGGCTAGCTGAGCACCCATCCAGGTGTGGGTGGGAGGTGTCCAGCCTCAGGTCATTGCAGTCCCCTACCTACCCAGGACCAAGCTCCCAGAGCACAGGGGGAAGGGCTTGCTGTGGGTGGAGCTTGAGGTCCCTCTCAGGCCAGGGAATTTTCTGAGTTCTTCTCTTTAGTCCCTACCCATTTTGAGAAATCCAGCCCCTGCTTGGGACATTCTTAGCATCTCCAAATTAGTAGCAATAATAATTCTTATTTACTGAGCACCTGTGATGGTCACTGTACTGTGTAATATGTTCATGCAATCCACTATTTATTCTTCCATTGGTTAAGTATTTGTTGAGTGCTTTCTGTGTGCCTGGCATTGTCCCAGCACTGGGGATAAAACAGAGAACAAAATATGCATGGTTTCTGTCTTCACTGAACTTCCATTCCAGTGAGGAAGACAGGCAGTCAATAAACGCCTTATTCTCTAATGACTTAGGTAGTATTAAGGGCTTTGAAGAAAATTAAAGTGGGGTAAAGGACACAGAGGGGTGGATGTGGTGGGGTGGGAGCAGTGTCTATTTTAGACAGTCCAGTCAAGGAAGGCCTCCCTGACCAGATAACATTTTGAGCAAAGACCTACAGGCAGTGGGCCATGCGTATGGCTATCCAGAGAAAGAGCTTTCAAGTACAGGGAACAAATGCAAAGGCCCTGAGTTGGGAAGATGGTTGGCACAATTCAAGGGATAGCAAGCAGGCTCGAGCAGAATAAATGAAGAGAAGAATAATTCTCAAGTACATTATCTATTTGATCTTTACCATAATTTTACTGATGAGGAGGACACTGAGGCTCAGAGGTCACACAGCAGAGAAAAGTTCCAGTCCTGGGTCTATGTGAATTCTTCTCTATCACACTATTTCTCTGAATATTATAATTGGGTGACACAGCAGAGCAGGACCAAAGGTCTAGCAATAGGGCAAGGGCTGGAGAAGACTGCAAGGCAGTTTGCAGACCTGAGATGTCTGGAAGGTGAGGCTCCCTGAGTGCAGGAGGCCCATGGTGGCCCCAGCTGTAAGGATTCTTTAAGGCCAAAATACTGGGCTCTGACAGGGCAAGATGGATGAGAGCTCTAAGCTTAGTACCCAGCCGAGTTTCCTGAATGGTTTTCATCCAGATGGTCTCTGGGAGGATAAAATTTAAGAAGATTGATTCCTTGGGAAGAAAGGATGGGGAGGAGAAGGGGCTCTTGCCCACATTGGAAATGTCTCTCGTCCTCTCATAAAGGTAACCACTGCTTTGAAAGGTGTGGCTGCGCAGGCTTAGTGGCCGGCATGATTCGTGGGCCTCGGGAGTGGGGTGGGAGGGCAGGAATGGGGCAGTGAGGACACAGAGCTTTCCTATCTGGGAGGAGGGCAGAGGAGAGCAGCTCCCACCCTTCTGGGAAGGGGCACCTGCAGCCGCTAATGGCTAGGGCCCCACCAGAGTCTCCTCCACCCAGCCAGGATTTCTCCATCTGCTTCTTTCACCTCTGAATGACCTAAGGGTTCCTGTCAACCCCTGTGCTCACAGCTTCATGCCTCCTGGCCTCTGTTGGAGCTGAGCCTGGCCTTGGAAGACCATCATTCTGTGATGTGGTGGCCAGGCAGGTGACACTGTGTGTGTGTGCGTGTGTGTGTATGTAACATAAATGATACGTGGGACTTGTATCAGTGCAGGAAGACTGGCATAAATGCAGCAGACTTCTGGGAGAGAAAGGACCAAGACTCCAACTCTTTTTGTGTAATATGTGCAGGTATTAAGAACTTTTGGAATGTATATATGATAAAGACTCAGTGGCAATGTTGTGAAATTGACTGTGGTGATGGTTGCACATTTCTGTGGCTATAGCAAAAACCACTGAATTGTACATTTTAAGTGGGTGAATTGTGCAATATGTGAACTATATTTCAGTAAAGCTGTTACTAGAACCATAATAAAAGAGACCTGGTAGGAGGGAAGGTTATTGAGGTCCCTGAGATAAAATCACCATGAGACAGTCTTGGGACCAGTAGGTTGGCTGATAGAGAGGGAGGTGGCTGTGGGTGGGGTGGGGAAGGCAGCAGAAACCAAATTCTACCTTGGTCCAGTCATCTTAATTTATGCTTTGAGATTTAGTGTGTGGAGAATTATTTAAGAATATATATATATATTTAGAAAATTTCAAACAGATAAAGATACCAAAGGGTTCTTTAAGAAAATGTCAAACAGAAATTTTCATATCCAAGTAGAAAGAGAAGAATATAATGAACCCCTTGTACCCATCACCCAACTTCCACAATTATCAACTCATGGCCATTTTCCCCCATCCACATCCCCATTTACTTCTGTCCTTTTCAGATTATATTGAAGGAAATCCTTCATATCACATCACTTCAACTGATAACACCATTATTACACCTAGAAGAATGAACAATAATTCCTTAAGATCATCGAATATCTCTTCATATTCAATTTCCAAGTGTCTCACTAATGCCACATTTTAAAAAAAATTTAGTTTGTCAGAATCAGGACCTAAATGAGGTCTGTGCATTGTGATTAGTTGATGTATCTCAAAAGTCTTTTTCAATCCATAAGTGCCTCCTCTATTTTTTTCCCCCTAAAGTTGATTTGTTGAAGAAACTAGAATGTTGTTCAGAGGAGTTTCCCACAGCCTGAATTTTCTTTTTTTTTAAGAAATTTTCATGGGGCGCCTGGGTGGCGCAGTCGGTTAAGCGTCCGACTTCAGCCAGGTCACGATCTCCCGGTCCGTGAGTTCGAGCCCCGCGTCGGGCTCTGGGCTGATGGCTCAGAGCCTGGAGCCTGTTTCCGATTCTGTGTCTCCCTCTCTCTCTGCCCTCCCCCGTTCATGCTCTGTCTCTCTCTGTCCCAAAAATAAATAAACGTTGAAAAAAAAAATTAAAAAAAAAAAAAAGAAATTTTCTTTCTTTTTTTAAGAAATGTTTGGGGCGCCTGGGTGGCGCAGTCGGTTAAGCGTCCGACTTCAGCCAGGTCACGATCTCGCGGTCCCTGGGTTCGAGCCCCGCGTCGGGCTCTGGGCTGATGGCTCAGAGCCTGGAGCCTGTTTCCGATTCTGTGTCTCCCTCTCTCTCTGCCCCTCCCCCGTTCATGCTCTGTCTCTCTCTGTCCCAAAAAACAAACAAACAAACAAACAAAAAAAAAAAAACAAAAAAAAAAAACGTTGAAAGAAATGTCTTTTAAAATTAATTGATTTTGAGAGAGAGGGAGGGAGGAAGGGAGGGGAAGAGAGAGAGGGAGAGAGAGAATTCCAAGCAAGCTCCACATTGTCAGCGCAGAGCCCATCACAGGGCTCGAACTCATGAACAATGAGATCATAACCTGAGCTGAAATCAAGAGTTGGATGCTTAACCGACTGAGCCACCCGGATGCCCCATAGCCTGAGTTTTCTAATTATATGTTCAGTAAGCCTCCTCTGGACTCTGAATTTCCCAAAATTGGAAGTTGGATCTAAAGGTTTGATTAGATTTAGATTTTTTGTTGTTTTGTGGGTGTTTTTTCTGTTTTTGGTAAGGCTACTCTGTGGGAGTGTATTATTCCATCAGGAGACACATAATGTCTGGTTGTCTCTCTTTTTGTGGTATTAGGGACCACGGATACTCAATACCTAGATCCATAAATTCATAAGAGACTGCAAAAACTATCGTTCCTTCTTCATTTGCTAGCAGAGAGAAATTTCTCTTCCATCTACTACTTGGTTACCGAGTACAATTGATATAGGAAAGGCAGGCTAAGGCTGGATTTGTTCTATTATTTACTAGTCTTCAAAAGAACAAGTTAATTCCCTATCATCTTCTTGCATTTGTTTGCTTTTAGTATCATTATGAATGTATAGATTTAAACATGTTGATGTGTTTCAATCCACTGCAGTTAGTTTTATTATCAATGCCCAACTTGTCCCATCTTTGTCCAATGGAAGGACTTCAGTTGTCTCCTGAGTCGTTTTGACAGTACCCTAGAGGTCTTTGGAGAGTCCTCGTTAACTGACTGGTATAGCATGGCTCATCTTGTACATTTTCTGCCTCAGAACTGGGATCTTCTGTTTAAATCTAGGTCCCTCTGCGGGGAGGGACATCCTCTCTCACATTGTGTGTCTCACTTTGGCCTGGGCACTATAGGACCCAAAGAGCTAAACCCAGTTTCATTGCTGTGGACAGGGCAAATGGCAAAAGTCTTGGCATAAACAGCATTTCCCCAAGAAAGTCCTCACTGCTCCCTCAGGCCACATCAGCAACCCCCCTTTTTCCTTTTTTGTTTTACATGTAGTAGTTGCAGGCAACAGAAATTGCCTCTGGTAACTTAAATGATTTTTTAAAGTATTTATTAGGATATAAATCTGGCTGAATTGACAGATACATAGACAAGTTTTTTTCTCTGTTGTAAAAATATAATGTTATGGGAAGTCAGGGGAGGGGAGGCTGTAGGGTGACTCTGCTCCTTAAAGTGGTCCAAGGACCCAGGCTCCTTCTGTCTTGTTGCTCCACATCCTCCAGGACAGTGCTGTCCAGTAGAGCTTTTGGTGATGATGAAGGTATTCTCAATGTGTGCAAGTAGAGTAGCCACTAGCCTCATGTGTCTGCTGAGCACTGGAAAGGTGGCTAGAGTGACTGAGGACCTGGGTTTTAAATTTTATTTAATTTTTAATGAATTTAGGTAGGCATATGTGGCTAATGGCTGCAGTGTTGAACAGCATACCTCTAGACTCTTGCCCTTCCTGCCTGGCTGAAAAGGACTCTACCAGTCCCACTTGTGGATTTCAGGAAGTGTGGGAGGTGGGGGAGGAATGGGAAGGCAGGCAACTTCCTTCTCAGGACACACGTCACTTCCTCTCACACCCCATTGGTTGGAACATAGGGGACCACGCCGGCTGCAAGGGAGTCTGGGAAATGAAGTCTCTACCTGGAAAGCACATGTTCAGCTGACACTCAGCAGGTGCTGCTACTAAAAGGAAGAAGGGGGAGAATAGCTAATGGGAGACAATTAGTGATAAGGAAACTGCAGAGCTCTAGACTGTTTCTGGGAGTCAGGAGGTGAGGAAGGCAGAGAATCAGGCTGTGAGGCCTCCAAAGCAGACATAAAACTTAAAATTCTCATTGCAGTACAGATCTCTTATCTTGTTCACCATGTTTCCCCAGCAATAAGTGCTCTGGGACACACCTGAGGGGTTAATATTGCCAACCCAAATCTTAAAGCAGGATCCCTGAGTTCTACAACTAACTGTATGTTCATTTCATTTTTTAATCCTCAAAAAAAGTCCACCCATCTTGGTCTCTGTCTTCACATCACTTTCTCCTCTGTGTGTCTGTGTCTTCTCTCTTATCTGTCTCAAATCTCCCTCTGCCTCTCTAGATTTAGGATTTAGGGTCCATCTAGATAATACAGGATAAGCTCCTCCTCCCAAGATCCTTTGCTTATTCACATCTTTTACCATATAAGGTAACACTCACAGGTCCTGGGATAGGACATAGACATATCCTTTTGGGGTCACCCTTCATCTCACTTCAGCCCAATTCATGTACCTGGAAAATGGGCCCCCACGTGGCACAATTCCAGGGATGTGGTGTTTAATATTGTGGTCCTGCTGGTGACAGCAGAGCTGGAACTTGAATCCAGGCCAGCTTGATTCCGAAGCCCCCTATTTGCACCTAGAATTTAACCTCTGAAGGCTTGAGAGTTAGAGCACTTCAAGAACAGAAGCGGTGGTTAACCTGCATGAACACTGAAGGATGGACCTGAGGTTCACACCCGGATGAACCTCTCAGTTCCAAACCACAGATTTCTCCTTGGTCTTCTTTTCCTCTCTTCCTAGGCCCGCCCTAGTGGGCTGCCCTGTGCCTCTCAAAGAGAAGACTTCCTCACATCTGTAAAGTGCTTTATCCTTTATAAAGCAATTTCACATAATATGAAATTGAGGACTTTTTTTTAGAATTGGCGCCACTTACTGTTCTTGATTTAAAAAGCAGAGGAGTTGAGTTCCTTTGTTATTTTTCAAGAAAAACAGTTCCCAGATTAAGTTGATTTTTGTACATGACCCTTGCTTGATTTCTTTTGGGGGTCAGTGGCCTTTGGTAGAAAAAAATACCCAGGATCCTCCAGCCTGAGGAAATGGAAAGACAACAAGGGGCATGAATAGCCCAAGGCAGGAAGAAGCCAGCGTTGTGTAAGGCCTGCTCCCCAGGGTTCAGGGCTGTGGAGAAGGAAGCTGCCCAAAGGCCTTCCTTGCCTCCACAGGGAGGCTGGGCCTGGGTTGTCAAGGGCTGGATGCCAGGGAAAGCACCGTGGGGGCTGGCACCTGGTTGGTTACGGCTCCCTTCCCCGAATTCCGGCACATGAGCCCTCCAGAGCATTCATGCTCTTTCACTGCAAAGCTGCTCACATTTCCACCCTCAGGACCCATGCAGACACACACTCGTGTGCACACACATGCACATGGGCACACTTATGAATAATAACTGCTGGGCACTTACTATGTGCTGGCCCCTTTTCATCAAGTGCTTTTTATTCATGGATTCATTTCAGTCCTTTCCACAACCCTGTGAATATAGGTACTGTTATTTTTCCCATTTAGCAGGTATAAAGACTGAGGCACAGAGAGGTTAAGTAACTTGCCTGAGTTTGGATTCAAACCCAGTCCATCTGGGGCTAGAGTCTACGTTGCCTCACCCAGGCCTCCACCTACTCCGTCTGGGGTGACACACATGCATGAGTGCGCGCGCGTGCACACACACACACACACACACACACACACACACACTGACAGGTATCAGCCTTCACATGTACACACAGACCCACTCATGCACGTGGGCAAACACACTCATACACACATCTTTTGTCACAATGCTGCCAGACCTGCTTGTGTGCAAATGCATTCTGACACAAACACTCACCCACCAACCCCGTGTGCCGCCCCGCCTGCCTGCCTTCTCTTCCCGGGGACCCGTTTTTTTTTTTCTGAAGCCAATGACTGAGGCCAGGCCGGGCCAGGTGTCAGGGTCAGAATAGGGGCAGGGTGGCTGCTGACAGGGTGATGGAAAGCAGGAAAGTCACAAATAAGCAAACAGCCCCGCCTGGACACAGCCTTGCTGAGCGTTTCCTGAATGTCCAGGGACGTGTTTATTTTTCCACAACTGTCCAGAGCTGATCCCAAGTCTTTCCCTTCCCGAATGGCTGTCTTGATGGAGCCATAGTGCTGTGAGTCTGGCTCTCTCAGGGCTGATGTTTACAAATGTCTCTTCTTTAACAGAGGCCGAGAGGCCCTTGTGGGTTTGGGTCCAGTCTACTTCTCAGCCTTGTTTCCCCCAGCCCTAGGTGCCCCGCTGCCAGCTCTCTGACCTCACACCCTGCAACCCATTCCAGCCTTCCTGCCTTTGCTCAAGCTGTCCCCTGCCTGTGATGCCCAATACCTGTTCTCTAGGTAAATCCTGCTCTCCTTCTTGGATCTCACTCAATTGACACCTCCTCCAGGAAGGTGTCTAGGATACTTTCAAGGAATCTCTTTCCCTGGCATTAAAAATAAAGTTAAAAAATTTTTAATTGTGATAAAATACACATGCCATAAACTCAACCATCTTAACTATTTTTAAGTGTACACGGTTCATTCGCGTTAAGTACATTCACAATAATGTGTGCTGTCACCACCATCCATCCACAGAACTCTTTGCATCTTGCAAACCTAAAATTTTGTACCTGCTAAACAATAACTCCTTATCTCCCACTCCCCAACCCCAGCAGCCACCCTTCTACTATCTGTTTCTATGAATGTGACAACTTTAGATGTGTCATAAGAAGAGGAATTACACTGTATTTGTCTTCTGATGTCTGGCTTATTTCACTGAGCACAATGTCCTCAAGATTCATCCATGTTGTAGCAAATGTCAGAATTTCCTTCCTTTTAAAGGCTGAATAATATTCCATCACACCTATAGACCACGTAAACATATCCATTCATCCATCAGTGGACACTTGGATTGCTTCCACCTTCTGGCTATTGTGAGAGATACTGCTGTGGAGATGGGTGTACAAGTATCTCCTTAGCACTTTGTCCTTTTCATACAGCACTTGTTTGTCCGTTTCTTTGTGGATGGATATTTGGGTTGTTTCCAGTTTTGGGCTATTACAAATAGAGCTGCTAAAAGATTTGTCTACATGTCTTCATGTGGGCCTATGTTTTCATTTCTTCTGGGCACATATCTGGGAACAGGCTGGCTCATCATATGCTAGGTGTATGTTTAACTTTCTTTTTATTTATTTATTATTATTATTATTTTTTATTTTTTTTCAACGTTTTTTATTTATTTTTGGGACAGAGAGAGACAGAGCATGAACGGGGGAGGGGCAGAGAGAGAGGGAGACACAGAATCGGAAACAGGCTCCAGGCTCCGAGCCATCAGCCCAGAGCCTGACGCGGAGCTCGAACTCACGGACCGGGAGATCGTGACCTGGCTGAAGTCGGACGCTTAACCGACTGCGCCACCCAGGCGCCCCTCTTTTTCTTTTTCTTTTTCTTTTTTTATAATTTAAATTTTAGTTAGTTAACATGTTTAAGTTTCTGAAGAGACTGTCAAACTGTTTTCCAAAGTGATTGAACCATGTTACGTTCCTAGCAACAGTGTATGCGAGTTCCCATTCTTCCACATCCTTACCAACATGTGGTATGGTCAGTCTTTTAAATTTGAACTATTTATTCTAGTAGGTGTGTAGAGGGATCCTAATGTGGCTTTAATTTGTATTTCCCTATTGACTGTTATTGCCATATGTATATCTTCCTTGGGAAAGTGTTCAAATATTTTGCTGATTATTTTTATATTGAATTCTTTTTTTTTGTTATTGAATTTTGAGAGTTCTTCATGTATTCTAGTCCTCTCTCAGATGTGTGATTTGCACATATTTTCCAAATGTATGACTTGTCTTTTCATTCTCTTAACAGCTTTTTGAAGAGTAGAAAACTTTAATTTTGATCAAGTCCAATTTATCATTTTTCCCTTTATGCATCATGCTTTTGATGTCATATCTAAGAAATTTTTGCTTAACAGGTACAAAGATTTCTAGAAATTTTAGAGTTTTAGGTTTTACATGGTAAGTCTATGATCCATTTTGAGCTAATGTTTTGCATATGGTATGAGGTCTAGCTTGAACTACATTTTTTTTTTTTTTTACATATACATGTCCTATTGTTTCAGCGCTCTTTCTTGAAAAGACTAGCCCTTCTTCACTGAATTGACTTTGCATCTCTGTTGAAAATGTATTGTCCACATATGTGTGGGTCTCTTTCTGTTCCCTTGATCTGTCTGTCTCTTTCGATGCCAGGACTACACCATCTTGCTAGCTGCAGCTTTCTAACAGGTTCTGAAATCAGGTAGTGCTAGACCTCCACTTTTGTTCTTTTTCAAAGTTGTTTTGGTTATTTTTAAGTTTTTTTTAAATTTCCATATGAATTTTAGAATTTTTCAGTTTCTGCCAAAAGCCTGCTATGATTCTGATTAGGATTGCTTTGATGCTGTACATCAGTTTGGGAAGAAGTCACCTCATAACCATCTCCTGACCTGTGAACTGGGTATATGTCTCCATTTATTTAGATCTGCTTAATTTTTCTCTCAGGAATGGTTTGTAGTTTTCAGTGTACAAGTCTTACACATCTTTTGTCAGATTTATCCCTAAATAGTTCATATTATGAACTAATTCATATTATATGAACATTATAGTATATTATATGGTATTATATGATTTTTAAAAAAACATTTTAAAGCTCTATTGAGGTATAATTGACAAATAAAATTGTAAGATATTTAAAGTGGACATCACAGTGATTTGATATATGTAGATGCTGTGAAAGGAGTGCCTTCCCATCTAGTTAACTGACATCCATCCCTTCATGCTCCTCTCTCCCTTCCTCCCTTCCTCCCTCCTTTCTTTCTTTCTTTCTTTCTTTCTTTCTTTCTTTCTTTCTTTTGAAAATATTTAACCTCTTAGCAAATTTCAATTATGCAATACAGTGTTATCAATCATAGTCTCCATGTTTTATATTAGACCCTCAGACCTTATCATCTTATGGCTGAAAATTTGTACCCTTTTACCAACCTCTCCCTATGTTTCCAACCCTTACCCTGACAATCACTTTACTATTTCTATGAGTTTGACTTTTTTAGTTTCCACATGTAAGTGATGCCATGCAGTATTTTTCTTTGTCTGCCTGGCTTATTTCACTTAGCAAAATGCCTTCAAGTTCCATCCATGTTGTTGCAAATGGCAAGATCTCCTGCTGATATCTCATGGCTGAGTAATATTCCAATACTTATATATATCCCACGTCTTTATTCATTCATCCACTGATGGACACTTAAGTTGTTTCCAGATTTTGGCTATTGTGAGCAATGCTGCAGTAAACATGGGAATACAGATATCTCCTGTTTTCATTTACTTTGGTGATATACCCAGAAGCCGGGTTCTATTTTTAATGTTTTGAGGGTCCTCCATACTGTTTTCCATAGTGGCTATACCAAATTACGTTCCTACCAACAGTGCATTTTCTCTACATTTTTGCCAACACTTGTTTTCTCTTATCTTTTTGATATTAGCCCTTCTAATTTCTACTATAATGGAATTTGAATTTCTATTTAAATTTCCATTTGTTCAGTGCTAGTTTATAGAAATACAATAGATTTTTGGACATTGATCTTGTATTCTGAAATCTTGCTATACTCATTTATTAGTTTTAATAGGTTTTTGTAGATACCAATGGATTTTCTACGTAGATGATCATTTCATATGCAAATAAAGACAATTTGTTTCTTCTTTTCCAAACTGGATGCCTTCTTAAAAATCTTTTCTTGGGGTACCTGGGTGGCTCAGTTGGTTAAGTGTCCCACTTCAGCTCAGATCATGATCTCACAGCTCATGAGTTTGAGCCCTGGATCCGGTTCTGTGCTGACAGCTCAGAGCCTGGAGGCTGCTTTGGATTCTGTGTCTCCCTCTCTCTCTGCCCCTCCCCTGAAAATTAAAAAATTAAAAAATTAAAAACAAATCTTTTCTTGCCTTATTGGATTGTCTAGAACTTCTACTACAGTGTTGAATGGGAGTGACAAGAGTGATATTATTATCTTGTTCCTGATCTTAAGGAAAATGCATTAGGTCTATCATCATTAAGAATTGTACTAGCTGTGAACTTTCCATGGTGCTCTTTATCAGGTCAAGGATGTTTCCTTCTATTTCTTTCTTTTTTTCCTTTTTTTTTTTTTTAACATTTATTCATGTTTGAGAGACAGAGAGAGAGAGACAGAACGTGAGCGGAGAGGGGGCAGAGAGAGAGACACACACACAGAATCTGAAGCAGGCTCCAGGCTCTGAGCTGTTAGCACAGAGCCCACTGAGGGTCTCAAACCCAAAAACTGTGAGATCATGACCTAAGCTGAAGTCGGCCACTTAACTGACTGAACTGCCCAGGCACCCCTTTCTATTTCTAATTTCTTAGCATTCTCATCATGAATGGGTGCTAGATTTTGTCAAGTTCTTTTTTTTTTTTTTTGCATTTATTGAGATAATCAATTGGCTTTTATCCCCTTCACTCTATTAATAAGGTGTATCATATTAATTGATTTTTGGATGTTAAATCAATCTTACAGTCTTGGGATAAACCCTACCTAGTCATAATGTATTACTCTTTTTATATATTGTTGGATTCAGTTTGCTAAAATTTTGTTAAGAATTTTTATATCAAGGGATATTGGTCAGTAGTTTTCTTTTTTAGTAGTATCTTTGTCTAGTTTTGATAAAGTGATATTAGCCTCACAGAATGGTTCAGAACTATTCTGTCCTCTTCAACTTCCTGAAAGAGTGTGTAGAATTGGTGTTATTTCTTACTTAAATATTTGATAGAATTTACCAGTAAAGTCATCTGGGACTGGGAAGGTTTATGACTATAAATTTGATTTCCATAATAGATACAGGGGTATTCAGGATATCTATTTATTCTTTAAAAAATTTTTTAAAACATTTTTATTCATTTTTTGATAGAGAGAGACAGAACGTGAGTGGGGGAGCGGCAGAGAGAGAGGGAGACATAGAATCTGAAGCAAGCTCCAGGCTCTTAGCTGTCAGCACAGAGCCTGATGTGGGGCTTGAACTCACAGACTGTGAGATCATGACCTGAGCTGAAGTCGGGCGCTCAACCAACCGAGCCACCCAGGCACCCAGGGTATCTATTTATTCTTGCGTGAGCTTTAGTAGAATTGGCTGAAAAATTGTGAGGGGTGCTTGGGTGGCTTAGTTGGTTAAGTGTCTGACTTCGGCTCAGATCATGATCTCATGGTTTGTGAGTTCAAGCCCCACATCAGGCTCTCTGCTATCAGCGCAGAGCCTGCTTTGGATCCTCTGTCCCACCCTCCCCCTCTGCCCCTCCCCTGCTTCTTCTCTCTCTCTTTCTCTCAAAATAAATAAATTAACTTAAAAAAATTGTGGCCATTATTTCTTCTTGACCTCCTCTCCTTTCTTTTGGGGATTCACGTTTTGTGTGTGTGTGTGTGTGTGTGTGTGTGTGTGTGTGTATTATATAAAATATATATTACATAATATTGTATAATTATATAATTATATATTAGGCTGCTTGAGTTGTTCTACAGTTTGCTGATGATGTGTTCAATTTTATTTCTCTGGAAGTTGATATGGATCTTTTTTTATGTCTTCCATATCTCTACTTAACATGTTTGCTTTCTCCTCCAGCTTTTGGAAATATGGATACAGTTACATTAATGGTTTTACTGTTCTTTGCTAATTCATTTTTTTTTTCAACGTTTTATTTTTATTTTTGGGACAGAGAGAGACAGAGCATGAACGGGGGAGGGGCAGAGAGAGAGGGAGACACAGAATCGGAAACAGGCTCCAGGCTCTGAGCCATCAGCCCAGAGCCTGACGCGGGGCTCGAACTCACAGACCGCGAGATCGTGACCTGGCTGAAGTCGGATGCTCAACCAACTGCGCCACCCAGGCGCCCCAAGTTCTTTGCTAATTCTAATGTCTGTGCCAGTTCTAGGTTTTTATTGATTGATTCTTCTCCTCTTTATGAGTTGCATTTTCTACTTCTTTGAATGGGTGGTAATTTTTGATGAATGTCAGACATTTTGAATTTTACTTTGTTGAGTACTTTGTATTTTTATTTATTTTTTAAAATATTTATTTATTCTTGAGAGAGAGACAGGGCATGAGCAGGGGAGGGGAAGAGAGAGAGAGGGAGATACAGCAATGGAAGCAGGCTCCAGGCTCTAAGCTGTTAGCACAGAGCCTGACACTGGCTTGAACCCACAAACCATGAGGTCATGACCTGAGCTGAAGTCTGGCACTTAACCGACTGAGCCACCCAGCTGCTCTAGTACTTTGTATTTTTATAAATCTCTTAAAGCTTTTCTCTGGATGCTATTGGAACAGTTTGATCCTTTTGGGTCTTGCTTTTAAAATTTGCTAGGTGGAAACAGAGTAGTGTTTGTCTAGGGCTAATTTTGCCCCACTACTGATGCAAGACCCTTCCAAGTACTCTACCCAATACCCAGTAAAAAAATGAGCATTTCCAGTCTGACTGGTGGAAACAGCCAAATATTCTTGGCCCTTTAATCTTTTCTGATAGTTCTTTCAGTGGCCTCAGGTAGCATCCTCATACACCATGCACTGGCCAGTACTTGAGTATTTAAGGAAGAACTGCACGTCTCTGAGGTTGCCTGTCTGTGCAGCTCTCTCCTTTCCAGAAATCTATCCTGCAAATGCCACCAGATAACTTGATTTACTCAGAGATCATCTTAGCTCCATCTCCTTAACTCATCTCCTTAACTAAGCTCTGCCTGGGATTCTTCCTCTCTTTGCTACATCCTGGAAACTCTCAAAGCAGTAAGTTAGGAAAAGTATGTGGCTCATGTTGTTGATTTCCTATCTCTGTTGCTTCATTTTCAGTGTCTCAAAAATTGTCTCATGTATTTTGTGCTATGTTTTAATTGTTTCAGGTGGGGAGAATAAATACCGTCCCTGTTACTCCATCTTGGCTGGAAGTGGAAAGTGCTCAGTGCTCTCTTGCTTTCAAAACAGTGCCATTAAAGTGGGAGGCCAGCAGTTCTGGAGGAGACTGAGGGGGTTATGGGATTGGCTGGAAGGAGAGGAGTGAGTTTAAATGAGAGGGTGTGCATCTCTGTGCCCATAGCTGTATATCTGTCATCCCTGATTGCACATCTGTCTGAATGTCTGTCTGCATGCCTGAATGCGTTCTACCAGAGTTCGGGAAGCTGTCTGTGGCTGCCCCCCAGGACAGGGTTCTTCCTTCTGTCTGCTCAGGTGAAATTCCAGGCTGCTCATACAGTCATCCTGCCAAATTTCTGGATGTCCTATGCCAGAGTTCATCAGGCCTGGGCCGGCCTGTGGACAGGCTTCAGATGAGCCAAGCAGACATTTGCCTTATGTAATTCTGATTGGGAAGACAGGGTGGGAGCAGAATGGCCTTTCTGTTTTGAGTCTGCTGGGGCTAGTCTGAGGGCTCTGCCTCTCCTTTCCCTTCCCACAGGCCCCAGGCTGACCCTTCTGTGGTTTGTAGCTTGCATGCTGGTCTCTCTGGGCATAGGAGGGCTCTGGGTGTTGCCATTGGCCCAGCCCAGGTCTTGGAGGAACACAACCTAGTGTGTGCCAGCCTTTAGCAGAGATTTCTATTCTTCTCCACTTGCTCCCCTCACCCATGCTAGGGGCTCGGCAAGGGTTCATGTTGCCCAGGCCACCCCCATAGCAACCAGCTCATTCTGATGCCTTTTCTCTTAAGAGTGGGCAATAGGACATAAAGCTGTGTCTATAGCAAGAAGCAAATTTCCCATGATAATTGGAATAGATGAACAGTGTATATTTACTTATCAAATTTGATATTTAATTATCAAATTAAATTTGGTCCAAGGCCCCACTTGTCAAGATGGATAATCGGCCCAAGAATTCTAGAACTTATGCAGACTAAAAAAAAAAAAAAAAAAAAGTGAGGATTTAATCCAATTAAGTATCTAAAGTGTGTATATCTCTAGTAGTCTATTGATTTAGCTCCCTGGGAAATCTAGATTTGGGGGAGATGTTCTCACAGGTCCATAAGGGGACATGTATATGTTCACTATGGCATTGTATATGGTGATGTGGATTTGGAGGCAAATTGGCCGATGTCCTGCCTGGAGTAAGATGAGAATCAGGTGCAGGAAAGGCCTGACGGTGCAATGTCTCTCATTCCATAATGCCTTTGTTGAACTCCTGTGATGGGCTGCTCAGAGTGATGTGTTACGTTGCTGGGAAGCTCAGACTGTGCTAGAATCACATCTCCTTGCAGATGATTATAGTGACTTTGCTAATTTGGGAGTGGGTGTATGCATTTGGGAGTAACATCATGTATTCATGTATTCATTCGTTCAGTCATTCATTCATCCTTTCATTCACAAAACAGTTATAGGGCAACAGCCTCTGCTAGGTTTTGGAGATACAGGGGTCTCTGCTGACAAGCCAGTGGGGGAGGCAGATATTAAACAAATAAACATGTCATCATATTGATGATTCTGGCAATAAAGGAAAATAACATCATTTGTATGACAGAACTAAGGTTCATAGGGGATAGATAAAGGAAGACCTCTCTGAAAAAGGAACTTTGAAATGAGACCTGAGAGCTGAATAGAGCTAAGTGTATTCTAGGTGGGATAATGCGTCCTGAGGCCTTCAAAAATGGCTCTTCCTGGCTCTAGTGAGGCATGTGAGCTGGAGTGAGCAGAGGAGAGGAGCCTGGGGGCAGAGGCAGGGCTAGGAACATGCAGAGCCTACCGCTTGATAAGATGGCCACATAATTTATCATCCAGACTAGGGCACATTTGAGACTGAGAGGCGTGATACTAATAATAATGTCGGGATAACAGGTCACCCTACTTGTAGGTCAAGGTAAAGAGTTTCATTCTCAAGGATGTGAGAAGCCACTGGGGTCTTGAGGAAAGAGAGATGTGACCTGGTTTGCACCTGGAGCCTGAAATGGAGCCGTAGCACTGAGAAACCTTCCATCATGTTTCCTATATGCATGTAGGAGCCTCTTGAAAAAGGTTTGGGCAATATCAGAAATCTGGGCGTGAGAGTGGCAGATAAGAGCACCTGTTGAGTCTTGCAGGCTGGGCGGAGAGCTGACGTGTAGCAGCACCTCCCCCCAAGCCCCCCACCCAATGGCCCTGTTTGAGTGTGCCACCTGTCTCTAGCCTGCTTCTAGGCAGATGCTTCTCCCAGCAAGTGAATCTGTCCCCATTTGGAGACAGTGATGAGAACTTTCCCCATGGGTGCTATAGACTTGGTGGGGAGGGAATGCTCAGTTCTGCCCCAGCAGCAGGTAGAGGTAGGAAGAAAACAACCCTCTTATAACAACCTAATGCAACTTGACTCTCAATGACTTTACAAAGCAAGAGTGTGGCATTTATCACTAAAGTGACAGGGTCTCTGGCATCCTGATCTTTACCTTCCTGTGGGAATTATCCACCCCACCCCACCCCCCCGCCACTTCACTCACTCATTCCATTGTCTGCCCAAGCAGAGTCCACAGCTGGCTCTGGGGCTCACACATGGGAGAGTGATCATGGTGTCACCCCTCCCCATGCACAAACAGATCCACAGACCCACGTCCAGAGGACAAAACACAAACTCCTACCATCAGGGAGCTTGGGGGTAGACAGCATGCAGAAGAGATGGTAGCTTTGGAGGGAACCAAATTTCCCAAACTCCCCAAAGTTGTCTGTGCACATAGCCAGCAAATCAGTCTTTCTCCAGCTGGGCCCCAGGTCTCTTCCATGAGAGGAAGAGACAGCCAAGGGTAAGAACTACATGTGGCAGGCACTGTCCACTGCACACCCAGCAGCCATCGTCTCTCCTTCCCTGTTGATAGTGTGACTTGTACATCTAGCAACTGGAGGGTCTTGGTCTTTGGGAAGCTGGGACCCTGGGCCCGCTCCCAGCCCCAGGGAATGAGTTGTGATTGGTTTAAATGAACTACGGCAACTCTTTCTCCTGGCTTCTGATTGGTCTCGATGGGGGAAGGTGGCAGATAGGGATCCAGTTCTGGCAAATGACATACAAGAGGAAGTCTCCTCTTCCCAAATAAAAAGACAAAGGGTTGGCTGGAAAATTCTTTCTCCCCCTTGTCTCTAACCTCTTTTCCCTCTCTGGACTGCGACATAATGCTTGGTGGTACAGCAGCCACTTGGTCACCGGAATGCAAGAAGCTGGAATGTAAGGGGGATAGAGTGGAAAGATAGAGATTGTTTGAAGTCCTCGTTGAGCTGCGCCAGTCCTGGATGACGTGTCTCTGGCCTTCTTGTTACATGAGACAAATAACGTCTACTTGTTTAAGGGGCTGTACCCAGGCGTCCACAATCCACAGCCTAAGTGTGGCCCTTATTCTCACCCCTGTAAAGCAGCTGGGGCTTCCGGTTTGGGGACCCCTACCCCCATCGTTAAAGGAAGAATTGAATGACACAGAGAAGTAAGAGGCTCCTAAGATCATGAACACCAGCTTGTCTTCTTTCCTAGCAGGATGACCTTGGGTGAATCAACCTCACTGGGTCTTAGTCTCCTCATCTGCACAGTGGAAGCAATAACGAACACTTGCCTCAGGATTGTTGGGAAGGAAGTGAGAAAATAAATGGGATAATGAGAAAGAAAGCAGGAAATCCCTGGATGTAAAGTAAAGTAGCTGTTCAATAAAAGTCAGCTCGCTTCCCTCTTTGGGAGTTACATGGAGCCACCCCTCCAACTCTGGCTGTCAAGTCACACACACACACACACACACACACACACACACACACACTGTGCATGTCACCCTTATTACCAAGAGAGGGTTTTGCATTATGGAACCTTGAGTTTTAAATTAAGTGTCAAATATAATTTGGCCACACTAAGAATTAATTATATGACTGCCCTTAGAAAAGCCAGGAAGCTCTGCTCTGAGTGTGAAATTGGTGTCTGCCCACAAGGGAGGGAACCTCCTTCCCAACCAGTAAGAGTGAATGGAAGGGGACAAGGATGGTGTTTGCATGGTCGGGGTGTTTCCCACCTTGGACCCTCCTAAGCAGGGCTCCTTGAGGAGTGGCCAAGGGGTAGGGCTGAGGAGGCAGAGATGAAAACATTGCTGGGAGGTGTCCTCCCTGTCACAGCCACAGCTAGCTCCGCCCCCCACGGCTTGTGCCCATCTGTCAGCTGCAGACACACATGTGGCTGGTGTCAGTCCTTCTCCTTTAAGGGAAGGGAAACATTTCCTGAAGGGGGGTGGGGGAAGAGGGAGACATGTGGCCAGAAGGGAGGCCACATTTGTCTCGATGACAAACCAAGGACAAAAGCTCAGTCTGGAGCATTCCAGGAGGGGCCTGCCTCCTCCTGAGGGTGGAGAGAGCCTTCCTCCCCCGGCCTCAGGGCCCAGGGCATGTTTTGAGTGGGGGAGACATGTGCAGGGCATGAGCAACTGGGCATGGGCATCCAGAACCCAACCCCAGTCGACAGCTGCCACCCCCAGCCAGCCTCCCTGCTCTGAAGAGTCTGGGTTTAATTTTCTGGTCAGTGCTAAAAGGAGGAGGAAGAGGACGACGAGGAGGAGAAGAAAGGAGCGAGCTGAGGCTCTAATGCAGTCGGCTGGGATCTGTCACTCAGCGCACAGCCCGCTGACGACTCAGGGCAGCCCCAGCTGTAAGCAGCCCATGATTTATGGACACCGAGTGAACTCCTGCGGCAGAAACCAGCCTTGAGATCAGAGCGGCAATAGGGCCCTTTTTTTTGGCAGGAGACAGGGCCTGCATTTTTCTCATTCATGCCAAACTGCTTTGCACGGCAATTAGCTCTGTCCTCATTTAGTCTCTGGTCCCAAAGGGTAATGAAAGTCATATATCATCTTCAAGACTGCTAATTATTGAGCTCGCTTACAGGTAGGCTTTGTAACTGTGAGAAGGGCCTGTCGGCCCAATATTTATTACTCTTCCAATAAGTAAGCAAAGTGGGGTGGGGGCACTGGAGGGAGAGGGGAAAGGAGGAGGGGGGAAAATAGGGGGGACAAACAACTTTCTTGAGAGACCGCCCAACCCCAGCCCTGGGATCTCTGACATACCTTCTGCAAATGTGCTCATCAGAGGGGAAACATCTTTATTCCGCGGAGCCATTTTTCATGCCCTAACAGACCAGTCTAGGAGAGCAGAGTGGTGAGGAGAAGCCAGTGGAGGGATGGACTGAGGTCTGCAGGGAAGGGGATGGAGGGGCAATGGGGAGGAGAGCCCAGAAAGAGAGCAGGGTGGAAACAGAAGACAGAATCCCCCCAGCCCCAGGTTCAGAACATTCCCCTGTTGTTCTTGGGGCTGCTGCGTGGATGGTGGGGTAAGCGTCAGGATTAACTTTGTCATGTCAGGGCATGGAGTATGTAAGGCTAATGCTGGAAAGGTTTTTTTGTCTGAGCCCTTTGCCTTTATTTGGTTGTCTTGCTACCACACAGATGTACTATCTGGATTATAATTTACAGATTTCCATGGGTGTGGTTAACTCAGGGGAAGGTAGACTCTTATTTCCATGCAAACGGACTTTAAAAATATAATGACTTTGGGGCACCTGGGTGGCTCAGTCGATTGGGCCTCTGACTTCGGCTCAGGTCATGATCTTGTGGTTTATGTGTTCGAGCCCCGCGTCAGGCTCTGTGCTGACAGCTCAGAGCCTGGAGCCTGCTTTGGATTCTGTGTCTCTCTCTCTCTCTCTGCCCCTCCCCCCTCCCTCTCTGTCTCTCTCTCTCCTTCAAAAATAAATAAACATTAAAAAATATATATAATGACTTTTTAGAAAAACTACGTGTAAATATTAGCCAGGTTACTGATTTTTAAACAGAGGATGCAATTAAAGCCAGAGCTAAAGAAATATAACTAAGTACTGTTAGATCCCATATTCAACATGAAACCAATACTTACCAAGTGATTATTGTGTGCCAGGAACTGTACTGACAGCTTTGGGTTCACATTTCTTATCTGAGTCCTCATAACCCCCATGGCCCTGATGCCATCCCATTTTACAGGTAGGTTAAGTTACATGTCCAAGGTCACACAGCTAGTTAGGATTGGGCCCAATATCATCTGGCTCCAGAGTCCGTTCTCTAAACCACAACACTATATTTTCCTCAATTTATCCTGAACCATTTACATTTCTAGTTAATGACATTGGTTGATACTGGTCTCTTTTGGCTTCAAGAGCTATCATAGATTTTCTTCTGCCATTGGCAATCCTCCCACTCTGAGCCTCTGTGGATGGTGGACTCATTGATAAACTGGAAGAGGACTATTAGATTGACTTGCAAGTCCTTGCACTTAGCATCATTTGCTCTGGAATCTTCCCTTGTCTGTGGGGGGAACAGTGGTGTGCTGGAGTGCCCCCCAACTCCATTGAGGGACATGATGTTGGAGGCTTGAAATTGACCATGGTAGGAATACTAGGAAAATGGCAAATGCTACAAGTTAGAGTTTTTTGTTGTTGTTGTTGGTTGGTTGGTTGGTTTCCTGAAGAGCTGGCTATTAAATATTCACCAGCACACGGCTGGGAAGGACCCATGCTGTAGCTCATGGTAATTTCTCTCTATCAGAGGGAAGTGCAGAGAGCACTGGTGAGTGAGTCTAGAGACCTGAGTTCTAGACCTGGCTTTGCCAGTAAGGGATCCTGACCTGAGCTCTTTGTCCTCATTTGTATCAGGTGGTCTCTTGGGTGCCACCATAGCCACAGGATTAGGCATAAAAGTATTTTCATAAAGAGCTTGAAGCCACAAAATGAAGCTTAATTGAATTTACATTTTTGTTCACAAATGTAAAATGTCTCCCCCATACCCATGTAGAATAGGGCTAAGGCTGTGGGTATTTGTGCAAAGCACATGTTGCTGTATGAGCTGTATAGGTGTAGAAGACATCCTGCTTGCTCATTCTTCACCATTTTTGGAGCAAGACAGACTAGGGTAGAAAGCCATCACTTCCTTCCTCTGTGACCTTAGGTTGGTTAGCTTCTCTGTGTTTCTATTTGCTCCACTGGGAAATGAGCATACTCAATAGTGTCTATTCACAAGGTGCTGTGAAGAGTGAATGAAATCATGCCCATTGAATGTTGGGCACTGACTTGGTGCATGGCGAGTTCTGAGTACCTACTTGGTGTTGCTGCATTTCTTCCCTGCAGTGTTTCTTTCCCTAGGTAGGGGGGAAGGTGCCCACACCCACCTCCCAGCTGCCAGAGCCCCTGTATGGGCAGCCAGGGATGAGAAAGAGGGACTGCTGTCACCTGCCTCCTCTGCTGGAACCTCCCAGCCCCCCAGCAGTTATGCAAACTTTTTTGTGTTTGTTAAGCTCCTACTGCTGGGAGGAAGGTGTGATCCCAGAGTCTCATGTTCTCAGGTGTGGAGGCACTGGCCCTAGGGGCACGACCCTGGATTCTACAGGGAGGTCAGCTAGAAGGACACCAAATACACTGTGGAACTCTGAGTCCACTCACCCTGAGCCAGTGTGCCCTCTGCCTACGTGGTTCAGAAATGCCCTTCCACACGAGTCGCTTCTGGTCCTTGCAGGGGGTTGGGGGGTGGAGGGCGTGGTCCTCTCCTTGTCCTCTGGTGGTGAGCATCTGTGGCATGGCCTCCACCTGCCTGCTGTTCGCTGGCCTTGGCTCTGGGAGACTCTGGTTCTCCAATGTCACGTCTCTGCCTGCTCCAGGTGACTCTCCCACAGTGTCTGAACATGGGCACAGGGTGTTCTCTGTTTTCATCTTTCTGCAGTCCCTGTCTCCCAATCCTGGGGGACAGATGGATCTACTGGCTTGGATGCATGCCCTACCTCCCTCATCCTCTCTCCCAATGCTCTGTCTACAGCTCATCTTGCAATGCACCTTCCACTCCTCCCTGTCCTGGGTTTGTTTCCGTTTACTTTCTTGGCCCCCATCCCAGTTACCTACCGTCCTATGTACCTTGTAATACTACCTACCTACCTTGCAATACTTTCTGGACCTTTGATTTAAGATTTTCTGAGGCTTGAGCAGGGTAGTGATGAGTGGACTCAGGACCTCCAACAAAGTCAGAACCCAAGGCTCCATTCCTAGGTTCTGCTCCTCCTGGTAATGTCATCTTCTTCCCACTGCTTCTCCTCACAGCAGAGTCATGGCTGCTGAAGCTGTGGCCTCACATCAGTGCCCATAGAGGACGAAGATACCTATCCCTGGTCTAGTTATAAAACCCTGGGAAGGACTCAATTATCCAAGCTTGGGACATGTGCTCAACTCTGGATGCATCACTGTGCAGGCAGGTCAGCAGATGGGGTACTAGGATGGGCCAGGCATGGGCCACCTGCTGGCTCTTGTGCATGGTCAGATGAAGTGTTGTCCAGAAGAAGGGGGATGCTATGCTGAGCAGGGAAGCATGACTCCACTGCAGGTGGAGATGGTCGGCTCCAATATTCCAGCATTAGCAACAACATGCCTAAGCCAAGTTGTGTGGGGGCACTAGGTTCAGACACAGACGATGCTGCTCCATCAATGATTTGTCTCAGGAGAGCCACATTCATGTTTGGAGCTAGAGGACAATATTTTACTTTTATTTTTATTTTTTATGAACCAGAAGTGGTTATTGCAGAAATTTGGCCAAGGTTGCAGTTGGGTGACTCCAGCTGAGGTTGGGCCAGGGCTCCCTTCCAGGACTGGGCAGGGGGGACGAAGAGAAAGCAGACAGAGTGTGTCTGGGCCTGGGGTCTCAGAGCTGTAGGTGATGTTGGGAGATGGGCTGCAGGAGAGGCCTGTGCTATTGGGCTCCACATTCAGGGCCTTTACACACCATCCTCCATCACCATGAAGAACCTTTTGAATTGTTAATTCCCAAGCAGTGACACTGACAATTCATCTAGTAACAAATGTGTTCCCTTCCCAAAGGCCCCAGTGGGGTCAGTCAGGAGCTGAACCTTGTCTTCTGCATTGTGGGCTCTCCCCGCCTCACCAGTCACAGACATCATGGACATTCAGACATGCCACCACCTGGCTCCCCTTGGCCTGCAGAGCCCTGGCCTGCTTTATAACCCTGGCAGGTGAGCCTTGGGACAGCCCAGGAAAAAGGAGGGATTCAAGACCTGTGATAAGGTAGAACGCTGCCCAGAGAAAGTGGGGTCAGGATAAAGAGGGGGTATTCACTCAAAGTTTGAATTCATTGGTGGAGGTCTAACTGGGAGTCAGAAGAGAAAGCACTTTGTCCTAAACTTTGCTGCCCCAGGGCTGTGAAAGGACAGCACAGGTACAGGGCCTGTGGGGGTGGGTCTTCTCTGTGGGCAAAACTCCCACACTCTTTTTTTAAGTTTATTTATTTATTTTGAGAGAGAGAGAGAGAGAGAGAGAGAGACAGAGAGAGAGAGAGAGAGACAGAGAATCCCAAGGGGGGATCTGACATGGGGCTCAATCCCACGAACCATTTGACCATGACCTGAGCCGAAACCAAGAGTGAGACTCTTAACTGACTGAGCCACCCAGACACCCCCAAATCCCACACTTTTAATACTTCTTGCTACCTGGTGGGCCAGAGTGGCCGGGATAGGTGGAAACAAGGACTGTTTCTGTTAGGGGCAAGGCCTAGGTTTTGAACTGGGATAAAACCTGGCTGGAGAGAGGGCTTGTTTGGGGAGGCAGTCAAGGCACAATAGACGATAATAGCTGAGTCAGCACTGGGTCCCCGCCCGAGATTTGTCTCCTGCCCACAGGCCTCCTGGCCATCTTACCCCTACTGTTTGGGTACAATTGCTACATAATAAAGCACCCAAACTGTTTTATTATATCACAGATTCTGTGGGCCAGGAATTTGGATAGGGCACAGTGAGAATGGTTTGCCTCTGAGGAACTTGGCTGGGCTGACTCAAAGGCTGAGGGAATCATCTGGAAAAGTCTGGAGTTTCCATATGAACGTTCTGCAGAGGCTACTTTGGGCTTCCTCACAGCATGGCAGCTGGATTCCAGGAACAGTCACCCTCAGAGAGCCGACAGAAGTTGCGTGGCCTTTTCTAGTATAGCCATAGAAGTCATGCAGTGCCACTTCTGCCACATTCTATTCATGGCAGCAGTAACAAGCCAGCACAGATTGAACGGGAAAGGAATTACTTCTTCTTCCTGGGGAGAGGCAAGGTGATACTGTAAGAAGGGTTTATGGGACAGGAGATGTCATTGAGGCCATTATACAACCAGCCCCACTTTTGCAAAATCCAACTGCCACACCCATAAATTTGGAAAGATGAGGAAGTCCAGTGGTGAACAGAGGCTCATCCTTACTTCACAGAGGGAACAGATGAGGCTATAGAAGTCATCAAATTGAGAAAGGGCCCTAAAAGCCCAACTCATACTCAATTTAGGGATTCTTTCTGTGGCATCCCATGGAGGTAACCATCTAGGCGCTTCTTGAATACTTGTAGGGATGGGGAGATCATTACCTTACAAAGGGGCCCATTCCAATTGTTGCACAACTGGAATTGTCAGAATGTTCTCAGACTGTGACAAAATCTGCTTCCCTGTAAGGTCCACTCATTGGCTCTGGTTCTGACCCTGGTGGATGAGGACTGGACAAGAAAGGAGGAAGCTAACAGTCCTGAGTGCCACCTGTACACCTGGCCTGTGCCTGGGGCTTTCACAGCCATTTGCTGAAGAAGCAGCATGTGCCAACTCACACTCACTGCTGATGGAGATGTCACTTTTCCATCCTGAGGTCCTTCCCCTGTTCCTCAATGACCAGGTTTCCTGATTGCTCATTACCTTTGCCTGTGTTACAGTTTTTCCTGGCTCATCTTTTTTTTTTTTTTTTTTTTTTTTAAGTAGTCACATCACACAAGATTGTCCTATCTTAAGCTTGCCGTCAAGTAAACGCCTGCCATCATTTTTCACTTTAACTGCTGCTGCACCCGGTCTCTCCCATGCCACTTTTCATCCAGGAATCTTCCCATCAGACCAGGATTAGAATGAGGATGAATATCCAGAGGCCCATTATTGGCCCCAAAGGACCTCGGAGATCAAAGCGTGTCTGGAGAGTGGGATCTGGGACCTGTCTCAGGTGGACCGGGGTCAGCTTCAGCTCTGGCTTCCTGCTGGGCTGGCAGGGAGGACAGGCCAAACAGGTTTATTCAGAGGCTGGGAGGACCACCACTCACTGAATGCCTGTCCCCTTCTTGCTTGGAGGTGGGGACAAACCATAGGCTCAGCATGCAAGTCTCCTGGGCCTGGAACACTATGTACTACGTGGCATGAGGGTGAGGTCACAGGGAAGACTGTCAGGAAAGGACCAAAGAAGGCTCACTGCAGCCCTCCTTCATATGGGCCTTAGCAGATTCTTAGTCATGTACATATATGTAAACAAAGAATAGGAGCATTTATTGATTTTAGGTGAATCCTCCTAAATTGAGATGTCCCCTGAACACCAGTATGACATGTCCCCTGAACACCCCTGAGGAATCTCTGGATTGCAAGTGGCAAAAACAAAACGAAAACAAGTTGCAGCAAGACAGGGAATGTATTGGCTCACCTGCTGTGAAGGCTGAAGGTAACAAGGCTTCAGGGTTGACTGGATCCAGGGACCTGAAGATGCCATCAGACTTGTCATTAGCGGGCTGCATGGCCCTGTTTGGCATCATTTGCTCCTCCAGTAAGTTGTTTTTTCAGGTAGCAGCCACCAAGTCACTAGGAGCTCTGGGGTCCTAGCCTTATAATTCTCAATCTGAAAGGAATGGACACTATCTCTCTTTCAGAATAAATATATAAAATCCCGGGGAAGGACTCTGATTGCCTAGGTCACATGCCTGTCCTGAGCCAATCTTTATAGGCAGAAAGACCGGGTAGAATGATTGGCCAGGCCTGGGTCAGGTTCTAGTGGCCAGCTACCTCCCAGGCATCCATGGGCAGAAAGCAGTATAACAAGGCCTTAAAGGATGGGAATGAGCAAGTCAAGAATTGAAGGCATGCTGTCTTCTGGGTCTGTCTGGTATTTTGTATCTGCTTCTTTTTGCCCACTTCCTCATTTCTCTGCTTTTCTTTGAGGATCAGCTTCCCCACCCACCCCCCCTTCAGCATCTACAATGGTGCAAAACGGCTGCCTCAACCCCAAATATTAGTAACTTTTAGAAGTCTGATACCACCTGTGGCTGAGTTCAAATTTTCAAGGAAGAGAGAATCTGATTTGTTGCAGGGATAGGTGTTCACTACTGGACCATTCAGCTGGTCCATACACACATGGCCTCTGCGGTCTTCCCCTTGAGCAGGCCTGGTAGGAGCAGTAACTCAGAGAAGAGAGCTGTGGGTGTAGCAGGCGTTTCAGAACAAGGTGTTGTGCTCATCCCAGGTGATCCAAAGAAGGGCAGAGCATGGCACCATCCCTGCCCTCAAGTAGCTTTAAGGATAGCTGGGCAGGCAAGATGTTCATTTGGGCCAGGGGTCCTTGGACCTTGGAGAAGGGCAAGGGCATTGTGGGCCAGGACAATCAGAACAAACTTGTCCTAGAGTTGGTGGGAACAGAGCTGGCCTCTCCAGGTGGGCAGAAAGGAAAGGACAAGATACTCCAGGGCATGGAGCAGATGTTCTCTTCCTCACACCTGAGCTGGCTCACATAAACCAATATGCAAATGCGCTTCAAGTGTCATGTTCACGATTGAGCCTTTCCTCAAAGCGTGGGCTCTACAGAGTAGGTTTCTGTGTGCCTCTCCACCTCCTCCCCCCAGGTTCCAGCCGGGGTCCTTATAACACCCTTGGTCCCTGGATGCCCAGGAAGTGACCCTCCCTCTCTGCCACTCACCATCTCTGGACCTGTGTGTGGAAGTTGCAGGGAGTTAGTTTTTCATGACTTTTTGGAAAGTCAAGGAAATTGTCTCTCCCCAAAAGACGAGAAAGAGAGAAAGAGAGGAAGGGGGGGGAAGGGAGGAAAGAAAGGAAGAAAGGAAGCAAGCAAGCAAGCAAGCTGCAAGAATAAAAGGAAAATAACGGTTTGCATCTGGAGAAGGTAAAGAGACCTGCAAGAGGCCTGAGGTAGGGACTTCTACTCTTTTGTTGTGGATGAAGAAATAGAAGTACAGGGAAATTCTGGCCTTGCTCAGGTTCTCATGGTAGGACTGGAACCCTGCCTTCTCACTGCCCCTGGCCCAGGGCTCTTTCCATGAGCCCTTGGTGGTCAGTGGTGGTGGGGTGGGGGCCCTGACAGGGGTAATCTGGTGGGGGAGGGGGGACATGCAGAACTGCCTCACCTTTACAAGGTGGGAGTAGAGGCTCAGCCCAGGAAAGTGCGGCCAAAACCAAGTTCCCTTGGGAGCCCTGCGGGATCCAAAAAGTGGCTAAGAGGTCACAGGTTGCTCCTCAGGGAACTGGGCCAAGGTCCATCCAATAGGCGTTATCTGGGCAGATGCCATTTCCTGTTGGAGGAAAAGGAAGAGATCTTTGTGTTTTTCTGCTGTTTTCCCCTTTCAGGCAGATCAGAAACCAGATCGAGTCAGATAAACCCAGTAGCGAAGAAAGAGGCAGTGGCTGGCACGTAGAGAAAGGTCCCTTGCCAAAGTGACACAGGAAGACACCCAGAGAAACCCTCCCCTGGCGGAGGAGGGAGAAGGGCTTCATGTGGGTCTCACTGTAGACTTTTAATACTATTTCCAAATGAAGTTTTACATGCAGTGACTGTGTTACTGTTTTGCATCTGGTTGAGAGCGACAGATTGTTAACCGTGAACTTAAAGACTTCACACTTCTTCATTGTTTCAGCAGGGGCGGCCTCACCAAATGGAAGTGGCCCCAACCTCACTTGACCTCTGCGAGGCCCCAAAGGCAGTCTCGGAGGGCCTGGGACGGAGAGGAGGCGGCAGAGGAGGGGGAGGGGAGCTGGGGAAGGCAGCTAGGGGAGAGAAGCTGGGAGAAGCGGGGAGGAGGGGTGCGGGGAGTCCGGAGGGAGGACGCCGAGGGAGACCGGCGGGAGCGCGCGAGGGGAGAGGGCAAGGTGACCGCGGGTATCAGTGAGGGGCCAGTTGTCAGGGTTCTATCTGCGCCGTGATTGATGGGAGCCTGGGTTTTTCTGTCAGCCTGTCACGGCGCAGGAATGTTTAATGTTCTCATTATTGGTTACGCTGTTGTGTATATTTCTCTGTCAGCACCGCGGACCCAGCTGAACTGGCAGAGCACTTCAAAGGCCTGCGGGTCATTCATCATCCCCATGACGCTCCGGCAAATGCTCAGCTTCAGCTCCGCGCCAGGGATTTGTTATGACTTGCGAGCCGGCTGACAGACAGGACGGTGGCGGCCGCGGGAGGGGGACGCGCGGGAGGGAGGCGCGCAGCCCTTTTGTCACTCTGGGCGAGCGGCAGCGCCCAGCGCCCGGACTCGGGCTGGGGCGGGGGGGGGGGGAGGCCGGGCTGCCCCGCGGGGGTGGGGACGGGGGCGCGCCCGGGCTGGGGTCCCGGGACCCCCCCACGCTCCCCCAGACTCTCCCCAGCGGGCCCAGCGGGCCCAGCCGGCGCCCTCGCCCTCCCGTCCCACCCTCCTCCTCTCGGCTGGCGGTGGCGTCTCCGAAAGTTGTGCTGAAAACCCAGAGGTTGGGGAAAAAAGCGAAACTTGCAACCGTCCAGGGCCCGAGGAGGGGCGGGCCGGGGGGGGGGGGGGGGGGGAGGGTAGAGCCGCAGAATATCGGAGCTTTGTTTCCTTTCCCAGGCCGTGACATGATTAATCGTTTTCTTCTGATCTAATTTTGGAACATGAAAAACAGCACATTTGTCTTGAAGAAAAATGATGTGCCGAACTGCGCAGATGGAAATTTCGAGCAATGAGAAAGATTAAAGTGAAACCCCACTCCTTAGACCTAATCATGAGTTGTAGATTATTCTGTCGGCCCAGCCAGATGGTAGCTCTGATTCCACAGCCCCTTCTTATATTAATGAATACTAGACTGTTATATTTGACTTAGGTAAGTGAAATGTCTATCAGAGCTAATGGACTGCCAGCCAGCATAACACATGTTGTACCGCTAAGGGTCCTTGCTGCATTTTTCATGTTTTATACTAATGTAGAACATTTTGTTTCCTACTGTTTTTCATCATTGTCACTGTTTGCTAAATATTTTCACATGGAAGGGGGGGAGGGAGACAAAGTCATGAGGAAAAAGAACCCCCCCTCCAAACTTGTGTCCAAAGCTAATTTCCTCCCGTTGGGCTTGGCTATAACTCTACAAGTAAAACAGTCACCCCAAGCAATGCGTACAGGAACTCAATAGTAACGTGATTAAGTTCCTAGTCAACAAGACTACACTGGACTGTATGTTAACAAACCTAATTATAGCCCTGTGGTGATAAATTGGGCCTGGGCCCTTGCTGCACATCTCTGAGGTCATGTCTAGAAGAGCAGCTTGACCCTTGTCTCAGGGGAGAGAACTGTCCTGGAGAGGAGTCCCACGCTCAGCTTGGAGGAGGGGCTGTACTGACGCAGTAGTCTAGTGACTCAGGAGGGTGGGCACATGCCGGGACACAATGCAGAGCAGAAGGTCAGAGGTATAAGCAACCAGGCATTAGGCTGTCCTGGATGAGGCCGGAATGGTGGTGGCTTCAGAGCCATTGGTGCCATCTGTGTTGTGAGCAGTATCAGGATGCCTGAGAGGAGAGTGTGCTGTTCCCAGTTCATTGGTTCCATGTAGGCCTCAGGAACTGGTGGCTCACTTTCTCTGTGCCCAGTAGAGGGTGGCTCAGACCCTCTTCCTTTTTCCAGATAGCTGGTCTGTGCACTGGTGAGGTCCCAAACAGCTTGTTGTTCAAGAGGAAATCCTGAGCTACTTGTTTGTGAAGGACCCAAGCCTGGGTGGGAGTCGTGTCCTGGAGAAAATGAGTCCTGGAGATGGAATCTGAAAGCTGTTTGGGACAGATAAGATGGAGGCGGTTGAGAGATATCTTCAAAGGGTAGTGTTTTGGGAAAAAATAAAAAGGAAAGAAATAGAGAAGAGAGAGCTATACAAGAAAACACATGAGAGACAGGCGGGGGAAGAGAAAGGGGGAGGGAGGAAGGGAGAGAGGGAAAGAAGGAAGAGAGGAATGCAGAGAAAGCGAGAGACATTGAGGCAAGAAGTGTAAATACCAACAGAGAAGAGAGCCCACGAATTCAGATTCTTCTTGCTCTAGCCAAAATGAACTCCCTAAAAAGCAAATTTAACCCCTGCTTAAAATTCTGTTGGCTGTGATTCCTGCAGGAGTCAGTTCAAATGTCTTGGCTGTGAATGGGTGACCCTTTTCCATCGACTCCAAGCTTACCTCTGTGGCCTCATCTCTCACCTGTCCCTAACTATGAACCCTGCACTTCTGCCACATGAGCCTTCTCAGGCTTCCAAAGAATGATAGGCTCTTTCACAACAATGTACTTTGTCCCACTTCCTTCCATTCCTTCTCTGGCAAACTTCTACTCATCCTTCAAGACCCAGCTCCCAGTTGTCCCCCTCTGCCATACTTTCTTCACATTCCCCAGGGAATCGTTTCGTAGTAGGGCCCCATCGCTTTTTATCCAGATCCCTATGAAAAGGTGGGCTGAGCTGCGTTGAAAAATGTCTGTGTTTGCAAACCTGTCCCTCTGCACCTTCTTTCCTCTACATCTATTCCTCTGTTCGTTCATTTGTTCACACATTCAAGCAATACATATTGAGGACCTACTCTATTACCACGTATTGTTCCAGGCACTGGGGATTCAGCCATATACAAAATTCCCAGCCTTCTTGGAGCTGCTATTTTGGCACTATGTGTGTGGGTGTATTAGTGAGTCTTCTTCATAGTAAGAAACACATTTGTTTAGGCCAGCTCTAATAGTGGAGGTTATTATAAAACAGAGGCAATAAAGGGGCAGAAATCTCATGGGGACCCAAGAATAACTGTACAACTTCTGAACAACCTCTCAGCTTCTGTAACTCATAATTGGGTCATGTGTGGCCCTTCCCAGGTGCTAATGTCTTTTTTTAAACTTTTTATTGTGATATACAAGCAGAAAACTGCACGTCATAATATAGCTCAATGAATTTTCACAAACTGTAACCCACAGTGAGATCAAGAAACAGAACATTTAGCCCTCCAGTGCCCCTCTTGTCATCCTTCTTTATTTCATTTTTAAGTTAACTTCCCACCCCAACTTTCCCCCAGTATTTACTATGACATTTTGGTTTCTGTTTTCAGTGGGTTTGTTTTTCTGAACAGCTTTACCAAAGTCAAGTTTACATACCATAAAATCATCCATTGTATGGAATATTACTCAGCCATAAAAAGAATGAAATCTTGCCATCTTCAATAACATGGATGGACCTTGAGGTAGTGTACTATGTGAAAGAAGGTAGACTGAGAAAGACAAATACCATATGATTTCACCTGTATGTGGAATCTAACAAACAAAACAAAGAAACAGATTCATAAATACAGAGAACAAACTGGTGGTTGCCAAAGGGGAGGGGAGGAAACGGTGAAATAGGTGAAGGGGATTAAGAGGTACAAACTTCTAGTAACAAAATAAGTCACGGAGAGAAAAGTACAGCATAGGGAATACAGTCAATAATATTATAATAACGTTGTATAGTGACAGATGGTGACTACACTTTTTGTGGTATCGAGTAATGTACAGAATTGTCAAACCAATATGCTGTACACCTGAAACTAATATAACATTGTATGTCAACTATACTTTAATAAAATATCACCCATTATAAGTGAACAAGCCAATAATTTTTAGTAAACTTACAGCGTTGTGCAATCATTACTGCAATCCAGTTTTAGAACATTTCCCACATCCCCCCAAATTCTCTTGGGCCCATTTTCAGTCAAAACTAAGTTCCAGCCCCAACCCTCAGTAACCAGCTTTTACATTTAGGTTCTATGATCTATTTGAAAAATATATATATAATAACTTTTTTTGAGATATAATTCACATGCCATAAATTCCCCATCCTTTACAAAGGTCAAATTCAGTGGCTTTAACATATTAGAAACTTGTGTAAATATCGCCACTGTCTAATTCCAGAATATTTCATCACCCAAAAAAGAAACCCACACCCATAAACAATCACTGCCCATTCCTCTCTCCCCCAGTGCCTAGCAATCATGAATCTACTTTCTCTCTCTACAGATTTGCCTATGCTAAACATTCCATAGGAATGGAATCATACAATATGAGGCCCTTTGTACCTGACTCGTTTCACAGATTTAGTGTTTTCGAGAATAATCCATGTTGTAGCACATGTGAGAACCTCATTTCTTTTTTACGGCCTAATAATATTCCTATATTACTCTATGGGTTTATAGCATCTTGTTTATCCATTCCCCGCTGATAGAGATTTGGGTTGTTTCCACTTTTTGGCAATTATGCTGGTATTAATATTTATGTACAAGGTCTTGTGTGCATGTATGTTCTCAATTCTCTTGGATATATATCTAGGAGTAAGTAGCATTGCTAAGTCATATGCTAACTCTACATTTAACTTTTTCACTGTGATCCATTTGAAGTTAATTTTTGTTTATGGTATGAGGTAAGAGTCTAAGTTCATATGGATATCCAATTGTCCCAGGATACATTTTTTTAACTTTACTTTTTTTTAAGTTTATTTATTTATTTTTTAAGTTTGTTTGTTTGTTTGTTTATTATTTACTGTTAGCGTGGAGCCCAATGCAGGGCTTGAACTCACGAACCATGAGATCATGACCTGAGCCGAAGTTGGCTGCTTAACCAACTGAGCCACCCAGGTGCCCCCTCAGCATTAACTTTTTTTAAAAATATAAATTAGCACTGGGTGGGTCAAAAGCTTTTCCTGCAACTACTGAGGTATTAAAATCTCTATTATTGTTGGGTACCTGGGTGGCTTAGTTGGTTAAGTGTCTGACTTTGGCTCAGGTCATGATCTCATGGTTTGTGTGTTCAAGCCCCACGTCAGGCTCTGTGCTGACAGCTCAGAGCCTGGAGCCCACTTTGTTTTTGTTTGTTTGTTTGTTTTTTGTTTTTTCCAACAAGAAGCCATAACTTTATTAATGATAGAAACAAGTACAAATTTCAAACCAAGCTGCAGTTATTCTTTTGAAACACCAAAAAAGGGTCCTCCTTTTCAGACAGTTACATTGTTAATTCCATAATAGCATTTACAATATCATTACTGTTGTTCTTCAGGGCTCGGAACTGCCTTTGCTCTTGATACATTTGCTTGTGACGACCAGTTCTATGTCCTTAACCTCTACACCTGTTTCATCAACCTCTTCCTCTTCACTCTCTTCTTGTACAGTTGGAGTCTGTGTCTTTTCTTGAATGTTTGAGACAGCTTCACCTTGAACTTTGAATTTCTCAGCAGCTGCTAGTTGCGCCTGCTGAGATGAATCCTCCATCTTGGCTTCCCCCAAAACTATGTAGGTATCTGAAGCTGGGCTCTTGTAGACATCTGGTTTTGTGATGACAAAGAGGATAGTGACTCTTATAACCCCTGTAACCTGTCGAAGACCTAGTTTGGACATAGCCTTCCGTGCCTTCCTTTCACTCTGGCTCTGTTTTGCTTTACTGACTGGTTTTTCATCGATTTCAGCTGCTGCTGCCAGCTGGGCTTGCTGGGTGGTTGCCTGTGTGGAATACTGTTCCTCAAGCTCTGGTACTGATTCATCACTGTCGGATTCTGTTCCAGACCCTGTCTCAGCCTGGGGCTGTGGCAACTCCTGCTCTGTAGCAGGAATGGTTTCTGTGCGTTCACCAGGCATTTTGTGGGGGAACGCGGAACCAAAATGGCGGCAGAAAGAGAGCCAGCGAGAGCGTGGCCCACGCCTGTTGCAGAAGGAAGCCTGGTGGAGGGGCACCTGGAGCCCACTTGGGATTCTGTGTCTCCCTCTCTCTCTGCCCCTCCCATGCTTGCTCTCTGTCTCTCAAAAATAAATAAACATTAAAAAAAAATTTTAAATCTCTATTACTGTTTGTCTATTTCTCTTTGAAATTATCATGTGAGTTGTCCTTTATTCTTTTAGTATGGTGGACTATATTAATTTTTCTTCAAATACTAAACCAACCTTACATTTTTAGGATAAATACACTTAGTCATAGTGTGTAATCCTTTTTATATGTTGCCGAATTTGGGTTGCTAATATTTTGTTAAGGATTCTTGCATCTATTTTCATGAGGGATATTGGTTTTCTTTGTGTGTGTGTGTGTGTGTGTGTGTGTGTGTGTGTGGCGTCTTTGTTTGGCTTTGATTTCTGGCTAAATCTGTCATCATAGAATGATTTGCAAGTATTCCCTCTTTCCACTATTTCTTGAGTTTGTGAAGGATTGGTTTTATTTCTTCTTTAAATATTTAATATTTGATTCACCAGTAAATCCATCTGGGCTTAGGCTTTTCTTTGTGGGAAAAAATTTAATTACTCATTCAACTTCATTTTTTGTCAGTTTATTCAGATTTTCAATTCTTTTTGAGTCAATTTTGGTAATTTGTGTACTTCCAGGAATTTTTTCCACTTTATCTTAGTTGTCTAATTTGATGGCATAAAGTTGTTCATATATTCTCTTATAATCCTCTAAATTTCTGTAGTGTCAGTAATGATATACTTTCTTTATTCTTAATTTTGGTTATTTATATTTTCTCTTTCACTTTCTAGATGGTAAGGCTAAGAGTTTTCCAATTTAGTTGACTTTTTCAAATAACCAACTTTTGGCTCTATTGATTTTATATACTTTCTATTACATTGATTAATGTCCTAAGAATGTTATTTAATTTGCAAAATTTTGGCATTCTTCCTATTTCTTTGTTATGGATCTCTAATTTTGTCTTTTTGTGGTCAGGAACATACTTTGTATTATTTCAATCTTTTTAAAGTTATAGACACCTGTTTTGTGCTCCAGGATATGATTTATCCTGGAGAATGCTCCATGTGCTTGAAAATAATGTTTATTCTGCAGTCTTTGGGTAGAGTGTTGTGTAAATGTCAGTTAAGTCAAGTTGGTTGATAGCGTTATTCACACCTTATGTGTCCTTTCTGACTTTCTAACTGGTTATTTGATCAATTATTAAGAGTGGAATGTTGAAATCTCCAATTATTATTGGGATTGTCTGTTTTTCCTTTCAATTACATCAGTTTTTTCTTTATGTATTCTGGGGTCTCTCTTGTTAAGGGCACAGACAAAAAATGTTACTTCCTGAGATATTAATATATTCCTGATATAGATATATAGATATAGATATAGATAGATACCTTTGTCATTATAAAAAATTTCCTCTTTATTTCTAGTACTTTTTCTTGTCTTAAAGTCTATTTTGTCTGATATTAATAATGTAGGCTCCCATTTAGTAAATTTGGTTATTAGTGAAAATTATCATGATATTTAAATATATAGAAGCTCTGCTAATTGACCTCCATTTAAAAATATTTTATATTCTCTCTGTAAAGCATATGAACTGATGCCCTCAGTACAATAAACACTTGTAACTGGTATGCTACTTTCCAATACCAATTGTATTGTCTGCTTACTACAGATCAGTTGTGTATGTTCCTAAGTCTCTGTATGTTAGTTTTACTTTTATTTTTAATTACCTACTTTATTTAAATATAACATAAACTAATAAGATCTGACTATAACAAGAAATAAATTGGTTTTTCTATATTAAATAACTTGAATGTTTTGGACAAAAGTACCAAAAAAACTGTGTTGAGTGAGTGTGCATATGACAACTTAAAAATTTAAGGAAAAAATCACAAATATTCAGAAGGAATTTCCATATGTAAAGATGTAAAGAGTTCTGCTTAAATTCTCACTGTGTTCACAGTGTAGAATAGGCAGAGATGCTAAAACTTATCTGAAAAATTTTAAAGTAACCATGGCAAAAATGCTTCAACAGGTTACTACAAACATATTTGAAACAAAGAAAGGTAGAAAGACTTAGCAAAGACATAGATGTAAAGAAGAACCAAATGGAAATATCAGAAGTAAAGAATACAATAACCAAAATAAAAAGCTCAGGGAGTGGGATCATCAGTGGAATGGAAGACAAAGCAAAGAATTAGTGGACAGACAGAGATGAGAACTTTAGATATCTTCAGATATGTAGGACTATAACAAAAGAGCTAACATTTGGGACATCAGAGTTCAGAAAGGAGAGGAGAAAGGGCTGGACTGAAAAAGTATGAAAAGGAGTAATGGTGAAAACCTTTCCAAATTTATCAAAAAACATAAACCTATAATTCAAGAAACTGGATGATTCTCAAACAGGATAAACCCAGAGACATCTATACTAAGGTGCATCATAACTGAACTACTGAAAACTAAATGTAAGGAAAACTCTTGAAAGCAGGCAGATAAAAATGACACCTTACCTGAAGGGAAAAACAATCTGAATTATGGTGTATTCCTCATCAGAAAACATAAAGGCCCAGAAAAGCAAGTGGCACAACATTTTCAACTGCTGAAAGTAAATAACTGCAGTTAGTGTCCTATAGCCAGCAAAAATACCCTTCAGAAATAAAGAAAAAATGAAAACATTCTCTGATGAAGGAAAAATATGAGAATTTGTCACCAGAACTATCCTAAAGGAATGACAAAAGGAAATTCTCTAAACAGAAAGTAAATAATAAAATGAGGACCTTTAGAACAGGAAGAAGTAACAGTATGAAAAAATATGAGTAAGTATAATAGGTTTCTCTTCTTAATTTTTGTAAAATAATGTTTTAATGATTCAAGCAATATTATAACACTGTCTTTTTTTTAAAGTCCCAACTTTTATTTTATTTATTTTTTTAATGTTTACTTTTGAGAGAGAGACTGCATGCACACACATGTGGAAGGGGCACAGAGAAAGGGAGACAGAGGATCTGAAGTGGCCTCTGCTGACAGCAGAAAGCCTAATACAGGGCTTGAACTCACAAACCATGAGATCATGACCTGAGCTAAAGTTGGACACTTAAAACTGACTGAGCCACCCAGGTGCCCCTGTAATACTATCTTAGTGGTTCTGAATGAATATAAGGGGAATATTTAAAACAATTATATTATAAATGGGAGAGAATAAAGGAACATAAAGGGAGATAAAGCCTCTATTCTTCACTTGACCTAGCTTGTGACATAGCTTGTGACAAGTTAAGGTGACATAGCTTGTGACAAGTTAAGTTTATATAATGTAATACCTACAGCAACCACAAAAAAAAAAAAAAGCTGTGCAAAGAGATATACTGAAAAATGCTATAGGTAAATCAAAATGGAATTTTTAAAAAGTCAGGTAACCCACAGGAAGGCATAAGAGAGAAAAGAGAAATGAAAAACAGAATGAAAAAACAGAAAAAAAATGGTAGCCTTAAGCCCTAGCATATCAACAATTACACTAAATGCAAACAATCTAAATACAATAATTAAAAAACAGAGATTTGCAACATGGGTTAAAAATCATCACTCTAGTATATGCTGCCTACACACACACTCACACACACACACACACACACACACACACACACACGTCCCTTTAAGTGTAATGATATAGCCAGATTGAAAATAATAGGCTGGAAAAAGTATTATATAAATATTAATCAAGAGAAAGCAGGAGTGACTAACATGAAATAGACCAACACCAATTACAACACCAATTACCACAATTTACTCAATATGAAACATATATTTTGAATAGTCCTATAACTATTAAGGACATTGAATTAGTAATTTTAAAACTCCTAAGTAAGAAATCTCCAGGCTCAGATGGTTTTACTGGAGAATTTTACAAAATGTTTAAAGAAGAATTAACACTAATTTTATATAATATTTTCTAGAAAATACATGAGGAGGGCACACTTCCCAACTCATTTTGTGAAGCTAATTTTACCCTACTACTCAAACTCTACTAGGAACACTACAGATCAATGTCCCTCATGAATATAGATTTTAAAAATTCTTGAAAAAATTAGCATATAGAATCCAGCAATATGTTACAAGAATTATACACTACAACTACGTGGGGTTAATTGCAGGGATGCAAACCTGATTCAATATTTAAAAATCTGTCAATGTAATCTATCATATTAACAGAGTAAAGAAAAAAATCACATGATCCTATCAGTTGCTACAGCAAAAGCTTTGACAAAATTCAACACCCATTCATGATTTAAAAAAAAAGCTCTCAGAAAATAGGAATATATAACTTCCTGAACTTGATAAAGAGCAGCTACAAAACAAAAATCTACAACTGACATTATCATTAAGACTTCATTTTTTCCCTCGTAAATTAACAAGGCAAAGATGTTTGATTTAATTATTCAACATAGTCCTGGAAGTTCTATCCAGTGCAATAAGACAAGTAAAGGAAACAAAAGGCTTACAGATTGGAAAATATTTTGGTACTACTGAGAAATAAAAACTTATATTCATACAAAAACCTTTATGTGAAACTTTATTCATAATAGCCAAACAAGGGGAAACAACCTAGATGTACTTCACTGGGAGAATAGTTAAACAACAATATCCTGTTATGGTATTGTGGTATAGTTTTGCAAGCTGTTACTAGTCAGAGAAACTGAGTAAAGGGTATGTAGGATCATGATGTATTATCTAAAGCAGAGTTTAATCTTTTTCTTAATGTTTATTATTTATTTTTGAGAGAGAGAGAGAGAGAGAGAGAGAGCATGAGTTGGGGAGGGGCAGAGAGAAAATAGAATCCCAAGCAAGCTCCGCACTGTCAGAGCCTGACACAGGAGTCAAACTCACGAACTGAACCATGAGATCATGACCTTAGCCAAAATCAAGAGTTGGACCCTTAATCGACTGAGCCACCTAGCAGAGTTTAATCTTAAAAAACTGGATTCTCTTAACCATCTCTATAAGTGTCAAATGTGATACTTAAGAAATTAATAAAACATGTATTCTCCACTTAAAAATCTATATCATTACTTATATATTCTACCAATTACTAAGGGAGATGTGTTAGAAATAATTCATTATGATTGGGAAGTGTGTGTTTTTCCTTTTAGGTCTGTCAATTTTTGATTTCTGTATTTTGAGTCTATATTGTTGCATGCAATAGAATTATTCAACCCTCTTGATTGATTGAGCCTTTAATCACCATGGAGTGTCACTGTTTATATCTTATGATGCTTTTTGCCTTAAAGTCTACTTTGTCTGATTTTAGCATAGTGATGCTTTCTCTCTTTTGCTTGGTATTTGCATAGGATTTCCCTCTTATTCTTTTGCTTTAACATTTTCTGTATCCTAATTTTTAAAGGATATCTTATAAACACATATATGTTTCTATTTAACATAATATGAAAAATTTAATATTTTTATTGGAGTATCTTGTTCACTTACATTTAATGTGACCACAAATATATTTGAGTTTATACCTGCCATTTTATTTGTTCTATTTTCACACACTCTGTTTTCTTTTTTCTCTTGTTTCTTGCCATCTTTTAGATTAAACAAATATTTTCATTATTCAATTTTCTCTCTATCTTGTTAATTATAAATTTATTTTGTTATTATTTTTAGTAGTTGTCTTAGACCATTCAACATACATCTTTGATTTATCAAAGTATAATATTAAACAGTACTTTTACCATTTTCCATACCATGCAAGGACTTTAGAATACTTTAACTCCATTTACCACATCCAATTTTTATGCTATTATTTTCACATGTTTTAATTCTACATATATTTTACACCTCACATGATATTATAATTTTTCTCTTGGATAAATACATAGGAGTAGGATTGGTGGGTCATGTGGTATGTGTATGTTTACTTCTTTAAGAAACTGCCAAATTGTTTTCCAAAGTGACTCTACCATTTTGTGTCTACACCAGCAATATTTGAAGGTTCCAATTATGCCACATCTTCATCAGCACTTGGTATTGACAGTCTTTTAAATTTTAGCCTTTCCAATAGGTATAGAGTAGTATGGTGGGGTTTTAATTGGCTTATCCTTACTGACCAATTATCTGTTCATGCACTTCTTAGCCATTCTTCCATCTTCTCTGGTGAAGTGTGTGTTCAGAATTTTTGGTACTTTAGAAATTGGTTGCTTGCTTTTTGTTGTTGTTGAATTCTAAGAGTTATGTATATATTCTGTAATAGGACTTTGTCAGAAATATGATTTGCAATTTTTTTCCAGTCCATGGCTCACTTTTGGATTCTCTTAACAATGTCTTTTGCAAAGCAAGATTTTTTAATTTTAATAAAGTTCAAATAAACATTATTTTCTTTGTGGATCATGCTTTTGTAGATAGTGCTTTTGGTATCTAGAATCTCTTTGCCTAACGAAGGGTCGTGAAGATTTTCTCCTGTATTTCTACTAGAAGTTTAGTAGTTTCACATGATACATTTAGGTTTATGATCCATTTTGAGTTAATTTAGAAAAAAACATTTTGTTTTATTGAGATATAAGTCACATACCATAAAATTAACTTTTTAAAAGGTATAATTAATTGGATTTTAGAATATTCACAAGGTTATGCAACGATCTCCACTAGCTAATTCCACTAGCTAATTCCAGAGCATGTCATCATCTGAAAAGGAAACACTGGAGCCTGTTAGCAGTCTTGGACCATCGCCCCTCATCCAGCCTTAGGCAACTACTAATCTACTTTTTGTCCATATAGATTCCTTGACTTAGTGTAATATTTTCCAGGTTCATCCATTTTGTAGCAGGTATTAGTACTGCATTCCTTTTTATGGATTAATAATGTTTAATTATATGAATATATATACATTTTATTTATCCATTCATCATTCTGTGGATATTTGGATTGTTTTCACTTGTTGGCTCTCATGAGTAATACTACTGTGAACACTGAACATTCATGTACAAGTGTTTGTGTGAACATATACATTCAGTTATCTTGGGTATGTAGCTAGGAGTAGTTGAATTAATTTTTATATAAGGTGGGAGGCATGGGTTGGGATTTTTGTTTTGTTTTGTTCTGTTTTTGTATACGGACGTCTAATTAATCTAGCACCATTTACTGAAATAGCTATCCTTTCTCCATTGGATTGTCTTTGACTTTTGTCAAAAATCCATTGATTTTTAGATTCTGTTTTGTTCCATTTGTCTGTCTCTTTTTGCTAATACCACATTGTCTTTTTTTTTTTTTTTTTTTACTATTTATTCTTTTTTGAGAGAGAGAGAGACAGAGCACGAGTGGGGGAGTGGCAGAGAGAGAGGGAGACACAGAATCTGAAGCAGGCTCCAGGCTCTGAGCTGTCAGCACAGAGCCCAATGCGGGACTCCAACTCACTGACCATGAGATCATGACCTGAGCCGAAGTTGGACACTTAACTGACTGAACCCCCAGGCACCCCCAGTCTGTATTTTTTTTACTGACCTATCAGTAGATAGGTTTCTAGTCCTCTCTTTAGCTGTGTCGTTTTTGCTGTCAAACTCATCTATCCAGTTCTTAATTTCAATTATTATATTTTTGCTTTAAAATTTCTACTTCAGGGGCACCTGAGTGGCTCAGCTGGTTAAGTATCCAACTGTTCATTTCCGCTCAGGTCATGATCTCATGGTCGTGAGATAGAGCTCTGCATAAGGCTCTGTGCTGAGGGTGGAGGCTGCTTGGGAGTCTCTCTCTCCCTGCCCCTTCCCCATCTTTCTCTTAAAGTAAATAAACATTAAAAAGAAATAAAATTTATACTTGATTTTTTTCTACTTGATTTTTTTTTTGGGTAGATTCCAGTTTTTCACCAAAATTCTCTTTACGTAAGGTTAGCCCTCACTTTTAGGCTATAACTTATCAGGCATCCCAACTGAGAGCTGGGGGTGTTTGCTAAGGTTCTTGACTTATGACAACCCAGAATTCTTTTTTTTTTTTAATCCTCAGTCCCAGGAGACTCCTGAATATCTACTCAGCTTCTGGGTCCCTCAGATATTTGCTTACAAATCTACAAATGCCTGAAAAGAAAAATGTGGCCAGCTGTTAGGTTCACACGAGTATACTTCTTTTCTCTTGATATTCTTGGCCTCTCAAGTCTTCATTGTCCTGGAAACTTTTCTTTCTGTTGAAACTTGCTTTCCTAGCTGGGTGAAGATGTTGATATGATACAAGCTAATCCACCACATCCAGAAGCAAAATGGAGAGCATGGACCTTGGAACCCAAACTGTAGTATTCAAATCTCACTTCCATCTTTTATGTGCCTGGTGATCATGAACAAGGTGTTAACTTTTTTGAGCCTTACTTTTCTTATCTCTAAAGTAGTAATGATAACAGTAGTTACCTTATAGGGGTATTGTAATGATTAACAAATGCACATAATATATTTTTAAAATATATAATCTAATAAAATAAATATCTTAGAAAGGTGTCTGGAATCCAAAAAATGCTGTAATTGTTATTTGCTATTATTATTTTTGCTTGGTCTCCTTTACAATTACTGTTATTTTCCCTTGTATTATGTCATTCACACATCCTTAATAGTTGGCACTGGCTAGTAGATGAAGTCCAAATTCTATATATGCAGTTCTCAGCCTCGGAGAAGTATTAGAATAACCTGTGGTACTTTTTAAACTCTTAAGCCCCAAGTTGAACCAGGCCAATTACATTAAAATTTTTGAGGTGGGATACAGATATCAATCAGTATTTTTAGAAGAGCCCCCAGGTTATTCTAATGTTCAGTGAAGACTGAAAACCTCTATTTTACTTCCTAGCTTTCAAGGTCCCTTAGAGTAGGGCCCCAACCTATCTTTTTTAAGAATTGTATGTATGTATTTATTTTTATAAATTTTTAAATGTTGATTTATTTTTGAGAGAGAGAGACAGAGTGCGAGTGGGAGAGGGGCAAAGAGAGATGGAGACACAGAATCTGATGCAGGCTCCAGGCCTCTGAGCTGTTAGCACAGAGCCTGACACAGGGCTCGAACCCATGACTGCGAGATCAGGACCTGCGCTAAGTTGGATACTTAACTGACCACTTATTTATTTTTTTTTTGAGAGAGAGAGAGAGAGAGTGTGTATGTGTGCATGAGTAGGGATGAGAAGCAGAGGGAGAGAGAGAAAACCTTAAGCAAGTTCCATACTTAGAGTGGAGCCTGACCTGGGGGCCCTTCCCTGCTTCCCAACATGGGCAATCTCTTGTAGCGTGCCAATCTATTCAAGGTACGGACTTTCACCTGCATAATCTCTTATATAAAGCATGAGGCTCAAAGGCTGATGTTTTTTCTCCTCCGCCTCCCTTTGTAGTGGAAGTGGACACCCAAGAATGTGCTTATGTCCTTGTGTCCTCCCTCTTGGCTTTTATCTCTTTACTGTAACTTGGATCTGTTTCATGGCAAGTTTTGATTTTTTTTTTTTTTTTTGTTCTTTCCGCTTCTCCTTCCCAGACCTTCCTTTCACCTTTCCTTGTCCAAGACTAAGCCAGCCTCCACTTCTGCTTAGAAACACACTATTTATTTAACTGGCCTTGTCAACTGGTAGCATGGCACAGTAGCTAATTTCCAGTGATAGGGCTTGAGAAACCTTTCTGCCCTCAGGAGCTAACATTGATCAACATCGTGCTCATTCTTACCTCTACTCCTTTGTTTGTGCTTTGCTCTCTACCCAGAGTATCTCTCACCCTTCCCCTTTCTCTGCCAATTTTAAATCTCTCCAGTATTCATGTTTTACTTAGTCCATGAAGCCCACTCAACATCTGCAATGCACACTATTCTGCCATCTATGTCACACTCCTCCTGCTCACCTTGTCTATTCTACACTATTGTACCTCAAAATTACATACTGCCCTCCAATAGAGGACCTAGGGACACAGCAGGAATTTAATACTTAATATTTGCTTGTTAGACTCACGTGAAATTGATGGAAAGAAGCCTTAGCTCAAAATTCCCTAAATCGATTTCTCCTTTCCCCAAAATAATAATAACAACGACAACATCAAGAGTTGGTAGGAATAAGGTAGAGAATCCCATTCATTCTCTGTTCCTGCATAACAAATTCTCACAGTTGTAGCAGCCTAAAACCACACCGTTTATTGTCTCACAGTTCCAGAGGTCATTAGGTCCAGGTGGCTTGGCTGGGTTCTCTGCTCAGGATCTCACAAGGTCAAAATCAAGATATTGGCCAGGCTGAGCTCTTATTGGAGGCTCTGGGGAAGAATCAAGCTCATTCAGGTTGTTGGCTATTTCAGGTCCTGGGAGCTTTAGGACTGAGGTCCCCTTCTTCTTGGGGGCTGGGATGGGATGGGGTGTCTCTCTCAGGTCCTTCCATGTGGCTCCCTCTATCTTAGCAGCAGAGAAATTCCTCTAGGTTCAATTCCCCTCACACTTTGAATCTCTCTGATTTCTTTTTCTGCTACCAGTGGGAAAAAACTCATTGCTTTCATGTTTTTAAATTTCTTTTAAGTTTATTTATTTATTTTTAGAGAGAGAGCAAGAAAGTATAAGCAGAGGAGGGGCGGGGGAGGGGGGTGGATAGAATCCCAAGCAGACTCCACACTGCTGGTGCAGAGCCAGACTTGGGGCTCGAACTCACGAACTGTGAGATCATGCCCTGAGCCAAAATCAAGAGTCAGAAGCTTAACTGACCGAGCCACCCAGGTGCCCCTGAAAACTCATTGCTTTAAAAAAAAATCTCATCTGATTGGGTTAAGCCTACGAGATTATCTCTGTATCTTAAGGTCAGCTAATTTGGTCTTTAATTATATCTGTAAAAGCCCTTCATAGCAGCAGCACCTGGATTGGTGTTTGAATAACCAGGGGATGGAAATCTTGGAGAGCTATCTTTAGAGTTCTGCAGCAGTGATGGAGCAGGAAGCCAACCAGTAAGAAAGCAACCACTGAAATCCAATGGACCAATGCTTTGCAGAGTGAAAAGCACCTTAAGGATCAGCTAGTCCAGCTACTAAGACCCAGAGAGGGGAAAGGAATTCATAATTCATCTTCCACAAATCCACCCTCGGCCAGACACTGTATTAAATGTTTATGGAGAATATAGAGATAAATAAGATTCAGCATCTGCCTTTAGGATTTTACTACCCACATGCCCACGGCCTGTGGAATCTAGTTTTCCTTTAGAAAATAGCCTGTTTTTAGGGGCACCTGAGGGGCTTAGTCGGCTAAGCGCTGACATCAGCTCAGGTCATGATCTCGCAGTTCCTGGGTTTGAGCCCCATGTTGGGCTCTGTGCTGACAGCTCAGAGCCTGGAGCCTTCTTTGGATTCTGTGTCTCCCTATCTCTCTTTCCCTCCCCTACTCACATTCTGTCTCTGTCTCTCGCTCAAAAATAAATAAACATTAAAAAAAATTTTTTTAGTAAAAAAGAAAATAGCCTATTTAACCCTTGGAGACTCTAGAACTATGTACTAGAAAGGGAACTCAGAGATAAAATATTCCAATGTTTTCCCAAGTAGAACTGATAACTTTAGGTGACATGTAGACCAACATTTTAATTGTGTTTCTGGCAAATGACACTGTTGCCCCTGCATTACAGCGATGTAAAGTTTTTTTTCTTCCTCCCTCTCTTCCTCTCTTTTTTCCTATCTTTACCTTGTGTGAAGACACCTACTGTGTGGAGACAATAGAATATGATGCTTAAAACATTTGGGCTGTGGAAATTAGAGAAAGCTGGATGTTGAGCCTGGGTTCTCCTACTTGGCAACGCTTGACTTAAACTCTGAGTCTCCTATTCTCATTAGTTAAGTAAAGATAAATATGTCCTTACGGGGCGCCTGGGTGGCTCAGTCGGTTAAGCGGTCTACTTCGGCTCAGGTCATGATCTCCTGATCTGTGAGTTCAAGCCCCGTGTCGGGCTCTGTGCTGACAGCTCAGAGCCTGGAGCCTGTTTCAGATTCTGTGTCTCCCTCTTTCTCTGACCCTCCCCTGTTCATGCTCGCTCTCTCTCTCTCTGTCTCAAAAATAAATAAATGTTAAAAAAAAATTAAAAAAGAAAAAAAAGATAAATATGTCATTTAAGTGATATCACGTGTGTAAAGTGCTTAACAGAGTGCTATCACTGTGTGAGGATTCAATAGGTTAGCTATTATTAAAATGAGCTCTATTCTGGTTTACAGGGAAGTGGGGGGGGGGGGGATTTATGCTAAGGGCAGCCAGGCCTGGTTTTCCTTGATCTCTCTGGGAAGTGGGGAGCAGTGTTGGAGGGGGTTCTTGCACATCTTCCTCTCCTCTTTTGAGGGCATGGAGAGGTGCCTGAGATGTGACACTTTTTAGGGGGAGAGAGGAAATGGATACAGAGAATAAAGGAGAATAATGCAGGGTGCCTGTGGGAATTATTCATTCTTTGGAGAAACAACAAACATGGATTGAGCACCAGCTCTTCCCTTCTGGGAAGGAGCAACTTCAGTAACACCCCCCACCCCCACCCCTTGTGTCTCCACACCAAGCCTTCTCTCAAGTCATTCTTGACTCTCTCCCCCAGGAATTTGTCTCCCTCTCTTTATTCAGAGACTTGTTGAATCCTCTCCTCTAGGAAGGTTTTTTTGGTCTTTGGTACTAAAAATTATTCAAGGTGGCTCTGTCAGAGGAGGGGAATGGAGCTAAGGATGGAGACTTTGGATGGTCAAAGGCGCCAGGTGACTTGGCAGTGGGTGAGGGAGGAGCATCAGAAAGAAGATGGGAGAGACTCAGAAAAACTTACTAGATCATGCCACCCAGGCTAGCCTCTGAATGTGCTGGAAACTGCTTAGTGTATGCCACCAGTGGAAGAAGTTTTAGGCATTGCAACATCCTGGTGGCGGAGGTATTTTGTCAAGAGCTAAAGAGAGAACCTACAGATAGGTGCCTATTCTGCCAGTACATGGGGCGGGCATCTGCCAGCAGTGAGACAAGCCCCCTGAAGGGATACAGAGTTGGAAAGGAGACTGGGTGGGGGTGGGGTAAGGAAGGGGACTGGCGTGGTAGGGAACAGTTTTAAACATTTGGTGCTACTTAAGTTATGAGGACACAGAATGTAGGTCTTTCATTTTTTTTTTTGGATTTATTTATTTTGGGAGAGACAGAGATAGAGTGAGTGGGGGAGGGGTGAGAGAGAGAATCCCAAGCTGTCAGCACAGAGCCCCACGCGGGGCTTGAACTCACAAAACTGTGAGATCCTGATCTGAGCGGAAAGCAACAGTCAGAGGCTTAACCAACTGAGCCCCCCAGGAGCCCCAGTCTTTATGAGCCAACTGACCATGTTTCTCCTGAGCCAATGCAGAAGCGGTTTGTGAGACTGTGATTCGGAATGCCTCTGAGCCACTTCCTCGCTTAGACAGGGAGCAAGAACAAATGACATGAGATTTAAAATAATAATAATTTTACACAACGCAGGAAAATAGGTCTTTCAACTCTACTGGTGGGAGTACAAATTTGCCCAGTCTTTTTTAAGGTATTTGGACAGTATGAATCAAAAGTCTTAAAAATGTTTATGCACTTTGATGCAGAAATTCTACTTCTAGGAACATATTCTAAAGAAATAGTTGGACAGTTATACAAAGCTCTGTGAATAACGGCATTCATTATAGTTTTGTTCACAATAGTGGACAACTGAAAACAACCCAAATTTTCAGCAATCATGGAGTAGATGTTAAATGGGGCTACCGTCATGGAATACTATGCAGCTATGAAAAAGACACTGCTGCTCCTCCATATTTATTCATACAGGAAGATGTTTATAACATTTCAAGTGTGAAAAGCAGGTCCCCAGAACTATATTCACTATGATCTTATTTTTATAGATAAAAGTATAGCCATTTATTTCAGTAATTTTTTTTCTCCCAGACCATTATTTTATTGAAGATGACTTTATGCTGAGACTGCACCATGAGGAGGCCCAGTTTTACACAAGGTCACTGCCACAGAGCCATTCATTACTAAGGTGTTGAGATAGAAGCAGAGTACATAAATTACTTTGCATAGTGTCTGACACATAGTAGGTGCTTAGAGGTAGAAAGTCTCTTAAACTGTTCAAGAGAATCTTTGTCTAACATCTGACTTTGGTTCAGGTCATGATCTCTTGGTCCATGGGTTAGAGCACCCCCATCAGGCTCTGTGCTGACAGCTCAGGGCCTGGAGCCTGCTTTGGATTCTGTGTCTCCCTCTCTCTCTGCCCCTCCCCTGCTCACACTCTGTCTCCCTCTCTTTCTCAAAAATAAATAAACATGAAAAATTTTTTTAAAAAACTGGCAGAGTTCTGTGGCCAGAAAGTATATAGTTGTTATCTCAATTTTGAAAAAAAAAAAAAAACAAAAAACATCCACCCATACAAAAACTCTCTTAAGATATAAACAAACAAATAAAAACCCCAAAATGGTAACAGTGTTTAAGTAATGTTGGATTAAGGGGGTGATTTTTATGTCTGTTTTTGCTTTAATACACCCAACCCCGCGTGATAGAACAGACTGTCTTTATTACTGTCTTTCTCTTCACTCAAAGTTAAAAAAAAAAAAGACTTTAATTACTTATATAAAGTAAAACAATTACTTGTTGGTTGGCTGAGAATTGTTAGAAATTAATAAATAGTTTGGAAATTATTTAGTAAATTCTAATTACTTAGCAAAAGTAATTAAAATATTTATAAGTGAACACCCATAAAACACCACCAAGAAAATACATTACTCAATAAATGGTTTAATTAGTATTTCATTACTAGAAATTAATCTCAGTAACCAAATATTACTACAAATTACATGTAGGATGGACAACTTATTTTACTGCTATTAATGATTTCAATTACGAAGTTTGTGCTAGTCTAATTCCCTCCTGCTTCTCCCACCCCCCTTCTGCACCCACCCAGGAGAGTTCTCACTTCCCACACACTGGGCCTGAGTTAGGGTGTTCGGGGCTGGTCTGACACCTTCCACATTGTTGGGAATCCCTAGATTAACAATTTCTCTCAGCTTATTTCCCAGTTGTCTTGCTGAAATACTGGCCCTGGGTGCTTCTTAATCAGCTAGAATCAGACTCCAGGGGCTGGTGGGCTTCTTCTCACAGATACACATTCCTCTAGGGTCTTCTAAATCACTCGGCTACAAGGCTCGACTCCCTCCCCATGCCTGTGCCAAGGCCACTCTGGTGCTGGCTTGTGTTCTCCGTTAGGTGCTCAAGTTGGTGGTGGGCGGGGGGGGGGGGGGGGGGGGGTGGTGGACCCGGCTACTGCTAAGTCATAAAAGGACAACTACATGCAGATTAGAAACAGGAGCCTTTCTTCCAGACAGATGCAGTCACACACTGTGGTGGATTTCAGGTTCCCCAGGAGCAAACTATGAGACTCAAGATTTGTGTATACTAGTCTTATTGGGGAGTGTTCTCAGGAACAACCGCTTAAGTGGAGGGAGGTAGGACTGGGCAGACATCACTCAGCAGCCCCATGGGAAGCTCTGAAGCTGGGATGATTCTTCAAAAATGTCCTGCATTGAGGCAAGGATGGGGGTGCAGGCCTTTGTCATTTCAAATGACCAGACATCAGGTCAGACATCACTCTGGGTAATGACGTGCCTCTCTTTGGCTGAGGTCAAGTCCTGGAGAGGGACTCCAGCTCTTAACAGCCAATGCTCACAGCAGCTGGAGGAAAGAGTGCCTCCATTGGGAAGGAGGAGTTTAGGCAGCTTGGGTCCTGCACACCCACACCTGGAGGCCCTTCTGGGGTGGCTTGAGGCCAGGAGTTGAATGGGCCTGAGCTGTCCCATTGTTCTTCTGGGGCTGCGAGGAGTCTTACCTCTGGAGTTGGGGTGGACCCCTACTTAGCTATCAGCTGATGTTTATGCTTAACCTATAAGCTTCATGAGGGCTCGTCCATGTCTCACGGTATTCTCTGAATTTAACAGTTTGTGGCAAAATTTTTGTGGCAAAAATTAGTATTTGCTGATTGAATCTACAGTAGTAAAGACAAACTGTCACCCAAATGCATTAATATATAAGCTGTGATGCACTTGACAAAGGGAAATACAGAGAATCTGATATAGGAGGGGTCAGGGAAGCTTCCCCAAAGAAATGACACTTGAGCTGAGAACCAAGGAATGGGTAAGAGTGACCCAGGCAAAGTTAGGTGGGGTGGGCTACTTCCCAAGCCCTCCCCTGGAAAGGCATTCACTCTGCCTGCTGCTAAGCCTGTCTCTTGGGTGTAGACAGAGAGACCTGAGAGGTCACACTCACTGAATTTCTCCTGTTATCTGCTGCGGAAATGTATCCTTTGTCCTTATCACAGCCTTATCTTGTGTAACATTCTTGTGTCAGAGAGCTTTTTTGCCAGACCTCAGCTCAGCCACAGCGGGATGAATTTGCCTGTACCTGGCAGGTGCCCTCTGGAGTGCGAGATATAGACGAGATGTCCCAGCTGGAGGTGGTGATCACCCTGTACTGCCCACAGGGCGTCACACACGTGGATGCACGTGTTGTATTGGACCCAAGACTGGTAGCAACTGTGCTACACACATCTAAACCCCTGTTTCCTATTTGTCCTTCTCCCCATCCTGCCCGCGCCTTCGCCCCTGTCTCGTGTAGTCTCCAGATTGCTCACTGCGCAGGATTGTACGCAGCGTGTTTGTCCTTCACGCATGCGCACGTGTCCGCCTTTCTCTCCTGAGGACCACTCCACCCATAAAATCCACCGGAGGTCCCTCCCTGGAACTCTGCCTGGCAACTCCAGATCATACTAGGCTTACCCCTGTGTGGATTTCTACAGCCCTCAGCTGTAGATTCTTTAGGGCAGAGACTGTTTTAGAAACCCTGGGCATGATAGCATGCCTCCGTGCTAGAGAGCCAGGAGGTTGGGGAAAGGCTGGAGAAGTCAAACCCTGAAAGAAGATCCGGTATGTGCGTCCCTGCCACAGTGGTCTGGTTGGTGGCCGGCAGTGTCGACGGTGGGCTGGATGATATCTGGTGGTGTCTTGGCTAGGCACACTGTGAGGGTTGCCACAGGCCTGGCTTCTGCTGGTGGTGGCAGGACATGGAGGGAGGGAGGGAAGGGGGGAGGAAGATGGAAAGTTCATGTTTATCACGCCTGGAACTTTGCCTGCCTTGTCCTTAATCAGTCCACAGCTAATTAGCCACCTCCTTCCAGCTCACCAGAGCACCATTAATCACCTCGTACAAAGCAGAGTCAGCTGGGCTTTCTGCTCGGGGGAATCCCGGGTGGGCCCTTCTTGCCTGGGGTACTGAGAGGGCCGAAGGAAGGCAGGGGCTCCTCTGGGAGGGTTCCTGGGGTTGTCGGGCAGGGGCCCTGGGGCCCAGTACCTCCTGGGAAGATTGTAGGAGGAAGCTTCAACATTCCAATTTTGTTCGAGGAGATAATGTCTGAGCTGCAGACCAGAGGCTCACTTCCCCAGACTCCCTTGCAGGGAGGGAAGGCATATGACACAGTTCAGACTAACAGGGCATAAGCTGAAACCTTCTAGGGCTCTAGGAAGGCTTTTGCTTTCCTGATAAAAGCCATTGGATGCTGCTTATGCTGTCCTTTCTTGCTCTTTCTCCTTTCTGCTTTGAATGCAGACTTGAAAGGCTGGAGCCGCAGCAGCCATCAGCCTCCACAAGGGAAAGACCAAGAGAACTGTAATAATATCAGCTATGAGCTGGCAAACCAAGGCCAGTAACCATCCAACGTCTGGAGTCCTGTCAGGTGAGAATGATGAAGCTCTAGCCCACTGTTGGTTGGTATTGTTACTTGCAGACTTGCAGCTGAACACCATTCTAACCAGGGGAACTCAGAGGGTGGAGGCCTGATTGCAGAGATGCCCATGGTACCGGCAGGAATCCAGACATTTCTGGGCCTCACTAGCCGTGGGCATGAGTGAGGTTATAGTACCTAATGTCACTAGCTCCGTCCCACCTCCAGTCCTTCATCCTTGAAAGCCTCATTCTCTAACCCCTTTTAGTCACCTGTGTTATTAAGAAAGTATCTGGGTGTGACATTGATATATCAGTCATGTTAACTTTGTGTAATGGAGTTCCTAGTAAGGCAAAATTAGATTTTCTAGCAAATAAGTAATGCCTTTTTTCCTAGTTAAGGAACTCTGAGGTAAATAGGCAAACATATTGCTTTGGACGGGTGCCTGACTGGCTCAGTCAGAAGAGCATGTGGCTCTTGATCTTGGGGTCATGAGTTCGAGCCCCATGTTGGGTGTAGCGATTACTTGAATCAATACATGTAAAAAAATTGCTTTGGAGAAAGGGCACAACAAGGAATACTGTGATTCTAAGAAGGTTTTGGTGTACAAAGGTGTGTGTATTTGTATATGGGCCAAATAGCCTCTTGGGAGGACTCGAGTAACGACTCTGACTGACCCTTCCCTTTTGGGTTTCAGATTACTAGATTAGTTTCTGATGACCTGAGTTGGGCTCCTCTGAGATCCTTTAGCAGGAAAAGATAGAAAGGACCTCCGGGGGAAACTCACCATGAGGAAATGGGGTATGTGAAGAGGTGAATCAAGCTAATATCATAGCCTAGATGTTTGTTAGGGGGCGTGCTGGTCCACCTAGTAGGTGGCCAGGCAGAAACCCTTCTGACCCAGACACGCCTGCAGTGGTCATGCTGTGGGAACACAATGGCTGCAAATATGAGTGTGAAGTAAAAGAATTGCACCTTGGAGCCCAAGTGTGGGGCCCATGTGTGCTGTGCGTGTCCAGGGGTTGGAGGAGCAAGGGCAGCACTGAGTTGTGGGTATGGTGTAAAAAACTGTACAGGACCTGTTTTCAACAGTGACCCCTTGTGGCAGCAGACTGCTATGACTCTTCAGTTCTGTCTGCCTGGCTTTTAGAGACCGGTGCTGATGTACTGAGTAAGGATCTCCAGTTCTTGGACAGTTACCAAAAGGTGAGAGGAGGAACACTCCGAGCTAGAGAGGTAGGGTAGCATAGTGGTTAGGAGGATGGACTCTGGCATCAGACAGCTGGGGGTCAAGTTTCTACTCTGCTTCTTGCTGGTTTATCTTGTGCACAAGTCTGGTTTCAAGTGCTGCTGACCTGTGCAGTCTCACAGGAGCCTTAAATAAGCCCCACACTTGACTTAATGCTTAGTGCCTTGAAAGTCTTAATAATTTCGAATAAGCCTCCCCACCCCCTGCCACCGTGTTTTCATTTTGCACTGGGCCCTGCAAATATGTAGCCAGACCTGCTTGGGCAAATTACTTTACTTCCCTATGCCTCAGTTCCCCCATTTGTAAAATGGCTAAAAAAATTATCTGCCTCAGCTTTGTAAGCATTGAGTTATATACATAAAGTACTTAGAAAAGGATCTGGCATTGTAGTAAGCTTTATGTGTTAGCCATTTTTTTATTCCTATTAATTCAGGCAGATGAAGACTTGAGCAATTAATCTGCAAAATGCAGAGATGTGAGTATGTGTGGGCATCCAGGTAGTGAAGCATATCAGATCGAGCACATGGGGGAACAATGCAAAGAGAGGAAAATGTGACCCCTGGACTTACTTCTTTCACAAGATGAGATGCCTCATCAAGCCCACATCCATCTGGGTCCACAGGGCTGACAGGGGAGGAGGATACCGAGGTCTGAGAAGGGTGGAGTCAAGGCTAAGATCCCACTGCAAGGATGGCAGCAGAAGTTGGGCATGGCTCAGAGGGGCAGGCTGGGACACCTTCTGGATGGTGCCTGCTATCTCCCCACAGGGTCAGGCTGCGAGGCAGGCTGTCATCAATGCAGGCCCCATTTCCTGTCCTCTCAGATGTGACACACCGTTAGGGAAGGGTGACCCGGTTCCAGCCTTTTCTCCAGCCTGGGGCCCATCATTGCATTTACAGGACCAGGTCAGAGGATATGAGGTTGTGGGGTGCTTTATTATTATGATTATTCTAAAGAAACTTACCTATTGACAAGTAACATATACACAAAAAGAAGAGCAATCATAAGTGCCCAGCTCAATGGATCCTCTCAAAGTGAACATACCCAGTTCAAGAAATAGGGCATCCCAGAAGTCCAGAAACCAGTCAGTCACCCCCTCCTTCCCCAGTCAGCTAGGTAGCTACCCTGCATCGCAGTTTTTAAAACCATTAGGTTGCACTTTTCAGGGCACCTGGGTGGCTCAGTTGGTTAAAAGTCTGACTGTTGCTTTTGGCTGAGGTCATGATCTCCCAGTTGGTGAGTTCAAGCCCCATATTAGGCTCTGTGCTGACAGCATGAAGCCTGCTTGGGATTCTCTCTCTGCCTGTCTCTCTACCCCTCCCCTGTGTGCATTCTATCTCTCTCTCTCTCAAAAATAAATAAACTTTAAAAGAGGACATTAAAAAAAGATTTCACTTTTCAAATTTTTTTTTATTTTGAGAAATTTCCAATCTACAAAATAAATTGGAAAAATAGAATAGGAACACATGTATACTTACCTAGATATACTGATTGTTAACATTTTGCCTCATATTCTCTTGTCTTTCTGTCTTTTGTCCTCAGAATCTACATGTGTGATTTTCAGAACTATTTGAGAGTTATTTTCAAACATCTTGACACTTTATCCCTAAATATTTAAGCACATGTCTCTTAAGAACTAGGACATTTATACAGTGTAATTATCACACCCAAGAAATTTAAATTACTATACTACTATTATATAGTATATAGCTGATATCCATATCTCCCTAATTGTCCTAATAATGGTCCTTATAGGGGCGCCTGGGTGGCGTAGTCGGTTAGGCGTCCGACTTCAGCCAGGTCACGATCTCGCGGTCCGGGAGTTCGAGCCCCGCGTCGGGCTCTGGGCTGATGGCTCAGAGCCTGGAGCCTGTTTCCGATTCTGTGTCTCCCTCTCTCTCTGCCCCTCCCCCGTTCATGCTCTGTCTCTCTCTGTCCCAAAAATAAATAAAACGTTGAAAAAAAAAATTAAAAAAAAAAATAATGGTCCTTATAGATATATGTTTTTAAATCTATAATCTAAACCTGGAAAACATTTTGCATTTAGCTATATGTCTCTTTAGTTTTCTTTAATCTAGAACAGTTCCTTTATCTATCTATCTATCTATCTATCTATCTACCTATCTATCTATCAATCTATCTATATCTATCTTTTGGTCTTTCATGACTGACATTTTTGAAGAGTACAGGCAAGTTTTCTAGAATGTCTCTGAATTTGGATTTGTCTGATTGTTTCCTCATGACTGAATATCGTTTGAACATTCTTGGCAAGAATGCTACATGAGTTTTATTATTGTGTATTTATTCTTTACAATTAATTTATTATTAATAATAGTGGCTGTAATTTATTGGGTGCCCATCATGTGATGTGGGGATTACTATGTCCATTTTATAGGCCAGGTCACTGAGGCAGAGAGTGGCCAAGTACTTTTCCCAAGGTCACATAGTGAGGGGAAGTGCCAGGATTTGGTCTGTCTCTACTGCCCATGCTCAAAATCATTTTTTTTTTAAAACAACAACTGATAATCAGTTTAATAAAAAAGTTTGACTTAAGCATCTGCAATGGTGACTTCAATTTTGACTCCTAGCTCAATACTGATAGAAGTAATCTGCTTAACAATCTCAGAAGGACTGTGTAAATTAATGAGTCGCTTGTGGATCCTCATCTGAAAACGATCTGAAGTCTTTACCATGAGTTTTTCTTGTGGTGATTCTCAGAGGCTTGGTGGACATTTGAACTTGTTCTTTCCCTTTAGATTCTTTCCTTTTGCACCTCTGATCAAGTCAGTACATACCTTCTCTAAAGATTTTATGTTGTGGCTGGTTAGAGTAATTTTCACTGGTGAATCCCCACCTCTGGTTCCATGATGTCTTCTGGATGTCTTTAAAAGCCGTGGCTGCAGCGGGGCTTCCTGACTGACTTGTTCCTGGGAGAGAACAAACAGTGAACAGTCAGGAGCAGAAGTGGGGCGCCCAGAGCTCCGCTTTAGCTGTGACCATGTCTTCCTCAAAAAGAGCACTCAGAATCGGTTCTGGCCACTGACTTGAGGCTGTGTTCTGGCTGTGCCAGAGGAGCCTGTCTGTGGCATCTCAGAGGAGCACGCACAGGGCCTCTCCCTTCATGGGAGCTGGTGCTGAGGTGGGCACCTCTGTCTGTGCAGGAGAGGTGAAAACATGTCAGACCCAGAGCTGATGGGCAAGTCAAAACTGCTAGTTAAATGGCTTTAAAGTAGTGGCCATTTATAAGTTAATGAAAGAGAAAATAGGCACATTATACATACAGATTTGTCCTTAATGAGGGGAAAAGGCATTGTTTACTGATGTTCAGTTCTAATTATCCATGCACAAGGCTAGCTTTTTTCCAGCAGTGCAGCGTGCCCCCGCTCTCCTATCTTCTACCATGTTCCTTTAACCCCTTCAGTGCCCAGCTGGGTAGTGACTCATCCCTCAAAGCACCAGTTTCCAGTGCTGGCTGAGTAGCCAATTTCTGACTCAGTCTGCTGGGACCTTTGACCCTGAGACAGGCCCGGCAGCTGTTTATGTCCTCTGCTGTCCTCAGCTGGGTGCCAGATGGGGGACAAGGCTGCCAGGGCCCTCAGGGCAACCACCCTTGGAAGAGGCAGAGCTCAGGGATGGCTGCTTTTCTGGGGTGGAGGCTTCTGGGTAGCAGGAAGGACCCAACAGATGAGGGAGATGGAAGGAAGGAGTTGCAAGCTGGGCACTCCCCAGGAGGTAAGGGCTTAGGAGCATCAGCCACCGATACCATCCTATATAGTTTCTCTGAAACTGTCAAGAAGGAAGGGGCTCCCTTGGGAAAGGTGAACAGTGGGGTATACCCCAAACACACCTCTCACCATTGCTGAGGTCATGCCTGTTCATTTCTCACTTAGCATAAACACACCTGAGGTCACCTGGATAAACAGATAACGCCTCATCACCCTATAAGCTTCCCCCTGTGTCTCCATGTCCCAGCTGCTAGATGTTGCTTGTCCTCCGTGGGGACATAAACTAGCAACACGGATGAGTGGGACACGCCTGACTATTGTCAAAGTGAGGTCACACAGCCTGTTCAGCTTGGGAAATCAGTGAGGAGAGAAGAAGGTGCAGGGGCTATACACTGGAGGCAGGGTGGAGGAGATGGCTAAATGGACCCCAACCACAATCCTCCAGGGGCACATTTGAGCTGTCTTTAGGAGCCTAGGCTGGGAAGGAGTTTGGCTTTCCCTTGAACTTTCTGGGTGAGTTAAAGGTAGCAGTTCTAATTTGCTAACACTCAGAGTACCTTCACCACTCTGCACTGGGCGGGGCGTGTCCAGGAAAATGTACCTGGGGACTCCCCACAGGTTGTTGTATGGGTGATGGCAAAAACATTACCTCCATGGGGGGCGTGGGTACCTCAGTTGGTTAAGAGTCCACCTTCGGCTCAGGTCACGATCTTGCGGTCTGTGGGTTCAAGCCTTACGTTGGGCTCTGTGCGGACAGCTCAGAGCCTGGAGCCTGCTTCGGATTCTGTGTCTCCTCTCTTTGCCCCTCTCACACTTGCACTCTGTCTCTGTCTCTCAATAATAAATAAACATTAAAAAAAAAAAAAAACAAAAACCATTACCTCCATGACCACTAGACAAGAGTCCATGGAGTGACCCCACAACCTAATTTTAAGGGTTTGAGAAAAGGAGGTGCTTCATGATTGATTAAAAAGGAAGCTGAACAAAGCCAATAAATTTGAAAATTTAGATAAAATGGACAAAGTCCTAGAAAAAACACAAGGTATCAAAATTGACAAAAGAATAGAAAGCCTAAGTAATCTTATAACTATTAAAGAATATGAATGCTTCATTAAAGATCTCCTTACAGAGAAAATGCCAGGCTACAACTGCACTTCTTCCTTTGGCAGTTATTGGGCATTTGCTGCTATTAAAGCCACACATTTGATCTGTGTTCACCTTCTTATGCCTATTTCCAGCACTCTGCTGAGATAAGGAGTTATGCTGGAATCCTCTTTCCCATCCTTAACCCAGAAGAGATGTCATGCAGCATCCTTTCCATAAATACCTCCTATTTATTTGATGCTTTGAGTGGGAAGCCAGAAGAAATTTTATGAGAACATTAAGGGTCTCTGTGCTAAGCAAGTCACCTGTATTGATCTTATTTAATGTGCGTAAACATAATGCAAGAGAAACATTATTATTCCCATCTGAGGTTCAGAGAAGTGGCCTGACTTTTCCAAGTCACAGAGTTAGTGAGAAGGGAGAAAGGAAAGCTGGAGCCTAGGGTCATCTGACTCCAAAGTCTATTCCTGTCCTGCTGTGCCACACTGCTGCTCAGAACAAGCCTGCTCCTTCGTCAAGGAAAAGAAGATCATTACTGAACCCTCTCCCTACCCAGACTCCATCTCCAGCTGTCAACATTAAGGTCAGAATTCCATGTCCCTCCCATCCTGATTATATAATGCTCAGGAATTTCTTCAGTTGGTGAATGACCCTCTTACATAGCAGCCCCCAGAACTGAACCTGGCATTGAAAGGCATGGTTGGCTATTCTGTTTGTCTATTGCTAAGTTAGAAATTATCCCAAACTTAGTGGTATAAAACAGCCATATATTATGCTTATAGACTCTTGGAGTCAGCAATTTGAATAGGGTACAGCATGGATGCCTTGTCTCTGCTCCCAATGTATGGTCTCATCTGGACGATCTGAAGGCTGCTGGTGACTCAGTAGCTGGGGGCTCCTTTGCTCATATGTCTGGTTGCTGGTGCTGGCTGTTAGCTTTTGGCTGTGACCTTAGCTGGGACTCTTGGCCAGAATATCTATATGTGACTTCTCTGTATAGCTTTGGCTTCCTCACAATATAGTAGCTAGATTCCTGTGTGAGAGAGCCAGGTGAAAGCCACATTGCCTTTTATGACTTAGTTTTGCTACTTGTACAGTATCACATTGGTGACATATCATTTGTTGAGGTAGCCACAAAGTCCTACCAACTTCAAGAGAGGAGAAGTAGACTCAACTTCTGGATGGGTGAGTGTTAAGGTTCTAGAAGAGCAGGTGGGACTGGAAATATTACTGTGGCCATTTTTGGAAAATACAGCATGCCTCATGGGCCTAGCTCAGAGGAAGCTTCCCACACAAGAGGACTTGAGAGTAACACAACACCCTTCATTCAGTCAACACACAGTGGTTAAAGTATCTTCCACATGCCACACACCGCCTCCCTGATGGGGTAGCTGCACACATTTTTAGCTCCATCCTCACTTAGGTCCTCCCCCTGAGGCCCTGAGACATTTGGTCAAGATGAGGGAACTTTGGGCTTAAATTCTCTCCAACCTTCTGGGAAACATTGCTCTGAGTCACTGTGTCTAGTGTTCAGAGAATAATTTCTTTCTCTGGGGGCAGCTATTAAACTGAAGTTTTATACTCCCATTCCTGAAAGAGCAGGTATATTGAACAACTGAACAGTTTCTGTTTAAAAAAATTGTTTTAATGTTTATATTTGAGAGAGAGCATGCGCAGGGGAGGGGCAGAGAGAGAGACACAGAATTCGAAGCAGGCTCCAGGTTTTGGGCTGTCAGCACAGAGCTCTACAGGGGGCTCGAACACGAGACCATGACCTGAACCGAAGTTGGATGCTTAACCAACTGAGCCACCCAGATGCCCCAGTTTCTGTTTTTTGAAGAAAAAAAAAACACCCAATTTGTTTTTTTACTTATCTGTCAGCAGGAAAGAGGTTCCTGTCCTTTGATGAGACTAAGAAGTAGGGTAATCTATTTGTGAATTGGCTCTCTGTAGTGTAGAGGAGGAAGCTGGGAGGGCTCCTCTGTCCCTTTAGCACAGGAGCGTGGCTAGTGTAACTGGCTCACTTGCTGTCACCCTGGCTAATGTAATGAGCTGGTCATGACAAGTTGAAGGATAGCTTGCATAATAATCACGATAATAACCAGTATGCATCATACTGTACGGTATGTATCAGCTGTGGGCTGAGCATTTTACACACCGTCCCATTTAATCCTCTTTTTTAAAAAGTGTATTTACTTATTTTGAGAGAGAGCGGGAGGGGAAGAGAGAGAGGGAGGGAGAGAGAGAGAGAGAGAGAGAGGGAATCCCAAGCAGGCTTCACACTGTCAGTGCAGAGCCCAGTGCAGGGCTTGAACTTACAAATCGTGAGATCATGACCTGGGCTGAAATCAAGAGTCAGATGCTCAACCAACTGAGCCATCCAGTTGCCCCTCCCCCCATTTAATCCTCAATGCTGTGAGGAAGGTACTAAAATTGTTTTCAAGGATGAGGAGACTACTTACTAAGGTTCAGAGAAGTTAAATAATTTGTCCAAAGGCACACAGCTAGGAAGTGATTGAATCCAGGGGTTCACATGGACTCCAGGGACTGTTCTCTTAACATTGGGCTATGTTGTACAGATACAGGCCTGGTAGCTTAAAGGGAGGGGCAAGAATCAGAGTATAACAGGCTCTGGATTTTGGGTCTCTCTTGGTTGGGTAACATAGACTCATTCTGCTTAGTCTTCTCATCTGTAAATGGGGATAATACCTACCAGAACAGGTTAAGTAAGGTGCCAGCATAGTATTCCAGACTCAGTGGGAACTCAGTGTATGGTTAGGGAGTCCTTTTCCCTTTCTCCTTCCTTCATAATTTGCCTTGGCCTCCCTTCCCAGAAGTAGGGGGATGGACAAGATGATTTTCTTAACTATAGCTGCTCTAAAATCCCTGGTTCTCTAAGCTCTTGCTGGATTTCAGGATTCCAGTCCCTCTCCACTGTGCTTTTCATTGGGAGAACTTTAAATGATTTTATAAAAACTGCAAATGTACAAGGTAATTGAGTCTTCTGTTTTATTACCCTGAGCTGCCTGGACCTTGCCTGGCCTCCTCCTCACTCACTGAGCCGCCAGAATAAAGTTGGAAGTGTTTGTGCTGGTAATATATAGGACTTAATTAACCTGGCCTTTTATAGCATTTCCAATGGAGGGTTGGAACAAACTTGAGGCAGCTTGATAAAAGGGAAGGGGGGTGCCTGGGGTGGGAGTGTGTATGTATGTACAACATTCGATGTTGTGTTTTTTTTCCCCCTCCTGTTCTTTTCCCTAGTACTTTAAATGTTTTTTTTTTTTTTTTCAACATTTATTTATTTTTCGGACAGAGAGAGACAGAGCATGAACGGGGGAGGGGCAGAGAGAGAGGGAGACACAGAATCGGAAACAGGCTCCAGGCTCTGAGCCATCAGCCCAGAGCCCGACGCGGGGCTCGAACTCCCGGACCGCGAGATCGTGACCTGGCTGAAGTCGGACACTCAACCGACTGCGCCACCCAGGCGCCCCTTCCCTAGTACTTTAATCAGCACTTAATGACCCAGTCGAAAATCCATCATTCAGTCCCAGACACTGGTGGGAAGGGCTAGAGGGGAGGTGTGCCTTCTTTCCTTGTCTACAGTAGGCCATGGAGTGGTCAGTGAGTCCAACCATACCAACTCCATTCCCAGAGACTCCCAGCGGAGGCTAATCCTGGTAGGAGACAGTGAATGGAATTAACTCTGGGTTGGCTAATACCATTCCCTACTCAAATGCAAACAAACCTCAGAAGACTCCAGTGGGGTCAGGTCCGCATTCCTGGGAGCCAGTTGGAGTTCATCTCTTATTCTGTCTACCCGTTCCTCCCTCTACTCCTGAATATTCCCACTCCCTTCCCTTTCCTGCATGAAGCCATGCCTGAACCGGACACCCTTCTAAACCAGCCCAGGAAAAAGTGACTCAACTCAGATCCACTCTGGCTACAGGGGGAGGGGTTTATAAGTGCCAAAGTACCTTGCAGCCATTATTTTAGGGAGACTTCCAAGTGAGGGCAGTCGGGGTAAATGCCTCTCACCAGCTGCCTATTCAAACCATTGCTCCACATGCCATGGCTCATAAATCCTACCCCGACACTGCCGAGTGGTTACATCATCTCTAAACCTCATGCAACAATTCGATTTGGAAATAAAAAGGCAGGTGTTAATTGACTCACTCCCTCTGCCCCTTTGTGGTGCCCCTGACCCTCGATAGCTTTTAACCTCACAGTTAATAAAAGTTTGGGGCCCAGCCCTAGCACGGTTCCTCATTCATTCTTTCATAACGTCAGCAAATTCTTACTGAGAAACTGTAATGTAAGTCACTGGCCAGTCCCTTAGGGGAGAGTGTTAGGTGGCCAAAGGTGAGTAAGAAGCATTTCGTCCCTGAGGAAAGCTTCCAGAGGAGGATCACACATTATGCACATTTGGGCAGCAGGTGCCTTGTGTCCCCAGAGAAGGCCTGGTGCAGCCACCGTTTTAGTGGGTGCCGCCACTCAACTCTTGAGTTTGCCTGCCCAGCATCCATTCCTCCTCTCAGAGCACCCAGATTCTCCAGAGAATTCATATCTCTTTCCCTAAGTATACATAGTTTCAAATGGGGTTGAATGTCTAGGGTCCCCAGGGATCAGCCCAAGACTAGATCTAGCCAGTCAGAGCAGGTCAGCCCCCTGGCCACGGGGATTAGGTCAGTGATGGGCATGGAACTGAAGCTGGGCTAATGAACAGTGTTGCTTCAACTACTGTGGAGGGGAAGCTCTTTTTTCCATTGGGGTTTGCCGGAAATAGGCCTGGGGCTGTTTGTGGCTCTCTTGCCCTAACTCCAGAGCTGCTTCCTGAGCCGTAGAGTGAAGCCATCACTTCATTCCTTCCTGTAGGAGAGCCTTTGGCTTCAGGTCATGCTGTCTCCTGCACCACTACAAACAGCTCTTGCTTTTTCTGTGTGTGTATTATCCCAGGTCCAAGTGATCCCCTGTCTACCTTCAATTAGTCTGTGTCCAGGAAGAATTTCAAGGAAAGCAGAGCTGTGAGGTGGAAAGAAAAAGATTGCTGAGGGTGTTGGATAACTAGATCCAGCCCTGCTTAAGTCTTGAACCCCTGAATTTTCACTTAAGTGGGCTAATGAACAGCTTGAGGTTCCCTCTGTTTACATTTGCAAGAGTCAGTTTCCTTAGAATTTCTGTTGCTGATCCAGTCCCCGAGTCCCAAGCTATCTGGGTACAGCGACCACTTGGAAGTCACCATTACCTTCCCCCAACTCAACAGTGGGCCAAAGAGACATGGGCTCCTTTCCTCTTTCTCATTTTGATAGAGTTAGGCCCTGGCAAGAGAGGTGCCTAGAGCATGTAATTTCAGTGGCAGTTGTTTTTAAGGTCTGTGCTAGTGTGATTCTGGGAGTGAGTGCCTCCTTAAATTTGTGCCCTAGGCTCCTCTTGTCACACCCTAGTCTGGCCCCGTTCAGGTTGTTGGGCATCCATGCCCATGTGTCTCTAGGCCCAGCCTGAAGAATTCAGAGTAGATTACTACTGTCTTTATTCCCCCAGAGAGGGCTTGACTCATTCTCTGGGCCTTGGAGGATAATGGTCTATAAAGGGCTGCTCTGGGGACTTAAGGAGATCAAACCAGAGCAGAACTAAGCACAACTCATTCCAGCTCAAGTATCTTTCAAAAGGGCAATCAACCTATAGCATCCATGTTTGGCACAGGTAAATCAATGGGGAATCTTCAAATTAGGGTGAGTTCAGAATTATTTGGAACACCAGATTTGCTTTTATTTTATTTGTGTTCATCCATGATTTGACTTATCTTAGGATGAGATAATAGTTTTTCTTGGCACAGACTCATTGAATGTAGACAGAGCATCAGCCACTTGGACCTAGGGAGACTGTGCCTGAGATAATACACACATGAAAACCGAGAGCTGCTCACTGTGGTGCAGGAGTTAGCAAGGCCTGCAGCCAGAGGCCTTCCCTTGATCACACCAACTGGGTGTGTATCCTTCAACACAGTTCTTTACTCCTCTGACCTCTGTTACCTTGGATTTAGAGGGGCAGACCATACAGGATGAGCTCTGGAGGCAAAGAGATCTACTTATAGTCCCAGCTCTTGCTCACTTGGACAAGCCTCGCTCTGAGACATGTTTCCTCATTATTATTCCTCAGGGGGAATCATAAAGGTACTTCTCTCTTAGGATCGTTTTAAGATTCAATGAGATAATGAAGTTCTCAGCACAGGGCCTGATATAATTTCTCAATTAATTATTATTGGTGTTAATATTATTCTATAAAACAAGAAGGCATATTAGAAGATCAAAAGTATTGTCAAGCATCAAAGTGCTAATACTAGATCTAGTCCCAGCCCTCGGAGGATAACCACTGTTTTCAGGGCATTCCAAAGCCAGCATGAACTGACCACCTACTGTGAGCTCTCTGGGGAAAGAGCCAAGTCTCACCTTTCCAATTTTAAGAGGTCTTCTCCACCTCCAGTCACAGCAACATCACCACCAGGATTCCTCTTAGTCAGTGGTGGACACTCTCCTCTTTTTCTCAATGGATGCCTTTTCTATTTCTTAGAAATCTTATAAGGAAACATGGACTCCTCAGATATGCCACTGAGGTGACCCTTAAACCTCATACCTCTATATGCATGTCCTTTTCCTTAGATCATCAGTACCTTGAAGGCAGGGACAGGTCCTGAACTTCTTTGTGCCCCCATAAATCTAGGTACAGAACAGGTCCTTAGATGTCAGTATTTGGCTCATGAGGCCCTGCCCAGCTAGGTCCTGTGTGCCTGGGCCTGGGCTGGACAAGAGAGGACACTAAGGAGATTCTTGGGAATGAAGAGGGCCTCTGATTGTCGAAGGCATCACATGCTCTTTTTGGGACCACTGGAATAATCAGAGAGTTCTTTCTGAAGCAGCAGCAATCAGCAAGACCTGGGGGGCTCAATTACCCGAAGCCCTTCCCAAAGCCACAGCCACCCGGGTAGCCTGCCTGGTTTCTCCACCAGCCACAGGGCTGCAACTCAACAGTGTTGGCCTCTTAATAAAAACAGCACCAATGCCAAGTCCTAACTCCACGGGAGAAATAGCCCTGTGCCCCCTCGATCCCATTAACATTTCACACCTTAATGTGGCCATATTTTTGGAAAGCCAATATGAGCTGAATAGCTTATTGGTATGCAGCTCCAGGTGGGGGTGGGGGCTCCAGGGAGGGGGAGAACTCTGCAAAGGGGATGTAATTAAGCCTCAGAATGTTCGATATATGCCCCAAAAGGAGGGCATTTGGGGGTACGAGAGCAAGAGCAATGGCCTTGTCCAGGAGGTTTGTGTGCATGAAAGCTTGACCGTTGCTGGGAAGTCCCAATGCGTCTCCCACCCTTGCTCACCCCAAGCCCCCACCCTAGCAGGGCCACCCACTCACCCTTTGGGTCCCTAACTTTGCATTTCCCAAGCAGACCCTATCGGCAGCTCTTCTGAGATAAAATACATCATCATTTGCTCCATTAGAAAATAAATGTATGGCTATATTATGGGATTTGCATTCCATTACCTTGGTTTGCATGCCATAAAACATTTATTACACCCTTGGGCTAAAGTCTTAATAATGACTGGGTGCGAGGCACTAATGTGGTGCTGGTCTTGCTCGGGAACCAGAGATTAATGCCTTTTGATGTCACCCAGCTAATAGTCGTGCTCACCAATTTGTCCCATCAGAAGACATTAGAGTCAGGCCCTGTGTGGGGGTGGGGAACCACTGCTCAGCTTCAGCTGGGAGGTGGGGCTCCCTGCCCTTCTACCTGGTCTTGTTCAAAATGACCAGAATGAAATCTCAAAGTCCTCCCTCTTCCATCCCCACCCCTACCCCCACCTCTAGCCTTGGGCAGGTCCCCACCCCTGGGTGTGATGAAGCTACAACAGGGGTTGAACAGGCTGCTTTCCTGCCAGAGGGCAGCAGCAGCAGCAATAAGAGTGTGTGAAAATGCATGTACATACACACACACACACACACACACACACACACACACACGCTCCTCCCTTCTTTGTCAAGGAATTTGCCAGGCCTGCCCCATTCAGCCTCTCATGGCAGCCTAGTAGCCCACTGGAGGCTCAGGTCCACCTTCTTTCCACAGTGAGGCCCAATCACAGCCTCTGGCAGGGAGAACAGGCCCTTTGGGGATGGTATTGTGCGTCCTTTATCTCCTCCGCTACCTTAGTTGGAGCAGAGCTAGGGCCAGGCCTTGGGTGATATACTGGTTTGTGGGTTTTTGACTCTCTGTGGGGCATCCCTCCTCTCAAGAGACCAAGCCATAAGGCCAGAGATGCCCCTCACCTCTTTTGCCCAAAGCCTTGCCTGGGACGTGACATTCTTGTCTGCAGAAGGCAAGGCTCTCTCTTGATTCTGTGTAGAGTCCCCTCAGAGATTAAAAAAGAAACAAACAAGTAAAAAAACTCCACCCATGTTTGCAAATCAAAATTTCTAGATTGGGGCCTGGGCATCTGTATTAAAAATCTGATTTTTGGGTGACGCTGATATGTATTCAGCCTCAGGTTGGAACTTGTCAGGGCACCAGAGAAAGTTAAACCTTGGGATCTGTATCCTGACAGCTTCTTCTGTACCACAGGGAAGGCCAGACAAAGGTCAAAGATCACTGGTTACAGAGAAGCTCAAGCAGTGAGGAAGCTGCAAGAAAGCCCAGGGTGTGATAACAAAATCCTCTTCTGTCTTCCCTAGGAAGCCCACCACGCCCTGGCTCCCTCGAGGGTCCCAGACTACAAAACCCATCAGTGTGAACTCCACAGGGGAGCTCTTATTCCTATTTGAGGTCACCAATGTGCCTGCTCATTCTTCTCTGGGTCAAGCTGCTCTAGAAGCAGGCTTGCTCATGGTCACATCCTTGCTCATGGCACACTGGAAACTCTGAGGTTGTAGGAGAGGTGGGGGTTCCTAGAATGACTAGGGACCTGAGGACCCAGTGCAAGGTGAATAGGGGGGCACCTTCTCTATCCTATAATAATGAATCTTTCCCTAATAACAAAATGCAGGGTGAGCTGTGTTGTGAAGCCTTATTTAAATTCGAAGGGAGTGCAGATGATGTTTAATGAGATTGATGACTTAAAAATGAGGCCAAATAGTAATCATGTGGATTTAATTTTTTTATATTATATTAAGTTTTTTATTTTACTTCCAGTAGAGGTAACATACAATGTTACACTAGTTTCATGTGTACAATATAGTGATTCAACAACTCTGTACATTACTCAGTTGCTCCTCATAAGTGTACTCTTAATCCCCTTCACCTATTTCACCCATCCCCCACCCCATCCCCTCTGGTAGCTATTGGTTTATTCTCTATAGTTAAGAGTCTTTTTCTTGGTTTGTTTCTCTCTCTCTTTTCCCTCATGTTCATCTGTTTCATTTCTTAAGTTTCACATATGAGTAAAATCATATGGAGTTTGTCTTTCTCTGATTTATTTTGCTTAGCATTATATTCTCTAGCTCCATCCACATCATTGCAAATGACAAGATTTCATTCTTTTTAAAGGGTGAATAATATTCTGTTGTATATATATATACCACATCTTCTTTATCCATTCATCTTTCAATGGACACTTGGGCTACTTCCATAATTTGGCTATTGTAAGTGATGCTGCAATAAACATGTGGATTTACTTTAACAAAGGATAAGTTAGTGAGATTCTTTCTCACTTGAACCTCCTGGCATGGTGGGCCACTGGGCACCATGTTACTGTAAGTGTGGAAGGAAGGCTAGGTGACTCGAATCCAGGCCTTTAGACTTCTAGGCCAGTGCTCTCTGCACAACTCGTGACCACTCTCCTACCTCACCCTAGATAGAATGTATTCAGGCCTTCTTCTGATTTCCTCTTCCACCTGAGAGACCAAACCATCATCCTTCCTTGCTGTAGGAAGGCAGAAGCCTTCACTCTTTGCCACAATACTATGTGCCCCACCTCACTAGAGCAATCTGTTGAAGCCACCACTTTCAGTCAGTCCCTACTCAGGAAGCCACATGGCTCCCAGCAGCCCATTGATTAGATCCATGCTCTTCTGGGGCTAGCCCTACCTTATACACAATCTCAAGTGCTGGAACCAATGCTGGAGATCTCCAGTGCTGGAGCCCTGAGAGCAATAAGTCCTGGTCCTTGCTCTGAAGGATATTCTAATTCATATATAGAGAAGAACACTCTACAGAGGTGTTATGGGTATACAGGAAGTACAGATGAAACACCATGGGAGCATGTTGCTTCTGACCATGGACATGCAGGGCAGCTGGTGAATGAGGTAGCACCTAAGGTCAGAGATGGAGGAGGAAGTAGGATGGGTGACAGGGTTGGCCAAGAAAGGGAAGGGTGGGAGCAAATGTACGGAGGCAGGAATGCTTTGAGAATGGGACAGAGTGGGAAGAAAGATTACTATGAAAAGATAGGGTCAGAGCAAGAAACACTGTCAATGTGGGGCTCAATCCTAAATGTAGGGGAGAAAAAGGTCTTTGTACCACAGTGCTGGGCAGGTTCTCTGCCTGAATTGGAGCTGCTGAGGCCAGAACAGGGAGCCCAGGTGGATGCCTCTGCTGGCCCAAGAATGAGCCCATTAGGGCTGGACTGGGAGCCCATTAGGGCTGGACTGGGAGCCCATTAGGGCTGGAGCCTACAAGGGCAGGAGTGGGAAGGAAAAGACGGATGAAGGAGGCAATAGAGAGGAATTGAGTAGAAGCTGAGGACCACCTGTTGTGGAAGAGGCTGGAGCCACACGTGGCTCTGAGAGAGTGGTTCTCAATGGGGCGGTGCTGCCCAGGGGTTAATTTGGACATTGACGGGAGTATTTTGTTGTGACAATGCTGGCATCAAGTGTGTGTGGGGGGTGGGGGCAGGAGTGCTCTCCGCATACTGCAGTGTGCAGGATAGTCCCATGCAATGACGAGTTCTCCCACATCCCGTGCAACTAAAGCAAATTGCAAGTACTTTGCTGTATACTCCACAACCCAAGGGAGCACCATTCACTTATGTGATGAAGTAAATGGCTATGCAGTGCCCAATCTGCACAACCATAACAGAGGTCCAAGGCTTGACCATAATTCTGGTAGAAAAATCTATTTACAATGACCCAAGTCTAAACCTTGCTCAGTTTTACATATAGGCACAGAGCACTTTTGCATGGTTTTGATATATACTGAATTTTCTGGGAATGCAGCTCTTGTGATATTGAGGGAGAAATTATCCTCTGTTCTGTACAGAACTTTATCAAGAGTTGTTCACCATTTCAGAAACCACCCTTCATGTGGGCACATCAGTCAGGGACCTTAATTCACCAGCATACCCCCTAAAGCAGGAGGTACTGACAAGCTATCCCATCATGTGGTTTTATGTTTAGGTGCAAGTATTTGACTTCTTCATTGTTGCTGAGCGTTTACATATTGAAATACATATTATTTTATTATAACTTACTTTCCTTTGATTTTTCCTTTATGTAATAGTTGGGTCAATATATTGATTTGTGTGTGTGTGTGTGTGTGTGTGTGTGAAATTATGTGGATAGGTTGGTTATACTATTATCTCTGCTCTCCATCCTGGGATAGTAAATGGGGCATGACAAACCTGGTAATAAAGGAGGCTGTGGGGTCCGATGGGCCAAGAACTATGGTTTTGAGAATTCCAGCCTCAACAGCTTCTCCTGGAAGCCTCGTCTGGCCACTTTAACTTCACAAAAAAAGAGTTCTTTTTTTTTTTTTTTAATGTTTTTTATTTAATTGTTTTTGAGAGTAAGAGAGAGAGAGAGAGAGAGAGAGAGAGAGTGAAAGTGCACACAGTGGGGGAGGGCAGAGAAAATCCGAAGCAGCCTCCATATATCAGCACAGAGCCAGATGTGGGGCTTGAACTCACGAACCGAACTGTGAGATCGTGATCTGAGCCCAAATCAAGAGTCAGTTGCTTAACCGAATGAACCACTCAGGCGGCCCATCACCCGAAGACTTCTTTTGTTCCTCCCTAAATGAAGCCCTTTGTTATACCTCTTTTCCACTTTTTTTTTTTTTTCATGATCATCTCACAGACAGTTTTGTCAGTTGTGTCCCAATAAACACATAAGCTCCCAAAGACAGCCTTGAGGTGATGGCCTTTTATGGCCCTGAGCAGGCCCTGCAGAAAAGGGTGGGAACTTGGCTCACTGACCTGAAATGCACAAGTCAGGTGGTGACAAGGCTCCTGTGGGTAAACAAGGGAGATGCGCAGGCCCAGCAAAGTAATGCAAAATCCAGAAAATCCCATCCCTCAGCTTGACAGAGCTGGGGCAAAATGGAGACACTCCAGACTCTAGAAAAGAAATTTTAAAATAAGTCTCATTCAAAGAAAATTAGTGGGAAATTGCTGAAAAATCAAATCAGCCACACAAATTCTGGTACTGTTGAGAAACAACTTATTGGAAGTCCAAAGTCAAGACGTGTTGAGGACTGAAAAAAAACAAAAACAAAAACCTCCGATGTGAAGAGATGGTGCTTTCAAAGGGACTTCTGTGGGCAAAGAGGTATCCTTCATAAATGGGAAGACTGGCCAAGCCCGGAGACAGAGTTTAGATAAATTAATGGATGAGAGTGCCATAAAGGGTGATGAAGGGGATCTTGGCTCCTCCCGAGGTAAATGCCATACTAGAGATATATGGAGGACAACCACACATTCCTGTTGTGGGGCCTTGTGTCCTTACCTGAGGCAGACAACGAGCTTGGGCCCCAGAAGGCAGGAGGCAATGCTGGGGTCTCCAGTTATCTCTGGAGATTCCCCAAATGGACACAATAATCCACTTCTTTAAAAAATTAAAGAGAGAAAAAAAGAGGTTAGGTCAGACATACTCAGTGTTTTTGGAAAGGTTTTTTAGTATTGTGTATCTCAGTTCAGGGGAAGCATAAAACAAAAGTCAGTGAGGGTACAGTGGGTGTCACAATTCCTCAGGTAGTTGACCTCATCACTGGGGTTCCAGGCCTCAGATGCCCGAGTTCATATCCTAGTTCCATCACGGAGAAGCTGAGTGACCTTAGGTAAGTTACTTAGCTTCTCTGTTCTTTAGTATTCTCCCCTCTGAAACGGGCATAATATTTCACTGGACTGTGAAATTTTAAGAAGTTAATGTGGTATAGGAAGGTTCTTAGCACAGTGTGTGGCATATGTAAGTGTTTAATATGTGTGTGTAATAGTTGTTGTTCTTACTCTTGAGAAAAGGCCCAAGTTTTGTTAGCTTCCACCCCCTCCCTACTGATTAACCAATGAAGGAAGCCTTTGGGAACATAAAGGAGGAGCTGGAAGGGGTATGTATATGCCACTTCACCTTTCCAGAGAATCCAGAGCGTGGAGGTCAAGTGCCTTGGTCCTGGTTCTAAATCTGCTGTTAGAGTAGTCAAGTGCATGCGGAGTGCAGACTAGCCCCTTGGCCCAAAAGATTTAGCTAGGTAGGGGACAAGGGTGACTGTCACTATGAGATCTGTGCCCCCCAAAACCTTTTGATTGGCGAACATGGTGCCTGGGAGGGGTACTTTCTCAGTTTTATGTCTTACACATGTACCATTGCTCAGTAGCAATTCTACCGAGAAGGACTCTGAACCCTGGATGTAGGGGAAGGGTGCCAAGATGCTTGGAGGAAATGAAACCCAGTCAGTCACAAAGCCTGGCCTGAGAGAGCCTGGGTTCCCCAGGAGTGTTACCCCGCTCACCCTCTCTGTCGGCTTCTCCCATATAAATGCCTTGGAAGGATATCCAAGGGGTACTGGTTGGGGGTGGGGGGCATTGTAGGGCTTTAGAACTGGAGGTTACAGCAGATGCTGTCAGTATCCATCCTATCCCATTGCCCTTACCATGTCTATGCTCCAAGCCTGACTTTCAGCTGCCAGCATCTGCCATGCTTTGCCTGACAGCTTTCTCCAGGCACTAGTGTGCCTTTACATAACAATTGGGAAGCAGTCCTCGACTAATGACCAACAGGACCACTGCGTGTAAGTGTCCAAGGTCCCTTCGGATGGGATAGCTCTGAGATGTATGTTCTAGGTTGTCTTCCAGTTCCCCAATGGGAGTGAGCTCCAGGTACACACAGGGCTAATTTGCTTAACAACACACCCCTTATTGGTTTCCTTCCCTTTGCTGATTCACTTTCCCACTCCTGGGTTCACTCCCAAATAAACTACCTGCCCAAAGCCTCATCTCAGGGTTGCTTCCACTACACTAAGACAGAAGTTATTTGGCTGAACCACTTGGTGTTACTGAAGCAAGATAATTTTCAGAACACACATGCCCACATGTACAGGGTGTAGTAAGTGCCCACCTTGCAAGGCCTACACATGACTCAGAAAGATTCAGAACATTTGCATCATTAGGAAGGAGCTCCCTCCACCAGCTCAGGAAATGATCGGTCCTCCATCCCCCACACTGGGAATCTTGTTGGAGGTGAAAGCCCTGTAAAGAGACCCCCCTCTGGCTTTTCTCTCACCAGCCGTCTGTTCCTAATAACCCCACCCACGCACCCGAGCCTCCCTGACTTGATATTGCAGGACGCTGTCACTTGAAATTAATTGCAACTAATTAAAAATGATCCGGTTAGGACAATTGCACAATGGCGCTCCGGAGACCGCTTCATTCCCAAAGGTTTGGTGGCGTTTGTGGCTGCCGCAGCCCCAGTTGGCCGGACGGGGCCATACATCATCATGTCATTTTACATTGTTATTTCTCTGAAAGCAGCAATTTAAAAGAGTCTCAGATGAACCTTGAGCAACTTTGCACGAAAAAGAAAAATGTTACTGTCCAAGATCTGTAAAATATAACATATAGGCTCAAAGAAGCCACTTGACATGAAAAGAGGCCTTAAGTTTGTGCTGCTATTTGCATATAATATATAACGTTGTAGTGGAAGGACCCACAAAGCAGGTAGTGGCTGTGGAGCATCGATCCTCAGCTTCTTTGTTCAAACTGGGTCACCTACTGTTCCCAGTTATTATTTTATCACAGCCATTCCTCATGTAAGGTGACAGGACAGCATCTAACCGCTGTGTTCTAGGGACAGCCACCCCCTCCGCCTCACTTAGTGGAAGACCTAGGGTCCTTCCTGACTCTGACTCTGGGGGCATTGCAAATCCCAGTTTGGCCCTGCCAGTTTCCAAGTGGATCCCAGGCCTGGCAGTCCTGTTAGGACAAGAGGCACTCCTTGGGCTTAGGAAAGGCCTGGTAAACTGGGAGTTGAGGTAATGAGCCCTGCCAAGCAGCCTAGCAGCCTCCATACCTCATTTCAAAGGAGCCCAGGCAGCTCGAATGAAATTTTGAATGAATTTTGGCCCTACGTCCTTGAGCTACAAGTCTCTCTTATCAGGTCATCTGCTGTCCCACCTCACTTCTGTGGTCTCCATCTCACCCTCCAAATCTCTGCACATCAGCAGGGCAGGGGAGAAGCAGCCATTTTGAACAGAAAGGGATATGTCAGAAAAGCATCTTCCAAAATTATTTTTCTAATGCTCTGGCTTTTTCTGCAAGTGAAAAAAAAAAAAAAAAAAAGGGAGATGACTTTAAAGGTACCAACGGGGCGCCCGGGTGGCTCAGTCGGTTAAGCATCCGACTTCGGCTCAGGTCATGATCTCATATTTTGTGGGTTCGAGCCCCGTGTTGGGCTCTGTGCTGACAGCTTGGAGCCTGGAGCCTGCTGTGGATTCTGTGTCTCCCTCTTTCTCTGTCCCTACCCCATTCATGCTCTGTCTCTTAAAATTAAGTAAAATTAAAAAAAATAAATAAAAATTAAAAAAAAAATTAATAAAAAACAAAAACAAGAAACCTCTGCAAAAATTGAAAGTTCAAAAATTAAAAGTCAAGATCTCTAAAGGCCTAGGGGAAATAGAAAAGACTACACAGATAAGATGAAAGGAGAAAAAACAGCAAGAAGGTATGCACAAAAATGTATGTGATTACTAAAATTTGGTTCTGTGCTTCCCAGAGGCCAAAGCAAGGAAGGAAAATAAGAAAAATGATTAATTACAAATATTATGTGGTCCTTAAAGAAAAAGCAGACCAACTCCTTAGAAGAAATAATGCTCCCCCCCCTCCCCCATGGAGTTCATGTGGGTCATGCAGTGGTGTACATCCTCCACAGCATCCTTGCTGTTAAGGCAGGGGTGAGGATTGTGAAGGCACCTGCATTGGAAATCAGGGCCTAGACCTGGTGAAGGCACCTTTCTGGGAGATGCAGGAGATGTGGATCAAATGTGCAATCCACCAGGGAATGGCTTCATTCAGGAGTGACGCCCAGATACTGGCTGTACTCAGGGACGAACTCTAGTCTCTTCTCCAGATCAGTCTCTGTCGCATCGTGTTTCTTTCAGCTCTACTTTTGTTAGAGACTGAGCAGCACACAGCTTGAGGTTCTTGTTCCTAACAAAGATGTGGAATGCGGGTGTTGCACGTGTCTGAGAAATAGATCTTGATATATAAATCACAGCATATCTGTATAGTGGGACACTGTGCAGCCACCAACAGGAATAAGGAGATGACATGTGCTGTTAGGAAAAGTTGCATAAGATACATTATTAGGTGAGAAAGGCAAGCTGCACCATAGTAGGTAGTGTGGTATTGTAGGATTCTGTTCCTATTAAAAATTAAATAATCACGGGCACCTGGGTGGCTCAGTTGGTTAAGTGTCCAACTTCGGCTCAGGTCATGATCTCATGGTTCATGGGTTCAAGCCCCGCGGTGGGCTCTGTGCTGAAAGCTCGGAGCCTGGAGCCTGCTTGGGATTCTGTGTCTCCCTCTCTCTCTGCCCCTCCTCAGCTCTCTCTCTCTCAAAAATAACTACATATTAAAAAAATTAAATAATCACATAATATATGGACATAGAAAATTTCTGGAAGGATACATAAGAAATTGGTGACAGTATGTCACCTTGGGGGAGAGGGAATTTTATAGTTTAGCTAAACCCTGCTTACTACAGTTATGTATTACTTTTGGATGTAAAAAATAATTAAAAAAAAAGCAAATCAAGAAACAATGCAGTTGTGTTAGGAAGAATGAAGCAGATCAGTTTTACAGAAAAAGTAAGATAGGAAGGAAAAGTCTGGATAAATATAGATCAAATGTCTAAGAGGGGCTGCCTTTGGAAGGTAAGATTACAGCAGACTTTCACTTTCAAGTTAATCATTTTTGCAACATTTTTGTAATAAGTAGGTATTTCTTTTATAATAATAATTAAAAAAACCCAACATTTTAAGCCAATCTAGGGGACTGTCTGGTTGACTGCCTTTTATGAAAATTAAGAGGCCTAATCAAGACTTATCCAAATGAATGGCCACCCTACCTCTGTTGGGCAGTGGGCCAGAAAAGAATCTGCAAGCAAGACAAGTATTTTTCTTGAGGAAGCAGTTGGCTGTCTATTCTGGCACACAAATGAATGAATGATCTTGACATTAACATTCCGGCCTCACAGAGCACTCACTGATGCTTGCCTGGGAAGGTGCTTATAGCATAGTCCAGGGGCCGCTCTGCTTCTGAAAAAAGCACATTTAAAAATTGCTGTTGTTTCATGGTATGATAATATGTTTGAACTATTAATTTTTAACAGTTCTGGCTATGTCCTTCTCTTTGTCTCTCCCCACCCCACCTCTCCATTTGAGCTATTCTGTTCTATGCTGGGGGCCTCAGGGAAGAGATGGGACAGCTGAAAGAAACAAAGGCTCATCCTGGCTTTTGGCTTTCAAAAGCTTAGGGAAAAGGACCCAGGGAAAGAAAAGATAACCATCAGAGAGAATATCTCACTCCCAGGATTAGAAAATGGGCAAGTGGGAGGGTCAGAGGTGGGTATGGCAAGAGGATTGGGGCCAGCTGGGAGGAGCAGAGGTGGTATCCACAGAACTCTAAGCTTCCTCTTGGAGAAGCTGAATCAGCAACCCTGGTCCACAGTCTCCATCTAAGGGCTGGGATGTGGATCAACAAAGGCCTGGAGCTCTGCAGGGCTTCAGGAAGGGGCTACCTCCGTCTACTCTCTCTGCACCTGCCTAGGTCTTTTATCTCATCGCCAAACATCTTTTCTAGCTCCTCAGTCTGGATGGCTGGACACCACTGCTTCTGGATTAGTTGGCCTTGATTTGACACCCAGAGCCAGACTGACTTCTTTCTCAGTACTCCACCCCTTGTTTCTGGGGCCAACTGCAATTGGCCCCACTTGGATCACGTGTCCATCCCTGTGTCTCCAGGAGCCTCTGCACCAATCTGCTGTTCTTGGGGGCTGAGGTCTCTACTGCAACCACATTTGAGGCCAATTTTCCACTCATCGCATCCCTGTTTTCCTGGTTTCCTTACAGGTGTATCTCCTGAGAGCACTCCCCAGTAAACCTTCCACATGCAACTGTCCATGACCTCAGTATCTATTTCCAATCTAAGACACTCACCTTGCAGACTCTGGGTACCTACAGGATATCTGGAGTGAGCATCAAGGGCTGTGGTTGCTCACCTGTTAGGAAAGTGCTGCCTTGGAGAGCGATGGAGCTCCAGACACCATTCCCAACACTAGACACTGTGAGGCTGAGGAAAGAGCACTGGAAAGAAGCTTGGGAAGCCCTGGGTTCTGCCACTGGTGAGCTGTGTGGCTGGGCAAGCCTGTTAACTCCTCTGACTCAGAGTTTTCAAATGCAGATCAAGGAATTTCCTGCCCAACAAGGTTAGTTAAAAGTTCACAAAGATGGAGCACTTGGGTGGCTCAGTTGGTTAAGTGAAGGACTCTTGGTTTCAGCTCAGGTCATGGTCTCACAGTTTGGTGAGTTCAAACCCCGTGTCATGCTCTGCATTGCAGGTGTGGAACCTGCTTGAGATTTTCTCTCTCCTCTCTCTGCCCCTCCTCTGCTTGTGCTGTTCCTGTTTCTCTCAAAATAAATAAGCTAAAAAAAAAAAAAAAGTTCACAAAGAGGATCTAAGTAAATGGGCCTCCAGCAGTGTTTGGCACAACATAGAAATGTTATACATATGTAAAACAGTTTGGGTTCCAGAGCTTCCTGCCCCTCACCATCTATCCCACACCTTTTCTACCCTTTCATATCAGGCTTGGTGAGGCCATCAGCAGAAGGGCAACACGACCTGCCCACCTCCGCCAACCAGGAAAGTAGCTTTGTGAACTCATATTGCCTTCTTTGGCTCTCCACAGGGACTTTGTATATGCTGAATTCTAAGTCATATTAAGTCCTATTAAAAGATAAATCATATTATATCTTGTTTTCTGCTCAAAAGATTTCCCATCCCACTCAGTGCCTAACACTATGACCCCTATTATCTTTTTGACCCTTTTCTACTACTCATCTTCTCTCATTTTCTCCAGCCATATTGGTCTCCTAGCACTAGGCATACCCCTACCCCAGGGCCTTTGCACTTGCTGCTCTCTCTTTAGATATTCTTCCATCTGACTCATTCTCTCACATTTTCAGGTTGTTACACAAAGGTGAATGAAACATCCCCATCCTCATTTAAAATATCAGAAGTCCCTCACCACTGTCTATCCCTCTCCACTTTAGCACTTGTTACCATCTGACATGCCATGTATTTCATTAATTCACTGCCTATCTTACTCTTTTGAAATATAGACTCCACAAGGACAGGGATTTTTGCCTGTTTTGTTCTCAGCTATATCCCACAATGGTACCTAGCATGAAATAGATTCTTTTTTTTTTTTTTTAAATTTTTTTTTTCAACGTTTTTTATTTATTTTTGGGACAGAGAGAGACAGAGCATGAACGGGGGAGGGGCAGAGAGAGAGGGAGACACAGAATCGGAAACAGGCTCCAGGCTCTGAGCCATCAGCCCAGAGCCCGACGCGGGGCTCGAACTCACGGACCGCGAGATCGTGACCTGGCTGAAGTTGGACGCTTAACCGACTGCGCCACCCAGGCGCCCCTGAAATAGATTCTTGATATAGTTTTGTTAAATGAATGAGTGAACATGTTTGTATGCTTTACAGGCAGGTGAGACTAAACAGAGCAAGCCCACTAATGAAACCAATGACAGATTGATGTCAGTCATGGAAAAGGAGGGGCAAAAGGTCCCTAGCATGGCTAGAATCTCTGAAGTTCCCTGCCAGGCCAAAGAAGTACCTAGGCTCTCCCCTGCTATCCCAGCCAGGCAGCTCCTTGAGGTCAGGAGCTGTCCCTTAGCTAAGTGTCCAGCTCAGTCCCTCGCATGTGGCAGGTACTCAATTGATGTTTGCTGAATGTAGCAAGGCACCAAGGTGCCGGGAGCCGAGGGGAAGTGGCCTGCACCTTCGGGCACCTTCAGGGAAAAGACATCTTCGGATGCTGACATATTTATTTGCCTCTCACCTCAGCCCTTGGCATTGGCCAATGTTTCTCAGAGTGTGTTCTCTAGTGCTAATAGGCGTTAGGGGTGCTAATGGGTGTTAAGTGGAAAGTGGGTTCTGTTGTTAAATAAATTTGGGACATGCTGGATTAAACAAAGTTAAATAGGTTTCCTGACTTCCTGAAGAGCCTTTAATATGCAAGTATAAATTATAAATCCAAGAGGGGCTTATGTTTTGAAAAGTTTTTCAAACTGACCTGATCATGGAACTCATTTTTCAAGGAGAGCAAGGATTGAACAGACGACTGTTTGGGAAACACTGGCATAACCTCACACCTATCAGAAATTGTGAAGATTTGGGAGGAAATCTAGTGCAATACTTTCTCTTCACAGAGGTGGCAAGAGAGGGGAAGACCAGAGAGGGAAAGGGATGGACTGTGGGCAACAGAGTATGTCAGAGTTGGGGCTTGGGCTACAATCAAGCCATCTCTCCCCTTTAGGACACTTGCTACTTTCAGTTTTGACCTCTGGCCTTCTGAACTCTGACCTGTCAGAATTGACCTGTCTGCTTTGCTCATTTGTACTCTCAGGTTCACAGAAACATAGAACAGGAAAGCCCTCAGAGATGTGAAAGTCCCATTTCTGACTTCACCTCCTGTTTCTGGCCCCAGCTGCCTGCCATGACCCAACTCTGGGCTTCTAACCCACTCCTGGGAGCCTAAAGCTCCCCACCTCCACCTCTACCCCTGCCCCCTCTGCCCCTCCTAGCATAGGTGTTCCTGCCCCAAAGCTCTGTTTTTCAAACTGTGGTCTCAGGACCAGCAACATCAGTACCCCATGAGAAATGCCTAGATATGCAAATTCTCTGGCCCTACCTCAGACCTACTGAATAAGAAACTCGGCAGGGGGGTGGGGGCAGCAATCCGTGTTTTAACAAGCCCCCAGGTACTTGTGACTCATGCTAAAGTTTATGAACCACTGCTCTAAACCATGCTCACTCAGACCAGACCGCTGTAGGGAAAGGCCTGTCGTTGGCCTGCCTGGCCCCCAGAAAGCAGAGCACAACATCCAGAGCCCTCAGCAGGGATCCTGGAAAACTATGGACACAAAATCTTTAGAGATTCTTATAGCTCAGCGGGTTCCAATCACTTGAACTTGGTGCCACCTAAACCCTGAAGTTAATTTACACTGCATCATTTCATTAGTGGTCTAATCGATACATACAATTTTATAAAACAGACTTGGGCTGGGCAGTTTTTCAGGCTCCTATTGTATCTATCAAATACCACCTCCCTCCTCTGAAATAAACCACAGTAGGAGGAGATCTATGTGATACATGCTTTGGGGGATCTGGAAATGTCTGAGTCTTACCTCAGTGCACTTAAGTTGAGGTGGGGTCTTTTCAGTGCATCAAAAGAAGTGCTCTAATTGAGTTGAATAGCTTGATTCTAGTACATTTTCTTCCAAAATCCTTCTATTTTTTGGATTTCTTATCCAGGGTGATGTGGGCAGGCTCATGGTGGCCTCATAGTTGCTGCACTGAATAATTCCCAAGAATTCCCTTGTGCAATGCATGGCTAAAAGTGGTGGTCCTAGGCCCCCCCTCCCCTCAGGAGAATAACAGCCTCTTTCCCACCTGCCACCTACAGGTGGACAAGAAGACCCTCAAATGTGCCCCTTGGAAGGTTGGCTGGGATAAGGTGGGTTGCTATCTGCCTGCCACTAAGAAATGCAGGCCTGCAAGGTCTCCCTGTTGCATTTCCTGTCACAGTCCTGACTGCCACTGCTTCTGTGCTCCTTGGCAAGGGTGTAGATAATTCGGGCACCCACTCACTCACTCACTCACCCACTCAGCCCGGGCGGCGATGTCAGCTGCTCTGGCAGCACTCCATCCATCCTCGTCATTCAGAGACCTCTGAAAGTATGTCTGTCAATATAATGCACGGCCTGTTGAGGGGAAGTGACATTTTGAATAGTGGACACTTTTCCAGGAGCATTCATCCTAGGTCAGCCTCATGATAAATAAATACATTTGGTGTCTGAAGTCAGCAGGCAGGATACAATGACCGAAACGCAGGCACAGATGCACGTACCATGAGGCTGAGTTTATGGGGTGGAGGTAGGATGTGAGAGATGGGGGGAGAGGGAAGGCTCTGTGAGCAGATCTGGGGGAGAATTTATTCCCCCTCTTCCTGACACCTCTAGGGAAAACGGGAAGCAAATAATGCTGCGATTTCCATTTGTCCCTGAACCACAAGAGGGTCCTTTCTTTCTCTCACCCTTCTGCTCCTCACCTGTCCCTCCTCCCCGCAAAAACAAAAACAAAAAAAAAACAAAACCCAGTCCCCATCTTAATTACCCCTAACAGTGCCCTAAACAAAGTATTTATAAGGCTTACTGCGTTTGTCTTCCCGTTCCTATTAATAAAGTCTGGGAATGTAGGGAAGAAATATGGGTGGGTGACAGGGTTTTTAATGGTGCCTCACCTTAAATGCATTTTAAAATATGTAAATCAATAAAAAAATTATTTGTAATAGCAGCCTAAGAGTGCTGGTTAGCCTGGCACGGAGTGAAATGCATGCTACAAGCCCTATTACCATACATCCTGGGAGCTGTAGTTAGGATTAATCTGTCAAAGGGGATGGTTTAGTGTTGATGAATATGACATGTGACCATTAACGATGTTGATTTTATCTCCCGAGATTAGCATGATTTACTTCGGATGGATAATAATGTCATTTGCTTGATGCAGTAGATCTGTTTACGAGCTGATTAAATTGTAAGGCCTTGCCTCATTTCATGCTATTTGGTTTACAGCTTCATTACCACAATCACAAAAGCTGGGGAAATGTCCCACATTCCATGTCACAATAAATCACTGCTTCACATTGCTGGGATGGATTTTAGCAGTTCTGCCCAGCAAGGACCATTCTTGGGTCCCCACTAATCTGTGATCCAGAATACATTAGGGGGATCTTCAGGAACACTGGAATGAGAGGGGGCAGGAATCCTCTCGGATCTTTTAATTGAGATTAAGGAAGTCCTTGAGTAATTAGCTGTAACAAATTGCCTTATTATTTAGACAGTGAAGTCACTGTTTTTGTTGCAGGGATGATTACCATAAATACGCAGAAAAGTGACACTCCAGTAACCAGAGGGAAGCTTGGAAGCAAATTTCATTTTCACCCCTTTATCCTTTGCTCTGGGAGAGGGGCGATCTGAATGCAAGGTGTGTAGGAGGTCCTCAACCCCACCATGCTTCTTCGAAGTGGAGTTGGGAGGAGGTGGGCAACACACACCCACAACACAGCACTGGCCACCTCGGCACCTCTGGGTGGGTTGCAGCCAAAGCGGAAGGAAGAAAGGAGAATGCCGGCCCCTGGGTCAGAAAAGTGTGTAAACCACAGACCTGTTCTCTCCATACCAACTCCATGCCAGACTGAACTGGCCGTAAGATCCTCTGTGCCTAGGAAAGAGAGAGGAGGCACATGAGATGGAAAAGACAGGGTTGTTTCCTGCTAAAAAGCTGGGGAGGCAGCACACATGGGCCTGAAATGATTGTCTACATTTCTAATAACACCCAAGAGATTCTGAGTTCTTAACTACTGCCGGGTCCTGTTGTCACCACCAACACAATTCTGTGGTTGAGGTTGGCATTATTATTCTTATCCTATGTTATAGATGAGGAAACCAAGGCTTGGGGAGGTTTAGTGATGTGCCCAAGGTCACACAGCCAGCTGGTGACAGGGCTAGAATTTGAACCCAGGCAAGGGAGCCCAGAGCTTGGCACAGTACCTATACACTGAGCTTGCCATTTGGCTCAGGGTGAGGCCATTTCAGCAAAGAGGCAAGAAGGGACAATTTTTAGGCCTTTGGTCTCTTAGTCCTGAATTGAAGCCTGTGACGTGAATAGGTGTTTCCTGCAAATAATTTAGGATGAATAGTAATCAGGAGCACTGAGGCCAGGTCTCAAATGGGTACTTTAGTAAGATTTTGTGATGAGCACAATCAAAGAACATATAAGACGGTATACACTTCCTCAAGAGCAGGGTTTGAAAACAGAAAGCAGTAATTTTAAAGAGCAAAGGTAACCTCTCTCTGCTTCTCAGCTCAGCACCTCCCTAGGACAGTAAAGAATACAGGGGAGAAATTGTGGCCCTCTAAAAGTTCTGTACAAGAGGTAACTCCAGAATTCCAAAGCTCCATGCAATTTCACTTCTGAACTGGATACGTGGCCCTCAAGTATCTGCATCCCTTAACCAGACTCATTAATGTGTCCTCATAGTAGAGGTCACTAGTGGCCCTCCAGTCTCCATTCCTGTTTTTCCTGTACTGGAACCCTGATTTGTAACTGATTTTAATAAAATAAAGACTACATTTCCCAGCATCACTTGATGCTTGTGAGCCATATGACTAATATAGCAGCCATTTATTGAGCCTCTACTCTGAGCCAGGCCTTGTGCTAAGTGTTGGTTGGGATAAAGATATGTAGGAGGCAAACCCTGTCCTTAGCCAGCCAAGCTGCTATTCTGTCCTTCAATCGCTAATAAAGCAACCTGTCAGGTGTTAATTGATGTATCAGTCAATCAGCATGCTGGCTATTTGATCAATGGCCAGACCCTTGCCTTGCAGGCATTGGTCCTAGTACTGAACTCTCAGGGTGCACAGATGACGATACTTTGGCCACAGTCTCAGGATGTATAGAATTTAATGTCAGGCATAGGGATAAACCCCCAAGAAATAGACATACCCTTATCTTACACTATACACAAAAATTAAAGACTTAAGCATAAAGTCTGACACCGTAAAACTCCTAGGAGAAAAGGTAAGGAAAAAATCTCCTTGACGTTAGTATTGGCAATGATTTTTGGGGATTTGACACCAAAAGCAATAAAAGGGAAGAAACGCAAAAATAGACAAGTAAGATTACATAAACTAGAAATTTCTGTACAGCAAAGGAAACAATCAGTAAAATGAAAAGGCAACTTACAGAATGGGAGAAAATATTTGCAAACCATATGTCTGATAAGAGGTTAGTATGCAAAATATGTAAGGAAATCATACCACTAAGTAGCAGAAAAACAAATAACCCATTTAAAAATGGGAAGGGGACCTGGATAGACATTTTTCCAGAGAAGACTTTACAGATGGCCAACAGGTACATGAAAAGTGCTTCACATCACTCATCATGAGGAAAATGCAAATCAAAACCACAGTGAAATATCACCTCCCACCTGTTAGAATGGCTAGTATCAAAAAGAGAAGAGAACAAGTATTGGTGAGGCTGTGTAGAAAAAAAGAACCCTTGTGCACTCTTGCTAGCAATGGAAATTGGTAGTCATTAGGGAAGACAATGTGGAGTTTCCTAAAAAAATTACAAATAGAACCACCATATGATCCAGCAATCTTACGTCTGGGTTGAAGGAAATGAAATCAGTATCTCTAAAAGATGTCTATACACCCAGCTTCATTGCAGCATTACTCACAGTAGCTAAGATGTGGAATCAATTTACATGGATCCATGTGTCCATGGATGGATGAAGGGATAAAGAAACACACACACACACACACACACACACACACACACACACACACACACACAGAGGAATAACATTCAGCCATAAAAAAGAAGGAAATCCTGTCATCTCACCATTTGCAACAATATGGACAAACCTGGAGGCCATTATGCTAAGTGAAATAAGTCAGAGAGAGGAACAAATATTACATTATATGACATATATAATGCACTTAAAATAGTCACACTCATAGAAGCAAAGAGTAGAATGATGGTTATGGTGGTTGCCTGGGGCTGGGGTTGTGGGGCAATGGGGGAGATGTTGGTGTCAAAAGGTATAAGGTTATAAAATGAGTAAGGTCTGGGAATCTAATGTACAGCATGGTGATTGTGGTTAATAATACTGTATTGTATACTTGCAGTTTGCCATAAGAGTATATCTTTGATGTTTTCAACACACACACACACACACACACACACACACACACACGATAACCATGTGAGGTGAAGGATGTGTTAATTAGCCTGATTATGGTAACCATTTCACAATGTATCCCAATAATGCTCTGGCTGTGCAGCCATATCCACCCCCTACCAAAGACCACTCCCTACTGCTTTTTTGGGGGCTCCTGGCACTGGAGCCATGCCCCCTCTGAGGTATCTTGTCCTCCAGGATGTTGTGTGTCTGACCATCTCCCCATCCCTGGTCTCCTGTGTCTGCCTCTTGGTCACAGAGGCTTCCTCTGTGATCCTCATCTCTCTGTCTCTTCTAGTTCGACACTTGTTCCCTGTGCAGGGAAGTCATATGGCATCACTTCTGCTCTAATTCAGGGGAAGTGAATATATAAATGAGCCTGAGCCTGGGTGGCTCAGTTGGTTCAGTGTCCGACCTTGGCTCAGGTCATGATTTCGCAGTTCGTGGGTTCAAGCCCCACCTCTGGCTCCATGCTGACAGCATAGAGCCTGCTTTGGATTCTCTGTCTCCCTCTCTCTTTGCCCCTCCCCTGCTCTCTCGAAAGTAAATAAAAACATTTAAAGAAAAAAAATAAATAAAAGGGAACACAAACTTTTCTGTCCCCTATGTTTGGAGACTCCATCTTTGTTTCAACTTCTCTGCCACACTGACCTCGTGGCCCTCTGGGGATGGAGACAGAGAAGGGATGCTGCCTGGGAATGTCCTTTGTGGGGTGGACTGTGAGTCCAAGCCAAGGGCTCAGCCTGAGGGGTCAGAGAGGCAACCATCCTGAGGGGTCCAAAGCCTGGTCAAAGCTTTGAGCTAGGGGCTAGGAACCCAGATAAAGGATTGTGTTCTGTATGGTTTGGGGCATTCTCCAGGGAAGGTGAAAGGGATTCTGGCCTGTATCGGTTACCTATTGTTATAAAGAAAAGGACTCCAAAATTTAGTGGCTTAAAACAATAATGATATTTATTTTGTTCATGTATTGGCAATTTGGGCGGGGCTGTGTGGGGAGGGCTTGCCTCTACTCCACTCATGGTCGGCTGGGACAGCCCAAAAGCTGGCGGCCTGAATCTTTGGAGTCTTGTCACTCCATGCTGCAGTTGGTGCTACCTTTGGCTGTGACTTCAGCTGGGGCTGTCACTGGAACACCTGAGCATGCCTGTCTGTGTGACCGCGTGGCTTCCTCAGAGCATGGGATTTCAATGGTGAGCATTCCTAGGGGAGGCAGTGTTGCCCATCCCGATAGCCTTGGAAGTCATTGGCATCACTTCTGCTCTGATCACAGGCCTGCCCAGATTCAAGGGGAAGGCACGTGAACCCCACCTACTGATGGAAAAGTGCCAACTTCATAATATAAGAGGAGCCCATGGGATAGGACATATTGATGTAACTAACTTTGGAAAATATTAGAGACAAAATGACTGTTCCTCATAAGCCTTCCTCCAGAGTTTCCACCCTTAGTCCAATTTTGTTCTTTGATTTTCTCTTCATGGGTGCATATCCCTCACCCCCCAAGTTTTGACTCTCTTTTCTGTGCTTCCAACTCACAGATTTACATCTCCAGCCCTGATCTGCTGCAAGCATCGGAAACTCAACCTGTACAAAATCCACACTGTGTATTTCTCTGCAAAAGCCTACTGTCCCTCAGAATTCCTCCCAGGTGCCCAGATGTGGCAGACTCTTGGTTATCCTTCTGTGGCCACTGGAGCAGAAACTACATGTTACAGCCTCCCTTGCAGCTGCATGTGGCCAGGTCACTATGAGTGACTTCTTCCTTACTTCTTCAGAAGGACATCACTTGCCCTGGACTTCGTCCCTTTCCCCTTTTCCATGGATGGGGGTAGTGCCCATATTTGATCCCCCTGATGAGCACAATACCCTAGGGGATGAAGGAGCACCAAGATGGAAGGAACTCGGGTCCCTAAATGACGCAGAGCAGTCTCAGCAGCATAGACAACAGAGACCTGAGAGAAACTTCTGTCGGATTGAAGTCACTGTATTTGGGGGTTTCTTGGCTCCAGCAGTGTAGCTAAGGACCATAGGCTGAGGACCTCAGGGCTATATCTGCCTTCCCTCTCTCCTTCCTAGTCTCTGCCCGTCACTGAGTCCAGTCCATTCTACTTCCTCACTATCCCCTGAAACTGCTCTTGCTTTGCCTGTCTTGTAGCCTCTCCTCTGCTTCCAGCTCTCACCTTCTCCTGTCTCAACCATCTGACCTCTGAATGGTCCCTTCATCTCCATTCGCTCACTGTTCCATGCCATAATGGTATACCTCTGCTCTAAGACCTTTGATGGCTCCCCACTGCTTATCAAAGAGCAAGATACCATCTATTCCCACCATATTCTCACCCACACTCATGGGCTGTCCCCCCCCCCCCCGTGCCTTTGATCCTGCTGGTCCCTCCTCCTTATTTCCAAATTCCTCATTTTTTTCACCTACCGAATGCCTATGTATTACCCACGTCCAGATGAAGTGTTCCCTCCTCCCAGTGATTTCCACATCCTCTTATGGGAATTAATCCAGTGCCTCCACTATGATAGGCTTTCTCAGAGCCCACCTTAATGCAACAGTTGTTTCCATGACCTGCTAGGTTTAAAGGCAGACACCATTTCCTGGTCATCTTTCCACTGCCTTCATGCCAAAGAGAATGCCCTGTATACAGCAAGAGCTCATTATATGCTTGCCAGTGAAAACACTCACTTTTCCTGTCTGGAGCATCACAACTCTGGGCAGTGGTCTTGCCATAAGTGAGCAAGGTTGTCTTCCCTCTTGCCTGGGGGACCTCTCCAGGGAACACTAAGGAGAGGGGCATGAGGGGCTGCCCTTCTCACATTTCCCTGGGAACTGGGGAAGGAGCAGCTCTGAGAGTGGCACCTGGGGATTGAAGTACATAGGTTTTATAGGCATGGGCTCTGGAGTGAACCAGCTTTGGCCTTGAATTTCAGCCCACCACTTATTAGCTGTGTGACTTCAGGCATGATACCAACTTCTCTGAATCTCCGTTTTTCTTTTATAACATAAGATTAATATAGTACTTATCTCCTAGAGACCTTGTGGGGATATATAAAGATATATAAAGCTCTTGGCATAAGGAAAGTCCTTACTAAAGGATAATCATCATCGTCGTCGCCATCATCATCATCATTCAGTATCTTTCCTATGGCCTGAGACTCTGCCTGGTGAGAGAGCACCAAGGCACCTGCCGCTCTAGGCCTGGCCCACTGGAATTCTTGCTGTCAGAATGGGTTTCCCTATGGACAAAAGTTAGAGAATATGCATTGTCAGGACTAGCTGGGCCCCAGCTGGGCAGTTTGCTGGGTGCTCCAAGAAGGTGGAGGAGAGGGAGCAGTGCAGAAGTCTGGTGGGGCTGGAGGGAGGGCCCAGCTCCCTGGTGGCTCACCCCTAAGAGACAGGGTCAAACGAGATTTGGCTGGCTGGCATCAATAGCCAGGGATGCAAAGTTGGGAGTTTAGAACTGAGCAGGCTGTTGAGGCTGCTAGGGGACCCAAGGCTCCCCATATCAGGTGGGCTGGCAGCATCATCCCACAGTGGTCATTCTACTTTGGTGTAGAAAAGGACCCACACTCCCAGATAACCAGGCTTTGGTGCTAGCAGATAGAAGGTACCAAGGGCCATTGAAAGATGGCCTACATACAGTGGGGTCAGAAAGGGAGGCTATCCTCTCCCTAACTACCACACACACTATCCACATCCTCCTCACTGGCAGGGAGGAAGCTCCCTGCTTCCCACTGATTCAGGGCCTGAGCGGCTGGATCTATCAGTTGCAGCCATCTAAGTAGAGACGGGCATAGGTGGATCCAGTGGTGTGCTGGTGTATGTTTGACAAACAGCTCTCTGGGAGAAGAAGTCTTCATTCGTAGTGTTTGCCAGTTACTTTTGTGTAAATAGTCCCACCATGGCTGATTTCAAGCAATCAACACAACACCCCAGAATGAGGAGCTGGGAAGAGATGTGCACAATTGGTTCTTGTGAGCCAGTATGAACTAATTCCAGCACACCACTCGGTGGGGCCTGACACCTGTATTGGGGGAGAAAGCAGATGTGCATGGCTTCGGTAAAGGTAAAGAGAGGGTAAAGGTCACCATGCAGTGGTAAAAAGCACAAAAATAACGGCTCTGGAGTCTAACAGCCTATAACAGAATCCCAGTTCTGCCACTTGCTGGCTGTGTGATCTTGGTCAAGTCACTTTACCACTCTGTGCCTCAGTTTCCTCATCTATAAGGTGGGGGCTAATTATAATGCCAACTTCATAGAATTCTTCTGAAGGTTGCACACTGGCCTGTGGTAGATTGACATAAATGTTATTTATTACAGTTAATCACGCAGGGTAGTTGGAATGTTGCCTCGGTCAGAATAGTTTAGAACAGAAAACCCAGAATTCCTCAGGGCATTTCCCAAAGGCATGGTCTTTTTATATTTCATCTTGAATTTCCTTCAAGACTGAGGATTTTAAATCCACAGGTCCACGAACAACCTGAAATTATTTTTTCCAATGTTGAGTATGTGTACTTATTTCTATAAAGAGGGGCTGTAGCTTTTATCGGATTCTCAAAAAAAGGCTGTGGTTTCTGCATCCTTCCCTCAACCCACAAAAGGCTTAAGAAGGAGTAATGTGGAGGGTGTAGAATTCCGACACCACAGGAACTGCCTCTGGAGGATGTGGGGGAGAGGGGATGTTTGCAGAGTGTGTGGAAGAAAAATGGCAGAGTCACAGAAAGACCCGTAAAGACGTTAGCAAGGACTCTGAAGTATCTTTCCTTTATTGAGACCTAGGGCTGAGGAAGCTTCCAGAAACAGGGCAATGGTAAAGCTCACACACATGCATCCCGTTCCTGATTTCTCCTCACCCCTGCAGTTCCAAGAGTGTCCTCTTCCCTTCTCCAGTCTACTCTCCCTGCCCATGCCCTGCTGGACCCAACATAGCTTCTTGCCCTGAGAGTCACCGCTTTGCAGGAGGTATGATTCAAACTCCCTTGAGTGTTGCTATGATTCCTTGATACCATTTGTGTTCCTCTTGGTTGTGTTTTGTTTCTTTTAGGTTTCTGGAGTTACACTGTAATTATTTAAGGTAAGGCTAGCTAGCACAAAGTTGATTTAGCATTGGTCTGCTTCTGTTTTGAGTTGGAGGCTGTATTCAGTTTTTTATTAACAACATGGAAGGGAGTGGCGGGTAAGTTTACAATGCTTCTCACTTTCCAGCCACTTGTTTTTTGTTTTAGTTCATTTTTTAAAAAATTTTATTTAATTTAAAAGACCATCCCTATCACTTCCTGGCTTGTTGTGTGTGGAGTTCAGGACCAAAGTTAGAGAGGACTCTAACCTAAGTTTTTTAGAGGGAGAAAATTACTCTTGACAAATTTTACCCTAAATCACTGTAGTATGCTACTCTAGGCACCTGAAAGGAACAAAACCCACCAAACTTACACTGCAACTTTTGAGGGCTATGACATACCACCCCTGCCCATTGTATCAACAAGAATCTGTGGTTTAGAGGTAGAAGTTTCCACCCAGTGACTTCCTGAAAAGCCACCAACAACAGAGCTCTCTTCTGACCCTGGTTCTAGGTGAGCCCATCTGTGGATTGCAGGGGGGTCTGCTAATGTTCTATCCCAGCTCCCACCCCTCCAGCTCCCCGAAGTAACAGAACCCTGAATTTATCTGAGGCAGCAGTATGCTCAGCTAAACATTACATTTCCCAGCCTCCCCTGCAACTAAGTCTGCCATGTGAGTAAGTTCTACTCAATGAGGTATAAGCTCAAGAGTTGTGTGTGGATTCCAGAAAGACTCATTAAAATGGGGGGACCCTTTTACCTTTCTTTTCACTCCTCCTTTGTGTTGCTTGGAATAAGATAATGGGGGCTGTGCTCAAGCAGCCATCTTGGACTCTGAGATGCTGTGAGGATGAAAGCTTCCGGATTGGGGGAAGCTGCAGACAGAAGGATATGGGTCCCTGAGGGCCATTTTTAGCCTGGACTGCCCACCTCCAGGCTGAGAGAAGAGAACATTTATCTTCTTCATGCCACTATTTAAGGGTCTTTGTTATTGTGAGCAAGTACAATGTCTAGCTGATGCATAGAAGCTTGCTCAGCTCTGAGTTTTGTGCCATGGACAAAGACAGTCACAGTTTCTCTAAGGCCACTGCTATTTCTCCTCCCACTCTTTTTGAAAGAATCACCTTGTCCAAGATGGCCCAATTCTTTTGCATCTTGCCTCCCTTCTGTCTTTCATTTTTTGGCTTCCTCTGTCTTCCCCTCTCTCCCTACCACTCTTCTTTCCTTCCCTTTCCCTCCTTCTGTCTAACATTTATTGAACATTTACTATGTTCTACATAGCATGCTACTTGCCAAAAGTAGAAATAGGTATAGGAGACAGTCCATCCTCCCCAGTGCCTCAGAGTCCAGGTTGTCAGGAAAATGTAAAGGGATATGATGATGGGATGGACAGGTGCTACAGAAGCAAAGAGAAGGACACTGAGTCCAATGGGAAGGGCCTGTGGGCTTCCGTTTAAAAGCAGGAGTTAAAGAATTTAAAGCAGGAGTTCTGAGTTGCTGGTAATTAGGAAAAGAATGCAGAGGACAAAGATTCCAGGCACAGGGACCAGGACAGTATAGTGCAGTGATTAAGGACTGGGTTCTGGAGAACAGACGTGTTACTTGTCTCTAGCCCTCAGCTCCTCTACCTTAAACTGAGGCTAGCAACGGTAATAGGATTAGATGAGTACCTGGAAAGTAAGTGCACACAACATGCTATTTATGAACATTATTATGTTGGTAAATGTGCTGCTCACCTGAAGTGTGCGTAGTCTGATATCAGTTTTGGAGGCAGGTGTCACAGAGGCCATAAGTGACTTGTCCATGGTCACACAACTGTGAAGAGTCAACACTCAAACCCAAGTATCCTCACCCCTTGTCCCATGGCTTTTACACTTTCACCTTCTGCCTTTGCAGCAAGTGTGGAGGGAAAGCAACTCGAGGGAAAGATCAGTGTGTGGTGGTGGGGGAAAACCTGGAGGGCTTCCTGGAAGAGATGAGTCTTGAGGAAAGGGGAGTTTGGAGGGCATTTCAGGGAAGGAGTGTATGATGAGCACAATGGACCAAGGTGTTGGGGACTAACTGGCTGGCAGAGGGTCTGGAATGTGAGGACTGGAGAGACACAAATTGGGACAGGCAAAGAGGGGCCAGATTAGAAGATGAACCCTGATTACAGGCACTCTGATGGCCAGGTGATGGAGTTGAGAATTTGAGCTGGTGGACCACAGAGAGCCACAGTTAATTCTTGAGCAGGAGGGCTGGTTATAATAAAAGGAAACTTTGGAAGGAAAGCAATCTGTCTTTACTAAGAGTCAGTATGGGCCAGAGAGTAGGTTAGGCATTTTCACATTATTTTATTTGCACCTCACAACAATCCCATTGGGTTAGTATTGTCCCCATTTTATGGATGAGAAAACTGAGGCTCAGAGAAACTGAGTCATAGAGTTGAGCTAGTGATAGAGCTAAAAGTTCGATTTCTATCAACCTGACCCCAAACTTGTGTTCTTTCCACTTCACCATGTGGTTCTAAGTTTTTCTCACTCTCAGAATGCCCCTTGTGCTGTGGGGGAGGTGCGGCTGCCTCACCAGGGGTTTAAGAGTCTTTTTGCAGGCCAGATACCTCCAGGACAAACCTGGGGTCACACTGGGCAAGAAGAGCTCAGTATCTCTGACACTTTGAGGAATTCCCAGCACAGGGTAGGGTGAAGTACTTGGGCTCCAGGTTTCATAGAAATGAGTTTAAATCCTAGCTCTGCTTCATACTAACTGAACTTGAGCAGTGTCCTTAAATCGCATTGAGCCTCAGCTGAGGCAGGGCAGGAGGATGAGCCCTGGATTAGGAATCAGCCTTGGCATAGGTTCAAACCCCAGTTGAAGTGACAAATACCTGAGGAGGTGAAATGACGTGTGCATTCACTTCAGAATAATGGGGATGGTGGGGGGGAGGTGAGTTGGAGGAGGTAGAGGGGAAACAAGATTGGCCATGAGTTGATAACTGTTGAAGCTGGGTGATGGGTTTACGGGGTCTATTATACCATTCTCTACCTCTGTGTATGTTTGCAAATCTATAATAAAAAGTAAAATAATAATAATATATTAATATATATAATAATAATAATAATAATAATAATAATAGTAATAAAACACAAACAACAGTTATGTCCACCACACTGTCTCCCGCTGAATCAGAATCTCTGGTTCCCAGCGATTGTTATGCTTTAACATCTGAAATGAGAACAGCCAGGGTGAGAATCTCTGCATAGACTGTATGACTCACTAGCTATGTGACTTCAATCTAATATCCTTCCCCTGTCGAGCCTCAGTTTCCTCATCTCTAAAAGGGGGGCAAAGATTTTAACCTCATGGAGTTGTTATAAAGTTTAAATGAGATAATACAGGATAACATGGGCTGGACATAGTCTATAACAGAGTGGGCAGATCAACCTGAGCTTTGTAGTCACGCGGAACACAGCCAGGCCTCTAGAGCCTTAGTGGGTGAGGAACCCTAAGCCAATATGTGCAGAAGATGATGCCAGATGGTCTCCTAGAGATGAGCCTCACCTTCTGGGCAGCTTTCACATTTTCCAAAGCACAGAGAGTTCATCAACTAGCGGGGTTTTTTCATCCGCCTTTCCTTACTGCTTACAGACCACCCTGCACAAAGACACCGGGATCACTGTGACACCACCGGAAGTACAGATGGGGTCAGTGTTTGGATGGAGGGAGTCTTGGGCTTTCTCTGCAGGTCTTGCCACTGACTTCCAGGACTTAACCCTCAGTTTCTCCATCTCTGTCAGGGCAGAGTAAAGAGGTGGACAGCCTGTGGCAAGGGGTAGGCCTTAGGGGACCACTTTGGTTTGACAGACAAGGTGACCTGTGGAAGCGTGGAGGGTGGTAATGGGAGCTTGTGGTTGGGGAGGGGCCCATGACATCTGCGTCAACTCCTCTGGGATAGAGACAGAGAGCAAGAGGAACACAGTAGAAGCTAGAGCAGGTGGAGAGGCGCAGAGGACATGGTTCACAGCAGGAGAGGAGCGAGGAGCTACAGAGAGGGGACTCCCGGACACCACTCCGCCCTGCGATGGTGGAGGCTCAGGGTGGCAGGATGACCACCCAGCCCGCGGTCTGCGCACCGGCCTGGGTTCCTTTTCTCCTTCCCGCTCTGGTGGGCTCCGCAGCGCCGCCTGGCGGACACGCCGCTCTTTGCTCAGGCTTCAGCAGCAGCCGGCCGTAGCTCTGGGGATCCCGCGGCAGATCCGGAGAAAGCCGGAGAGAGACGTGGAGCGCGCTGTAGGGCTGGGCGTTTGTTCCCCGAGGGGGACTCGCACCCGGGCCTGGACCCGTAGCACAGAATGGCACCCTCTCTTCACGAACTCTGCGCCCGGCTGACTCAGTTCCATACAACACGTCGGGGAACCGTTTCTCCCTCCAACCCCCAGTCCCCCAGCCTTTTGCTGTCTCTGAGCAGCTTCTTCGGGAAGGAGGTCTCATTAAATTTTCAAGGCGTTTTTGGTTTTGATTTTTGTTAATAAAATACCAGGAGTGGGCGCGAAGGCACGAACTTGTCCAATTCGTCTCCCCGTAGGTCTCAGACCTGAAATTCCAGGGCGGGGTAATTTCTAGGTCCTTCCCCGCCCAAGCGGGTCCTGGCGGGCGAGGGTGGCGCAAGGACCTCCGTCCGAAGCCGCGAGGCTAAGGAGGGAGAAGCGAGGAGCTCGGAGTGGTCAGGGCCGTGTGGCTGGCGCTGGTGAGAGGGTGAGCAGGGGCCTGGCTTTCACGTCCCAAGCCGCCGGCCCTGGAGCCGTCCCGACTCGGACCTCACCACCTCCTGGAACGTCCGCCCCTCCCACTTGCGGGGGTGGCAAGTGGCCGGGGTCTCTCCCAGAGCCTGGGGATGACAAGCCCCCCCATTGGCCCGGGTTCTCGAGGAGCCAGGCCCAGCCAGGCCCAGCCCAGCCTCTCTAAGCCGCCGCAGAGGGGGAGCGGTGCTGCGGCGTCCCAGGACACAGCCCGCTGGGGTCTTCCGCCGGCGCCAGCTCCGGTCCCCGGAGTCTGGGAGTGCGGGCATGAGGGTTGGAGGCGACGGAGTCTGAGTCCCCACAAAGTTCTCTCCCGGCGGAGGCCTGCGAGCTCACGCGGCGTCTCGTAGGTCGCCGGGGCTGCTTTGCGCGCTACCCGGGAAAAGGCCCCGAAGCCGTGAAGCTGACGCTGGGAGGAGGGTGGAAAATCTCAAAGTCACCAGCCCCCGAGTTAATGGCGGCGGGGACGGCGCGGTTGACCGACCGAGGCCCGAGGCCGAGGGCGGCCTCTGCTCGGCGGTGACCCTCGGGAGGCAGCAGGGGGAGCTTGACGCCGAGGGAGGCCGGCGGCTCGGAGAACCCAGGACTGCCTGACCCCAGGGAGAGGGGAGTTCGGGGTGCGTGCTCAGCGCCGCGACTCCGTAGTCCCGGGATCCCAGGAAAGTCGCGCACTGAGCCCAGAGCTCCCGCCGACCCGGGAGGGCGAGCACCCAAACAGCCAGAAGACCACAGAGCTCACGCCCGGGGCAGGGGCACGAGTGTCTGTGTTGGGGGGAGGGTGGGGGGGGGTGACTGAGTCTTCCCCCCCCCCCCCCCGCCGCCTCTCTCCCAAAAAAGATTAGGGCTCTTCTCTGCGTGGTTCTATCAGAGCTTCGTGCAGCTCAGTCCCACCACTCAAGTTGGGGACAAGGGAGCGGTGCGCACTGCGGGGATGCCCGCGCGGACGGAGAGTCCCGCCGCGCCTTTTCCGATCGGACCTCGAAGCCGAGGACAGCGCTCCGCGCCCACCTGGTCTCCCTGGCAAGACAGGGAACAGGCTCCGTGACCCTCGTGGGGCCGAATCTGAAGGGGCTTCCGGGTCGTATGCCCCGGCGCGCTCTCCTGCGGCACAGACCGGGGTAGAGCTCGGGCTGCAGAGAAATCTGGACGCGGAAAAGCAGCCGCGGCGCCGGCCAGCCGCGGGCCCAGACTCTGGGCGTGGGGTGTTGAGGGCTGGGCTCCGGCAGCCAGAAGGAGAAGAGGAGAGCGAACTCACTTTCAACCGAGGGGCTAGAAGGTTCCGGCGCGCTCCCCCCAGGCCTGGGAAACAGATTCCCAGGCGCTCACCGTCCCCGGATCTATCCCGGCTGCCCGCCTGGGACAGGGATGCTTGCAAAGCAAAGACAGGGACAGCGGGCAGTGGCACCTCCCCGGGGCTAAGGCCTTGGGGACAGTCCTGGACTGCGCCGCTCTCTGTACAGAACAAAAGCCAAATTCTCAAAAATCTCAAGAGAGAAATCATGATTTTTAAGAAATCATTTTTTTTTCCTTTCACTTTTAACAAACCGTGTGCTGGGAGGAAAATTAAAAACTAAATGAGCGATTGCTCAGGACACGATCTTTACAAATTGTGAAATCCCCTGTTTAAAAATATTTTCCCCAAGGCAAACCCCACGACTGGCCAGCCCTTTGCATTTCCCTAAAAATCACAACAAAAGCAAAAGGAAATGCAGCCACGGTCCTGGGAAGTAGGAGCAGCCGTGAGGCCCAGGGAACCACTGCGGCCGAAACTGCCATGCTCTCCTTTCTCTTTCACCGAAAAAATAAATAAATAAAAAATAAAAAAAAGATAAGAAGAAGTAAAACCTTTTAATACATCAAATATACGGAATTTTAATCTTTAAAGCGATACATTGTCTATTATTTTAGTACATGACGTAAACCTTATTTGTCCCCTTCTCAGCGGGTGGACTTAAAAATTAAAAATAGTTGTGTTCCTTTTAAAGAACAAAATAAGGCAAATGAGGTTTTGGAATAGGATTGTTTTTCCTTTTTTTTTTTTTTGTTTTCTTCCAGAATACATACAAAAAAATACCCATTCTCTTTCGATGGTATACACCTTAAAAATAATTGCAATTTGAAATCAGAGCTGACAAATTGTGACTTGTTTTGTTTTTTCATTTTTTGTAACAAACATGCATGTAAATTTGTGTTTCAATCAGACATTAAATAAGAACGTACAATACAATAATAGCAATTTTAAAGTAACATTAAAGAGAAGACCTCTAGTTCTGTGGCGGTTTTGTATTTATTTATACTCTACAAGGGATGGGAGGGTTTGTTTTTCACATTTTTACCCTCAAGATTTAAATTTTTTTTTTTTTTTTTTTACCCCTCCTCCTTTTTACCTACGGAGATCAAACTAAATAATGCACTTTTGAACCACGGGTCCGCTTGGAGCTAACATAAATAAATACCAGTGTCCACCGATGCAGTCCTCAGATGAACACCTTCTCAATTAATTTTTCCTTCTTTTTCTATAAAAAGTCAAATGATATTTTTTCAACTTTTATAAAGTTTGCGTGGGTGGGGAAATGAGAGGTGGAGGGAAGGGGAGTTTCCCACCGGGTCTCGGTCGCTGTTTTGGGTAGATAGATACGGTATATATATATTTTCCTTTCCTGGCCCGGGTCATCCCCACGCGCGGGTGACAGTAGCCTCTGCCCTGTTCCCGCCCCTCCCTCGGCTCCTCCCTCCCCCCCCCCCAGCTCCTTTCTCTCCCTTGCTAACCCTCCCCACCGCCCTCACTGATACCCCAGTGCCGAGGCGGTGGTCAGTCTCTGTCCGTAGAGGGCATAGGGGGAGTAGTACGGTCCCGTGGCGGCGGGCACCGGCACAGGAGCGCCGGGTGTGGGTAGCGGGCTCTTGGAGTAAGGGTGGTAGCGGCTGCTGAGTCCCAGCGCGTGGTGGGGGCTGCGCAGCGCCAGCGTCCCGGGACTGCCCGGAGCGCCCGACGTGGGGATGTGCATGTGGCAAGCCATGGCGGCCGCTGCGGCGCTGGCCAAAGACGATGAACTGGGGTAGCCCGACAGCAGTTTGTCTGTCCCGGGGAAGGCCGTATGGGTCCGCAAGTGGCTCAGCAGCTCTTCGGACGTGGCGAAGCGCTTGTCGCAGGGCCCGTTGGCCGACACCCAGTTGCAGATGTGGGGGAGCGGGTCGTTAGGGAGCATGAAGCCGTAGGGGTAGAGGGGGTGGCCTGCCAGGGAGGGCGGTGTGGCGCCGGCAGCGGCGGCAGCTGTTAGCGAAGAGTGCACGCCGTGCAGCGGGTGCGTGGGGTACACCAGCGGGTATCCGGACTTGAGCGCCGCGGCCGCCGCGGCCGGATCGTGAGCGCACGAAGCGCTGGCTGCCGCCGCCCCTGCTAGGTGGCTGGCGCAATGGTAGCTGAGGCAGTACGGGTCCCGGCACAAACTGGCTGTCATCACGGATGGCGGCGACGCCCCGGCCAAGGGGCTGGAGCCCGCCGGCTTACTGCAGCCCAGAGAGCCCGCCGCAGCCGCCGCCAGCTGCGCCCCCACCAGGCTGCCCGGCTTGGTGGGGTCAAGAGCCACGCCATGTGGCAGGAATTGGGGCGGGTAGCCAGCGTAGGCCCCAGCCAGGCTGCCTGGATAGGTCATGCCCGCGGGAGGCAGAGGGAACACTGTCTGGCCCGGCTTGTAGGGTGATACCGGAGCCACCAGCCCAGAGCCCAGCACTGAGGAGGAAGTGGGCGCGCTGGGGCCCGAGCCGGAGCTGGAGCCCGATGAACCGCCGCAGTCTGAACCTAGCGCCTTGCCCCCGGGGCCCCCATCTGGGTGCTGGTTTACGTCCACATTAATCCCTCCGCCGCAGCTAATCCGGCCGTGCGCCAACCCAGTGGGTCCCCCTTCGGCCGAGGCGCCCCCGGAACCCTTGCTGGCGCCGCCGCCGCCGCCCGCGTCGGGGTCCTTCTTGTCGTCCTTGCCCTCCGGGCCGCCCCCGGCCGAAGGCAGCATGCCTCCTGGCGAGCAGGCCGAGGCGCTGGAGCTTGGGCTGCCTGTCCTGGGTGTGAATGGCTGGCAGGTGGCGCTCGGTACCCGGAATCCAGACTTTTCTGCTGAAACCCCCCCGCCGCCGCCCCCGCCACCACCGCCTCCGCCGCCGCCGCCTCCCGGCTCCTTCTTATCCGAGCCGGGTTTGGAGTACGGCTTGAAACTCGACTTGTCCTCCACGCCGATGTCGCTCAGCTTGAGGGGGCCCGACTTTCCTTCTTTGTCGCCCCCGGTGCCGTTGCCGGCACCGCCCGCGCCGCCCCCGTTGGAAGCGACAGAGGAGAGTTTGGAAGAGGGCGAGGGGTCGGGCTTCCCGATCTGCGAGCATGTTTGCGCCAACAGCGCCAGCGGGCTCTTCTTGGCATCAAGCTGCGGGGTCAGACGTGAGGTTGGGGAGTGGCACAAAGAGAAAGAAGGGGAAACCCTTTAGAATCCTGGCTTCTAGGGTTCAAACGCCCTTCCGCAAACCGCCAGTTACGATCCTCCCAGCTCCAGGCGCAATCCTAGGCAGCACCCCCCACACCCCCCAAGAGACAGACACACACACAACACACACATACACACACACACACACACACACACACACAAACTCGCCCTTGAGAAAGGCAGCAGCTCCCTCCTCCCCGCCAAATCAGGATATATTCTTCCCTCTATAAGCGCCAACTGTATTTTTAAAAATACTCAGAAATGTTTTGGTTTCTGACTCCTAGACCCAAAACTATACCTCCTCCCCCATACACACACACACACACACACACACACACACATACACACACACACACACACACCTATTTCTTCAGAGTAAGGGCTCAGGCCGTTGGTGCCTTAGAGGCTGTATACAAATATCAGTTTCTGGGGACCCTTAAGACTGCGACTTTGGAACCGCATTTCGGACTTCCGCCCGTCTTCCGGGCCGAAAGTGAAGGGTCCGGAGTCAGGGTGGAAGCTTTAATGCCAAAAGGAGAAATAAGTTTTAGCTGCTTTGTCCCCTAGCATTCACATCCCATTCTACCTCTTGCCCCCTTTCCGCCCTAGTTTTAAGGTGCGGGAGCACTATGGGCTCTCCCCCATCCCGGAACTGAATCACTCTGACCCCCCCCCTCCATTCCCACCCCCCAGATCCCGAGAGAAAGAAAATCCTGTGAAGCGGCAGCCAGGGTGGTGGTCCCAGCGCGATCCGGGGAGAGGGTCCTTACCTCGATGGGGCTGACAGGAGTGGAAGGCAGGGGCTGCAGGTACTCGGGGTGCAAAATGTGGCCAGTCCGTGCCGTCAGCATCTTCAGCACCTTGATGGGCAGGCGGTTAGCCTGGCGGAGAGGGTCAGAGGGGGGCACAGCGTGCACAAAAGGCTTGGTGCTGCCGGCCAGGGACGAGCCTTGGCCGGGGCCAGAGCTATTTCCAGAGAGCGCGCTGGTCCAGGCAGGGTCCGCACTGCTGCCGCTGCTGCCGCCGCCGCCGCCGCCGCCGCCGCCGCCGCTGTGCTTACTGCTTCTTAGGGCAGAAAGCGAGGGCGCTGTGCTCATGACCCACCCGCACGCATGGGAGCAGCGGGGGGAGGGCTCCGGGAGGCGCGGGGCGGGCTCCGGGCTGCGCGCTCGCCCGGGGAGCAGAAGCAGTAGGAGGAGGAGCTGGCGCGGCGGCCACGGGCACCCAGCGCGCCTTCTCGGCGCCTGGAGCCAGAAGCGAATAATCCTGGGTGGCCCGCAGCAGTGCCGTGGCCGAGCGGGAGGAGCCGGCCGGACTGTGGGAGTGCCCGGTGGCTCGCCGTGTCCGCCTCGGGCTGTGCCCCTGCGCTGCGCACTCGCGACCCAGCGCTGACGCTGCGCTTGGCGATGTGAGCCGTTGCCTGTCCAGCCGGGGCTCTGGCGAGGAAACTCACTTCAAAAGCAGCTGCACCGAGGGGGAGATTAAAGCCTTTGCCGCCTTCCAATCAAATGGGAGCCCGAGGTGATTGGAGGGTCAAGGGGATGTGACGCGTCCCGCGCCGCCGCCGCCGCCGCCGCCAGGACTCTCAGCGCTGGTTTTAATGGGCAGCTCCTTCTTCACAGCCCCCCTCCCGCGTGTCCCCTCCCTCGATTTCGCTCCGAGGACGACCTGGACATTTATTCTGCGTTTGCTATCTGCCGCCTCCCTCTTTTTTCTACCTCGTCGTCCTTCCTTTTCCTGGCTCGAAAATAAACTGAAACCTTTTTTTGCAGGAGGGTGCGTAAGAGGAAAAGATTGAGGGGGGTGTCCAGAAGGAGCAACGGCGGGAGTCCGGACAACAGCTGGACTGTCAACTCCAGGGGCGCACAGGGGCCCCACACACCAAATATTCTGTCTCGTTCAGTAACTGAAATCTCTCGCGACGCGGCCACCGGGGTAAGGAAAGGTGGAGAGCGGGTGACGGAGGAAGTCCGCCCGCCCGCTTTGATTTCCCAAGATTCGGCAGCAGAGAAACCAGAAGCTAGGTGGGCAGCGGAGGCGGCGGCGGCTCGTCTCCGGGCTGTGCGCTGGGCTCCCAGCCCTTCCCGGCCACGTGACGCCCGGGGACGCGCAGATTGGGGCAGGAGCGGGGGTCACATGTTTCCTCTGTTTCACACTCCGCTCCCCCCTCCCCATTCTTACTCTCCCCTGCTACCCTCTCTTCTCTCTCCCCCTCTCTTCAGTTCTTTGGGCATCTCCACCCCTCCATCAATTGTCAATGTTCCTCGACCGCAATCAATCAGTTATTTGTCAGCTCTTGTCAATCCGCCTGTGATTTATGTCAGCTTTTGTTGCTGATTACAAGGCGGGTGCGACTTGAAGGGGAAAAAGGGAGAGGGAGAGAGAGATGGAGAGAGAGTAAGGAAGAGACCAAGGGGGAACCAGCGGAGGGGGAAAGAGGAGCAGCCTCCTGGGATGGGGTGGGGGTGGCTCTAAGAAAAAGAATGAAGGAGAGGAAAAGAGGCTCTCTGTGTCAGGAAAATGAATAGTGAGGGTAAAGTGCGCAGGTGCGCCCAGGGCGCTGAGAGGGTTGCACAGGCCTGGGGTGTGCGCTTTGCCCCCCTCGGCGTGGAAGAAAGATACACCTTTCTACCTCTGGGACTTCAGTCTGTTGGGGCCGCGGAGGGAGGAGCTGCCCCGGGTACCCGAGACGGGCGGCGGCGACGTCTAAGATGGGAGATATTTTTGTCCCCCGGATAGTCCCTCGGGAGCGTGAGGATGTCAGGCTGCCAGCCTGCCGCGGAGTCCACCCTTCGTAGTGCCCCGACCCGAAACTCAGACTTATTTCTAAGAGCCACACCACCAATGTAACTTTTGAGTCCTGGAGGTCAATGGTGGGGTACCTCCTCCCGGTCTTAATTCTTTGACTTCCCTTCGGATCGTAGCTGGGGCTGAGAGGCTTCGAGGAGGCCTGGCCGTGGGTGTCCGGTGGAGATACGTCTCAAACTGACTCAGGCCCTCTCCCCAGTCCTCTCCCACCCTGCGGTATCCCCGCAGGTTTGGTAGCCGGGATTTCTCTGGGCTGGCTACTCGCTCGAATTTATAGGAACGCCGAGCTGGGACTGACCTGCGTTGGGAAAGCAGAGGGAAAGAACGGAGAGAGGGAGGGGTCGGTTGCTTGTAGGAACTTGGGTCTTCCAGGGAAGCGGAGCGGGACTGCCGCGTTCCCCTCGATTTGCACCGTCACTCGGGCGGTTTGGAAGGAAGAGGGGAGGCGCTGTGCGTGCCTCTGTGTACCTGGAGCTGGGTGCACAAGTGTGTACGTACGTCTGTGCCGCCGTGTGAGTTGTCAGGGCTTTGGTAGCGTCCGGAGCGAGTTCGGGGGTCGCTTCCAGAAACTCGCAGAAACTGGAAGGAGGCGAGAGGAGGACACATCCCCTTCCTCGGAAGGACTTGGACGACTTTGAATCTCCCCTCCCCCACTTTTCCGCCCCGGCTCTTCTTTTGTTGTCAAGTCCTTTGATAAATGGTGGGGCAGGGAGCGCGGGGAGCCAGGAGCCAGTCTGTACCAGCGCGGGGGGCAGGGGCCGGGTCTAGCGACCCGGTTTCCACCGGCACTGAGCCCCAAACGGTGGGGGTCGGTTCTGGGACCTGCCCTCCGCAGGCTCGCCCTCTCCTCTCTAACCGCCCCATTCCCCTCTCTCCCTTTTTTTGTTTCTCTCCCACTCCACACAGGTACCGAGAACTTTCTGGGGTGAGTTTTAGAATTCTCTCATAGGCATTCTTTTTCTGCGTTTTAATCTTATCCCTCGATTCTTTAGGTTGGTAAACTTCATGGGATTGTCACTTGACTAAAGATAATTTGGAGAAGAGCGAAGTGAGGCGATGCGTTTTTGGGGCTGCTGTTTGTCGGTGTGTGTGTGTGTGTGTGTGTGTGCGCGCATGTGGGTAGGTGTAAGAACACACCTGCGTTCAAGGAGATTTGGAGTGTGTGCCTGTGCGACAAGTGAGGAAGGTGAGTCCGTAAGATGGTGGCGAGGCCACACGAGAGGCTGTGAAGGTTGTCTGAGTCCTCTTTGGGGAGCGAGTCCCAGGTGCCCATTTCTGAGGGCGGGACAGTCCTAAGCTGTCTCTACAGGGCAGCGCGTGGGGGAGGCCGCTTGTATCCAGCGGGTGTGTTAGTGTCGGCATCAGGGAGTGCTCTGCTGTCGAGGTGTCGGCCCGGAACAACTGTAGAGCTCCCAGCTCCGCTAGCCCCGCCGTGGGCCGCGCGTTGCTGCAGGCTCCTCGTGAGGCCCAGAGACTGAATGCTGGGGGCGGCGGCCAGAACTGGAGGTGACCGCGGGCGTCCTCTCTGCCCCCCCCCTCCCCCGCCCGCAGTCTTCTAGACTCAGTTCTGTCCCTCTCCTGGAATTCCAGCAGCTTTTTCTTTGCCCTGGGCGATTCAGGGGCGGTAACCTCAGCACCTAAAGCCTGGGGGAACCAGAGAGTGGGCCGCGCGTGCCCCAAAATGGGCGTGCCTCGGTGTGACCGCACAAGATCGCAGGCCTGCGCCGAGCCGCGCGCGCGCGGGTCGTGGTCCGCGTGCGTTCGCTCTTCGCAAACCCAACTCTGAAGGTCCGAGCGCACGGGGGCGCCTGGGGGCCTGCGCGCCCGGGGCTTTCGGGAGGCGCCAGCATCAGAGCCTGCGCATCTCGCCCGGGAAGCCAAATCCCTGAAGGTCTTGCAGGCCTTGGGGGTGGGGGAGTTATTAATTACACCGCGCTAGGCCTAAAGCCTCCAACCCCAGCGGCGGTTGGCGTGGATGTCCTGTGGATTTTATTTGCACACAGTGTAAATGATTTGTTTTCTCTAAAAAAGGAATGGGCATGGCAGATATTTGAGGAGGGGGTGGGAGGAGAAGGAAGGCGAGAGAGCTGAGGAAAAAAAGTTTGAAAATGCCTTGAACTATTCACTGTCGAGATGGCTAATCAGTATTGAGGCCGGAGGGCAGGCGGGCCGCCTTTCACCGCCGCTTCCCTTTCATCTCGGGCTCGGCGGAGGCGCTCAATTAAAAGCCTATCAGTTTGTAAGTAAATCAACGCCTATCAGAGTTGTCACATCAAACAAAACGATTATTATTGCAGCCCGCCTCCCCTATTAATCTCCCTCGAAGATAATCCGCCTGACAGGTCAGGCCCGGCGAGCTGGAAAGCCTGGCCCAGAGCGCCCAAACAGTCCGGGGCTGGCGCGCGCCCCTGGGGGCCTCCCCACCCTTGTCCTGCCCCGCCTTGTGGTCCCCAGGAGGGGGGAAAAGATGGAGCGGGCGGAGGCCGCTGGACCCCGGCCCGTCCCTCCGGACTGGAAGCGGGGCCCATATTCGCAGGGTTGGTGGGGGACCGTCTCGCGAGGCCCTCATCTCTTCTCGGGCCTGCGGTGGCACCGGGCCTGCGGGAGCCATGGTCTGGCCTGGTCCCGGGGCCTGGCCAAGGCCTGTACTCTTTTCGGCTCGCCTGTCCTGGCTTTTTATCCTCTATTCTTCTCTTTTTTTGTTTCCTCACACGCTTCTTTCTAGACTCCCTACCTTTTCATTCTTTTCTCCCTTCTTCCTTTCCTCCTTTTCCTACTTGACAGGGAAAATTTCTTATCCTCTCTCCCTCCTCTCGGTATACCGTATATACCACTTCGGCGCAGTCACACTCTCTAAAGCAGGGCATTCTCAGCGCCCGGGTTATTTCTCTGCGGCAGGGCTGCCTCAGGAGTGTGTGCAATTCCCAGGAACTCCTGGCAGAGTCCTGCCTAATTTCTCCCCAAGCAGGGGCTCTCAGCTCTGCTCCTGTGCCAGGGTTGGGTGCGTTTGAAGGGGTGAGAAAAAAAGACTAGGGTAGTGTGATGGTTGGACGGTTGCAAGCGCCCAATTCTGGAATTAGTATTTGGCCTTGGAATTTCACAGCTGCGACGTCGCCGACCTCGCTCCTGGCGTTCCTGGGCTTTGCAAATATACGGAGGAGACCCTCGGGGCGTCTGGGCCTCAGCACTGAGTTTGTGAGGGGATCCCTAACACTTAATAAGTAAATGCAGCCAGACAATCACTTCTAGGCTTCAAACTGGTTCTCTCCAGGCCGGGTGGGGCCCGGATTCCGCACGGACGCGAAATCGTGGCCTTCTCCGGTGTCCTCCAGCTTTGAGCTTTGGGACGACTCGGAACCAAGCGCGACCCGCCCTTTTACGCACTCTTGCTCCAAATCGATAGGCCCAAATGGTCACTGCCTAAGCACGGTGGAGCCAGGATTGAGGGGTCGTTGAAGTGGCTAAGGGGGAAATGTCTGCCGGCTGGACCCCAGGTCCTCCTATCTTAAATGCCAGGTTCAGCGCCTGGTGATGTCTCTGTCTCCCGGCGTGTATCCGGGAGAACCCCCGAGGCAAGACAATGTTGGCCGTTCGGGCCGAGCCTCTTCCAGCAATCACGCCAGGGTCGGAGGTTGAGGGTATCGCATGGGGCCCACCTCAGCGTGCTCGGTGCCCAGCATTTCAGGACCTGTGGCTCCCACCTCGGGTTCCCGAAAGCCCCCCCCTAAGTTGTGCACCCCTTCCACAGCCAACCTGGAGTAATAATTATTTCCATATCCGGAAATATTGTAGCGATGCAGTTATTCAACTATGTGCCCGCTCTTCTTAAATGTAGTTATTTCACCTTTGCCACGACGCAGATATTTAAAGAGGTACACATACTGCACCCCTCAACGTAGCGAAACTCACTCTGGCTATAGGAAACATTCACTGGGTGGTTATTTGGACATAAGGCTATCTTGAGTCCAAATTACACTCAAGCAGGAGCTGTAAAAAAACACTTGCTCTAGAATTTTTTCAACTTGACTGTGTGTGTACACACCAAGAATTTAATAATATTTTATATCCCTCTATAGGTCTAAATATTCAAATGTTAGGTTACATGCCTTGAAACCGGAAGCGATCTTCCGTTCACACTGGACCTGGTGCTGTTTGTATAATATTCATCTCCCTGCACTTACACGTGAATCTTGATCTAATAAATTCAATCTTGTCATTTTTAGAATCGACGGGATTTCTCTGCGGTTTGCGCTGTCTGCATCCGAATAAATTCAGCTCTCAGGCATCCGGCAGGAAACGGCTCCCGGTTCGAGTGTACGCAGATGCATCGGCCCAGCATGGGACTCGGGGTGGCTCCTGGTGATCACGCGGCCGCGCTGGACTATCAACGCGCTCAGCCCGGGAGCTGCCCCTCACTTCCCGGCAGTGCCAGGCAGCCCCCACCCCTGGTAGTGCTTCGGCCCTCGCCGGGCCGAGTCCGCCCGCGGCGAAAACTGAAAGCAAATTCCTTGGCAAATGATGCCCGAACTTTCTTCGACGCAAGTTTGCCACTATGATTCGGTGGTCACTTAGGGAGGACCGCGCGCTGGTATGTGCGCGCGCAAGGTGTGGGCGATGGGCTAAGAAGGCTTGGGGCAGCCGAGCCTGGCCCGAGGCGAACGGCTAGGGAAGGCACCTCCCCTTCCTATTTCTCGCCAACTCCTCGCCTCGGTCCGTAAGAATAGTTTCCAAGGTGTCGCAGACGCCCAGGATGTGTTTGTGGGGATCGCACCAGGGAGAAGGAAGCTTTGTAAAAGTTGCAGAAACAGCTTTGCCCCGAAGCATCCGCCCAGTAAGGCTCAAGGAAGCTTGAAAGCAGCTCACCTTCCCCGGGGCGGAATGCCCAGAGATCGGCTTGGGAAGCCCCCAGCCCAGTCCTCTCCCCTCACCTCGTACCCGCACGTAAATAACCTCCCGCAGCCTGCGCTGGAAACTTAAAGCGCCGCGCCGCGGTTGGCGGGCGAGGCCGGGACCCTGAGCTAGCCCGCAAGGCCGCTCCTCTGCCCGCTCAGCCCCAGCCCCTAAAAGAGGCTTGCACTGAGGGGAGAGGACGAGTTTGGATTCAGCTCTCGGTCGTCTGCCTAGACCTTCACTGCCGATTTCCCAACTCCCTGGAGCAGGCTCTTCCCCCTGGGAGGGGAGGTCTTGGGGTGCTGGCGAGGGCGCAAAGTGCGCGCGCGGGCCGGCGCGGGGGTGGGGGGCGGCTGCAGTTCTCTCCGCTGGGCCTGTCGCCGGGCCGGCCGCGGCGGGTGAGTGATGAGGGCAGAGAAGGGCGCCCATAAATCGCGGGTGTCAGGGCGAAAAACTCTCTTTATTGTCTGCGTGATGGATGGGCCCGGGGACGAGACACCAAATACTTCGTATCGCCTTTAAATGGGAACACATTTTCCGCGGCCATAATTCATGTTTTTTAAATAGAAAGTTTGAAATGTTGCCTATATTTCACCGGCCCTGACATATTTATGAATCGCTCCCTGCATGCAAATATCATTATTTAAAGCGCCGGGGAGAGCTGGGGGGGGGGGGGGAGGGGAGGAGGCACGGCCCCCTTGGCGTGGGGGTGGTGAACCGGGAAAATGCTATGGAGGGGTGGGGGCTCTCCCTAAAGTGCGGACAATGAGGCGCGGGGGCGGGGGCGGGAAGCCGTATCCGGAAGCCGAACGCACCGGGGGTTCCCCTCCCGCAGCTGGACCCAGCACTGCCTCTAGGGGAAGTTTGCGCGGCCCGGGACGGAGGACAGGCCCCCCGCCCCCCTGCGGGGAGACCCGGGGCATTTTGCTTCCCTTTCCGAGGCCCGGATCCGAGCCAAAGACACTTTTTCCACGAAGAAAATTTTAAAAAATTAATAAAAGAATTTAACAAACGCAAATAGTAACAACCAAACACGTTTCGTGTTCTTTGCATTTGCATTGATTTTATTGATTTTCATTCTGCAAACCTCACATTGTGTGCGCCCGGGAGGAGCGACTGTCAGACCCCAGTCGCCGCAGGGAGTGGGTGGGGGGATAACCCTCCGGAGCTGCAGCCCTGACCCAACCAGCTCACCTCCTTCCAGGCACAACAGAGCCTGCGCAAGACGCGGGGACACAAACGAGCCGGCTCTCAAGGTCTGGGGGCTTCAGTCCCGCCCCCTCTGCTTCCCCAGTGCGATGTAGCGCTCCTGGGGTCCGCGTCTGCCCACCCGGAGCCCCATTGTCAATACAATCGCTTTGGAAAAAAGCTGGGCACGTGCCATCAGCCTCTCCCTGGCCCGTGCATTCAGGGAGGCACCCACACCTGCGTCCTCAGTAGCCGAGTCTTTACCTGTGCGGTTCCCCGCGGCGCCTGCGGCCGCGCTGGTAACAGAGGAATGGAAAGGAGGACGGGGGACTGGGAGGGACAGAGAGCACTGCCCGAGACAGCCAGATACGCAGACCCGGGTCCTCTTCTTCGGACCTGGCGTTGGGACTCTGGCCGAACTCCCTCTAGGAGCCGAATTGCACGGGGGAGAGCAGGCCCAGTGACCCGCTAGGGGAACCGGCCTCTGGAGGGAGGGGCGGGCCCGGCGGCACTTCCGCTGGGGGCGGGGCCGAGGGCTGCGGCGCCAGCCCCGCCCCTCCCCTGCGCCGACCCGCCCCCAGCCCGTCAGGCTCCGCCCCCGCCGGCTGGGCTGCTGAATCTCAGGCCCCCGCCCAGGGCCTAGCGCACAACCCGGGACTCGTGGGACGGCGGTGGCGGCTCCTCTTCCTCACCTGGATGTTCTATGTTAGGATTTTTTAAATCACGTGAACACAAGCACACTAACAACCTCGGCCCAAACTCGCATGTAAGATTTTGTCAAACTTTGGTCTCTTGGTAGTCCTGAGACTTTCCTGGCCCAGCGACTCTCAAGCATTTTCTGGAATCCGACCAGCCCTACCCTGGAAGACAGTAGTGTCCTTCAGGACGAACAAGAACAAAAGTTAACACTTACTGAGTGTTCGCTTTGTGCCAGATACTAAGAACTGTGTATGAATAGTGTCCTCACAGCAAGTCTCTGAGGTAAGTACCACGAATACCCCATTTCACAGATAAAGTAATTGAGGTAGGGAGAGAAGAAATCGGTCTTGCCTCGCTCCCATTTCATCTATACTCTTTTCCCTTCTTTTCTTCAGATCCTCAGTATCCCAATCCATCACTCCGGGGAAATCTTGCTGGGCTTTTACTTACCTGTGGAGGGAATGTCCATGGGTGGGTTAACCACATCTACCTGCAGCTGAGGCCTTGCTGAGATGGTCCTGCACAGAGATGGGGGAAAAGTATAAATGAGATGGGCTCAACTCAGCCCCCAGCAGCTCCCAGCCTGATGGGGAAACCAAACCAGTGAGCATCCTTCCTTTTTTCCCTGTAGTGCCTGCCAAAGCCAGAGTGATCTTTTTCAAAAGTGTATCACTCCATGTTTGTCTTCTGCTCAAAAGCCCCAGGTTCTCATCGTTCTTAGGATCAAGTTGAGCCCGTGACCCCCGGGTCTCTGAGGCTTGACTTGCCTCAGCTTGCTTTTCTGCCTTTCTGTGTCTCCTTCTCGCTCTTAGCCTGAGTTCCTGCTATCAACGATTGCCTGCTGGTTACTCAAATGTGCCGTGCTACACCCTCCCTCGGGACTTTGCTAATGCTTTCCCTTCTATCTGGAATGACCTCTGTCCTTCTCTTCACCTGGCTCACTACTCTTTTTCATGTCTCAGCTTTCACACCACTTCCCTGCACCCTCCCACTTGGTACTGAGTTAGGGCTCCTGTAACCCTCTCTCAGAGCACTTACCACACTGGGGATTTCCTGTTGAGAGGCTGTCTCCTTCACTGGATGGTAACTCCAAGGGGGCAGGGATGGGGCTATTCCTTCAAGTAGTGAATGAAGAAAAGAGCATTTGTATGTACCATCAACTGTGCTGAATGGATGAACAATCACTATAAGGAGGATAAAAACGCATGAAAAAATTATTATTTTGAAACTATATGTGGTAAATATCAGATAAGTCAATGCTTGAGGAGATTGGAAAAGAGAAATACCTATGTTTTTCTAGCCATTTATTCAGATTTTCAGAGTGCAAGATGTGTTAGTTGATACATGTAAATGGAAAACACCGTCCACCCACCCATGACCACTCCTCCCATCATTCAGACATATGTGTCTCAAGGCTGTAGTCAGGGCTCCCTTTTCTCTTTCTCACTTCACATATTATTGCTATCACAGTTCAGTACTTTATTAGGTCCTGACTGAACTACTGCTACCAGAACCTTCTAACTGTTCATCTCAGCCTCTCTTGCCTCTAATCCATTATATGTACTCTTGCTAGGTTAATTTTCTTGATCGCATCATTCCCTTGCCCCCAAATCTTCAATGGCTCCCCATTGTCTACATGAAACACTTGACTCTTGATAATGTAGTTCTAAACTCCTTTCAAAAGGCTTTAAGTTACGTCCCAAAATTATAAAAAAAACATGTTCACCAACCAGCAAAGCACTCAGAGATATTTAAAGACAAACTTTATGATCTCTCCATCTCCTCTCTATTTCCCACCCAGTCTCCTGAGATATCCAGTGTTAACAGCTGAAATGTAACTTCTGTCCCTTTCTCCACACCCACCATGCTCATATAAACTATGCTCATATATATGGGACTATTATGGGTTTAAAAAAATTTTTTTAACGTTTATTCAATCTTTTTTTTTTTTTAATTTTTTTTTTCAACATTTATTTATTTTTGGGACAGAGAGAGACAGAGCATGAATGGGGGAGGGGCAGAGAGAGAGGGAGACACAGAATCGGAAACAGGCTCCAGGCTCTGAGCCATCAGCCCAGAGCCTGATGCGGGGCTCGAACTCACGGACCGCGAGATCGTGACCTGGCTGAAGTCGGATGCTTAACCGACTGCGCCACCCAGGTGCCCCTAACGTTTATTCAATCTTGAGAGACAGAGTGTGAGCAGGGGAGGGGCAGAATCCAAAGCAGGCTCCAGGCTCTGAGCTGTCAGCACAGAGCCCAATGTGGGGCTCGAATTCATGAACTGTGAGATCAAGACCTGAGCCAAAGTTAGACACTCAACCAGCTGAGCTACCCAGGTGTGAGGTTATTATGTTATTGCTTGTTTATACAAACAGTGAATATATGAGAGTTATCTGTTGCTCGTTCTTTCTTGCTAACAAATGGGTCTATGGATATAAAGGTAATTTATTTATTTTTAGCTCCATAGCATTCTGTAGAATGAAGATATCCGCTTATTCAACCATTCCCCTGTTGATGGTCATAAAGGTTATCAGTTTTATTTTCCACTAACAAAATTTCTTGAGTCTATATCCTTGCAGTCAGTGATTTTATTTCCATGGGATAAATTACAAAAGTGCAGCTGCCTATACCCCAGTCAAATCTAATTTCTTTGTTCTTGCCACATGCCCTGTGTTTTCCCACTCCTTGTGTTACCTTTCCATGGAATCCCTTGTCCCCTATGCTGTGCATCCAACTTCCAATCCTGCAATGCCCAAATCTGATACTGGAATTTAGATATGCAGTTCAATATCCACCTTCCTCCTTTTTTTCCTAAGCTTACCGTTGTAACAGTGTTCCGGGCCCAAGCAGTGTTTTGTGATTGGTGTAGACCAGTCATGACAATCCTAGTTTCATCTCTTCCAATTCTTGTAGCTGGGGAAGGCCATACGACCCAGTTTTGCAAATGAGACACGAGTAGAAGTATGGAGGTGGCAAACCAGGAGGGAAAACCTTGGGAAACACTTTTGTTTTCCTGATCAAAGGAGACGATGCAGATATTTTTACACTTCCCCTTCCCCTCCTTCTCTTTTTTAAACATTTTTTTAATGTTTATTTTATTTATTTTTGAGAGAGAGAGAGAGTGAGCATCATGAGCAGGGAAGGGGCAGAGAGAGGGGGAGACACAGAATCTGAAGCAGGCTCCAGGCTCTGAGCCGTCGGCACAGAACCCAATGTGGGGCTCAAACCCACGAACTGTGAGATCATGACCTGAGCTGAAGTTGGATGCTTAACTGACTGAGCCACCCAGGTGCCCGGAAGAATTGTATTTTAGAATAGCCAAGAGTCACTTGGAGTTAAATCTGGTCATATCTTTAACCCTCAGTGTCACTATAAACTATTGCATAGTGGATATGTTTGTTTGTTTGTTTGCTTGTTTACCTTTTTTTGCCTGTCTGTCATCTGAATCCCCCTCCTGTTTGTTGTAACGCTGGGCCTGCTTCCAACTACAAAAGCTGGAGGGACCACATTCTCCCTCTTCTACCATTCAGCTCAGGGCTCAGATGAGCCCAGGGCTTACCTTCATTTGAGCAGATCATAGCACTTTAGCACGTGGTAGGCTCTGGGATCCAAGTGCTTGGTTCCAAAGAACAGTACTGCCGCATTTCCTAGATGTGCGGCTTGGGGCAAGGTTTGAGTTTCTTCCTGTGCAAAGTGGATGCAATAATGGTACCTACCTCTTAGGTCAGTGGGTAAATTAAATGAGACAATGCATGTGCCTGGCATATAGAAAGTGCTCAAAGAGATGATGATGATTATCCCCCTGTGTTCTTTCTTACCTCTGAATCCTTGCAGTGCTCTTGGTGCCATTCATCTGACACTTGATTATCTACTAATTGATGATATCTTTCATTAGCTATTTAAATGTATATTGTTGAACTGTGTGTGTGTGTTTGTGTGTGTGTGTGTGTGTTCAAGTTCTCAAGTAGATTTTAAGATCCTTTAGGCCTAACCAGATGCCTTCTTTATATGCCTAACTCAGACTAGCAGAGGGCTAAGTTAAAGTAGGCATGAATGAACACTTATTAAAATGAGTAATAAAACATCCAATGCCAAAGAAATCCATGATTTCTTTTAATCCTGACAACAATCCCATAAGGCATGTAGTGTTATTCCCATATTGCAGATGAGGAAACTGAGGCTAATCGAGAGGAAGTCACTTGCCCACATTCCAAAGGTTAGTGCTCTTTCCTGCCTCACAATAGCCTCCTTCAGCTTTCAGAAATTCTGGCAATGCCTCCCTCGTACGCTCGAATTCCCAAACTCACCTTCTCTTCCAGCCCCTTTCAGCATCCCTGCCAGCTCTAGCATTCTTTCCATGTGTCCATGGGGAGAGATGTTGGAGATACATCATTAATGAAAAAATCTGGTTATGAAAGAGTAAGGACATGCACACACCCACAGTTAATGCACATCACCTAGAATGCAGGCTGCCAGAATGTCTGTGTAATCGACCACTATCTTAGGGAATGGGATCGCGGGTGATGGTAACTTTCTTCTTGTTCACCTGTAGTTTCTACTGCAAACATTTGTTGCCTTTATAAACAGGGAAAAGACAATACAACTTTTGTTTGCTTGCTTGTTTAATGGAGACAATGATGCAGTGCCTCCAGAACTCTCCTTGTTTTCATGCTCCTCCCAGTTCCCTTTTACTGAAACATGCTCCCAATCAAAGCAACTACTTTTCTCTCCCTCCTCTGAGCCAGGTGGGCAGAGGCCCATTCCTGGCACTTATTAGTCACAGGTTTGAAATGCAGGGGAGGGTTGGGGTGGGAGAAATGATTGGTGTGGGGTGGGAATTTGGGGATTCTTTTATCCTCTGCATCTCAAAGGCTGACAGGCTCTTGAGGGGTGGAAATGACTGGTAATTAGTGAACCTTCTCTGCTGCACACACTAAAGACACACTTCACAGTCTCTGTGACCTCTGCAGCCCGGTGAGGCTTTGTTATGTAGATGCTCTTAATTGGGTGAGTCACTTACTGCAAACAGCTTCAGGAGAGAGCACTGTGGGCTGTTTCAGGGAGGCTTCTTACCAGGGGTTCTAAACTCAGAAATTGGGGGGCTTGACAGCAGGGGCCTCTAAGTAACTCCACTCCAACCCATTAGAAGTGAGAAGTGATCCCATGGCTTGGAGTCAGCATGGTGAGCTTGGGGGAGTGTTAAACTATGGCCTTCATCTTCTTCCGCCCTTTCTCCCTCTCTTCTTCAGTTTCTAGATCACTTATTCTGGGCAAAGCTGAGAATATTTTGAGATATAAACTGGGTTCTCTATATTCAAGGAGTTGAACTCATAGTTAGGACAGATAAAAATGTACATAACAACACCATATAGCAGGAGTCAATGCCAGGCACCTGCAAGAGGCTTTACTATGATCTTTCAGACTCTGGAGCAGGCACTGAGGGCTGGTGCATTGGAGAAAGTTTGTCAACAAGGGTGAGCAGGATTTGGAAGGAGCTATGGGGAGAGGGATTCCCAGGATGAGGAGACTTTATGAACGAAGGTGTCGCCAGGTCACTGTCACACCCAAAGTCATGGCTTCTAGCACACTGAATTTGGCTCAGATGTCAGATGCACTGAGTGCAGTGAGAGAATGACTCAGCAGGTCTTCAACGGTGCTGCACTTACATTGTCACATGCTGCTGTTGGTCCTAGAGTATCTTATCAGCTGCTTCCTCTATAGGAGCACACAGTGCATATGGACTTTTTAATTGCATCAAGCCCCCCACCCCCACAATGTGGTGTTTTGGTGAATGGTAGCTCTTTGCAGTCTCTCCTTTCAGGCCCTTTCCACCCTTCATGGGCGGGGGAAGGGTTGGGTGTACTTCCACAGCCTGTGAGGACATTTTCCTGACCCTACTCTCTTCTCCAAATCTGTTTTCCTACAACTGTCCTGCTGACTGCCCTACAAAACAAATGTAACCACTTTATTCCCATTGTGCTCAAAGCGAGGCCTATATAGGTCTTTAGGTCCCTTCTAACCTCCACCCTGTCTCTTTTGCTCTCTTCCTGTCTTCAGTGTTGCCAATGACTTCCCTGCTGTTAAATCCAGTGGTTAATGCTTTGTCCTTTATTTACTTGATCTTAAGTAGTACTGGACACATTGATCACTCTTTATTCCTTTTATTCCTTAACATTTTATTTATAACATTTTTCAAACTTAAGAAAAAAAATTTAAAGAACAAGATAATGCCCATTTCCTTTCACCTGGATTCATCAGCTGGTAACAGGTTACCACATTGGCATGCTCTCTGTCTCTCTGTCTCTCCCTTACACACACACACATTTTTTTTCTGAACCATTTGTAGGCTGTAGGCAACTTGTTTACCCCTAATTTCTTCAGCTTGCATCTTCTAAAGAAAAGAACATTCTCTTATGAAACCACAGAACAATTAGCACACCTAAGAAAAGTAATGTAATATCATCAGTAACATCATCAAATGGTTCAAATGTAAACATTCCTGACTCTCCCTAAAATGTCTTTTTAGCTGTTTTTCTTTTTCCTAGTTTCAATATCCAATGAAAGATCATGTATTGCTCTTGGTTGTCATGTTTCTTTAGTCCATTTTTTTCCAGAACACTCCTCCCTGTTCTCCACCCCCACCCCCCATGACATTGACATTTTGGTCAGTCTAGCTCAGTTGTGTTGAAGAATGTTTCACTTTCTGGATTTGTCTGTTTCCTCCTGAGTAGATTCTGGTTAAATATTTTGGCAAGAATAGCATGTAAGTAGTGTATACTTCAGAGGCCCATACACCTCAGAGGCCCATATTGTCAGATTGTCTCACTCTTGGAGATACTAAGTTTGGGCTCCTGGGTAGAGTTGTGACCACCAGATCTCTCTACTGCAAAGGTACAGTTTCCCCTTTGTAATTTATAGGTAATCTGTGAATTCCTCTTTACCCAATGCTTTCAACGTTCCCTGATGGTCCTTGGCTCAATTGTCATTATGTTGGAACCCCATCTTTATCAATTTTTTTCTTGGCTTCCAGAGTCTGACTTGGTTTTGGTTCTTCCTTACCTTTGCAGCCGCTCATTCTCAGTCTCTGTGGTTCCTCCCCTTCTCCTTGACCTCTCACTGTCAGTGCTCTAGGACCCAGTCTTCACATCTTTTTCATCCTGTCTTATGGCTTTAAATGCCATCTAAAAACTGAGGAGTTCCAAATTTCTAACTCTATCTATATCTGCTTCCTTAACTCTACATTCATATACTGACTGCCTCCTTGACCTCTCCACTTGCATGGTCTCAAAGTCATCTCAAACTTCTTAGGTCCAAAAGTGATCCCTTGATCCCCACATCCCCTAACTTGCTCATCCATTTCAGTGTGACAGCTTTATCCTTCCAGTTGCTCAGGTCAAAACCTTGGAGTTACTCTTGTCTCCTGTGTTTCTCATGCTCTCCATGTCCAATCTATCAGAAAATTCCGTTGATATCATCTTCAAAATATATCTAGGCACTGTTCACCATCTCCAGGAGTCCTATAGTAGTCTGTTGTCTGCTCTCCCTGCTTCTGCCATTCCTTCTCCACGGTCCATTCTTAGCACAGCAGCCAGAAAAGTTTTTACAAAATGTGGGTCCCTTGTTCAAGGCTCCCCAAGTCACTTGGAGTACAAGCCCCAGTCTTAGTCTCAGTCTTTCATGCCCTAGATGATGTGCTTCCCCTCCCCTTGCCCCTGCCTCCTGATTCCACTTGCATTGCTCTTCTTCTTATTCACTCCTCTCTCCACTTTAGCCACACTGATATCCTTGCTTTTTCCCAAGCCTGCCAGGCACTTTCTTTCCTCAGGGCCTTTGCACTTGCTGTCCTGGCTGCCTAGAACATTTCCCCCGTAGATGTGCACCTGGCTTTTCCTTGCTTCCTGCAGGTCTTGGCTGAAATATCACTTACTTAGTGGGGCTTTCCCTGATCACCCTGTCTGCCCCCTGGGACTCCTTTTCCGCTTTCTATGCTCTATTGTTTTCCACAGCACTGATCACCTGCTGGCGTAATTGGTATTTACTTGCTTATTATCTCTCCCCCTACTGAAAGTAAGCTTCACAAGGGTAGAACTTTGTTTTCTTTATGGCTCTGTCCCCAGAGTTTAGGTGAGTGTCAAGTATACAGTAGGCACTCACTATATATTTAAGAAATTAAAAAAAAATTTTTTTAATGTTTATTTTTGGCACACACACACACACACACACACACACACTCACACAGAGTATGAGTGGGGGAAGGGCAGAGAGAGAGGGAGACACAGAATCCGAAGCAGGCTCCAGGCTCTGTGCTGACAGCCCAGAGCCCGACTCAGGGCTCGAACCCATGATCCGAGTGATCATGGCCTGAGCCGAAGTTGGACGCCCAACCGACTGAGCCACCCACGTGCCCCTCAATACATATTTTTTTAAAAGAGAAGAAGGGGCGCCTGGGTGGCGCAGTCGGTTAAGCGTCCGACTTCAGCCAGGTCACGATCTCGCGGTCCGTGAGTTCGAGCCCCGCGTCAGGCTCTGGGCTGATGGCTCGGAGCCTGGAGCCTGCTTCCGATTCTGTGTCTCCCTCTCTCTCTGCCCCTCCCCTGTTCATGCTCTGTCTCTCTCTGTCCCAAAAATAAAGTAAAAAACGTTGAAAAAAAAATTTGAAAAAAAAATAAATAAATAAATAAAAGAGAAGAAGCATCTTATTTTATTTCAAAAATATTATTTATTTATTCTTTCATTCATTTATTTATAGAGAGAGTGTGGGAGGGGCAGAGAGAGAGAGAGAGAGAGAGAGAGAGAATCCCAATCAGGCTTTGCATTGTCAGTGTATAGCCCAACGCGGGGCTCAGACTCTCAAACTGTGAGATCATAACCTGAGCTGAAATCAAGAGTCAGATGCTTAACCAACTGAGTCACCCAGGTTCCCCCCTCCCCAATATATATTTTTTGAATAAATGAATTGAATGAATGAATTTCTAGTACCTTAGCATAAGCTATAAACCCTTTGTGTTCTAAGTAGGTACTGACGGTCTAAAATTTCTGCATTTTCTACTGGCCACTGGTAGCTATTGCAGTAGATGGGAGACCTGGGTGTGTCCCAGATTGGGGTTCAGAGGTCCGACTATAGCAATGAGATGGGATCCATGAATCCAGCATTGGTGTGTCTTGTGTGTATGCAGTTACACATATAGTTATGTGTTTTTGTGTTTGTGAGAGTCTGTGCCAGTGATGTCATGTATAAAGGTCAGTGATCCTTCTGTGTTTTCTTCCCCAAGAAAACCCACAGACACTTGATAGGGCTGTAGAACCTCTGTGTGCCCATGAATGCCTCTGCATTTAGCTGCAGTATCTCAAGGCTTCAGCCCACCTGTGCTTTGGAGGAATTAAAAGTCTGGTGCAGGTACACCTGGGATACCCATCTTTCTGGCTGGGGTGACACTGGGAAGCTTGAGCTCAAGTTCACCATTCAAGCACAAGCAAGGTGACAACACAGCAATGTGAGATTAACAGAACACTCTATAGCTTTTGCATTTGCTTCTCCATCTGCCTGCAAGATCCTTCTCCTGAGTCTTCTCATGGTTGGCTCCATCTTATTACTCAGACTTCAGCCCAAATGTTGCTCCTTAGAGAAGACTTCCCAGAACACTCCATAGCTGTCTGGGGCTGTGCAGTTTGGGACCACAAAACTATTATGAGAGGGGCTAAAGTCAGGCTTGTGCTCTGCTCATCAAGAATTTCACAGGAGAAACGCTCTGAAAAGCCCGCAGAGACCTTGGATATTGTATCCAAATTAGTACCCCCTCCCCCACCTCACATTGTCTGCTTTTATCTTCATAGCATGTGTCACTGCTATCGGAAATTATGCGTTTCTCATACTTGAAATTATATTATCTATTTACTTATTACCTGTGTCCTCCCACCAGAATATAAGCCTCAGAGGAATAAGGATCGTATCTGTCTTGTTCCTTATTGTCTGTGCCTGACACCTAGTAGGTGTGAAGAAATATTTAGTAATGAACACATACTCTTTATTTTGGGGAGGTGTCCATACTTACTTGTGTATCTTTTATTTTAGTAGTAAATTTCTCCTTAGATCAGTTAGTTCACATGTAGGGAAACTGAGGACCTCAGGAATGAAAGGCTTCAGCCATGGGCACCCAGCTAATGGTAGCAGAGCTAGGTCTCTCGAATCCAGGGCACTGGCCATTACAAGACTTGCCCAGCACTTCATCTGACCCTCAGCCTCCTGGTACTGGTGGTTTCAGGTGCAGCTGACACTTGCTTTACCCCTGGCTCAGAGCTGCAGACAGACCTGGGGCTCCTTTTGGAGAAGTAGGAAGAGACTCTGAATTAATACTGGTAAATCATGCCAGAACCCTCTTGTGTGCATTATTATTATTGCCCCCCATATATTCTAAAATAATCCCTGTAAATAATTATAAAAATAAATCTCAGTGACAAATTTTGTATTTTATTTTATTTCCAGGAACGCATTTATTCATCATAATCTCTTCAGGGGTAGGACAAATTGGAGCACTGGGTAGTGAATACAATTTGCAAATAGGCAATATAAGTAGAGAGAAAATTAATATGTATTCCTCAGCACTCTAAAAGGAGAGGAAGAACATTAATAGCCATTTCCTTGAAGATATAACTTTGAAAATGTTATTTCTGATCCATCAGTGTGGGGCTCCATATGAGGAAAACGGTTACGACGTGACAAGAAGTGATTAGATGTGAAATGGCATCTTTCTGGCTCTCTTCCCCATTCTCTTCACCATCTTCTTACTGGGATGTAGGAGGAGTCCTGTTTTATTTTCTTCAGAAGACCAGAGTTCTGGCCCAGGGTCAGCTGCTCATTTGCTGGGTGACCTTGGGCAAGTCCCTTCCATGCTTCAGGCCTCAGTTTCCTCAATCAGTAGTTGGAGTAAATGATTTCTAAAGCAGCCAAGTCTGGAAGGATGATCACAGTACAAATTACCTGGGGGTACTTGAGGAAATATGTATGCTAGGGTAGCATCTATGGGATTAGAATCTCATTTGCTGAGTCCTATACTTTTTAATTGAGGTGGGGGCAGGGGGTGTTCCTCAACCTCCAAATGGCAGAACCTCTCCAAGCCAAGTTGGGATTCTGGAAAAGTACCTGGGGCTTAGACACTGCTTTCCTCTCCCCCACTGGACAGTACAAAGTTGAGCAGGTTCTTCTGGTCAATGTTCCTTTTCCTTCTCAAAAGTCCACTATGAGCTCCTGTCCCCAAGTCAGAGATAACTTCCCTCTGGGCCCAGCCAAGGACTTGGAGCATCCAGTAAATTCCAGGCAAATGGGGAAATAAGATTTGTTTTTCATTGCTTTTTTCAGATTTGTGAAAATAATCCAAAAAGATTAGCTGGTAGCAGTTCCAGTTATAAATTCTCTTTTCCTGACCCTTCCATCCAATGTCCTTCCTTGTTTTTAATTACAAAAGCAGGGTATGCATGTTGCAAAAATCACAGAAGATATACAGTGAAAAGCAGAAGCCCCTTTCCTATTCACCTTCCTCAAACCTACTCCCTTCCCCACCCCCTGCTAATGTTTGCATTTTAGTTTTTGTTTTTTTATTTTGAGAGAGACAGAGACAGTGTGAGCAGGGGAGGGGCACAGAGAGAGAGAGAGAGAGAGGGAGAGAGAGAAAGAGAGAGAATCTCAAGTAGGCTGTGCTCTCAGCACAGAGCCCAAGGCAAGCCTTGAACCCACGAACCATGAGATCATGACCTGAGCCGAAGTCAAGAGTTGGCAGCTTAACCACTGAGCCACCCAGGCTCCCCTAATATTTGCATTTTAATAGAGACAACCACCAAATCTTTTAAGATCCTAAGAGAAGGGATCTCAGAGGCACTGAGAATTAATGGTAATGATAATTGTAATAGTATACGGTAATAATAAACTAACATTTATGCAATGAATAATCATGCCAAACATTATGATTGCATTTAATATATATATTTTAAAATGTAATTTGTTCTAGTCGGGAGATCAGGGAGGTGTTTTGGAGCCTAGATCATCCTTAATCTCTCACATACCTGCAAATACTGCAGATAAGGCCCTGAAACCTTTCTTCTTTCTTAAACTCCCTCCTTCAGACCACAAGGAGGCTGCTTCAGCAACAAAGAGCATTCTGTATGCAGACATCCAGATTTTTTTTTTAATTGAAATCTGAATGTGGTAAGTCTGAACTAGGGGCTGGGGCATGATTAATTACAGCAATCATCTTAACCTGCCCAGGTGTTGGGCCTGAAAGAAATGAGGCCAGGCTGAATAGAAATTTGACTAAGGATAGGTAGGAATGCTAATAAAACTTTGTTAACTGTCCTCTCAGCTGATGCTGCACAGAGTTGGAGGATTTAAGGAATCAGTTTCTGTTTCACTGGTTGTGGTCGACCTCAGAATCAACTCCCTTGATTGCAAATAAACAGGATTTTCCTTTTTGTCTGCAGGAATGCAATGGAGGAAGAACTCTAGGGGAAAGGGCCTTTTCTGCCAGAGAATAATAATAACAAAGATGACAGTAGGAATAAAATATTGCCCTCTTCATCAAGGGTGATAAGGAAATGTCTAGTGGTAAGTAAGTGTTGAACCTTCTCACTCCCCATATGCAAGTGTTAGAGCTCCAGAATTCACAGGCTCGCCATTAGCAGCCCAGGTCTGATTTGAACTTTCTGTTCTGTAGTCCTCATGAGTACAGCATACAAATTGGGCTACATGTCTGAATTTTGGGTTCAGAAAATAGGATCACAATTTCAGGGCTTCTTGTTGAAATAGTACTGCAAATGTCACAGCACAAATCTTTCCTGAAGTGTATTGTATGTCTTAGCCATGTATACACCCAGTGCCTTGCACAGTGCCTGGTCCTTGGAAGCTGGGGCAGAGAAGTTGTGGGATAAAATGGGGTGAGGCAGGGGACCCCTGCAACTTACTCTCAATTGGCTGTTTGGAATGGGGGCAGGGAATTGGAGAAGAATCTGGATGACTGCATTAGCCTTCCCTCCCCCTCAGTACTTCTGGGGCTGAGGCAGAAAGAGTTGTGCTCAAGAAGAAGCCCCAACAAGATTTGTCTCTTCTGTTCACTTTGGTAAACTCCTTGTCTTCTGAAGGAATCATTTGTCTACCTCCTGGGCCAGCCTTATCTCAGTGTTCTTTTGTTTTCCCCCTTCCCAAAGGGAGGGCCATATTACCTGAAGAACTTTACCTTTGCTATTTCTTTCTCTCTCTCTTTTTTAAATGTTCATTTATTTTGAGAGAGAGTATGAGCCAGGGAAGGGCAGAGAGAGAGAGAAAATCCCAAACAGGGTCCAGGCCATCAGTGCAGAGCCCATCTCAGGGCTCAAACTCATGAACTGTGAGATCGTGACCTGAGCTGAAACCAAGAGTTGGATACTCAACCCACTGAGCCACCCAGGCACCCCTACCTTTGCTATTTCTATTTAATTTTCCTCTTTGTTCAAGAAGGTGATGAGGAGGTATAAGGATGTCCTCCATCCTCCCCTTCCAATCTTCTTTGGTCCAAATATCCAAATTCTTTCTCTCCTGCTCCTTTTCCCTCCTGTCCTTTTCTCTTCTCCCTTCCTCTTGTTCTTCTGTTCTGAAGATAACTTCCAAAGCTGAAGGGAATAAGGAGAGGTGAATCCAGTTTCTTTTTAGAGGAGCCCTCCCCCACTGCATTTAGCAAATTTCTACTCTGCTCAAGAACTTTCAGTAGCTCCGTATTGCCATCAGCTTAGATTTCAGACGTGAAGCCCACCTCAATCTGAGCTACCCTTATTTTTTGTGATTTCCCTAGTTATGTGGCCTCCTGGATGTATTCACCTGGTGGACACACACCAGGTGTTCACAAGAGTGTGCGGGGAGGCATTCTAGACAGAACAATTAAAAGCCAGGCAGAGGATGGGAGAAGTGGAGAAGGAGGCAGAAGAGATAAGGCATGATGGAATTATAAAAGATCTTGGGGTGGCTCAGTTGGTTAAGTGTCCGACTCTTGATTTCGGCTCAGATCATGATCTCACAGTTGTGAATTGGGCTGTGTGCTGACAGTGTGGAGCCTGCTTGGGATTATCTCTCTCTCCCTCTTTCTCTGCCTCTCCCCTGCTAGCACTCTGTCTCTCTTTTTCTCTCAAAAAAACAAAACAAAACAAAACAAAAAACAACCAAAAAACCAAAACAAAAAACAGTAAAATACAAACTTTAAAATATCTTGAGGGACATATTGGAGATTTGGGGCTGTATTATTATTAGTTGATGGGGAGCACTGAAAAATTTCAGGTAGGGTCAACTTGGGCTTTTAGAATGATCAACCCTAGGGCTATGTAGAGGAAGGAAAAATAGGGAGATCTGGAAAAGTAGAAAAGATCCCTGCCTACTTTGGCATCATTGGCAGGTAATGTTTGCAGAGCAATCTATGTTCAGAAGACAAAGCTGTGTATGAGTGCAGGGGCATGGATGAGATGACCTCAAGCACCCTCCTTGTGGGTGGTATGTGTATGCATTCCAATTTCATCTTTGAGTAGGTTTAAGCCTGTTTCCACATGTCCCTCCTGCCAGTCAGAGCCTTTCTAGGGAAGGTCAAGGTGAAAGGTGGGGAGGGCAGTAGGCCTGTCAGGGCCTGGGCCCACTTCCTCCTTTTTGGGCAGGGAAAGCAGACAAAAGTGGACAATAGACCAGAGAGGGTGTGTCCAGCAGAGAAGGAGAGAGGAGCATGAGGAGCTGGTCTGGGGGGCAGTAGATCTTGGAAGATTCCTTTGATCCCCCTTATCTCTGGAGGGCAAGCTTTCTTTTTTGGCCTGAAGGACCTTTTGTTGCAGCATTTCCTGGAACCCCCCAAAGTAAACACAGCCAAGTCTCTGTTCTTACAGCTCCACTGTGCTATGTGGCTTTTCCCAGCAGAGAGAGGGGCAGGCGGGTCAACACTCAGAGGTCACCACCATTCATTAGAATGCTGACAAGAAGGAAGGGCCCACATTACAATGTGTCGGCACCCAGCCCGAGAGACAATGATGATAGCCACAATATGCTTAACCATGATCATAATTATCATCAGCTGCACAAACGGGTTTCTAAGTGCTGTTTAGACGCATGGAACAATGAAAACAAAAACCCTGTGAATGCTCCCTCCACAGAGGTAGAAGCTACAATTATCAGTAGGTCTACTGAGTTGAGACCTGGAGCCTGGCATGCAGGACTTAGGCACCATTCACCAGGGACAAGGGAAAACTATACTCACTGGTATGGAGGGAGCAGGGGAGAGAGGTTGGTTAAGGCTGGGCTGGCTCTTAGCTGCAGTGGAAGGCTGGTGATAATGTGACATGAAGTATCTGGTAATAGCTTTGTGCATCCTGGGGATGGAAGCAGCAAGGCAAAAACTCACACGGAGAAAATCTGGTTCCTTTCAATTGAGGACAGGCATGAGCTGCCCACCCAGCTTGATGGAAGAGGCCTGTTGAAGGAGGCAGTAATGACCACCTCTCATTTCCAGCTGAGGGGAAGGAGGGGGGCGGGGAGCAGCGGTGGAGGAATTTGACCGCAAGGGTGACTTGTAGCATCACAAATACTTTTTCCCTGTGAGGAGGGAGAGAATAAGAGAAACTTGAAATTAGGGGACATCATTGATTCGTCTCCCCTAGGGTTTATTACTGTAAGCGGGGGTGCTTTTAGCTGAGCCAGCACTTTATTTATAGGGAAATTCAATTCCCCCTTCCTCCCACTACAAATGGAAACTCCGCCCATTAGGTGTCCTTCCAACCTCTCAACTTCCCCCTTCCCCTCGAAGTTGGGGAGGGGAGTTCGGGCCAAGAGGCCCCTTCTTCCCACAGTTGAGGACCGTTATGTAATCTGGATTGTGAAATACAGGAAAGGCCCGTTCTCCATGCCCCGGGGCTAACTGCTCCGTGGGGGCCCCCCTCATGGGAAGCCCTCCCCCCAACAGCCCGCCCCCCCCCCCCCCCCCGACTAATGCAGTAGAGCTCTGGGCGTGGAGTTTTTGGGGATGCTATTCCTGTTTCCCTGGCCTCCCAGGGAGCTATGGGGTCCTAGGGCGCCCGGGGGCCGCGGGGAAGTCAAGGGGTCATGCCATTTCGTCTGAGCGCGCAGCGCTGGGCAACACCTGTTGCGGAGCGTGGCGGGGCGGGGTTGGGGGAACAAGGCTCACCTGTGCGAGGGCCAGGCCAAGGGCTAGTGCCCCGCGAGAAGCTGAACCCAGGTCCGGACACCCGCCCGCGCCTCGGGCTTCCGCCGGGTCAGCTGACTATTTATTGCGGAACTGCGCGCCGGGCTGTGCCGCTCGCTGCTGCCGCGCTCTGTGTTCTGTGCCTGCGCTCAGCGTCGCGCGTTTGCCCGGTCGCCATGGCCGGGCTCGTGGTCAGTGGAACTCAAGTAAGTTCGCCAGGGACGAGTCCTGCCCTCGCTTGGGGCAACGGGTTTGGGGAGGGAATGCTGGGGCATGGGGCCATCCGAGGTTAGAATAAGGGTTCCTGGTCCAACCACAGGGGGTGCGTCTGCAGTTGGGGACTCTTTCACGTGTCTAGGCCTGCCGTGGTTTGATGAGGACAGGTCCCATTTGGGGCTTGGCACACCTCCTGGCTGTGGGGGAAGCAAGGGAAGGTAGCCCAGGTCTCCTCCACCTCCTTCTGTCTCTAGTGCTCATTGCTGGGGCCAGCAGGGATGATTTCTCCATCAGTCAGAGAAGCTGGCAGTGTCCACAGCTGATGGTACTTTTTGGGGCTGATAAAAAGTGTTCATTTCTTTCATAATCAGAAGAAAATTACTTTGGCCAAAGAACACTTTAATGTAATCGTCTTCATACTAATGAAATTGTAAACTCTAAATTTCAGGTGTTTTTTGTTTTGTTTTTTGAATGCACCGGGGATGGTGAAAGTACCCAGGGACCACCAAAGACGTGGAGATCATAATGTATTCGTGCAGGCGCCAGGTTTGGGGGCTCCCTTCCAAACTGCCTCCGGATCCTAAACATAGACCCCTTATTCAAGGCAGGTAGAAGGCTAAAGTTCTCCAGTTTTATTTCAGCACCTGATTTCTTTTTTTAGTTCTATATTATATAGTTGGCATACCATGTTACATTAGTTTCAGGTGTACAACATAGTGATTCTACAATTCTGTACATTATACTTTGCTCACCACTAGTGTGGTTACCATCTGTCCCCATATGACCTTATTTCAGTATTATTAGCTATATTCCCTGTGCTGTACTTTTCATCCCTGTGACTTATTTTATAGTTGGCAGTTTGTATTTCTTAATCCCCTTCGCTTGTTTTTGCCTCTCCTCCTCCCCCTCTGGCAACAACCAGTTTTCTGTATTTGAGTCCAGTTTTGTTTTTTGTTTGTTTTTTAGATTCCACATGTAAGCGAAATCATTGTATTTGTCTTGCTCGGACTGACTTCGCTTAGCATAATACCCTGTAGGTCCATCCATGTTGTCACAAATGGCAAGATCTCATTCAGCACCTGACTTCCTGTACAGGTGTCTGTGAGGAATGACAACATTCTTTTCAACTCTGGGTGACAGACACCTAGCCTCACTTGCTTTCAGCTCTGTAGTGAAGCCTCAGGTGTTCTTAGTCATTGCTGGAGGGATGCTGGGCCCAGGTGCCTTTAACCTTCTGGAAAAGCCAGGTCTGTCTTTTTTTAACCTCTGATTAAGCCAGCCCTCTTCCCACCTTTCCTTGCACACCCTAGAGAAATAGTCCTGAGGTTTTGAAGCTCTCCCCTTGGATTGCCTAAGGCAGGTAGTGTCAGGCACAGTTAGATTTTGAGATTACTTTGGGCAGATGTTTTCCTCTTCTCAGAGTTTGGAAGTGAGAAGGCCAGTGAGGTACCAGCCTGTGGGAAAGGTTGAAGGTGGCGGGTCTTATTTATCAGGGAAAAGGGGCTTTTGGGAGTTAACATGCCTGCCTAGAGGGAGGAGCTGGAGGAGAAGGCCTCTGCCCGAGAATATCTCCCCCCACCTCCTTCCCCACTGCCCCACTGCCCCACTGCAGGTCTCTGCATTTCAGACCCAGCGTTCTTTGGGTATAGCTTCTTCCAGCTTCATGGAGGACTTGACAGTAGGGCTAAGAACTTTCCTGTGCCTCCTTCTCTCTTCCCTCGTTTCCCTGACTTGATTTCTTTTCCCCTGTGCATCCCTTGCTTTTAGCCCACTCCAAACTGCTCAAAGGTAATCACTGGCCTGTGTGAGGCATTTTGGGCCCTAGGGGACTGTTCTAAACAGATGGAGCTGCCTGGTAAGGACCAGAGAAGGCAGGCTGGAAAAAATACTCCTGGTGTTAGTCCCCCTTGTCCTAAAACACCTAGGCCAGTGGATGTGAGTGGCAACCCTGGGGTTTAGGGTCTTAGCATTCTGCCCCTTCTAGTTGCTAATGACGGCCATAGCAAGATGTAGTTCCTGAAATGTATGTCACATGGTACTTTTCAAAATTTGGTAGAGCCACCTTAAGGGGGGGTGGGGAACCTTCCCATGAACTCACTGTTGATAGTTTCTATTGCAGTGTTGGTTAAATACACAAACCTAAAACCAGATATAACTTTTTCTAAGTTGATAGAGACCTATCCCCCAAATAGATGGTTTAAGTGCAAAGACATAAGAACACCATGACACCACTAAAACAATTAAATGAGATGGATGATGCTGTTTTGCTGAAGTGTGGTCTCCTCTGCTTTCAGCCCACTGTGGGCTCACTGCTGTTGCCCTGGGTTTTGGGAGTTGCACGGGCCTATAAATAGCCCTCCCTCCACTCCTCTCTGTGAAGTCTTTTGATTCAACACAAATCTGACCTCATTTAGCCTTCTCTTGGTTTGAATGCCTCATTTATGTCAACATTGTCTTCAATTGTCTTTTTCCACTAGTTTAAGATGAAGTAGGGGCATCGATAAAATTGTATATACAAATGCAAACTTGGAATTTGGGCACACGATTTCAGTGCCCAAGAGACCAGAAAATAACCAATCCCTTTCTTAGGGATATTGGTCCGATTCAACTATTTATCAAGTGGCCACGAGGTGCTGAGGACAGTGCTGTGTACTTTAAATGTGTTATCTTCTCTCATTGCTGTAAGTAAGTTGAGGATAATATGTGACTGTTTCATGAGGATTGACTAGGTAACAGGTGGTAGGCATCTAATAAATGTAAGCTCCATTGTTTACACTTCTGGATGCAGTTAGTGTTAGACTAGTTTACAGAGGAGGAAACAAACTCCCTGGGATTGTGACCCATCCAGGATAACACAGCTAGTAAGTAGCGGCACAGGGTCTGTTTCCACTCTGACAGTTGTCAGTACTGCAAATTTAAAATTGAGGATCTCCCACCCCTGACTGGGGTCAGGCATCATAAAATAAGTGTCTCTCAGTCTACTAAGAAACCTACCATCCACAGAAATGGCCATACTGTCCTAACTGCAAGGAGAAACCTAGTCTCCCACAGTCTGGTAACTCCCGGTGGCTTCTGGTCGGAGGGATTAGTATGTGTATGTGTGGGGGATTTTGCACAGACCTCTTCCTTTGCCTCTCTGGTATTCCTCCTTGTAGGGTTCTTGATATGTTTTCATGTCCCTGGTAATAGTGTCCCTTTATTACCATTTCATGTAGGGTGGAAGTCTTGGGATACAGGTGCTATAAGATAGGCAGATGGAAAGTACAAAACTTTGTTCTTCAGTTGAGTCTAAATCAAAGTAATTGACTAAATGAAATGGCCCTTGGTCTGGATGTGCTCTTGCTTCTGTGGCATTGGGGTCTATTAATCTCCATTTCCCTTCTCTTCTTCAAGAAACAAACTATATTTGGTCTGGCTCTTCTGGCCTTGTTTCTTCCATTAGGTGGTCTGATGCTCCAAGAAGCTTCTTGACATCCTGAGACCTAAGGTCTTCAACTCGGGAGCACTTCTTTTTTTTTTTTTTTTTTTAAATTTTTTTTTTCAACGTTTTTTATTTTATTTTTGGGACAGAGACAGAGCATGAACGGGGGAGGGGCAGAGAGAGAGGGAGACACAGAATCGGAAGCAGGCTCCAGGCTCCGAGCCTTCAGCCCAGAGCCTGACGCGGGGCTCGAACTCACGGACCGCGAGATCGTGACCTGGCTGAAGTCGGACGCTTAACCGACTGCGCCACCCAGGCGCCCCGGGAGCACTTCTTAAACATGTTTGTCTTCTCATTGGGAGTGTTGGTTGCAGTGCCTGGCAGTGGCTGCTTGCTGCTTTAAGCCTTTTCCAGATGATTTGGACCCTTAAATGTGGTCAGCTTAACTCCCATCTCTAAATGCTCCAGTTTACTGTGTAGGGGTGGGGGGCAGTGGTGGTGGTGCTGGGTCCAAGCATGCAGATGGCTTATCAAGTTGGTTTTCATACTGTATTTTGGAGACTTGATCACTGTGGAACAAGTTGTGCTTTAGTTTTCCTGGGATGTCATGTGAGAAAACAAGCTGATGAAAGTCTTGTTAGGCATGTAAGTGGTGTGCATGCTTCATGGTGATAGCTCTCCTTGGTGTTTGTGTTGCCTCTGAAAGGGAATCCTATAGAAGAAAAAGGGGGAGCATATATCCCCCTGTCTATGTTCTGACTCTGTTCTAGGGCTTTAGCCATGTTATCCTGAGGTAGTTTGCAACCTTTCAGCTAGGAAGTTGCATTTTTGAAGCCCGAACCTGCTGATAGATGCACCACTAGCATTTGTTGATGAAGGAAATCCATACCCACACGTGGAGTTGTAAGAACTCCATGGCACCCAAATTGGAAGTACCTATTCCTGGTGCAGGACTTCCTCCAGGCTTTATCATTAAGAAGCTATATAACACTGGGCATGGTGCTGAAGTCTCCCTTTCCTTGTAAAAAAACATGATGGGTTTTGAGAAACTGGGTCTCTACCATATTTAGTCCTTGGTGAGTCTATAAGGACAAAGCTCAGTTTCTACATCTAAATCTCCACTTCTATGCCACTTATACAGATTATTCAAGATCTTTGTGATATAAGATGGTAGTGCATGATGGGGTGAAAGGGATGGGTTTTCTGGTGAGTACCTCAGGCCTGCAGGGTCACTGCGGTGTTCTGATACAGAAACTGCTGCTGATCAAGTGGGTATCCTGAGGGAAATTGAAGTCCATAGGCTGACTGAGGCCTTATATCCCCAGTCTCTTCTTGCTGTATGATTTCCATCTCTGCTTGGAAGCAGAACTTTGTTCCACAAGAAGTTCTGAGGAAAGACTGGTCCCCTGTAGAAAGGGGAGGTTGCTAGATTGAACCTAGAGACCTTTATTTTTTAGCCTTTATCTTCTTGAGTCCAAATTATCTTATTGGAGTCAGCTGTTTTTCTGTCCTTTCTCCCCCACTTTCTCTTCTCCAGATATGAAGTCCCTAGGGGAGTGAACACAAGATACTGTATTGCCAGCAGTTTGCCCCCATTGGATAGGATAGGGTTGAGGGAGGACTTGAAAAATTGGGGGTGTTAGGGTGCAGTGTGATTTTTTTTTTTTAATTAGGTCGAGTCCTAATGAAAGTGGTTTTTCTGTAGTTCTAGGATGGAATGCTAGTAATCCTCAATGTTCATCCTAATATCTAGAATTCGATATGGCCACCATATTCCTATTCCTCATTAGGAAGCATAATCCCCTGGGGAATCTTACTCATTCCAAGACATTCTTACCTGTATGTATAGGAGGATATGCATTTGTAGGGAGAAAGGGTCAAGACTGTAGTCCGTGTGATAGGGTTGAATTTCTACCTCATCATTGGAGGTAGGGAGCCCTTTAGGGAAGTCTCCTATATTTTGATCCATTGGCCAACTCTCACCCATGGGTTTGTTTTATGGGTTTTGGGATTAGTACACTGTGGTTGGATTGGCATCTACCTCTAAAAAGTGGGTTTCAAAAACCTAGTGGTTGGAGCAGTGAGCAAGCCCTCCAACCTTGCCACAATCAGAAGTTCTGGCATCAAATTGCAGTTCAGCTTCTTAATATTTGGGCACACACTAGGTGGTTGATGGTGATGATCTAAGAGAAGGCCTAAGGGGAATTGCTCTGCAGCCCTATTGGGGTTGGTTGCAGAAGGATCCCTGGAGGAGAGAGGCTTGGAAGCTGTGGCCACTGTTGTCCTGTCACCTTCAAGTCAACTTTGTTCAGAGTGTGGGGGATATTTTATACACCGTGGTATAAGATGGGATTGGTGATCTGGGGAGGTTTTCTTGTCCAACCCTGTTTGTTCCAGCGCCCTGCAGATTGAATGCCGGTGAGTGCATCTGCTCTGTCTTTTATGAGGTAATGTGCATAACAGAGTATTTGAGGGAGGGGGGATGGGGAGGAGAGCCAGAGGGGCAGCTGTTGGAAAGGTCTCTGAGCAAGAAGCTGATTGCTGTGATTATATCAATGTGTTCTGATGTGGGAGCCTTTTTGGACACCTGAATCCAGCCAATTTTAGTTCAGTTTCTGTTGTGCTGGGATTAGTCTCCATCATGCTAAGTGTACCAGGAAAGGCGAGCTATTGGCAGAGTCCCTGAAGCCCCCAAACCCGATTTGCTCAGGAAAAGGACACAAATGTGGCCTTCTTGTGTGTGAGGGGCGTGTGTTTAAAGTTGCGGAAGCAATCTTGGGATCAATGACTCAGGGTTGGGAGCAGCTGGGCGATTTCTGTTTGCCACATTGTTTCTGTTCCATTTAATTTCCAGGTGTCCTACATAGGCCAGGACTGCAGAGAAATTCCAGAGCACCTCGGCAGGGACTGTGGACATTTTGCAAAAAGGCTTGATCTGAGTTTTAACCTTCTGAGGTATGTACCCTTCACAAGATACAGACCAGGCTGGGAGGCCCAGTCCCCTTGGTAACAGCCTGCAGGTAAAAGTTCCCATCCAGCTCTGCATAGGGTGTGGGGCTCTGAGATGTGTGGAATCCGACCCCAAAAGTGTGACTATGCTTCAGATGATTCTTTGGTTAGCCTCTTTGTGCCACTGAAAAAGCTGTGTGTGGACATCCTCCACCTCACCTGAGGTCCTATAAGAGGACCGTCATTGTGTCCCTTTGTTCTTTTCCTTTCTCACTGATACCATGTAGATGAGTTAGAATACTCTTGGGGAAGGAATGGGATGGAACCAGTAAGAGCATTTTGGGGTGCCCCATCTCCCGAAGATTTGCCAAATCACAGGTAGGGTGTATATATGCGTGCTTCTTTTTTTCTTTTTAAATGAATTGGAACCTCAAATATTTGTGATTTCTCCCCGATGACATCCAATCCCAGATGGAATTACTACTCCCAGAGTAATTCAAACACTGATGGCATGGGACGGGGGGAGGGGAACTCTAACAACTGCTTCAGTCTTGGCAAAAGCTAAGTGTGATCTTCTATATTATTCCATTGGAAAATGCAGATGGTTCCTTGATTTCTTCATAGAAGGTTACCACTTGGGACTGGTTTGGGGGCTTGGAAGAGGGAAGTGAGAGGAACTTGGAAAGCAGATATCAGGGAAATGAATAAATGAGCAGGGTTCAGGATGGTGGCTTTTCCTAATGAGCTGGTTCCATGCCGGATTTTTCTCATAAGTGTCCCCTTGAGAACTGTGCTGTCCTCTGAATGGAACAGACTGTTGTGGGGTGGAAGGCGAGAGGGGACTCGGGCACATTCATGCTTCCATGCTCTGGAGTCTTTCTCTCCCAGACTTTGAGTCCAGACACTTGGAATTGAGAATTTGAGAGAAGATGGACAAAACTCAGGTGATTAAGGCACCAGCGGGTTGAGGGGACTTTGAGCCAACAGAGCCTTTTGGTCTGGTACTCCCAGAGATGCACTGTCTTCAGGGAAGGGGCATCCAGGGTGTTAAGAAGAACGTGGACACTGTGTATATGCTCTCTCTGACTCCCAAAGGGTTTGTGTGCTTCTGGGAAGATGGGGGAACTGAAAAGTCACAAACTAACATGTAGTGATGAGAGGGTGCCAAAGAAAAAAAACTGACTCTAAAGATATTTAAGGATGATTTTTGGTCCCAGTACCCAAGGAGAAGACCAAGTACACAGCCTGGACATGTGTGCACCTTAAAAAGTTCCCCATTGCAGACTCTGGGAAAGCGTTTCTTTGGGCATTGGAGGGACTTCTTTCTGTGTGACTGGCTTCTAGAGGCTTGGGGTGTTGTGGCTCTGGCCACTGCCACCTTGCTGGTGGGAGCCTGGATGTGGGTTGGAGGAGGCTGTGCCCCATGAGGGAGCATGTCAGCAGGGACAGGTCATGGGACTGGGCTGTCAGGTCTAAGGAAACAGAGCTGTCTTTGTCAAACTCGGAGGCCCTGCCTTGCCTCCCTTTGGCAGAGAAGAGGCTGGACCCTGGGAGTGGTAGGGGGGTGTGGGTGTGGGTGTGTGTGTTGAGCAGGGTCAGCAGTGAGAAGGGGCTCTGAGGGTCTGGATCTATAAGGATTTGAAGGAAATGACCAGTCATAGAGGCAGGGTAATACAGTGAGAGGAAGTTTGGTAAAAACGATTTGGAAGGAGGGGAGTTGTGAATTTGATTCTCCTTTGTTGAGAAAATTTCTGTTGAGTTGAGGTGCTATCCCATTTGGTCAGGAGCCTATACTTGGCAGATGGTCAGTGCCATACTGGGGTATAACTGGATTGGGGCAGGGATGAGCAATGGAGGGGTGAGGTCTAAGTTTCAGGAAGAGTTTATGTGAGGACTTGGGTAAGCTGGAGGGACTTAGAGACCAGAATAGAGAAAAGCAGTCCTGATTTAATGTGGATGTGTTGGGGCTGGATCCTCTTTGTCTTGTTTACACAAGGGCGGGTGGGTTAGGGGATGCGACACTACCTTCTCTTGGGTGTTGGAGGAAGATGTGAGCTTATTCAAGCACTGGTCTCTATCTCTGTCTTCATCTGGATCAAAATAAAATATTTTAGATTCTTAATTTTTAAGTGTATTTATTGAGAGAGACAGACAGTCTAAGCCGGGGAGGGGTAGAAAGAGAATAAATGAACCCCAAGCAGACTCTGTGCTATTAGCATAGAGCCTGATGTGGGGCTTGAGCTCAGGAAACCATGAGATCATGACCTGATGTGAAACCACGAGTCAAAGGCTTAACCGACTGAGCCACCCAGGTACCCCATATTCTTGGCTAATTCTTAAAGTGGAGGAGGTGAGAGAAAAGGGGAAGGGAAAAAGAAAGATGATGATAAACTTCTAAATAGGTATATAACAGAGGACCCAAAGCCCACCAGGCTGTAGGGCTCATCATATCCAAATGAAATAACGTGAGTCCCCATCACATTCTGTAGAAAGTTTCTCCCTAGCCCTGCCTTGCTGTTTGCATGGGATCTGGGGAGCGTACTACCTGGTCAGTTTGCCCGCACCTGGGTTCACAATCACTCTCTGCTCTGTTGTCTGCTGTTTTACCTCTTGGCAGTCTATTCAAGATACTGCCCCCTCTCAAGACATTCCCTTCATTTCTCCCAAGCCCAACACAGCATTACTATGTGTAATATAGTAGTACTTTTACTACCAGTTCAAGGTATACTGGGGGGAGGTAGGTAGTATTGTAGCACATGGCAGGAGACAAGCTTGGGCTAGCATTGTACCTGGAAAGCTTTTAGGTGCTCTGTTGCCAGAATTTTTCCCTGGTTGCAGTTCTCCTTCAGGTCAGGCTTCTTGTAGGTGACCAGGTGCCTATCCCAGCCTGTTTCTCACTTTTCCATGTCACTTACCCTCTTCATAGAGCTGCCCTCGGAAACCCAAAATTCTTTTTGCTTTGTTATATACAGAAAAATTATTGTCCTGTTCTTTAAAGAACATCTCTGCAGGCTTCACTCCCACCCCCCATCCAGATAATCCTATTACAGTATTACCTTAAACAGAGCAATAACCCTAATACAAATTTTGCTACACCATAGGTCCCCAAATCAGCTGTAGTCCGTCTGTATTTTAGGCTATCGTTTGTTTTTAGGCAAGGAATTCTATTCATTTACTTAATAGTTAATGCAGGCATGTGGCATAGGGTTTAGAAGGAGCAAACATGTAAACGGGGGTGAGGGGGTGGGGGGTTGGTGGTGGAATTCTTCACATGTAGTTACTTTAGCCTCCCAGTTCTCCTCTGCCCTGCTGTTTTTGATTTGGTCCCAGGGTTGTGGAATCTAGCCCTGTGCTGGGTGTGGAGCCTGCTTGAGATTCTCTGCTTCTTCCTCTGCCCCTCTCCCCCTGGCTTGTGTTCTTTCTCTAAAACAGAATAAAATAAAAACATGGTCAGTATAGGCATGTTAAACTCGGGTATGAGGAAACGCTTTCTTTCAAATCCCTGATAATCTTAGCACTGGAAGTCACCATTGCTGATGTTTTATTGTCTTCCAATCTTATTTATTTATTTTTTTTTTTAGAGAGATTTTTGAACTTTTTCTTTTTTTTGTTTTATTTTTTTTCAGTATATGAAGTTTATTGTCAAATTGGTTTCCATACAACACCCAGTGCTCATCCCGAAAGGTGCCCTCCTCAATACCCATCACCCACCCTCCCCTCCCTCCCACCCCCATCAACCCTCAGTTTGTTCTCAGTTTTTAAGAGTCTCTTATGCTTTTGTCTTCCAATCTTATAATGCCAAATGTCTAAAAATGGTGGTGGTGTTTACCTTGTGTTGGAAGCATTTTCCTATCAATACTGCATTACAGTTTTTTTAAAGGCTTATTTCTTAGTGTTGGACATTTAGATTGTTTCCAGATTCTTACTATTAAAAATATCTCTATTCTTGTAGCACTCATGAATAGGTCTCTGACTAATTTCTTGGGACAAACTCCTAGAGACAGCATTGTCAGAGGGCTTTGACAAAGATGTCAGATTGCCCTTGAGAGGTTATACCAATTTCTGCTACGAAGACTATTTGAATACCTATTATCCCAAACTCTTCCTTGAGCTTGTTGTTGAGGTTTTCAGATTATATTTTTAGATCAATAAGGAGATCCTATGCTTTAGTCAGTGCTGGTTCCTTGATCTGCTCAAGGCAAAGATCTCTTGTTAATGAGTTGTTTCGGGTTTAGTTTCTCCTTTTCCCTGATGGGGAAAGGCTTGAGTTATCCCTGGTACTCCTCCCACTCCCTGCAAGGGCCCTGAGTAGTTTGAGTGGGTTGCTCGCTGAGCTTGTTGAACACCGTGGGCAGAGCAGGGCTCGCATGGCAAGTGGTGATAAATACACCTATGTCATTCTGGTAATAACATTGAGAGGGTTTAATTGATGTATGGCAACAGGAATCTTAGGTTTTAAAAATTGTACTTGTGTCTTATTTAGCATCACTCTGATAAATGCACTCAATGGGAGAATTGCTTGGGAGAAAATGTCTCAGGTGGGAGATTGCTTGTTGCTTCCCTGACTTTGACCAGGATAAAAGTGAAAGACTGGGGAGTTGGGGAAGCTCCAGTACCGAAATGGTGGCTCTGTGCTCCCCATCTCCACCAAGGCAGTGAGGTGGACTCTCCACGGCACACTGTACGGGATTCGAGGACAGGCACACAACCGCTTCTGTGTCTGTTATGAACTGCTAGATTACACTAGATCTGGTAACTTGATGCTAAATTGGGAAAATGGGCAGTGGAAATTAAAAAGAACCAACGCTTTGTGGTTCCACCACCCTGGCTTGAAATCCTTCTCTCGAATTACTCCCCAGTTGTTTAACTGCCCTTAGGCTAATTGCAAGAATCCTGAGTGTGTAACTGTGTAAAGTGCCTAACAAATTACCTGGCACATAGTAGGTCTTCAATAAGCATAGCTACAGTTAGAACTAAAACGTGTTGGTGGGGAGGCTGAAAGCCTAGGCTTAACCCTCCACAGAGCCATCTCACTCTGTTGTAGTCATTGGGATTATTATTTAAAAAAAAATTTTTTTTTTAACATTCATTTTTGAAAGGCAGTGCAAATGGGGAGGGGCAGAAAGAGGGAGACACAGAAACAGCTCAGAGCGTGGAGCCTGCTTCTATCAGCACAGAGCCCGATGCGGGGCTCGAACTCACAGACTGCGAGATTGTGACCTGAGCCGAAGTCGGCCACTTAACCAACTGAGCCACCCAGGAGCCTCGTAATTGGGATTCTTAATGGACATTCAGGATTTCTTCTCCTTTAGTACATGGTATGTTTACACATCTCTGCATCCTTTGGTGTGACCAATGGGCAGAAATGCGAAAAGCTAGTGTGCAATTTGTCAATTATTCTCCTACCTGCTGTAATCAGTCTTAGGTTCTGACTGTAAATGAGCAAAACCCTTTGCTGATCCATGTTGGACACAAACTTTAAATGAGAACTAAATCTGTTTGAGTTTAGGGTATTTCTGGGGTGCCAGGGTGGCTCAGTTGGTTAATCCTCTGACTTTGGCTCAGCTCGTGATCTCCTAGTTTCGTGAGTTCAAGCTCTGCATTGGGCTCTGTGCTAACAGCTTCGAACCTGCTTCAGATTCTGTCTCCCTCTCTGCCCTTCCCCTGCTTGTGTTCTCTTTCTCTTAAAAAATAAACAAAAAAAGTTCAGGGTTTTTCTTGTTTGTTTCTTCAGAGAGAGAGACAGCGCACGTGCGTACGTGAACGGGGGAGGGGCAGAGAGGGAGGGGCAGAATCCAAAGCAGGCTCCAGGCTCTGAGCTGTCAGCACAGAGCTGACATGGGGCTTGAACTCATGAGCCGTGAGATCATGACCTGAACTGAAGCTGGACACTTAACTGACTGAGCCACCCAGGCGCCCCTAGGGTGTTTGTTGATGCAGTGTAACCTAGCCTATCCTAACCAGTATACTTAAGTTCTCCAGCTGTCCTGGACATCTCCTAGCTTCAACCCAGTCCTCTCCTATGTATTTTCATCTTTGCCAGCCAGGAGCATCCCTTTGTTCATATCAGGTGGGAATGGGTAAAAGCTAATTCCCCACTCAGGCTCTCAGGAGAACAGTTCAAAGGGTATGCTCTGTTGGCATGGATCTTTATCAAATCCTTTCTTTGCAGTCAGGGACCTTGTTCATACTTGTTTTTTAAAACCCAAATGTAGTGGTCTTGCTTGGAGAGCATGCCGATAGTGAAGTGAAGGTAGCAACAGAGTTGTCAGGAAACCTTGAGGGGAAGAGATGATGGTAGAAAAGATAGACTTTAGAAAGCTACCCTGTTACTGAATTTTCCAAATAGTTGTAGGTCAGTGATGAATTCCAATGAGGCATGGGTCTTTGCATGTTGGAATAAGTGTTGTTTCTAAGCTGGGCAATGTGGTGAAAAGCATCTTTTTTTCTACCAAGAGAATCAGTGGCCATTCTCATGTCTCCAGCTACCAATAGAACATAAAACCAAAAGGTGAAGTGCAGAATGACTTGGCAGGTAATGATTAACGTCCCAGTAGCAAGACTTTAATTTCCTATATTTACACTTTCTCAAGTGACCTCCATGACCGTAGCACCACCAAAAACAGCTTAAAGGGAGGAGGGAAGATCCCTGAGAGAGCAAGTTTCAGGCCCCTGTGAGTGAGGTTTAAATGACACCACCCTCTTCCTCCTCCAAGAATGTCCTGACTTGCTGGATTTTTGGCCTTTGGCCAGAGAAAATGGGTTTTGAGCCACTGTGGGTAAGACTGGGCTGGGAAAGTGGTGGGAGGTTGGAGAGAGTGGTCTAAGGGGCCATAATGAGGTTCAGCTTTTTCATAGATGATGGCCCCTCTAACCTACAGTATGATTATGAAAGCACTTCCTAAAAGAGTGTCTCCATATTTCCTACTGTGTTTGCCTCTTGGATAAGAAGTTCCTAGATTTTCTAGTACTGCCTTCTTATTTCTCTTGTCATCCATTTTAGTCCATCAGAATCTTGGGTTTAATTCTCCTTTCTTCATAAAGTTTCTCTCCCTGAGCTCTTTTTTTTTTTTTTAATTAAAAAAATTTTTTTCTTTTATTTTTGACAAAGCATGAGCAGGGGAGGGTCAGAGAGGGAGACACAGAATCTGAAGCAGGCTCCAGGCTCCAAGCTGTCAGCACAGAGCCCAATGCAGGGCTCGAACTCATGAAACTGAGATCAAGACCTGAGCCAAAGTCCGATGCTCAACCGACTGAGCCACCCAGGTGCCCTTCTCCCTGAGCTTTTTGAACTTGCGCCTCACTGCTCTACCTTCTCCCTTGGCCCTTCTCTCTATCCTGAGGACATCACTGTGCATGTGGACAAGGCTGCCTTCCATGTTGTCAGGGTGGCATTTGGAAGCAGTGGTGATTTGGGGGAAGAGGGTGGAGATTGGCAAGCTTAACCCTTTCAGACTCTGTGGTTGAGAACTTGAAGAGCCAGTGAGTACAAAGTTCTGTTACAATGATGGAAGTAGGGGCTCTACAAGCATTTAGCCAGTGAAGCCAGAGATGTTGTGCAGGGCCTAGGACTGCTTTGGACGAAGAGTACTTCTTCCCTTATGCCAACTATGCTTTGTTGAGAAAGACCTCAGTCCTGTGCCAGATGGGCTGCAGAGTGGCCCTCTTGAGCCTCACAATACAGTAGCCTTGCAAATAACTACCGAGAGGTAGCTGGCTTCATTCTCCAAGGGAGTCCAGGGACAAGTGTCAAACAAGTGACATGAGTTGTGTTTATTAACTTATTAATAACCAGTATTACTACATGCCACAGCTGAGCAGGACACTTAAAGTGTTATCTATCTCATTCAGTCTTTGCAAAGTGTTTTTACAGTGTGACTGTTAATACCCACATTTTACAGATGAAGCAACTGAGACCCAGATGGGGAAGAAATGGGCCCCAGACTACACCTGTGATTAAATGGGAGAACAGGGATTAAATGGCCTCCGGGGGTTGACTTTAGCTTTATAGTTACTCCAAACTGCTTCTTAAGGTAGAACTTGTTGCTTTTTTGGGTGTGAGAAGATGGGTGGCTGTTTCCAAGCCTATATTTCCTTGCAGAGGGAGGTTTATTTTTCCTCTTGAAAATCCTGAGTAGCCTGTGGAAGCCACCATCATGGGGTCACAGTGGATCCTCCAGTTTGGAGACCCTTGTAGGCTTCGAGTTCTGTCTGTTGTATTTTCTCTCCTGTTTCCCAAAACCCTGATTTGGAAACTTTTGGGTTTGCAAGACCTTGTGAGACCTGGGCTGGCTTGAAGGTGGGGACTTCCCAGGGAACTCTCTTACTGCCCTCTGAGCTGTGAGATCTGGCTCAGATGCAGGTCACGGTCATGGGGAAAAGTGGCTTAGCAATTGCTGTGTCTCAGATTGTTCTATGTCCCAGCCTTGGTGTGGGGACCCTGAGACCTATTACTGCATGTGTGAGTTTTGAGTCTGGAGAGAGGAAAAAGGGTGTGTGTGTGTGTGTGTGTGTGTGTGTGTGTGTATACACTTGCACATGTATTGACTTGCATACACACACCCACCATCTGAAAACCCTCTTTCTTCCGGTCTCCTCAGGGACTGCAGTGGGGGGGATTTCAGCTGTGCTCTGCTCCTTGATGATGAAAGTGGAGTGATAATGCTTTTTGCTTGGTGTCTGTGTTTAATTGCAAGGCTATAATAACTACAAATTCTCCCTGGCCAAGACTTTTCTAATAAAAGGTCTCTTCTCTCCCAGCTGCTTTCCCTTTCCTTTCACACCCCCAACCCCATCACTGCCATGGCACAAGGTCACTTAGGGCTTTAAATGAGGGAGAGAGACATGTTCGGGTTTCGTGTGTGTGTGTGTGTGTGTGTGTGTGTGTGTGTGTGTGTGTGTGTGTGTGTGTGTGTGTGTGTAAAGACTCCTCCTCCTCCAGACCCATCATTATGGAGATCAGCTATGTGCCCCGCACCTTTGCACCACCTCCCCTAAGCTCCTCTGAGTTTATACAGAACCCAATTTTCAGTCTCCTGGGTGTCTGCTTTTTCTCTGGTTCTGAAGAAATAAGACGGGTAGAGCAGGGAAGACCAACAAAAGAGGTTTAAAAAAAAAAACACCCAAACCATTCGTGAGATAAAGCAAGACTTATTAAAAACAATTGGAGGGGAAAGAGAGGGGGTGTTAACCCCCACATGCCCCATTTTCTGCAGCTGGAGAAGTGTTTTAAGAAAATGCACCATTGTTGAAACTTTTTTTTTCCTTGATGGATTTATTTATAAGGTAGAGAAATATTTTCCCCGTAATTGGGTAACTCTTAATAGTAGCAATTGCATATTTATCAGTGTGAGGGGCTGTTATTAATGTAACTGTCAGGCCCAAACACATTTCTGCATTAAATCCATTTAGTATGTGCATTATTCGGGCTCGAATGTCACCGGGACATCAAAGCCCCGTAGGCATGGAGAGCTCAGTGCCCTGCTGTGGCTGCCGAACAGGCCCTTGATCAATAAATGTAACATGTTAATGCAGAGCAAATAGAATAAAAGATTTCTTTGACAAGACATGAAAAATCACCTTGTGGCAGCTGGCATGTGATGCCGTTTCTGGGGAGACACTAGCAAAGTTGATCTGACAAGTAAAGAGGAGAGATGATGGTTGTAAGGTGCTTTTGTTTCAAACTTCTTTCTTGACCTGTCAGGTTTTGAAGGCGCCTCAATGGCTCTTTTTTGTCATGTGAAAATTGTAGTCTTAGGTAGTTATGAAGCAGTTATCTCTTCTCAAATTGTGAATGCTGCTGTTTAATTGATTCACTTAGCATTTGAAACTGTCACGCATTAATAATTGCGAAATCCTGTAGATACTGCTCTAGTGTGTCATGCTTAAATGTGTAGTTATCAGAAAATTAATATCCTTAATGAACCGGTGCTTTCAAACTAACATTGCATGAAATCTCTTTTGCCCTTTGATTTGCTGAAGCCACATCCGCCAGTTTGCAGAGAATCACCTCTCGACAGTTTGCTTTCTTGATGCCCGACAAATGCCAGCTTTGCTGTGGGTACATCGCATGCTCAATGACAATAAATATAGTAATTATGCTGGAGTTAGTAATTAACATAATTGTAGTCAATTACGACAAATACAGTGCAGAGCTAAGTAAATGAGAGGGGAGAAATTAGCAAGCTAATTGATTTATCTTTACTTGGCTTTCTATTACAACTGGCAGGGCTGTTTTTCTTGGGGGGGGGGGCGGGGAGAGCAGGGGAGAAAATACCCACAAGGATTGTTTACAAGTAACTGATTTTGTTTTGAAGTTGCTTTGTCTTTTGACTTATGCGTCACCCCCCACTCTGCTAAGAGGAGGAAAAAGGGAAGAAAAAGAATTTAAATGCCAAGGGAACATTTTTGTTAATTTCACAACATCAAGCTGAATGCAACATCAAGCTGAATGCAACAGCTAACCCGAGACAGGATTTAGCTTTCACTAAGGCTTGTTAGTTTTTTCTTCCCAGCTTTTGCTCTGGTAAAAGAAAGTTTCAGTGTGTGTGTGTGTGTGTGTATGTGTGTGTGCGCGCGTGTGTGTTCACTCCTTCGTTCTAAGCCTCTATTAGTAAGGTGGTGCTTTGCCGAATAGTACATTTGGGGGTTATATATGCATGTTAATTTGCTCAAGTTTGTGCTGCTGGCTTGGCACAAGACTCGGGCATATTTTACTTGGTTCAGCTCCACTTGGTCTTGTAATGCCTCCTCCCCTTAGTACCCAGGGAAGAAATGGAGGAAAGGAGTGGCCAGTGTTGGAGATGGAGGGGGAGGGGCTCCAGTGAGGACCCCTTGCCCCCTTCCCTTCTTTGCCACACTGCAGGGTTCCCTAGGGCCCTGGGCTATCACACTCCTGAGGCTGCTTGGAGAGTTTTTGTTGGAGCCCCCGTGTGCATTGGTTTTGAGCTGGTCTCTGTGCTGCTTGGAGCCTTGGTTAATGATGTTTATGGTGTCCCTGTTCTTTGTTCACCCCTTTAGTGTGACTGCTGTTCAAGCCACTCAGGGAGTGTGTGTGTGTGTGTGTGTGTGTGTGTGTGTGTGTGTGTGTGTGTGTGTGTGTGTGTGTTTGGAGGTTCAGGGTCGTATCACAGCCCGTTTTTTTCTCTCAATTTTGAGAGACAGGATTTCTTTTCCCTTGTCTCTTGACACACGATGGGGGCAAGTGACCAGAGCCTTTTTTATGGTTGGAGTGCTTAAAATCTTCCCCTGGTGTTACCCAAGGTTAAAATTTAGTGCTTTCAGGACATGACCGTTCACGTATCTGGCATCATTTCTCAAACTTCCCAATCCTCCCAGGGTATTCCCCTGAAAATTTAGCGGTTTAGCAAGGAACAATTAGTTTAAAAGACTTTTATTTGGCTCTTAAGACTCGACTGGCTACATTTCTAGTCTGACATGAAGGGAGATCGAGGCAGCAGTTCTACTTCCACATAGATGGTGCACAGCATCCTGCAGGACCTCAGATAGAATGCGGTTCCTCAGAAATATTAAAATGTCTCTATTTTGGAACAACAGGACATACTTGGACACTGCTTAGTGTGGTCATTCTTCATGTGTACCTCATTTGGAAACAAAATTGGCATGAAATATTTATATACAAGGAATCATTTAAAGTTTGCAGGCGTAATGGCCTTTCTGATGAAGTCTCAAATTATTGTGCTAAAAATGTGTGGATCTGAGGGGAAAAGACTCTCCTCGTAGGAGAGGGGAAGATGGTACCTGGAACTCTAGCTTGAGTTTGATACTGGTCACGGAGATACCAAATGATTCACAGGTGTAGCTTTGTTTCCCAAAAAAAAGATGGATTTTCTATATTGTATACCTACGGTGAGGGCGTTCTGCTGTGAGTGCCTGGAAGAGGCCATGAGAGGGGAGAGACCGAGAATGTGTGAAGAAAAGCACTTTTGCTGTTGACCACTGTCAGAATGTGGCATCTGTAGTAGTTTTGTCACTGTAATGTCCAGTCAGCTGATGGTTTTTATGCTGTTTATTTTCCTGAGTAGTGCTCAGATGTGGAGCAGATGTGAGTGGGGAAGAACTTCAGATAATGGCAGAGGAAACCTCTCTTCACTTTTAATATTGTACAATAAAAGTTAACCTAATTGGAGCTAGTTTTGTTTCTGTACTACCAAAGAAATTATAGGACAGGGGATAATTTAGATGCATTCTTTTCAAATACAATGCTGTTTGCAAAGGCACCATTTCCCCAAGACTCTGTTCTGTTTCACGGAGACTGAGACCCTTCTAGATGTTTAAATATGTGCGTTTTGAGCTGCTTTGTTTCTTAGAAATTCTAGTGACTTGTCTTGTTTGGCAGCAGCTTTGTGGATTGAACCCACTAAAATGCACTGTGGGCTTGGTGGAGCAGAAAGTAAGAAGGGATGGAGTTAAGAGCTTTTGCTGTGTGTCCACTTTGAGAACCTGGAGTAGTGGGCATTTGCTCACTTGTGTGTCAGTCTTTGAAGGGGGTACACTAGAATTGCCTGGTGGGATGTTGATTTCAGGGACTTTTCAGAATGGATTCCCTGTCCTCTGAGTCCATCAGGGTTCACACCTCATAGGAGCAGTGGGTGATGAGGACCCTGAGGATGAACCTGGGTGGGTGGATGGTCTCTATCTGTGCTGACAGTTGAGTTGTGGTTCTATCTTGGTAGGCTTCTAGGAATTCTTTCCAAATGCCTAAGTCAGACTAACCTCACAGATAGCCAAGCATCCTTCCAGGTGGAATTAGATAAAACAAACAAATATCTTGAATTCTGTTCTTGGAGGCAGGGCTCTGGTAGGACTACTCAGCCTGATAATGACTCCCAAGGTCCTTTTGTAAATGTCTTGCCTCTGAGGAGTACTGTATTTATTTCCCCCTGTGACATGATGCCCTAGAAGAATGACTGTAGGGGTAAATTTAACCATATAGTCAAAGGTTTTTCTTCCTCTTTAGCTGATGAGTGGAAGTCAGGCCTGGAGTGACTTATGTTTTAGAGAATGCCAGTGGGGTTACAATGTTCTTTCTAGCTGCCATGTATAACTGGTCCCTCCAGGGATGCATCACTCAGGAAAGTGGTCTTCAAGGTCTTTTAATGGCCTTGACCATTAAAAGCCATGACCGTAGATTATCATTCAGCTAAGTGGAGATGGGGACTGCTCAAAAAAGCATGGTTCCCCCAGAGATGTTCAGAGTTGTCCTCAAGGGCTAGAGGGCTTGGATCATTGTAGGTCTCTGTTTGTTAGGTAAATATTCAGTGCATGCTGAGTTTCCCAGCACCTAGAACTTACAGATGTGATGTTTCCCCTAAAAACCTCACTCACATGCTCAATGAGGAGATAAGGCTAATACAGATTAAATTATTAGAACTATGCAAGACCACTGTTAAATCTAACCAGAGGACTCTGAGAACTTACTAGTTCTATTGGGGAGTGTACTCTGTTTACTGTCTGGAAAACTTGTTCTCTTTGAGTTAGCTGCTGTGGGGAGCCACATGTGGAGAGAAAGGGTCCAACGGTGATTTGACCCAGGTGAGCCCTGAGGTGGCTCTCAGGTCTCCCTAGAGAGCCACGGGACAACTCCAATTTAGTGTCAAAAGTGTACTATTGACTCTCATGCTCAAGGAAGTTTTAGGAGGGAGGACTTAGTCAAAGGAAACTGGAGGTGGGACTTGGGCCACACCTTGAAGAAAGAGCAGAGTTTGCCACATTGGGTTGATTTCTGGGCAGGGTAAATAGCTCACACAATGTCAGCAGCACGTTGGAATCAGGCTTGTCCTGAGTAGAGATGGTGAGACTCTGGTCTCTCTGCCCTCAGAAGTTGGTGAGAGTCGAGAAGGAGGGAAATGGGAGAGGATGGTAAGCTCCCTCCCATGCATGCAGACATAATCCTTGCACGGAATGGGGGTGGTTCTGAGACCTGGGAGCTCAATGGGGAGGGAAACTGACCAGGCCAGAAGCTTTGCGGGGAGGCCCATCAAGTAAGGACTTGGGGGAGGTATGGGTTCTCCCCCTTGGACCTTCCTACTGGAGTGATAGGCATGTGGCAAAGACAGGCCAGCTCCAGCTGGTGGAGGGCAGCCAATTCCCAGGCTAAGCAGGGCCTGAGTGCTGGCCCTGACACACATACGTGGCAATTACGCTGTTAGAAGGGTCACGGTTAATGCAGTTCTTCGATGACTCCTGCTACAAACATGCTGTGCCGCTTAGCACCCAGCAAGGCCCTGTAGGCTGGCCCTGGGCTTATTCAGAAGGGGAGGAACCAAAAACTTAATCTCCTCTTTGAGAAATTACACTTTTTATCCTTGTCTCATGCCACGGTGTTTCTGCAGGGCTGGCACCTAGGGGTGCATCCCCTCCCCAACTTGTACTTCACTGGTTTCTGTGAATGCCTTGGGGCCTTTGCAGCAGCTCTGCCTCCCATTGGAATAGAAACTTCTCCAGGATGGGATAACAGCTTTTTTTTTTTTTTTTTTTTTCCCCCCAGGAGGGCCCAAGGCAGAGTTAGGCACATGATAGGTGCCCCCTCTACTGGAAGATCTTCTCTAATTTGGCAATTTCTTACTTGCCAAAATGGATGTTTAAAAGCATGTTCACATTTCTTTAAAAGAGGTACCAGTAATGGCAACTACAATTTGTCCACCCATTTACCCTGGATGTTTTAAGTCCTTATAGCAAGCTAGGTGTTCATCAGAGTTTGAAGACTAGAATGAAAGTGGATGGAGGGGGAAGGGACTCTGCCAAGGGCAGCTACCTGGTCAGTGGGGAGCCAAGACCCCATCCTCAAAACTTCTTTGCTTAACTCCTTCCTATACCTTATTGTATTCCATGTGTTTTCCCAATCCTAATTCATTGTTGTCCTCTTTATCTGGTAAACTGGTGTAGGTTGGTAACTAAATGGTAGAGAAGTGGAAACTGTCTTTCAGGCCCATGAAAAGGGAACAGTCACTGTCCCCCTCCCCAACGCTGTTGCTCTTTGGTGTTCTTCCGAAACTTCTATCTGCCCTCCTCATCTTTAAGGGGAGATGATAAACATAAACCATGAATGTTTACATCAAATATTAGTGTTCTGGAAGTCTGTAGAAAATTAGGCTGCATTAACTTCTATTGTCCTGTTCCTTTAGGAAGATGAACAACAAAAATCCAAGAAACTCCCTCTTGGTTAAATAAGAGGCCTTGGGTGGGGTGGGGCCTCACTAGAGTTTTTTTGCATCCACCTCAGGTAGTGTGTGAGTCCCACTGCTGCTGTTGTGTGTCAGGACAGCCGTTTAGGAGGTATGAGTCTGTTCACTGGCCGGTTATAGGAAAAGAATAGTGTCTACCTTAGAGGTCTCTGGATTGCACAAGAAGTAGATTATTTGAACACAAATGACTTGTCAATTGCTAAGTACCATGTAACTAGAAGTATTTTTTTTCTCCAGTTTTACGGAGATGTAATTGATAGAACACTAGTCCAAGGTATACTACAGAATAACTTAATACACGTACAGGTTGCACAGTGATTATCCCAGTAGGTGTAGTTAACATAAAATGAATTATTGTCATTATATGTATTTGGTCTTGTAAATGAGCAACCAAACTCTTGTTAGTTTGAAGCTCAGTCATTGTTGGAGACCACAAAGTCAGGAGTTCTGGCTGATGTTTGATCTGGTGGAAAACCAATGAGCATGAGACAGGATACTTGACTTTAGTCTTCACCCCATCACAAATTGGCTCTGAGATATTGAGCCAAGTCATCTAATCTGTGTTATTTTCCAAATGGGGATAAGGGACACCTCTATCGAGGTTATGCAGATCAAGTGAAATATTAAACATAAGAGTTTGGTTCCAAAAGAAAACACCTATTAGCGTTTACTTCCTTTTTGATTCTTGTTGACAGTTAGCTTCAGGATTACTTGGCTTGGGGTCATGTGGCATTTGCTGTCTGTGACTTGTATTGAAATCAAGAGGGAGATCATAGTCCTACAGTGTTTCCTTGCAAGAAGCATGTGACTGTTTTCTACAGCTATAAGTTTCTCCTCTTTTTTTTTTTCCCCCTTACCACAAGTAGGATTTTCTATAATTTCTGATTGACACTGAATTGAATGGTTCTGTTGTAACTAACAGGGTCTGTGTTAGCTTTTTTAAAAAAGGTCTTGTTAGAGCCTCTTCCCAGAAGATAACTATAAACATCACATTTAAGCAATGTGTAGGGAAGTAGAATATGGCTATTTTAAATTGACTTACTATTAAAGGAAAAATGTACTTGTGGGGTACAAACTGGTCAGATGACAGAAAAGGTGAAGAAATAAACATGGGCCAGAAAATCTAGGGTGACAGTGCTCTGGCTTTTAATAGTGAAGAAATTTCTATGGATTGTATGAAAGCTTTCATCCGTTGGCTCTGTGAACTGTTGTATTGGTGCCATGCTGAGGCCTCCCCTCCTCCTGCATATTCCAAGGAGTGATGATCATGTAACATGGACTAACAGTTCTGTAGGTCTCTCTCATCAAACCCTTCCAAACCCTTTTTACAGATGAAGAAACTGAGACCTAGATTGAGAGGTACTATGCCCAGTATCACATAGTACATGTTGAAATCTGGGACTCGCTCGGATTCTGCTTCTCCTAATGCTCCACTCCTCATCATGATACCCTAACCCTGTTCATAGAATCACATGCTGTTAGAGGAACCTTAAAGGTAGGTTGGTTTAATCTAGTGGTTATTTTAAGTATTGTCTATACCCAGTGTGGGGGTCGAACTCAGGACCCCAAGATCAAAAGTCTCTTGCTCTTCTGACAGCCATCCAGGCACCCCAGTGTAGTGGTTTTCAAAGTGATTTTTCTAGTGGCAGAATCCTTGTCAAACAATTTTATATAGAAAGACCATTATGGGATAAGTGTGGTCATATTTTTTGAAGTGAGTCAGCAAAAGCAATGAGGCTGTTGAGATGAATGCTGGGTTCTTGATAGCAAGGTTGGAGACCCATGCAGTTTGCTCCAGGTCCTGGTGTTCAGATGATGGTAGGTTTGGCTTTGTGCAATACCTAAATGCTATCTCAGTTAAATAGTTGCAAATGGTGAGGTTCCCCTCCCCCCTTAAAGTTCATCTTGCAAATATCAGCATATTTTTTAGACAATTTTAAGAAGAAACTTTGAGATCTGCACAAAAGGAGTTAATCTGGCAGCATAAGATAATAGGCCGTTGCTCTCTAGTGTGTTGAAATTGGGTATCTAACATGTTTGAGAGTGCATACTGCGCTTAAATTATAGTTTTAAAAAATGGCTAAAGTAATTTAAATGTTAAATTCAAATTAGTCACTTGAAGAATCTCAGACGCCCCTTGCAATACTCCGGGGTTCTGTGCAACAGTTTGAAAAACACTGGCTTAATACTTTATTTTAACAAAGGAAATTGAAGCCTAGAAAGTACACATGGTTGAGGTGGTGCTAGGGAACAGGAAATTGGGCCAAAGAAATGTTGACTTTTTAAAATTAGTTTTTCAAGCTTTGCTGTTTCTTTTTTCGAGTTAGAAAGTAATACCTACTCATTTCAAACGTTTTTAAAAACACATGAAAAAGACAAAACCATGATCTTCGTGCTAAACAATAGACCACTATTCTACTTAGAATATGTGTAACTTCTTACAAAATTGTGTTCAGGCTGTGTATACAGTCTTGTACCCACTTTTTTTTTTTTTCTTAATGTTCTATCATGTCCAGTTTTCTTGGATAATGTGGTCTTTGATCGCATATGATTTTTTTTTCCATGGATGCAGGGTAATTGAGTCATTCTCTTATTGACATATTTAAGAACTGTTTTCCACTTTTAGGTGTTAATAAATACTGTGGTGAATGTCTTTGCGTATAAATCGTGGTTTCGCTGTTTTTACTGTTAAGACTGTTTGGTAAATTATGAAATTACTGATTTAAAGGTCACTAAAGCAAGGTCTTCCCCTGAAATCCCCATCTAACTGTTCTTCTGTCTCCTACAGGAAAGTCTCAAGTGTGGAGTTTTCTCCTTCTCTGTAGGCGGTGGGGGAGATGTTGGATGGGCTCGGGATGGGGGCTTGATGAGAAGAATCATTTTGAGCATCTTGACCTAAGCCTGTCTCTGCTGTTCCACAGGCTGAATGCTGGTTCTAATACTGATAAACTTCACATCAGCTCAACATCTGTGGGGAGGGAAAGGTGCACTTCACACAGGCCTGGCTCCCCTAAGTTGGCGGGTCGTCCCTTGCCTGTCCTGGGACAGAGCTCAAGTCTTCATCAGGACAGGCCTTGTGCCACCGCCACCCCCCCCACCGCCCCCCCCCCCCACCGTTGCCTTCTTGTGGAAGGGTAAGGAGGGGAACCCAAACCACTTTGAGCTTCTCCTTTGCAGATCCAACCTTTTAAGCATACCTACATTTACCTGCAATAGCAATCGTTTTGCATTTTAATGACAAATCAAGTACGCTAACTTGCATTTGAAACGAAAGTGCCTTAAATGTCTCTGGCTGTCAGAATGAGATGTTAGGAGCTTGATGAAAAGCGAACAAAGAAGACAAAGTATGAAGCCTGGATACGGTGCAAAATGAAATAAAACCTTGTATGGCCTGTCAGGGGTGTCAGTTGATATTCATATCTAAAGCACATTATAGCATTACTTTGCAGCTCATAGCTTACTCATCTGTCTTTTTTAATTCATCACATTCGAGCCCACATCTTTTAAGTCTCGTGTGTCAACAATGGAAGAAATCTGTTAATTGACAAATGAGTGTCACAAATGTGAATTGGTGCCTTTACATCAGCGGCAGGTGTAGTCTCTTTTGTTTTTTGTTGGATCTATTATTGGCATAAGCCAGTGTAAGACATCTGTCTTTGTCGGAATGAGAAATGACAGGCCTTCTTTGCTGTCATTGTCTTAGTGCGTGCTCATTCTGTGAGATACTGTATAAAGATAAAATGTCAGTTAAAAGAATATGAAAAACTATCTGGAGGAAGTCCTTAAATTACTCAGAGAGGGGATCCGGGAATTGGGGCTGGAATTGAAATCGAGTGTTTCAGTTTGTATCTATCACACCTATTTAAAAATAATATTTCCTGAGTAACAGGATGAGGTTATCAGGCATTTAGGAAAATGTTATGTTGTGCTGGTATAATTAGCTTTATAAGGTGGGGAGAAAGTCTGCCTTTGCAAGATATGAATTTATTTATTATAAGGTCATCTCTCAGACAAGCACAGAATTGTCTCAATAAAAACACTCCAGGTAGGATTCTGGGTGTTGATTTGCATGTGTTTTGAAATATTGAAATTGTTCCCCTCCAATTTCTTTTTCTGTTATATTCCTATCTGAGACTGATGAGAAGCATAATGAAATAAAAAGCAGCAGTTGTGGAGTGATGAGACAATTAGTGGGGAGAAAACTGTTAGTATCACTGAGCTCCTGGTGGGTTTAGAGATGCAGGCAAGTCTGGACACCTGAGGCTGTGCTGTTAAGTTACTGCTGGTAAGAGAAGGGGGGTCTTGGGTGAGGAGGCAGAAGGTCTGATGGTGGAAGAATGCCCTGCTCCCTCTTCTACTTGGGCATGAGCTGGAGAGCCTGACCTGGATATAGGAGGGTGGACTGTGTGTGCACAAATCATCTGGGGGTCTTGTCAAAACGGAGTCTCTCATTTTTTTTTTTTTTTTTTTTTTTTTTTTTTTTTTTTTTTTTAGTAGGTCTGGGGTTGGGCCTTAGCCTCTGCATTTCTAATGAATTCGCAGGTGATGCTGACCTATGCAGACCCAACTTGAGTATCAAGGAGTTCAAGTCCTCTTCCCACAGAGCATCTGGTGGCTCCTGTTAAGACCGTGTTTGTGGTTAAGAGAGGAGTCTTTGGGGGCTGGGGTGGATGGATTTCTACATCAAAAAGTTATTTTTTCTGTGCAAATGTTTCTAGCCCCTTCAAAAGATTGGATGCACCGACTTTTTTTTTTGTTAAGCTTTAAGTGGCCAGGGGACAGGTTTGTCTCCTAGTCCAAGGTACCCTGCCTTCTCTGAAGGGGTTGCCATTGTGTGATGTATGTGTGTGCACTGTGCACATGCACTGATTGTGTGGTTGAGGAAGAGCATGTACTAAATCTTGTGTGTGTTGGCAGAACTTGTTTTTCTGTAACTCAGTGGCGTGTTCGGGAATAGGCACACAGCAAGTGTACAAGTGTGTATGTGATACATGGACACACATGATAGCTGTATCTTTAGGAACAGGCATGTACGAAACCACGGGAGTGTGTGTGTGTGTGTAAGACACACGGGGGAGGGGTGATACAGGTGGGCAGAGAGTGCTAAGTGGAACACTAGGGCTCCTTAGTTGATACTCATTTGATTAATCAGATCAATGGGACATATGTAGGATGTGAGGGGGGCGGGTGGATCTGCATGAAGATCTGCTGGGGCCAAAACCTAGTCCTTTGGTGTCATTCGTCTTTGGTAAACATATTTGCCTCCAAGGTTCCTCCTGGGCCACTGCTGTGGAAGCTGACTGTAGTGTTTGTTTTCCATTGGACTAGACCCCCAGCAAAGTTACAGTACTTCTGGCATCTAGGCAAGTCCTCAGATTATCAGAGCATCAAGGACGGGTGAAATGTGTGGAGCCCCAGGGCTAGACACTCACCTTTTTTCTTTATTTTGGCTAGAATCATGACTCTGGACACAAAGCCACCTCTTTCCACATAAACTAATGAGCTAATGAGTAATTAGAACAATGAAAGTGGTATCTTTCTGAGACCTCATGAAAGCTGATGGTTCTTCCCAGACTTTTCTCTCCTTCCCCTAGGCCCCTTCCTCCTTCCTTTCAAATTCTATGTATTGCAGACCTTTTCCTGGCTGACCCTTAAATGCTCTGTTCTGGAGGAAATTTTAATTTCGTTTTTTTTAAATTGAAACAAGGCTTACCTGAAGGGAGTGAGGCAAGCCAGAGAAGAAAGAAGGGAAACAGCCCTCTAAAAGAGGCCCGTAAGTTGCACCATAAACCCCTCTCACTATAAACGACAGTGTTTCTGTCACATTGAGAGAGGCCCATTTTGCTCTCTGTGGAGGTGCATTAGGAAAAAAAGGAAGCTGCCTGAGTACGGAGTATATGTGTGTCTTTGCACATGTCTGCCCTGTTTGCCTTCTAAAAATGGGCAAGGCATGCGCATCTATCTTGTGTTTATCCATACACATGTCTGTGTGTGCAGACATAGGCCAGATCCACACGCAGACCTCCTTTTGTGAGTATGCTTGAGGACTGCGTACATAAGAAGACCGTTTTTACGTGCCTGCTCATGGGTTTTCACTGCCGGCTGTCACAGAGAATCTGAAACAGACAAAAATTTACTGGGTAGTATTTAGAAACATGTCGGTGGTAACGACTGCAGCTCTGATTCCAATTAACACCCACTAAATTGAGGCTAACACGGTGAGTTTGTAGACCTGTTGAATGCGCTCGGCATCACATCGCAAAAATCCAAAGTGGCCGTGGCTTAAAAAAAAAAAAACAAAACATTTTATGCTGACCGCTGCTCTCGTGTCTCCTCTCCTCCCCTGTCAGTCTGGTACATGGTGGTGTGCTCCCCTGTGAAGTGTAGAGTCTTCAAAATTCCTAAGTTAGAAATTTTGTTTTAGGTTTTTTTTTTTTTTTTTTTGAAATAAAATGACCTTTCAATTGCTGAGAGCACAGTTAAAGTTTTAGCGTCCAATCTTGCTTAATGAAATACTACTTGGGAGTTCATAATTCATTTTTTCACACCCGGCTCAACCCGATTTCTGGCTATTTGGGTGAAAACAGCTGGGGAAGTGCTGCATTTTATGATTAAGGCACTAAAAGATTAGCCGTAGGCACTGCCCATCCATGGGGCTACAGAATTCAGGCTGTTGACAGCAGATCTGTTTCGAATCGGAGTCAGATTAAAGTGAGTGAAAATCATTTGGGGGCTGAGGGCTCGAAAGGTCACACGTGTAATGAATTGTGGGTGCTTGCCTGGCTTCCCAGGCGAGAACCGTAAGCAATTATTAAATGCCATTGTGCATTGGAAAGGGTTGGTTGGTGGTGACTTTGAAACTTTCCAGAAGGGAGGCTGCGAGATCGCAAAAGGTAGTAATAAGGCGTTGGACAGGAGAGGATTTGGAGGGCTGTTGCTTTGTGTATTTGCCTTTATTTGGGGAGAGATTTTTAATCCCCTCCCATGTTCAGTTTGCTCTGAGTCTGCAGTGAAGGCACCAGCAATTCCAGGGGGGTGGAGTCTTGTTTGGGTCTGTGGGCAAAGCTGCGATGGGAGCTTTTTTCTTTGATGTGATAAGTTCAATTGCTCTGTGCAGTTGAGGGGTCATTTTATAAAAATCAAAACTTAAAAAATTTTGAAGAGTCTGCATTTCACAAGGGACCATACCACCATGTGCCAGATTGACAGAAGAGGGTAGGGGGAGACAGGAAAGCTACATGCTTTTTTCTGGGTGCTGTGGGAGCTGGTGGTTTTGCTTCAATCCTCAGCTGTTGTGCAATCACTAACATGTCTTCATTGACCATCTCCTTTTCATCCATTGAAGCCACCCCAAACTACTCTGGCCAGCTTTGTAGGCATAAGGGACTGGTAAAGTCTGAAGTTCCTTCCCTCCTGAAGATTAGGGGGCTTGGATTACCCTAAGTGAGGCTATGCCCTACCCCTTCCTCAGTATTTTCCATATTGGGTGGGGTAGCCTAGCTTTATAGATTCCAGGAAGTTCATTCAGCACAGAAAGGGAACACTCCAGAATTAATAACCCTTTTCATATTTGACATGGATCTCTCCCATTCTGAACTGTCTCCTCTCTCCCTGGATTCTCTCTGCTCTTATGTTAGCATTGGGGAAACTTTGCATAGATCTCTCAGAAAAACCTGCTCTGAAATGGAAAGCAAAGGGGAAAAACAAACAAAACCACACACACACCCCGAAGTGAAATAATTTAGGTTTAATTTTCTTTCAGTGGCTGAGTTGATTTGTTACTGAAAGCTTGCTATGTGCCAGTGGAAGCGTAGGCATTAAAGATGCCAAGAGGACTGGGGCACCTGGCTAGCTTAGTTGGTTGAGTGTCCAACTTTGACTCAAGTCATGAGCTCGTGGTTCATGAGCTCGAGTCCCATGTTGGGCTCTCTGCTATTAGCACGGAGCCTGCTTCGGATCCTCTGTCTCCCTCTGTCTCTGTACCTCTTCCTGTTCATGATCTTTCTCTCTCAAAAAACTGAACGGGCTAACATCCCCATGGAGGAGACAGATGTAGAGATTGAGGACTACAATCCAATGAAATAATGAAATCTTGAGGAAGGCAGAGAGTACTGGTGATGTGGAGTGGCAGTTGGCCGATCCTGGGGGTGGTGAGGAAGGTTTCCTGGGGTGGTAGCAAGTGTGAGCTGAATCTAAAACAGGAATAGGATGAGCCTTTTGGGAGGATGAGGAAAGACACTCGGGGCTAATGCTGTGAGCAACGGCAGGGAAGGGTGAAACAGGTGGAGCCGTAACTCCACTCACCCTGCTAGGTGACTTCTCTGCTTGCCATTTCTCAGCCAGGGCAGCACTTGACATGCTAGTAGTCTCTGGTTTACTCAGCAAACATATTAAGTGTCCATGTCGGGACCTTCCTTAGGTGCTTGAGCTAAATGAGGGGGAAAAGGCAAAGACCTCAGCACTCTGTATCTTGTTTCCTTCTCCCTTTTCCCTCCTAAATTTCCCCTACCTTTTGCCTTTACTGATAAGGAACTGGGATCAGAGAGGAGAGGAAGAACAAAGGGTGTGGCCAGTCCATCACGTATATAATGGGTTCCTGGAAGACCTTACACCTGTGTAGGGATAAATTGTGGGGGCCAGTGGCCATAAGACACTTATCAAGGTTGCAAGTTCTACATCTGCTTTGATTCCTTGTTGCTGTACTGTGCCTCCATTCTTTTTTTTTTTCTTTTCCCCCTCCCTCCTTACTAAGGCACCAACAGTTACACTTAGGTGAAATAACTGATAGCAGTAAAAATCCCCAAGGAATATCTGTGTATTTCCAGTGACTAATTGTAATGAATCCAGCACTAATGATGGAATATCAGGCATTTTAGACCAGGCATGAGGATTTGCTTTTAGGGAGGTGCTTAAGGACATTGACAATAGCCCCAAAGGACTTCAGGTAGGTGTTTCTTCCCCCCCCCCCCCCCCACGAGTTCCTTTGCTCCAGATGTCTTCAGTTGTTTGGATTCTAGTGTGGGTAGGGGGGTAAGACAGACTGTTGGCTATGGCCCAAGGATGTAAAAGGACCATTTGAAATCCAGCACCATCTTCATTATCATGTGACTATTGAATGTAGGTGGTAGGGCAGCCATAGCAGAGATCTTTCTGGAAGAAGTCTTCCAGAAAGTAGGTTTGCTTCGAGAAACACCCAATGTGATAAGACCCATGCCTCAGCAACCAACACACTCCCCTCTGCCATGGCCCTATGAGTTCTGTGGCTCAGAGTTGGGTTAGGTATTCTTTTTGCTTTTGAGGTTCTGCAGTTAAAGTAATGATGATGACTTCTTTGTGGTCCAATGAACTTGGAATGAAAGGAAACTTTTTCTCCCATGGTAGGTTTTTGCAGAAGGTCGTTAGGGTAAAATTGGGCACCGGGCTTGGGAAGGGGGTAGGACAAGGAAGGATGAATGCCAAGCCCCAACAGGGGGTGGGGTGGGTAGGTAGGGGGCTGGCTGCTTTATTGGTCCATGGCGCCCATCCAGCCTGTGGCCTCTCTCACACAAAGCCTTCGTTCTGATTAATGGCATCCGTGTCTGGGAGGCATGGATTGTATTAGACCTTGTTTAAAAGTGCTCGCTATACATTCACTTCCTCTGGAAGTGCACCAAAATAGGACGAGAGGAAAAAAGGGAGCGAGAGAAAAGGCCTGCATTTGGAAAGGGTAGAAAGGAAGGCTTTTTTTTTATAAATGATTTCTGTGACTTTCTGTACTCTGTAAGGCTTTATCTCTGCAGGACTCCTATGGGAGAGCAATGGGAAAAAGTGAAGACAGACGTCTTGGGAAAGAAAATGGGTTTCTCTGCCAAAATTGGGAGATGGTGCTGGCTCTCTTGGCTTTTTAGAAACTCCAAGAAATCTGCTGACATTTTAAAGGAAGAAAAAAAAAAAGATGATTTATGATGACATCACATGTTGCCCAAGCAGATCCTGCGAGAGGAAAACGGCTTTTATAGAGAGCATGTTGCAATAAAGAAACAGCGAGTCACTGGGGGAGCACCATCAATTGAAATGCCTTCAGTTATTTGCCTTAACTACTCCCCAACCTAAAGCCAATCAGAGGCCTTGGCAGTTTCTAGGGCCCTGCCATAAAGGGTGCAGAGGGCCTGAGCCCAGGGGATCATGCTGCCTTGTTTCCCCCATCTCTCTCCCTTTCAGCCTCTTTTGGATGGTTTTGATTGCATCTGGCTTTGCTTTTAGATTCCTGTTGGTTAAGGTGGGTGTGCAGGTATTGAAGTGGTTGCTTGTGTGTGTCTTTGTGTTTCGGGGAGTGTGACATCCCTGTGTATTGAAGTGGTGGGTGATGAAGGAAATGGTTGGATGAGGGGAGGCAGGGAGTTTTTGCTTTTCTTGGACTGGCAAAGCAATGCTGCACTATTGTAGAGTGATGTGGGTTATCACCAGCCTGGTTAGAGGAAGAACCTGGAGATTGGCATTGGGGCTTACCTTTCACTTGCCTCAAAGTGATAACTGCACTTTGAGCCTCAAACAGGGTTCAGAACCTGGTGTTGGTCTCCAGGGAGTTCTCTCCTCTTGGTTGCGTGTTGGGTGCTGTGGCTCATCATCTGCAGGGTACCAATGCTGGATCTCAGCAACATGGTTGAGTCCAATAAGGCTTGTCTTTACTGGCCCTATATTCCTGGTTCTTAGATGTGCTTTTCCCCTTTGATGACATGTTCTCCCTTTTTCTCAAGGCCCCCGTACTTTCCTGCTTTCTCTTTGCCACCATCAAAAACAGGCTGAGATCAGGAACCCTTTCATATTCATGTTGTGTTGATGGAATGGCTTCTAACTATCTTGTGTTGATCTGCATTTCAGGGAAGATCAAAACCTAAAGTAGGGCAGAAATGTTTTTGAAGGAGTTCCTGCCATTAGAAAGCAGGATTTCAGGGTGTCCTTCTGAGATGTCAGTGGGGGTGGGTATGAAGCAGGCAGTCGGTTGGGTCGGCTGTAGTGTGGATGGTATTCCTCCTTTCCTGTGCTGGAATGGCTTTTATGGCTCAGAGGTAGCCTCCCTGTGGGGTGGGTCCTTTCCTGTAGGGCCCTTTGAGCAGCCCTACTGACCATTTGAACAGTTATGTGCTCCGAGTACATGAGGTCGGGACGGTTTCCCTAGGGGAAGTGTTAGTCACTGCCTGGTGATGGTTAGGAGGTCTTCAGACCTTAATGCTGGCCAGCTACAGACAGGCCCTGCCTTGTTTTTCCATACTGGAGAAGGATCCAGTCTAGTCCTGGGAGATCTTTAAAGTTTTGGGCCTTCTCTCTGGAATCACCAGCCGTGACCTGACCCATGTCCATTGTGCAAAGATACTGCTGATCTCCTACATAGATTGGTTGTGTTGTGAATCTATAGATGCTTGCTCCAAGGCTCTGTGCCTTGAGCAGTAAAGTTGGCTCCACAGAGAGAAATGGCCTGATAGTGGTCATGTTCTTTGTATTGGCTAGAGATAGGCATTCCCTAACGGCCTTCTTAAACTGTATATAGTGGTAGTAATAAACTGTCATCCCATTACCTTCATCTTGCTTTTATTGAGTTCTGGGGACATAGCAAGACCTAGGCCCTGTCTTCAGGAAGCTCACTGTTTTGTTTTAACTTTTTTTTTTTTTTTCTGTTGAAAAACCTGATTCCATCCAAAGAGCTATAGCTTATTCTGCAAGCACTGTGGAAGTGGGGGAATAGAGTTTTGTATTCTGCCAGGCATTTGGAAATCCTTAGCTATCCTGGAAAGTCATTTTTCTTATCTCCCTTTATCGTGAAGGGAATGGAGGTAAAACCTGCCTATGGTCTCCCAGCTTCTAAGTTGCAGTTAGCATCACAACTGGTTCTTTCTGTGCCTGTGTTCCCTCTACTGCACCATGTTCTTGGCAATGGTGCACATAATGTTTTGGGTTCTGATGTTTTTCACTTAACATGTCAGAAGCATTTTTCTGTGTTTCTGTAGTATTCATGATAATCTTTTCAAATGACTACGTGATTTTTCTCCCCATGCCGATTTACTCTAATGTAAACCAGTCCCTGAAATATTGAATGTTTATTTCTAATTTCTTTGATGTTGAAAATTGAGAGTACTGATCCTGCCCCTCCCCCCCCCCCATGTTGCTCAAAAGGAGCCATTGGGCCAGCACAGATGGAGCCTTGTGGGAGTCTCCAGGTTGTTTGGGGAACATGTCGCGCTCTCTGTCAGCAAAAATTTGTGGAAGGAGAGTTTGTCTTGTCCTTGACCCTCTGGCTTCTAACTGAAGCCGGATTTCTTTGCTGGGTCTGATGTCCCTCTTTCTCGGGGGGGGGGGGGGGGGGCAAACCTTCTTGCCAGGCTGGTCTTTTCTCTCCCTTTAACTTGGCCACCTTATTTCCTAGTCTTAGATCCATTCTCTTTACCCAGAATGCTCTTGGCTGCCTCCTCCCTCAAATCTTCTGTACCCAATTCTGTCTAGCCTTGGGACCTCAGCTCAACATATATAGTCTCCAGGCAGTCCCTCTACCAAAGTTGATTTCTCCTTGCCCTAGACTCCCCCAAACCCTACCCTTTCCAACTTGACTTCAAATTTTATGCTATCATATGGACTCCTGTGTCCTCAAAATTGTATAAGAGGCAAGGGGGTCTCAAGTTCATATTCCCAGCACTCTTCTATTTAATTTGATAACATTTTGAGGTGGCGTTTATTATCCCCACTTCACAGGGAGGACGGGTTAAAGTCCCAGGCAGGGCAAGAGAAAATGAGTATCATGTAAGTGGCAGAACTCTAAAATGGCAGGGACTGTTTAACTTCCCCCTTAGTGATCAGTGTGCAGTGCAAGACACGTGGTAGGTGCTCATTGAATGCTTGTTGAGTTGTTGGACAGTTTCTTTTGGGGGGGGGGGGTGAAAATTCCTCCTGTGCACTGCTGAATCAGGAGGGAAAAATTTAGTCAACTGTGCATGTGGCGTGTGCTTCTAATTTCAAACAGTGATCTCTGCAGTTTGGCAAGGGTTGGGAATTGACAAGAGGTGGAAAGGAGGGAAAAACATCTTGAAGCTAGAGCAAAGCTCCACATCTGTTCCTTTTCTCTGTCCCAGTTCCCCTCTCTTGATGAGATCCTAACAGCGGGTGGGAGTGTGGGTGTGGCCAGATCTGAGAGCTGAATGGTCTGAGCTTGGGAGTCCACGGGGCAGGATCCACCTTGTTGGCCACCCTTAGCTTTGTGTGTCAGGTCAGGATTACCCAGCATGAGGTTTGGGCTGTGCGGCACTTCTTGGAGTACCCTGTCTTCCCCATTGATGGACACAAAGATGTTTTATCATTCCCAACAATCTGTCTAGGGAAGCTTTGGGAGCTATGAAGGTTTGTCTTCTTAGTGCTATTTCATTCTTGGCTAGAGTTAGAAGACTGGATGTAAACAAAAGTGGAGCCCCAATGACAGGTGTATACTACATGGAGGCCTAACTATGTAGAGGTGCACTCCAAAGTGGGAGTGAGCCCAGGGGTGTGTAGTCGGGGAGAGGAGGCAGAAGCCGGGGATGTGTACCAAAGTGGAAGCCAGTGCAGGAGTGTGCCCCAAAGTGGGGCCCAACCTGGAGCTTTTCTGCAAGAGCTGGCATAGCATTCTTTGGAGTTAGGGAGGCAGACCGCAGTGGCTATAGGTGCTACAGATGGGAGGAGGAAGTGCTGGAGAGCTGAAGGAGTGATAAAGATGAACATTCCACAAAGAGTTAATTGTTACTCAAACTAAGTGTTTGGAAATGCTGGGTTTCAAAGGTGAATGCTTTCTTGGTGTCAGGATGTTGCAGGGTTTCATGCCAGTCACGTATCGGAATTCCCAGGTAGCAGTTCAGTGGGCTGCATTGGGAGGTGAAGTTGTTATTACCCCTGCAGAGAGATTAGGTTCAAATCTCAGCTCTACTTTTGGCTGCGGGGACATCAGGTAAGCTGTTTAACATTTTGTGGCTCAGATTCCTCATCTGTGGAATGCTGATTGGGAGGATTAAATGAGATGATGCTTGTAAATTGTCGGGTGCAGTTTCTGGCTTCTGGTAACTGCTTTGTCTGTGTTAGCAGCTGCTCTGGTGGTCGTGTCATCACCATCTTCCCACCAGTGACCAAGGAAATTGTTCCCCAGAGCAGTGGTTCTCAAACTGTGTCCCAGGACCATCAGCATCACTTTGGAGTTGGTTAGAAATCAAAATTATTGGACTCGACCCCTGAATTTCGGACTAAGTAGGTCTGGGGCAATGTTCAGATTAAGTGGGTTGGAAAACCTCTTTTTGCACTTGGGTTCTATGCAATAGAATTTAGAATGTGTGGTTGTGTATGTGGTTCCTCTCATTGCCCTGCCATCTCTCCTGAACAGTTAGATTTTTTACCCAGAATTCTTTTGAAATCAAGGACTCTCATGATCAAAGCAAGAAAACCTGGGGGCAGGATGAAGCCTCCTAAAGAGGGACTTAAGGCAGTGAATGTTTTTTAAGCCAGCCTTGATTGGGTAGAGGACAGACCTGGTACTATGGCCAAGGGCATCAGGTGACTGAAGCACAAGGGCAGTTTGCCTTAGAACTTTCTAGAGGGCCCCTCATAATGATACCATTTCATTTTGAATTATAATCTATCTCGTGGGGACTGTCTGATCAATTGGATTGTAAGACTTATGCATATATGGCTATGCATGGTGCAGTACTCAGTTCATTTGGTAAACATGACTTGAGGTGGCACCCTCAAGATGAGTGCCAGTATCCCCTCCTAAAGGAAATTGTTCCCGATCTTCTGTCCTGCCTTAACACTTGGCGGTGTGTATCACACTGCAGGACAACTATTCTTTCATGGAGCTGTCTGCCCACCAGACTTGTGCTCGTTCAGGGTGGAAACTAGTTCTTTGATCTCTAGCTCCTGGCACATAGTCCTGTTCAAAAATGTCTCTTGTTTGAGGGACATCAGTAAGAGTCCCATGTTGTCAGTGGGGTCTTTGAGAGACTGAGACCTCATGGGAGGGTAATATGGGCAGCTCTTGATTGGTTATCTGAGAGTATCTGAAGGTCCTGGGGACAATAGATTGTAGGTTTTTCTCCCTGTGGTCCCAGTTGCTTCCTTCTTGTGTTTCCTGGGGAGGTGATCCTACTGTGAGCCTCCAGCCCTCTTGGGAATCTCTCCCTGGAGATTAACATGGGTGTTGCATAATAATCAGTTTTGGCTGTGGGAGCCAACGCCTTAGGGAAGGGGAGGACCCCAGACCCCAGGTGAGATGTCCTGGTGGTGGAAGCGAGGCCGGGAATCAGAGGTAAGCCAGGTCTCCACCCTTCTCCGGTTTTCCTAACCAGTATTAATTTTGAGAGCCTGGGACTGTTCCTGAGAGATAATTGGATCACTGAGTCCTGGTCTTCAGGCAAGTAGTCTTTTTCCTAAAGAAATGGGGACGTGCAGATCATTGAAGCCCATTGTTTCAGGTAATTCATGGTTTGGTATCTGGGATCCTTTGAAGGAAAAAGACTCCAAAATATAAACCTTTCTTCTCATAATAGAATCCGCTTGTGTTATTTAAATCCCAGGGTTTTACATTACAATAGTCGCCCATCAGGCTTGGAGAGAAATGGAACTCTCTCTGACAATAGGGTATGTGGTGTGCTTGCTGGCTTAAAATTAAACCTAATCAGGAGGTGTCACCGAAGCCTGTGCTGAGGAAATGATGGAGCATGAAATAAAATGATTTATACAACTTTCTTTTCCAATAGGCAGTGCTTTTTAATGTTTTTCTGAAAGAAGGCGTGGGTGCTGAAGGTGATTTTTGATTGTTTTTTCTTAAGTGGTCCAAGACCACAACATTCTGTGAGAGCCACCCTCCATACCCAATCCCATCCCCGTCTTTTCCACGTGGTTGATTCTTGCTTAAACTTTGACAATTTGCAAACATTAGAATGTTCTGACAGCTTCACCCCGAGATTCTTGAATCTGGCCCCTCAGAACTGTGAAGTAGGATGCTGAGCCTTTTGGGAGTTAACCAGGGATCTGAATTTAAAGTGGAGTCATTCAAGTTTTGTTCCTACTTACTGGGCTTCTGTTTCAAGACCATCCCATTAGGGTTGAGTTCGTTGGTTGTGGTGTCACGTGTTAGGATAATTTAAAAAGAAATCTGCTTGTGAACATGGGGCCCCAAATAGGAATAGATCTGTTTGCACATGTGTGGCCCCAGGCTCTGCTAGGAATCAGTTCATGGTGAGGCGGGCGGGCGGGTGGGTAAATTTTAACCTATTTTCCTACCTTAAATCTGTGCAAACTCAGCCCATCCAAAGTGGATTTCATTGCTTCCTCCCCACATGTGTTCTTCTTTATCTCGGTTACTGGTATTGCCATCCTCCTGATAACCCAGGTTCAAGTGAAAGTTCATGTTTTCCGACCCTTTGAATTGCTAAAGTACCTTAATTGCTCTGCCTGCCCACATCTTTTCTTTCCTCCAAACCCTGCCAACATAGCAGGAATTGTCAGGAGGCACCATCTGATTCAAGTTCTGCTTGAAATTCTTCTAATTTAGTTCCTCTTTCCTACTGGCCAAATGACCTTGCAGCTTCCCAATTCTTGGTCTTTATTTTTGTTGTCTCCTTGTATTAGTTTGCTAGGGATACTCTAATAAAACACCATATATGAAGTAGCTTAAACAAAAATTTTCTCATCGTTCTGGGGGCTAGAAGTCCAAGATCAAGGTGGTGTCAGAGTTGGTTTCTCCTGAGGCCTTTCTCCTTGGCTGGTAGAAGATCGTCATCTCTTTGGGTCTTCACATGGTCTTCCCTCTGTGCATGTCTAATCCCTTCTGAGGACACTGATCATGGAGGATCAGGGCCCACTTTGATGACCTCCTCTTAACTTCCCTGTTGGAAGACTCCATCTCCAAATACTATCCCATTCTGAGATACTGGTGGTTAGGATTTAAACATCTGTTTTTTTGAGGGATGCAACTAAGAACATAATACCCCACAATACCCTCTGATGGGTAAGTAAGGAGAGTACTTACCCATCAAGCATCTATAAATTCCAGGCTCAAAATCTGAATGTCTTGTTTCCATGAAGTTCTCCCTAACTCTCTGTGTAATTGCCCAGCTGCCTTAAGTTCCTGGGGGGCCTTCCACTTCAAGTCCCCATATGTAGTTGATGGCATGAAGGCTGGATTTCTGCTTCTATCTCTTAGGGACACAAGGTCTGCATAACTCCTGGGGACTTGCTGTCCCTACCATGAATGGTCCCTTCTGGTTAAGCAGTGCCCCAAACGTACTATGCAGGGCCACCTATATAATTCATGAGGGAAGACTCTTGTCACACAGGGTCTGTGGCTCATTTGCAAGAATTACTGGCTTTGACGGAACTCCCTGTTGTGCAGCCCTCTTAGTCATATCTGTGGTAATTATTCCTTTTCTAATTGCTTATCCATGATGGCCCCTTGAAGCTGCTGCAGAGGAGACATCCCTATCCTCTTGGGCAGAGGCAAGCTGGGTCAATGCTGCTACCACTCTGGCCTCTGCGGCATGGCCTACCCTGGTGCTTCCTTTCCCCTTTTCTCTGTTTTTCCATGTTTTACCATACTCTGGTTTCTGAGCCATGCTCCACTTCAGAAATAGATTGAATGGATTGTCAATCATTAGATCATTTCTCTGAAGGGCTGAAGGACACAGTAGGCCTGGAAGTCTCCTTGCAGCCTGTCACCCCTTCAGTGCTGCCTGCCTTTACTCTGGGAGAAGGCAGCTTCTTCCCAGGATTACAACCTGCTCTGAGTCAGGTGGAGAAAAATAGCAAAGGGAACATCATATTTAAGAATCTGAATGAGCTGTGAGTGGATGGTTTAGAAACCTAACCTCAGGCAAAAGGTCCTTGGTTCAGACTTGGTGACTGATGTGGTGCTGTCTGCTGTTAATAACCAAGAGATTGCAGACCCAGCGAAGCCACGTTCTTGCCTGTCAAGAGGATCTCTAATCCTTCAACTTCTTCAGTTTTAATATTTGATTTTGCTTGGGTTTACCTTTAGAGTTGATTTGCTTTGTCCCTTAGCATGTTACCATATTTAATTGACTGAACTAAGGAAGGTTTCTGTTTTAAGTACTTCGTCTTTTGCATTTAAAAGGCTGTTTTTTAAATAACTTTGGAAGGAGTTGACTGATTTTGATGAAATCCTATTCATTATAAAAGGCATTAACCATACCCTCAGGTTTTTATTTGAATGTAGTCTGGCCCCTTGAAACAAAGTGACAATGAGTAAAAATGTCGAAAAGACAGTTTCTTAATGTGCAAGGGATTTCAGTGGAAATTAGTATAATATTACAAACTATGGAGATACTGTCCCACCTGTGTGAATTTCTGCATGAAAGGAGGGTATCATTATGTAATCGGTCATGGGTGCGTTACATGTGAAGCCGTGTGGCCTCAATGACTGACTTTATTCTTTAAGTATTCCCACTACCTCACTACCCCACATCTCCCCATATGTATCCTCAGTGTACCCCTGAATTTTGTATATGGTTCACTTTATCTGGGCCTTCAGGCTCTGCTTCCTGCCTGGCTTCATTTGCCTTCAGGGACCTCTTTTAAGGCAATATTATTTCTGGTTCACTGTAGCTCACAATTCTTCCTGCAACAGAAAGAATTCTTACCTTCATGAAGCTAACTTTTTTTTTAATTTAAAGTTTATGTTGAGAGAGAACGAATAAGGGAGGGGCAGAAAGAGGGGGATAGAGACTCCCAAGCAGGCTCCACGCTGACAGCAGAGAGCCGGTTGCAGGGCTCAAACCCACGAACTGTGAGATCACGATCTGAGCCGAAATCTGAGTCGGATGCTTCACTGAGCCCCGCCCTGGGCACCCTCTCCATGAAGTTAACATTTTAATTGGGGCAAGAGTTAGAGGGTATGGTGAGTGTAGGACGATGAGTGAGGGAATAGTAAGGTGATGCTACCATGGGGAAAGCATAGGCCACTCTGAGAACACCTAAAAGGTACACCCAACCTTTAGGAGAAGGGAGAGGTATCAGGAAAGGCAGCTTGAAGGAAGGGTTATCTAGGTGAACCTGAAGGATTTACTCATTCATTGACCTTACAGGACCAGTACGTGTTAAGGGGGTAGTCCCTGTACCGATTGCTGGCAAATAACAGCAAAAGGCAGGGTCTGTGCCCTCATGAAATTATATTTTAGTTGGGAAAAGAAGCCAAGTCAGGTGCTGTTGGGTGACAAGTATTTTAGGTAGAAGAACAGAATGGACAATGTCCAGATTCCAGGTAGCATGAACATACGCAAGGCATATTAAGGTAGGGGCCACCTTGTCAAGGAGTTGACAACTTTATTCTGAGAGTAAGGGGTTGGCAATGAATGGTTTCAGGCAGGAAGGTGGCAAGGTCATATTTGTATTTTAGATCATTTCTGTCATGATGGAGAGAGTGGGCTGGGGTACAGTTGAGGGAGCAAGTTAAGAGGCTGTGGAGTTCTCCAGATGAGGCATGGGGGCCTGCAGTGGAGCAGTGGTAGAAGTGAGTAGATAAATCTGAGAAATCTCTTAGGCAGTTGTGCCAATATTTGTGCTGAGTGGAATATGGAGTGGTGAGGCAGGGAGGAATTGGAGCTGGCTCTTGGGTTTATTGTTGGAACAACATTCTTTTAAGTTTATTTTGAGAGAGAGAGCGCGTGCGTGCGCTCAAGTGGGGGAGGGGCAGAGACAGGGAGAGAGAAAATCTCAAGCAGGCTCCACACTGTCAGTGTGGAGTCCTAACATGGGGCTCAAACTCACACAACTGAGGTGAAACCAAGAGTCAGACATTTAACTGACTGAGCCACCCAGGTGCCCCTATTGGAATAACTGGATGGATGGTGGTGGCTATGTCTGAGATGGGGAAGTTGGGGAGGAGGATTTTCAGGGTGGAAGTGATGAGGAATGAATTTAGGACATGTTGAATATGAGACCCCTATGGGAACATCCTCCTGAAAGTGTCCAGGAGGCAGTGGGTATATGGATTTAGGTTTGAGAGCAGAGTCTGCTCTGAAAGTCCATGACAGGAAGCATCAACATAATGAGATACTTAGAACATGGGAGTGGATGAATTTGCTTGCAGTTGGGGGAGGAAGGTTGAGAGTAATGAGGGATGGTGGGACAGATTTCAGGACTTAGAGAATGAACTAAGGATGAGGAAAGACAGTGGAAGAAAATCAGATAGTGAGTTTGTCAGAAAAAGAAGGAAAATAGTTGAAAGAGGAGGGAGAGGGGTCAGTGGGGTAAAATGCAGAGATAAAAAAGAGGATGAGGTCTTTGAATATCCGTGGGATTTAGCATAGGGAGGTAGTGACTTGGGCAGGAATGATTACATAGAATGGTGGGCTTTTCTGTCTACATGATGTCCCTTGAATACTTTCTCTCCATCAAAAATGATTCTAGTTCAAGGCATGATCTTCTCTCACTCGGACTTTTGCTATAGCCTCCTGATTGGCCCCCCAACACATTGTGTCTTCTGCACAGTGATCTTGCAAAGGGGCAAATCTAATTGTGCCACTTCCTTGCTTAGCATCATTCAGTGGCTTTATGCTGTTCAGATAAAGCCCTATTCCTTCACATGGAGCAGGAGTCTCCCGACTCCTTCTCTGTTCTCAGAACATGTTTGTTCTCTCTCTCTCTCTCTCTCTCTCTCTCTCTCTCTCTCTCTCTCTCTCTCTCTCTCTGCCCAGCCATAGGTCTTCCTTAAATGCTTTGAGCTGGTCGTGTCTCCTGTGGCCATCAGGACTTCATACCTGCTGTTCTTTGCTTTCACTGACTGTTTCTGTGTGTCTTGCAGATTTTAGTTGGAGCTTCATTTTTTTTTTTTTTTAATTTTTTAATGTTTATTTTTGAGAGAGACAGTGTGAGTGGGGGAAGGGCAGAGAGAGCTTCAGGCTCTGAGCTGTCAGCACAGAGCCTGATGTAGGGCTTGAACCCATGAACTGTGAAATCATGACCTAGGCTGAAGTCAGATGCTTAACTGATGGAGCCACCCAGGTGCCCTGGAGCTTCCCTCTATTAGGGAAGTCTTCCCAGACCTCCCTCACAGGATCAGCTCTGTCTGTTGGGTGTTGTCACAGCATCACTTGTCTTTCTCTCATAGCTGTGGCAGATTGTGTTATGTTCCCAGTTCTCCCCCCCCCCACCCCCCCCATATCCATGCCCTTTGCCATGTGGTTTTGCAGTTCGTCCCTTGGAGTGTAGTCCCCTGACCCGCTGATGTTGGGTACAGCCACATGACTTGCTGAGGCCAGATACATCGGTGGAAGTGAAAGTGTGCCAGTTCTAAGCCTACACCTTAGGAAGCATTGTGTGTGCATTCTAGAGCCTGCCTCTCTAGAGCCTCTGCTGTTGTCTGTTGTCTATTCTGAGACTGGTCTCATGATGAACTCAAGTGGACCTGAGCCCTGTGTGCAGTACGCAACCTGGAGTCGGCCAAGTTGTAGCTGATTTGCAGATGTAGGAGAAAAAATGAATTTTAGTTTGGACAGAATCATGTTGGTGAGAGATGGCTGATAAAGTAGCAATTACAGTTGTGATTGTGGGTATTGTTATTTATGTTTGTGTTCTCAACTAAATACTAAGATCTATGAGGGCAAGTTTCGTGTGTCACTGTACATGTATTTCACCACACCCTGTAGTGTCTGACACATTGTGGGTGTGTGACACATTTAAGTTAAAAAGATACCACCTAGTTGAGTTGAAACACATACTTTATCTTCCATGATAACCTTAGGAATTTACTGGTTGTGGCCAAATTGGCCCAGTGCCAAAGGTATTAGGATACATTTTACATTTAATTATACTTGGCCAACTTAAAATGACAGTTTGTAGAAATGTGTTTCCTGTAATAGAAATTTTGGTAAACCACTGGTTTGTGTTAAGAGGTTATAGTGTGAATTGTGGTGAAAAATGCGATAATCTTGAAGTGAAAATGAGTATGTTGGTCATATAGTCCAACTAGTTAAGAATTATCAAGGTTGCTGTGTATAACATGAATCACTATCCCAGTAACAAATAGGTTCATTTTCATAGATAATTTCTACTTTAAAAAGAGATCTAGGCTTTTAGGATCTGCTGTTGATTTAAGAGTTAATTTTGGTGGAGGTGAGAAAAACACTCAAGTAATTTGATAAGTCTGTCTTATGGTGGGGGGGGGAGGGGTGGGGTGGGGGGGGTGGGGGGGGTGGGGATGGTAGGTGGTGGTGAGGAAGGGAAGCATCTTCTTACAGGGAATGAATACAGGGCTTGGAGCCAGGACAGATACTGGTATTTACTAGCTCTGTGACCATGAAAAGTGATTTAACCTTCTTGAGCTTTATTTTCTGCACCTGTAAAACAGGGTTGATTAATACCTACTTCACAGGATTGTGAGAAATGCTTTGCAAAAATAAAAGGGCTTGTAACTTGTAGTTAAGTGAATGAAATGGAATGAAAAATGAAAGAGTAAAGAGTGAAGCTATTGGTTTTTAAATGTTGACTTCATAATAAACCACCATATTAATATCTCCTTTCTAAAAGTTATTCGGTTAATTCTATTGGGTTTTGGCATATGGTTGTATTGTGGGAAAAAATTTTGCTGCTTTCTTAATGCTGCTTTTCCTTCTCTAATTGCATTGGCTAGTACTGAGAGGGTTTTTTAAAAGAATATTTTTTAAAACAGTGCACTTTTGGTGTGCCTGGGTGGCTCAGTTGGTTGCGCATCTGACTTCAGCTCAGGTCACGATCTCATGATTCATGAGTTCAAGCCCCATGTCGGGATCTCTGCTGGCAGCTCAGAGCCTGGAGCCTGCTTTAGACTCTGTGTCTCCCTTTCTGTCTTCCCTTCCCCCTGTTCAAGTTCTGTCTCTCAAAACTGTTAAAAAATAAAAATAAAAATCAGTGCACTTTGCTTTCTAAACTATTAAAGTATGAATGAACATACGAAAACCTGTACATATTTAATGCATACAAATTGATGAGTTTGGAGCTAAGTTTGCATGCATGGAACCATCACCACAATCTATGCCGTAAACATAGTTATCACTGGGATGCCTGGGTGGCTCAGTTAAGTGTCCAACTCTTGATTTTGGCTCAGGTCATGATCTCCTGGTTCATGAGCTGACAGCATGGAGTGTGCTTGGGATTCTCTCTCTCCTCTCTCTGCCTGTCCCCTACTTGCATGTTTTCTCTCTCTCAAAATAAATTAAAAAACATAGTTGTCACTTCCAAAAGTTTCCTCCCATCCTCTTTATTATTTGTATTGTTAGGTTGTATGATAAGAACACTTAAAGTTTTGCTAAGAGGGTAAATCTTAAGTATATAGTACAGTGTTATTAACTGTAAGCACTTTGCTGTACCTGAGATATGTAAAAATGGCCATTATCAATAAAAGAGAAAATAGTAAGTGTTGGTGAGGACGTGGAGAAAAGAGAATTCTTACACACTTGGGGGAATGTAAATTGGTGCAGCCACTATGGAAAACAGCTTGGAGCTTCCTCAAAAGATTGAAAATAGAACTACCATATGACCTGGGAGCCTGGGCTCAGTTGTTAAGCATCCAACTCTTGACTGGCTCAGATCATGATATCATGGTTCTCGAGTTCAAGCCCCATGTCCGGCAGTGCAGAGCTTGCTTGGGATATTCTCTCTCTCTCTCTCTCTCTCTCTCTCTCTCTCTCTCTCTGCCCCTCCCCCACTCTTGTGCCTTCTTGCACTCTCAAAATAAATTAAAAAAAAAAAAAAACAACTACCATTTGATTCAACAATGCAACTCCTGGGTATATATCCAAAGGAATGGAAATCGGCATCTTGGAGACACCTTGGTATTTATTTTTTAATTATTTTTAAATGAGTAACTGATGCTTGCTTTTTAACATTAGTGCTTTCTCAGGATCTGAGGAGATGGGCATGTTTCCCCCCTTTTTATTGATTAGTATGACAGACCATTGTAGATCTTGTAATACTTGAGGCACTTATTAATCTATTGGCTATGGACTGAATTGTGTACCCCCAAAACTTAGGTATGGAAGCTCTAAATTCCAGTGTGACTGTATTTGGCATAGGTCTTGAGAGAGGTAATAAAGGTTGAGTGCCTCAATCCAAACGTACTAGTGTCCTTGAGGAAACAGGGAGAGGTTTGCACAGAGAAGAGACGACATGAGTACATGGCAAAAAGGCAGCTGTCTGTAAGCTGTGCAGAGTGCTTTCAACAGAAATACTGATAATACCTTGGTCACGGACTTCGAGCATCCAGAACTCTGAGAAAAGAAATTTGTATAAGGCACCCTGTCTGTGGTAGTCTGTTATAGTTGCCTGAGCAGACTGACAGACTGTTACACTTACTTATAAAAATAGTTCAGAATATATTATGTTGTGGAAGAAATAGTTAAGCTAGCATTGTGGTTACCTATTTCTTAAAGGAATAAATTAAAAATTTAACATTTATTTATTTTTTAATTTATATCCAAGTTAGCATATAGTGCAACAGTGATTTCAGGAGTAGATTCCTTAATGCCCCTTACCCGTTTAGCCCATCCCCCCTCCCACAACTCCTCCAGCAACCCTCAGTTCTCTGTATTTAAGAGTCTCTTCTGTTCCCCTCCCTGTTTCTATGATTTTTGTTTCCCTTCCCTTATGTTCATCTGTTTTGTCTCTTAAAGTGAGCGAAGTCATATGATTTGTCTTTTTCTGAGTGACTAATTTCACTTAGCATAATACCCTCCAGTTCCATCCACATAGTTGCAAATGGCAAGATTTCATTCTTTTTGATTGCTGAGTAATACTCCATTTTGTGTGTATAGCACATCTTCTTTATCCATTCATCTATTGATGGACATTTGGGCTCTTTCCATACTTTGGCTGTTGTTGATAGTGTTGCTATAAACATGGGGATGCATGTGTCCCTTCGAAACAGCATACCTGTATCCCTTGGATAAATACCTAGTAGTGCAATTGCTGGGTCGTAGGGTAGTCTACTTTTAACCTTTTGAGGAACCTCCATACGGTTTCCCAGAGTGGCTGCACCAGCTTGCATTCCCACCAACAATGCAAAAGAGATCCTCTTTCTCTACATCCTCGCCAACATCTGTTGTTGCCTGAGTTAATGTTAGCCATTCTGACAGGTGTAAGGTGGTATCTCATGGTGGTTTTGATTTGTATTTCCCTCATGGGTGCTGTTGAGCATCTTTTCATGTGTTGGTTGGCCATCTGGATGTCGTCTTTGGAGAAGTGTCGATTCATGTCTTCTGTCCATTTCTTCATTGAATTATTTTTTGAGTGTTGAGTTAGATAAGTTTTTATAGATTTTGGATACTACCCCTTTATCTGGTATGTCATTTGCAAGTATCTTCTCCCATTCTGTCATTTGCCTTTTAGTTTTACTGATTGTTTCCTTTGCTGTGCAGAAGCTTTTTATTTTGATGAGGTCCCAATAGTTCATTTTTGCTTTTGTTTTCCTTGCCTCTGGAGATGTGTTGAGTAAGAAGTTGCTGTGGCCAAGATGAAAGAGGTTTTTGCCTGCTTTCTCCTTGGGGATTTTGATGGCTTCCTGTCTTAAGATTAGGTCTTTCATCCAATGTGAGTTTATTTTTGTGTATGGTGTAAGAAAGTGGTCCAGGTTCATTTTTCTGCACGTCGCCGTCCAGTTTTCCCAGCAGCATTTGCTGAAGAGACTGTCTTTATTCCATTGGATATTCTTTCCTGCTTTGTCAAAGATTAGTTGGCCATACGTTTCTGGGTTCTCTATTCCGTTCCATTGATCTGAGTGTCTGTTTTTGTGCCAAGCAATAGATAAAATTTATCTGTGAAACATTTGGGGCCTGGACTCTGTTAATTTTATCTGTGGTAACTTTATATAGTACTTAACCTATCTAGATTTTCAATATTTTCTGAACTTAGTTTTGATGATTTATATATTACCCTAGAAAATACTCCGTTTATCCAGGATTTCAAATGTATTAAAGTTGAGCAAAATTACTGCTTTTATGTGTCTTTATTTGGTATCTGGTTATATATACATTGACTTTCTTTGTATTTGTTACTCAGGTATACTTGACATGTTTTTAACTGGTTTTCCACATACAAAATAAGGTTTCGTTGTTTGTATTCACTGTGAAATGATGACCCACCCCAATAACTTTAATTTCCCCCTAACACCATATAAAGTTACATAATATGCAATACAATGTTACTGACTGTAGTCATGTTGTATGTTACATTCCCATGACTTATTCTATGACTAGAAATTTTTACCTCTTGACTCCTTATTCCCGGTTTTGACCACTCTCCAGCTCCCCTCTCCTTTGGCAACCCCAATTTGTTCCCTGCCTCTGAGTTTGGTTTTAGTTTGCTTTTTAGATTCTACATATTTGTGAAATATTTGCCTTTTTCTGTCTGATTTATTTCACTTAGCAAATTATCCTTAGGGTTCACCCGTGTTGTTGCAAATGGCAAGATTTTATTCTTTTATATGGTTGACTAGTATTCCATTATATGTACCATATCCTCTTTATCCATTCATCCATGATGGATACTGTGGTTGTTTGCATATGCTGGCTATTGTAAATAATGCTGTAATGAACATACAGGTATAGATACCTTTTTGATTTAGTACTTGTTTTCTTTTGATACATACCAAGAAGTGGAATTACTAGATCATATGGTAGTTGCATCTTTGGTTTTTTGAGGAATCTCCATACTCTTTTCCATAATAGCTATATCAATTTACATTTCCACCAACAGTGTATGAAGGTTTTTTTTCCCCCTTTTACATCCTTGCCAACACTGGTGATTTCTTGACTTTTTGATAATAGCCATTCTGACAGGTGTGAGGTGATATCTCATTGTGGTTTTGATTTGCATTTTCCTGATAAGTGATGTTGAATACTACTCATGTATCTGGTGGCCATCTGTATGACTTTGGAAAGACTGTTCAGATTCCATGCCCATTATTTTAATCTTTGGCTAGTGAGTTGTAGGAGTTATATATACAGTCTAGATATTAACACCTTATTGAACATATCATTCTCCCATTTATTAGGTTGCCTTTTTATTTTGTTAGTGGTCTCATTCACTTTGCAGAAGCATTTTAGGTCAATGTACTCCCATTTGTTTATTTTTGCTTTGGTTGCCATTCTCGTTGGAATCAAATCCAAAAAAGTTGGCAAAAGCAATGTCCGGGAGCTTACCACCTATGTTTTCTTCGAGGAATTTTAGAGTTTCCGGTCTTAAATTCAAATCTTTAATCAATTTTGAGTTAATTTTTGTGTATGGTATAAGGTAGTGGTTGAGTTTCATTATTATGTGGCTGCCCAGTTTTCCTGGCACCATTTATTGAAGAGATGGTCTTTTTCTCGTGGTGTGTTGTTGGCTCTTTGGTCATAAATTTGTTGCCAATATGTGCACGGTTTTACTTCTGGCCTCTCAGTTCTGTTTGATTAATGTGTCTGTATTTATGCCATAGCCATATTGTTAGGACTACTATAGCTTTGTAGTATAGTTACAAATCACGGGTCATCATGCCTACAGCTTTGTTCTTTCTCAATACTGTTTTGGCTCTTTGGGTTTTTTATGGTTCCATACAAGTTTTGGAAGTACTTGTATTTGTGTGAAAAATGCTATTGGAATTTTGGTAGGGATTGCATTGATTCTGATTATTCTGGATAGTATGGACATCTTAACAATATTGTCCCAATCCATATCTTTCCACTTATTCTTGAGTTTATTCATCAGTGCCATGTAGTGAGGTACTGTTTTTTGCTTTTTTTGTTTTTGTTTTTGGATGCAATTAAGTGACATTGTTAGTTTGTTTCTCATAATTCATTAGTGTAAAATAATTGGTTAGTGTTAAATCAATTTTGTATCCAACTTTAGGGAATGTTTATTCTAAGATATTTTGTGTGTGTGTGTGTGTGTGTGTGGACTCCTTTGAGTAAAATTGCTTACAAATAGTGACACATAGTGACAATGCCTAATTTCTCTGGCTAGGGCTTTGAATCCTGTGTTGAATAAAAGTAGTGGGAGTTGGCTTCATTGTCTAATTCCTGATCTTCAAGGAAAAGCTTTCAGCTTTTCACTGTTGAGTATAATGTTGACTGTGGTTTTGTCCTATATGGTCTTGGTAATTTGAGGTACATTCTGTCTGTACCTGCTTTGTTGAGAGTTTTTATCATAAATGGATGTTAATTTGGTCAAATACTTTGCTGCATCTATTGGGATGATTATGATTTTTATCCTTTTGCTAATGGGGTATATCCCGTTGATTTGCAAATCAACAATCTTTGCATATCTGGAATAAACACCACTTGATCATGGTGTATGATCTTTTTAATAGTGAATTCAGTGTGCTAAAATTTTGCTGAAGACTTAAGTTTATGTTTATCAGGGATATTGGCCTGTAATTTTTGTGTGTGTGTGGTATTCTTGACTGGTTTTGGTATCAGGGTAGTGCTAGCCTCATAAAATGAATTTGGAAACATTCCATCCTCTTCAGTTTTTTGGAAGAGCTTGAGAAGGATAGGTATTAAATCTTCTTTGAATATTTGGTAGAATTCACCAGAGAAGCTGTCTTGTCCTGTACTTTGTTTCTTTTTTTTTTTTTTTTTTTTGGAAGGTTTTGGATTACCAATTCAATCTCCTTGCTATTGAGATTTTCTCTTTCTTCTTGATTGTCTTAGAACATTGTGTGTTTCTAGGAATTTATCCATTTCTTCTAGGCTGTCAATTTGTTGGTTTATTCATAGTAGTCACTTAGGCTTCCTAGTGTTTTCTTTGGTAACAGTTGTACTGTTCCTTCTCTTGTTGTGATTGCTTATTTGAACCCGCTTTTTCTTCATCTAGGCAAAGGTATATCAATTTTGTTTATCTTTTCGAAGAACCAACTCTTAGGTCATTGATTTAGTTTGGTTTCTATTTTTAGTCTTATTTACTCTATTTCCTTCCTTTTAACTTTGGGCTTTGGGCCTCTTTCTAGTTGGTTGAGGTGTAAAGCACATGTTTGAGATGTTTGCTTGTTCATTTAGGTAGGTCTGTGTTGTGTGAAACTCCCTTTTAGAACTGCTTTTGTTACATCCCCTAGATTTTGGTATGTGATGTTTTCATTTGTCTCAAGGTATTTTTGATTGCTCCTTTGATTTCATCACGGGCTTTGAGTAGCATTTTGTTTAATCTCCACATACTTGAGATTTTTCTCAGGTTTGTGTTTGTGTGAGGGTATGGTGGTATTTGTTTTGTGATTGACAGTTTCATACCATTATAGTCTGAAAAGATCCTTGATATAATATCTATCAATCTTAAATTTATGGATTTGTTTTGTGATCTAACATATGCTGCATCCTGGAGAATATTCTGTGTGCACTAGAAGAATGTGTATTCTTTGGATGGAATGTTGTGTCATATGTCTGATAAAATTCATCTGATCTAATGTATTAAGGTTGATAGTTCATTACTGTCTGGATGATTTCTTTTACCTAAGTAGTATATTCTATTATTGTATTACTGATGATTTCCCCTTTCAGGTCTATTAATATTTGCTTTATTTGGGTGCTCCAATTTTGGGTGAATAAATATTTACAAATGCTCTAGCTCCTTGTTGGATTGACTCCATTATCATTATGTAATGCCTGTCTTTGAGTTTTATTCGTCTTTGTTTTAAATTCCGTCTTGCTGATCTAGGTACTCTAGCTTTCTCTTAGTTTCCATTTGCAATAAAACTCTTTCTCTTTCTTCATCCCTTTACTTTAATTCTGGGTGTATCCTTACATTTGAGGTCAGTCTCTTGCAGGCAGCATATAGATGGGTCTTACTTATTTTTCTTAAATCCATTCAGCCATTCTATGTCTTTTGATGGGAGAATTTAGTCCATTTACACTGAAAATAATCATAGGTGTGTGTTTACTGCCCTTCGGAAAATTGTTTTTTGGCTGTTTTATAGTTCCTCGCTGTTACTTTGTTTTCCTGTTCTCTTCCCTTGTAGTTTGATGCTTTTCTATAGTGTCATGTTTAGAATCCATTCTTGCCTTTTCTGTGTCTAGGTTTTTGCCTTATAGGCCATATAGTGGCCTATATGTATACCAGTCTGTTTTAAGTTGAGAGCAACTTAAAATTGAATGCATTCTTATACTTTAACTCCATCTTTGATGTCACATTTTACATCTTATTTTTTGTATTCTTTAATTGTAGCTATTCTTACTAGTTTTTCTTTTTTTTTTCTTTTTTTTTTTTTTTTTTTTTTTTTGGTCTACTGTTACCATATATTGGCCTTACCCAGTGGGATTTTTACTTTCATATGTTCTGTTAGAAATCAGCACCCTTGGGTCACCTGGGTGGCGCAGTCGGTTGAGCGTCCGACTTCAGCCAGGTCACGATCTCGCGGTCCGTGAGTTCGAGCCCCGCGTCAGGCTCTGGGCTGATGGCTCAGAGCCTGGAGCCTGTTTCTGATTCTGTGTCTCCCTCTCTCTCTGCCCCTCCCCCATTCATGCTCTGTCTCTCTCTGTCCCAAAAAATAAATAAACGTTGAAAAAAAATTAAAAAAAAAAAAAGAAATCAGCACCCTTGATTTTCAGCTTAGAGAAGTTGCTAACATTTTTTGGAAGGCCAGTTTAGTGGTGGGTAACTTCTTTATTTTTTGCTTAGCTGGAAAATCCTCTAAATCTGAATGATATCCTTGCTGGCTGGAGTATTCTTGGTTGGAAGTTTTTGCTTTCAGCCACTCTGTTCTGGCCTGCAAAGTTGCTTTTGAAAAAATCTGATGGTCTAATGGAGGTTCCCTTGTAGATAACTTGAAAGCAGCAAGAGAAAACCAAAGTGTTATCTTTATTGACATTTTAATGTAATATGTCTTGGTGTGGATATCTTGGGGTTCATCTTACTGAAGATTGGGCTTCCTGAATCTGAATGTCTTTTTATCCCCTCAGGTTAGGGAAATTGTTAGCTGTCTATTACGTGAAATAAGTTTTGTACCCATTTCTCTGTCCATCCTCTGCTACTCAAAAATTATTTTCCCCTTGATGTCACATAGATCTTTTAAGCTATTTTCACTTTTTAAAATTACTTTTTCCTTTTGCTGCTCTGTTTGGGTGAGTTCCACTGCCTTTTCTTCTAGGTCACTGATTGTTCTATGTAGTCTACTGTTGAACTCCTTTAGTTCAGTACTTGTGTTATTCAGCTCTGTGACTTCTGTTTGATACTTAGAGTCAATCTTTGCTGATGTCTGTGTTTATCCATGCTTCTCTTGAGATTGGTGAGCATCTTTATGGTCATTACTTTGAATTCTTCAGGTAAATTACTCTTCATCAAGTAAATTACTTTATCGTCATTTGGTTATGTGGCACTTGCTCCCCTGCCCCTCTATGTTTGGTGGTTTCTTCATTGTGCTTGACTCTGTGTTTGTGTCTGTGTATTACGTGAAACACCTACTTCTGCAAGTCTTGAAGGAGTGGTCATAGGAAATGCTGGCGATGTGTATCCGTCTCCTGTCAATGCAGTGCATTGGGGGTGGTAACCTGCCAGGAACTGTTATGGATAGTTTGATCCTGTGGGGCACAGAATCCTAAGCCCTATACACTTGATCTTTTCTTCCCCTTAATTATCAGTTGAATAGCTTATTTAATAGTCTTGTATTTATTTATTAGTGCCACTATTATTGTTACTACTGTTTTTATACCTACCAATATTTCTGCTTTCCTTATTTTATTCTTCCTATTTGAACTGCAGTTAAGCATTATATTTCTAGAGCTGCACTGCTTAAAGCTAGGATTTTTTTCTGAGCACTTACTGTGGATGCTCATACATAATGTTCTATATTTTTGTTTTCTAGATATTTTGGGATCTTGATTTTTCTCTGGTCATAAAAATCACAGGTTTAAAAATTTTTGTGATGTATAATCAGAATGTGGTCATGTGGTCTGCACTATACCTGTTTCTTGGAATTCTAGGTCCTTTTTATAACCTACCATATGATCAGGTTTTGTAAATAGGCACTTCAAAGTTCTCTGTTTTCAAGTTACATAATTAGAAATCTATCAATTGGATTTCCTTAAGAAATGGCAGTAGGCTTCTCCTATTGGTTTTTTTTTTTTAACCTGTTTGACTTGCCATGTCCTAAAACTTAGGGTTGCTTTTATTTATTGTATTAAGCACTTGAGAGACCATCCAAAAGATGTAGATTCTCCCTTGAATTTATTGAGACAATTTGATTAAAAAACAAAACAAAACACTGATGCTAGTAGTAGGAGTTGAAACACTGGAGAGAGCATTTTGAGCTTGATAACAAAGCTCAATGCAGGAGATGGATCTTGAAGAGCAAGCAAGAGGTGGGGAGTGTGTAATGGTGCCTTTTAGGCTTTGCACACCATGAGCAGAGCTGGGCTTGGGATGAGCCTGGCATGTTGGGGAGAAGGCACATATCCTTCTGAGGTCTTGGTCTCTGATTTACTGTAGCAGTTGAATCGGGCAGTGAGTCATCGGGGACGAGACTTTGCTGTTGAACTGACTTATGGATAAGCATCTTTGTTGGGGCCGTCCCAGCCAGGTTATCAGTCTACCTTGCAACAACGGAGGACAACATGATAATTTGCTCTTTAGGCTGCCCTATTGGCATGCTCTCAGCTTTGCATCTTCACTGGAGAGCTGAAATTGGCATACACCTCAGTTTGATAGCATTAGCTTAGTATTCAAACATTAATCAGGGATACACAGACATTTCAACTGAAGAATTACAGTGTCTGATATGTACTTGCTATATGGAGTTGTTTTGTCAGATGACCCCAGTAAATTACCAAGTATTGAACACTGATGATAAATCAAATGATGTATGGTCTGTAGGAAGTGAAGGTATTTAAATAATTAAGCAGTTCTTTCTAGAGCCTCTTTTATATGATGATTTTCTAGACTCCAAATCAGTTTTCTTCATCCAGCCTCCATATAATATATAGTTATTTCAAATCAGCTTTACTTACTGAGCTTTTTCTAGTAATGGAGCTTTGTCAGCAAAAACTGTGCATACCAGCAAATGGTGAATGATGGGCTTGTGTCAGAAAGGAGCTTGAGAGGTGCTTTCTGTTGTTAGATGGATGGGTCTGGAGCATGAGCTTGAAACTCTCCAACTGTAATAGTTTAAGAGAAAAGGTATGTCTGAAGTAGGGGTGAGGGCTCCATCACTCAAAAGCTGGTATTTTGCACACCCAAGCCAAATACTGCATGTGCTATTGAAATCATGCTTTCATGTTGGGATGTGTGGGAGATGTGTGAACTTATTTAATAGAATCTTGGTTGTGGTTTCATCTTCCCAGCCCTTATTGTCTGTTCACTTACCACTGGTCAGGGTAGAATGGCAGGAAGTGTACTAGCTACTGAAATTATAACAGGTGGGTTTAGCTCTGACCACAACTCTCCATAAAGCAGTGCTATCCCATGTGAGTGCTCTAAATGCTCAAGTGCTAAGTGTCTGTGAGTGGTCTGAACTCTGCTGATTGGGGCAAGGGCTTGGAGGAGCAGACTTGGTTAGGGTGGCAGTCATCACTCAATGGGGAAATTGAGGACCAAGCATCATGAGTGAACTGATCGACTTGGGACATGGGGGCAGTCTGAGGGTTTAGGGCACTTTTGCCTTTTTTGGAATTGTGGTTTTAACAGCAGGTTTGTGCTGAGTTTGGTACAGACTAATCTCTCTGTTGGCAGAATGTCATCAGTTGGTTGAACTCCTTTGCTGCCACACTAGACCTTAAGTGTTCCAAAGGGCCGTTGGGGCAGAAACCGGACTTCTGCAAAATGGGCTGTCTGAATTTGGGAGGCTGGGGATGCTAAACTGTGGATGCTCTTCCTCTGTTTTATTTCTGTACTGTGTGTTTCAGTGGAGGTTCTTAGGGGCTATTCAACAAAGCCTTTGCTGTCAGCTAAAAGGCTTTTAGGACTTCATAATCATGGCACAATACCTTTTCCTTTTTCTTTTCTTTTTTCTTTTTCTTTTTTTTTTTTTTAAGAACTCTTTCCTTTCCCCATCTTTTTTCAAATCGTTAGCCTTCATGTGAACTGAAAAGGACTTCAAAACATTGGAAGAAAATAGTCTGAAATCTGAGTGTACTTGGTTCCTGGTAGGCACGAAGACTTGATAAAGAGGCATCTTTTGCACTGACAGGTGTTTGTGTGCCAGTGTGGAGAAGGCTTTTGATGACAAAGCCACTTAGTTTTCTATAGCTTACCTTTCCCTTTGTACAGAGGATTTTGGAAAACTCTAATAAAGTAACTAAATAATGGGGATAAAAAGTTAGCATTCGTGTCACCTTCATTTCTTCTCTTTTGCCCATTGATGTTTTGAGACTCATTTTCCAGGCACTGAAAAAGCAAGTGGTGGGCATGAGATGGCCAGTGTCTTGCCATTGTCCCTGTGGTTCTAGGATCTCCTTCTATTTGAAGATCCAGAGTGAGCAGCAATGCCCTTCCTGAAGCAGCAGAACTGGGGGCTGAGGGGTCTACAGAAAGGAGGGGCTCCCAGGGGAGATGCTGAATTGTCACCTGCCTTGTTCCATGGATGCAGGGTAATTTGTTCTATCATAAAGGCCTGGAGCCCCCTTAACCCTTGACATACAGTTTTCTTTACCCTCCTAGAAACCAGCAGAAACTGGCAAACTATGACTGTAGTCATGTGTTAACTCCGTTCTCACATGAATCTCAGAGGAGTCTTCTCACATCTTGTGCTCTTTTCCCAGGAAGATAAATCACACAAGTTACAGCCAGAGGAATAAATCATGCTTATTTGTTACTTAATGTGGTTCACGAAGAGCAGGGAGGAACCTGCTTATTTAACTGCCCCAAACATGGTTGGGACATCTTAATTTGCAGCAGTCACCCCATTGTGGGTAGAACTTTCTATGCTAATCCCTTTGGACTTTTGTGGGGGAAAAAACCCTAGAAGGAATCTTACTAGTAGAGGACAAATAAAATGAGTGTTGCTGACTATAGTTCTAAGTGGAAAATAAAAGTGTAGTAGAGAAACTGTCTGTGAATTGATGTCCAGTAATATCCATCCATTGTTTCATATGAACAAAATTGGGCCAAGCCCAGAAAATGGATTCAACTCTGGTTTTGGTAGTGATCTCCAACAAGTTCTTGCAGCTGTATGTGGAAGCTATTCCTTTGGATTTCAGGTTGGTTATTTGGAGTCATCACTCTTTAAGACTCTCATAAGAGAGGACACTAGGCTGTGGGTGCCGCGCACACCTGGGAATGGTTGACAGGTTTGTGTAAAGCCAGCATTGGATGGATGTGTGAGCTAGTTGGCTATAGCCTTATCAGTTTTCAGAGGAGGAGCATAAGTCACTGAGTCTGTGCTCCTTGGCTCCTCTTACCAAGCCTTGTTATCACCAAGAAGCATTAGTTTGGGGGTTTGTGTTTTGTTTCTGAGGGGGCCTTAGGGCTAGAACTAGACCATGGAAAATGGTCATGGGGGGTGGGAAACCCAGGAGTACTGTGTTAACTAGAAATGCTACAAGCTTATCTGATGGCTTAATGATACTATGTAGGCAAGTATAATAGATGAGAATACTGGCAACCTTGATTTTTGTTCTGTGCCAGGGACTGGTGCTTAGTACTTTGTATATGCTCTTATTAAACTCTTAGAGCAACCTAATGGGATATTAATAGAAGCAGTAGTGGTAAATAGTTATTATAGCAATTACTGTGTCTGCTTTATGTGGATTGTCTTGAGTCTCACAATAATCCTATGAGCAAGGTATTACTATCTTTCCCATTTTCTAGATGAGGAAACAGGATCAGAGCGGTTACTGTGAGTTTGCCCAAAGAGGCGGAATATGAATCAGTCATCTGATGCTGAAGACTGTGCATATATCAGCCATGATTTTCCCACCCTTTCTGATCACATATGGTTAGCTAAAGAGAAGCATTTTCTAATGGCTGGTTAATGAATAATAGGTTGTAATGATTAAGTGAGAAGTGTTTTGGCCAAGGAGATGCATGCTTGTGTATGTGCATGTATGATACATACAGTGAACTTCTGATATTCTATTTTGGGAATTACCCTCTGACTGTGAATGCCAGAATATCCTCTTTTTTTTACCCAGAACATTTACACTCTTGCCTAGCTGTTGGGGTTGAGGAATAGAAACTCATTTAAAAGTAATTTTAAGTAGAATTTCTTTAGGGAGATGAAAATAAACCTGCAGTTGTAGAACATTACAACTGAAAGAGCATATGGAAACAAGTAAGTCATTTTGTTTTAGAGAGGAGGCTCAGGGCCTCCAGGGGAGTGTTCATTGGCTCAAGGCCTCTGATCTACTAGTGCTAGATTTGGTACTAGATGTTGGGATGCCTGTCTCTTGCTTGAGTGTTCTCTCTCCTGTATGACCCTACCACTCCATGGAATAAACTTTGAAGCCCCAAAGACAAAACAAAGGAAAAAAACTCTGAAACCAAAAAGAAACGGTGTTGTGATGACCTGTTTTTGAAATTCTGGGTATCGCTAATTCTCCAATGGTGTGGCTAATTTGTAGTTTAGTGTCATGGTATTTTAGATTCTTCGGGGTTGAGGTCACATTGGCTATATGGAAGCAACCGCTCCCATCTGATTCCTTGCATCAGGAGCACAATAATACATTTCCCTCTAACACAGAGAATATTTTGGTTGGCCTAATGGACCAAGATAGTTGAGGAATTAAATTGACCTCCACTCCCCTCTACCTCATGTCACCAGGAGGGAAAGAGTCAACATTATTCATGGAAATGCATTTTCTTTGAAGTCAGAATTTATTTTTTAAAGGAATGTTCTTTCCTGACTTGGAAGAATTCTTATTTGGGCACAAGCATTTTATTGTGTAGCTTTGTGCATTCTTGCATTGAGTGTGTTGCTATTGCTCCCACCAACTGTTTTCTAAGACATTTTGAGGCTGTGCTTGATATTGTAAGGAAAGTATTTGTCACTCGGACTCTCAGAATTGAATTTGCTTGAATTAATTATGATTTCCACTCCGTCCCCCTGGGCAGTATTGTGGGGGAGAGGTAATCCTTTCTGATGTCGTATAGAAAATCAATTCTGGCCCATGGCACTGGCTAGTTGGTTGAGTGGGGGAACTTGTCACCCACTGTATGGTCTTTATTTTCCATTTTCCTTGGCCCTTTATGTGTTTCTTTCTCTGGGCTGGTTTAAGAAGCTGCCAGGGCTAGGGTGCTGTGCTTGAAGTGATGAACAAGGATACTCTCCCCATAAAGAAAATCACAAGGGCCCCAAGATGGGTAATAAAAGGCTTTGTCCATTGCCTTTCTTGTGGAGTCTGCGTTGTTTTGAGTGTTTTCCACTGAGAAACACTCTCTGCCTTTGGTCTAGATGGTAAGACAAGTTGAAAGGTACTGGGTCATATGTAGGGATTTGGTCTTAACTGGTTTGGGAGTTTTTTTGTTTTATTATTCCTGGCAGACTCCCGCCCCCTCCCAACCCCTGCGTCCTTAGAATGCTTTTCTCCTTACTTTTAAGATATTAGAGTCCTTCTCCTTGTTTTAAAAATACACCATAAACAAACTTAGGAGGCCCAAACAACTGATGGTAAATATTTGAACAAAATATGACAAGCATATGATAGATATCCTTACTACATAAATAGCTGCTACAAAAAAATAACCACCAAACACCCTGTTGTACATCCATTAGAAAGGAAATAAGTTTTAAATGCCTTGGGAGCATACTCTCAAGATAAAGCTGAGCAAAATAGCAGGACACGGAACTGAACACAGATGTAAATGTTAATCTGCATGCACTCAAAGGGCTGAAACTTCCCTTTTTTTCTTACTCATGTGTCAGGAAAGCCTTACAAGTAGTTTCTACCTTGGCATGTGACCATGGTGCCTTAGCTTTGCTATTCCAGCCAACTGACCCTTTTGCTGAAAGTTTAATAAGGGATAAATTCACATGTGAATTCATAATCCCCTTATCTGTGCTAAGAGCATTCTGTAATGAGCCTGCAACAAAGAGAATCTTACATCTTGCCATTTTGCTCTGAAACCACCTCTTGGCCTCCTTCCTACCTTCCCTATGCTTCCTGGTTGGACATGTTAGGCATCTGCTCCTTGCAGAGTCATCACCTGCTTGCAGTATGTTAAGTGATGTTATAAATCAGTGGACTCAAATTTCCTACCAGTCACATTGAGGCATTTAAGGAAGTATGGCATGTGTGAGTGGGGAATATATTTGAGCTTATTAGAGAAGCAAACAAGTACTTGTTCTCTTCTAGTATTTATTAATTTTGAGACTTACTCTTTTATGTAGTGTGACTTTGACTGTAAATCCAAAAGCAAAGTCACAGGCTACAGTTTTAAGTTTTGAAGATTTATTGTTAAAATTTGCTCTCTCCCTAATGCTTTTATTATTTACTCTTCTCTTCCCTGTCCATGGTGTGGGTTACAGTTAATGTTATCTACATATGTCTATAAATACTGAAAATATTTTTGATACAATGTGCATTTAATCAACTTTTTGTTACTGTTACGCCGTTTGTGTGGAAGAAAATTGTTTCTGTTTTAATGTTCTATTGAAGTGCCTTTGGAGTGATGATATCATAATCACTTTAATACATTTAAAAGCTTCAAGGCTTAGCATTTATTGAACAAAGCTCATTGAAGGAATATAACGGATGTCTTGAGGCTTTCCGCTGCTGTAAAAAGGACAGTATTGTTCATGGCCTCGGTAAAAGAAAATCTGAATTTTTATTTTACTTTGCACCGCGTTGCAATTATATCTCAAAAGCTCTTCAAGTGCAACTAACAAAGGGGCTGTTTTTATGAATTGTTGTAATTGCAGATCTCAGGGCTGACTGCTGTGAGTTTAACATTAATAATGGACAGCAGTTTAAAACTTTATCACCAAAATCCAACCTCACATCCTAAAAGATAGCATTCCCTTCCCATTTGGATGTCCTTGGAGAAGGAGTCCTCCACAGCTGGGAAGTGAGTAGAAAACTTTATTCTCCAGAATCTCAGAATTCCTGGCCCTTGGGGATCTCTCTGAAGAAGCCTTGTGAGTGAAGGGAGGACTGAGGATTGTGGAGTTCTGAGGTTGGGATGTGGGTGTGTGTGTGTTTAGCCCATGAAATCAGAATGGGGATATGGCAGGTGGGATGTCAAGGGAGCCCCTGAGAATCCTTGTGGATTGGAGGGGTGTCCTCTCAGGATTCCTGGACTGACAAGACAGCTAAGGTGGGCATGCTCTGAAGCCACTCCTCTAAAGAGATTGTTGAAGAAGCTCCCACTGCTGGAGATGAAATGGAAAATATTCAGTCCTTTCTCCTGGGTAGAGGTGGTGAAGTCATGTCCTTGGGAACTGGCTTAGACCTTTAGCCTCCACTTGGATGCTATTGGGTAACTTGCTGCTTGACTTGGAATAACATGTGGTAAAACATCCCCATGCGTGCAGGTCTCCTCTCAGAAATTTGAGTGTCATGCAGTCCTAACTTGGGAGAAGAGCACCTGGAAAGACCAGTCACCATTTCCTATTTCTTATTCCCTGGTGCCTCATTATGTTGCTTCTGGTCTTGAGACTGCCTGCCTGACTTATTTGAAATTCACATGTTTAAAGCCTACATGTTTCCCTTTAGACTTTTCTTAAGGGAAAGTAAGCATGTTAGAGTTCACTTGCTATGAGGTGGGGCTTCTGAGGCCTAATTAATTATGAACTCACATGTGTCTTACCCTCTCCTATAAGGTACAGTGCCCTGAACAGGTGACTGTGCTTGAAATGATGGATTTGATTTAGTGGTTTGAAGAGGATGGGCTTTGACTTGTGGCCTTGCCCAAGTGAAGAGCTGCGGGAGCTGCTACTTCTAATATTGAACCCTTTCTCATCTGGGTGGTAGCGGCTAGAGACCAGAGCTGTGATTAGGATGTGGTACTTTGACCACCAGTTGTCAGAAACCACTTCTTACAGATTTATCCAGCCATCTGTATCAGTTAGGAGTAGGTTCAGTTGTATAGGGTAGATAATCATAATTACCTGCATATTACCTAAGGTTCACATTCATTTCTCTCTTGAGGTCTAGAGGTTGACAACCTAGGGCTGATATGGTAGCTTCATGGTATTAACAGGGGTCCAGGCTACTTCCATATTTCCACTCTGCTGTCTCAAGCATTTCTTGGACTGAACCTCATAGTTGAAGATGGACATCGTTCAGGGGCAACTGGGTGGCTCAGTTGGTTAAACGTTTGACTCTTGATTTTGGCTCGGGTCATGATCTCCCAGGTGGTGAGATTGAGCCCTACGTTGGGCTCTGTGCTGACAGTGTGGCGCCTCCTTGGGATTCTCTCTGCCGGCCCCTACCCCGCCCCCCCCTCCCCCCCACCTCTCGTGTGAGGGTGCTCTCTCACACACTCTCTCTGCCCCTCCCTGTGTATGTGTTCTCCTCTCTCAAAAAAATTTAAAGATGGACACAGTCGAGACATCATATCCACATACCAGACTGGCAGCAGGAAGAAAGGCAAAGGGCATTCCCTCCTTCCTCTTAAGAACTTTTCAAGGGGCGCCTGGGTGGCGCAGTCGGTTAAGCGTCCGACTTCAGCCAGGTCACGATCTCGCGGTCCGTGAGTTCGAGCCCCGCGTCAGGCTCTGGGCTGATGGCTCAGAGCCTGGAGCCTGTTTCCGATTCTGTGTCTCCCTCTCTCTCTGCCCCTCCCCCGTTCATGCTCTGTCTCTCTCTGTCCCAAAAATAAATAAAAACGTTGAAAAAAAAAATTAAAAAAAAAAAAAAAAAAAAAAAAAGAACTTTTCAAGAAGTTTCATGCAGCAATCTGTATGTAAGTCCACACCTAGCTGCAAGGGAGGCAGAGAACTGCAGTCTTTTTTTTTTTTTTTTTTTTTAATTTTTTTTTTTCAACGTTTATTTATTTTTGGGACAGAGAGAGACAGAGCATGAACGGGGGAGGGGCAGAGAGAGAGGGAGACACAGAATCGGAAACAGGCTCCAGGCTCCGAGCCATCAGCCCAGAGCCCGACGCGGGGCTCAAACTCACGGACCGCGAGATCGTGACCTGGCCGAAGTCGGACGCTTAACCGACTGCGCCACCCAGGCGCCCCGAGAACTGCAGTCTTTAAACTGGGTGACAGTGGGCCCTGACAAAACTTGAGGGGTCCTGTTCCTGAGGGAGAAGGGAGACTGGATATTGGATAGGCCACCTGTAAACTGCCATACTAGGTATCACTCCATTCATCTGTCTCTCCCCCCTTTCCTTCCCCCAAGTGCGCTCACTTGACCATCCTGTCCACTGTAGTTGGAATGCCCCCTCCCTAGTTCTATACATGCTCCAGGCTGGACTTTTACTACCACCTTTCCTTTCCAAGGTAGCTTTTGATTGTTTTAACCTACTTTTACTGACATTAAGATAACAGGGATGGAGGAAGCCTTGAGTGCCGAGTTTTTATTTTTCTCCTAACATTTTTATTCAGTGGAAACATCAAGGCTTGCCTTAAAGAAGGAAAGGTGACCAGAGAGGTGCCAGAGTGGTTCCTGAAAGTGTCTGAACTTTTTGCCCTTCCTGGGTTCACAGTTGGCATTCTTGTCCACACCTGTAGGCACCTGGGCCAGAGGGCAACCCCCTTGAAGTCCAGAGTCCTATGGCTTGTGGGATGAAGTGCTGTCTACTCCACCAAAATCCCCAGAATATGGAAGTCCAGTCCAGTGTCATACATGCTCCTTCCCATGAACAGACACTTAAAAAATTTTTCCAACAGAAGATAAAGGTGATGCCTCTCGGTAAGTTGGCTCTGTTTAGTCTCAGCTGTTGCAAACTCAGATGGTGATGTTTATGGTAGTCCCCAAGTCCTTGGGAAGACCGCCCCCTCCACTGAGAACAAAGGTACTTTGAGATGGGATGATGCTGTAGATGGCACTGCTGTGTCCCTTCTTACACTCCATCCATTCTTCATCCTTCAGCAGCAGTGGAATTTTCCAGACTAGGAATTGGGATATGTAATATGAGGAGTTATGCCACCCCTGAAGACAAAGGGCGGTCTGGGTGATAGGTTTTGCATTCTGCAATGCTCGCATTTCTGGATAATGTTGACAGCTTTAAAGTCTATGGGACAGTGTATTTAAAATAGACAATTTAACCAAGTTCTAGGAGCTATGATCTTGCTTCAAGAAGCTTTGAAGAGATTTGACTTCGGAACCCTGGGAGATCTGGGTTCAAAATCTCTTGCTGTGTGGCTTTTGGGGGATAACTTTAGGCCCAGTTTTCTTTTTCTTTTTTTTTTTTTTAACGTTTTTATTTATTTTTGGGACAGAGAGAGACAGAGCATGAACGGGGGAGGGGCAGAGAGAGAGAGAGAGACACAGAATCGGAAACAGGCTCCAGGCTCCGAGCCATCAGCCCAGAGCCTGACGCGGGGCTCGAACTCACGGACCACGAGATCGTGACCTGGCTGAAGTCGGACGCTTAACCGACTGCGCCACCCAGGCGCCCCTAGGCCCAGTTTTCTTAAATACCAAACAGCCCTAATGAGATGTAACTCCAGAGAATGAAATTAGAACCATATGTAAAGTGCCTGGCACATAGTAGGTCCTTAATAAAAGTTAATTTCTTGTTTATGCAATTCACTCATCCAAGTGCTTAGTAAAAATATTTATTTCATGATCAAAAGCTTTTTAAAAAATTGAGCATTGTATGTAACAATTGAATATATTACATTGAATAACCCTAATCTTACTGTATGTGGCTGAAGATGTTCATGGGCATAGGCTGTCACATGACTACTTTCAAGCAGCCCCCTTTTCCCTTTAATAATATGAGCATACAATGAAAACGCTCTTTGATAAAGAATAACATAGGTGTACCAAAGAACGGATGATTTCTCAACTGAAAGTATAACCTGCCATTAGCACACTTTAGGCAGTGCAGTTGAAGAAGGCTTCTAGTTGTGTTTTGTATCTTCCTGGCTCTCAGACCTCTATGAAAATCTAAGAACTATGGATCCTCCCTTCAGAGAAATGCACATATACATGTGCATGGAATCTTTCATAAAACTGCAGTTGATCTGTGGACCACATTATTTCTGATGTTCTACCCCTGCCTTCCCTTAAGAATCCCTGGGTGAACTATTGATTGATGGTTTTTTTTTTTTTTTTTTTTTTTTTGGACTGTAGATACTGTTACTAAATGGGGAAGAGAAGGAAATGGTGAGGCCACACCTAGCATGAGAAGCAAGTAGTTGAGATAATGCCTGAAAGATAAATACTCTGTTGCACATCATTGTAGCATTCATGATTCCAAGGTCTACAAGAAGTTAAGAATGGGAAGAGTCAAGTTTGTTTTTCTCACTCTAACTTTTTATTATGAAAAATTTCAGGGGTGCCTGGGTGGCTCAGTCAGTTAAGACACATTGCGGGTTTGAGCCCCACGTCTGGCTCTCTGCTGACAGCTTGGAGCCTGGAGCTGGCTTCAGATTCTGTGTCTCCCTCTATTTCTGTCCCTCCCCAACTCATGTTCTCTCTCTCAAAAATAAACATTTAAAAAAAATGATAAAAATTTTCAGTGGTACGGAGAAGTTGAAAGAATTGTATGGTGAACACACATACACCTGACATCAAAGTAGCATCCAGGTTCTTCATTACCATTTTACTATACTCACTTTATTCTACCTCCATCCATCCATCAGTCCATCTTTCTTTTTGGTGCATTTCAATGTAAGTTGCAGATATCAATACCCCTCACCCTAAACATTCAGCAGCATATCATTTACTAGAGTTCAGTATTAGTTTATTTTTTTCTTTTGAGAAATGGACTAGCTCTAAGTGTACCATTTCTGAGTTTTGATAAATGGATGCATCTATGCAATCCAAACTCCTATCAAAATGTAAAACTTGTACCAAAAAAGTGTCCTGATTCCCCTTCCTAGTTACTCCCTGATTCTTCTCCACAGGTAATCACTCTTCTGATATTTTTGCCATAGTTTGATGGGACTATTTTAAGACTTGATATAATTGGAATCCTATAGTATGTTTTTTTGTGAATCATTCATTAGCACCATGTGTCTGAGATTCACCCATGTTGTATATACCAGTAGTTTCTTCTTGTTGAGTGGTCTTCCAATGTATGCGTAGACTGTAGTTTGTCCATTCCTTTGAAAATCAGAGCTGTTCTCAGGTTTGAGCTAACAAGCTGCTATGGACATTTGCATATAAGCCTTTATGTGTATATTTTAATTTTTCTTAAGTATGTGGGGGTGGAATTTTGAGGCTTTAGGATAGGTGTAAGTTTAATGTTAAAGGAAGAAATTGCCAGACCTTTTACTGAAGTGGTTGTTGCATTTTCACTTCTACCAACAGTGTGAGTTGTAGTTGCTCTGCATCCTTGCCAGCATTTGGTATTATCAGTCTTTTTGGTTATAGCCCCTCTGGTTTGTGTATAGTGATAGCTCACTGTGGTTTTCATTTGCTTATGGCCTGGGGCTCCAAAACGGCCTTTCCCTGGGCTCCTGAATCCCCCTTGATCTCAGAGACCTTATCTATTCTTAGGGGGTGTGTGGGAATAGCTAGTGAAAATCTTATGGGGCCATAAAATTTCCTGCAGGGTTTTAAACCCCCTTAAAGTTCTGCATGGCACAGAATGTGCATGTCTGTGGACAGCCACAGTCACTTCATGATGATATGGCTGCAGGAAGGACACTGGGAGCAGTAAGGCAAGGTGTCCATCTTCCCAGATGGAGCCATGTGCGTGCGCGGAGCTCCTTGACACAGGGAGCTTGGAGAGTCAGCAGCTGGAGCCTTGCATTCAGCCTCGTGTCACAACATTATCAGAGACTTGGGGAAACTGGCCAGAGTTCAGAGAAGAGCAGCTAGCACGATTAAAGGGCTTGGAGGGATTAAGGGATTGATTTATGAGGAAAGATGAAAAGAACTTAATGTGTGCTGCTTGACTAAGTGGGTACATGATAATAGCCTGCAAACATCTGAAGGGTATAAACACCGGAGAGGGAGAGGAATTAGCAGAGGGTGAGGAAACTGATCCAGGCATAATGGGGGAAATTAAATGGGGGAGGGAGGATGGGGTAAGTTGGCAAAGCAGTGGCAGGGGTGTGACCTTCTTTGAGAAGTCTGAGAGGGGGTTGAGTTATTAGTTTGGGGAAGATGAACCCCAGGAAGTGCTGTGGGGTTGCCTCCTAAAGCAGCCAGGTAGATGGACATAGTTGAGTGCCTACTGTGTGCTGTATGAAGCAGGACCATGTGGGAAATGGGAACCTGGAGGCTAGAAGGAAGGGAGGTGATGGAAATGACCTGGACAGTGAAGTCTAGGCATTTCCTTAAGTCTCTTCTCGCTGGCAGTTCTGGATGGATCAGAGGCACTGACAGTTTGGTTTTGCAGCCAGTTTGCTTGGGATGAGTAGTTTCTACCCCATGTGTCTGCCATCTTCCCCAGTTTTGACCTTGTCCTAAAATGCAGCTATCCTTGGCAGGCCATGGTGTTGGTTTCTCATTGCTGGTCTGGATGTGTGGTTGGGAAACAGTGCATGGACTGCTGAGGAGGATGGGGAATGAAACCAACCTGCCTGTGGTCAGACTCTGGCTTCTACTTGCCAGCTGGGTGAGTGGGCCTAGTTTCTGCTCTGTGGACCTCCATTTCCTTTTCCCGTAAGATGGAGTTAACAATGGCAGCTTGCTTCAGAGTTGTGCTGAAGCTGACATGGAAAAGTGGGCGCAAAGTGCTTAGCATAGAGCCTGTCAAAAAGTAAATGCTCGACAAAGGGTGGTTTACTGCTAATGTATTTAAACGACTATCATGACTATCATTATCCTGGTACTATGACTCAGGTCTGGAGCCTGCCTGAGTAGTGCCTTTGGCATGGAGACAGCCCCATCTAACATAGCCAATAGGGAGGTGCTCATGATAGGTTAGGAGTGGGAGGGGATGTTTGCACCCCAAGAGAAGGAGGCCACGGGTAACACCCTGGTCTTCCCTGCAGTAGCAGAGTTTGCAGAGATGGTCTTTAGTCAGAGCCAAGATCTGCACACTACAGCAGCAGACTAGGCTGGGAGAAGAAACCTTGCTCATTCCCAGTGTCCAGCCTGGTGCAATGGAAAGATAACCAGGAGTCAGTAAACATACATTAACTTCTGCCCAACTTCCAGTTTCCTCAGTGGTTGGGAGGAAAGGGGAAAAAAAAAAAAAACCCAAAAAGGTGAGGGGGATTAAACTCGTGTTTCTTAAACATTTTTTTTTCCTGCCAAGCAAAAGGCAGGTTATATAGGATTTGAGTATGTAGAACAAACAGCCCCAAACTGAGCTGCTTCTGAGTGGGGTGGGAGGCTGGAGTCTCCTTTGACTGATCCTCCATCTTTTGTGGTAGTCAGGAGGGCACTCAGTGACTTGCTTAGCTCTGTGGAACACTGTAGTCACATGTAGTTGAGCTCTTTGGGATGGTTACTGTTCTGGTGACAGCTGAAATAAATTGTTGGCTCACGTTTGCTAAATGCTTTGCATCTATTAGCTTCAGACGAAGACACTGAGGTTGAGAGGTTAAACAAGGATTCACAGCTGAGAAGTGACAAATGCTAAGAGTTCTTTCAGCTCTGAAGTAGTCAAATTCAGTTTCTCCTACAGGTTTTCAACTGATATTAGATAATCAGTAAATACTTAGCAATGTGAGTTGATCTGTTAGGATTGATTTCCCCAACTCCAGAATGAGGCCATGCTACCTGCTACTGGTCTCCTGGACGGATGCTCAGATCCCTTAGTTGGTTGTATCTGTTGTAAGAAATAGACTTTGCCACTGGGGGTGCCAGTTTCATGACCTCTTTTAAGAACGCACATCTGGGGGCACCTGGGTGGCTTAGTGGGTTAAGCGTCCACTTCAGCTCAGGTCACGATCTCGCCGTCCATGAGTTCGAGCCCCGCGTCGGGCTCTGGGCTGATGGCTCAGAGCCTGGAGCCTGCTTCCGATTCTGTGTCTCCCTCTCTCTCTGCCCCTCCCCCGTTCATGCTCGGTCTCTGTCTCAAAAATAAATAAAACGTTAAAAAAAAAAATGCACATCTGGGCTTCAAACCAAAGTATGGCTTCTGGGGTCCTCCAGGATTCAGGGTGCTGGGGTGCTGGTTTTTTTTTTTTTTTTTTTTTTTTTAACACATCTCTTTGCCTTTTCTATCTATCACTCTAGCTCTACCAGAAGTCTGTCTCTGGTTTACCCTTTTCTAATCCTATGATAAATAAGCATCCTGAGTAAACTGTATATAATTTTTTCTTTGAAACAAGCATTTTTGATTTGCAGTCTCCGTTGAGAGTGGATAACCTCTTGTTCCATTGATTGGAATTCATATTTATCCCGTTGTAAAACATGTTCCCTTATTTGCCTGATAGGTGTATATTTTTTCTTACCAGTAAAGATCTAAGTGACCTAATACATCTGTAAAAGTGGTGGGCTCCATGTGTGTGTCTTGTCCATTTCAAGAGAGACCAGAAGGAACTCGAAAGAGGGAGTGGGCTTGTCTAAAGACGTGGAGGTGGGGTCAGCTCATGAATATTTGCTGGTGGCTTTTCTGTATTGAAGATTTTCCATGGTGAAATTTTTTTTTTTTCAACGTTTATTTATTTTTGGGACAGAGAGAGACAGAGCATGAACGGGCGAGGGGCAGAGAGAGAGGGAGACACAGAATCGGAAACAGGCTCCAGGCTCTGAGCCGTCAGCCCAGAGCCCGACGCGGGGCTCGAACTCACGGACCGTGAGATCGTGACCTGGTTGAAGTCGGACGCTTAACCGACTGCGCCACCCAGGCGCCCCTCCATGGTGAAATTTTTATCCTAGACTCCATGACCTAGCAGAGAGAATACAAACCAAGTATTAACATTAACCAGAGCCCAGCATAATCAGGAGGGTGGATCTGCTATACAAATAAACATAACCAATATAGGTCTCAAACCAGATGCTAATGAAGTTTGAATTATTCTATTAGCCAGAGAAGACTAATTCCTATTAAACAAGCCCCCAAATCGTAGTGGCCTAACATGATATAAATCTGTTCATTGCTCTCCAGTCTAAAGCAGAGGGTGTGTGTATGAGAGGAAGAGAGTTGGGGAAGGAGAGTTGTTTCCTGACATCATTCAGGAGCCCGGGAATGATTTCTCTATTGCACCTTCCCTTTGCTCTCTTGTTGGAGACTCCTTAGTTCTTCTAGTGGATGGGGAGAGAAAATGTGGAGAAGACAAACTAACTCTTAAATGCCTCAGCCCCAGAGTTGTGCACCTCCCTTCTTTTCACATTTCGCCAGTAAGAATGTGTTCTATGGCCCCACTTTCTTGAAGGGAGTCTGGGAAATGAAGTCCAGGTGTGTGCCCAGGAAGACGAGAACAGAACAGTGGTGTAGCCTCATTTTTCCTGTAGCACTGGGTATTAAAGATGATCCATTTCCCCATTCCCCAGGTGTGGGCATAGTTTGGGAGGTGATTATTGACCTACTTGGTACAGAGAACAAGTTATATTCCTTCTTGTTTATTAGATTTTTTTTCTTGTTTTTTAAAAAAATTTTAAATGTTTATTTTTGAGAGAGAGAGTGGAGGTGGGGCAGAGAGAGAGGGAGACAAGGAGTATGAAGCAGGCTCTGAACAAAGAGCCCGGTGCACAGCTCGAACTCAAACCGTGAGATCATGACCTGAGCTGAAGTCAGACGCTTAACTGACTGAGCCACCAGGTGCCCCTAGATTTTTTTTTTTTTTTTTCCCTTTAGCATTACCCTCTGACTTCAGTTCATGGGATAGTTGGTCTGTGTGTGTGTACACTCTCGGGCAGAATGAGGTAAGAGCCCCTGCCAAACCACGGTGTTTTGTTGGGAAGAAGTGGGGATCATAAACTTCTGGCATCAATGGCCTGTGGGCCTGGTTGGCCCTAGTTCTCAGACAGGTGCAAGCTTTGTCCTAAGTTTACTTTTGGTGTTTCGTCCAAGGGGTTCAGAGGCCTCTCCAGGCTCAACCGGGTGCATTTCCTTTCTTGTTGTGACTAGTGTTAGTTCTCCCCTCTCCAGTCCTGCAGTCTCTAGGCAGAGGCAACTCTCCCTTTCCTGTGATGCTTCTGTGTCCACACCACCCTGTGACCTGTGGTGCCACTCTTCTGAATCACTTGTTGCCTTTCTTGAATTTAACCTGAGAGGCTCAAACATGGAAATGTCTCTCTGTGGCAGAACAAGATGGTACACAAGCCCATAAATACTTTTTTATGGTCACCGTGTAAAAGTACAAAAGCCAGGGAGGAACTGCTTTCTCTAGGGAATGCATGTTTTGAAGGTGAGGATACCTACTGTCAGTTAATAGCCCATTTTCTTTATTACAGGTACCACAATCGTGCCTGTCTCCTTTAAAAACAAGTTTGCATTTGAATACGAAGCCAGCTGGTATTTAGGATGGTTTCATTGGCTTCTTCCAGAACACTTCCTTGTGCAGTTGCAAAGTTGGAGATTCTCCTGCTTGAGAGTGTTGTATTATACGTCAGTGGTGGTGGTGATGGTGGTGGATACTGAAAGGAAGATTTGTCATTTTTGGGATGTGGATGACATCAGGCCTGTGGACCCAGACATTTGGGGAACTTGCCACAGCCGCTGTGATTCCATTGTGCTGCTTTATAATTGGTCAGGAATCTGGTATGCCCTATTTCCCGCTCAGTTAATGAAATACTAGTGTTATAAACCTGACTCTTGGTTTATAGAAGCCTTAATCCTTTTGATGCCCTCTGTTACCTTGGTTTAGCATCAGTTTGTTAGAGCATTAACCACCTTCTGGTTTGCATCAAGGTGGCTGTCTAGTGGGTCATTAAATACCAGTGATACTCTATTCTGGTTTTTTTTCCCCCTGATAGGACAATAGTTGCACTCGGAATCGGGTGCCCAAGGAGCCACTCTCCCACAGAAGGTTGTCTTTTTCCAGGCAGAACCTGAAAGAGGGAGGGGAGGCAGGGTAAGGATATTTTGCCAGTACTGTAGAGTTCTAAGAGCCTTGGCTTTGTTTGGAAAGATGAACAAACATAGGTGTATGATTACCCAGGAACCAGATGGATAAGGGGTATTAATGAAGTAAAATCCATGAAAGGTACCAGAGCCATCCATTAACTTTCATATGAACTCATTCATGTGTTAAATATTTGTTGAGTGCCTCTGTACCACGCAACATCCTAGATTCCAGAGATTCAGATGTGGGTGAGCAACAATAAAGATGGTCTTTACCCTCACTGACCATGTAGTCTTGGGTGGGGAACAATGGACTCACATTAATCAGATAGATGTTCTATTCATTCTGTATTTTGTTGGATTAATAGAAAACAAGGCATGCCAGATACTTGGCCAATTATAAAGAGAAATACTTTAAGGAAGCCTCATGGGTATAAATGTACGTATTTGTTTTTTGTTTTTTTTTTTTGTTTTTTTTTGTTGTTTTTTTTTTTAACGTATGCACATTTATGTATTTGTGCATAAATATTGGTGCATGTTATAATAGGGAGAGTTGACCTGGTAAGAGGTCAGGGAAGTCTTCCCTAACCAAGTGTTTCTTGAGTTAAGATCTGAAGGATGAGTAGGACTTACGTAAATAAGGGGAGGAAGAGACATTTTAGACAGTGGGAACAGCATGTACAAAGGCCCCGTGTATAGGGAGACAGCATGGTAGTTACTAGGGAGACTAATAGAAGGTTGGGGAGTGGAGTGTGGTATAGAGGAGGCAGATTAGGATCAGGCTGTGCTAAGCCTTATAGTATGTGCTGAAGATTTTTGTTATGCCAAAAAAAAAAAAAAAAGGGAAACCATTGGGAGTTTTCATTAGGGGGCATGATGGGATTTGTGTCTGGAGAAAGAATCCTTCTGTGATAATGGATTTGAGAAATTCTTAAGGTTTGTGGGGGTAGGTCATGTACTTGGCTGTTGAGGTGAGGTGGAATAAAGAGGGCAAATGTGAGTGTTAGATGGTAATTGACATCAGAAGAACTTGGTGAAAGAGAGGTTATGCAGATGATGGGGAAGAGGACAGAGTCCAGCCTGATATCTGAAGGCCTGGCTTCGAAAATGGATGAATAATGATAGTTGTAGTTTTGATACAGGTTTGGCTGTTTAAACAAGACTCCCAAGTGGCTAAACAAGATGGAAATAGAATGCTCTTTCTTATCACAGTCCAAATGTGTACCTTCTCTTCAGAGTCACCACCTAGAAGTGGCTTATGGACCCGCGGGTTGTAACTTAATTGGATAACCACACATAGCTGTAGATATCAGGGGACAACCAGCTGCTCCTACCATGATGATGAAGTCACTGAAAGGAAACACCAGGAGACCAGTTGGTAGGAGAAAATCAGGAGTTCAGTGTTTGGTGTTCATTTCATGATCTGCTTGGGATCTTTACAGTCTCTCCCTCATCCTGTCTTCGTTCCCTTGACTCTCCTCTCTACCCTCTTAGTCTACCACTGCAGTATTCTTACTTGTACCCCCCGCTCCCCCCGACACCCATATTCTTCCTACCTGGAATGCCCTTCTCCCTCTGTACACATGCTTCAAAGACCTGCTGATTCTTACCTGCTTCATAAAGCTGTCCCTGATGCTCCAACCCCAGCTGCTTTTTTAAGGTGAATTCTAACATTATGGTTCCTGTTACTGCGTTGTGTAATAACAGTTCTTACACCGATGGCCTGTCTTTTCTGTTTAACTCCTATGCTGCATGATTTAGCTTTTCTTTTCTTTTTTTAAGTTTATTTTTGAGGGTGGGGAGGGGCAGAGAGAGAGGGGGAGACAGAATCCCAGGCAGGCCTGGTTGTCAGTGCCAGAGCCCAACCTGGGGCTTAAACTCATGAACCGTGAGATCATGACTAGAGCTGAAATCAAGAGTCAGTCGCTTAACGGAGTCACCCAGGTGCCTCTATTTAGCTTTTCAAATCATTGCCTATCTGATTTCCGTTCAGTGTTTGTTTAAATATTTTTTTTTCTTCAACGTTTATTTTTCGGACAGAGAGAGACAGAGCATGAACGGGTGAGGGGCAGAGAGAGAGGGAGACACAGAATTGGAAACAGGCTCCAGGCTCTGAGCCATCAGCCCAGAGCCCGACGCGGGGCTCGAACTCACGGACCGCAAGATCGTGACCTGGCTGAAGTCGGACGCTTAACCGACTGCGCCACCCAGGCGCCCCTCAGTGTTTGTTTAAAGAGTACTATGGGAGATGGGAATGCAAGCTGGTGCAGCCGCTCTGGAAAACAGTATGGAGGTCCCTCAAAACTAAAAACGGAACTACCCTACGACCCAGAAATTGCACTACTAGGCATTTATCCATGGGATACAGGTGTGCTGTTTCAAAGGGACACATGCACCCCCATGTTTATAGCAGCACTATCCACAATAGCCAAAGTATGGAAAGAGCCCCAATGTCCATCGATGGATGAATGGATAAAGATGATGTGGTGTGTGTATATATGTATGTGTGTGTATATATATATATATACACACACATATGTATATATATACATATATATACGTATGTATATATATACATATATGTATATGTATACATATGTATATATATATAACGGAGTATTACTCGGCAATCAAAAAGAATGAAATCTTGCCATTTGCAACTATGTGGACAGAACTGGAGGGTATTATGCTAAGTGAAATTAGAGAAAGAAAAAAATCACATGACTTTACTCATATGAGGACTTTAAGAGACCAAACAGATGAACATAAGGGAAAGAATCAAACATCCTATAAAAACACGGAGGGGGCCAAAACAGAAGAGACTCATAAATATGGAGAACAAACAGAGGGTACTGGAGGGGTTGTGGGAGGGGGGATGAGCTAAATGGATAAGGGGCACTAAGGAATCTACTCCTGAAATCATTGTTGCAGTATATGCTAACTAATTTGGATGTAAACTGAAAAAAATAAAAAATAAAACAAGTTAATAAAAAAAAGTCTTATTTTTTTTTTTTATAAGAAAACCCCAGTGAGCTTTGTGTTGGGGTGACACTTGGGAATCTTTAAGAGCCATTTCTAGGATAGATGGCAACAAAGCAGAAGTATTAGAGGCTAAGATAACCCCAATTTTGTCATTTCTTAGTAGTTCTCCCTTGCTTGCTAATGTTAGCCTGCCTTACTGTTGTGATCATAGACAGCCATGAGGACCCCACACTGGCGCTTGGTATGACCTGGATGTCACCTTTGTGAAGGTGTGGCAGGGGAAGAAGAGTGTTCTAAGAGGACTCAGAGGAAAGAGAATGAGTTGATGCAGCATCCTGCTTCACTGTCTTACTTCTTACAGCCACTTGTTGGAAGAAGGGCCTGAATTGGCAGCCAAGGTGGGACTTCCTAGCCAACTAACAGTTCTGCCTTTGCACATATTATCGTTTGATTAAAAAAATCATTCATTTTCTCATTCATAGATGATTTCATTAATTCTTGGTAGGTTTTACACCAAATCAATGAGACATAGTCCCTGCACTGCAGGAGCTCAGGGGCTGGTGGAAAGAGCAGAAAATCTCCATCTTCTTGGTGATAAGCCAGTCACGTCCCCTAGCTGGGTTGGTTGTAGGTTCTGTGGGTACATGACCATGCTCCTCAGAGTCTCATATGTTCATAACAAAGCTCAATACCATGTTAGTCCCTTAACAGGTGCCCAGTGACCTTCATGAATGATTTCATTGACTGGTAGCTACACTTGTCCCCTTCCCATGGAGTTCGTGGTGCCTTGATATCTTGAAGTGTGAAAGTGGCAATTGTGTCCATTTTCTGGTTGGGGGTGTGTGTGGAGGGCCAGTTGTGGGAGGTTTCCTCTTCACTGATCGTGAAAGTGCTTCAGAAATCTGAGCCAGAGGTGATGGCAGAGGAAGTTTATGGCGTGAGGAGCTTGGATGCTGGCTGCCCTTCCCCCCCTAGTTATTTCTCTCCTGGCTCTTGTATAAGGCTAGGACATTGTTGGATGTATGCAAGCTTGAGGATGGGGTGGGTCTTGTCTGGTTTCCCAAACCTAGATGTTCACGTGTAAAGTTCAGGATTTGCTCAGCTGTATATAAGCCTTAGGTCTGGCATTACACTTTTATTTTTTCTTCTGGGGACGGACATCTGATGTACAGGGAATTACCTCCCCTCCCCCTGCGTCAATGGTGTATTGCCACTATTCTCCCTCAACCTATAACCAATGAAACAAAGACTTCACTGCTTGGAAAAGGAAGGCTGGTTGGAGTGTCACAAAATGGCAGCATGGCCCATGGGGGAGTCAGAGATATCCCAGTAAGAGCAGGAACACTGCTGAGGCTGCTCCTTGATGTTCTATAGCTGCTTTTGTCCCATCCCTTTCCAGAACCTGTAGTGAGTGATGAGTTAACGGAATTCCCCAGGTATCCCTAAGTCTGCTTGGGGGAAAGGCACAAGAGAAAGGGCCTCTAATGCGGTGTCCCAATGAGTGTATTCACTCAGAGGGTCATGTTGAAGTCACCCAGTCGGGAGGGCATGGACCCCACTTGGGTAAATAAGGGAGTGAAAACGTTGGAAGATGTGGTATGAATTGCTCACTTGCATTGTTTCAGGGCCAGTTCCTACCCTGTCCGTTCTCTCCTGCACCCCACCCCACCCTTCTTAATGACTTATTTGTACTGGAAAGCGAACTATTAATCACAAACAGAATGGCTCTGTAACTTCCAAACAAACACGGAACAGTTCTACGGGCTGTGAAAAAGCCAAACCCTTGGCAGAGATTCGAAAACGTGTTTCTTTTATAGATATTTTAGAAATGCCACCATTTTTTCCTTGGGCACAGAAGGTTCCCTTTAATTAGCAGTGAATTTCCCATTTCCCCTTTCTTCCTGAGGCATCTATAAAGCCCTGGCCTAGTAAAAGGCAGGTACACAGCTCTCAATTGAGCCCTATTGATGTGCTAGTATAGTTTTAATTGTGTTGAGATTTCCTTGCCAAAGTGACACATGCAGAAGCATTTTAAAAACGTATAGGGTTCGTAACTCTTTCGCTGTCTAGAGCTCTTGAATTATGAATGTTTCTTCCGCTGCCTATTCGGTTCTTCTGAATCTGTAAAATTACTTTAATAACCTGTGTGGGGGTAATGTTAATATGTTTGCTCAGTAGTGTGAATTTATTAGCATTCCTACCCCACTTCAGGGAGCTCGCTTGGCCCTTTTGATGCAAGCCCTTGGTTGCAAGAAGAGGCAAATTACGGTGGTGGTGTTTTCTTCCCCACCCCCTCCCCTTCTCGCTTCCACCATTAGCAATCATTCTGTTGCACAGAGAGCGTGATAAATCAACCTCAGGAGAGTCAGATTTGCCATAACATGACACTACCTATCAGCTCCTCAGGTCTGAGTTGACTCGCAGCCTTTTGGGCTGTATATTTCTTCAAAGTCTAGCGCCAGTTTCTTAGTCAGCTCTAACTAATTTCAGAGTGGAAGGGAAACTTGACTGGAGTGCTGTTTGGGATCTGCTTTTTAATCCTGGTCTGTTTAATGTTTGCTCCTGACAGTCTAGGCCAGACATCATTTTAATGGTATGTGTGGTGATAAAGCCAATAAACTGTCAAGATGATTGATAATCTAAGCATTATAGCAATATGACTTTCCTGTTCTCCTCTGTGCTTTAGATGATGGTTTCCAAATTGAATTCCTACAGTGTGTGTTGTATGTGTGTGCCTGTTGGAGGCTCCCCTAACAGCGTTTGGAGGAGGTAGCTGTGTTTAATGTAAGATTTTTTAGCCCTCAATTACCCACACAAATATATCTGCATACGTGTTGGTACCCTCTAATTTGGGAAACATCAAGAATTTATGGTTCTGCCCTTGCAACAGTCCCCCAGCAATTTATGGGCACTGGTGGAACTTTTTATTATGTCTTTATGATGTTTTTTCACCTGGCATGCATCTTAGATTCCATGTGGTTGATTCTGTTATCTGTGGTTGAAAGACATTACAGATAACAAAGTGCACTGTATTAAAGGCAGGCTTCTGGTTTCCTTTCCTTTTCTCTTTGTTTCTTTTTTCTTTTAATTTAGCAGACATTTTTAGCATCTGGTCCTCATCTCATTAATCAGACCCGACCAGGTGTTTCAGGGTGGTGACAGTGGGAGTGCTTGGCCCCTCTTTGTTGGCCCTCATGGGCCACCGTTGCTGGCTGACATTCCCTCTTCCTTGGAGCAGTGTTGCCTGGGAACAGAAACCCAAATGGCCATGAAAAAGTCCCAGTCTACGTGTGTGTGTGTGTGTGTGTGTGTGTGTGTGTGTGTGTGTGTGTAAAACACTTAAGCGAGTTTACCAGGAGAGAGGAGGAAAAAAAACGAATGTTAAACTCCAAGCTCTTAAGGGACTTAAAATTCTCTTCTGCTTTCTGTTAACATAGATGTGTTTTTGTATAATTGTGTGTGTGTTTTATTTGGAGTACTACTCTTACGGTTGTGTCTAGAAAGAACCCTAGACTGTAAGACTAGGGGAATCTGAAGGTCCCTGAATGTCACTGCCAGCAAGGTCTCTGACCTGTTGATGCCGTGATTTGCTGTTCTTTCCTTCCAGGTTTCATTTTACAGTTATGGGCCCAAGAGAGGTAGTGTGTCTTGATCAGTGACAGAGCTGGGATTGGTGTCCATATGTCCTTAGCTGAGATTGACCATCTTTTCCATTGCATTAGTTTACTTCACTGAATGCTCATTTCTCCTTGGGTCAGGAGACCTTGGGTGAGTCATTTCATTTTTCTGGATTCCCTTTCTCTGTAAAAGGTGGCTGGATTTGCTGGCCACTAAGCTCACTCTCATGGTGGAAAGCTGTGAATTTTCATGGTGAGAATGGAGGAAGGATTGAGCTTTGTACCCTGAAGTTTCCTAAAACCATCCAGAATCTGTTCTTGCTTTCTCACATTCTCTTTGATGTGTGTGGTCCTTGTCCCTCCTCTTCCTGCTGACTAGGACTTAAACTTTTGTTGTGTCTTCTGGCTCACCACGCCAGAAAGAATGCATAGGTTTTCCATAGATGAAAATGAAATAATAAGAAACTGTCGTTTCAGCCTTGAATTAATTTACCTGCCAGCTAGTATTTGTGTCCTAGACCAATAACGTTGATGCCAGTGAGTAATAGGACATGAGTCACATACACTGCAAGGACTGTTACTTTGCTTGTGCCAGGTCCAAAAGCCCAGAGGTGGGATGCACATCCACAAGTTCCATCTCCAGTTTTAGGTAACTGGGAAATCATATTTATGCCCTGGATTCCATCCACATCTTCATGGGGCTAGTAGTCTAATTGGGGATGCAGTACAGGGTGGACGTCTCTCAGAAGTGGGTCACTGTGCAGTTGTTAAGGCATGCCTGACTTTGGGGGAGGAGTAAGGAAAGCATGCATAAGTTGGGAGTTGGGTAGAGATAACATGGAGTCCCAAAGTGAGGCTGGCTTGTAAAAGCAGCACCTCCCCCCCCCCCCCCGCCCCCATGATACACCCCTCTCAGATGCACATGTTGGGACCCAAGAGGAATTCCTTCATTGATCTGGTACTTTTTGTGGTGTTGGCTGCGGTGGGCAGTGTATCCTCCCCTGTGTGTCCAGCCCTGGCTTGGGGAGATGGTGGTGGTGATGGTGGTGGCTTACACCGATTAAGGGTCTGTTCTGAGCCAGATGTAATTTTTATTACTTCTCTAGGTATTTAGTTCTCTGACAATCCAGTGGGGGAGGGAGGTAGGTTGGTAGGTATGAACAGTTATCACTATTTTGCATATGAGGAAACAGCCTCAGAGAGGTCACCTAGTTTGGACCCAGCTAGTAGGTGGTGGTGTTTGAACTTGGACCCTTACTCTTAATCACTCTGCCTTACTACCCTGCATGTGAATGAGCTTAGGCTCCAGTCTTGAGGCCTGTGCACCTACCCAAGGCAGAGGGCACATGGACTGTGTGGCTCTGAGGAGGTTGTTGGCCATCTGGGTCCACTTATTTTTCTGTAACATGGAGACAGGACTGTTGTTAGCTGAAATGAGAGAATAGAAATGAAAATGTCTATCAAAGTACCCAACACTGAAGAGATGCTCAGTAAATGTTTGTATGACAGCATAATGAGTTTGAGATGGTCACTGAGCTTGTTTTTTTCAATCTACATTTCTTTGCACTCCTTGTCCTTCCTGTCAGCTTCAGTATTTGATGTTTACTTTAAGTGATGGCACAGCAGAAAACAGAAGAGAGACTCTGATCCTGGCTTCTGAATTTCAAAAGTTTAGGCCCAAGTGTAAGAAAAAAAGATGTGGAAGACTGCATGATGGTAGAGGAACTGGCTGACTTGGCATAATAAAGATTTTCTGGGCTCAGGGGAGGAGAGAGTCTGAGGTGAAGAAAAGGAGAGATAGATGCTAGTGGTTCCCTGAGAAGTGGTCGTATATGTCACAAAGTTTTGTACTAAAACTTGTTCCTGACATGTTGGCTGTTAGGATTACTTTAGAGCACTAGAAGAGGGTGGGGTGATCCAACATGTCTAAACACATGAAGATAGGAGAGAGGTTTCTTGTGGAAGGGTGGGATTTGAGCTGCATTCTGAAAGATGACTGAGATTTGAATGGGGATAAATCTACCAGCTTCAAGCTGAAACCCTCTGTGACCACAGACTTGTCCTCCTAAGTGTGAGTTTCCTCTTAGTCCACTAAACAGATCATGGTATGTGACTATTCCTGTGGGGAAGGAGGAGACTGGTCTGATGGCAAGGTGGAAAGAGGAAGGGGCGTTGGCCATAGAGATGGAAGGGAAGTTGGTGGGAAGAATTGAGCAAGCCCCAGAAGGATAGGACCGGAATGGTCTTCGAGGCAGGAGAGTAGATCATTCTCCTCTGAAATTGCCACATAATGCCTAACAGGCCAGGGCACTGGTCTGCGTTTGTACCTGCTCATTTCCTAGCTGGATCCAGGGAGGGTAAAGAAAGGGCAACTGACACTGTAGCAGAGCAACATCTCCTTCCTTGTTCCCACTGCATCCACACTTGTGCCTGTTAAATTGACTTTGGTAGGAACCCCAACATTTTTGGATTGAAAATAAAATACAGGACTAGGGTGCCTGGGTGGCTCAGATGGTTAAGTGTGGAACTTTGACTCAGATCATGATCTCAGGGTTCCAGAGTTTGGGCCCTATGTCAGGCTCTGTGCTGTGACTGCTCAAAGCCTGGAGCCTGCTTCTGATTCTATGTCTTCCTCCCTCTCAGCCCCTCCCCTGCTTATATTCTATCTTTCAAAAATAAATAAATGTTAGAAAAAAATACAGGAGGAGTGAGGAAACCAGGATTCTGGTTGTAACTTTACCCTTAGTGTATTGTGGGACTGTGAGCCACTGTTGGGATAATGAAGTGAGCAGTTGGATAAGGCAGTGTCTCAGGTGCCTTCCTGCTCTTACCTGCCATGAACTTGTGATGGAGGGTGGGACCCTATGTGTCTGTCTGCAAATGGGGCCAGCTTGGGGAATGCCGTGACATTTCAGGGGCTGTTGTCCCCATCTCAATGTGACAGACATGGCCTGTCCCTATAATGGTTCTCATTATCTCCTGAGTTGTGTAAAAACAACCCATAATTTGAACCATTTGAACCAGGAATCTGAAAGTTGTTGGATGGCTTGAGAAACTGGAATTGTCATACTTTTCCTCTGTTAAGGCACTTCACCTTCCAAACCCTTCACCTTCCAAACTCCCTGCAGGAGAGAATTTCGTCTTAATGGTTTCTGGGCAAAGAAAGAAGTGCAGCTTCATGTTAAATCCTGGCTTCTTCCTCCTCTGCTTTCCTCTGTGAAGAGCTCACTCTTCCACCTCCTCTAGCAAGCATCGTATCCTAGCTTGGTCTGAAGTTGGGGAAATTCTCTTGTTTCCCAAACTATTGCTTGTGAAAGTTCTTTGCATTCCTGAGGAGCTGAAGGGTTCTGTCATGTATCTGGTTTAGAGTAGTTTCTCACTTAGTAAACCACTATCCCCACCTCTATACTTCTACCAGTGTGGACAAATACATCAGTACTCGAGCCTCTAAAGAATAGGCACAGCTTGATAGAATGGCTCCTCTGAGCTGTGACTTCCACTTTCCATCTCTCTGATTGACTGCAGCATAAAGTCTACATGGTACTTGCTCACTCTGAGTACGAGGGGTAGAAAGTGTAGGTACTGGAGATCAAGCAGAAATGGGAAATGCCTGTGTATTCACAGCTAGTAGTTCTCTCTCCTTTACTCAATTTGAACTGTATCTTTTTTTTTTTCCAGCTGATGGAGTGTGCTCAGTGTAGACTATTACTTTGACCATTTTGCTTCAGAAAAAGCATTAGTAATGTATAAATACACATAAAAATAGGAGAAGTCAAATCTAGGTTTATTGACAACAAAGGCACTATTAATGTTGGAATGGGCTGGTTGGAAGTCAGGTTAGTTTTTGTTGCTGATTTATGTGCTGTTTGTTTTAGGAGGACTATGGGTTGTGAGTGTTCTTGGGAACTGGCAGCTGGGAAGGAGCAGAACTGGTTTGGGTCTTAGTTCCCAGAGGAGCAAAATGGGAGGGGGTGGAGAAGGAGGAAGAATGATTTGCATCTCTTTCTGGGCTTGATGATTGTGAGACTGCATTGCCAAGAAATTGAGTGTGTGTGTGTGTGTGTGTGTGTGTGTGTATGCGCGCGTGCCTTGTCAAGCATAGCTCATTTAAAGTGTACCTGTGTGGACATGAGGGTTTCAGAAAACTGTTATTTCTCTTGAATTTATCCATCTTGTTAAACAAAATTTGACAGATGGTTTGCAACAAGAGTAATGAGACCATTACAAAGCCAAGTTTTATCTTTACTGTATCAGTTATGTGGAAAAGGGGTTTTCTTGGTTTGGTGGGGGTTAATTCCCTCTCTGTGGAGAATATCAGATTCATTTAACTGGAAAATTAAGAGAATTGAAGGTTCATTTTCTGAGACGTACCACATGGGCTATTGGCTTGTTAAAACCTGTCACCCAGGGCCCATCTGATTTGAAGGTGCTGTGAAAGGTTTTATGGCAGAGGTGAAAAATTCATGCTGCTTCAGATACTTTCTCATTCAGGTGTTAAAACTTCAGGGTTAAATTTTGCTTCTAATTCCAGGTTTCCTGGTGTGTTCCCTCTCCCTCTTGTGTGTTGGCTTTATTACATGCAGACACCACATTTTTTTTCAGGAAGACACGAATACCATCTCCATGGAGAAGCCTGACTTCTCAGTGTTTCTCTGTGTTGATAATTATTAAATGGCTGGACATTTAGATGGGTATATTAGTTTCCTATTGCTTCTGAAACAAATTACCACAAACTTAAAAACAACAAACTTCTTGGGGGTGCCTGGGTGTGTCTCTCTCTCTCTCCCCCCGTCTCTCTCTCTCTCTCCCCCCGTCTCTCTCTCTCTCTCCCCCCATCTCTCTCTCTCTCCCCCCGTCTCTCTCTCTCTCCCCCCGTATCTCTCTCTCTCTCCCCCCCGTATCTCTCTCTCTCCCCCCCCGTATCTCTCTCTCCTCCCCCCGTGTCTCTCTCTCTCCCCCCGTGTCTCTCTCTCTCCCCCCGTGTCTCTCTCTCTCTCTCCCCCCGTGTCTCTCTCTCTCTCTCCCCCCGTGTCTCTCTCTCTCTCTCCTCCCCCCGTGTCTCTCTCTCTCTCTCCCCCCGTGTCTCTCTCTCTCTCTCTCTCCCCCCGTCGTCTCTCTCTCTCTCTCCCCCCGTGTCTCTCTCTCTCTCTCCCCCCCGTCTCTCTCTCTCTCTCTCCCCCCCCGTGTCTCTCTCTCTCTCCCCCCCGTGTCTCTCTCTCTCTCTCCCCCCGTGTCTCTCTCTCTCTCTCCCCCCGTGTCTCTCTCTCTCTCTCCCCCCGTGTCTCTCTCTCTCTCTCCCCCCGTGTCTCTCTCTCTCTCTCCCCCCGTGTCTCTCTCTCTCTCTCCCCCCCGTGTCTCTCTCTCTCTCTCCCCCCGTGTCTCTCTCTCTCTCTCCCCCCGTGTCTCTCTCTCTCTCTCCCCCCCGTCTCTCTCTCTCTCTCCCCCCGTGTCTCTCTCTCTCCCCCCCCGTCTCTCTCTCTCTCCCCCCGTCTCTCTCTCTCTCTCTCCCCCCCGTCTCTCTCTCTCTCTCTCCCCCCGTCTCTCTCTCTCTCTCTCCCCCCGTCTCTCTCTCTCTCTCCCCCCGTGTCTCTCTCTCTCCCCCCGTGTCTCTCTCTCTCTCTCCCCCCGTGTCTCTCTCTCTCTCTCCCCCCGTGTCTCTCTCTCTCTCTCTCCCCTCGTGTCTCTCTCTCTCTCTCCCCCGTGTCTCTCTCTCTCTCTCTCCCCCCGTGTCTCTCTCTCTCTCTCTCTCCCCCCGTGTCTCTCTCTCTCTCTCTCTCCCCCCGTGTCTCTCTCTCTCTCTCTCTCCCCCCCGTGTCTCTCTCTCTCTCTCTCTCTCCCCCCCGTGTCTCTCTCTCTCTCTCTCTCTCTCTCTCCCCCGTCTCTCTCTCTCTCTCTCTCTCTCTCTCTCCCCCGTGTCTCTCTCTCTCTCTCTCTCCCCCGTCTCTCTCTCTCTCCCCCCCTCTTCCCCCTTCCCCCCCCCTCATTCTACAGTTTATTTTGACGGAGTGTGAGCAGGGGAGGGGTAGAGAGTTGCCAGATCCTTTGTCTAAGTACATCTGCAAAGTCCTTTTGCCATGTAAGGTAACAGATCCACAGGGTGTAGGGACTAGGGCATCTTACAGGGGTGTGGGGAGCATTATTCTGCTTATGACAATGGGCAAGAAGACATCAGGTGGTAAAAGTAAATACGTTTTTCTTGATAGTTTTAAAAAGAGCTTTCTTGAACTTGTGGAATCAGCCTAATTGTTACAATTAAAAAGTGATTATTTTTGTTGTAAGGATATTTACTCTCCAGGAAACATACTATAAAACTTTGCTTTACTCTTGCCTATGGTACAATTCGAAGCAACCTCCTTTTACTCCCCCCCCCCCCCCATCCTTGGTTCCCAAGAGAAGATTCTTCCCATTTTTCTAACTATATTCTTTTTTTTTTAAACCTAACAACCAACCCCCAAAATGTCAGTCTCCAAATGTCCTACATGCTTCTGTCTCTGCTATGGGGAAGACCAGTGTCTGATCTGGATGGGCTGGAACAGATGGTCGTGCTAGTACCTGATGAGAAACCGTGGCTTGGCCCAAAAGGGGTCTTGGTGAGGATGACCTGGCCTCTCTGAGCACACTTCAGAATTTCTATTCTGGATGGCAGGAAAAAAGCACAGGAAGTGCATGAACGGATGCGTGGATAAACCAAAAGTTGTATGTCCATATAATGGAATATTACTCAACCTTAAAAAGGAATGCAGTACTGGTACATGCTACAATATGATGAACCTTAAAAACATTATGCAAAGTGAAAGAAGGCTGACACAAAACATCAGATGCTTTGTTTGTTTATATGAAATGAGAAAATACAGATGAATTCATTCAAAGATGATGGCTGCTAGCGGTTGGGTGAGGGGAGGAAGTGACTGCTTAATGAGTATGAGGTTTCCTTTGGAGATAATGACCATTTTTGGGGCTCTTGGTGACTGAACTGGGGAATTTCTGGCTGGGCTGAGGGTGTTGGAGCTTGTTGTCCTCCTCGCCTTTTGCCCTTTCCCTGAAGTCCCTCAATAAAATGCTTTGATCCCCTCTCTCCAAAAAAAGTTTTGCAACTAGATAAGGGTGATGGTTATACAACATTGTGAAGGTCATATACTACTGAACTATCGAAAGTGGTTCATTTCATGTAAAAATAATTTTACATCAATTAAGAATAAAGACTTAAGTTTTCTGGTCCAGCATGTAACAAGCTTGGAAACCTGGTGCATTATAACAAAAAGTAAAAAAGCTAAACAAACTGGAAAATAGCTTTACTTAAATCCATAAGAGAAATGGGGTCACAGGGCAAACTGCCTCCCAAATTGGAGAGACTGACAGGCAAATACGGAGAAATCACAACTTACCAGAAGAGCAACATCCCTGGGAACCATTGCCCTGGGTAGAGAAACCTCAGTTGTAATTGATGAATTATTGGAAGTACGGTGTGAACAACTGAGAGTTAATAATTTGAAGGGTACCCAGTCATCAGAGGCCCCCACACTTTTGTGTGTGTTACTTCCTGGATCTCTACCAGGTTCTCAGAGTAAATAGGGAGGAAAATCCCATTGTGCTTCTGGCAGTCCAGAGCAGGGAATGGAACTGTTTTGAAACACGACAGAGCATTCTGTACTTAGAGTTTGCTTTTAGGAGAATTCATCAGAGCCTATGTACCTGCAAGAAGGCAGATTCCCAAATTCAGCCTACTCTAGTCATCCTATCTACAGAGAAGCACATATGAAGTTCAGTCCAGAGGCACATGCTCTGAAACTAAAAGATGGAAATCTAATAGGATTATAAAATGTTTCCCTTTCCCCCCATATATTACTAAAGGCCCATTTGCAGCAGTTCTTCTTGCTCAGTGCATTATGCCCAGTTATCAAGAAAAACTTGTAAGACATACTAAAAGGCAAGAGACAGAGTAAGACTTGATTGTGGCAGGGACGTTGGAATTACCAGATGAAGAATTTAAAACAACTGATAAACATGCTAAGGGCTCTAATGTACAAAGTACACTTCATGGAGAAACAGATGGGCAATGTAAGCAGAGACCTGGAAATTCCAAAAACCCCAAAACGCTAGAGATCAAAAACATTTAGGTGAAGAATGCCTTTGGGCTTATTAGTAGATATGACACAGCTGAGGAAAGAACATCTGACCTTGATGGTATTGAAGTAGAAACATTTAAAACTGAAAAGCAAAGAGAAAAAAGAGTTAAAATAATAGAATTGTTGGACACCTACAAAAGGTATAGTATACCTCGACTAAGAATACCAGAAGGAGAAAGAAGAAATGGTGAAAACCATTACTGAGAATTTCTCCTACATTAATGTCAGATACTGAACCACAGGTTGAGGAAATTTGGAGAACCAAGTGCGGTTAATGTCAAAACCAACAACAGAAACAACACGTAGGTATCTCATTTTCAAACTACAGAAAATCAAAGTTAAAGACAGAAAAAATCTTGGAAGCAGCAACACCCCCAAAAAAAATCAAAGATGAGAATTACATCTAACTACTTTTTAGAAACTATGCAAACAAGAGTGTGTAGTAAAATACTTAAAATGTTGGGGAGAATTAAAAAAAAAAACCCACAACCTAGAATTCTGTACCCTGTGAAATTATCCTTCACAAGTAAAGGAAAAATATTTCTTAAGGTGAAAATTGAGCTTTGTTGCCAGTAGACCTTACAAAAAATGTTAAAATTTCTTTAGATAAGAGAGTGATAACAGCTCTGCATCCCAATAAATGGAGAAAAGCATTTGAAAAAATGCAACCTACTTTCATAATAAAAACTGTCAAGAAATGGAATATAGGAGGAATATCCTTTCGTGTAATAAAGGCCATATTTGACAAGATCATATAGCACTCATAATGGTGAAAGTTTGAAACTTTTGCCATGGAGATCAGGAACAAGACACAGGTAGGTGCGCTGTCAATATTTGTACTCAACATATTACTGGAAGTCCTTATCGGAGCAATTAGGCAAGAAAAGGAAAAGGCCTCCAGAGAAAAAATTGTTTGACATAATCTTGTATCCTGAAGATGCTACCAAAAAACTTAGATTTCATAAATGAATTCAATAAAGTTTAAGAATACAAGATCAACATACTTGATCATACTAATAATGAAATATCTGAAAAAGGAAATTATTCCATTTACAATAGCATAAAATTAGGAACAAATTTAATCTAGAAAGTTAAATATTTATATACTAGAAACTATAAGACATTTATGAAAGACCTTTAAGATCTAAGTGACCTGTGTTCATTGATACTATCCCAAGCCATCTGTAGATTCAGTGCAAGTCCTATCAAAATTCCAATTGTATTTTTCACAGAGAAGAGGTAATCCTAAAATTGATAGGAAATCACAAAAACCCTGAATAGCCAAAGAAATCTTTGAGAAAGAACAATACTGTAGGTATCATACTGGCTGATTTCAAACTACATTACAATGATGTAGTAATCAAGACAGTATGGTACTGGCTTACCAGGGGAACAAAGCAGAGAGTCCAGAAGTAAACCCATGCATATATAGTTAATATTTGACAAGGAGGCCAAGAATACTCAGTGGGGAAAGTATATAGTTTCTTCAATAAACTGTTAGGAAGACTGGATATCCACATGCAAAAGAATGAAATTGGACCCCTTAAGCCACTTAGAAAAATTAACTGGCAATACATTTAAGAGTTAAGAAAATAAGCAGAAGCTCTTTGACATTGGGCTTGGCGATGATTTGTTGACTGACACCAAAAGCATAACCAAAAACAAAAATCAACCAGTGGGACTATGTGAAACTAAAAATTCTATACAGCAAAAGAAACAACAAAATGAAAATGGCAACGTATGGAATTGCATAAAATATTTGCATGCCATATATTTGATAAGGGGTTAATATCCAAAATATAAGGAATTTCTATAATACAATAGTAAAAAAAAAAAAAAACAACTAAATGGGCAGAGGACTTGAATAGAATTTTTTCCAAAGAAGACATGTAAATGGCCAACAGGGACATAAAAAGGTATTCAACATCACTATTCACCAGGGAAATGGAAATCAAAACTACAATGACCTATCACCTCATACCTACTAGAGAGGCTATTACCAAACCGAAAAAACCCCACAAATGATAGGGAGGATGTGAAGAAAAGGGAACCCTGGTGCAGTGTTCATAGGAATGCAAATTGGTACAGCCACTATGTAAAATAGTATGGGGATTCCTCAAATATAGAACTACCCTATGATCCAACAGTCCAAGTTTTGAGTATATATTTGGAGGAGATGAAATCTTTTTTGAAAAATTTTTCAACATTTATTATTTTGACAGGGAGAGATGGAAGGAGGGAGGGGCAGAGAGAGAGGGAGACACAGTATCCAAAGCAGGCTCCAGGCTCTGAGCTGTCATCACAGCTAATAACACACTTGGAAGTAACACATGAGTCAAAGAAGAAATCTTCAAAAAATGAAAATTTGTGGGATGCAGCAAAAGCAGTGCTTAGAGGGAAACTGATAGCCATGAATGCATTTGTTAGAAAGCTATGAAGTCAATCTAATCTTTTTAAAATTTGTTTTGAGAGAGTGAGAGCACAAGTTGGGGAGGAGCAAAGAGAAGGAGAGACAGAATCCCAAGCAGGCTCTGTGCTACCAGCACAGAACATGATACGGGGCTTGATCTCATGAACTTGGGAGATCATGACCTGAACTGAGATCAAGAATTGACCCTTAACCAACTGAACCACTCAGGTGCCACCAATATAATCTTAATGTATTCTTTTCTAGTTCATATTAAGAGGAAAAAGTGAAAAATTAATAAAAACAGAAATTAATGAAATTGAAAACAGAAAATCAAGTAGAGGAAACCAATGTAGCTGGAACTTTGGAAAAGACCAATAAAGCTTACATACCTGTAACCAGGCTAAAAAGAAGAGAGGACGCAAGTTACTAATAGTGTTAATGAAAGAGGAGACCTCTCTACAGATCTCATGGACTCTATTCACTAAAATTTTTTTTAATGTTTATTTTTGAGACCAAGAGCTAGAGAGAGAACATGTATATACGCAAGTGAGCAGGGGAAGGACAGAGAGAGGGGGACACAGAATGCGAAGCAGGCTCCAGGTTTTGAGCTGTGAGCACAGAGCCCGATGTGGGGCTCGAACTTCTGAGTTAGGAGATCATGACCTGAGCTGAAGTTGGATGCTTAACTGACTAAGCCACCTAAGTGCCTTCAGATCTTACAGAGTTTAAAAGGATAATAGAAAAAAATCAACAACTCTATGATCACAGATTTGATGAAGTATGTGAAATGGACCGGTTCCTTGAAAGACCTAATCTGCCAAAACTCCAGAAGAAACTGATAATAAGCCTATGTCTGTTAAAGAAATTAAAAAACAATAGCCTTCCCAAACAGCACCAAGCGTGATGGATCACTGCTGAATTCTACCAAACATTTAAAGAAGAAATACTAATTGTCTACAATCTCTTTAAGATAGAAGCAGAGGGAATACTTCGTAACTTATTTTGTGAGACCAGCATTATTCTAATGCCAAAACCAAAGACCTGAGAAAATGAGAATATAGTATCTCCCATGAATACAGATAAAAAAATCTTCAACAAAGTATACCTTGAATTCAACAACGTATAAAAAAACTATACACCACAACCAAGTAAAATTTATTCCAGTTATACAAGACTGATTTAGCATTAGAAAATCAATGTAATTCATCACATCAATAGACTAAAGAAAAATCATATGATCATACAAATAGATGTGAAAAAAGCATTTGACAAAATCTGGTACCCATTCATGGTAAAAACTGTCAGTAAACTAGGAATAGAGGAACTTCTTCAACTTGGTAAAGAACATTCATAAAAAAGACCTAGCTAACATCATACTTAATGGTAAAAAATTTACTTTTTCTCACTAAGACCAGGGACAAGGTCCCTGAGAATCCTAATAAGAGAAGATAAGGAAATGTATACAGATGGGAGGAAAGAAATAACACTCTGCGGATGACACAATGTAGAAAGTCTGACAGTTGACAAAAATCTGGATAGAAGGTTAATGTACAAAAGTCCACCATTTTACTTTTATATATTGGCAACTAACAACTGTACTTTGAAATGAAAAACTTATTTAAATTAGCTACTACCCCTGACCAAAGTGAAATACATATGTATAAATGTAACAAAATAGGTATAAGATCTATATGAAGACAATTAAAACTCTGTGGGGCTCAAATACACAAACCACGAGATCATGACCTGAGCCAAAATGAAGCATCGGATGCTTGACTGAGCCACCCAGGTTATTAAATTCCATGTTAATGAATATGAAGACTCAATGTTGTCAAGATACCAATTCTTCTCAACTTGATGTGTAGATTCAACATACTTCTGATTCTGGTGAGATAGCAAAATCCCAGCAAGCTGTTTTGTGGGTGTCAGCAAATGATTTCTTAAGTTTATGTGGACAGGCAAAGGACCCAGAATAACCAACACAGTACTGAAGAACAACATAATTGGAACAGTGACGCTATCCAACTTCAAGAGAATCAAGTGTACTTACAGTATCAAAATACTGTGACAGTGGTGAAAGAAAGATCAGTGGCACAGAATAGAGCCCAGAAAAAGACTCATGTAAGTACACTGATCTTTGACAAAGTTGTGAAGAGAATTTCATAGAACAAAAAACAGTCAACAAATGGTGCTGCAGCAATTGGATATCCACATGCAGGAGAATGAGTGTAAGTGTAGACCTTATACCCTTCACAAAAATTAATTCAAAAAGGATCATAGATCTAAGTGTAAAATGTAAAACTATAAAACTCCTGTGAAACTAAAAAACTCTTAGATGATAATAGTAGAAAACCTAGGTCTTGGGTGCGATGGTGAATTTATCACACGTGATTTATGAAAGAAGTAATTGAGAGGCTGGACTTCATTGAAAATAAAACTTCCATTCTGCAAAGTACAAGGTTAAGAAAAAGACATGAAAAGCAACAGACTGGGAGGAAATATTTGCAAAAGACACATCTGCTAAGGCTCTTCTCAAAAATATAGAAATAACTCTTAAAACTCAATGAGAAAAGGGGCACTTGAGTGGCTCAGTCAGTTGAGTGAGTGTCCAGCTTCATCTCCGGTCACTTGAATTCAAGCCCCACATCGGGGTGGCTGCTGTCACTGCAGAGCCCACTTCAGAGATCCTCTGTCCCCCTCTCCCTGTCCCTCCCCTACTTGCGTTCTCTCAAAAGTAAACCAAAACTCAATGAGAAAACAAACAACTTGACTAAAAAAAAGTCAAGGACATTAGCAGACACTTAACCCAAGAAGATCTACAGCTGGCACATAAGCACATGAAAAGATGCTCCGCATTGTTTGTCATCAAGGAAATGCAAATTAAAGCAAGATACTACAACCTGCCTGTTAGAATGGCCCAAATGTGGGACACTGGCAATGCTAAATGCCGGCCAGGCTGTGGAGCAATAGGAACTCACATTCATTGCTGCTGAGATAGCAAACTGTTAAAGCCACTTTTTAATTTTAAGTAGGTTTATTTTGAGAGACAGTGTGAGCAGGGGAGGGGCAGAGATGGAAGAGAATCCCAAGCAGGCTCCATGCCACCAGCACCAGAAACCATGAGATCATGACCTGAGCCAAAATCAAGAGTTGGATGCCTAACTGACTGAGCCATCCAGGTGCCCCTGTTAGAGCCACTTTGGAAGACAATATGGCAGTTTCTTATAAAACTAAATATACTTGTACCATATGATCCAGCAGTCACACTCCTTGGTTCTTACCAAAGGGAGTTGAAAACTATGTTCGCTCAGAAACACGCATGTAGATGTTAATAGCAGTTTTAATCATAATTGCCCAATATGTTGGTAGCTGAGATGTCTTTCAGTAGGTGAATGGATAAACTGTGGTGTATCCAGACAATGAAATATTATTTAGTGCTAGTAAGATATGAGCTGTGGAGCCATGAAAAGACTTGGAGGAACCTCAAATACGCATCCCCAAGTGAAAGAGGCCAATCTGAAAAGGCTACACACTATGACTCGGACCTTCTGGAAAAGGCAAAATTTTAGAGATCGTAAAAAATAGCTGTGTTTATGATGGTTTGGTGGAGAGATGGAGGATGGGTAGGCAGAACACAGAAAACTTCTAGGGCAGTAAGAACTATAATACTCTAAAGGTGGATACGGGACATCATTAGATGTTTATCCAAACATATGGAATGTCCGATACCACAAATGAACCCTAATGTAAACTGTGAACTCTGGGTGATGAGGATGTATCCATGTAGATTCATCAGTGGTAACAAATAAGGGGATGCTGATAAAGGGGGAGGCTATGCATGAGTTGGGACAGGAGGTATATGGGAAAATCTGTATGTTAGGCTCAGTTTTGCTGTGAGCCTAAAACTGCTCTAGAAAAAAAAATCTGTTTAAAAAACCAAACCAAACAAAAAAAGGAAGCCCAAAGGCATCACTGTCAGAGTATGAAGAGATGAAGATCACATGAAGATGAGATTTGGATATTCTCTTGGAACAGAAGGGGACAAAGTCTCTTTTAAAACTCCCATCTATCTACTTTGGCTCTTGGTTCTATTCTTAACACTTGTACTTGGTGGTTGCGGCAGTAGAAGTAGAAGGTCGTTGTTACTAAATACAGTTGACCCTTGAACAATGGGGAGGCATTGCATCACCACTTTCCCCAAACCTGGGCAGTCACAAATGTGTTTATGAAAGTTTTGACTCCCCCAAAACTTAACTCCTAATAGCCTACTATTGACCAGAAGCCTTATGGATGTGTAAACAGTCAATAAAAACATATTTTGTCTATTATAGACTGTGTACTCTATTCTTGGAATAAAGTAAGCTAGATAAAATGAAATGTTAAAATCATAAGAGAAAACACATTTGCAGTAATGTATTTATAAAAAACAACATACATCTAAGTGGACTCACACAGTTCAAACCTGTGTTGTTCAAAGGTCAAGTGTATATGCACCTAACTCTAAGGCAGGCACTATTCCATACTCTCTAAATGCACTGACTGAGTCCTCATAACAACCTTATGAAGTAAGTACTGTGATTATCCTCAGCAGATTCAGTACCTTGGGGCAGAAGCTAATAACTTCATTGAGGTCATACAACTAGTAAGTTGCAGTCTGGCTCCAGAGACTGAATTGCCACCACCTCCCAAACCCAGAACATTCATTTGGAAGGGCCTTAGAGGTCATCTGATTTAAGGGTCGCAAATTAAAAGCCTCCATGCAGAGAACATGAAAGGGCAAACCAGTTTTGTGGAGGTTTAGGAGTGGTGGGTCAGTAAAGAGAGGTGTTAAGAAATAAAAAAAAGCTGTGGAGGCCGGTTCTAGGTTATCTGGGGAAGTGGAATAGCCTTCTGGCCACCAGATTGCAACTCTAATTTAGTAAAGAGAAGGAAACTGAAACAAAAAGAGGTGAGACAAATTGTCTGAGTCACCCAGCTTGTGTCAGAGGAGACCTGGGTGCTCAGCTTTGAGTGCCAGACTCCCCTCCTTTGTCCTACACCATGGGATCATTAACTCTGTGGGGTCTGAGGCCAACACTTATGTTACCTTGGGGCTGAACATGAGTGACTCATTTACTAACCACTAACTGAACTGAAATGACCCCTAAGCAGGTATCTGGAGGGGGTAGAGACAAGCCTGAAGCTCCAGGTCAAGTGGACACAGAGGCAGCTGAGGGAGTGATCTCTCTGGATATAGAGAGGGTAGAGGCTGTCCCTCTGTCCTCCGCACAGCAGAAGCTGGCTCTGAGCTGAACACTCCTTCCTGGGGTGGTGTGGTGGCAGAGGGGACATCTGAGCATCATTCTTGTCCCGACTTGGTGTCCTTCCAGTAGTGTGACCCTGGGCAGTCATTTCTCTTTTTGAACCTTAGTTTTATCACTTGTAAATTGGAGCTTCTATCACTTGCTCTCTTTCATCATGAGGGTGTTGGAAAGGGAAGGGGGTAATGTGGGCAAGAGAGCTTCATAAATGGTAAATTACTGTCCACATGCAAGCTGTTCCTGTTACAACTGGCTTTCCCTGGGTAGAGAGCCTGTGAGGACAGGCACACGAGCGTGTGTGCTCGTGTGTCCTCCTGAAAAAGGCTGTGTCACATTGAGCTAGTCCTTCTTTCAAGACTTCCCATAATTACATGGTGGCTGATGCGGGTGTTGGTGCTAAGCTTGCTGAGCAACTGGTAATTACTGAAGGAGAAAAAGCACTGGTACAACCGGAGCCCAGTTCTGCTGCCCAGGGGCCTCTCTCTGAACTGTTATAATCTTTTTTTTTTTTTTTTTTTTTTTTTTTTTAATATATCTCATCTGAAGTGGGAAGCAAAAAGATTCAATTGCACAGACTTGAAACACACATAGCTAGGAGCCATGTGAGTACTGTGTGGTACAGGGACCTCCCCTCAAATCTCTACGGGGGATGTGTAGTAACTGCAGTGACCATACAACTTACTGTCCAAACTGGGATTCTTTTGAAAAGAAAAGGAGGAGCTATTAATAGTTATGCTGGGGAAACCAGCCTAACCCAGGGCTGTCCCAGAGTGGGATGTGTAGTGACTCTATTGATAACATCTGAACATCTCAGAGCAATTTTAAGCCCAGGGCAGATTGTGATGGCAGCTGGCCTTTAGCTTCCCCATTCTGTGCTTTTCACCTCTGTCCACTCCAGCACCCCTTCTCCTATCTGCTCCTTTCTGAGGCACCAGTCCCCTTAGTGTCTGATGTAGTGTCAGCCCTTGTAGTGTCAAGGCAAACACTTGACAATTTGCTTATAGAAGAAGCATCTGAAAACACGGGGTTGGATGACTTGAGGATGCTAGTGTTTGATGGCTTTGCTTTGGACAGGTCTCTTCTCTGACCCTGGTTTTCCCATTTGCAGTATGGGGATAAGATACCAGCTTCATGGGGTTGCTGTGAAGATTAAACAAAATTTATGTGAAAGTGATTCATGACTAATGAAGGGTTAATATAAATGTAAGTTATTAAGATTATAAATGAGTCTGGAACATAGTAATCTAAAGAATGAGTTTTTAGTAGAATTTCTAGCCTTGGGAAGGGACATTTTTGAGGAGATTGGTCTTTTCAGGACCCTCAAGTCATGTAGGCATCTACCCAATAAATAACTGATCTTGATTGTGGAGACAGAAATACGTGAGTTTGAATCTGTTGTCTGTGTGGTTGTATGACCTTTGGCAAGATTTTCAGCTTCTGGTTTCCTAATCTGTATGATGGTGATCAAATATCTATACTTGAAGACCCTGGTGATGACTGAGACAGTATCTACAAAGCACTTAGTGAGGTCCTCACTTTGAGAGTACACAGACTCTCAAAACATTAGCCATCCTTTATTTGTTACTCTGCCTGGATCATTGGGATAGGATTTGGGAAGTTGGTACAGATTACCCTAATGGAATTCTCTGTGTAGATGTTTTCCTCCCTTAAAATGGTGGCCTCTGTAGCCATCAGATGAAGACCTATGGGAAATCTTAATACACAGGATTCAGAACAGAGAATTGGAAGAAAGAAGATGAATAAGAAATTAAGCAGAAACTTCAATATTTTTTCTATTTCTTGGTTAAGTCTTTTCTGTCTTGATTTCATTCCGTCCATCCATCATTAAATATTTGAGATGTAAATAAGATGAAGAGCTACTAAGACATCCAAGGAGTTGACAGCTGAGCTGATTTAATGGGCACTAGAGTTTGAGAACTAGTTGAAGTGTGATGCCTAGGCTCAGTAGTATTGGGGCTTAGTGGGGGTATGTGTCAATCAGAACTCCCCCTCCTTTAAACCCTTTTAGGTACAAACGATTGAAACCCAACATATATTTGCATAAGTCCTAGAATTAGTGGGAAGACTAGCATTGAATACAGAGATTTGGGTGATGATTTTACCCTCCCTCCCAGGCTATTGACAAATCTGCAGACCACCCTTTGCTTTGCAGTAGCCACATTTCGTAGTTCTCTGGTTATCTCCCATTAAATGGGAAGGAGAGAGTGTTTGGCCTTCAGAGGCTATTTGCTTACCAGCTAGCATTGTTTGTTCTTACCTCCAGGGCTGAGTCAGAGTATGGTTCATGAGTGCCTTTTATGTGGAACTTTAGGCAGTTGTGTAAGCTCAGGCCTGTCATGCCAAGGGTACTAAAATTGAGCAGATTGGGGTATGTACTTGATGATGATCTGGGCCATTTGTCTTACTTTAAAACTGAAAATGGAAATGCCTAGAATTAAATCCAGTATGAAGGATTTTGAATGGGTTGGCTAACGCAAACAGTTTAGCATGACTTGGAGAACCCAAGTTTGAGATAATTTTATCTGGAAGCTTATATATGCATATATATACATATACATGCATACATATACGTGCGTGTATATTTTGAAAATGTCAAAATAGCACATAAGCTGTTTACAATCTGACCCCAGACCACTTATCTAGGATATAGTTTATTACAAACTGGCCCAGTTGGTCTCCAGACCATGCATACCATAAATATGTTTTCCTGTGTTTATCACATTTCTGACACAACTTACTAGGATAATCTTCTCTGAGGTTATTTCTTATCCAGCACCAAGTCACTGGTTATTTGTGAAGCCTTTTATTACAGTAACAGCAATAGCCTTTTCCTTTGATCTCCATGACACAGACTGTTTGGACTATTCTGGCCACAATAATTTATTGCATAGTGTGGTTTTCTTTCATGATTATTAATTTTTAAATCTTAATAGTAAGTTCCTTGAAGGTTGGATCCAACCTTATAATGCCTTTTTTTGAAATTTAAGTATAGTTAACATATGTTTCAGGTATACAGTGCAGTGATTCAACCATCCTGTACATTACTCAGTGCTCATCACCATAAGTATAGTTACCATCTGTCACCATACAAAGTTATTACAATATTATTGAGTATGTTCCCTATGCTGTATTTTACATTCCTGTGACTTAGTGAGTTTATAACTGGAAGTTTGTGTCTCTTCATCCCCTTTACCTATTTCCCCCATCCCACCATCTCCTCCCCTCTGGCAACCACTAGTTTGTCCCCATACCCTCAGGGCAACTACGAATCTGCTTTGTCTCTGTGACTTTGCCTATTCTGGATATTTCACATAACTGGAATCAAACAATATGTGGCTTTTTGTGTAGTTTCATGCACTCAGAATAGTGTTTTTAACCACGTGTTTTCATCCATGTGTTAGTACTTCATGCTTTCCTGTGAATGATTATTTTGTTGTATGGATAGACCACATTTTGTTTATCCATTTGTTGGATGATGGATATTAGGGTTTTCACATTTTGGCTATTGTGTATGCTGCTATGAATATTCTTGTACACATTTTTGAATACCTGTTTTTAATTTGTTGGATGTATACGTAAGGGTGGAATTGATGGGTCATATGGTAATTTCTTGAACTGAAAAACTGGTTTCCACAGCAGCTGTGCCATTTTACCTTCACATCAGCAATGTATGAGGATCTGATTATCCTCACCAACCCTTGTTATCTTAAACGCGTGTGTGAACACACACATAAATTATAGTTATCCTAGTGGATATGAGGTGGTATTTAATTATGGCTTTGATCTGCATTTCCCCAAGGACCAGTGGTGTTGATCATCTTTTAATGTTAGCCATAGATTTCTGCCAGTTAGAAAGTAGATAAGGAAGATGGAATCCTAAGCCAGGAGGAGGAAAAGCTGAGAACCAGTTTGATTGACACTACATAATTCTTCCCAAACCTGGAACCGTGTGGTAACTACTCTTCCATCACTCTGGAAAAAGGCTGGAGTTTTCTTCTGGGGAGAGAATAAACCCCAGTCACTTTTGAGTGTAGGAGTTCCCTATAGACAGCAAGTAATTGAATGTATTTTTTTAAATGTTTATTTTTGAGAGTGTGTGTGAGTGGGGAAGGACAGAGAGAGAGGAGATCAGAGGATCTGAGTGGGCTGCATGCTGACAGCAGTGAACCTGATGTGGGGCTCGATTTCACAAACTGCGTAAAGCATGACCTAAGCCAAAACTGGACGTTGAACCAACTGAGTCACCTAGGTGCCCCAGGTAATTGCATGTATTAATTGAACATCTGCACAGAGGATTTTGAGACACTCCTCACCCTCATGCAATGGTCTCTACTTATTTGGCTTCTAGGACTGAGGTAGTCCAGTCTTTACCCAGAAGCAAGGGTTGGGGAGACACTAGCCCAAGGAACGAGCTGAAAGGACTTCCCCTGGAAGTTCCTCAGCTAAATGGCCAGATCACTCTAGAGTGAATCTCAAATGAGAAGTTCTCTTATCTGAGATTGCAGTCAGTTTGCCTCTCCATTCTTTTTTTTTTTTTTTAATTTTTTTTTAATCTTGATTTTTGAGAGAGTGTGAGCAGGGGAGGAGCAGAGAGAGAGAGAGGGAGACACAGAATCTGAAGGAGGCTCCAGGCCCTGAGCTGTCAGCACAGAGCCTGACACAGGGCTCGAACTCATGGACTGCGAGATCATGACTGGAGCCGAAGTCGGACATTCAACCGACTAAGCTACCCAGGTGCCCAATCCCTCTCCATTCTTAAATACTGGACAAAATCTAAGGATTTCCTGATACCTGTGAGAAGCTTCCAATATAAAAGCTAGAGGTTAAAACAGACCAGAAAGAAACTTGGAGCAATCAAGGACTAGTCTGAGAAAAGAAAGCCTAAGAATAAAAATCTGCTGTCAATAACTTATATGAAAGAAGGTAATGTAGCCCTGAAATAAGAATAGGATCTCATGAAGACAACATGTGGATAATGGGAAAAAGAGCTCTTGAAAATTAAGAACATGGAAATGAAAACGAAAAATCTACAGAAAGTAATTTTCCTAGAAAGTAGGGTAAGAAAAGGCAGAGATGAAAATAGAGGGGGAAAAATTAAAAAAGCTCAAGAGGCCTAATGTTCATATAATTGGAGCTATAGAAAAGAAGAGAAATGATTTCAAGGAAAATTTCCAGAACTGAAATACACGAGATTCTGGATTATAGGATTCCACCAAGGGCCACCATGAAAACCGACTCAAACCGCTACACGTATTTGGGAAATTTCAGAATATGAGGTACTGGAGAAACATGTCATACATAAAGAATCATGGTGCAGAAGACTTTCAGAGTTCCAAGCAGCAACACTGGAAGCTAGGAGATAAGGGACCAATGTCTTCAAAATTGCAAAAGGAAATGATATTTAACCGGGAAGTCTGTCATTAGCCAAACAAGATTTAGGGTAAGATGAAGATAAGATTAAGGGTTAGATGAATCAAGTATGGAATGCTGCAAAAATTTTACCATTTTAGGAATCAGCTGGAGAGGGCGTTCGTTCAAAACAGTATACAAGAAAGAGATGTTGCTGGGGAGAGGGGAAGGGCATCTCCAGGGTGATGGACAAGGAAAATCTCAAGATGGTGGTTGTATACCAGGCCTGGAGGGCTATTGGTGTAGACTAGTCAGGAGAGAGAACTTCAGGAGACATGCCCTGGGATGATAAATACTCTATCATGTGATGCATCTGGACATTTTGAGAGGAAGCTTTAAGAATTGGCTGGACTTTGGTATTGAACTTTTTATTGGTTAGATAATTGTTCACTGCTGAGTAAACCAAAAAAATTTGCAGGAAAGAAAAAAATCTGTTTTCTAGATCTTACACAATCATAGCACAAGCACTATAATTATGAACAAAAATCTCTAACTCCCATTATAATATGACCATGTTGGGAAAATGGAGGGCAGATAGAAATGGTCCACATTTGTAGCATAGAAAGAGTAAGCTGTAGTGGGAAATTGACAGATAATGCCAGAAACTGAAAAATAGCAAACTTGTTTGTAAATTAGGAACATGGAGGAACATACCTAAGTATCAGCCCAAAGAGATGGTGGAGGGAGAGATGACGAAAAAGAAAGGGGGACTGTATAGTTTGTTCCTGCCACAAACCATGGGGGTCTTTTAGATTCTTGAAAAGATTTGTGTAGAACTTTGAAAAAACAAAACCGGGGCGCCTGGGTGGCGCAGTCGGTTAAGCATCCGACTTCAGCCAGGTCACGATCTCGCGGTCCGGGAGTTCGAGCCCCGCGTCAGGCTCTGGGCTGATGGCTCAGGGCCTGGAGCTTGTTTCCGATTCTGTGTCTCCCTCTCTCTCTGCCCCTCCCCCGTTCATGCTGTGTCTCTCTCTGTCCCAAAAATAAATAAACATTGAAAAAAAAATTAAAAAAAGAAAAAAAAAAGAAAAAACAAAACCTAAACATAACATTGAGGGAAACATGCCAGTGCAATTATGGGTATTTGCTTCTGCCTCTTTATACACTTGATGATTATCATAGAGAATGGGAAAAATATATATACTTCTTACACAATTTGAAAAAAGAAAGTACTGATGACAATGATGGATGGGAATTCTTGGTGAATCTCCATGGAGGTCATGGAGGAGATGGTGTCGTTTGTCAGTCTCCTAAGGAAGGAGTTGTTAATTGTATCACAAAATCACAGGAACTCAAAGATAGAAATGTACAGAGTACCCTGGGTCAGTTGACAAATGACAAGATGCCTAAGAGTTTTTCCTAGAATGAAGGAACCTGTATTCTGCCCCCTTCTCTTTGCTGACCTCAGTGTTGACTCATCCCTGATGTTTCCTGGCTGTGAAAGGTGTGCCCCCATTCTTCACCCTGCTTGCTGTGCCAATCTGTGTATATTTTGATCCTTTAGAATCTTGACTCATAAATCAGCTTGCCTCATTCCTTTACTGTGGGAACAGCTTTTCTCTGCATTCCCTTCCATTAGACCCTTAGTTTCAGGTAATGGCTCACTGAGACTGGAAAATAACATGGGGCTACTTGGAACACAGCCCAAGCTTCCTCTCTTCCAAATTCCCAAGTGGTTTTACTAGAAGCAGAACCTAAAGACAGGCTTTGGGGATGTATCCTTCAGAAAGCCTCAAACGATTAATGGTGGCACTTAGGCCCCTTGTATTGAATTTGGTTGTTTTGATTTCTCCATTTCATCACCAAGGATATTTGGTAATAAATAGTTCACTATTCACAGCCTCAATGAGCATATATAATTTATTGAATGGCAGTTGTTACTGGACTGTCACATATATCCTCATTCTTCACAATCGTCCTATAAATGAAACATTTTCTATTTCACATTTGAGAAGATTGAGGCTTAGCAAGATCCCTTCTTGCATTGGTAACATCTGTTGAGTGCTTGTGTATGCCAGGCACTGTACTGGTCCCTGGGATTACAGTGGAGGACAGGATACCCATGATCCCTGTCCTCATGGATCCTATCAGCAGAGCAAACAGACCAGTCAGGCAGAAGTAATAGCGTGACAAGTGCTATGGTAGGAGTGGTACAGGAGCTTGTGCATACATCAAAGGGGGCACTTAACACAGGATCAGGAAAACTTGCTGGACAGTGGAGTTTGTCCTGAAGGTCAAGGAGTTATCCTCCAAAAAAAAGGGGGCAAGGACAATTGGGCAAGGGAACCATGTGAGCAGAGGCCCTGGAAGAGAAAATAGAACTGTAGTTTTTCTTCTTTCATAATCATGATGAGCTTGGCTTTAGGAAGGGTTAGCAAAGGGTGTGTGTGTGTACGCATGTGTGAACATGAACATACCTTAGGGTCCTAACAGCCAGGCTTAGCCTGACTGTCAGACTCCCACCCTTCTTTGCTCTGAGTGGAATCTGAGACTGGTGCAAGAATACAGGAGACTTACTAGTTTTGTAGTAAGTCTTGTTCTAAGCACTGTAGGGATTACAGAGGAGATGGTGTTAGAACTTGATTCCCTTTGGTTGTAAAGCCAGCATTCTTCACTGGCTTGTTACATAATGTCTGGTTCTCTGACAGATAGTTTAAGTAGCTAGTGTGTGCCCAGCTTTTCTTTTTGGATACAGTATTGTCTCGTTTTCTTTTAATCTTTTGATCTGCTTCACTCATTTCTCCCACCTCCACCTCTGGCAATCATTAGTCTGTTCTTTGTATCAATAAGCTTGGGGTGGGTTTTTGTTGGTGTCGTTGTTGTTTTTCATTCCATGTATAAGAGAGATCATATGGTATTCGTCTTTTTCTGACTTCAGTTATAATGCCCTTGAGGCCCATCCATGTTGTAACAATTGTCAGGATTTCATCCTTTTTCATGGTTGAATACTGTTCCAGAGTGTTTACACACACAAACACAAGATTTCTTTATTCATTCATCCATTGAATGGACACTTAGATTGTTTCCATATTTTGGCTACTGGAAATAATGCTGCAATGAACATGGGGGTGCACATACCTTTTGACTTAGTGTTTTCATTTTTTACTGGAATTGTTGGATTATATGGTAGTTCCAATTTTAATTTTTTGAGGAACCTCCATACTATTTTCCATAGTGACTATACCAAATTACATTGCTACCAACAGTGGATGAGGGTACCCTTTTCTCCACATCCTCACCAACACTTATTTCTTGTCTTTTTTGATAATGGCCATTCTCACAGGTGTCAGATGATACCTCATTGTGGTTTTGATTTGCATTTCCCGGATGCTTAATGATGTTAGACATCTTTTCATGTACCTTTGGCCATCTGTACATTCTTGCAAAAATGTCTATTACGATCCTCTGCCCATTTTTTAAAGTTTTTTTTTGAATGAGTTGTATGAATTCTTTATATATGGTGGATATTAGCCTCTTATCCGGATATGATTTGCAAATATTTCCTCTCATTCAGTAGGTTGCTTTTTCATTTATTTTGTTGGTTGCCTTTGCTGTGCAGAAGCTTTTTAGTTTGATGAAGTTCCATAGCTTATTTTTGCTTTTGCTGCTTTTGCTTTTGGAGTCACATTCTAAAAATCATGGCCAAGACCTATGACAAGGAGCTTACCACTTAGCTCGTTTTGTGGTTTTAGGTCTTATATTCAAGTTTTTAATTCATTTTGAGTTAATTTTTGTGTATGGTGCAAGATACTGGTCAAGTTGCATTCTTTTATAAGTGACTATTCTGTTTGCCCTATACCATTTACTGAAGAGACTGTCCTTTCCCTGTTTATTCTTGGCTTTTTTGTTGTAAAATAACTATATAATATATGCCTAGATTTATTTCTAGGCCCTGTGTTCTGTTCTACTGATCTGTGTGTTTGCTTTTATGCCAAAACCATACTGTTTTAATTACTGCACCTTTGTAATGTTGTTTGAAACCAGGGAGCATGATGCCTCCAGCTTTGTTCTTTCTCAGGATTGTTTTGGCTATTCAGGGTCTTTTGTAGTTGCATACAAACTTTAGGATTATTCTCTCTTGGAAAAGGCCATTGGAATTTTGATAGGGATTGAACTAAATTTGCAGATTGCTTTGGGTAGTGTAGACATTTGCAAAGTACTGGTTTTTCCAATCGATGAGCATGGGATATCTTTCTGTTTATAGGTGTCATTTTCAATTTCATTAATATCTTGTAGTTTTCAAAATACAGGTTTTTCACCTCCTTGAGTAAATTTAATCTTCGGTGTTTTTTTTGATGCAATTGTAAACGGAGTTATTTTCTTTTTCTGATAGTTTATTTGTATATAGAAATGCAACAGACTTTTGCATATTGATTTTGTATTCACCTTTACTGAATTCACTTATTGGAAGTTGTTTTTATTAGTCTTCAGCATTTTCTGTATATAATATGTCCACAAATAGTGACAGATTAACTTCTTTTGTGCTAGTTTTGTTGCTTTTTATTTCTCTAATTTCTCTGGCTAGGACTTCCAAAACTATGGTAAGAGTGCAAGAGTGAGTATCCTTATCTCATTCCTGGTCTTAGAGGAAAGGTTTCAGATTTTACTATTGAGTATGATGTTTGCTTTGGCTTTTATTTATGTTGAGGTACATTTCCTCTATACCCACTTTGTTGAGGGTTTTTTTTTTAATCATAAAGGGATGTTGAATTTTGTCAAATCCGCCCCCCCCCCTTTTTTTTTTTTTTGCATCTATTGAGATAAGGTTTTTATCCTTTACTTTGCTAATGTGGTGTATCACTTGACTAATTGGCAGATGTTGAATCTATCCTTGTATCCCTGGAAAAATCTCAGTTGATCATGGTGTATGATCCTTTTCTTGTATTGTTGAAATAAGTTTGCTAATATTTTGTTGAGGATTTTTGCATCTATCATTATCAGGGGTATTGGCCTGTAATTTTCTTTTCTTGGGAAGTTCTTGCCTGGTTTTGGGTCAGGGTAATGCTGGCCTCTAAATGAGTTTGGAACAGTTCCCTCTTCTATTTTCTGCAAGACTTGAGGAGGATTGGTGCTGATTTTTCTTTGAATGCTTGGTAGAATTCACTGGAGAAGCCATCTGGTCCTGGACTTTTATTTGCTGAGAGGCTTTTGATTACTAATTAAATCTCCTTACTAGTAATCACTCTGTTCAGATTTTCCATTTCCTCATGGTTTGGTCTTGGTAGCTTGTATGCTTCTAGGAATTTATCCATTTCTTGTAAGTTACCTAATTTGTTGGTGTATAATTGTTCATAGTAGTCTCTTATGATCCTTGTATTTCTGTGGTATTAGTTGCAACACATCTTTCATTCCTGATATTGTGTATTTGAGGGTTTTTTTTTTTTTTTTTTGGTCTTGCTAAAGGCTTGGCACATCTTAAAAAATCTTTTCAAAGAATCAGCTCTTAGTTGCATTGATCTTCACTGTCTTTTTTGTCTCTATTTCATTTATGTCTGCTATAATCTTTATTTTCTTCCTTCTAACTTTGGGCTTTTTCTTTCTCTAGTTTCTTGAACTGTAAAGTTAGGTTTTTTATTTAAGACTTTTCTTGTTTCTTGAGGTAGGCATTTATTACTATAACCTTCTCTCTAACAACTGCTTTTGCTGTGTCCCACAATGGACCATTGTGTTTCATTTTTGTTTTGATGTATGTTTTGATTTCCTCTTGGATTTTTTCCTTGACCAATTTGTAGTTTAGTAGCATGTTTTTTGGCCCCCACAAGATTGTGATTTTTCTCATTTCTATCTTGTAATTGATTTCTAGTTTCATACCATTGTGGTAGGAAAAGATGCTTGATGAGATTTCAGTCATCTTAAATTGAGACTTGTTTTGTGGCTTAATATGTGATTTAACCTGGAGAGTTTTCCATGTGTACTTGAAAAGAATGTTTATTCTGTTATTTTTGGGTAGAATGTTCTGTATGTAAGTGTTGAGTCCATCTGGTCCACTGTGTTGTTCAAAGATAGTGTTTGTTTATTGATTCAGAACTCTTGGAATTATTTTTGCTGCATCCCACAATTTTGGTGTGTTACATTCACATTTTTTGTCTCCAGCTATTTTATTTATATATTTTTACTTTAGAGAATGTGTGTGAGTGGGGGAAAGGCAAGGGGAGAGGGAAAGAGAATTCTAAGCAGTCTCAGTGTGGAGCCTGATTTGGGCTTGATTCCACCACCTTGGGATCATGACCTGAGCCATAATCAAGAGTCGTTGCCACCCCGGTGCCCCTGTCTCAAGGTTTTTTTTTTTTTTTTTTTTACTCTTTTGATTTCTTGTCTGACCCATTAGTTCAGTAGCATGTTTCCACATGTAATTCATATGTAATATCCACCTATGTGTAAAACTTCCAGTTTCCTTTGTGTAATTTCTGGTTTGATACATTGTAGTAAGAAATGCTTGATATGAGTTCGGTCCTTTTAAACTTATTAAGACTTGTTTTGTGGCCTGACGCATGATCTATCCTGGAAAATGTTCCATGTGCACTTCAAGAAGAATGTGTATCTGGTCTAACATGTCATTTAAGGCTGAAGTTTCTTTATTGATTTTATGTCTGGATGACCTGTCTATTGATGTAAGTGGTGCATTAAAGTCCCCTACTATTACTCCATTGCTGTTGATTTCTTCCTTTAGGTTTGTTAATATTTGCTTTATATATTTAGGTGCTTCTATGTTGGGTGTATAAATGTTTACAAATGTATCCTCTTGTTGTATTGACCCCTTTATCATTTTGTAACTATTAGCATTTTGTAACTATTATTATAGCCTTTGCTTTAAATTCTGTGTCTGATAGAATTACAGCTGCTCCAGCTTTTTTGTTGTTGTTGCACTTGCATACAATACCTTCTTCCCTTCCTTCATTTTTTAGTCTGTGTGAACGTACATCTAAAGTAAATCTTTCATAGATAGCATATAGATGGGTTTTATTTTTTTAAACATTGAGCCATCCAGTGCCTTTTGATTGGAGCATTTAGTCCATTTGTATTTTAAGTAATTACTCATACGTGTGCTTATTGTCATTTTGTTAACTGTTTCTTTGGGTGTTTTGTAGTTCTTTATTAAATCTCTTGGTCTCTTGTGGTTTTATTTTCTTAGTATGCATATGTTCCTTCCTTTTTGGTCTTGTATGTATGTATTACAAGTTTTTGCAGTGTGGTTGCCATGAGGCTTACATAGAACAATGAATTTATAACTGTCTGCTTTAAGTTGGTAGCAACTTAAGTTTGATCCCATTCTAAAGGTCAGTGTACTTCTGCCCATCTTTCATGTTTTCAGTGTTACATTTTACATCTTTATATCTTGTGTATTCCTTAATTAATCATTATAGTAATAGTGATTTATACTGCTTGGGTTTTTCAATCTCTGTATTACTGTTGTAAGTGATTGATCTACTACATTAATTATATATTTACCTTTCTGGTGAGATTTATTCTTGTTTTTTCTAGGTCTTAATTAATACTCTTTCTTTTCAGCTTAAAGAAGTGTCTTAATGTTTTTTGTGAGGCCAGTATAGTAGTGATGAACTTCTTTAGCTTTTGCTTCTCTGGAAAACTCTATCTCTTTTTCAGTTATGAATGATACTTTGGCTGGGTAGAGTATTTTTGGTTGGAAGCTTTCTCTTTCATCACCTTGAATATATTGTGCCACTCCCTCTGGGCCCACAAAGTTGCTGCTGAAAAATCTGTTGATAGCCTTATGGGAGGGTGTTCCCTTGTACCTAATAAGCTGCTGTTCTCTGGCTGCTTTTAATATTTTCTTCTGTAAATTTTTAATGGTGTAATTATTATGTGTCTTGGCTTGGGTCTCTTTGGTTTGTCCTTTTTTTAATGTTTATTTTTGAGAGAGACAGAGCATGGGCAGGGGAGGGGCAGAGAGAGAAGGACACACAGAGTCTGAATCAGGCTGTAGGCTCTGAGCTGGGGCTGAAACCCATGACTGCAAGATCATAACGTGAGCCAAAATAAGATGCTGAACTAACTGAGGCACCCTGGTGCTCAGTTTTTTTTTTTTTTTAAGTTGATTTTATTTTGAGAGAGCACGAGCAGGGGAGGGGCAGAGAGAAAGGGAGAGACAGAATCCCAAGTGGGCTCCACACTGCCAGCACAGAGCCTGACACAGGGCTTGAACTCTGTAATTGTGAGGTCATGAACTGATCCAAAACCAAGAGTGGGATGCTTACCCGACTGAGCCACCCAGGCACCCCTAAGCACTGCAGGGTTTAAAGAAGAGATGTTATCCTTGCTTTCAAGAGGCTGACTCTGATGAGAGAGAACAATCTCAGCTGACTTTACTACAAGACAGAACATAGGCCATGCTGGCTAAGGTGTGACTTATTGATCAGAGGAAGAATCTATTGTATAGCAAGTAGAAAAGAATTGCAAAAAGCATGTCCCAACTGGGTGTTGTATGGCAGTCTATTAGACAATGAAGTATATTAAAAAAAAAAAACATACCCCACTCAGATTTTCTGGAAGGAGAAGCCACCTACAGAACTGTAGAATGTTCTTACCCTTTGAACTGTGGGTGGAGAGGCTAACAACATACTGTGGGTTGAACAAAATAAAAGTCAGTTTCAGGAAAGGCTGAGGTGTCCATGTACTGCTCCTCATTGACTCTTCAAATGGGTTCCTCATAACATTTTAATGAGGAGAAACCCACACACAGATGAAATTGATAGACTATGGGTGGATCCACCTCTAATTGCTATCCAAATCTACCTCAAGGAAAGGCCAAAAACAGAGTCTGGAAAGGTTTTGTGCAGCAGGAAAAACGTTGATATTGTGGGTGTAAAGTTTTGAGTTATAAAGAAGTTCCCTTGGGTCTGAGTAAGAGAGACCTCTGGGTACACTCACACTGTTTCTCCCAGTGACACGGTTACAGTTAGTGTCAATAATAAACTATGACATTTCATGTCTATGTTTTCTTGGCTGTTCTATATAAGGGCATCACTTTCTGGAAAATCTAGGAAACTTGGGAAGCTTATTCTTTGATGTTTTGGATAAGTAGGGTTGGGATCAGAGCAGTGGCCAAAGTCTGCTGCTGAGCAAGCTCTCCCTGCCCTGTGTCATCACTAGGAGAGCTGGATCCACTTCTCTTGATTTGAGTGGGAAAGAGAGGCAACAGTTAATTGCAACTGGAAGAGTTAGCTCCTTGCAGAGGTGATACTTGTAGTGAAAGGATCATCATGGAATAAGAAGACCTATATTAGTATAATAAAAGGTACATGCAATATGTGCATCACAGTATTAGCACTGTTTATATTGCAGGTGACAAGACACTCAAATTGGCTTCAACAATAAAGGAAATATATTGGCTAGGTGTCTGGGTGAGTTTCAGGGTAGGTTGATGTGTGGTTCAGCTGATGTCCTCAATCCAATTTTAGTCTCCTCTTGGACATTGCTAGCATCACCAGGCTGATCTCTTAATCACCCACTACATGTGGCTTGATTTAGGCCATTCACAGAGAACATGGTCTGTGAAGGTGAACATTTGAAGTAATTCTGGTGCTCAATTGTGAGGTGCTTCTGTTACAAACCTGTGATGACTTTGCACACTTGGGCATATAACTTTGTACATCTACTTGGTGCAAAGTGTGGCACCTATAACGTTGGTTGGACACTGTCTGAGGCTGCCAATTTTGCGGAATACTTAAACCTGAAGTTAACCAAAAAGCAAAAAAAAAAAAATTGTACTACTGACCTGGGTGACATTTAAGACTGTTTGCAACCACCCAGACTCTGGAAACTTTTGTTTGCTTGCTCTACAGTGTTGTGGGTGTGTTTTTGGCAGGGGGTGTTCTGGATTCATGAGTCAACTTCGGGAGTAAGAATGGAAGATGACGGTAGTTTCTGATCTTTAGCTTTTAAGTCAATGATTGCTTTCCAAAATGTATGTTAGTTCTTGGCGGGCGAGCTGACTTTGAGTATCGTGTTGGGCCACGTACATAGCCCCGGAATAGCATCTGAATTACGATGTCTCTTTTTTCCCCAACCCACGATTGCTGATGGACAGAAAATGCTCATAAAACCTTGACTCAAACCACAGAATGGCTGAATAATTTAAGCTTGACTTTTTTGAAGAATTTTGAATCCCAAAATAGGACTCTTAAGGAAATGGACATGATGTTTTCTTTTTTCCTCCCCTTTTAAGCTTAATTAGGTTTACACTTAAGTAATGGGGGTCAGATTTAGGGGAAAGTTTTGTTAGTGGGAGCTTAAACTGTGCACCAGGATTTCTTTTTATCCACAACCTTCATTAAAAACAAAAGAAAGTACAAACCCAAAACCTAAAATAAATAGAAACGTACTTATTTAGACATCTTTGTCCACCACAAGGGGACTTGGTTATACCTATAGGAGAAAAATAGTTTGTGAATGTGTCTCAGAATCTGTGACTATGTTTGATAAAACACTGTTCTTTTCATCTGGAAAATTGGGAATTCATTGCCATTAATTTGTTGTTGTTGATGTTGTTGCTTTCTCTAGACTGTTATTCTTGGGTGCCTTTTCCTTACCAGGATTCCACTGTGACGGAACATCATTATCACAAAGATTTCACCTGAGTTTTTCTTGTGAGATTGACACCCACCAACAACCGCAAATGAGTAATAAGCCTTCTCTGTTGTCTGATTTTTTTCTAGAATTCTACTTTAGATCCATCTTTCCTTTAGTTTCTTGTATTGGTTTTTACTCTGGTCCTCTTCTCATGAAGCATTGTGTCAGCGTAGCTTAGAGATTTGTTATTCAACTCAGGGATCCCTCTGTGAAAGGCAAAAACTCAGATTCAAGTACTTGGTTCCTCTTTGGTTTTCCTCTCTCAATCTCTTAAGTTCTCCTAGTGCATTTTGGGAAGAAGATGAGCTAACTAGTGCAGTGCCCAGGCCAAGAAACCCTCAGGTGATTTTTGAAGAGAAGTTGATCATTCAAGAATTTTCGGAATGAAACCCTAGGAAAAATTAGATGTGGCTTAAAACAAAAACAAAAACAAAACAACAACAAAACAAGCCCAGTGAGCATTTTGGATGAAGTTGGAGTCCTTTCACCATTGGAACAGACCTCCTTGAGGTTCCTGGTACCCCTGCCATTGGAAAGACAAAATTGGTTCTACTTCTAGGAGGAGGACGTGTGGTAGAGTGGAAGTGCCCTAGATTAGGAGCAGAGATTTGGGCTGTCCTGATTTACTTGTGCTGCTAACTTGACTCAGTGACTTTGAACGGGACCCTGAATTACTCTGTGTATCATGTGAAATGAGAGGTTGGATTGGATGATGATTTAGATTGTGTGTTTCAAGGAAGAGCCACATCCTTGCTGTCTGACTTGATTGCTTGTCACTGTGCTTTAGCTGTACTGGACTCCCTGCTCTACTCCCGTACCTGGCTTTGCTCTTGGCTGCCCCACCATCTGAGATACCTGCCCTGCTTCCTCAACATTGCCTTCTTTTAGCCTACCCAAGTCTTAACCATGCCTGTAGGGCCAGTTGAAATTATGTCAGGCCTTTCCTAGCTCCTTGGGTTCTTAATGTGCTATTCCTTCTCAGAATTTTTGTGGTACTTGTCCATCCCATAGTGCTCAACCAAACTATATGTTGGACCACTTGCTGTTCTTTCATTGTAGTATTTTTTGATCTGGAAGGGACTGTGTTCAAGCCTTGCTTGACATTTAACTACAAGAACCTTGGGGGGAAAAGGTGTCCTCATTATGTCCCTCATAGCACCCAGCATAGCTGGACAAATAGTAGGTGTCCCCCTGATTGTTGGTGATTGAAGCCTAGAATTTCTAGGGAGCATGAAAGCTCTGATATTCTAGCTGTTCACTCACCTCAGGTTCATGTTGGGAGCAAAAGCAAAGAAGGAAACTTTAAGCCCAAACTATCCAAGTGGGTCCTTGATGAGCTTTCTCTTTCCTCTGTGTTCCTTACTTTTTGGGAGTGATTTTTCCCATTTAGCTCAAAGCGTTGTCCTTTTTTTTCCTCCCATGAAGCCTCCTGAAGGAAGTGTTCTCTCCATCATCTGGAGACTTTATATTGTTGCTGCTGCTTTTGACCCAGCCTCTGGGGATCATCACCAGGGTGGCAGTGTGCCCAAGAGCCTGGGTTTGGGGTCAGGTACATCAGTGTTTGAGTTCTGCTCTGACTCTAGCTTTGTGACATCAGGCAAGTTATTGAGGCCCTAAGTCTTAATTTTCTCCCCTGTGAAATGGTGAAGTACCTATCTCCCTGCTTGTCAGAATTAACTGAGACCATGCCTGTACAGTTCTTAGCATGGTGTCTCACGTAATTCATCCTCATTATTCTTATTATCAAAGCCTGTATTGACTACCAAATGTAAGAAGCCCGAGCCAGGCCCTTAAGGACAGAAATTAAGATCTGGACAAATGTGTATGGGATTTGCAGATGGGATGAAAAGCATTGAAGTGAGCTAGGGTTGCTCAGTGGACATTTTGCATTCATGACTAGTGGTGACTGTGTCTTGAGCCCAGGGAGTCTAGAATCCTCAGCCTGGCATGCAGGGTTCTGCTTTTTATCCTCTCTACCTTTCCCCTCCTGTTTTAGAGGGACACCCTATGCTTCCCACGTTCTCTGGCCCTGTTTCTGTGCTGTTGGCTGTTGATCTGGTTTGCTGCCTCTGTCGAATGCCCTTTTTCAACCCCCCTTAAGTCCCAGTTTCGGTCCTCTGAAGATGCTAACTGTGCTTCTGCTGGTCCTGCTTACACCACTAACGTGAACTGTAGCAACTTACACTCCATCCTCTTCAACCCCATATCTGGGATGTCGGGTGTGTCTCACATGGATGCGAGGTGTAGATGTTTGTTCCTGCTCTGCCACAGTGTAAGGTCATACAATAGCAGAGCTGGAAGGGACTCTGGGGTCTAATGATGTGGTTGCAAAGGAAGCCTTCAGCTTTCTTAGCTCATTAGATACAAAGTAGATAGTGATGAGGCTGCTGTGTCAAAGAGAGGCCAAGAACCTGCTTGCTCAGTCTTCCTCTCTCCCTCCAAAAGGCCCTTGAGGCTCTTCGCAGAACACTGCACATTGTGGAACACGCTTTGAAGACCACCGGTCTGACCAGACTCGCTCGTTTCATAGGTAAAGACACCAAGTTTCAGAGACTCAGAGGAGTCTGAGTTTGGTCAGGGCTCCACAGTGCTACTTCAAGTAGTCTCTGTCCACCCTGCTCAGTTGTACACCATGCATTTCACATATTGGGTGCTCACGCATGCTGTGTAATGAATAATTAGGAAAGCTTGAGTGATTTTCTAATGGATCTTACATTGGTGATTAAAGAAATGTATGTGGCATTGTTGTTTCTTGTGTAATCCTCAACCCTAGACGTTTCAAGTCCTAGGGGTAGGAAGAAGAATGGCAAAAAGGGTCACTGGGCGTGAAGTTCAACGTCTCTGATGGGGATTGAGTAGTTTTTCTTGGCTTTGACCTGAAATTTCTTAGCTTTCTCATCAAGGCCGGAGCCAGTGTGGGTCAGATGAAAGGGTCTGTATGTTTTCAGCAACCAAGTATTAGAAAAAGACTGCTGGAAAGACTTTCTGTTTTGTTACCTAAGCTGGGATTTGATCTTCAGACCCTCAAGGTGAAAGGCTAATACCTTAATTTGTGTGTTTTATAAACATCCCCAGGCGATGACCTTCTTGTAGCCTCATGTGATACTCAAATTCTGCAGGACTTAAAGCTAAAAATTCTGGCTTGGAACAGAGTGGTACAGGTTGCATACTCAAATTTAGAATCAGCAGGGTGCCATCTCTCCATTAGTTGTTGGCAAGTATTGCTTGCATATAGTTGAATAAAATCTTGTTTAGGGGATTTCCTGGCAAAATGGATTTTTGTAATTTTCAGAGAAAATCTATCTCAGGGTTAAAGAAAATCTCTCCAATAGGACATGTGTCCAACCAACTAAGGTATTTCCCCTTGTAGTTTCTCCCTTCCTAAAAGCTTTCCTTTAAGGGTCATCTTTATTTTTCTGGTGTCAGTCAAATTATTTTTCACCGGAGCATGGAAACCGGAGACAGAGATGCTCCTTGATGGTGTGTTAGAACCACACTGGAAGTTTTTCTTTTATGTAAATAGAGATTGATGGAACATTTTACACAGAGTACGGGCTTTTGACAAAAAGTATTGATGGTTGCTTTCAGTAAGTGTTACTTGAGATGACAGAACATTGCATTTTAAGATGAATTACACGAGAAACTCCCTCTTTGGGAATGTCATACATTTTATTTCATCTGTTGTTTTATGAGAGAGTGACTGAAGTCATGAATACCTTAGACTGAACTGTTTCCTTTGCACATTATAAGTCCCGGTTTGGTGCACTCCTATTTTAAATATAAAGTTATGGGGAAAATATTTATACTAGCAAATAATATTGATAAAAATGCTTAAATGTTCAGAAGCAGACTATAACTTCTCACATCGTTTCCCCTTGTGAGTGGGGATTTGTGAGAAGCCTGGGAACCTGCTTAAAGTTAAATGTGTATTTTTCAGAATGATCTCAGAGATTTCTGATAAATGGCTATTTTTTCTTCTTTTTTTTGGTATGTTGGTAATTTCTCTCTTCTGGCTGTCTATGAGTTTCAAAAATGTTCATTTGTATCCATTCTTCTGTTGTTATTCCTTTTTTATGCAAGGGTCTGTAAGTCAGGTCTGTGGTGATGATAGTTTGGGGCCTTAATTTTCTTCACAGCCTGAATTCAGGGATATTAGCTTAATGCTACCAGGGAGTTAATGGGTATTAACATATTTACTATATATTTACTATACTGTTACACCAGGAACTGGGGTTATAGTCCTGATTCTTACATTGTTTACAACCCAGTGAAGGGGAGAGAGAGATAAATAGACAGTACAATCTCAGGTAGTCATACATGCTCTGAAGAAAATAAAGCAGAGTGTAAGGAGTTAGTGTCTCGGAAAAGTGTGTGTGGGAGGTAGATATGTTAGAGAAAATTGCTCTGAGAAGTGACATTTAAGCAAAGAGCTGAATGATCAGGTGGCTTGAGCTATGCAAAGGTACCTGACAGAGGGAGAGCAGCAGGTGCAAAGGCCCTGGGGCCAGAACAAGCTTGGAATATTTGTGCAACAGCAAAAGGCAAGAGCATTTCAGAGAAAGCAATGGTGGGAGTGCTCCAAGTTTGGGGGTTGACATGGTAGGCTCCCTGGCTAGGCCAGGTACAAGAGGAATGTGGTTTTGCACACTTATCCTATCTGTGTAGCTGTAGGCTTCTTATTCATAGTATCTTCATCTACCTAGAGTCTGGCCAAGTGGGCTTTCCCATTTCCACATTGTTTATTCCCATAGAAATCTTTCATTTCTCTATTGGCACTCTTGCTCCATCATTCACCAGATGCCAATATAGATATAGTTTCAGTCACCAGGGGACTCCCTCAGAATGAATCCTTCAGTTAAATCTTATCTCATACTTTGAATATAACTCTTTGACAATGCTTACCCTGCATTATTATAATTAGTTGTATATGTGATTGTCTTTCCAGCCATGAGCAACTCTTAATCATGTTTGGGCCCCTCATGCTTACCACAGTACTTGGCACCCAGTAAATGCTCAATATATTTGTTGGCTAAATAAGCAAGACCTTTACCTACACATTGTCCGGTTGCCCAGGATGAGTACTAGAAATTATGGTGATGGTAAAATCAATACACTCCTTGCTTTTTTAGAAGGAGGTTAGGGGCGCCTGAGTGGCTCATTTGGTTAAGTGTCTGGCTTTGGCTCAGTTCATGATCTCACGGTTTGTGGGTTCAAGCCCTGCATTGGGCTCTGTGCTGACCACTGAGAGCCTGGAGCCTGCTTGGGATTCTGTGTCTGCCCCTTCTCTGCTCACTCTCTGTCTCTCAAAACTAAATACTAAAAAACAAAAACAAAAACCTGTAGAAGGAGGTTAAAACCAATTTAGGGAAATAAGACTTTAAAAAAAAGGGAAACAACAGTTTGGGAACTGCTTTGGGGCACTTATTAGAGTTTAAACAGTTGTTGGCTTAAAAATTGTTGCAGGAATGAAAACGCATGGGGGATTAAATGACCCAGGAGACTGCAGTGTTCTAACTCGAGGGGGTGGAACCCCCAGAGGCCAGCCGGATCATTAGACTGGGTCTTTCCTGCTTTTGAGGCTTCATCCCAGGGCCTTATGAGATACTTTGTCCTCCATAAATTTGGAGCTGATTTGGAACTAGCTAGCTGTTTTTCTCCCTGCTGAATTAATGTGCTGTTCAGCTGAAGTTCAAATATGAAATATATTAAAAGCAAACTAAAAACAGGTCAATGTTTTGCCTCTAATGCTATGGGAATATTTGTTTTTAAATCATCTTTTAGTACTCCACAAATCTTCCCCACAAAGTTTTTTTTCTTTCTTTCCTTTTTTTTTTTAAAAGGCTGAGACTGTTTTTCCCAGTGTAAAAGGCCATTTCTTAAGTCCTGATTTATTCAGAAATTTACATGGAGAAAATGGCCCCAGATCCCACACAAGTGAAACTTTATTTTTTAATCTGGGGCACAGTAGGGAGTCCTGAGAAATGCATTTTCCTCTAGGATTGTAGGAGGAATACATAGTGTTTGTTTAAAGCATCAGGTATTGAGAAATGTAATGGCAGGGTGAAAAGTTTGACCTCAGCTGCCAGATCCGATCTGCTAGGGGGTAATTGAGTTGCCATGTTTTTTTCCTCTTCAGTTTAAATCAAGTTTTGCTATAGCCCATTTAAGTGTCAAATTGGTAGCAAAACTTGACAACTTCAGGGTGCAGACTTGCTTTTGATCAGAATTTACATGCAAATCATTTTTGCCTTGAACTGTCAACTCCTGTTTCTGATACTCTTGAGGGGGACATGTCTCTCCCCACCCCCTTTCCCCCCCCATGCAAAAGGGATGTTGGCTAATGTTATTAATCAGTGTGTGGAAGAAAAATTATCTTGATAAATATGGTGGTTAAACTATATTTTCCCTTTTGTGTGTCAGCTGTTGCAGCTGGGCATTTAATCTCCTTTTACCTAGAAGGAAATCAAACAATTATCGAGCGCTTGATGTCAAAAAGAAACTAGTGAATGAGGGGTGGAGGGTCACCAGTGTATTGGGAAATGGACTTAAGCCACCAAAACCTGACAAAGGGTGCTGACAGTCTGCATTTTCTTGGGCATTAAACAAAGTCTTTGGTAACTTTAAAGAATCTTTCCTTGCATGACTAAACTCATTGAGAGGGTTAGAGAGAAAGCTGCCTCAGAAGTCTTAAGCCTGAAAAAAAAATTTTTTTTTTCAGTTTTGCCCTAAACCCTTGGGACGCTTAAAAGCACGTGAGCGTGTGTAGCTCCATCATTCAGTGGGACAAAGGAGTGTTTGCACTTTCACAGAGTTAATAATGACAGTGGTGAGTCTTTCTTGTTTCCAGCCATCCCGACTGAGCCTTCCCAGTCATCCACCTTCCTAAAGAATTTGTGATTTACACTCTGTCTCTAAATGCTTAGAGACAGCCCTACTCTGAAAAAGCAAGAAAACAGGAGAACCCAGTGAAGAAAAACAAATGGAGAAAAAGCTCACTGTAGATTAATAGAGCTGATTATGAATATTTACAATTATCCATTATGGAGCCAAAACTTTTAGTAAAATAATGTGTGAGATTTTGTTTCTAGCCAGCCTGAAATTCCTTTCTATCACTACACCCCCAGCGGGGTGAGAACATCAAACATGTCATCTTGCCAAGATGACAGCCAGCATCGCGTCAGATGGGAGACACATGCAAGCCTGACTGGTGAACTCAAAGAAATTTCAAGATGGGATTCACTTCATTCGACGTGGCCCCATTGCAGGTTCTTTGGAAATCTCCACTACTGGCCACTTCCCTCCCCTGCTCAGTGCTGCCTGCCTGTGTGCTGTGAAATTTTAATTGAATTGTTAATGACACCAAGGAGTGACACAACACATGAGAAACTTCCAAGAATCAGTCAGGAGGAGCCCTTTTTCTTACTGTTACAAAACAGAAGACACTGGGAAATTGACAAGTCCAAGCAGCGAGGCCAGGGCAGTAATTGATAGCAGGCTGCCTAGAGCCAAGGTCCTTCCCTGGTAATTGCAAGCAGAGGCTGCCTCTGTGATCTCGCCAGTGGTGTTGGCCATGCCAGAGCGACCCGGCTTTGACGGATTGCTTTCCCGAGGTAATGACTTAGGCATGTTGCCTCTCTTGCATGAGGCCATGTGTCCCTCCCACTGGAGAAAATGAGCTGAACATTTTGCTTCTTCTTTAACAGGGTGCTGTTAAAATAACTCTATTCTATTATATAAGCCCTGTAGTGCCAGGGGCTAAATTTATATGGTTATAAACAAGAGATATTACTTTGGAATACCACAATACTGTGTTTGCTATTTCTTTAGGATTTCAAATGGTGTTTTCAAAATAATGGATTTTACTTCAAGAAAAAAAAAATTGGGGTGGGGGAGGAAGGATCCCATTTCTGAACAAAATCTTCATCCTATTTTTGAATTCCTCTGTGTACCTTTCCTAATTCTCCAGCCCAGTATTTATTTGTATTTGTGTTTGTTTTGCTGGCTGGATTTGACTCTCTGTGGGGGCATCAGAAGGATTATTTACTCCAGGATTCTGAAATAAGATAGATATTTTATTTCATGTTTTTTAAATTCTCCAAAGGCTGCTTTTTTTTTTTCCTTTGCCATTTCTGGACATTGATATATTTCAGAACTTTTATGTGGCTTTTCCTCCCTCCCTACACCTATTCTCCCTTCTCCCCACTTCCCCTTCCTGGAATGTAATTTTGTCTGTAAAATATGATGGTAAGCTGAAATGTCCCTGATGATCTATAGCACTTCTAGATTTTCACTCCCGTCGGTGACAGAAACTTACTAATTCTGATATAGGGGTCCCCGAGTGTGTTTCCACACTGTAGCTTGTGCTTTCTAGCATATTTAAAGTTTGGGTCCTTCACCCCACCTCTGTAAACAGTTTCACACCAAGAACCGACTTCAAAAGAAATGTCAGGAAAATCTCTAAAACTCAACTATAGATGGATTTAAGAAGTGAAAAGAAAGTGTGTATGTGGGTTTCTCATATCCACATAATAACTTTTGATGGAGAATCTAAGAGGAAGGAGACAGATTATTACTAATGGGAACTTTTGGGGGGAAGAAAAGTGGAGAAAAGATTTCGTGGTGGTTATTTCCCTTACATTTAGTCTCTAAGTTCCCAAATTTCTTACTAATAGGTAGTGCATATTTAGAACTAATATTTGTAGGAAATGGAGGTTTAAATGATATCAGGTTGCTAGGCTATTTCACAGAATTTGCTTCTGCAAAAGAACACTTAGGAGGGAAAGTGGTCTTGTGTGGGCTAGCCTGAGAACCTCACCATGATAGCGTTGATTCTACTGGAAAATACCTTCAGAGTCCTAACCTAGATACAGGGTGCTAGGAAAACCATTTTTCTTACTTTCTTCCTCATTGTCCAAAACTTGGAAACGGAGAAACTCCCTCTTCTGCCATGATCCCAGCAGCAAAAAAATTGCCCCTAACCCTACCTTAGGTACTGAATCAAGAGTATAAATCCTTCCCAGTGCTCTAGATGTAGAGTCATTATGGAGGGCATGCTTATAAGTTGGGTGTTTATAAGTAGGGATGTGTAGTTAATCTCATAATTATTTGAGTTTTCTGTTCTTACTGTTGATACAGATATCAGTCAAATGCTCTTTTCTTTTGCCTTTCCTGTGTTTTCAGTGTGTTTTGTTTATAGCCGTGGTTCTCAATGGGGAGAAGGGGGGACAGTCCTGTCCCCTCTCCCTGTAGACATTTGATCGTCCTGTCTGGGAGGGTGAGTGCTAGTGGCATCTGCTGGGTAGAGGCTGGGGATGCTGCTAAACATCCCGTAACACAGAGGATAGCAACCCCCCTCCTCCACTTCTAGTAAAGAATCATCAGGTCTAAAATGTCAGTGTGGCTTTGCACAGTGACATAAAGACAAAAGTTCTCAGTAAAACTCCACGAATTGAATCAAAAACCAGTCTGTCACTCAACAAGTGCTATTGAGAGCTTGCTGCTGTGCAAGACCCAGAACCTAAAAGTTTGAGAAGTACAGAGCTTCCTGGTTGTGAACACAGGCACACACCTGGGTTAGACACATGCCTGGGTTCTGATGATGGTTGTACTGCATGACTAGGGCTTGTAGCTTAACCCCAGTTAGGAAACATCAGTTTCTTTCTCTGCTAAATGGGACAAAAGGCAGAACTATTATAGGATAAAACCTATGGACTGGTGTGAACCTGAAATCAGATTTTAGTAAGTAAATGAATACCCATGTATAAATTCTCCCTGCCCTACAGGTGGTGATGTAATCTGCAGATTACTGAAGTCTTCCCTTTTACAGATGAAAAAATTGAGACCCAGAAAGGGAGGTTATTTACCCAAAATGGTAGCAGGTGGCAAAGTTGGGACTAGAGGCCAGCCCTCGTGACCCCAAGTCCTATGTTCTTTACACTCTTCAGTTCCAAACCACAAAAGGAAACTTAAGTCTGGTTAGGAAGGAAAGTCCCTGTCTGAGGTAGAGAAACACTTAGTGACAAAATTTCCAGTCTGAGACCTCTGGATTCTGGAAGTATACAGGAATAGATAAGGAGGATTATCATTTATAATGATCATGAAAATCATGTGGAATTTTTTAAGATCCAAAGTCTTGTCCTGGGACTAAAGGAAAAGAGGAGAAGCCTTATGGGGATGGTCTTAGTCTTCAGTTCTTTTAGTGCTGACAAACATTATCTTGTGATAGAAGTGGGAATCTTTCATGAAATTTCTTTAACGACATCAGACACAGAGGAAGAATGAGAACATGAATTGTTGATCAGTATTAAGCCCACTGCCAGGTAATTCCATACACTGGTTTTAGTATTGTAGGTATTCTCCATTGGGAGGATGGTGGATAAAGAACAATGGGCGATAGAGCCATTGGATGGCTTAACAAGCTGCTTTCAAAGGTCATGCTTCTGAATACTTGATGGTAGGGGAAAATAACTGTGAACTATTCTTTTTTTAATGTTTATTTTTAAAAGAGCATGAGAGGGAGAGGGGCAGAGAGAGAGAGAGGAACAGAATCCCAAGTAGGCTCTGTGCTGTCCCCAAAACCATGAGATCATGACCTGAGTGGAAATCAAGAGTCACAGGCTTAACCCACTAGTCTCCCAGGTGATCCTGAACTATTCTTAAGTTAAAAAACTGGGTGTGCACTCTGGATCCCAACTGTACTTAATGTGTGTTTGCATAGAAAAAGGAATGGAAAACTATATATCAGAATATTAACTGATTATTTCTAGTGCTGGGATCAAGGATGATTTTAATTTTATTTGTATTTTTACTGGTTTCTTTTTTATAAGTAATTAAAAGGGTTTTTGTTTTTGTTTTTTATTTTGGTTGATAGAATTGATGTGATCAGCAAGTATTACTAAGTTGTTTGTGCCCGGGAAAATAAGCAAAGTAAAAGAAAAGTGAACATGGAGTTTCTGTCCTCAGGGAACCTTTATTGTACTTCTAGAAGAAGATCTACACATATAGAAAGTTTATTAATAAAGGCTATCAGTAACTATTGAACTATTTGGCTAACTAGATTATGATAGAGAATCTCTACATTTTTAATAACGTATTAGGACCATTTGTGATGTACAAATATTATTTCACTGAATCTTCCTAACAGACATATGGGGTACTTACTAGTAGTCCTATTTTACAAATGGAAAAAATGAGGTTGAGAGAATTTGGGGAGTGGTGGAGCCAGGATTGACTCCAAAGCTTATGTCCTTAACCACAAGTTGATGTTACCTCCCAGGGAACCTTGTTTAGTTGGTAAATCACCTCATACTTCCAGTGGGGAACTGCAAGAATGAGTGATCCATTGGAGAGAAACCAATAATTTCAGCCTGGTCAAGAGAAGGGGGAGAAGGATTAAGAGAGTCTCATATTAGCCTTAGTATGGTGGGAAATAGGTTTCTAACCCACCATCTGCCAAGATTTCATTTACTTACTGGTGAACCCAACCTGATGTCTCAGGATGATTCTGTGCAGCATTACCGAGTGTCTCTGGACCAAAACACATGAACCACTTTCAGGGTTTGTGTCGGGAGCAGATACAGAGGATGAGACCAGGCCAAGGTTAGAGAAGTGTCTTGGGAAGCTGCCTGTGTATGCTCATCCCTAAAAGTTCTAGTTGCCCTTGGAAGATTTTAGCACTGATTTGAGTGAATGTGGCCTGACAGACAGTACTTCTCTGTGACCTAACTGAATCAGCTTTCCATTCATAGCCTGCACTGAGTCCGTGGTGCCCACACAATAGCCAAAACCACGGTGGCCACAGTAAGTGCTGTGGAATGTGTGTGTGTTTCATCTTTATCAAGAATGTCACGTGGCATTTCCTGATTGCTCCAGCAGCCTACTGCCCCATCTGAGTTTCCAGACTAAATACCAGTTCTCAAGCCACATGTGTTTATGGTATATAATAAATCTCCATTTGTCATAACGGTTTAAATTTAAAAGAAAAAGAAAGGTGAGCTGTGATGTTAAAAAAAAAAAAAAAGAGAGAAGTTGGCTGTTCTAAATTAACTTTCTTAGAGTTTCAGGTCAAGCCCAATTTATTAAGAGGGATAAAAAAAGATAGAAACCTAGTCTGTGATCACAATTGTGATTTATCCACACCTTGAGTGGGTCCTCCTTTGGACCTTTGCTTGAACCACAGCTGGCTTGGCTTATGTAGGACCTGCTGGGAGCTGAGGTTTATAATGAAAAACAGTTATTCTTTGAAATTACTCACAAGAAGAAGGCTCATTTTATCAAGTGCCCTCCTTAATTTGATTGTAAGGCTCTTCATATTTATTTTTCCTGCATTAATCACACTGTATCTTTGTGGCAAGTATAAACACAGTGGTGAAAGATAGCCTTTAAAAGAAAAAACATTCAGAGGACAAATGTTTCTCTAGAGGTGGCCTGTCAGGAGCCCTTAACGGGTAATTAAGAAAGTTATTTTGGGTTTGGTAGTAATGTAGTGAACTTTTCCAGAGACTCCTCTTCAGAGCAGGATGGCATTTAATATTTTTGCATATTAATCTTTAACAGTGAAGAGTGTCCAGTATTGACATCCCCTGGCAAGCTCTGGAAGCTTTAGAGAACATCTTCATTCTATGCAGAAAGGCCACCTCTTTTCCCTGCTTTGCCTATGGAAGAAATGTGGGAGTGGCTTCCTAATCCAAGACTGAGAAATTCTTATTTTATTTTTAAATTTTTTTTTTCAACGTTTATTTATTTTTGGGACAGAGAGAGAGACAGAGCATGAACGGGCGAGGGGCAGAGAGAGAGGGAGACACAGAATTGGAAACAGGCTCCAGGCTCTGAGCCATCAGCCCAGAGCCCGACGCGGGGCTCGAACTCACGGAGCGCGAGATCGTGACCTGGCTGAAGTCGGACGCTTAACCGACTGCGCCACCCAGGCGCCCCGAGAAATTCTTATTTTAATACCCTGAGTTGGACCCAGGAGTCTGGGACCCAACCTAGGCCTTCTTCCCTGCTAGAGTCCTTCTGACCTGGACAGCCCATAATATCTTAACAATATGATATCAATGCAGGGTGATGAAGGATAATTTCTATTCTCAGTAGAAACTCCCCAGATGGTCTTCTGCTTCCCAGAACTCCCTATTGAATGTTCACTGTCGCTAAGGAGGACAACTCAGGACCAGATGCTGGTTATCCTTTGCAAATATGAAAATAAATTTCTGTTTGCCTTCATGTTACTGAAATCTGTAATATTTCTTACCTTTTTGGTCTCTGGGCATAAAAGAGATCTAAGTAACTGTTAGAATCTATATACCTTGTGGTGGCTTATTTGTGATGATGCCTTAATGAAATTCTGTGTGAGGCAATAGGATGAGATAGTCCCTCAAAAAGGCGTCTTCCAAGAAGATAAGTCAAGTCCAGTACTGATGTGACCATATTAAGAGTATATTCTTACAAGCTTATTTTATTACTATTTTTTGTCATGGATGATAGTATCACACTTTATGTACTATATGTTAGCTAGCTTGACAATAAATTATACTAAAAAATTGAAACTCTGAAAAAGTCAGATTAGTGTTACATAATTTACATTAAATTCCCTTTCTTTAAAAAAAAATTTTTTTTAGAGTGGGGGAGGGACAGAGAAAAGGGAGACATAGAATCTGAAGCAGGGTCCAGGCTGTCAGCACAGAGCCCGCTGTTGGGCTTGAACTCATGTATCAGGAGATCATGACCTGAGCTGAAGTTAGATGCTTAACTGAGCCACCCAGGTTTCCCACATTAAATTCCCCTTCTAAGTGAATAGTTAGATGATTTGTGACAAATATATGCAGTTAGGTAGCCACCACACAATCAAGATTGAATACTTTGATCACTACAGAAAGTTCCCTTGGGACTCTTTTCAGTTAGTCTCTTTTATCCCCAGCTCCTGACCTGCACTGATACCACTTTTTTCTCTGTAATTTTACTTTTTCCTAGAATAATATTGTAAAAATGGAATCCTATACCATGTAGCCTTTGTTCCTAGCTTCTTTCACTCCACATAATGCTTTTGAGATTGATCCATGTTGTAGCATGTATCGACAGTTTACTTCTTTTTATTGCCAAATAGTATTCCAGTGTGTGGTTGTACCATGATACACTGATACATTTGCTGTTGATTTGGGGCTTGGATTGTTTAAAGTTTTTGGCTACTATGCACAAAGTGTCTATAAAGATTTTCTCAGAAAATTGTCTGTCTTCGTGAATGTTCCATGGGTTTTTGAAGAGGATATGGAACCTGCTCTTACTGGTTGGAGTCTTTTGCAAATGTCAGTTAAATCAAGTTGGTTCATAGTGTTGTTTAAGCCTTCAATATCCTTACTGATTTTTTGGTATACTTATTACACATATTACTGAAAGAGGAATATTGAGGTTCTCCAGTAAAATTGTGATTTTGTTTGATTTGATTTGTATCAGAATTTTATGGTTTTGGAACTCTGTTTTTAGATGCGTATGTATTTGTTACATTTTCTTGATGAATTATTTTGTTTCTGAAAATACTCCTTGTTCTGAATCCTAGTTTGTATTATAGAGCTTTCAAGTTTCATGTGGTATATCTATTTTTTCTTCTTAATATATCTCTGTATTTATATTTACAGTGAATTTCTTTGCTATCCAATCTGATAATATCTGCTTTTGACTTGGTATGTTCAGGCCATTTACTTTTAATATAATTTATTGATACAGGTTTAAATCTAACATTTTGTAAGTTTTGTGTTTATCCCATTTGTTTCATTTCCTACCTTTTATATTGTTTGTATATATTTATGATTTTTGGTTGCATGTATTTATGATTCTATTTTATCTCCAGAAAAACATAGATGTTTTGTCTTAAAATTTTTTTTTCTGGTAGTTGTATTAGTGTATATAGTATATATATTTAAGTTATTACAGTTTACTTTCAAGTGTTCACCTTATGTATAGTTTAAGTATCTTACAATGGTATACTTCTATTTCCTTCTTCCTATCCTTTATTTTATGATTGTCTCACATGTTACTTCTACATGTGTTAAACTCCCAGATAATTTTTCTTCTTTAGCAGTTACCCCCTCCTTTTTTTAAACCAGGAAAAATATTTCTCTATTTGCTTACTGTAATTGGAAAATTAAAATATTCTGTTAAAATTTAATCTGTTTGCAAACTTAAATATATTTTGTAGAACCAGTTATCTTTTAAGGAGAATAAAATTAAGAAAATGTTGGTGATATTACCCACATTTTTTTACCACTTCTCAAGCACTTTATTTCTCTGTGTAGATCCAGATTTTCTTCTGGTACTAGACTCTGGCCTGAAGAGCTTTCTTTAACATCTTTTCAGTATGGCTATACTGGCAATGAATTTTCTGTTTTTGTCTGAAGCATTCTTCCCTTACCATCATTTTTAGAAGGTATTTTTAGTGTGTACAAAATTCCCATTAGTTTTTTTTTTTTTTTTAGTACTTAAATAATGCCATCCCATTTTCTTCTGCCTTGTATTCTTCTGTTGAGAATTCTGATGTCATTCTCAGCTTTGTTCTTTTGTATATATGTTTTCTCTCTAGAATATTGTAGATTGTCTCTGGCTACCTTCTACATTTTCATCTTATACTTGTTTTCTAGTAGTTTTACTATGATGTGCCTATGTTCTTCCCTCCCACTATCCCACTTGAGGATTTCTTAGGTTCTTTGAACTGTGGTTTAATGTTTTTGTTAGTTTTGGAAAATTCTTGCCTATTTTAAAACATTTTTTTCTACTCCCTTTCTGCTTTCATTTACTTCAAGAATTCCAAAAATGTGTTACACTATTTGATATCATCCCGTAGCTCTTGGATGCTCTGATTTGTTTTTCAGCTTTTTTCTTCATTGTTTGGATATTTACTTAAGTTCAAGTTCATGAACCTTTTATTCTGATGTATCTAATCTACTAAACCTATTGAAGGAATTCTTCTCTGATATCATGTTTTTTATTCCTAGCATTTCCATTTGACTTTTTTTTAATAGTTTCCTTTTTTTCTGCAAATTACTCACCTGTTCATGCATGATGTTTAGCTTGTATATTAAAAAAAAAAAAATGTAGTAATAGTTCTATTAAGCCCCTGTTAGTTACAACATCTGAATGACTTTTGGTTCTGGTAATGTTGACTATTTCATCTTCTGACCAAGAGTATTTTATTTTTTTCTTGATTTTCGTGTGTCCTATAACTTTTGATGAAGTGCTGGACAAAGTATGTAAAAGAACAGTAGAGACTGAGGTAAATAGTATTTACACCTGGAAACAGAGACCTGTCTGTTGGGATGTTAGTATGGGTAGTTGAGTCAATAATTGAACTGGGTCTGAGTTTTTGTTTTAAAACAGACTTGAAATTCCTCCAGTGGTGGCTTGCTGCTACTGTATGCTTAGGGGGGAATCTGGAGAAACAGGGTTTTCCTCATGTTTGCACACTATCCATAACTCTAAGTGGGTCCACATGCCTACACCAAAGAATGGACCTTTCCCCTCCATGAAGGCTAGCCTACTCTTGCTTTTTTACTCTCTGAAGCTTGTGGTAGTGGGGAGGGTTTCTTCTCATGCTCTAGGCTCAGTCTTAGGCAGGTCCTGTGGGCAGAGGTCCCAGGCATGAATTTTGTTCTGTCTCATGTTGGTAAGGACTCGTGGATAGGAGAGAATTTCCTGTCCTTTTCCCAGTGGTAGCAGGTCTCTTCTTTCTGTATATGCCAGATGCTGTAACTGAACATGTTTTCCTACCCCTTTCCCCAGGGAGAGACAGGTTTTGCATCTAACTCTCCTTTAGTGGCAGTGACCTTTACTTGGAACTGTTCTTTCTCAGAGGCTTATGACTCCTGTGTTACTTGTTTTTGTCTTGTTAATGAGAAAAGGGTCTGGGAAATAGGCAAGATTTTATGCCTGTACACAATGTAGGGGATTCTCTTATGTCTCTTCATCTTACTCTCTTTGTGACCAACATGGAAAAAGCTGATGAGTGAGTGAAGACTCTCCTTGTGTCTGGGACTCTCAGGAATTCTAAAGTCTCTGGCTAGCCCACATGTGGCATTAACAAGTTTGTTAAAATTCCAGCTTTTTTCTTTTTATTGACTTTTTTGACAGCTGCCCCTTCAACCTGTGCTCTGCCAAACATGAAATAGTTGGCGTGTCCTGGTCCCCCTTGGAGACGGACGACTCACACTTCGGAATTCAGTTTACTTGTTTGCCTTGTAACATCAGCCCTCTGATGGAGTGGAAAAAAATTGGGATTTTGTAGGTTATTTACCTTTTTTGTTTTTAGTGTAGAGTGGTGTTCTTTTGTGGTTTTCTGTATCTTGAGAAGGAATGAATTCCTGAGACATTTTAAGTAACATTGGTCAGTTGTAGGGTGTCTAGGAGGTCAGGAGGATTCTAGAAATCCTACCGTATGGGGAGTAATTAAATGACCAAAGGACATTTAGACCGAAGAAGGGAAACTTTGTAGGACAAATGTAATAAATGACAGCCCCTACAAGGAGCTGTGAAATTGCCATGATGAAGCAGCATGTAGACTTCTATTTGATGTTGTTTATAATGACATTAATTAACTGATCACTTCTATTAGTGCCTACTTTGTGCTAGGCACTGCAGATGGAGATACAGGTAAGATACACTTCCTGCTCTTAGGGGCTCACAATTTGGAATTCTGGCCAGTGATGATGATGATAGGGTAGCAGCCTTAAGTTAACTATAAGGAAGAACTTGCCAATATTTAAAGCCACTGAAGATGGAATGGACAATGTGGAAGGATGGAAGCCTTTAGAGTCTGTGTGGAGAGGATTCCTATCCTGAGAAGAGACAGGATGGGATGGTCTGATGGCCTCCTCCAGTAAATCCCAAGGAGCTGGGATTTTAGCATCCTTGTATGTCTAATACAGAGGAGTCTCTGATCCTGATGAGAGGAGTCTGGTGGGACCCTGACTGTCTTCTCTGTTGTCCTATAAGGAAGTTCTAAAGCAAACTATAGAGCAACCATAAGATAGATCCTTACTAAAGGAAGAAACAGGCAGATACTAGATAAGAAGTTGACATTTGAAGGAAGGGAAAGGCATAGGGTGGGTTTCTCATTTTCTGCAGGTTTATCTTCAGGATTGACTTGAGATTATGCCATGTGGGAAGGGTAAAACTTGATCGAAAGCATGATTTTTATTGGCTTGAATAATCAGATGAAAGTTCAGACCAACCTTAGCATCTGGAAAGAGGAGAATCTCTGGAAGGAGTCAGTTGTATGTATGCATGTATAAAATTGCATATATGAGATCTCTAAATTTGTGTATATAAAATCTCATATCTGTAGCTGGACCCTGAGCCATGTGTGGGTCAGGTTGCCTACCAGTAAGGCTAAAACAATTGAACTGAAATGGAGTTGTCTGCTTCAGGGAGACAGTATTTTGCATTTTTCTTTCAGCCAGGTTAAATGCATGCGTAAAAAATGATACTCAGAGAAACTTGACACAATTCAGAATTCTTACAACCCATCATTCAAGACATCCAAGACAAAAATCTAAAATTACTCCTCACATTGTGAAAAGCAATAGGGACCAACTCCAAGATGTCCCAGATGATGGAATAGCGAGCAAAGATTTTAAAGTAGCTGTTAGAAATATGCTCAAGGACATGAAGGGAAATATACTCACTATGTAAGAAAAGATATGAAATCTCAGCAGCGAAATAGTATTGTCCGATTATTCTATTGTAATAATATAATAATCCAGGCTTGACGATGATAGCAAAGAATTCACTGTGTAAGCTTAATGGTAGAATGAAGATGTCAGAGAAAGAAATTAAAGAGCAATAGGAATTATTCAGTCTGAGAGAAAAAAATGGAAAACAAAAGGTAAACAGTTACAAGGGCTTGTGAGACTGTATCTAACACACTGGAGTCTTAGAGTGGGGCAAAAAAAATATTGAAGGAATAATGGCTGAAAATACTGAAATTTGAATGACACAAATTTGGGGCGCCTGGGTGGCTCAGTTGGTAGAGTGGCCGACTTCGGCTCAGGTCATGATCTCGTGGTCTGTGAGTTCAAGCCCCGTGTCGGGCTCTGTGCTGGCAGCCTGGAGCCTGCTTTGGATATTCTCTCTCTCATTCTCTCTCTCTCTGCTCCTCCCCTGCTTGTGCTCTTTCTCTCAAAAATAAATGTTAAAAACAAATTGAATGACACAAATTTATAGATACAGGAAGCTCATTGGTCATCGAGCAGGATTAATTTAAGGCCAAGCACAACTGGGCATATCTTAAACTCCCTCCCCCTTTTCCCCTTCCCCCCAAAAAAAAGATAAAGAAAAAAATCATGAAAAAATAGACAAAAGTACACATTGTTTACAGGACAACAACAACTTGAATTACCTTTGTGCTTTAACTGAAACAGTGGAGGCTAGAAGACAGTAGGATGACATCTTTAAAAGGCTTACAGGAGAAAAGCAACCCCACACTTTGTAGATTGAGAACTCTCTATTCAGCAAAAATATCCTTGAAGAATGAAGGTGAAATAAAGACATTTTCCACTGAGAAGAAAACCAAGATAATCACTAGTAGTCCTGCCTACCAAGAAAAGGCTCAAGAGGTTCTACAGGCCAAAGAATGGAATCTATCCTCAGGAAGCAAGAAGAATATCAGATATCATGAATAGGTGGGTACACAAACAAAAAGAGACTTTTTCCTCTAATTTTTAAAAAATGCTTATAACTGAGGTGCCTGGGTAGCTCAGTTGGTGAAGCATCTGACTCTTGATCTCAGCTCAGGTCTTGATCTCAGGGTTGTTTTTACATGAAGTGGTACAGTATTGTAAGTAGGTGGTGACAAAGGGAGAATGTATATTGCAACCTTAGAGCAGCTTTACAAAAATGCAAGGGATACAACCAAAAAGCCAATAGATACATTAAGATGATACTCTAAAAACAATTCTATAAGAAGGCAGGAAAGGAGGAAGAAAGCAAAAGGTTGACAAAGAGAAAACAGCGGTAACACAGTGGATTCAACTCCAACCATATCAGCAATTACATGAAATGTTAATGCACTAAACACCCAGTATTTATGGAACCAAAAATGCCTGACTTCTTAGTTCTCAGGGATGTTGGAAAGAAAGGGCTGTGGAAGTGCGTTAGGATTGTAGGAGAGAGGGTGGCTATAGAAACCCACATTCTGGGCGTGTGAGATTGGTATCAGTGAATGGACCAGATGAAAGGAACTGTTTAAAGCAGACATGAGGCATGACTTCTGTTTTGTTCAGCTCTTCTGACTCTGGCTGTACTTCCGTGCCAAGAACCAACTGGAGCTGGGGATGAAGCTTGGAGCAAGATGCCTCCTGCTTTGCCTGCCTGCATCGTGTCCATCTTCAAGTTGTTCCTATTTTCACTAAGCTCTTCCCCACCCCCACCCCCACCCCCAAATCCCCTCTAAAGCCATATAATATATGGAGCTGTGTGTTGATTTGTTAAGTCCAACTGTTTTCCATTTGGGCCCCCAAGAAGTTTTAAGGACAAGCTGTTTTGATGTGTCTTTTCAGACTGATGAGCAGGAGGCCTGGTGTGAGTGACTTTATTAAGTGTATCTAAATCCTCTAAGAAACCCCTGGCATGGAGGGTACACCAGCACATTGGCATGGTTTTAGTTCGGTGATAAAGGAAGGGTTATGAAATGTACTGCTTCATTGGGCAGACAGCACTCATACCCCTGTGCTTTCTCCAACACTCCTATTTTCCTACTTATCCAGCTTGGGGGAAAAAGAGTAATTAGATGATGGTCAGTGCTATGATTTACTGTTTTTTTTTTTCCCTTCTTGTATGATTTACCTAGTATTCACTGAAAACTTTTAATTTTCCTGATGGAAAATTAGGCTATGTAAAGCAGTTTGGGGCTTACATGTGACCAAGAGGGTGTTGGCATGGTGGAATTTTATTTCCCATTAGAGAGGAATGCTATTTTCAGGCACCTGGATCAGAGAGTAAAAAAATCTGTGTTTCAGTAAGACTTTGTACTAGATGACATAAAATTAGTCCTCAAAGAATTCGTTGACTCCAATTCTGTATAAGGGCCTATGTTCAGTCCTTGATAGCATCATCAGCCATATGATTTCTGCCTTGGGTCTCGTGAAATGAAATGGAGGATACTTTGAAATAAACATATATGATCTTAGGAAAGTCACTTCTCTGGATCTGATAGAGTGAGTTGGACATCCCTGGAGAGTTTGGGTCAGTAAGCCCATGGTATAGGGTGGGGCCTGGGAATCCATTTTTAAACAAGCTTCAGAAGTGATCCTTTTGCTGATCTATAATGGCCTCTCCAGATTGTAGCATTCTGTGACTCCATGATTTTATATGAATGGCTGGAAAGGTGATTTCTTTGCATATAAACCCCCCTTTTAAAATGGTCCGTTTTAGGGGTGCCTGGGTGGCTCAATTTGTTGAGTGTCTAATTCTTGGTTTTGACTCAGGTCACAATCCCAGGTTCCTGGGATTGAACCCTGTGTCTGGTTACCGGCTGCTTGGCATTCTCTCTCCCTCTTTCTCTGCCCCTCCCCTGCTTGTGCTCTCCCACAACATAAATAACATTAGAAAAAAAAGGTCTATTTAGGATCATATGATATTTTTATTTAATAACCTTTGGGTCTCTTCCTATGGCAGCCTCTCCCTCACAATTAATTACTATTTTGATTGACCTTTCCAGAGAACGGAAATAGTTCGCAAAGATTCTCTAGTCAACCATAGAATCAAAAGCTCTGGCACCACCCAAATCAAATGGGGGAGATTCTCTGTGCAGTTATGACTTGTCTCAGGACTCTCAGGTGACCTTGGCAGGTCAGATGTTCTTTGTGGGTTTAGGGGGCTGGTTTTATATTCTTGGGTGTATCAAGGTAATAGGAAAGTTCTTTCAAGAATAGAGTTTGCATTTGAAAGCACAAAGGCCTTTGTCAGGACAGAGGCTGAATTCTTTCACTGGGGGGGATTACTGGGGCATCTTGGCAGCAATTGGTTGAGGGTGTGTTTACCTGAAATTGTTCTCTATCTCTTAACTGGGTGCTGGTTTGACTGCATCAGTGCAAGTGTGTTAGTTAATCCTTTGCTTAACTTGGTCTTTTGGGCATAGCCAGGGGCATTTCCAAAGATAAAGATCTGTCAACAGAGGCTAAGTCCTAATCAAACAGGTGTGGGTGAGTTGGGGAGGCTGAGAGCTCAAGTATGAGAGAACTGCATTGTGGGAGTAGCCCTCTAGTCAGGAAGTACCTTGGAAGGAGAATGGAGCAGCTAATGGGCTGTTTAGTCAAAGAATAGGATCACTGAGAAGGTATGTTAATTTTTTGCTGACCAAAATGGCCTTCAAACTCTACATTTCCCACTTAGTGTTAAACCTTAAATCACCCAGGTCAAGTCAAGTAAAAGGACAGAAGAACTGAAATCATATACTGAAATTTTTCCTTTCCTTTTTTTTTTTTTTTTTTGAGAGAGAGAGCGAGCGAGCGAGCATGCACACAAGCAGGAGAGCAGGATCCTAAGCAGGGAGAGAGAATCCTAAGCATGCATGCTCCATGCTCAGCACAGAGCTCCATGTGGGTCTCTATCTCACAAACTGCCAAGACCATGACCTGAGCCGGAAATCAAGTCTGACGCTCAACTGACTGTGCCACCCAGGTGCCCCTATACTGAATTTCTTTAGCACATTTATCAAAAGTCTCATGATGAGCTTCTAGGAGAGAGGATGCCTTAAAAACAGTGCTTTTGATTTTTTCCCCTCTGATTATTAATCCCTATGATACTCAAAATCGATATTCCCTATCCCATCCCTCATTTCTTCTTCTTGGTCAAACTTCCAGACAGTGTTTCCGCTTGTTGTCTTCACATACTTATCCCTTAATCACCCCTTCCTCTTGGTCTTCTAAGTGTGGTCTGTGGACCCAGTACCATTGGTATCCTTAGGGAGGTTGTTAGAAATGCTGGACTGTGGGTCCCACTCCAGAACTAATGGGTCAGAACTTCATTTTAACAAGATCTCCAAGTGATTTGCGGTACATTAAAGTCTGAGAAGGACTTCTAAGTCTAAAATACTTTTTTGAAGATCTGCTGGTTTTCTAGGCACAAAATCTAATAGCCAATTCTCACCCTTCCTTCTCCTTGACCACGCTATCATTTGAGATGGTTTTCTTTTTCAAAGCTTCTCTATGTTTGACTTCTCTAACATAGTTCCATCTAGATTTTCTGGATGCTTTGCTGGCCCTTCTTTACCTGGGTCATTTTCTGGCCCATTTTCCTCCTCTCAACTTGAAAATACAGATATTTCCACTTTGCCTCCAGCTTCACTTTATGTTTCTCCCCAGGTCCATTTTTACTAGTTGACTTCAGGGCAGGTACATATTGAATGTCCCTTTGGAACCTCATGATTACTCTGTTGAAACTAATTTACCTTTTCTTTTACTTGGACAGGCAGTTTCTCCTTTGGCTTTTCTTACTTTACTCATTGACATCCTTGGAGGGCCTCAGAGTCCTTCTGATTTCTTCCCTTCTTTTTTTGTTTAATTAGTCACCAGTTTGTACCTCGATCACTGTCATGTATTCTGATGTTCCCATTTTAGTCAAGTTATTTAAACTCGAACTGTTATAAGGGCCTGATCTCTATAATTCTAGCTTTTGCCTAGAATCCTATCTTTCTTACCTTCCTGTCAGATTGTTTTTTCTAGATGTTATTTCCAATCATGCCCCCTTCTGCACCCAAACTCACACCATTCACTGTTTTTGCACTACCTTCAGAGTTGAGTTTAATGCTCCCCCCCGCCCCCTGCCCCAGTGTTAGGTCTACTCTTTTAAGTGGAGTCTTCAAGATTTTCTGTATTCCGATTACAGTACCTTCCTTTACTATTCTCTACAAGTGTTGTGTGCTTGGCCAAACTGAAGTCCTATTTCCTCTTTGGCATTCCTCTACTAACTCAAGTTGACCTTTGCAATTAGGAATGAGATTTTAATACAGATGATTACAAGGATGGATGGTAAACCAGCAATTGTTTCTGAGTCCACCTGGGTTCACTGTGAATAGATGGTCATTTAACAACCCCCTCCCCCACCTTTTTTTTTTTTTGTGACTTAATAAATAAGGGAAATGTATTAAGTATGAGGCATTTTAAATTAAGGAAAGGCTTTTAATACTGAATTTGTGCCAAACACCTTTACCAGACGAGGACACCTGAATGGAGCTAATGTTTCTCTGGAGGAACGTTTCTTGTGTGTCTCCACAGAGCTTAATTTTGTAGCTGTTACTTAGCAAAAATATTTACAAGTGACTTCGGTAAAGATACAGAAAACACATATGTCATATTTGTAGGAGACAGAACTGGGAAGGACAGTAGAACAAAATCATAGAATGATGATGACCTAATATTTGATCAGCTAGAATATGGCCAAATCAGAAGAGATTAAATTTAAGAAGATTATACTTGGACTTGGGCTCCCAAATGAACTGTTAAAGCAAAGTACCAGAAAAAGGGTGATTTGTGGGGAAAAATTAAGTCTTATTTGGTGTCTTCAAATATCTGAATGAGTGTTTAAGGAGCTTATGAGATTGTAGATTCAATGAGAGAAGCACATTATCTTGAAAAAGGAAAGCCACACCTAGATTATTGTGTTCAATTCCAGGACCTACATTTTAAGTTGGAAGCAGACAAATTGGAATCTTCATAGGCGGAGCACCACCAGAGTTGTTCAGCCAGGGTGTGGTTGTCAAGAGCTCACAGGGTGGTCTCTGAGGTCCTTTGCAAGCCCAGCTTCTCTTCAGTTATTGTCTCCTTGGTGGAGGGTAATTGCTGTCTTATTGTAGTTTCTCCAAAGGCATTTAGCACAATGCTTTGCTCATAGCATTTGTTAATAAATACTGGTAAGTGAATTTTGTGAGTGTGATGGAGGTTTTGCCTCCAGACCCAGAACATAATTTTCTTGAGGGCACATTACACATGTTATGTTTCTTTTTAGTACGTTGTCCCCAGAATCTTGCTTGGGGTTGAATTTTTCAGGACATAATAGCAACTGGGTTCGTGAAATGAAATGTTGGGAGAAATCCATTAAACACATCATAATTATTCCTCATGTTTTGTCTTTTCTCTTACATAAAAACAAGGGAACAATGTGGTGAGGTGGGAGGGAATACTGGGAATCAGAAGCTTTGGTTTCTAGGGATGCTTTTTCCACAAACTAGATTGCATCAGGCAATGAGAACCTACAGGCAGGATCTGATGATGAGGAAGAAGTGGGACGGAAGGTGTCATGGCTGTTAAAATTTAGGGTAGAGCCTCTGAATGCTGCAGCTGGCCTTCTCCCAGCCTTTGGGTGTTGGTTATGGTAATGAAATGCTTTAAGATGACACAATTAAGACACTTAATCATTTGCAAATTTAAGTTCCTTTCAGTTGGCCTGGAAGCAGCAGAAATTGCATAGTTAGCTTCCTGGGAGATTGTAGCCTACTACCAATAACTCACTTGTGTCTATACAGCTGTTGTTTGCTATTCACTGGCAGGTGTGACTAATTCCACCACTGACACCACCTCTTGGATGAATGTGAGCTTCTAAAGCGAGTCGTTCATGAGTGTCTGTGAGAGAGAGCATTGTTGGAAGGGTTTGGGCTCCTCTTTGTTGTTACTGGTGGGGCTGAGCCCACTTCTGAGAGACTCAGATTAATATTGGCACCATTTCCCGAGGGCATGTCTGCTCCCAGTGGAGCCTTTCCTGGCATATGCCCTCAATTCTTGATATTCCTTTTCTACTTTCGTTCCCTGTATTGTTGTAGCTTTCTGGAATGGGTAGTCATGTTTTTGAGGGCTCTGAAAGGACAATTACTTGAAGAAGGACATAGTGATGGAGTTAACAGAGCAAAGCTGCAAACATAAGGCTGGGTTTGGGCATGCCACTGTGTCAGAAGAAAGTGTTTTCTAGGCAAGGGGAAGTGGCTAAGAAAGCACATAAAAAAATCTGATAGCTACTGTACAATCTTCAAAGAGTTAAGAGTTGGAGTGACTTTTTACCATTTAATTGTGTTTAGCTTTGTTCTTAAGGAAAAAAAAAGACACTTAAAAAAAAATCATGTTTCATTAATGTGCCAGCTTGGATTATTTTCCCCTGTCAGCTTAGCAATCAACAGTAATAAAAACCCGGATAGAAAATTTTCATACATTTACAGTAATATGAAGACATTAAGTGAAAACCCTTTAAAGCATTTTCCATTTTCATTTCACTTAGCAGGTGCTACATATCGAGCTATTATTTACCCAGCTAAAATAAGCTGGAAAGTGATCCAAGTTGAAGTGTCTGCAGATAAATCACACAACTGTTTTCTCCTTATTATGCCCAGTTGAAGGGGTTAGTTTAGCACAGATCAGATCAAGGTGATGCAAAAGTTACTCAGGATTACTTGGAGACTGTTGAGGGTAGCTGTGGTCAGCTAGGCAATGGAAAAACTAATTTTTATGCCTTTGATGCGTGGATAGCTCATGCGTATGGAGGCAGTTTTATTTAAGGCACGGCCAATGCTATTCTCCAGGCTAGTGGAGTGAAGCAGCATGGATAATTCAAAGTGAGCAGGTAATCCACAAGAAAGTTATGTTTTGGCTTGGAAGGAACACAGTATATTAACAATAGCTTATATTTGTATAGTTATTTCCAGTTGAAGAAGTGCTTTTGTGTACCACTGATTTAATAGCTGGAAACACCAATGAGGAAACCCAAGTATTACTCCAAATTTTGCTCTTAGATACATGATCCTAGCTAAGTCATTGAGTCTCTTTGTGTTTCTTTATCTATAAAGTAATAATAATCAAACTGGTCCTTTCTAGACATGGTAAAGGATGTGAGATAATTTTGTAAGTATTCTGAAAGGTTAAAAGGTTGATCCTAGTCAGTTACTTAAAGACCTTTATTGGTGGCTTACTCTCTGTTAGGAGTTTTTCTAAATGTAGGGGTGTAGTGGTAGACTGGAAAGAGGGCAGAGGCTTCCATTTACTTGATTCACATTATAGAACTACCCTTGTTATCCTTGGAGTGTTTTTAGAATGGATAGAATTTCTTGAATTTATACTAACTAGGTAAAACATGATAGGACTGAGCAAGGTGTAGAAGAAACTAGCATGCAATTATTTTCTACCTCTAATGATAAAGGAAATCATAACCTCAGTGTATCTGTCTGAACTGAGTATATTAACTATATCTAAAAGAGGGATTTTAAAAGTGTATGGGGGGGGTGGGTAGAGAGAGTGTGTGAGCATGAGAATGAGTGAAGAAGGGGCAGAGAGAATGGGAGAGAGAATCCCAAGCAGGTTCTATGCTGTCAGTGCAGAGGCAGGGCTTGATCCCACATTCTTCAGCCAAAATCAAGAGTAGACATTTAACCGACTGAAACACCCAGGTGCCCCTAATGGAGGGACTTTTAATCTTAGGATCCCTAGGTGAACTTCAGAGGTCTCAGGAACAGTCTGAAATGAGATGTAGACTTAGGGTCTGTTACTCATCACAAAGGTGGTAGAGAATTGTTGAATTAATGTATTCTCTCTTGCTCCCAGGACAGTGTGATAACAAATAGGTTAAAAAGGTTTCTCTTGGATTAAATCTTTCATCAAATTGCCAGCCTTGATGCCACTGACTTTCACAAAGTCTCATCTATGAAATGTGGGAGTCCTATTAAATACCCTGAGAAGTCCCTTTTGTCTCTAAAATTCCCTTATCATAACTTCAGTTTCTCCTAGAAATGAAAACGTTTAATCCATTGAGCCAGTTATTTCCACAATATCTCTCCAACCTGGTAATGTTGAAATAATTTGGAAATGGTCTTTAGTGAAAGGCACATTTCTTTGACATTTTGGCTAATCTGGAACTGGCTCCGTAGCCTGAAGACAGAATTTTTACAGGGGCATCTGGGAACCTTTAAATATCTGCAGAGATTACCTGTGGCTTAGCTTAATGCATGGGAGGTGTTCTGATCTGCCATCCTTAGGGGTTGATTTGGATGGTCCTGTTACCCCTATAGTTTGGTTGCTGAATTAGTGCCGTCATGATACAGCTTGGTTATTAACATGCATGTGGCACCTGTGCACATGCTTTGGTTAAAGCAGTTGGACTTGTAGAGAGAATTAGATTAATACAACCCTTTTCAGGTATCCAGGGTTGTATTTTGCCATGTTGTGTGGGAGTCTGGTTATAGTGTCACATAGTCATTACCTGTGGTCAGTTTTGAGGCAGACGGGAGGTGGGGCAGATGCCATTTCTGCTTTTCTCCGTAGGCATTGCTTTCTTCCTTAATGGAAAAACTGGAATTTTTGTCTGGGTGTGTCTGCTTCTTCTTGTTACTTGAACCCAGCACCAGCATTTAAATCTGTGTTATTTTAAGACCAACCCTGGGGGGCATCTGGGTGGCTCAGTCAGTTGAGCATCCGACTTCGGCTCAGGTTGTGATCTCATGGTTTGTGACTTCAAGCCCCGCATCCGGCTCTGTGCTGACAGCTCAGAGCCTGGAGCCTGCTTCGGATTCTGTGTCTCCCTCATTCTCTGCCCCTCCCCGGCTCATGCTCTGTCTGTCCCTCTCTCAAAAAGAAATAAACATTAAAAAAAATTTTTTTTTAAAAAAGACCAACTCTGGGATTCTCTTCCCCTTGCCTGTGGTTTAGATATGGGCACATGACACTACCTTGGCCAATTAGCACAGAGGAAATCTACCAAGCTACTACAGAAAAAAGATTTCTTGTGCTTTTAAGATGCAAGTAAGAGATGGTTCTCTTTCTTCCACTAGATTCTGTTGAGTTTACAGGAGAGTGTTGGTGACTCCAATCATCTTAGACTGTGTGGTATAATAGTCTGAGGGATATCTGGCATCCTGTGAGGGGGTGGCAGAGGGGAAATAAGGAAAGAGAGAAAACTCGACTGGTTTCCCAGTTGTGAATGTTTTTTTCATTTTTAACTTTTTACTTATAGTTGACCTACAGTGTAACATTAGTTTCAAACGTACAATACGATGATTCAACACTTGCATATAATACCTGGTGCTCATCGCAAGTGTACTTGTTAATCCCCATGACCTACTTCACCCATCCCCTCCCAAGTACCTCCCCTGCTGGTAACAACCAATTTGTTCCATATAGTTAAAAGTCTGTTTCTTAGTTTGCTTCTTTTTCTCCCTCTTTCTTCCCTTGGCTCATTTGTTTCTTAAATTCCACATATGAATGAAATCATACAGTATTTGTCTCTCTCTGATTTTGCTTAGCATAATATTCTCTAGCTCCATCCATGTCATCACAAATGGCAATGGATTTCATTCTTTTTTTATGGCTGAGTAATATTCCATTGTATACATAAACACATCTTGATCTATTCATCTGTCAGTGGACACTTGGGCCACTTCCATAATTTGACTGTTGTAGATAATGCTGCTATAAGCACCGGGATGCATTTATTCCTCTGAATAGTGTTTTTGTATTCTTTTCCCCAGTGTGATTTCTGAGTCTTTTAAACTTGTCTGATCAAAATGATTCTTACTGCCTTCATCATCCTATCTGGAACCCCTTATTTTTAAGCCCTGGAAATTCACCACTATTACTATTTTTTACTATTCAATGCACATTTGGATTTAGCAGCACAGAATAAAACCTCTCTTTGCTGCCTTTTTCTGCTTTATTTTCACTGAGTGCACTTACCACCATTTACCAGATTATATGGAACAAATCAAGGTATTTGTTGTATTCATTGTAAAATCCTCAGCAAATAGAATAGTGTCTGGCACCTATGTGAGACTGTTCAGTAGACATTTCTTTAGTGAATATCTTACCAACTTAGTTGACTTATTTCTCGTTTCAATTAGTGTACTGCTAAGCAGAACACTGTTGAGTAGATATTTCAGTGACTCCTTAGATGTAGGAATTTTCTCAGTTTGCCTGAAAATATTTTTACTTTGGCTTTATTTCTGAAGGGTAAGTATCGTTAATCTGGGTGCAGAATTCTAGCTGACAGTTACTTTTCTCCAAATACTTTGAAGATATTCTGTGGTGGGCTCAATTATGTAATATTCCCCCCACTGCCATCCAATTCCTATGTTGAAACCCTAACTATCAACAGGGTTACATTTGGAGGTAGGGCCTTTAGGGAAAAATTTAAGGTGAAATGAGGTCATAAGGGTGGGACCTCAATTGGATAGAATGGGTGAACTAATAAGAGAAAGAAATATCCTAGTTTTGTCTCTGTCTCTCACTCTGTGAATGAGTACAGAAGAAAGGGCACGTGAGCACCCACTGAGAAGGCAGCTATCTGTAAGTTGGGAAGAGAATTCTCACTAGAAACCAAATGTGCCAGCACCTTGACCATGGACGTCCAGCCTCCAGAACTGTGAGAAAATAAATGTTGTAAAAGCCACCTCAGTCTATTGTATTTTGTTATGGCAGCCTGAGCAGACTAACAAATTTCATTGTCTTCTGGAATTAACTGTTGATGGTGTGAAGTCTGCTCTAAGTTTTTAATTCCTTTGAGAGTAATCTTTTCTCTTAAAGATTTTTCTCCTTGCTTTCGGTCTTTACATTACAATACTATGTATCAATGTGTGGATTTATTTTATTTAAAATCCTTAGGAATCGAGTGACCTTATATAGTCTAAGAATTTATGTGTTTAATTTTTTTCACTTCTGGAAAATTCCCAGAAGTTCTCCTTTTGATGATTGTCTTTCCCCTATTCCCTGTCTTTAGCCAAAGTTTCAGAAGAATATATCATGAAACTTATTCTGTCCTCTTTGCCACATACCTTAGTTGATAAATGCCATGTCTTTATCTCTCTGTGCTGAGTTCTGGGTAATGTTTTCTTTGTTTGTTTTCAGATTTACCCTGTGGTTCATAAATTCTTTTTTCTTGGTATATAATATTCTGTTGAACCTTTTCATCAGTTTTTAATTTTGACTGTTAGAATATTAAATTTTTTTTCAAATCTGTCTGTAAGGGTTTCTATATATTTTAAATTCTTGTTTCAGGGCTTTTCATACTTTTCTGTAACTTCCTGTTCTATATGTGATTGGCTGATTCTCCCTCATAGTTATTTGTTTCCTTGTGTGTGTTAAAATTTTTATTTTATACCATGAGCATTTCTTTGTCAAGGGCTGTGTCTTAGGTTGTGGGAGGTTACTGTTTTTAAAAGGGAGTTTCATAGATCTAATGCCAGGTTTATGTTATTTTCAGCTTGAATTTGAAACACTGTAGAGTGCAGGCTTGTAGTTTCCTACAGGAGGCTTTGTCTCTGTTCAAACCCCTGAGAAAAAGCATGCTTCCTTACTGCTTTTCTGGGTTTGTAGATAGTTTCTCTTGTCCCCTTTTTATATGTTGGGCAGCCCTTAGATGTTCAGCTTCATGTGGAACTATTAGTTTCAGTTCCCCATCTTGTGTGGGCCCAAAGCAACATGTCCTGTCCCTTTGAGGACATTAAGCACCAGGAACCTATGATTTATATCCAGGTCTGATACTGTCACGGTCTCTTGTGGTATTGGTGTACGTTTTGACTTTAGTCTTGGTTTCTCTTCCTAGGAAGTTTCTCTCCCTTGCCCCCATTACCCTCCACCCCAAGCTCTGCTATATATCAAGATTTTAGGGGAGGGTTATCCTTTATCCATATTGTTTAAAGTGGGTTTATCAGCTTAGTCTACCATGTTGACATAAGTGAACTGAAGTCTGAAACCTCTCACTAAAGCCACCAATGACTTGGTAATTGCCAAATCGAATGGAATTATTCCTGTTCTAATCTTCCTGGACTTCTGGCAATTACATTTGGGACTACTGATCAGTCACTAAGGTTTGAAAACTTCATACTGCCTTGGCATTGGTGATGATAATACTTCCTGATCACTGAGTACCTCTCTATTCCCTCAGCCTGCTTTATAGACCCTTCTCTCTCCACTCCTTCCTTAATGTTGGTGTGACCAAGAGTCCTTGGGCCTCTATTTGCTTACCACATGCATTCTATGATTTCATAGGCTCCAGGGTTTCAGTTTCTAATATGTGTTGATGAGTCCTTTTCTACCTTTAGCCAGGGTCCCTTGCTGTCAGACTTAGGTGTTAACTCTCCTATTGAACATACTCCTGGAAGTCTCCATATTTAATGCCCCCAGTGCTGGTTTCGTCATCTTCCCTCCTGTCCACCCTAACCTTGTCCTCCTGTGTGTCTTTTCTTTGCTGTCAGACACAAGTCTGTCAGTTCTCATCAATTTCCCTTTCTCCTTCCCTACTCTGATACTGCACCAAATTGGTTACCAAGTTCTTCTGATTTTAACAAATACTTATTTTTTTAAATGTATGTTTATTTGGGGGGTAGGGACAGAGAGAGTGGGGGAGAGAATACCAAGCAGACTCGACACCATTAGCATGGAGCCCAACATGTGGCTTGAACCCATGAATCATGAGATCATGACCTGAGCTGAAATCAGGAGTTGGATGCTTAACTGACTGAGCCACCCAGGCAACCCTTACCACCTAAACATGTCTTGAATTTTTCTCCTCTCTAACCCCATCCAAGTGTTCTGGCTCAAGGAGATCTGTGTTGAAATCTACTTGCCTCTTGCTCTCCAGTGCCATGTCCCATGCAGTTCCTGAATGACAAACTCGACCTGCCATTTCCGTGCTCACCGCCTTAGTGAGTGCCCTTCCTATCTGGCATGTGAAGTCTCATCTGTTTCATATGGTTTGCAAAGACCTTTGGGCTCTGCTCTCTGCCTGCTGTCCTCTGCCCACACTCATATTTTACTCCCTCTAGTCTTCCACAGGCCTGCACCCCCACACCAGGCTCCCTGCTTTTTTTTTTTGCATCCTGTTTTTCGGTGAATGTACATAGCCATTTTTGTTGGATACATACCTAGGGACAGAGTTGGTGGGTCATAGTGTATACATGTTGTTCAAAACTAGTCTTTGCTCTTGAGATCCCCTCTGCTAGAAGTTGCCTTTATTTTACTTGCCTGGCCAACTTTCATTCATGCTTTAGGGCATATTTATCTTCACTAGGAATCATTTTCTTTTCCCCTACCCCCAAAGCTGGCTTATATATTCCTCACGTATTTTCCTGCTATTCTCGTGTATGTCTATCATAATACTATTTTTTGTCTTTTTCCTTATAATACTGTGAAGGAATTATGTTTTACTCAATATCTTGAACACACAGCCTGGCACATAGTGGGTGATCAATAAATGGATGGATGTGTGGATGGATGGATGAGTCAAGTAATAAATGTAGCAATTTGTTGAGAGAATAGGAGTTCTGTGTTGGCTAGAGAGCTCTGGGTTGGTCTTTTGGAGAAGGTAGTCTGTGGTGTTGGGTAGGAGAGGTTGAAGGATTGGACACGAAGTTGCTAAAAGGTGAGTGGGACAAGAGAAAACCTAAACTGGCAGTATTTTGTGTCTCCTTGTGGGTGCTTTGCAAGTCTCTGACTGATTGCAGCAGCGGGCAACTAATAGCCAACAGCGTTCTGACAGTGCCTGCTGACAGGCGATAATGAGATTAGTGCCTTTTGATTCCATTATTAACAAGTAGCCAAAGAATCATTTGGACATGTCAGGAGCTAATGATAGGAATTAAGGGTCCCTCTAACTTTGGGGCAGGAGTTCAGGTACTTGATGCTTTGAAGAGTAATTACAGGCAATTTTTTTTCTAAATATTTTAAAATGCTTTGTTGGCGTATAACATACATACAGAAAAGTGCACAAATTCTAAGTGCCCAGTCTGGTTAATTACCACAAAGTGAACACACCAGTGTAATCAGCATTCAGATCAGGATATAGAATATTGCTGGTATCCAGAACCAGAAGCCCCCCAAGTGTGTGTCCCAGGTACCACTTGCACTACTTCTTCCACCAAGGGTAACTAATGTGCTGTCCTGTCCTCAAACAGCAGGTTAGTTTTGCCTGTTTTAACCCTTGACATAAGTGGAATCTTAGAAGATCTCCTTTTCTGTTTTTAGCTTCATTTGCTTAACATTGTTTCTGGGAGATTCATCCATGTCGATGTAGCAATGCTTCCTGCATCCTTCTAGCTATATAGTATTCTGTTGTATGGATTGGCCAGGTTTAAAATTTTTTATGTTTATTTATTTTTGAGAGAGAGAGAGGGAGACAGAGTGTGAGCAGGCGAGGGGCAGAGAGAGAGGGAGACACAGAATCGAAGCAGGCTCCAGGCTCTGAGCTGTCAGCACAGAGCCGGACGCGGGGCTCAAATCCACGAACTGCGAGATCATGACCTGAGCCGAAGTCAGACACTTAACCGACTAAGCCACCCAGGCGCCCCTGGATTGGCCAGATTTTAAAAAGCTGTTCTACTGTTGGTGGTCATTTGGGTTGTTGGTCAGTAGTTTCTGGCTATTTTGAATGACTGCTGTGAACATTCTTGTCTGTCTGTGGGTGAACATACATACCCGTTTCTGTTGGATACATACCTAGGGCCAGAATTGCTGGGTAATAGAGTGTACATGGTGTTCATTGTTATTATGTATTGCCTAAGAGTTCTCCAGAGTGGTGGTTGTGCCAAATTATATTTCCATTAGAGTGTGAAAGTTCTAGTTGTGTACATAGTTGTCAATATTTATTTTTCACCTATAATAAAATCTCATTCATTTGGATTCCATTGATCTAAAACTTGGGGTGGTGTATGTACAGGCTAAACTGAAATTTACCATTCACAGTAGCTTTTGATAGTGGTTTGCAAAGGATATTAAAAATACCTGGGCTTGTATTTTTTTTCTACTTAAGGAAACCCACTGGGTATTTTAGAGGCTGCTTAAGACAAATAATATGTCGACATGATGCATTATTATCTTGCAGTTAAAGTCTTTCAACCCACACGTTTAACCTCATTTTACTAACCTATCTTTCATATACATACATCTTTTAAAATACAGTTTTGGTAATTGTATGTGCATTATAAAATGAATAGATCAAGCGGCATTTCTATAGTCTATAATGCTATGCCACAGTCCTCTGTAGTTCTGTGAGGGCTTGACTAAGTTAGTTGGTCTGGTCTTAGGATGACTTGAAGCAAGGAGGAATGTAGCATCAGTAACTTTGAATGACAGAATTGGGGTCTGCTGGTGTGGCAGCCTGGACAGATAGATGCCCCCAATCTAATATGATAGGTTTTTGGCCCCTATAGATGGCCAGTCTTCAGCTGAGTGCCCATCTATCCCTGGTCCAGTCAGCCAAGTTGGGAGCCAATATGGGGACTGAGCCAGGATCATTAGAGGAAGCAGTGCATGCTGGCTGTCTTTTGTACAACCCCTAAAATTCTGTCTCCAAGTCTGCTTTTTTGTGTAACTGAATGCTGGATAAAGAGAAATGATAAAAGATTGCTTATGTATTTACTTACTTTTTGGTGAAACTAGACAGTGTTTCCCTTTGATTTCTTTTATTCACTGGTAATCTTAAAGTAGCACCATGCTACTGGTCTGGCCATTTGCTGGGAATCCAGCAATATCTGAGAGAAGGAAGATTGAATGGGGTTGAGGGGAGTGAAGTGAAGAGAGGGTTTGTCAACAAGGCAGAGCAGTGTGCTGGGGCTGGGTGGAGGGAGTTGAGTGAGACATCACACGGAGGACCTGGAAAGGATGCTACTGTGACATTCAGAAAGTGAAGGAACAGTCAGAGAAATAAAATGGACCAACTCAGGCTGCAGTCTTTCTGTCAAAGTGTGCTGGGTTGTGTGTATTGAGGTAATTGGTCATTTCAAGAACAAATGTAGAGAAACTTTCCTACCCCTTCCTTATTCTAGCTCAGTCCACTAGAGTTCTTTGCTTCTCAGGGTCTTCCTTTCCCTATTTAGGGTGCACAGCTGTACCCAAACAGTATTTTTTGACTTAGAAAATACTCTAACACTCTGTGAGTGGAGGTTTATTTTTTAATCAGTATCATTTTTTTTGGGGGGGGGAAGTTTATTTATTTTGAGAGAGAGCAAGTGCAAGCAAGGGAGGGACAGAAAGAGAGAGAGAGTGAATGAATCAGAAGCAGGCTCTGTGCACTGTCAGTGCAGAGCCTGACATGGGGCTTGATCTTTTGAACTGAAGTGTAGTGACCTGAGCTGAAATCAAGATTCTGCCGCTTAACCGAGTGAGCTGCTCAGGTGCCCCTCAATTTCAATTTTTGAATAGGTAACACACCCATATGATTTGAAAATTAAGAGATAGGAAAGATTATGCAAAGTTGCCTTCCCATTCTCTTCCTGGTCTTCCCCAGTTTGCACTGCCACCTGAAAAGATCACTATTTTTGATTCCTTTAATTTTTTTTTCAGATTTTCTAAAATTTTGTGTTTATAAGCAAAATTCTAAGTATCAATCCTTTCCCATATAAATAGAAGGTACCATTCTATTCATGTTATTTTGCCCCTTGTTTTTCTCACTTAACAAAATGCTTTTCTATTATCAGTCTACAGAGAGCATTCTCCATTACTTACAGGCATGTAGCATTCCATTGTATGAATTCATCATAATTTGTTTATCTAATCCCCTATTGATGGATACTGTGCTTGTTCTCTTACAGAGCTGCAATCAATGACCTTAAACTGTCATTTTTGAATGTTTGCAAGTATATCTAGAGGATAAATTCTCAAATAGATTAGCTGGATCAAAGGGCATATACATTTGTAGTTTTGATAGACATTGCCAAATTGCACTCCTCAGGAGTTGAGCTAATTTATACCCTCACCAACAATGTTAGGTGTGTGCTTGTTCTCCACAGACTCACCAACAGAGTGTGTTATTAAACTTTTGGATTCTTGCCAATTTAGTAGGTTAAAAAAATGATTTCTCAGTGTTTTAATTGGCAGTTCTCTTATGATGAATGAGGTTAAGCATCCTATTATACATTTAAGAGGCATTTGTATTTCCTTTACTGTGAACTGTGAGTGCATCCTTTGTCCCTTCTTCTGTTGGGTTTTTGTCTTTTTTATGATTAAAATTTTTTTTAACCTTTATTCATTTTTGAGAGACAGAGCACAAGTGGGGTAGGGGCAGAGAGAGGAGGAGACACAGAATCGGAAGTGGGCTCCAGACTCTGAGCTGTCAGCACAGAGCCCGATATAGGACTCGAACTCAGGAACCATGAGATCATGACCTGAGCCAAATCGGACATTTAATTGACTGAGCCACCCAGGCACACCTTTTTATGATTGTTTTTAAAACTCATTGTGTATATGTGTTACCATGTGTGTAAATAATTGTGTATATGGATGTGTGTATCCTGTGTGTATTTGTAATTAGTCCTTTTTCTGTGATAGAGTTGTGGACTTCCCCCACTTTTTTTTTTTTTTTATGGTTCTTCATCTGCTTCCATTTTGTTTTGTCATGTACAAGTTTTGCTTCCCATGTAGTTCATTTTTATGCAGTTGAATTTATCTTATATGGCTTTGGGAATTTTAGTTACAGTAGAAGAAACATCTCCACTAATTTTTCTTCTAATACTTTCTTGGTTTCCTTTTTAACAAAATGCTTGCTTTCTTGGAATTCATTTTGGTACATGACATGACCTGCCCAAAACAGTTGGGGAATCAGGCAGGAGATGAGGAGAAATGAACAAAAAGAAATCATGGCAAGGGATGTGGATGAGTAGTAAAGAGGGAATTAAAATGCTGGCAGGAGAAATGAGGTGAGAGTTGCTGACAAATGCCTTTGGAAGCTGGTAACTATTATAATATATGGCATCTAATAGTGACTTAAACATGTTTAGGGTTTCAGATGTACCTAATTCTCAAAATGAAATAGATCAGCAATCATTACTTCCTGTAATTTTTCTTAAAATGTAATCTGATACAACTATGGCTCCACATGTTAAGATTTGATAAATCTGTGTGGTACTTTGCTGTTGTAGATACACTATTTTAATTTTCATTTCTTTGTGCCATAATTGCACTTTGAAAATAGCACTTAAAAACAAATGGGGCAGGGGTGCCTGGGTGACTCAGTTGAGCATCAGATTCTTGATTTCTGCTTAGGTCATGATCCCAGGGCTGTGGGATTGAGCCCTGCACTGGGTTCTGTGCTGAGCGTGGAGCCTGCTTAAGATTTTCTCTCTCCCTCTGCCCCCTCCCTGCTCATGTGCTCTTTTTCTCTTTAAACAAATGGGGCATAAAACAAATGGGGCATATGTTTTTTTCCCATAAAAACAAATGGGGCAAGCCTTTGTACCCTCTCTTACAGGGGTCCAAATGTGCCCTGATGATTGTCAGGCCCTAGTTATATCTAATGGCTAGTGGATGTTGAGTCCACATTTCCTAACTCCTTATTGAGTTCATGGGCAGTTTACTTCATTTTGTACTTTAAACAAATACAATCAAAATTTCTGTGGTTCATTCTTAATTCAAGATCAGTAACTTATTAGTGTACATTCTTGGAGATGTGAGAACAAACATTTCCTCTTTTTAAAAAATTCTGCGCAGTCCAGGGGTGCCTGGGTGGCTCAGTTAAGCATCTGACTTCGGCTCAGGCCATGCTATGGTTTGTGAGTTTGAGCTGTGTCCGGCTCAGTGCTGACCGCTCAGAGCCTGGAGCCTGCTTTGGATTCTGTGTCTCCCCCTCTCTCTGCCCCTCCCATGCTCATGCTCTGTCTTTCTCTGTCTCTTGATAATAGACGTTAAAAAAAAAATTATAAAAAAAAAAATTCTGCACAGTCCCTCTGATGATCAGGACTCAGAGTGTTTACTCAAACCATCTTTTGAGTTGGACAGAGGTCTCTAATATACACTTAGAAGGGTAGTTCCTCAACTTGAAGTAATTTCTCAGATACTTATTTAGCACCTACTTAGTTCTGGGCATTATTCTTGGTGCCGAAGATACTATTCTGAATAAAATTAAATCTTTGCTTTATGGAGTGTACCTGATTGTGGAGGAGATGGTTAGCAAACATACCAATAAATTCATAAATGATATAATCTCAGGTAGAAGTGCTGATCTGAAGAAATCGAAAGGTGTGGGGGTGCCTTGGTGTCTCAGTCAGTTAAGCGTCTGACTCTTGGTTTCAGCTCAGGTCATGATCTCATGGTTTCATGGGTTCCACGCCTGTGTCAGGCTCTTAGCTTATGGCACGAAGCCTGCCTGGGATTCTCTCTCCCTCTCTCTCCGCCCCTCCCCCACTTGCACTGTCTCTTCTCTCTCAAATAAATAAACTTTAAACAGAAAGAATGTGGGGGGAGATGGTTGGGTGTGAGGTAGGGAGTAGGGGCTAGTTTAGGTTGTCCAGTGGTGGGAAGGCCTTTCTCCAAGGAAGTGAAGTACCTGATGATGTGAATAATGAACCAAGCAAAGGGAGAAAAAGCTTTCCAGCGAAGGATGCAGCACGATTTTAGGCCCTGTGGTAGGAAAGAGGAAAGAACTGGGTTGGCATGGTGCTTCTTGTGCAGGTTTGAAGCACAGGAGCTGAGTGGGAGACCTGGGAACTGACTGCCCTCCTAGGAATGAAGCCCTGGGCATAGTGCTGACCTACATGCGCCTCCCTGCCACTGTTGAAGTTGAATGATAGTGGAGTTGCCTTTCCACTCCACATTTGTGGTGTTTTCCTTTGTTTTCTACTGACTCTCATTTTGGAGCGGTGATAGGAGTCAAACTTCATATGCTGTCCAGAGTTATAATAAAGTCTTCAAAGTCTCATTTCCTGTTCTGATAGGGACAGCCAAAGTATAGGCTTTCCTCTTCCATAGCTGATATCTGGGACCACAAGGCTATCAGCAACATCAATACCGTGGGGGGTGGGCTGAGGGGAGAGGGCCTGCCTACTTTGATGTTAATTCATCTTAAATGGGCATGGAAAGAAAACAACAGGAAAAAGTATGGGGGCAGCTCTTCGCTCTTGCCTAGCAGCAGCCCTGACAGGACAGGCCTCCCAGGCTCCATCTCCAAATAGCTGTTCCTCAAGCTCAGTAAAATGGCTGTCAATCTATTTTAAGCAGGGGAAAATTGAGGATGGTTTTTCAGTGCTATCGCTGGCTTAGTTATGTCAAGCAATTTCTTTGGAGAGTAATAATAGGTGCTGTCTTCAGAAATAGTTTAGTCACAAATGCCTAGTTTTTAAAGTTTACTTGTTTCCCTCCTGTCCCTTTCTTGAGCTTTATCTCCTGCCCCTGCAATATAGTTTCTTCCACAGATTTCTTCCCATAAAGACTAGCAGGCTGCATTTTATTTCTGGTTTTCTTCCCTAATCATCTTTACCTTTCCTTCTCCTCCTGGCATTCCCCACCCCCCCTCACCGGGCCCCAAAGCTTCCATCAAGCTTAGAACTTTGAAATACGTTGTCAAAAAAAAAAAAAAAAACCAAAAACCAAAAAAACAAAAACCTGAATGACTTCCTAGAGAAAACAGTCAGTCTGGGGACAGTGATGTTAAGTTAATTTGTTCCCTCCCCCACCCCAATGTCAGATAATTTATTTTTTTTAACCAGTTTTTACCAACCAAATGTTAACACATATGCCTGATTGCTAACCTCCTCTGGGCACCAAACCTGTTTTTTTCTTGCGTGCAGTAAGTGATTATCCAACTCATGCTGCTCCGAAAAAGAGGTTTTGTTTTAATAAGCAGTTTGCAGTTTGGCACACAATGCTGAGGAAAGCAACATTATCTCCAGCAGTAAACTCTGCAGTCATTGCAAAGCTTGACAAGGAAATGATTGAGTCTGTTTGTTATACCTTTGTGGGGCTGCCACTGCTGCTGCTGATGGAAATGTTGCTGTTTATTCAGCAATGCAATAACACTTTCTGTAATTTATGGATGCACATTCCCCAGATTACTAAAGGTAATATTGTTGACTAAAGGAAAGTATACGAATGGATAGTTTCAGTTGTTGCTGTCCTTATAAAAGTGATTGACTGTTCACTTTGCACAGGAAAGAATTTGCACAGGCTTCATCCCCCTTAACAATTACAGATTTTCCTTCCTCTGACAGTTACAAATAACATGGCTTGTCCTAAGTGGTAAAAATTTACTGATTTCTTAGAAGTTCAGGGCAGAGGCTGTGTGGATGGATGCCTTTCTCCCTTACTTCCCAGCCAGCTCTCCCATCTTGTCCCTTGGGGGCGCCAGACAAGCCATAGCTGGGCTCTTAGTGTGGCCTTCAGCTTGGGTAGGTGGCTCGTGGTTAAGTAGCTTATGGCTGCAGATACTTGGCTTTTCTTCTTAGCGGAGCTGAAGAGGCCATGATGACTCATGATGTGTGCTTCTCACATGATTTCATGAGGCAGGAAAAGGTCTTTGTGTTTGGTCTTTCTGTGGACAAGATTGGGTGAAATTGGTCCTTTTATCCCAGCAAATGTAGACAGAGGTCCCTGGGCAGTAGAAATTCAGCCACTTCTCTGAAGGTGGTGTTGGTTAAAGGACAGAACATTTAGCCTTTGGTCGCGATGGGCACACCTATTGATGGGCTGTTGTAGAATGTACTTCAGGAAGCTGTGAGTAAGAGGGCCCAGTGTTGGGGCACAGGGAAGCTGCTCCAAGTCTGAGGGATTTTCTTAGTGAATGCTGGTTGGTGCTTTATCCTAGGTCACAAGTATGTACCACTTTTCAGTTTAAAGCCTCTCAGCTTCCATGGACTAATGGATGGCTTACAGGTGATGGCATTCTGAGATCGCAGTTGTGACTCTTACAGGGATGGAGAAATGAACAGCTCCTTGGGTAAGGAGCTACTTGGGAAATCAAGAAAAAAGTAAACCAAAAAAACCCAATCTTTGTAGACACCGAAGGCACACAGGTTTGAAAGCGCTGCTTTCTTTTTGGGAAATAAGTAGCTGTAACACATTTACAAATAGAGATCTAGAATACACATATAGTGTCATGCACTTTGCATCTAAAGTTTCCTGTTTTTCTCTAATGAAATGGTCAGCGGGCCATTGTGCAACTTCACTGACAAACAGTGAGCTTGCTTATGCTTTTGTCAGCCCTGTGATTCTCCATTAAATGATTGGTTATTTAATTGGTCATAGTAGGGGGGGAGGATCCTGGCATATGTGAGACAGTGTTTGTTAAATCTTGGTGATTGATGTCAGGAAGACAAAAGTTAAGAAAAATAGTATTTATCATTTTTTTTCGGTCAAATACATGCTGTTGATAAGAGAAGGGGTAAAATAGGAACATCTCATTTACTCTGGTTTGAAGATTTTTCCTATGTCTGCCTTACCTGCTTTTGTATGTTTGCTTTATGATTGATGAAAGATGAAAGAGTCTGGTGTAGTTAATGTAAATAATCATTCTTTTATCAGTTTTATAGGTTTTTTTCTTTATCTCATTCTAAAAAGATTTGATAAGCAATTTTGGTTTGTCAATTCTTTTACTACATGAAAATTTTGTTTGGTTTGGGCCTCTTAGCATGAAATAAAAATTTTGACATTTAAACATGCCTGTGAAATCCAAACCCAATTTCATTTACTAATGGCCACTAATAGCTTATAATTAAAATCCTTGCTCTTGATCAGATGAATAATTACAAAATTATGGATTTACTGATTGGTTTTCTCTGTTGGCATCCGAAGTTCAGTCAGTTCTTGCCAGTCTTGATGTTAATCAGATTGAGAAGGATATTGAGAAAGTTACCAAGTGAATGTCAGCTTGTATAATCCTAATCTCAGTTCTATTTTAGGGTCGTTGACAGTGGGCTTCACAGCAAATGATAATCCTATTCTCTGACCCCAGTCTCCAGATGAGCCAGCTAATACTGACATCAGCTGTATTTTGGGGCCAAAATAGTCTGTTTTCACATATGTGTTTACATTTTTGTGTGTGTATACTATGTGTATATGTTTTTCCCCTTGTAGTCCACATACATATTGTATATTCATCCTGTTGATAACTGTAAATTATGTGCTTTAAAATAAAAAAAAATTTTTTTAATGTTCATTTATTTTTGGGAGACAGAGACAGAGCATGAGCCGGGGAGGGGGAGAGCGAGAGAGATAGAATCTGAAGCAGGCTCCTGGCTCTGAGCTGTCAGCACAGAGCCCAATGTGGGACTTGAACCCAGGAACCACAAGATCTTGACCTAAGCCAAATTCAGATGCTCAATTGATTGAGCCGCCCAGGTTCCCCAAATTATGTGCTCATAAATCAATACGTTTCCAACACATATTGAATGCTTTGATTAGTCATGAGCGATTGAAGAAGCAAGTTGAGAACAGTAGAAAAAGACAATTAATAAAAGGGTAGGAAAGAAATTCAGTCTAGCTGGCTTGATCTCTTGTATTACTGCATATTTTAACCAAATGGTTTATAACATTTTTGGGAATTGTTGCCTACCTTTTTTTTTTTTTTTTTTTTACACTATATTGGAACCTTACACTCTCATGGAAGAAAAGTACTTGGAAACAGTACTAATATGAATAATATAATTTGGTAATTTGCCTTTAACTATAGCACTTAGTATTTATATATATGTTTGTGTATCTGGATGAATATATATATGTTTGTGTATCTGGATGAATAGGTATTGTTTGCTACGAACTAAACTTTTTACAGGCATTAAATCCTCAAACTCAGAGGTTCATAGGATTATGATCACGCCGTGTGGGTGATAGAGCGGAAACACAGAGTGTAAATACAACTTGCCTGAAGTTACATGACCAGGTGGAAAAACCAGGATTTGAAACTGAAATGTCCATCCCTGGCGTCTGTGTCGTTGACTTTGTTTCATCCATGTTGGAGATGTGATGCTCACTGTGACCAGATACTTGGCTGGCACTACTGTTGCTTCAGAGTTGGGCTCGTTGGATGGGCACTCAGTTTGCCATCATCCTTGGTCCCATGTCTCTTTCCCCAGAGTTGTCTCAGCATCCTGTTCAACATACATCTGCAACAAACCCTCCGAGGCAGGACTCTGTTAATTTTCCCATCTGCGACTCTGAGAGATTCTACATGAGCAAATGAGGCACATGAAAAATTATGCCAACCACTTTTCAGCTACACCTTTCTCTGTATTAAGTGAAATTGGAAAGGCTAGAGTGGTAGAGATGAACAGAAATTTTAATAAAGTGCTCTTACCTGTTTAAGTGCTTGTGTACATAGTTTTTGTTTTTATTTTTTGCTTCCCAAGTCCTTTATTTTGCTAGATTTTTTTCTTCATTGCTACGTGTAATGATAAAACCATGCCTAAAAACCAAGTCTAAATTCTCAACTTGCTATTTTGCAGTAAAGATGCAGTGATGAATAATGTGATGTGTGTTGATTTGAATAAAATGGGAATTTTGATGAGGTGTTACCTTGACCTAGTTGGATCATTTTGGTAAGAAAAATGGTTAACAGACACATGAAGGGCTTTTGTCTTGGAGGAAACTTGGGGTGGTTTCCCCTAACCCTAACCTCTGCCTCCCAGCCGCCCCCACTCCCGCCCCCCTGCTGTCCCAGTGGATCTACCCTGCTCTGGCAGTGGGGTGGCCCCAGGTGAGTGGGGAGGGTACTGGGAGGCACAGCCCCTGCAATCTGGGATATTGTTTAAATACCATAAAAAGCCTCACTCATTTACTCCTGAGCAGCGGAGAGAAAAAACAGTGTGGTAATCCTGGCGTAGCGGGTGGTGCTACTTTCCTATCAGTATAAAATGAAATTGTGTGGATGTTTTTCTTCCCCCCTTTCCCGTTCGCTCTTTTTAATCTTTAAATAAGACGATTGGTAGCCTGTTGGCAAGAAAATGGGCCCTGAATTTTTATTCAAAGTTATACAAGGATGATAGTTGGAATTTTTGGCAGGAGGCACGCCATTGCTTTTCAGAAAGTGCTGTCAAGGGAAGCTTTTTCTGAATTACCTGCTGGGCCTGGGCGCTTTTATGTTGTTGTTGTGACAGGTAGATTTATAAGGCTTGAAATTTGTACAAATCAGTTGTCATTCAGTGCGAGCTGTCAATGTGTCAAGCTGTCAGCCTGCTGCGAGGGGACGCCTGAGGGGGAGTACAAGGGGGCAACCATGGAGAAAGGAAATGAGTTCAAACAGACCTGAAATGGAGCTCAGTTCTCGGGGTTTGCTGCCCCCGTAGAGCCGGCATTGATTTTTCTTGATGTTGAGCAACAGCAAACCTTAAATGACACGTTGTTAGCAATCTAAAGTTGCTGTTTATTGTCTTTTAAATGGCAGCAAATCATGCAGAAGAGAATACAGTGTGTATTTTCGAATTGTGCATGTTTAGCAGCATCCTGTTCATGTCACTTTTCTGGCCTGGCTGGTTTCAACCAAGGGACCTGCTGCTTCACTGATGAGTCCAACTTTCTGTAGCATTTTGCAGACGCAGCGTGAAAGGAAGTTGTGTGCTCGTCTCTCCGTGGGCTGCGGATCGCTAATAAACACAGTATTAAAGGAGCAGTGAGTCAACGCTGCTGTTGAGCCTAAAAAAGAGAGCTGCAGCCCTAGCATGGATCTAGCTTCCTTTTAAGACAGATCTTTAGCTCCCTTTAAGACAGAAGGCCTCAGCAGAGAGGGCTTTCCCAGGACAGTGTTGGACCAAACTCAAATAATCCTTTGATTTAAACCAATTATTTAAGGAAAAAATTTTTTCACCAATAAAGAGCAGCAGCAAAGTGCTGTTACTATCTCAAACAATCTGGTTGAATTTCTCCATCTTGTTGAAAAGCATCTTCATTCTCTGCCACTTAGTAAGTACTTGGTATGCCTCAGATTGTCCTCGTTTGCCTTGTGCATGGCTCTTGGGACACTTCAGATGTAATGCTTCTTTCGATGCCCTTTGACCTCCCCAGTCCTTTCCATACACACCCAGAACACAGAGAAATCTGAACATTTTTCTTAAGTTATCAGCGAGGAATAAGCATATTTAAAAGAAATTAAAGTAGGGCTCTTCATGCCTATTTTATTAGCATGTGGCATTTACCATGGAGGCCTGGCTTTCATCCAGATGCTTAAACTTTTGCACCTCTGGGCAGTACGTCCTGGCTTTAATCAGTTGTGTGACTTTGGCCTATTTCCCTGGTTCCCTGTCCATCAGGTGGCATAGAAGAGAGGAGGTAGGGGTGGGGGACAAGGGGAGAGGGCAAGAAGAGGTGAAGTGGCTGGGGATGGAGGCTGGGAAGGTGACACTTGAGAAGCAGTCAGTACCAAGAGGTAAAAAAATTAATCAAAGATTTCTATCTAGCCATTACCGGCTGGCGTTCACGGCCTCTGAGCCTCTGAGCTAAAAAGTCTGCAGAGAGGCTCCTGGCGCTGCAGAGTTTGTCTTGTAAAAGTGCAGCTGTCCAAAACATGACAGCTACAGCATTAGCAGGGCCATTAAGAGGTGTAGAACATTTCCAGGGAAATGATTTGAAAAATGACAATGCTGGCTCCTGTGTGATATTAATTATACCCTGTACTCGTGGCAAATAAGCTAAAATAGTTGGCAAGAAAGACAAAGTGAGGTGTCCTGTTTCTGACCGTCATTCTGATCAAACAGTCACCAAACTGGTGGGGCTTTATGTTCGGTAGGTAATTGTAAAGGTGAGAGGTACATACTTGAACCATCAGTCAAGGCTGTATCTGGAGGATGGTCTTAAATCCATGGAGAGGGCGGGGTGGTGGTGGGGGAAAAGTTGGAAAGGCTGTCCTCGATCGAAAACAGGTGTAAGCTGTACCAGCCCACAGCATTTCCTGCAGTGATGGGGATTTTGCTGTATCTGCACTGTCTGCGATGGTAGCCACTGGACATGTGCAGCTATTGAGCACTTGAGACAGGGCTGCTGTGACTGAAAAAACAAATTTTACATTTTATGTGATTTTAAGATAAAATGTAGATCTAAAAAGCCACACATGTCTGGGATATTAGGCAGAGAAGACCTCGAAAGTGGTTTTTCAGTGAGGTTTTGGAAGCTGGGGTGGGATGTAGAAATGAGTACGGAATAAGAATCAGGACTTCTGCCTCAAGTCCTTGCTGGTAGAAAGCAACACATGGCTTCCTGTGGTTACTTCTTACTTGGTTTTATCCCGTTTTTACCGGTAAAAATAAGGAGTACTAACCCATTTCATAAACAAAAACTGAGGCCCAGGAAGCTCAGATAAATCTTCTCAAGGTCACAGAGTAAGTCAGGCTCTAGGTCTGCCAACATCATGTTCCATGCCTCTTCCTTAAGAGGTGCCTCCTTTCCAAGGGCTCTGATGGGGTGACTTCTTTCTAGGAAGTCAGGGCTCTCTGCTACCTGTCCACTTGGCTTTGGGCTCTAGCACCTTCTTTTCACTGCATTTTTAAATTTTTTAAGAAAATGTTTATTTAGAGAGTATGAACAGGGGAGGGGCAGAGAGAGGGAGATACAGAATCTGAAGCAGGCTCCAGGCTGTGATGTCAGCACAGAGCCCGACCCGGGCCTCGAGCTCACAAACCGTGAGATCATGACCTGAGCCAAAGTTGGATGCTCAGCTGACTGAGCCATCCAGGCACCCCTTCTCAGCATTCTTAATATTAATGCCGGGTACCTGGTGTGTGAAGGGTGTGCCCCTGTCTGAGGCAGCCTAGAGGAAGCTCCCTTCTCAAGCCTTGGCCATACTTTCTGGAAGGCAGCCAGCCTGTAGGCCTTGCCCTGAGGGAGCCCCCCCTTAAACTAGGGGCCCTGCATCTGAATTGTGCCTTGGACCAGTGGGTCAGATGCATCATCTTTCTGGCCTCCCCACTGATCCTGTGGCTAAATTACCCTATATAAACAAGCCTTTGTTATTCCTGACTCTGAGGGATGTGGGGCTGGCTCTTGTTGAAGAAGAAAATAGACCTGGGAAGAAGGAGGTCATGAACAGGTCAAAGTGCCAGAAGAATAGGCTTGTGCGGCCCAAGTTTCCAGATTTAGGGACTGTGGGGTAGGTGGTGGTGCATGGGGGCCTTCCGTGGTTGCGTGTTCATGCCACATATGCAGCCACTTACTTGTTTTAAGTGCAATCGCTTGGGAGATTTATTAAATAAAACGTATAAAGGAAAGCCCTCGCTAAGGTCAGCCTCGATCTTTTGAAGAACTGTTGAAATGTTGCAGGGCTGCTATCTGCTAATCCTCCAAGTGTGCTGAACATGAGAAATAACATTCAGTGTTAAACCACCAAGTACAGAGAAAATGTCTTGAAATTATAGTGTTTGGTAAATTAGAGATTGCTTCTATTTCTCCCCTTCCAGAGCTGAGGCAACACCGCTTTCCCTTTCCTTGTTTACCTTGAAAACGCACTTTACTGCCTGTGGTGTTTCTGTTAACCTCCCCGAACCCTTGCGATTTCATTCATGTGATTTGTTATTGAATGACCTTTTGAGGATTTTACAAAACATGACCTTTTCTTGTCAAACATTCAAGGGTTTGTAAAGTGAAGCTGTCACGGGGACTCTGCGTGTTTGCTAATTATAACTAATATGTTTCCCCACATCCTTGGAAATGCAAATCACTTATTTGTTCCATGAATGGCTGCTCTTTCTTGCCTGTTGGTTTGAGATGCCTCCAAGCCACTCAAAGGGACATCTCTGGCCTGGGAATTCTGACTCCTTTGCTTAAAGTTAGGGACTGGGAACGCTGATTCCCTTGTAAGTTAATTTGACCCCTTGGGAACAGCGATGGATGATGAGAGGAGTGAATGAAAGCATTCAGAACAATCGAGTTGTTCAGAAAGTATTGGACACTCTTAAAATGTTCTGTGTGGTTCTAGGACTTCCTCACCCGAGAGAAAGAGGTGTTTGTGTGTGTGTGTGTGTGTGTGTTTTGTGGTGGAAACAAAGACAAAACTAAAATTTTTGTGCACAAGAACAGAATTACAGGCATAATCAAGGAAAGAAACATTAGGGTCTTACTTTCCATTCCTTGATTCTGGTATTAGCCAGAAATGTAGTACTAACAGTAGCTAAACTAATATTTATTGAATGCTTACTATATTCTGGATGGTGTGTTTAATGATTTACATGCATGAGCTCATTTAATCCTCTCAACGCTGTGAGCTAGGTATTAGCAGTTTCCAAATGAGGAGACTGAGTTTCAGATAAACTTGTACAGGTCAGTTGGCAAAGTTAGTATTTGATGTAGGCTCTAACTAGGATATGCTGCACCGTCTCCCCTGTAGAGATTTCTTTTCTCTTCTAGAATGCTATCTTGTGTGATTGATAATCACCCTATTGAACTATTGTCAGTTTCCTTAAATCCTGGTTTAAGGAATGCAATGCTAGGTCAAATCACATGCCATGTGTTTGCTGCTAATGGAAGGAGTTGAGTAGGGTTCCCGAGACACTTTTAAAACTGCATCCAGTGAGTTTCTTATTAGGAGGAAAAAAAATAATCTGCAAGCATTCCAAATGACGCACAGTTACTGTCACTAATGATTTGTGGTTACTGGAAGAGGGATTTTGATCCTGAGTGACTAAGAAATGGCTGCTTGTCTCTCAGTTCCATTTGTTAAAAGAGAAGGGATGAAAATCTGGGATAGCATATGGACTGAATAAACTTCAAATTTTCTGAGCTTGGAGAAATTCCATTTGAATTGTGTGTAAATTGCTTGAAGATATTGTTTTGTTTTGGTTCCCTTCCATTCAAGGTAGGGCTGTGTTGTGGAGAGGTTGGCCAGCCATAAAGGAGCTGAATGTTGTATTCTTTCCCCAAAGTCTAATATGGAGTCTCCTTTATAACATTCATGTGCTTGGCCCTGCTCTGTTGTTGGTCCCCTTAGTCATTTGGAAATCTCTATTTATCTAGGTAGGGGGATTACTGGACTTTTCCAAGTGTAACTCCTAGAAGATGTTGTCTTTCAAATGACTTTCATGTATTTTTCTTCCTCATTCAGTTGATAGACATAGATGCACAGGGTAATTTGTGTGTCTGAAACAATGGAAATTTTTGAAGTGTTGGCTCGTATTATTTGGAAAGGGTCATTACAACTTTATCTATTAAAAAAAGTTTGGATTCAAGATAGAAAAATATATTTCACCTCCTTTTATGAGTCTGTTCTCAAGAGCCAAGCAATTTGTTGTAAAAGAATATAAGAAATATTGAGAATGAGAAAAGTTATTCATTCTATAAAGCCCTGTCCCTCTTCATACTTCTTTTTCCCACTACAGCCTTTGATCGCTTCATAAATGACCCTCAATGTGAGAGAATCTGTCCACCCTGCTATTTCAAATGTATTGAAGGTGTTTATGATGGATAGTTAGGTTTCAAATATACAGTAACCCAGCTTTCTACTAAAGAGGACCCTTATATCTTGGTGCTTAATGGCAATGGCTTATATATTTCAGGATCTTACCATTCTAGATAAAGTCAGACTGACCTTAAAGTTTTTTTAAAAGTCAGTATTTCATAAACTGGATTTCAAGTAAAAAAGGAAAATCATGAAAATTGCATTTGGGAGCTTCTCTTTGAAATTTGAGTGAAGTTCAGGATCTGTTTCATTATCAAGAATGTACTTTTCATAGAAATCCGTTCACTCTGGTGGATGGCAATACCCAGGACCACCAAGACACTTTTCCAGTCATTACTAGCCAGGATTTGCAGATTTATGGTAAAGGTCTGAGTGTTTTTAAAAATCTGCAAACATATTATTGAATAATTCTATTATCACATATAGCACTTTCAGGAGAATGGGGGTGAGCAGGGATATTGTGAAATTCATAAGAGGCATAAGGCATTATAACTTTGGAAAGAGAGGAAATAATGGCATTAGGACAGTGATTCCTAATATTTTAAGGTGAAGTATTTGAGAACCTGATGAAACTGTGGCCATTTGTTCCAGAAAAGGCATATTAACATAAAATTTTACATTTAGTTTGACAGATTTATGGATTGCTGTCAACATCATCCTTGAGAAACCCAGATCAAGCCCCTTAGACTAAGTTCCAGCCCAGTTAGAGAATCATGCCTGAGCAAGAAAGCAATCCAGTCATTGATGTATTGATGAAACTTAAAAAAAAAAATTAAAGCATAATTTTGCTTTATTGATCATAAAATTATTGTCCCATGTGTGTAAACACTATGTCACTGCTACTGAATTGGTGAAGATGGCCACGGATCTTGACACCTGTCAGCTGGGCTATTAGAAATCTGGCTATGAATTGTTGGAATTCCAGGCGATGTAATGTGATAGGAGAAAAATGATGAATTTTGAGCCAGGAGACTTAGGTTCTATTCTTTTCCCACACAGTGTAATGATGAGGAAGTCATTTGACTTTCCTGATCCCCAATTTCATATCCATAAAAATGAGCAGTTGGATTGTGACCTATAGTGTGCCTTTCAATCTTAAAATTCAATCAGTTAACCATTCTTTTTTTTGGCTCCTATTTGTATTTTATAAAAATCAAGCCCAATGCCAGGAAGAGGAGGTCAAGACAAATTTTGTTTCTTAGAAAAGGTTCATATTTAATTTGAGGATCTCAGGGAGTCAAGAAATAATAAAGATTATTGCAGTGGAAATGCTGAGCTTCCTTGGGGTGAAAGACCTGAAATTCTGGGAATATTAGTGTGAGGTTACACTTGATTTTCAGACCCATTAGGACACAGAAAGTCAAGTTATTTGCCAGTGTCCATGTTGATCATTAGCACTTCCGCAATCTCCGGTTATTATGACTGCTTTCTTGGGCAGGGTTAGAGAGTTCCCAAACAACCCTCCTGAAGTATATTCTTAGAAATGAGTCCTGTGCAGCTGAAAGGAGACGTGTTACACAGATTTGTTATACTGAATAGAAAAGGAGAATCTCCTTGAGGACAAAACAAACTGCAGATGGTGCGTGGTATACACATCGAAATACTGTATAGTGGAAAAGTCCTGAGACCGAGTATGAAGAGACTTTAATTCTCAGTCCTGAACATCATTTCTCTGAGTCTGGGTATGAGTGTTGTCTTCACAGAGCCCTTTTTTGCTGATGGTTTTCCTGAGGCTGGTTGGAGGTGTAAGAGCTCAGCTGATCTGTAGCCGTTTGCATGTACAAGGCAGTGTGCTCCACACTGTAGTGTACCATGGGCTCTAGTCAGGACTCAGCCTGGTTTCCTTGCGGATATGTTCCAAAGTTGTCCATGTTTGCCCCAAACAAAATAGTACCCAGAGGTTTTTATTCCATTGGACAATTCATTTTTTTTCCTCAGCAGTTTAGGACAAGAAAAGGAGAGACTGCTAGTGGGACCCTTTGATCTCTTTCGAGAGTGACAGCCAGGACTTTGTCCTAAAGCATCTTTAGTGGGCACATTGTAGCTTCCTCTACTGGAATGTTGATGATGGGGTGATGATGGGTGGGATGAAAATAAATCATCAACATTTTTTTTTTAGACTCAAAAATTATTTTTTTTAATTTATTTTTTATTTTTTTAAATTTACATCCAAATTAGCATATAGTGCAACAGTGATTTCAGGAGTAAATTCCTTAATGCCCCTTACCCATTTAGCCCATCCCCCCTCCCACAACCCCTCCAGCAACCCTCAGTTTGTTCTCCATGTTGATGAGTCTCTTCTGTTTTGTCCCTCTCCCTGTTTTTATATTTTTGTTTTCCTTCCCTTATGTCATCTGTTGTGTCTCTTAAAGTTCTCATATGAGTGAAGTCATGATTTGTGTCTTTCTCTGAGTGACTAATTTCACTTAGCATAGTACCCTCCAGTTCCATCCATGTAGTTGCAAATGGCAAGATTTCATTCTTTTTGATTGCTGAGTAATACTCCATTGTATATATATACACCACATCTTCTTTATCCATTCATCCATCGAGGGACATTTGGGCTCTTTCCATACTTTGTTACTGATAGTGCTGCTAAAAACATGGGGGTGCATGTGTCCCTTTGAAACAGCACACCTGCATCCCGTGGATCAATGCCTAGTAGTGCAATTGCTGGGTCGTAGGGATAAATCATCAACATTTTATTATTTATTTATTTTCAATATATGAAGTTTATTGTCAAATTGGTTTCTATACAACACCCAGTGCTCATCCCAAAAGGTGCCCTCCTCAATACCCATCACCCATCCTCCCCTCCCTCCCACCCCCCATCAACCCTCAGTTTGTTCTCAGTTTGTAAGAGTCTCTTATGCTTTGGCTCTCTTCCACTCTAACCTCTTTCTTTTTTTTCCTTCCCCTCCCCCATGGGTTTCTGTTAAGTTTCTCAGGATCCACATAAGAGTGAAAACATGGTATCTGTCTTTCTTTGTATGGCTTATTTCACTTAGCCTAACACTCTCCAGTTCGATCCATGTTGCTACAAACGGCCATATTTCATTCTTTCTCATTGCCATGTAGTACTCCATTGTGTATATAAACCACAATTTCTTTATCCATTCATCAATTGAAATCATCACCATTTTAAAGATGAAACTGAGTCACAGAAATAAGGTAACCTGTTTTGGATCCCACAAGAGGAGGCAAAGCTGGGTCAGAAATCTGAATCTCTTTGGCTTGGATGTGCAGATTCTGTGAACAGTTGAAGGAGAAAGATGGTGGTGGCTGTTGGGGGAATTAAATGCTCTCTTCCCAGTGATCTTCCTTTTCTAACAGGGAGATGGGAAGATTTCGCTGCTGGTGACCCCTCTCTTAAAACCGAGACCACACATCTGTGTGCTCATGCATGGATTTGTCTGGGTTAAGTGTGTGAGGAGGTGATGTCAACTCTAAACTCCCTGGCTTAATTTCCTCTCCATTGATTCAGAAGTGGAAAAAGAAATGTCAGAACTCTTGAAGTGACTTTAAAACAAAGGTGCAGTGAAAGTATTAAGATCAGAAAAGAAAAAGAAATAGCTATTTTTAGAACTGAAGTTGCATTTTCTCACTGACACCTGGCTGCTTGTTAAGTGCAGAGGCCTCACCCTAGGCTGCTTTGGTTCTCCCTGTTGGTTCACTGTAGTTCAGACTCCCTGTGCCCCACCTGCGGTCCTGGATTGCCACTGTTTGTTTGGATTTCACATGTTTCAGGGGCTGGGGACATTGGGAGAAGGGGCTGATCTCTTAGCACTAACACTACTTCTCCCACAACTGCAGCAGTGTTTTTTTTTTTTTTTTCATTCCTTTCTTCTTACTTCCTTCCTGTTTACCTTTGGCTTTGAATGAGTCAATTGGCATTTCTCTTTGTACTGGGAAAATTCACTCTTAGCCATGAGCAAGAGAGAGGGCAGGAGGCAGGGTTACCAACAGATATAAAGGTATGTTTGTGTCTGCATCTCTATTTCTGGGGGCAAGGGACAGTGTTGCCACCCATTAAATATTTATTGTATTAGCAACCTCTGGTCATCCCTGCTAATGAAGGGAAGGGATGGTATGATAATCCAAAATAGCACAAAGTTCCAAGTTATTTATATTTGATTTGGCAGTGCTTTACAATAAAACCCCATGAATTCAACCTAATTAGGAAGAAGGCCAGTTTGGATTAGTGAAGCCCAAATTACATTTTATGGAAAATTGATTTTGTAGCTTCCAAATTTATACAGCAATTTGAAATAGGTATCAAAGTCTACAGTAGAGATTCTTAGGACAGTTTTAATGACTAGTTAAAAATATTTGGCACAATATTGTAAAATTTTATAGAATTGGCTACCTTCAAAGTGATTTAGACATTTCAAAACTGTCCTCTTAGGAGTTTTAACTATTTCTATCAATCTTGAGGTTATGAACAATGGCCTGCCTGACACATGGTAGGAAAGTAAATGCCTATTAAGATTTCTGTTAGATTTGAATGAACAAAACTGGCCTACATGATATTTTTTTTCCTCAGCAGATTTATTGTCTTAGTTATGTATTGTTAAAGCTAATACAGATGGGGAGTCATGTAATTTGTTTCTTAGAATGTCTTTATATAGAAATATACTTTTCTGTTGATGCAGGCGATAATTTTGTGATGCTCTAATTTATAACTGGTACCTCCAGTTTTAGTTTTTTTAAAAAAACTATCTTCTTGGGTCTCTAGCCTTCTTTTTCTTCATACTGAGTCATCTGTAAACAACCACTAAAGCATTACAGGTAAACATCTTTTTGTTTTTACAAGACAGTTTTGGCTGTGCTTAGGTTCTATTAATGATAGCCCTGGCATTTAGTCTTGATGTGAAAGCAGGTAAGATGAGTGAGTGGTTCCTAAATACTGGAACCTGTAGATGGGATGCATGGGAATCACCCAGGGAGCTTTAAAAAATAAAAAATTCATGGGCTCCACCCCTGGAGATTCTGATTCAGTGGGTTTTGGTGTAGCTCCGGAATTTCTATTTTTAACCAGCTTTCTGGTTGCTTCCGGTGGGCACCCAAACACAAAGAGGTTGGCTGGAGTGGTTAAAAAGCCAGTAGCTGACAAGGACCCGGATTTGTCTTCCATCTGTGCACAGCAGATTGGAAGCTGCTTGATTTAGGAGCTGTGGGATAGTGGGGGCCTGTAAATGTGAAGTGGGGAACCTGGTCCTTTGAGAATAAAGCTAATGAGGCACATCATGTTTGTACTTCATACCAGAGTCTAGTTCTCTCTGTTGATGGTTTCTTCCAAAGAAGGCCTCTCTGCCTGGAAAAGGGTGACTGGTTATGCCTGGATTTGCCTTCTTGGTCAAGGGCCACATTCTAAACCTTGGTCTCCAGAGACCTTTAATACTAGCAACTGTTTGTTTGAATGCAGTGACCCTTCACTTTACTCAGTGCTGCCCCCTCAAAGAGCCACCTCACCTTCATTTTCTCCATAACCCTCCCCCATCTGTTCAGAGGTCGCAGTTAATCTTGCATAGCACCTAACAGATCAGGGCTGCCCTCCAGACAATTAGCAGCTGAGATCATGCTAGTGGCGTGCTGTATGGACTCAGCCCTTTCCATGCTGGTAGGTGGGGTTAGAATCAAGGAGTAAAGCCCAAAGTACCGGTAACAGGAAGTTCCAAAGAAATACTCATAGATTTGAATTGTTACAGACAGTTCATTATTTACTCCGTGAAATAGACTTACTTAAGGGCCATGAGGAGAGGTTGTCATTTGCAGATAAAGGTGTGCTACAAATCCAGAACCAGTGATGTCCATGAACCCTGGGGAGGTTTCAGTAAAAGGCCATTGCTTGAAAATCGGCTTTATTAGAACCCTCCCCCTGCCCCTAATTTGTAGGGTTGCTCATGAGTGAAGTGTCAAGGACTTGGGTTCTTGTCAAAGGCAATTAAATGGGACTTAAAGCTCCAGTTTTCGGGAATGAGAATTAAAAATAAAAGTGAGCTCCATTTGAGAGGGTTGTGCCATCTATCTTCTTAGTTGTCAATCTCTGCTCCCCAGTACCCAGCCCTGGAAGAAGAAAATGTGACATCTTAGGGGAATTCAGCAACTTTATCCTTGCAACAAAATTCTTGGTGGTAAATTCATGCATGGAAGCATTTCGTTTGCTTAAGAAGTTGCAGAATTGGGTAAGAAGATTTGCCATAGTCTTAAGCATTGTAGACACATGTGGTGCATTGGAAGGAGCCCCACCCTAGGCCAGGTGAGAAGACCTGAGCACATGCTGTGATGGGTTTTGTAATTGTGAAGCCCTGGTGTGAGCATCAAGCAGCCCTTCTGCATGGCTTCCTGGGGGAACATGTCTCAGTAGTCACCCTCTCTATCATGGAAGTCATTGGTAGGCAGGGATGTGTCCTTACCAGTGGGTAGAAGGTGAGGCTTTTTCTTGGCCAGAAGGAATGCCCAGTTTCTGGTTCTTGGCCTAAACACCGCATATCCAGAAGATCTTAGGGTTAAATTGAAAGCCCATCAAGCTAGAGTGAGTAGTATGTTTCTTGTACTGTGAAGTCCTGCTAACCTGGATGAACTGGATGAATTACAGCTTAGGAACTGGTGAGCATACTTAGTGTTTTAAAATAAATACGGCTTTATCACTTCAGAAATTGTGACAAAATACACGTAACATAAAGTTAGCCATTTTAACCGTTTCGAGATGTATGATTGAGTGGCAGTACATTCACAATGTTGTGCCCTCATTACCAGTACCTAGTTCCAGTCTTAGCACTTGTAAGTATAGGAGATACTATTTACTTATTTTTAAAATGTTTATTTTTGAGAGTGCGCAAGTGGGGGAGGGACAGAGAAAGAGGTGGACAGAGGATCCAAAGTGGGTTCTGTATTGATGTGGGACTTGAGATCATGAACCATGAGATTATGACTTGAGCTGAAGTTGGACACTCAACCAACTGAACCACCCAGGTGCCCCAGAAATATATTTTTTTAATTTTTTTTAACGTTTATTTATTTTTTTGAGACAGAGACAGAGCATGAACAGGGGAGGAGCAGAGAGAGAGGGAGACACAGAATCCAAAACAGGCTCCAGGCTCTGAGCTGTCAGCACAGAGCCCGACGCGGGGCTCGAACTCACAGACCGTGAGATCATGACCTGAGCCGAAGTCAGACGCCTAACCGACCAAGCCACCCAGGCGCCCCTCAGAAATATTTTTTAAATAACTGACAAGTTTTCTATCCAGAACACACCTTATTACTTCATGCATGTTATCTCTCCTCTTTGTCTCTCATATGTAAATATACGAAGTATGTTACATGGATTGCATAGTCTGGTGGTACCCAGAATGACCTTGGAAATTCTCTGTCAATGACTATAACTGGGCATTTAAAGACTGGCTCATGCTCGTGTGGTAGATGCAGAACCACGGTTCCCAATCCTGACACAATAGGTTGTCTTGAATGTGTTTATAATTGGCAATAAATTTTCCATAAAATATAGTATTGAACTAAAGCCTTTAAGAATAATTTCCTTCCTTTGCTTGAATATTTTCCCCTCAAGTCTTGTTTACATTGTGAATTTTCACGGCAAACCCTTTTTTTGGCCCAGCTTAGACTAAATTTTACCACAAATTCCAAATTACAGGAGTCGTGAACTTTTCTTCTTCCTGAGTTGGCCTTGTACTGGTGGAAACTTAAAGTGTGTAAAGTAATGAACTGTTCTGTGTTTGGGGTGGAGGGTTTGGGAGGTGGACTTGGGAGAAAGCATGCCTCTGTTCTTACAGGGTTCAGGGTCGGGTGAGGCTGGGGCGGGGAGGCAGCTAGCACAGGCTGAAGCTGACGGGGGAGGCAGGCAGAGAGAGGACAGTGCTAGAAGACTCTGCCGCAGCCGAGGCAAGGACTCTTAGAAACCTTAGTTCCTTGGTGTCCTTTAGAGGCAGAAGATGGGTGTTAGGAGCAGTGGTTTGAACAGGTTGCATGTGGCTGGATGCACAGCACAGCTTGCATCCACTCTAGGTTGCGTGATCAATGGCATGGGCTCAGGGAAAGCCTGTCTGCGAGCAGAGTCTTTTTCCAAGAGTCCACAGGGGTGTGTAGCTGGACAGTGATGGACTTGGGTTCTCTCTCTTATGTTTTTTGTTTTATTGTGGTAAGATATACATGACATACATTTTATCATTTTAACTGTTTTAAGTGTGTAATTTAGGGCATTAAGTACATTTACATTGTTGTACAACCATCATCACTGTCCGTCTCTAAAACTTTTCCGTTTTCCCAAACTTGAAACTCTGTACTTGTGAAATAACTCCTCCCTGTTCCCCTATTTCCCAGCCCCAGGCAACCCTTGTTATGCTTTCTCTCTGTATGAATTTGACTCCTCTAGGTATCTCATATAAATGGAATCATACACAATTTGTTCTTTTGTGGCTAGGATCTTAATCTTTTTTTTTTTTTTTTTTGATTAATGAAGTATAGCTGACCTGCAATGTTATTAGTTTCATGTGTACATTGTAGTGATTGAATTCTATACATTCCTTAATGCTCACCATGATAAGTATAGCCACTACCTGTCACCATATGTTTTAAAAATATCATTTACTATATTCCCTATGCTGTACATTCATCTCCATGACTTATTTATTTTATACCTGGTGATCTGTATCTCTCAATCCCCTTCACTACTCTGCCCATCCCTCCACCTACCTCCTCTCTGGCAACTGCTAGTTCATTGTATTTAAGAGTGTGTGTTTTTGTATTTTTGTTGATTTGTTTTATAAATTCCATGTATAAGTAAAATCCTGTGGTATTTGTCTTTCTCTGACTTATTTAGCATCATCCTTTCTAGGACTATCTGTGTTGTCATGAATGGCAGGATTGCATTCATTTTGATTGCCAAGTAATACTCTACTGTATCTATATATACTGCATCTTTTCCAGTCATCTGTGGGTAGATACTTGGGAGTTTCCATCTCTTTGCTATTGTAAATAATGCTGCGGTAAAAATAGGCATGCATAGGTCTTTTCGAATTGGTGTTTTCATTTTCTTTGGGTGAGTATCTAGTAGTGGAATTGCTGGATCATTGGGTAGCTCAATTAAAAAAATTTTTTTTAATGTTTATTTTTGAGAGACAGAGACAGAGCATGAGCGGGGAAGGGGCAGAGAGAGAGGGAGACACAGGATCTGAAGCAGGCTCCAGGCTCTGAGCTGTCAGCCCAGAGCCCGACGCGGGGCTTGAACTCACGAACTGTGAGATGATGACCTGAGCAGAAGTTGTATGCTCAACCGACTGAGCCACCCAGGAGCCCCAGGGTAGCTCTATTTTTAATTTTTTGAGGAAGCTCCGTACAGTTTTCTATAGTGGTTGCACCAACTTATAATGTCACCAACAGCGTACAAGGGTTTCTTTTTCTCCACATCCTCTCCAACATTTGTTATGTCTTGTCTTTTTGATACTAGCTATTCTGACTGGTGTGAAGTAATCAGCTTGTGGTTTTGATTTGCATTTCTCTGATGATTAGTGATGTTGAACATCTTTTCATGGGTCTCTTGGCCATCTGTATGTCTTCTTTGGGGAAATGTCTATTCAGGTCCTCTGCCCATCTTTTAACTGAAAATTTTTTGGTGTTGTAGAAGATTTTAAAAAACATTTTGGATATCAACCCTGTATCAGGTCATTTGCAAATTTCTTCTCCCATTTGGTAGATTGTGTTTTCATTTTGTTATGGCTTCCTTTCCTCTGCACTGCACTTAACTCTAGTTTTCTTAACATGACTTTATCAACTAGTCCATATGGTGTCTTTGGGGGAAATACAAAAAGCACCCCCTTTCTTTGGGTAGGTGCAGTCCCTGGCCAGAACCTGAGCTTGACAAGTGGAGCATAGTGTAGATTTTAGCCCCCACCTGTTTCTTTGACCACACATAATTATGTAGTGACCAACTTGAACAACTCTTTTATCAGACCCTCAAAAGATTTCCTCTTCCCTGGAGCTCCTGGCTGGGTGTCTTCCCTGTTACCCATTTCTATTCTTCCAGCCCCTTTCTCCTATTCCCTAGTTCCCTTTGCTGCTTTAAGGTTCATGTTTGTTCATTCTCCTCAGAATGGGGCTTCCTAAGAATTGAAAAGCTTTCAGAGACCACCAGAAAAGGTTGATGGGGCTTCTAGGAACACACATAACTCGTTCACATGTCATTTGGTGCGAGCTAAGTGCAAATGACTCAGGTTGATTAGATTTCCGTTAGAAATACTCAGGGGGTTAAAAATTAAGAGGAATAGTGTATAGAAAAATAATTGGAAGGTTTTACTTATGCTGATGCCTCTGAAAACTAGTGGAAATATTTTGCAAACTGAAAATGCAGCTGGTTGAGTGTGCTCTGAACCGTGTTGGGCCCTTGCCCCTACCTCTTTTAATAAAGCAGTGGCTGAATTGAAAGCAATCTAGGCAATAATGAATATTCTTGTAAATCTCTCTGGTTGAGAAACTCTAAAAATATGGCCAGAGCCCAAGCAGCAGCACCTATTCCCTCTTAATTCTACTATAATACTCGAATGATATTTTATAAGTCATTAAACTTTAATTGATGCCATTTTACTAAGGAGATTTTAAAAGCAGTGATGGCAGTAATTGGACTGATTAAGATGACTTCTAATTGTTTATTATGTGCTATGTGAAAAAGATTTCTATCCAAAATGTTGATTGTTTTTGTTCAGATGTCCAAGGAGTTGGCTTATTTATCTATAATTGTTGGTGGTGGTGTTTTGAAGTGGTGAATCTAGTGAGAGACCTTAGCATGGTTGAGAAATGATACGGATGAATTTTCATGCCCTGTCACTGTGGAGGTGTTGGAGCACATACTGGTGCAGAACAAGGAAGAAGCTGTATAAAATTTAAAAAAAAATTACAAAATGCAACAAATCTGGGTAAAGTCATCTAGTGGAGGAATTTTTCAACATGTTAGCTTTGGTGAGAAAGAAATGGAGGCTGAGATTTGTTAAGGTCAAAGCCTCGGCCTGGTCTTTTCACTTTGCTTTTGTTGGTTTACTGCACTAAGGGCATTACTCAAACGTATGCTATTGTGGTTGAGCTTCTTTACCCTTCCTTCTTCTGACATTCCTGGGCAAGGCTGTCTGCACTCAGGACAGGCATGTTACACAAGTGGGGAGAACTGTAGACTTGAATATCTGGCCAAATACTTTGTTGCAGCAGTTAACTGTGGCTCAGGATTAAACATTAAGACAGTGCTATCTGGCTTTCCTCCTCCCTTCTTCTGTAGTTTTTTTCCCTTCTGAGTTTGGTCATTCGTTTTTGCTGCCTTCAGAGTTTTCAGAAGTTGGATTGTTACTCTGTTATAAAAATAACACATATATCAGACTTGCAGATAGCCACTAGCTAAGAAGAGAGGCATTTGGGGGCAGTGAGGGACAGGGGAACCATGCAATGAGTGAAGAATGTAGATGTTGACTTGTTTCATGACTGGTGTCCCAAGACCCAGAGTGGATACAGGGGAATGGTGTTATATGGGAAATCTAAAATATGTATGGATTGGACTCCATCTCTACATTTCTTTGCTCCTCATCTGCAAACCACCCCCCCTTTTTTTTTTCTTTTCCCCAGCCCTACCCCTGGGGCAGCTGTCCCATTTTCTGGGTAAAGAACAATGTGAGGATTCTACAGTTGCCTTTAAGTGTGATTGCTAAGGCTATAGTGTTTGCGGAGTTCTTCAGGTTGCGCCTTGTTCTTTCATAAAAACAAGATTTCTTATGCAAAATGGGTCACTTGAAAGCACCAAACAATTTCTCCAGAGCAACAGCCAGTGTTTCATGCAGGAGAGATGTTAGCAAACCACTGACATATGGATGTGATCTCTGTTACTTTGACCAGATTTGGTTTCTACAGAGTGCGTGAGAAGGGAAGATAAATTTTGTCCTAGTAATACTATAGCGACTCATAAATAAATGGTTACCCTTTGGTGCTTGCAGTTTTCATTAAAGTCGCCTGAGCTTTGTTATTGACACCATAGGTTGCCTATTCAGGGAAATGCAGTAAAATTTATCAGTGTGCTTTCTACACCTAATAAATCATCCAAACAGGGAACCATATGGCAGATAAGACCTTGAAAATGTGGCTTCAGCATGTGAGGAGTCAAGTTGCTGAAATCTTGAATGATTACAGCCTGCACATTTTCCCCTGGAATATCTTATAGTTATTTTACATGCCATTTTCTTGTTCACCCTATCACCTCTTTGTCTCTCTCCCTCTCGCTTTCTCTCTCGCTCTTCCCTCTTTTACCCCTTCTAGTGTCATTCCTCTTTGGCTGTTCTTTCTCACTCTTTGTTTTTCTTTTGGGTGGGGGTATAGCTTCGGTTTCAGCTTTAAAATAGGCGTCCAGAGCAGATAAGACGTTTTTATAATGTCTTGCTGGTAGGAGGAAGAGGGGCAGGGAGGAGCAGAGACTGACGGGAAGGGATGATGTATGTGGCGGCTGTGTCCCTACTCTCCTCCAGCCCATTGTCATTAATCACGGCCATTAGTTTTCAGAGCTGCCTTGTCTGCACTGTGCCTCAGAAAAGCCATTGTTTTTTCATGCCACAGACTAGGGGAAAAAAGGGAAGAAAGAAATCCTAGTACTTTATTTCTCCTTCCTCATTCGGCCTCCTAGAATGTCTCTCCTCTCCTGTCTTCCTCCCACTCCTACCTCAATCCAGCTGTCTTTTCTCTCGTTAGAAGTCGGTGGTGGCAGTGGCGGCAGCCGTGGTGGGGACATAACCCCAAACTTTCAATGCCTCTCTAGTACCTGGGTTTTATTCATTTATCTGGCAATGTGGCACAGGGCACAGAATTGGGATGTATTCACTGAGTCATAGCTGTGTTACTCATGATACACTATTTAATTTACAAGGAGGTTCTGTGGACATTTGTGAGGTTTTTCCTTTTTTTGAGTTATGGGCTACATTTATTACCTGAGGATACAGCATGATAGGAGAAATGTGCCTGTAGCAGAGCATCTGTGCTGAGTGGCTGGGGAAGAGAAGTCTGCTACTGGGGAGGCGTAGTTAGGTGCTTACCAAGTCTTGACCATGTCTTCGGGATTCCATCACGGCTTGGCAAGTTTTTCAAGAGCAGCCGTGGATTATGGTCAGTTGATGCCACTCAGTCCACTTGGGTGAATCTCAGTGGTTGACAGGAGATGGCCATCTTCCTTTCCTTTGTCTCTGCAAGCTCAAGACTTGGCCCTGCTGACTCTATTGGCTTTCTGGCTGTTTAGTGGCAAATCATAACTGAGTCATATACAGGATGTATGCTTAATATACTAATATCTTTAAAAATGTGCATAACATTTTGTAAAACATGAAGGCCAACTTCTGAGAGCATACAAGTGTAATTTTAAGTCTAATCTAACTTTATGAAATGTTCTGTGAAAATAGCAAATTGTTGGTACAAGGAGAAGTAGAAGAATTAATGAAAAGTTCGTATGACATTTTTAAAAAGAAAACTATTAATTACTTTCAAGAATAAAATTGAACTAGGATCCTTTAATATTGATGAGTAGAAGTACTTTGGGTACTTATTTTAATGGCAATATTGTAGTTATTTGCTTTTAATGCATTGGATAAATATTTATAGTATAGGAAAAAAGCATGTGAGCAAAAAATTTGAAGACCAGGATTACGCTTCTTTTACTTAGGACCTCTCTAACTTTATTTTTTTTTAAATTTTCTTTTTTTGAACATTTATTTATTTTTGGGACAGAGAGAGACAGAGCATGAACAGGGGAGGGGCAGAGAGAGAGGGAGACACAGAATCGGAAACAGGCTCCAGGTTCTGAGCCATCAGCCCAGAGCCTGACGCGGGGGCTCGAACTCACGGACCGCGAGATCGTGACCTGGCTAAAGTCGGACGCTTAACTGACTGCGCCACCCAGGCGCCCCTGGACCTCTCTACCTTTAGTTAAGCTACTTGATCTCTGAATGCCAGTTTTGCCTTCTGTCAAATGAGAGGTTGGTTCTAGATCAATGTTTCCCAAAGTGTTGAGTCATGGGTGATATAGGAAATAATTTTAGGTGGTACATGGAATGGACTTTAAAATTTTTAGTAAGTGTTTATGATTACAGTGTACTTCTGTTAAATAATAATGGCTATCAATTTATGGCTGTATTATAATTTTCTTATTTTAATTTCTGAATTAGCAGAAAAATGAGTAATTTAGAAGAAAAAAGGTAAAGTCTGTAATAGTGCTATTATTGTGGAGATAGGGCTAAAATTACGATACAGTATCAGATGACCAAATGTTATCCAGATCCAATGATCAGGGTCTATGAGTTAAATGATAGTTTATGCGTTAAAATGCATGATGTATACACACGTGCACACACACACAATCTTAAAAGTTTAAACATTCTTGGGGAGGTTGGGTGGCTCAGTCCAAGAGCATCTGGCTCTTGGTCTCAGCTCGAGAGACCAAGATCTGGCTCATGATCTCAGGGTCATGAGTTCAAGCCCCTTGTTGGGCTCCTTGCTGGATGTGAAGCCTACTTAACAACAGCAACAACAAAAAGTTTAAACATTCTTTATCATCATTTTCACTATGTTTATAAAGTTAACTTTAGTGGGGTTGTGTCTGAATGATTTCAAATTCTGATTTACTGAGATCTTTATGAAGATAGCTATATACATATGAACCTGATAATTTCACAGCATGATTCTAGACATTGGGGAAGTCTGAATGTCTAAGACATGGTGCTGGGGCTCTGTAGAGCACCTCTTACATGGTTTCATTTGAAGACATCTAGAAAGGCAAGAATATACCACCATACTCTCTGCCAGGGCGTCAGAACTTCCTGTTCTCTGGAATTTCAGTGGTTTCATATCTGTCGGAGCATCAGAGTCACCTGATCATTTAAAAAATACAGATACCTGGGCCCTATCCCAAATCTGAACAGACTCTGAGGATGGGAGCTGGGGATGACCCAGGTCTGCCCCAGTATTTGGGAACTGCTGGGTTAAGGAACTGATAGTTCCTGTGGAAAGTATGTTTTTGTGGAATAGACACTGTTGGCTTCAACAGCCATTGCATCCTTGGCTTGAGTCCCTTTATCAGGTTAGTGGTATTACCTCCAAGGCATGTACATTACAATATTGAGAGGCATCCAGATAAGATCCTGATATTGGACACTTCTGGATGGATAGCATAGTAGGGAGTGGTCTGGGGAGGCCAGAGCAACAGCCTAAGGGCAGGTGGGGAAGGCTTTCATGGTTCTCCCCAGAATAACCTCTAAGTGGAAGCAGTGAGCCTATATCATTTAGCAAATGGCTGGTTTAGGATACCTGGTGGCAATATTGTAGCAAGTTGGCAGCTTGTGTCTCCCTCTTACCCAGAAAATTTGGCCATTTCAGTATATTTAAGTATCCCCTTCTATGTTAGATGGTGGGATTAAATTTACCCTCTAGTTAAGTAATATCTTCCTTCTAGTACACCCCTTTTATCATGCCAGTCTCCTCAGTCAGTCTCATTCATTGGCTCCTACTGACTTAGAGAACCAAGTGCAGTCATTAGCTTGGACTGTGCTCTGTCTATTCTCACTGGACTTCTCCTGCTACTCTTGTGTCTATACCCTCTGCTCCAGCCAAACCAATCTTATCACTTCACAAGCATGTCTTGTTCTTTCCTATCTTCCTTTACTCTGATCTGTCTCCCTGAGTCACTGCGTGGATTCCATTCTTAGTCCAGCACAGTTCTTGAGGTCAACTGCTGTCTCCTGTTTGCTGCATAAACCCTCACACCACTGTCTGTCAATGTCTGGACTTTGGCTCCCCTAGAGGAGAAGGTGGCAGGATGGAGTAAACCTTACAACACCTGTGCTACCAAAGACCATGACCTTGGGCAAGTCCCCTTCATTGGGCCTCCATCTCCTCTGCTAGAAGACAAGAACACCGAGAATAAACAACCTCTCCCATCTCCTAGGAAGATCATAGGAGATGATGAATGTAGAGGAGCTTTGTGAATAACAACATACTGTACTCATGTAAGGGATATTCTTTGGGAATTAATCATGGACTGACTTGTGGCTGCTCTTGTATTGCTGTCTTATAATGCAGTTCACCTGCTGTATTGTTGTTCAACATTTCCTGTCATGACTCTACCTTGGCCTTTTCTTTCCTTGGCAAATAATTTTCAACTTACTAAAATGCTATTCATTATGAAATAACACTGAAATGATGGAAAAATTTGCTTGCAAGATCGATTCTCTTTAAATCTCTCCTTTCTTCCCCCTCTTTCCATCATAACCTTCCATCTTTATGTAGTCACTGTTACCATATTTATCTGTCTCTGTATCTGTCTCCCATCCTGCTGTCCTGTTGATATAGAGTGCTTCTTTGTGTGTCTCCTGGAAACTCTTGAAGGGAAGCTACTTGCAGGTATTGGGGAAATGCCCTTGGTTTGTGGCTGACAAATACGTTTGTAGTGCTTGCTGCTGGTTTTAATTAGTACCAAAAGGTGCAGTTAATTGCTGCATTATGGGATGCATGTTCTGTGATGGGATGTGAACATACAAAGCCTCAAAGGTTTTCCTGTTCTTTGGCTGGGATTGAGAGAAAAATATCCATGTCTTTATGTTCCTCTCCCAATTTTTCTTTCTACCTCATCTTCTTACCTTTATTTCTACCTTTCTTCAGCATCCCACTCTACCTCTTCTGAAGATGATCTTGTGCAGTGGCTCCCTGTCAGACAGCAGCCCTCCCTGAGGTAAAGGCTGGGGAAGGCAGCATCTGCTTTGGAGTTAAGTAGATCTGGGTTCATGGTGGCCTCTGTAAAGATGAGGGTTGTGTGACCTGTGTATACAAGTTGCTTAACCTGAGGACCAGTGTCCTGGTCTGTGAATGGAGCAGCATATATCCCAGTGCCCAACAGAGCATATTCAATAATTTTGTATGTTTTTCCTTACCTTTATTTCTTCCTACTTTGTTTTAATAACAGCAGTCCACCCCAACTCCCATGTAGTTTTATCTATATTCATCTTGGGTTCCGAATGTGCTCCCACAGCAGCTGATGTAAGAGTCCTGGACCAGCACACCCAGAACAGGCCCTTTAGGAGTGTTTGAGGGCAAAGGCCAAGAGTGCATGTTGCCTCCCCCTTTGAAGGGATTGTGCATTTACATATTGGGCCTGTTTATGCCATTCTTTGGTTCTACCTCAGTTTGGATTCTAAGTATCAGGAAAGGAGAACATTGAATGAGCTGTGCCTGTTGGTGTACAATTCAGGCACAAATGTAAAAACTAAACTCGCACTTAAGATTCTTAATACAGGTTTAATATCTCATTTAAAACCTCTCTCATTGAGAACCTAGTTATAAACGGGTCAAGTTGAGGAGTTCACTGATTTTATTTTCTGCTGTGGATTTTGGCTGGGGGTTGGCCTTCTAAAGCAGTAATGCAGGTTCCTCCACTTTCATGTATCCTTGTGCTTGATCCTGAGTGGGCAGGCATCTTCTTGGCATCTCATGCCTTGCAACCCCTGTTTTTAGTCTTAGATACACAAAGTCTTGCTCACCTTGAATGTACTTTTTCTTTACTCAACTTTTGACTTGCTTTTTTTTTGAATTGCTTTTTAAGACCTACTTCAAATCACACCCCTTTGCAATTCCTTCCTTCAGCACCCCCTTTAGTGACTGTGAGTTACTTCTGTAGGAATTGCTGGTGAGTATTGCATTTGACAATTAATCCTTAGGACTTGGTGGTGTTTCTTCTATTTTGAACTGTAACTTTGAACTTTGTGGTTCTCTTTTTTCATAGGTGTGTGTCCAATCTTCTACTTTCTCCATAGGGTTTAGAGCAATGTTCAGCATAGAGTGGATGTTGAGAAACTGTTCTGTTGGTAGATTAGACTGAATGACTTGTCCTCACTCCCGGGTACCTCCCCTGTTCTCCCTGGAAGGCATCCCTTCTTTGTTTCTGGATTCGCTATTCTGCCTGCTGTTGGTTGGTAAGTACCTTGTCAGTCATTGAGTAGGCACCCAGAAAATTGCCCTATCCCAGTGGTAGAAGCCAACTTCTTGCTGCCCCAGCAGAGGAAGGTGAGTGAAGTGCTTTCTCAGCTCACACAATGGCATTTCTCTGAGGTTTATAAGCTCTCTGGAACCATGTGTGTGCATAGTATAGAACCCTGGCCATAGTAGATGGAGGGAGAGGCTTCTCTGAGGTTCTGCTGGTGCCTCATTCCTGTTTGGCCTCTGCTGGGGCCCCTTGGAAGAAAAGTCTGGTCCTCTGAGTAGAAAGAGGGAAATGAGGAAGACAAAGAAGGTGTGGGCTACTGTTCTTTGCAGGTCGAGAGGCCATTTCCTGGCACTGGTTGCTGATTTCCACCTCTCTTTGCTTATCTCCTCCATGATTATAAAGTGGCTTTGGCTATTTACCTAAAACACATAATCCAGGTGCCACAACATCAATCAAATGTTGACTTGATAGTGCTGGCAATTGCCTCCAGCTCAGGAAAAATTTGTCTGCTTTGGTTTTGTGCAGTGAGTAAATTGATTTTCTGAAAACTCTCTGTGTGTGTGTGTGTGTGTGTGTGTGTGTGTGTGTGTGTGTTAGAATGGAATTTGATTTTTTTAGGGGGATTTGTTTTCTTCAGGGGTGATGGCATAGGAAGAGAGAACATAAAGTGTTTTGTGTGAGCTTGAGAAAGAATAAATGCAGACATGAACAAAGACAAGACAGATATGAAATTAATGATGTTTTACTAATTCATTGCATTTGCAAGATGCAAGGTATCCCAAAGATAGGAGGGGCCAGACACATCAAATGCTCGTGCACACAGAATAGCGTGTGTTGGGGTTTGATTACCTTCTTTCCTTCCCTACGGCCCCCTATTATAAGTAGGCATGCAGCCATTGTGCATGTAGTCTTGTCTACAGTTTTTACTTTTTGCAAAGTCATATGTTTTTAGCTCTGATTGCAGCCACTACCAAGTGGCTCACCTTGTCTTGAGTAATGAGAATAAACAACTGGTCACTGCACTGACCACTGAAACTAATAAAGATATATAGTACTGGGCTGGCTTAGGGAGTCACAGACGCATTCTTAAACTCTATGTGACATTTATACCAAAGGAACATGATTCCAAACTCACTCACTGCTTACCCATTCTGAGAAAGAACAAACTATTTGACTGATGGTTTGCTAAATTTAATATGCTTAGCAAGTAAAATTATTGCCTACTCTAATGCTGTGTAATTATTAAGATACACTGCTTTTAAAAATACCAAGTGAATAATATTGATTTAGTGAACTGCTATTTAGAAAAATGCCAGCAAAGGAGGAATATTTTATTTTAGCTGCCTTAGAGCTGTAATGGGTCTGGGCTGAGATATGCATGTGGAAATAAATTATGTACAAGGTAAACTATTTTGTTATGCAGTACCCATAATATTAATTAAGCCGTAATTTTACCAACAATGCTTTAATTTAACAAATAAACAGGAATCATCTGTACCATTCTTTCAAATATATAACTTTGGGACCATAATAAAACATGCAGGAGCACCTGCAGTTAATTGTAAAGCAAACAGTGAGACTAGCAACTTTAAAGGGTAATTGTAATTTATAATTTATTTATTTGACTTATGCTGGATATAATTACTGTTATAATGCATTATTATTTTCAGTCCAGCATAAGATCTATCTGATTCCAATTTAACAGGCAGCCTGGTGGAGCTTTCTGCTTAGGCCCTTTGAAAGTGTGCTCAGCTCCTTCCCTTCCCCGCAACGGGAGCTTGTAAAATAAAGAAGAATGGATGGGCTACTGTCAAAGACAATCCTTGTTCAAAGCTGTAAGAATATTTCCATTTCCATTTAAGCCAAGAATTTTCCCTGCCCTCACAGTCTGTTAGATAGCGGTAGTGGGGAGTGAGGTTGTCAGGGTCTTCACGCAGCGAGGGCGCTGAGGGTGAATGGGCCAGGCTGGTGGTTCTGTGAGGAGGGAGGTGATGCAGCGAGAGGGATGGGTACACGGCCAGCTTTTCCCTAAATTCTTGTCTGAGGGTTGCTGGTGTTTATTGTTGTGGTGCTTTTGGGCTTTGTTGTTGTTGTTATTTTCAAGAGCAGCCTGGAAGGAACAGCCCGAGGGGGAAAAATACCATCGTGGAAGAAAAGAAGCAATTATAGCTGGCTGTTTGTTTGTGGCTAACAGAATGCTGAAATGGCAGATTTGCAAATTTGTAAGAGAGGGAAGCTTAGTGTTCATCTTTATCAGCCAAAGTGGTTTCTTGTTAGCTGAGCAGCAAGCTAGAAAGCGACCGATTTTGACAACATAATTTACATCTTTGTATAAAACTATTGCTGGCAGCTGAACTAATTTGTGCTGGATTAGGTTGTTTGTCTCTGCTGCTGACTAACCATGCAATCTATCAGAGGCCGTTTTCAAATATCACTTTTCAACTGTGCCCTTGAGAGGGGGAATTGATCGGGAATATACGGAGCAAAATTACTCCAATAACTTTATACAAGAAACAATTACGGAATCATACAGATGTGAATAATTCGAAAAGTAGGAACAAATATGATGAATTTAGCCCTATTCCTATCTTTCACATGTGCATGAAATTTATAAATAATACAATAACGCATTATTGGCCCTGTTTCCTCTCTCTTTCTGGATCTCGGTCGATGACGGTAATAGGAGAAAGACAGGGAAGTGTTGGGTGGAAAACATTCTCGGAGACGGTATTGGAGGATTTTGCGGTGCAGGTTACATGAAAGTCACTTACGAGGTGTTGGAGACAATACTTAAAGTACTTGTGTCCCACAGAATGTCTTTTCATCCACTCTGTGTTTTATAAGTTTCAAAGTAAACGCTCTCATAGAAAGAGACATCAATCAGGCAGATATATTTGTGCTACCAACATGGGCGATAAACATACAAATATATTTTATCATGTATTTCTATGTTATATTAATAATTGTACCATGCAGAAGAGGAATGGTGTCTTTCTTCTGCTTTTAAGTAAATATCTTAAATGTTTCTTCCTGTCCTCAAGGGAAGATAACGGGATGATAGAATAATATAAGGGGGCAAAAAAGGAGGGGGTGGGGGCAGAATTCACAACTGATAACTGAGCTGGAGTTGTTTATAAGATGCCTGAGATTAGCCAGCAAACAAAAAAACCATTAAGCACCTATTATTTTAAAGCAGTGGGCACATTTTTCATCACTTCCCTCTGATAAATTTTCACTTGTGCATCCTGCTCCAGGTAATTAATTGCTTTCAGTTCAGAGGAGTAATAATGCAATAAATTATGCCAGTATTTCTAGTCAGAGGATCATATTGCAGCTTCCTAACCAAGGCAGCACTAATAACAATGCAGGGGACTGGTGGGCCAGAAGAAAAAACAGTGCTCCATTATCATAAATTGGTTATGTAAAGCGTGGAAGGACCAAGTCCTCAAAATTACTTTCAAGTGATCTTATTCGTGGGAAGTTTGCATGTTCATGGGTTTGGTCAGGCTAATCCTGTGTGAAGATTATATAGCTACTCTCAGCCCTGGAAGCCTGCTAACCTTTGGCACTCCAGCAGTGATGGTGGGGTCATTGTTGTGGGGGTAAAGCTTGAGCGGGATGCACCTTTTTGAGATGGCAGGGATGCTGCTGCTGATGGTATTCATGGTGTGTTGAGTGCTTGCCATATAACGAGCACTGTTCTGAGCCTTTACATGGACCAACGGTATTTAATCCTGGTAGCAAACCTCTTGAGATAGGACTATTGTCATTTTGAAGATGAGGAAACTGAGGCACAGGGAGTGTAGGTGACTTGTGTAACTGGTAGGGGAGTCTGTGTTTTTAACCAACACACTGTACTGCATTCCAGAGGTTTACTCCTGATTCTAGTCTGCGTTGCAATGGATCAGGATAAGGTGTGGTTGGAGGCAGTGGGGAAGGCTCTAGCTACTTTTAAAAAGTAGTTTTAATCTTCCTTGGTTACTTACCAAGTGGATACCCCACTTTGCCCATCTTCTGCAAACTTGTCTCTAACTTGTGGATCTCTTGTGTTAGCTTAATATCTTTTTCTAGGCTTAAAAAAATAGCACAAATATCTGCTCCCTACCCTTTGTGTAAGAGACTTCAATAGTTCTTCTCTCTCCCATCTTCTCCCATTCTTTTCCTTCTCAAGTTGCAACTTTCTGAAGAGCCTTATAGAGGAAATTTAGAGAAATGTTGAGTCTTTCTTTAGTATGTGGTACACTTGTATTTTCTGTTGGCAGCTTAAAGAGGAGGTGAGGATCTATTTTAGCTGACTCCCCACCGCCCCAACCCCGCCTCCCTGCCTGTGCACAAGCAAGCCTCAACCACTTAGAGCAGCACCAGTGGCAGGAGAACCAGTTGCTCTCCACTGACCTCTCCTCCTCTGCATTGAGTTTTCAGCATCCTATCCAGTGCCTGTCCAGTGGCTGGCCCTCAATAAATATTCTTCATGGGACAAATGGATGTAGTTAAGGTTTGGAAAATAAATGAAAGCGCAGAGAAGATGACAAAATATCACCCATTATCGGGCTACTCTGAGTGGACTGCTGTTAGGTATTTTCTCGTACACCTTCCAGTCTTTTTTCAGCGCATTGCCCTGTGCCCACCACTACTCCTACTGATAAGTACATTTTCTCCCTCCCAGAGAAGAATCCTAGTGCATGAAGTTTTAACTTTTTAGTCATAACGACTTTGGGGGGGCAGTTATAAAATTCCAATGGAAACAGCAAAACAACAATGGATACTAGTGTGCGACTTGAGGTTTAGATTTCTAAGAAACACATGAGGAATGTTAAGATGCTGATAAGTTCAGGGGTAGAAGGTGCAGAAAGGATAACATTTTATTCTCTCCTTTTTACATTGTTCCTTTTGGGTCACAGCAGAACACTGGTGCTGCATTTTCTATTGCTATGTGTTCTATTCATTTTCTGGCTCTGAAATGGATCACATTGAAAATCCAATGCACTCCTCCCCGTGAAGGTGGAAATAAGATTTGGAGAAAAAAGAAGAGCAAGGTATTGCCCAGACAAACGCTATAGAAACAATTCCATCTTTTCATAAAAATGCTCTAAATCTAAGCTCCTGGCTGTAAGCCAAAGCCATGGCCCAGGCAATACTCAAAGTCTTGGGCTGCTCCTTTCTGGGTCTTAAGTTTGTCCATGACCTGACCTCAGAGCACTGGCCCATCAGAACGGCTGCCTCTTTATGGTGGCGCTGACAGTGGACTTGCCAGCTAGTTTCCAGAAGGCTGCCTGAGTAGTGCTCAGGACATACAGGCTGGGGGAATCCGGGAAAGTCATTCAGTCTCACACACTGCTTCTTGGCATCCCTGCCTTCCACCCCCCCAAACAGTGAGCTGCCTCTTCGTTGTCCACAGAGCTAGGGTTGGAGGCTGTTCCAGTCCCCCTGGTAGTATTTTTAGTGCAGCCCGTCGTCAGGGGCTTAGGTGCTTTTGTGAATGAGTAACCCAAATGGCTAAGTGTCAGATCTTGTGCATCTTATCTTGCCCTTGTTGGACCCAGAAGCAGAGAACTCTGACTCACTGTGACTCTCTAGATGCTGTCCTGGGTGTGGAGAGAGCCCTCTGTTCATCAGATAAGAAAAGCTGGGAGGTAGAGTTAGCGTTCTGCATGGAAAGAGCTCCTCAGTCATCATGAGTATCAACGTCTAGTTAGGAAGAAATGTTGGGCAATTGAACCTGGCACTTTTTTTCTATATTATAAATGACTAGTTTTAGGTTCCCCTCCCAACCTAACCTTTTTCTCTTTTTTCTCTTCTTTTCTCTCCTCTCCCTCCCTTTCTTCTTTTTGGACTTAGGAAAGGGCCTTCAACTTTGTAATTTTGAAACATATTCTCCTACACATGTCATTGTCCTTTTTAATAGGATCTGCCAGAACCACTCTGTACAGAGTCCCACGTTTTCACATTATTATCTCATTGTCTATCCCGAGTGTTATAGCCTTACTACGACTTCCTAACTAATCAGCTATTTCAACTTTCATTCCATAAGCTTTATGTCTGAGTGTAATTAAATGAGCATTAAGTCTTTTTTTTTTTTTTTACTAGCAAAGCCTGAAAGTTCTGATATTACAGTAATAAGTGTGAAGTGAATTTTGAATGGCATTTATATCTGTTCATGGGCTCTAAATGTTTGATTTGCATAACTAGTTAAAATGATATCAGAGCAGCATATTGATTTAATTCCATCTCAGAAAACTGTTAATTAATAATGATAATAAATGTGTCAGTCCTTTATTATCTGCTTTGAATTGGTGATGATAGCTATATTAATACCACTTCAGTAATAGACCTCTGCTGGCTATTGTTGGCAAAGCTTTCAAGGCCTGAATCACCTGCAATCAGAATTTAGAAAATTTATTGCAGATCAGTTTTAAAAAGAACAGCCATTCCATCATAGATGTAATTTTATTAACACCTACATTTTAATTTAACATTTTATTTACATAAATCATCGTGATCAGAAACTTCAGGAGGGTTTTAAACAAAGGCACTTTTTCATTTTTATGTTCCAAGTTAAAAGTTGCCTGATGGAAGGACTGGGCCCAGGATGATCCCTTTTTGTGGGGCTGGCGGATACATGGCCCCTTCTGCTGCATTTCCTCCTGGCTGGGCTGGCCAGTCTCTGGCTCATCATTAAGGTGAAACCTACTGGTTCTGTCGCATTGCACACAGGCTTGTGTATATGTGAATGGTGGGATTGTTGGTGAGCGGAGGGGGAATCCTTTCCCCTCCCTACTCTTTCAAGGACTATCATGATTTAAGGAGCAGGTCTTACTTCTTTGGCTTTTGGGGATGATGGAAAAACCAAGATGTCTTCTCTATCATTGGGTTTCTGGAAAGTGAGGATAACATGGATAGTTATCTTGCAGTGGCTAGGCATTTCTGCAAACTGAGATCTCTATGGCCCAGTAATCTCTATGGCCCCAAAAGATAACAGACTCTCAAGAAGAAATCTTCCAAGTGGCTCTCAGTGGTTTAATCTCTGTCACATCCAGTAGTTAAGACTGTTGATGAATGTACATTGAAAATTTTATAATCTCACTTTGAGCCTTAGTTTGTTTGGAAAATGAGTAATGAGTAGGATTAAATGAAATTTCATAAACACACATAAAGCAGTGCTTGGCACCCAGAAGATACTTAATGATTGATAGTCTTTCTTTTCCTTTTGCTCTTAAATTATAGGCGTATACTTACCACTCCTTGTCCATCCACAGGCTGAATAAAGGCTTGAGCATTTAAGTGTTCAAATTCTTGGTTCCAAGAATGTAAGTAACTATCAGGTTTATATCAAGGAGCTTGAGGATCTTGTTGTTTTCCCCATTAGAAGTTCACCCCTAGGTTTGCCTTGGTGGATATCAACACAATCTGCATACATAGCATCTGCTTCCCTCCCAGTCCTTCATGTTTGGTTTATATCTATGGATGTTACTATAGAGGGGTTGTTACTATCTCTTCCTTTATTTTCCCACTTCATAACTGGGTCCGAACTTGTTTGTACCTTTTGATCTTCCTTCTGACCTCTATTTAGAGAAGAAATTGCCAGCCATGACATGTACCTGCAGAATCTTCTTACTGGCTGTAACTGACCTGTGGCCCAGAGAGTTTATGACATGCCCAAGATCTCATAACCTCTTAATTCCACGTCATGCGTCCTGTGTGTACCACCTACCAGTTCACTCAGGCAGCTCATGAAACCTCAGTACAACATGGAACAAGGACTCCATTTCTTTCTTTGGGCATCCATCCCTTTCAGTTTCTGGTCATTATTCCCCTTTTTATGTTCAGGTTCCACCAGGCAGTGAGCCTTGTGGCTTCCCCTCCCTCTCACCCCCCACATGGAGGCCTGAGTAGAGTCTTGGCCTCACAAGAGCTCACTAACACTCCCTTCAGACTGTCCCATCATCAGTCTTCTCCATTTCTTGATGGGAAAAAACACATCCTTTGTTTGAGCCTGTGATAGATTAGCATGGCTTGGAAGGAGAGCTGGCTTTCCGAACTCCTGTGGGTGTGTCTCCAGCTGAACATTTCTCTCCTGACTTTGATTTCTCTCTCAGCAACTGGGGGTGTAATTCGCCTTGACATTGCTGGCCATCAGCGCTGCACTGAAATGGGCCTTCTTTGACTCAAAGTGACAGCCCTTGGCCCCTTTGACATTGTTTCCATAGATTTGCAATGAAACAGTTTTATATTTTGCAAAATAGAGTGATCTCCTACAACTGGCATTGATGTGGTTTTGCCATGGTCTTCTGGATGGTAGGGCTGTTTCCACTGACCCACCCGAAACTGGTTCCCCTTATTCTGGAATGTGGGCACATTGCTGTTAGGCTGCTGGGGATGAGGAGTTTGTTTGGTTTTGTAATCGGTGATGAACACCATAATGTGTTCTGTCCTTGTGTGGATGCTTCTCCTTGTTGTTTTACTGGCTCCTAATATTCCAAGACCTTTGCTGCCCATCAGCAACCTTAATGCTTATGCTCTTCTACATTACAGTAGGACGTGATCAGTATCCCAGGGAAGAGTGAGCTTGGTATCTTCCCAGGGAAGGTTACTTGAGTGCCTCTTACACTTATAGACAGTATGATCTATAGTCAGAGGGAATGTCAGTCTCTTAAACCTTTGTCCAAGATGTGGAAATCTGTGGGGAAAATTATTAGGGGAAGGAATTGGGATGTCCACTGGTTGTCAGTTCTTTTCAGAGAAGCTTAAGTCACAATCTGGTTATTCTCAGCATTTTCTAAAAATACTTGGAGGTGGACAAATAAGGATGTTTCTTTATGCCATCTAAAAAGAAGAGACTGTGTGATACTTTTTTTTTTATGTTCCTCGAAGGCTCTCACCTTTGGACTTTGAAATTTACCATCTTAGCTAGCCAATATCGAATTATTCGGGAAGGCTTTACTAATATACTGTTAGATATATTGGAAAGAATATTAAAATATTTCTGTAAATGTTATACTCTCTAAGCTTGCACCCTTCAGACTCTCAAATGTTAAAAAGCCCTGCGGATTTAAAGATTGGATTTTCTTTTTTGCCACCAGGTGTGTCTTGTGTGGGGGGGGAACCAGGTTGTCTTTATATTAGCTATAGGAGGAGCCTATGTCTCTTCCAGCATAGAACTGCTGAAGGGGTCCTTAAAGAGTGGGATTTTTTTTTTTTTTTTTCTTGCTAAGATTCTTTCCTCCTAGTGTCAGGATCAGGCAGCCATTCCCCACCCCCCACCAAGAAGTCTGGTCTGGGCTTTGCCTTGTCATGGACTCTGCTGGTTAGAATTTTCAGAACAGCTCCATGTGTGTATTTCTGACTTTGGCCCCTCCCTGTGTGTTGGGGGAGGAGTCCCAGGAGAGTGGATTCCTGGCAGAAGATGTGGTGAGTGCCTGAGCATGTGTTTGAGGGGAGATGGGGTGTCAGGCTCTGGGAGTTCTCTGGAGCACTCTCCCAAGGCATTGTGACTATTGACATATTTTGAAAAAAAAAAAAATTAAACCAAACTTCTCAAAGTGATGGCTTTTCTTTTTACAGCCTTGGTTTGCACATTTTTTAGATTCTGGCCTGGCTCTTCCTCTCGGATGGTCACACACCATTTGGCCCAACTTTCTAAATGGGGGAGGAGGATATGTAATAGAGAGCTGGGCTGCTTTTACAAGTCTAGGAATAGGAGTTGGGAGGTTGGCTTGTGAATTTTGGTTGAGGTAGGTGACCTGGTACGTAGGTGTAAAAGTTGTTACCAAAGAGGTTGAGTTTAAACACTCTCTTTGATGGCATTTTTCTGAGTTTCCATGTATTTTTTCCCACTCCTTCCCACTCCTTGTGTGAGTTTGTATTCTTTAGCTCCAGCTGTTTGTGATATTTCACTGTCAAATACATAATTAACAATTTTGTAAGCCAAGTTTTGTGATGTTTTTACATTCATGCACTGAATGTCTTTTCTGTCTTAAGCCAGTTACATCTTTTTTATTTAAAGTTGCCTCCCCTCACTCTCTACCCCCTAACAAAACCTGTTTCTAGAAAATGTGCCATCCTAGCATGTTTCCAAAGAATGAACTGTATCAAAGTGGACTTGGGAAACTGCATGAAAGTAGATTTGGGAATACAGATGTAGATTGTGGTGTGGAATTGCTTTGGAATTTGAAACTGGTTGTGTAGACAGAGCTGATGATGGATCCAGTTGTGAGTAATTTTTTGAAACAGATGATGTCAGTGGCAGTTTTACGACTAGGATTTTGACAGACTCGCTTAAGTTGCTGGAAGATGGGTGAGAAAGCAAGTCACAACTAAGGGTTGAGCTAATAAAATCAAGGAGTTAAAAAAATTAAGAAATCTCTGTTTACATTTTTTCTTTGAAAGCACATATTAGAGTGAATTCTCCCACAGTATATTTTAGGCATTTTTTTTTCTTTTCCAATCTTAGGAAATTTATTGATATAAATAATCACATAGGGTCAAAGGAGAAAACTAGATCATCTTAATAGAATTCAAAATTCATTGCTGATAAACTATTTTTAGTAAACTAACATTACATAGAGATTTAACATGATGGAAACCTTACCTCATGTCAGAAGCAAACATCCTCTTCAGTGGTGCAATGTTAGAGAAAGGGTTGAGATAAGGGTGTACATTTCTGTTATGATTTAAATGAAATTGTTTTCTTAAATCCTGGAAGATCTCACCTGGAGGTTTTGGTCACTCTTGGGCTGAATCTGACCATCAGGCACTCTGTTTTGATCTGTGTTTGCCCTGTGTTTAAAAATTAAAAAAAAAAAATTGTGAACATTTAAAGAAACTGGAGGTTTCACCAGAAAATCCTTATCTCTGGTTTCTCCTGAAAAATTTGGCAAGATGAGACCTGTAGTCCTGAATGTAACACGTGGCCAGAACAGAGTGGTAACTCCTGCCTTTAGACACATGGCTTCCTTGTCTCGGTCACAAGGTCCTCTTCTGGCTCTGTTCACTCGATTATCTTACCTGCCTGGCCCTGTGAGCCCTTGAGTTTGCAGGGATTGCCTTAGTTAATGCAGGAAGATAAGAAATAGAAACCAGACATTTATATAAATCATAAAAAGGAGGAGGTAAAAATACCTTTTTGAATGAAGTGATTGCTGAGCTGGAAAACCCAACAGATCAACTGAGAACTATTAAACTAATGAGAGTTACATGAAATCATCAAAATGGATAGAAAAATCCATACAGCAAAATGGGGGAAGGGAGAAAGGGGCTCATTTACAATTAATAACAGCAACAATTTAGCAAGAAATAATGCAGGACTTACATGAAGGACACTTTATTCCTTCACTTTACTGAAGAGGGTAAAATCAGAAGAATGAAAGACAAAATAATTATTTTGAATAATTATTTTTGAATTATTTTCCAAATAATTCAAATTTATCAAATTGAAAAATGTGTGAAAAGGTAGTCTTCCCATCTCCAAAGAGTTGTTGAGACCCACTGCCACTGTTTTAGATAAATGAGAGAAGTTGTTGGTTTGCTATGCTATGGGTACCTAAGGAATTGGGGCCACGTTGGGGTGTTTCCCAGGAGATGGGAATTGGGGATATAGGCTCTGATGACTTTGTGTTTTGTATCAACTGAGTAGTTGATATATGGCAGGCTGGATCTCTGTTACGTTTCAGGTGCTCTTTTCCAGTGGTTATGATTATTTAACTTGCAGCTTCAGGCCAGGGTAGACTAGAGCCCTGGTGGACTGTGCCTGAGTGTCTGATGGCCAGATCTGGCCTTTCACGTTGGATTATGGCCTTGTTCCCCACTTCCTCTCTATTTGATGCCTCTTGGGGAGTTGAATCTGTGAATTGCTGGGTAGTTTCTGTTTTCAAAGTCTTTAAGTTCAGTTTTTGGAGGGATTTGATTCTATCGCTCTCCCTGCAGGAACAGATTTGAAGGTTCTGGGCTTAAAAAAAAAAGTGCCCAGTGGGCCTAATTTTTATCCACAATTAAGGCCACCACTAGCACCCACAAGGAGAGAGTTGAAGAATAGGTCCCAAGTGGAGTATCTCTGGTTCTGTAGTTATAGGAATTCATGAAACAAGAGGCATTTGATTTGAAGGATTAAAAGAGTTGGCCCTTCTTGACATTTAATAGGATGCCCCAAGCTGCTATTTGTGATTAAAATATTTGTGCAGAAACTCCTGCCCTGTGTATTGTCAGGTTCATGATTTTCCTATTTCTCTTAAATGTCTGGTCTGCAATGCCCTGTTATTTTCTGAGAAACTCCTGCGTTGTGGTTGTGTGTTTGTTTTGCAGTGTTTACTCATTTTTGAGAGGCCATGTGGAAAGTACTTGTGCTTGAGATTTATAAAATTTGCTCATACCAAAACTGTCTTATTGGAGAAATTCAATGCTCTTAGGACTGTATCTGAGCCAAATACATTTTAATATGTAAGTATTTATATTGATTAATTCTTAGTAAAACTTAATTCAGTGAGTATTTCTTGCATCTACCCCTCTACCTAGCTACCTACCTGTCTACCTATTTCTAGGCTTAGGATTCCTGGAGGGAATCTTATATGGAGTTGAGCATATAAGCTTTGGTTTCAGACTTGGGTTCAAATCCTGTTGATGTCACTTAGGAACAGTGTGATCATGTGACCCTGAGCAAATTACTTAGCTACTCTTAAGACTCATGACCTATATCAAAGAGTTGTAAGAATTAAATGGGTAATATAATGGAAAACTTGGCCCGATGCTGGTATATAGTAAGCTCTTACTAAAATATTAGCTGCTTGCATTAGCATCATGTGGGTAGCAGGATTACAGGTAAATGACTTCAATTGTCTAAGTTTTCATTTTTTCATGAATTAAGGCTTGCTCTGATAAAAATGATTCATATAATTTTCAAAATTATACGTATAATTTTTAAAATTGATAGTCATTTTTTTTTTTTAAAGCTGTTAGAGTGATAAAAATCCAGTAAGAGCCCTCAGCCCTCTTGTCTCTGGGCAATAACCCAGCAGCCTTTTATCACCTGTAGTTTAGCAACTGGATTTCAACTCCCACACAGTCCACCCAGGGTCTGAAGATCTCCCCTTCTAAGACCAGAATCTACAAGGTTTTTTCTGTTTTTTGTTTTTTTTCACTTGTTTACTGGGGATCCATAAAACATTGAGGCAATCTAAATGACAAACAGCAGCTGACAAACTAAGAAAATGAGGAGGAAATAACTATCTAACATCTAGTGAGTGCTTAGGCTACATTTTCGTTTAATTTGCATTGACTCCTCTACCTGGGGGTGGGGGTGGGTAGGAACTTTTATGCCCATTCTGCAGAGGAGACCGGTTCTGAATTAAGTAATCTGAAGTTGTACAGAAGCTGGTAGCTCTGTGAAGCTGGCACAGCCAACCAGCAGGCGGAAGCTTTTCTTTTGGTGTTGTGGCCAAGACTTACATGGATTCAGCCTACCTTTGTGTGCAACTGGTCCCTGTTCGTAGCCAGCATCTGTTCTGATTGGTCCATTCCTATGCTGTCAAATATTACAAGTATTCCCTTCTGGTTAGGGAAAATTGTCATGTTGTAGGAAGCCAGATGTCATTTATTTGGGAGGCATTGATGGGAAAGAAGTAGAAAAATGGGAGGCAGAGGGAGAGAGGAAGAGGAGAGGAAGAAGCAGCAGAAATAAGTACAGAGTGAAGGGGAGATGGGGAGCATATCCCCATATGGGATATCTTCCCTTTTAGGAGGTTCATCTCTTAAAAGGCCATTCTCCTGGAAAGCATGTATAACATGCACTAATATCTCTAGATTGTTCAGAGAGCTGAAGCAGGATCCTGAACTATAGAGATGCTTAACCTGGCTTGGAAAATATTTCAAAGGAAAAATTTGCCTGCTGCATTCCTAAGCTTTCAGAGAACACAGGTCTTTTAAAGTTTATTTTACATTGAGCAAGGCAGTGCCTGTCACACACTGATTTCTCCCTCCCCTCTGGGTCTCAGCTGTCTTCCTAATAGGCAGCTGCCCAGAGTGGAGTGTGGCATTGTTAACCATCAGGGGTGACCAGCCTGTCAGCCTGTCTGGCTGGAACCCTGGACGCTGGAGGCGCCTGACAGCAACCCCATTTGCATCCTGTGTAGAGAGCACCCGCATCCTTTCTCATTAAGAGAAAAGTTACCTTAAACACCAGACACACTGGCAACTGGAGACCCTCAAGTAGCTTCTTTTGGATCTCATCCTTGACTGTGACAGCATCAGGAGTGGTAGTTTCCAAATTGTATTCTTTTTACAACATTTAAAACTATTTTCCCAGGTAAGATTTCTTCCACTGAGCACAACGAGAGGTAACAGATTATGGAGAAGTTGTTCTGGTTAAAGAATGAATGAGAAGCCTGAATCTCCTCTGCTTTATCTGGGGAATACCTCTAAATAATCCCAGGGTTCCTAGGAACACAGTTTGAGAACTATGGTTCATGGCACAGGGCAATTTTAATCTTCTAGCATTTCCCTTCCTGTTTTTTTTTTTTTTTTTAACTTGTGCTTTAACTGAGTGACTTCTATAGTTTGCCTTCTCAAATGGCAAAGGGTTAAGAATACTATAAAAAATTAAACCAAGCCCTTCTGAGGACAATTTGTAAGACCTGTGTTCCAAATGGCTTTGGGGAAGGGATGTGACATTGTATAATGACTTCTTGGAAAATTTGTTTGTTACTTTTTCCCCTTTCTCTATCTCCATTCTTCTCTCCCTCTTCTCCCCCCCACCCCATTCCTGATTTGATGAAACTGTTTGTGATGTCCAGCATATATTTTACTGTTCACTGTGTGTTGTTGTACTTTAGCAATTTATAACTATGATCAATGTTGTGACCTTAGGGAAATTGCTTATATAATTATAGAAAGTTTACAGTCGTAAGACAAGGAATGGGGAAAATATATCACTGTAAAATATAAATATGTTTAAATTACATTTAGGATTTGGAATAGTTCCTTGCTTGTGTTTTACAGAGTAATCTGTGATTTAAATCAGGTTTAGTTGTGTTTTTTCCCCCCTAAATTGGGTATTATAAATCAAGAGTAGATGCTGGATATAGCACACAAGAGGATTTCTTATACATTTTAATGTTGCATAAGTAAGAAATACCAGTAGTTCAGCAGTAAAATTGCAAATGTAAGCAAAAGTGAAGATTTTTCCAAATTTAACTAGGTTGCATTTGTTTAGTAAACTCTAGCAATAATTTACTGTTTTATTACGTTTGCCTTTGAGATCTGGGCTGACTTTTTGTTCCCTTCCTTAAGGAAGAAAAGGGAGGTACATTACTATAATTGCTTGGAGCTAGAAAAAAACAAGAGTACCATTTTGCTTTCCCCACCTGTGATACATAAACTTTAAAAAAGGAGAAGGGTGGGTAGAACACTTGTTAGGATTAAATGTATTCATGGATGTATCAGTCACACAAGCAGGGTGTTTATTTTTGGTAGGGTCAGACTTTCCATTTGTGCCATCTGGTATGAGACTGTGTTTTTGTACAAAAAGCAAAGTGATAGGCCCAGTTTTGCATGTGTAAGCTGCTGGTAAGGATTGGGGCTAGGGAGATGAGGAAGCCAATACAGCCCATTCAATTGTGAATGGGTTCATGTCTTGCTTCAGATCTTTTGGGGTTTCTTAGAAGACAGGTAGGTTTCATTCAAGATCGTCTCTCTTATGCCATACGGGTGAATTTCAGTGTGTGAAGAGGGGTTGAGTGTTCTAGAATGGATGCTGGCATTGGGGAGAAGGTGGGCGGAGGGAAGGATTTCTCAGTGAGCGACGTGGCTTAGCGTGCTATGCTCCTGACGTGTCAGATTGTCGCCCACCACCCCTCCTCCCGCCACGTGCTTCAGATGGTTAACATGGACCCCAGCTTAGTTTAACTGTGGTTTGAGAGAAGTGAACTCTGGGATTGGGTTGGATGATGTTGATTAATAGGAGTGAGAGGGTGAGAGACTCCAGGGCCAAGCAGTAGGTCCATCTTGGTGGCATCTGATGTTGATTGGCTTTGTCCTGCGCGGCTGCGCTCGGAGAGCGGACATTAAGATTAAGTGATGCTGTCGTGTTGAGGAGCACGGCACTGCATCATTCTGGGAAGAGACAGCTGGGGTGGTTAATCCTTCATCACCAAGGGAGCACTGCCAGCGGAAAGATATACAGCCAAAGATAACCCTCCATAACTTGTGCTAAAGATCAGAAAACTTTGAATTCACATCCATCTGCTTAGTCTGGGGTGAAGATGAAAGATAGGCAGAATAGGAAATAAAAAACTCCTGAGGGATTAATCTTAGGCACGGTATGTAGCCCACAGAGTGAGCAGGCGGGAGAGAAACTTTTACGTGGCGTTTAAAAGGGAATTAAATGCACCCAGTTTCACAGCAGCCTCTTAAAGTAAAATTAAATGATACATACTCTGATTTTTGTGTTATATTCTCACCATTTCACCCCAAAAGGCTGTCCCCATCCCTCTTAGACCTCCTTTAATTTTTTTTTAAGGAGGTACTTTTAATTCTATACTTAGGGACAAAAGTATGTGGGCAAAGAATGCTGGGGGTACCTAATCAGTAGAAAGAAGAGCTTTTTGTTCCTCTCCCTTTGTGACTTTAGCAGGATATTCACAAAGGGTGTGTGTGTGTGTGTGTGTGTGTGTGTGTGTGTATTTGTGTCTGAGTGTGGATTTGAAATGCTCTTGTTGTGAATATTCCTCAACAGCTGCAATGATTTTATATATCACATGTAATCGAATTATGCATTGTTGTCATACCAAAGTGATGTGCAGGGGGAAAATAAATCAGGGAGGGAAATAAATTAGAGGCCACTCTCACATCTGCAGCTTCTCTGTTAGCACAGTGGTCAGGCTGGGAATGTCTGGTGCGAGGTGAGAATGTTAGGGACCTACACGCTCTGTCCTCAAGTGACTTTCTGTGTTGAGTTTAAAGGGAAGCTTTGTTTTTTGTGTTGTTTAAAACCCTTTAAGTATATTTTTTGTCTTTTCCCTTGCCCGTTTGGTATTTGAAAGTCTGAATGAGAGTCTCACTTTGGGGCCTGCACATCTCACTGATGTGCAGAAGCAGTCCATTCTTCTGCCTGGCTTAGCATCACTTGGGCTCTACAGGGCTGTAACCATTCTAAGGGTCTGAATGGGGAAAATCTGGGGCAGTTGAATGAGGAAGTAGAAATGACAATTCAGAATGACTGAGAGAGACCTGGGTTGAATTTCCTGGTAGGCATTGTGAACTTGGACAAGTTCTTTTCTCTCTCCGAGTGTGTTAACAAATGAAAAAAATGAATGTCAAGCAAGAGGAGGTGAATTGTCAAAGGAAGGAGAAAGGGTCAGTGTACCCTTGGGAAAGAAAAAAACATGAAGTTCTGTATTTTGGGTTAGATGGTTCGACAATCCACGTCTTTCTCTGATTTACCAGGGAAGGCGTGCTACAGAAAATGACTATCTGTATGGAAAATTTACATCTCAGATGGTCCAGGATAGTCTTGATTTTTAACATGCAAATAATGTATTTATACATGCATGTGTGAACATATCACATACATGTACATATGAAAATTTATTTGAAAGTTTATTTCAAAGTTTATGGTTTACGGTTTGTTTTTATTTTCAATAGACAACGCATCAAGTGGCTAAGGGTGATTTAATTTCTATGCCTTTGCAGGACTTTTTTTTATTAAAAATTTTTTTTGATGTTTATTTTTTGAGAGAGAAAGAATGAGTGGGGGAGGGGCAGAGAGAGAGAGAGGAGACACAGAATCTGAAGCAGGCTCCAGGCTCTGAGCTGTCAGCACAGAGCCTGATGCAGGGTTCAAACTCAGGGACCACGAGATCATGACCTGAGCTGAAGTCAGATGCTTAACTGACTCAGCCACTGAGGTGCCCTTGCAAGACTTAATTTAAATAAATCTTCAAAAAAGATAAATATCTCTTGTCAGACCATGAGATTTCATTTTGGATCCAGAAAAAAGTTTTGGTGAATTTGGGGAGAAAGTATATTCATAATATCTGATGTACCAAGCTTTAGGTAAAAGACCTATTTCATCCCAGGAGGAGCTGGTCCAAAGGTCTCTTTTCTTGAAGACCATTACATTGGGTTCACTTGACCTTCTCAAAAGTGGTAAAAGAAACTTAACATTCTCAACAGATTCATCAACAGGAAGAGAAGAGGATAGTAAATCTGAAAGTGTGCCACTATGTGGAGGTTTGCATGGGAAGATGCACAAAGAAGAGTATGACTCACATGTCCTCATCTGTTTGAATCTTAGTCTCACATCCTAAATCTGCTGAGCCTAGACGTTTCCCTGCCAGATAATCCTGAGTATCCAGGCTTGAGTCACCGACCCGAGTGGCCAGCAGACCAGATTGGGGGATGGTTGATATGTTTCAAGCTTAGAGTAAAATGGAATTTGTGGGAGATGTGATATAAGGGCTTCCATTTGGGGCAGTGATTGCTTTTCGGGGAATTTTATACTTGGGAACAAATCATTGGGCCAGTGAATGTCAGTGACTCCTGGGTGGTATATATATTTTTTCTAGTGGGATGCCCAGATACCAAGTTTTTGCTGTTCTGGTGAGTGTAGGTTTTCTGTTGTCTGGTCTTTGGGGAGATTTGACTAGTTTCAAGGACAGTGGAAACCTCTCTGTATCCCCTGAGCATCTGATGAGATTTTGGCCAAACATTTCTCAGCTCCTATTTACTATTGTAGTAAGCTGACATGTGTGACACAGGTGTACGCTGTATTTTGCAAATGTTAGAGTGGAAGAGCAGTAAGGAAGATAGGGCACTAACCCTATAATCAACAGACCTGGGTTTGGTTTTGACTTTGCCTTTGCTTCCCTGGTTTCCCAGTGTTCTTGTTAGCTGTCACTGTGTTACCTCAAAACGGAGAGACTGGAAACTGCCATTTTGTTACACTCATGGAGTCTCTGCATCAGGAATTGAGACAGGACAGAGTGGAATGGGTTGTCTTTGGTCTCCAAGCTTGGAGCGTCCATTGGAAAGAGTAAAAAGCTGGGGGTGAGTTGATGCAGGGGGCTGGAGTTCTTCATCTGAAGGCTCACTCACACATGTGTCTTCATCTAGGCTGGGATGATTCAGCCATTAGAACTGCTGGATGGAGCCCTATACATGGGCTCTTCATGTGGCTTGGCTTCCTCACAGTGTGGCTGCCTCAGGATATTGGTTGGAGTTTTTACGTGGCAGCTCAAGGCTCCAAGTGTAAGTGTTCCAGCGCTGAAACTGTCCCACAGTGTCACTTCCATGCACTCTGTCCATTACAGCAACATGAGCCTGCCCAGATCCAAGGCAAGGGGCATTAGTCTACCATGTGATAAAGAAATAGTAAGATCACATTTTAGAAGAGCATATTGGGTGGGAGAGGTGTCATAGCCATCTTTGGAACATAGGACACATTCAGATGTCTTTTCTGTGAATGACTAACAATGAGCCAGGGTGAGAGTTAACTAAGACCTCTTTCAACATTAAAAGAAAAATCCAGTTTCCTTTAAAAAAATAATAATTTACAGGGGTGCCTGGATGTCTCAGTTGGTTGAACATCTGACTCTTGATATCGGCTCAGGTTGTGATCTTGCAGTTGTGAGATCTAGCCCCATGTTGGGCTCCTCACTGAGTGTGGAGCCTGCTTGGGATTCTCTCTTAGCCTCTCTCTGCCCCTTTCCCCACTCATACTCCCTGTCTCTGTGTCTCTCAAAATAATAAAATGATAATTTACAAAGTGGCTTTATCAGAGAGTCTACTTTAGGAAATCTTTATCTAGATAGGTGACCTAGGACAGTCTAAAATAATCTGTTAGGCAACATGAATGACACTGAAACAAGGGATGCAGGTCCTGTTTTTTTCCTCCCTACATTATTTCTACTGAGTTTTATGCTACAGTGATTTTTTTAGTCCAGCTTTATTTCTTATGGCATGTGTGTAATTAGGTGACAAGCTCATATCTCAACAGAGTTGCCATGAATGTTGATTTGGACAGGAGTTAAATGTTTGGTAAATAGGCTTTAGGACCGGAATGTAAGTTGGAGACCTGAGAGGTGACTGGGTTTTGAAATAGGACCTGTGGATACTTGTGGCTATCATCTTATACTGACACAGGGATTCGGATGGACTAGATGTTGAACTTCTGGAGAAAGCTTTTTCCTTGATGGGGAGATTAAATTGTCACCTCTGGCATTGGTATAGATCTGACACTGGATATGAGGTCTGAAGGAGGCTGGCCATTGGGCAGTTGCCCCCAAGAAGGCATCACAATTAAGGGAAGGAGTTAATACACTGACAAATGTTTCAGTTTACAGGCACTGGCCCCTCTTTGTTCTGTTTTATCATACACATTCATCACGTTCAACCCGGCAACCCAACCAAATAGCTATTTAAGTTGTAAAAATGAATCATAGCACAATTTCATGAACTGTGTGATATACCTGAACCTAATCACATTATACAACAGGGCCTTTGCCAGCTTGGTGTACCTGGTTCTGGGCTTCGTCAGAATGAGTAAATAAATAGGCTTCATTAAATGTAATAACAGTAAGGTGTTCAGGCCAGTTGGGTTGTGGGACCAGGTAAGGAAGCATCCAGATGTTTCACACTGGACCATGGTGCCCTTCCAAGCTAGCTCACCCTTGAAAGGCCCACAAATCACGTTGGCCATCTTCTGTCTTCTGCATGTGGCCAACCAATTTCCTAGATTATTAAGTAAATGGCAGGAGACATCCTGGGACAAGGATGTAAACCTCATAAATGAGAAGTACAAGGAAGGGCACTACTCCAGCTCATTTCCACAGAATTGCAGGGCTCGCTTACTTTGTACTGACTGTGAAGATGGATAAACATACGGTCTCTACCCCCAGGACTACTCTTAACAATGGGGCCCACTCATGCGTCAAAAATCTTTCTAGGTGCTTTTTATGTGTTTTTTATTTGACTGTGAAAGATTAATCTTGAACTATAATATCATCTCCATTGTTAAAGATGAGGAAATTGAAGTTTACAGCTTACAGAGGTCAGATAACTTATTCCAGGTCACCCAGCTAGTAAATGTCAGGGTGGAGATGGGAACCACTTTTCAGTGGTGGAAGAGGCCAGAGAGGAGGGTGGGTTGTGATCAGCAGAAGGGCCTAAGGAGTTTGGAGCAGCCTGGTGGTAGGTGCCCATGTGCCTTACCTGGAGAATTAGACTCATCCATCACCTGGGTGCCAAGACGTCCATTAACTGGCGGATGGCTGTAGCAGAGCTTACTGAAGGGGTGGGAGCAGGCCCAAGAGACCTGCACAGCACCCGGTGTCAGGAGGTAGGAAGAGTGTGGCCTGAAGCACCAGACAGTGAAAGTGATGAGTCGGAACTGGGGAAATACTGCTAGGGTGGAATCTGCTCCTTGTAAGAGAGCCTCCATGTTGCCTTCCTTCCCAGTACTGACAGCACCTTGTATTCATTCTGTCTTTCTTCCCTGCCTCCCCCACTTTTTCATTCATCACTTTACCTTTTTGTCTCCCTCTTTGTCTCCTTTTCATTCTTTTGTTTTGTTCCCCTTTTCATTTCTCTTCCCTTTCCTTTGCTGCCCTGGTGTTTGCTTTACTCTGCTCCTGAACACTTTGTAATCACCCCACCTCCATTCCTCCTCCCCCTCTTCTGCTTCCTTTTCCTATGGAATATATAAATAAATATATATGTTTTTTTTTCTGTTTTTCTCTTGGTTGTGTCAGCATATTTTAGACTGCTGGGCTTTGCATGTTTTGCAGCTGGTTTTGATGCAGTTGTCAGACGGTGATGGATGACTATCATCATTTAAAGTGTAAAAGAAAATGCTTTGGCACACACAGACATGATCCACTGCCGTCTGCCAGCCTGGATAGGCATGGCCACCATTTTCTTCACCCCTCTTCTGCCTCCCTCCCTGCTTACACTGCCCTTGCCAGAATCTACAAAAGTCATCGTGAGCTGAGCAGCACCGGGCTCTCGCCTTCTATAATATCACTTTGGTAGTTGTCAGATCATATGAAACGTCAAAATTCATGTGGCCTCTGTGAAGAGATATATTTAGTACAGCTGCTGCATACCTACATGCTACCCCTGACACTGACATATTAGTTATGCTGTCTTTTGCAATCTGATATCTTTAAATTTGCCACCTTGTTAAGTTTTGATTAATGTGATTCCATTTCACTAAAGTAATTGGCTTGGCCTGTTGTAAAAAATAATCAGCCCCCTCTACGGAACAAATGCTAGAACATGCTAATGAGGGAGTGAGTTCGTTACAATGATGGCGTGGACTGACAGTTATTAATGATTGTTATGATAAACAGACGAGTGTGAATTGGGATGAGTTGGGCAAAAGTGACAGTTTAAAAATAACGTATATTGGAAAGTACTAACGAAGTAATATACTGTTAGGAAAACAATCATGCAAGTTGTCAAGGAAAGAAGTGTAATTATACAGCCACATGGGCTGCTTAGGAGGACAGGGACCTGCCTGATAATGGACACATTTTTTGTTGGCAAGAGGGAAATATGTTATGGCAGAAAGAGGTGCAGATTGATAAATTAATTGGTCCCTCTCACAGCTCTGAGAGCAAACTTGGCCGGCAGTCATCATGCAGATTAGGGAGATGATGTTTGCCCAATGCCTCTTTCCCCCAGAATCTCCCCAGTCCTTGTTGCCAGGCTTTTCTGAGGCCTCTCTTGTCGTCTCTTCTTCCCATCCAACTTCATGTGCTGCAACAAGTCATAGAAATGAGTCCTGAGGCAGGCCACACCAAGTGCAACCTTGAGCTGGATGGAATGCTTGCTGCCATGTCTAATTTTTTTTTTTTTTTTTTTTAAAGACCCTAAAGACTGAAATGCTGTGTTGTTGTTAGAGTCTCTGGCTGTGATGGAGGCACTTAGGGGTGCTTTCCAGCTCTGTGAAGGAGACCATGAGGGCTCACACAGGCTGGGACTGTGCACAAGGGAGGTGCCAAGTCTGTATTTCTAATGCCAGCAAGCTGCTGTTGGATTTGCATAATTAGGCAAGACAGAAATTTGTGTGTGTGTGTGTGTGTGTGTGTGTGAGAGAGAGAGAGAGAGAGAGAGAGAGACAGTCTGTTTCAGATAAATGTGCAAAGTGGGAGGAGGAGGGGAGGCATGTTCTTGAAGAAAGAGTCGACTGGACTTCATGGTTCACGGCCATCCCACCCCACTGGTGTTTGCTGACTTGACAAAGAAGGAAGGCAGGTGAAAGGAGATGGAGACCATATTTTGTGATGCCTCTACAGAAATGGGTTCTAGATTTGTGTCTTGGGAAAGACCTTTGATTGCATATAACCAGTAATCAATTTAAAGTAGCATAGCATAAATTGAGGATTTATAAAGATACTGAGTTATCTCATGGAACCCATGATCAAAGATGTAGCTGGACTTCACAGTGAGTGGGAATCAGACTTGGAGAGGGACCAAGGTGTCCAGTCTAAATCTCCCTTGATCAATTTTTCTCTCTCTGACCCCCAACACCACCCCTTTCTAAAGCTGCCATCCATCTCCCTCCCCACCAAGCCATGAGAGCCAGGAAAATGAAGGTAAGTCCTGGGCTTACAGATAGTGTTTATCTGAATATAGGGTGTCTACCTAAGTCTATCCAGACTTCTTAGAAAGGGAGCTTGATTTCCCTCTGGGTGGCCCACATACTGTGGTTTAGGGATATAGCAAGGAGCCTACTGATGGTGACTGTGATGCTTTGTTTTCCACAAAACTATTATATCAGGATGTACATTAATTCAGTCTTCACAAACACCCCGTTAGGCAGGTGCTGTTCTACTCATTGGTCAGATGAGGAACATGAAGCCAACTTTTGTGAACTTGCCCCTCAATCACAGTAAGGGGCAGAGTGGGGGTTTTAATCAGAGCTCTCTTTAAGTCCCTGAAGTTTGATGGTTCCCACTTTACCATATCACCTCTTGCTAGGATGCTGTGCATTTCCGTCCAACTCAGGCTGGTAGGTGAAGTGTAGTTATTTGTCTGAAATTCAAAGAAAAGAAATCTCAGGAAAAATAGTCCAGCCTGTGTTGTATTTGGTCTAAGTAGAGACTGGTCACAGGGGGCTCTTACACAGGAAGTTTGTTATTTGCTTTGAGATTTTTTGCTGCTCCACATATGTAAATATATGACCATGTGGATCTCAGTCCTGGTCTACTTGGGGATGTGAGCAGAAAGACAGTCTGATTATCTGGCCATCAAGCCCAACGAAGACTCTGGAGCCTCCCCATGCAAAACATCCAGAGCAATCCTGAAATCAAAGGGAGCTGCCAACTACCTCACAGCAAATCTGACAATTAAGAAGTCAGTTTCATTTTTTTCACGTTAGAAAGTATTTGCTCTGGAGAAGGAGCAGGTAACTAAGATTCATTTAGTACAGAACATGTGTTAGGGGTGGTACCAGCCATTTCCTGATGTTGTATCTCAACTGGGGGCTGGACACATTCCCATTTTACAGATGAAGAAAGGAAGGTCTGGGTGGTTGAAAGTTACAGACCTTCTAGTGAACTGGACTGTAGAATGATAGTTGGTTTCTTTTGAAAGAAGGCCTTGGTCCTGTCTAATCCAACTGTTTTTTTATGTCCCCCATAAAATTATTGACTCCCCCCCCCCCACCTTCCTGGTGAGACTGGGAGTCCACAGAGTGGAAGGGGTTAGCCCCCTGGATTGGGAGTTGGAGCCTGGTTTCTTGTTTTCACTATGACTTTAGGAATAGGTCACAGTCCCTCTCTGTCTCCTATTTGAAGAACAAGAAAGATACTGGCAATTTTGAAAACAAAAGAGAAAACATTTGGATTTGCCTTTCAAGTCCTTAAAAGAAAGGGAAAGAGGGTCCTCTCCTGATGGGCAGACTGGTTTCCTGTGGGTGTAAGGGCTACCGTCTTCCTGACCCTCAGATGAACCTTTTTCTTGCAGTCCTATGACCAAACAAGAGGTCACCCCAGAGGTAAGAATGCGGTCAGAGGATGAGCCCCCATGGTGGGCAGACAGGGCCAGAGAGAATTCTCATCAGCATTATAGATGGTTGTCTTAGCATCAAAGGGCAGTTCTCTTTCCTCAGGGTAGGGCAGCTTCTTTGTGTCTCTTTTACACTGTTGTCAAAAGAGAAAAAATAGCCATTCAGCCCTAAAAGTTCTCTCCACTATTTTCTACCTAATCTTCTCCATCTTTTTCTTGCTTAACATAATCCCCCTCAACCCTAGAAACCCCTGTGTCTTTTCTCTCCCTTGCCATGTCTATGTTTTCATGATGGAGTTTCTGTGCTGAACGTGCTGCTGACCCAAATGTTGCTGTATGGCAGAAGACATACCTGTAAGCACTAACAGGAGTTAGCCCTAAACCTGGGCTCCTGCACAAGTCTGCCCTCCGTCTGGAGAGTCTGGGTAGAAAATGTCCTCAGGAATCTTGTGTGAAGGTAGCGCTCACCCCTAAGGACTGTGCACGCTGTTACAAGCCCTTGAGTATTCTCCCTCTTAGAATTTACTCCCAATATCAGTCTTAAGATGAGTTGGAAGTTTGTCTACAGGAAGTCTAGGGACCTCTCACAGCAAGGTCATTTCATGAATGCCTATTTTTTTTTTTTTTGACATTCAAGGAAAAATATTAACTTTTGTGAGGATTGGAAAGGATGTTGGTTTAGACATGGATAGAATGAAATTTTAAAGCTGCATCAGAGGAGGGAACATAGTACCTTTCTCCTTCCAAACTGTCCATCAGTTGAGAACCATGTTGCTGCAAACAGCACCTCCTGGTGGCCCCAAAAGAAGGCGTAGGACCCAACTGATCTTACTTAGCTTTCTATGGAAAGGGTCTTTGGCCCTGGTGACTGAAAATTTTGAGCTGGATGATGGTGGACTTGTAGATTGTGTAGGTTTTTGATGAAAGATATGGTATGTGCCCCCAGAGCACTAGAGGGTTATTGATACACTTGACCCTTCCCCACCTCCATCACACAACATTGCTATGAAAATGTAATCAATCCAGTTTCTGACATCTTCCCCCCACTCTCAAGAGCACCTACTGTATCAACATGACATTTTTTAATCTTGGCTTGTTTTCCAGGCCATGAATTTAATTTCTCAATGCTCCACTGTTCAGCTTTTATGTTCTGAGAGTGGAATGTTGTCCAACAGTAGTTACCGCCATCTTGTTTAGTCACATCCTCTTTCCTGGGCATCCTAAAACCAAATAGTTTTTAAAAATTCATTGCAGCTATGGTCACTCAGCCTTGTGCTAATAGTCACCAAGTTCTGACAAAGCGAGTCCGACATCCCTCGATAAGTAAAATCCGAACCTCCTGATGTTGTATAACAGTAAGCAGATTGGCATGTCTTTGGATTAGTGGAGGCACTGAAGCAAAATGCTCAATCCTTAGTGACCTTTGGCAAATGGATGGGGATGTGTAGCCATCGTAGGTTATCTTTATGTTCATTGTGTAGACACTCAACCTCTGCCAGGCCAACACAGAAGCTGTCAGAGCAGATAAACTTAGTTAGGAACTAGCTGTTTTCCTTACTACATCACAGTGCTCTGCAGAACTATTTTGTCTGATAACCTGCTTCTTAAACTTGTCTGTGAGTAGTTCTGTGAAGCATTAAGCCTTTCCTCTTGGGTTTTGAGCTGCTTATACTTTGTTTTAATCTTTGGGCCTAGGACTTTGTTTCTTATAAAATGTGCAGTCAGCTGTCCTCTGTTGCAGAATATTCTGGTGAGTTCCTTTTAGGGAATCCATGAGAGATGTTATATTTGGGTCTTACAGGCATGCATTGTGGGGGCCTGTGTTTGTGCATGGGTGTGTAAATGTGCTCCTTCTATTTGTTCAGGAGGCATTCTGTGGAAGTGAGGTCCCCTTTGATCATTTCTTTCTGAACCCATTAATGCCTATCTTTAGTTGACACATATTTCATATGTTGATTTATAATTTCATAAACACTTAGAGAAAAAATTTGGGCAAACATTCTTCACATTTGGAGTAAAGCCCATACTTTTTTCCCCCTCTTCTGCTAGAGTAGCAGTGACTCCAGGCCAGGGATATTGGATATGAAGACTGGCTCTGTGACTTTGAGCAAGTTGCTTAACTTCTCTGAGCTCAGATTTGCTCCCTTTTAAAATGAGACCTGTTCCATCTTCAATGGATTCCACACTCTCCTAGCCAAGAATAGGACTGAAGCAGAGTATGTTTTAGGGGAAGTGGATGAACTGTTGGGCTTTTCTTCTTTCATTCCTATTCCAGGTGAAGATAAAAGACTTTGCTCTCTACTGAGCTGACATGAATTCAGAATTCATTAGTTTTCAGACTTTCTTTTAAGCTTCAGACAGGATTGTGAAGGGAAAAGCCTGCCCCCGATTCCTTTGCCTTATTAGTTCTGTTCATATAATGTGCTGCAGAAACTGCTAATTGTCACTTGAGCTGATGGGTGAGGGTCTGCTTTCTTGAGGAAAAAGTTGAATTTTGCAGTTCCTGTCTCCCTCTTGCTTAGCTAGAGGTCTAGTCAGGTCTTACAGAACAGGAATCTAAATTAAATCTAAATTAAAATAAATTAATTTTGCCCCTTTGCTGAAGAAAAAGTGGAGAGTGGGAGAATTGTAAGGTGACAGTGTAAATCTCCAGTTGTATACAAGATAATGTAATGATAAAACTATAATTGTGGAGGCATTCGTAGAGTGTCTGTGGGTTCTCCTTGTGCGTGCTAGCACTGGGAGAGGTACAAACCTGCACCTGCGCATATACTTTACTATGGAGCCATTTAGACATAATTTCAACGTAGTACAAACTCCTCCATTGTTAATACTCAAAAGACTTGTTTTATTTAGTTTTAGTTCATGACCCAAAGTATTGTATGCTCCCGTGTGACAAGTCACTTCTTGCAACTTGAGCCTAGTATCCTATGTTTGTGCATCAGCTTCACAGAACATCAAGCTTAAAACGTAAACACTATTAAAAAATTTTCCATTAGCATTCCTTTCTGAATTTTTGGTATCTGCTGAATATACCTTTTTTTTCTACACCTCTCTGAGCCTTTTCTGTGTCTGTTAAACTGTCCGTAGTTTTCCAGGATTTGCTTAGTAAAGTCCCCAGGTTGGCCTTCGTAGAAACCTTTGCTTCCCAAGGCTGGAAGTCACACCAGCAGTCAGTGACCACCCTTTGTGATAAGGCATTTTCTGAATGTGTCCTCTTTCTTTGGCTGAGGGACAGTTAATGTGAAGCTGGGAAACACATCTTTGGTTGAAAGATTGCCCTCTTAGCAATGTAGTAATTGTAATTTGGGAGTAGATGGTTTCAGCAAGAGGTGGCACGAGTGTTCAATTCTGGCCCTATCACTCAGGAGCTGTATGACTGTAGGCAGGTGTTCACCTCTAGGGGCCACGGATGTACACTGGGAACACCACGTCCACGTCTTTACAGGGCTGTCCTGGAGGTTCCTGAGATAATGCTAGTCAGTTTACTCATTTCATGGAAGTTGAAGTGGAACTACCAACTTCATGGAATGGAATAGTTCTCATTCAGGAGTATGTTAAAATTTGCTAAGTAGAATCTAACTCCTGGAACTTCCAGACAAATGGGAAGACAGAGGCTGCCCAATTTAGCTTTCAGCTCTATATTTGGGAAATTGTGAAACATCTCCATTTTCCTTAATGTCTGGACTCTTTCACTGTTTGGCTTTTGTCCTTCTCCCTCCCCTCCCTTTCCTTTCCTTCTCTTTATTCTTTCATTGAAAGATTTACTGGCATGAAGATGTGCTAATAACTACTTGTCTTGGAGTAAGTTGAGCGCAGAAGGTAAAGCCAAACGTTGTACAGTGCACAGATGTGAACACCAGTGCCTCCGAAGAGTAATGCAGCTTAAGAGAAAGTTTGACAAAGTGAGTAATCTGACCACGGCTTTGTAAGAGCTTTCAGAAGAATTAGGGGGAATTTCATATATTTGAAGCAATTAAAACAAGAATGGAAAAGCATGTATTTGAGAAGACCAGAGAAGGAAATGGAAAGAAATCCTTACAGCTCGGGGATTTGAAATCTCAATGACACTATTTTAAGTCATGTGAAACTTTTCCTGTTTTAAAAACTAAACAGTAAAATTAACTTTGCTCTAGTTTTTATGGACTTCTTTTGAATTATTGCATAAAAGTAACAGAAGTTTCTGGCAAGTGGACCAGATTTCCAAAACTCTTCCTCACAAAGGCATTGAGAACTATCAGAAAAGTTACATGTTTTTGTTATCATGAAAACATTAATAATATTGAAACTTGGCTAGAACCAATTTTAACTTTGAAACCTCAGCTTCAGTGGGTACATGTAACTGATAAATCTCTTTTGTGGTTGTCAAAACAAGCAAAGCTAACTTTGTACATTTCCTATTATAACTAAAATGACAGTGAAATCGGGTATATCAATATGGAGAGCAAACAGCCTATTCATTTTATCACCACACTTCTCTAAGAATTTTGACATTTCTGAAATATGTATCACTTCCAAACAAGGAAGCGCAAAGTTGATAAAGGTTGGGATGGTGCAGTTCTTGGAGGCTGACCACCCCAGTTAGCATTGCTGGTCTGCCTGGTGTAAGTACCTTGCAAGGCCAGCCTATTGCTCATCTGACCACGTGGCCTATGCCATCTGCCCATGTCTCTGAGGGCTTCCAGCAATACTGGAGTTTGGGTGAAACTGGGTTTTCAGGCAGATTGGGCATGGAACATCCAAGATTAGGTCCTTATGTTGGAGTTAGTCACAGTGAACCAGAGTTCCTGACAGGGCTGGGCTCTGTGGAAAAACGCATCCTATCAGAGTGACCAATATATGCTTTCAGAGGAAAGGTCTATGTGTGCTGTGGGCAGGGAGTAGGCTGTGATTGGGTCCCCAACCTGAAAGGTATATGCCTTGAAGAATGTCTGTTTATAGGTGGGGGGTTTCGTATATGGATAAGTGACATTTGGTAGCAAACTGTTGACCTAGCTCTTTCCATGGGGCTTGAATGAGGAGGGCATTGGTCCAAATGTGGCGAGCAGCCTGGGCTCTTTGAGCTGCACCTTCCTTCATCCCACCCTGGCCCTTTCCGAACCCCCAAGTCATCAGCTCTCCTTCTGGGACCTTTCTTTCTGTGATCCCTCTTTTGGCATTTTAATGGCCTTCTGCTGATCTCTTATTTTCCTCCTGTCTTCTCTGAATTCTTTGAGGATAATGAGTATCTTGTACTTGTAGTTTTTGTCGTTTTCTTCTGCTTGCTCACAGTAGCTCATACTTTCTCTCATTCCAAAGTATTTGTTGAACACTTACTTTATCCCAGGCAACTTGTAGTGGTCTCCAGTCTTTGGCTTGGAAATAAGCCTGACAGTTAGTGTTTTATGTGGGGTGATTAGCAGAGGAAAGTGTGGCGAAGAGCCCAGATTCTGCTGATGAGGCCCTGGCTCAGCAGTGCCCCTTCCTGGCTCTGCCTCAGTTTTCTCATTTAAACAGTGGGGATATAAGAGGACCTGCTTCATATAGTTGCATTATATGAGTTAGCCCTCACTGCCTTTGTTACTGTTCTCCTACCTGAGGACTTTGGGGAGGACGAAGAGGTAGTCATAAACAGTACTTTTGGTCAGTGAATTTATAACTATTTTGTGAGGCTGATTTAGTGAGAAAGTCTTTGGGAGCCAGAGGGAAGGTAACTTTTGTCCCCCTTTTATCTGCCCTCCAGGATTGGCATGCCCTGTAGCTGGTTCCTTGGTGCAGGAGACAATGATGATGCCTTTTATATGCAGGGACTCTTCTTAGCTGCTTGCCTTTGTGAGCAAATATCTCCTCTGTTAAGAGATTAGAGCCTTAATCCTAAATGATATTTCATGCTCCAGGACTTAAATTTATATATCACCATCCCGAATAATGTATTGGATTGCATTAAACAGATTGTAGATTAACATGCAACTATAAAACAAATTGTCAATGCGTTGTTGACAACTCTAAGTGCAAGTTCATATATTTAACTACATTTGGGGAATATTGAAGTGTTTAAAGCAGCTTAACTGGTTGATGTAAAATTAAGCATCATGTTCTATTTCAATTTGTGGGCCAGCCTGAGAGACAATAAAATGGAGGCTTAGGCTTGAGAGAAAGGGAGCATGGGAGAAAATTTTGGAGGCAGCCCTTGGTACCAGGGAAATCCTGGCACGGTCCAGATATATTGGGTGGTGATGAAAGGATTCTACCCACAAAGGGCCACATTGGGTAGTAGAAGGATGTCCATTTATTTGTTCAGCCTATGAGCAGTCATTTGAAACATCAAGGAGTTTCTAATCTAGTTGAGGAGATAAAGCAACTGACATACTAAAAACAGTGGTGAAGAGTACAAGCCATAAAGTCCTTTAGCTTGAAGCCATGTGAGATAGGTCACAGGTTAGAATTCACAGGCAAGGACATGGGGCTAAGAATCGTCAGAAAGATCTTAAAGATGGTGACACACGACAAATGCTGGGAAGATGTTTAAAGAAGAAAATGGAAGCAGGGGTTGGGAGGAAGCATGGTGCGTGGTACTGGTGTGCTTGGACCATGGGAAGCTACTGTTGAATGCTTGGGTGAGACTAGGTAATAGGCATGGCAGCCAGGCAAGCATTGACCCTGGAACCAGATGGCCCAGGGGTCAAATCCTGGCTCCCCCACTTTCTAGCTGTGTGATCTTGGGGGGTTGACTTAACCTCTTTGTTTTTCAGTTTTCCCACTTGTATAATGGGGATAATTACTGTACCTATTTCTTAGGATTATGGGGAAGATGAAATGTGTGCTTGGCTAGAGGAGGAGCATAGTGGAAGTAGTGTTTGACATGTATTCAAATTTGATTCTAGGGTAAGAGATGAAAATTAGGAAGGCAGACTGGAGAGGCTGTTGAAGCAAATTAAGTACAAGGTAATGAGTCTTAGACTGAAGATGGATCCTAATAAAGAAGAGAGTGTATATATTGTTTTTTTTTTTTTTTCCTTACTGTTCTTTGCTTGGGCTGTGAACATTGGTGTCTATATTCTGCAGGGATTTTATAAGCCTTTTTCTAAAGAGTACATCCTGAGATGGGTCTGTGTGAGCTGAGAGTGTGGACCCTGCCAAATGTGGGCCTTTCCTTTCTTCCCCCTCTCTCTTCCTCCACAGTGTTGAGACTTTTTTGCACTTATTCCAAAATTTCTCCTAAATAGCTTTGGAACAAATATATTTATGGATGCAAATTATCTGGAGAGAGACCTCAGCTTGCACTTACAGATAATGTGGGGTGACCAGGCAAAACTCCAGTATAATCTGGAGCTGCATTAAAGGGAGTAGGACATGCAAAGCCATTTTCACTCCATGCTTGCATGAATGAGATCCTTGTTGGAGCTCTGAAGTTACTTACAAGAGTTCAAAGAGAATGTGGAAAAAATGGGAAGTGTGGCAGTTTGGTGGAAAAATGATTCAAGGAATAGGAAATAGATCTCTGAGGGAAAATCTTGTAAGACTGGTATGTTCAGGCTAGAGAAGGAAAAGATAGAGGTTAAATTAGTTACTATCAAACAGCAAAGGGTTTTTTTTAGATGTAGATACGTGTTTCTCAGAGTATTCCATGGAACCCAAGTCTTGGGGAGGGGTAGCTTTAGAAGATAAATCAGTTCGATCAGTTCGGGAAATGATGTGCTTTAGCTCGCTGTGAACAATTCACAAAGCATGTTAGCATCTTAAAGGGACTGAAGCTTTCTACAGAAAAGAACCCCATTCTACTCTGGGTAATATTAGAGTATTCCAAACATTTTCAGCTATTTTTCTAACACCTTTGGAAAGTGCTGTTTAAGAATTACTAAGGTGTTGAGTATAAAACAAAAAAGGGTTGAGGCATGAGACCAAGCATCATGGTGATAATATATTAGAATTTTCTATTGGGGGAAGCTTGAGTTTTTTTTCCCTTTCCTTTCCTCTCCCCTCTCACCTTTGTTTTGGTGGTAAGGAAGAAGAGAATATAGTTGGGCACGTTTTTGAGGCCCTTGGCTGGACTAGGTTCAGGGGCCACTGCCTGTGGTGGTTTCCGGTCCTGAGGACATAGAGGCTGAGTGATGTGGGCTCAGGTTTGGGGCCTGAACTGTTGTCTTTTGGTGGATGGACAAGGTTGACAGGACTGGTCCCCGTAGTAGGTGTTGAGGTGGGAGGCCCCGGGGATTGGCCAGGAAATGGTGAGCACAGACTTGGTCACTGGACTGAGGCTGGCCTGGGGAGACTCATGGCAACTTGCTGGTACACAGTACATTTCTGCATCTGTCAAGGGCCAGTTAACCTCACAATTGAGTGAGAGTGGTTCAGGGGCTAGCAACTCATTATGAGTTTTAGGAAGTTCAAGAAATGGCATTTGGGAGAAGGACTCCAGGTTGATGGCATTTTCTTCATCAGGTATGCCGAGTCTCTTTGTAGTTTTTGCTTAAGACCCACCTCTCCATTTCTCTTTGTTTTCTCTTTGCCTTTGCTTCCCTCCCTGCCTCTATTTTTTCACACTCTGTCCTTGCCTTTCCTTTCCTTCTCCCACTAAGTCTGCTTACTCTGTCATGGCTAAATTATTTTTCTTTTTGCTAAGTGTGAGATGCATACCTTACTCTTGTGATCCTGGGAGAATCTTTTTGTTTTCCTAAGTCCTAAATGACCCGTTTCTCTTTCTTTTCCCATCCCTGCGGGAATGTGTACATCTGAGTCTCTCTCTCCTAGGTCTCTTTGTCTGTCTCTCTTTGCCTCTCCACACACACACACACACACACACACACACACACACACACACACACACTATCTTGAAAGCACAGGATACACCTTTTGTGTTTCATTTATTGTAAAATATTGCACACATCTGTAATTATATTACTCTTAAAATAAAGCCTTCATCCACTCTTAACGTCTTTTGATGTCCCTTCCCTGCTGACTCTATTTTCTCTTGTTCCCACTTTACGTTAATGTGAAGAGACAGTTGAGTAAATGCACAATGAACTTCAAAACCTAGTAATTGTTTTTCAGAAAGAATGAAACTTGCGAATTAGATATGGATTGTAAAAGAACACCAGGGCTGATTAGTGTTCGTGAGGGGCGCCTGCCGGACGGCTCTGACACCTGCCTGCCAGCACTCTCCAGAAATGCCACCATTGATGCCTCTGTTCTGCCCATCACAGGGTTGGGGGGTGGGAGGGAGAAGTGGTGGGTGGGAGTTAAAAGACTGTGCAGTGAACCACCTTGTCAGGCTTGGCAGTGCATGGGACGCTTGACATAAAAGGCAGAGAGAAACAAAGATGAGTCGCATCCATTTTACAAGCAAACTCTAGTTATCTGTAAAAATAAAATAAAATAATAAGGTATCTTTTTTGAAAAGAGAGAATGAGTGAGTCTTGAAAGGGGTTCACCACGGTTTTGTGTGTGTGTGTGTTTTTTTTAAGGTTGTGGAGATAATGAGTTTTTTGAGACTTGGGGGAGGAAAAGAATTCACAAGCCAAGTTTCAAGCTGCTGAAAAATTGCTTTTAGGAAAGAAGGAAAAAAAAACCCTTTTCCATGCTAACCATCTGCTTGCGTCTTGTTTACTGCCCAGAGTGCCAGTTTGTGCTTATTAATCATGCTTACACAAGTATCTTAATTACTCCCTATGTAGCTGCTCTGTCTTGAACTCAGAAGTTGACCTTTCTCTTTTTATTTCTTTAAATCATTAATCATACACAATCAACGCCAGCGGGGCAGAGCCATGGAGAAGGCTACCCAGATTCTCACACCTCACGCCAGTCCCAAGCAGACAGGGAACGCCAGAGTGACTGCTTCGCCAGCAGCGGGGCGTATCTTAATTAATGACTCTGCTGTGTTGAGACACACGGGCTGGGGGAGGCCGCTCCTGCCACCACCCCTCGGCCCTCCTCCCTGCTTCCTCACTTGCTGCCTGGTTTGAGGAATGACTGCTTTACTCTGCTGAAAACCATAAAGGCCGCTGGGGTTTTATGGTCCTGCACACCTAGGCTTTGGAAGAATCGAGGCACAGGCAAAGCGAACTTCTGAGAGAAGATTCTATTTACCATGAGTGGGAATTTTTACTAGACCATTTATTTACTTCTCCCATTTTGCTATGCATGTGAAATCTGTTGAGGATCCTGTTAAAATGTAAATTGATGATTCAGGATGTCTGCCTGGGACCTGAGCATGTGCCTTCCTAACAAGCTCCCACATGACACTGATGCTGCTGGTCCATGGACCACACTTTGAGTAGCAAGGAGCTAGACAAGTGAGGACACCCAAGGTCCTCCCTTCAAGCCTGAGGATAGTATGAGGGAGGGTAACTCCTAGGAATGTGATACATATGTTTTTTTCCCCTTTCGGCTAGATGAGTAAATTTTGGTGCATGGAAACAAAAAGAATTTCCACAAAAGTGACACAGATATGCACAAATGTACCTTCTCCGGGCAAAAGATACACAATACAAAGATTGCCTTTCATAAGGAGGGAAGAGTGGAATTGGGACTTCTTTTGACTTTTTCATTGAATTTTGTAAAAAAGAAAAAAAAAACAAACAACAACAAAACACTTAAAACAGCTGAAAAAATTCTCCAGATAAAAAAATAAAACGATTTCCAAAGTGAAATAATAATGATAAAATTAAAAGAGGATTGTGGCTTGGGTTTCATAAGACTGTTTCTCTGTTCCAGTACACCAGACAAATTACAGGATGTGGAAGTAATTTTGTCTCCCCCTCCCCCAACTGTGATGTTTCTGCCTCGTGAGTAGGATGGGATGCCTAGAGATAAGAAACAGGGGAAAATAAAAACTGAGGGTCTCTTCTTTTTGCCAGGTTGAACCTTCTACTCTTAAAGGGGAAGAATTTCACCTCTCTGGCAAGATAGCTTGAATTTCTCCTCACTGTCATTAATTGTACACTTAAAAGCAGGAACTACGATGTGAAAAGTTGTATGACAATGATGTGCATGTCAGAATTTTGGCTGATGCTCCCAGCAGTGATGACACAGGGATGAAACACATTCTAAATAGGGCCTGGGATTTGCATACTACCTCGTCTCAGGGAAGCAGGGTAGTTCCTGTACTGATGCTGAGGGTTTTGCCATCGTAATCCTTTGGAAAGAAACACAGGGAAACACATTTTAAGAAACTTTTGTTGCTTTCCATTTCATCTCATAGTGGGGTGAGGGTCAGGGTGGGAAGGGATTTGATTAAAAACAAAGTCTTAAGTAAAAGCAACAAATCCGTGTTAGTGAAAAATCACCTAATTAATTCAGATAAAAACTTTGTCATTCCACATGCAATAAGAGTACATGGTTAAGTGACTTTATTATTTACATTAAAAATTACTTGTTCATGAAGTAAAAAAAAAATCAATTACCCTGAATGAGGTGAATTAAGAAAATATTTCACCAGTGTAGCTTGTCTTTTCAACTGGCTGCCTTTTCAGAGTTTCTTGGTGATTTATGAAGTGAAAACTCTGTCTTGTCTCTGGTGAGGACGTTCTGTAGCCTTCCTACATAGTTTTGGTATTTGGGTATGTTCATGTTTTTTGGCAGCCTGGAGAAGATCCTAGATGAAATGACAGAAATACATAACTCACTTTCGTTTGGTAAAGTAATAATTAATTAGAACTTCTGGACATGAAGCATTTTGAGAACTGGATCTGGGCGCCTTGCATAACCATGGTCTGCTGTTAAACCCTTTATAGAAGACTCTCCTTGTTCTTGGAACTTTGTGCGGACTTGAGACCAAGCTGATTTAAGTGTTGAGAGCCTGGTTTGGCAAGAGTTGTGTTTATGCTTTTCTCTCTGAAGGCTGTGGATCTGACCTCTCCAAGGAAGCAAAGCTATTTTTAGGGAAAAGCTAGAGTGGCACTTTCTGGGGGAAATTTGTGGCACTTTTCATAGAGAACTCTTTGGACAGGGTGGGGTTTGCTGAATTTTCATTAGGACCCTACTGTCTTTGGGCCAGGGCTCCACTGCTTCCATTAGCGGATGCCAGATTTGTTGTAATGGGAGAGGATACTATAGGAAGCTTATCAAAGCTCTCTGTTTAGAAAAGAGGGATTTTGTTGGTCTGGGGTAGGAGCCTAGGAAATGTGAAGTTTTAAAAGTACCCCAGGTAATTTTAATGTGCATCCAGGGTTTAGAACTGCAATAAAAAATAGACATAAGGTCTTACTCAGCTTGGCCTTTTTCATTCCCTAGCTGCTCTGTTTCTGGAACCATATTACTTCAGACATGTTCAAGCCCTGAAGACCAAGTGATGACCTAAGTAGGGCATCTGCCTTGAGATACCTATACTCTACAGAGAAGGGTGTTCTGTGGTTCCAAATTAACTGTTTTGGACTTAACTTTGCCCACCGTGTCCTGTGTCTGGCTTTCCTGCCTTTGTTCTTGTCTACTGGCTTGGTTTGCCCTTTTAGTGCTTTCCTGAGCTTTGTTAGATGTATTTCTTTTGTAGATCTAACTCTGGGCTCACATCTGACCCCAGTCCGAACAACATGGTGTGATAGATACCATAAGAAGGATGGATTTTATGGTGAAAGCTCCATGTAGAACAAAGTTCAACACTTGTCTTAAGTATAGGGGTCTTCAGAGTATATACTCAGGTACACGTGTGTATATCTAAGAAGAGAGTATATAGTCTTACCCACTGGTATATTCTCATGAATTCTCTTTATCAGGTACCTTCCTATGGGTCTGATAATCCATGAAGTATACTTTGACCAATGCTATTCTAAACTCTGGGACTTAGTCCAGCCTCCACTCTGGAGAATGTAGCTGTTTCTATGCTTAGTCTAGACCACTGACTCACGTTCTGTCCATGAGCTCACTGGTTCCTTTGTGTCCCCTCTTTTTCTACCAGCCCTCCCACTGGAGTTCAAAACTGTGTATCACCTTGCCACCTTCTTCTGACAATAACAAACCCCAAGTGGCCTAAACCTTTCCATTCCCTTCCTTGTAAAATCAGGTAGTGGTATCATATATTCATTTAAAATTGCCAAATCCCTATATTAGGTGCTAAAGAAGAGTTGAATTCCATTCTGCAAGAATTTATGAGTACCAACTCTATGCCAGACACTGGGTTTGGTATTAGGGGTACAAACTTGGTTGGTATTCTGACTTGCCTGAAGGAACTCAAGTTCTGACAGAGAGCCTAGTGGTTTCGAACCTATGTCATACTGGGAAGGAAAGGATACAGGGTGCTTACAGGAGCTCCATTAAGGACACTAACCCAACTTGAGGGTTACCAGTTTTGTATCTATTTGTAAATTCATTTTGGCATTCTTCACTGTTGGTATGTGTGGTACTTGGAATTCTCCTTTCAACTGGTACATCTTACTGGTTGATTCATTAATGAATTTAGTTAAATAATTTACATGTGTTCATTTTATATTTATATAAGAGTCCTGATCTCACATTATTATTTTTTTATGGTATAAACATTCCCATATTTCACTGTAGAAACATGAATACCAGCTAGAAATATTAGCTCATGTACAGTATATGAATTATATTACATTTCTAAAATCTGAAAAACTGAGTTTATACATATACACGGATCTATACAGGTATATATTTGTGCGTGAATATATGTGTGTATGTGTATATAATATATAAACTATGTGTATTAATCCAGGAAGATTTCAAACAGGTGATTATAGACCTGTGATCCACTGTTCCTTTCATTGTTTTTTTATTTTCTCGGGTCAATTCAGTCACAATTTACTAAGTTGTTGGAGACAGCTAAAACTTAATTCCAATGAAAAAAAATCTTTCAATTGTGAATTTTCAGGGCAAAAAAGTTATCACCTATAAGAAAATCAGTGAGAGTTCAGTGTATGGGTCGCTTATTCTTTTGAAACTGTTCATCCAACGTGCTGATCACATTAAGAACAAAACAGGTGCAAAAATGGGCATGAGGATTGCATAGCAGTACTCTGATATGGTGATTTTTAAGGCGAGTGATCCAGATTTATGTATGTATGTATGTACAGCAGTGAGAGTATTATTTTTTGGGTGCCTTATGCGGAGATTAAGTCTCCATTTAGGGGCATTTCTGATTATTATTGAAGGACTATTCTGACCATTCTGGTGATCTGAAGCAGCTGAGGCATTCCTGTTTAACCTTCTTGCTTTTCGTTTGCCCCACACTTGGGAATAGGGCTGTATAGTTAAATCCTAATGTGTCAGAGCCCAAAGCATTCTTAGCATGTCTGAATCCAAGCTCCTCTCTTTTCCTCTACTTGCACCCATGTGAGTGAGCAGGGGAGGGGCAGAGAGAGAAGGAGAGCCAGAATCCCAAGCAGGCTCTGGGCTGTCAGCACAGAGCTCGATGACACGGGGTTTGAACTCAAAAACTGCAAGATCATGGCCTGAGCCAAGATCTTGACCTGATTAGAGGTCAAGGGTCAGAGGCTTAGCCGACTGAGCTACACAGGTGCTCCTCCTTTACTTTTAAATGAAATATTGTCATTTACTCATTTCCTTTTTAAGCTTATTAAGACCTAAACGTGGAATTACAATCTTCTCATGTGTTTAGATTCCCAAGATTTGTCCATGGATCCTGGCTTGAGAAATAAATACTGGTTTGGTCGGTCAGTTATACCCGTTAACTGCATTTAACTTCCTGTTTTCTGGAAGTTGAGTGAAATGAAGAGGAAGAGGGTGGCATAAGTAGATGTGGAAATCTGTAAAGCAGATTCTCCAAGTAGCATAGAACTGAAAGAATGTTTTTACTTTACTTTGTGCTTTAATGTAAGGCAACTTCCATTAGAAATAAACATTGGGAGTGCCTGGTTGGATCAGTCAGTTAAGCATCTGACTTCGGCTCAGGGCATGATCTCACAGTTCGTGGGTTTGAGCCCCGCGTCTGGCTCTGTGCTGACAGCTCGGAGCCTGGAGCCTGCTTCAGATTCTCTATCTCCCTTTCTCTCTTCTCCTCCCCAATCCCTCAAAAATAAAAAACATTAAATAAAAAAAGAAGTAAATATATTGGATTAGTGCAATATTTATTATGTTCCTATTTTCCCCATTCCTGTTCTATATTTGATAATTTATTGTCCTTATCTAATTTATAACACCAGTAAGAATGAGCTTTTAAGAATATATGTGACACCGAATGTATCCTTTGAGTGAGGTTTGGTTTTAACATGAGCGAAGGTCTCCTGCTGGACTGTCTTTTTTTTTTTTTTGGGTGGCGGGGGAGGGTGTTCATTTCTGTTGAGGGAGCTTTGGAGCCTGTATTGCTTAGAATCAGAGAGTTGGAGAGATCTGTAGAGATCTGGTACAAACTCCTTAAGTACAGATGAAGAAACTTTTATTTTTACTAGCATGTCCTTCCTGTTTAGTCTTTAAGCTAGGATTTTTCCAGACTTTGGCCCTTAATGCTAAGCTGGGACAGGGTTGTTATGAATAGATGCTTGGCAAGAAAGCCCATCTTTGGTCCATTAAAAACTATACCCCTGGGGCACCTGGGTAGCTGTTGGCTGAACAACCAACTTTGGCTCAGGTCATGATCTTGCAGTTGGTGAGTTCGAGCCCCACGTTGGGCATGCTGCTGTCAGCTTGTCAGCGCAGAGCTTGCTTTGGATCCTCTGTCCCCATCTCCCTGCCCCTCCCCCACTTGCGCTCTCCCAAAAAGAAACTGTTTAAAAAAATATTATAAAGAAATTATACTACCAACACTACCATCTGTCCCCTCCATGCCCATTTTCATTTTAAAATCAAATTCAAAGTCAAATGCAAAACTTCCAGAGCCTCTCCTGAGGCTGCAGAAGCAAATGAAGGACCGCAAAGCTGAAACTTGAGTACTGAGACTAATTATGATCTGAACCATTCTTGTCTGAATTATTATGCAGTAACCCCTGCAATACCTTATATCAGGCTGTATTCTTATTTTTTTGTAAAAGACTCTTTTCCTCAAATAGACTAGAAGCTTATCTAGGGCTGGATCTAGGTCTCAAGTTTTATATACCTTGCATAATATCTTGGCAAGCACATGCCATCTTGATCACATGCTTGTAATCCAGTTGAGGTGGTTACCTGGCCTGCTATATTGAGGGTCTTCAGTTCTGCTGCATTGAGAGTGTGCCCTAATTGATCATCAGAGTCCGCCGTGATCACAGACATGAGAGGTGATGGTAGACCACCCCCAGATCTGCCAGTCCTGTGAAGGTCACCAGTATACATTTATTAATTGGGTCAGTGATTTATACTGCTATTCTCAGATTAGTTCCCAAATGTAAATACCATGAATTCAGGGCTTTTTTGTCTCTGTTCTCCCTCTGCCGTCTAGTGGATATATCCCAAAGTCCTGGAACAGTGCCTTATATAAAGTAGGGGCTCAATAAATTTTTTTCCAATGAATGAATTACTGAAAGGAATAGGAACTTTTATACTAAACTTCGTTTGTGTATGAACTTGTAACTGGTGATCTAGCAATACCTAGTAAACAAGAGAGATTACCTCAACTTTTTAAAAGTATCCTAGCATAAAAATTGGGATAATAGGAATGTGGGAAGTCCAGAGAATAAATCAATTGGGAATTGCTGCTTTGCTAATAGTTTCAACAAAAAGGTATAATGCATCAAGTGTATGCCAAGCATTCTGCTCCCTGCCCCCCATGGATTTAGAGTCTGGTAGATTCCTTCTTGCCCATGATGTGGTTAGGATTCTGTTGTGAGTCAAGTTTGTGAATATCTCTTAAATCACATAAGTGCTTAAGCAGTGTATTAACTCTGAAGGGCTTCCATTTTGCTGAATGATGTCGACAAGTAGTGTGCTGTACCAGCATTTTCTGCTCTACCCTGTTTAGCTCCTTACATAGTGTTTGGGATACCCACAAAGATATCTTTTGTTTGGCAGATCCTTTCATGTATGAACTGGTAACACCCCCATTTCTGAGGGCATGGATTTATTCTTTGTCACATTGTTGATGTTGGAGTCTTTAGTTGGGAATGATGAGGGATGGAACAATGCTTTCTCAGAAGATAGATCTTTCTTCCAATGAGGTTCTTTGAGGGGGGGGAGGTAAGAGAATGGGAATGGTTAGAGTCCCCAAGATGAAACCTGTCCTCCTCCTTTGACCTGAGCCCTGCTAGGCTGAAGTTCTGGGAAGGCTGGATAAACCACATGCTGCCTCCCCATGTTTGCATTTAGACACCAGGGGTTGCATTTCTAAGTCACATAACGTTATGCCTATTATGTAAAGCCAAATTATTTTGTGAATTATCACAAACATTGATCTGCCCTTGACAGTACTTTAGAGTTTTGCAGTAAATCTGCAGGCTGATAGCGTTAGCAGGGTGTCAGTTTTTGTCACTTGTAAGCTTCCTTCCGTCAACTGCAGTTTGAAAAGAGTCCGCCATAACAAAAGCATTGCTATCTCTTAAACTTGGTTTTAACCTTCAAAGACTAATAATTTATTATTCAGTGTTATGCCTCAGTACTTTTGGTGACAATCTATCATTTTTAATGTTGGTAACTTGATTTTTGTAATACAAAGACATATAAATAGGAGAAAAAGAAAATGATAGCTAAGTACTTTTATGGGTAGCAATCTGAATAGTGTTCTTGATGCAATTCATCCAACATTTATCTGCATAAATTATGGTAGTTAAAGAAGAGGAGCAGATGAGAAGTACACTTAAGGCCCTTTTTTATAGCAACATAAAAGAGAGCAAAAATTACATTCATTACTTTTTAAAATATAGCAACTCTTTATTATAGTTTTCATTCATTGAAAGCAAATGTCTTGTTAGCTAATGAAACATTGTGTGATGTTATAGATCTGGTGTGATAGTTGGGAGCAATATTTGCCTCTTCATAAAGCCTCACAGTAATATCCCCACTTGGTCACTGGCCACTTGTTCTCAGAATATCAAGGGTATAAATGACCTTTATACAGGAAAAAGAAATCTCCTTTATTGGCAAAAATGAATAACTTGGAATGCGTGTTTACTTTGTAAGCTCTAAAGTGACTTTGAAATGTGCCGGCTCTCTCTTTGTAGAAGCCAAAGGGTCCAGGGCAGCACAGAGGGAAGAAAGCTTTAAGATCTTACGTTGTCACCCTCCCTTCCCTTTACCACAGCAAATCTTTCTATGACTATTATTTTTTATTCTCTAAAAACAAATGGCGAAGATGGATGTTAGTGGACCCTATTGTGGTCGTCCTAACACAGTGTGTGTAAATCCAACCATCCTGTGTTACACCTTGAACTTCCACAGAGATGTATGTCCGTTATTTCTCAATAAAACTGGAAAAAAGGCAAATGGGAAGGAAGACATTACTAGCTTTTTCGTTTTCATATGCTGCATAAATTTCCCTTGTAGGTTCTGCACAGAAATTGTGATGCTTGAAAAATGTGAGGTATGGCCATGCTGGAGTGTTTCTGGTGGGGAGGAGGGTTGCTCACAGCTGCCTTCTTCCTCTCCTTCTCCATTCCTTCTTCTCATCCTGGCTCCAAGAGGCCTCTGGGGGAGCAGGCAGACCGTCTCTTAGGTGCTGGTTTCTCCAGCTTGGTACACTTGGGTCGTTAAGTTCTTTCTCCTCCCATGCTTGTCTTAGCTTAAGGCTTCTTTTGTTTGCGAAGATCTGAAATCAGGCCAAACAAGAGGGGAGAGGGCAGAGATAAGAATGCCTAAGGGAGTGAGTACCTTACCTTCTCCAAGGTCGGCTTCCTGACAAGCTAGGATCCTGTGGACTTCAGACTCTTTTGCGGGGGGGAGGGTGGGGAATTCTGTGGATTCTTGTCTCTGCTTCTCTTTGTCCCTTTGCTTTTTCTTCTCTTCCCTGCAGATCAGCATGTTCCCTTTCCACTTTTATGTGACCTCTTTTTTTCCCTAGAGACTGTCCGGACTTGGAACTTTATGTGAGGTCCTGCTTGGGCATGCTGTCTATCTCTGGTCCTGTTAACCTGGTGGTGATGGTGGCTTAGGAGGCTAAGAGCTGTATAGGGTTTCTAGGTCAGAGCTGGCCCACATCCATTCTCAGAGAAGGAAGTGAAGAGATTATTGGCCTTTTAATATTAAAACAATTTTTTAAATTAAAATTTATTTTTCAAATTGTTTATTTTTGAGAGAGGGAGATGGAGTGCAAGTGGGGGAGGTGCAGAGAGAGGGAGACAGGATTCTAAGTGGGCTCTGCACTGACAGTGGAGAGCCTGATGAGGGGCTCAAACTCATGAACTGTGAGATCATGACCTGAGCTGAAATCAAGAGTAGGACGCTTAACCAAATGAGCCATGCAGGTGCTCCTTAAATTTAAATTGATTATCACAGTCTTCAAACATAAAAACAGGGTGGAGAGAATTGTATAACGAAACTCTGTGTTCCCATCATGTAGCCTCAATACCTGTGGACATTTTGGTTTTTTATCCATAAGGACTTGGCCGCTGCCTGATGCATAGAAGGGTAGTGTTCAAGCACGCCAGGATCCTTAGTCAGAACTCCAGTTGTTGTCCGCAAGGATTCTCATTACAGCTCCTCTTACTGAGTTTTCTTTGATATTGTAGTGTGTGCCTTTTTTTTTTTTTTTTAACAAAACAGACCAGTGTTGTATGCACTTTCCCTTGAATATTCTGTCTCATTGTGTTTCAAGAGGACATGGTTTTACGTGTACTGCTTGTGTACAAAAGAGATTATAAAGGTTTCAGACGTAAATCATTTTTTAAAAAGGACTTTCTCTGCTCCATAGCTGCCCTTTGATTCCTTCTCATTAATTTTTTGTTATTCACAAGAAAGAACTTTCTAACCTACTGGCTTCCTTTATGGGTTAGGTAGACCCCTTATTTCATTTGTGATGGCTCCATTTCCCTCAGGCTACTCAGGGACAAAAACCCAGAAGAAACTTGAAAGTAACACACATCTAAGAAATGGATTTCAAATTAATGGGTTCGAACTTTATTAGCATAATCTTAAAGCAGGTTATTTTATTTTCCTGTATGGTCACCAAGGAAGAATGTTTTTTAGTCTGAGCTGAGTGACCTTTCGAGACCTCCATAGTTTACCTAGACAAGTCTGGAAAGAGAGGCATCTTGGCAAACTGAAGATGGTGCCTTTGAGATTTTTAGGTAAGTGACAAAAATGATTCAGATTATTTCTATTTGGGCTTGTCTGAAAGGCCTCTTTGAAGGCACTAGTATTCTCCCCCAAGGTACAGTTCCTTTCTATAGAAACCATTAGCTCTAACCACTGGGGCCTTCTGTTCTTTTCTATGATGCTTACTTGTATTTTTTTTTTTTATTTCTACCATTCGCTTTTGATATTTCCTACTTCCACTCATAGAGTTGTTTGATAATACAAACTGTTTGCCTTTTTACCTGTAAAGACTATAATTGCTTTTAAGAGATTACATGATGCCGTCATAAGAATGATGCAGAAAGTATAGTTCATTTCATATTCTGCTTTTTTGTACCTTGTGTTTGGTACAGGACCTTCTGACAGAAGCCACATGCTTCCCCAGTGTATTGATTGAAAAAAAAAGTGTGTGTGTTTGTTGGATGACCAGTTACATTTAAGAGGGTGTGTTTTATGGAAACTTTTGAGTGGATTGTAGGATTGAGGGTAAAACCAGTTAGAAGCATGCTGAAATCTGAAAACTGCTTAGGCCTTGCCAGATAGTAGCACATAGACTGTTAGAAGTAGAAAAGACCGGGGTGCCTGGGTGGCGCAGTCGGTTAAGCGTCCGACTTCAGCCAGGTCACGATCTTGCGGTCCGTGAGTTCGAGCCCCGCGTCAGGCTCTGGGCTGATGGCTCAGAGCCTGGAGCCCGTTTCCGATTCTCTGTCTCCCTCTCTCTCTGACCCTCCCCCGTTCATGCTCTGTCTCTCCCTGTCCCAAAAATAAATAAACGTTGAAAAAAAAAAAATTTTAAAAAAAAAAAAAAAAAGAAGTAGAAAAGACCTTGTAGGTCACTTGGTTTAAAACCTTAAGTTTTCAGCTGAGAAAATAGACATAAAATTTGGTATTGTATGTCTTGACTCTGTAATTCAATAAATACAAATTGTTGAACGATGAAAGCCCTTGCTCAGTGCCTATGCAGGATGGAGTCTGTTCTGAAACTCTTGTTAGACCTAGACCCTTCCCTCTGGTGGCCCCTAGTCTTGGGGCAAAACAAGCCCCATGGATGTAAAGCCATGTATTCTCTGGATGTAAAGCCATGTATTCTCTAAGGACCCTTTGACCCTGAATTCTGTGTTCCAGAATGATAAATTGCAGAGCAGAAATGTGAAGCCAGCTCACAAAAGGGTAACAAATTTGGTGTAGAATATTTTTTTCTCTGCACTCTGACCTTTTGTGTCTGGGGAGGCTACTTGGGGCTGGGACCTCAATTGGACAGATAGTCAATATTCTTTCTTTATTTTCTCTCATCACCCTCTATACAACCCTTCTTTACAACTTTCCATCTTTTATCTTTCAAACCATTCTGTGACTTCCTATTCGTATCATTTGCCCATTTTTTCTACTCTGTTCTTAGTGGACCACTGGACACACAGTAGGAACGGGATAAATGTTTGAAGTAATGAACAAAAGGAACTATCACCTTCTGTGAAGACAAAAGTTTGAGGATTAAGAAAAAAAACTGGACAATCTTAACAGACTTGTTTTCCAGCTTCTTTGAGAAAATGTATTATGTGAATAATACTTTGATGCTGGCCCTAGTTTTTCTTTGAACAAGTAAGTATTTAAAAATATCCCTACTTTGTTGTGTGTGTGCATACATGTGCACGCAACTAGTAGTGTTAAGTTTTAAAGAAGATACTATGCCAGGGCATTCATTTCATTTGATTAAGCCATTAGAAAAGATTAGAGGTGTCTTCAGTTGTGGGGAGATAAGTTCAACAGGGAGCGGATTTCAGAAACATCTGGGCAACATACACAACACCTTATCTTTGAATGCAGCTGTTTGTATTTTTTTTATATATAACAGATAAGAATGATAAGGTGGAAACAGCATGTTTGAAAGCTCCAATTTCTTACATCTCATGCAAGTTCCTTCTCATTGCTTCCTTCAGATAAATAAATAGATGGAGAATCGAGAGTTTGATTTTTCTTTTTTTTCTTTCTTTTTTTCTTTTTTAGAGAATATTATCTTTATCTAAATAAGTGTCCTCACCCACTGATTGAATGGTTGCTATTTGAATGTTCTGTCTTAAATAAAGTTAATCTTAAGAGGCTCCCCTGTCTCAGATAATTGTCCCTTTCTGTTCACTTGGAAGCAGTTGCATTGCTGAGGTTACTACTACCCAAATGAGGGTATTTTTATGATAAGCGGGGAGGGAGTCTTGTGGGTCAGGATTTCCTTGACTTTTTTACCTTTGCTTTTTTTTTTTTTTTCAACATTTATTTATTTTTGGGACAGAGAGAGACAGAGCATGAACGGGGGAGGGGCAGAGAGAGAGGGAGACACAGAATCGGAAACAGGCTCCAGGCTCTGAGCCATCAGCCCAGAGCCTGACGCGGGGCTCAAACTCACGGACCGCGAGATCGTGACCTGGCTGAAGTCGGACGCTCAACCGACTGCGCCACCCAGGCGCCCCTACCTTTGCTTTTTTAATGGTGCAGAATTGCAGAACTGCTAAGTGCTAGGGATCTGTGGTCAGAAATTTCTGAGCTCAGGCACCCAGTTTCTGCATGGGATCGGTGGGTGGTGGGCACCAGGAGGGATGAGACAGCTAAGGGCTATGACTGATATGTGTAAGTGTCATCATGGTTTTTATAAGGTGACCATGATGATGAGAAGGAGGATGATGATGACACCTTCTTTTTTTTGTGGGAAGGGCAGCAAATCATTGAAACAGCCTTTTCCTTTCCACATAGTTGTGAAGGATAAATCAATGTTGGTTTGGTGGCAAGCTTGTGTATTGATCATAACTTTGAGTCCTTGACAACGGTGGTGGGATCTTATGTTGTTGCTGTTAAACTCAGTAGGGTGGAATTCAGAGGGAGCTATGGAATTCAAATAAAGTCTATTATTTATAGGCATGACTGACACAAATGAAGGCAAAGCCCTTTACTTAGAGCAAATACATACTCAACACTGCAAGTGACAGTGTGTGAGCTGGATCTCACTTTGTACATTTACTAATTGCTCTTCTCTGCTGTGAAATGTTGCCCGTGGATCCAAAAGAATTGATGTTTGTTCAAAATCAGTTCCTAAAAGAAGCTGAGACCCTGGTCACTTGCAGTGTAGGATAACGGGGGTTCTTGTGTGCAAGTGGGCAGTGTGGGCCAGCGACTTGACCCAAGCGTGCCTCTGGAGGGAAATTTTTAAACTATGACATAAGGTCCTTTGGACTAGGATGTGTATGCAGCCTTAGTGGCTTAGAAGATTTTTATAGAGTTAATTTCACAGAGGCAGCATGGGGCAGTTCTAAGGGGCTGGGTCTGTTTCATAAAGTTAAACATTTTACTTTGTAATCCATGTGCGTGGGCACACACACACAGGATCACATTGATTATGACCTATAGTTTGAAAAGCCACCCATTTTTTAAAAAAGGTTTTTTAAATGTCTCATTTCAGTTCTCAATTTTTCTCTGAAGGACAGGCATATTCATTTCATTTTATGGAAGCCTCCTTGGGAGTGTGGGTTATGTCCTTGGAGCCTTGTCAAAGTCTGATCTAATCGTAGTTATCAACACCCAGTGTTTTTTTCTGCTCCTTGCCTCAGTGGTTTAGAACACAGATTCCCAAAGTATGGTCCATGGCCCACGGTGACCCACCAGTTTTTGCTGAATTGTAGAGTGGTACACAGATGAAAGGCTTTTGAAATGTTCTGAATGTTCAGTAACATGGAATCTTCTGAAAGGATCCCAGACTTTGACTCCAGGCTTGGCTTTATCTCTGACTAGTGCCTACACAGGTTCCTTGGTCTGTCCTCATTTCCGGACACTTGGCTTAAAGAATGTACTTTCTTCTCTGATTTCAGGAAGTGAATTGCTTAGACTTCTGAACATTCTTCTTAGTCTGTAGTCAAGGCTAACATGTGTCTAAACAGAAGCTGAATGGAATGTTGCAGGACAACTTATACTAAAGACCGTTTTGGATGAAATGATCTGAGTTTTTTTTTTTAATTCTAGTATTTTTGGACATTGTTACACTCTCTAATTTCCATCTAAAATTTTAGTTCCTGGGGGGACTTTCTTTTTACCTTGAACTGTTTTCTCTCTGCACCTGACAACAATCGCATCGGATCCCTGCAACAGGCAGACACACACTCACCATTCCTTCTCATTTCAAAGGCAACATTTCTTTTGGGGCTGCCCATAGAATTCCCTTTTTCTCCTGAGGGGTGTCTTTTCTTCCTTGGCTCATGATGGTATTTGGCCTTGAATGGTCATTCCTCTGTTTGCTCTGTTTACCCACTCACTTTTTCACCCTCTTTTCCAATATTTTTTTCCTATCTTTTTCACCTTTCTTAATTTTTTTTGGCATGTCTCTTCAGTAAATTCCCCAAAGGAGTGATTCTCCACACTCATGTCATTATATTTTTGGAGGGGAAAAAAAAAAGACTTCCAAATCAGGCACCTGATGAGTAGATCTCTACCCATGAAGGAAGTGTGGCTCCTCACATTCTCATTTGCCACCCTTGGCCTCACCCTGCTTGTGCATTGCCATCTATTATTCCATGAAGCCCAAGCTGTGAGAGCCTTGAGGTGTTTTTAGTGTGGTACCCCAGCTCTACCTTCACTGATACTTGGATATTTATTGCATTGGAGCTAGTAATAAAAGTATCATGACGTGTTAACTTTTAATTTTCTCAGATTTATGAGGAACACCAAAAAGCACACAGTATCTCTGGAATGTGTTGGAGAAAAGGAGTTAGTTTGTCACAAAATTTATTTATTTCCATTGGAAGAGTGCCAGTGCCCTGTGCTACATGGAATTTGATTTGTTGCAGAACATTTCATTCCTCTTCAAACTGTGTATATTTGTTAATGACTTGATTTATAGACCAAGAAGAGGCTTAGATATTCTTGGTGTGGAGATAGCCTAAAACAGTGACATCAGCTGGCTGTCAGAATTCCCATCTGGTTTCATTTCTTGAATCTGGAAGAGGGCTGGAGGAGAATTTTTGTGAATGTTTGTTGGGTGGGGGGGGGAATGTAGGTGCAGATACCCCAGGTCAAAAGACATACATAGGAATGAATCAAGGTTTAAAAAATAAAGCCTGTTCACTTTTAATGGTTGAAATTTTCTCAATTACTTCATTATAAAAAGTCACAGTTGAGTGACTCCACAATGTTTATTATCCTTGGGATACCTAAAAAATGCACGGAGTAGACACCTAAAAAATTGTATGTGAAAAAATGGAGATATGAACTGAGGACAACTCTAGCCTGCTTCTGTATGCAAAAAGATCACTCAAGCCCACACAGGAAACTTGTTGTTTTGTGTTTTGTCCTTCTCTGATAGTGGAGAAGCAGCAGTAGTATTAGGACCAAATACCATTCAGTGATTAACAGTGTGAATTTTGGCTTAGAGTCTTCTATCAAGGCCAACTACCCACTGAGTTAAAACACCTCCTCCTAAACTAAACATGGGGCCATCCATCCCTTTTCCCAGAGAGGTTGTTTTGTTGGTAGCATTCAGTTTATAAAAATGTGAATAAAACACAAAGTTATTTTTGCCTCTGGTATTTATTTTGGCTTAATTGGATGGCAAATATTCAGTGTTTTATAACTATGAAAATCCTTGTTGTAAAAGGTAGTGCTTGTCTCCCAAAGCTAAACTGTAGATGAGATCTATGGAAAGGGAAGAAAATGAGTTTCCCCTGTACGTGGACATTCATAGTACATATACACACATATGTATATACACGTACACAGACCCACACATATACACAGAATCACACAAACATGCACATGCATACACGAACACATAGTTGCCTAGATAGACCTAAAAATATACATATTTACATAGCATGGTAATTTATTATTCAAACTAGCATACTTTGTAATGACTCCAAGAAAGTGGGTGCAGACTAGGACTCTCCCAGTCAACCTGGGATGCATAGTCACCCACTTATACAGTACGTTGTCTTCAAATATGACAAGAAGCTCTTAAGATTGGCTACTCTGTTATAGGGATTTTACACATTTATTCCATTACCATCGTGGTAGGGAGAAATTTAGTAAAGATTTCACATCCCTTAATGGAATTAGTCACTTTCTACTGAGGTGTTGAAGTTAATTCTGATGATCTCATCTATAGCATTGGCAGCATTATTAACAGATTTGCCTCTGTTGGCTTTCTCTAGAAGCCCTTGTTGTTTGCATTTTTTATAGAGGTAATTTGCTTTTTATTAATATAAGTCATAGAGAAGTTTGGCAACTGGGTACTCCACAGACATGCTGTTTCCTGTTCTTCGTTTACTTTTCTCTTGTCATCAAAATGTTGACAGCTGCATAACTCTTTTTAAAGCATTCATAACCTGACAGATATTACAGATATTTGTCATTTTACTTCCAGTAAGTGACAGCTGAAATTAGCTTTTCACAGTATTGGAGGATAGTGCGGGTGTAGTGAGTCCGGTCAAATTTGTATCACAGTTCTTTAATGTGTAAGTGATTGTGAGTCTTGTTAAGGATTGAGGACTGGAAAGATGTGGGTGGATGATCTGGTTATAACTGGTTTTGGGGTACACTGGAAGTTATACTGGCAGGACTGTGATCTCTCACAAGGTTGATAAGTCTCAGTGATGAAAGAATCCTTGGGACCATGTCCTAAAATCATGTACCTGATGTTCAAGCCCCTTTACAGAGCCTTAAACAGAATCTTCCTTTTCTGAGTGGAAGACTCCAGAACTGGAAGTTCCTTATCTGTTCACTATTAATCTTTTATGTCTCTAGAAGCTGCTTAATATTTGAAACCTTAGGGCTCAAACAAAATCCCCCAAATTGAGTCTCATTGGCCTTATAGTTCTAAATGGGGCTTGCAGTGAATTGAATATTTGTGTCTTCCCTAAATTCATTAGAGGAAACCTCAACCCCTAATGTGAATGGTATAAGGAGATGGAGCTTTAGGGAGATACTTTGGTCATGAAGGTGGCACCCTCAAGATGAGATTAGTGTTCTTACAGAAGGGATCCCAGAGAGCCCTGCTCCATGAGGAGATGAGAAGTAGGCAGTCTGCAACCCCAAAGAGGACTCTTACTATAACCTGACCGTGCTGATACCCTCATCTTGGGCTTTTAGCCTCCAGAACTGAGAAAAATGTTTGTCACTTAAGCTACCTGTTCATGGCAATTTGTAATAGCAGATGGCCTGGACTAAGCAAAGGTTCTTTTGTATCCAGAAACCAGTCACTGTGGCCTGCTGGGGGAATGGGTTTCTGTTCATAGGATTAAGCCAGTTGGGCTCCATTCTGGGACGGGAGAGTGGAGTCAGTTGCATACAAAAGAATAGAGAGAAAACTAGGAAAATGTTAGGAAAAGGGTAGGGGAGATGGACAGGAGAGAGGTAGCCAACAATTGTCCAGTGACTGTGACTCATTTATGATGTGTATTTTATGTGTACATTGTTGGATACATAGTCATTTATAAGTCCTGACAGTGAATGAAAGTCCCTTGAGGACAAGGGCCTTGCAATACTGTCGTTTTAAAAAAATTTCTATCTACTCCAGATCATCTCACACCCCCTACATGTCGTATATGCACAATAAGAACGATGTGTGTTTTTTTTCTTTGCCTGATAATAATGTCCTCTAGATTGAAATATGCTGTAAAAGAAAATATCCAGTAATTCTACAAACTGCCATCAGGAGGGGGAAGCAGGTATAACATAAAGATAATAATAAAAGTTTAAAATAAATCACCAGAGTACATCTCTCCCTTATTCAGGTATAACTTAATTACATAATTGGATATGCTTTGCTATTGTGAATTAACCTGCTGGTGGGCATAGAGAAAACATTATATAAAGAGTACCTTCCTGTCTTTTTAGCCTGTTAAATGTGTTGTTAATGAAATTGGAAATTTCAGACCACTATAGATTTATCATAGGTGGTGCTGCATGAAGGGAAAGTTATATTAACCTTTTGTTGATTTGAAGTCATTTTGTGTTATGCTCAGAAGCCCAATTAACATTACTGATTTGAATCCTACTCATCAAGATCAACTTATTTTGTGTTAATTTCCTTCAACACAGAGAACACTGAAACCAAACACAGAGGAGTTGCGACAGAATGATTGATTTGACCATGAAAAGCATGTTTTGTACCATAATCTTATTTTAATGCTTCAATAGTTAAGTTGTGCCAAATTGCTTTTGATGAGGCAGTTGTTTTATGGTTGGGATCCTGCTTAGACCTTGCATTGGTTGGCTCTTTGTACAATAGAGGTTCATAAGAAACCATCCCATTTATCTTCTTGCTCACACTGTGCAGGTTGACTGTGGTTCGGCTGATCTAGATTGGGTGGCTCTGTTCTAGGCACTGGGGTTGCTGCCTTGACTTCAGGCTATGTGCTGGATTCAGATCTGTTCCATGTGTGTTTGCTCTGGAGCCTGGGCTGACAGAGTAGAGGTTTTCTGAAGCCTGCTCTTCTCATGGTGCACCCGTGGAATGTGGGAGCCAAGCCAAGCCAAATTGCTGTGTGATGTGAGCACACCCAGAGCCTCTGCTGACATCACACTGCAAAATTTCATTGGCCTGAGCAAGTCTCATGGTCTAGACCAGTATCAGTGGGACAGAGAGGTAAATGTGTGCATAGTGGGAGAGAAAGATATTGACAACTTACTGGACTGTAATCCAAATTATCATGGGCCTCTGGCCTTGTAACTCTTAGACCAATTATTTGTCATCATCATCATGGTATCAAACCAATTTCTTGACCTAAATTGGGAGACAAGCCTTCTGAGTTTGGCTTAGAATTCAACTTACCGAGAGACTGCTACTGTAGATCATGAAGTACTAGAGGACATTTTGTTTTCTGCTGGATCCCAATGGACTTAGCATGTAATAGACCCTCAGTATGTATTGTATGAATGAATGAATGAATGAATGAATAATGAATGACAATCTTGTTTCATTTGCCGAACAGTTAAATAAAACCGGGAATACATGACAGAAGTTAAATAGAAGGAAATGCTATTAGGAGTTAAAGCAACAACCTTAAGAGTGTGTGCGTGTGCATGTGATAAACTGAAATATATACACATACAATATATGTGCGCACATAAACAAGCGTGCAAATATAGATCCTATATCTTACATAGCATATATATACAAGTACTATTTAATTTGCCTGATAACCTTGTGAGGAAGAAAAGTAACGGTCAGAGAAGCTAGATTTTGCAAAGGTCAAACACTTGAGAAAGAGCGGAGGTGGGACTTGAATGTCTGTTGTTGAATGTCAGATGTTCCAGATTAGGGCGGCCTCTCAGAAATGGGTGGTGAATTTTTATTTTTCTTTCTCACAAGGACTTTACTTTTACCTTGAGCCTGACTGTTTGACTCAGCACAGCATTAATTCCCCTGAGACTGGTCTGTTAAAAGTGGACACATGGAACGTAAGAAAAACTGGAGCAAATGTCTGGAGATAGAGGGCTGCTTTCCCTTTCCATTTGAAATTAATGCTCACTGTATAAAAAACATAAAGCATATCCATCCCCAGGGGCTTGCTTGACATTTTAAAACTTTCATCTGGTTTAATTCACAATGCTCGAGGAGGGGATTTACAGAATCCTGAGCCTTGGTGGCTAGTTGGCCGCCATGCGCATTTCTCCTCCTGTCATTGCCGGGCTGAGCTTCCTGCAGGCCCAAAGAAATTATATAGCTTATTTAACTCCCTCTAAAAACAATAATGGGCCTATTCAGATTTTATCTGTAATTTTACTTTGTTGTTGAGCAGTATTAATAATGCTGTTGTAAACCAGGCCAGGGCAGCACTCACCACATTTTCTCGGCTTCAGTGGTAGCATACATAGCTGTTCGAGGAGCACAAAGGGAAACACGTAGATGGGCTCAGTGTAAGTTAGACATGCTTGCCTGGATGGGAGCCGTGTTAATATCACATCTTGCAGATTTGGCAAGAGCTTTAAGAGTCCTGTATTTCAAGCTGGTTTTTATAGAAACTTGCTGCAGAACTGGGCAGGATTAATCATGGCCGAGATAGATCACACTTAGTACAGTATTAAATTCCAGCAACGAAACGATGCAAAACCAGTTCATAACCTTATAAGAACATTGCATGCTATAGTAATCATAGAGAAATATTGTATATCCAAATTAATGGAGAATAAAATGTCATGCACTCTGTTTTTGGTGTCAGGCGAGGTTTCTAGGTGGTGTTCATTTCCTCTCCTTAATCCTGCATGAAGGCTGGCTGAGGTGAGCCTTGTGTCTTTCTGCAGTTTATCATCATGGTGGCCTTGTGCATGTGGAAGAGGTCTGCCCTAGGTATCTTTGGCTGGGCAAAGACACCTCAGAAGATCTTCCTTTACATTAGTTAGAAAGATTGCTCACATACCTACTACCTGCTAGACATAATGCTGAGGGTAAGGACTCCAAGGTGCCTGTGACCCAGTTCGTCCCCTCATGGAGCTGCCTCTGACTGGGCTCATAGCAAGCAGGGAGTTCATTGCAGTTCTGGAATGTGTCTCTTCCCCCACCTTTAATAGCTGTTAATAGATCTGATTTTTACCTGGGATAGATGTGCACATATTTAAAATTTTTTTTTATTAATTTTTTATGGTTATTTCCTGAGAGAGAGACAGAGTGCAGGCAGGGGAGGGGTACAGAGAGAGGGAGACACAGAATTCGAAGCAGGCTCCAGGCTCTGAGCTGTCAGTACAGAGCCTGACATGGAGTCTGAACTCATGAACGGCGAGATTATGACCTGAGCCAAAGTCAGACGTTTAACTGAGCCATCCAGGAGCCCTGACATACACATATTTTTTAGGGGATCCTTGAAAGATCTTTAGAGATTAGTTCTTGTATTGCCTGTGCCCAAGGGTAAAAAGTTTTGCCACTTCTGTTCCAGTTTGGCCAAAATACTTTGTTGGGGGAAGATGCATTAAAATATTAACTAGACAGTAGTGTGAGGGATTCCCAATGTCTCCACCCTCCCTACCAAATATACCAACCAGTGAGAGATGTTAAAACAGATTCACATGAGGGACTATGGAATCTCCTTGAGAATCTTTGAAGAAGAGTAGAATTTGCAGACTGAATTAGGTCAAAGGATCTCTCTCAGACATACAATTCTAGGCATGCGATAGGAGTTGTTATCTTTCACCTCTGTCCTCCTCTTTTTTTCCAGTAACTTCCATCAAAGTGAATTTTACCTCTGGGTCCATTTTGTAGGAGGCCCTGCCTTTAACTTTAGATTTTACTATAGAAAAGGACTAATTGTAAGGAAGTTCTTAGCCCAAATTCCTAAGACTTAACAAAAGTGAGAAAAGTCGTGGCTTGGGGTTTGCTGTAGACCTCAGAGTCAACCAAATGCCTACAAGGTAGCATTAGACTACAGAAGCTGATTGAAGGCCCTATTACAACCTGCTATCAGCACTTCTTCAGTCTTGGCCAATTTTGCTTTCAACTTTGTTGAGACATTATAAATTCTTCATTTAATTAGAGCTAAAACATTTTGCAAAGACTTGAGAACTGCCATGTTGACATGCAAAGGGAAGAAGGTGACAAAGAGAAATTATTTGGGGGTTAATGCCCACCAAGCCATGCCTTGAAAAGGATTCACGGCATATCAGTGTTTGAATCCAGTGGCCTCAGGCTTCCCAGCTCTGTGAGGATGCCGAAAGCAGCCTGGAGAGTCAGAGGAGATGCTATCTCTGATCCCACCAAAGACAACACATTTCCTGCTCTATCTCAAGTTGTTCCTCATTACCGTGCAAATGTGGTTGGGCATCTGTATTTGTTGACATGCCCTCTACTTATTTACATAATAAACTCCCACCAAACAGCAGCAATTATTTCTTTTTCCTTTTTCAGTTTTAAAATTGGATCTTTTCTCTTTCTGGTAGTTAAGTGAGTCACTTAAATTTAATTTTATAGTCTTTTTGAGTTCAGATAATACAGACACTGATTTTGCCAGACGTAAAGCTAGTGCAGTCATGCCCTGCTTCTGGGAATGTTACTATACACATAACGATACCAATAAATAGAAAGATGCTTTCAGGCTTTTTAGCTAGAGGCTTAAAATGTGCCTCACTATATTTAGAAGTGTTTTGAGAAAAGATATTTCTTCTCCTTGAGGATTTGAAAGTTGAGAGGGTTCTCCTGGCTTCTGAAGGACAGGTTTACTCCCCCAGGTGCCTTTCAAATGATGGTAACATGGACAGTAGCATTTCAGGCCAGAGGTCACTGTATGGCTAGGAGGATTTCAACCCATTTGCTCAAATACTTGGAGGGATACATCCTTAGAGAAAGAGAGAGGGCCAAGGTGAGTTTTTTGGTCTGCCCCATCCATCTGGCCACCCATTATCAATTCATTCATCCATCTGTCTTGTAATGTGTGTGTTGAGAGCTTGTTGATTTCCACACACTGGGGAAGCAAGATAAATAAGACTTGGCTTCTGACTTGGGATTTAGGGAACAAAGAGATATGTAAATAACTTCAGCATCCTGTGATAAAGGCTATGATTGAGGGATATACAGTATATAAGGGGATACATTGACTAGAGGAAGTCTGGATAGCTTTGCAGTAGAAGGGCAGTTTGATCTGACTCTGTTAAGAGAGAGCAGCCTATAGAAAACAAACAAAACTAACAACAGCAATCACAGTAACACATACAACAACAGTTGTATTGTTAACAATAGTTAACATTTATTGGCTGCTTACTATGTGGCAGGTACTGAGCGCTTTACATGTATCATCTCATTTGATCCTTAGACCAAACACATGACGTATGGGGCCCATTACCATTTCAGTTTTACCATTGAGGACTCTGAGGCATGGAGGGATGAAGAAGTTTAAGGTCTGGGTATAAAGGCATAGAGCTGGCATTTGAACCCGAGCCAGCTGGAGAGCAGGAATGCTGGACAGAAACATTCTCTACCCAAGGAATGGTGGGCAGGGTGGTATGAAACAGAAGGGCTTAGGGAGGAGGGAAGCCCAGCACAATGGAGCAGGCTGGTGTGAGCACACACCTTGGGTGTCTGTGAGTGGAAAGGCAGAGGAGGTTGGGGGTGGTGCAGGATGTGGTAGGAGGCTTGCACACTGGAGTGTGCCTGGTGTTACTCTCGTGCCTTCTGCCTGCTGTCTCTTTTTAATTTTTTTAAATGTTTATTTTTGAGAGAGGGGGAGGGAGGGAGAGAATTAGCCAGGGAAGGGCAGAGAGAGAGGGAGACACAGAATTTGAAGCAGGCTCTAGGCTCTGAGCTGTCAGTAGAGAGCCCGACGTGGGGCTTGAACCCGTGAACCATGAAATCATGACCCGAGCCTAAGTCGGACGTTCAACCAACTGAGCCACCCAGGTGGCCCTGCCTGATCTTCTTTTTATCCTGTAGGTCTCACCTTAAATATGACACTTGCTCTGGAAGGAAGGTAATCCCTGAGCCCCCAAATGAAGGAAGAGCCCCTTATTATTTTTGTTTTTCTTTCATGGTGCTTGTTGATCTATAAAACTTAGCTAAAAAGCAGCTCTCTCTCCAACCAGGCTGTAAGCACTGGAGAGAAGGGACTGTATCTGCTCTGTTCACCCTGCATTCTCATGTTTAGTCCCTGGCACACAGCAGGTGCTTGATAAGCATTTGTTGGCTGGTTAGCTGGTTAGTTCATGGACCCTTTATTTATTTTCCTTATTAATGGTTCCTCTGCCATTGTTTATTTTCATAGTATTAGATCTCCCACATCTTCTATAAACCAAGTGCCGCAAACCTTAAGCCATCGTCATTGGGAAGTATTCAAATAATACCAAATATTTTACCTAAAGACGTATTTTCCCTCCAGAAGCTTTGACTCAACTTAACATGTTTGCAACATGAAATCACTTCTTTAGATTTCTTTCCAGCCATCCCATCAGATCATAACTCGTAACAACAAGACACAGTAAAAATAATAGTTGAGCAGTAGGCTCAGTGTAGCTGGAGAAACAAAGGGTTTGGAGACTTACTCAGATCCTACTTGATCTTGAGAGGTGGCCAGCAGATTCTTTTAGGCTGACATGCTTCTCCAGGTCATCCTCTCTCAGGTCCTTAGTGGGGAACAAGTGTGTGCATTTGCATGTGTGTGCATATGAATCAAAAAGTGTTCTATGAGCTGTTTGGCCCACAGTTGATAGAGGAGCCAGCCTGTGCTCCTGGAGGATGTGAGGGCTCTCCCTCAGGCAGGAGTGCTGCACATTTTGGGGGTGCCTGGTGTTCAGGTTCTGTGGGGGAGTGTGTGGGTGGCAGAGCTGTGCGCTGTCATTCTGAACTGGTATGCTACTCAGGCCAGTGTTTTCGGCACACAGACAGGCGGCTTTCCAAGATGAGGGGGTTCCCAGTCTCATTTTCATCAGAAGTGACTGGCGAGCTGCTCTTGGGAGAGAAGGCTTCTGTACTGGTTCTCGCAAAGCCTTAGCCTGCCAGTTCTCTTGCTCATGTATCCGGCTGGCTCTGCGTGTGATATTTGTTGATAGAGCCATAGAATCTTCATATTCAATCCTTGGGTTGGACTGATACAGAAGGTTTGAATTTTAAACATTTTTTAATGTGCCTGACCTCGAAGAATATATTTCCCATTACAAACTGTGCGTAGGTAGATTTACATAACTAAATGAGAAGTGTGGCAAAACACCGCTTACCCTTACTGTGTGCAGTATACTCTGATATGTTGTATTGTGTTAAAAAAGGCTAGAAGCACTCTGGAATTCAATTCCACATCCATTGGGTCTTTGAAAAACAGTGGCTAGATCTCCCAGCCTTCATTGAATCTAATGAGGAAATCTACTCTGATATCCTTTTATGGGTGAGGAAGAGATGTGTACGCATGATCCCAGTATCACATGACTAGTTAATGACAAATTCGGGCCTTAGCTCAGGTCTCCTGACTTTGGTCTAGTATCTTTACATAAATACCTATTACTCGAAGTATCTTTTGTTGTTGTTGTTGTTATTGTTGTTGTTGTTGTTGGTGTGTGTGTGTGTGTGTGTGTGTGTGTGTGTGTGTGTGTGTGTATTTGACTCTTCTGGTTAGGTACCAAGTGGCAGACTAATAGTATATAGGATTTGACACCCTATACTTGTTCTACCCGGACTTGTTAACCCACACCCTGTCTCCCTTTGCAGAACCCTGTTACCTCTTGGCCAGTTGACTAAGCCAGTTTAAAGCTGTATATGTTGTACTCCCAGAAGCAGCATGCATTGTTCCTGCTGCTTTGGGCCCATAGTCTAAAATGCACGTGGTTTTTGTCTTCAAATACTTACTGTCTAGTTGGACTGATATGGCAGGGCTTCGTTTCATTAGCAGAAGCGTAAATGTATAAATAGGGTATGAGAAATGTGCTTTGTAAAAGAGGGTCTAGTCTGAGATTTTGTCCCTGTGAAAAGGAATCTACTTCTGTAGCAAGGAAGCTTGGAGCTCTAATCACAAGAGAAGAGAGTGGTGCTGGAGATGCCCAACCTTAGTTTATTTATTAAAAAAAATTTTTTTTAACGTTTATTCATTTTTTGAGAGACAGAGTATGAGTGGGGGAGTGGCAGAGAGAGAGGGAAACAGAATCCGATGCAGGCTCCAGGCTCTGAGCTGACAGCACCAACAAGCTCTGAACCGACATGAGGCTCGAACTCATGGGCCATGAGATCTTGACCTGAGCTGAAGTTGGATACTTAACCCACTGAGCCACCCAGGCGCCCCACCCAACCTTAGTTTAAATTGACCAAGTCTGTCGTCCTGGTTATCGATGCCATTACCTTCGTCCTTCTCCATGGGCTCCATTACCCCTTCTAAGACTGAAATGTGTCCCCTTGAGGCAGGACACAGTGTCTGCCAAGTGTGGATATGGCAACAGTATTTGGCAAGCTCACATTGAAAATATCCAGTCTAAAAATATAGATGTAACTAGATATTTAAAATCGGACCGATTTCACCAAACCTGGAAAATGCATTTTCTTTTCCTCACCCTCAGCTCACCCATGAGTACCTTAACTTGAGTTTTTTGAGGCCACTGTGAGTATTGCCAGCATGCCTGAATCCCTGAGTGAGGTGAGACAGGAGTGGTGGACAGGGAAAAGAGGCAGGTGAGTGTTGCTGGAATGTCATTGTGCCTGTATAGTCATTACAACTTTGTTTCCATAATGCTGAGCACAGCAATTGAGGAATTCAACTCCAATGCATTATTTTATGGCTTGGGATCATCTGCTTTGATTCTGGCACTTGGGCTACTACCGTTACCTGTATATTTGAACTTGTGAGAGTGGGCACCCTGTGTTGCATTCACCCTGCTCTATCGAGGGAGCCCTGAGCTACTTCCTCCTTTGAAAGGCAATAGGCAGCTGTTGTGGTTTTTGCCCATCATTCCTACTGTTGGCTGAGTGGTGCGGAGGGACCCCTTTGCGTAATATAGTGCTTTGGCTGGTGTAATTCTGATTTAGAAAAACAGCTTCACTTGGAGAGAAACATTAATTAGATGCAAAGAGGGAGTTATTTCCTCCTTTGGGTGGGGGAGAGTGGGGAGTGAGGGAGAGAAAAAAGTACCACAAATAAATTATCTCCTATTTGTGCAATGTTTTATGCTTGTCAGCTGTCTGTTGCCAGAGAACCACAATGTAGCTAAATACTTGTGACACCTTGCCCAATCAAGGTATAGCAAAAGGATGTTATGGGAACCTCTTTGTGACAACCTGTGCTAGTTTACATTAGCTTAACCAATCGCTTTTTCCTGTGTGCTTGGAGAAATTTGTTAAATTAATTCAGTTGCAATTAGCAGATTTATGGGAAAGTACCCTGTTATCCTTTAATTGGAGAGCATAAAACTACAAACTGAATCCGCTAGTTCTATTTGTGTAATAGGCAATCTATCTACGACAAGATTTGATCGATGGAGTCGTATGATGCCCTTGCCTTGTTTTATATTGGCTGTCAGCGCTTAACTGGGACTGAAGTATCTGGGTAACAAAAATTGATATAATGACTTAATGCGCCTTATTCTCTTTGAGCTACATCAGTTTAGAGCACTTCTGAGAGAAAAATGTCTGGAAAATATCAGGGAGTCATTTATCAACCTGTTTTCATTAGCATACTGCCTAGCTCTGGCAAGGATTTGAATAAAAAAAAGCAGGATGGTACAATTTATTTCAGGCCCCATATTTCTTGGATGAAAGGAGACTTCTAATAAAAGGAAAATACAGAAAGATGCTTTTTCTAGCTGGTTTTCCCCTAACTAAAACCCTACCCCAAAAGCTTTTTTGTTTGTTTGCATTTTTGCTGTTAGTAATATTCCGGAGAACATATTCCTGGGAAGGTAATTAGAAAAATAATGCAAAGTGCATGGTGGTTATGATCTATAGAGAAAAAAAAATGTTTAACCAAAAAAAAAAAAATTAGCCAGAAATACCCAGGTGTGTCATGAGTATGTGTGTGTCTGTCTCTCTTTGCCTCTGTTGTGTATGTTTGTATATTTATAATACACCGTTAAAGAGTGAACATGGAGAGAAGTTCTCTACATAAGTGGGTGTTTTGTAGCATTAAAGGATTTCAGAAAGTTAAGATACAGCATTTTTAGTTTTCTGGAGTTGGAGCTGAGGGGAAATAGAAACAGATCAAAATGTTTGTATAGTGGGCAAAATGCATTTGGTATTATGGAGTCATTTGTCCTACCCACCGTAGGATGGGAACCACAAGAGGTAATAATAACTGAGAGGCAGTTGTACGGGAGTGAGTCCTTTTTTGCATGAAATTTTTATGCATCAGTCAGCCTGCATAGAGTGTGCCTAATGTATAAAATAAATTGGTGCATAAATCAGATTAAGAGCAGCATGTTGCCAACTTTCGCATTTGCACACAGGAATTCAATATGGATATGGAGGAATTCCCATTTTTTTAATCCCTAATAGGGTACAGGGAATCTCTCAAGTAGACATTGCACACAGGGACATTTTATTCACTTATCTCCCCCACTTCTCACCCCAAATAACAACTGAAGCAGTGTCGCCAATGGTAAGAGGAGCAGTGCGGGAGGTTTGCAGATGCCAGCTGTTATATGGAGGGTAGTGACACAATATTTTAAGATAATATTGCAGCCCTGTCTATAGCTCCTAATTATGGCAAGGAATTGGTGTGCCAATCGATAGTGATTTATGGTGGGGATAAGCTAGTACACACTGCTCACATTGATCTGCATGTAAATTCCTTGACATAATAAGAAGTTATTACCAATGACAGTCACTGTCTGACTGCTAATTCATTGGCACATCCTCCCATCAGTGAGAACCACAGCATCTGCATACCGTGTGAGTTTGCCCACTGTTTGCCTCTTATTAGTCAGGCCTGTGTATTTGGTGCTCGATGGGTGGCTATTGAGTAGATGAGACTCGAGGTCATGCTGACAGTGTCTCTGTGAAACAGCAGTTCTGTGATTAACCAACAAGACAGGAGGTGTGTCTTATTTTAAAGGAAGAAATACCTATAAGAGTTTGACTCTGGGTTAAAAAAAAATCCTAGTTTTCTTAAGTATTGTATTTATTAATGTTCTTCACACTATTGCCCCCAAAGTCTCAGATAGCAAATTATCAATTGATCACAATACAATTGCTTTTGCTTTACCCTTTTCCTCTTATTATGCTTTTTGAAAGTCAGATTTTTTAACCATATAGCTTTTTTGCTTCTTAAATCCCCTATGCATTTACAGGCTCCTGCATTTCTGCTGCCCCAGAGCTTTAAAAAACATTTTTTTTAATGTTTATTTATTTTTGAGAGAGAGAGGGAGAGAGAGAGAGAGAGCGAGCTAGTGTGAGTGGGGAAGGGACAGAGAGAGAGGGAGACACAGAATCCGAAGCAGGCTCCAGGCTCTGAGCTGTCAGCACAGAGCCTGATGCAGGGCTTGAACTCATGAACCCGTGAGATGATGACCTGAGCTGAAGTGGGATACTTAACTGACTGAGCCACCCAGGTGCCCCCCCTGCCCCAGAACTTTTTTTTTTTGGTTGTTGTTAATCTTTAAGCTTGCATGTCTGTTTTTTGTTTTCCCCTTTCTCTTTCAACAAAGTCTCATCGACTAATTCTTTATAGCTGTACCCCTCTCTTCACTAGTCATGAACTGAAGTCTTTTATAATTCACATTCAGAGCCCCATGGAAGATAGCTCCTTTTCACTTGATTGCTGTGAGCAAAATCTATCTGTCCTAGCCTGTGATAGCACATTACCTATAACAAGCCATTTTTGTTTTTAAATATTGTGTCATATGCCTCTGTGGCCTATTTTTTTTTCCTTAAGTTTTTCTTGATACTGAATGCAGCCAAAGTGTGATTGCTGTGTTCCCACCTTTACTCCTACTGGAGGTGGTCATCGTTCTTTGCGGGAGACCCCTTGAGAAGTTGGAGTAATAGACATCTACCTTGGCAAGTGAGTCATTAACTTCAGGTATATGATACCTGCTTTACCGTGAGAAATAAAAAAAAATTATAAAAACATTTCTTTTAAAAGTTTATCGTTGAGAGGGAAATAGGGAGGGAGGGAGGGAGAGGGAGAGGATGAGCCAGGGAAGAAAAGATAGAGGGAAAGAGAGAATCCCAAGCAGGTTCTACACCATTAGCACAAAGTCCAATGTGGGGCTCTGTCTCAGGAACCACAAGATCATGTCCTGAGCCAAAACAAAGAGTCAGACGTTTAACCAACTGAGCCACCCAGGCACCCCCAAAACATTTTTTATTATAGGTCATAATTACAAGAATAATAGGGGAATAACAATAATAGTAATTTTAATTTCAGACTGCTGCTTGTGTCAGTTTGGTCTGGCTAAGTTAGGCTGCAGTAACAACTAACTCCAGAATCTCAAAGATGTAAAACAATAAGGATATATTTCTTGCTATGCTTCCTGTACATGGTAGGTTGGCAGAAAGAATCTGATCATTTTCGTCACACAGGGACTTAAGATGGCAGAGCAGTTGACATCTTGAATATCACTGGACACTGAGCCAAAGGGAAAGTGTTCTGAAGGGTTTTGCGTTGGCAAGTAAATATACCACAGCTCATTGGCAGAATTGATGACAAAGCTCCATTCTTACCTTGGAATCCAAAGAGGGTAGACTAGTCATACTTGGAAAACAGCTCTAATAACAGATTTGTTATGCACAACAGATAGTTAATAAAAACTTCTCTGAACATAAGAAATGCATTATTGGCTTAACAGTACACAGATTGGTGATGACAGAAGAGGTCTAGAATAATTGAGCTTAAAGTCTCTAAAAAGTGACCTGGATGAACTCTCTCACGTTTACAGAGGAGGACATAGAGAGGTCCGGAGGGTAATTTCCCCAAGAATACAGCATTGGAGAGAGGAGCAAAATAGGGATGCAAACTCAAGTTTCCTGACTTGAAGTCAATGTAATTTCTTCATTCTGTCTTTCTCGCCTGGTAAACTTGGGAACTTTGAGTTTCTTCTGCATATTGCTGCTAAACCTGTGTTTAGCCCTGTTGTTAGTCTGACAGCTTTTAGTTTGTCCAAGTCTTCTGGATCTGCTTAGCTTCTTGGCTTCCCCTTTCCAGACTCCATAGTCACCATCATATTTTCCTGTGGGTGATGTTTGGTTATGAGGCTATAGGTTCACTTGAGTCTTTCTTTTTTTAAAGTTTTAAATTTATTTTTTTTGAGAGAGAGGTGAGTAGGAGAGGGGCAGAGAGAGAGGGGGACAGAGGATTCAAAGTGGGCTCTGCGCAGACAGGCTGACAGCAATGAGCCCTGATGTGGGGCTTGAAGTCATGAACTGTGAGATCATTCTTGATCTGAGCTGAAGTTGGATGCCCAACTGACTGAGCCACCAAGGTAACCCTCACTTGATTTTTATTTCAAGTACTAGAATTTGAATGCTTTTATCAAATTCCAGAAATAAGACACAGGGTGCGTAAGGTAGTATTGAGACAATGATGGGATGTTCAGTAGAGTCACTACAAGGAGGTCAGACCAAGAGGAACTCCACAAGATGAAATGTTTATTGATTTACATATATCCTGCTTACTTTGAGGATGTGAGGGAGATGGTGATTGGGTCTGGACAGTGGCCTGTTCTCTTTGGTTGTGACTCAGCAGAGTCAGAAGACAGAGTTTTGGTTGACATTTCTCCTGGTTTATTTTTATTTAATTTTTAACTACTGCTTTGGACATTGAAGCCAGATAGGTAGACTCAAAATTTTTAGATGGAAACAGAAAACCCTACAATACTAGCTATTGTTAACAGATAAGCGATCATACTTTTCAAATGATTTTCACTGCAGACCCAGGTTGGACCTTCCAACCTGGAGAGAATTAGTTGCTTTTGTATGGCCCAGATTATGGATATAAGCATTATCAGCCTGAGGTTTTGGCCTTGGACTATTATTTTTAATGTTTGTTTATTTTGAGAAAGTGCATGTGCATGTTAAGGGGGGAGTGGCAGAGAGAAAGGGAGGGAGAGAATCCCAAGCAGGCTTACAAACCGTGAGATCATGACCTGAGCCAAAATCAAGAGTTGGACGCTTAACCAACTGAGCCACCCAGGCACCCCAGCCTCCCCAGCCTCCCCAGCCTTGGATTCGTAAACGGCAAATGTCTTTGGGAGATGAGGGAGAGGGTGGTGTGACTATATCAGAGAGATGCTTTCTTGCCCATACAGAGGACTCTTATCTGCTTTATGACTTTTGTGTAACCCTCATAGTTCATTCAAAATTAACAAAAGCTCAAGAAAAAGCTAATCTTCATTAAGTATCAGTTATATGGTTTTATGCCAGGTACATGTGAGTACCTCCTCTGACCCTTTCTCTCTTTCTGTATAGTGTGTGTGTGTGTGTGTGTGTGTGTGTGTGTGTGTGTGTGTCCCCATATATCTGCATAGGTGTATGTATTTGTCACTTGCTTTTAGAACAGCCTTACAAAATAGGTATTGTGTGGCTAACATCTGAGATATGAATTATTTTCCTCCTCACCATCACCCTCTGGAACAGATACTTTTATTATCCTCATTTTGAAAATAAGAAAACTGAGGTGTAGAGTCTAATATAGCCAGATAGCTAGGATGAAGTCATGGTCATGAAGTCAAGGTCAAATCCAGACAGCTTGGTTTCAGCACTGGTGTTTGAACCACCCTTCTGGCTATCTTCATCACCTTTCCCCACTCTATTCTTGAGGAGAGGAGTTACAGCGCAGTGGAATAGAAACCAGACAAAGAATCAGAAGATCTGATCAGGCACTGGCTCTGATTCCTCTTGCCTGTGCTGTTTTAGGCAACCCCCTCAGCCTTTCTCAGCTTCTTTTCCCATCGGTATAATAAGAACACTCACCCGTAACTCAGAGCAGTTTTTAGAGAAAGGAACTTGTGCCCAGAGTATTTCATAAGAGCCACTGGCATGCTGGAAGAGAGTGTTAGAATTTTGTTCCTAATTTTTATAACCTAAAAATGAGAAATACATAAGCTGGGTCAATGTTTAATTCTTAGACTGAACTGGAGCTCTCACTTGGTGCAGGTGTCTCCCACTTGTGCACCCGCCATACACAGTGAATGGCTGTTACAGAGACCACCTGGGTATTCTCTTTGAAGAGAAGTTCTTAGTGATATCTTCCCCTCTTTTTTTTGTCTTAAGCATTTTGAAAATTTTATTAGACTCTGAATCTTTGAATAACAGAACCTTTACATTATACTTGATGATAAGTTGGGGATTGAGTACAAAAATCTTTTGTTCCAACAGAGATTCCTTGACTATATCATGAGAAAGAACTTGAAAGTGTTTTTTTGTTTTGTTTAATTATAAATATGAGTTTTCCATTTTTCTCTCAGGAAAACTAAAGCTTTCTTAATTTTTTTCGTTCCTAATGCCTGGCAAAAATATAAATCCTAACAGATATGTCTGGCAAAAAATGCAGTTAAGAAATGCTTAATGAAAGAAACTCATGCTATGGAGAGGACATTTGAAAACATTTTTGGACTGATTTCCATCATCCTGTGAGCTCTTTGCTGTAAACTGTGTCTAGGTGTATTATCTATAAAATTGCTTATCTCTGCACATGAAAAAAATGGAAAATGAATTTTCTAACTATGTAAGTCTTCCCAAGAAGAAGAATTTTAGTGGGTTTTGAATTCATTGGTGAAAAATAGAAAATTGCTACACATTTTGGGTAATTGACATCAAGGAATGCGGAAATTTACCCGCTGAATTTAAACAACAATCTGAGTGTGACTGGTTCATGAGATTGAAAAAGATTTTCATGATTTAATGAGCTCAGTGATCAGTTTCTTTCATATGTACTGTTGTACTGAATAATGGTCCTGTCTAAGAATCATATTCTAATCCCTGGAACCTATGAATGTTACCTTCCATGGAAAAAGAATCTTTGCAAATGTAATTAAATAAAGGATTTTGAGATGAGATTATCCTGGGTTATTTTAGGAGGTCCTAAATATAACCCCAAATATAATTGAGATTATATTGTATAAGGTATTTAATACCTTATAATATTTATAACAGAGGCAGAGGAAGACCAGACATAGACATAAGAGGAAAAAGCAATGGTGCCCAGAGAGGCCGAGATGGGAGTGGTATGGTCAAAAGCCAAGGGATTCCACCAAACTTCAGAGGCTTGAAGAGGTAAGGAACAGATTCTCTCCTGAAGCCTCTGAGGGGAGTGTGGTCCCACTTACATCTTGATGTTGGCCCACTGGTACTTCTGGGTAACTAGAACTGTGAGGAAATAAATTTTTGCATGTTTTTTTTTTTAATGCCACCAAGTTTGTGTTAATTTGTTACAGTAGCCACAAGATACCATACAGATACTTTAAAATTAAATTAAAAACTAAACTTTTAAATTGGCCTCTTACAAAGTGCTAAGCCCTCATTTAAAAAAATAGGTATAAATATATAACATCTCAGTAATGAAAAGATTAATTATGTAAAATACAGTATCTGTTTTTTGGTAAACTCAAAGAAGATTTGACATCATTAATGAATAAAATTGCATTTAAAATACTCTTATTTTTTCCTATCCTTAAAATGCCTATTTAATATGCTTTATGAATACATTGGTAAGATATAGTGTGCATAATTTATAAATAAATCAACATATGTTGGGGTGCATGTTAAAAAAATTTTGGACAACTTGCTCTAAGGGATTATTGTCATGATTAAACAAGATAAATGTGAAAACTCTTGGAACATGGTAGGCATCCAGTAACTATTTAGTGGATGGATGGATGGATGGATGGATGATGAAGTAATGGAGGATCCCTAAGCAGTAGACCCAGGAAAGCATCCCTGATGATGTGGCTTAGCTCTGGGCCCAGGTGTGCTTGATTCCAAAGTAGGTGATCTTCCTACTTTGCCATCTTGTGAAGTATGCTTGTTGTAGCATCTGTTTTACAATTTCATGAAAGGACAAGCAACACTTTGTGGTGAACATGTAGGGTTGACTCATCTATCTCAGCGCTGGGATGGGATGAGGAGGAATGGGAAGTGTAATTCCACGGATTACTTGAGAAGGCAGGAGGAGATTCCTGCCCTGAGTGTGACTTTGTTGACTGGTAGTGGGTGGTGGTAGTGGGTGGTCAGCGGTTTTGGGGTTCGTTATGGTGGGATGGACTCAGCCTTCCTGCAGCTCACCCAACAAGGCAGGAAGCTTTAGGATTTTGTCTGAATGTGAGAGGCTTTGAGGATCTGCCAACAATAGAAGGTTATTGAACACCAGCCCCTCTTTCCTGTAAGCAGTGTTGGAAGAGAAATAAAATTCATACACTCACTGAGTTTTAGACCACCAAAGTGCCAACGCCTATGATGGTTGGGAACAAGTTGATGTCTGGATAAATAAAATGTTGACAGCATTCAGATGTGGTTTTAGTTAATCGCTTTGCTCTTGTTTCTGACCAAAGACACAAAAACAACGTCACTCCAAGTGTTAGCAATATCCTAACTGGATTTGGAAGTTATCTGTCTTCCAGGTCATGTTTTGATAGAGCTAATAATGAAAATAGCCAGTGAGCTGGTGGGTGCTGAAGGCAGATAATAAGAATTTCAGAACTGTTATAATCCCTAGACAAACTGGATTGCACCTGTGAAAAGGGGGAACAGACTCAATGAGCTGAATCATGAGCCTAATTGGCTCAGTCTTTACAACACAAAACTAAAGGCTAGTCTTTAAAAATGTACTTCTTATGCACTGGTGGTGATGGAGTAGTAGGATAGTTTCTTTGCTGTTCTTTGGGTCACTGACATTGACCCCTATTGTTCTTGACCCCACTGCTCCAGTAGCCTCCTAGAGGGGAATTGCAACAGTAACTTTTACTTACCTCTAATCTGGTTTCCATATTGCCCCAGGTCATGGCACTCTCCAACTGGGCATCTTCTAGTGGCTCCTCTTAGGTTCAGAACTCTTACTGTTTGCAAGAGTTTCTTGTGACTCCTAACCTCAGCCAGATCACATATCATATGCAACTCTTTTTTCTGTGGAAGATTCTGTTTTGTGTTGGGGTCCTTGCCCAGGCCCTTGCTACTCCTTTGATCTACCCTGTTCATTTTCATCTAGCTGATGCCTTTGCATCCTTCAAGTCTCTTGTCAAATAAGGAAGCCCCTCCTTGAACCATGTTGACTGGTTTGGCTTCCCTTGGTGTATATTGCTCCCCTAGCATCCTGGATGTCCACAGAAATTTCTTCCACTTGTATTTGTGTATTCAGTGTCTGTGGGCCCTGTAAGACTTCTTGTCCCTGAGAAGTCACTGCACAGTACCAGGCACAAATAATGGGTGCTCAGTCCATCTGCCAGATTAATGACTGAAGCTTTTCAAGAGAGAAGGAGAGAAGGTAATGTGTTTTGTATTGTCACAACCAGCAGATTACCTGGCACCCAATAAATGTTGGTTGAACTGAGTTCAATGGAGAGGCCATAGACCAGGTTTGCTTTAGGGGCTGTGACCTGGTTGCAGAGTATCAAGCCTCATCCCCTTTACCCCATTCCAGTGAGGTCCGCGTCTGAATTCCTTTAGAGGTCAACTGAGGATGGGTGATGGTGGTAGTAATGGGGTAGATTATATATCAATTGGTATTTTGAAAAATAAAAAAGACAAATATACAGACTCATTAATAACAAATATTTGCAGACATAATGAACTTAGAACATTTTATTGCTATGTTTTTGAAATATGAGAGAGAAACCAAAACATAAGAAGAGACTGTTATCATGGCAACCTTTGCATTCTGTTTGCAACCTTAGCCTTCTTGAAAGATTCCCCTATGAGTTGTGGTTATAGTTTTCAAGTGTATGTCTCGTTTTTGACCTGGGAGTGAGAAGAATAATTTTTAGGCAATGAAAATAAATACTCACCTGACTAGTAAGTACAGAAATGGGTCTCAGGGCTTTGGATATCAGCTCCACCATCTGAAATGTAAATATCTCCTGAAATTCCCATTTAAGAGCAGATTTCACCTGCAAGTAGACTGTTATATCTTCCTGAAAAATATATACACCCTAGTGAGGGAATAAACACATCATTACACTTTCATGACAGATAAGCTCAGCTCTGTTCGGGTGTAAACTCATTTTTCTTGGGTTGACCTTTAAATAGTATTGTGCTATTGTATGGGATTTAAATCAATAATTTTGTCAAAGCAAAATATACTGCAGGTTTTTTTTCTTTATCATTTAAACAGTTCTGTAAACTCTCAAGGAGTAATGGATTTCAACATGTTGTCCCCAGGAAGGGAAGGGGGGCGGTTACAGGAAGCCACATATAAGAACTCACTTAGTGGCAATGAGGCAGAAGCTTGGGATGGCTGCAGATCTGAGACAGTTCAGTTTTTCTTTCAGGCAGCTCAGGTGGGGGTGCTGGTGTGGGCTGTAATTAGTGGTGTAATACCTTTTCTGCATTCCTGTTATAGAGCAACAAAGTGTCCCAGGTGTGAGGAGGTTAAAATGAGAAGTACCCAGTAGTTATGAAGCAGCAATAATGAGTTTCCTTCTACTTACCATGGATTTGTGTGATATACAGCTTGCAATTAAGCATGGCTTGGTGATTCAGTGATTAATGTATATACAGCTCCTAAAGGAGGGAAGCCGCCCTCCCGTCACATCCTTCATGATGTTTACAGCTGGGTACCTATTAACAGGAAGATGGAAAGGGCCATTTACAATTCAGTAACCTTTATGACAGTGAACTCTTTAATCAGCATTTTATTTCCTTTGTAACACTTTAGTCATCTACAAATGTCAGAATAAAATAGGGCCATGAAATATTTAGGATCGGCATGTGGAAATTGACTTCCCTTGATTTAAGCTGCTGTGTCTTTTCATTTTGTTGTTTTGGGAGCTTTTACTTTTATTGAAAGACAATTTATAACTAAATGCTCCCAACAGTGACTGGCATTAGGGTAGGAGGAATTTCAGAGAGCCAAGTTCTGGTTCTATAAAATGTGTTGATGCTTGCTATATTGGGTAATAAGTTATTCAAATAAAAACATTAGCGAAGGGTTTGCATTTCAGAGCAGTGTTTAGTAGAGGTACAGCAGACTCTGTAGAGTTTATGACAAAATACCCCGACATATTTTAGAAAGGTAATTAAGTATGAAGTACATCCATAATAATTTAAGTCAGTTATAGTGTGTACCTGAAATATGCATTATTGTCTCACATTATTTTCTTAGTGGGATTCTGGGACTTTTTCAGCTCAACAATAACCACCTTTCAGCTTCCTTGTATTGTTGCAAATGTATGTAATATGTATTAGCAGAATTGCCATGTTTATGTTTAAAAACCTTTAGACAATAATATTGTATGAAATGATTACATTATTTACTTGTCTTTTGTTAAGTTAACTCATTTTAAACCATTGAACCCAAACATATTTCAAATTACATGTTTAAAAAAATTAATCTTGGACCATGGCATGCTTTAAGAATTTGGTATCATGCAGTATTGCCCTCCCCCTATCCCCAGAGGTTCGTGGTCACCATTTGTTGACCATGGGATGAGCGTCAATTCAGGGAGATAGTGATAGTTTTTTTCAGGAGAGAATCTTTGTCTCATGTAGGTCGTCTAGGACTGCATTTCACACTTTCCTACAAGATATTGGGAGGGTGTTAACTTTTCTGCTGTATGGACACCAAGTAATCAGGACCAGCATGGTGTGGTGGAAAGACCAGCAGCCTGAGTGCTGGTTCTCGGCCCTGACAGGAACTTCCTTCCATGAACAGGTTCCTTATCTTTAACTCAGAAAGCTAAGGAACTGTAAACTAAACTGGTTGATTGGACTTGGTGTGTTTTCAAGGGAGCAGTGAAGAAGAAAGGGAGGTGAATACATGGAGAATAAATTAGGACCTGAAATTCAAACTGCCACAAGTAAAGTGTTTCTGTACCTAGACTACATAGATATGCAGCCTAAAGAGAATGTCTTTACCTAGATGACAGAAGGAGAGTTGCTGTGAAAAGTCCAGTCATCTCATGAATTTGTTGCTGCTGAGTTAAGCTGTCTATTGAAGGACTTAACACAGAACAAGACCCCCAGTGTTATTTTCTTGTTTCCTTGTTTTCATGAAAGGTCAGGGTCTCCAGCTGTATTCTGATAACAAAGTCCCAATCTACAAAGTATCAGCAAGTTGTCTGAGTTGGAATGTTTATGGAAAGTTAGGGTATTAATCTCCAACTTGAGAGTTGCCCCCACTTAGTCCAGAGAGTAAGAAACAGAAAGGAGGGAGATCCAAGGACCAGAAATTGTATGCTGGCCAAGGAAAGGGGTTCAGGGATTGGGATAGTTAGAGGACAGCTTTTTCTTGATTTTTTTCATTTCACCTCCTTGTCTGATTTCCAGCTGTTGTCAACAGCTCGCTTTTGAAATGGTTCTTTGGGACATTCAATGGATGGTAGCAAGTAAAATCTTACAAGGGGCTTCAAACTTTGAAGACTGAAGTTTTTTTATTGAAAGGGAGTGGCTGAATGACTCCACCAATGAGGCTGAAAGTATGCATGTGTGATGCTAAAGTAATGGCTGGAAGAGCAGGTTGCACCATGTGAGGGGATAGCTGGAAAAGGCACATGGGCAAGTTGGCCCAGGAGGGCAACGTTTCAAAAAGACTTTGGTTCCATCTTTGCCCGCCAGCTCACTAGAGGTCCCCACAGGGGTATCTTGGATGACAGGAAGCAGTGGGAGCCTAAAAAATCTTGGTGGCTATAGGTTTTGTTCCCAGATTTCCAATTTTTAATTCATTTAACTTCTTGACTTTTGAGTTTTTAAAAATGATTATTTATTTTGAGAGAGAGAGGGGGGCGGAGAGAGAATCCCAAGCAGGAATCCCCAAGCTGATAGTGTGGAGCCTGATGCAGAGCTCGATCCCACTCTGAGATCTGAGCCGAAACTAAGAGTTGGACGTGTAACTGAGCCACCCAGGTGCCCCTAAAATTGTTTTAAAATTTAAAAAGTGTTATCAAACATAATCATGAAAAATTTGAAAAAAAAATGGAAGAGTAAAAACAATGGTCTACTTCTGCCCCATCAGCCCAACTGTTATTATGTGTGCTATATTGTCTACTTCCAGAGGCATAAAATAGCATAGTTGAAATGAGAGTGAAGTGTCAGTTTTATGTTTGGCTTTTTTCATGTTACATTAAATAATATGCATTTTGCCATGTTGCTTTGTGGTCTTAAATTTTTTTTTTAATGTTTATTTTTGAGACAAAGATGTGAGCAGGGGAGGGGCAGAGAGGAAAAGAGACACAGAATTTGAAGCAGGCTCTAGGTTCAAAGCTGTCAGCACAGAGCCTGAGGTGGCGCTTGAACTCACAAACCGTGAGATCATGACCTGAACCAAAGTGGGATGCTTAACCAACTGAGGACCCAGGCACCTTGCTTTGTTGTCTTATGATCATCATTTTTGATGACTGTATATTATTTCATCAAATAAACATTCCATAACTTAAAAAATAATTTTAAACATTGTTAAATCTTACTATGGGCTGATTAGTTTGTCCTCATATATTTTTTTTTTGCCATAATAACAGTATAATGTATGTCTTTGTGCATATGAATTTTTGGTAATTTTGTTTATTTTCTTAGGAATAGAGTCCTTATTGGGTTGAAGTGATTGTACTTTATTGCATCACCTACCTACTTTTAGCCCCAAATCTCTTAAAAACCTTAGATAAATTTTGTCCAAGTTCTTTGCTATGTATATGCTTTAGATTAAAATTATTTTTATAAGAAGCTTGTGTTTCTGTAGAGAATTTTGGATATTTTGAAAAGGATCTAAAGTCATGTAGATAACACCATATTCAAAATTCTGCTGTAGTAGATGGCAGAAAATTAGGAAAAGTCAGACTGGGATAAGGACTGACATCTGTTGGGCATCCAGAATATGTTGGGCACTATCAAGCATGCTGATCTCATTGAATCTCAAAGCAATCCTGTGGGTTGAATATTAGTAGCAGTAGCTCCCCCCCCCCCCCCCAGATGAGGAAACTGAAACTCAGCAAGGTCCAGTGATCTGCCTGAGGTCTTCCAACTTGTGCAGAGTTAGAATTTGAACTCAAGTCCACCTGACCAAAGCTGGTGCTTGCTCCACTCTGCCATGTAGTCTTTGTCTTAAAGAAGGGTGGGTAGGTGAAGCATTAGTGGCACCACACTGTCCTCTAAGATGAACATAAAATGGTGGTCCTTTTCCCTTTGTAATCTCAGAAATTTATTTTAGCCATTGGGACCTACATTTTTGTAACGATTCCTATACCCTTTGGCAGAGCCATGTTTGTGCCCTTCTCTCAAGTGACAAAACATGATTTTGTTTTAATGCCCAGAGGTGTATTGGCTAAATGGAGCTGGCAGCATATTCAGGGGTTAAGATGGAGTGTGTATGTGTGTGTCGGTGGTGGGGGTGGGGGGTGGGGGCGGTGGTGTGGTTCTGGGGAAGCCGGAGCCCAAACCCTTTTTGCCCTATCAGATTTTACTGTGCTCCCTCTGTGCTTTCCTGAAGACAGTGAAGGAATGGGGATGTGTCAGGGAGAAGACATGGCCTTGCTTAGAAAAGCCATTTTGGGAACTGTAGGTGTAGAGCCCACCCAGACAGAGGGATGGTCTGAAAGAACTGTTCAGGTCTCTCAGAGAAAGCCTTCCAGCTACCCAGTCAGGAAGAGTAGGAAAACAGGAATGCTCAAAGAGACAAGTTCAAAGTCATAATACCTATGGATACCTGGCAGATTTGGTGGCAGGGTTCTGGCCGCCCTGCACTGCGGAGCCAGTGAGTGATGGACAGGAGAGGAGGTGACCAAGCCAGCAGGCTGGGAAGCAGGAATGGCTGTGTGATTCAGTCTTCCTCTTGCCTTGGCCCTGGACAGCAGTCGCCTCTCCTTTGATGCTGTGAGGAAGCTGGGATTATTACATGGGGTGGATGGTTTTCTACCTCTTGGTTCGCTTTTAAGTAAGGCAGGAGGGCAAATGGGGTGGTGAGAAGTTGGGAGGGTGTTGGCCACTGGTGTTTGTAGCCTGGAGCCTCTAGGACCCTGCCTCTTTGCTGCTGGTACTACGTTTCAAATGAAGCCTAGAATTTCTTCCTGTTAGGGGTGGGGACAAGGAATCGGTGTTGGGTGTTTTTTCACCCCCTGATGATTAGGACATGTTAACCCACATTCACTCTTGCTGCTTTCCCCCCTCTCGGTCAGGATTATTTAAATGTTTATCCTTCCTTCCTTCTTGACCTTTCTTGTTCAGTCCTAGTTCCCGGGTCCTGCTTGTTTTGTGTTTCATGAGCTTAGCAAACCGTGGCCTCCAATTCCCTAGTTCTAGTGTTTTCACTTAAGATGAGAAGTGATGAGCCAAAGGTTTCAGGCTCAATCCTTGAGCAAAGGGCCGCTCTGACAGGGATTATTATTTATTTGTCATCTTGGATGTAATAAGCTGTAGGTACAGCTTCGAGAGCCCTTGATTTATTGCGCTGTCTACTGCCACTAGCGGGGCGTCTGCTCCACCGTGCAGGATGAATACCACACTGTCAGCTTCGTCGATCTGTCTCCACCACTGCTCTCTCTCTCATAACACATTCCCATTTCATGCCAGAATACATAAACAATCTTTCATTATTTTGATGCCTTTTTCATATTTGTTCTTTACAGAACATAAAGTTTGAATTTATGGGTTTCCTTTACATTATTTCAACACACTCCACCATTTTCCGGGTTTGTGGTTTAACTCTCAGAAATTGGCTGCCAGGTGATTTAGTTATTTTGGCTTTCTAGTTTTATAGTTATTTAATATCGCAATGCCAGATACTGAGAAAATGGAGTGCATGGAGGGTGAGGGATTTGCAGTGTAGGCTCTTATCATCAAGGCAGCATGATCAGAGGGATGAGGTGCGGGGGTTAACAACAAGGTATGGGAGACGGGAGATCGTTTGCTTATTTTTAAAAAATCCCATCTCAAAAATAGTATTTAGATCGTGGCCAGCCCAGGTTCCTTGATGGAGCTTGAAAGGAAGAAGGAACATCCCACCACTGCTGGGGACTGCCAAGGTTTTCTAACTTGCGGGTTAAAACGCCTCACCCCCAGCTTTTCACATGGCAGCTTCAGTTCTCTTGATTTTTACCTATGTTCTCTTCTCTGCTGCTTGCATTAATCCTTGCTCTCCCTTGGTTTTTGCTTCTGCGTTTTCGAGACTCAGCCATATTGCCTAATTTTAAACAATTTTCCCGTTATGATGTTTTGTTTCCCAACTGATAAAAGAGCTTGTGTTTGAAGGCATTTGTTTAGGACTAGGAAGTTGCGGCCTCTTCTCCCCCCCCCCCCCCCCCCACAATAGGAGGATAGGCTTGGGAAATGGAGGGTATACCTGCTGATTTATTCACTTACTTGTACTGACCTATTTTCATGAGCCCCACCCCCCACCTCATTTTAGTCTTACCAAATTTCATCATCTTAATTTTAACCAAACGGAACAATTATATATATATTCTCTAGCTTGGGTAGCTTCATATTTTTTATTTAAAATAAATTCCCTCCCTCCCCCCCTGCCACCCCAGTTATTTTCCCTGAAATTAAATTGTCAGAGAGACAACAGAAGAAATTCATAGAATAGATGGCATTGTAATGCCCATACTGGTGATAAGGACTTGACATATGTGCATGAGAATGATGTGTGTGTGTGTGTGTGTGTGTGTGTGTGTGTGTGTGTGTGTGTGTTGAGGTGTGTTGTCTGTTGACAGGATATGGGCCAGTCTATGGAGGAGCCTGGTGAATTTCACTTCATTTGGTAGTTCCTGGCACATACGAGCCACTGATAGGTGAGATCATATTCTGGTCAAGGTGAATTAATTGTGTGGAAGTCATGGCATTTGGGAAGTTGACGTCCTTTTCAGTGACAGTGCTAGTTCGCATACCGTGGCTGAAATTCTGGCCCCTTTAGGGGAAGGTCTCTTGCTTACGTGCTCATTTACGTGTCCTTGTGCTTGCCCCTGTGAGAGCAAGGGGCTCAAGGTGAGAGATGCTCTGCTGTTGGAAAGTTGTTTTGAACCCTGTCTCCTCCCTAAAAGACATTAATGAATGTGGATTTGAATGCCATAAATGCAAGATAATTTTGTCACTCCTCGCTTCCCTTGGCCGCCTTCATTAGAGAAGTGGGGACTTTGCTTAGCTCACATCACATTGTACAGGCCTGTTGTGGCTGGAAGGAAACCCTAGTTAATTAATATGAGAAATTTGTTTTGTGTCCCTGGTTAAAAAGACGGTGCAGGTTGATGTTGTCAGCAGAAGCCGCTTGTCACTTTGACCTGTTCTGTTAAGTGTTTGATGTGTTTTCTCAGAGTAATCTGTGAATAACATTATAGCCCAGCCAGAAGAGAAACCGAGGGAGCAATAGCAGAATTAATATCTGGGAGCGTTGATAATTATATATCAGAATCTAATTTTTAGCACAGAAAATGTGTTAATGACAGAGAGGAAAACAAAAACCACTAGCTTCTCCCAGCAGGCCCCAAAGTGTCATTTATTATTTCTCAGCTGGATATCTATCAAGTTTATGGGTTAATTTTTCTGTAGACTGTTATTTATGGGTTTTTGTTTGTTTTCAGCCATCATTACTAACAATACGGTTAATAGCAATCATTTGTTATCCAGCACTAGGCGTGATGCCTCAGATGAGAGCACTGAACTGAGAATACTCATTTGGTAGCTGAATAAGGCCCTGACAGGGCCCATTTATAACAAGCTCATTCTATAATGTCCATCCTATTAATAAAATTTTGTTGCTGTCTAATTAGAGATGTCTGATGTGTATAGTAGCAACGCAGAGGAGACTTTGTGCCGCTGCCTTTTCTTCTCCCCTTCCCCTGGCCTCTTGTGTCACAGCCAAAGCCCATCTGGGCATGTGGGTTTGAGAAAACAAAAGGAATGAGGAACTAGCTGTGGGTGAAGGTTCTGGATTAGATGTGTGACAGTAGTGTTGAGTTGAGACTGGAAACCAGGGAGGCCTTGCTGGCTTTCCAGTCCTCTTTTCTCTGCATTCTGTGCTTGTACAGCCCTGGTGAATAATTTGCCATTTGCTTCCCAAATCCTTCTTGGTATGAGGTGTGGTGGCCACAGGATGCTGCTACTCATTTCCTAACACACGCCAAAACTTAATCATCCAAGCGAGTACTTAGCTCTTCAGCGTCTGTGCCTTGAAAGGCAACACATTTATTCCCGAATCACTAGTGGCCTTCTGGAAACTTCTCTTGGTTTGTTTGCACAAGTTGTTTGTTGCATTCAATACAAAACCAAATAATCTCCCTGAATAAGAATTGGAGGTGCTGGGGCGACCGGGTGGCGCAGTCGGTTAAGCGTCCGACTTCAGCCAGGTCACGATCTCGCGGTCCGTGAGTTCGAGCCCCGCGTCGGGCTCTGGGCTGGTGGCTCGGAGCCTGGAGCCTGTTTCCGATTCTGTGTCTCCCTCTCTCTCTGCCCCTCCCCCATTCATGCTCTGTCTCTGTCTGTCCCATAAATAAATAAAAACGTTGAAAAAAAAATTTAAAAAAGAATTGGGGGTGCTGTACTACAACACCCCTCTCAATATTTTGTGGTCATGCTTTGGATAGAGAAACAGGTTAAGTCATTTTTATCCCAGAGGATCTTTCAGGTTTTCTTTAATTACAAAGAAGCTTTGGGGCTAGGTAACTGGATGTGCCCATCTCTTGGACAAAGAGTTGGAATTCTAACAGCCATTTTTGAATCCTGATGGTCCTTACTTGGCAGTGGGGAATGATTATGATTTGGGGAAAGTTGTTGAATGGCTGGGTTTCTGCTTTCTACATTCCAAAAAGCAGGACCAATCCCTGGAGAGTGGTTTGGTGATGAGGATAACGTATATGAAAATGCCTTGTAGGTAGTAAGACCTTCAAAACGCTAGTTGCAATTACCAGTAATTACAGAAAAACCTACCCCACTGAGCTCCTTTATTTTAAAGTCATTTTAAGCACCGTTGTATAAATAGTTTTACTAATTTAATTGCTCATATTTCAAGTGAAATTCTGCCTTCCACTCTAAGAGTAAAATTTAAAGAAATGTGTAACATTGAAAAGTTTTTCTCATTCCGATTATGGCTTATTGTGAAGTTTGCCCTCTTTCTGGGGGGAAAAAAGAGGAGTTGAGAATTCAGGGGAAAGTATTCTAATAATTCGGCAGGTGCTCAGAATTCTACATCTTTGAATTAAGAGCACACAATTGGGCAAGTACACTGAAGAATGTTTTAAAATAGTTTTGTTGCTAGGTAACTATTTTCCTCTTCAGTAAGCACCCCCCCCCCTTCGAAATGTTTTGCAAATGATCTTTTGAATAAGAACAATCATCTAATATATTTTTCTCCCAGCCTATCTCTTTGATTTTGAAGGTAAAACTAAAAAAACGCTGCAAAATTTCCCTCCCTAAGCTGGCGATGAAAGTGCGGTGTAGGGTTGGGCTTACACAGGCCTGGGTAGTCTGCTGGGTTTTTATTCTCCTAAACTGCACTTGACTACAGCTTATCAACCCTTAATTAGTGCTACATTTTCTCCCTGTGATTTCTATTGATGTGTGGTACTGGAAGCTGGATTGAGCCTCCACCTGACTGGTGTGCAAATTGTTCTAGAAAATTCAGCAAACATCTCTCTCCATTACCCACCAACCCCTGCCACCCTATTTCTTTCCGCCCCCACTCCCCCTGCATTTCTCTTTCCTTGTGTCTTTCTCTCTTCCATTCTCTTCAATAGAGAAGGTGAAAAGCAGGACGATAGGAATCAGGTTGAGTATTAGTGTTTTTGCTGGCCTGTGCAATAGAAAACGACAAGCGTCTGACTGGGTCCTCTGTCAGCAGATCGGGAAGCAGGGAGGCTGCGGCAGGCGGGGGCTCCCCCGCGGCCTCGGGATGGCTGCAACACGACTGTGAGAGCTGGGATGAAGTCAGCACTGACAAAGTGAGGGGATTGATGGATGGACAAAGCAGGGAACTGGATGTGAGAATGGATGAGGGCAGAGGGGGAATTTAACACAGACAAACAGAATGAAAGACAGAGAGGAATTGCCTGCTAAAGTATGCCCGCCCTTAGATCCCACAGCAATTTACTCACTGCTAACTGAACACCCAAGGATTGTTTGCATCTTTGCAGATTTTCCTAGCCGCCAGGGCAGAGGGAAACTAGCAGATTCCAGCTAGTGTGTGCCAGGCTTTCTCTTTCAACCTCCCTCTACCCTCCTCCCCGCCCCCCCCCCACTACATTCACTCTCATTTAATTCAAACTGAGCGGCTGATTATTTCCAATAAGTTCACACAGTGTTGCTGCAGAATAAATTTTCTTCCCTTGCCATTATTTTAATGTTTCCACTAAATTTGCTTTAATCAGTTATTGTTGCCTTAGTGTAGTAAATAATAATATTTACCTGCTCCTTTTGAAAATGATGTTTCTGGAAGGAGATCTATTGTTGCTTTATGAAGGAGTGTGATAGCCATGATAACACATGCCTCCTTTGTGCAGGAAAAACTTAAATGTCTTTCTACCTTTGTCCAGTCCTTATATGTTAATGAGTGACTCAATGTTTAATGCTTGTAACATTTTACTTTAAAGTAGAAAGTATGCTCTAACTCAAACTTGAATATATTAGGTAGAGAAAGAATTTAAGAGAGAAGATCTCATGTTAAGTGTTATTACAATTAAATTAAAAAAAAGAAAATAATTGGGACAGAAAAAAGGTGAATCTGATTTTCCCCCCTGAGGAAAAGGTATAGTACTGCCTATGCTATAATAGGTTTACTATTTACAGAACAGTTATTTCAGAAAAGAAGAGTATGGTCCAAAAGCTTTTTGAGTTTTTTTTTTTTTTAAATACTCAGTGATTGTATGAAGCAATAGAAGGTAAATCAAATTATTATAATTGAGTACCGTTCTCAAAGGTATATTTAGGATTTTGTTTCATTGTATGAATAAAGTGATTTTCTGAGACCGGTTGATTTAGGACTCTTCGATAAGAATTAGTGTTATTAAAATTCTAAAAGAGAAACATAAACAGCCCCCCACACACCTTGTTGGAAAAGTAAAAATTATCCCTAATTTAATTCTGTCCAGCCTTAGGAGTGATGGTTCCAAAATGAGCCATTGTGTTTTTGGTACTTTCAAGGAACCCAGGATCTTAGGAAGCTTGGAAAATCTCTTGTTCATTTTGGAATACACTGAAGGAAACTTTGTATTTCAGAGTTGATGTTGATGGGTCTAATACATCCTTTACTCATTTTCCGTCCAAAAATAAAGTTTGTTTTTTCCTTCTTCCCCTCCACACCCCTTCCTCCCTTTCCCCTCAAAGAAATGGCCCGGAAAGACAGAGTCTCTGCTTTTTTTTCCCCTCTATATTACAAAAAGATTTTTTCCCCCTTACGGGTGCTGGTTTACATGAGCACACACCCGGTTTTGAGACCGATATCTTTCTTGTGACATACCTCCAGAGTATACCTATTTCCTCAGTTTCTGCCTAGAACCAAATGTCTGAAGTAGCAACACGGTTCTAAGAAATTTTGGCCCAGAGTGCAGTATCAGCTGCCTTCACAATTAAAACAGGGTCTTGGGAGAAGGACTGTTGACTTGCTAGAAATGATGAATGAGAGTTAAAAACAAAAAATAAAAAACAAAAACTGAAATTAGTAAATTGTCTATTGCATGGAGATCCATGAGACATATTTTTAGGTATGGCATGGATTATCTGTCACTCTGTTGATGTTGAAAAAGTGGATTTGACCTCATGCTCACACCCACCTTTTTTTTAATTTTTATTAAAAAATTTTTTTTAACGTTTGTTTATTTTTGAGACAGAGAGAGACAGAGCATGAACAGGGGAGGGTCAGAGAGAGGGAGACACAGAATCTGAAACAGGCTCCAGGCTCTGAGCTGTCAGCACAGAGCCTGAGGCGGGGCTTGAACTCACAGACCACGAGATCACGACCTGAGCCAAAGTCGGACGCTTTAACTGACTGAGCAACCCAGGCGCCCCGACACCCACCTTCTTTGTGCAGATGAGTCTGTGGCAGCCTGGAAGCCGTGCCATCCTCCCGTGTGGGTATTATACATTAATTCTGGTATTGAGTAACTTTTCAAAGGTTGAAAAATTTGACAAGTGATAAATTAAGTTTGCTAAAGCTGGCTCACACATGGCTCAGAATTACAGATCCATGTAACAGGTTGCTTAGAGTTCTGGTCCTTTTGTAGTGTGAAAACCTGTAGTCTCTGAGGTGATCTTGGAGACTTTTGGGAAAAGGATGGTAACTTTCCTCACATGTTGACCCCTGATTTGTGGAGGCAGATTAAGAGCTGGTTTCTTTTTGCCCTTATTTGTCATAGCCAATATACCAGCACATCTAATAACAATTGCTTCACCTGTGCTTCCTAGAGGCGGAATACAGGTGTCTTAGGCCCATCTCCTTAGAGATTCTGATGCAGGAGGGGGACTTGAGATCCATGCTTAGGACTCTGACAGGTGGTCCAGAGAGATGATACCTTTCCCCTTCTGTGTTCTGTTGGGGTCAATCTGGATAGTTCTGGTATATCACTCTAAATCTCTCAGACTTTTGAACTTAAAAGTCGGATGTGTAATAAACAAAAGAATGCTCACTCAGTTTTATTTTATAGTCGTAATTTATTTCAACCCTTTTCTTATTATAAACAAAACATGTTTACCATAGAAAGTTTGTAAAAACAAAACAAAACAAAACTAGAAAATCCCCCCAGAAGTTACCACTGTTAATATTTTGTTATATATCTTTCAGTCTTTTTAGATAAAAAGCATATACACATTACATTTTAGAGACTATGATCATTCCCTAATCTTTTTTGCAACTTTCGTATGTATCAATATATATTTTTAACATATTCTCATATCCTCAATAATTTATCTGAAACATGGTGGCTAGTGGCTGCCCAAGGTAGTTGGTCCAGTTTTCTTTACCAGTCTTGTTGTTTAGGCATATAGGCTACTTAACCTTGTTTTCTATAGAATTAAAACTGCGGTAAACTTTGGTCTAATTGGCAATTAATGATAATTTGATTATTCTTTTTACAAGTAATGAGAGTTAAATTGCCTTTCTTCCTTCACTCCCATCCATTCATCCATCTTCCCATTGCTGGTTTATGAACACTTGATTTATCATGGCTTTGGAAGACCAGCATTTGCCCCACATTAATAACTTCTTCCTGGAGTCTTAGCATAAATTGTTTTTTAAGTCACTGCAGTCTTGTAGTATTCTAAGTACTATTAGTGTTATGATCATCTATTTTAGAACTATCCTATCTCCATGCTAGAAGACATCCCCAAAGATTACGCCATCCAGTAGTGAAGGTACCATTGTTGGGGATAAGTAGGAGGCTTGCAGGGTGAGGATTTCAGCAGCACCTTCTATAACCAGAGCAGTTACCCTTTTTGGGTTCGATGTCAGGTTTTTTGTTTTTTTAAAGCAAGTCCTGCTAGATAATTGATCTAGTCTAATTCTATTCTTATAGATGAGGGTATTAAGGCTTAAAAATGTGAAGTGACTGACATCTTTCACAATTCTCTATTCCCTAATGTTTTATATTTCCTTTTATTGGCATCCCTACTATCATGCTCTGTTCCATCAGTGAACTTAGACTCCTGAAATAATGAGGCTTTCTCTCATTCAGTGAAACCTCCTTCCTTGTTTTTGGGTCCGACAGAGTGATCTGTTTGTGCTTATTAGCACAGAATTACCCTTATGTATTCTTTTGCTGTTCATTTTCCCCAAACACCCACTCATGTAGCAAATATCAAAAATTGCTATCTGGAGAATATTCTACAAATTTTTGTACTGGTTAATTATCAAACAGGGATGTCCATCCTACTTACATGTTCTGGTCCATTCCTGGGCAGGTCAAAACAATTCTGGGACTCCCGTTTGCTCAGTTACAAGAATAGCATAGACCTTGAGTGAGTCAAGATCTGTGGGTACTTACAGCTCCAGTTTTGGGTTCAAGGAAAACACTATGAAAGGAGTAATATGAGCTTTACAAATTGAAAGTACTCTTGAGAGATCATGTGGGGTTTGAATCATCATGACAGGCATTATGAAAGAAGTGGAATTTGAGCTGGCTCTTAAAGACAGTGTTTAAAGAAGAAGAGGAAACAGAGACCATTGCAGGAGGGGGAGAGTGTGAGCAAAAAGCTGGGGGCAGGAAAATAGGGAAGAGCAAGGAGAACTGTTTGCTGGCATGGCAAACATGGTGGAGAATTAGGACGAAGAGTGAGGCACACCAGTGAATTCCATTTCTTTATTCATTAATTCCACAGATATTTGAGTGTATTATGTGCCTCAAGGAGCTTATATTTTACAGGGGGAAGACTGATGGTAAACAAATACATGCACACACACATATGGTGTGTGGAGCATATGTGTGTGTACACTTCTCCATAAGTATGGAGAAGACGAACATAGAGACTAGGGAATGATGAGTGTAAGCAGACAGCTCTTTGAGATGGGGTGGTCAGAGGAGGTCTCTTGCATAACCTAATATTTCAGCAGAGACCTCAGAGATGTGAGGAAGGATGCCATGGGGATATTGGGAAAAGTAGGGAAAATGTGAGTACCAAATTCTGAGGTAGATATGGAACCTATTCTGTGGCAGACACATTGGTGGCTTTCCCAATAACACCTCAGTTCTCCCTTGTGTTTGTGCTCACATCCCCATTCATGTAATTAACCCTTCATATCACTGAAGGACCTTCATGTCGATGAATTATGGAAAGTACTTCCTCCCCAGTCTCCTGTGATTAGTTTGGGCACAGGCACGTGATCCTTTTATGGTCAGTGATCATCAGGTATAATCTGCTATATGGTGGAGATTTCTGGGAAAGTTTTCCTCTGTAAAAAAGAGAGAACATTTTCTGGGTGTGGTTGCATCTACCTCTGATGGCTATAGCAGCCATCTTGCATCCCTGAGTGGAGGTTTTGAATTGAAGGTGGCAGAGCAGAAAGATGGAAGTATTTGGGTTCTTGGTGATATCATGAACTGATGAATTAACCCTGGAGAGCATCTTACTTTTGGACTTCTTTCATTGTTATATAATAAAGCCTTATGTTTAAGTAACTTTTAGTTGCATATTCTGTTACTTGCAACCTAAAGCATCCTAGAGAGTATAAGAATCATGGAACAGTGTTCTGTTCCTCTGATGCATTTCATTTAAGATCTGCTCAAATGTGGGGCTCAGTCAATTAAGCGGCCAACTTTGGCTCAGGTCCTGATCTCATGGTTGGTGAGTTTGAGCTCTGCATCAGGCTCTGTGTTGACAGCTTGGAGCCTGGTTTGGATTCTGTGTCCCCCCTCTGTCTGCCCCTCCCCAACTCACACTATGTCTTTCTCTCTGGAAAATAAACAAACATTAAAAAAAATTAGAAAACAAAAGATCTGCTCTAATGTTACCTTGTCTGAAAGACCCTCTCCAACTCTGTAAAAAAAAAAAAAAAAAAAAAAAAAAAGGACAAAGGCATAACCTCAACCATGACATTGATTAAAAGTCTTGCATATGCTTAAGTTCAAGCTACTGGATGGCCTCAGTCTGTGTTTTGTGCTTGGGAAAGGAGACCATGGGAGTTCCACAGTGACATTTGGACGAAGTCTCCCTCTCCTGCTATCTCCCCACATGACTGTTGCTCAGGTCCATGTTCATAAATGGTGATTTCAGGAGCCCATTTGCTCCACACAAAAGGTGAGTGACTCCATTTATAATAAATCTCAGTGTGGTGTACATGGTATCATTCCCTTCATTTGACCTTGGTGGAACAGGCTGATGGGGCAGTGAAAAGTATGATATGAAAAATGAGTGAGCAGAGCAGAGTGAGTAGTGAATCAGTCTTGTGTGTGATTAGCTGTGAAAAGTCTCACCCACATACCTCAGAGTACACTTTCTCTTTTCTCTCTTTTCCTGTCCCACCTCTCCCCATAATACCTTGTCAGCCACCCCACAAGTGAGCTTTTCTACATGTGACTGCCTTGTCCTCACTAGCAGTCATTAGATCCTTACAGGGCTTCCTGGAGTGTGAACTCTGGGATAAGGGAAAGTGGGCGCACAGGAGGAAAATCTTTTTTTGGCTGGGGATGGGGTGAGGGGGTGGTGGGAGGGGGGAGGAGCAGCAAATGGAGCTTAAGCCTTAGGGAGTCCCTTCCTGGGGGACATTGAGAAGACACAAGTATGACAGAATGATTTTGTAGGCATTGTAAATCTGCAATTATACCGGAGGACTCAGTGACTCGCGGTTGAGGTCTCCATCAGTTCCATTTGCAGAGTCAAGCCCTATAAAAACAGGGCGATGGGATGGTAAATCAGGTTTCCTGGGGAATCGTGGGATCCTGCCATAGAAAGCTTGAGCGCATAAAACGGAAACTTGCCTTTAATGGCATGGCTCTTATTGCCATGCTGCAGAGGCCACCTTGGTGGCACATGGAGGTGGTCTTGGAAGAGAATTCGTGGCTGCAGTTGATCTCTCTGGGGATGCTTTGCTTCATTGTTCTCTTGATGTGACACCTGTGGGCCAGGAGGCTGTTGTGGGAGAGGTGTGGGACATGATGAGTAGTTGGAGATGCATCATCGGGCTAACCTGACTGGACAGCTTCAGTTAGCTGTTCAGTCTTACGGCAGAACCCACAAATATTGCTATCCTGTCCTTCCAAACAGAGAACATATGCTCATTTTAAGGACCAGCAGAGGGTAGAGTGTTCATCGAAATAGGCACCTGCTAGCAATTCCTCCGATGGGGGTTAGGAAAGTGACCTTCATACCTTACTTAGTTCTTCTCCATGTGTTCTTTGACCACTGGGTAAAACTTCAGTAGTTGAGATACTTGGGGCCAAGGTTTGTCCTACTTACTGGACCAAAAATTAATTTTTAGATTTTTAAAATGTTTTATTGCCTCAAAATGAGGTCTATAGCTAGTGAAGGAGTCTTAGAAGATGTGTTAAATCAACTACCCCTACCCCTGCTGCCTCCTAAACATTGTGATTAACTTTTTAATTTTTTTCCTGCCTAAATGGATTTTTCTTAAGGTGGTCAAACCTTACCCTGGAATCTTATTTGCACCATTTATTGTGTGTCAGTTGCCACAACCATGCTGCTCTAAACAAAAAAAAAGTACTCTAGCACCTAGTGGCACACAGTGATCCATGTTTTTTACTGCCTACAGAGGTCTGCAGATTGGCAAAGCTCTGCTTCATGTCTTAGGTCTGTTTGTCTGGAAGCAATGGACTCTCCAGTCTAGCTCTTCTGATTTCAGATGTCAGAGGTTCACAGAGGGACAGAGGAAATAAATATGTGATATGTGATCCCTTAAGGTGTAGACTTAAAACTGGCCCATTGTCCCTTCAGTCCACATTCCATGGGTATAGTGAAATCTGTGGTCAAGACCATTATTAGTGGCTTAGGGATAAATACTCCACTGGTAGGAACCACAAAATGACATGGCAGAGGGCATAGGTACAGGGAGGGGGAGGAACTGACAGTAATCCTGCAGTGCACTATTTATTTAGTCGACATAGAATCTATTAAGCACTTGTCACGAGCCTGATTTGGTTCTCCATCAGAAATAGGACAAAATTCAGCTTCAGTATTGTTCAAAACTTGCAGTGCCTTAGGTGAATTAATAAGGTTTTACTAGAAAAATAGGTATTTCATAAAAGCATATAACAGAAGTAGAATTTAGAAACATGAGAATAATATATGTTGAGCATCCTTTCCATCATTGTGTGCTCTTTGTTACTGTACATGTTAACAGTCATGTTTATGAATGGTTGTAGCAGACAAAAAGATAAATATTTCAAAGAGGACAAGTATCTCGGTCAATAACCATTTACTTCTATTCCAGGTCTTGGTTGTTAATTTTGGTTATGTGACTGACTTGAGCTTGTAAAGTGAAGCAGGTTAACAAATCATCAGAAAGAGCCCTAAGAGAATAAAAAGAGAAATAGATTAGGGTAAGTTTTCATTTGGCATTCATTTCCCCAAAGATAGAGTCATACAACAAACATTACAAGATTGACAGTTGGGTAATAGATGCATAACATGTCCAAACAGTTAAGGTGTTCTTCAATTAACACCCAGCCCTGTAATGCCATCTGGACTACTGAGTGTACGAAGGATGTGGGAAATTTGGCAAAAGTCCAGAGGAACTGTAGAGATAACAATAATTTGCAAAATGATATATCTGAAGAGCTTTATGGGGTTGGCATTATTTGCCTAGAGAAGAGAAGCTTGGAATGATACTCTGCCGGTGCACCAGGGTGGTTTTCTGTGAGCAGGTAACCAGCTGCTCTCCATCTTAACTAGGATGTAAATAAAAAGGAAAACGTTGACATTTCAGCTTGTTCAAATTATGTTAGACCTACATTTCACTTGTTAACTTTTGTAGTGGTGACCCAGGGTTCTTTGCAGGTTGTGGAGTGTTTCTCCAGAGAGGATTTAATTCCCCCCCCCCCCAACTTTTATGTGGGAATGATGCTCCTTTTCTTATAGGTGATCATGTATTATTCTCCCAGGAGGGCCGGGAGTTTGAACCTTGCTGAAAATCTGTTTCTGGATGTTGAAGAGAAAGTGGGGTTGTGCACAGCCTTTTAGGATTTCTGGCTGATGTAATGAAGGTGGTATCCCTTAGTCTTGTTTCATCTCCGTGTTGTCCTGGGAGGGCCATGATCTATTCAGTCTACTCCGGAGCTCTTTCATGGAGAGCTGTAAAGAGTGAGAACTTTAATTTCTGTCCACTTAAGCAGTTGATTTATAAGCTGGATATGGGAGGAGCTGATTTAAGAGTTTTGAGGGGGTTCTTTTGCCTGTGTATTTTAATTTTTTTTCATGTTTGTTTATTTTTGAGAGAGAGAGCAAGTTGGGGAGGGGCAGAAAGAGAGACACAGAATCTGAAGCCGGCTCCAAGCTCTGAGCTGTCAGCCCAAAGCCCGAGGCAGGGCTTGAACTCACAAATTGGAAGATCATGACCTGAGCCAGAGTCAGCTGCTTAACCCGTTGAGCCACCCAGGTGGCCCTTCTCTTTGTATTTTAATGTTGGGTAGTTCGTATAAAGGCCTCATAAGTTAGAGACAAGAGCCCAAAGAACCTCTTTTCATTCAAGCACACATTTACAATGTCTTTCTTCTCTATTTAAAATAAAACACAAAAATTCACAAGTGGCAAAATCTTCGTGTTGTTTTCTACTTAACCTTGAATTACCATACATCATACTCCGAGATTGTTTCCCTAAATTTGCAGTAATATAGATTATTGAGTTTGCTTTATCCTGTAATCCAAAGTCTGAGACGTCTGCAGCAATGCATCAAACCTCAGTAAAATCTGAAAATTATATACACGGGAAGGAAGGAAAAACAAGTGGCGTGTAAACTGGTAGGTGTGGAGACAGCATGCATGCTGGAGACCTGGGGTTTTATTTCTCTACCACTAGTTGTGTGACTGTATGTGACCCACTTAACAACATGTCTTGGCTTTTCTGCCTATGAAATAAAAGACTTGGATTAGGCCAGCTCATGATTCTTTTTGCTCTGAAACCCTTTGATTTGTGATTTGTGTTAAAACTCTCTTAGAGAAGATGCCTCAATTTTTTAGGCCCATTCTGTGCATGGAAACACTCTCCAAGTATTAGTCTTTATTCAGCTTAACTGAATGGTCTTGTGGTTAGTTAAGGAAAGTATGTTGACTTCTGAATTCAGAGGCATGGATAGCAGCATTGGGACCATCTCTTCCACTCCTGTATTCTCTGCTTATGTGGCTGATTGTGCCATCTTTTCCTGTTAAGTCAAAACTCTGCCTCCAGAATCCTGCTCATCACAGCCTGCCACTGCCAAGGGAGCAGAGTTGGCTCTTGAGATGAAACCTCTCTAGTAGCTCTGGCCTGGTTATGTGTAGATCTCTGAAGACGTGACCGGTGTGTGCTGTGGGATCTAAGAGAAAGAGACACCTCCTCCAAGGAGCTTCCAGTCTAAAGAAACAGGCAAGGAAGCATGAGAAATGGTCATGGGCTGGAGTTAGTTTGGATTTTCATCAAAGAACAGCTCTGTTTTCTCTCTGTAGTCACATCTTATGGGTACAGAGAATGCTGTGGAAGATGGGTCGAAACGATTTAAGACACTTTTCAACAAATACATACTTGAAAGTCAGTAGTCTTTTGCCTCACCATTTGGTGTTGGCTCCGATCTGAAGCTTTTTGCAATTTACAGTATGTGACATTAGTCTCCGAACTGAATCGTTTCAAAGCTGCCCAAGCCATGGGAGTTGTCAGTTAGTGCCGTGGATGGCTCTCTGCCCTGAGCATCTTTGAAGACCAGGCTGAGACTGTGTGGGAATAAGAGTAATTTTGTATTTGGTGAGACAATGAAGGTAATCATTTTTATATGTGTGTATATACAGTATAAACACGATGGATGTATAATTTCCATGTATTTTATAAGGCATTTATTATTCTATGTGCGCTATTTGAAATGTATGGTGAAAATGTGGTGAGAGAGAAAAATATATTAAGACGAGGGGTTTCATTGCATTCATAAAAGGCTGTTGTCAAATCCCTTGACTTTTTACAGTGAAAGAAAATGTCCCTCGGGATAGGGTATCAGGGTTTCTGGATGAATTCTTGTGGTGTAACCTATATCTTTAGAATGCAAGCAGCACTGCTGAGGCACTGGGCTCATCTCTCTGTTCCCAGCTCGGCTCAGTTATGCACAAAGGTCCTTCTCTAGGTGACATATCATGTTGTATTCCAAAGTACACTTTCTTTTAATTTACAACTTAATTTTCAACCTAATTCAGAAGATTGATACTATAATGCTATTTGCAGAAGTATTGAAATGTCAGTAAGTTTTATTGTAGTAATAAAGAGTATTCCATATATCACACACTCTATAGGGATCCTTGCTTTTTGCATAGATCTTCATAGCAACAACCAGTGGCTAAATGCTGGCAATCATTAATTTTTAAAGAAGACATGGTTATGACGAGTTGAGGAATTAAGGCTGGTGGTGAAGAATGAACTTTAATTTTTTGACATTTTTTTTTTGGTTGCATACTAAGGTGAGGCGACAGCAAGATGATAAAAAATGGCCCAAATCCCAGGTTCCTAATACTTAAAATGCTGTCTGCTCATAAAAAGATTTCAGTTAGGGAGAGGCCATCTTTGAGCTCCTCGTAACAAATGGGTATCAGTGGCCCATGAAATAATCAATGCCACTAATCCATCCTAGGGCCTGCCAATATGTTAATGGCCCTGGTGCATCGTTATTGCTACAAGACCATAAATCATTCCGATACCAGAATGCATCGCTGTCGAGGCCTCAAACCCCTTGCCTGGAATAAAATGCTGTCTCCTAACAATTAATGTCCAAACATTTTGCAGCTTTGTGCCTTGATTGTTTTCAGATGCTAAAAAAGTAAGTAGGACAGATTGTAAATCAATAAAACTATAAGACAAAGTGTTTTAATAATAGGAAGGTTCAGAGTAAATCATAGTTTTGTGTTTATTATTGCTTTTGGGGTTATAAATAAAGAGTTACTTCTACCCAGCAAGGCTACTGAGTTAACATGGGGGTACCAAGTCCAGGGTAACCTCTCTGAATGGGGTTTCCATCTGTTTCGCCATCCTGAGAAGCAAAACCAGGCCAGCTGGAGTCACACACCCAACACTGTATTGTAGGGCAGTGTTTAGTATACAGTGGCTCTGTTTTGGGGTCAGTTCAAAGTAGCTCAGCATAAAATCGTTCCTTTGGCAGCATCACGCTTCAAATAGCCAGTATAATGAGATTTCAGTGTGGTTATTTATTTGGCTATGGTGACATAAGTCATGGGATAATTTTAAAACAGCACCCCAGTTAGTTTGGGGTTTGTGGGAGCTTTCATTCTTCTCTGTCCGGCCTGGTAGGTTGACTTTGGCTGTGCAAATACACGTGCTGAACTGTAGGCAAACTTAAGAAGATCTCATTTAAGAAACGGTTGCATTCGATTGATCCGTTGTTTTTGGTTGGTGTCAATTTAGTTCACTATTGAAGGTGTTGAGAAACACGCTGGTAAGTCATTAACTCCACCTTCTATAGACAACATTTATTTGTGCCCATTATGGTGTTACTTGTCCTACAACTATGCTTTCAGCATGAACCTCTATGCATTATCCAACCTGGGAAGGTGGGCTTGTCATTTGCTTGGGAGCAGTGAGCCAAAGGGAAAACAGTTTGTGGGGTTTGCCATGAACTGGCTGATGTGCTGTGTTGACTCCATCTTGAATCACACTCTGCGTGCAACTGGGGAGGTTTGTTAGCTGAGTCCATTTCCTATGCCAAGCTGGATGTGGTAAAGAACCAACAAAACAAGCAACGAAGTGGAAACAGTAGAATATGGGGTGGTGAATCCCTTTAGTTTTTGGTAACAGCTATGATGCTGAAAAGATCCCATGTTCCCACACCATGCCATGATTTGTTACACTCCAAGACACAAATTCAGCAAGTGTTGTGTGGAAGGAGAGGGAAGAAGGGCTCAGTCTCCAACTGGACACCCCATTCTTGTAGTTGTATGTCCCTGGCGCCCAGCTCTGGTGGGTGTTTGTAGTTTATTTTGGTGCTCAGGAAACAGCACAGGAAAAGGCCAGAAAAACAGTGGCTCCATATAGACAGAAAGACAATTAAAACTGATATGACTCTTAACAGAAGTGGCAAGATCAGGCAGGATGGAAGTAATTTATTCAACGAATTGTCCAAATACATAAAATTGTACTGATGTATGGTGTAGCGGTGGGACAGTGGAAAATTTGATAGTTGTTTCCGTTGTATGAATTACTCAGACAGGATGCCTTTGTGAAGTATGGGGGTTTGTTTAATGTTCTGACAACAATTTAGATCCTGTTATGGTTATTGCAGTGTAATGCTGTAGTAAAAATTGAACATGACACCCCAGCAATTTATTATTTGTGTTTTTTAACCTTGAGTATCGGATTGTTTGTCCAAGCATATCCTTTGATTTGCCATGAAATTTATTGTTGATAAAAACAATCAGATTTCCATTAGACGCAGATACATACATATATATATGTATACACACATATATATGTGTATATATGTGTGTGTGTGTGTGTGTGTGTGTGTGTGTATATATATATATATATATATATATATATATATATATATATTTGCCATGAACCATAGATTTAGGAGAAAAAAATTCAAACTAGGCTACAGGACTTATGACAGGTAGACTCATGACATTATATGGTAATTCAGCATGAAAGAATAATTGTGACACTCTACTTGGTTATGGAGTATAATCGTGCTGTGAGGTTCAATTCACTGAAAGGCCAAATTATCTTCAACTACATTAGTCTGACAACCTATAATGCTTTGCAGAGGCAATTTGTAGACGTTTCACAGAGTGCCAGCAAACAGGGCTCTCCATTATCCTACCCATTAACAAATTTGTGTAGGAAAAAAGTAACTTTTCCATTTTCTTGACTGTTTTCAAGCTTTGCAACATAATAAATATCTAATAGTAGTATTTGCATTGCCATATAGTCTCTTGGTTTTAAAATTTATCCGAGGGATGGTGGGAGAGATGTATCTCTTCAGCTGTGCGGCCTGAGAAATATTGATATTTTCATAGACTTAACTAGAAGCATGGTATAGTAGAGAAAGCATGACAGGAGTCAGGAGGCCTAGATTGTGTTTGCAATCACCCCGGACCTGTCTCCTGCCAGCTTTTATGAACTTGCTCACTTTGAACCTCAGTTTCCCTGTCTCTAATTTGGAATTATGATACTCTGATCTAGGAATCTCTGTGTGAGCGTTCAGATAAATGGTTCTTAGTACTATTCCTAGCCACTGGACCATTAATTTAAAATTCAGGAGTAGGGTACTGTCAGCTGTTTTTGTACTGCTGGTTTTAGGGAATGGAGCCACAAGGTGGATAAGTGTGAGGTTCTCTCGGCTCTGTGATTTGGGTAAATTTTCCCTCTGAGTGTGTGTTGCTTGATTACACCTGTCTGTGAATGCCTGTCTGCGGAATGGAACCCAGGGCTATGCCACAACAGATTGTTTTACTTTTATCATCTCCAATATAGAAGATGCACATTGACTTCTTTCAGGAATGAGAAAGCTACTACTCCTGTGCTGTAGAAATTTAGGGACACGGCATATTTGATGAACTTTTTAGAAAAACATTATTCATAAATCATGTCAGAGGAGTTCTAAAAATGTTGGTTATGTACGCAGGTGTTTCTGCATGTGGGGATGTGCAAAGCTGTCTGGCTCCATGTCCTAAATATTTAATAGGATTTTTTTCCCATTTCCACCTGGATTTTGGGAACTGAGAAAATCTGAGCCCCTCTTTTTCCCCAAAGCCAGCACCACTTCTGTCTTCTTTCAATTTGTTCCTGTGGTCCAGTACTTACCTCTAGAGGTGGGCACTCCAGGATTGAAATGAGACTTCACAGGAGCAATAGGTTTGCAAAGCAAGGCTGGGACAGCAGAAGTGGCTGAGGGGCCTTCCTCTTCTTTGTCTCCTTTAGCTCAAGGGGTCCTGTAAAAGGGTCTCACACCTTGGGAATGAATGGGCCTGGGGATAAATCAATGTCTCCATCTCCAGTAATTGATTTATAATTTATGGTTTTATGAATCGTCAAACTTCCTGCACCATTTTTGAGCGGGGATTGTGTAAATCACTCTGTGTCACACAGTGGTATTAGTCCCAATGTGAGAGACTTGACCCTTCATTATGACAGGCCCGTTAGGTTCTCATACCTGCTGCTTTCAGAGGAGGTGATGGCTTTTCTTAAGGGTAGATTCATCTTCCTAGTAGAGTCTAAGAGATGCACTGTCCTTGTGCTTGTTCCTGTTAACTTGGTCTAAATTCCAAGCCATTAAAAAACAACAGGATATTTTAATAGTAATCCCAGGGACTGTATCTACTCTTGTCTGGGTGAAAGCGTTTTTACTTGATTATGAAAGTGCTTTGAATTTTCGCAAAACTTAGGGAACATTTCTAAACTTTTACAGTAGAGTTCTTGAGTGAGTGGTAGTAGTTGAATATTTTTCCCTTCACAAGTTGGAAAAAAAGTGCATGTGTGTGTTTGTGAGTATGTATCCCCTGCCCTGTGGTCCTGTGCTCTAGGGACTTGGGTTTCCAGTGTGTGGCTCATCTGCAGAGGGACTCTGAAGAGCGTGTAAACAGTGTAGTGTGGTCAGTCACCATTACTGAAAACATCAACTTAAAGTTGATGTACTATGGTGGTGAGGTAGTCCCCTCCTCTTTGGTATAAAAGATAACTTGTGTGTAGAAGACACCGGTGAAAGCAGGACAGGCCCCGTTAACAGGGGAGATACAGTAAGCATGAATGCAGTTATAATGGGGAAAATTCATACAAAGAAGCAAAAAAGTTGCAGTGGGGTTGTTGGTGAGTGGGGGTAATGGATTATTTTGTAGGTCTGGAGTCCCAGTGGTATAGTTAAGGACAAGCTGGAGCATTCATGTTTACGCATAATGCTCTCCAGTGTAATTTCGGCTGAACTGTTGCTGACTTACTTAGCATTCGTAGGTCAACCACCTGCAGAAAGGGCATGTAGGTAGATTATTGTTGACTTTATGGTTATAGAACCTAGCTAATCAGTGTGCCCGCTGGGCTATAACTTGTTATGCCTGAATGGTTTTTACACCAGGTCTTAAGATTTCTTACTGGCAAAAGGGAAAAACACTCATTTCTCATGACCAAGGCCCCTACTGGGAGGGAAGCTCTCATCTCATGTGGAGGGAAAATATAGTGGGTAAAACTCGTCATGATACAGGGGTTTCCAGAGTGTTTTAAATATGACCAATATAGCTCCTCAGCCTTCCTTTGGAAGAGTGTGGGATTTCATAGAAGGAAAGCTCACATAGCCCAATAAGATAAGCCGTCAGTAGGGTAGGAGGCAAATTGCTTGCTGTGTTCTAGGATTTTTGAGGCATCCGTGACTCCCTATACCAGCAAGTTGGGGAGCCAGTTGTGAGTATAATAATACACTCATAGTCCTTCTTCATTTAGAGCTCTAGTTATTTTCAGATGTGGAAGACATTTTCATTGTGTTGGTTTTCTCAGTGTTTGATGATACAGGGTTCTAGTTTATGTATAGGCCAGCACATGGTGCCCAGTACGTACTACCTTACAAATGTTTTTGACCTTTGATGTTCAGGTAAAGGTCACTGGTTAATTTTGCATTGTGTACTGCCTGCCTCACTAACTTTCCACTAGCTTTCCTCCCTTGAATAAGTCTGTGAACAATGTCCCCTGCATTCAGGTTCTAGCTTGCTTCTCTGATATTTATCTTTGCCATCCTTTACCTGATTTTGCTCCTCTGTGGTGATGTTGTGTGCATGTTTCCGTGGGATAGAATCTCGATCAGTTAAAAAGCGTGGGAGATATGAAAGGTCAGCATGACAGATCTGTCCTCTGAGCGTTTGTACGTGTATTTAGGTAGCTGAGCTCAGCTGACCACGAAAGACAAATAGGGAATGTGAGGAGTGCTACCTCGACAGCCTTAAAGTTGGAAACAAAATATCTATTGGGGGAAATATGAGTGTTCCGGCATCATATTAGAAATTCTGGAGAAGAGTTATATCCTTGCCTTCATTTTGAAAGGTCACAGGCTTTATTCATGGTAAGACATGTGTATGATTATAGCTTGCTTTTATTCTCTTTAAAAACGTGTGTTCTATGCCCACCCTGTGTACATCTTACGAATGCTTATTTTAACCAGCAAGCACGTTCTTTAACGTGACAATGCCAAAAAAACTTCAGATATGATTTTAGCAAGTTATTTTACATCACAAAAGAAGATGATAATCTGTGGGTGTTTCTGTTTCCCTCGGTTAATTTCTTTTCTATTTTTGCGGAATTGAAAGAGGACATTTCTAGTGATGGTATGAAGCTCTTCTAATTTAATTTTATTGTTGTATACCTGTCTCCACTAAAAATGCTAATGTTGTCTGCCAGAAGATATGTCTTACATTTCAGTGTGCATCATAGATGGGTTTGTTTCCTGGAGTTATCTGGTTTTTTTAGGAAACATATGACTCAAATTTGCATTAAGGCCATCTTTGATTTTTTTTTTTTTTCCCTTAATAAGAGTGAAAAGGGAAAACGTTTTTTGTTGAATATTTTTTGTTGACAATAAGCCAGATGATGACTTATACATTATTTCATTTAATTTTTATAATAACCCTCTGAGGATGTTATCCCAATTTCACAGATGAGGAAACTGAGGTTTAGAGAGGTTAAATAACTTGCCAGAAGACATACATACAGCAGTCAGTAAAACTTGGAGACTGATGTTGGTTTGACTCCAAAGCTTGTGCTTTTTCCCATGATTCCAAACTGCACAATCTTAGACCTAAATACCTAACATCTCTAGCCACCCTAGAAAGGGATCCCAAATAACAGTAACCCATAATACTGAAAAGTGGTAGGGACCATACCTACAACCTTTCATAAGAAATTACCACTGGTCATTAAAAAAAATTCTTAAATGTTATTGAACATTAATTATGTGCTTAGTTCTTTCTGTGCATGAAGCAGTGCGCATGAACTCTCCCTCCCTCTGTGTGTGTGTGTGTGTGTGTGTGTGTGTGTGTGTGTGTGGAGGGTGGTGATACAGAGATAGTAGAAACTTGAAAACATGGTTCATGTCCTCAAGAAAGAGAAGACTAATCTGAAACTTGAATCAATGGTGAAAGTGAATATCTGAAGAAGGCTAGGTCACTCTGTGAGTCAGGTTGGAGGAGCTTTAGTAGAAGAGAGGGTTCATGAGGAATGGATAACATGGTAGGAACTGTGAGTCTTGATCAGAGCCTTAGGGAGGAGTGTCAGGTGTTGTAACATTCACACAGGTCTGCTGTGTTTCTGGGGCTGGGAGGCATTAAGCCAGTGTGGACAAAGAATGTAGCCAGATGGTGGCTAACGGGAGCGAGGTGTGTATTTTGGGGTAGGTGGAGAAGCAGTGTGTGTGTGTGGCAAGGGTGGTGGTGATCTTGCCCCTGTCCCCTTGTCCTTGGCACATGAGCCATGCTGAGGTCCTCTCACCATGTCTAAGTTTAACCTACCTTCTTACCTCTGAGCCTCTGAATCTGTTGCTTCCTCTAGCCTATACTGATTTATCACCCTTCGGGTCTAAACTAAAATGTTGCTTCCTTTGGGAAGTCTTTCCTGACTTCCCCATAGGTCTGGTTCTTTTGCTTTCAGTTCCTTTAATCATCTCTCTTCTGCCGTCATAACATTGGTTATGTTTTATTATAACAACTCATGTAATTGTTTCTCTCACTAGATAATAAATGCCATTGAAGGGACAGTTAGCAGAGAATCAGGCATAGAAATAGTAGGTGACCGAGCCATGTTTGAATGAGTTCATGAATGAGTAAATATGTTTAAAATTTATTAGTCAGCTAGAAAAGCCAGGTACTTCCATATGTCCTTTGAGGTCAGCAGGAAGGTTCATTTATGGATTCTCTGACAAAGAAGGGGGTACTCCCCAGATAAGACAGATTTGTCTTGAAGCCCCCAGGTTCATCCTTCATTGTCCTCTAGGGAATTTCTCATCTGTCCTTTGGCCAGTGTGAAGGTGTTTGGTCATTTTATCCAGACTGTCCAGTGGTGGAGGTCCTGGAATGGGAACTTTCCATGTGAGCTACTATAACTGCTCAACCACCTTCAGTAATTTAAATGTGACCAAAAATGTTTAGTTTCTTGGGGAGGGAGGGGCAAGCACAGAAACCAAGCCATTAAAAACCGTGGTGGGAAGGGGTTTATGTGCATGTATAGTGTTAACTTCTGTGGATGCTCTGTGACATCTCTCTGTAGCATATACTGATTGAATAAGGATAGGGCACTGTAGATCGACTCATGCCAAATGAAGTGATGGGATAAATCCTCAGTCTTGTGCCTCTGGCTTCTTTGAACCCATTCCAGTGTGATCCTAACTTTCTCTTCACACATGACTATAAACTTCCTTTCATACTCTGCCCGAAAGCCACTGTGAGCCCCACCATCACTGGTAGTGACAGAATTTAGTGATGAAGACCTTTTTCTTTTGGGGATGATAAGCACTCACATTTTTCTATAGAGCACTATCTTGGTCTTATTCACACTAAGATTTATCTGCTTTGAGGACCTCTCTAGAATTTGTCTCATGGACATAACTGTGCTTCCCTCATGACTGTGCACCTGACCTATTTAGTGTCTGCAAGGACAGTTGTGTGCTGCTCCTTCTAACCTTGACCCATCAACATGTGCACAGTGGCCATGGCCCCACTATTTACCCCTTCAGGATGGTGGTGACTTGTCCTTCCCCACCCCAGGCAGTGTAGACGTTAGCCATGCCATTTGGGGTGAGGTGCTGTAGCCCTCTGGGGAGTACCACGGTTAGCTTTTCTAGATCTTCATGAGTGCATCATGTGGGACCAGACAGAGTCCTGCTGAGGTTCAGGTGGGTTACATGTATTGCTTCCCTCTTATCTCGATAGGCTGTCATTCCATCAGAGAAGGAAATTAAATTGGCCTGGTGTGGGTTGCTCTTTGCAGAACTTGCTAGTTGTTCCTCATAACTTGGGCTTCTCTAGGTGATAGCAAATTGATTGTCTTATGATTTATACACAAGAGCCACAAACTTTACTTTTAAGATGTGAATTTCTTATAGAGATTTGAAGCCTGGAACTTCTTTTTTTTAATTTTATTTTTTATTTTTTAAAATTTACATCCAAATTAGTTAGCATATAGTGCAACATGATTTCAGGAGTAGATTCCTTAGTGCCCCTTGCCCATTTATCCCATCCTCCCCCCCAACACCTCCAGTAAACCCTCAGTTGGTTCTCCATATTGATGAGTCTCTTCTGTTTTTTCCCCCTCCCTGTTTTTGTATTATTTTTGTTTCCCTTCCCTTAAGTTCATCTATTTTGTTTCTTAAAGTCCTCATATGAGTGAAGTCATATGATTTTGGTCTTTCTCTAATTTCACTTAGCATAACACCCTCCAGTTCCATCCACGTCTTTGCAAATGGCAAGATTTCATTCTTTTTGATGGCCGAGTAATACTCCCATTGTATATATATGCCACATTTTCTTTATGCGTTCATCCATCTATGGACATTTGGGCTCTTTCCATACTTTGGCTATTGTGGATAGTGCTGCTATAAACATGGGGGTGCATGTGTCCCTTTGAAACGGCACACCTGTATCCCATGGATAAATGTCTAGGAGTGCAATTGCTGGGTCATAGGGTAGTTCTATTTTTAGTTTTTTGAGGAACCTCCATACTGTTTTCCAGAGTGGCTGTACCAGCTTGCATTGCCACCAACAATGCAAAAGAGATGCTCTTTCTCTGCATCCTCGCCAACATCTGTTGTTGCCTGAGTTGATAATGTTAGCCGTTCTGACAGGTGTAAGGTGGTATCTCATTGTAGTTTGAATTTGTATTTCCCTAATGAGTGATGTTGAGCATTTTTTCATGTGTCGGCCATCTGGATGTCTTCTTTGGAGAAGTGTCTATTCATGTCTCTTGCCCATTTCTTCATTGGATTATTTGTTTTTTGGGTGTTGAGTTTGATAAATTCTTCATAGATTTTGGATACTAACCCTTTATCTGATATGTCATTTGTAAATATCTCCTCCCATTCTGTCAGTTGCCTTTTAGTTTTGCTGATTGTTTCCTTTGCTGCGCAGAAGCTTTTTATTTAGATGAGGTCCCAGTAGTTCATTTTTGCTTTTGTTGCCCTTGTCTCCAGAGACATGTTGAGTAAGAAGTTGCTGTGGCCAAGATTAAAGAGGTTTTTGCCTGCTTTCTCCTCGAGGATTTTGATGGATTCCTGTCTTGCATTTAGGTCTTTCATCCATTTTGAGTTTATTTCTGTGTATGGTGTAAGAAAGTGGTCCAGGTTCATTGTTCTGCATGTTGCTGTCCAGTTTCTGGAACTTCCTTTGTAAAGACAGAAAATGAATTCTTTTTTTCCTTATAAAATAAAACATATAGGAGTCTTGTTGGGATGGGGAAAATGAAAAAAAGTCCAAGCCCACCTCTGCTCATACTAATCTATACTTTTTAGCAGTTATTTTTTGAGAGAGTGATTTATTTACACTGACAGCTTGTTACTTATGGTAGCTGCTGCCAGCTTCTGAAGTAATCTGATAACGTCAAAATGTGAAGGGAAGCTATAGGCTTTGCCTTGACTGACTTGCTATAAATCATGTACATTGCTGGTGTCTAAGGATGCTTGGGTTGATACTGATGGAAATACAAATCAAATACAACACATGGTAACCCAATTCAGAGCGAGAGATTTTGGATTAAGCCTATTGGATTCATATTTTTAAGTGAAACAGAGAAGGCATACCAGGTTGTGTTTTGAAACTTCAGAACTGTCTGCTATTCTAACTTCAAGGACAGCAGCTGCCTTTGAAATGGAAGTACAAAGAGGTGTGCTCATCATTTACCTGTATTCCTTGAGTCAGTCACCAACTATTTATTGAGCCCACTGTATATCAGTCAAGGGGAAGGTATGACTCTGCTTTATCTATTTACTTGTACATCTGTTAGTCTATGTAAGCTTTGTGAGGGTAGAATGTTGTTGTGTTCGTCACTGTATACCCAGTACTTACAAACAGTGCATGGTCCACAGTAAGTGTTCAATAAATATTGATTGAATGAAAATAGGAAGCTCAGAGTCTGAATATCAGTGCTATCAAAATGAACTCAGTTCCCAGGCAGAAAGAGTCATTCCATCTCTGGACTCTGTAGAGTCCTTTATAGTCTTTTATATAGATTTCTGGTAAAGCATCTTTCATACTGTAATGTAATGGTTTATATGTTGATCTTTTCAATTACAAAACAAGCTCTATCTAATAGGGCAGAACCCATGTCTTTATTAACCTTTAACTTACCATGCCTGGCGCATGGGTAGTAATGAATAATTGCTTGTAGTCATGGTATGACATAATTCTTAGAAAATTAACCATCTATATCTCTGTATTTTCAAAGGCCCATAATGATACTGAAAAAAATCCGAGGTAAATGCACTGTTAAATGCTAACAGTGCTCATCTTGCCAAGTACTATAGGAGATGATTTTTATACTTTGGTTTATCTGCTTTTTCTAATTTTTCTAGAGTGACTAAGTATTAACTGTGAAGTCAAATAACAGTAAAGTGGACTTCATTTAAGTGTTTTTTTCTAACACGTTTACTTTATACATGAAAAAATAAATTTGTTAGATTTTGTGTGTGTGTATAATAAATTTTTATCAGTTGGCTCAACCAAATGCATCAGGGGAGTTAGCTGAATAATGGAATCCTTTAGTAAATGGAACACTTATTCTCAAATGTGTCTTTGGTGTAAATCAAGATACTTAACGATTGGGTTTGCTTAGAGGAAGGCATACCTATGTTTGAAAAGGAAGCATTAATTGATATGGAATACTAAACCATAGGGAGAAACACTGGGGCAGTGATCAGGCTTACCCCTAACATTTACAGATTTGGGACAAGAGTACAAATGGAAGCCCACATACCAAATAAATAAAACTGAACATGATAAATAAAATATGCTGTCTTCCTACCGTGCCAAATATACTTTCATTAATGTCCTGAAATTCCAGATTTCAATGTAGAATTCTCCACCTCCTTGGGGTTTTAAGCTGCAACATGGTAGTGTGGAGAAATCCTGACCTGAGTCCTTGGCCCAACCACCTTTCTTTTCTACCCCTGGCTGTGTCTTCTTCTGTAAAGAGCCTCTTGCACATGTGTCAGCATGGCTTGCATGTCCACACTGCATGTCCATCCTCAGTGTGTCATAAACAGCCATCTTGCAAATTTGAGTTGGGCACACTGGTTTACTTTTGTAGGATGGACCAGGGATGTTCAGTCCCTGGAAGTGGGCTCTAGGTCCTTTGGGCAGAGAAGTTGAGGGTTCTGGATACCCAAAGGATCATAAAAGGTAGAGGGTGCACTCTCACATGGTTCTGGACTTGAGACTTCATATCCCATGTGGAGGGGCACAGCCTGAAAAAGACTGAGACAGACTCAGGGAAGAAGGCTCTTCTAGCTCTGGTGTGAGAGTGGTACTGTTAGTGATGAAGCAGTGCACTGGAAAACTAATATTTCATGACTTCCAACTTAAGGACAGGCTTATGCTTCCTACATTACAAATATCACAAATATGACCTTAGATTTGGACCAGTGTTCATATGTTCATGATAATCCAATGGTATTATGCTAAGCAAAATAAGTCAGAGAAAGGTATCATATGATTTCACTTATATGTGGAAGTTAAGAAACAGATGAACATAGAAGAAGGGAAGGAAAAATAAGATAAAAACAGAGATGGAGGCAAACTATAAGAGACAAATACAGAGAACAAACTGAGGGCTGCTGGACGGGAGGTAGGTGGGAGGATTGGTTAGATGGGTGATGGGCATTAAGGAGGGCTTTTTTGGGGAAGAACAGTGGGTGTCATATGTAAGAGGTGAATCACTGGGTTCCACTCCTGAAGCCAAGACTACACTGTATGTTAACTAACTTGAATTTAAATAAATCGTAATAATAACCCAGTGGTCTCAAATTTCAATGTGCCTAAGAGTCTCTCAGGAATAGATTAAAGGGAACACTTGGGCTACACTTCAGTGAATTGCCTGTGCCCACATGGATTATGACAGCCATGCCCAGGCCACTGCCAAATTCCCAACTGTAAGGAGAACATGCTTGGAAGGCACCTAGCGCAATGGTAAGCTCTTAATAAATGGTAGCTGCCATTACTGTTGTTGTTACTACAGTTATTATGAATTGATTCCCATATTTTATCATCTTAGAAAGGCCAGCTAGATTGTGTAATTTTCTCTTGTTTGAGAACTGGGAAGGTATATATATGATTCACATTTGTCATTGTCATATTTGTCATGCTTATCTGTCAGCATCAGGTAAACTGTTCCCATCCTATATATATATATATATATATATATATATATATATATATATATATATATATATATGTATGTATATATATGTATATATATGTATATGTGTATATATATATATATATATATATGACATGTTCTTTCATCTTCTTGCCCTAACTTCATGAGCAAGCTCTCCTGGTTTTTTTTTTTTTTTTAATTCTTTTATTTTTTATTTTTAAAAATTTACATCCAAATTAGCATATACTGCAACAATGATTTCGGGAGTAGATTCCTTAGTGCCCTTTACCCATTTAGCCCATCCTCCCTCCCACAACCCCTCCAGCAACCCTCAGATTGTTCTCCATATTGATGAGTCTCTTCTGTTTTGTCCCCCTCTCTGTTTTTATATGATTTTTATTTTCCTTCCCTTATGTCATCTGTTGTGTCTCTTAAAGTCCTCATATGAGCAAAGTCATGATTTTTGTCTTTCTCTGAGTGACTAATTTCACTTAGCATAATACTTTCCAGTTCCATCCATGTAGCTGCAAATGGCAAGATTTCATTCTTTTTGATGGCCGAGTAATACTCCATTGTATATATCTGCCACCTTTTCTTTATCCATTCATCCATTGATGGACATTTGGGCTCTTTCCATGCTTCTGCTATTGTGGATAGTGCTGCTATAAACATGGGGGTGCATGTGTCCCTTCGAAACAGCACACCTGTATCCCGTGGATAAATGCCTAGTAGTGCAATTGTTGGGTCATAGGGTAGTTCTATTTTTAGTTTTTTGAGGAACCTCCATACTGTTTTCCAGAGTGGTTGCACCAGCTTGCATTCCCATCCTGGTTTTTCTATTTGAGTGCCACAATTTGACTGCTTATACAGGGTGAACAAAAATTAATGGGACGTTTTATTGAGATGATAATGTGGCCTGTGATTGAGGCAGAATGAGGGGTCACATGTTAGTTTCTTAGCTTAAAATTCAGTTCTTCTTGCCTTGCCTTTGCTAGAAAGAAAAGGAAGGGGAAGGGAAATTCTTTTTTCCGGAGTTAGTAGTAGTGAGAAGGGAATCAGTTTTCACTTACGAAACAGACTCCTCTTTTAATGTCCTGTATCTTTAAGTAGGGTCAGAGTAAGGGGGGTGGGGAGGATGTTGGGAATAACCAGAACTCATTGTATACCATTGTGTTTGTTGTCCCATCATAGGAGATGGATCATGAGAAATAAGGGAGGTGCAGAAATGGACTTTAATTGTTAAAATTCTACTTTTCTACAAAATAGAGAAATATTTTTTAAGAGGGAAACTTCTCAAATCCTTTACTTTGAAGATTCTTACCTTGGCCTGGGCCTCACCCACCTCTTTATGTCTAGGATGCCCAAGGGAGATGGTTTCTGAATTTACAAGTGAGTTGAGGAACCTGAGATAGATGGCTCATTCTTCATCTGACTGCCAGGGCTGGTGTCGTCTGTCATCTCCCACTTTGCTACTTGTATCAAATATTATGTTTCATTTGCCTAGATGGGAAGAAGTTGGGGTAGTAAGAAAAAAAACAATTTAAAATAATAGGGCTGAGCCAAATGGGGAAAATATCCAATGGTTAGTGAGGAAGAAAGAGATCATACACATGGGGATGGAGAGAACAACCACTAGGACCACCTTGGGAGGGATAAAGCAGAACTGTCAACCTCTGAAATCTCCTGCTCTGTTGTTTGGTCTCTGTTGAAGGATGAAAAGTTATAGGATGAATACTTTGGAGAGCTGGAGTCAAGTCCTGAAAATCTCAATTCTGCTCTAGGTCTCAGTTTCTGCAGTGTTGAGACTGGAAGATCTTTCTTTTCCCTTCAGCACAAAGATCTTGTTACTTTTATAAATATAAGATACTATATATAAAACTATGGTAACCACAAAGGAAAAGCCCATGGTAGATACAGAAGATTATGATGGAATCACAGCATACCATTGCCAGTCATCAAATCACAAAGGAAAGCAGGAAGAGAGGAAGCAAGGAACAAATGATCTATAAAATAGTCAGAAAACAGTGAACAGAATGGCAGTAGTAAGTCCTTTCCTATTAATCATTACTTTAAATATAAATGGATTAAATTCTTTAAAAGTCATAGAATGACTAAGTGGGTAGAAAAACAAGATTCAACAGCATACTGCTTAGGACGCATAGACTGAGAGTAAAGGGATGGGAAAAGCTACTTCAGGCAGATGGTAATCTTCAGGCAAAAGCAGGAGTGGTCATACTTAGAGTAGACTTCAAGCTGGCCATGGTCAAAAGAGACAAGGACATTATATAATAATGAAAGGTTAATTCAAGAAGATAAAACAATATAAATATAACACTGGAGTACCTAAAAATAAAGCAAACACTGACAGACTGACAGAAATAATAAATAAATAGCAAGATAATAGTTGTAGGCTTGAATAACCCATTCTCAATAATGGGCAGGTCGTTCAGACAAAGAGTCAGTAAGGAAATGGCATATTTGAGTAATACTATAGGCCAAATGGACTTAAGGCATATATATAAAACATAGCATTCAACAGCAGAATGTGCATTTTTCTCAAGTGCACATGGAACATTTTGTAGGGCAGATCATATGTTAGGCCAGAAAGCAAGTCTGAACAAATTCAGAAAAACAGAAATTATATTCAGTATATTTTCTGACCACAATAGTATGAAGCTAGAAATCACTAACAGGAGGGAAATGGGAACCTGAACAACCAGTGGCTCGAGGAAGAAACCAAAAGGGAAATAAAAAAAAAATCTTGAGACAAAATAGAAAAATAAAATGGAAACACAACATAGCAAAAATATATGGGATGCAGTAAAAGTAGTTCTGACAGGTAAGTTCATAGTGATAAATGCCTATCTCAAGAAACAAAAGTCTCAAGTAAACAACTTTAATTCTTTTAATGTGTGTTTATTTTGGAGAGACAGAGTGTGAGTCTGAGAGGAGGAGAAAACGGAATCCGAAGCAGGCTTCAGGTTCTGCGCTGTCAGCACAGAGCCCGGTGCAGGGCTTGAACTGACAAATCGCAAGATCATGACCTGATCTGGAGCCGGACCCTTAACTGACTGAGCCACCCAGGCATCCCATCAAATAAACAACTTTAAATTCAAGGAGCTAGAAAAAAGATAAGCTAAACCCAAAGTTAGCAGAAAGAAAGCAAAAATGGATTAGAGGAGAAATAAATGGAATAGTAAAGATTAACAAAACTAAGAATTGGTTCTTTGAACAGATAAACAAAATGGGCAAAACTTTAGTTAGACTAATAAAGAGAGATGACCCAAACCAATAAAATTATTAATGAAAAAGACATTACAACTGATGCCATGGAAATACAAAAGAACATAAAAGACAGTGATGAGCAATTATATACCAACCAAATTGTACAACCCAGGAGAAATGGATAAATTCCTGGAACTATACAACCTACCAAGACTGAATTCTGAAGAAATGGAAAGTCTGAGTAGACCAAAATACAAGTAAGGAAATTGAATCAGTAGGCAAAAATCTCCCAACAAAAACCCATGAGCAGATGGTATCACTGACAAATTTAAATGTTTAAAGAAGAATGCATGCTCTTCTTGTTCAAACTCTTCCAAAAGAAGACTATAGACCACTATCTCTAATGAATATAGATGCAAAAATCCTCAACAAAATACGCCCAAATCAAATTCAGCAACACATTAAAAGGATGATATGCTGTGATCCATTGAGAGTCATCCCTGAAATACAAGGAGGGTTCAAGGTACTCAATCAGTCCATGTCATATCACATTAATAGAATGAAAGATAAAAGTTGTATGATTGTTTAGTCCAGGAAAAACATTTGACAAAATTCAGCATCTGTTCATGATAAAACTCCGAACAATTGGGTATGGAAGTAGTGTACCTCAACATAAAAGACTAGGACAAGCCCACAGCTAATACCATAATCAATAGTGAAAGGTTGAAAACTTCCTGTAAGATCAGGAACAAGACAAGGTTGCCCACTGTCACCACTGCTGTTCAACATAGTAATGGAAATCCTAGCTGGAGCAATCAGGTGAGAAAAAGAAAGAAAAGGCATCTTAATCAGAAAGGAAGAATTAAAATGGTCTCTGATTGCAGATGACATCATATACAGAAAATCCAAAAGACTTGACTAAAAAAATTGAATAATGTAGTAAACAAATCCAGTAAAGTTGCAGACTGTAAGATCAACATATAAAAGTCAGTCATGTTTGTATATAATAACAATAAACTGTCTTAAAAAGAAAGAAAATCTATTTGGAATAGCATCAAAACCAATAAAATGCTTAGGAATAAATTTAACCAAGGAGGTAAAAGATGTGTACACAAACAACTGAAAGACGCTGATGAAAGAAAAGACACAGGTGAATAAAAAGATATCCTGCATTCATAGATAGGAAGAATTAATATTGTTAAAATGTCCATACTGTCCAAAGCCATCTATAGATTCAGTGAAATTCCTGTAAAAATTCCCATGGCATTTTCACAGAAACAGAAATAATCCTCAAATTCGTATGGAGCCACAGAAGACTGAATAGCCAAAGGAATCCTGAAAAAGAATGTTAAAGTGTGATGGAGGCATCACACTTCTTGATAAGGCAATGGTAATCAAAACAGTATGGTACTGGAATAAAAGCAGGCACAGAGACCACTGGAACAATGCAGAGCCCAGGTATAAACCCATGAATATGTGGTCAACTGATATTTGACAAGGGATCCCAAATACTCAATGGGGAAATTACAGTGTCTTTAGTAAATGGTATTGGGAAAACTGGAGCCGTATCTTCCATCACTCACAAACTTTAACTTGAAATGGACTGAAGACCTAAATGTAAGATCTGAAACTATGAAACTCTTAGAAGAAAACATGAGGAAAAAGTTCCTTTACATTGGTCTTGGCAACAATTTCATGGATAGGACACCACAAGCTCAGATAACAAAAGCAAAACCCAACAAATGGGACTGTATCAAACTACAAAGCTTTTTGGCCCATTTGGACAGCAAAAGAAAATGATCAGCAAAATGCAAAAGCAATCTAGCGAATGGGAGAAAATATTTGTAAACCACGTATCTGGTAAGGGGTTAATAGTAAAATACATAATGAATTCCTACAAGTCAGGAGCCAAAAACCCAAATAATCCATTTGAAAAATGGGCAAAGGACCTGAGTAGACACTTTTCCAAAGATGATATGCAAATGGCCAGCAGGTACATGAAAAAGTGCTCAACATCACTAATCATCAGGGAAATACAAATCAAAACTACATTGGGATGTCACCTCACACCTGTTAGAATGGCTGTTACCAGAAATGAAGATAACAAGTGCTGTGGAGGATATGGTGAAAAGGAAACCCTTATATACTGTCAGCGGAAATGTAAATTGATGCAGCCACTGTGGAAAAAATTACATTTTCCTTCACGTTTTAAAAGTAGAACTAATATGTGATCTAGCAATTCCACTTCTGTGTGTATATCCCAAGGTAATGGTATTACTGTCTCAAGATCTGCATCTCTGTATTCATTGAAACATTACCTGCAATAGCCAAGAATGCAAACAACCCAAGTGTCCATAGAAGTGAGTGGATATGGAAAGTGTCATGTTATCTTCTTCATATATCTACTTGTATCTGTCTGTAGATCTAACTATAGCTTGATCTATCTATGAATACTCTTCAGCCGTAAAAAATAAGGTAATCTTGTCATTGGTGACAACATGGATGGACCTTGAGTAAGTCAGACAGGGAAAAATAAACACTAAATGATCTCACTTACAGTAGAATCTAAAAAGCAAAACTCAGAGCAGCCATATATTATTGGTGGTTTGTCAGGGATGGGGTGGTAGGAATGGTAAAAGTTACAAAGGATACAAACTAACATTTATAAGATGAGTAAGTTCTGGGGATGTAATTCACAGCATGGTAACTATAGCTAACAATATTGTACATTTGAAAGTTGTTCAGAGAGTAGATTTACACATGTAAATTGTAACTGTGAGTTGATGGATGTATTAAGCTTATTGTGGTAATCATTTCACAATATATACGTATGTCAAATCATATTGTACACTTTAAATGTGTACGGTGTTATGTCAGTTATATCTGCGTACAGCTGGGGAAAAAAAGAATTTGTTACTCATAAGGCCATAATGATACCAACATTTAGGACATTACCTGAGCTTCTGAAAATAAATGTGTTACTATCAACCCACATAAGTGTTCATTTACTCAGTGAGTGTTAGTTGAGTATCTACTCTTTGCTAGGCACAGTGCTCATTATTGGGCACACCAAGGTGAATGCACAAGAGAGATTCTCCTGCAGTGGCACTTACAGCGCAATCTGTCTACTCAGTATATACTAGCCCAGGAGGCTGTGGTATCAGAAAATAGGACGGAGAGAGAGCCTGGCATTGGAAGACATTCAAGAGGTTTAAGCCCTGTATCAAGTATTTTTCTGTTTTGAAAGTCTTAGCTAAGTATCACTTTCTTGTAGAGGCCCACCCTGGCCACCTGATTCAATACTGCTCCCTCCTCAGGGAAGCTCCTGATCTCATGCTGCTTTTTTTTTTTTTCTTTTTTTTCTTATTGCCTGTTACCATTTAGTGCTTCCCAATATATGACATAATTTACTTATTTATTAGGGTAATTGGAGATGATCGGCCTACCTCATGCTGGAATATAAGCTCCAAAATCTTTGTGCTTTGTTCAACAGTGTATTCTAAATGCCTGGAACAGTAGTGGGCACTCAGTAAATATTTGTAGAATGGATTAATAAATGACTGTATGACTGAGGAGTAGAGTATTATGATATTGGAGAAAACGTGGTGTATTATTCACTAAGGCATTAGTCTTGAGAAATTGATGGCATTCTTCTACCGATGTTGTGAAAGTCTTTTGTTTTGAAGGGTGTGATGTATAGTGGTAAAATTCAAAAAAATTTTTATTGGTAGAGTGTGGCCAACCAGAGGGTAATCTAGCATCTAGCTTTGCTCAGAAAAGGCCCTCAGATGTTTACCTGGCTAGGTTGGGTTGAGCTGTGTCAGAAATCCCTTTTCTTTTTGCTTCTGTGTAAAGCAAACAAATAATCAGCAACAACAACAATACCCAACCCAAACTTCTAGATGAGTCCTGATGTGTTTTCTCAGTGGGGATTGCTGTGATGTGCTATGTGTTGCCTCTGGGTTAGCCACACTGGAAGGCTTGTTCGTGCGTTATGCTATGATTTGAGGCTCCACGGTCTGTTTTCCTTGGTCAAAAACTTCTCTTCCTATTAGCCCAAGGTACACTTTTCAGATTGTTCAAACAGTGTTTCTCCTTCCTTGGGCTTGTGTGGCCCTGTTAAACTTGTGACCGGGCAATAGAAGGTACTGTAAACTACTCCCTCAGCTGAGATTACCTAGTTCACCCCTGAGTCCATTTAGAAGCATCCTATCCTAATTTCTTGAGCTTACCCATGTGTGTGTGGGGTGCAGAAAGCCTGATGCACTCTGCTTTCAAATGTCTCTTGCCTCTGTCTGCTGTAAAATGCTTACACATTAATTATGAACCTTTTTTTTTTTTTTTTTGGAAGGGAAGGGTGGGCAAAGGGGGAAGGCAGTGGGAGGAAGGTGGCCAAGAGTAATTCTAAAGGGCCAAATACATAGGCTTCCTCCCCAAACTCTCCTTGTTTAGTAAACGAAGGCACGTGAAAGTGGAACATTTGGCGCTTTGCACCAATATTATGGTGTAAAATTATAGTTAGGAATATTGTGTAAAAACCGTAATAGTTCGCAGTTATAGCTATGGTGAGAACAGCAGGCAAGACTATAAGCTTTAATTTATGTTGTGCTTTGGACATTTTTCAGAAACTATTTACCCATTACCTCTTAGGTCAGTGGCCTAATAATGCAACAAAGCACTTTTTGAAATTGCAGATAATTTTCAGTGCTCAGATCTCTGTGTAGTATTGATGGGGAGGGTGGTTGATTAGGACCTTGGGAATTGTGCTTGATGGGAACAATCTGGAAGGAGTGAAAAATTATTAAACACACACAGCGGGGGACAGAGGATTTACCATTGTCGTGCGGTGCCATTAATTCTCATTGCTCGGCACAGCGGCTTGATTGCATACTGTGAATACTGTTTATTGGAGAATGGGTACAATTTTGCTGCAGTTGTTGTAATGTAATACTAAATGCTAATTAGACTTCTAACAATAATTAGAACCTCTTGCCAGACTTGGAAATAGAAACACTCAATTGAATTTACAGAAACAAAGACCTTTAAGCTATGCCACTAGCAGCATCGACTTCAAGAAGTTTTTCACGTTTTTAGTTACAGATTTGCCAACACATATATATTTTTTTATGGGGTGCATAATGAGTTCATTTATGTTCTCAATAGGATTATTTTCAAAATGAGATGAAGCAAACCTCCTCTTCCCCATCAGATGAAGAAAATCTACAAACACAGGTATAATCTGAAATGTACCTTTGTTAGCATGCAGATGGCAGCTGCCATGCTCTTGGGCGTGCAGGGAAAGCAGGGCTGTGCAGGGGAGCATGGCTAATGCGGATTTTGGAGCCATTCTGAATGCTTAACGTTTTCCTCAAACCCGGTGTTGTCTCCTTGCCTCTGTGCGCATGTGCACACCTGAGGGCCAGAGGTGTTTCATTGGACCAGCTCCCTCAGTTGCCTTCCTGAAGCTCCATCATAGCCAGAGGCAGGTCAAACCCACAGCAACCTGATGGGATAAAGCTCTTCTTGGCTGCTTTGCTTTGTCCAACCTTTTAAATCTACGGGTATGGCAGAACTCTTAGCAAAGTGAGAGAGGTGTCAAATATGTTCACCAGTGAGAAATAATTAGCTGCGAATTTCCTTGGCATCCCGTGGGCCTTGTGGTTTCACCCCAACACGGCTGGGCAGGAGTGTCGGGAGGCCATCCCAGGAATGTGGCCACGGGCATCTCAAGGAGGTCAGGAGGGCCTGAACATGTTACTTGGCACCAGACCCTGGTGCAGCACCATGATCTGGGTTTGTCTGGCAACAGTTGAGCGAGGCCTTTGTTGTTGGGGTCTCAATGCTGGATGTAATTTCCCCATCCTGTTTTTGTTTTGTTTTTAAACCCAGAGGTACAAAGTCTTAAGCCTCATTGACCCTCCCTTCACAAATATGCCACGCGAAACAATGGAGAATGCCTCCCCTCCTTTGAATTTTAACTGAGCCTAAATTGACTAGCTGGTGTTCAGTGCTAATAATTAGCTGCTTGACATGATGTATCATGTTACCCCTTTGTTTGGAGCCATCAAAGTAATAGAAACAGAATCTTGAAGCTCTGTGCTGAAACAGTATTAAAGCAACCTGCGCTCTCCTGCTGCATGGGCCCCAGACTTCTGGGTGAAGTGAGTTCTTACAGGTTTTACTGGTTACTGGGAAACACGTTTTATGATGGAAATGCTGCAAGCACATTATTTCTCTAGCCTCCAGTGTGAGGCATGGCTACTTTAAGCCGAGAAGGAATTTCTTGGTTTTTCTGGTTTTGGTTAGAATGTCTGTTTGTATAAGCTTTTGAAAAAGGATGTTTATAGAAATGTCCATTTTTGTGTCTTTATTAATATTTCATCAAATTCACGAAACCTAACCACTTCCCCCAACCAAGTGACCCCTACGTACACCCACAATTGCACTCTCCCCCACCCCCAGGTAAAAAAAAAATTTTTTTTTTTGTTTTGACTTAAGTTCCTTTCATTAAAAAAATTTTTTTTTAAACATTTATTCATTTTTGAGAGACAGAGCATGAGCATGGGAGGGGCAGAGAGAGGAGGAGACACAGAATCTGAAGCAGGTTCCAGGCTCTGAGCTGTCAGCACACAGCCTGATGCGGGGTTTGAACCCATGAACCGTGAGATCATGACCTGAGCCGAACTCAGACACTTAACTGATTGAGCCACCCAGGTGCCTGCCCCCCCTTGAAAAAAAATTTTTTTAACGTTTACTAACTTTCTTTCATTTTAATATTTGACCTTTTTGACTTGTCTCCTCCCTACCAAAGGACTCCCCCTGCTAGTGGGACCTTTGCTGGTTGGAGTCAGGGAGGAGGGGGTTGGATCCTGGGCATGCCCCAAACAGAGCTGCTTACTCCTGTTAACCAAGACAAGTTTTCTTCTGAGAAATAGTCCGTTAAGCTTCTCTCTCTGCCACTCATTGGGTTGAGAGAGGCTCTTTCTCATCTCACCTTTGGACTCCTCTTACCCTGTAGGAGTTGGGTGATTGGATCAGGTTCTCTCCTCTTAATGATACTGGTGGGGTCTTATTGTTTAACTTGGGGAAGGTCAATTGTTGATAGTGATCTAATTTCACACTAAAGCTTAATATTCAGGGCAGAAGAAGTCATCAGTAAACAACCAGTGACCAAAAATCCTTGACTCTGGTGACCAGTTTCCTCTGTGCCAGAGAGTGCTGTATGAGGCACTTTGTTTGGTCCCAACGGGGTTAAATAGAGCTCTGTGACTTGAGACGGGCTCCGCACATTTGCCTGTCTTGCAGTTTGTATGAAGTATGCCAATGAAATTTTTAAGGAGGTACTGTGGGAGCATTTTAGTCCGTGTTTTAGCAAATACAGTTGATTGCCAGAGGTGCTCACGTTGTGGTTTTTCCCTTTCTGAGGATACAGTTTTTCTCGTGCTGGTCTGCTGAGAGTCCGTGAAAGATGAGGCCCGAGTGAGTCAAATGCTTTCTTTATATTTTCTGGTTACATTTTTCTTGTTCACAAGTCAGTGGCACCTGCAAATGGAAGACTTGCTGAGGTAGCACCTGGCTGATTAGCAACTTTTGCTTGGACCCACTCACACACTGACCGTTAAATTACCTCCTATCATGCCTGGGCTGTGTGGCCGCTGCCAAGAGGCAGGCAGAGGTCAATTCAATATGGCTGACATGTTCTGTGTTTCCCCACAGCATGTCACATGTAACCAGCGCAGCGACTTTGACAAAGTACCGCAGGGTGACCTGGTAGTCTTGGGTCAGAGTGAGAGAAATTGGTGTTGTACTAAGATGTATGTTAATACATATATTATTTATATGGGCATTAGCGAATGCTATTGTTGCCTCAGCACAAACCCAGGCCCAGGGATTGGCCTTGGGGTTTTTGCAAGCTTACTTTATCATGTTTCTCCCCACCCCCTCCCTGCTCATGAATAATTAAAAACTTAAATTACTTGCCATGTACAAAATTCATATGCTGGGGAAAATAGCTACATGAAAATTAATTTTCTGTTCTGTGAGACTGACGGGAAATCAATTAATCTTGATGTATTATTTTATGCAGAACAGGGTGCAAGAACCTGCAGAGAGAATGGCTACAGCTGTTCTTGTTGGTCGGGCCATATATTATCGTTGGCGGGTTTGACAGCTTCTGAAGGAAATGGCTGAGGGGTATCAGGCAGGTGAATCAACTGTAAAAATTTATTGGAGGATACAAACTGTTTCCAGGGGACTGATATAAAACTCACACTTGAGAACTGAAGTATTGAATGTTTTTGTGACTGAAGCAGCTTGTTGTCAATATTTATAGCTTTTCTCTTTGTTACATGTCCTATTTGTTTGATTAACTAGTCAGATGTTAGTGTCTGTCTGTAATTTATCTGTTGTGCCTTCTGTAGCATTTTTGATACATAAAGATTTACCACTAGATAAATAAGGCAGCTCACACAATGCAATATGCTAAATAAAATGACAGAACTGTTTACAACATGTTACAAGTTTTATAACTCATGAGGTAGATCAGTAACTTTTGTTTACTGGTGTCACTGTTAGTTGAAACATGTCTCAATGTATTAACTACTATGGGGGTAAACAAGGCTCTCTTAAATAAGCAGAGATTATAATCAACACATACCTCATGGTAAATCATTTAAGAGGCTCTATAAAAACGTTTATGTACAGCCATACATAATGCATACATTTCTGAAATAAAATAAACGCGTGCTTTTAGAATAGGCTGTAGTTACATTTCTTTGCCATGCCGTCAGCATCAATTTCCCCTGTAGATGATGGAGGTGCGATGTTCAGACAAATGCTGACACAGACAGATGGGAGCCCTCCACCAAGGGGCGGTGGCTTGGCAGGTGACTTCAGGAATGGCTGCTGGGAAAGCACGTGTGTGTCGGTGGCATCATCCAAAAGCATGGGAGGCTGGTGGAGCTGGGCCAGCATGGCGTCTCATCCTCCCCGAGCCCTAGGGTAGGTGGTTGAGGCTCACTGCACGTGGACTTTAGGGAGCCCTATGTGATGTATGGGCTTAGGGAGACCCCAAGAGAGTGGATATAGAGAATGTTTCCCACAAAGCCCCTCTGTGACCACCTGCCTCTTGCCTGTCAGTAGGTGAGGCGGGGACCCAGAAGCAGTAGGATTACTAGCTTCTTAAGAAATGGGCATGAGGACTCAGGTTCCCTTATCCCTACAGAGAGAGAAGGGGTATGTATCCTGTGTTGCTTGTGTAGTCTCCAGACATCAGGCTCACTGACTTTCAGCTAAGGATCCAAAGTTCTCTTGGTCTTTGGCAAACTGTGTTAAGTACAGTCTTTGAAACAGCTGGCACAACTTGTTATTCAGTTTCTAGTAGTTCATGAATGGCTCTCTCATTAATAGTACTTAATATAAATACCATTATGACATTTTACCACCTTTCTTAAGAGAAGGTGGATCTTGACAGGCCCAGATCTTGAGAGGCATAGTAACAGCATCTTGCCTTGGTCTAGTACTTTTCACTCTTTCAGAAGCCTGGCCTTAATACATACATGGAAACTATATTAGTTGGCATAAGCATGTTAATATGTTTATTAATTTGTAAGAGGGACATTCCTTGTTTGACTAGGTTGAGGGAGGAGGTTGGAGACTTCTGGGTGACATATTACTGTACACTTAGGGGTTGAAACAGAACCCACTTAATTATCTGTAGGTTGGTAAATCTAGGGAGGCTTGCCTGGATTCTCTGTTTAGGGTCTTATTTATAAGAGCTCATTCAGGGGTGTTGGCAGAACTGAGCTTCTTACCTTTGTAGGACTGATGGCTTTTTTCTTGCTGGTTATTTTCTAGGTTCCACTCCTAGCTTCTGGAGGACGTTGTCAGACCCTTTCCTTGTAGCCCCACATCTTTAAGCAGACAGTGGGCTCTCTCTGTCCTGCTGACTCCCCCTTAGACTTGGAGTCCCTTGGGATTAGCTTTCTGCTCCCAGTCAGAGAAAAATCTCTGCTTTCATAAAAGAGCTCACATGATTAGATATGGCTCAGCCAGATAATTCTCTGCGTCTTAAAGCCAATTGATTAGTAACCTTAAATATATCTGCAGAGTCCTTTTTGCCATGTAACGTAATGTAATAGAAGCAGCATCACTGAGAACAGGTTTGGGGGGCCACGGTAGAAGTCTGTCTATCACGGGAGCACTTGGTGTGGTGTTTACATTGTGAATTCTCCAGAGCAGTGCCTCTCTTAGTCGTTACTTTTCTTTTGTTGTCCCACAACTTGGTCTGGAAAGAAGAGGACCAACTTTGGGTGGGCTTTCACAGCAAATACACGTGCAGTGCCTGCTGTATGTCTAACCTTGCATTGTGAGCAGGAAGTGAAACTCGCTGTAAGATATGGTTCCTCAATCTCTCCACAACAAAGCTTTTCATACATATACCAGGAGACCGTTCACCCATCAAGGCACTTGAGGGAGGGGTGCTAAATTAAGTGGAGTTGAGTGGGAAAGTAAATCTCTGGGAATTGAAGTGGGCATAATACTTGAAGAGAGGAAATGATTTTCAGGCCTTGAGCAAGGCATACGGTTGGACCAGATGGAGAAGACGGGTGAGGACATGAAAGTGGCAAAGTGCCTACTGTGTTGGGAAAGTAATGGGAAGTCAAGTGGGGTTTCCCCACTCTTGAGTTGGTGCGTTACCCCTTGTGAAGGCAGATGGGAGGCACGCTGTGGAAAATAAATGTGTGCTGACAGTGAGCCCTATGGGGACAAAGGCTTTGAAATCACAAGAAGTTCTTTATTCTTAAAGAAGCCTCTTGAAGGATTTGTGTTCTCCATCCCTGCCAACAATAGGCCTTTTTAGGGGTGTTCTGTTCTTGGGGTATGGGTAACTCGTTCTAAACAATGTGATGAGTTCTGTATGGAAGGTTTGCAACTTACAGGATTGCACCTAACAGTCACCTGGGGAGCTTTGAAAATAACACCAATGTTCAGGCTGCACCTCAGACCTACTCCATCACAATTACTATAGATGGGGTGCAGGGTTTGGGGTTTTATTGAAAAGTTTGCTGGATGATTTTAATACTACTCAGCTGGGGTAAGAACCTCTTTACCACATTCTAGGTATGCACGTAGTGCTGTGGGATCCATGCTATTCATTTAGGAAGTGACATTCGAAGTGGGGTCTTGACAACTGAGAAGGAGTTTACCAAGTAGAAAGTGGGGGTTAGGGCATTTCAGGCAAAGCTGGGGAGCATAGGGATAAGGAAGTTGATAGTCTGCCTGGAGACTAGTGAACGGTGCACGGGTTCAGCACAAGGGAGATAGAGGCTCGGAGGAGGCTGCTACGAGTTGAAGCTGGATGGATGGGTTGGGGTGAACATTGAAACGAATGCTGTCAGATTTTGCAAAAAACACCCTTTACTTTCAAGGCTTTGTCCTGATCCAGCCTGACCTTCCCCTTGGTTAATCCGAATTACTGAGGTTTGACTCCATGTTCGGTTTTTCTGAGATTTGCTTTGATTTCTCTCAGAAGTGGAGCCGTGTTTATTCTCTGAGCGGCTCTGTGTACACACTCTGCTGGTGGACTTGCCTGGGATGAGCCGTGGGTCCTCTGAGAACCGCTTCCTGTTTGGTCTGGTAACTCCTAAGCCTGCCTTTCTTTCCTGCAGTCTGCAGTTGTGGAAATATGCACTATTTGAAGTTTGGAGGAGATCAATTTTTCATCCTTTCCTTAGTGGGATAAAGAATATTTCAAACACCACTGGAGGCCAGAGAGCTCTGCGAAGTTTTGAAATAGCTTGGGAAATGTGCCACATGCTTCACACTTCATTTTTCTCCTCTCTCTCTGTCTCTCTCTCTCTCTTTTCATTGTTTCACTTAATTAAAATATTGTAATGCACAAAGGGGAGAGGAGACAAATATTTAGAGAAAGGAAAGGAAATGGGTTCATTTGAAATGGACTAGAAGCAAGCCTGGTGCTTGTAGCCTGAAATCATTCTGCTCATTTAGTAAGGTAAACTTGAAGCCTTCTTCCTGCCTGTGAGGTGATAAAGCAAAACCAAGAGCTCCAACATGATTGTTAATGAAAACCCTGGTCAGAGCAGCCCCCTCCTCCACCCCCACCACCCCGTTTCCCCTCCCAAACCAAAGAAAAAATTGGAACATTTTTGGGTCCAAGTTTCACAGATGTTAAGCATTTTGTGATATTACTTAGGGGGTTTCCTGAGCTACATTAAAGTTGAACCACTAGGGTGTTGAAACAGTTGGACCCATAATAAAATATACATGAAAAGGAATTGTGACACATTGGCTGTTATGTGCTGGTGACAATTAGGTTACTGCTTTAAAAATACATATCCTAGACACATCTACAGGAGCTTTTTAGGGAATTTTGAGTAGAAGTTGAGTAAAGGCGGATGGTAATTTCTCTGGTTGCCTCTGGCAGGTGGACATAATTTAACAATACCCGTCAGATATGACAAATTGTTTGTGAGTTACATTAGGGCCTTAATAAGATCACATCTGTTCATATATCCTCCTTAACCACAGAGCCTGATTTAGAGAGTTTTCATACTGGTAGAGTATTGTTGTTTAAATATTTAGAGGGGTCTAGACATGTATCATAAAAGAATAGACTCTTGTGTATAAAAACACAGTCCTTTTATTCTTAGTGTTTTTGCTTTCACGGATCTTGCATCATTCTGTCTATCTGAGTGAACCACATGTTGCTTCTGAGAGCCAGGAAACATATTTCATTCTATGTTGGAGCTAGTATGTTAGAGAGGGAGGAGGCCTTACAGAGCGACTCCACCCCCGCCCCTCCTGGCAGGGGTAGGGATCTGAGGCTGAGACTGAGTAAGGGGCTTGTTGAGGACGTCTTACCCCATAAATTGGCAGAGCCAGAATTAGGACTTCATCTGGCACTTTGAGTTGTAGTGATCTTTCTGCTGTGCTGGACTTTTACTCTGGGCTAGAAAACGAGGCCCTTGATGCCGTAGGAATAGCTCACATATCGGTGTCACGAGGGGCCGCAGTCCTTTCCAGAGGACATTCTTGGTCACGGGGAGGCCAGGCTCTTTTCCGTGTATTAAAATTTAGGGCCTTGCCCAGTGTCCTTCCTTGGACAAAGAATCTTCTGTCACTTCCCAGCCTAAACGCATGGGTGGGTTTCTTCCGTCTTGGACCACATCGTGTGTGTTCCCACCTCAGCTCACACAGTCCCCTTCTCCTTTTGGTCTCTTCCATGTCCGGAATAAGTAAGCTCCGTTTCATCATGAGCTCTTCAAGTCCACAGCCATCTATTAGGTTGAATCCTACGAAAATGCTGTTCTATAGGTCAGAAAGGTCAAATAATGGCAACTCCAGCAGATTCACCCTAAAAGTAGTCTTTAGAAAGCCTCTGTGCCACTTCTATTTTTTATTCACTTTCTCACTGTACATATGTGTACAGGTTTGTATTGGCTTTTATTTTTATTTATTTTTTTATTAATTTTTTTTAACATTTGCTTTTTGAGAGATACAGAGTGTGAGCAGGGGAGGGGCAGAGGGAGAGAGGGAGACACAGAATCCGAAGCAGGCTCACAGGCTCTGAACCCTCAGCACAGAGTCCGATGAAGAGCTGGAACTCACAAACTGTGAGATCGTGACCTGAGCCCAAGTCAGATGCTTAACGGACTGAGCCACCCAAGTGCCCCAGTGTTGACTTTTTAAAACAAATTTTATTTTGTAGTATTTTGAGATTTACAGAAAAATTGCAGGCACAGTGCAGTTTTTCTATACCCTAACCGAGTTTCAGTTTCCTCTATTGTTAAGATTTCGCATGACCTTTGTATTTTTGTCAAGTTTAAGAAAGAGACATTGGAACATTACTAAAATTCCAGACTTTATTTGGATTCCATCACTTTTTCCATTAATGTCCTTTTTCTGTGGTAGCCTCCAGTCCAGGGTCCCAGGTACCACACTGCATTTTGTTGTCATGTGTCATTAGTCTTCTCTGTCGGTAACAACTCAGCCATTCCTTGTTTTTCATGACCTTGATAGTTGTCACGTGTTCTGGTCAGGTATTTTGCAGGTCTTTCAACTTGGGTTTGCCTGATTTGCTATCTTATGATTATATTGGGGTTATGGGTTTTGGTAAAAACACCACACTGGTTTGGTTAACTTCCATCACTTGAGGTAGTTTTTTGCCGGGTTTCTACACTATAGAGTTACTAAACTTGGCTTCTTTTCTTTCTCTCTGTCTTTTTCTTAACTTTATTTATCTATTTTGAGAGGGAGAGGGGCAGAGAGAGAAAGAGAGAGAATTCCAAGCAGGCTCTTCACCATTAGTGCAGAGCCCTATGTGGGGCTTGAACTCATTAACCGTGAGATCATGACCTGAGCTGAAGTAGGACACTTAACTGACTCAGCCACGCAGGCGCCCCTGGCACCTCATGTTAGTGTCTAACCACCAGCTAGATTAACAGTTCTTTCCTTGGGAACAGGGGCATTGTTGCATGCTTTTTGTGTCTTTCATTGTACCTAATGCCCCACCACGTTTTATACAGAGTGAGTGCTCAACAAAAGTTGAGAGGTTATTAAATGAGTGATTTAATTTCAGACTGGAAGAGGTATTTGGTGTAAGCAAACCAAAACAACAAAATCCCAACCCACTGAATTCTCCTTGCCACTAGGTTGGTGGTCTTTGCTGACTTTGCTTAAGGGGTAAATGGCAAAACTACTTAAAATTTTTTTTGGTGAAGCTACTATGAAGACGGAGTTATCTGCTGTCTTGGCTAAGATTGGAGCTTTGAGTTAGGATTCAGGCAAATCCAAATGTAAATTAGGGATGCACACGCATACACTTCCGTAGCTTCTGCTGGCCTGCAGCAAAGGTGTCTGTCTTTGCCGAGTCTTACAAATATTTGTTGGAGATTGTGATGATGCTAGAGCTAAGGCATTGTTTAATGGGTCCCTAAGAGCCAAGAAGAATTACCTGAATGCATTGTACTTCATCATAAATTTCAACATGGCCTTTATGGAAAACAAAGCATTTAGGACATACCCTAAAGGAAAACGAGGATGAAAGAAATGTATTTTTTTTTTTAAACTTGGAAACTAAATGTTTTGCAATTGAGATAAGAGGGATGTGGGAGTAGTTCTTTTATAAACCCTTTTAGCGGGGACCTTACCAGTAGGTCTTGTAGGGTTGATTTCTGCTGTGATTGAAAAGTTGGTATAACATTATGATGATTTAACCTTGGTTTTAAAGGTATACACAGGAATTACAGAAGTTGATTTATCATTCCATTTTAAAAGGTCTCTTCTTTTTAATGTTTTTAAAAATATGAGTAAAAAAATCCACAGGTTTTTCAGTGGTGTAAATTACTTCATGCTAGTTTTTCAATCTGAGAGTCTCATGATAGCTACACTTGCTTATATGCTTTATTATGTAATTTATTTTTTCATATCTTTTATTAGCTATAGAGTAAGTTCAGAAAAAATAAGTAGATAATGAGGTTAAGCCACAGTTAAGATAAAAATGACAATTCAATAAAAAAAGTTCGATATAATTCCTGTTTTCTAAAGTAAAATACAGCCACTAAGAGATTTAATTATAGTATAATTCAAATAAATTTTGCCTCTACCTTGAAAACACTCAAGAAAGAAACACCAAGAAAGGTATTTCGTTAACATGAAAAAAAGTAATATGATACATCAGATTATAGCTTATGAACTATGACAGGGACCAGGCTTGAGAAGAGATACCACCACTGAGTGGGTTCCCTGAAGAGACACACTGGGATTATGTGAGTTGCTGTGGTGAGAGCCCTTGGCTTGCTCTGAGTTTTGAGCCAGATTGGGAGCTTTCACCATTTGGGTGATCTTGGAATGCCATATTCTTTCATTGAAATGATTCTGAAAATCACCACCAGATAAACTATGGTCAGATAGTCCTAAAATATTAGATGTAGAGGAAGCTTCAGGGTCTGACCCGTATCTAAGAAGTCAGGTAGCTTTCCCAGGCTCACAGGTCTGCAGAGTCCCAATCTAGTGTTTAATACACTGATTGACTTTTTAATACACTGAATAACTTAATTGTTATTAAGATGGACTTTTACAGGGACACCTGGGTGACTCAGTCCATTAAACGTCTGACTTTAGATTTTGGCTCAGGTCATGATCTTAAGGTTTGTGAGATCGAACCTCTTGTTGGGTTCTGTGCTGACAATGAGGAGCCTGATTGGGATTCTCTGTCTGTCTCTCCCTTTCTCTCTCTCTTTAGATAAATATATAAACATTAAAAAAGATTGAATTTTATAAATTATCTAATATTTTTCCCCAAAGTAAAACATGAATTCCATTTAGAGTCAAATGACATTGGTACCCTTAAGATTTGAGAGAAGATGGGGCGCCTGGGTGGCTCAGTTGGTTAAGCGTCCAACTTCGGCTCAGGTCATGATCTCACAGTCCGTGAGTTCAAGCCCCGCATTGGGCTCTGTGCTGGCAGCTCAGAGCCTGGAGCCTGCTTCTGATTCTGTGTCTCCCTCTCTTTCTGACCCTCCCCTGTTCATGCTCTGTCTCTCTCTGTCTCAAAAAGAAATAAACATTAAAAAATTAAAAAAGAAGATTTGAGAGAAAAAACTAGCAATCGCACTTCATGTCCTACTTTTTCTTTTTTCTTATTTTTAGCTCCGAATCCTTTGCCCATAGGAAAACTACCTTCAGTTTTTCAAACTATCATTTGATATTATCTTTGTACTTAAATATTTAAATAAGAGGCTTTTACTGTTAAGTAATTTAAGGAAAAAGACATCTATCAAAGTTGCTTTTCCTTATATATCCTTTACACAACTTAAAAAAACTTAAAATATGTTATTTAGCCTGGTAGTGACTTTTGGAGTCCAATTATAGAAATTCTGTTGATTCAACAAACATGGAGGGCCAGGCCCAGGACCTCTCATTTCTTTATAACTTAAGGGGGTGTCATGCAATGCTAGCCATCATCTAGGTCACAGTGACTCTGTGATTTTCTTGATTATAAATCGAGTTCCTTTGACTCAGTATTTTTCAGGCTGGGAGTTGCATCCCATTAGTAATCTATAAACTCAATTTAGTGAGTTTTAGCCAACATTATAAAGAATAGAACAGTAGAAAATATCAGCGTTCAGTTTTTTAAAACAGTCAATGTAACTTCTATCTTCTAAAATATAGCCATTAAGAGACTTAATTATGGAACATAGTTAGGATAAATACTGGTTAACACAACTTTTGTATCAGATATATACATTTATGTGGATATACGTGCACCCATGCAGATATATTCCTATCAGAATTTTTGTATTCGGTATGTGTCTATATATATACACATGTGTATGTATTTTTATTGTGTACTGAGTCTCAACATAAAATAGATTAAGTTAAACATATGAAATAGCCATTTCTATAGGAACGACAAATATTGGGAGTTTAATGTGATTTAACCAACTGTGTTTTATTGTGGGTCATGGACAAAAAAAGTTTGGCAAACATTTAAATAACCTCAGCTGTCTTATATCAGAATAAGAAACATTTTGTTTTCTTAGCTAAGTTTAAGTTGCTTCATGTGTAAAATAGGAATATAATTGTGCCTACCTCAGGAAAAAAGGGACAAAAGGAAACTTTTGGAGGTAATGGATATGTTTATTATCTTTATTGTGGTGATTGGATCATGGGTATATGAATCTATCCAAACTCATCATCTTATATATGTTCAACGCGTGACTTTTTTTTTTTTTTTTTTTTTTTTTTTGGTGTGTGTGTGTGTATCACAATGAAGGACAGAGAGGAATCACAAATGAGTCCTAGGATTGTCCTTAAAAAAGCTGTTAAAAATAATGTTACCTACCTCAAAGAAAAGATGTGAAGATTAAATTCCTTAGCATGACCCCTTGCCCATAGTAAGCACCAAATAAATGTTAGTCGCTATTACTGTGGCCATTATGATCGCCATTATCCTCCTCACCCCAGCCTTCACAATGATTCTTGTTGCTCATTTGTACCTAGGAAATTCTCTTTCAGTTCTGTCAGCATTATTAAATCCATTTCTTCTCTCGTCAAAAGGGTCACATATACTGATCCTCAGTCATAGTATGGTAGAACATTAGTGGAGGACTTCAGGATTCTGTGTTCAAATCAGCATTTCCCAAAGTGGCGTATGTGTGCATAGGTATGCAAGGTGGTTTAAGATGGTAAACACACAAGGCACTGGCCAGCACAGATTCATACAATGAGAATGTTATTCCCTTTTCAATTCTCTTTCAGTTCTTTGGATGACATTTAGGAAAAAGCACCAGTTTGGTGTTGGTCTCTCTTTCCTACCTTCCTAATACTTGATAAATGCTTTTTTAAAAAACAGAGATGAAGTCTCAGGCTCAGACTTTTCAGTAGTCAACAAAGAGAAGTTAGGTAGCATTTAATAATAGGATTTTGTTTTCCGGTATGTGTGGGTATGTATGTTCTGTGGGTTATTGGCAAGTGATACTTTTGTTTTGGAAATGATATAAAATTTCTTCTAAAAAATAAATTTGTTGAAGTTAAAATATTTAGTAAATAATGTATGTGGTATACTTGAATATGGAAAAGTCACGAATGTGTATGCAAATGACGCCAAGTCTGGGCCAAGCTGATTTAATCCTAAATGAGGCCCAGGGAGGTGAAGTAACTGAGTCAGGGTGAGTCAGGAGCAGAGCTAGGGTGAGAGACGTTATCTTGGGTGTGTTCTCCTATCTCTCTGTAAACATTTTGTTAGTGTTGACCCTCCAGGATCATGTTAGAAAAAATACTGCGTTAAAATAATGTGCTGCTTTTTTCTGATGAGCTTTTTAAAGAATTTGTTGCTTCTGTGATTAGATTTGGATCCGTTTGCTCCTACCGTTCTGAGACTAGTTCTAGTCTGAATTGTCTCATGGGTAGCCATTCTCAGCTGCCAGGTATCTGCACCCACCTTACCTTTGCAATACTTCTTGTTGTGCGGTATTGCTCCTCAAGGTGTATGTTGTTCTTTGACTGTGAGGAGTGGTCTGGAATTGTACCTGGTTCAGACCTCTAGCCCTGGGTAGAAGGGGAATGGCACATATGGCATAGGATATAAGTACCATACTGTGTGTTAACTGGGACTGAAAGTGGGTTGACTTTTCTGTGCCTCTGTTCTTCCATATATAAAATAGGTGGAGTTGTGAGTTGGAGAATCTCAAGGGGCCCATTCATCATTATAACCTTTTTGTGACATTTATCCATTCACTCTACAGACATTTAGTGACCACCTTCTATATGCCAGGTACTTGTTTGACTAGTTGAAAATGTAGTAGTGGACAAGGCTGATGAAGACGTTACACTGGGGGAACTTACAGTCAAGTTGGGGACGATGATGGTAAATCAGAAAAGTTTTGTGCAAGACAATTTCCTATGATCCTAAAAAAACAGGTGATGGAATAGAGAGTGACTTGGAGAAAGAGGCCCAATTTTAATAAACTGGCCAGGAAAGTCCAGTTCAAAAAAGAAGGTCATTAAAAAAAAATTTGTTTTAATGTTTATTTATTTTTGAGAGAGAGAGAGCACACAAGCTGAGGAGGGGCAGAGAGAGGAGGACAGAGGATCCAAAGTGTGCTTTGTCCTGGTAGGAGAGAGCCCCATGCGGGGCTCAAACTCATGACCCTGTCAGATCATGACCTGAGCCAAAGTTGGACTCTTAACCTGCTGAGCCACCCAAGTGCCCCCCAAAAGGCAGCTCTTGATGAAAGAGTGGAATGGTGGACATATAGCTATGAGAAGCTCAGGAGAGGTGTGTCCAGGCACAAGGAATACTAGGTGCCAAGCCCCAGGCAAATTCAAGGGAGAGAAAGGAGACTGGTGGGGCTGGTTGGGAACATGGGAGCAGAATGCTGTAGAGGAGAAGGAGGCCAGAGCCAACAGTGGAGATGCTGAATTTAGGAAGGAGTTTGGATTTGATTGAATGTGTGATGGGAAACCCCTGAAACCAGTGATGGGTTTTAAGCAGTGGGATGGTGGAATCTTATTTGTGTTTTTGAAAACTGTACTGGCTGCTGGTTGGAAATTCGGCCAGCAAAAATAGAAGCTGGAGGTCCAGTGAGAAGCTGGTCGTGGTAGCCTCTGAAGATAGATGTGGTGGTATGACCTAGAGTGGACAATAAAGATGCAAGGAAGTGGAAAGATTCAGGTTGTATTTTTAACATAACACCAGTCCTATTGGTGGGTTGACTGTAGGAATGAAGGACAGAGAAGAATTGCAGATGAGTCCTAGGATTGTCCTGATATATATGGCTCTGGGAAGGCAGAGCTCCTTTGCTCTTGATGACATCCTGGGCTGCCATCTTGCTGGGTCTGCTTGTGAACACTACTGCTTGCAGACTTTCCTGGGGAAGAAGACTTCTCCTGTGCTTTTGGTTAGCCCAAAGGCTCTCAAGTTCTTCCTTTATCTGACCTGCATTCCTCATGCTGCCCTTTAGGCACAGGTCATACCCTCTGAGGAGGTGATCCTTGTGGGCAGGGCAGAGGTACTGTTAATTCATGTGTCTGTTATGAGAATGGATGGCTTGTAGCCAGAATGCCATGTTGATATTTTATGACTGGTTTCTATGAAGAGTTCATGCTCTCAAAAAACATATTGTATTCTCTTTTCCAAGGAAAAGTTGAAGACGGGCTGAGCAGTGGCTGTTTTTTTCTCTTTTCATTTTCCCAACATATAATACGAGTTGCATTACAATAAATTCAGTCAGTTCAAATGTTTTTCATCTGAAAAATTGAATGCGTTGTTTTTTTTGTTTTTGTTTTTTTTTTTTTGCCTAACTGCAAGGGGTGAACTTTTATATTTTTATGGGCTTTGTTGTTTTTACTTGTCACAGTTGCTGGTATTAGTTCACTAGTAAGTAATGACTTTTCTGTATTGAGAAAGACAGATGACTTATTAGATGTCAGAGGCCATCTGAAACATTTTCAACTCAGCATTTTTAATAGATGTTCTTTCTTTGATTTGTTTTCCTTCTTTCCCCCTTTCTCCTCTCTCTCCTCCTCCAGCTAGCATGCCCCACTTATTTTCCTCTATACACCTTTCTCCTTCTCTCTCTCCATCACCATTTCTGTGGATCTTTTGCATGTTTGGACTTCATCTGCACGCCCACCAAGAGTATGGGAGCCATAGATGGTTGCTGTATAATGTTTCCTGCAGCTGTACTCCTTGGCTTTCCTGTGAGGATGATTTTGGGTACAAATCTATCCTTTCGGGATAAAAAAAAAAAGTGGATTATGTCCAGGGCAAGCATATGTTCCTGAACCTCATGGGAAAATTTTAAAAATTTCTAGCTGCTGTTCATTTTGGAGTTTTAGGATGCAATAAAAATAACCTCTACTCCCTCCCTTCATATATGGCTAACAGGTTCAGTATGTTACTTTCCTGAATCACTTGAACATCATTTTATTGTGCCCAGAGTCTCAGGAAAGAAGAGTCTATAATTAAACAAACATGATTGAAAAAGAAATGTCAGTGTCTATATGGTCAACTTATGTAGTAAAAATGGGCTTTGGTTGGGCCAGTATCACATCAGCATGTCATTGTGTCTGGCACATAGCAGGTGTTCAATAAATACTTGTGTGATGAATGAGTGTCAACTTAGAGGGGAATTAGGAGTTGCAGTGGGTAGGATTGGGGGAGTTTTTTGAATGGTGAATAAGATGGACATTCCTTTAATGGGAACATGCATTCTAGTAAGGAAAGAGACAAATATATAAGCAAGAAAAATACTGGATCCTGGTGAGTTCTTTGGTGAGAGGTAAAGTAGGGTGATGTGCTGTGTGTGAGGTAGGGTGTGACTGCGGGGGCCAGGGAAGATTCTGATAAAGTGGTGGGTGGTATGGCTGAGATCTGAGTGACAAGAAGCAGCCAGTCGGGAAGATCAGGGAGAGGTGAGATTCAGAAAGACAACAGGCAGCGTGTGGTCTCTAGGCAGGTGTGAGCTGGCACAAGCAGAAGGGCAGCAAAGTCCAGCCAGGCTCTGCTGTGGGGAGCATACAGCCATGGCATGCAGTGGGGTCAGGGAGGTGCACAGGGCCAGACCAGGTGGGACCTTAGGTTACAAATAAAATCCATACTCCTTAACTCAATTTGCAGTGGGAAGCCTTTGGAGGGTTTTAAGTGGGGGCATGGCTTACATTTTTAACATATTCTGGCTGTTGTGTGTGGAGAATGGATTGTAGAAAGGCAAGAGTAGAAAATTCAATGGTATGTACTAGGTATTTACTTTTTACAGGAATTTTTGTTCTGAAAGGTTATCAGATCTTTGGATGAGGAGTGTAGCTTGCTTTCTTTTACTGATTCTTGTGCTGGGGCAGAATTTCTGGTTGCCTCCCACATCCATTCTTTCCATCATTTTACAGACAGAATTTCCATTTTTTAACTGTGTGTGTTGCCACCCCCTCCTCCCTTACATCTGGCAGCTAGGTGTGGCCATGTGGCTAAATGAAAGCATTGTGTGTGACTTCCAGAATGTTTTCTTAAGGAGAGGGTTTTTATTTGTTTGTTGCCTCCCATTGTACTGCATGGAGCTGGGTGTGATGACTGGAATGCCAGCATTTATATTGGGCAATGAGGACCAGGGCCACATGCTATGGATGGCAGGGCCTGGAGTTGGAAGGAGCCAGTGTCCCTGATGATTTCTTGGAGCCCCCATATAAGCTCTGGACTGCCTTGTCTGTGGATCAGAGAAATAAACACCAATCTTGTTTAGGTCATTGATATTTTAGTGTTTTGTTTTTTGTTCTTTGCAGCTAAACATAATCCCTAATACAGATACTCATTTTGCGGAAGACTTCACAATAACAGTGAGAATAGAATTAGTGGATGCTTTCTATGTGCCTCTCTGTGTGCATGTTTCCCCTTAATCCTCACAAGAATCCTAGATAGGCGTAGGTATTCTATCTGGAACTCTGAGGCAAAGAAGTATTCAGTAACTTGTCCAAGATCATTTGGCTAGTAAATTGGAGGACCTGGATGCCAATCCTGGCTTCACCCATTCTATTTTCTTCATCACTTTGCTAGACTGTCATATTAAAAAAAATTTTTTTCAACATTTATGTATTTTTTGGGAGAAAGAGACAGAGATAGAGCTTGAACATGGGAGGGGCAGAGAGAGAGAGTCACAGAATCCAAAGCAGGCTCCAGGATCTCAGCTGTCAGCACAGAGCCCCACACGGGGCTCAAACTCAGGAACCACGAGATCATGACCTGAGCTGAAGTTGGGTGCTTAACTGACTGAGCCACCCAGGTGTCCTCCCTTTTTTTTAAGAGAGAGGGAGCCTGAGTGGGGGAGGGGCAGAGGGAGCAAGAAAGAGAATCCGAAGCAAGCTCTATGCTCAGTGCTAAACCCCAACGTGGAGCTCAATCCCATGACCCTGGGATCATGACCTGAGCTGAAATCAAGCATTGGTTTCTCAATCGACTGAGCAACCCCAGCACCCTGTAGACGGCCATGGGTTTGGTAATGAGTCTGAAATCTGTTTTGTAATCATTTAGAGGGTGATGATTCAGGAGGCAGATTTGTGTCATGTTAGTTAACTGCTGTCACCAAATTTCTAGATCTTAACACAATAGGAGTTAATTTTTTTTACACTCCCATAAATTCCAACTGGGGTTTGGGATGGAGCTGTGCTCCTTGCAGTCATTCAGGGACCCACACTGTACTCCATCTCCCCTCCTTCCTATGTCCTCTTCCCCCTTCCTAGGGGCCTTAGAATTCTCTGGATGCTTTCCACGTTGTCAGCACACAGAGGAAGACAGAGAATGTGGAGGACTATACAGGAAGGTTTTGATGGGCCAGGCTTGGAGATGCTGTATGTCCCTTCCCCCATACATTGGCCAGAACTCAGTCATATGGTCACACCTGACTACAAGGAGGCTGGGAAAGACTGTCTAGCTGTATGTCCAGGAGGGAATGGATTTTGATGAGCACACAACAATCTCTGCCACATACGATTGTTAGGAGTGGAGGTTTCTGGTGTCAGCCCACTTGATGATATCCCAGCCTTACTGATTTTTAGCTTTGTGAACTTGGGTAAGTCACTTATAACTTCTTTTACTTCCATTATTTATGTGTACAGTGGAAGAAAACTAGAGCTGGTTTGAGGATTAAATAAGTTATTGGGTTGTATACAGTACTTAGAGTAGTGCCTGAGACATGGTAAGTGCACAATAATCAACTATTTTCATTTAATGCCAAGCACTTTACTTAGACCTAGGTTTGTGGATCTCTTTTTGCAGAGAATCTTCTTATTGAGCTCATGTGTGGCCCATGAACCAGGAAGAGGGACTTGGAGAACCACACCTCATAATTTATGGCGTAAATGGTGTGAAGTGTCAGGAGCTGCTCCTAGGGGCTCCCACCTGTGAAGGCTCCCAGCCTCTCTTGAAGGGCAAGGTGGGGCTCCCTCCTGTGCTTGATATGTTTGTCGAGTTGGAAAATAACTCCTCATGCCTGCTCTGAGGAATCTTGTCCATGGAATACCTTCTACCTGGAATCTCAGACCATCAAAATCTTAATTGTTTCTTACAGATCCAGCTCAGTGTCCTGTCCTCTCTAAAACCCAGGCCGGAACCTGGTCAGCACTGCTTACTGCCTTAGTTGTATGTTACCATTCTGCTACAGAATTGATTCCTGTCTATCTCATGTGGTGCTGAGTCAGATCTCAGATTATATCCACAAAACGGAAGCTTCTTGAGGGCATTGTGTACTTCTTAATCTGCCCCACATGCTCCCTGGGGAAGATGCTTCATAAATACTTGTTGAGTTCAATGATGACTTTCATTATTTCCATACATGTAGAGTTTTGTGAATGTGGTCTTTACATTGGATCAGTGGCAGATAAATTGGTATGTATTTTGGAATAAAAACAAGTCGATTCTTTTTTATTTACACTGTTTAATATTCGTGTGGGGATTTTTGCCTTGTTTCAGCTCAGCAGTTGTAAAATTCTGTTTTAATTTCTGCCATTATCATAAACAGCATCCTCTGCTTATTATCTGGGTAGAAGATGCTGTGTCCTAGGACTCTGCTGAATTAAGATCAAAGAAATTGTTGGGGAAGGACATAGAACCATTGTTGCTTTGGCCTTATTTTCCTTAGCTAGGAAGCCCACTTGGTGATTTGAGTCGGAGCATTTCACCTGTGGGTGTAGAGTCCCATATATACACGTGTCTGTTTTTGCTAACTCCTAGGAAAGCACTCACCTTTCTCTCTATTTATGTGCACACACATCTATAAAAATAAAATTACCTGCAAAATCACTGAAGATAAAGGTTAGAAAATTCTGTATGTGGAAACAGTCAGTGGTACTGCAATATATAGTTAAACAGGAAAGGGAGTTCAGTTATTAAGCTCATGTAGATTGTTTGATATACTGAATATTTTTTGCAGTTCTATTTGTATTTCATTCTCAAATATTTTAAGAAGATAAGCTTCTAAATTCACTTTGGGGCTCCATGTCATCAAATCTCATCACTAGTCACTTAGATCCCTAATTAACTTATACTCTATAGACCCATTTCTTTGCTTCTATTTCTCTGTACTCTCTCTAATGTGCTGTGAGTTACACTGGAAGGAACAATAAGATTTAAGAGAAGAATTAATTTAGAAAGTTAGGAATAGAAGAGATAAGGGAAAATGAGAAAAAGCGGCTTAGTATTTTGTCTTGTAAATGGCTTTCCTCTCGTAGGCTAAGAAGCCCATTTATCCAAGGAGAGGAGGAGTGTTAATGAAATAGATCATGAACATAGCTATTACAGTAATGAATTTTAACACTCACTTTGTTATGTGATATTTTATTTATGAGCTCCTTGATCACTCAGATAAAGACAAGAAGTTTATGGCACTAGATTATGTCTTGTTTTCATAAACATATTCAGTAGTTTAATAAACATAATTTATTTTTTTCTCTTTAAAAATCAGCAAAATTTATGAGAGATTATCTTAGGGTTAATGAAGTCTAACATTAAGGAAATATTACCCTATAATATTGGAGCCTTCAGAGTTGGAGTTGTAATTGCTTAATGCTTTTTTCTACAGGCTATTTTTATAAAGTACATGCTTTGTACCATTAATCCAGTTTTTACAAGTTACACTTAGACCAATTCATTGGGAATTATGTATCCATGTTTATATTTTTCAGTCACTGCTTTCATTAAAAGATGTAGTAAAGGTTTGAAAATTTAATGTAGAAAAAGGGGGAAAAGACAATTATGTGTATTTGCTTGTGGGAAGGTGCAGTGCATATATTATCACTGCTTTCTGTCTTTGAAACCAATTCCCCCTTGTGGCTGTCTTCACCACAGGTGAGAATTTAGTGATGTGTGGGCCCCAGGAGGACAGAAATGTAAATTCCTACTGAAAGCCATCAATAGTTAAAATTTGGAGCCCCATTAATATCGTTCAAGTCAGAGTGCACTTAAGTCGTGAAATGCCCAGACGGCTGGCTGGAGTTTCCCCTTCCTAAGTCAGGCCTGCCAATTAGCTGAGTAATGGATGCCTGCACTACCCAAGATGGGGGTGGTGGTGAGCGTGGCTGGAAAGGCCAGCTGGGGAAGCCCACTATGCATTTTGGTCATATGTATTTTGACTGTGTCAGCTCATTCTTTTTTTTGAAACTGAATTTAATGTGTTGAAAAATACCTTCGTGATGTATTAATGAACTAAAAGAAGTACTGATATTCAAATAGTGGTGGAAGCAAACCTTCCCCTGGTCCTGTCCCCATATTTTATAATAGAAAGCTCCGCAAGGGCAAAGTTTAAAGAAATCTTCTGATTTGCTCACTGCTCACGGGGTGGGTATAGAGGGATGAGGGCGGTGGATAAAGACCTCGGATCCATCAGTGAAACAGCAAATGCTCTAATGATTTCTTTTCAACCCTTTTGATGTTTGCCTTTGGATTATTCTGATGTTCTTTGGCATCAAGGCATACATGTGCTTGGGTGTGTTTGCAATGGAGAAAAAAATCCAGGAAAAGCAGTGTTTTTTAGAGTCAAATTGTTGGCTCCGTTGGGGGGCGAGGGGGGGGGATAGGGATTTCCTAAGTGCGTACTGTCTTGCCCTGGTTTCAGACAACTAGAACTTGATTTGATTCTTTTATGCATTTATAAACACATCTGTTGAGAATTCAGTGAGAAATCTTACTATTCTGGGCCCTACGGTCCAAGGTACCTAGATAAGGCTCTTGTCCATAGAGAACTCATCTTTTATACAGAAATGCTCAGTTTTCAGAGATTGAAGAAGTCCTCAGAAAGGTAAACATAGAATTACCACATGACACTGCAGTTCTATTAAGTATATACTCAAACAAATTGAAAACAGCGATGGGCAGATACTTATATATGTATGTACATAGAAACTTGATTCACAATAGCCAAAAGGTCCATCTGCGGTGAATGGATAGACAAAGTATGGTTATGTACACACAATGGAAAATGTCCAGCCTTACAAAGAAATAAAAATTCTGTTACTTGTTTCAATATGGACAAACCTAGAGCACATTATACTAAGTGGAAGAAGCCAGACATGAAGGGACAAATCTTTTGGATTCCACTCATGTGAGGTACCTAGAAGAGTCAAATGTGTAAAGACAGAAAGTAGAAAGGCAGTGACCAAGTGTTGTGCGGAGGAAGAACAGGTGGTTAGTATTCAGCGGGGACAGAGTTTCTGTCGGATGATGAGAAGGTTCTGAGAATGGATAGTGGTGATCACTGCACAGTGTGAATGTATTTAATCCCACTGAACTGTACTTTTAAAAATGGTGTGGGGCACCCAGGTGGCTCAGTTGGTTAAACATCCAACTTTGGCTCAGGTCATGATTTCACAGTTTGTGGGTTCAAGTCCTGTGTTGGGCTCTGTGCTGACAGCTCAGAACCTGCAGCCTGCTTCGGATTCTGTGTCTCCTTCTCTCTCTGCCCTTCCCCGCTCATGCTCTGTCTGTCTGTCTGTCTGTCTCTCAAAAATAAATAAACATTAAAAAATTAGGGAAAAAAAACAGCAGTAGTAAGTCTTATGGTATGTATATTTTACCACAATAAGAAAAATGAAGGAATATCTGAGAAGAAGATATGTTATAAGGATACAGCTTTAAAATGAAATATATTAATCCCTGGAAGTCTTGACATACCTTTTTGAAGGCTATCAAGGTTTTATCTCCCCAACAGAGAGTGATAGGTGAGTAAGGCAATGTAAGGGTTTAGGCATTGTTAGATTTTGACACTGGGCAGGTTTCATAACCATGTTGTATTTTTCCTGTATATGAAGACATGCATTGCCCAGGCACGTGAGCAGGATGCTGGCACAGAAAACCTGGCTCACATTCACCTTGTAAAATACTCTAGGTTTTCGAGATGGGTCTCCCAGGTTTAAATCTTGGCTCCCCCACTTAGCAGCTGCAATGCTTGGACAAGGTACTTAACTTACCTGAGACACAGTTTTCTTATCTGTGAAGTGGGGCTAATACAAGTACTTGCCTTATAGGGTTATTAGGGACATTAAATGATACGGCACAGATGAAGATTTTAGAATACTAAGCACATAGTAAGCCCTCAGTAAATGTTGTTTTGTTGATCACTGTATATGGTTTCACTCATAATCACATTGATCAGAAACTCCAATATCATGTGTTGATCTACTTCCTATCACTCTCTTTGCCAGGTAGGCATCATTTTATGGGCAAATGTTAGTTTGACCAGCAGGAAGGCAACCTTCATTTCTTCCTATAAGGAAAGGAACGGACTCCCTGAGGAAATTGAGATGGCTTTTGTATTAATCAGTCAATGGGTGTGCATACATTATCCCTTTCTCATTTCTTTTTCTCAAATTTCGCCAGAACGCTCAGGAAACAGGGTGTCTTGGGTAATTTAATTTTCTGACTAACCGATGCCTACAGACACCACTTTGATTTCAAGTTTTATTTGTGAAAAGTCTTTCTAAAATCCAGTGATGTCCTTTGTTTCCTTAGAAAGTATAGTGGATAATAAAATTTAATCTTTCCTTGACAATGAAAGATTTCAGAGCCATTTCAGAAAATCTGTTCATGCTGGCCAGAAATAGAAATGTAGGTGTAAAAGATTGGACTGCATGTATCCTGAGCCCAGGACCACCCAAAGATAGATTTTTTTATAATGTCCTTAAAAAAAAAAAACAAAAACAAACTCAGTCTTTGTAACTTCCCCCTTAAAATTAGAATATGGGCAAAAAACGATGATTGATAGTTTGGGTTCTTTGGATTTTAGTGTTTTTTTTTTTTTTGTTTTTTTGTTTTTTTTTTTTAGAATATATTACAGGAAGATCTCTCATCACAAGCCTTCATGTATTCATCCACAGTGGATGTCACCTTGAAAAGAATAATGGCTTTATTATCAGAATCAAGGATGAGTATAAGGAAAACGTTTACTACTTGGGTAAACAAGAGACACAGAGTCGACCTTTGTTCCAGCTTCAAAATCTTTCTTATTCCCTGTGCTAGGAGTTTTATCCACGTTCAAGTCTGTATGAATAGGTTTTCTTTTCTTGTTGTTGTTGTTTTTAGAGGGGAGGGTGTGGGCTGTGGTGCGGTGGGGTCAGGTCTAAGCTGGCTTGGGAGTAATGTGTTGTGTTGGATAGAGCCTTGGAGTTTGTAAACTTGGTTTCCAACCTTATTCCCACTTTGCTTAGCTGTATGACCTTGGATGGGTCAAGGGTTCTCTCTAGCCGAGCAATACGGGAGTACCACTGATGGTTTCTGCACTGCCTTCTGTTTGAACCTGTAGACTGAGTTCCTTCAAGGTATCCATCCTGCTGTGTTCATTTACTCTTTCATGATAAGTAGGAGGCTTCAGAAACTGATTGCCAATGAATCTGGTTGCATTCCCACCTAGTTTGGGAGGGGCTGGCAGAACAATTCAGATTCATTTCTTGCTTTCCCTTCTCTTCAGCTTTCTCTCCTCCCTGCCTTAGCCTCTCGATTTCTCCCTCTCTCTTTCTCCTGTCTGCTCCTTCTTGCTCTACACTTCTCCCCATCCTGTCTACATTATTGATTGGAAATCACCAAGTAGTTTCTGTAACCATGTCATCAGTGTCTGCCAAGACTCTTGTCATTATTCCAGCCACACAGAGTAAATGGCTGGAGGAAAATGACATTTTCCAGCTCAGGTGCAAAGCATTCTAAACTGTGGCTTAGCTAAGGTTCTTCATGTACCATGTGTGCCATCCCTCCCCCCCCAAATCTTTATGCAAAAGCAATCTATTCCAGCAAGTGAGTTATTTTACAGAGCTCCCGGTTTAGATTCTCTTAATTTTCCACATTTTTTTGCTTGCCCTTGCTACCTTTCTGCCTGATGCACGTTAGAGAGGAAGTACACAAAGGAATTGTGCAAAGTTTGGAAGCAACTGGCAGGTGGGTTTGCATTTTTCCAGGTTAATTCACTTGATGAAAAGCTGCTGTGGGTGATGTGTCATATATCAAAGGCAGGGCATCAGTAATCTTTGCTCAAGGGCATGGCTAACAGACAGATAGACGGGAGAATGAGATGGAAAAAAGCAACTCATCCTTTTCTGCTAACACCACGAAGGAGATAAAGGAAGATTTATGAGTCATCTCGGACCACATACCAGCAAGCAGCATACCGTATTTTTCACATGTTCCCAAAATTGGTGGTGGGAGGCAGTGTGGTCGTCACGGTGTCCATCCGGTCCGTTAGGAAACAATGGGATCTTTTGAACGCTCTTGCGGTAGAGTCAGCTCTTTGCCCTCCATTCAGAGACGTGTGTGTGTGTGTGTGTGTGTGTGTATGTTTTCAAAGCATCTTTGCGCTTTTTAAGCATATGATCTCATGATCTGTAGTTTAATAATGTGACCTCTGTAGAATAAAAAATAGAGGATTAGCTGAAACAGACATGTCTAGTGGGTCCCAGGCACTTAGATGATGACCAAAGACTTTTTCAGCTGTCATTCATCTACGTAATTTACTTTGGTAATAGCTAGCCCATGTGTCTACTGCTTTTGGGTATAAGGGAAGGGAGGAGGAGAAAACTCTTTGTTAGTTGTTTTCTTTTCCTTTTCTCCCTCTGAGATGAGTCAATCCCTGTCAGGTACAAACCAAGATCTGTAGCCCAGGTTAATTTGAATGGGCTATTTTGTGTGGAGTTAACCGAGGACACTACTTGTTTGGAGTGCTCAGAGCGTCTGTATTTGGGCAGCTCAGCAGCTGACTGTGCAAGTGCTGTGCAGAACAATTGATGGACGTGTAAAGAGGTTGCTTAATATTTCTCTCCCCAGCCTTGGAAAAGGCACCTGGATTGCAGCTGGGTAATGCTTGGGTTTGTGACTCTTTACTTCATATGCCAATTTAAAAACTATTGTGCCTTCAAAAAAGTGGTTTTGGATTTTTTCTAAGGTCTCTCTGCAGTGTGCTCCATTTCTTCCTTTCTTTCTCTTCTTTCTTTCTTCCTTCTTTCTTTTTGAGAGGCGCACAATTAACATTCTGTGCAGAAGGGCATGATTGATTCTGCACAGTGGTGGCTATATGAGCAAACCTCATTTAGACAGCTGAGTGAAATATACAGGGCAGAGGAATTTATGGGACCCAGAGAAGCTCACGTGCAGAATGAAAAGGAGCCGCCTTCCCTTCTCCTCTTCTGCCTCTGCATCCCCATTCTTCACTTGCTGGGAATTGCTCCCCCTCCAGCCGCCAGGGTGCCCACTCTGTGTGGTGATGCTGCTGAGCCTGACATCACCCAGCAGAGAAGATTGAATGCCACTTAATCATGCAACCCTCCTGTGGGAAGCATGGAGTATGTAATCAGATAGACAGGAGGAGCTCTCAGAATCCATTATGTGAGGTTGACAAGGTGAGGAGGGAGTAGAGAATGGTGGCTCCAGGTACTACACCATATTCTAAAAATTGGGGCTGAGTGCTCTGGGCTTCTGCACCGACCTTCAGCAGGAGAGATTATTTGGAGGGTTGAGCCTCCACCTCAGAGGATACAGGCCCCTTTCTTGGAAATATCATCAAATTTTGCAAAGGGAGTTCAGTGCAAGAATAGAATTTGTCATGTTTACCAAAGTATCTGACACATAGTAAGTCCTCTATAGGCAGTTGCTGCCTTGAGTTGACTTAACTCACTAGTGTGTCTCTTTCTTCCAAGAGGAAGCATGCAGTGCCCGGTGCATAGTATGTGCTCCATAAGAATTTGTTGAAAGGGGTGAAAGAATGAACTGGCAGAATGACATTTGGTAGACAGGCTTTCTTGTTTCCCATGTGGGCTGTACACTGGGATGGCTCTCAGCTTAGGTGGGACATGAGAGGCAAGCTTTTCTGCTTCTTGTTTCCAAGCCACTCCTGGGGATTCAAGATACTTAACCATTGCCTTGTCATGGCTCTAGCACACCTGCCAGGGTACTCTGCTAGGTTCATCTTTCTGTTTTTTTTTTTTTTTCCTTAAACCTAATTCATTTCCATTTAATGACTCTAAGTGTTGCCAGAAAGATGGATACCATTCTCTCATACCCCATTGTAAATTAGGCCAAATGCAGAGATCATTTGAAATTTTAAGAAGTTGTTTGGTTAGCTTATCTTCCTGATCTGTTTGTACTTTGTGTCTTTGATACCTCTGGCACTCCTTAAAATGGCCCCCTAAAAGATGCCCTGTCCTAATTCCTGGAACATGTGGATGTTACTTTGTATGGCATTTTTTGCAGGTGTGATTAAATTCAGGTCCTAGGGATGGAGAGGTTACCCTGGGTTATCTGGATAGGTCCCCCTAACTACAATCCCATGTATCCTTATGAAGAATGTAGGGGTCAAAACTCCCTCTGCCGAGAGGAGAAGGCAATGTGAAGACAGAAGATAGGAAGATTCTGGCCTGGGAGGTTGGAGTGATGTGGCCCCACAGGCCAAGGAATGTTGAGTTATCAGGAGCTGGAGGAGGCATGCAACAGACTATCCTCTAGAGCATGTGGTAGGAGTAGAGCCCAGTTGACCTCTTGATTTTGACTCAGTGATACTGACTTCAGATTTTCAGCCTCCATAACCATGGGTGTTCTGTCCTTTGAGCCACCAAGTTTGTAATAGTTTGTAATGGCAGCAATAGGAATCTAATATAGCACCTAATGGTCCTGTTGCTGGCATCTTCTCCTAGAAGCTGGATTGGTATCAGTATCAGGCAGCCCATTTTACCCCATTGATATACTTTATAAGTTTCTTGTTTTAGGTTTCTTGATGAATTTTCTGTCTCTAAAGGACCAAAAGGGACAAATTATTGTACAAATATCCTTAGTACTTTATCTGCTATGCCTTATCTTTATTACTATAACAATCTTGCACATTGGATGGATAATATGCCATTTTATAGGTAAGGGGACTATCAGGTTGCACCTTACTTAAAAAAAGACATCCAGGGGCACGTAGGTGGCTCAGATGGTTAAGTATCTGACTAGATTTTGGCTCAGGTCATGATCTCACTGTGGTGAGATGAAGCCCCAAGTCAGGCTCTGTGCTGAGTTTAGAACCTGCTTGGCTCTCTCTCCCTCTCTCTCACTCTCGCTCTCTCGCTCTCTGGCTCTCCCTCCCTCTGCCCCTTCCCCCACCTCCTCTCAAATAAATAAACATCAAAAAAAAAAAAAAAAAAAAGACAAGACATCCACTTAGTGAACATGTTGGGATTTGGATGTAAATCTCCCAGATCCTAGTCCAGTATTTTATTCTTTATATCATGCTATAATTTTTCACTTCTGTTCACATACCATTTTCAGAGTCTTTAGCTAAAGTCAGATTTTTTAGCCCCAGCTTCTGTTATATTTAAGTAAGCTTGCTCAACGTAGAAAAGACTACTCTTATACCAGACGCCTCAACTCTGATAGCCAGGTGGCTCTTAGGGATTTTGAGTGTAAAAAGCAATTGTGTCATAGTACAGTACAAATGTGTGGGGGTGGGGGAAGGAGAATTGGAATAACTATGTAGGGATCATTGTGTTGAGTTGCAAACTAACATCATTTTAAGGAGGATTTTTTTTCTTTAATTACTAAACACCAGTAATCTCCTAGACCTCCTCTTTTTCAGACATCCAGCCTTTCTTGAATCAGCTGGCACCTATAGTTCAGAACTGAGATCTCAGTGTTGAAAGAATACTTACCTCAAAGAAAAATCAAACTTAATGGAAGCTGGAACCCACCAGGGACAGGCTTAGTGTGCATGTCCTATGAAACATATGGGATTTGAGGGAGTTTTGACTGCAGAAATTGCGATCAGAGGTTTGCTTCAGCCTTCATGCTGTCAGATTGGGGAAATTTAACTTTGAGTACAGCTCCTAGAGACACAGAAAATCATCATCCTCCTATGTGGCAGTCTTTGCCACTTCCAGCAAGTTACAAAATTATATAAAAGGAGCTGAGTATGATACCACTACTTGGATTGTTACTTACACGAAAAACCTTCCAAATCTGAGAATTATTAAGTGAGAAAATCCCTTAATTGCAACAAGTTCCCCACTGCACAAAAAGACTGGCAGAGAAAATTGGCACTGTTCTGATGATCAGATTTAACAGCTGGAAGGTTCCTATTCAAACTACTTTTGTGGTAATAAAGCTAATAATTTTTTTCACAAACTGCTGTGATAGCCATAATTCTGTTTTGTTAAGATGTCTGTTCTCTATACTTGACTGAAAATGCACATACTTATTTTGGTCCATCGTTATTATAAATATGTGTAGAGAGGGGTAAAGCCATATTTACATTTTTTTTTGTATTTTGTTCCTTTTCTCCCTTTATTTTCACAGAATTATCTGCCACCCTATATTTTTAAGTTTTTAACATATCAAAAATGGCTAAGTGACAGTGATATTTGTTTTCCATAGCTCATGCCAGATGTAGCCTCCTCCTTCCTGTTCTATCCTTTGTGTCTTATATAGCTACTTCATCAAGAACTGTACTTTTAAACATGAAATTTAAAATTTTTCAATGGAAAAAGTTGTGTTTATGGTGGTGATGGTTGCATCACAATGTGAATGTTCTTAATACCACTGAACTGTATGCTTAAAAATGGTTAAGAAGGCAAACTTTGTGTTCTGTGTGTTTTACCCCCATTTAAAAAATAGTTGTGAATGCACACAGTTAAAAAGGCAAAGGACACAGAAAGGTATCAACAAAAAATGAGACTTCTCCCCCACAATTCTCCATCCCCCAGAAGCTACCATCGTCACTGGTTTCTTGTGTGGCCTCACAGAAACTTGCTGCTTAGAGTCAAGCATAGGACTAGATTTTGAGAGAATCATGTAATGAGGCAACAAAACCAGATTGGCCCTGTGGAGGCTGGGGAGGGAGGAAGGGGCAAGGGAAAATGATGGATGAAAGAGATGGGTGGGTGAGATGAGGCTGGTGGTGACCAAGTTTTAATTCAGAACATTTGTGTAAACTCTTCTTGCCTGAATCTAATGCCATGCTCTTCCATCAAGTATAGGGTGTGGAATTGGGAAATTGTGGGAAGCAAGGAGGAGAGAGTAAGTTCCACAGAGTTGTCATTTGCTGTCGTCCAGAGGGAGATAGCTGTGAGTAATGGGGTGAAGTTAAGCAGAGAGGAATTTAGGCTGGGAAAATCAGGACAAATTTCACAATGGGGAGAGTGTGTAGACGTGTCCGTGGGGACCTAAGGGAAGCCTTGCCACTGGAGAAGCTGAAAGCAAGACTTGACACAAAGCATGAGAAAATGGATGATAGGGAATTCTCCCTGGGGGTTGGTGCAGTGACCTTAATCAGGCTCTTTCCTCCTAGCTCTGGATTCACTGATTCAATCTCAAATGATCCAAGGGAGAAAAACAATTGCTTGGAAAATGGCCTTGGGGAATAATGGCTATTGACAGCACATATTGACTGACTTTGCCACACAAATGAACTCCATCCATCCATCTATCCATCAGGTCCATCCAGCTATCCATCCATCTATTCATCCATTTAACAAAATTTTTCAACATCTAAGTAATGTAGAGTATTGAAGGAACTTTAGATAGGATGCTAAGAAAAGTCATCTCAAGAAGGAACATTTATGCTGAGGCTTAGGAATTAGAACGGAATGAACTAGGAAAGAACGTTGCAGACAGAGGGTATAGCATGTGCAAAGGCCACGAGGTGTGCAGAGGCTTGGCAAGTTTGAGGGCCACAGAGATCCATGTGGCTAGTTAGTAATAAGTGCTGAAGAGACTTTAAAGAGGTTTAAGATGAAGAAGCAGGCAGGAACCAGATTACTCAGGGGCTGGTGGGCTCTGGTTAGGAGGTGGAATTTTATTCTCAGAGCAATGGGATTTGGGTATGGATTTTGAAGGGCCTTTTGTTTTTGCTTTCAGACGTTGTTGTTGTTGTTGTTGTTGTTGTTGTTGTTGTTGTCGTCGTTTTTAATGCTTTCTGGTCTGTACTTTTTGGAAGTAATTTGTGGTTTTCACACTGAGGTGGGGAGGATGTTGGGTACTTTTACGAAGTATCACCAGCTGTGGGAAAGGCACATTTGGCACTGAGGCGGGGCTGGGAAAGGGACCTAGCCTGTCCTGTATTTTTGCTTTTACTTCAGGGCGCCTGGATCTTTAGGGGGAGACCCATGGTATGAAGGGAAAAGGATCGCCTCCGGTCAATCAACTTAAATGGAAAACAAAATATAATAGTAGCTGTGGAGGAATAAAAAAATTGGGATTTAATCATGAAAGCTGGAAGTCAAAATTATGTATATATTTTATATCAAACATTTTAAGTTATAATTGCTATTATGGTCTAATTCTTAGAACAAAAAAAATCATCTGTTATTTTAATTTTTCCCCATAATTTTTTTGGCAAAATTATATTCTGGCACCAAATATCTTTTACTTCATATTTGCTTTTATTGTACAATTATAAGAGTTGTTCATTTCTGTAAAATTGGGACTTGATCAGTTTCATACGAGCCTTTCTTAATCCTTCGATTATTGGATTGAATCTCATAAAATTACTTTTGTGTTTTTCTCTGTCTTTTCTCTTTTTCAGTTGGTCCAAGGATGCAAAATCAGTGGTTTTGAGTGTAATTTGAGCATTTGTTCAACATCACTTCAGTTGAGTTCATGAAACCCCGTATCTTTTGCAGAAGTTTCTGTTTCATTTTTCAGTTGATTTGCACTGGGGGCCTCTATAACATTTGACCATCAGACTTAAACTGTTGATAACATGGATCAGGGATGCATACTACTTGGAATGGATATTTGAATGGGAACCAGTTTTATAAATGGTCAGTTCATTAGTGAATCTTTGCAAGTTATGAGGACTTTTTTTCTCTATGCAAACTCAAAACTGAAAGTACTCAAATAGCAAATATTTGTATAGTGCATTTCCTATTAAAAATTAAATATGTGAAAAGTGGGCCTAGGTTTGGAGAGGCACAAAGGGTACAGAATGCAGTGGCTTTCAGTATCCTCTCATTTCTAGTTGGGTTTAGGTATGAGTGTATCATTTGCTTGAGTGCAGGACACGCTTCATTGCCAGGGTGCACATTCCCCTCAGTGCACCCTTCTTATAGGGTGGGAATGGGGGTGGGGTGGAATTCATCAGAGCTGCATGGGTCAGGCAACTTTGCCTTAGAAAACACCTTGGAATTTTGGCTGAGTCTTCTGGAAATCAGTAGATCTAAGTCAGGTTTAAGAAAAAGAAAAGATAAAGTTCTCCATTTTTGTTAAAATAAATTTACTCAGAGAATATTGTAGATGTTGATATTCATGGCATGTCAACTTTGCCGCTATTGACATTTTGGGCTGGAAAATTCTTTGTTATGGGGGCCTGTCCCATGTGTTGTAAACGGTTCAGCAGCATATCTGGCCTCTACCTGCTAGGTAGCAGTAACACATCCTCCTTCTATTTTTGTAGCAAAGCGAAAAATGTCTCCAGATATGGGCACATGTCCCTTAAGGGGCAAGATGCCCCTGGCTGAGAACTACTGCTCTCAGGATGGTACAGAGAAACTACAGTAGAAAAGTTGTAATGTCTACTTTGAGTTGTAGCCAGTTTGGTTGGTTCTGAAAATGAGTCCATTCTTTGGAGCCAGGTGAGGGAAGTTTCTGCCTCTGATTATCATGAACCAAATGGGGTCCCTCCTGTGTGAATTCAGTGGAGCGAGTCTGGTGAGAGAGGGACCCCGGGAAGCTTAGGATTCCCAGGCAGGTGGGACTCCAATGAAGTGGGCCATGAGAAACAGTAGGGAAGAAGGAATCAGGTGGATGTTGTCCATGTCCCCGAGTTGTGAGTAATGTGAGGGGCAGGCATTTGGGCCATTTCTTGTGGCTTACCCTTATTCCAGCAAGTTATGGTAGTTTCGGGTTTTAGGCCATTATGGAAGCTGCTCTTCCTACTCTAGAGACTCTGGCCTTTGTTATATCCTTCAAAATAGGACTCAGTCTTGAAGATCCAGCTGAAATTTAGGTCCTCCATGGAGCTTCCTCAACCACCCTGCCTCATGATGACTTCTTCCTGAAGTCCTGAAACCCAACATTACTTATTTACTGGAGCTTTCATTTGGGTATTTAATCAAAGAAAGTCTTGTCATTTTAAATTTTAAAAATAAGCAAGTTTGTGAGCTCCTTTTAGGGCTTAGGTTGTATCTCCTTTGTTATCCTCCATGATACGCAATGTAGTACAAACTCATAGTAGGTGCTCAGTAAATTCTAAGTGACTAGGAGTAAACTGAAGTAATGGTGATCGTTCCTCTGCCCCGGGTTGTTTACATCTTCCAGGTCCTCTCCATCTACTCCTGCTGCAGCCCGTCAGATCGTTTAAGGAGACAGCACATTGACAGTTCTGCAAACACAAAAAACAATTTAGCTCACACTTAATTTTTATCACAAGGTAGGTTTAATATTTTCGAGCATGGCAATTTTAAGTTTTTACATTCTTTCTGTTCCTCTTAATGTCATTTTGGCTTCAAAGGATATAATTTTGAAATTATGAGTACTGTTGGACTTACTAGTATTTCTTCTGTGTTTATCATGTTTTAAGAATTGTTGATGACTAAATGTCATTTTTATAATTTTAAGGTTCCTAACAGCTCAATTACATTCAAAAACAATTAATAATATTATGTATCTTTGAAATAGCTGTCATGTATCTTCTGGGGGATATGACATATTGTTAGATATTTTAAGTTAAAAGTTCTGTATCCAGGCCAAGTTTCGAAAGATGAGGAACAGACTGTTTTTATAGACAAGCAGATGGATATAGTCCACTTATGACAAAGCATATTACCATAATGTAACTACGCTTGGAAATTGTGTGGCTTCTCAATTCAAAAAATAAACCAGTGATCAGGAGCCTATCTTGAACACTTTTTCTTTTTTTGCTTTAGTTATATCTGGTTTCATTCTGAAAACAGCAAGACAGTCTGACAAGTTGGAGGAGGAGATACTACCACTAAACACAAACCACCCAAGGCAGTTTTCCCACATTCTTGAGAGATGCTTTCTCCAGATCAGACTTACCAGCTATTTGATTTTTTAGAACTTAAGCTGGGTTGGAAGCCCTCCATAGAGGGCCATTGTTTTCAAAATGGAGTTCTCCAGGTTAGAAGCAAAGAGGGCTCTCAAGAATGACTTCAGTGGGTGGTGGGAGGGATAGGGGAGTGTTCTGTAGCTCAGTCTCAGCCAGGACGTGTGATTTTATTTACTTTCGTTGGCTCTGTCCTAGTCATTTAGAACCAGTTGGACATCACCTCCTCTTTCGTGGAAATGAGATGCGTTGTAGTTCGGTTTTCCTCTTTGGAGATTTTGTGGGGCCCTCACTGGGGGTGGGGCTAGCAAGGAGATCAGATTTATTCAGTCAAGGATTCTCCAAATTATTTTCATGCAAGGAGGTCAGATTCAGGTTTTGTAATTCTTTTGATCTGTCCCAAACTGGTACCAGAGATTTTCATCTTGTTATAAACTTGATGATCTTCATTCTGCAAAGAAACGAGCCGCAGCTTTTTATACTTATTCTAACAGTGTCATGTTCACAGGTATGAGAAAATTTTCCACTCATCATGATGTCACATGTGGGGCCTGAAGCATAGCCACTGTGACCCTTGCCCAGGGGTCCCCCTACTGAGTGTGAGTTGTTCACATAAAGTGATAAGTAGCCCTTGTACCTGGAGAAACCTTCCAAATCCCATTGAGGGGTCTCTGCTTCACGGGATCCAAAAGGATCTCTTGGTGGCTCCACAGAACAGCCCTTCTGTTCACTCAGTGGTTTTAAAAATGTTTGTTTATTTCTGAAACAGAGACAGAGCATGACTGGGGGAGAGTCAGAGAGAGAGGGAGACACAGAATCTGAAGCAGGCTCCAGCTCCGAGCTTTCAGCACAGAGCCTGACACGGGGCTCAAACTCACAAACCATGAGATCATGACCTGAGCCAAAGTCGGTTGCCCAACTGACTGAGCCACCCAGGTGCCCCTGTTCACTCAATTTTTATGCATCATCCAAGACTGACAGAGTTCTTGGCTATCTTTGAATAGACCAAATTTTCTGGAGTTCCGGAGACCTCCAGAGATGGCCAGCATATATATATAGAATTGGAAGCATGACAAAGCCAGGCCTCAGGAAGCTGACATGAATTCCAAGGCAGAAGAAAAGCATGGGGAGCACGTTTCTTCTTTTCACCTCAGACCTGTCTGGGAACAGGGACACTGAGCCAGCTATGGGTACCTAGCTCCAGAGCTCACTTAAAAAATGTTTTAACATTTACTTATTTTTTGAGAGAGCAGGAGCAGGGGAGGGGCAGAGAGAGAGGGAGTCACAGATTCTGAAGCAGGCTCCAGACTCTGAGCTGTCAGCACAGAGCCCGATGCGGGGCTCAAACCCACAAGCCATGAGATCATGACCTAAGCTGAAGTTGGACACTTAACTGACTGAGCCACCCAGCCGCCCCAGGAGCTCACTGTTTAAATCAGACTCTTTATTTGTTTTAATGCCACCTCTTTCCCTTTGCTACTGATAAAGCCAGCCCTACCCAAGACTCCAGGAGAAGGAGAGAAGTTACTTGAAACTTCCTTAGCAATTCATCTAGTCAGGCCAACAGTCAGTGTTATTTAGATGCTTAACAGTGAAAAAAAAATACTGTGGAGAAAGATGGACCAAGTGTTCTACACTTGAAAACTTTGTTTTCTTGAGAATTGTGGAATTTGGTCCTAGAAAGAACTTACAGAGCTGCTTCAACCCAGTGGTTTTCCAAGTTCTAAAAATCTTCTGGGGGCATGGTGGGGCAAGAGGAACTCTGATTTACCCCCAAAACACTCTTGAATTTCCCTGTTAGGCTTGGATTGGGGAAAGGGTTCTGCTTATCGACATAAGCTTGAAGTGTAACCTTCATATTTTACAATGGGATAAACTGAGGTCCATGGGCCTGAAGGAACTTAGAATGGAAATTTTTGGATTGTTTCCCATTTCATCTTTGGCAACGTCCCTGTAATACTTTCAATGCTATTTTTGCATTCATATCCTTATCAGTTATCAGAGATTATTTCCCCTAAGTAAATCGGTCGGACACCATGAGCAAGGGAATAGTGTGCTGCACATTACACTCTGTCTTAGAAGGAAAGTTCCTATCTTCTGTTTGCCTATCTTTATGAAAACAATTCAAACTGCACCTGTTTAAACCCTTCCATAGCAATGTCTGAAAGGTAAACAGTTGGTTTTGGAGCAGCTATAACGTGGCATTGTTTAACATGGCAGCTTATTGATGGTCGTCTTTAATTATGGCCGTGCTGTCAACCCCTGAAGTCCCTGTTCTTTGTTGTAGATCCGATATGACGTTTGAGGTTTTCAAAGCTGCAGAGATGAAAGAATCACCCGTCAAATATTGCTCATTCCACTATGCTTAAGGAGGGAGGAGGGGACATTGCCCATGAGGTATGCAGAGCCTGGGTGAGAACACCAATGCCCTCTCTGCTTTTAATGACAACCTGGAGTGGGGAGCCCCAGTTGACTCTGTTTATGGTGGAGGAGGGCCAAAGCTGGTGGAAACCGAAATGATTTATTCACTAATGGTAAACAAATGTAGGGCATGGTTACTGAGCTTCGCAGCGCTGGTGGAAAATCTGGCTGTCTTTTGCCCCTAGCAGTTTGCACATTAAAGATGCAAAGCTCAAAACAGACCCATCAAGCTTTCTGGAACTTCTCCCTAGCTCCTTTTTTTTTTTTTTTTTTTTAAACATTTATTTTTGACAGACACAGAGTGTGAGTTGGGGAGGGACAGAGAGAGACAGAGAGACAGAATCTGAAGCAGGCTCCAGGCTCTGAGCTGTGAGCACAAAGCCGGATGCGTGGCTCAAACTCACTTACCATGAGATCACCACCCAGGTGCCCCACTCCCCAGCTCCTTCTGTATCCTTTGTGTTCAGTCTGCTAGAGCTGTGTGTTCCTGGGCCTTCAAATAGTGCTGCTAATCTGGGCCTTAATGATGGACTTTATCCCATGAAACCAGAAGTATTCATTTAGGAGGTTGTTTCCATCTGGATCCTACTATTGAGGTGAATTGTTACCATCCCTCCTTTATGGCTGTCCCCTCACATCTATAGCTGCCACATCTACTCTCTGGTCCTACAACCGCTTACTTTGTTGAAGGGTTGGCTCTTCAGAATTTAATTTGTAAGCCCCCTCTTTTGGGTACCATTTTGAGTGGGGGCTCACTTCCTGCCACCCCTATGTTCTCCCCTTTGAGAAGCAGTATTGCCTAGTGTTGAGGGCATGGCCTCTGGAATGGGGGCCAGAATGTGGCTCTTGGCCTTGCTACTTACTAGTTCTGTAACTTGGACCAATTAACTCCTCTGGGTTTGTTTCCTCATTGTAACATGGTAATAACAATAGTATCTGTGCTGCGGAGTTGTGAAGACTAAATGAATTAATATAAGGGTAAAGCACGTGCTGTAAATATGTGTTACTTAGAACAGTGCCCAGTACAAAGCAGGTGCTGTAAATATGGATTGCAAATTTACATGTAACACACATACATTATATAACATGTGCTATACAATGTATAATGTATAATTTATTATAATGCCTTCATCTGGTGATAAGCTTTGCTCATCTAGCTGGGAAGGGGGTGATCAACAGACCGTTAGTTGATTCACTTATGGACAATCCACCAAATCCAGAATGATGATGAATCCTGTTTTTTTTTTTTTTTTTTTTGCTGTATTTCTTAAGTGTTTGAACTTCTTCCTTCCCTCTGCTCTGTAAGTGTACTAGCTGACTTTAATACTAGCTCCCTAATGGGTGAACATCCACATTACAGGAGGCCAGATTGTGTCCTGGGACTTGCCATTCTCCACATTCTCTGTAGTCAGTGAATATGGGGCAGGCAACCGTGGGCAGTTTGGCATTGTACTGATGGTGGTAAGGTTTGCAGAGACAGAAGAAGACTTGGTCCCTGACTCCAAGAGCTTTCAGTCTAATTGGAGTATCAAAATGAATGCTCGTAAATGTTTAAGAGCAAAAATCAGCTGGATACAGAGATTAGTCAGTGTATCCATTCTCTTGTAAGTCCGTTCCAGGATTGAACTAGAGGAAAGGTAAGAAATACATGGGGGTCGTTGAGGCCAATGCTGAAGACCATGGTTTTAAACAAACTTAGCCATCCCCTTGCCCCAGGAGGGAAGAAGATCTAAGTGGGAATAAGTTGTCCTATCCATAGCAACATAGGAAGTTAACATTTATCTAGTAGCTACTATGATCAGAGCACTGAACTAATTGTGTATCTATTATCATCTAATCTTCATAGCTACCCCGTGGAAAAGGTGATATTAACTTCTCTCTCTCTCTCTTTTTTTTTAATGGTAAGAGAACTGGGGCTTTGGGATAAAAAGTAACCAGAGGCACCTGGGTGGCTCAGTTGGTTAAGCCTCCCACTCTTGTTTTTTGCTCAGGTCATGGTCTCACAGTTCGTGAGTTCAAGCCTTGTGTTTATTTCTGCACCAACGGTGCAGATCCTGCTTGGGGTTCTCTCTCTATTCCTACCCCGCTTGTGCTCTCTCTGTCTCTCTCTCAATAAATAAACATTAAAAAAAAAAGCAACATACAAAGCATTATAGCTGTTGAATTTGCAACGTTGGGAAATTTTAACCTAGGTCAGCATGCCTCTAAAACCTGGTGCTCTTTCCACATCTGTAAGAAAAGGACACAGGCTACTGTTTTTCTTGGTTCCCTTTTGGATAAATTAAGCTGGAAAACATTCACATTCAGCCCCTTTCTCCCTCTCTTCTACCCCGGTAAAAGCAAGAGCTAACTCCTACTGGCTACCACATTCTCCTCTGAGACCAGTCGAGAAAACAGCGATGTTATCAGCGAAAGCCTCATGACACTACCCAGGGGAAACAGGAAACCTCCCAAACACCCAAGTCCAGGCCAAGCAAAGCTTTGGGAGAAATTCCTGGGACATTCTGCAAGAGCAGCCTAAAAGGGCTTTTGAGCAAAAACGGAACCTAAATGAAAACACTGCGTGTTAGTCCTAAGCCCATAAATAGTGTTTGGACTGCAGAGCAAGGGCACGAGGTTTGCAGTAGTAGCCAAGCTGGACTGGTTGTGACACATTAACCCCGAGATCTCAGTGGTTTGACCCCGAGAAGTTTTATATTCTCACCTTCTGTGCAGAGTGAGGGTTAGTGTCGGGGGAGCTCTGCTCATTCATGGTCATTCAAGGATCTAGTTCTGACGTTTGGTGACTGCCCCACCTGGATCGTGAGGCCACCAAGGTGGCGTGGGAGGAGCAGTGGGTTGAAAAGTGATCCTCTCAAGTATATTTCCACCTGGAACCTTAATGTGATCTTATTTGGAAATAGCGTTTCTCCAGTTATAATTACTTATGGACCTTGGGTTGGGGTCTAAATCATACTGGATTTAGAGTGAGAGCTAAGTCCCCGAACAGGTATCTTTATAAAAGAAAGAAGAATGAGATTTGGACACAGAAGAAGACCTGGTAGAGACAGAGGCAGAGTTCGGGGTGGTGCAGCCATATTCATGGACCTCAGGAGTTACTAAGAGCTGGAAGAGGCACGGAAAGAGGCTGTCGGCTAGACCCTTGGTAGAATGTGACCTTACACGTTGATTTTGGATTTCTGGTATATTCATCAAAGTGAGAGAATAAATTCCTGTTGTTTTAAACCACCAAATTTGTAGTAATTGTTATCGTCCCCTGTGAAGCTAATATACAAGGTCTACACTAGCATGTTTTTAAAGACCAGGCCTAGGAGTGGCTTGCATCTGTTTTTTCGTGTATTGACCAGAATCCAAACTAACTGTAAGGGAGGTTGTCAGATGTCTGTGTGCCCAGGAAGAGGACAAGGAAACAAGATTTGGTGAATGTATAACATCACCTTTGCCACAGTTATACTGGGAGTGCACACGGGGAGCAAAGGACAAGAATAGATTAGAGACCTACCCACTCGTATAGACGGTTGCAGGAGTCAGTTCACACACAGGGTCACTGCAAGTCAAAGCAGGACAGCAATAGGCTAGCATCAGGAAAGGAAGACAGAAAGCCAGAGGACACAGCTCTGAACACATATATTGGCAATCCATAGTCACACCACAGTTCATAGGAATGAAACAGTAGAGTCAGGTAGAAAAGCAGGGATCAGCACCAGCCAATTGGGTATGAAGGGTAGGTTCTGAAGCCACAGGTCCTGGTGCTGGGTGGTAGGGGGGTGGGGTGGCGGCTCATAGCCCCTAGTTAGTCAGATACTCAGATATTGCTTGAAAGCAGTCAGCACATCTAGCTCCCCTCCCAGAGGGAATGTCAGGACAGTCTTTTTCATCTCTGTCTCCAGTTTCTTGCAGAGTAGGTGACCAGTGAGTGTTTGTGTGTCTGGTCTTTGATCAGGGTCATGTTTCTAAACCATGGACCAGATCACAGCAGTTTCAAGCTCCAACTCCCCATTGTTTAAAGGAGTAAGTCTGAAATCTATAGATGTCTTGAACTTCCCCTTGTCCTTGCCAGAGCATGTGACCTCTCCCTAGCCTCCATGCCTTTGTACGTGCCCTTCTCTTGCCATGAATGGCTTTCTTTTTCCTTTTCTGCCTGGTGAGGACTTGCTCACCCTTCGTGGCCCAGTTCTCATATCCTGCAGGTGAAATCTTCCCTGACTCCCCAGGTAGTCACACCCTCCCTTGTTGGCGTCCTCAGCATCCTTTGTACTTAATTTATATCGTACAGCGATACTGAAATCATTTCTTTGTCTGTTTGCCCCATTTCACTGAATTTTGCATTTTTCATTCACCTCCCTGTCCCAATGTCTGGCTCCTAATAACCTCCAATAAATTTTTATTATGGAAGAAACATCAGTTCTATCTGGTACTTCTTCCAGACAGCTGCAGAAGCAACCACTAAGAGTTCTATGGAATGGGGATGATACTATGATTATTGATTAATTAACTGATTGTGATTTATTATTTGCCATGAGAAATATAGATGGGAGAAATAAATAAGGAAAAAGATAAAAAAGGGCTGGAGTGTCCCGTTTTGGGAGAACAACAGTAGCAGCAGCCAACATTTCTGTATTGATTTAAAATTTATCAAGTATTTTAACATTCACAGTATCTTACTTGTTCTCATTGTAACACAATAAGGGAAGTAGGACTATTATGACTGGTCTCATTTAAAGCTGAAGAAATTGAGATTCAACATGTAACTTACTCAAGGCTTATGCAGTTGTACGGATACTAAGTGTCTGCATTAGGAGTCAAAGCTTAGTCTTGTAACTGTTAAGTCTTGGGTTATGGAGTAGTCTTGAAAACAAGCAAGTGCATAAAGAAGAGAAGAAAGGGAGAGAAAATTAGTTTAGGTAACTGGCTTTGTTAAATGAATATTTTTTAATATCCACAAATAATTGTGCAATGTGGTCAGTACCATCCCACCATGTGGATGGGAGAACAGAGGATGGGGGAGGGAAATTGACTTGCTCCAGATCTCTCAGCTAATAAGCAGCAGAGAGGGGATTCAGGCCTAGGTTTTCTCTCTCTCTCTGAAGCCCCTATCTCTGTCTCTCTGTCTCTGTCTCTGTCTCTCTCTCTCTCTACTCTGCTGCTTGGGTCACCTGTTGGGCCCTGGGATGACTGAGGGGAAGGTTCTGCCCATGCCCCAGCTGTCCCCCCGCCAACTCTCCCACTGCGGGAATTTGTTGGAGGATCAAAGCTACAGTTATTTTGACAGTCTGTTCCTTGTGAGACCCACACATTGCATCTCGGCACCATCTACAAGGAGGTATTTTGTTCCCCGAAATGATGCATCTTGAGGCTTTGTGATGGCTCAAGTCACAAATAGCTTACCTTAATCCATAACTTTCCCACTTCTCTTTAAGGTAATATTTTTCATTTAAGAAATAAAAATAAGCAGAATAATCCTGCTGTGAGAGTATGTTTGCATTCTATGTATATGTGTGGTGCTGACCAAGGTGGAAATATACCTCATAATGGATTCGAAAAATTACGTTTTCTTTTTAAAGCTCAATTTCTGTCTCTCATGGTCACTTGGTTTCTATCTGCCATTCCCTGCCTATTTGTTTTTTTACTCTTCTTTCTCCTTAGCAGATGGGATAAAATTGTTCCTGTTTTTTCTTTTTTTTTCTTTTTTTTTGTAGGTGATTTTTCAGATGCTTCTTCCACTTTGTATTTAGTCACTTAAGGTCCTGTGAGGACGAAAGAAGGCCGGTGCTTTGCGTGTGAGGTCTGCTGGGCTCCTGCAGCTCGGGATGGAGAGACAGGGGGTGTTTCATCCTAGGGCCTGAAACTGCAGGCTCATGAGCTCTTTTTTTTTTTTTTTTTTCTCTCAGTCTTCCCTTCCTGTGCAGTTCCAAGTAGGGTCAAGGTAACGCAAGGGTACTTTTAAGAAGAGAACTGGGGCAAAACTACAAACAGATGTTCTTTGATAAGTAGTGAGGGAAGAGGGTCTGGCTGAGAGACCCGTTGCTTTCACTTGTGGAGAACATTCAGCCAAGCGCCTGCGTTTCAGTTTTATTCTTTGCTCCCCTTTGGCCCGGGAGCCACGGCATACCTGCTGTTGCTCTCCAGCCTCTTGCTAACAGTGGCATCTGCTCAGTGTAGCCATCAAGAATTTGAATGTCAATATCTTTGCCTTGAAATGAATGGAAAAGTATTTGTCACTCAGCGGCAATCATTCTTCAAATAAAAGGTTAGCCAGACAGGGCCCTTAATCAAAGAGTCGGTCTTTTCTGTCAGCAGTGCCTTTTAAATAGCAATGATGAAGGCTGGCTGTCAGGGTAGGACTTGATGAGCGAGATGATTGATCTGCATAAATCATTTTCTTTTAACATTGTCAGTGAAGAGTAAATTGGTGGGACATTTTGGTATTAGTTGTGTTGAAATTAATATGCAGTATCCTAGGTATGTCCTCCTTCACGCTGTCCTCATAAAAGAAGGTAGAAATTAAAAAGGGGCTTTTAGGCGTGCATTGTCCTAACAAGAAAGTTGCAGCATCCTTACTGCTGTGGTCATCATCTTGCATGCTAAATTCGGAAGTTGAGTGTGTAGCACATTTTACAAGCTCCAAAAGGAATCTAGTTAATTTGGGAATTAGCTAGAGTCAGTAGCATTTAACAACCAGTAAATCTGTAAAGACTCACTGCTCAGAGGGGGGGGAAATCTAAGAATGGTTTTTGGTTTTAAAGGATAGAGCATCTACTGCCCAGCATGCTGTCACAGAAATAGCCTCAGTTTCAGACCAGGTTTTGGCTTAAATCCCCATGCCTTTACTCCTAGGTGAGTCTCCTTGACCATGAGACTTAATCTTTCTGAGCCTTTTTTTTTTTTTTTTTTGTCTTTAAAAAGGAGAGTCCATTTATTACATAGGAGGGTTCACTTTTTGGTATTAAAGAGAATAATGTGGGTGAAAGCACCAATCATACTATGCGGCACACGGAGAGGAAGCACTCAGTAAATGTTAGTCTCTTTTTTTTCTTCCAGTTGAACAAAACACTCAAAACCTAGAACCCTGGCTATAATGTCAATACCAAGGACATACCCTCATGGTAACAATAAATAATCAGCTGCCTGTTTTTGGTCACTCCTGTGCTTGCTGGGAGTTCTTACGGCCATTTTATATCAAAAATACGTTTCAAGGGGCAGAAGGAATGCCTGATTGCTGCATACTGGGAATTAGGGAAGGAGGTGGAAGGAATGGGGGAGAAATGTGGTCAAGAGTGCTGAGAATTCTTTTTCTTACTATTATTCTCTGGCTTGTATGTCTGAATTCATATGATTCAACTTTGGAGTAGATGAGTAAAACCTATCCAATATCCTGCTGAGATTAAAAAGCAAGGCTGAGGGGAGCCTGGGTGGCGCAGTCGGTTAAGCATCCGACTTCAGTCAGGTCACGATCTCATGGTCCGTGAGTTCGAGCCCCGCATCGGGCTCTGGGCTGATGGCTCAGAGCCTGGAGCCTGTTTCTGATTCTGTGTCTCCCTCTCTCTCTGCCCCTCACCCGTTCATGCTCTGTCTCTCTCTGTCCCAAAAATAAATAAACGTTGAAAAAAAAATAAAAAAAAAATAAAAAAAAATAAAAAGCAAGGCTGATAGAGCCAGATTGCTGGGTTCCGATCCCAGGTCTTTCATGTAATTGCTGTGTGACTGCAGGCAGGATAGTGATTGTCTCCCTAAGTCTCAGTTGCCTCACTTCTAAAATGTGGACAGTCATAGTACCTATTGCACAGTGTTAGGATGATTTATTTAATGTAATTTAAAAAATATGTAAAAGATTACATGGTTTGCACCTGTTAACTATGGTTACTTATATGCGTAAATGGTTGGTTGAGAAAGGTAGATCCTGCTGAAATTCAAGTGGGTCAAAGGTATCAAAGGAAGAAACATATTTAGATGTACAAGTCCATGATAATGGTATACTGGGATGAAATGCTTGCTTCATTTTGGAGGAATTGGGAGCCGGGATGATTATAGAAACATCCCTATTGTGTAGCTGGACTATAGGTGTTGTGGTACTTACTGACCAATAGCCTTGCTCTGTGCTACCCTTTCCTCACTGTAGGAATGAAATCTGATTGAGATGGTCCTATGGACAGAACTAACACAGAAGAGGATTTTTTTTCCTGGCTTAATTAAAAAAATATTGATTAACTATCTAACTTGTTGAGAAATAGGTTTTATAGGGTCTTGTGGTAAAGAGTCTTTACTTGCTGTATTGAATGCAAAGGTTAAAGGAATACTGTCTGCTTACCCAGGTTCTCCAGGTGCATTCTATAATGGTAAAAATCCACATCAGTTTCCTAGTGGGCAGGAAAGCATGGGAATGTGGGAGCCTCTGTGACATGTGTAGTGCGCACCCGAGTAAATTAGCAGGTATTGCCAGAAGAGTGTCTCAGTTGCTTGGACATTTGAGTTATTTCTATTCCTGGAGATGTGCATTTTTCTCCCCCTCAGGTATATTTTTTCCCGACATGACTAAGTTGTATTTGGGATTTGTGTTCCTTTCCTTTCCTATCATCTCAATTTATTTCATTTTGAGCTTTTGATCTCTTTCTGTACAATGAGAGAAGTTGCTACTAGAGGATTCAGAGATCTGTTCATTAGTGACACTGTGGAAGTGCACCAAGGGGTCTGGAGGCAGCAAAGGTCTTCCCATTCTTGGCTGGGCCAAGAATGGAGGATTGACGTCTCTCTAGGTTCAACTCCTTGATAACGTTACATTAAGCATTGAGCATGGTCACTGTGTTGCCATTAGGAAGATACTGTGAATTTATTCTGTATCTCCTCCAGGGACACAATGGCTACATTGAAAATTTCTGGAAAACATTCTCTGCTACTCTGACTTGCAGTGCTGATGGACTGCAGAAGTGGTGAAATTGTCCTATTCAACTCCTTCCTGATTCTGCCCTTATTAGACAAAGCATAGCCTATGTTTTCTAACTGGCTACTTAATGGGAATTGGCCATATTGGGTATGATATTCTGCTCAAGATTAATGTCATGTAATGAAGATCTGAAACAAGGTGTTTAAGGGCCCCTCTAATGTTTCATTTATAGCAGTCTATCAAAACGATAGATATTTAGCCTTCTTTATTGGATATGAAACATTAATTTAAAGCCAGTGCTGCTTTCTGTTTTAAATACCAATATCCATTACATGTTTCTCGCTATAAGCATCTTTGACCCCTGGCCTCCGCTTCATCAACCATTGTGAAAAAATCTGCCACCACCTCCCAGGGGACACATGTCATACACTTAACCTTAGGTTATGATTCTCTGGCACCTTAGACAATTGATCAACCCTGGTCCTGACCCTGCTTGGACCTTTGCAGACAAGGAGCAGGATCCATGAATAAATATTTACTGGGCATGCACTATGTATACATAGGTACAGTGGACATTGGGAGGGTTGGGACATTGATGGGCGGGCACTAAGGGGACTCAACTTTGCTGATAGTAAAATGCTGGAAAAGAGATATCTTAGCACATGGGGCAGCCTTATTACTCTTGAGTTGGTTATTACCTTTTTTTTTTTCCTGTTATGAGCTGATGAGGCCTAGAAATATCTGGGTGACTGTTTATAATGTTTTCCTATTTTTAACAGTACGAAAATGTGGATTTTTATTGATTCCAGTGCATAGGAGTCATCAATTGCTTAGCCTCCAGGAGCTCCCTCTTGCCCAAGAGCCCTTAGTTTCGTGTTCAGGGCTCTTGGACAAGTGCTCACGCACCTCATTAGTACACATTTAATTAACATTTTCTGAATTTATGAATGAGAGAATGCATAGTTGCCACTTTTCTCCTTATCCCTGAATGCCTTTCCTCCTCCCCACTTCTGTTTACTCCTCTTATTATTCATTGGAAATATATTTGTTTAGCACCCATTGTTAGCCATTTTCTGGTATGCAATACCTTCTTTCTAATTGTTTTCTTGCTGAAATGATATCCTTTAGAGCCTGGCTGCAGACCTATACCTTCTTGACCCGTATTCTCTGTGTGACATTTCCATTCCCCTTTGCTTTTTCTTCTCTGAATTCTTTTTTTTTTTTTTAAATTTTTTTTTTAATGTTTATTTATTTTTGGGACAGAGAGAGACAGAGCATGAACGGGGGAGGGGCAGAGAGAGAGGGAGACACAGAATCCGAAGCAGGCTCCAGGCTCCGAGCCATCAGCCCAGAGCCCGGCGCGGGGCTCGAACTCACGGACCGCGAGATCGTGACCTGGCTGAAGTCGGACGCTTAACCGACTGAGCCACCCAGGCGCCCCAACTTCTCTGAGTTCTGAACCAGTAATGTCTGTATATGCGTCCAATGCTTGAACATAGATAGAGGTTCCCTGATATTTTTATCTGTGTATATCTCACATCTGATTTTTCTTTTAGATTGTGGTGTATTCAGTAGGGACCTACGCTTAGTACCTCTTCCATGGCACACACCCTGCTTTTGGGCACACAGGATGTGTGTAGAGCCTAGTGACTTGATGTGGGCTACAAAGATGCATCCTAAGTGAACTTGGCAGGGGCTCCTGGGTGGCTCAGTCGATTGGGCGTCTGACTTCGGCTCAGGTCATGATCTCACAGTTGGTGAGTTTGAGCCCCGCATTGGGCTCTGGGCTGACAGCTCAGAGCCTGGAGCCTGCTTCCGGTTCTGTGTCTCCCACTCTCTCTGCCCCTTCCCTGCTCATGCTCTGTCTCTCACTAATAAATAAAAGTTAAAAAAAAATAAGTGAACTTGGCAGTTATTCAGTGTAAGACAAGGCAGAGAAATGTGTCACTATCAGTGTAATCTCTGTGACCACCTGAGGAATGTGACCATGAAGACCTTACTAGATTCATTTGTGCTGTCCCAAGAAGTTTCCTAACCACCAGATTGCTGTCTATAGCCCTCTCTGTGACAGTACCTGTGACGAGCCCAGAGACTCGAGTGGCTCCCATGTTTTGGCGCTCCATTCCATATTTGGTTTGATAGGCTGTCTTGTATGTCCTTGTCCCAGTCTCTGGCATCCCCTTAAGCGGGACACCTTAACTGTGGAGCCCCAGCTGTGAGTCTTGCTGCTTTCACTCTCCATTGGGCAGGCTTCATGGGAGTTTCCTGGACTGGAGACATGAGCCTGGCAGTACATCCTGTGCTTTCCCCATCACCTGTTGTGTGTTTCCCCCAAGGCTTATCTCAGGAGGCCTTTGAATCTTATTTGGCCAGAAATCCTTTTTGGCAGTTTGTGAACTTGGTTGGACTCCAGTCTATCTTTTTCATTTCCAGGACATGCCCACATTGTTGATTTGTGTGCCAGGACTGTGATTTCCCTTGGTCTCCTTTTTTTTCCCCCACTGTGATCCGTGGATACTGTTGTAAGAATTGGCAACTTGGAAATATTTATTAAGGGCCCAACCACTTGACTCATTAAAACTTTTTTGGCTTTTTTTTTAATTTGAAAATAATACTGGAATAAAACATTTTTATTACAAAATATACAAGTAATAGAGATAGGAAAGCAAAGTCTGAAGCTTTCTGTATTAGTTGGGTAGCATGTAACAGAAAATTGAAACAACAGTGGCTTAAAATAAGAGCTTTCTTTCCTTTCCAATGAGAGGTAGGTGGGCCACAGCCCTCAGGTTAGCTTCACAATGTCAACAGGGATACGTTTTCTCCTTTCTGTACCTTCTGTCTCGTTGCAGCACCATCATTTTCTAAGTTGCTTCCTGGCCCAAAGTAGCTGTTGGAGTTCCAGTCCTATCATCCAGATTTACAGCAGGAAGGAAGAAGAGAGGGGAGGGCACAGGCTTGCTGTCTGTCCCACCTTAAAGGAGGGACAAATTTGTGTATATCTTACTGCTCACTGGTAGCCAATTATAGGCCAAAACCAGCTCATCCTTGGTCATGAGAGCCAGTTGTTAGATTCTCAGGGATTTTTTGTGAGCCAGTTAACCTCAACTTGGTAGCTTGAAGTTGGCCACAGGGGAAGAATTTAAACGATAGAAATTGGTAACTGTGAGTTAATATTTACCAGCAAGCAACCATCCCTGATGAAGGGCCGGATGGGGAAAGCAATACGTAATCTGGGTGAATTGTCACCCAGAATAAAATCAGAGTTTTGTTGCAAAGGGAGAATAATGCGTAAGCAAATCCCTCTTTGCCACATTCCCCCTACTTTGTATGGATTTCCCCTTTTCCGTAGCATGGGTCTACTTCCCTCATTTAGGACATTTATTCTTTTCTGCTTTTCAAATTCTGCAACAGTAAACATCTTCTTACATATATATTTCTGCATCTAAGCCAGTGTTTGTGGGCAACAGTTTGTTTGAAGTGGATTTCATGGGTCAAAGGATGTGCCCACCGCTTACCACTTTACAAAGAGCACTCACCAGATGGAGGTCTCTTTTCTTCTAATACAGTGTAGTGGAAAAGAATATGGATTTTGGAACCAGACATACAGGGTGTGAACACTCAACGTTTCCTAGCTGTGTGTGACTTGGCCAAGTTACTTAACCTTTGTAGGCCTCCATTTTTCCCCTGTAAAATGGGGGGATACTGTTTGCCTCTGTAGGGGTTCTGTGACAGTGAAATGAGACTGTCACTACAAAACACTTACAGAAGAGCCTGACAAGTTACTAACCCACAATTAATTGCAACTGGGGGCTTCTGCACATCATAGAGAAGTGAGCTCATACAAATGCACAACATAGAGAAAGAAGGATAAAAACATGAAACCAAGCCTTGAATGTTAAAGCTAGGGCCATTCTGAGTAGTAGAGGTGAGTATCAGATAGGAAAGGAGTGGATGTTTAACACATAGATTGGAAATTATTCCACTGACCCAAGGGGCAGGTATAGGCTATTTGGTTAGAAAAGCCTCAGAGTAAATCAAGCATGTCTCCAATTCATAAGTGCATATTATAAATATATTTAAAATTATTTTCATGACTATTCAGTTTTACATTTCTTAGCACGAGATGCTTGAGTTGTGAAAGTTGACAAAAATCAACATAAATGTTCTTTTTCTCCCCCAACTGTATTGAACATTGCACAGATGTGTAGTTAAGTATTTATTATGAACATGCAAATATTGATGTCCCTAAGGCCCATTCTTTGATTTTCAAACTGCTGCTGCTATATTTGGAATTGTTGATTAATACAGGTCTTTGCTCTGACACACAGCATGTCTGACTTCGGGGCCACTAAGAGCAGTAGTAAGAAAGGGGAGGCCAAAGCTTGAGACTCAGAAGGCTGGACAGTATTTCAGGATGGGAGAGTTGCTTTGGGAAAATGGCAGCAGGCAACCAAATCTGTGAGCTAGTTAATGACGTGCCTAGCACAGAGCTTTGCCCATGGTACGTTTGCAGTAAATCTTTGCTCATTTAAAGAGAATTATGTGGAAAATAACCATAATGAAATAATTCTTTCATGCTAGACCCACCATTTCTCATTCTTGGCACTATTTTGGGCTGGATAATTCTTGTTGTGGGAGCTGTCCTGTGTGTTGTAGGGTGGTCAACAACATCTCTAGTCTCTGCCCTCCAGGTGCCAATAGTGGGGCCTTCCCCAGGTTGTGATCACAAAAAATGCCTCCAGATATTGCTAAATGTCTCCTGTGGGGGCGGGATGCACATTGCCTCTGGTGAGAACCACTGGGCTAGAAGAAAAGAGCTAATATATATTAAATAATACACATGTGCCACATGTTTAACTCATTTAATCCTTGCAACAATTATGAGTTGCAGGTGTTGCTGAAATCATTTTTGCAGAAAGGAGAGGTGGAAAGAGGTTAAAAACATGGCCCAAGGTTGGATGGACATTGCAAACGTGATGTTCTTTTGCCTGTATTCCTCTCCCTGCTAATACAGGTAGATGAACACATCAAGTACTGCGAGGGCTCATACTGTTTCTCTTCTTGGCACTAAAGGCTCAGACTTGGCTTTCTTATAAAAACACAAATGCACTGTTTTCAAAGAGTCATGGACTACTTATATTTGAGTCATTGATTTGATTGGGTTTATGTTTTGCAGAGTATGAACTGGGCTGGTCCCCAGTGGAGGATCACAGATAAACAAAGGGGTATGTAGTCATTTTAGCTTTCTTAGGACTGAAGGTCTCCAGAGAGAACTCAAAGTCCAAGGGGAGCTTGTTTTGGAAGGCACCTACCCAAGAACTCTGACATTGTCTGTGGGGAAGGGGGCTTCTGCTGCTCTGGTTCTTGAGGATGTTTAGTGAACCAAATGGGTTTCCTTTTGGGGGCCATCTGTCTGCCTTTATGATTTTATTGTAGTTTATTTAGATTTTAAACCTTGGTCCTGGCAAAAGGGGTTTAGTTTTGAGCTGTTGATGCTGATTCTGTGGGGTGCAATATAAGGCAAGAGCCTTTCACTTTCTACCACTTGGTGAGGCAGTGGTCCAGAGAAGAGAATTTGGGGGTATTGTTAGAATTACATAGCCGTAAAAATGATAACTTCCTGTAGCTACATGTGAGCAGTGCACTACACTGCTTTCTTAATGGAGCTGGGGCATGTTGGGAGGGGGTCAGGAAATGAATAAAATTATTGTTAATTCCACCCCCGTTTATACCATCAAGAGAAAATAAACCAATAAAAGAACTAAATGTTGGCAATCCATAAAATTCCATAAGTGGTAATAAAGAAAAACTGAAACTATATTGATATACAACCAAACAAGGTAATTATCATTATTTTTTAATAAAGCCATTTATCATCAATAAATACCAACGGGAATAGGAAAAATTACAAGCACAACAATGCCATCTTCCATAATTATAGCTATTAACAATTTAAAGCATAATTATGTGAGGAAGAAAAACTTTTAGGGAAGCTTTGTGCTGTTTTCTGCTCAGAGAAGTCGAATTCTCACATTTCCAAATAGTCAGGATTCTGTAAACATTCCTGAATGCTTGTCCCAACTTAGAGTAGCTCATTTTCTGATGATCTTTAATTTGGGTCCTTCCTACCTCTCCATTTCAGAGTTGGCCAGCAGCCCTGGAGGAAGGGCTGGGATCCAGGGAAAGGTATATATGGTAATTATCTATCCACTTCCTAAATGTCACTAGTCAAGAGAACTTTATTTAGCAGAAAGGTTGGGTCGGCGAATCAGGGGTCTCGTTTATTTCATCTGAGCAAACCCTGATAAAGAAGCTACTATTGCCTAAATATCTATAATCCAGGCCCTGGGGGTACAGAGAGGAATTAAATGCTGTTTTTTGTTTTGTTTTGTTTTGTTTTTGCCACTGTGCACCTTACACTCTCAAAGAGGGACTGCTTATCTGCTCTCAGTGTTGAGAGGCCAGGGTAGCAGAGTGGTTAAGAATATACCTTGGGACCTACAAGCCATATTCTAGCTCTGCCACTTACCACCTGTGGCACCTTGTGCGGATGAATTAACATCCTTATGCCTTAGTATCCATATCTGTGAAATAGAGAGGATACTAGTACCCACCTATAGGATATGAGGACTAAATGAATTGATACATAAAAAAGGCCTGGCACCTGGTGAGTACCAGGTAAGTTAGCTGTCACTTAACCCCGTGGGGTATGTCCTATGATTAGGTACTTTGGGTCTGGTGCAGTAGCAGCAGTTTGGGTAGTTTGGTACATTGGGTCTGATGCAGTAATAATGTAGTTCTCTCTGACTGGTGGTCATGGAAAGTGCTGTGGACTAGATAATAACTGTGTTGAATGTTAAAGGGTGAGAGAAATAGGAATGGGTATCCTACACAATGGAAACCACAGAAGCAAAAGTATGAATCCAGAAACTTGGATGTTACGGTATACCTGGGCACAAATAAACTGTATTCCAGCACGACAAAATTGAACTGGTGGCAGACAAGATGTGAGGCAGCGGGGTCTCTGATGTGGCAGAGTCTGGGTCATAGAGTCTTGACTTTTTCTTACGACAGGGACCCTGTATTGAAAGATATTAAACATGAAGGTGATGGTTAGATTTGCAGTTTAGATCCATCTTGAGGGTAGAAGGCTGTGCTGGGGTGCTCTAACCAGTGGGATGGGAGCCAAAGGGAATGGTCAGGGTCACTTTTGGCATTTTTATGATTAGGATTTGTACCCAGTAGGGCAGTATTTCAGCAAGGTTATGCATGTTTGTTGGAAATAAACATCTGGATTGATTGATTCTCAGTTTAATTGTGGTAGTCATTAGTGCTCTTTGGCAAGCATCCCAGTTCTCCTCCACTTCCAGGCACATGTATAAACAAATGGTAGGATTGTATTTTCTGGTCCCTTTGTGTGAATGTGGTCATGTGAATGATTCTGGTGCAGCAGTTGTAAGGAAAAGTGATGTGTTACTTTGGAACCAGATCATTATATTGCTAGTGTAAGATCCTTCAGACTTGCTCATTTCCCTTATTAGAGTGACCAGCATCATTCCAGGTAGTGTCTGTTTCATCAGCCAGGTCCCACAACGAAGATGCAATAGAGCAGAACTCCCAGCTGACTCCTGATTCACATGGAGTATGAGTGAGAAAAACCTTGATGGTTGGGATGCCTGGGTGGCTCAGTCGGTTGGGCATCCGACTTCAGCTCAAGTCATGATCTCATGGTTCGTGGGTTCGAGACACGCATTGGGCTCTGTGCTGATAGCCTGGAGCCTGTTTCGGATTCTGTGTCTCCCTCTCTCTTTGCCCCTCTCCCACTCAAGCTCTGTCTCCCTCTGTCTCAAAAATAAAAATAAACATTAAAAAAAGAAGAAAGAAAAAACAAAAGAAAGAAAAACCTTGGTTTAAAGCCAGGGGCCAAAAAAGCAAACTTTGTAAAGAGCCAGCTAGAAAATATTTTAGGCTTTTCCTTTGCAAGCCATACAGTCTGTGTCAAAACTACTCAAATGTGTTAGACACAGAAAATATGTGAACAAGTGGGGATGGTTGTATTCCAATAAAGTTTTATTTACAAAAAATAGGCTGCAGGCTACTCCTACTTCAGGCCAGCGGCCTAACTCCTACTTAAGGCATTAATATTTGGGGGCTGTTTGTTACTACAGCTTAATTGAACTAATCCCAACTAGTAATCTAGTTAGCTTTTCTTATTATTTTTTTCTAAGCAAATTTTATTTTATTATTTTATTTTTGCTTTTCTTTTTCAGTTCAGAAAAAAATTGGGTGAAATGAAATGCACAAATCTTAGGTGTACTTTTCAGTGATTTTAATAAATGTGTACACTGTTTAACCACACCCTAATCAAGATACAGAACATTTCTATCATTCCAGAAACTTACCTTTTGCTCCTTTACAGATAGATAATCCATATACCCTTGATAGGCAACCACTGTCTTGTCTGTGGACTTCATATAAATGAGATCATGTAGTATGTACTCTTTTGGGTCTGTGTTTTTCAATATAATGTTTCTGAGTTTTACCCATATTGCACATATCAAAAGTCTGTTTCATTATATGAATATATAATACTTTTGTTTTTTTTTTTAATTTTCTTTTGAATGTTTATTTTTGAGAGAGAGACAGAGCGAGTGGAGGAGAGGCAGAGAGAGAGGCAGACACAGAATCCAAAGCAGGGTCCAGGCTCTGAGCTGTCAGCACAGAGCCTGATGTGGGGCTTGAACTCATGAGTTGTGAGATCATTACCTGAGCTGAAGTCGGATTCTTAACCAACTGAGCCATTCAAGTGCCCCATGATACTTTTCCTATTGGTGGCTTATAGTTTTTGGTTGTTAATAAAAATTATTATAAATGTAATTTCTTTAATAAGTGTAAGGCTATTGAGATTTTCTATTTCTTCTTGTGTCATTTTCATTAAGCTGGATTTTTTCAAGGACTTGGTCTATTTCATCTAACTTGTTGCTTTTTTTGGCATAGAGTTATTCATAATATTCTCTTATCCTTTTAATGTTTGTAGATTTTTTAGTGATAGCCCTTTTTCATTTCTGAATTGTTTTTTCTTTTATTCATCAGTCTTTCTGGTAGTTTATGAATTTTTTAGCAGCTTTCTTGAAGTGTAATTTGCATTCCATAAAAATTACCCATTTTAAATGTATATTTCAGTGATTTTTAGTAATAGTGCATTAATACCCCATCACCACAATACAGTATTGGAACTGGAAAGCTTTTGTTACCTTTTAAAAAAAATCCCTCATACTCATTTTTTGTTACTCCCTGTTCCCACCTCCTGCTCTAATACCGATAAACTAGTTTCTGTCTCTGTTGATGTGCTTTTTCTAGATATTTCATACGAATGGGATCATATAATATGTGGTCTTTTGTATCTGGCTTCTTTCATTTAGAATAATATTTTTAAGATTCATCCATGTGTGGCCTGGATAAGTGCTCTCCTCTTTTTATTGCTCAGTAGTGTTTCATTGCATGGATATAGACCATTTAGCTTTATCAGTTGATGGACTTTTGGGTTGTTGCCAGTTTGGGGCCATTGTGAGTAATGGTGCTATAAATACTTACGTACAAGTGTTTGTGTGGACATATGCTTTAATTCACTTGAGTGGTAGATACCAGGAGTAGAATTGCTGGGTTGTATGATAAATTTATGTTTAACTTTTTAAGAAACTGCCAGACTGTTTTCTAAAATGGTTGTACATTTGCTATTGCCAGTATCAGAGTGTGAGAATTGCAATTTCTCCCCATCCTTCCAACTTTTGTTAGTGTCTATCTTTTTGATTTTAGCTATTTTATTGAAGGGGATTGTGTTTCTCATTGTAGTTTTATTTTGCATTTCCCCAGTGGCTAATGATGTAGAGAAGTTTTTTATGTGCTTATTGGCCATTTGTATATCTTCTTTGGAGAAATAGTTATTCAGATCTTTTGCCCATTTATAAATTGGGTTGTCTTTTTATTATTGAGTTGTACATCTTCCTTATATATCATGGGCACAATTTTTATATCAAGTATACATAATTTTCAAATAATTGTCTCTTATTAAGTTTTGCTGTTACTGATGTTGCTTTTGGTGTCATATATAAGAAATCTTTGCTTAGCCCAAGGTCATGAAGTTTTCTCATGGGTTTATAAATTAATGTTTTAAAAGAACTAGCTTTTTGGATTTCTTTTCTGTTTCGTTAACCTGATTTTTAATTTTATTGGCTTCTGCTAAAACTGTAAATATTCCTAAGCACCACATTAGCTACATTGATTATATTATGCTATATTGTATATTAATATGCCATTCAAAATATTTTTGAGTTTTCCTTGTAATTTTTTCTTTCATCCATATTTTAGAGAGTTGTTTACTTTTCACATATTTTGGATTTTCCAGATATCTTATTTTTATTGAATTCCAGCTTAATTATGTTGTTTCCAGAGAGTAATTTATTGAGATAATTTTATGGCAAAGCATATGGTGTATCTTTATGAATATACTTTGTGTACCTGAAAATTATGTGTAGTCTACAGTTATTTAGTGTTACATAAATATTGATTAGACCATTTGTTTACTGTGTTCAAATCTATATTCTTACCAGGTTTTGTTTTGTCAAGTGGTTCCATCAGTTACTGAGAGAGGAATGTTAATTTTGTAACCATGATTGTGGGTATGCCAGTTTCTTCTTTTAGATCTGTGCAGTTTTTGTATCATTTTGAAGCTTTGTATTTAAGTGCACACACATTTATGATCTTTGTGTCCTCCTGATGATCTGACCTTTTAATCATTATGAAACATCTCTCTTTCTCTCTTTGTATTTCTAAAGATACCATTATGAAGCTTACTTCATCTGATACTAGTGTAGCCATACTACCTTTTTTTATGCTCACATTTTCCAGAGTATATATTTTTCCAACCTTTTATTCTAAACCTATTGTGTATTTGTATTGTAAATGCATTCTTGTAGAAAGCATTCAGTTGAGCCTTGATGTTTTATTCATCTTTTCCTTTTAATCATAGTATTTGGCCACTTGCATTTCAAATAATTATTCATAAATTTGGGTTTATGTCAACCATTTTGTAAATTTTTTTTGTTTCATCTGTTTTTACATCTTTTGTTCTTTTATTGTCCTTTTTAAAAAAAGACAAATGGGATACTTTTTAGTATTATATTTTAACTCCTCTTAAAGTTTTTTAACTATTCTTTGTGTTTCCTCTAGAAATTAAAATTTGCACTTTCAATTTTGCTTAATTTTCCTATGGTCTACTCTGAGTTAACATTGTATAACTTCAAATAAATGTAAAAACTTTGAAACACTTTAATTTCATTCCCCTCATTTTTTTGGTGCCATTTTGTCAAACATTTTTCATCTATGTAATGAATTCTATGATACATTATTGTCATTTTTGTATTAAACTTTGAGTTTCCATTCAAAGAGATTAAGACAAAAATAATTTTGATACAAATTTAAATGTAAATATTTACCACTTCAGATTCTCTGCATTCTTCCTGTAGATGCAAGTTTCCATCTGGTAACACTTCGGTTAAGTATTAATAGAAGCATGATTTAGTGTAGTAAAGGTCAGCTGGTGATGAATTCTCTGTTGATTTGTAAAAATCTTTTATTTAGTCTTCATTTCTGAAGGATGGTTTTGTGGCCTGGATTATTTATTTTTTTCTCAGTGTTTTAAAGATATATTTCATTTGAATTCTGACAGTGATTGTTTCTTTAAAAATTTTTTTTTAAATATTTATTTTGAGGGAGAGAGGACAAACAGGGGAGGAGCAGGGAGAGGGAAAAAATCCCAAACAGGCTCTGCACTGGCAGTGCAGAGCCCAATCCAGGGCTTGAACACATGAACCTCAAGATTATTGACCTGAGCTGAAATCAAGTCTCATGCTCAACTGACTAAGCCACCCAGGTGCCCTGATGGCCATTTTTCTAATGACAAGCCGGCCATCACTTGTTTTGTTACTCCCTGAATTTAATGTGTCTTTGTCCTCTGGATACTTTTAAGATTTTCTTGTTATCAGAGCACTGATGGGGTTTCCTTTCTGTTTATCCAGCTTCAAATTTATGAAGGCTTTTGATCACTTTGTGGTTGTTTTCCCCCAAATTTGGGGAATATTGGCCCATTTTTTGTTTAAATATTATTTTTTACCTCATTCTCTCTTCTTCTGAGGCTCCAATTATACATACATTATACCACTTGATATTGTCCTGTTTAGCTGACATTCTGACCATTTGTTTTAATCTTGTTTCTCTCTGTTCATCAGATTGGATAAATATTACTGACCTTCAAATGTTACTGATCTCTTTTGAAGTTGAACAGCCCTTTTCCCATTCCCCCAATATTTCTATCTGCTGTTGAGAACATTCAGTGAGTTTTTTCATTTTAGATATTTTACTTTTGTTATAGAATTTGGTTATTTCTTTGTGGTTTAAAATTTTATGTTGAGATTCCATCATTTGTTTACTCATTATGACACTTTTTTCTTTGATTACCTTGAAAATATTTGTAATAGTTTCTTTAAAGTCTTTGTTTATTCACACCTTTGGATTATCTCAGGGTCTATTTTTCTTGCCTATAAGTCATATTTTTTCATCCCTAGTATTTTTCTTTGTGTATAGGACATTGTATTAATATATTGCATTCTTGGGGCACCTGGGTGGCTCAGCTGGTTAAGCATCAGATTTCGGCTCAGTTCATGATCTCACAGTTTGTGAATTCGAGCCCCGTGTTGGGCTCTGTGCTGACAGTTCAGAGCCTGGAGCTTGCTTCAGATTCTTTGTCTCCCTCTCTCTCTACCCTTCCTCCATTTGTGCTCTTTCTCTCTCTATCAAAAATAAATAAGTATAAAAAAATTAAAAAAAATATTGCATTCTGGATTCTGTTATCTTCCTCTGCAAATAGTTGACTTTTGTTCCAGATTGATTTTTACAGTTAAATCACTGGCTGATGGCCTTGGGAGCTTTGTTTGTAAAGCTCATTAGGGCAGCTCTGTTTTACTGTTGCTATTAGTCTTAGTGCAAAATCGTAATCCTGAGGCATTGTCTGTATTTTTAAGTTATCTTTCTTTATGAGTTTTGATATAAAACCCAAGGTATTTACCAAGCCCCTTTATCTTGTCAGAATTAAAACTGCAAACTCTGACTGCCCATGGTGGTACCTTAGGAAATATGTAGTGGCTTTTTCAACCTTTTACCTGTTAGTTTCTGCCAAGCTACTTGGACTTCATTTCTGCATCCCCCATTCAGGAGTAAGCTAAGGATCCCCCATTCAGGAGTAAGCTAAGACAGTGTATATAGATTTACTGCCTCCATCATTCCTTCTCTTCTGGGATTTCCCTTTGTGACTTTTTTTTTCCCCTTCATGACTTTCAACTACTTTGACAAATGACCTCTGGCTTTGTAAGCTAGTGAGATTGGAGCTTGCTTCTTGAGATCTAGCCACTATGTGCAATACAGACTGTGAAGTTGATGCAAAGGAAAGGCTATTTAAAAAAATTATTAACATGTTTAATGCTTGTTTATATTAGACAGACAGACAATGCTCCTGTAGGGGAGGGGTAGAGAGAGAGGCAAAGATAGAATCTGAAGCGAGCTTCAGGCTTTGAGCTCTCAGCACAGAGCCCAATGCAGGGCTTGAACTATGAACTGTGAGATCATGACCTGAGTTGATGTTGGACACTCAACCGACTGAGCCACCCAGTAGCCCCAAAAGGAAAGGCCATTTAAAGTTTTTTTAAATGTTTGTTTAATTTTGAGAGAGAGCATGGCAGACAGAGCATGAGTGGGGGAGGAGCTGAGAGAGAGGGAGACACAGAATCTGAAACAGGCTCCAGGCTCTGAACTGTCAGGACAGAGCCTAATGTGGAGCTCGAACTCAGGAACCATGAGATCATGACCTGAGCCAAAGTTGGACACACTTAATTTACTGAGCCACCCAGGAGCCCCAGGAAAGGCCATTTAAACACAGACATTACCTAATATGGTTCCTTCTTTTATGAAGGTCATTGAATTTCCTCTGTTTACTGCCTGCTTTGGTACTCTCCAGTGCCTTCAACTGGTTGTTGCTTATATTTTTCCTAGAGTTTAAAATTTTTGTTTGTTGGAGAGTTAGTCTGATAGAAGTTACTTCATTCTTACCAGGACAGGAACTCCCACAAATAGTTTTCTTAAATATATCTGTAATGCTGGAAATAGGTCCAGCAAGGATGTGCTTCTGGTATTCTCTTCACTAATTTATTTTTTATTTGTTTTGGTGATTAAGGATATTTTGATTATGAAGACTGCTTCCAGTGAGCATGGCTTTTGAGCTGGATCCTTGCCTCACCTTAGTCTATTTTTCTAATTGGAATGACCTTCATGCTTATTGGGGGACTCCACCTGTGCTCACGAAGATGCTTGGAATTAAGTGGCTCAACCTGTGACCCATTTTATCACTGATTTTTAATTTTATTTTTGTTGCACATGGGAATTCATTCAGGCGGTCATTAATTATGGAATGAGAACCTATTGTGTGTGAAGCACAGTTGTAGGTACTGCAGTTCATCAATGAGTAAAAGAAAGTTGCCACCTGCTGATGCTTGCTTGGTAATTGGAGGCTGCAGAAAATAAGCAGTAACCAACTATTAGCTTGTGATAGGTGTTAAGACAAGTGTGATCAGAGCGAGTGAGGATGTCTGTGTGTCTCGTTTACTTAAGGTCGCATGTTCAGTTAGGAACCCTCTGGTGAGGGAAATTTTGTACTGAGAACAAAAGAGTGAGAAAAAAGCCTATCATGGGGACATGGGAACATTTAAGGGAAGAGAACTCTAGGCAGAGGGAACAGCAAACACGAAGCCCCGAACAGCAGTATGATTGATGAGCCAGAACAGCGACTAGTGGGCCTGTGGATTCGAGTGGTTTCCACTGGGGAGTCCTTTTCAGTCCCAGTGACACTTGGGTATTTGTTGTGGATAAGATAGGAAGCACTGGATGGTTTTGTGTAGAGGAATAACAATAATCAACTTAGCTCTTAAACTCTAGGGGAACAAGAGAAGCAGGGAGGAAAGCAGTTGGAAAGCTGTTGTGACTGGCGAAAGATGTTGATGGTTGATCTGGGTCCAGCAAAATTGCTTTTTAAGAGCTTGCTATGTGCTCTGTAGGATGCTGGCCTCCTAATCCATTGTGTACTGGATGCCCTTCTTGTCTTGGCAGGGACCAAAGCTTCTAGACTCTCCTGCTACTTAGAAAAACACATGTGATAGGGAAGGAAGCTTGAGTAGGGAAGGCAGCCCTAGCATGAAGGTTTGAGTGTTGTGAACTATTTGATTATGTGTGCACATGGCCACATACCTCACTGGGTAAGTCACTGCAAATGTCATCTGGGTAGTGTCCATTAGTGATTACTTAATTATAAGGCTGTGATTTCTGTTGTAGGTCTGATGGTTTATTTTACTTAAGGTGGTGTCTTTGGTAGAGTTCCTTTATCTCACCAAAAATGTGTTGTTTTTTTTTTAAATAAAAGCAATAGCTTTAAGAATGAAGAAAGTTAAACACTATTCAATAAGAGAACCAAGCCCAGCATCTGGCACATACTAAGTGTTTAATAATGTTACCTGAAATTAGACTTACTGCCTTTTTGATTATTAAAAAAAAACCCAACTTCCAATTTAATATATAAAGAGCTCCAAAAGAGAGTACCAGTAATCAGTTAAATAAGTCATATATTAGATTAAAACCAGAAGTAGCAACTATGTATATTTTCTCATTTGTTAATTGCTGAAGTTATTTGCAATATGTCTAGATTGGTATCTTAATGCGTATATTTTCCCAGCTCCTTTTACTTCTGACTTCTAGTTTTCCCTCTCCTCTCCCTACCCTTGCCATTCCCTCCCCCTGACTCCTATCATGTATTGAGCGCTAATCAAGTCTACTAGTCGGGGTTCCTGGTATGTATCAAGCTTCCTTGCAGCCTACGTTTTAGTGTGGTCGTTAAGAGCACAACCTGAGAATGAGACCCACTGGGTTCTAACCCAGCCCTATAGGCTGTGTGATCAGAGGCATTTTTCCAAACATTTCTGGGACTTGATTTCCTTATCTGTGAAATGAAGATGGGAGTGTGAGATCACTTAATGAGCTCAGTGTATGGTAACATACTCCACAGGTCTCATGGTCATCCCCCAGCCCCCCTGCACTCTTGATCATAGAAGGAAACAGAGACCCTGAGGAATTGCCCAGGGATATGTAATACCATTCCACCTTTCATACAGGTGCATCTCTCATCTGCTCTTGTTAAAAGAGAAGAAGCAAGTGTGACCATGTGCTTGCCTGGCCATCACGAGAGGCGGCATAGTGTGGTATGTGAGAATGCAGCTTCCTTGGGTGCAGATGTTGGCCCTGTCGTGTACTAGCTGTGTGCCTGTGGGCAGGTTACTGAATCTCTCTGTGCCTCAATTTTCTTACCTCTAAAATGGCACTAATAATTGCACAGAACCATCATGAGGATCAAATGAGTTAACGTGTGGAATCCTTGGAGCGGTGAGTGGCAAAGAGCAAGCAGCATATAAGTACTGTCTGTTAATATTTGCGTCGATTGTAAGATGTAACTGAGCATTGCTAAGAGCTTATCTTTTCAGCAGCACCCAGTTCAAGTACCCACTTCCTCTGTGCTTGGGCTCAGACACCCTCCCCGCCCCCCGCCCTGCACGCAGTCTCACCTCTGTGTGAGTGGGCACACCTCTTTCCCCTGCATCTCAGGCCCCTGCTTCTTCTCCCTCACTTGGCCTCCCCCTCCGGTTCTGGTCTGCCATCTACTGACCCATTTTCTGCTCCTGTCAGGTCCGAGATAGCGAGGCCTTTGTGGGGTGCCCAGGCAGCATGTCATGTCCCAGCGCTGTTGTACATCTTGTTTCAGAGATATTTTGCTGTAATGTTCTGTGACCTTTTCCATTGAGTGAGGTAGTTGGAGAGGCACTCAGTAAGGGAAAATTGAGCTGTTTTATTCCTCCCCAAGGAGGCTCCTGTTTCCTTTCCACCATTCATTTGAAAGCTATCATTTTCTTGATTTTATAGCTGAAAAACACCATTGATTCGCTGGGTGTTAGATGCTAAGAGTTCTCCTATTGACATGCCTATTGACAGTTTTCAGTATATTCTGCGTCTAATTATCACTCTTGGCTAAATGATACACCTTGTGGGCTTGAGCGATGGAGCCGATAGCTCTCAGCACATTGTTCCAGCCGAGCCTATTGAGCCCTGTGTCACAGCGGTGTGATTTATGTGATCAGAAAGAAAATTTCTGTTGGTGTGCTGCATAATTAAAGCCAGTGCGGAATGACTGGTGACAAAAAATCAGGTCTGCCGATGTCATCCCCAAATGAGGAGAGATTTCTATGGTAAGCAGCTGTGACAGTGAAGAATCTCTCTTGGCATCTTTTGCTTTGCAATTTTCAAGGGTTCGATTTTCCTCCCAGACCCGACTGAGGATTCCTCCTCTCCACTTTTCCTGTCTCCTCACATTCAAAGCCCCAGCGTGTGTGTGCCCTTGTTCCCAAGGACTGGGGCCCCCCCCGGGCTGGCTCTGGGAGGGCTCCATGTTGGTCCACATGTGTTTTAGGGGGGAGGTGCTCATAGAATTGAGGTAGGTAGAAGCCCACATTTGCACCTGGGAGGATAGATGCCTTACCAAAATGCTGGTTCTTTGTGACGGCCAGTTTGAGTCGCTTAGGTTAAGAGTCAAGATTGGGAATGTCATTTTCTCTCTACACGAAGGCAGCACTCCCTGCCTGTCAATAGTGTTTTCTGAGGGGTTGAGGGAGATGCTCGCCAGCCCCAGGCCGGAATGCTGGGGAAGTGTAGGAGGTTGGCAGGTGGTAAAGCCTGGGCCTGTGGTCAGCAAACCATTCCAAATTCCTTTTTACCTCAACTACTTTTTCACTCATGCTGTTGGCAGATGTTTGCTAGGAGATCTTGGTGATCAGGGAACCTACCTTTTCCAGGGCTAGTATAGTGACAGGTTTTCTGTGAAGCCAAGGGTCAAGTTAATCAGCTTCTGTGGACCTCAGTTTTCTCACCTGTAAAATGAATCAGGGATCCTTTTTTTAAGTGCAAAAATACTGAGGCTTAACAAGGTAGGGGCTTGGAGAACACAGAGTTGTTCATGTGCGTGATCTCCTGAAAGAATTCACTGGCCAGAAAGAAGTATGTATGTTTGTGGCTCATTGAACATGCATCAGCCCGTGCTTCACACGAGACTAAAGAAATCTTTAAGGTAAACATGTGTTATAGTGTAAGACAGTTAGTGGCAGGTATGGACAGAACATCTGAGTCGAGCAGGAGTAGTAGACATTTCCAGACACCTGAGTAGGCAGTGCATTTAACTACTAACTCTTGGTAGCTAGCAAGAGTCACAAGTACAACAGGGCTTGGGTGTTGGTGGGTGGTTGGAGCTGTGCCAGGGCGTCGGAGTCCTGAGGTGCTGGGCAGCTGGCCTTGTGATGGGAGGGACTTCTGAGGTCCCTGATTCCAGACAAGCTACTTTCCTGGAAGCCAGAGACCTTGTGTGACTTCTCGTACTATTATTTCTTCCTTAATGAACCTCTGTATGTGGCCTTTTTTGCAGTTCCGATGTTTAGAATGAAAGGAAGGGAGAGGGAGGGGGAGGTATGAATATCAAGGACGTAACTCATTTGATGTGAGAAAGCTTACTCATGCACAAGGCAGCAGGCCCTGTGATGAGGGTCTGTATTTTCACAACTGGGATTTTTTAATAGAGAAATTTTAAAGACTTCTCTGTTACCTTTGAAGATACAGTATCTTCAGTTGGGGGTTCTAGTATTTTGTCCTGAAGATTACATCATTCATGTAACTTAGTATGTTCCTGAAAACCTCAAGAAATCTTGTATACTTTATTTTGTGTTAATTGTTCATGTTTCTTTACATGAACTGTCGATGGTCCTGGGTAAGGGGATACATTCCTCTGCAAATATGGGATGGATCTTTGAACTTTCTGGTGGGATTATAGATTTTCTTCCAGTCTGTAATAATTACTAAACATATCTCTGTGCAGACTCCTCTGTCCATTAATGTATTGTTAATGCAGCACAGCATCACCAGAAGATTCTGGGTGACTGATCAAGGTAACTTGTCTATTGAAGTTCCTTTTTTCTTCCATCCTTTATTTGACAGGTGGTTTGACTTAGAAGTCCTGACTACCTCTTTGAAAGCATAGGCTGCAGTGAATACTTGTGGTTATGGGACATGGTTGTTCTGTGTGCTAGAAGCTCCCTATCTTAACCACAGTTGATTTATTTATACAATGGGAATTAAAGAAAAGAATGCAGTTTGAGATTCTTTGACCCCCTGTTTTTTTCCATTTTGAGTCTCAGGCTTTTAAAATGGCTCTCCTTTCTATGTCTATCTTTCCCCCACCCACAAAACACGTCCTGCCGGCAGAGGTATCACTTGGTAAATTTGAGGGCAGTGCAAAACTTGCTCTGGTTAGGTTGACATGTAATTTGATTTTCCCTAAACTGCTTCTGGCCTCTACCTGTTTGAGCTCTGGAATCCCTTTAGGGAGTGAGTGTATAGAGTATGTTCTCACCTCTCAATTCATTGTGACTTTAGCCAGAGGTCTGTCCTGTGGCTGTCACTGCTCTAAATCCCAGTGAGTGGAGGGAGCGTGTAAGAAAGAGTGAGCAGTAAGCATATGGCCAGGGTTTGTGGGTGGAGGGGCATGCAGCACAGGGAGGAAAAGCATCATTTTCCCTCTGGGATTGTCAAGAGACGTAAGCCCTTCTGAGGAGATGTAGAGACACAGCAAATCAGACAGGGCAAGGGCCTGGGCAGCCATGGCTCGCCTGGTGAGTGAGGGGGCATAGTAGCCCACGTGGCCCAGCCATCCACAGGGGGTCTGGAATTCCATGGCTGTCTCAAGCAGCCCAGCTCCTTGAAACAACAAATTATTATTTTTGTTCTTTGCTGTCTCTGGGATTGTTTATGCATCTCAAATGAGCTGTAAAGAAAATTTTGTACATTCTACAAACTTTTACTTTCAAGGAGGCAGGTTGGAAAAAGGAACACCGTCACGTTAAACACCAGCTATCGTGCTTTCATTCAGCTTGACGAACAGTGGCCTAAAATGGCAGGGGATTAAATTGATGTAATGACAAGAATTCATATAGGAGGCAGTGGGAATGGAGCAGAATAATGTTGAGGCTTCACGGTATTGTGTTCTTTGATCTGCCTCGGATGGAAAACATAATCTACCTGTATTTATGTTGATTTTAAATAAGGAGTGTGTAAACAGAGGCTTGCCATTCTCCCTACCATTTTCGAGTTGAAATTAAATAGCTATCCATTTTGAGCAATGGATATATTTCTGAGTAATGAGTTAAGTGCACTTTTTGAACACTGGGGTCTTATTGTACATCACAATAAGACCATTTTTGCTCAATTGGGTTCTGTTAGAGAGGCACACAGTATGTGGGTATTTGTGAATTGTTCATTTGTTAAAGGATATTCTTTTTATTTTTAGAAAAATTCACCTTTGTCTTGGTGAATTTAAGCAGTAACAACCACAACCCTGAGTAGAATAAACACCTTTGCCAGTATGAGTCTTTGATGCAGGTTGCTGCAGATGAGTTGTTCCTGCCTTCTGGAGAAATACATATGTGTCTTTCATCTGGGAAACGTCTTTCTAGGGCAGTACCAGCTGGAAGATGTCAGCTGAGATGACCAAACACTTGATCAATTGACGAGGAGCACGTCAAAGGTGGCTGAGAGCCATTTATATGCAGTGTGTTTGAAAGCACTTTGAAAAGTATAGTGTGCTTAACGTGCATTTGTGTATAATATGGAAGCATATTTCTATTAGGCACATTTTAACATATGGTTCCAGGAAAGACAAAGGTATTGTGCTGTGCTCAAACTTTGTGTTTTTTCCCCCTATGCATAGCTAGAAAATCATCTTTCTGCAATTATTTGAGTAATGATATTCACACTTTTTAAGGCTTCTTAGGGAACTGCCCTAATTAAAACACTGCATTTATTGCCTCCACACTTCAGGAAAATGTGAATTCCCTAGCCTGAGTTCAGGGCTTTCCCCAGTTTTGACTAACTCTGCTCTGTAGTGAAGCCCCTGTGCCAGAATGTTCCACCTCCCATTAGTTTCCATTCCCATTTATGCTTTTGTTATGCTCTTCCTTCTATTGGAGGGACCACCTTCCCCTGACTTCTGCCCCCGCAGATGCACACGTGCTCCCAGGCATTGCCTGTGCCAGCCCCCCGTAGCCTCCCTACAGTTGGTGTGTTCTGTTCTTATCCACTGCCACGTTGTATAGTTCTTGTGTTTCCCCTGCTGGCTCTTAGCCTTAATGGCACAGGGTAATAGCAGTAATGACACTGGGAACAATAAAAATGGTTATTCAGCCAATTTTTACTGATTGCCTGTTGGATGCTAGGTGTCAGGGATGAAGTGGTAATCAAAAATCAGACAAGGACCCTGGATTAATGGAACTTAGGTTCAAGTAGAGAAGACCATCACAGTCACTCAAGTCAATGTAAAAATGTTGACTGTGGCAGGTGGCACAGATGAATACGTACGTGGCACTGTAAGGGATTGGGAAGGGGCATTTTAGCTATTTGGGTGGGTCCATAAAGGCTCCCCTGAGAACAAGACTGGCTACATAATTTGCATGGCCGAGTGCAAAATGTAAATGCAAGGTGTCTTGTTCCAAAATTAAAACTTTCATGATGGCAACAGCAGAGCATTAAATCAAGCATATGCAGTCCTTGTAAGTATGTCTAAGTATGACTGAGTGGGTTTTACTCCCATCAAGCAGGCCCTAAGGGAGCAATGTTTGTGCTGAGATGAGAGGGCAGAATAGGAAGGGAACATGGTTCCAGGCAGAGGAAATGGCATGAACAGGGTCTTGGACACATTCAAAAACTGGACGGAGGTCACTGTGTCTGGAGTAGAGGGAGCAGGTAGAGGACGTGATGAGGCCAGAGAGGTAGAGAAGGTGACATGTTAGTCCAAGCACAACCCTGAAGCTTCCTAGTCTTTGTTTTATGAGCCACACACAGCTACTGAAATGTTTTCAGCAGGAAACTAACAAAATCAAGTTCTGGTTTTGTAAAGTCGTGATGGCTACGTTGTACCAGATAGACTATTGGTTATAGTGGTAAAAGTGGAAGGACTATTTGGAGGGTGTTGTAGCTCTCTAGGTGAAATAGTGGGGATTTGAATTAGGATGGTGGTGGTAGACATGGAGGTGGTAAGTGGAAGCACTTTGAGACCCAGCTCGCAGGGCTTGAGACAGTGGCATTGAAGGAGCAAACAAGAAGATGCCCAGGAAGACATCTAGATTTCTGGCTTAGAACCATTGGGTTGAAATTCATTAAATTGCCAATGTTCTGCCATTTTTGATCTTCAGAAACATCAGCTTCCTATGACACTATCAATTAAGTGGGTGGTTGGTAGGACATTCACTTGGATGGGAAACACTTTGAGGACCAGGTAGATTTTGGTCTGTTGTGGCTTTGGTGGTAGTGAGGTTGAGAGAAGATTATACATTGGATTCTGGTACACTGACTTTTGAAGTACCTTTGAAACCTGTAAATGATGATCAGGAGGGGGCTGCTGCCTATGCGCGTTTGGAGCTTCCAGGAGTGGCCTGAACAGAGATAGAATGCTGCTAAAACAAGTATGGGACAAACGCTTTACAGAGGTGACCTCTTTTATAAGTTGAAGTAGTCCAATGAGGAACATACTCTTGAACTCTTTTTGCAGATTCACATAGTGTGGCTCAGAGAGGTTAATTAACTTGTCCAAGGTCACACAACTAGCACGTGGAAAAGCCTGGTTTTTGAAGCCTGATGGTTCCAGTCCAGGGCCAAGCTCTTAACCACTGCTTGCTACCTTTCTGATGGCTTCCTCATATCAGTTGGCACAGTTCTTTGTACTAAGTAGGTCCTTAGGAATTCCTTATTGAATAAACAAAACAGTTGGTGAAAATAATATATTCTCTTCTGAATAGGAGATTTTTGGAAGAGTTCCCAAGGCTCCAAAATGTGAGCAAACATAGATGGAATTTCAATGGTTGACTCCTGGTTTTGTTCATGGGACTTTTCTCCTTTACTCATAAGTACCATCCCCAACCCCTGCTGAGGCCTGAACTTTGTAGAGAGCCTTGGTTGAAGACAAAAGAATTTCTTTTGGATGAGTCAATGGATGGTAAGTTACACTCTCTTTACAATGTTCTTGAGGTGAATTTTACAGAAATTTGCCATCTTGGGGCTAAGGGCTTGCTCAGCTGCTGCTGTGGCCCCTCTGGCACCCGGAGAGCATATTACTAGATCACCAAGGCCCTCTGTGCCTGAGTGCTGACTCAGAGTCCTACTCAATACAGCACACCTCTCATTTTGGGATGAGGAAGACCTAAGTCCAAACAGATGATAGTCCAGCAATCAGAGTTAGTATGCAAGAGTAAATCTGTTTGCTATCACTGATCTGAGAGGAATCAAAGAAGCTAGATTCAATCCTGTTACAGGTAAGGAAGCTGACATCCTGAGGAAGTAGTGACCTGTCCATTTCTGGCACATGGAGCTCACATCCTCGTTTGAGCTCACACCCGTGTTCCCCCTTCCTGGTTTGTAAGTGGTCCCTCTTTGGGTCTTGAAGAGTGAAAACCCTTGGCTACGTGGCAGATCCAGTCTCTGTTTGGGCTCATTCAGGAAGACTGAGCACATCTGGTTGTGTGCGTGAATTTTTCACTTTTTATCAGCTGTTTCCCTGGAAATTCCCTTATCATGATTGTGGACAGTGAATTGAATGATCTGAATTATGTTTTATTAGGTTGCCTTTTGATACAAGTATTGATGGAAGGCTTCTTGGTGTACCCTCTGCTATGCCCACCCTGGAAATACAGTATTTTATTCTCTCGGCCCTGGATGTTGAAGTGAAACATATTGTTTCCCTTTAGGATGCCATTAAAAGTCAATGATGACCTTTACAATGACTAATAGTTTTCATGGGGCTTTAATTGTGATTTTTTTTTTTTTTTTTGGCAGAGCAGCATCAGTCCACTTCATACATCTTTTGTATCGGGGAATCAATAAAAACTGCCGCCTTTTGTTGATGCTGTAGGAGATTTTATGCCGATGACAAGGGATTTGATTTAATATTCTCTTTAAATAAGATCAACACTGCTGCAGTTATAAACTCTTCGAAAAACTGTCAAGCCCATCAATATAGCATGAAACAAAAAGTTAGCCTGGTATAAATTAGCACGTGCAATGTGTCTTTGGGAGGGTGGTAGATATTTATGACTGCATGCTAAAATACATATTTCGAGATTTCTTTCTGCTCCTTCAACCGTGAGTAGGAAATGCAGAGAGGAGCATTTCATTACCACTCTCTTCCAAACTGCGAACTTTCTTTGCCAGTTAATGATTTTCTGGGGCAATTGTGAATGTGGTGACATGATATAAACAGGTATTTATGATCTGATACAATCCTTAGTGAGTATGGATTTATAGTTAAATGGTGAAGTGGGAATCCAGCCGGCGATTATCGACAGAGTTTCTAGAATCTATATCTTGTTTGTTTCCATTATTCACACACACTTTCTGTTAGGGCCTGATTATCTATGTAGTCTGTGTTTCCTGGTTTAGCTGAGAGTTGAGTATGAGACTTTGAAATTCAGTGATGTATGCACTGTGTGTTTGGGGGCAAGCAGGACCTCTTGCCCCCATACCTGTTCCTCAATGCCTTGAAATTCTCATTGCACTACAACTAGATTATATGATCATTCCATCTCTCTTTGGCTTTGTTCCAGGTGAACAAGGAACCCAGGTAGGAGCAGAGCTGGTGGACAAGAAATGCCTCAGTGGAGCATGTGGGCATAGGTCATGGCAATTTCAGAGACCTAGGGAGAATCCAGAGGTTTCCTAGAGGAGTCACTGTGGGTCTTGGAGTCAGGGCAGGGCTCTTCAGAACAACATCTGTCAGGTGAGGATGCCAGTCATGGACAACATGGATCATGTTAGTAGACCAGGAAAAGGCAAGAGGCTGAGCCAGGCAAATCTGAGGTCAGGTGATCCAAAGAGAGGGTGTGTCTGGCGTGCTGGGAGGATGGCAGTGCAGCTACTGTCAGCACGAAGGAGTGCTCTGGGGAGGCTACTGTTCTCAGGAGGTTCTTTTCTGAAAGAGGCCTGCTCAGAGTTGCCTGCACTGCCTGACCCTTGGGATGAAAGAAGCAGACCGGAGTCTTTTGAAGTGTGGCCTGTGGACTGCCTGCATCTAAACCACTTGGGGCTTCATTCAGAATCCCTTGTGGGATACCTTAGAGTCTGTTCGTATTTTGAGAAGCTGCTGGGTGAGTTCCTCAAAAACCAATAGAACGTTAGAACCATTGCTTTAGACTTAAGGACTCTTGCCAACTTACAACAAGTTTAGATCTCCTTCTTATATTTGCCAGAAGAGTTGAGGGTTTGTATCTGGAGAGATAGTGGTATCTACAGATGTAGCTAGAACCGAGATGCTTCACTCCACAGGTCTGTTTGAGAAATTGACCTTCCCCATAAAACATTCATGTTTTCTTTAGGCTGTATTTGATGTCTCTTTGACCAAGTTTGCATGTACTTTTAGATATCCAAAGTTACCTCATCATGAACCATGTGCTGAAAAGCTGGCTATCAGTTGCTACCTTCTACTAAACATGCTATACTTGTTCCAGTGGGTGTGTTGAAGAGATAATCAAAATAGGACCTCTAGGTATTACCCTAGAGAAAGCTCTGCCAGGTTAAAATGCTGGATCTTCGTCATGCTGAACACACCATTTCTTGGTGAAAATTAAAGCAAGCGTGTGGCCCCCAATACAGATACTTAATCCATTTGTCACCATAGGGAAACACATATTCCTAAGTTTTCATTGATGATTTCATTTGAATGTTTGGTATCATTCCTTAGTCCTACATGTGTGAACCATTTGGGAATACAAGTTTTGCAGGGTAAAAAGTAAAGAGCTTCCTTCTCTTGGGCTCAGGGCCCTTGAACTTGAAGATACTACTTTTCTGTCTGGTAGATGCGGCTTTATTATGTTTCTGTTAGTAAAAGAGAAACATGGATTAATCTTGTTTTTTTGAGAGTCCTTCATAGGCTTGAGTCACCAGACCACACATCAGCTGTCATCCGCCCCACATTTTTGTCATTTTGGAGGAGATGAGTGGAAACTGAGCAAGTCTCCCTGCTTGTTTTCTTGGGTGGGTCTTAAGCTGCCTGAGCCTTCCTTTCTGGGATTTATTAATGACTCTTTTTTTTTTTCAATGAACATTTGTAGCATATTTAGTATTTTTTTATTCCCTAAAGGGGGAAGGGAGTAATTTGGCAGCCTATTAGTGTTATTTGACTTTTGTTTTTAATCTTAGGACACCTTTTTCCCCACTCAGCCATTCAGGGATGCTTTTTTTTTGCCCTAGCCTCAGCCCCACCACCTGAAATGTTCATGTTTTCTCTCTAAGACAGGATACCCACCAAGCACAGGCAGCCAGTTGACAAAGCCAGATCAAAATGCTTTGAATTTTGAAAATGATTCCCCTCTTGGTATTGAGCCCAGTGATAAAAGCAAAGCAGTTGTCATCTTGAAAACAGAGCTGTATACATGGCAGGGCCTTTCCAATTAGCACACTTAAGATACGTGTTAGAAATGATGGGAAGTGGGATGTTACAGAGCGAAATGCAGGTAATAGGGCTTTAAATTTTCATGTTTCAGTTGATTTTTTTCTATTGCAGTTTTAGGAAAATTGTTGCACATTATTGGAGCTCCTAAGCGTGTCTTAGCATTGCTCTGTTTACAGTGATATCGTCCAAAAAACCGAAGTGTTGGGCACAAAAAAGCTTGTGTCCACTGGTTTTCCAAGTAGAGAAAGAGTAGTCTATTATTCAAAATTACTACCAAATAACAAGTCAGTTTAGCCCATTTTCCAGGTGGTTTTTCCTCCTGGAAACTGCTGCTTTTCTACCAAGCAACTGGTTTGACAAAATCCTTGAACTGAACAAGCTGGATTTTTCATGTTCACTAGATTCAGTCCCCCCAAAAAACTCTTTTCTCTACATGTACATGCAAGGAAATTAAAGCCACATGTCCAGCATAAACCAGTGATTTTGTTACATTAGGGTATGATGTCAAAATTGGGTAAATGTGTGACATACTCATAGAGTGTGGATGTCTTGCATAGGGCCTGGTATAGAGTAATAATAGTTGTGGTAGATGTTACTAGAGCTCACCAATATTTCTTTGTGCATAGGAGAGTTACACTTTCTTTCCCTCTTGAGATTTGGTGTGCCTTACAGTGGTTAGTTCAGGACAAGTGACTTGTGTCACTTTTAGATACGAACTTTTAAGACCCCATAACCAGTGTCCTTTTCTTCTGCTATGGGAAACCCTAAAGGCTTTTATTGAGAGACCAGCCTTGTAAGGTATTGGAGACTCTGTTAGATTGGATTCTTAGGTGACTACAGTGATAATAGCCCCTTCCCCACCAGCCAATTCACACTGGACATTTAGAACAAGAGAGAAATAAAAGCTACTGAGATGTTTATTATTGTATAATGCAGCCTATCTTGACTGAATAATTCACATTAATAAATATGAATTAATATTTATTCAGTGCTATATTCCAGTGAACTTAAAGTAACTTGTGTATATATTTCCTTGATGGTCACTAACACTCTGTTATAAACGTATTGCTATTATCTCCGTCTTGTAGGAGAGGTCATGCAGGTGCTGAGATGTTAAGTCACTTACCCAAGATTATGTTGGTAAGGAGAGGAGCTGAGATTTGAGTCTAGAAAAATACCCAACACATGGTAAATGACTAAATCAAGATCAGAAGGAGTTTTATGATTTGGTGGAACATATCCTTCATGTGGTATCATTGGAGGGAGTGCCAGTTGGCATCATCTGCCCCAGAAATCTCCAGCTGCCAGTCATTTTGCCATTATAGTCATTTATTTTTAGGTCTTTTAGCTGAATAGAGTTATGGTTGGCAACACCCTATAAAGGTTTATAAGGCTAGGTGCTCCAGAAGAGCACACAAGTCACTAGAAGGGAAGTCGGTGACTCCAGGGGAGATAAAAAGGGAGCAAGGACTAGAATTGTCTTTGCGCTGAGGGTTGCCTTTATTGACTAGTGTTGCTGAATTGTGTTATGAGCTCAGAGAAGCCAGGTCTTTTGGGGGCATTCCCACAGATGGGGCTGATCCAGACTTTCCAGGATAAAGTGGGGGATGGAATGACCACAGGTCTGCTCAGCCATTTATGGCTTTAAAAGATAGGGGGCAATTTTCCTACACTGGCAGAAAGAGGAGGCATGGTGTGGTAGGGTAGCAACAAGGGTGTGCTTTTGCTCAGTTGTTCTGATATGTTCTGGGCAAGGGTAGTAGTTAATCCATTCTTCTCCTCTGCCTCCAGCTGGTTTGATTCAGAGACAGCTTTTGTAAACACTTACCCTTATTCTCATACTGAGTTAGCTGAAGGCCTTGGCCAAAGTTCTTTTGATTGTAAGTGACAAACCTTCTCAATCTTTTTTAAGTAAAAAACAAAACAAAACAAATGAACAACAAAAAACCCCCCAGGAATTGGCATAGGGTCATCTTATGGAACCTCAAGACTAAACACTTAACTAGGTCTCATGGGGGACTACAACAGGAACTTGAAAGCTCCCTAGAGCCATAGTACTTTCTATTCTTAGAGCTCCTCTCTGTTCTGTTAGTATGTTTGTTTTCTCCTGCTCCACCCCATTAGATTTCTATGTTGTCATATGTTCATGTGCAGTCATGGCCGCGATGTGGTTCCTGAGCTTATGGATCTTTACTTCACATAACTATTAGAGACTGAACATCAGCTTTAATTCCCAGTTCTACAAACAGTAATGGGAAAATGTTTTTCTTTTTTTCTTTATTTTTAAAATTTATATCCAAGTTAGCATATAGTGCAACAGTGATTTCAGGAGTAGATTCCTTAATGCCCCTTACCCATTTAGCCCACCCCCCTCTCCCACAACCCCACCAGTATCCCTCTGTTTGTTCTCCATATTTAAGAGTCTCTTATGTTTTTCCCCCTGCCTGTTTTTATATTATTTTTGTTTCCCTTCCCTTGTGTTCATCTGTTCTATGTCTTTAAGTCCTCATATGAGTGAGGTCATATGATAATTGTCTTCTCTGACTAATTTTGCTTAGCATAACACCCTCTACTTCTTTCCGTGTAGTTGCAAATGGCAAGATTTCATTTGTAAAGGGAAAATTTGATCCATGCTGAGTCATGATTTACTTCTGGCCGCATAAGCAATGTTGGTGGGATCGGATATGTCATTTATTCAGCATATTTTTGAATGCCTCGGATGTGACAGTCACAGTGTTAAATGCTGGGAGCATGACTAAGCAATACGTCTGTCCAAGATACTCCTGCTCTGAAGGATAATTTGAGGCCACAACTCCACCCAGAATATTTAAGGGAACCTGTTTTAATACAAGGGAAGTTCTAGTAGTGTAGTGAAGTACCCTTGTAAAATGGCAAACTCCTTGCTGCTGAAATTATTTAATCTGAAATAAGTTGATTATTTGTATTGTAGGATATTATCTGAAGAAATTCTCTCCTCACCCAACAGGTTAGACTAAGCGAAGCTTGTTCAGTGATTCTATGATTTTATGACAAACCATGTGATACAACTTATGAGAACCATAGAAATCAATGGAGAAGAAATATGTGAAAGTATTCATATAAGGCACTTTGGAGTACTTGGGACTTGAATTTGGCCCTAAAGAAAGGGGAAGAGGTAGTATTTCATGTAGACATAGTGAATGTATAAAGACACAAAGACAGTGAGTGTGGTGTGTGTGAGAGAAGAAACATCTGTTTGATGTCTATCAGGAAGCTGAGGGAAGGTAAGACAAGTTGAATTTTAGGAGGGTGTTAGAATGAGATTAGGAAGTTGGATTCATAGTCATACTATTGTAGTACTTGAGGGCAATTGTAAGTAGACTACTGTTTACTGTAACAGAAAACTCAAGAAAAAAGTGGCTTCAGCAGAGGGCATTTTATTCTTTCATGTAAGAGTAAAGCTGAGTTGAGCAGTTAAGGGATTGGTTAGCAACTGACGTCAAGGACCAAGCATCTTTATGTGTCTTTCTCTGCCAACCTTAGCATGTTGGCTTAGTTCAAGGGCTTATTTCCTCAAAGCCACAATCTGGGTGTGGTGGTTTTAGAAATCACAGATAGACACAACAAAGCCTTGCTGAAGAAGTGAGAGGGATGTTTTCTTTTGTGCATCCCTTTTTATTTGAGAGATCCTTTTTCTATTTTTTGAATTTATATTCCTTTTTGAGAGGGAGAGTATGAGTGGGGATGGGGCAGAGGATCTGAAGTGGGCTCTGCACTGACAGCAGTGAGCCCAATGTGGGGCTCAAGCTCATGAACCACAAGATCATGACCTGAGCTGAAGTTGGATGCTTAACTAACTGAGCCACCCAGGTGCCCTTGAGAGATCCTTTTTCAAAATGTCCTCCAGAAAACATCCTCTGATGTTGTGTTGGCCATGATTGACACACGCCCACAGCTTACTTTAGGGGAGATGAGGCAGAGGAAAGGCAAACCGTGTCAGCAAAGAGGGGACTGCCAGGTAAGGGTTGTGGGGTCAGCTGCCAGTCTCCCCCAGCCAGCCTGCATGGGTCTTATCATAGGCCACCTAATTCCACAGATAATAATATATAATAACTGTCATATGTCCAGTATTGATTATGTGCTGGGTACTCTGCAGTGTTCTGTTTTTACTTTTGGCAACAGCCCTTCTAGGTAGGTGGTATTGTTCTCACTTACTGATAAGGAAACTGAGTGGCATGTGGGTGACTTGGTTTGTTAGAGTCTGAGAGATTCAATCTTATTGAATCATACTCAGTCTCAGGATTGAGAGAGGCTTTAGCCCAGCATCACCCCGTCCTCCAAAGGTGCCCGCCCCCACCTCCCAACATCCCTGCCAAGTGGCTTTGGAGCCAACTCGCAGGGACTGATGTTTCCTGACTCCTGGGCCAATGTTCTTTTCAGTCTGCATCACTGGTAGACTAAAGACCTGTCATGGGATGGAGGAGAACTCCTGGTTTTCTTCTGTGGTCTCCCCCTCCTCCCAATCCCAGGGAAGGATCTTTTATAGGTGCTGGCTCTGGTACTAGTGACGTCATGGCGACTAACATTGTAGGGCATGCTGAAATCCATTAGCGGGTGTTCACGTCCCCTCATGAGTGAAGTGGGGGCCATGTGAAAAGTGATTTTGGCCTCCCCAACTTCCTCAGGCCCAGGATTCTGCCAGGTATTGCTATTTTCTATTTGCTAAATGTTAGTTGAAACAAAGGGCTGTTTTGTTAGGTTTGTGTTTCCCTATGGAAAAGATTACTTTAGGCACATTTTAGAGAATGCTTTTAAAAAGAATCTCGTGTAAGTTGAAAACATAAGGAAAGAAAGCAAATGTCTTGATGGCTTTTTATTACAATAAAAATTGTAGTGAAAGCTCTCTCAACTTCCTCCCTTCTTCCATCGTACTAAACAAACCTTTGTCTGCGTGAGGAGGATTATGTTTAAACAACAGGAGCATAGATGGGGAAATGGTGGTATTTGGGGGGCCTGGTACTGAAAAGGTCACCACCAGTGACATTTTCTGAGCATTTGTTAAAATTAAAGAGGTGCTTCAAGAGTAAGAGTTTGCTATTGGTGGTAGTGGGAAGTGATTACCCATATATCCAATAGGAAAACGTTCTGAATCTGTAACATGAGATTTTGAGGAATAGGAGGGTAGAGAAAGCAAAATTAAAGCAGTGAAAAGAGTTTGTTTTTGGAAAAATGATTTTAGTGTTCAATCGCCCTCCTCAAATGCCTTTAAATTTGCCTTGCCTTTTTTGACTAAGAAAAAAAGCCTCTTCTAGAGATGTGCCAATTACGGGAAATGTTCCCTTTCCACATTCTCCATTGAATGTTGGTGATTGGTAGGTGATGCTTGGCATCAGTGGCTCTGCTGAAGTCCTAGATGTCAGTGACTTGGGACCCATCTCTGGAAGAGATGATGTAGGCAGCCCTTTGGTGATCAGGGCCCTGACTGTTCCTTTCCATGGTGCCTAAAGCAGGCAAGAAAAGGGCAAGTCTCGATGCATACTATCAAATGTAGCCGCCACTAGCTACACATACTATTCATCACTTGACATGTGGCAAATTGAAATGTGCCATAAGTGTAAAATACGTACTGAAAATTAGCGAAAAAGAGAATGCAAAGTAGCTCATCATTGCTCTTTTATTTTCATTACATGTTGAAACGATAATATATTAGGTTAAATAAAATACATTATTAAAACTGCTGTTTACTTGTTTATCTTTGTGTGTGTGTGTGTGTGTGTGTGTGTGTGTGTGTGTGTGTGTGTGTGTGACTTACTAGAAAATTTTGAACGATCTCTGTGGCTCATTTCTCTACTGGACAGCACCCGTCTAGATCAGGGTTCCCAGTATGGCCCACTGCCTATTTTTATAAACAGTTTTATTGGCACACAGCCATGCCCATTTGTTTCCATGCTGTCTGTGGTTGTTTGCATGTGAGTCTCCATGCTGTCTGTGGCTGTTTGCATGCGAGTCTCCATGCTGTCTGTGGCTGTTTGCATGCTACAGTGGCAGAGATGACTAGTTGCAATGGAGGCTGTATTGCTCACAGAGCATAAAGTATCTATTATCTGAAGCTTTGCAGAAAAAGGTTGCTGAACTCTGGTTGAAAGGATTCTGGAAGACATAGCAGGACCTAAAAGCAATCCAGGAAGCCCTGATACTTCCTCTGTGATTCACTCTTGTAGGCAAGGAGAGAGAACCAAGGATTCCCCTGGTGTCTTGGAGGTGCTTCAGGCATGTGCTCCCTTTTATCACCAGCCTCTTTCTAAACAAGTTGTAAACCTCAGCCCCAGCACATTGCTATGAGAAATCTGGAAAGAGTGACTGTAGAGCCAGAAAATTGACTACGGATAGAGGGCAGGATTGGAACGCTTTAACATCCAGTGGAGGAGTGTGGAACCATTGGGACTGATTGCTGCATTTCTCAATGTTTTCCATTAGGTACAGAGTTATGGCTGATAAGTAGGGACAACTGTAAAAAGTTACTTCAGAGGCTTGCATACCTGCCCTAATGAGCATCCCTCATATACTTTAACAGTTGGGGATCTCAAAGATATTTTAAACCTAAGAACTGGGTCAACAAGAAGTTATTTCAAGGAGTCGTGTAATCTTAACACCTTCATTGTCAGGTGACACCTTGAGAGAGGAGTTTTTAGTGATTAAGTGTAAGCTGTGGAGAATGGAAAAGACTGAAAAGGAGAGATGGAACCCAAGGACAGATGACACAAGAGGCCAGAGTTGACCTTACTTACATCATAGCCTTCTCTGGAGACTGACCTGTGAGCAAGGGCCATGGGAGGGTAACAGGGTCTTTGTTCCAGAGTGCAAATTGTCATGATGTTTCCTTAAAAAGCCCTTTTCACTTTCTTTCTCCCGAACAAATGCATTTCCTCGAACAGGACCCTGAATCTGAATCAGCTTCACCACAAATTTGGGGTGGTATTAATGCCTGCTAGCACAGAGCAAAATGTGTCGCAGTGAATGGAGTTACAGTATTCAGAATGAATTACAGGACGTTAGGCACGTGATTTACCACCTATAGTAAACAGGGCTTCACACATGGTGTATTTCTGCTGTGTTGGTTAGTTATTAACTGCAAAAAAGGGGAAATTCATTTAGAAGACGTGCCCATTTTTTATGAGGTAAGGCCGCCTGGAGATGCATGGCATTTTAAAGCAAACAAATTCCTGGGAGAGCCCGAGCTTACCACCCAGAAATGTGGCAAGGAATAAAAACATTTACACCAGTTTAATATGAATGGTTGAAAAAAATATCTATTGCACATTGAACATGATATATGAAACCATAACCTACTCTTGTGTAGTAAGCAAGAGAACCATTCACCTAACAGATTACTATTCGAGTTGACATTATTCTGCATCTTTTCGATCTTCTCTTGCCAAGTGCTGGAGACTGTCAAAGAGAAGCCCGCCAGATACATAGGCACTGTTGGCCTGGGGGTTGAGAGCTCATAAGATTCTTGAAGGCAGAGGTTACCCAGTGACCCCCGTGCTGCAAACTACAGTGGAAATCAAAGGCTGACAGCCCACATAAACAGAGGCTGCATGTGGAACGTCAAAGTAAAGACAAATAGAGGTGGGACTTTCTGTGTCTCCTGCTCCCTTTCTAGTCTATCAAATGGAGCTTATTTCCTATCTTCCGGTAGAAGAAAAAGTGCCTGGTGGCTTTAGGGGGTCTCAGAAGTGATTCTTGGTTCATTCTTAGATCATAGATGGGATTTGACCTCCTCAAAAATTAAGGGGTGAGTGTTGTTTAATCCTACCATGACGTATCTGCCGCATATTAGATATTGAAACTACAAGAAATCTTGGGAGACTTCTTGGTATAACTCTTTGTTCTTTCACAGAAGAAGAAACTGAAGCCTCAGGAAGGTGAATGGATTGCCCAAGATGGTTTAAGTGCAGGGCCGGTCCTGAGAACCCAGATATCTCCAGTCCTGGCCCAGCTCCTTCTCTTCTAACTTGCTGGTGTTCTTTGCACCCAGTCACTAGGAATTGCTGCTTTTTTTAAAAAATTTTTTTAATGTTTATTTATTTCTGAGACAGAGTGAGACAGAGCATAAGTGGGGGAGGGGCAGAGAGAGAGGGAGACACAGAATCTGAAGCAGGCTCCAGGCTCTGAGCTGTCAGCACAGAGCCTGACGCAGGGCTCGAACTCACAAACCATGAGATCATGACCTAAGCCGAAGTCAGTCACTCGACCGACTGAGCCACCCAGGCGCCCCTAGGAATTGCTGCTTTTTAAGGAATACGGTAATTAGAAATGGCCCCTACTCCTTTGGTTACTTGATTTTCAAGTGGCATCATTATTAAGACACCTTACCAGACTGGCTCAACACTCATAATTTGTTTTATGATGCTGGGCCTGTGGAGCTCTTTGCTGTAAACTATTGTCTTTAAAGTTTTATGATTCAACTTACTCATCACTACTGTGAGTGATAGTAAGGGTTTTGTATCTGGGCAGATTAACACAGTTTGGGCATTTTAGAGAATTAACTTTTACTGTCCATTGCACTTGGTGCCATATTTAAGTAAACTGGAGGGGCCGATCCTTGGAAAAGCAAAAAGAGGTGTTTTTTTTTTAAATTTTTTTAAATGTTTATTTATTCTTGAGAGAGAGAGACACACAGAGCGTGAGCAGGGGAGGGTCAGAGAGAGAGGGAGACACAGAATCTGAAGCAGGCTCCAGGCTCTTCTAAGCTGTCAGCACAGAGCCCCTTGCAGGACTGGAACTCATGAACTGTGAGATCATGACCTGAGCCAAAGTTGGACACTTAGCCGACTGAGCCACCCAGGAACCACCAAGAGTTTTTTTGTTTTTGTTTTTGTTTAGTGTGAAATATATGGGCTTTGACATTTCTTTAACTGTTAGACTCCCAAGAATTGTATTCTGATATTTCGTCTGACATCCCCAAACTCCTTAATTTCAGATTGCTATAGAACTCTGTTTGTATTAATTCCATTTCATTTGTGTATTTTATGTATTTAGTGGTCATATTTGAAAAACATCTCTGTGAGTGCTCTGTGTAATTTTGGCAGAAAATTACTTTCTGTGTTTCTGTGATGATCCCTTGAGATCATTTTTGCATAAATCCGGCCTTCTATTTTCAGATACAAATCTGTTGTACAGATGATTCTTCTCAGAAGAAAAGATGCATTTGTAGCTGAAAAATGTAAATTACTTTTCATGGAAAATACCTCTCTGGGCCCCCATTTCCAAAATGTGATGATTGCACATTGCGTGTTTTTTTGTGCGTGCTCAGGAGACTGTTTTCCTTACAATTAGAAAAATCTTGATTGTGTGGCAGAGAGGGTGCGGTGACATGGCTGCTTTTGCCACATAGGCAAGTCAGTGGAGGTTCCAGGTGCCGGAGGTGCTGGGGACAACACAAAAGACTAATGCATGTGGCACTTAGCTAAGGGGAAAGGGTTTTGGTTTCCAAGCAGGGGTTGTTGAGAGCATTCTTCACAGAGTAGGTGTGTTAGCAGAGGACCTTTAGAGCTGGGGTCATTTAAATGTCCTTCTTGTCCCCCGCTTGTGGTTCATCCTTGCTTTTGCCATTTAATTCAGGATTCAAAGTTTTATTTGGTGCTTTATTGGAAGGGCTTTTGGAAGAGATCCCCAGTGTCTCCATCACAGGTATGAGGAAATAGGGGAGGGATGTACTACTTGAGGTACATTGGGCACTGCTGTAAAGCAAAGTATAAAATCAACGTACTCAGATTTGTGCCAAAGAAAGACTCGAGTTTGAGAACATTTACATCTGTTTTCAATAATTCCTCGCATATGTTGCAGAATGTACGTTATCCATCTTGTTATCCGGGAAATAACATTTGTTGCAAACAGTTTGCCAATTCGTAATTTTATTGAATTTGTTTATCATGCTGTGGCTTCATATGAGGTCTGAAAGATGGTGATCTTTGGTGTTCCAGCTGTTATAACATTCTGGGGCCTTAATTCTGGGATGGGCTGGAATTCTTTGGAGGGTTTGGGCTTTCTTAGGACTGCAGTCTGAGAGCTGACTTTGTGGATGGGCCATTATTCTTGGGGCATACAGTAACTTTGCTCACCAACTCCTCAAACCATTTTCATTTTTGACTTCTAAATACAGCCTTGGGACTGATGTGTTGAATAGCACTCCTTGTGTGCCCTATACAGTCTCCTTTGAAACCTGCCCAGACTCGCAGACTGTTATTGTGTTTGGTCTGAGAGGACAATGCTCTCCACAAAAAGAATCTGCTTCTTTAGAACCATCCCAAACTACTTGAAACCAGGGAACAAGTACATTTTCTTTCGCAGAGAAGCTATGAAATATATTTCTTCCTGCCTCAATATTACCGTTTTCTTAAGTCACTGGTGGATAAAAAGCAAGTTCAACCGGGTCTAATTTTATCATTTTCCTGTTTTCTTTAGCAGGCGTTTTCTTCACTGAGGTTTATATTGTCTTGGCCAAAACTGAGAAGAAAAAAAAAAAATCATAACCCTGAAAGCTCTTTCAATCTGAATTATTCCTTAATGTTTTTAATGGTTTATTATAACCACACAAATGTGATCGTGGGGCCATTTGGAAGTTATTGAATTTCCTTGGAGATGAGACTTGGCATTTTCCAAACCAGAGTTTGCTTTTGTGGCCTGGAAGTTGCAAGGCACATATATTTGGAGGGCTAACGATTATTCCCCACCAAGAAGTTTTGTCAACCTGACCTTCTCCACTCTTACGACGCTGCGCACACAGCTGTAATCTCTGCAGAGGAGAGCAAATAAAGTGAAGAAATATAGCAGTACGTGTTATTTTTACATCCTAAAGTAAATTCTCCAGCATTAAGGCCGACAGGGAATTTCCATCCCCGAGTTCTCCTGAATGCTTCTCCACTCTGCTGTTGTCCTCTTGAATCTTTTTATTATAGGTCTTTGAGGGAGGTATTTCTTGTAGTAATTTACTCAGCCAGACAGAGAAGGGAGACGTGGAACTGTGGAAAGATGGGGCTGGAGAGGCCTTTCGTGGTCAGCTGGCTCTGCCATTCAGCCTGCAGGGTTAGCTACTGTGGCCGGTCAAGGTGAAGGACTAGTTCAGTTCTACAGAACACTGTGTCACCTAGAGTTCCTGTGATGAGATGACCTCTACCACTAGATTTGAAAGTGAGTCCTGGCAAAACCAGCCTTCTTTGAATGTTGATTGAGCCAAATGGCTTTAGATGGTCAGCTAAGCCCTTTTCATGAAGTGATGGTATAGGAATCATAGAAATTGAAGGAGGGATTTGGGAGGTCATTCTTTCTAGCTTTCCATCTCAGAGAAGAAATCCATCTGACACTACCCTTGATGGTTGATCAGTCCCTTGCTTGAATCCTTCAAGGGGTGAGGAGCTAAGCACTTCAAGCAGCAGCTGGACTGTTGATCAACAGCTTTTGTGGGATCTTTCTTCTTTTTTTTTTTTTTTTTTTTTTTTTTACAAATTTTTTAATGTTTATTTATTTTTGAGACAGAGAGAGACAGAGCATGAATGGGGGAGGGTCAGAGAGAGAGGGAGACACAGAATCTGAAACAGGCTCCAGGCTCTGAGCTGTCAGCACAGAGCCCGACGCGGGGCTTGAACTCATGGACCACGAGGTCATGACCTGAGCCGAAGTCAGACGCTTAACTGACTGAGCCACCCAGGCACCCCTCTTTCTTCTTTATTTTGACAGTATTGCAGTAGCCTTGCAACTTCTCCTCACTTGTCTCAATTCTGATGTCCAGTGATCTTAAAAATCACAATTGATTTTTATTTTTTATGTTTATTCTGAGAAAGAGAGTGCTCATGTGAGTGGGGAGGGGCAGAGGGAGAGAGAGAGAGAGAGCGCGCATCCCAAGCATGTTCCACACTCAGTGTGGAGCCCAACATGGGGTTCAATCCTGCAGCCCTGGGATCATGACCTGAGCTTAAATCAAGAGTTGGATGGTCTTGATTTGTATTTCCCTGATGAGGAGCGACGTTGAGCATATTTTCATGTGCCTGTTGGCCATCCGGATGTCTTCTTTAGAGAAGTGTCTATTCATGTTTTCTGCCCATTTCTTCACTGGGTTGTTTTTCGAGTGTGGAGTTTGGTGAGCTCTTTATAGATTTTAGATACTAGCCCTTTGTCCGATATGTCATTTGCAAATATCTTTTCCCATTCCGTTGGTTGCCTTTTAGTTTTGTTGGTTGTTTCCTTTGCTGTGCAGAAGCTTTTTATCTTCATAAGGTCCCAGTAGTTCATTTTTGCTTTTAATTCCCTTACCTTTGGATTGGGATGAGCACTGGGTGTTATATGGAAACCAATTTGACAATAAACTTCATATATTGGAAAAAAAAAAGAGTTGGATGGTCACCTGAATGAGCCACCCAGGCACCCCTAAAAATCACATTTTAAAGATAAAAAGTGAAAGCTTCTAGATATTAAAAAAGAAAACACACTTGTCCTCATTTATTGTCACTCTGTTCTGGTATTCTGAATCAACCTTCAAGGTCAAGTGTATCCTTTTAAAGGAGAAAATAGATTGATTCCTTTTTTTCCCTTAGAGTATGTTGCTAACACTTTTGAGGCATTCATTAACGATCTTAGCTTTTCCAGGAGAAATAGTCAAATACATTGATCAATTATTCTCTAAGTTCTCTGTTCTTCCATGAGTTCTTTGGGGGGAAAGGATGCTGTCTTGTGGATGTACATTGTGATTGGTACCTAGCTCAGCAATTGGCCTGCAAGATAAATGTTTGTTGACTGAATGTTGAATGCATAAATTTTTGAATAAACCAGACCTTTCGTTGCTAAGAGATGTCTGTTGTATCCCACCTTTTTTTGGTTACTTCATCATGAAAAGAATTTTTCTCTGCTGCTGCCTTCAGAAGTGTCTGTTTATCCCATGTTCAAATAAGAGGCTTCTCTCCTTCCAACTCTTCTCACACAGACGTTCTCTGATGAGTTATCATGGGATCCACTTATTTGGTAGCATGGCAGAGTGGGAAGTATTTTAGGGTTCCAGCCTAGTCACTTACCTGTTTATGAAGTTTACCTGGAAAAATGTGTTTATTCCCTTTTAATGTTCTTTTCAATACCCTCCCTTGAAGGGCTCTTGTGAGAAAATGGTGTGTGAAACCCCAGGAGCCTGCACTTGACTCTTTGTACCTTGCAGATCTTTGTGCTTATCAGGGACCTGGGTCTTGTCTCCAGGGGCCTGCCTTTTGGTGAACTTTGATTATGAGATCCCATATATACATCATCACATTCTCTCTGGTTGTTTGGATAAATGTGGTGAGCACATATCACAGATTTTCTGGGTAAGTCTCATTTTAAAATATTTTGTCTGTTCCTTAAACTATTGAAATGTTTGGAAAATCTAAACATTTGGATACCCAGTTTTGGAATCTCTGAGCTGATCTCTTGCACCTGAAAATAGCACAAGATATGTCGTCTAATGTTTCTTAATTTTAATTGTAAAATATCCTCTTTCTGGCATGTCATGGAATACTTGACCAGCACAATAAAAACAAAGGTTTTGTAGTGATAGTGCAAACAGATGTTGGATCACTAAAGGCATCTTGAAGGGCTTCTCATGTCTCACGGTCTCTGCCTAGTAGAGTGGTGTAGCAAGAAGATACAGGTTGTTCCTTGCTACCTTCAAGGGCTCTTATTTCTCCATAAGGAACGTCACTTACGGTAGAGGCCGCCTCTGATCCTCTCTTCTCTCCCTGCTGCATTAGTGTGCTTTTGCTGCTGTAACAAATCACCACAAACTTAGTAGGCTAAAACAACACAAGTATGTCCTCTCTCTGTCTCCCAAAGGGTCACGTCAACCTCATATAAAAAATGAATTCATCTCATCTCAAGGTCCCCAATGTGTTGACCATTACAATCTCAAGTCCTAAATCTCATCTAAGTCACCACTCAAAAGCATCAGATCTCATGACCTCAGTAATTTTCAGTAGCTATGGGTGAGGCTCTGGCTATAATGGTTATAATCCATTCTGGAGTAGAGTTGCTTTCTGTCTCTGAACCTGTGAAACTAGAAGTAAGTTATCTGCTCCCAAAATACAATGGTGGGATGGACATAGAATGCCAGTGTTGGACATTCCATTCAAAGTGGGAAAAAGTGAAAGGAAAAGGAGTCCTCTACCAGAACCAAGCAATTTTTAAATCCAGCAGGCAAGCTCCGTTAGGTTTAAGGTCTGAGCATAATGCTATGTAGCTTGAGGATCTGCCCTCTGGGTCTACAGTTCTACCCTCTTGGGCCTGTGGCTTGGCCCTCTGGGTCATTCTTCCTTTTTTTCTTGAAAAGTGGCATGTGTTTACAGCTGAATGGTTTTATCGGCCTGTCTTACCTGACAACATTCTTTCATTTAATCTTTTCTTCCTTGCTTTCAGTCTAAGGTGGCACCATTTATACTGCTATAACAATCACAAACACCTTATGATCTCCCAGATATGTCATGGGATTCACTCCAGACAGGAGTCCTCTGCAGGTCTTTTCTGGATAACCCTATTTCCATTTCTGGCTTCTGCTGAGCTGGCTGAGGGGGTTCATGAGTCATATGCCTAATCTCTTTGAAGAGCTCCCTATATGAATAGATACTTTGATCTTTAGGTACTTCCGAGGCTCTAGTCAAAGTTGGTCTAGTTACACCTTTGGCCTTCTCTCCAGAGCATCCTTCCTGACAGTGTATCTCCTAATTTGAGTATCTTTTGCAGTCTGAATAGGCTTAGAATTGGCCAAATCATCAAGCTTTGGTTCTTTTTGCCATCACAGTTCGTTCTTCAGTCTTCTTGCATTTTACTATAAAATGTTACTTTTTTAATGTTTGTTCATTTTTGAAAGACAGAGACAGAGCACAAGCAGGGGTAGGGCAGAGAGAGTGGGGGACACAGAATCTGAAGCAGGCTCTGAGCTGCCAGCACAAAGCCCGTTGCGGGGCTCGAACCCACCAACCGTGAGATCATTCCCTGAGCCAAAGTCTGACGCTTAACTGACTGACCCACCCAGGTGCCCCTTCTTCCATTTTACTATAAACAGCAAGAGGAAAGCAGGCTGCAGCTCAGTATTTGCTTGGAAATCTTGTCAGCTAAGTGGCCAACTTTCCTTTGCCTACAAGTTATGCTTTCCATGTAACTATAGGACAATTCGGCTCATCTTTCTGCCACTGCATAACAAGGACTGCTTTTCTTTCAATGTCCTGTGATGTGTTCCTCACTTCCTTTGGAGCTCTCAATAGCACCTTTAACATTTATAATTAGCCCAAAGTCTGTTTTTGATGATTTAGGAATTCTCTAAGGAATATTGGTTTTCACTTCCACACTTCTCGCTTCCAAGTCCTTGCTAATAGAATCATTAATGCCAATATTTCTGGTAACAGGCTGTTTAAGGCAGTCTAATTCTTCTATCATGCTCCTCTGCATCATGAGATTGCAAATCCACTTGCATATTTTTAGATATTTGTCACAGCAGCATCCCTCTTTTAGATACCAAAATCTACATCTGCGTCTATTGTCAATGCAATAAATTACTGCAGACTTTAGTGGCTTGAAAACAACAAAAATTAATTATCTTGTAGTTCTGAAGGTCAAAACTTTAAGTATTATAGTTTAAAATTAAGGTGTTGGTGGGACTGTTTCCTTTGGGAGGCTCTGAGCAGGCACTCTGTTTATTTGCCTTTTCCAGCTTTGGTGGCCACCTGTATTCCTTGGCTTACAGCCTGTCTCTCCATCTTCAAAGTGCATCACTGTCTTTGCTTTCATCATCATCATAATCATCCCCTTCTTCTCTGACTGTTCCTGTGTGTCTGTCATAAGGATCACTGTGAAACACTGGGCCCACCTAGAGTAACCCCCTCATGTTGAGATCATTAACCACATCTGCAAAGTCCCTTTTCCCCTGCAAGGTAATATTCACAGGTTCTGGGAATGGTGACATGGGAATATTTGGTGTTACTTAGCTGAGTTTGGTATTTCATATCAGACTGCTGTTCTTTCAGTCCCCCTAGAGTTTAGAAGGTTGATAGACAACATGGGGCAGTGGAACTAATTTTGGAGTCAGGAAAGTTGGGTTTTAGTCTCACTTGGGCTGCTAAAAAGTGGTAGCTTTTAAAGCCAGCCATTTTGCTTCTTCATGCCTCAGTTTCATTTGTAAAATGAGGGGGTTAAACTGAGTGATTGCCAAGGCCCTTTAGGGCTCCACCGTTCCAGCTCTTTGGTTCTGGGCTTTCACTGCAATCAAATGCTTCTTGAGAAAGAGGAGATGATGAGTTACAGTTGTCAAAAGTTGGGAAGGAATTAGCCAATTGACACAGCAGTTTGGTGGTGAGTTTCGGTTGTGGTGACTGATCAGCTTCCTGTTCTTGCCAGATTGTGGACCTGTTATAGTCAGAACCTGTCAACTCAGAGTAAATCAAACACAGTTGTTCTTAGAAGGTACTTAGATGAAATGAGGAAAAAGAATCATCATGGTCTAATGGGCAAGGTGGTCAGGATGACTTAAATCCTGAAATCTGAGGTCTGAGTAATGGGTTTCTTCTCTGGGGCAGAAGTTAAGGCTGAGGAAGGATGGGAAGGTATGATAAAGTTGTGTCTCCAATCGGAGAAGGCAGGACCCTTGGAGCAAATTTGCATTGGTTTGGCTGATTCTAGTAGTTGCAGAGAAGGCTGCTGCAGCCAACACATGTTACAGAGCTCCAGAGGGCTGGAGGTGGTGTCGGATGCTAAGCCCTCCACAAGTAAAACAGGGAACTTAATTCCAGCTGAGGCTTCAAAGAAATCAGGTCACGAAACTTAAGCCCTCAGTCTAGGAGAATTCAGAAGAGGAAATTTATTTTTTTTAGCTTGTCCTCTAGGACTCTGTGCCACTGGGGACTCATATGCAATATTTCTCTTATTTTTAAAGGGCAATAGATAGGATGATGGGAATTTGAAAAGAGGTCACTTTGGTAAGGCTATAGGATTTTCTAAACTGGTCTGCAAGGCTAGTTTAAATCTTTTGTTTTTAGAAAGAGGAGTCTTCTCTGCACTCAGATGAGCACCCAGCCTTTAAGCCTTCATAATTTCATTTGTGTTACTTCCTTTGCTTGGAAATTCTTGCCTGCATATTCATGTACTAACAGACTTCAAGGACTGGTTCTAGTACCATGCTTATAGATGCAGCCTCTTAATTTCTCTACTTCGAAATGATCCTCTCTTTTTCTTAAACTCCTGTTGGATTTGTGGTCTTTAACTTTTTAATGCCATTGGCCATGGTGGTTATTTCAATATATTTTTCTCTCCCAGCCACATTATATTGTCATTGAGGAATTTATTCACCTTTTCATCTGTTATAGCACCTAAAGCAGGAAGAGGGGTTAACTAATATGTGTGGAAAGAGTAAATTACAATCTAACTTCACACTTAAGCATAAACTTATTGGATATATAAGATCTAATGAATGAGTATGTGTGGATATCTGTACTGAAATACTGCTATTGATATCCATATAGGGATGATTTAGTGCCTCAATAGAGACAGTATGAGAGACATAAGGGAAATATAAATGAGATCCCAGGCCTTAGATCATATTCTAATTGTAGAGAGGATATAGCAAAATAGCAGTGAGGAATAGTGCTGGGTGTACCTAAATTGTGTGGCACAGATGACCACCCCTGTGCTTAAAAGAGAATAATCTCTGTTCTGGCATAGTTGGGGAGATCTTTATGGAGGAGCTGGATTTTGAGTGGATTCTTGTTGGATATTTTCATCAAACACTTCCAGGTTTGAAGGTTTTTTTTTTTAAATGTGAAGCATTTTCATGTTTGCCTGCATGACAATAGTTGTATCTTTAGTGTTGGCTGTTAATAAAATAGAATGGATAGAGAGTGTAAAAGTTTAAGATGAATTTACAGATATGTGTAATATATGTTTTTAATTCTGTCTTCAACCAAGCTTGTGGCAAGTATGGATTTGAGAGCTCAAGAGTTCTGAGGCTCCTTGGTAGACTGGGGTCCTCAGGAAACCTGTGAAGTAGAACCTTAATACATACTTGTATAATATTGATGGATTTCTGGTTAAGATTTCTTGATTTTTATGCTTTTTTCTTAACTGTGTCTACTAAGGTTTAGCTTCTTTGTTGTTGAGTAGATATGTCCTAAAAGCTTTTTGTACCTGATTCCAGGAACTTTTATTTATTTATTTATTTTCCAACTATATTGAGATATATTAACAATTTAGTTAATAAAGTATACTAAAAAAACCACAGTCACTAATGGAGGCATTTAACAAAGGTTAGTGGTGGGAGATACAACGCAATTTGATTAGCGGATGAATGAAAACTTTTCCTTTCCAAATGTTCATAATGTTATCAGGAAGGGGAAAAACCAGAAACCACAATGATTAAAACTGGTGATATGACAATGTGGCTTTATTGAATATATAACATGATCATTTTATTTGTAAAGTGTCTTGCCATGCATGCTGAGTCAAATGTAATACAAATACTGATACAATATTCAGCATTGTAAATACAGACAAAAATGGCTTGTCTTATGAAATAGAATTTAAACTGATTTCCAATGACTGAATATTTAATATAAAGGAAATAACTTATTGCTTTTTTTTTTGCTTTTCATGTTCCTGTTGAAATGATAAAAATAAAAACAATCACTTGAAAATAAATTCTGAAAGATTATTTCTTAACATATTATAATTTTGCTATTTTGAACTCTTGGATTCTAGCCAGCTTGACCTGATTTATGTAGGTCATTCAAATGGTGAGTTCAGGTGTTTCTGGGATGAAAAAGTTGAGACTTTTGGTTTAGCTGAAGTATCTGAGTTTGTGATAATCTAAATATTACCTTTTTTGTCAAAACTGGTGAGCACCTTAACTTTCTTCTGGAAAACTGTAGAGAAATACTACTCAGCTTAACACATATTTATTTCCTTTTCTCTGATCTAATATGTTTTAAACATTCTTGGTAATACAAAGAGCAGTTGCTGATTTCATGCCAGCTTGTTGGTTGAAAGTCCTACCCCGTGAAGAGTAAAGGCATATATTTAAATACCATGCTGTGTGATAGAGATTCTAAGAGTGGTAGCTAATTAGAGATGAGAGAAGATCCGTTGGCTGAGACAGGATTCTCTAGGTGGGGTACAGCCAGTGGCACTCTGACACCAAAGATTGTGGGCAGGCTCTCCCAGCATGCCCTCTTTAGTGCCATGGCAGGTGGGCGTGGAAATACAGTGGATGGCATGCTGAGGTTTCTGGGGGAGGCAAAGGGAAGGGGAAAAAATCCTCTAGGCCTATCCTTCACTTAGCTTTTTATTTTTAACAAATGAAAAATACGTAGAGCAGTTGTCATTTGTTAAAGTGTAGCAGAAAGAGCGAAACAGGCCAGTGGAGGCTTCATCAAGAACGCTCATTCAGAATGATGAATGTGGCTAAACACACATTTGTTCGTAAAACTTGCAGAGTGGCTGAGCATCATTAAGCATGAGAAATAGGTGCAGCATGCTGAGAAGAGAGTGGAGCAAACAGATGTTGTGAATTTTCACAGGCATCCTTCATCCACCAGTCCATCATTAATATAGTTGAAGGTGATCCTTTCTTTTTATTTAATAAGCACAAACAAAGTGCATGTGCTATGATTCTGCTGAACACACTTCTTTTTTTCCATAGAAGTAAGGGCATGCAAAGATGGGGAGGGTGTGGAGACAAATCAACTCTCTGGGCACCCTTAGCGTGCTATCAGCCTTGGGGCTACAGCTAGAGTAGGGTACCTTTATTTTTCTTTCATTTGTTCTGAGGTAACTCTAATGGCTCACTCACCCTGCCTGCGATCTAGCAGACTGTCTCAATCTGCTGGAGAGAGAAAAGATTTATGGCTTTTGACCTTGATCCTTTCTAATTCTCCTTTCTTCTGATGTGTCCAGCTTTTGTAGTGATACATTACAATTTGTTTTCTGAAATCAGTTGGCCAGAAACTTTTTATCCCTTATTGGCAAAACTTCATCAACTCTACCTGTTTTGTCCACTTCTACTTCTTTCCCTTCCTTCTCTTCCCTTTCTCTTTTTGGGCTTTTGAGAGCATAGGTCTTGGCCTTCACATACTTAAAGGCTGTTCCTCTGCCTCTGTGAATAGTCCAGGTTGCTGATCTCAATCCCTCAGCCCCTTGTCTCCCACCAGAAAACGGAGAGCTTGCTTTTAGGGTCTGTTAAATGAAAATAGTAATGCCTTCTTCCCAAGGAAAAGTATTTTGGGAACTCTGAAAAGCATTCTACAGTTATTTCAAATGTTGATTTATGATTAATTGACAGTGAGTTCTCTTTATGGAGTTTTCCCTTAGGAGTTATCATATACTGTAATTAAATCCCTGAGGTTTACTTGTCTTGAGCTTTACATTTAGTGCCAGAGATACTGGGTCTGTGAATTACTGTCTGTTTCATTGCTTGTGTTGTGTGTGCATGCTCACATATGTATGTATCTATTCATATTTAGATCATACTAGATGGGGAAAAAATAGTACAAGGCACTGACACTCGAATACAGACCTAGGGACAGGATACTGCTTTATCTTACTAGTAATGAACTATGAAAAATAACATACAGTTTTACAGTTGTCCCTTCTTTATAGAAACTATGTATTACTAAAACCTACAATACCTTGAAGCAAAAGTAAGGAACTCTGTAGTAAGTCATTTTAGAAGATATCTACTGGTAACCTCCTAAGTGTTTTACTTGTTAAATGCATGTTTCAACCACTGTTGGCTGTCTACATTTGTTAAGTTTAAGTGTTAATTTGTGTGGTAAAGATCTACTTCTCTATCAGAGGATGTATTTTGTATTGTAAATACTCACATTGCCAAGGCTTTATGACAACCCTCATATAATCCCTAGTTCTGGGGGTCATGTTCAGCATAGTTCGTAGACCACGATGCTGGAGATTCAGTTCCAAGTAATGAGAAGCATTATTTTAGCTAACACTGAGTCCATGTTCTTTTTAAAAGTAACACACTTAGTTCCTGAAGCCTTACCAATGTGACAAAATAATGCGTGGTGACTGTTCTAATCCTCTCCTTCTGTGGGGCCCCCTAACTCCCCAGTGCAGCATATGCATCCTTGGAAACTTTGAGTAACCCTGGATTTCCTACAGTTTATTATTGCACATAAATGTAACCTGAGATTTGGAATGCTGTGTTCTGTCTGTGTGAATGATTGGCTTCCAGAAGAACATACCCACAACATAGACTTGAACCAATCCTGGGAACTCAGGTCATGGGTTGTGGTTGCCACATGCTGCTGCCCAAACTTTGAGAACCCTGCTGTTCCCTCTGGCTTTGTGGGCACTAGGCCAAATGCACAGGGAGGTGGGAGCATATGTAGAGACTTTGGGTACCTATGCTTTGACTTCTTGCTTCATACCCTTTAAAACCCAAAGACTTGCCTGTCAGTGAGGTTCAGTGGTAACTTAGTTCCATCCCAAGTGATTATCATTCAGGGACTTTGAGATCCAAGGCCCCTGCAGGTTATCAGTGTACAGACAAGAGACAGGTAAAGTTGGCCTTGGCCCTTTTTGGTAACCTGCATGGTATAAGAGAAAATGTGTTTATTGGAATGCATGGTAATTTCTCCTAGTGCCTCTAGAGGAGTGAGGGCTTGCTGTTCCAGAATTGATCTTGTCTCCCCTCCTTGGTCATGGAGGTACATGGAGGTACATGGAGGTACACTAGGTGTAGTGTACCTAGTCCTGGGCTTGGAAGCTGTTAGGTAAGTCCTGTTATGCCTCTGCCTTGGTTTCTTCATTGGTAACATGGGAATAATGGGACCAAACTCATAGTGTGTTGAGAGGGTTAAATTTAAAATTCCTCAGTTATTTAGATACTCACATTTTTTCTGAATCTTTCTCAAGCATGAGTTGAAGATATTCTCTATGCCCAGCATTGTAAAGAAAACAATTGAAATTCTAGGGATGTTAATAAAGAGTGGTTTTGCTATAAGTCAGGAGCTGGCAAACTGTGGCCTGCTGCCTCTTGTCATATGCCTGTGAGCTAAAAATAGTTTTTAAATTTGTAAGTAGCGTGAAAAATCAAAAGAAGAATAATACTTTGTGATACATGAAAATTACATGAAATTCAGGTCTCCGTGTCCAGAATAAATTCTACTCTTGTCATTATTAGATGTGTGTTACAAAAATTTATACTCGATTATTACACTATTTTGAATTTCATCAGAAAAAATTAAGGGGAAAACATTTTTTCTGTTATTAATGCCTTCATAATATCCTTGACTTTATTGTTTGTCCCGCAAAACCTAAAATATTTACTATCTGGCCCTTTACAGGAAATGTTTGCTAACGCCTGATGTAGGTCATTCCACATTTTTGCTAGATGAGTGGTTTTCAAACTGTGGCTATTGATTCATTATTTGCCTTGAAATTAGTTTAGAGGGTTGCAAATGTCATTTTTAAATAGATGAAATCAACCAGAATAAAATAAGAGAAACTCTCAGAGTACATTACATGTGGTAGGGTTAATTATTGCCTTATGAAATGTTTTTTTTCCAGAGGGATGTGTTGAGTGTGTGTGTGTGTGTGTGTGTGTGTGTGTGTGTGTGTGTGTGTACACACATACGGTGAGTCATCATGTTAAATAAAAAGTGAATCATGGTCACATAGTTGGAAAGCCACAAGGCTAGACTGTAAACTCCACGAAGGCAGAGAGCCTCTCTTTGTTTCCTTGGGCCTGACATAATGCCTGGAAAAAACAGGCTTTTGTAAGTGTGTGGAGGTTATGAATGAATGAGTTCAGGGGAGAAATAAAGGCAAGATGACTGACCATTTTGCACCCAGCTACTAGATAAGTTCGGGAGATCTGTTCCTGCTAAGTGGAGCAAGCAGCAACTCTGTGCAGGCTGTGTCCTGGAGTAAGGATATACTGGATCCTTGGGTGGACAAATAGTGTTTTCTTTATAATAAAGAAAGCAGGATTCATATAGGAAGCGGGGTTTGAGCATCATACCAAAGGATAGACATACCATGTGATGAGCGTGCTGTATAAAAGGGGAACGAACAGTCACTGGACCAGGAATCCTGATTTCAGGTGTCTGTTCTGTCCTGAACGCTGTGAAACTTGGACTTAGTTTCCCATGCATCTCTGTCACTTCCTCCAACCCAGCGGAAGTGAGGATGGTGGTCATGGCCATTGTACACCTCAGCTGTGAGGATCAGATAGGGGAATGTGTGGGAGAGGGCCCTGAGAGTATAGATTCTCATTCAGAGGCAGTACTCATTATTCTACCCCCTTAAAATCTATCAGTCCTCTGCTTTGGGCGGGGCGTGCGCTAGGAACAATGGGAAGTAGAAGCTCCAGGAGAAGTTCAAAAGTTGCTATTAATCTTTTCACTAGTTTAACAGCAAGGACTGTAAGGTTCTTATAAGGTCCTTGCGGTAAGAACACTATCGTCCTCATAGTTAAATTGGTAAAAAGACCGGTAACAATGAAAGTTGTAAAATACCACAGCAGAGGAGATATCACAGGCCATGAATACCTGGGGAAATGTTCCGACTCTGAAAGAGGAGGTGAGTGTTCCGGGTGCAGGTGGGGAGTGGAGGTGGAGGAGAGGTGTGTGATTCTCAGGTAAAAGGGAAGGCCCGGCCGGGTGGTGGTAGTGGCAGCAAGAAGGGGAAGCCCCTGTCGATGAAAAAGTCCCTTCTGAGTAAGTGGCTCCCTGGGCTAATTGGTACATTACTCTCTGTGATGGGCCTGATGGTGCTGAGGTAACAAAATGAAAAATCAAATGAGAAATGGAACCCGGGAGTCTAAAAAGTTAGTAAATTTTGACATTAGAAATATAATCAAATTTCACCAATGCTTTTCTGTAGTGACAGCCAAATCCATCCGTGTCAGAGCAACAGCCTATGGTATGTGGTTTCATGTGGCTTTTCTTCCCCTTTTCTCTTTTCCTTTTGCAAAATCAGCATTAGGCTATTTGGAGGACAGGCAAGAACTATTATGTTAAATTGTGCTACCTACAACTTAAGCTTCTGTCTTTGCTAAAGCTGCCAGTTTTTATAAACAACAGAAGACAGAAAGGGTTTACTAAGAATAATGTTGAAGCCCAAAAGAATCCTACAGCCTATAAATCTTAATAGAGGTTCTGAGATTCCAGCAGGCTGGATGTGTCTCTTTTACCCAGGCTCACTCCATCTTGGCTCCCCTGTGATGACTCCAATTTTCTCGAAACACAGGCACGGTGCCTTGAATTTACTTGTGGCACTATTTGCCTACAAACAGGAATACATGCATATAACCTATGCAAATCAATAAAAACATGTCAAGACCCCTTAGATCGCACTACTCTTCTAAAATGCAATTTATCTTGCTGCAAATGAGAGTAAGGGGCTAGGTAACAAATAGCGTCTGATCATTTAACTAGCACCTGTTGTCAATGCATTTGAAAACCACATTTTTCATTTGACATACAGTAAATTGCATTTTCATATATATCGAATGGAAAAGGGAGTTGGGATGTACATATGCAGCCCTTTATGAATTTTATGAACAATGGATATTTCACAGCTGTATGTTTAAAAGGGTCACGTCACATGCTGCAAATCTATTTGTTCTTTCCTGTGTTGGTTGTGAACACACCATACTTTTCTTATGGCTGGGTGTTGAAGCGCACCACCGCTGAAAGTATAATTATAACATTCATGTTAGGTGAAGGACAATGACTATAATTTTTGTATAAAATTGAATATAACTTAAGTGTGTAAATGTGAAATATTTTTTAAAAAGTTTCTCAGAGGAAAACTGCTTTTTATAAATTACATTTTTCAGTCAATCCCTTTATTGGCTTAATTTATGAGGGTTTTTTTGTTTGTTTTGTTTTTGTTTTAAATGCCATATTTTGTTTGCAGATGGGTGGCTGTTGTACAAATCCAACAACACTTAGGCTTATCAGCAACAATGGTTTTCACATTAGTGAGCATGGTTTGGCAATATTACTTGACATCTGGAACAAGCTATATTATACCAGACATATCAAGTATAACTGAATGGATCATTTCACTGGCATTTGTTTCAAAAACTCCCACTCTTCAGCTTTTGCCTGGCTGTCATGATACGACGGCAGTGAGTCCTGTGTTCCCCCAGCTTCTGTGCCTCTCATTTGCCTTTGACAGTCCCATGTGTACTTCCTATCTTGAGTTGAGCATTTTGTAATAGTGGCTGTGAGGCTGTGTTGTTGCATTTGTCTGCCTCCCTGCCCCCCCCCCCCCAACCTCTCTCTCTCTCTCTCTCTCTTTTTTTTTTTTTTTGCCATGATACTAGGCAGCTGCGAAGGTCAGGGGCATTGTGACCACTTTAGCCAAGAATCAGGCTGTCATGTATGCTTTGCTCTTGTTTTGAGTTCTTGATTGTGTGCCCCCCCTGGCATGTCTACATTTTTGGGTAACCGAGTCACAGGGAGACTTGCTTTGTTGAATTTCGTGTAACTTGGATAGAGAGAAGAAAAACCGGGAAAGGGCCCTCTGCGTTACATCCATAAGTAAAAGAACCACATGGGGGCAGAGAGGGAAGAAGTTGGAAATATAAGGAAATGGTAATAGAAGGTTAACACTTAAAAATCTCTATCTGTGTAGTTGGGGTACATTTTGGGGTGGACAGTCACAACTTGCAGGGTGAGACTACCCCCAAAATTTCATATCATCACCGCTACTGATTTACCTTATGGCTCATGGGAAGGAATTCACCTCCTGGGATGTCAAATGCCAAGGGTAATTTCTAAATAAGAATGCATTTCCTTCATGTAGTAATGCTGTTGCAGCTGCTATTCGTGTCATGTTTTTATTTATTTGTCTTGGGTGAGAGCTTCTTTTTTCAAACTCAGCAAGGTACAAACAGGCCCACCTAGCTTACTGAGTAGATTCACACTAACTATTCAAATTAATTAAAGGGAAAGAGAGACTTATTAAGTCAAGTGAATAAAGAGCAAATCTAAAATAAAAGGCAAAAATCAAATAATAAGAAAAGTAATGTTTTAGTCCTGTTTGCATGGAATTTGGTAAAACTTTTTTTTTATCAACACAGGCCTGAAAGTTGAGGATTGAGGCTGACAAGGTGTTTATTATCTGCACCAATGTCACTGGAAGGAACTGCCCATGGTGGTCTCATTCTTGGAAACAGAGAAGCAGCTTCAGCCCTTTTAACATTGCCTTTTAGGTTAGTTGGGGAGAGATACATTCATTCATTCAGTCTTCCCTTCAACAAATATTTCTTGGTCATCGAATGTTATTGAAAGCACTATATTAAGTGTGGAATAGAGGCAGAGCCAACAATAAATGATAACAGCAATGGAAACCAAAGGATTTAAAAATCCCACTTAAAGCTGCATCAAGAAGAATAAAGTACTGGGGTGCATGGGTGGCTCAGTCAGTTGAGCCTCTGACTTCAGCTCAGGTCATGATCTCATGGTCCGTGAGTTCGAACCCCGCGTTGGGCTTTGTGCTGACAGCTCAGAGCCTGGAACCCACTTTGGATTCTGTGTCTCCCTCTCTCTCTGCCCCTCTCCCACTCATGCTCTGTCTCTCTCTCTCTCTCTCTTTCTCAAAAGTAAATAAACATTAAAAAAATGAAAAGAAGAATAAAGTACTTAGGAATAAACTTAACCAAGAAGGTGAAAGACCTGTACCCTGAAAATTACACAAATGTCCTAAAAGAAATGAGAGAAGATAAAATAAATGGAGAGACCTCCTGTGTTGGTAGACTGGAAGACTTAAAATTATTAAAATGTTCATGTTATTCAAAGCAATCTGTAGATTCAGTATAATTTCTATCAAAACCCCAATGACATTTTTTTTGCAGAAATACAAAGAACCATCTTAAATTCATCTGGAATCTCAAGGGACCCTGAATAGCCAAACCAATTTTGAGAAAGAACTAAGTTGGAGACCTCACTGCTTGGTTTCAAAACATACTGCAGAGCAAAGGTAATGAGGGTAGTGTGGTGCTGGCTCAAAGACAGGTGTATACACCATTGGAATAGAATAGAGAGCACGACCCTTGTGTATATGGTCAAGTTATTTTTCACAAGGGTGTCAGATTACACAATGGGGAAAAGACAGTCTCTTCGACAAGTGGTGTTGGCAAAACTGGACATGCACATGCAAAAGAACAAAGTTGCGCTTTTATGTTGGATTAAAGACCTAAAAGTAAATTCCTAGCAAAATTAGAAATGGAATTACTTTATCATTCAACCATCTCACTTTTGGCTTTATACCCAAAAGAATTCAAAGCAGGATCCCAAAGGGAGATATTTGCACCTACATGTACATTGTAGCATTATTCAAAACAGCCGAGAGGTAAAAGCAACCCAAGTCTCCACTGACAGATGAATGGTGTATGCAAAGAATTCTATGCATAGCATTGGATATCATGCAGCACTGACCAAAGAGGAAATTCTGTTACATGCTACATGAATGAGCCTTGCGGATATTATGATAAGCCAAATAAGCTGGTCACAGAAGGACATGTACTGTATGATTCTACTCATATGAAGTATCTAAAGAAGTCAAAATCATAGAAACAAAAGAGCAAGGTGGTTGCTAAGGACTGGGGAGAGAGGAAAACGAAGGAGATTTTGTGCTTAGTGGGTACAGAGATTGAGTTTGGCAAGATAAAAAAGTTCTAGACATCTATGTGACTATCCTTAGCACTACTGAATTGTACAATTAAATGTTTGCAATGGTAAATTTAATGTTACGTGTTGTTGCCACAATAAAAATCAACACCACCAAAGTAAATATTGGTCCCTACCCTCAAGGGATCTTGGAATCCAGTCAAAATGTCATTTTAGCTTATTTGTAGTTGAAATTACTATAGGCAGAGAATGGCCGGGGAAGGCTTCCTGGAGGAAGTAGGTCTTGAGTTTTGGTAGTTGAAGCCCCTACTCTACTTGGTAGGTCTTTTTCACCTTGTGGCTGTTAGTAAAGTGATTTATGTTTCATAATATGTCACTGAAGTAGAGTGTGAATTTTCTTTGGGAGTAATGCTTTACTGGCTAAATTAGCTGCTTTCTGCTCAACATCCCTATTTATTCAGCAGGCCTACAAATTTGCCTTTGTCATTCTGAGACCCACTGATGGGATCCAATGCTAGGTATCCAGGCCGAGCCACCTCATATCCTGCCTGCTTCTTTACATGTTTTCATATACATCTACCTATTTACTTTACAATTCCAAAGGAGAACTAGGCTCATAAATCTTCCGGATACCCCCAAATGAATTATAATTTTACTCACTAGAGTTGTTACCTTAATGCCTCTCTAATTATCTTGTGTACTTAGACTTTAGATACTGGGTAGGAAAAGTGAATGCGGTATTGACAACAAGCTGCATTTCTCTTCTGTTTAAGTTCATCTGCCTCAGATACCTTCATAGATCCATTCTTGCTCTTGACCTGCTTTTCTGTCTATCACAGGAGGCTGTCACCTGCAGGAGCATTTCCCAAGTTCTCATTGGGTGGCTTCCTTTTTGGTTTCACTAATGGGAGACCCTGGAAGGAGACTGGATGGTGGGAGGAAGGGACAAGCCAGGGTACTTCTCCCCACTCTGCCTCTGCTGGCTACTCTGTCAGGGGCTGAATCTCTGCTGTGGCTCCACTTCCTATGGGATGTGGCCCACCAGGGTTCTCCCTTTAATGGGAGACCTTGTCCCAGCCCTCCGCTGTCTCTTCAGCCCGAGGGTGGTTGTGGTTTCTTGCAGTTGCTTCTCCATCATTTGTATATCCAATTCCCTGCATTAAATTCCTTCTGTTGTAAATATTTAGAAACAGCTGGCTCCTTTTTTTCTAGGTTTGACCCGGAGGGATAATGGTTCTTTTGTGTCTGAGGACTTCTTGGCAGTCCATGGGCCTTCCAGGAGCTCTACACAGTTTGGTCATGTAAAAACCCATACATACACTGAAGGAAAGCAATGTTGGAAACTAACAGCATCAGATTTGATGTGGCCACACATTTCAGTATCATTTACAGGAAGACGGTATTTGCTGTGTCTGTAGCCAGAAGCAAAAGCAATTGATGAGAGTGTGAAGGTGAACTGGATTGTGTTTCATGAGTCTTATTTTACTTGTGGTGGCATATAAATTGTGAAACTGGGTGAAAATAAGTGCTGGAGTCCCAGAATTTATTTTAGATCATCAATATGATAAACATGGTGTCTTCCCGTTAAAGAAACCCCCATAGACGTAATTCCGCATGGTTACTCCATCCAGTTTAATAAGGCCATTTTTATTATATGAGCACCTTGATAGTCTGGCGTCATGCTAGAAACAAACTACAAGGAGAGCCTGGTCAAAGCTAAAAAGTGGTGTTTGGGTTGGGAATAGGAAGATTAAAAACTCATCTATAGATTACATTGATATTATTGATATTAGTCTGTAGCCATTTTTGCATCTTACTTGAGATTAAAAAAAAGTATAGAAGGATTGTTATGAAAATTCCAAATGGCAGAGCCTTTTATTTTAGGAGCCTTATATTCCCTTTGGGTTATATTGGAACTGCCCCAACAAGCTGGCAAGTCCTTAATAGCATCAGGAGTTGGGCATTCCCATTCAAACTTAAAAGTGTTGAAAAATTGATATTATTTTCTACTTTCTTTATTTCCCTCCTTGGTTTTTAAGTTGCCAAAAAATACTGTATGGGTAAGAAACTAGTGTTTTCCAATTGCTCATGTACTACCATCTAGTTTTCTTAAGGGGTAAACTTTGGATGGAGAGAATAACTGTTGAACGGTATAGAAAACATTAAAGTCAAAGCAACAACATAATGAACAATATTGACTCAGCAGATACATGGAGTCCTGGTGTTTAGCAGCTAAGAAATCACTCTGTTCCTACTCTCATGGGGCTTATAATCCCCTGAAGAGTACAATTAGGATGATAACCATGCAAAGTTCCAGAGGCTTTGAGAGAAGGGAAAGGTATCTAGTTAGATCTGGTGAGCTGATATTTGAAAGACAAGAGTTTACTTGGTGGATATCAAGACAAAGGAATATCTTGGTAAGAGGGACCAGAGTGTCAGGGGCTCCTGGGTGGCTCACTCGGTTAAGCCTCTGACTTCAGCTCAGGTCATGATCTCACAGTTTGTGGGTTTGAGCCCCGTGTCGGGCTCTGTGCTAGCAGCTCAGAGCCTGGAGCCTGCTTCAGATTCTGTGTCTCCCTCTCTCTCTGCCACTCCCCCACTCATGCTGTGTTTCTGTCTGTCTCAAAAATAAATAAACATAAAAAAAATAAAAAAGAGGGACCAGAGCCAAAGTCCAGAAGCATGAACACCAGATAATATATTGCCTTATGGGAAGTGACATAGAGCTATTTTAAAGTTGGATCTTTATAAAAGTAAGATAACAACCTCTTTTTTTTTAATTGCTGTTTTCTTAACCTCACCTAGAAGAGGATAATTTTGGAAGAGGTGGTTGTTCAACATGATTGAATATGATTGGGTGTTATTACTTGCTGATGGGACTTAATTTTCTTGTGTTTAAATGTGATCCATTATCTTGTGTCTAGAACATATTAAAATGACTCTAAAATGAGAAACAAGGCAACTCTGCTTATTTCAGTGCAAACATACTTGCTTATTGAACTTCACTGAAGGATGCTGGGATATTTGAATACTAAGATTATACAGATGCCCAAATCCCAGGATTATAGGACGAGGGCAGCCCTTTGTGATTGTGTGGCCGGTCAGATCACAGTGGTAACTCAGAGTGTATTTTCACTTTTTCTAAGCATTATTCTGTTTTGGTCTTTCTTCCTGGCTTTTTTTTTCTTTCTTCTTTCTCTGCTTCTGACTCGAAACTCATCAACTTGCAATACCCCTGATAAAACTCATTTATAATGCTGACCAAATTTTCTGGCTTCAGCCAGCTGTTCAGTTTTTTCTTGTGGAAGGCCCCAAACTTCTCACTACTTGTTCTGAAGATAAATTAGCGACTTCTAAATAATGCAGTGAACCCTAATTCTCTTTGATTAGTAGCGAGTTAGATGATAGCGACCCATTGAAATTGGCCATCAGCATAAATAATGAGTGAATGAACTGATAAAATGCAAAGTCACCGGCCGTCATAAATCAAATGAAATCCACTTTCTCTGGAAGTCACTGAAATTAGAAGTCCATGCTCCTATTAATTATTTTGCCTTCTGAAGACGACAGTGTTATAAATCAGCCTTGAAAGGCCCTTCACTTAGAAAGCTGAAGGAGTGCGGCTGCCTGCAAATTGCTTTGTGTACGCACCTAATTGTTTCTTAAGTAATCCACCTTTGTAGCATGGCTTTGGGAAGCAAAGAAGGTCCCCTTCCATTGAGATCCATGAATGTGGCCTTAGGAAGGGCCAAAATGGAGAGGGCAAGGATCCACCCCTTTCCTTAGAAAAGATATCCCCAAGGTCCTTATTTTATGGCTCAGACACCCATCAGGACCAGACATTGTTGGAGTGGTTTTCTTTCGTGGGATCCAGAAAGCTGGTTGTAGGCCCCAGGCCATTTCATCCTCTGGTCTCAACTCCACTTCCATCCAGGCCTGAGAAGCCAAACTTCACTTGATTTCACTGAAAACCAAGATTTTAAAAACTGGGGAGAAAACAGAGATGGAAAACTTCTTCTCAAGCTCATTTTCAAGAGTTGTTGTAATCTGCATATATTAGTTGCGAAATGACACATAATTTTTGCTAAAAGGTGGGTGGGAAATTACATTCATTTAGGAGCGTGTTTTGCAACAGACATTTAAAAAAGCAACATTCTGTGGAAAAGAGGTTAATTGCATGGTAGGAAATGTTGTAAATTAGTTTTATTTTGGACTGCTCCCTGTCATATCTGAGGTTCTGAAGTTGAGACTACTGATTTTAAAAAAATAAAAATACTCTCCTGGAGGTAGTTGCAGAAATTTGGTCCAGCTTTGACATGTGACCCTGAGTCGTTAGCAAATCTGGACAGAGCTCACAAGGAAATTCTCTGCTTTCCATTGAGTGTGTATGATTTTTGTTGGCCTCTGTGGAGAGACAGATGGCAATTTTATGGGAGTGAGGACAGACAGCAGTGGGGGGTAGTTCTTGGGACCTCTGGGTACTAGTCAGGTATACAGGGACTGGAAGTTTAGTATGGACTCCACAGATGGGGACAGAGTGGGGAAAAGTTTTAAAAGGACTCTTTTTTCCTTTTTAAAAATTTCGTAACATTTGCTGCAGCCCAGCCAGATTCCCCTGGTAGCCTGTATAATAAATGTAAAGACTAGCCTAGGAAGATGAAAATTATCTCCTGGATTGTAGGAAGCACATCCTCTTCTTTGTATGGTGATAATTTGGGTGTCCTTCCCTGTTCCGAACCATCCACACAAAGTGTGCGTGTGTGTGAGTGTGCACACGTGCATGTGTGTGTGCATACACGTGCCCATATAGCTAAAAAAAACCCCTAGTATTAAAATGAGTGCTGTGCAAGGTGCCTGGTTAGCTCAGTCGGTTGAGCACCTGACTTGGGCTCAGGTCATGATCTCGCAGTTTATGGGTTTGAGCCCTGCATTGGGATCTGTGCTGACAGCTCAGAGCCTGGAGCCTGCTTTGCATTCTGTGTCTCCCTCTCTCTGCCCCTCCCCTGCTTGTGCTCTGTCTCTCTCTCTCTCTCAAAGATAAATACACATTAAAAAAAATAAGTGTAATGCTGTAAATTTTCATGTGTGAGTGGGTTCTGATGTTGGGGTTAGTTGCTGCTAGATGATTTATGAATCTAAATAACCCAGTTTGAGAACTAAACAATACAGAGTTGAACATTATGTTATAAAACAGGAAGGAGCAATTATTCCCTAGGATATTGAATACTGAATATATAGATTTTCTGGGTTGTGTCCTTGAAAGCAACCAAGTCTGTAATTTCACAGGGATTCTATGGACTATTCCATACTGTAGGGATGAGAAGATGTACTAATCCCCTGGACACCTCCAGCATTGCCTAATCCCAGCAAGTGACCTCGTTAGGTTGTGGCATCTTCCTACCCGTAATCATATGATTCTGCTTGCTATGGAAAAGAGGGGTCAGGGAAGAAAACAGCTTTTGGTTTTCCTGAACTGCTTCTGAAAATCTATGAAGCCCTGGCCAGTGTTATGTGCTCCAGGACAAAGCAAGACCTCTGTGGTGACTCCTCCCCTACAGTGGATGTCATGTATGTTTTTGTTGGTCCTGTTTTTGCCTGGCTTCACTTTTAGTATTATTGTTATATGATGCAGGCAAGCAATAAAGATTTGTTGCTTGTTGGAAATGCAGTAAGGGTGGGAGAGGAGCCCCTCTGAGTTAGGTGCTCTAGTATTTGTTAGATTTCCTTCTGTTTCTGAGGTTTGTAGAGGTTAAGCTAGGTCCTGACCATCTGCACAACTGTGTCCTCCTGGAATGAAACATTTATCACTCACGGTTTATGGGTTTTAGAACATTCGTTTTTTTCTTGGGTGATGTTCCCTTGTGTGGTGCATAATCAGGGTGACCATATGTCCTGATGTCCTGATTTCCCTTGGATAGTCTCAATTTATGCCTGTTTTTCCTGGTATAATTATTAATTGCACTCTTTACCCCCGCCTTTCACTCTCAGAACTATCCAGATTTAGATGATCACCCTCTATGTAATACTTGAGAGGAATGTTTATGTTTGTTGCCCCAGTGCCACAGAGACAGTGACATATTGAGATATAGCCAAGGCTTTGGAAATATGCAGACTTTGAAGTTATTCCCTAGCATATGACCTTGGGCAAGTTAACTTCACTGAGCCTATGTTTCTATATCTATAAAATGAGGGTCATTGTGCATCCCTCACAGATTTGTGCTGAAGATGAAATAAAATATGTAATGAACCTAGCTAATTTCTGGGTAGATAGGTAGAGGCTAAACAGTTACAAGCCAAGAAACCTGGTGAAGGGGCAGAGGCTTTGCCATGTTTCTGAACCTGTCTTTGACATTGATGCAAACAGTTAAGTCAGCATCAGCCCGGTGTAACAAAGAGAAAGAAAATATTCCCCCTGCCACTTTAGTGTGGAAAAAAATGCGAGGAAAGATCTTCTCCCCAAAGGCTCTTGGAATGCCCCATAAAAAGAGAGGCAAAAAGATAGTCACATACGAGAGAGAAGCTGAATTTGCTCTTCAGTCAAACAAAGGATTGATTTAGCATCTAGCAAAAGGAGCAGGATGCTGACAGGAGATGCAATAAATGGCTTTGCCTTTCAAATGTTAATATGGTGGTGAAAATAATGCTTTGTTCTTGAAGCCTCTGTCTCTTTATCTGTGAAATGGGAATAAAAAGATTGGAGGAAGAATTAAATTGGGTCATAAATGTAAAGGAGTGCTGCAGAGTGCTGGGCACATGTGAGAAATCATATTTTTCTTGTTTATATGGAGCTAAGGTAACCACACAACCTGAACACTAGCCCAGGGGTAAAATGACCATACAAAGCGATACCATTCCACATCGTAAGATTCACAAGTCTTTAAAGCAATACTCACTCATACCTTGTTCTTTCTCTGTGAAGTTGCAGGAGGGCACACACAACTCTGTTTAGCTGGCCCAAGAGGAATTGGCATTTTTTAAAAGCAATCTGTGTGGCTTTATGGAGATTATTATTCCCTTTCACGTTTTTAATTAGAGCAAAAAGAGGTTTATTTTTCTCAGGATTCCCAGTCTCTATGGCTCAAAATCTGTAGAAGAAGGTTATTGAGTGCCCGTGGCCAGGCCTGGCTGTCTGCTGTGACTGGCTCTGTGCGACTCCTTTCTTTTGGAGGGGGGCTGGTGAGGGACACGCAGTCTGAGGCCCCTGTGACTACCCACTAACAGTACCCTAGCCCCTCTGTCCACTCCACAGAGGCAGGCATCAAATGTGGACCTTGCCTTACTTCAGTAAATGGCAGTGTGTAGCTCACACTGGGCCAGGTGAAAAAAGCTCATGCCTTTCAGGAGCTCTTCATAAGAGAAGATGAAACATACCAATGTCAGTCCATATATTCTTTTGATACCTGTGGAAACCTTCCTTCTAATGCCACAGTGCTGACAACGCATAAGCCTCTCTACCCAAACTAGAATAGTGTTTTGCTTCTCACTTCCCCCCATTGTAACCTCCCTTTTCTTTTCTTTTCTTTTCTTTTCTTTTCTTTTCTTTTCTTTTCTTTTCTTTTCTTTTCTTTTCTTTTCTCTTTTCTTTTCTCTTTTCTTTTCTTTTCTCTCTTTTTTCTTTTCCTCTCCTCTCCTCTTTCCCCTTCCTCCTTCCCCTCCCCCTCTCCTCTTCTCCCTTCTCCCCTCCCCTCTCCTCTTCTCCCCTCTCCTCTCCCTTCTCCCTTCTTTTCCTTTCTTTTTTATAAATTTCAGAAGAGACTGTGAGCACTTTGGAGAATTTTCTGGGGGATAGTTGTTCTGCCATGTCTTTTTATTTATTGAAAATGAAATTTTAATTACACAAGTACACTACTCTCCATACTCCTGACTGCTCAGGCTGTGTCCACTTTAGCTGCCTCTCACCCTCACCTCCGCTCTTTTTTAGAGCCAACCATATTAGAAGTTGGCTATGTTTGCTTATCTTCTTTCTATGAACTTAAACACTCATACATATAGATTTATATATACAAATACTAAAGAATTTATGGTACTGTGTAAGTTCAGCTGCTTGCTGTTTTCACTCAGTGGTATGTCTCTGATAACTTTCAATGTCAGTACCTATAGACATACAATACTTGGGCTTTTCAATTTGAGTGCCATATTCCATAGTATGGATATGCCCAGTTTATTTGGCCATTAGTTTTTTGATAGACATGTTGGTTGTTAGTAATTCCTCCTTGTCACATCAGTAAATGTCTTTGTTACGGGCTTTGTGTCCATGTGCAAGTGTTTCTCTTGGGTGTATTTTAAGATGTGAACTTGCTTAATTCATGGTGTATGCATATTTTAAATTGTAATGCATGCTGTAAAATTGTTCTCCACAATGATTTTATCAATATTCGTTCTTACCAGTGATGTGTGGAAAGAATATCATTTGATCCATTCTCCTGCCAGCATTTGGTATTAGCACCCTTTGAAAATTATTGCAATCTATTGGCATATTCTCCTGCCATTTAAAATGTTTCACTTTCCTGCCAAGTTCAAGAATCATTTCATGTATTTATTATCTGTTTTTTTCTATTTTGAATTGCCTGTGTATATCATTTGCCCATTTTTTTCTATTGCCTTGTGTGACTTTTACTTAATGATTTCTAGTAAGTCTTTATATATTCAGGCATTCTTGGCCTCAGTCTCTCATATATTGCAAATATTTTCTTCCATTCTATTGTCTTTCAAATTTATGGTGCTTTTTTAAATTACATACAGGTTTTTAATTACGACGTCAAATTAACAACTCTTTTCTTTATATGCTATATGTGTCTTGGGTCTGACCAGGAGTCTCATGCTTAGGCCATAAACATTTTCTCCTATGTTTCTTCTAAAACTCTGTTTTAATTTTGCTTTTTAGGTCTTGATCCACTGGACTTCTTTGTGTGTGAATGCTTTCATGTTGAGATAAAAAATTACGGATATATATCCCCAATCCATTTGTTTTTTAGGCCATTTGCTAACCATTTTGAACCACTATTTTTATCACATACAAAATTTCTAATTAGACTGTCTATTCTATTCACTGATCTATTTGTCTATTTGCTTTGCTATTGGAAATGTTAAAACAAATAGTATGTAACCTAAGCAGTGTTTGAATAACCTTGTAAGCCTGAGAGGTCACCTTGTGAAACCTCGTTGTCAACCATAATGTGTTCTCTAAAGCCTGCAGACTATGTTAGGTTCCCGTGTTCTTGGAAAGCTAGATCGTTATGGTATTCTTAAATATTCTTTCAAAGGTCACTGTGGGGTACTTGCGTGGCTCAGTAAGTTAAGTGTCTGATTCTTGATTTTGGCTTATATCATGATCTCACAGTTTGTGAATTGGAGTGCTGTGCTGTTAGCATGGGGCCTGCTAAGGATTCTCTCTCTCTTTCTCTCTGTTCCTCCCCTGTTTATGTGTGCATGCTTTCTCTGTCTCAAAATAAATATGTAAATAAACATTAAAAAAAACTCACTGTTGTGTGGCCCATCTTATCACTAATATTGGGAGAGTTCTCACAGATTTTAACTGAGGTATAAGAATCAGTGTGAGTTTTGGCAGAGGGATGCCCATCAGGTCATACAAGTTCTAATTTTAATTTTCCCACATGCTCTTTGGCCATAGATCACTCACCCTTCCTCTTACAGGCTGGGGAAGAAGTTGGACTGAGTGGATGACTTGTGCCCTGACACTTACTCACTGTGGGGATTTAAGGTAAAGTGTTTAACTTCTCTATCTCCTCAGTTAGTAAGGTTATTATTGTCTACCTCTCAGGATGATTTTATGGAATCTTGATACAAATAATGTACAAGGGAACATTTGCTAACTACACAACACTACAAAAACTAGCACTACATACTAATGGGTACAAGCTTTGTTTTCATTTTGGTCCAATGAAGATAATAAATCTTTGTCTCACCTACCTCAGAGAGCTGTTCCGAGCATCACATGGGATGTGCTTTGATAAAATTGAAAATGCCACACAAATTATTTATTGCTGATGAATCCCAACAGGTGGACTGGAATTGGCAAATGTTAACCAAGCCCATGGGGTTATTGCAGTGAAAGAGGGTCATATTAATAGGATATCCTCAGGGGAGAATTGTTGGAGCAAGATTTATGGGGGCCCTTAAGTCTTTACCCACTTGAGTGAAAAAAGGTATAGTGTTGGTCTTTTAAGAGGGTTCAGACAGTCTTTTAAGTGTGAATAACAGGCAGAATGAGTGCTATATGGAGTTCTTGTGCTAAGGAATCAAGGACCAGAGTGGGGCTTGTGGCATGTTCCCTTGTGTTACCAGTGGCCATGTGAAGTTTTAGTTTTAAAAAATGGGAGTTTGATCTTTATTTGTCTATAAATTGTGGAGTGCCTCTCTCTCTCTTGCCATGCTTTGCCCAGCTTTCATATGGAATCCAAACCGCCAGGACTTAAGCAATAATTGGAATACTAGGTCATTGAATATTAAAGTGGAAGACTAGAAAATGAACAAAAAAAAACAATAATAGGGCTTGTCATTATAATGGCACCAGTATTTTTCCCCTCTGGGGGGAAATAATGCTAGTTGTGTTGAACTATTACTTTGGTGACCCCAAATAAACTACACCTCCCAGTATTCACACCTCTGTGTAGTTCCCATCCACACTGGCTCTGAACTTGGCCAATGTAAGCAGAAACTTATGAAGTGGTTGGGCTGGTCTCCTTGGAATGCTTGCTCACAGAATCCACCTGCCAGGTAAAGAAGCTCAAGCTAGACATGTAGAGAGAGAGAGAGAGAGAGAGAGATGTCATAGCCCCCAGTCATTGGCCCACATTCCTGACATGCGAATGAAGTCATCTTGGACATTCCGTCTGCTGCCACCATCTGACAGTGAACGCATGAAGGACTTAAAGTGAGATCAGTAGAACTACCCTGGGGGAGCCCTTATTAACCCACAGAGTTACAGGCATATTAACTTGCTTAAATCTAGTATGTTTGTTGTATAGCAATAGATAAGTGAAACGCAGTGTTGAAACACGTGCACCTACACTAAACTTGGTTTAATGGATGAGCGTTAACTGGTTTTTCTTATCTGAGGAGTTGGCGTTTTTAGACTTTGGTTCAGCCTATTTTATCAGAAGACACTTAACTCTTATTTACCTCCTTGATTTCCTCCTCCCTTGAGGTGAGATGTTGCATTTGGGGTCTGTCCAGTTCTATACAGAAAAGATGGTGGAAGAAGGAATTGTCCCTTTCCCAGTGAGGCCTTTTCCCTTCCCATCAGGTTTCCTAGATCAGGGCCCATGGGAGGAGGTGGCTAGGTAAGGATATTTATTTCTGCAGCTTGAGTCCACGGGGGAACCTGGAAGAATTTATAAATCCATCATTTCAAGTCATTAGGCGGCATGTTGGTCAGTACAGGAGACTCTCTTCTCATTAATTCAGAGGAGATTTACTTGTGTCACCATCATTAGTATTTATGGGATTTATCCACATCAATCGCTAGTGCATTAACAGGGAAATAACTAAACCTCCCAGGGTTTGTTGGCGCTAATAAAATGAGCTGGAAGTTCCAGAAATCACCATGATCAGAAGTATTATAAACCAGGGCCTGTAATTGATCCTTTCAAAGTACCCTCAGGATGTTTTCCTCCCTGCTTCCCTTCCAGTGCCATTTGCACATGAGTGTGGTATCTAAGACCTTCTGTCCAAATTTACAGTAGGGCCCATTTCTTACCATGCACCCATGTGGGACAACCCAATGGAGTGTTGAAAATATTGTCAAACCAGAACATCTAGGTAAATGAAGAGTTAAATTTCTTATAATTCTTTTTGTTTGGTCCTGGCTTATAAAAAAAAAAAAAAAAAAGGAAAACACCCTGCATGTAAATATATTTTTTATGTATTCTGAACATAAAGATAGCTCTGTCCTACCATATTGATTTATTAGATTCTCTGACATTTTAGTTGTGGTCGTTATGTTATATTTATGAGATGAATGTTGGATTCCCTCATTATGTTATCCTCATTTATTTTACATACTTTTATGGCTGGTTGTGCATCGCTTTACAGTTAAAGCTTTATTGCAGCTGTTAGCGTTGGGGGGAGGGGAAGGCAAGTAGTTATTGATCAGAATTTACATGTTTACTGTTGTAATCATGATTTATTTAATCTGTTTGCACATATAAATATAAGCCCACTCTCAGAAATAAAAAATATATACTGTATCTATATTTTAGCAGCATTCTTGTCACCCATACCCTTTGGAGTGGAGAAATTGGGAATGATCCAGTGTTGCATGGACTGGTATTTTCCTTACAGTTCTTTGGTGAAGAGTGTGGCTTTTGGAGCCAGACTGCTGTGGTTCAGATCTCAGCTGTGCTTCTTACTACTATGTGGCCTCGTTCAAAGTATTTACCTCTCTGTGCTTCCATTTTGTCACCTGTAAAATGAGAATGATATTAGTACTTTGCTCTAAGATTGTTGTGAGAATTAAAAGACTAACATTGGCAAAACGCTTAGAATGAGCTTTAGATAGAGAATTTGCTTATTTAATGCTAGTCACTGGAACTCCAATGAGTAGGTGGTGGGGTAGTATATTGGGAAGGCCAGGTGACTCTCAGGTGGGAGCTCTGACTTCCATTTTGGTCTAGCAGGGCAAAGACACTTAGAAGGTGTGCCCTAGCCAGGAAAGAGAAGGATGCCTCGAGGTCTAAAAGTTGGTGCTGAAAAGTCTATTTTTTCCCATATGTTATCTTAAAAGGTGTTTTCACCTCTGCTGTAAGCTAGTGTTGAAGGATTATTTTTGCTTTGCCACTTTGCCTCACCCTTCTCATCTGTCATTTGGGTTTATATACCTGTTGAGAGCATGATGATATTATACTGATGTGGTCACTGGATTAAAGTCAAAGACATTCTATAGCCCCAAGTATGCCACTGACTAGCCTTATTATGTGGGCAAAAGACTTAATTTATGAAGAGGGGCAAAGTCCCTACCTGCTTTATAGAGTTATATTGAGAATCTGATGAAGTGATGTTAGTCACATAACTTCAGATACTCTGGAGTGCTAATGTATACTTTAGGGGGGAGTACTGGTAATGCAACCTCACAAAGGTTTACGGAGATGAGATGCTGTAACAGATGTGAAAAGGCTCTGACAGAAGCAGGATGTGCTTTCTGAACATGGGGGACATGGTGAAGACTCACTTCTGACCTCCTGATGCTCTGGGTGGGAGTCCCACCTCCTGCTGAGAGCTGGGGTCCTAGAGGAACGCAGGCCCCCTGGGACCTTGGTTCCAATGAGTTTTACCCCTTATTCAAGTCCTGTGCTACAATTGGGCCATATCCTTAGAAAAAACATTAGTCTTGTCCGTGTCATTTCTTTATTATTTATTTGTTGGGTACAAGGTTGTGTATCTGTCCCCACCGTTTCATGTAGGCCATGCACGCTGCCCTGCTAACCAGCAACTCAGCATTTACATTTTATACCTGCCAATTTGGCAGTGATTCTTGGAAATAATTTACTTTTATCATCTTGCTTCAGAGTTTCAAAAAATAATCCATCTAGCAGAGCAGTTTATCCTTTCTATATATTCATTTTTGTTTTGAGGCTTTTTAGACCTAATGGTTTTTAATCAGACTTCGAGGCCACTCATCATAATTAGGTTTAGAGTTATGAGTTATGTACACTTCACCATTACATCACACCTCCCTGGGATAGGTGAGTGAATTAGAGATTATCGCAGGATTTCCAGGGCCTTTCAGGATGATTTACAACATTTAAAGAAAAATCTCCAGTTTGTCCCTTGGCTTAACACACTTCTAGGAAAACCTGGGTGTTTTTTTTCCTTTCACCTCTTTCTGAAAATGGTTTTGCTTGTCAAATTATCACCCCAATCACTTGGCCTCTGATATGTTAGCTAAGTTTTAAGAAAAAAAGTTAATCAAAATTAAATCTCAAAAATATTAAGCTGAGCAAAATAAGTCACGCACAAATAAGTATTTACTCTCTGATTTCATTTACATGACATTCTAGAACTAATCTGGGGTGACAAAATCAGAGAAGTAGTTGTTTCTTGGAGAGCCTGAGATAATTTGGAGAGATGTGGAAATTAGAAACGTCCTAGGTCATGATTCAGGTAGTTAAACTTAGGTGCATACATTTTGTCAAAACAGATTGAATTGTACATTTGAGGTCTATGCATTTCACTCTGCAAATAGATCTCAATAAAAATGTAGAAAAAATAATTATGAATTACCTGTTCATTACACATCGTTTTAGATGCCCCTTTAACAATGTTTTAATGCTGTGGTAATTTTGAGGCAATATGATGTCTTTTGCCCATCCCTTCATACCAGGGCTTGAAGAAAAGATGTTCTACCACACTACCACTTCTAAGTCATTGAAGGTTTGGGTGAAATGTGTTTGTCAGCTCTGTTAGCCAAGGATAGTCAAAGTGGGTACCTGCTGTCTGGATTAGCTTTTATAGAGAGCCATTATTCATTCTAAAAATGTTCCCTTCTTCTGCCACTTGACTACTTGACTTATATGGGGGAACAATCTCTTGGCTAATTTTTTTTTTTTTTTGGTGCATACTTCTGAAATACAAATCCACTTTTTCTAATGAATCATTATCATGTACTACCATCAAAGGTTATTCACTGAAAGCTCAGGAAAAAAAAAAAAGCTATGAAAACTAATTTTGATTGTTAATGGAAATGTATTTTTAGTCTTAAAGAGCTTCCCTCAGCAATAATTATAGTTATGCCTCTTGGGTGTTTTTGGACTTTTAAATTTACATTTAGTAGCTCCTTTTCATTTAGCAGTTAATCTTTTAACGGAGCTCGGCAAATTTGTTCTTCAGTCTCGTGTTAGGAGAGGATTGACGGAGATTTTATTTCTTCTCTTCTCCTCTTCAGCTTTTGCCCCTCTTTACTGTGCTTGCAAGCGCCCACACGGCACTCATTCTTGTGTTTCTGCTGCGTCCTGGTGCGAATGTGGCCTGGGCAGGAAAAGGCCAGCGGGCAAAGTCTGGAGACAGACCCCGGGCTTTCCTGCAGCCAGTGGGCATCTCTGGCAAAGCTAGCTGCCTCTGCCCCATGCAGCACAGCACTGTGGCACAGAAAGTGAGCTCACAGAGTGGGTTTGTGGCATGTGGGCAAAGCTTGACGTTGTGGCCCGAGGCTCAGAAAACACACAGCCAGCTTGTAAGGGGACTGGCTTGCAGCAGCCTGCCTCCTGCCTCAGGCCCGAAGCGTCAGTAGGCAAATAGGGAGATTTAAAACAACAAGATGCAAAGGTTTTGTAGCAACCGAGTTTGCTTGCTGGTTTGGCAGATTCTTTACAGATTTCAGAGAGAGACAAAGGTAGCTTAAAGGATGTGGACAGGGAAGGGGTTCTGGCAGGAAGTTTGCTGAGGTTCCTCCCTCTTATTAAAAAAAGACAATGGTCAGTGTGATTAGAGAAAGCTCAGGCCACCAATGAGAGTCCTGCTCCCGGTAAAAACTGACCTCCCCCACGAAACGAGAGAGCAGTCAGACATTTGGGTATTTGCAAAGCCGCGCTGAACATTCGGGAACAGTTAAAATTAATCCTGTGTACTGCAGCTCCCGAGAAAGAAAGCCAGCCCCACATGTCAATAAATCTAGATCTGTTTGAAGCAAACGTCACTAAATCTTCGTCTTGACTGTTTGCTGGTGGTGTCAAGAGCTGCCCTGGAAGATGAATTTGAGGGGAGGATGAAAAAGGAACCATATTAAACTGCAGCTCTGATAAGTTTAGTTAAGAGGCAGGAGATGTGTCCTTGCCGTGACATTCAGTGGCTGATATTTGTTTCCCTTTAAATAATATGCTGTACATCTGTGAGAATGATGGTTTAGGGCTGGCGACATTGCATCTCCTCCAAGGTTACTGCCTTCTGGACAGGCAGTCTCTCTCCTTTCTTTCTCCATCCCACACCCTGTCAATAAATATCCACTTGTCTGAGGAAGTGAGATACTGATTTTAGAGCTGACACCAGAGCATCTTCATTGCAAGTAGCAATGAGGCTCTATCCATGTGAACGTGGAGGGGGATGGGTAAGAGAAATTAAAGGGACTGTCAGAAGCAGCTTTAGTCATGAAACTGTCACATGAACCCCAACAACACCCAGTGGGGAGGTACCAGCAGTTTGAGAATTTCCCCCTCAAAACCCTGTTTTCACAAGTGAGACGTGTAATAACTGGGAACTTTGGAACTTTTGGTTCTATTGTCTCCTGCAATCCCCCTTGTTTTATCCTTACTGTAGCTTCAGACCTATGACAGAACAGCAGTCGGCAAACTTCTTCTGGAAAGATCCATACAGCCATAGTAAATATGTTTTGCTTTGCAGGCCTTACAGTCTCTGTTGTAATTACTCAGCACAGAAACCGACAAGTCTGTTCATAAATGAGTGGCTTTGTCTTTGTTCAGTGTCATTGTGGACCCTGAAAGTTGAATCTCCTGTAATTTCCCATGTCATTATTATTTAGCTTCCCTCACCCCCCATCCTCCCCCTGCCAGCATTTAAAAATATAAAAACCAAGCTGTACAAAAACAGGTAGTGGGCAGGAGTTGGCCCTGGACCATGGTTTGCCCCGCTCTGACTTAAGATTTTGGTCTGTCACCCTACGTTCTCTTTGCCAGTGCACAAAGTTGGTGGCTGTTCCTTTTGGCAGGAGGACATTGCCAACCTGAAGATTAAACCCATGGCCGTATTGAACCAAGTGATTACCACGTATCCCCTGCTTTTCCAAACCTTGCATTATATACCACTTTGCTTTTACACAAGACCTTTGTTGGTATCAGTTTCTGCTAATGGAAAGAAATCCAAAGAAGATTTTCACCTTTATGAAGAAAGGCAAAAGGTGAAAACATCGTTCAGCAGTTCTGCAGTGAGCCTGTGGAGGCAGCACATACCTCTTGCAGTAAGAGAGGCACAACCAAGCTCCTTGCCCCAGACTATACTCAGCATCTCAGCCTGCAGCCTCCCTAGCTTTGAGCTGTGTTGTAAGCGTCTCTCCTTTATTTGGATTTATCATGTGCATCCATTAGCAAGAAGTGTCAGAAGGTACCAGGAAAACCTGAGTGGTTGTTTCTCAGGTCTGGGAAATCTTTCCATATAAATTAATAGTAATTGTGCTGTACCATTTTGGTTTATGAAAGTGTTCATAGGAATGCTATACTTTTGGATAACAGGGAAAATCTGTAATAGGTATGGATAAAAAAACATGACAGGGCTCTGAAGCAGGCAACCCAGTTTCCCACACCAGTCCTCCCTTATCAGTTACTAGCCGTGTAACCTCACGTTGGTCACTTAACCTCTCTAGGCCCTGGTTTTCTTTTTTTCCTTTTAATGCAACAGGCAAAATTGTCCTCGCCTTACTTACCTGACATGACTATCATATAGACCAAAGAGTTAAGAGAAATGAGAGATTTTAATAAACAATAAATATGAATGTAAGCCTTTGGTGTTATTCTCACTGCCTCACCACTGTCGGTTCTTTTCAGTAACTATGATTATTGTTCATATTAAAGGATTATATGTCCTGTATTTCAGCTGCAAAACAGAATCAGAATTTGAACTCTACAAGGAAGATAATATTTCTCGTTAACTTGGACTCTGATGTTGGCTGGGTATTTCTGAGCCTCGCCTAGTGGCTTTTTGGCTTTTGCTCCTAGTGCCTCCAGGTGCTCGCCCTAAATGAAACAATCATGTGCCCTCTGACCCGTTCCACTGCTCAGAAAGCCTTGCCTCCTCTCTGTGGATCCAGTCCCCCGCTAGCCTTCAAGGCCCACCCGAAGTGCCACGTTATCCAGGAAGTCCCCCCTTGGCTCTTCAACCCACACAATATTGTCCTGTGTAAATGACTTGAGTCTACTCCCAGAACCACAGCCCTGGAAAGGTATCCTGTTCTCCAAAATCTGTTAAGAAAAGAAGATACCATCAAAAGATGGAAGTTGCAGGTCAGTTAAGCAGGATGTTTTTTGAGTTTCATTGAAGTGATTTACTACTGACCAGTGGGAGAAAGACTCAGATATGTGATAAGGGGACGGTCTAGAGAAGTGACTCTGACAGGTGACATCACACAACTTTTCTCCAGCTACAGTATTCCATCTGCGTAGGCTGTTATATATTTAAAGCATTTTTATGTCCACTAGGTGTTTTTGATCGTTGTTATAAACCTTTGAAGTACATGAAACAATATTCGAATTCCCATTTGACTCTGAGGAAGCTGAGGCCCAGAGACGTTCATTTTCCTGTTCTAGTATCATGCAGATGGGTAATAGTGACAATGGGAGTGAAATGTAGCCCTGGTTACTATACTCCCCCCCACAACTCCCCGCCCCCAGCTTTGAACCCCAAGCTTCTATAAGCCCAGGTCATGGGCTCTTGCTATATCCCATATTCAAATTCTTGAGGGTAAAAACATGTTTATATATGGATATATCAAACTGGCTGTTTTTAAGTATATCAGCTTGTCTTATCCTCCCTTCCCAGAATGCATTGGTGGAGCAGGTTTTTGAGCATGAGAGTCTCTTATCACATATTTTCAGCTTCTATTCTGCTCATACCTCCATTATGTAAATATGTATGGAGTGTTGGCTTATTTATTCAGTCTGCGGTGGGGAGACCCAGTGTATTACTGATTCCTGGGCTGTACTCCTTGGCCTAAACACCTTCAGTAGCTCCTCATTGCTCACCTAATGAAGTGTGAACTCTTTGGGTTGGCATTTTAGGTTCTCAGTAATCTGGTTCCAGCCTGCCTTTCCCGCCTCACTTTCCCTCTCAGAGGAAGCTGTCTGCCTCTCTTTTGCCCAACTCACTCCCTCATCCTGTGCCCTTCTCCCTCATCTAGGATGGGGATCTGCCAGTTTTCCCCATTTTCCATTTAGCTTCAACTTTCCCTCTCCAGAGATAGTTTCCTATTCGCCTGTCATGATGCATGTGTTGTCCCTACTCTTTTTTTTAAGTTGAGAGAGAGAGAGATGGGGGGGGGGGCAAAGGGAAAGAGAGAATCCAAGGGATTCTGTGCTGATAACACAGAGCCACAGAGCGTGGCTCGATCCCACGAACTGTGAGATCATAACCTGAGCCGAAATGAAGGACACTCAATGGACTTGAGCCACCTGGGCGCCCCATCTTGACTCTTAAAAACAAGCACAAAAACAAATTTTTGATCCTAATTCTCTCTCATGCTGTTGTCTTCTCTCTTCATTATTTGAAGCATCTAATAGCATCTGTCACCTGCAGGTTATAACTAAGGTGATAACTAAGCTCTAAGATCCTAAGGTAGGGGCACACTATCACCTAAAAGCAATATCTGGCCCCAGCATTGGTTTTTGTAGGGCTCATGGACCAAGAATGGTTTTTCATTTTTTAAAGGTGGAAAGCATTTTATTTTATTATTTCTTTTTAGGTTGAAAACACTTTAAAAAGAATAATTCTTAACACATGGAAAATACATGAAATCAAATTTAAGTGTCCATAAATAAAACTTTGTTGGCACACAGCTGTGCCATTCATTTTGGTATTGTTGATGGCTGCTTTGGTGCTATGGTAGCAGAGTTGAGTAGTTGCAAGAACCACGTGGCTCTTCATGGTAAAAGCTTGCTGACCCCTGTCCTGAGGCACTGATAGTCACTTCTGTGCATTTAGAAGGGTGCTAGTTAGGTACCACCTTTGGGAGAATTGAGAAAATAGTCACAGAAAGCACATCATGTGATTCAGGTGGAGAACACCCCCTCTCCCCCCCCCCCCCCCCCCCCCGCTGTCATTGAAAAGAACTGACTCTCTCCCTTATTCCTTAAACTTTTATCAAACAGGTCCTGGAGCTAGCCTGCCTCTCTGCTGTACTGTGTCCTTTGAAGCCCTCCGGTGACTTCTCAGTCACGATGTTCAGTGGGCAGCTCTAGCTCTTTATAATTTCATCCTCTTTCACCCTATTGACCAGTCTCTCATTCCTGAAATTCTGTTTTCTGTTTATGTTGATGCTGTGACCTCTGCTTTTCTGTCTCATTGTCTGTCTTCCCTTTCCATTCATTAAATGCACAGGTTTCTTTAGTTTCTAAGCTTTGTTTTTTTTTCCTCTTTCCTACGTATAGTCTTTTTAGAAAAACTGTTACTATAGCTATTATCTCTCTGCTGACAATTTCCAGTTTGCTCCTCCAAAACTCTAGTCATGTATTTCTGTGTTCCTCCTAAGCATCGTCTTCTCTTAGCTGTTCTCTCATTCACTTACCTCCTTTCCATGGTGCCAGCATGGGTATTTAGAGCCTCAGTTATCTATGATGTATCTCCTTAGCTACACACAGTTCATCAGTTGCTTAATCCTTGATGATGATTTCAATATCCATCCCTTCTCTCCAGTCTCGCCTCCTTTATTTGGCTCCCTATCATCTTTCTCTTTTCTAGGCTAGACAATGACTGTTTCTCCTGGCACTTTCCCTTCTATCCTCCCCTGCATGCAGGCTGCTGCTTGATTCTAGTAGACACTTTTGGGGCCCCCATCCCAACTCCTCAAGCCGCTGTGGTTTCAGTCACGGCCATAGTGCACAGTTCCATGTGAGCTCAGACTTGTTGACTGTGTCTCTCACCTCATGTTAATATGTGAATCTTTCCATTTTTCGCCTAAGGACCTTCCCTGGAGCCATGAGCTTCTGTGCCTAAGCTAAGCTCAGCTTGGACGTGCAAGGGAGCCAGTGGCCCCCACAGGGGAAGTCCTCAATCACTGGGGAACTAAAGCTGATAGTAAGTGCCCAGCCTCTTGTCCTTCACACAGACCATTCTGGGAGGGCTGCTATGTGCTTTTTAGGCATACTGGAGGAGGCTCGGTCATGCCCTGTTGCCAAGAGCAATGACCTTGATAATGTACCCCAGCATTGGATTTTCCTCTTCCCCTGATCCCTCTGGGATCATCTCCCAAATAAACCCCCTGCATCCATGTGCTCATCTCAGGTTCTGCTTTGAGACGGATTCAAACTAAGATCACTTTTCTAAAAGCTGCCGCCAGACATCTTCAGTGGTTTCGCAAGCTTTCACAACATAAGACTGTTGGTGCTCTGAAATCCTCAGCTCTCCAGTTGTGATAGTAGCCTATCTTTCCAGTATTCTCTTATTCACCCTTTTCCTTTGCCACAGTCAGACTGAGTTCCTTAAGGCAGAGACTGTGTCTTATTCATCTTTGTTTCCATTATTTTGCTCAATATCCAAGATAGTTGGGAAGTAAATATAAATGTATATTTTTAGTGAGTGAGTGAATGAATGTGTTTATACTCATTTGTTGATCCTTCAAGGTTCTTCTCCTCCTCATTGCTTCTCAGTGACCTTTCCGTCCACTAAAATTATAAAACACTGCATCTATACCGCTGTATGGTCCTTTTTGCTTTCTACTTGGTATTTATTTACAAGTCTTATCCACTAAAATGCAAATTCCTTGAGGGAAGTGATCTTTATTTTTCTTTATATTTCCCCACAGAGCTTATGGGAACATGGATAATCAATGAATGTTGGTGAATGACTCACTACTTTTTTGGCATCCTGGGTCGTTTTGATTTGTTCTGTTCTCTAATCTCCAGACATGTCCCATGTTTTCTTATGCCCATGAATTGAGGCTACTTATGCCTCTTTTGCTTTTCATACATGCTTCTTAAACTGTTTATCTAGCGGAAAGTCTATCTATCCTTCAAAACCTAGCTTAAATATCTTTCTCATAAAGTCTTTCCAAACCCACCCCGTTAAGCCTCCCCCCCTGCCTTCCTGTATGTTATGCATTTGTGTTATTTTGCTTTAAGTAGCATAGTTTGATTTGGTTTATGTTCCTTCCTTGTAGGAGATGGTAAGCACTTTCAGGGCAAGACTGGTTTTACTTCTCCCTTGTATCCATTAGCTTGCTCTGCACTCTGTGATCAATAAATATCTGTTGGAATGAATTAATTTGAATAGCTTAAATTATACCATCATGGCTTTTCATTCCCACGATCTTAATGGGTACCCTCTGACCTATCTCTGTGAATTTTTTTGAGTTTCATTTTGGTAATGGAAGAAATATCAAGCAGAAGGAAAGATATATATCTGGAGCCAGTCAGCATGATCTACTGTGTTTGAACGTGAATATTTGAACATAACTTATAAGAATGCCATTTCAATTATTTGTAAAATATTTAAATAGTATAATCCAATTTACATTCTATCATTTCCAACAGCTGTAAAATTTACTTTACACCAAAGTTAGCTCAATCACTTTAATTCAGTCTGGAAAAACAGTACAAATGAAAGCTTAATTTGTATTTAATCTCCCCTTTTGTTTCTACATTATTGCCGTCGAATCATTCCTTTTAGTGATTGAGATTTAAACCAGAGAGAGAGGAAAAAGTCATGATGAAATATTTGAGAAGAATATAACCCATAATGAAAAGTTTGGAGTAAATGTTTAAAAATTCCAACCGGCTTTGTTCCTGGGGTTTCAATTCACAGCATTGTCTTTGTTATAAGCCCGTGGCATGAGATGTGTAGGTTACTTTGTCAGAATCCTAGGACTGTGACTCTTTGGCATTTAGAACCAGGTGATTCACTTGGAGCAGGTTACGTTTATACCCTGTATATGAAGATTGGCAGGGAATACAAATGTGAGTAATTATTATTTAGTGTGTTGATCATGCTCATATCTTCCTAAATGGCTTTATGATCATTTTGGTGAGTTTTTCTCTCTGAGCCCTGGCAGTCTTCCAGCTTATGTCAAAAGCAGGGAGTAGCAGCGAGGAGAAAATTGTGGCAAAATTGTGACTAACCACGACTTTCCTGTCCTCCTGTAGCACCAGATCTGGTGTGTGGATGGGAGGCAGTAGGTCTAGGGAAGGGGAAGAATGACCAAGCAGCATGTTTGTGTTTAGAACAAAGCAACCCTTTGTTGTTTTTCTGCCTTCCCGTTGGCAGCATTTATGGAAGTATTGTAGAGACCCATATATGCCCTCCCTGGACCTCTCTCTCATCCCCATGCTCGCTGTATCCTCTTACACCCAATAAGCCTCCTTAAGACTAAAAGGTGTTTGCATGAAGAGAAAAATGTGGATAAATTGAACTGATCAGTAAGAATGAAATAACTGAGTAAAGGAAGGAGGAAAGAAGGAGTTGAAGGTCATTCATAGCCAAGAAGCATTACAGGAGACAATCGCATGTTACACATTCGAAAAACTATTCCAGAAGGATGGAAGTGATCTCACAGGCCCAGACTCTGAAAGACAGAAAAACTGAAGAGGAGTTTGATGTAGTTCCATTACAAACACTGTCAGAAAAGAGGAAACAGTATCTAGACACCTGCCTCACTATGTGGGATAAGATTTTTAAATGGGGCAGACTGGTCAGGGAAAAATGAGTTCTATTGACAAAGCATGCCCCTCTCTATTATGTCAGATGATCCTCAAAGCAACTGTCATTTTGGCCCAACATGGAGTAGTGACTCCACTCTACAGCTGAGGTAACTGAGGCCCAGAAGTTTGAGCAATTTGTCTAAGGTCACACTGCTAATAAAAGGTGGAGTTAAGTGTCAAACAGACCTAGGTATTTTGTTACCAGAATTGAATGCTTTTTTCCTCAATAGTGTGATGTACAATGTTGACAAAACTTTTTTAATTTTTTAATGTTTATTTTTATTTTTGTGAGAGAGGGACAGAGTGCGAGTGGGGGAGGGTCAGAGAGAGAGGGAGATACAGAATCTGAAGCAGGCTCCAGGCTCCAAGCTGGAGAGCCTGATGCGGGGCTCGAACCCATGAATTGTGAGATCATGACTTGGACCAAAGTCAGACACTCAACTGACTGAGCCACCCAGGTGCCCCGGCAAAACTTTTAATAGTAGTGTCAGATGATCAAAATCACCTGGTGAACCGAGGTTTGTAAAATATAGGTAGTAATGACAGAAGGTAAATGATGGAAGGTTCATTCTGCTCCACTCAGTGTGGTGAGTGGGCAGACACAACTACTTCATTCACATTTTGGCTTCGATTTTTTCTGCCAGTTCAGTTCCGTGAGCCCAAGGCTGCCATGTGCCATACCTGTGTGTGCATATGGAGGTAGGCAGGGAGTATAATTCTGAACATTTATTCAACATCAGTTCCACATGTACCTAGAAGGTTTGCCATGCCAGTATCAACCATCTACCACCCCAGTCACCTTGGACAATGGTGACGTGCATGTTGCGTCCAGATTCACTTAACATCCTTATGTGTTTTAGAGAGGGTTGGGAGAGTGGTGGTTACCCCAGCCTGTTGGTTAAGAGGAGGGCAGTGAGGAGGCCACTACTGCCTCTCCAAACTCTTCCATGATTATTTTGGTGGAATTTTTCAAGGTGTAGTCTATATATAAATGAATCTTTACCTTTTTGGAGCTGTTGGTTTAGCAAAGAAAACAGTGGACACTTTCATAGTCAAATTAGTAATGGAGGAGTTCGGGGAAGGACAAGAGGTTCAGCCTCTGGAGAAAAGGCAGAGGGTCATTTCTTTCTGGGGAAGAGCAAGGCTTAATGGGGAGGAGCAAGTGGACCCTGGTGGTGATACATGATGCCTGAAGAGAAGTGGGCGCAGTGGAGCCTGGACTCAGCCCGGGGAAGGTCTTGCAGGGGCAGGCTAAGAACTTGGAATTCTGTGCTGTAAAGCCTTCCTTGGCAGGGGTGGGGGCGGGCAATGAAGGTTGCTTTCTGTTTGTTTTCATTTTTAAGTGTGAATGAGCTACTTAGATTATATTTTAGAAATATCACCCAGGGAGTGATTTTGAAGAGTACAACAGAAGGGAAAGAAGGCTGGAGATAGGGGCAGTGATGAAGCCAGAAGTTGGATGGGGGTTGGGGGAGGGATATGGAGGAAGAGAGAAAAGGAGAAGATGAGAACGAGTAAGCTGTGTACCACAGTGTCAGAAAGAAGGTCTTGAGAAGGGGCTTCTTGTAGGAACTATCCTGAGGTAGATGCAGCCATAAGCAATAAATAAGTGAATAATCAAAATACGAAGCAGTAATAACGCCACCCGCCATGCCTGCACCCCATGCCAAAGTGGTGAGAGTACTTACCTTATAGATGCCTATGTAAGAGGCTGTAGATCCCAGATCTTCCCCTTACAAGTGTATAGTCATGGGCCTGAAGTGTGGCCTAGGGATCTGCATTTTGATAATCACTGGGGGGTTCTGGGGCACTTGATGTTCCCTTTTGGCTCTGACCTCTGGCAAGGATGAACTCCTCCTCATGTCCTTTTCTACATCACTTTCCCAGGACATCATGATGCAACTACCATACATGTGAGCTTCCTGTATGTCTGGCACTTTGCAAAGCACTCCATAAGCATCCGTCCTTTGAATGTATACATCTGTCTTTTCCAAACTTTCAAGAGTATCACAATCAGTTGTGTTTCTCATTCAGGTCTGGGGTGGAGGCTAAAAACTTGCATTTCTAATAAGTTCCCTGGTGACTTTGGTGCCGCTGACCACACTTAAGAACCATGTACTCTACAACAAGGACAGGGGCATGCGTTGTTAACATGTCTTACTTGTGAGCAAACCCAAGGCTTGCCTCGGATGAGTAATTTTCTTGGGGTGGTTCTAGACAGACTAGAACCTATGTCTGTCTGACTCTCTTGTTCATATTCTTTGCCATGAGGTCTGCCTTCTATCGTGCAAGGCCAGGACTGGTGGAACTCATTACCTGCTGGGCTTGCAGTCCCCTTTCCTCACTGAGGGAAATTGATTTTCTTGTTACTGCTTCCTGAATCTCTTCCTGTAACGTGGAGTCTTGTGCAGGGGGCTGGCATCATGCCTGGGCAGAGGATGCATCTGCTTTCTTGCTGTAATTTAGACATCCTCCAAAACAGCACCCTGAACCATGATGTTTCCCTTACCAGAGGTGGCATAAGTTTAAGTTAAGTTTCTGTTACGAGGTTGTTTCCTGGTTAGTTTGTGAGCTCCTGGAGAGCATGGATCACATCCTATTTGCATTTATAGCTCTCATACTCAGTGCTGTGCTAGGTTAATGGGAAATGGGCAGTAAGTTGAGTGGATGAATGAGTGAATGAAATATATTACTTAGAGAATATAAATAATTAGACCCATTAACTGGTTTTAGATTAGTCTAACAGGCAAACTGGCTTAGAGAGTAATAGAATGGGTAAGTTTTATTTTTTTTTATTTTTTTATTTTTAAAAAAAATTTTTTTTTTTTCAACGTTTATTTATTTTTGGGACAGAGAGAGACAGAGCATGATCGGGGGAGGGGCAGAGAGAGAGGGAGACACAGAATCGGAAACAGGCTCCAGGCTCTGAGCCATCAGCCCAGAGCCCGACGCGGGGCTCGAACTCACGGACCGCGAGATCGTGACCTGGCTGAAGTCGGACGCTTAACCGACTGCGCCACCCAGGCGCCCTAGAATGGGTAAGTTTTAAATACTTGGAGGTAGTAGAATAGGGAGAAAGTACTACTTGGTCAGAGGGAAAACTCAGAACCTTCCACAATTAGCAGAAATCTGTTGAAGGGGAGGGGCTGATGATTCAACTGCCCCGATTTTCCGTGTTGGATGCAGCCACACTGGTCCCTGGGATAAGTTGTTTCCTCACTGTGTGCTGGCACAGCTGAGCCAGACTGGACCAATTCTTGGGGATAACACACAGATATCAAGGGAGTACCAGGAGTTGAGTACTGGCTTGCAGAGCTCAGAGTTCTGATTGTGCCTTGACCAGCCTCCTCTCAGGGCTGTGAACACTGTCAAGTTTCTTTCAGTCCACTTGGGTCCTCACTTGCAGTTTTTGCTTTCCGTAATTCACAGCATGGAAGCAGCACCCTCCTAGATGCTTGGCACCTTATGAATCCAAGCCAGGGAGGTATTTTTCTCACGCTTACCAAGGACTCTATTGGATCTTGCTGCTCACCCGGACACATACCTGTTTCCCCAGGTGACTACTAACAGTGATAACCTTCGTATCATCAGGTGAATGCTCAATCCCCTCCCCACTGAGATGTCACATTATGGCCACCCTTCACAATATCCTACCATGGTGGTAGTGGCCATCTTGTGACTTGAGTCATGCAAGGTGTCCGGTGGTGTGAAGACAGGTTTGGCATTTTCTCATGAAGGTCTGTGAGCACAGAGTGTAGTGTGAGGCACTGGGACAGAACTCCTGAACTCCAACTTGGCTTCTGTAGAATCTTGCTTCCCCTAGGTCCGCTTACAGATTCTTTTACCCTTGGAAATTTTCTCTTCCCACCACTGTGTTCCCACCATGCAGTAAGGGTAACAACACTTTAATTATCAGCCACCTCGAGCTCTGGGACCTGCATCAGCAGTCTGGCATTCACCTGGTCATTACCGCCTCGGATTCTAAATAACATGGTTGAGCTGATGGAAAATGCCAGTGAAGTCCCTATAGATGTCACTGCTTGTGGCTGCACTGATATATACATGCCTGTTTCCAGTGGAATATAAAGTCTGTAGGAGCAGATTCGGAGGAGTTGGAAGACATCCGGGGCCTCCTGCCCTTTTGTTGGTCATTTTCACATAAGGGCATGTGGTTTGGGTGCCTGGAGGTTGTTAAGAGAAACCACTGGACTTAGGAATTTTGGGGGGACGGGCTTTATTTATCTTTTCCCTGTTTGGTGATTCTCAACTCTGAATGTACCTTTTTGTATCCACATGCCATGTTGATTTACTTTTTCCATTTCTTGGAATGATGCAAAATGTCTTGGTTACGAAGAATATGGGACTGTATTTTCTATATTTTCTTTATTGAGTATCAGAAAGTTACTTCAACCAACAACTTGTTTGCCATTCATCCTTATAATGTCCTCTTTTGATTAGCTGCTTCTACACATGTGGTTCTTAAGAGAAATACAATATTTCCATGAAGCTAGCAGTGTTCCTTTAGATTTGCGCAGCACGTATACTGTTTCAGCCGATTAAAAATTAAAAAGAAATCATTGGTGTTTGTCACCCTGATTTGTTTGTTTGCATGTCACCAGTGTCCAGCGAATACTATGCATTTCTTCTAGTCATTGTTAAAACCCTATGTATGGAAATAGTGTTTATACCAGCAGCTGTTACAAATCTGGGGCTATGGATTAATGTCAGCCTCTGAATGTAGAGTGCTTTAGTTAATTCCACCCAAGGACAGATGATATCATCTAGGAAGAAGGAATATATTAGAAACTGTCAGCCAGAAGGTAGTAAAAGGAGGTGATATGTTATAAGGAGTACTAAAAGGTCATTCAAAGAAGAGATATTGCTAATAACTCAATTAAAATTTTCACGCTGACATTTTACAAATTTCTGTGGAAGCCCTAAAACATTTTCAAAGCTAGCTAAATTCATACCCTAGATTGGAAAAACAGGGGTCAAATAGGATTCACACAATTCCTTTGTGAGGTGAACAAATTGGGATAATCTCCTTTTCCAGGAAATTGTGGCCAACTAATTCAATGCAACTCCTTTGATATCTAGTCGAGAGAGAGAGGTATTTTGCAAGTACATCTCTCTTCATTGGGGATTGTACCCTTTCCTCTCCTAGGCTTTGGGGCAGGGCAACCAAGTCATTTTGGCTCTTGACTTTCTGGAAATTATTCTTTGCCAGCCTGGTGCCTCATTATAGTTATTTTATGTATTTTGCTTCCTGGAAAACAAACAACAATCTGTCTTCTTCCTGGCAGCCAGGTAGCACAACAAAGAGTGTGGATAAAAGTTGGACTTGCACTTGTGGAGTAGAACTGCTTCCAGACCAGGTGATAAGATACAGCTGCCATGGCTCCACAGTCAGGCTGCCAGGACAGACAACACGGGAATGGCAGGGTTTGAGAAAGGTCACCTCACCCAATTGCCCACTGTCCTGTTGGGAAGGGGTGACTTATTCGTGAAGATGTTCTCACCTAAAGTCTACCTGGCTTTTCCTGGTGGCTATTTCTAGTGTTCAGTCACTGTTGGGGTCTCTCACTTCTTCCTGTCCAATGAATGTGAACATAGTTCTTTTCTTGGTGTCATTTCCATAGTCGCGGAGAGGAAGTGATGGGTATGGATAACGTATCATTGTTTTAGCTGTCTGTTGTGTGCTTGATGCTAGCGGTTTGGTGGTAGGAAAAGTAAACATGGATGCTGTCCTCATGGAGCTTACGGTCTGGTGGAGGTGAAGGTCATCAAATAATCACACATGCGATCACTGAGAAACACATGTTCACTCACACCTGGGGCAGGGGTTGGGAAGGAAAAGTACGTGGTGCCATGGTGAGACCTAATTTGACTCCCAGACCTTTGGAAAGGCTTCCCCAATAAAGGAATTTTCCCTGGGGGGCTGAAGGAGGCAGGGTTAATTAGGAAAGGAGAGAGGGAAGAACAGTGCAGGCAGAGGGAGCAGCAAGTGAAAGGTTCTTGACTAGACAGAGTTTGGTGATTATGAGGCCCTAGGAAGAGGCCTCTGTGGCTATTCAGGAGAAAATGACAGGGATGGAGCTGAGCCTGGGAAGTGAGCAGCATCAGTCTGTGGAAGGTTTTACATGCAGTGGTAAGGTGTTTTACTTTTAAAATGTTTTGTAATTATGAAGATTGCATTCAGGGTAAGACAGACCAAACTTCTTCTTCTCCCAGTTGCTATATAATTTCAATTCTCATCCTCTTCAACTCTGGGAACCTGTACTGAAACTTGTACCTGAGGATTTCAGACTGACTTTTTTTTTTTTTTGAGATTTCTTCTTCCAAGGTGGGGATTGGCATAGAACTGAAAACAGAAGCTGTGAAGTGCCTTGAAGTTTGATTTGGGCATCTCAAATGGGGTGTCTCAGAGTGAGAAACCATTGCCTGCTTATTACATGCAAGGAGAGAGAGAGATCTTTGCTGTAGGCTGTGTACACAGGAGGCACTTAATAAATGCTTGCTGATGAGTCAGAGGTGACATCCAGCTCTCAAGAATGCAAAACTAAGTTTTATCTGTTCCAGCCATCTGAACACTGTTCACAAAGAGGGCCTGGGGAGGAGGGATGGGCAGAGCTGCATCTGCTCTGCCGTCCTGTATGTGCACTCGGGCCACCTGATGCCACCTCCACGGTGTCACATTTGTCTTGTTAAGTGTAAGCCAACTCTTCTCCGTCTTCTGGGGCCCTCCTGACGGTGGCTGTGGAGGACAGGGACATGCCGTGAAAGCCCAGTTAATATGGTCTGTAAAGGGAGGTGGTGGCTGCTGGGGAGCGCTCAAATGAAGATAAATGCATTGTTAAGTTTTTATGGACCAAGGCCGCACTTTCATTAAGGGTAATTTACATAACATAACTAATGCTCAAGGCCAAACAGTCCTTGTGGCCCAATGACAGCCCCTGACAACCCATGGAATGCAAGGCCTCCTGCAGAATTCCTCAGGTCGGGAAGCTGCCTCCTTCCCCTTGCTGGCTCAGCATGCTGGTTGCTCAGAGGAGCTCTGTCTGTGACCTCTCAAGCTACATGCTGATGGCCTCAAAGCTACACATTCTTCTCTGCAGCAAACCAGTCAGGCACTCCCTGGTCAGAGCTCGCTTGCCATGTTCCTTCCTCTTTCCCCAAAGGGGTTGGCTTCCTGGTGTGAACCCTCCCTAATCCCTGTTTGAGAATTTTCTAGGGTTCCTCTAGGCCCAGTGAGAGGTTCCTGGTTCCCCACTAGGGTTGAATGGAGAAGGCCCTGGGTTAAGATGTTGGAACATGAAGAGTAGGCTATAATTAGAGTTGCCTATGTTCCTTAACAACAATGCCTCAGAGGTGAAGATGTCTGATGGCGTCCCTGGTGTGTTCAGCAGTAGCCTTTGTCTGCACCCATCTTCATTACATGTTAATACCACCAGAGACACTTTGAGGTCAGCTTCTCCACCTTGCACGGCAAAGCAATTATCATTTCTTCTCGCTGCAGGGGTGACTGTTCGGTATCACATGATGGATTTTTGCTGGTAATCAGAACTTTCTGCCCATTGGTCTTCAGGACATACTTTTGTGTTGACATTTACAAGGTATGTGTCAGACTGAGCCGAGGAACAGAGTGAAAGAATGAAAGGGGGAGAGGGGAAGAGGACTGTTACATTCAATTTAATGATGACAATTTCCCTACATTTACAACTTCCAGAAGTAAGAGACAATAGATGTGTGTCTTCTGCTTGCATGCACACTAAAGGAGATGACACTAAGAGATTCTGTTAGCGGGAATGGTGATCTATTACCTTAATGATTTCATTGCTTTGCAAATAGAAGAAAAATCTCATTGTGGTGCTGAGCCCTGTCTTCATCAAGCTATTCATTGTGAGGTATTTGTCGTTAATTAGAGGAATTCTGACCTTCTGAGCTGGTTTTGAATTTTTATTTTTTTTTTCTTGGCTACCTTGACAATCTGGTTCTCCATTTACGGGACATATATAAGCATTTGTATGTCTTATGTTGAAGCTGGTTAATGAATTTGAAGAGCTCTTAGACTTGGGTAGGTTGGTGTTAATGGAAGATTTTGTAGAGTTCAATGAAAGCTCTCCTCCACGATTAGGATGGTGACTGGAAGGACCATGGGTGGGTGGGGTGAGGGTGTTATCATGTGAAGTGTGGATAATTTGAACAAATCCCCTGTACTGTGTGTGGGAGGTTTAAGCTTAGATGGGGTCTTGTGGTCTGGATATCATCCAAAGGGCCATTTTCTCAGGGCTGCTGGAGACTGGCTAATAGGAATGGTGTCCAAGGTCTTAGTGGGAGCACAGCACCAGGTGACAAGTGCTGTGGTCCAGGAAAGGCAGGTGGAGAACCAAGAAGAAGATCAAAAGCTGATAGGACTTGGATGAGAGATCATGCATAAGTTTGTGTCTAGACCTAGAGCCAGGAGTGTTGGAAGCTTCTGGATTCCATTATTATATGAACCTGACCCTGGCTGTTCAAAGGAATAATGCAAGGTCTGCCTGTAATGGCACGACTTTCACCCTCTTACTGTGTGCAGTCTGCTTTTTTCTAGTAGGCTATCTAGATTTCCAAAGTAGTGGAGTAATGTTTATATGATAGAGCTGGGGACCAGAAGGAACATTTAACATCATGGAAATCATGAGGTCAGAAGATCTGGAGAGGACATCAGGTCTACCCAGGCCCTCTTAGGGAATCATCAAGCTTCCTTATGCACTGATGCTGCTGCAGCATCCTATTGCCATGTATTTGATGGAAGGATTTTGCAGAAGTTGGGATGTTTGTTTACCTGGCAGACCGACTTTGCAAATATACTGGCTAACTTTGGAGCTAGACCCAGTGAGGCCACTTTGAACATGATCCTGTTAGAGCCTAATTTTACCCGCTAGTTGTATGACTATGGACAAGTCCATTTACCTTTCCAGGTCTCAGTTTTTTCATCAGTAAAATGTTAGAAGGTGTCTGTGGGGACCCTTTTAGTTAAAGTACAGTATGTTTGCTAAGATTGTTGTGTATCTAAGTAGGCCCAGGTGGAAGCTCTTGGTGTAGACAGTCATGTGATGAGAGCCTCACAGAACTTACGGAAATAGAATTGATACTGAAGTTTCGGTTCTTCACCAACTTGAAAGATCCCATGGAAGAGTCCTCTATACTGTAAGCTCTTTGAAAACAGGGGCATTTTCTCATTCTTTTTTATACCTGAAGAGCCATCAGATTGTCTAGTGGATATTTGGTGCTTAATAAATTGGGACTGAGTATTGGTAGGTGATGTACTTTTTCTACTTTGCTACACTTAACATAGACGTGGTATAAACACATATGCCCAGGATGTGCCTTTTCAAAAGAAACCCATCACCTCCACTGGAGCAGTAACCAAATCTGTCTTTTTCACCTCTGGTTCCCAAGTGCCTGGCACGCAGAAGTCGTTGAGTAAATGTTTGTTGAATGGCTCAGCAAATACAGCTAAGACCTGGAAGATGGGTAGTTGGACTTTCCAAGGAGAGCTGGGTTATAGGGAGAGAATAGAGATCTGGAAAAAGAGAAGAAGAAAAAATGGTGATATTACATTTAATTTTGTTTTCCTGCCTCTTCTAAGCTTGTTCTCGTCTAAATACCATAAAGTGGTAACTGGAAGACCTTATCTACTTGTTGACATGGTCTGCAGATGACTACTAGTCCAGGACAAGATAAGTGCAGAAAGAGAACGTAATTATTTAGGAACTTTTACCGTAATTTGACATTGCCTGACATCTAGGCATGTGATCCCTGGATTTGTCTTGTTAAGCAGTGTATAGACCAGTTCAGCTGTTGTCACATTTACATAGTGAATCACACATGGTGTGCACTGCATTCTGATCATGCACAGTGGGACCATGGACTGGTCCAGGACATGCTGGAGAGACATGGTCCTTCACCACATCACTGGAAAGAAGTAGGATGAAATACCTGGTTGTATTGTCTAGTGGTCGTATAAAAATATTAATGATACTGTTATATAAAGCTGTTTGTGACTTACTGTTATCATGTATTATGTGTGTTGTTGATCTGAGGACTGAACTAGCCATGCACTGTTAGTCAACCAAGTTGAGTTATAACCTGTATGACTGTATTTTGCTCTATTTCAAACTAGCTAGCCTTGCATGCCTATTTAACTTGCTCCTTTGGCCTCATTAATATCATCCTGTAATCAAGCAAGCTAATTAAGCTATTTTCTGTCTACTGGTCAGAGAATATGAGAGCTTGAGGTGACTCTAGCCATCCTCTGATATAACTCCTTCATTTTTTAGAAGCAACCAAAGCTCAGAGGGGTTAAATAATATGTCCCAGGTCTCACAGTTATTAAGCAAAAGAACTGAGACTAAAACATTAGAGTCCTTCACCCCTGGGTCGTTGTGTCTTTTCACCTTGCCTTGAAGTTAAATAAAATCCTTCCAGATTTTGTAATATTCAAGGGATACCTCTGTTGTAGTAAGTTATGTACTCCTATTTAATAGTGGATCTAGAATGGACAGATTTTGTTTACCAATAATTACAGATGGTTTGCCTTTAAGAAAACTGAATGTTTGAAGTTATGAACAAAGGAAACAGAAGAAGTGATGTATATATGACTATTCATGTACATTATATAACATATATAATATAAAATTTATATTTATATATACATATATACAAATAATAACAAAATAACATAAGTATTTATTTATGAATGGAGCCCTATAGCAATACTTGCTGAGTAGAAGGGTGTTGACTCCTGTTCATTGTAGTATCATCCCAAAATGGGGATAAACTTCATATAAAAGTGTGTATTAATGGAAAGTAGGATGCAACATAGAATATATTGATTTAAACACACTTTCAAAAATGTATTATACAAAATGAGGTCTCTTTATACTTGTTTGTTTTTTTTTCAATATATGAAGTTTATTGTCAAATTGGTTTCCATACAACACCCAGTGCTCATCCCAAAAGGTGCCCTCCTCAATACCCATCACCCACCCTCCCCTCCCTCCCACCCCCCATCAACCCTCAGTTTGTTCTCAGGTTTTTTTTTTTTTTAATTTTTTTTTCAACGTTTTTTATTTATTTTTGGGACAGAGAGAGACAGAGCATGAACGGGGGAGGGGCAGAGAGAGAGGGAGACACAGAATCGGAAACAGGCTCCAGGCTCTGAGCCATCAGCCCAGAGCCTGACGCGGGGCTTGAACTCGCGGACCGCGAGATCGTGACCTGAGCTGAAGTCGGGAGCTTAACCGACTGCGCCACCCAGGCGCCCCTGTTCTCAGTTTTTAAGAGTCTCTTATGCTTTGGCTCTCTTCCACTCTACACTTGTGAAGTAAAATAGGGGTTATTGTTGGAGGCCTGAGTAGGGAGAACTCACTTCCCTCAAAATATCATCTGTAACACAGCCGATTTCAGTGTGGTACAACTCAGGTATTGGCAAACTATGACCCGTAGGCCAAATCCTGCAGGCTTATGTATTTATAAATAAAGTTTTATTGGCAAACAGCCATGCCAATTCATTTACTATCCTCCATGGCCACTTCCATGCCATAACTTTAGATCTGAGTAATGGTGACGTATGGTTTGTGGTCTGTAAGGTCTAAAATATTTAAGCTTTACGGAAAAAGTTTGCTGGCCTATGGTTTAGATACATATTTGTTTTATAACTCTGATTCCACTACCATCAGGCAAGGGGCTTCATTTGGAATCCCACCTGAGTTCTGATAAGGAATTTAACTTTAATCATCTTGTTCAGAAGCCTGTTTTAAAATCCTATCACCAGCTGCCAGTTTCTAGTCTGCATGTGATCTCCTGGTGATCCTGGGAGAATGAAATTAACCACCTCTGGAACAAACATTCAGTCTTTTTATTTTTTCCACTTTCTTGGGAGAGTAATAAATACAGTCAATGACTCTGGATTCTATTACTATGTAAGAGCTCTTTAAAAACATCTAACCATCTGCTTAATGGCCAGTAATATGTTTCTAATGGTCACTCTCGATCAGACACTTTCGGTTCACTCCTGTATAATAGTCATCCAACAGCCAAGATTCTCCTGAAGTAATATGATCAAAGGCCAGTCCCTAGCTCTGTAGCTGCAGAGGCCTCTGGAGATTGTTCTAAGAGCAAAATAGAGACCTCCTGATGGTTACATGTGGAAACTCTTTTCTTTGAGGAAGCCCTGGGCAATGATGAGTGCATGGTCCACAAGTACTTTTGACTAATGCAGACTTAGAACATTGATTTTTTTTTTTTTTTTTTGCATCGACATGCCCAGGTACAGTTGCAACTGGAGGTTGGCTTAATTAATATCTGTCCTCTCATTTCAGACAACATACCCTGAACTGTTGTCATTGAGAATCCTATATCCCTGGTCTGGGCCTAGCAGCTGGTGACAGCTTGGCAAATTATGAGTTTCCTAGCTTTAAAACAGACTAAATTGCAGACAAAACAAGCCATTAGCTAAGTAAATACTGTATCTCTGTTTGGTTTCTGTAAGAAGAAGGAGATTAGCACGAGTGTTTAGTGTTCATAATTATTAGTAGGAGGCAAATAGTAGGCTCAGGCTGACTGGAGATTGTTTCATTACATCCAATTAACACCCACTTGATTATTCTTAATTACTTCTGCTTGATGACAGAGGAGTAAAGATGTCATACTTCAAATGTACAAATAGCAGCTGGGTCATCAATATACATATATTAGTAATATATCCTGCTCATTTTGGGGTGGCTATTTAATATCTCAGTAGAGGGATAGAGGACGACATGTCCACTTGTCAAGATTTTAGTAAACACTGAGGAGAACTTAGGCAAGATGCAGAAAAATAAATACTGGAATAGAAATGGGTTTTTCTGTAGCGGTATGGTTTAGAATTTTTTTTTTTTTATTATTTTTTTTTCAACGTTTATTTACTTTTGGGACAGAGAGAGACAGAGCATGAACGGGGGAGGGGCAGAGAGAGAGGGAGACACAGAATCGGAAACAGGCTCCAGGCTCTGAGCCATCAGCCCAGAGCCCGACGCGGGGCTCGAACTCACGGACCGCGAGATCGTGACCTGGCTGAAGTCGGACGCTTAACCAACTGCGCCACCCAGGCGCCCGGTTTAGAATTTTTAATGTCTCACTACTACCCATTTGTTTGGGAATTCCTTTTCATCTGTCCTAACTGTGGCATAGAAAGTTAGACTGTACATAAAGATCAATAATTATACATAGAAGTATCTGAATGTGAACTTTGTGCAAAAGCGGGGGGGGGGGCATATGTAAAATTGTATGAAACAGTGATCCCTAGTATGACAAGCTGAGACAAAATCAGCCTTGGTTCAAGAGATGTAATGACCAGCGTGGTAAAGCACATGACATGTTCTGAGTGATGTAATCTCAGAAGCACGTATGGGGGGTAAGTACAATGAGCCCAATTTCCTTAGATTTAAACCTGAAATTAAGACCACAGTTAGGGACACTAGAACTCATCCTTGCTTTCTCAAGCTTTTACGGGAAAAAAAAGGGAAGAGTGTTCCCCTTCAGTTATTTCCTTAGTTGGGAGGATTTGCTATGATCGTGTACATGGGAGGAATTCTTGGCTGTCTTGAATGGAGGTCACTACAGTCTTAGGTTGCCCCTCCTTGCTTGTGGTGTTGGTGATCTTGTAATGGAAAAATTTGGATTACTGTATTTTTTTCCTGGATCAAATTTAGGTGTGATGTCATGCATAGGTAAAGAGGGAAGAGACTTGGCAGCAGCAGAGAATGGTGAGGTTTGGTGGTTGTGCCAGGGCATTCTTAGACTGGCAACTTGCTTGATCAGAGCTGGGCGTGCAGTGGTGGCGTGTTGGTACCAAACATATCCACTGTCAGCACTCTCAGTCAATTAGGAGTTCAGTACTGAGCATTTGCTCATGTACAGCATCAAACCAGACATGTGAATGGGTAGGATATGGGCCAAACCCTCCCTTGCTGGGGAGACAAGACTTTTCTATGATATGGTTGTGTTTAATTAGTTGCTAAAATTCATGGTTCAAACTGAGAGCTGTAGACATTCAGCAAGGGGGAGTGTGTTGGGCAGGGAAGACCAAGGCTTCAGGACCAGAACCTTCCAGGTAGTTAGACTTTAGCTACTTGGAGGATGTTCTGGCTGTTGGTGGTTCAAAGGCTGGTGGGAGAAAAACGTGTTTCAGGTAAGCAGAAACATGCTTCCCTTGTCCTTTGATGCAGACTGGCCCAGGTCCGTGCTTAGGCCCAAGGACCAGAAACTAAGGACATCTCATGGGGAGCACCTGGGGTGCTGAATCTTGAGATACAAGGCCATCTCAAGAAGAGGGCCCCAAGAAGATAGAGTTAATGAGGATTCCCTGGGATCTATTTCCATTACGAAGGAAGAGACATTAGGCAATCTGTTAAAGTCAAAAATTCATAAGTATATTTAAAGATTTAAGGCTAAAATGGAATATCTTAGGCAGTCATTTGAAGTCTCTCTATATATGTGGCAGCTGATATTTAAAAGGCACACAAAACATTTAAAAATGACCTCAGGAATAGTGTACCCCCCCTGAATAATAAAGGGGTAATCTTGGAGAATGGAGTGGTGTCAAGATGTAATCGATTCCAACCTGACAAATGATGGTAAGGGCCATCTTTGCTGCTGATGTGGGAATCTAACACCAGTGTTTTCTGAGCAGACAGAAGGGTTTGTTTGGAAGGTTGTGAGTCATGAAGTAGCCTAGATCTTAGTAGTTTTGGAGTGTGTGTGTGTGTGTGTGTGTGTGTGTGTGTGTGTGTGTGTGTGTGTGTGTTGGTGGTGATAGTGAATGGGCTCTGCATAATGCTTCACAGAATGTGATGAGATTGACTTGGTGTACATAGGTAGAGGCTGGGAGTGCCAGCTGATTGTGGTACAGAGCTTGTATAGTGTAGTAGAGGACTTGGCCCAACTGAGAACACTGCTGGGAGGCTGTTGAAAGGTTCCTAGCCTTCCCCACATGGAGAAACAAGGATGGATTCAGTTTAGTTACTATTGAGGTATGTTTGTTTGGTCTTCACTACCAAAAGGGTGGTCCGTAGATCATTAGCATCGCCTGGGAGCTTGTTAGAAACGCTGATTCTTCGGCCCCACCCTACATCTGCTGAAGCCGAATCAGCATTTCAACAAGGTCCATGGGTGATTTGGAAGCCCACTAAGTCAGGAGGCTTACACAGTTGCAGACTTGACTGCTTGTTTCTTGAAGCATGCTTGGTCCCAGTTTTGTCTTTCATTAGCTAACTGGGGGACTTGGAGTCAGTCCATCTGTCTGCCTGTTTCTTTTCCTCTAACTTTGGGATATGTATGCCTGTCCCTCCTACAGCTGAGACCTTGTGGATGATTAAAGGAGATAGTGGAAGAAAAAGCGCTTTGCAATGGTGAGGCACTGTACCACCGGTTTGCAACAATCACTGCCATTATAATCACCCTAGGAGCTTGAAACAAGATGCCCATCGTATTCATGCTTTGCTGACTCCTGTTTTAATTGGTCTCGGGTGCGGCCAGCCTTTGTTACTTTGAAAAACAAAAACACCCCTCTCTCGATTCTCATGGGCAGCAGCTAGAGTTCAGCTGTTGTTCTGCCCTTTCTATCCTCTCAGCTTCTGTTCCAAAACTTTCAGAAGGATTGGTGTGCATGCCAGTGGAGGAGGATGTGGAGTTGAGTGGTCAGCTCCTACCAATAGCTCCCCTTGGGATGAGGACCAGGATATATCCTATTTCTCCAGAAATACCACTGCTGGGAGCATTTTATTTGCACTTTTGAGCTGTCGTCCTTCAAGCCCCACACATGTCTGCTCATGTCCTGGTGCAGGCTGAATGCTGTGAACACTCGGAGGGCAAGGCCAGTTCTTCCCTTCCTGCTGGGTACTGCCAGCATCTCACCAAGCAGGGAGGGTGTGTGTGAGAGAGACAACGGCATGGGGCTGAGGAGCAGAAAACCTAGGTTGGATGCTAACGCTTTCTTACTGGTTTTCCCTGCCTGAATTACTTGGACAGTCATAGTGAGAAGCACTTAAAGTCAAGATAATTACATGTGAAAGCTCTTTACAAACTATAAAATGCTACAAAAGCGTGCACGTGTTCTTGCTTAACTTGAAGTGGTAGAGTCAACGTAATGAAAGAATACTGACTTGCATGTCAGGAGCTGACCCCAAATGAAGGCACAGCCTCTTAACATAAGAGCAGTTACCATTTGGCAAATGCTAATGCTGTGCATTTTCATTTATACCTTCAACAAATAGTTTCTGAGCATCTAGTATGTTCTAGGTGTTGGGAAACAGCAGTGACTAAAACAGGGAAAAAAAATGACCAAAAATCAAATGTGTCCTCACACAGCTTACATTGTCCAGTGCAGTGTGTTGGAGAGAAACAATGAATGGGCATGTGTGTATAAGGAGCAATAAGGAGGAGGGGCCCAGATACAGCATGGTGAGGGTAATAGAGAATAAGGAGGTAGATGTGCTTCACAAAGGGAGGTCAGGGAAAGTCTCTCCGATGAGTGGTGTTTCAGCAGAGACCTGGATGGGGAGAGGGATGAGTGGTCTGAGAGGAGGATGTCTCTGGAGGTACTGGCACATGCAAAGGCTTGAGACAGAAGCAGGCCTGGCCCCTGCATAGAGAGGTGGGTAAGTGAGGGGACGGCCATGACGTGTGAAGTCAGGGGCTGTTTCAGAGACTGGGTCATGAAGGAACTTTTAGGCTCTGGCCAGGATTTGGGGTTTTATTCTGTCTTAGAAGAGAATCCAGTGAAAAGCACTGTGCGTAATTTGACATGAGTAAAATCTCACATTGATCACTGTGGCCCTGGTGTGCCGGGCAACTAGCAGGGATGCTGAGGTTCCAACTATTGGCCGGCCGAGAGTTTGGGTTGGTGTAGATGAGGGTGGTTGCCAGGTGGGTGGTGGGGTGTGGTCACATTCCAGGTATTTAGAAGGAAGAATTGAAAAGATCTGTTGATAAGAAATGCTGAGTGAGAGACATAGAGGAACAGTAGGAAGAATGGAGGTGCCACTTACTGGTGTGAATGAGTAAGTTTGGGCTCATAGTGAGTTAAGTTCTGGACTTTGTTAAATTTGAGGTTCCTTTTAGCCTTCCAAGTGGCGATGTGAGGAAGGTAACTGAATTGGGAGGCTTCTGTGGGAAGGGGTCAGGCCTGGGAATAGGAATTGGGAGTCTTTCGGTGTGTAGGTGATATTTAAAGTCATGGGTGGGTGAGATCCCTTTATCTGCACCAGATACACGGAAAGAATTCTAGTGATGGTGAAGATCGATGGGTTTCGGTGATGGTGGTGTTATTACTGGAAAGCAGTCAGCTGTAATCATCTCTGGTTCCATATAGTGCGCTCACTCATATTCTTTCTGCTCTAATTTTGAAGGCATTTTAATGTCCATCAATTGCAGCAAAGGAAAGAAAATACATTACTGATTGACCTCTTTGGCTTCTCTCTGTTTATGACAATTCCAGTGCACACTAGGGGAACCCTTGTTCCACACTGGCCTGGAGGAGCTCATCACCTTGAGCTGGCCCAGCCTAGAGAGCTGTGGGTTGTGGGGGGACGGTAATCTCGGTCTGCTCTTCAGGACTGAGATACAAAGCAGGATGGATGAGATAGGCCAACTCATTACTTACAGGTGTTCTTTAAGGGAGTGCTTAGGAAGTTTTACTCAATTTAACTTAAGACATAAGTAATGTCATTCCCAATTCAGGGCAATGGCTTAGAACCTGACTCAATGTCCTTTTTACTAAGTAATTATCCAGATTTCCTTACTAAATGTTATTTTATGTATTATGTGTAATAGCCTCTTTCTTTCAGCTATGGTAGGATGGTAATAGCAGCTGATAATGGATCACATATTCATCTTAAAGTTCTGCCCCTGGCACTTGTGGCCAGCATGGAGAGAAGCTTCTGCCCAGGAATCAGACTGATCCCATGGCCCTACTCACTGGTCCTGGGTTGGTTTGCTTCTGAACAGCCTAAGATAACTTCTTAACCTTTAAAGCACTGCCTGTGTTGGGAGATTCCGGGGGATCTACAGAGCTCATCTGGCCAGACTGCTTTTTTGCCTCAGAGTCTCCTTTTCAGAGCTTTGGTTAATGGAAATGTTAAAACCCTAGTGGGGAGGAACTGAGGAGTATAAACCTTCAGATTATTAATTGACATCACAGACATCTGTGAAAAATTAGGAACCACTGCCATTGTACCTCAAGGCGGCCAATTTTTTTCAGTATCCCGATCCCTGGCTCTCAGGGAAAGGGTCACTGGATTGAACTTGTGTGGTAGGGATTATGTTACTGGTGCCATTGTCTATATCATGTGCATATTGGCTTCTTAGAGATGACCTACTATGCAAAGAGTCTTCCAGTAGCTACTGAGCAACTACTGTTGACCAGGTGTGTCCCCAGCTAGCTATTAAGTACTCAGTGGGTGTTGGGTACTGAGACAGATGCAAAAATATCTGTCATTCATCTCCATCTGCCATGATATTATGCTCTCCAGAGAGACAAGATTAAAATGCACGTTGAAAATATATATGACTACCTAAGAGAGGGGGATACAACCTGGGCCCAGGTATTTATAAACATGTTAGTTAAACTTACTCCCCACCCTCAGAGGGTTTCCAGTCTAGTTCGAGAGGCAGAGCACACTTGTGTGAAGTGTCAAATGGCAGAATAATGGTTAGTATTACTTGGAATGCAGCAGTGACAGCTTACAGGTATCATGGGGATGTGTGAACCTTTTGGCTGCACAATCAGAGTCACTTGGGGAGTGTTAGAAACCAACGATACCTGTGCCTCAGCCAAGACCTGCTGGGTGCCTGTGTGTTTTAACATTTCCCTGGTGATTTTGATTCATAACGAACCACTGCTTTGGTAGGATTTCAGTGTCAAGTTGGAGATGGGAAGGACAACCTTGCACAGAAGGCTGCAGGCGATGTCCCAAGATGATGGCAGCAAGACTCACTGGTACAGTGACTGTTCTTCCCTGGCATGGATGGGGGGCCTTGTTTGGAGAAAGAGTAAAAATTCAGTGAGAAAGGGGCAGCTTTCAGAAGACTTTAAAGTCCTGCAGAGGAGACTGAATTTTATCCTGAAAGCTACAGGGAAATCCTGTGGTCACTGCCCTCATTGACATGATCTTACTTTCAGTAGTGAGTATTTGGACTTTATTCACTGTGTGATGGGCAGCTTTTGAGCCAATAAGCAACATTAAGAAAGTGGTATTTTCAGTTGAATCTGACTGTCACGTGCTGGGTGGATTCAAGCAGAGGATATCTGGAAGCAGAGGTTAGCTAGGGTCTCAACTGTTTTCAAAAACACCACCGTCAACAAACACAAATACTGATAGAGCCCCAATTATGTGCCAGGTGCTGTCTTAAGTCCTTTACATATACCATCTTTTTAAATCTTCACAGAACTCTGTGAAGTAGATATTCGTAGTATGCCCATTTTACAGATGCAGAAACTGAGGTACACAGAAGGAACTCAACCATGTCACATAGTTGGCTAGTATCAGAGTTGGGATTCAAGCCAGACTGCCTGATTACTTTCTGCTTATAGGCTCCTAGAACTCCTAGGACATAGGCAGTGTTAAGGGGAAACGGAAGCCTGAGATAGATGATAGAAAAGTAAATGTCAAGTGTGGTACAATATTGGAATAGCTTGAGCATGCTCAGGAAATCCCCAGTGAGGAAGAACACCTTGCAAAAGGAATTGAGTAGGATTTAGAATGGGAGGATAGCAGAAAGCCTTTCTGAAATAGTGGGTCTGTGTGCAGAACACGAGAGAGGAGTTAGAACAGGAAATTGCTAGCATGATGGCCCTGCATACACTCTGCTAACAAATACCACAGAGATTGTTTGAGACATGAGTATTGTGAAATGGGTAGAGGATTAGTTTTGGAGTTGGCAGATGTGGAGTGAGTTCCAGTCCTCTCCTTAACAACTGTGACCTTGGGCAATTCACCTAACCTCTGTCTCTCAGATTCTCATCTGTATAGTGAGAATGATGAAAGTACCACCCTAATGGGAATGTGGTGAAGACTGAGCTAATGGATATAAAGTGTATGTAAAGCACATGACATAATATAATCAATGGCATTACATCACTACCAACCATTATTACTATTAAGGTTATCATTCTTACCATAATTCATGGGCATTGGGATGAAATAATTATAGCACTTTTTGGAGAGAATACTTTGGCATTCATGAGTACAACAGGAACTTGGGAGCTGCCAGGATTCCAATTCTGGCTCAATCACTAGCTATATGATTCAGGGCAATTTATTTAACCTGTTTTGGTTTTTCCATCTGAAAGTCAGGAAAACAGTAGTAGCCACCTTATGGGTTTAGGATGATGATTATGTAAGTTTGTGTGTATAACACACCAGAAAAGTGCCTTCCACACTCAGTTTATTTATTGGTGATCTGAAAGTTGATTTTTCTTTTCATTGTGGTTTCCCCTTCTTCACCATCTGTTGTCTGTGATTCACTTAAAGTCATCCCTGGCATGGAATAGGGACCAGTGGGCCTATGGCATCCTCCTGGCTATGTCCTATGTAGGTGTTGAGAATGTGCCCCCAAATGTGGATTCTTGACTGAATAGTAACTGCAGTTGCTTGGACATTATATGTGGGTGATGATTTCACATAAAGGTCTGAGCTCGTCCGTTATGGAAATCAGGCAGGGCTGCAGATTTCTGAGACCAGTCTTCTCACTGCACACTTTTCTACCCTGCTTCTCACTTTTTTGGACCTTCACTGAGGCATGGACCCTATTCCACCGGGAGCCTAGAGACAACAGTGATAACTCTGAAAGCATACATTTGTGTGCATGCCTGCACATGTGTGTGTGTGCACGTGTGTGCATGTTTGAATGTTTGTAGCCTAAAGGTAGTTCTTATGGTGCTTTGCTTTGTTTCTTTTTTTTTTTTTTTTTTTGGTTGTAAAGTTGAATAAAAGGCACTTAGTCGAAAACTTTAAAAAATTGCTACTGGGCAAAGTAATTTTGTGTCAGGCTTCTGTTCAGGGCAGATTTACACTGGTTATAAATCTCTGAAATTAAGGTCTTACCATAGAAAAGCTGAAATGTATTCACCATTAGCAGATACCCAGCCTTGTTCTGAACCAGTGGCCATTCTCCCCCACCATGTATAATAAGAACATCTAGCTGTGTGTTTGGGGCAATAATAAGTTTAAATATGCCTCTTAGAATAGGTAATGGCTCTCCAATGAGTCACAGAATTTTCTATCAACAATTCTTCCCTAGAACCAAAGGTTAAGTCGGAGAGTTTGATTTAATGACAAAGTTAATTATGCCTTTAACATTACAGGGTTCCTGCCTTCCATTTTCTAATCAAGATCATGGTTTAGGGTCAACAGCCTTGCAGAAGTTGGGGGACTAATGCTCATACTTGTTCGTTGAATGTTAGGGGAAGGTTAGGAAAGGACTAGGGGTGCTTAGAAATTTCTGAGTTGAGAAAGAGCCTGAAGATTATCTCCTGGCCCCACATCATTTCTTCCTCATCTTGGCCAGATCTCAGATTTATAATATGCTGAGCTTTAAGGAACTTGGGGAATCATCTGATGGGTACTTTCACTCTATAGCTGGAGAAACTGAGGCTTAAGTGACTACGAAATGTGTCAGTGGTTACATAGGTTGTTTGGGCCAGAATAATGGATTGTCTCAGGTTGGACCATCTGCTTCTGATCAAAATGGTCTATGTACAAGCACTCATACTCAAGGAAAAGCAGAACCTCTTTGTGGCTTGTGAGATTTATGATGTTTATGGACTAGTTTGCTAGATCACTTCTTCCTACTTCTTTTCAAGGCAAATGTAGCCCATTTGATCTTGGTCTGTTGTGTATCAGCAAAGACTCTTGGTTGAAAACAAAATGAAACAGAATTACCTCCTGCTCTCTTAATTTTAAAAAATGGGATAGGTTGGGGATTTGTTAGCAGGTTTTGGTATGGACTATGTACTGGAGGACCTGGCAATGGCCCAGAAGTTATAAAAACAGGACACAAGACATCTTTCTGGCGGCAAGGACCTTTCCCTCCATGCATGGTATGGCTCCGTCACAAATGAATTGTCATCACCCTGCGTTTTTGCTTATTAGTTCCCACTTCTAAGTTTGAGGACTGAGCTGAGGGACTTACCAGTGCTTCGGCTGCCAGGGTAGTAGGGAAGGGGAGACCTGGACTAGGACTTGGGTGTGGCTACTGCCTACTCCACGGCTTCATGTGTAAGGAATTCCCCAAAACAAGAAAAGAAGAAGTTCAAGTTTTAAATAGTTTGAAAGTTAAAAAAACATCCAAGATAAAAGGCTTTATGGGTCACCCTGAGGCCTGACCATGCTCTATAAATGTGTTTCTATAAGAAAATATATTCCAAGTTACAGAATAATTCATAGGTAACTTTAGGGTGCAATTTACTTCTAGGCTTGGCCCGCTCACATTTATATCTTAAATAGCAATCTGCTGGTCCAGGGACTTGACCTTGAAGTGCAACGATTGTGGCCAGGTTTAGGGACAATTTGTAGATCAGATGTAAAAATCTCTTCGGAAACACTGACATTTCAGAATTGCTAAAGTCATCCATCTAGAAACCTTTCCTCACAGAAAATATTTACTTAGGAGCACATTCTGTACACCCAGTACTGTGCTGAATATTGTCCACAGAGGTGGACAAAATGGCTGTGCTGTACCCTTCTGTAGCTTGGCCTTTAGTCTGGTTCAGATACAGGGTATTTCGAGTTCTCACTTGCAGTAAAATATTCATTAGAGTTTTTTAAAATATAATTTATTGTCAAATTGGCTTATACACAACACCCAGTGCTCAGCCCAACAAGTGCCCTCCTCAGTGCCCATCCCCCACTTTCCCCTCTCCCCCATCCACCCTCAGTTTGTTCTTTAATACAAAGAAGAATTTTGAGGGAGGCCAGATTTTTGGCTGTAGGCCAATAATTCAAGCCCTCCAACTCTCTCAAACAAATGTAGTGCTTTCTTTTCCTGTAGGGTTGCTTCTATCAAACTTGGTTCAGAATCTTCTGGTAAAGATCTAATGGTAAACACTTCTTACCAGATATGCTGCGGTAGATCTAGCCATGAAGAAGTTTGTCATCCAGTGAAGGAAGCAGGCATTGAAACTAATCATTTCAGTGTAATATGTTGAGTTCTGGGACAGAGGTATGCCCAGCGTTCTGTGTAAAGACTAAAATCGCTCAGATGTGGTAGTGTTAGGAAGGTTTTCCTGTAGCTTGTCTTAATCCTTGAGCTGCAGTGTATGCCCATTTTTTGTGTTCACCTGTGCAACTAGTCCACTGACACTTAAAGGGTGGCTATTACATGCAAGGCCAGAGCCAGGGCTTTGGGATTCACAGCTAAGAGCTGTGTTTAGCTCTGTTCAGCCAGAGAGGTCTTATCTTCATTTCTTTCCTTTAAAAAAAATTTTTTTTTTAGTTTATTTATTATTTTTTGAGACAGAGAAAGAAAGAGAGCAGGGGAGGGGCAGAAAAAGAGGGAGAGAGAGAATCCCAAGCAGGCTGCACCCTGTCAGCATAGAGCCCGATGTGGGGCTTGAACCCACAAACCATGAGGTCATGACCTGAGCCGAAATCAAGAGTTGGACACTTAACTGACAGAGCCACCCAGGTGCCTCTCATTTGTTTTCTAACAGAGGCCAACTACTGCAGCCTCTTGGATTTGGGGGTGGGGTAGATAGGAGGTGCATGAAACATCCACCCATGGCTTTGGTGCCCAATTCAGCTCAGTCCTGTGATATATCTAAGGTACTAGTTCTGCAAGGACAAGGACAAGGTCCAGGAGAATTGCCTTAGTTTCCTCTTCCTCTTCAGTGGTATGTAGTTGACTCTGCCCCCTTGAAGGAATGTTCTAGGGGAGCACTGTGTAAATCCATATCAGGCCCAGAAGATAAGTGTCTCTTGACAGACCTCTTTCTATTAATTTGCATAAACATTTGTGTATGATTTTATTTACATTGGTGAGGCAGAACAGTAGTTCTCTGGCTTTCATGTGTGTGAGCCTTGGAGATTAGAGCCGAGGTCCTTCCTTTGAGAAAACAAATACTTTTGTGTTGATTTCAATGAGATATAAATCATACCCAGGAAGTTTACAGTTGAGTAAGAATGGTATAATTACTGATTGTATACCAGAAGAGGACATATTTATGAAGCGACTTGAAAAAGCTTGTAATCCCTTTCCGTATTTTGAATAACTAATTGCTATGTCATTGTGGCATATTTGCACCACAAGAGTTAAGTCTGTCAAACGTTTCCCTCTGAAAACCTTGTTTTAAGGGATTTCTAACTTGGTCGTAAAAATGTGCTCCAAGTTGGAACTGACTTGATGGGGGTCTGTGCTTGGAACGCTTGATTTGAATGGTGCCAGTCAGAGTTAAATTACAGGCTGGGAAAAAGGAAACAAATTTTTTAAAAAGGAGGTGTTTATGGTTCCCCGCTCCCCTAAGTACTTCTTGAGGATCAAAATAGCCTCTTTAAAATAAATTGCAGACCATTAGTATGTGATGGAGGAAACTCCTCTGAGACTGGATTGGGGGAGGGGAAAGCAAGGGGAGATTGATTTGGGCCACTTTCAGCTATGCTAACACAGCACATACTTCGCATGCAGACTTCTGCGGTGGTGTGTGCACACAGATGGCGCGTCTTGTACCCACAGTGGACATTCGTATCAGGCCTAGTGACGTCCTTGCAGCTCTCCTCCAACACTCAGTCTTAATGGGTTTCTTGGAATATGTTTCCCTCCTGCGCCCCACCTCCCTGCCATGTTTTCTTTTAAAAACAGAACACTGTTGCCTGCCTACCTAGTGCCCATGGAGATCATAAAGGCCTACTTCAAAAAGACCTCATTCATCCTGTCAGCCGAACAAGAAAGTACCTGCTTGATAAGCATGTTTGTCCAGAGATTCCCCTATGTCTGGTGCCTGACATTCAAGCCAAAACGATAGTCCTTGGCTGGGAATATTTATTTGATTCCTTACATAGAGCCTAGGTATCTTCCCCACTGGTCGACTGTAGACAATTCACGATAATGAAAAAAAGAGACATAGGGAAGGAGACAAAGACAGAGAAAGATGCAGGAAGGGAATAAGGAAGGGAGGGAGGGAAATAGCAAGAGAGAGAGCTTGTTTCTACCTCTGTATGAGTCACCTCGAACCCCAGTGGTCTGGTTATAACCTCTCTTCTTCAGCACCTGTGGTCAGTGGAAGTGAGACAGATTTACAATCTGGCTTGCTCACCTTCAATTCAAATTTTGTCTTTCTTAGATTTCACTCATGCCTTAATGACACTTATTTTTTTTTTTTCTTTTGAGAAAGCTAATTGCATTGGTTTCTCCAAGAGGCATCACTTTAAACAATCCTTCCTGACTGTGAAAACAAATACATGCTTGACTTATTTCATTTATTTTTCCCCCAAACCTAAATTAGGATAAAGCCATTTTGGATAAGAAGACATGTGTGTGTCTCTGTCACATCTTTTATCATCACGACTGCTTTTCCAAATAATACAACTTGTGACAAATGTGAACATTAATTACAGTTAACAAAGAAATGTCATGTGAAGTGTTCATGGTTGGGGTGGTGGGTGTGAGAAGAAAAAAAAAAAACAACAAAAAACAGCCAATCAATTAGATGACATCTTGCACCAAGATGCAAGTCAAAGTGCAAAAGTCAGAAATCAAATACCATCAGTTATCAAATTATGTTAATGATTCTAATGAAAGCTTCTGGTATTTTGTTCAAGAGTGTGTTGCTGTAATGGTAACTAATAGAACAAGAGGAACTGATTGCCGTGAATTAATTAGAACTGACAGCCGAGGTTTCTTTTTTATTTATTTATTTAAATATTGACAATCTGTTTAGAATCCGAGGTTTTTCATGTGGTCCTTTTCTTCCCTCCACAAGTCCTCAGCCCATTCCAGAGTGAGAAGGTAATTGTGTTTTCTCATACTGCAGGTGTCCCTCACCAGCCCCAGGGCTTTGGCCCAAACGGGCAGCAAATGAATTAAACTGGAGGATGGACATGAATATCCATACAAAGGTGTAACCTAACATTTGTGGGGCTCAGGGTGACAGGACAAATGAAGCCTCTTGCCTGATGCTCCCTTCCTCTCTTTCCACCCCTTCTGTCCACCAGAGGCCTCTGCATGTATACTGCGACCCACATTCCACTCATAGGCATCTGCTCTTTGGCTACACCTTGAACTTAGGGGTGCATCCCTGATGGATGTTGGGAGGTAGGACCCAGAAAAGAAGTCCTTGCAGTCCCTTAAAGAAGCTTAGGGCTATTAAGGGAATTTTGGGGTCCTGGGTACCTCTACCATGGTATAGTAATTGGGGAGTAGGCTGCAGGCTGGAAATGCCCTTGGCGCATGGGCTCCTTACGTCACAGGGTGGGGGGCACATGGAGGAGGGTCAGAGTGGGACCCCCTAAGAGTTTAGCGTAGGTCAGAGACTCTAGTTACTTGGGTCTAAGGGCAGTGTTGCACATGCATATTCTTTACTTTTGAGTACCTGAATGTGTACATCTGGAGTTCCCTCTCACTGAAGTGTATTTTGTTCACTTTTGTTTGCTTTTTATTCCTTCATTCCTGTATTTTTTCCACATCTATTGAACACTTTGCCACACTCTGGAGACACAAAGGAAAATCAGGTCTCCAGCTTCAGGGGTCTCACAGACTTTTCTAATTTGTAACTCATAATAAATGCTAAATGAAGATCTGGTCCAAGTTCTTGGCCTTCCACGTTTTACTTGTATCCTGTTCTCACGGTGGCCCTTAACCTCCTTATCATGGCAGCAAGCAATACAGATCCTGTAGAGAAGTGAGGGGTGAATGTAGAAGAGGTGAGTGGCTACTGGGAATGCTGTACTCATGGCCACCTTTGGTGTTCCAGTGGGCTTATTCAGAGACCCTACCATCTAGCTAGAGATGTGCCCCCGCTGAATCCAGATCAGAGGCAGATAAAAGGGGGCATCTGTCCTAAAGAGAACCTTCTACAGCTGTGCTGAAATGGCTGGGTCCAAAGAGGGTCTGCTCTTGCTGGTGACCCAGGCTGCCCCTGCCTGCCACAGGGCCTTTTTGTGGGGCTTGTGCATAGAAAATGAATTCTGTCAAAATGAATACATCTTGCTCCCCTGTTAAAGTTCCTGTCTGTCTTTAAATCGGTAAGGGTGCTTCCTAAATCTTTCACCCTGGAGTGGAGGTGTTGGTCATTACCAAACTGACATTGACAAGGCCACGCTCTCAGAAAACTGGCGATGACATCTGGGGAACTGAGCTCAGGTCAGCATCCGAGGCCTGGCTCTCAGTGTCACAAAACACAGCAGACCATGTTGAATTTCCTTCGCCGGCTAAATTGGTACATTAGGGTAAAAACGATTTCCACATTTGCATAGTTGATTTCATTACTACCGCCATTATTGATGCCCAGCTCCTCTGAAAGAAAGGAGCCATAAAAGCAAATAAAATCACTTTGCGATTCCATTATTGGATAAATTACCACATTACTGCCTGCGTTTTAGGGCTAAAGCCATTCCCCACATTTGCATAGTTTATTTCATTATCATTATTAATAACAACAACAGTAATGATGATGACTAGGATCCTTGAATGAAAGGAACTAGAAAAATGCCACAGCCCGGAGCAGTCTTTATGGACTAGATGCGGTCACCTAGAGTCCCTTTATCTGCTGCCGAAATACAGCCACTTTGGGAAGTGAACCAGGAGCTTTTCATAGACCTCGCGTTAAACCAGTTCAGATCTTGTGGGACTGGGTTGCTGGTCTGAAATAGTGACAGGTTACACATTGTAGACTACTAAAAATTTAGGTCAGGGGTCCCTGCTTAGCCACCTAACTAGTTTTGTCTCTTCAGGAATGGTGCTCACCAAGCCTCCGCTTCCTCATCAGTGAAATGGGGATAAAGATGATTGCTTTGCGATGCAACGAAGAACCAAGGAAATGGCAAATGTGAACACGTTCTGTAGACCATGAAGCTCCCCACAGATTTCAGAGACTAATGTCACTATATTGAACATTGAAGTGACAGTTGTGGCTGGCATGTGCTGTAATAATGACAGGAGCTGTACCAGTTTGTCTCTTTGGCTGGGAGAATTATCCAAAACCTTCCTTAGATTTCTAAGCCATTGCTCTCTAAGATAAGAAGGGAGGGGATAGTTATTCACAGTTACCAGTCTTTGATATTTACAAATAGCTTACTTTGATAACAAACCTTCCTGAGCTGATGTGGTGGCTGCGATATTGCACATTCTTACTCAGCGATTTCTGATTATGTCTATTTCTTCTCCTTGGCCATGGAGCCAAGAAGTACAAAGTCTTTTTGTCTATTAAATCTGAGGTCCTCTAGCGAAAGGAAGGTCCGCTGGTGGCTGTCTATGGTTTGCTGGAGAATTTTCCCTCTGGTTTTGTTTTTATTATTTTATTTTATTTCTGCTGCACCAGGGGCTCCAAAAAAATGAATGTGTCAGTAAAGGATTTGACAGTATGTTACGACAGTCATCAATCCACCAAGCCCTGTAGCCATAAATAAGCTTCATACGCTGCCACACTAAAGAGGACAGTTTTTCTTCTCCAGGACATTGAAAATGTCACAGCCAGGGAATTGTTTGTCCCTGTCTCCACGGCAACGCCACCAGCACTTATCATTAACTTTCACACCAAGATTTTAATCAGCGCTCTTTGCGGCCTGAGACCAAGTCAACATCAGCCCAAATTTTCAAAGCCGTTATTCTAATTATGACGAGAAAGCTATAGATTGATGAGCCGAGTTTTCTGCAAGGACTGGTGGCAGTTAATTCTCGTGACCTGCGTGGCTCAGGGAGTCTCTCTTAGAGATGGAGTCTTGAAAGTTCGATTATTAGTGACAGCTTGTAAGTGAGAGGAGCCTTATCTCTCCAGAGAGTGTTGATAACTTGAGACAAGGTTTAACTAGGAAGTAGCGAGACAGTGGAAGGAGGGGAGAGAGAGGGAAAAGAGGAAACCGAAAGTGCACACTCTATCTGCAACCTGCGTCCAGTGTAATGAGAAAATACGGACAGGCACAATTTCACAAGTTGTAAATTCTGGTAGCCTTCAATTGTAAATTCTGGTAGAGGCTGTTTTACTCAGCTATCTGATAATGTGTGAAAATATTTGTCCCTTTGCTTCATAGGTAGGGGCAAGCACTGTGTTCCAGAAAATGCATTAAACTTCCTACTCTGTCCCTCCTCTTTTCTTCTCCTTTTGCTTTGGTCAGGGGACCTCTAGAAACAAAAATGAGAATTTGCAATGGAAATGAAGTAGTAATTAATTTTTCAAAAAGACTCTTCTCATTTCCCCTAACTGACTCCCACCCTAGCTTTTTTTTGATTCAATATAATCTCTGGAGCCTTTGGGTTTACAGTGGAAGGGGTGGGTGGTTAGAGTGGCCCTTAAAACCAACTTTTCTCCCTCTTCATATTTCTATTGGTCTCTCATATTCCGTCATGGCTGACGAATGTCCTTGCTTTCTTGGCCATGCACAGACCATATCCACGCTGTTGACTTCATGCCTCCTCCAAGTTTTCTCTTGGAAAGTGGTGCCTATTTCCTCTCCAGACTAATGCATTCTACTGAGCCGTCAGTCCTATCAGGATAGGGGTGCAAATCGTCCTAAGGGAGGGTACAGGAAGGCAGCATGGTGAGGTCAGAATAGCCTCACTAGAGATGCTCTGAGTCCCTACTCTCACCCCAGCTCCGCCTCTCCCTTGAAGAGTGAGCCTCTCTGTGACTCTGTTTTCTCATCTTTCAAATGGTGATGATAATATCTGTCTAGCCTCCTTCACATATCAAGTGAGAAATAGGAATTAAATTGCCAGTATTTAATGTGATCATCACATTAAAAAAAATATGCGTGCATAAGCCTCGGCTGTTGCCTGCTTTTTTAGTTTGTCTTCTCCACAGCTACAAAATGATGCTATTACATTTTATAATGTTTTCTTTTTCAAATTATTTTCACATGTTTAAAGCATTCACAATTATCTTCATTATCTTTGTTTTGCCCCTGAGAACACTGAGGCACAGAGAGGTAAAGCGCCTTGCTTGTGGTCACACAGCCAATTAGAGGCCTAACCAGGTACAGAACTGTCATCTCCTGGTTCCCAGCATGCAGCTCCCTAGACCACACTGCTTACCATATTAATAGGCTGGGATTACGGAAAAAAGCAAACCCAATTAGTTTCTGTTGCAGCCCTTTTACAATCCTGTCTTGTTTCCCCGTGTGTTTATATGTATGTTTTAATAGCATTCCCTGCCTTTTATGCTGAGGCTGCTCGAGGTATGTTTATAATGGTGGTGTAATTATAATAATAAAATACAAATCCATCCATAGAGTGAGCTCATTACTGCTGGCCAGGTAAACAAATAGGCTTGGCGTTGATGCTGGAGCAAGGTGCTTTATTTCTAAGGTGGTGCCGCTTTGGAGCATGAGATGGTTTGCTCATCCAGTGTAGGAGGGTCTGTGTTCCCAAAATGACTGGAGTTTGGGGTGCAGAGTTGAGCCAGTAACTGAGACGCTGGTGAGGTTGCCTTAACGTGTCTTGCCCTTTCAATCTCTATTTTTCCCAGGCATGGGATGAGAAGCACAAGGGGAAATCATTGCTCTCGTTCTCTGGCTATAAGATCTTTCCTTGAATATGTCAGTAGGCCTTTTGGCATTCAAACTCCTGAACATAGTTTCTAATGTATACAAAAGGGAAAATTATTGTTATGAACGGAGCCATAGGAGAGAGAGAGAGAGTGTATGTTTTTTTTTTTTAAAAGCCTGTCTGTCCTTGTTAATTAGAAGTGCACATATTGGGAAATTAACTATGAAATACTAAAAATGATAAATTATTCCTTATTTGAAAGTATAAATTAAAGGTTTAGTGTATATAAAATTTGTCATGTTTAATTGCAAGTTCAATTAAAATTCAGGGTAATGATGATTTATACAGGTTTCTGTGTAATTTGATATTCATTAGCTTAGCCAGACACATGCTGATATTAGCTCGTTAATTATGTTTCCTTTTGTTGAAGGCAGCCTTGTGAAAGCAATCTGCTCAAAGTTTTCTAAACTCATTCTGCTAAATGAATATTTGGCAGCTGTTCATGTTATTGAGATGGTCACTGTGGCTTCATTTCACTCCTAGGCCGCATCAATCATACCTTCTCTGTGACAAACAAGGGTTTCTCATTACAAACCCATTTAGGAAGGTTAGGGCTGACATTAAAGACTGATTGCATGGTACTCTGCTGTTACTTTGCAGTAACATTGGAGTGGAGCTGTCGCTAATATCTGCCCCTCCCACATGGTCAAACTGCTTAAGACACATGGAGGGGGAGAGTGGATCACCACAGTGGCCCGAGGTCTCTCTCTGACATCGCTGCATCTACTTGGGAATAGGAGTTTGGATCTCGGGAGGAGGACTCTCAAGGGAGCCATGACCCAGGCCCCTCCTTAGGTCTCCACGGTGTTGTCATACTCTGTGCACAGGTGTGGCTGTTGAGGTCCAGAGAAGTTAAGGGGTTTGCTTGCAGTAGCCTGTTGACTCTAAGGAATGGAGTGGAACATGACACTTGAGGAGGTGAAAGTGGAAATGCTGGACTGACTGATTAGGAGATTTCCAGAAGCATCTCAGCTGTAGTGGCAGAGAACTGGAAGAATCACCATCTGGTTGGGAAAACAACCATGTCCTGTCCCAAAATACTTTGGAGGATTTTAAATAATTGGTGGATTTTTCTCATAGCTGTTATTATGTGATCTCACACTCTGCTTGGGATATTGTGGAAAGATAGGTAGGGATTGTCTTTATGTTTTGACAAGTGAGGGAAACTGAGGCACAGGGAGCTTGACTGATTTGTCTAAGATTACCTATGTGGATACTGGTGGACTTGGGCCTCTGGGCTTCTCTGCGTGTCACAGTGTCACAGTGAGCCCTCTCCCAATACACATTCATTTCCCATTTTGTATTCTCCCTGCCACCACTCTCCTGTAAGGGAACCAGACACTTTGTAAATGGTGGGAATGAATGTTGCCTCTTAGGCTGACCAGGGTTTTAGTTTCTGCCCATTTGTTGATACCAATAGGTAGCAAACCTGCTTTGTCACAGTAAAATGCAATGAAAATTCCTTATGAGAAATTATCATTTGTATTTCTATAACTGTTTTCATGTACTTGTTTATTTTTAGGCAGGAGGTGGTTAGGGACTCTTATTTTTTCTTTTTTTCGAGAGCCATCTCTCATGCACTGGGTCTTGCTTTCAGGCTGATGTTTTTCCTGATGTCATTGTGGAGCACGTGGCTGGCTAGCCGTCCACCACAGTTATTCTCTCTGTCTTCAGTGAGGAGCTATTGCTGGCACTGCACCTTCCAGCGCCCCCTCTTGCTCCCTCCCAGGGGGATCCAGCGGCCATTCCCACCACAGGCTTCATGATACTTTCTTTCCCCATCTGCCAGATGGAGGTGAAGGACTCTGAGGTATAAAGGTTGGTAGAATCACAAAGTAGAAGGAATCTGGGTTCCTGAGTTGCCACGTGGAAGGCCATCTAATGGGCACCTGGTTGGTCATTTCATAAGTAAGAAATCTGTTCTCTTATGTCACTAAAATTTCATGGTTTATCACAGTAGCTAGCCCAAGACTACCACTTTATTTATTCATTCTGCAAATATTTGTTAGAAATATTATTCTGGGCCAAATCTTGGGCTAAGAGTTGGGGACCTAATGAAAAAAAAAAAAAAAGATGCTATTCCTGACTTCAGAGATCTCAACCTTGTAGAAAGGAAGCTACACAAATAGAAAGACTTCACTCCAGTATAGTAAGTTCTGAGAGAAGAGAACCCAAAGAACTTCATTTTTTTTTCTGGATTTTTTTTCTGAAATGTCTAGTGAAGTAACAGATTTAAACTTTAATAGTAGTAGAATCTTTTAATAGAAATCCCTCCTAATATTCCATATTCAATATTCCAAGTGAATACACGAGAACCTCCAATTCATAAAAAATCTGAAAAGGCTATGGTAGAAATGGGGGCCATGAACCCACTTGGCCTTATCTGAGAATTTCCCCCTTGGAATCCTGGGGGCTGCATTATGCCACCTGAGAACCCAGAGAGAGATTCAAACCCAAAAGTAGACTGTTCCTTCCCTGACTTTTTTTCCCCCTCTCATTCTATAGGTTATGGTACATGGTGGCTGTTTTTATAGAATGCTTATCTGTAGTCAGTGGAAGTTTGGTTGATGGAAGGCAGATAGTATATGCCTGAACTTTTCTTTTTTTGACGATTACTAGCTGCCTGACCTTGTGCACGTTACTTGACCTCTTATTGTCCCAGTTTCTTTACAGGTAAAGCAGGGATAATAATAGTGTCTGTCTTACAGGATTGTTATGAAAATTGACCAAGTCAATATACAGAAAGGACTGTCACAAGGCTGTCCCATAGTGAATGTTTAGCATTGTTGGCTGTCCCCAACCCATGTGTTAAAAACACATTATATTTGTGAGCACTTCTAAATTTTTACTAATAAGCACAAGGATACAAGAACCTAATTGAACATTTGGAGAATGATATCTTAGTAATAAGACTATATAACCTCTGATAGTTGTGATTTCTTTTGGTTCTATGCACCAAATACTTCTGAAAGTTTTCTGGAATTTAGGAGGGATTGAAATTTTTCCTTGTCATGTTTGTGAGAAAGTACATTGACTTCAGGAGAAATTCCAGTTTTTTTTTTTTTCTTTCGTTTCAGACCCCAGGCCTTTATGGACCTAAATAATGTAACTTGGAACTTTTCATTTTTTAATTTCACCACCTATGTCTTATTAATGCATTTTGTCAGTGTGGAAAGCCCTCTGGTGGTCAAAGTAATTCTTATGTGGCTCTTAACAGATGAGTGGAATAAAATCAAGTTCATGTAGAAGAGCTGTGTTCAAATTCTATTTTTCTCTTTTGCTGATTTCATTTTCTAATTAAAGCAGAAAGCAATTTACTTTGGAACATTTTAGTTCTAAAGTTGTCTTGGGGAAAATACTAGTAGGATAGTTGGCTTTATCCAGACGAAAATATTTTAGTGACGGTATTCACTTTTTTGGAGGGTTTTTTTTTGCTGTTGTCCAGTTTACCGTTGTCACTCCAGGGATGAAAGTTAACATTGGACACTCCAGCATGAGGATTCTTAGAACTTCATATAATATTAAAGCTGTAAGGGAGAGACTTGGAGCTTATCCTCATTTTCTATAAAAAGAAGCTGAGGCCCAGAAAGAAGTGATTTGCTCAAGATGTTGTCAGCAGGGAGCAGAGCCATGAGTAGAAGCCAGGTCTCCTGTGTGCTGGTTCCATATTGCTTGAGGGGTATCATAGTTGGGTCAAGTCGATAAACCCTTGGTCTCAAGACAGGTCCCAAGTTGGCCGGATCTCATGAAAATCAGCCAGAGGATAGTCCTTCGAGGGCAAAGCACAACTCATAAACTGCCTCTGGGTTATTCTGTCTCTTGTTTGGGAGCAAGACATTGTGTGGGATTTTCTTTTCTTAGTATACTATTGAAACTTGGTTGGTTGTATTGACTAGAATGATCTGGCCTGCACAATCACCCTCAGCATATCCTTGCCATTAAACAACATTTCTTGGAAAGGATGTGCATTAATCTTGACTGTGTGCTGGCCGCTGCAACTCATCATAAAGATGAATGACTGATGGGTGACCTATGTCTGGTGTCCTAGGAGGGCGGATAACTTGGAGATGCAGAAACATCTGTTCTGCTCTGAAATTGGCAAGACAAGCTGGCTTGTCCCTCCTTTGCCTGATGCTATTGCGTGAGCTTACATTATTTCTCTTTGTTTGAGTCTTTGGCTATGTCTGGTGTAGGCGGGGTCCTGAGGCCATTTCTCAGTATACCCAGTGTGACATGATATGATCACAAGGAAGCATGGGGGATGGGATGGGGGTCACTGAACCCCCATCTAGTATATTTTCCATTTCAGTTCCTACTTCAGGCAGGACCCCCTGGGAGGGTGAGTATCCAGAAGCTGCATGAAAGCTGGAAATTCTGGGAGTTTCCCAGAATCCTCTAGTGTTCCTGGGTTGTTCCTCTGGATATAGGTGCATTTTCTCAAGAGACTCTTTAACTCCTTATGTCTTCATTATTGTCCTCATTGCTAAATCTCACAGGGCAGGGTTGGTTTATAATGCTTGCATGAATTAGATAGCATTTGTGAAATAGAGAACAGCTAATAAGATGGGAATTCAATTTATTTGGCATGGTCTCATTTGGGAGGAGGGGTGGTGTGTTAAATCACTGTTCTTCAGCAAGTATGCATGATTTGAGTCTTTCTTTTGAGGTTAGGTTCTGTGGCACATAGAAAATGTGGCCCCTGCCTTCAAAGAGCTTAAAAAAACCCAATTTCCTTTCTGTGAGTGCTTCCGGAATGCCTGCAGCATGCCCGGTGCTTGAGACAGCAGAAATCCATACCCCTTGGAGTAGAAGCTGTGGGTAACCTCCCATGTCCCCTCATTGTTCCAGTTTCTGTGCCCACTGTCCAGTCACAAGCCCCTGCAGCTCTTTGCCTTGCAAGCTTTCTCTGGCTTCTGGAGCTTTTTTTTTTTTTTTTTTTGCTTGTGGCAAGGAAGACTGGAAATGCCGGAGAATTCATGACCCTTGGTTACAGCCTCCCCTGCACCAGTGGCTGACAGGTGTTGGTGGATAAATGCCCCATCTTCCTGAGTTGGGATAGCTCTGAGGCACATTCTTTAATGTCTCCCAGAGTTGCCCAGCTGCAGTTGAGCTCCACTTGTCCACCGTGGTAACTCATCTGGTAGGGTACCATGCACCGTTACTCGCTTTCCTTCCCTTCCCTCACTTCCCTATCCTCCCCCTGGGGTCACTTCATCCAAAAGACTTTCACTGAAATCCTTATCTCAGCATGTGCTTCTAGGGGAACTCAGACTAAGAAATCTTTCATAGTCTACACTGCCTTTGATAGAAGTCAGATTCTGGTAAAGGCTGTAGAAGACATGCAAAATGCTGAGGTCAAGTAGGAGAGGGAAGGATTTAGTCCAAGTAGAAGGATCTCAGAAGGTTTCTTGAAAGAGGTTACATCCTAACTAGGCTTTTGAGGAATGGGTTGGGCTTTTCTTAGGAAACTGCAAAAGGGAGCCCAGCCCACTGTGACAGAACAGCTTCCACAAAGGCCTGGAGGTAGGAAGAATGTGAGAATGTGACGCATGTTGGAAAATGGTGAGTATCTGGTGTGGCTATGGCTCAGGGTCCATTGGAGTTCAGGGTACATAGGTTGGATAATATAAGGAGAGGCTACTGGGGGTCTAATTACCAAGGGTTTGAATGTGAGGCTGAGACATGCAGCATATTTTGTGGGCAGTGGTGAGCCTTCCAATTATCCTAGCAGTGAGGGGTAGTAATTTGTCTTTAGGATGAAGGAGGAGGAATAACATACATGAGAAATAGAAGCTTGGTAAGTGTGAGGCTATTGCATGGTCCCTTATTGCTAGAGGATTTCAAACTGAAGAGAGGAAAGTGTTAGCAATCTGGGAAGTATCAGGGAAGAGGTGAAAGTTGAGTTGAGGCTATTCATTCACTGACTTAAGGGAATGTTGTGGCAAGAATTTGCAGACAGCCTGTCCAAAGGGACCAGGGGCAGGAATGATGTGGAATCAGGGATCCATTGTGACTTTCATGGCCCTAGGTACATTGGACTTTGTAGACCCCTCAGAATATTAAAGATTATTGGTGTACAGACAAATCTGTTAATATTTTCTTCAGCCTAGAGTTGTTTTCCCTTCCACTTCTGAAAGAAATTTAAACATTTTTGTGGTCCCTTGAAGTCTCCTGGGCTCTCAGAAGTGTGTGCCCTGTTCCTGATGGAGAAGTTAGTCTTGCTTGGCTTGAGGGGAGTGCTGGGATTCTATGTGCTTCTCTGAGGCTAAGTTGTCTCAACTGTGCTCGTACAGATGTATGTAGCCTTCCAGCATTGGAGGAGGGAGACCTCAGGATTCATCTTCTAGAGATCGAGGGACTACAGTGGGGGTTACATGCAGGACAGCCGTTCCAGGTAGACCAGGGGTTCACTTCGGGAAGTCTCTGAGGAGAGTGAGAAGGTGGAAAAGAGTCCCAGGGCTCAAGGAGCCTGTGTGTGGCTTTTTGTGTGTCAGGGTCAGGTAAGCAGGCTTGTATTGGCTGGTTTTCCCTTCATGAACTCATCCTTCACAAAGCTTGCCCTGCCTCCTGACTCAGCGCACACTTCTTCAGCTCTACTGCTTCACCTGTGCATTTCCACTGGCTTGCTAGTGCTGCTGGAGAAGTGCCCTCCTGTCTTCAGAAATGTTGATGAAGAAGAAGAGGTTTACTAAATGAAGTGATGGCATCTGAAAGAGGCCTGCGGAAAGCTACCACAGTGGAAGGACTGCCCAAGGTTTGGGGATTTTTTTTTTCTCCTCCTTTTCAAAAATAGTCAAAACACATGCAACACATACTTGTAAAAGGATGACAAAGGGAGAGAAAATTGCAGCTGGCAGTTGTTTGCGGCACTGTTATTGGGTTGCTCCTTAGCTCTTGAAATGGCTGGCTGATAATCATACGTGTTTCCCCTCTCCTGTTGGGCTGGGTTTTAGTCCAAGTTTAACAGTGAGCTTGTGACTTCGTGAATCCCACGTGCTGAGGAAATGTAGCTGCAGCTTTTTCTGGTCATATTATTTGCACCATAAGGGAGCACTCGTACTGCCGTATAAGCGCATAAAATTATGATTTTGGCGAGCAAGGAGATCTTTTAACACCTACCTGTTTCGGTTCTTTTTCCAAAATTTGGAAGCATAATTTGGTGAGTGAATGGTCTCTCCACATATCAGAGCCCCACTTTGTGGTGAGAAAGAAGATTGATTGTTTCTCTTTTGTGAATTCAAAATTGGGATCAGCATGTCTTAGTCAAGATGTCACCTGGAGTACAGATCTCCTTGTTAGCTAACCACTGGTGTGTCCTTCTTTTCAAAGGATCTTTCTTTGTAAAATGGTTAGGTTTGTACTTGTGTATTTGGTACCTTAATTGCAGATAACTTTCTCTGTGGATGAGAAGTCTGATAATTAATTAGTTTAAATGTCATTCAGATATATAGGTAGACAGGCGTTAGTTTGGAAACACAGGGCAACACAGCCTCTTGGGACTGTGGCCCACTGCAGAGGTCACGATCTCTGTGGTGCAATTTAATGGCAAAAGAGAAAAAATCCCCCCAACGCACACATGCTGGTCCATTTAAAAAACAAATTATCGTCTGGCTGGGTTGTTAGTATGTCACTTCTGGCTACAAATACCATAGATTTGTTTTATGAAGTCAGAGGAGTTTAAAGCTGACCAGGAACCTTACTGATTCTTTTATATAACCTTTTTTATTTCACAGTTTGATAGAACTGAGGTTCAGAGAGGCCAAGTGATTTGCCCATGATCTCAACTTGCAAGACAACCTGGACTGAACTCCATGTTTTAATGTCTAAGTTTGGTGTCCTAGACTAAACTACGCTGCTCTTCCCTGATTTCGGAGGGATTGAGTGGTTGATACTATAGAGATGAGTAGACCTGGTCTCCTCAAGAGGTTGTCTATCCCTCTAGTCCTGCAGGGGGGTTGAGATAAGAATGCAAGGAGCTAGAATAGCTAGCCAGCGAGTGGATGTCATGGAAGGGACCACACTTGATATGGACTTAATGAGGGAGCAGCCCTTTCTGTTAATGGTGGGTAAGAGAAAAGGCCTCCTGGAGGACACAATATTTGAAGTGGGTCTGGAAGTACAGATAGGGCTTTCGTAGGCACCGGAGTAGGCCTTACTGGATCCATTAGTGTTAATCATGTCCCTGAGCACAGAAATCTGCAAAGGAGTTAGAGCGACCTCATAGTTGGTATATTCCTGCTTTGTCCTCATCTCTATGAGGGTGCCAGGAATGGGCATGGGGAGCTCCAGGCCTGTGCATGTGCGTGTGCACTGACTACCACGGCCCATAAGGTGCCTTTGCAGGATGCTGACCCTGTAAATACCAAGCACCAAGGTGGTTAGGCAGGTGTGGGTGTGGGCAGGAAGCTCAATGCTTGGCAACAGAGACTGCCCGACACGTGTGGCTCTTGTCACCTGAGACAAGCAGCAGAGGTGAGACAGCCTCCACCTGGGTGGGACTGATGCTTCCCAGTGCCTCATCCCCGGGATGTCCCCTCACCTTCACGGGTACTGCCTCCTGCCCTTGGAATGGAACCAGAGCTGCCCTCAGGAAGGCCACAAGTGACTTACAAAAACTGCCCTCACCCCTCCAGGGCAGTCTGGCACACATCCCCTAATCTTCCCTGCTTTTCTGAATCTTTAAAATAAGTTTTCATTAATTTTAGCTTACGGTGAAGGGAAGTAACCCGTGGCTTATAAATAATGGCAACAGTTTTATGGAAACACCTAAAAATCACCAGGGGCACATAATAAGAAAGTTCTCCGTCTCCAGGTGTGAAAACACGTCGCTGATTACTTGTTGAGCAAGACCCTGTCAGCTTTTTTATTACAATACGTTATTGGGTAATAGTTTTAAAATTATTTATAGAAAGAAATCGAGCTGTGTGGAGAATTCCATCATTTAATATGTTGTCTGTGAATCTCATTAGCCTTTGTAGCCTAGGGGTTAGGAAGGAAAACAGAGTGGACTGTATTTTGAAGATGGAGCACTATATACACTTTTTGTCAGGGGGCTTGTTGACCTTATGTTAAGTTGCTTCTTTGAGAGTCTGTGTGTGTTATGGCTCTGGTTTCCATGGTATTTACATAAACCTAGCAACAGTTCGCAGTAGAAAAGTGGTGGCAGGGCCTACGGTCTCATCTGCCGAGGAGTGGGAGCAAGATAGGATGTCTGCTCTGCAGGCGTAAGTAGGGAACCGCACTTCTGGGTAAGTGACACAGTATGTAAGGACTGGGGCAGAGGATGTCGGCACCACCTGGGGGTGTATTGTAGCCTGTCCCTTGTCTCCATGTGACAGAGATAGCTCCAGTGTTCTGTGTCTGTGAAACTTGTCCTGTGAGTTCTCCCATCCAGCAGTACGTCAAACAGCATGGCAGTAGACAGTGTTGGGAGTGCTAGCTACAGTGTAGCCCTGGCCATGTTCTCTGGGTCTTGGCGGAAGCCCATCTTGGGAGTGCTTTGCTCTAGAGAACACACCTCTATGCTGTCCATGGTCTGTGCTATCTACTGACCCCACAGCTGGCTAGCCAGCTGCAGGCCTAGGGCTCAGCTCTGAGAAGGACCCACTTCAAATGCCCCCTCTAAATGGAGAACTGGCTTCCTGTATTTGGGGATGTTAATGTGGTCAGACCAGGGGCGTGCCTGGAATCTAGGGAGGGAGGAGAACAAATATCAGTTAATAGATCACTGTGTAATGTGGTCTCTCTAGTCAGTCCTGTGCCAGGTACTAAGAAAATGCACAGCCTTGGAGGCAACTAGACCAGAGGTGAGACACTGGCCTCAGAATGGTACATTTAGTCCTCATACCTTACAACAAGGAAGGAAAATGAAAGAAAAAATCAAATTAGAAGGGATTCATTGGGAGCAATCACAATAGAAAGGAGGGAACACTTGACTTTGAGCATAGCGACCTTGGGCAAATAAACCTTTGTAAGCCTCAGTTTCTTTGCCTATAAAATGGGAATAATTGTATGTACCTTCTGGGTTCCTGTAAGGATATAACGAGTTAAGGAAATACAACACTCAGAACTATGCATGGCTTCTGGGTGCTGTTGGATAAGTATTAAGGCTCACTACGGTCTAGTAAGTGGAAGAGCTGGGATCTGAACCCAGGCAGCCTGGTTGCAGAACTCTTGCCTTAATTTATCACACTATGAAGTCTCCTACAACCTTGTGGAGCAGATGTCTTGAGCTGGGCCATGAACAATGGGTAGTATCACATCAGGTAGAGGACAGAGGCTTTGATTTTGGGGGTAGCTGTTGTAGGATAGGTGAGTATGAGCATGGGGGCCTTCCAGGGTACCTGCCCTATCCTTGCTTTCATTTACCCAGTTTACAGATATTGATCAGACACCTGTGCGTGAAGGGAATGGTCACTGGTAAGACAGTCCCTCCCTCAAATAGTTGGGAGATGGGAGAAGACAGTGAAGACTGTGACATATTTGATGCAGAGCATGTATCCTGCAGAATGAAAAGAGAAAATAAGAGCTTTGTGAGTGTCAGGCATGGTTCTCCAAACTCTCCTATCTTAACTCATTTAATCCTCACAATGGCCCTAGGAAGCAGACACCATTATTATGCAGTTTGGAGAGGAGGAACTGAGGTCCCGAAGGAGGTGTAGTAACTTGACTGCGGTCATAAGGGACAGAGCCAGACTACCAACCTGGGCAGTAAGGCTTGGATTCCTGCTCCCTAACCCTTCACTGCACAGCCTTGTAGGGGACCCATCATGGACAGTTCTCAAGCTAAAATGAAAGTTTAACTTTGATTGGCTAAGAGGCAGAAGGACAGTGTTTGCTCAGGCTTCGTTCACCTTGCTGGTCTGCATATCCTTGTTGTTGGCACTAATTGGAAAATCTTTAGTAGCGTGTGTGATTTTATCTCTGATAATGCACAGTTTTGCCCACTTACTGTTCTGAGATGCAGAAATTGTTGTGTATAAGGGAGTGATAGTAGGTTTTTAGACTCATGAAATCTCAGGCACTCTACAGAGCTCATGTCATGAAAACTCAAGGGGACACTCAGGAAAAGAAGCTTTCTGAAACCCTTAGCATGTTCTAGAAAAATTGTTGCTACCATTATAGGACTGCAGCTTTTGTGGAGGTATCTGTTTGGATATGTTTCCTCTGTCCCGGGTATTTGTGGCCTAGAGAAGATCCAGAGGCAGTCCTATGGGTCTGAAGAAATGTTCCAATTTGCTGTGGGTCCTCATGATGCTTCCCTGCCATGCCCATGTAGATGAGATGTTAAAAACTTGATTTTCAAAAATGCATTGCTTCTGAATTATTAATAATTATCTCTCCCTTCTTCCCACTCCCCCTGCTACTCTCTTTGTGAAAGTCAACATCACCTTGACCAAGTCTCTTGAGTTGACCTTGGTCTGGTTTGTTGGTTTCTTCTGCTTGTATTTGAACACTCAACTTGATTCTCCTCATGGGTCATATTTGGGGCACTTGCTCCCTCCTGCTCGGGCTTTCCCACATTCCCACATTCCCTGGGCTTGGTGAATACAAGAATATAAGAGTTTGACTGACAACTGGTCAATGCTATAATCTAGCCTATCCATATTTCTCCATGCATTTTTTTATAGGCAAGGAGGCCAACAGATAGAGAGGAAAATTCCCAAGGTTAATCCCGCAGCTGGTTATGGCAGAGCTGAGTCCTGGAGCTATATTTTCTTTTCTGTAGCATAGTACCATATCCTAGATCCTCCTCCCTTTTTGGCACTAAGATTTTCTGTCATCTTCTCAAAATGCCAAAAGAAAGAATAGAAAAATGAAGCACAGCTCAGACTGGGTCTTACAGTACCAGTCATGGCAAGGGGTCATGGCTTGCTGGACCCCCTGGAAGTGCTTCCTCCTCACTGCATATGCAGCTTTGTGCGGTTGCAGGCAAGGTCTCCGCCTGCAGAGCTAACACGAGGGTGGGCGGGTGGGCCATCTCGTTTCACCAGAGTAATTTCCTAGAGAGAGGGGAACCGTGTTTTGTGTGTGGTCTGTCTAATGCCTCTCACATCCAATCACTTTAAAACCAATCAAATTAATAATGTAGGGAGAAACAAATGGAGTCACTCCTTAGATATTTAAGCTGGAATAATTTTGCTGCCACTGACATGTAAATCTTTAATAGGATAGGAGGTTTGGCAATAAACAACAACAACAACAAACAGTAAATAAACAAATGCCAAGTAGCTGGAGACCTGGTTCTTTTGCACTATTTTAGGTTCAGTCATTACTGCCTGATGTTAGTTTCCTGAAACATGTATTTATTGAGGTCCTACTTCATATTGGGAGGTGTGTTTTCAGCACTGGGTCGTAAAGTAGTGCAATATATGGTCTTTACTCTCAAAGGATGTCCACTCTGGTGGTGGAAGTTTGAAGACCTATACAGATCAGGATGTATCAAACGCCAGCCTGGTTCTATATGTACACTCTGTTCCAGCCTTTCAGGGCTGGGGTAAATGATGTGTAGGGCTAATTACCCTTCAAACAAGGAAACTTTCCCCATGAAGTATTTTCACCTGGACATAGTGTGGGGGGCTGAATCTCTTCTCCTGTCTCAGTCCATTTGGAGAACTTTCACAGTAGTCATTAAAGACCTGTAATCGAGGCAGAAAAGAGCTGTGGCTGGAGTGGGGGGCAGCATGCCCACACCCAGGTATAGATACTTCTGTCTTTTAGATCCCACAGGAGCTTCCTACAGTAGGAGTGAGGCTCCTCACAAGTTAGTTTTAAACCAAAGCAAAGCACATTTTATTTTCAAGATCTAAAATTTCAAGAGGAAGTTTTCCTGCAACTCTGATCATATATCCCCTTCCTCCTTCTGGTCCTTCCTGACTAAGAATTTAATATTTGATAAGGTTCCTATTCCATTGCCCCACCCCCAGTTTCTGTCATCCAGACTTACTAATGTGCCTTAGAAGTAAACTCCTTCATCCTCCAATTATTCTGCCCCTCATTTCTCCCCATTGACCTCCCTTTTACTTTTTATCTCTTCTCTGGCTCTTCTGTGGTGAGTACGAAGTACCAAATGTGAAAGTCGAACAGGTCTTTATTCAGAGTTGGTATCTGTCTTCTGTGCATCTCCTGTGCATTTCCAACAGTGGGGGGAAAATCATGGCTCCTGCCTTCATTCCTTCCACGTTCCATCAAGCAAACTACTTTTTAGGGCTAATTCCTCCCTTTCAGGCAGATCTCTTACTCTTCACAAAGAAGCTACTGCTGCCCTGAAGCTTTGAATGGTCACCACCTTAATGGTCTTTTTCATTTTTCCCAGACCTGACAACGTGGGATATGGCTTGATTGCCATCCTTGATATGTCACAGTGGTTGAGATGACCTTGCTTGGTGGATAGTGGGCCTGATCAGATATCTGAAGCCAGGAGAAAGATGTGGAACTGTCCTTGTCGGAAGCCCTATAGTCTGTTTGCTTGGTTCTTATTGGCCCATTTGAAAGTTGCTTTCTGTCACCGTTTTATTTGTGTGGTTAACCGTGGATTCCCTGCCCACATTCCCATCCTTGCTTTATGTTTACCCTTTGGTTCTGGGTCCCGACATCATGACTGTCTTTTAGACTTATATATTTTCTGCCATCTTTCTTTTCACCGTGGGCACAAGTCATTGACTCTGCTCCCAGAACTTGGATGAGGCTTCAGAATCTTTGCCAACAATGTCCCGAAAGTAGCCACCAAATGACTAGATTTGTCATAAGAATTAAGACTTATTTGCTCTCACTACCTCTACCCCAAACATTCATTTTCATCAGCCTAGATGACCTCTTGGTAGACCTTTTCTTCCCTCTTCTTACCATTTTGTTTACTTTGTTCTGTTCTTCATCTATTATTCGTGGTGGTGGTGGTGATGATGATGATAACCAGTGTTTACCAAACTCTCACAGTGTGCCAGAATATACAGGGTACTGTATATGGATTAATTCTTTCAATCCTTATATTACCTGTGAGGCATACTTGTCTTCATCTTACAGATAGGAAAATGAGTGCCCAGAGAGGTTCAGTGACTTACCTAATGTCACACAGTAAGTCATTGTCTGAGCTGAACCTAAAACACACTCTGTCCTTTTCTCCCTGCCTCTGTACCAACTTCCTTAGCACCTCATTACATCTTCCATAGTCACTGAATTTTATTCTTTATCATCGTGGCTTACCTAAATACTGACTGTATTGGAAAAATTAAAATTATGGTCTCCTTAATAAAATAACTTTGAAGGGGGTGTAGATGTCTGCACTGGGAATACTTTTTGTGTGTGAAACAAAAATTCAACTTGTTATAGTCAATGAAGTCAATGGTTCAGTTAATAATGCCCCTAATGGCATAATTCTGCTCAGTGCCAGTGATGGATACCTTTAAAATCAGAGACTAGATTTAATGACAAGACATGCAGAAATCAGTGCTGTCATAAATACAGCTGGGATGGGAACTCCATGGGAGAGGAAACCCCTAGAAACCACTTGACGTACTGGTTCCAGTCTCCTAAATCTCAGTCTCCAGCCCTTCCTGTAAATCCCCCATCCATCCCAGTAGCACCCGAGCATTTCCTCCTGTGCAGCCTCTGTTTGCATTTCCCCATGGGTTTTCCGTGCTCACAGATTGCCTTGTAGATCAATGCAGTTACCCATGCGCTACTGGTGCATGGGAGAGCTTTATTCTTTGTGCTTGTTCCATACGGGAGGAAAATATTTTTAAAGACTCTTTTTTTTAGGATGTCTTTGAGACTCCTCTAAGTACTGTGCCCTTCAAAGGATTGACCTTCTATTTTACGAATTCTTCTTTGCACTTCTCCCTACCACCCCCCCCACCTCCGCCTTGTATTGGAATAAGTCTCCAGAGACTCACTGTGGCCTGGGACCAAGATGTAGGCCAAGTGGAAACACACCAAAGTGATTTAATAGAAAAGGTAATTCCTATTCAAACGGGATGGTCCCTTATTCATTTCCTCGGATTATCATCAAATTTATGTCACCAGCAAAGGAGCTTTATTGAGTTTCACAGATATTCCTTTTGCTCTCATTGTCGTTAGTTGGCATGCTGACATTTTCATATGTGTCTCAGCTAATGCCTCAAAATTACTCCATCTACAAATGTAACAATTGAACAGATAATTTTAATAAGATTCAGCTTGACTTCAGACTGCACTCCTTCCTTTCTTTATAGAATGCAAATTGTAACCTGTTTTTAAAGCCGTGCAATGCAGTGAACTTTAATGGGATTTGACAACATCATATTAAGCACAACAACTACGCATAATGTACCGAAAAATTGGACGTGAAATTGGAAACATAGCTGAGAACAAAGTAAATTTACATGGTTTGGTAGTTTGAATGTCTGATATCATATTCTCTCATGCAAGCCCCATAAAAAAGCAAAGGATTTAACAATGGATATCAGCAGAAAGTGCTTTTAAAGTTAAAACTGATGGATGGCTTGTCAAAAAAAATAATTGCATTGGTTGGAAAGTCGGGATGCGTGCTGAGGGGGAGAGAACAGGATATACAGAGAGGATGATGGGAAGTGACAGTGGTCTGTCAGGAAGGACTGGCTGCCCAGAGGAGTGTGAAGTCAGAGCTATAAGGTGGCAGAGTAGAACAGGCTGTCAGAGCGGGAAAGTGGCTTTAATACCCTGAAAAGCAAAGGAATCCGCCTGTCAGCTTTGCTCAGCCGTGCTGAAAGAGGAAGGGAACATGGCATAAAGTTAGAGACATTAAACAGGGGTGGGGGGGTGCGGGGGCCGGTGCGGGGAGCACAGGCAGGCAGTGGGAAGGGGATGTGGAGGCGTCTCCTGCAGTTTCTGAATATTTTCTTTTCTATTAAGTTTTTTTTTTTTTTTACCCTTTCTCAAGGGCCACTGAATTAAATTTGAGGGGCTGGGGGTTCCATTTTGCTTTTGAAAAAAAGGGTGATTTAAAGCGAAGGCACACGCACGTCCAAACGGCCGCCTGCCGCACTGGCCGAGTGGGTGGCTTTCTTCACAAATACACCTAGGGATGCCTCGGCATATTTCTGGCGTTTCACATCTACAGCCTCATCTGCTGACCTTTTCTTCCTTTCGGGTTATGCTGTCCATTTTCCTGGGGCCGACACTGATAGCCAGTCACTCTGGGACTAGCTTATCTCCTGCCAAAGTGCTTTGAGGACTTAACACTTTAGCCGTACAACAGGATCATGATTAAAATGCAATAATCTGATGATTTTTCCATAAATATTTTTTTGCTCTATCAGCATTAGGTTTTGAATAATTTATTATTCTTCCTTAATATACTCCTGGCGGTGAGGTTAATTTGGTCATCTTGCAGGGGCCTGGCTGGTAATGAACATTTTTATATCAGGCCTCGGAGTACTTACTCCATACACACATCACGTCTTTACGATTTAATTGCCCCAGTTGCTTGAGAGTGTTAGAGTCTAGGAGGGGTTGGAATATGGTAGTTTACCTTATTAAAAATATTTTGTGTACCTGACCTTACAAAAATATGTTCTGAGAACCATCCAGATTCTTGAACTGTGTCTAGCCCCAGTACAGTTCTCAGTTTGCTTCAGCAGCTTGGGGTCGGGGGGACTTCTTTCCAAAGAAATGAGTCTGCCATTTGTGGAGGGAGAAGATGGTAGCAGTAGGAAGTGACAGCAAGCAGCAAACACTTACGTAAGCACTCCTTTTGTGCCAGGCAGTGATCTACATGTGTATGTCTATTAACCCATTTAACTCCTATTACAACCTTTGAGGTAGGTTCTGTTAATATTGCTATTTTGCAGATGAGGAACCAGAGAGGTTAAGTAACTTAGACAAGGTCACACAGCTAGGAAGGGGTGGAATTATGATTCAAACTCAGGCGTGTGGCACCAGAGAATATGCTTTTAATCAGTGTGCTATGGGTGGGTGAGTATGTGGGAAGGCACTTAGATGCCAGGTTGATGCCTGTTTTATTTCTGTTGTTCTTGTGTGTCTGATGCACTATGGGAAGGATTTTCTTGGAAGCCGGCAACAGCAACAAGTGAAGCAAGCTGAGCTGTCTAGGAAATAGTAAGGCCCCAGAGGTCTCTTCTCTGTGTTGGTACCAGCGTGACAAGGCAGGCAGGAGAGAAGAAAAGACCAAAGGGTGGGAGACAGAGCTGTTGTGGTTGCAAAAGCAAGCCAGCATCCAAGCCAGAATGAAAACACTCATCTGAAATTATGTACCCATCACGTTCAGTTCTGGGTTGCAGTAAACTGCTTTCCAGAAGATGAGCACCTCTCTCTTGGTCTTCCTCGTGCCTGGCTGGAAGTGTGAATCAGTAGCCTGTCCTTTTTATCTTGAATTCATCCAGTGTGGTAGGACTTTGCTCATTAAGTAGATTGATTAGCTGGGTCTTCCCCTGTGTGCGTGTGGGCATAAAGGAGCATCTGTGATCACACCCATGTCTCCGGTTTTGCCAGGGTGTCTTGTGGGTTACGGTGCTGTGCCACTGCACCTCACCGCCTGGTCATGTTGCCATTAGTCTGCTTTCCTGGGCCCGTAACTCTGCTGTAAACAAGCAGAGAGGCTTTCTATTCAGTGGACTGTATCCCTGCCCCAGCAGGAGATTTTGTCGTTTTTCTCCTGGGAATCTCTGGCCTTTTTCTCTCCTGATACTAAGACATGGCCCTTCCAGAGTTCTGCATAGGAAGACACATGTCTGTCATTGTCTTTCTGCATCTTCTGAGATCCGGCGTGTCCTGGTGTGACTTTAAGAAGCCTCCTCCAGAACTCGATACTGTGCTATGGCTGCAGCAGATCTAAAAGCTGGACAGCAACACGGCTAGTCTCAATTTGGATCTTCAAGGGTTATAATTGGGATTTGGACCTTTGAGTCAAAGAATTTCAGGGTTAGAGTGGATGGAGCTTAACTAGCCTTTTCAGAGTCCCTTCTTAAGGGTCTCTAGTGAATAGGAACTCAAAATAATTAGGGGCAGTGAAAACCATCTAGAGATAAGCAGAAAGTTTGTTCTTAAGATGAGCCAAATGTGTTCCCCTGGAACTTTAATCCATTGGTCCTTGTTCTGATTCCTGGGATGCAGATCCCAAGTATGAAATCTGCACGTCATATAATCCACTGTAAAACTACGTAAGTCTTTAGCCTACACACATGCCTGTCTTCTTCCTCTGCTGCTGTTCCCTTTGTGTTTGTTGGACATGCTCATAGCTGAAGAGGCACTCAGTCAAAATTCTTCCCACTCCTTCTTCTCTTCCCTTCTTTATCCTACTTTTTCTAAGCTTATTCTAGGTAGATTTTACGGCACACCTACTCATGCACTGGAACTCAGTTACTTTCATTAGCGTGGTACCTAAGCTCAGAATTCAAGTATTAAGGGAAGGACCTCCTGATTTCAGGTAAGGGGAATAAGGCACAGTCCCCACACTGACAATGCCAGCTGGTGCTGCTGTTTCCATTTTACAAATGAAGAAAAGGGAGCTCAGAAAAGTTAAGTTCCTTGCCTGAGGACACACAGCTAGTGAAGAGTGGAGTAGATTTGGATTCAGGTCTTCTGACTCCAAAGACGGCTATTTACAAGGCAGAACCAGTGTACTGGCTCTAAGTGCAGGGTCCAGAGCCCAGCAGGCCTGGGTTCAAATCCTGGCTTCCCCTGGAAGTGTTACAATTGGCTGTAACACGTACCAATTGATGACCTTGGGTGCGTTGCCTAACCTCTGTTGCCTCAGTGTCCTCATCTGTGGAATGGTGATAATAATAGTATTTCCCTCCTAGGGTTATTGTGAAAATTAAATGAGATAATGCATATAAAGCACCTGCCTGGCACAGTACCCATATGTGATAACCACTCAATAAATGTTAGTTTAATATCATCATTGTCATCACCATTAGCACTTTTTAAACTACGATAGGGAGTGCCAGAGCTGTGCACCATTGGCTACAGAGCCTGAAGCGCAGCCTGCCAGTTCTTGTTGGGGGCAGCGACAGCAGATTCATGGGGTGGGTGCAAACCGCCCTTCGTGCTGATGCTTTACACTGAGGCTGGGCAGGGTCTGGGGAGGGTGGCCATGGCAATTTTTTTTTTTTTTACACACTTCAAGAAGATTGCTGCAGTTATCTGGAAATCTATTGCTCGGGCAAAAGCAGGATTGCGTGATAGAATTTAAAAGGCCGGCAGCTGCATTTCATCCTTTTCACAAGAAAATAACCCCTTACTCCAGTGAAGCTAAAAATAAAAATGGCAGTACATTTGGCAACCACGCTTCTTCCTTTATTACCTCAGCAGTATCTGAATAAAATGTCTTATTAAGCAAGATATAAGGGCAATGAAAAGGAGAGTAAGTCAAATTAGTTGACATCTAAAGCTTGGTGCATCATAGACAGCGAGGGTAGTTACTGTTTAGTAAAATGGATTTAATGCTTAATATAAGTGCTGATATTTAGATGGCTATATTTTGGCAAGTCGGGGGAAAGAGTGGTGGCTTTTGAGCCAGGAGATCTAGGTTTAGTGCTTCCCTGCCACAAACCACTCATGTGGCACCAGGTAATAGGCTTTATCACCTTGGGCCTCGCTTCCTCCATGTACTAAATGAAGGGTGTTTCCTGGAGCCTGATGGCTCTTTGACAGGATCTCAGAGTCACCCAGGGAGGAACGCGGTCCACAGGGCTCTGGAAACCCACCCTATTCTGACAGGTACAGTGTCCGCTGCCCATGCCTTCCATATGGGGTCATTGGGTGAGAGTTTCTTTGTGAGACGATTGTGCTGCTAAAGAAGAGATGTCAGAACCACCAGACTGGATTATTTCTAAGAAGCCTTGCGATTCTCACTTTCAAAAGTTCTGTGATGACCAAGAAGGAGTTGGCTTTGGGAGAAGTCTGGGCCCTGTTTCAGCTATACCCCTATCTGTGATTAGAAAGATATCCATGCTCAGGGGGAAACAGCACAAGGTGAGTGTCACCAGGAAAGAGAAATGATGACAAAGCCTTCTGTCAGTGTGGATAGGTGCAGGCATGTATGTGTGTGTATGCGAGTAGGGGTGGGTATGAATGCATAGGTGAGCATTTTGATGTAGGATGTATTTGTGTGAATGAAGGAGTATAAGTTTGTGCATGAGTTGATAGAGCCCATGTCAGAACCTGCACCTCACATGTTTTTGGAGAGAAGATGTAAGTGCAGCCATACCCATGAGGCTTATGCACGAGGTCCTGTCCGTGGCTGCCTCTTGTCTCATTTATCCTTGCTAACTGCCATGGTGAATTAGCCTTTCTCTCTTTGTCTGAAGTGGGGACACTGAGTCTTGGAGAACCTGAGTAATTTCCGCGAGGTTACACAGCATGCAGAGTAGAGGGATTATGGAAGGTGTTTGCTTAACATATGGCTGGGATCTGCTTTCAGCAGACACATGGGCCCTTTTTCCTGCACTGACCTGATGGCTGTCCTATCATATAGGGGGTTACCAGTGTAGTAGCCTTCCTCAGCTCAAAGAAATAAGGATGGTTCATTCTTTACTGCTGAGATCTTGAAGCAAGGGGCAGGGGAAATGAAGCTTAACATCAGAGCGCCCCTCACCTACACAGCCATCCGATTTCTGGGTGAGGAGGAGTGTCTCCAAAGTGCCAGAGACAACTGTGGGTTAGTGTCTCGGGGTTCTTAGTTTTGTTTGAGTGCCTATTTTATTACTTTCAGGGTTCTTGCAGTCAAGGTTTACAGTGGCATAGGGTGAGCAGGGTTTATCCCAACCGCTTTTTTTGCCAAAAGATATGAACCTGTCATTGTCAGGGAATTGTTCGGGCCTTATTTTTTTGAAGCCTCCCTTCCCAAACTTCTGTTTAAAAAAAAAAGGCCAATCAACAACAAGTACTATGCAAAACCATCTTTAGGTATTACTGCAAAATAACTGAATACACCTTGAGACCTTAGCAAATCTTGTTACTTTTTATTTATACCTTGAAGCCCATTGCAGACTTTGTCATTCTACTTCCTTGGTTTCATTTGCAGAGAAGCTTTCATTCTGAAGAAAATATCGTGAGAGCCCTGAGTAGATTTATGCTCTGCTTCTGATGGTTCAGGAAGCCTCAAAATATCTAATATGGTTTTTTCACCTGTTTTGCTTAAGACTAAGATCTTTTATAAGCATCTCTCACTAGAACCATCAGTCATTGTGTAGAAATTTAAATTTTACTAAGTAAAATGAGAATGGATTAAGAGCAAGCTTTTTTTTTTCTTCTTTCTTTTTTTTTTTTTTTTTTTTCCCAGTGTAAAGGTTAGGTCTTTCCTAGAAGTAACACTTTTTTGGGATTTCTTGGTGCCTTATTTGGAGGTGAGGGGAAACTGGAATGTTTGCACACTGCTGGTGGGAGTATAGACTGATACGGATGTTTGGAAAAATCTCAAAGAATTGACCAAATCAGATGCATGTACTCTATGACCTAATGGCCCTGCTCTTGGATTACAAATGGCCCTGTTCTTCTACAGTAAGTGGACATAGGATGGTAGTGATGATGATGTTATAGTTGTTGGTTTCAGTAATCAGGACTGTTAGACTGAAGGTAATTCAGGTTGTAGTATACTGATAATTGGTGAAGACCTTTTCCAGGTATATTCTTAGTAAGCCATTTGTCAAAGTTGCACAGACTGCTTTCATCTCAATCCATAGCCTTTTTAACTGCCATGTATTCCTTCAGAATGCAATGTTCATTTAGTTGCTGTTGCCAGAGTTTGCAATGTGAATGTAAATTGTGATTTCTTAGAAGGGATGTAATCTTGGAAAAATAGAAAAATAGAATCCTAAATTCAAGATAGAGATTATTTAATCCAACTCCTAAACCTAATAAAAATCTCATTTATAGTCTTCTTTGTATGTGATCTACTTGGATTCTCCGAACACCCAAGTGTTTGCCATTTCCAGAGTTAGACCATCTCCCAAAGAGAAATAATTAGGTTCCAAGATTTTGGCACCATTAGACCAAGTAGTAGGATTTTGCCAACTAAATTCCTAAGGCGTTTTCTAGGGAACAAACAACGGTAAGATGATGCAATTCTATTTCATCTAGTTCCAGTCAGGCCTTGGTTTGCTTGACAGCCAAAACTATCTTTTACTTGAAGTTAAAAACAAGTTGGAGAACCTGAGTGCATTTCCAAGGTGGAATCAGCTGAATGTAACCAAGAAGATAAGATTTTCTGGGCAAGTCATGGGCATTGTGAATAAGGAGAGCAGAGCCCACTTCCAGTGTCAAAGGTCAATCCTCTCACAGGTGTTCTTGGGGGATGAAAAAACACATGTTGGTCACTATCGAATTTGACCTTTCCCAAACTTACTAATAACTGTCTCTGTGTCTAAATTGTTATCACTGATGGAGGGGCATTTCTATTAAGGGCCTTCAGTTTAGAATTTCTGACCACAGATAGCCTCATGGAGACCCAGATTTCTGGGAGATCAGCTGGGGTACCATCTGAAATGATGATAATGATAGTTACCCTGATTTCCCAACTAGAGACAGAATTGCCAAAATACTTTTGGAAACTAACGTAGTTTTTCTAAGGCAAGGATTGCAGTGGAAGGTAAACATGTGAAACCAGAACCTGTGTTACTACCTTCCTCTGAGCTTCTTCTCGAGGAAATTCACCTGAGAGAATGCTTATGCCTCAGTGAGACTCTTTAACAGAAGAAAGTAAAACTCCCAGGGCCTCCTCACATCCTCCCTTGTCAGCATTATTGGGTCATCTGATTCTTTTCTTGGGGAAGTCCTGTTCATGGAGCTGTCTTTTCCAGCTGTGGAATCACATTCAGGATGTCCAGTGCTTATTGACTTAGGAGTCTGTATCCACACAGCAGGATCAACCAGAAACCACTGTGCTGCACCTCAACACATTGAAAATGTGTTTGGTTACAAAATCCCTGAGATGTTAGTGACACTCAGACTGCACAGTTCAACAACAACAACAAAAAAAAACACAGGCTCACGAACTTGCAGTTGCTGTCGTGGGAAGGGAGAAATTCTGAACTCTCTCAATGAACCAGCTGTTGTCATTTGTACCAGTAACAGGTTCCTCTGAGTTTTCATTGCTAAGTTTGATAATTTAGTATGCATATAATGTCTTTTGTTCTTTTCCTATGGCTATACTTGCATATGAGCCTGAAACACTAATCCATATGCGTGCTCTTTTGCCATGTGATTTTGATTAAAGCTTTCTAATCTACACACCCTGACAGATCAAGCCACACAATTACAAATTACAAATTACATGTCTTGGGCTTTCCCCTTCCAGTTGGTTGTAGTAGACGGGTTGACTCTGGAACAGCTCAGTAGGAACTCAACTATTCCAAGCAATCAGCCTGAGTAAACAGAAACAAACAAAAAACACTTATAATAAAATCAGACTGTTTATTCTGAGGATAGTCATCATTTTATCTTGGCCATTCTGTATACAATACTTTGTGAACTTCATGCATTAAGCAAGTGACTAGAGATTACATTTAGGAGCCTAGAAAGGATTATAATGTTGAAGACTGTTAAGGATAATGTGAAGCTATTTGGCATCAGCCACAATAAATAGTATATGTGGAGGTGTTTTGTAAACTATAAAGTCAGTTGACCAGTGCCTTCACTAAAGAATTAGTTTTGATTTCGCAGAAATATCAAGGCATGGATTCCTTTTCAAAATGACTCAGGATGCTCACAGATACCCTAGTGCTAGCCCTTTTTAAAATAATCATAGGTACTTTCAACACATGGCTTTCCAGATGCTATCATTTCTGACAGTAGGTCTGAATTTAAGGAAGTTGTGGACAGGAACCTTATCTGAACTGTCACCATCCTCCCTCATCACCTTCAAGCAAATGATCAGGCTAGAAGGATAGTTGGGCTACTGGGATGTCTTAGGAGGATGCTGAAAGAGATTGGCCAATGAGATTCATCAGACCCTAATCCCTTAACCTGTCATTCCACATTCAACAGAAATTTGGTCTGCTGCATCACTAATGGGAAAATAGCTTAACACTTTCTTCGAATGTCTACACCCAGACTTGGATGAGGACTTCCAGGACAAAATAGATTCCAGGTACTGTGATGGCTGCATTGTCGTGTGTTGAGGAAAATGAAATAAGACTTAGTCCTTGTTAAGAGCAGTGGATCTAGCCCAAGGTGGTTTCCTAATGCAGTAATAATTGAGGTCACAGAAGGTCCAGAGTCCAATATAGGTCCCTGTAAGATGCTTTAAGGCCATCATGTAAATAAAGCAGTAATTCTTCTCAGGTCATGCGTCTGCTAGAATGGTGTATCTAAGACTCGCTATCCTCACACACAAACAGCTTCACAAGTTGTAGATGATCAGTGAGATGAATGGGAGGGTGTTAGCTAAGATGAGGAGAATGCAGTGATACAGTGATTTTTGATACCTTTATGTTCTGGCAGAGGATATATTTTTAGATTTCTCTAGTTGTACCCTGCTGTGTAGGATTTGTCTAAAGAAGCTTCTGCCTGTATAAGAGCTGTTGTAGACCTCCTTATCCCCTTCCTATCTCCTCACGCTTATAAAGGGTTGCTATGTTCAGCTGTGCAGGTAATACACTGCACAAGTGTAAAGAGCATCTGTAAGAACAACATTAACCTCAGCTATGTCAGGAAACTTCTCAGGGTTCCCAGTAGAGTTAGTGATTGGAGGATCATGTAACCAGTGACTGGAGGATCAAGTTAACCCAGTCCTCTGGGTTAACTCAGTGGCTTCACACAAGCTATTCAATAATTGTGGGCCTTATTTCTGCATCTCTAAACTGTGTGTTTGTGGATCCTAGGGAAGGGGAAAGCATCATCTGCTGATCTGAGGAGAATGAAATGGGGATGAGTGGCTTTATCAGTAATTCATTATGGCATATACTCATGTAATTATGCTCACTAAACACCTCAGATTATTTTCCCCCCTCAGCTATTTTGTTTGTATGAACTTGTTGGTTTTCTTGTTTTGCTTCGTAAAAGGCAGAGGCGTGCATTAAAAATGTGCTGGAATTATTGTCATTCCATGTCTTATTTGCTTTGGGAATCTGGATGGGAGAGAGGGGGAGGCCAGGAAAAGTCTGCACAGCTGGTAGGGCCCTGGCCAGCTTGGGAGACATCCCTTCTCTGATCCCTGAGTTGAAAATGTAATTTACAGGGAAAGAGAAGGCCTGAATTTCTTCTGTTTAAGAATCTTCCTTCCTATAGAAGATAGAATGTGTACCAGTGCCAGAGAGTCGGATGACCTTGTGAAGCTTGAAGAGGCAGGGAAGGCCTAAAGGCTTAGTCTGGGGCAGGTGAGGAAGAGAGGCCTTCCCAGTGTGTAGGGGCCAGGTGCTGCTTTGGCAAGTGCTCTGGAGGCCCCCATCAGTGCCCGCTCACCGTGTTGGTATCGGACCCAGGTTCACCTGGCAACATATACTGGCTTCTTTCAAGCTAAGCAGCTACCTGGAGGAGGTTTGAGTTCTTAGAAAGCGAACTGCTTCATTCCTGTTTCAGAACAAGTTTCTTCTAAAAGAGTTCTGTTTGACGATTGGATCCAATATGCTTATAAAAATGTTTTATTAAACTTTATAGGACTTTACTTTCATTTAGTACATCACAAGAATTGTCCCTCCCAGGCAATTTTCATGGCTAGAAATTCTCCTGGCTTAAATGGTGCTCTGTAATTAGGGTGGCAGGCCCCGATCTGAGGTTTCTGTGAATTTGCTCTCCGTTTCTCACAAAGAAGTGAACTTGCTTACAGCCCCTCCCACAGAAACAAAGCTCCTTGTTCTTTTCCCTTCCACCCCCTTCCTTGCCCCCATCGCTGTGATGCCTCCCCTCCTACTCTCCAAATTCCCCCCAAGCATTGAGGGTCCCAAGGAAGAGAAGGGCAGGGGTGAAAAATCTGAAACTGCCCAAGATGGATAGTGAGAACACCGTGCATAAATAAATTACAGCACAACCCCCAGATGAACAATGATTGTGTGGTTGAAGACCTGGCTGAATAAGTGTGTCAGGCACTGATTGGAAGCGTGATAAATGCAATGACCTAACAAAGGATTGACTTCTCCTGCAGACAGGCCCCTTTTAATGGATGGAAAGGGAGGAAGCTTCATTTAGAAGGGAAAGGCTGTTTGCTGTGCAGATATGACAAAGGGGAAGGAGACAACCATTGATTTACGTTTGGGAATGACAGTTGAAAAATTCAGCAATAATCATGACAAATGAGAAGAGACGCAGTCAGAGAAAAAAATGCCAATACGTTAAGCCTGCGAAGAAATGCCAAGGTCACAGAGAAAGGTTCCCAAACTTCTCGTTTTGACAACCTTAATGGAAGTAATAGAAAAGATGAGGGTTCAGGTTAAAAGGGATGGCTTGGCATGAAGGGCTGCAGGTGTTGGTAATTAGTGGTGAGTTTGGAGAGGGCGTGGCAGGAAGTCCTCCTTACACCACTGGGAAGGCGTCTGTCCAAAAGCAGCTGAGAGGCTTCCTGAGGCTGTCAGCCCTGCCCTCCTCTAGGAGGTTTGGAAAACCAAGCACGTGATTTTAATGTCAGTAGCAGCAGCAGGAAGGAAAAAGGTGGGCTGGGTACGCTTGAGATGCTTGATGAGGGACGTGAAGTCAGATGATTTGTTCTGGACTGTGGTGTGTTGCCTCTAATTTTATTTTGTTTAAAAGACTGATGATCAGTGAGAAGGTGATGAGTTGCAGGTTACCTACCTGATCGACACTGGTGAGATTTCTCCTGGTGTTTTATTCTTTTTGGTTATAAGGTGCCCAGTGAGTTGAATCCTGTATTTCTTTACTCCAGTAAGAGAGACACAATCCAGAAGATTCTGTGTGTGGACGTGAAAAAGTGCACTTAAAAATGTATATACTTAAGAGACTCTTGAAAACTGAGAACAAACTGAGGGTTGATGGGGAGTGGGAGGGAGGGGGGTAGGTGATGGGCATTGAAGAGGGCATCTTTTGGGATGAGCACTGGGTGTTGTATGGAAACTAATTTGACAATAAATTTCGTATAATAAAAAAAATAAATAAATAAAAGCAAAAAAAATGTATATACATGTGTAGGGAGGGAAGTGGTGTGGAAAAGTGTGGTGGGAAGACCTGTGGCCTGGCAATTGTCAGAACTGGGTTATTGTTTTTTTTTTTTTTCAACGTTTATTTATTTTTGGGACAGAGAGAGACAGAGCATGAACGGGGGAGGGGCAGAGAGAGAGGGAGACACAGAATCGGAAACAGGCTCCAGGCTCTGAGCCATCAGCCCAGAGCCTGACGCGGGGCTCGAACTCACGGACCGCGAGATCGTGACCTGGCTGAAGTCGGACGCTTAACCGACTGCGCCACCCAGGCGCCCCAGAACTGGGTAATTGTTAACCGCTAACTCCCTGTGTGAATGTGGACAAGAGCTCATTGTGCCCTTCTGTAAAATGGGGGCATTCTTAGGCATTGGAGGGAGTTGCTGAGGTCCTTTTGTGGTATAATCTGAGGATTCAATATTATATCTAGATTTTGTCTGTGATGTGAAGTCTATTTGTGTATGTAAAGTATAGACAAACATATCTAACATGTATATCCACACATATATATCTTTACTCATCCAGTCACACATTGCACTGTTTTATGCAGCAGTTAACCCTGCAGTCTCATCTCTATTTTGGCTAGTTCTCATCCAAATATATTGTTTGTTTGTGGACCAAGAGCCCAATTACAAGTGTGTGTGTGTATGTGTATGTGTGTATGCATTTATATATACATTTTAGATAGAGTGTGAGCAGGGGACAGAGAGAGAGAGAATCCCAAGCAGGCTCTGTGCTCAGCATTGATCCCAATGGGGGGCTCGATCCCATGACCCCGGGATCATGACCTGAGCCAAAATCAAGAGCCAAATCCTCAACTGACAGCCACCCAGGAGCCCGGATAATTATTTTACCTAGCTCAAATGCAACATTATAGGATCATCATTCTGTTGACTGAATAAAAACTTGACACTTGAGTTGGGGGAAGAAGCCCTCATACCCCACCCCCCAAGTAAGTGTATTATGAAACCAGTTACCAATTTAGAGAATGACAAAGTATTCCACATGGGGATTCCTCAGCTTCAGACAACATTTGAACTATGATTACATTTTTGCTGAATTAGTTCAAGAGATATAAATAATTTTTTAAAAAGCTTATTTTATTTATGTGAAATGAAGTGCCAGGAAAAGCTTCTACAAATGTATCATAATTTGTGAATACTCCACTCTAAATGAAAAATGATTTTATTTAAGTCAACCAACTCCCTTTAGATAAGCCTTGAAGAGAAGTTATCTCATTAAACAGAATGATCCGTTTTGGAACTATAGTGTATTCTAGCTCCTCTTCTTACCCAAGTGGCTTTGGAGGCCTGTCTGGACAGGGTTAACCCCAACCCCCACGTCACCAAGAGCATGTGGCTGTGTTCATTGGAATTGTCTGGTCATGTGAAGGTTCAAAATAAAAGAGGTACTGTGTTTAACAACAACGTCTCACTGACTCAAGCATGTATAGCATAAAGTTGCCAAAAGCTCTCCAACTCCCATCAGTTAAGGCAGCCTTTTAACTGCAGAAATGAAGGAGGGAAGGACTGGGTTATAAATGAGTTGGATCTGGTATTTGAGGTAATCTTAGGTCTGTAATGATTTCTTATGACTTCGCTTCTACCTGGGGCTGCAGAGCAGGCATATAAGGAAAGTAGCCTCTTTAGATTAAACATTTTCTAATCAGCTTTATCACTCATATCTGAATTTATCTTATTTGAGGAAAATGCCAATATATTAGCAGGCATGTATGATACACAAGGTGACCCTACCAACTTAATGACATAATACATTATCCTTAATGAAGTCAATATCTTGTCTTTTAGCTGTCTGTCTATTGGGGCGATTAATTGCAGTGTCATTAAAGTTAGCTCTCTTTTCATTTGAGCTTGACAAGTCGCATAAAACTAATGTTCTTAGTTATCAGCTACTGGAATAGGACGGAGGATGGAGGAAATTGTAGGACAAATAAGGGGGTACTGCTACAGCTAACTTGAAGGACTTTTTCCAATGACTGTTTCCTTAGGTCTCTCCTTATCCAGTTGAAATTCAAGGCAAAGCTAGATGGCTCTTATTTAGACCAGGGTTCACTTTGGAGGAAAGAGGGAACTGCTGAGAATTACACCCAGTTTGGGAGACTTTGAGCCATCTAGTAACAAAAGCTTGATTACTGGAAGGGTTTTTGCGCTAAAAGATATCCTGAGTTACCTCCTGAACTGATGTACGTGAGCTGATAGCCTGTGAGAGAGTGTGATAAAGAATGGTTGAAACCATGTTTTCATTTAGCTTTGAAGTTTTTCTAATTTAATGGGCTCTCTGGCAGAAGGGAGGATTGAGGGTGGGGGAAGGGATCTGTGTCCAAACCATGCTTTGCAAATGGTTCTACTAAGTACCAGCTAATCGTGGGCAATGTGGGAGCGATAGCGTCTGGTCCACTGCTAATTGTAAAGCCAAAGAAAGCCTCACTCCCTGCCTTCCCCCTACCTCTGAAACTATGAGACAGGATGGCTGTAATTTACAGTGTGTTATCTTTGTCTATAGCGGCAAGATGATATGAAGTAAATCAAGGTACGAGTAATGAAAGACTGAGAATTTATTCCTTGGAGCACACTTTAAAGTGTAGTATCTGTTATAGTGGCACTGCCTGAAGACCCTGAAATGAGACTTGGATGAAGGGCAATAAAGCAGCATAGAGGCTCATGTTAATGTTGTTTGTCTGAGGTTAGTAATTGGGTTCCACTGATGAGTTGTGTGAAGACAAAGTGAGAATCCCAGCTAGTATTGTAAATCTTACATTGTTGGAACAAGAAGCAATCCTAACAAATATTGATCCTCTCCGTGCCCAGAGGCGAGGAGGGAAGCAGGGAACTGCAAAGCACTGGCTTGTTTCAATAGCACCAATTACCTTAGTGAAACCAACGCTCTGCATGAAATCCCAGGGTGGGCGCAAATGGTGAATTAGCCATGATTAGGCTTTTTAGACGGATCCTCCCCAAATACACCAGCTTAGCATTCTGTCTCAATTATCCTTTGGTCCTAAAAACATATTTTGTGGAAGTGATTCCTCTTAGGCATTAGAGGCCCTGTTCAGATGTGGACGCCAGATACGAATGTATGGCTGGCCACTGCCTTACACACAAAGGGGCTGGAGTGAATGTGTTGGAATATGACCACTAGAAAGATGGTGCTTTTCACCCTGGTTTCACTGAATCGCACCAAGTCTTGGGGCCCACACCCCACATTTAATGGACTTAGTTTATTTTTTTCTTTCTGTTTGTGGTTAGTTGATGTCCTAAAGATTTTTGGAGAGCTGATCTCCAAGGAAGAAAAGGCATCTCAGACTCTATATATTTTGGGACTGGCTTCCCATTATTCATTGTTTAAAAATGTTTATTTATTTATTTTGAGAGAGAGAACAAGTTGGGGAGGGGCAAAGAAAGGGAGAAAGAGAATCCCAAGCAGACTCTGATCTGTCAGCCCAGAGTCCAACGTGGGACTCATTATCACAAACTGCAAGGTTGACCTGAGCAGAAATCAAGAGTCAGATGCTTAACCGACTGAACTACCCAGGCACCCCCCATATCCCCATTCTTCATTTTCACTGCAAAGGCCTTCTAAAGATCTGTGCTCATCCTATTTGAATATAGGGCGTCCTTCCTTGGAATCTGTCTAGTTCTAATCAGGAAGAATTTGGGCTCAGGGGAAGGGAGAGTGTTGATAAAACGTGGGAAGGTTACACTTGGCTTTGTTTCTTCCCAGGTGGTAAGACTTGTTGGCAGCATCCCTTGGCACCTGCCCCCTATTCCATTACTTTGGCTGTGAGTTTGAAGTAGTTACTTTCAGAAATTATTCTGTAGACCAGATCTTGTCACTGGGCTGGGGTGGATTAGGTAGCTATTTGGCCCTTGGGCTTCTGCCTCCTATGCTCCATCAGTTTTATCCATGCTATCCAGCCCAGTGTGCTCTGCTGAGAGAGGGGGGACCTCAGAACATTTGGTCTCTTATAGGAAACTGTGACATATTTATACCAACACATGTGTCTTGAGCAGAAGAAAGGTAAAGTTAGCCTCCCTCCTCCCCCCTGCCCACCCCCCCTCCAGAACTGGGCAGACAGAGAGCAAGGGTGTGAATAAAGAGAATCATATACCTTCTAAAGCTAAAATCTGGTGTAGGATACATTTCCAGGATTCCACAACACAGTAATTAATTATATAGTGAATTCTACAAGTGTTTATTGAGTGTCTAACTTAGTGCCAAGTATCGTTTGGGATACACAGTTGAATAAGGTGGTGTTTACATCCTAGTAGTGGGGGGTAACAGTGGTGATGGAATATAAACATATGTGGCCAATTTCTGGTGTAAACTGTAAAGAACATAGAAAAAGCTATTGAAGTAGAGGTGGCTTGGGTGGGGAGGGGTTCCCTTTAACTGGGGTGGTCTGTCAAAGCTTTTATTCTCATATACAGCAGGTGTTGGAACTGAGGGTTCCCCCTTTATACCTCCCCCCTCCCCAGTTTTATCTCTGTGTCTGTGCTCACACTGTTCCAGGAGACCTGAAATGCCTTGTACCCACAGCATGCCTAGTTTCTGTTCATTTCCCAAGGCCCAGCTCAAAGACCATATCGTCTGTGAAGCCATTCTGGTTCTACCAACTGAAAATGAGCATTTGTACCCAGGGTGCCTGTACAGCATTCCATCCTCACACCACTTTGGTCCTTGCCACTCTGCCTTCTGTTACAGTAATTTGTGTGTTCACCTCATCTCTACTACTTGTCTGTGGGATCCTTAAGCAACCATGTATAGTTAACATCTTATCCCTTAGAGCACTCAGCAGTGTCTTGTACATAGTAGGTACTCTGCAAATATTTATTAATGAAAAAATTACAGGGAAGAGCTAGGAAATTTTATAGTTGTGTATGCATGTGTTTGGAGGAGCTTTTGAAATTGTCTAGAGTTTGATCTGCTACACAGACATGCTTCCATGAAACACCACTTTACTTTTGTGTAGATATTTCACCGTGTGGGTTTGTTATATCTGAATGGACATGTGATGTCTGCCTGCCTCTCCAGGCAACAAACACATTTTGGAGGGATTGTTAACTTGAAAGTTGTAATAAAACTTTTACCACTCAGAACAACTAGTATCTGTGTCTGCTAAGGGTGAGCAAAGGCAAAAAGTGGTTCTATTGGCAAAAATGGTTTGAGAGTGTTTAAAAAAATAATTGTTCTGCAAATATCAATAAGCTCAACAACTGCAAGCTAATTGCCTTATGGTTTGGATCGAGCTGTGCATCTCCGTATTGGGAGTTTTGCCACCTCCAGCAGCCCATATACTCTCTGGGCCAGCGCCGACTCTTCTGGGCAAGAAGAGGGGAGTAAGTGAGTCCATTCCCCATTGGCCTCCTGAGACACCTCTGAGGATTAAATAACTAATGACTGTAAAGTGCTCTGTGAAAAGAGAGTGCTCTATAAAGTGTTATTGTTGGGGCTGTTAAAAATGGAAAACGACTTTTAATTTAGAAAGAGAGCTCTCAGCGTAAGGGGGGGGGTAGCTGTAAAGCTTTTATCGCCACTTTGCTTTCCTGAGGCTTCTTAGCTATTGGTGTTGGCACCATGGTTTGCTCCCCCAGGAGATCTTTTACCTGCTCACAGGGCTTAGGAAGGATGCCAACATCTCATCGGCATGGTGCCATTCTGGTCCCTTTCTATGTCACAACCTTTTGGTGAGAGCTATGATTTCATTGGCCTTGGATTGGCTTATCGTCGATTGGAATGTGAGATCAAGGATCCTTTCCTGAAATGTAGAGTGTCCTATAATCTGGTAATGCTAGGACCCTGCCCACGTACTCCCCAACCAGGGCAGTGGTATAGACCACAAACCACTTGTAAAATAGGAGACTTATGATACTCACCATGTGGATAACAGCCTGCCCTCGGCAGACCAGTCCTCCTTCCATTTCTTGAGAACCAAGACTCCTCTTTTCCTATTCAGTGGTAATGCTCAGTTTTTAATCATTCTGAATTTCACCAACTATTCCTAGGCTTCTTGTTTCACATTCTACTTTCTCCCTGTCACATTATGTGGTCGGGAGGTTTAAAATACATTGTTGTACCTGTGCACTCTGTATTATTATTTCATGTCTTACGCATTCTGTATGTATATTTAATCACTATGTAGAATTTACTCGGACAAGTCTTCATTTTAACATGCAGTGCTGTGAATGAGAAGGGGGCTTTCTGGCATCCTTTTTCTCTGGCTCTTCTGACTCCTTCGACACCTAACCCTCCCCAGTGACATGCAGGCCTTGCAGGAAAGGGGCCCATAAACTCAGTATTTATCATACAAATGCAGTGATGTGTCTCCCTTTTTATGATCTTGCTAAGTAGTGAGTATTCATTTGTGCCACCTCACCCCAGATGCCTATCCTGAGGCTGAGCTGTTTATCAGGCTCTCATCTCTTTCCCAAAGGCTGAACAAGGAGCTTGGGACCACTATAAACATGTTCTCTTTCATTAAAGAGGAAATTATTATCATATATTTTTGTAATAACCAATAACATTTCAAATTACTCACATTTATGGCTTATAATCAAGCTTATGCTTAACCTCTAATCCTCATGAAGCTCGTAATGATGGGCTGTTGGTTAACCACTTATGGGAAGTTAAGGGCAGATAGGAAGCCACCTGACCAGTAATTAACCAGAGAAGCAACTCATTTTTGAGTTGAGATTGTAAACACCACACTTGGCTTATGTTTAATTGATAACAAGTGGGGCAAGCCCCGTTGGTTTTGTGGTGACGCATTGGTGGATTAGGCCTTGGTTGGCTTCTCAATGGTTAATGTGCTGAGTGATAAGGGATGCTCATTGTTGCACCCTAGGTCTTTAGACCCTGAATCTTTGCTCTTGAAGCTGATCATCTGGGGAGGTTAGTTACAACACAGTTGATGACTGGCACTTGACAGTCACAGAGGGCACTGCTCCCTCTGTCACTATGTGTTCTCACTGTGTTCTTCATAGCCTCTTGTTTGAATTCCCATCATCCATGAGTCTGGGGTAGTATGGGATCTGAACTGCTCTGATGCTACCTGTCATGGGCTTAGATCAGCTTTTGAGTTGGCCCGCTTATTTGGAGGAGGAGAACTCACCGTTTGAAGAAACGGGCCAGTTTGTGGTAACAGTATCTTGGTTTGCCAACAGGATGGGAAAAGGGGTTCAAGGAAGTGTGATTAAATGGGATGGTTGTTGCTTATCTAGAGGATACAGTGAAAGGACCCTGAATCCAAAGGCTTAGCTGCTGCACTCATTGATGTATTCAGTAATAAAAGGAAATATAAGACAGAATCATCTGGAGTCCACTCTCATTTAACTGCTTTGAGGATAATAGTTTAAAGCACATTTTAATTATTAAATAATCACAACTGGGAATCTCCTATTATCAGTCACTTAGGTGCCAGGAACTTTATAAACCTCCTTTCATTTAATCATCCCTATAACCCAATGTAGAAATTATTATTTTCTGCATTTCACATATGAGGAAACAGAATCTTAGAGGCCTTAAATGACTTGCCCTAGGTCACACATCCGATAGTTACATAGTCCAATAGAATGACTTCTACTAGCAAAACTCATGTTCTTCTGTACTTGACCTACATGTCATTAGTGAGAAAGATATCCCATGGAAGTGGAGATGTCATGGACTTCCTGTCTGTCATGTATCCAAGACTCTTAATTGATCTCCTGTGATACATTGGCTCCTGTAGCTGGGACTGCAATGGCATATTGGGAGATTGTGACATATCAATCCAAATGAAACCAAGATGTTTTTGGATGAATTACTATCAGAGATTATTTGCAGTTTGTTAGTAGCAGTGGATAAGAGATTGGCCATAGCTACTTATCATCATGTAACAGTAAGGCTGAAAGGAGCCTTAGGATAGTTATCTAGCTCAAGGGTGGCAATCTGAATTCAACAATAGTTATTGTACAAATATTTATTGAAAACTTAGTGCATGCTAGTCATGGTTTTATGCTCTGATGCTTCACATACATTAGATGGCGTTAGATTATATACATTAGGTGGCATTAGATTATAATGCCACACTAATGTTAAAATTTTGCTTTAGATAGCTATATATCATTGAAAGAAGTTGAAAGATGAAAATATAGTCTTTATATTTGATAACATAGCACCCATTTCCACTGCTTTTTATTCCTTTTTTAAAATTATTTTTTGTTTGAAATAGAACATGTGAGTGGGGGAGAGGGGCAGAGGGATAGAGAGAATCCCAACCACCATCCATACTCAGTTACAGAGGTTGACATGGGGCTCAATCCCACAACCCCGGGATCCTGACCTAAGCTGAAATTGAGAATCAGATGCTCAACCAACTGAGCCACCCAGACACTCCTTTATTCCTTTTTATGGGACAGAAATTTCATGGGATGATATTTTTTAGAGTCTGAAGAATTTCTTTAAATGTTTTTTTATTTGAGTCTCTGGCAAAAGTTCTCTATTTCTGTTTATCTTAAGTTTTGTTTGTGTTGCTTTCATTTTTGAATAATATTTTCATGAGTATAGAATTCTGGTTTGACTTTTGCTGTTTTAGCAGTTTAGTCCTTCCATTGTCTCGAGCCTCCATTGTTGGTCCCGGGAAGTCAGTTGTCACTTTTAACCATTGTTTCCCTGCATGTATGTATAGTAATGTATCATTTTTCTCTCTTGGCTTTCAAGATTTTCTCTTAATGATTTTCAGAAGTTTGACAGCCATTGATGTTTCTTTTTTTTTTCTGCCTCATATTTTTTTCTCTTACTGAGACTCTAGTTACATGTATCTTAGACCATTTTAAATTGTCTCACAGGTCACTGAATCTGTTTATTGCTTTGTAAAATATTTTTTCCTCTTTCTGGGTAGTTAATCTTGTTTGACCTATCTCTTCATTTCCCATCTCCTTTCCTATGTTAAGATCATCTAGCATATTTTTTGTTTTAAATATTGTACTTTAGTTTCCAGATTTCCATTAAAAAATTTTTTTTAAATACATTTCTCTGATGAGATATTCTTTCAGTCATCTTTTCGTTTATTATAACCATCTTTTTTCTTAAGACTTTGGTCATGTCTAGTGTAGCTACTTTTTAAATTTTTAAAAAATGTTTATTTTTGAGAGAGAAAGCATGAGTGAAGGAGGGGCAGAGAGAGAGGGAGAGAGAAAATCCCAGCAGTTTCCATGCTGTGAGTGCAGAGGCCAACACAGGATTCAATTGCATAAACCATAAAATCATGACCTGAGCTGAAATCAAGAGTTGGATGCTTAACCAATTGAGCCACCCATGTGCCTCTTTTACACCTCCTTTAAAGTACTTATGTATTCCCCAATCTCAGTCATCTTAGGCTTAGTGTCTGTTGACTTTTTAAAAAGTCTTGAATGTGGATCACGTTTTCCAATTACTTAGCATGTCTAGTAATCTAATGTATCCTGGACATTGTGGGTAATACATTACATGTATCTGTGCTGCTGAAGTGAGCACAATACGTTATATGTATCAGTAGACTATAGTTATTTTTTAAAAATATGTATAGCATGTTGAGTTTTTGTTCTTGCAGGTGACTTAGCTGGACTCAAATTACAAATTGTGTCTCCCCTGTGGCAAGCAGCAACTGAGACCTCTTCTCAGTTCTTTCAGACTTCTAGTTGTTATTTTTCACTCAGATTTTTGTGATTTTCCCATAAATTGTGTGCTTCAAGGTCACCCAAGGATCTGGTTATGTGTTATTTTCAGATTTGGGAACCTCATTCTTTGTTTGTTCCCTCCTTCTTGGGATCTCACCCCTCATTTTTTAACAGCTCTGTCTGTAGTAAAATCCATCCTCTGACTTGGTAGCCAATAAGAGTATGACTTTCTGCTTATGGTTTAGCCACGCTACCTTGTACACTTCTGTGAATAAGTGACTTCCATCCAGTTTCTGCCTGTTTTGGGTTGCTTCCCAATGTGTTAACATACTAGTTCTTTAAAAATATTTTCTCCAGGGGCACCTGGAAACTGACTTTGGCTCAGGTCATGATCTCGTGGTTCATGGGTTCGAGCCCCGTGTCAGGCTCTGTGCTGACAGCTCAGAGCCTGGAGCCTGCTTCAGATTCTGTGTCTCCCTCTCTCTTTTCCTACGTTGCTCATTCTCTGTCTCTGTCTCTCTCTCTCTCTCTGTCTCTCAAAAATAAATAAATGTTAAAAATAAAATAAAATATTTTCTCCAAAATTCATCACTGTTATTTATGGAGGGTTAGTCCAATATAAGCTACTTTGTCATTACTGGAGATCTTACTGTTTAAGAGAATCCAGAAATTCTTAATGTGAAATCTCTTTATTATTATAGGCAACCACCCCTCAAAACCGTTTCATCCCTATTGGTAAAATATGGCTTGTTTGGCCCAGTTTTGTGATTTTGAACTAGACCTAAGGTTTCTGACTCTCAGCTAAGTACTTCGTCGGTTAGGACAAATTAATGTCTCTTTCTCTACCTGCTAGAATAGATAACTTCTCAAGTGTTATGACACTGGGTAGAGTTTCCATGGGAGATATCAGAGAATAACCTTTGCAGAATGTGGAGAAGAAATAAAGCCCACTGGAGAAGGAGACTCGATGGCAGGTGATTACCAGACTGCTTTCTTCTCTTCCAGTTGGTCCACTGTGCTTTTTGGCGCATTGAGAACTGGTACCCTGGTGGGCTGAGTCCAGCTCTCCTTAGATCATTCTTATATTTAAGGTTGGCAATTTACTGCCAGGCCCATGTGAGCTGTTTGATGTTCTAATCCAAAGCACTGTCATGCTAGAGAACTTTTTTCTGAACTGTGTCCTGTCACCAAATGTCATTGTGCCCCTGTGCAGGTGTATGTGGAGCATGTAGCTGTACTTGGGGCCTTTGGGTACTTCCTTCATAAATAGCAGATTTAGGACCAGACAAGGAATTGGTACATCAGCCATAAATCCTGAGAAGGAGAATGCCAGATTCATTTGGCTGCTGGCATTTGATTTGTGGGTGTGTTAAAGGTCTCTGAACCTCTTAGAAGAATATGATGAGAAAAATGTGGTTCAGACTGCCCATCCAGTTTCTTATTGAGCTTTGGGTACTCAATAAGTACGCAGGTAGAAACATTAGGTATTTGGGCTTCCAAGTCTGGTGCTTTCCAAGTTTATAACATTAATAAGTTTGTTTTTAAATTCTAATTTCTCTTTTCCTGGGCTGCTTTCATCATCTATGGTAGTCCCTTCTTCCTACTGCAGGCTTCTTATTCCCTTAGGATCTCTGTTACTCCCCTTTTCCACATATCCTTTCTCAGAAGAACATCTTGTGTCAGCCACAGGGCACTAGCATGATAACATTATGGAACTGGAAGAAACTTTTTAGAACTTAGGGTTCAACACCTTCATGCCACATAGGTGGAAACTGAGGTAGAAAGGAGAGGGCAGGTTACTTGAAGCCATATAGCTGGTTGGTCAAAGACACACCTGGAACTGAGTTTTCTAGATCCCTCCCCACCAGTCCAGTACTCTCCCTCATCTCACTATAGCATTTTAACTTTGGCTTGAAATTAAGGCATAATATATTGTCTAGTTTAAAAATCCTCTCCATTCAAGGTGGATGATTTGCCCCCCACTTCCTGCCCTTAATTCTGAACAATGTGAAATTGCAAATATTGAATCAGTTTTGACCTGTAAAAATGTCAGTTTCATATGATTCAATATAATACTTAGAATTTGACCAATAATACCTATACATTTAAGAAATGCAGGTCACTTAGCCTTTTTCTCTGGATGATTATTGATTTAGAGGGTAGGTTCACCTGGGTAAGCATAGCATGATGCCGACGAGCTCATATCACAGGTCAGAGGATTTTGTAGGCTTCTGAACTTGCATCTTTCCCCATGCCAGTTGGCAAGCCTCTCTCCAGGCAGCCACCCCAACAGCAATGTTCCAGATGGGGCTGTGTGTGGTCACAGTGAGAGGAAGCTGATGTCCATCACTGACTGCTGTGGTACAGTGAAAAGTGAAGTGGCTTTTGATGCTGGTGAGCCTGACACTGAGTCTTGGATACACAGCTTTTCAGCTGTGTGACCTTACATTGGTCTTAAGTTCTCTGGTTTTTCATTTTCTCATCTTTAACATAATATTAAAGGATTTTCATCACGGTTTGTGTAAATTAAGTGACATAATATGTGAAAGTATTTGGCCAGTGCTTGGCATGTAGTGAGGCCTCAATAAATAGCTATTTTTAATTTTTTTTTTTACATTTATTTATTTTTGAGAAACAGAATGAGACAAAGCGTGAGTGGGAGGAGGGGCAGAGAGAGAAGGAGACACAGAATCTGAAGCAGGCTCCAGGCTCTGAGCAAGTGGCCAGCACAGAACCTGATGCGGGGCTCGAACCCACAAACTGTGAGATCATGACCTGAGCTGTAGTAGGACGCTCAACCGACTGAGCCACCCAGGCGCCTCAATAGCTATTTTTAAACACACACATACTTACACTTCATGGTACCAGGCTGTTAAGCCAGTAATGTCACCTTTGATTCAGCACAGCACCATTTGCCCATTCATAAATCTCTCCCCTTTTTCTGTATGTCTAATTTGAGCCTGATAGCTGGTTCTTGCTAGATGATTGAGTTCTATGGATAAAGTTTATCCTTTCAGGTAGATTGCATTTTTATTAAAGACAGTGATTTGTTTGGGACCCCCACTATTCCTACTTGAGCTCTGGGTTCATAGCAGGTCTGTGAATCTGTGAAATAAACTGGTGCATCAAACAAGCTTCTTTGTAGATGCTCACACATTTACTGTATAATCTAGTGAAGATTTCCCTGGTGGTGTTTGCATAATGTTACATGTTTCAGTCCCATATTTAACACTTGGTGATTGTGACGGTTCAAGGTGGCTTTAATCAAATGGCAAACTGGTTCTTGGAGTCTGACACTAGCACTCTGTGTCCTTTGCCAGGGGGAATTGTTGCTTCCACCCGTAGATTATCGGGGATTCCAGCCAGGTTCCAATTGCCCTGTGATAATGCAGTACTTTGTTCCTGAGTAGGTTAAGGACTGATATCCCCATTATGTAGCATATCATGAAATGAATGTTATTGTTAAGTATAAGGACAGGACATATTAGTGGTATCTTTTATTACACAGTCTTCATTATAAAAGAACAGCTCTTGCTAAAGTAGTCCCCATTTGATAGGTAGCAGGACATTGTTCTTGTACTGTTGGCTCTGATTAAGGTTGGGATAATGCACTGTTGCTGCCTGTTATGTCCATCAGGAAAGAAGGTAAAACAGATGAGCATATGTTTGCAACAGATTAAAAAGACTGGTGTAAAGTCCATTAATAATTCTCATACTTAGGATTTGCTTTCTACTGTACTCACTTACAAAATCTGCAACATTTAATCTCTTCTCTGCGAGACCAGCTGAGAGAACCTTTTTCCCCTTCTGAGTGATAGGCCTGGATTTTCTGAGACAGAGCATTTGTCTGTCAGGGCCCATGGCTGCCGTGGTGATTTACTTGCCGTCAGATGATGTTGGTGTCCGGTTGGTGATATAGCCTTGCTGGATATGGGGAAATTTGTTACCTTTAGCTTTGACAGGAAGATAATTGCTGATGGTTAACAGAACTGAGCCAAATCCATTGGTTTTTCAGTAACACAAGCATAGGACTGGTTTCGAGAACCATGCTTCTCCCTATGTAAGCTTCAATTCCAGGCTTCTTTTTCTTCTTTCTTCTTCATCTCCTTTGTTGTTTTTGTTTATTTAAAGTGTGTGTGTGTGTGTGTGTGTGTGTGTGTGTGTGTGTGTGTGTCTTGAGAGAAATGCACCAATTCTACTTTTTTTAATTTCTAGCATTATATTACTGTGAGGACTGAGGGAATATTTGTTCATTCTACAAAGAAAAGCCATTAGGGGAAAGGTGTGTGTGTGTGTGTGTGTGTGTGTGTGTGTGTGTGTGTGTGTGTGTGTTGAGGGGGAGTGTCTTGCAACACCAGAGGCAGCCGGCCACTTGGTAAAGAGGTTGATGATCAGTGGGACATTGTTTTGTTAGGCCCCTCTCCTGAGTACACATAAATCGGGGCCTCTGTTATGTAGCTTGTCAATTTTTCTTCACACTGTGCAATCAAGTGATTGGTCCAACAAAGCTTTGTAATGTTTGAGCCTCGAGGGCTTCTCAGCAGAAGTCTTAAAAGGATGGAACAAGCTCAGAGAGTCCCAGAGGACAGAACTATGCCTCACAGATGTGGGCGGGTTCTGGGCTTGGGAAGATGATGAGCTCACCCAATTTTCCTGGTAGAAAGGGGCAGGGGCAGGCTGTGGGGTGTAAATTGGGGAAGCAGTGTGGAGAATGGAATATTCTTGTATTGGATACAAGGATACTTGGATACTTGTATTGGATACTTGGATAGCTTGTAGCCCATCCTCTTCAACCTTTATAACAATGGCCTCTCAAAAGCTTCAGTGTTATGAGTCTCCCCTTTGGAGCCCTGGATTTGAAGCTTTTTTTTTTTTTTTAATTTTTTTTTCCACGTTTTTATTTATTTTTGGGACAGAGAGAGACAGAACATGAACGGGGGAGGGGCAGAGAGAGAGGGAGACACAGAATCGGAAACAGGCTCCAGGCTCTGAGCCATCAGCCCAGAGCCTGACGCGGGGCTCAAACTCACGGACCGCGAGATCGTGACCTGGCTGAAGTCGGACGCTTAACTGACTGCGCCACCCAGGCGCCCCTGGATTTGAAGCTTTTGATGACCTACCTCAGTGATGTAATGGGCTCTGAACGTGTCACTATTTACCTGAAGAGAAGCTCGCTTCCTGAGGAACTGTGTATTCTGATGTGCAGGTGCTGAGTGCTGAAGTGTATCTGTTTAACTCCCTTTTCTTGTTCCTTTTGGAGAGTTGTTCTTCACCTGTCTCAAGATACCTGGATATTGTCATATATTTGTGTTATAACTTTCTTGGCAACAGGAATACTCTTCTTAAAGCCTAGAGAACCCAGTCCTTTAGTTTTGTGGGAAAGGGTCTCCTGAATCATCATAGCGTCTAGAGGTAGGAATCTAGGCCCTTGCTAAGATTCGTAAGAGGATTCAGAGGTTGTCCTCCCTGTTTGGCCATGTGTATGGATGACTGTAGCCTTTAAGGGGCTGGGCTTATCACCCTTCTTCCTTTCCTCAGTCTTTATGTCTGCCTAGTCACCTGGTGGTCATGACCCTTTGCTAACAGAGTTGTCACAGGTGTTCCTTTATTTTCCTCTCTTTAGCCACTGCCCTGGCCAAGGTCCTCACCTGTTTCTCTCTCCACTTTTGTAATGGCACCACAGCTAGTTTGAGCCTACAGCTTCCCATCCCTCGAGTACATCCCACTCATGGATATAATGCTGGCCTTTCTAAGACATGGATCTAGCCACAGAGCTCTGGCAGCAATTGACTATTGATCTCTTCCACTTCATACCTTGTTCATACTTGCCTCCTCTTTCCTTCTAGACTGCATAGCCTTTGAGGGCTAAGCTAGCGTTCTGTGTTTGTTCTCCTGAGATGTTCATTCCTCTCATCCCTGCTTATTAAATTCTCTTACCGTTCAGGGCCCAATACCGGTACCAGACATCACTCCTGGGAAACATTTCCTCCTCCTCCAAATTGAAACGAAGTTCTCCTTGGGGACCAGTTGCTATATTATTACTAATAATACTGTTCTCTTGTCTCTGATGCTCACTAGCTGGTGAGCCCCTTGAGGGCCCGGGACGTGTCTTACTGTACCATGGCTCTCTACCATCTGAGACTACCCCTTATGCACAGTGATTGCCAAGTCACGGTCCGAGTTTGGTGACGGAGTAACAGTTCCAGAATTGTTGCATGCTAGAGCCTCATTATGACTTAATTCTTTAAGTCACTTATCGAGAACCCTCTGTACATACATCAGTGTTTTGTCCAAGAGTAGGGGAAAAGACACACACTTCACCACTTCCTGATTCCTTGCCTGCGATGGACACAACCCACCCTCGCGTCGCGTTCTCCCTCAGTGAGGCCTCATATCCTCTGGGAGTCGGCCGTCTGCCTCAGAATGTCATTCCCGACAGCTGCTGCCCATCATCTGGCACTACCATTGGCAGAGGCTTTCCTGCCACCCTCGTATCAGTTGTGGTGAGAGGTCCTGAGAAGGCTGACGTTGTCCTTTCCCAAGGGTACTTACAGTTCACTAAGGAGATTAAGTAAATATTTCTAAAGCGCTTAGTATGTGGAACATTTAGATAATAATACAAGACACTAAATGATTCAGGGCTAAACGGTCATGGGAGGGTGCAGACTGTACCAGGAGAGCTGGGAAAGTGCAGTCCAAGAAAACTGCCTGGAGGTGGTGAGTCTCAGGGCCTGAGAAGGAGGGAGGACAGCCTAGGGCAGGGGAATAATAGCATGGGCAGCTACTCAGAGAAGGCAGACCCAAATAGGGAGGGCTTTGTGTTCTTTTCTCATGATCAGGCAACAACCACTAGTGATGGAGTGGCCAGAAGCCACAAAGACCTGGGACACTGCCACAGCATTCTCCTTGACTTCAGGGCTGGTGCCTCTCCCTGAATAATCCCTTTAAAATCCTTTACTCTGAGCGATCATTAAAAAAAAAAAAAAATCATCAGTTTTGAAATCTGCCTTTAACCCCCAGATCATCTTTTTCCATTTCTACTCTCTGGACAGTAAAAAACTGGAATATTTCTGTGTTTGTTCTGCTCTCCGTGGGTAACCTCTCTTCCCGCATGATAAATACACATTTGAAAATATTGATTTGCTGCTACCCCTTTGAAAAGCTTAAGAAGGTTGACCTCTGCCTTGGCGTTCTCAGACTTGAATTTTTCAGACTGACCAATCGACCCCTGGAAAGGCTGTGAAACAGTACCTGTGGGTCCTGGAGGGCCTTTCTGGAGGACTGAGGACGTGGTGGTGGCGGCTTGGCAAATGCCTGAAAGGAGGGCCTTTTAATAAAATGCTGTGTGTCCATGGCTCAAATCTAATGACTTTTAAATAGCTTGTAGGAAGGGAAAAATCTCCATTGTAGAGTCTGAGAGAGTCACCCCAAGGGAAGTGCCATTTTCCAGACATGTCTCAGAACCCCGGAGTCCCCTAGGCCCAGAGCAGATGATGATGTGTTGTGCCTTAAAGTTTGCTTCTTCCCTACCCCCCACCCCCACCCCACCAGTCGCTCCTCGTTTTATTTTTTTTCCCTTGGTTTTACCACTGTGTGACCTCGTGTTGTATTTTTTCTGAATGACAATGAAAGTAATTGAAAATATTGATTGGCAGTACAGTTAAGTTGTCAACACAACCATTTAATTTGTCAGGAGGACTTGTTAAATTGTCAAAAATCATATAAAAAAACTCCTTCAGTCACTGATGATATACATTAGAGATGTTCATGAATCAAATGGGCCATTTTGGAGATAAGTGTTGAAGAAAAATTTTGAAATGGTTTTCTTCAGATACGTTTGCGTTCTCTCCTTTTTCCTCTCTCATCTTTTCCTCTCTCTCTCTGATCGCTCATTGCAAAGAATATTGGAAGCATTTTGGCGAGACAAGGTAAGTGAGGGATACTTGGGTGAGTGGAGGCCTCACTAAGTGTATCACATGGCAGAGCAAGATTATTTTATAGCAATCCAATTATGATATTCTGAGCCAAATACTCTGAAGTTATTAATTAAGAGAAAAGGCGTGGAAGGTTCCTTTTCCCATTATGTGTGGGATTTAAAACATGGATCTTGGATTTTTTTTTTTTTTTTTTTTTTTAAGGAAATTGTCTTTTAGGGGCTCTGGGCTCTTCTCTCTGTCAGCCCTGTATGAAGATGGGTACGCAACATCCTATTTCCTGTTGAAATGCTTGAGGCACTGCTGTAATCTTCCTGCATTTTCACTGTTGTTAATCTAGTTCCTGAAGGGCCTATGTTCCCAAATGGAATTGGAATTAGCTTTATTTAGATTAATTTAAGAACAGTACTATCTGCTCCCCATTGGTCAAAATGAGTCAGGTCATTCTTGATATCATTAGTCTTTTGCTCTACTTGATTTAATAGTGTATTAGGGCTCAGAAATCCAACTTGGCCTAGCTTAAGAGAATAAAGGATTTTATTGGAAGACTACTTAGGTCATTCCCATAGTTGCCAGAAGGGCTGGTGTGGTAGGCAAAATTCTAAAAATGCCCCCTCCCTGATTCTGTGCCCCATAGTCCTGAGAATTGTGAATGTACCATCAGTGCCAGGATTGTGTTACCGTGTAATGTAGACCTTTAAAAAGGAGAATCATGCAGGGCACCCAGGTGGTTCAGTCAGTTGAGTGTCCAACTTCAGCTCAAGTCATGATCTCAGTTTGTGGGTTTGAGCCCCATGTTGGGCTCTATGCTGGCAGCTCAGAGCCCAGAGCCTGTTTCGGATTCTCTGTCTCCCTCTCTCTCTGCCCCTCTCCTGATCACTTACTCTCTCTTAAAAATAAACAAACACTGATAAAAAGGGTGGGATTATCTTAAAAGTGACCTTTAAAAACAGGGATTATCCAGGTGGGCCCAATCTTATCATACAGTCATCAAAAGCACAGAACTTTCTTCAACTGGTGGAAGAAGAGGATGCCATAGATACTTGAAGCAGGAGAGGGATTTGACATGTTGACTTGATGATGGAAGGGTTCCTGTGAGAAGGTATCCCAGCAGTTTAGAGAAGCAGAAAGTGTGTCCCAGCAGGTAGCCAGGAAAGAATCAGAGACATCAGATCTGTAACTACAAGGAACTGGATTTTGCCAATAACCTGAATGAGCTTGGAAGGTGATTTTTTTCCCCTTGGAATCTCTGGATTAATATTCCACTCTGAATGATGCCATGATATTGGCCTTGTGATAGATACCCTCGGTGTCTGAGGTTGGGGTGGGCAGGTGAATGTAGTCCTAGGATTGGGGTCCTGCATCCACTTTTGTGTCTGGGAGGCAAGCTGTACCCTCCCATGATAGGCAGAGGCCTGTCACAAGCTCATGGACAGCCCCAAAAGAAGGGAATGCAGTTCTGGGAAGATAATCCAATAAATGCCCACCTAAAGTAACACTTAATTTCATGTTAAGATGTGTGTTTTTTCACATTTTAAAATCTGTGACATGGGGATGTATCTTGCCATGTTATGGCATCTTAAGAAAGAAAGCTATGACCAGGGTCTATCATGGCATATTTGTCTCTGCTGGGCCAGTCTTGGCGGCTATCTTGGAGACTCCTTTGAACTGTAACCCCTATGGTTTTAGTCAACAAACTACTGAAGGACCATTTGAGGGAAGACTAGAACTCAGTGTTGTCTGAAAAACTTCTATTGGCATTTCCTGATAAGATTGAGAACTTGTTTGTATCAAAATGTGCAGAATGCATGTTGGTGGCTGCATCAGCTACACTCTGGACTGACAGAGAAGATGGTATTTTGCATGGAAAACACGAGCGTTGATCAACTCTGAGTTGAAAATTGCTTCCAGAGAGTTTTTAGAATACCTTATGCCATATATTTCATGTATGCATACATACACGAGTGATAAAAATATGTCTGAATTGGCCAAAAACAACTATTTTAATAAGTATAAAATAAAAATTCAAAATGATTGGAAAGCATTATGTTTTAGTTTAATAGCATTGCTTTTTTCTTAGTGGTACATAAAATCATAGAATATTAAAATCAAAGACATATTAGATTAATTAATTTTAAATAAAACATTTTTGTGTAGCACACATTAGTTACCTTATAAAATAGGGATAGTTTACTTGGAAAAGTGGAAATTGGAATTTTGGCCTTGTGATTGGCTGGAGAAATTGGTGCCTTTTCAAGTTTAAAGTTGCTAAGGTGTTTCTTGATTGGAATCGAGGGAAGAAGGTCAAGAGCCTGACATAGATTAAAATTAAGCTCATCATGTGCCTCAGCCTTTACACTCCACAATTGTCCACACATGTCTCTGCTACTCTCTACTACCTGCCTCTGGGCTCTCAACTGGAATTTGCTACCAGACAGGAGTGGGTTGAAAAGTGGTGGGCTGTAACGAAAGTGGTGAGAGTAGGTACCTTTCGTATTGGTAACAGGGCTTTGCTTTTGTTTCTGGCCCAGATTGGCATTCCAGTATCGCAGAAAGAACACAGGAGACCCTATTTTTGTAGCACCTTTGCCATTACCGAGCTGGGAGACCTTAGTCTCAGGACTTAACCTGTCTTGGAGTTCTCTCTTTCTGCATGTGTGTAATGGGATTGCTAAACCAGAGCACCTCAGATGTTCTTTGCTGCACTAATGTTTTGCTGTTACAAAATTTGCCCAGTCTCCCTTATTGCATTTCTTGGGTGTCCCATTTCTAAGTTGGCTCATATTTTTTGAGTGCCTGTGGCTTGCTGAGCTGTGTGTGAGAGAGAAGCTAAAGATGCAATTCTTCCCCTCGAGGAGCTTGCGTTTTCATTCCAGAGACAGGACAGAGACTTGAAAAGGGAGAGTTGAAAGAATATGTGAGTAGCTAACTGCATGAACAGTGTGGACTGTTAAGAACGTTCTAGAGAGGCTTTGTTTTGGTTAGCAAGGAACAAGCTGGAGGGTCAGGGGGAAATGGTCTGTGAACTTAAATCAATCAGGACTGCTTATTGTGTTTGTCTATTGGGGTCTCTGGATTGCCTCTCATTTGTCCTCATTCTGGGCATTTAAATGGGCTCATGTCAGCTGCAAAACACATAGGGACCTTTAGGGCAGTCTCCCCCCCCCCCCCCCCCCCCCCCGCCCCGCCGGGCTTCATTCAGAGGCCTCTGAAGGTCAAAATGGAAATTGGGTGTCTGAGTCCCATTTCTTCACACCCGTCTAGACCTGCCACCAGGGTTTGGGTCACTGCCATAGCCAGTTCAGGGTCATCTGATACCAGCAGTCTTTCTGCTCCCTGAGGTCATTCGGGCACCGAGCTAGGCTCCTCCTTCCTGGTTGCTCTGCTATTCCTTAGCTAGTTGTCCTGGTCTTCGTGACCAAATCTGGCTCACCAGCAGCATATGTCTGTTCCAATCCATGGGAAGAGGGGAGGCAGTGTGAAGCATAGCCTGCTGCTTTTTTCGGGTGTGACATCAACTTTGCACACAATACTTGGCTGATACTCCATTAGCTTTGTCTTAGTCACATGGCACCACTGAGCTGAAGGGTAACTGGGAGATGTAGTCTCTAGCCGGGCTGCCACGTACCCGGCTACAATTCAAAGGGAATTCTGTAACTGAAGTAATGAAGGGAGGAAGTGTGCCAGGGGACAGTTAGCAGTCTACCATAACTGCTATCATTGAATCTTTGCTGTTTTTGCCTTCCATTCCACTAATGAGTTCCTTGAGCCAGCGTTTGTACTCACCTTTATGACACCAATGTTGATGTTAGAACTTGGTGCATAATAGATGCTTAAAAACTGTTTGCTAAATGAAGGAACACCGTCAGTGAATGAATTGAGAAACGGAAGAGTGACAGAGCCTGAAATTTGGGATCTTTCGTTCTTTTGTGCCCCAAGCAGTGTTCTTTGTATTTTGAGTACATATAGCTGAGCTATGGGTGGGCTGCACTGCATTTAGCCCATGAGAGGATGCTTGGCTACGCCCGCCATGCAGTCTTTGAACCCAGGACTGGGGGAGATGCAGGAATATTTCATTAATCCTTGCACCATTTAGCCTCCTTATCGAATGGCCCAGACCTGTTCTTTGTTACGGACAACAATGAAGGGTGCCTTTAAGAAATCTCCAGTGAGTACCGAGGCATTGCAGATTAGGTCAGTAGAACTGCTGCTAGGTTGAGCATGATGGATGAGCAGGAGAATGAGTTTCTGCTGCACGGTATTGTGAAATCTTTTCATTGTCACCAACGGGCCTATGAGGAACTGATGAATGAGGGAGCAAGTGTCAGAAACGCCCTTCCTTGCCCCAGTACAGTTTTAATATCTCCCTGAGCTACAGGATGAGTATTGATAAAAGTAAAGTTTAAAAATAGCCACAGAGTGATGGGTAGCCATGATTTAAGGAGAACAGCAATGGGGTTAGAGAGGGTTCATTTTCCTGAAAGTGCATGAGAGGGAGAGAGCGAGAGGGAGACAGAGAGAGGAGGAGAGAAGTGGCGCGGCTGGACTGTGAGGGGAAAGAGCAGGAGGCTTTTATAAGAAGCTAATGTGATGAGGATGACGAGGGCTTTGATGGATGAGTTAGATCCATCTGGTCGCAGTATATGTAATAAATAGCTGTGCTCAGGTTTGACCTCTCCCACTTACCAGACACATCTTTCTCTTTTGGGATATCCAGGAGGGAGCTTCCATTAGAGGAAAGAACCCGTCATGAGCCAGAGCTGGGGATGTTTATGGGCTTGTGCAGAGGGCAGAAAGGAGATGGTATCCGAGTTACAGGTTTATAAACTGAAAACTGTAGGCAGCCACAGTGCTGGTGATAGAAGTGCATTTGCAGGGCTGCAGCTGCTTCTGAGGTGTGGAGGGGAGAGGCACGAAGTAGGCGGGCACAGGTGGTGGGCAGTGGTCCCAAGGGCTGAGTAAGGGATACCTTGGTTTCTTGCTCACGGCATTTCCAGGTTCCTTTTGTTGTACCTTCCCTTGCTGGGACCAAATGTTAAATTAGGCTAGAATTGAATGGGCCTCTAACTAGGTACATAATTTTTAACTGGGATGGTTTGGCAATGGGGTATTCTGGTGAATATAATATTTAGAAACATTATAAAATGTGTTCAGTCATATTTCTGCCTTAGAAAAGTCACAAGAGTCAATATATCATTGTAGGCCTTTGTGTTTGTGTTGGCTTACTGTTTATACATCAGTGACTGCTACCTTCCCTTGAAGATATGCCAAAGGCATCCCCAAAAATACTGGCTAAAAAGCTTACTCAATTTCTCTAATAAATGTACAGCTTGAATTTTTAAGCCATTTTTTGATAACTGAAGTTTTGGGAAAGGAAACATCATAGTCAAAAAACAGGAGGGAAGTGGATCTTGCCATTGGATTGTGTATAATGGGCAGCAGATTTGGAGAGAAAATGGAAAATGAATCTGCTTCAAAGAGTAAGTGGAAAATCAGAAAACTGGCAGCTTGTTTGCTTCCTTGGGATCAAAGGGTCTTCGAGAAAACCCAGTTAGATGTCCCTCCCCATCCCATTTCCCTATTCTTCCTGGAAGAACTGGCTGGACTACAAAGAGCAGGTCCCTGCCATGGCCAGGTTGCTATAGCCTCACCCCATGTGGGAAGAGAGCTGTGCTTTGGCCAGCACAACCCTAGCTTTCCTCTTTTGTGTGGGTGGGGGGTACCTCCTGTGCAAGAAGCTGGGGGTGTGCATGTGAAAGCTTGGAGCCTGGCACAGCACGTGTTTGAATTAGAATGTCTGTCCCCAGCACAGTAACTTCTGCCCTCTGAGAATGTGGTTGAAGCTATGGACCCTCCGCCCAAAAACTGGCGCGCACACACATGCACATTATTGCATATAATTCGAGGGAGTTTGCTACCTCTCTGAATTCCTTACCAGGCTAAGAACTTAGCTAAGTAATTATGAAAGCTTGTTTCACACAAAAAAACTCATGCACACATATATATGACCCTTGAACAGTGTGGGGTTAGAGTCCCCAACTCCACATGAAGCCCAAAATCGTTGTATAACTTTTGACTCTCTAAAAACTTAACTACTAGAAGGCTACTGTTGACTAGAAGCCTTAATGGTAACATAAACAGTTGATTAATCCACATTTTGTGTGTTATGTGTGTCATATGCTATATTCTTACAATACAGTAAGTTAGAGAAAATATTAAGAACACCCTAAGGGGGAGAAAATACAGTTATAGAACACTGTACTATAGTGAAAAAAAAAATCTACATATAAGTGGACCCTCCCAGTTCAAACCCATATTGTTCAAGAGGCCAGTGTGTATGAAGACACACACACACAACACACACGTATGTATAATGTATATATGTCTGCTTATACACGTGCAATGACTAATATGTCATCATGTACAACTTGTTAATGATCAATATTCAGTGTGAAAGGAAACCCAAGACTCTGCCTGCTTAAGAGTATGTTAGTCATGTAATTTAAAAATTGTTTTGGTGCTTCTGTTTGCTTTGAGTATTGGTTAAAAGCTACCGCAGAAATTCTCCCTTTGCAAAATCAATAAATAAATGAGTGGATTAAGGCTTCTCCAGGGGGCCACACAACAGAACCCTGACCAAGGTTTCCTTTGCCTTTGCTAGGTTCCCATCCCCATTTTCGCTTCTTTCTGTCGTTGGTGGCTCTAGTTTTCGTATGTCATGCCCATCCTGGCCAATGCCCTCTCTTCACGACATGCCTACATGCTGCAAACTCACTTCATTTATGTTTGTTCACAACTTCAGTTTCGTAGTCTGAGCTAGATGTTAGGAAGAAAACCGAGCCCTAGAGGTATCCATACTAAGGTGTGAATGTCTGATCACTGCGAATTCCCTATGGATAGTCATATTTAAAAGAGGACATGTTTTAACTCCAATCGCTCTTCAACTAGTGTATTTTGGACAATATACAAAAGGAAGAATGTTAGGCACTGGTGTTTAAAAAAAAATTAAAAAGGGGGAAAACTTGGTTAGGGAAAAGAAAGCAGCTGAAGAGACAAAGGATGATAAATGTGGGTATTGTTCTCCATGGAAGAAACACTTGGAACGATTTGAAGGCAGAACCCCACCTTAGGCACCAGGAACACAAAAGAGAGAAAACCTTATGTGCAGAATTTCATAGTCCTTCTAACCAAAGGTTTTTGTAATGGGGGAAGAAACAGATTTTAATCAGATTTTAAGTGATAAATCTGCTTTGCAAATTGAAAAGTCCCTTCCTCTGTGTGTGGGGCAAATTTGTCAAACCTTTGGCAGATTTTTGGTGACATTGTATGAGGATGGCGAGGAACAGTAGAGCCAAGATGAACAGAGGCAAGTTGTGAATTTTAGAAAGTTGACCCCCCCCAAGATATTTCTCTATTATGGAAATAATAGATGCTTTTTAAAGAAAAAGCAGAGAGAAGAAAAATAGTTCTAATAGTCTTGCCAGTCCCCAAATTAAGAACTCTTAATATTTTGATGTATTTCTTTCCACTTTTTTAATATAGATTATTTTATATCCTGCTTTTCTCTTTATTTTATAGCATGTGCGTTTTCTATATAATTATATACTCCTAATGAAAAGTATTTTAATGACTACATAATATCCTTATAGCAAGGTTTTGTTTCATTTTGTTTCACAATTATTCAGTCCACAGGTACATGTATTCCTCCTGCATGGATTTTGGTTTCTTTAGTTTGAAGCCCTAGAGGTAGAAATACCAGGTCAGAATGTGAACATGTTGGAAGGTCCCTGAGACCTATTGCCACATTGCTTTAATGAGAGGTTATTACAGTGAACACACCCCCATTGGAGCCAAGTCCTGGGCACAGACTTTGAAGGACAAGAGAACCTTGGTTCTCAGTTGAGGGGTGGGTGTAGAGAATTCTCCTTGGAAGCCCAAGAGAGACCAAGCTGGGCTGCTTCACAACGTCCTCTTAGGTGACTGTGAGGGAGAATGTGGTCCTTGCCTTTCCCCTGGCTTCTGGTGGTTTGCCAGTAGACCATCTTTGGCATTCTTTGGCTTGGGGTGGATGCATCACCCCAGTCTCTGCCCTCACGTTCACACGGCATTCTCCCTGTGTATGTCTGTTTCTGATTTTTTTTTTAATAAGGACATCTGTCATGTTGGCTTAGAGCCCACCTTAACCCCCTCATCTTTAAAATTTTTTTTAATGTTAATTTGTTTTATTTGAAAGAGAGACACAAAGTACGAGCAGGGGGGAAGGGCAGAGAGAAAAGGAGACACAGAATCGGAAGCAGGCTCCAGGCTCTGAGCTGTCAGCACAGAGCCCGATGTGGGACTCCAACCCATGAATGCAAGATCATGACCTGAGCCAAATTCAGGTGCTTAACTGACTGAGCCTCACAGGTGCCCCTTAATGACCTCATTTTAACCAATTACATCTGCAGTGACCCTATTTCCAAGTAAATTGATGTTCTCAGCTACTGGGGTACAATTCAACTCCTAACAAAAAGGATCCATCAGCCAGTAGGAAATGAGCCATTGAAGACTGGTCCTGAGAGTAAGTCATTTCCCTTCTCTAGGCCTGGGGTTCTCCTCTAAAATGAGGGTGTTGGATAGAGCAGTGGTTTTTAAACTGGGGTCCCAGACTGGCAACATCAGCATCACCCAGGAACTTGTTACTGTGAAAATTCTCAGGCTCCAACCCAGAACTACTGAATCAGGACTCTGGAGATGGGGCTCAGAAGTTTGTGTTTTACCATTCCTTCCAGGTGATTCTGGTGCACACTCAAGCTTGAGACCCCCTGGACGATAGGGTCTTCTGGATCAGAATTCTCAAATGTCAGCTTTAGGAACATACGTGGGCACAGTCCTATGTACATAACCTGCCTAAAGGGATGGATGTCTAGCAAATGACCCCAGCCAATTTTTTAAACCCAAATGATAGGGGAGCCTGGGTGGCTCAGTCTGTTAAGCGTCTACTTTGACTCAGGTCATAATCTCAGCGTTTGTGGCTTCAGACCCCATGTCAGGCTCTGTGCTGACAGCTCGGAGCCTGGAGCCTATTTCAGATTCTGTGTCTCCCTCTGTCTCTGCTCCTCCCCTGCTCATGCTCTGTCTCTGTCTCTGAAAAATAAATAAATGTTAAAAAAATTAAAAATAAACTCGATCGATAAACTAATTTTTGTCCTACATAAGTGGCTAAGTAACTAATTCCAGAGTTTTTGTAAGTCCCTTCTGGTCTTCCATTCTGTATCCATTTTTAAAACATTTTTTAATGTTTATTTTTATTTTTTTGAGAGATCACGTGGGGGAGGGGCAGAGAGAGAGGGAGACACAGAATCCGAAGCAGGTTCCAGGCTCTGAGCTGTCAGCACAGAGCCTGGTCCGGGGCTCAAACTCACAAACTGTGAGATCATGACCTGAGCCCAAGTCAGATGCTTAACCAACTGAGCCACCCAGGTGCCCCCATTCTGTATCCTTTAACCCCAGAGAAGTATATTCACTCAAACCAGTGTTTACTGACCAAAGAACTGTACCAGGTCCTGGGCCTACATTGTGGAACATGCTACTTGTGCGGCAATGTGGCTTTTGTTTTCTCTGAACTTCAACTTGCCTGCTGTTTATTCTTATTTCCTAAGGCCAGCTAAGTGGCTGGCCCATAGACCTAGATATAGAAGCATCCTGTTATTGACATATGGATTGTAGATGAAGACCTAATGGAGACTGCTGTGGGATTCAGGGAAGACCAATTAGGGAATTAATTCATTAGAGTCCAGCATACATGCTGTTATATCTATTTATTTATTTAGGCTAATGTCTTTTGCTTATCCTTTTACAGAAACAAGTACCTGTCAATAGTTGATAATGTACTTGAATTTCCTTAAGTATATTAAAATTTTACATAACAGGCATTTTATAACAGGAACCAAAGTTTACTTTTTACTCTGGCATCCTGATATTGAGGGTTTTATTTATATTAATAAAGTCATACAGCAATAGAGTCACACACTGGCCAGTCAAACTCTCCATATCTGACATTACCTAATATGCTTTTTCTAGCCATCATACCTGTATGAATGTATTGGTAACCCTTGTTATAGAACAAAGCTGTGCAGAGAATATTGCTTATTTCTCACATCATTAACTGCTGGATAACAGCTGCTTTGTTTCTTTTCTTCAGTCCCTGGTAAGGCATCTTATTTATCTCTTATTCTTACTAATTGTGTTTTGTTCTTTATGTTTCCATACAATGGGCAAGGAGTCCTTGTCACTGTGCCCATATGGTTTTTCTAAAAGTAAGCTTATTTTCATGAGAGGGTCACAGATCTGGGTACCAGAGGGCTTGGGTTTCAACCCCAAGGTGTTGACTTACTAGGTGAATCCAGGAAGGTCACATCTTACCCCTTTCTCTCAATCTCTTTTGTCAAGGGGAATGAGTCTTGTTATATCTGCCTTTGAGTGAGGGTGATAGGGATACAGAAATGAAATAGTGGATGTGACATTGCTTTGAAAAATAGAAGACTGTGCACAGGTGCAAGAGATTCTATGCATATGCGTGCACGTTTGAAATTTTTGTCCAGTTCAGATTAAAGACAACTTTATTATTACTATTAAATCTGCTTACAGAGCAAATATGCTAAAATGTGTATGTTTAATGGTGGCAGGCTTGCTTTAATCCTTCTTGCTTTGGGGTGCTGCATTTCATTTTCTGGTGATGCGGGCCTGGTAATGATCACCACTGATATTTACCACATTTTATTAATGTTATTTTTATGATCCTGCAGGAGATAATTAGGATTGGGTTTGGTTTTTTTCCATATTGTGAAATTTCAAGCTAAATAGTGACATGGTGGGGAGGAGTGAAATAGTGCAGAGAAGGAATGTGTTACAAATAAACTCAACCCAGAAACCATATTTAACATGAATTAAAATTAATGTAGCTCTGTGTTCATTATTTATATCTATTATGTGGAAAATACGTTACTGGACTCTCAAGAATTGGATGTTAAGAAACGTTCTATCCCTCCTTTTGGAAAGCATCCAATTAACACACCATCCAGAGGGGGGAAGATTGGGGGGTGTGTTAGACAGGAAATATTTTCTTTGATTTATTTATTTTAAAACCTTCATTTAATTTCTAACGTTTAATAAAAGCAGATATTGACTAGATTAAACTAATTAACTGTCTTTATATCAGTGCAAAATTTAATTTCGAGCCAGCCTCTATTGGCCCAACCTTATGTTTTGTTCCATTTTAAAATCTGTTCTTAGACACATAAGTCTGGATTAAGCAAAACATAAAAGGATAAAAATAGTGGAATTAGGAAGATAGTTCTAAGGCCAAAAATCAGATATCTTTTAGAAATCATTGCCACTGTATATGAACAGGGAAGATTCTCAGTAAACTTTTAATTTCTAAGAGCTAGATGGGATTTTTGGTTAAGAGTACCTGATCAGGAGTTAGAAGACCCATGTTTGAATCCTAGTTTCAACACTTACTATCTTGTAACCCTGATCAGGTTACCATAACATATTTTACCCTCAGTCTCTTTATCTGTAAAATGGGGAAAGCAGTTATACCTAACTCACAGGGCTATGGTAAGTGGTAAAGTGAGATGCCATGGGGTGTAAAGTATTTGGCATGGTGCCTGGAACATAATAAGCTCTCAAATGTTAGCTACTGTTGTTGTTTATATTACTGTTACTATTACATAATTATTATTAACTCCATCGAATAGCAAACATTACGTATTATATAAATTAGGTGGGGACAGAGCTGCAAGGTATGAGACAAGTGAAGGGTTTGGATCACAGCCATTTAATCAATTAGAAATGAGGAAAATGCATCTTTAGAAATACATTTTACATTTATGGAAAATGAGCTGTTTGTGAATACATTTGGAACACATATTTGGGACTTCTGAGTTGTATAAGTGAGGTATCCTTAGATGAATAGCCATGCAGACACCATGAGAGGGCAATTTTTTTCTGTATCTACATCATGCTAGCAAGGTAGCGGGTAATCATGGAGCAGACTTTACTTGTTGGGCTCCAGGATGCTGTTACGGCCTGGCCTGGCTCCCTTCCTTCTTCTCTATTCTGAACAACTTGAGGACCACCGCCCCTTGACTTCTCTCAACATATTTATTCACTAACTCTCTACGTAATTCAAACTCCAGCATTGGGCTTAAATCTCCCAGTGAAACAGAGGTGGGCTGAGAATCCCATATTTCTCCAAGGTGAGGGTTTGTGGCTGTTGTAACCGAGCTATGGTTCCTGATCCGCCATCATCCTTGGCTCATTGGCACTAGGTTTGTACTCCCACATCAAGGGGAGGCAGCGGAATGAAGCACAGAGAATCCCAGATGTCAGCCATTCCTGTAGCAGCCTTTCCTGCTTCGCTGCATCTGCCCCTCGTGTACCTTTATTTACTTCATATTTGCCTGCAAATTTAGTCTAGTAACACTGCTTACTATCTTAGTCTTGGCCTAAGCAACAAGATCTAGAAAATTCCAGGGTGCCTATGCTGACTTTGTGTTTCCTAGTCCAGCCAAGTCACCACCTAAGTATGAACATTTTAAAGGTTTATGTACCAGCAGAACTCACCTGTATATGTATCCCACGGCTTGGGAAACACATGGTGGGGGAGAGCCCTGGGTGAGGGTCCCCGTCTTTTGCTGTCTGTTCCTCACTAGCTTTGTAACCTTAGGCAGGTTCTTTCATGAGTCTGAACTCAGTTTCTTCATCTGTAAAATGAGGGTGGTCCAATCGCCTACTTCATGGTGAGCTAATACACAGAAGACCGTTCCCACGGTGCTTGGGACACAGTGAACACACAGAAAATGCTCATTTCAGGGTGGTCATCACTATACATTCCAAGTCTGTTCATTGGTCCTCTGTTAGGCTGTCTTTCCAAGTAGATTGGTTGTTCCTTGAAGACAGGGGTCATTGTTACCACGGTGGCACCTCCACAGTGCCTGGAACCTAGAAGGCCTTCCAAAGCCTTGCTGACAAATGAGTGAATCAACATATTCACTGAACTGGCATGGCAGTTCTGGCATGGCAAAGCACTGTTTTGGGAGCAGCAGGCAAATACTGACGGGTAGTGTAGGAAAGAGCACATCCTTAGAAGTTAGAGGTTCCCAAGTTCAAATCCTGACTCTGCCATTTGTGAGCTTTGTGAATTCAGGCAAGGTAATGTACTTTTCAGCTTACACTTTGCTTATCAAATGGAGATAGTGCTGGGAAGATCATGGTGAGATTAGAAAAGATGAGATAGGGAAAGTGCCTACTCAGCACCCGACACCCAGTAGGCACACAAGTCATAGTGCTTTTGCCTTCACACAGTGAGTGACAGAAGCCAATGAATTACTCACACCAGTCAAGCAGTGGGGGCTTTGGAGGAGGGCGAGATCCCTTTAGACTGCAGTGGTCAGTAAAGGCTTTTTGAGGTGGTGGGGTTCACCCTGGACTTGGAGGAGACATTGAAGGTTTGGTGGGGTAGAGTTGAGTTCTCCAGTGCCTCATCCCTCCTTCATGGCATTTCTAGATTTTTCAGCCTCAGGCATTTTCAGGTATGTCTAATTCACTTGGTCTATTGCTGAACTCCCAATTAAATTACTGTATTCTTTAATTACATAGCATCTTAAACTGTAGCTTTGAATTTAATTGAACTTTTTCATGCTCCTTGCTCCCTAGCCAAACAATTTGTACAAAAAAAAATTGAATTAACAATCTGACTTTTTTTTGCATTGATTATTATAACATTAAGAGAGTCCCAGGAGTTTCCAGGCTGTAAAAACCTAAATTGTATAACATTACTCACAATAACGCATATGTTATAATCGCAAAGAACTTACTTAAAATTCAATCCACTTTGGCATCATTATCATGTATCAACATAATAAATGAGTCCTTCAGAGCATGGTAATTATAATTTGATAAATCATCAGCAGAAAATTAACTGGATGTCAAAACATTCATTGGAGAGGGTGATGAATCGGGGATGATTGTGGTGATGAATTGTGTTAATCTGCACAGTATGAAGCCAGCGAAATGGCTAAGCAGCCCAAGATGGATGGGGCACAGAACCGGCAAGGTCAGGACACAGAGCTGGGAGAGGAGGGAGGCGGAAGGCAGGGGTGGGGGAGGAGCAGAGGAGGGGAGAAGAAAGGACCAGCCGCTTCCCTTGGAGCTCACAGTTAACCCTTCCCCACACCAGTGCAGAAGGGGCCCAGCAAAGAGCCTGTTCAGGGAGACTGAGGAGGAACCTCTATCCCATTCTGTTGGAGACCCCCTCCCTTCTTCTTTTCCCCACCACCTCCCACTAACTCTGTGGGTATTCCTTGGATTAAAGACGAAATGCTGAGTGAATGATGAGAAACCTGGTAGGCCTGACAGTTTTGCATTAAGATAAAAATTTTTGGATGGTCAAAGAGGAAGGGGCTTGCTTATTGGCTCTGCAGTGGGGGACTCCCAGCATCTCTCTAGCTGGTGGCTGCCTTGAAGGGTGGGGACATGCAGCCCCAGAGGGATAGGCCTATGAATCATCTCTGTAGAGAGCTCTTTTTCACCTCACTAGAGCTGTGAAGACAGAGGATCTTATCACAGGAGTGGCTGCTAGGAGGTGCCTGGGGGCTGACCTGTGCCCACACAGCATAGGAAATGGGAGAGCTGCTTTTCTTCTCCTTGTAGTCCACACAAGCAGCCTTATTTCCTTGGCTGGGAGACCAGCCCATCTTTCATCAAGGAGTTTTTGCAAGGGCTTCTCTGTTACGGGCTTCTTTCAAGCTCCAGTCTTGGGAGGAAGTTCTACTGGGCTCCAGGTTTCAGAGTGATAGGGAAAGCTGCACATTCTAGAAGGGTCCCTGTGCCCTTCCATGCTCAAGGGCTGCATTGGAAGGTAGTGTTAGGGGCTTGCCGTATACTTTCTGGGAAACAGCAATGTGAGAGACTATGGGCAAAGGAATTGCCTGATTTAACTGGGAGCCACCATATTGTACAGGGGTAAGAAAGTTTAGGGGCTAACATCCGGAGAAGTAAGGGCCAAGCTGATGAAATGGCTGCCATTAAAAATTGCTGTTTTTCCTCTTGTTCGTGTCCCACTAGAGATTAGTACCCTTAGGTATCTTTTGGAGAGTGAATTAGAGCATAGAATATGAAAACAGTGTGGTAAGTGTGTGGAAGAAGTGTTTGAACATGAAACAAACCCAGAACCTTGAGGGCACTACAGCTATTTATGTGGCTATTGAGTTTGATAAATTTGTAATTAGGTAAGTGTGGGTTTTCATTTCTATTTTATACTGAATGCTTTTAGCCCCTAGCCCCTCATTAAAAATAACCATTAAACAATACAAAGAACTTAAACTTGGGTAATAATTATAATAAGTCCACACCCTTAAAGACCAATGGCTTTCCTAGCCACATTGACAGCTTCTGTTGGCTCTTGCAAGGAAGAACTTAGACTCTCTTTGGCTTCTCCCTGCCTCTTGGGGGAATCTAGTACTCCTCCAGATGGTTGTCTGTGTTGCCTTAAGATCTCTAAGGAAAGACCCCAGAAAGATGCTTGGAGATTTGTCCTATGGTCATCAGCTTTCAGTTCCTCTTTGAGTCTAAGTGAAGTCTATTCCCCTTGGTTATTTGAGCAATAATTTGTGTTCTTAGTCCAGTAATAATAACCTAATAATGGGAATCTTGTATGTGTATTTGGTATTTACTGTTCTAAAAGAATTTTCACGTGGGGCACCTGGGTGGCTCAGTTGGGTAAGCATTTGATTTCTTGATCTTGACACAGGTCTTGACCTCAGGGTCGTAAGTTCAAACCTCATGTTAGTTTATGTGCTGGGTGTGAAGCCTACTTATAAATAAATAAATAAATAAATAAATAAATAAATACATACATACATACATACATACATACATACATACATAAATACATAAATAAAATTTTAAAAATTAAAAAAAATTTCATGTATGTTTAATCACATTAATAACTCTTCTTAGGTTCCCTTTACTCTTTAAAGTTTTTTGAATGTTTATTTAGTTTTTGAGAGAGAGACAGAGCATGAGTGGCAGAGGAGCATAGATTGGAAGCAGGCTCCAGGCTCTGAGCTGTTGGCACAGAGCCTGACATGGGGCTCGAACTCACAAACTACGAGATCATGACCTGAGCTGAAGTTGGACACTTAACCAACTAAGCCACCCAGGCACCCCGGATTCCCTTTACTCTTAAGCAAAGCAATGGTTTCAGCCAGAAATTGTCCTCCACCAAGCACATAAATCAGGTGTGGCAGGCACAATGTGGTTTAGCTCAGTGGAGGTGAGCTAGTCAAGTCTGTATCTTGTATCAGTTTATGTTCACAAGCTCACACTTACTATGATAATTTTTCCATGTTTACTTTTTTCTTGTTGGTACCTTTCATCAGCAGCTACACCTATAGAAGCATCAACCCAATGCTGTGATTTTCTCTTCCTGAAAAAAGGGTGATTCCTTTAGTAGCCTCTTAAACTAGGTGTCAAATAGACTTTGCTGGACTAGCCTTGGAAACTCATCAGCAGTAATACTTTTCTAGAGGAACTTAAACTCTGACTCCCTAGGCACACCTTTTAAATGGAATGCCTTCAAAAAGTTAGCTTGCATGTTGGGGATGGTGGTGGACTGGGTGCCTCCTGTACGCTAAAACCTTGCTCCAATGCTTACATCCTAGAGGGTACTTGGCCTATCTATTGTGTTTGTAATGGACTCTATACAAATGGAGTTGTCTCAGATAGACCTCAAAGGCTGTGCATGCTACAGTGAAATTCAGGTTGAATGACAAGATCAGCCTTCACTGTGTGGCCAGTTTGACCTTAGCCATTTGATGACCCCAAGACACATGTATTCTTTCTGTAAGACCTACATGGATCTCTCTCTGGATATTTGTGTTGCCAGCTCTCTAGTCAAACACAGACTTTCCTGTACCCCACTGGGGGGTAATGTGGTCTGTGGAAAAGGCATGGGCTTGATTACATGAGATCTGGCCTGGCCAAGAACTAGCTTTGGGACCTTGCCCAGTTTCTTCTCTTGTGTAGGCTCCAGTCTCCCCACCTATGCAAGGAAGAGATGAAATATTCATGGCTTTCCAGACTTTTCTTTTGTCTACCTCACAGATGAGGGAAATCTGGGATGTGGGCTGTGAGCCTTCACCTCCACTTCAGGCCCAGCTCTTCCACCTTGATCTGCTTATCACTAGACTTCAACAAAAGATTTGTTTTGGGAAAAGAAGTGCTAGTACTCCAAAATTTTTGAAAACCACTTCCATATTCTCCTCTCTGTAGCCTGGGCTTTTCATTCTTGGGGTCCAGTAGGTATCATGGTACTTTGTAGCATGTACAGCTTATGGGGTTTTATTCTAGTCCCTGAGCTCTTCTCTTCTTCTGTTGGGCACTTCTGGGGACCACAAGTCAGGACAAAGCTAGGGAACTTGATGAAGAGATTAGGAAGGGGTTAGAGATGAACAGGGAGATGGGCATAGAAAACCATGTCCCTTATACCTACGTCTTCTTATTCCTGTCAGTCCTAATCACAGCTCTTGGCAGGCTGACGAGCACAAGAAACACTTGAGTCACAGCTTGTGTAGTATCTAAAATAGTAATGATGCCTTATTTGCTCACGGTTTTAAAATTTTAAAAGCATTTTCATTGACATTGTTTTATTGAAAATTCTGAATAACCCTTAAAGATAGGAAAGGCTGTAGTTACTGTCCCGGGTCTAGACCTGAGGCCCCGAGGGGGTGAGCAATGTGCCTAAAATCACACAGATCATAAAAGTCAAAACGAGGACCCAGTCATTTTACACTTGGTAAAAGAATATCTTCATTTCTCTTTTTCACAGTGGATGGTTTCTCACTGGCCCCAGAGTCAATACTGTGATGATGCTGGTGAAGAGAAGAAAGTGACGGTCTCCTCTTTTCTTTGGATATTTTCTTCCTCCCTTTCTCTCCCCATCAAAGAAGAATGGCGTCTTGGGGTGGCTTTAGTCAGCTTCCCCACTGCTGCTTTCCTTTCCCTCTCCTCCTGGCAGGAAAGCAGGGTGATTATGGGGCATTCTCCTAGCTGAGGTGTTAAGGGTTTATGTAGTGCTTGTGGATGGATGGCTAATGGACTCAGTTGGGTTGTTTCAATGAAAGTTTCCCACAATCTGATACTAAAGTGGAAGGCTTGAGTGAAGCTTTCATCACTTTTTCACCAGGCTCATCAAGGACTTCCTTTTCCTCTCTGGAAATTGTATTTCATGCGGTGTATTTCTAATCCAAGTGTTACATCAATCAGCAGTTCAGGGTAGGTTTGTGGTTCTCCTGGAGTGTTTTACAAGCAAGGATGGGGTTTCTTATTCTTTTCTGCTCAGCCCTCCTGGACTCTTGGAAAAATACTCAAACTGCAATTTCCTTCCATCTATTATGACCTGTTCTTTTAGTTGCTATTAGAATTATTGGTTTTTCCAAGGCATTATCTTAATAAAGGCATTCCTTTCTGGGCTGTGCTTGACCTGTGGGTGAGACTGGGAATCTGTTTCTTCTCATGGTTATTATAAAGTTAGGGCTCTCAGAAAACTGAGAAAAATGGGAGCCTTTGAAACATGATCTCCTTGGCCAATGACTTCTCTGTTGCTAAAAGGGATGCTGGGTGGAGAGTCAGCCTATGTGTTTCAGCCTAGAGTGGTTTGTTTGTAAGAGAACCCTCCCAAATGGTCAGTTTTTCATGTTTTGGCTGTCAAAGAAAGAAACAAGACATTTTAAACTAACAGTGGTGGAAATATTGGATGACAAGGAAGGGGAAGTGAGATTTGGGACTTGGGCATATCACCCAGGCTGTTTTCTGGATGTTTGTCAGACATGTGACTTTGATGTGTTGGATTACTGGAGTCAGGGCTGGAGAGCTCTGTGACGAATATGTATTAGTTGACTGAAGTCCACCTAAGAATTAGGATCTGGTCATGAACTGATGTCAAAGGAAGGTGATTGTGGACTCTGGGGTTTGGAGTTTGTTTGTTTTTTTTCCCCAGTTTAACACATTTTTTTTAAACGGTTGAGAAAAAAATGCTGCCATTCCCCAAATAAAAATATTTAGCCAATATTTTCTTATACTAGGTGCAAAGGAGGGGACTTGTCCCCAAATTCTATCCTAGTCCTGTAAGAACTGAGATTAAAATTTGGATAAGTATTTTGCCCTTCTCGTTTTTAAAATTCATCTGAAGCTTTTTTGAAAAAACCTCCCAGCAACTGTGACAGGGTATCGCAGCTGTCTGAGGGTTTTTTTTCTCCCCTGTTATCTTTCCTTTCTTTAAGAAAAGAGTCGTTTCAGAGGCATCCGTGACAGCTCTGTCATTTCACTCACACCTCTAAATTTCTCTTTCTGTTGTCAGTCAGCAGACGACAGTCCCAGGATTCTGATGGGCCTGAGTGATGTCCAAATCCAGGAGAGATTGGAGAGAGGCCTGGAGCAGTGTGTCAGAAGCAGCCATCCTTGCCTTTATTCTTAGAAGAATTGTCAGGAGTTTAAAAAGTTCCCCTATGCCAGGATCCCTGAATCTCCACTGCTGCCATCTGTAGTATGCAACGGGTGGGGCTGGGACTCCCTTGAGCATATTTTCCAGATATTCCAGTTGAGTGAGAGTGCTGAGTTTCTCTGACCTGTGTTATCCTGGGGAAATTTCTTTCATTCATTCATTCATTCATTCATTCATTCATTCATTCATTCAAACACTTGCAGGTTCACAACAAAATAAAGAGGAAGGGACAGAGATTTCGCATATGTCCCCTGCCCTGACATCATCAACATCCTAAAGCGGAGTGGTATATTTGTTACAACTGATGAACCCATGCTGACGTATCGTAACTACCCAAAGTCCATAGTTTACATTAGGATTCACTCTTGGTATTGTACCTTCTATGGGTTTGGACACATGTATCGTGACCTGTATCCATCATTATAGTATTATATAGGGTATTTTTATTGCCCTAAAAATCCTGTATGCTATACCTGTTCATCCCTCCCCACACTAGGGAAATTAATACTACATTGGCAGTAATTCCTTTCAGGAAGAAAACTCTTCCACAACAACCATAGCATTGGCTCCTAACTTTTATGAGTGCTTCTATTCCAGGCACCGTGTTTTACATCCATTATCCCATTCATTTTCCAGCAGCCCTGTGGTAGGTACTATTTGTCATCCCATTGTAGTGATGAGGCATCTGAGGCTCAGCTCCATTAAATAACTTGGGTAACTTGCTGAAGGCCACGCAACAAATGAGTGATAGAGCTGGGATTCATGCTCAGGTCTGTGTGACAGTGTTGCCCCAGTGCCTTAAGCCATATGCAGTTCTCATATGCCACAACTGTCTGTTTTCCATGGTGAAAGGAAACACGACAATTATAATGACCTGCAAGACAAGTGAGGCCTGTGCCCTTGTCTTCTGAAGCATGAAGGCACCTGGATTAAGAAGATAAGCAATCACAGCACCACGAGTCTGGGGTTGTCAAAGCTGCCCCAAGGGGTGGGATAGAAAGGCCACCTGCATCTGGAAGGAAGGGTTCTTTAGATGAAATCAACCTGGATTTAGAGTATCTACAAAGGAGACCCCAAAATATGTAGTAATGTGTGTTTGATTTAGGTCATATGGTAGAGCCTTAATTTACCTACTGATTCTGAGCTGTTCTGCCAGGGCTTGGCATGTGGTTTGGGCAGTCTCAGTGGTTGCCTTGTAGATGTTGTCAGGATTATGGACAACAAACTTTTCATTGTTAGGGTCATCAGTTTTGCATCTTCTTTTATCTGTGATATACCATTGCTCCCAGTTTTCTTCTTACGTCTTCTATTAATTTCTCTTGAAGACGCAGCATCTCCCTCATTCATGAGCATGTTCTGTATCCCACTGAACTGTTCCCTGGGACTGCTGTGGAGGGGAGGCTGATAACACACCTTGCCCAGCATGCTCCTGCCCATATTGCATTCGTGTTCAAGCCCAGAGCTTTCAGGTGATGAGCCACACAATGAAGTGTGATGCTCATTTATTGCTCCAAACCTTAGGTGTTAGATGTCTTGATTCTACAGATAGATTGCTTGAGTGTAAATCCTGTCTCTGCCTCTTAGTAAATGTGTTCCCATGGGGAGGTTGATTAACTTCTCTATGCCTTTGTTTCTTTGTCTGTAAAATGGGGGTGACAGCAGTACATGACTCATAGGATTGTTGTGATTGATAATTATGACTATAGTTAACAGTTTTATAACCTCTGCTAAGAGCCAGGCCTGTTCGAAGAGCTTCATGTTTATTAATTTATTTAATCTTCACAGCAACGTAGTGAGGTTAGTACTGCTTTTTGCCCATGTTGTAGATGAAGACACTGAATTATGGAGAGCTTAAGTCATTTGATAAAGGTCAGACAGTTGGTAAACAATGGGGCAGAGATTCCAAACGAACTATTACATGCTCCTACCACCATCCTATTCCCTTCCTATGATTTAACACCTGAAAAGTGCTTGGTGCCATGCTTTGAATATAGTGTGGGTTCAGTAAATACTGTCTGCCATAAATAATAATAACTACAGTATTATTATTGTTAATGCTAGGCACCATGTTAGCCATGGGTAGTAAAGACAAGCCACCCCAAAACAGTTCCCTTGTATACTTTACAAACTGGTGAGGAAAAGAGATGCTTAAATGGGCAATAGCCATCAGGTGTATACAAGCTATAATATAAGATCTACAGGATGGTAAGGAAGGAACCATCATTTCTTTAAATAAAAATTACTGAGAACTTTCATATCTCGTTAGGCATTGTGCTAAGTCCCATAGGAATGTTATTTTCCTTAATTCTATATGGTAGATACCATTATTAATCTATTTACATGGACATTGAGACCAAGATTATGTTACGGAACTTGTCCAGGGTCATTTTGGCCAATGAGTGTTCAATCTGGGATTTGTTTGTCTGAAAGCCCTGGCTTTAAGCCACTGCCCCACTTGCCTGAATATGTCTACATTGTCAGTGGGACTTCATAATCCTTTCCTGAAAGATTGAAACAGGAGTGACCAAATAACAGTGAGGTCACTACCTCTCTGTCACTGTCCCTTCAGAACCAGGCTTCTAAGAGATTTTTCAGTGAATTGGTAGTTAACAGGATGGAAGCTACCATTTATGTTGACTGATTTGTCATCTTTGGAATGGACCATGTTGGACTTTGATCCCCAACATGTATGCTCACGTGACTCTCTCTTCATGGAATGCCAATGACTGCATTCTTCAAGGCCAGATGGGGTGCCCTATTTTTGTGACCTTCCATGAAAATGCCTGTGCTTTCCTTTTCTTTGAAGCCTGGACTCTAAACCATGCACTTAAGCACTTCTATCACATTTTTCTCTTTGTTCAATTTCATGGATATTAGGCTTCTCTGACCAACTATCTTTAAAGTGCTCTTAGAAATAGAAGCCATGTCTGCTTAGTATCCTACAATATTCATCACAAGCTAATGAATAAACCAGACATCCCCAAACTGGGAGTCATTTTTTATTTCTTTCTTTCTGTCAGCCCACATCCATCCATCAAAGTCCTGTCAGCTCTACTCCTAAAATATTTCCTGAGTCTCCACTACCACCACCCTGGATCAAGCCACCATCACATCTTGCTGGAAAAACCACAGTAGCTTCCTTTCTGCTCTGTCCCTTCCCTTCTTGCCTCCCTGCAATTTATTTGCCATATGGCAGCTAGGGCAGGCTTTTAAATTGCAAGTTAGATCATGCCACTCTTCTATTCAATCCCTCCAAAAACCATTTGCCCTTGGTATAAAATCCAGAGTCCTTCCATGGCCTATGAGGCTTGGTGTGATCTGATCCTGTCAACCTTGCCCACCCTGTTTTGTGGGCCTTTTCCCATTCTGGACACACTAGCCCCCTGCTGACCTTGGACTGTCACTCAAGGACAGCAAACTTTTTTTTTTTTTGTCTTGGAATCCTTAACAAGTTATTAGTTTTGTGTAGAACATTAGAACATTCTTGGTTTCGTGAGTTCCTTCTTATCATTCAGGTCTCAGCTCCAATGTCACCTCCTCACAGAGACTTTCTTTGATAAGTATAACTGAAATAGTCCTCACTCCTAACTGGAGCTTGCATTCTATTCCCTTACTCTGTCTTGTTTTCGTCAGAGCACCATTACTATCTTTTTATTCATTTGTCTACATGTGTAATATCTATTTTCCCCCAGTAGAATATAAGCTCCATGAGAGAGGCCATCATCTACCTTGTTTGATCCTGGATTCTCTCCACCTCCCAGACTGCTTGGCCCATAATGCCAGCTAATAAATAATAAGTAGTTGATATTTAATAAGGGATTACTATTTGCCAGTCATTGTTCTAAGCACTTTACGTGTATTCACCTAATCAGTTTTCACAGTGACCTCAGGGTGTGGATATTCATATAATTCGTATTTTACAGGTGAGGAGACTGAGACACAGAGAGTTTACACCACAGCAAAAAGTCACACAATGAGTAAGTGGCAGAGGCTGGATTCAAAAGCAGGCAGCCGGGCTTCCGAGCCTTTGTTCTCAGTCACCACATCACAGTGGATCTCAGGTAGATCATAAATACTTGTGGAATGAATTGATAAATAGAAGATGCCCACTAGAGCCAATAATCCTGGATTATTGTAGAAATGTTCTGAGCCTGGACATCGTCAGATACATCAGAGCAGAAGCCGTGGCACCACCCATGTGGGTAATAAATACCCCACAATGCCAAGTGGGTTTTGCTTACCACGGAAGCTGCTATTTATACTTTATACTTGATAGAGCCGTCTGGCTCAATGGTCCTTTTTTTTTTTTTTAAGACGAGAGAATTGTGGGAAATATTTTGTTTTCCTCGGGAGCCAGGCTATGTATTTACTTCAAGTTTTATTAAATGAGTTATAAATTTTCCCAGCAATTTACTCATAGCTCAAGAGGTTTAATTTGCATGTGTTGCCTTTTACAATATGCTTTTCGTAATGTTGCAGATGCTTCTTCCCCAGCTTCAGTAAACAACAGGCACTCGGCCAGGTTTTTGACTGAACATGTGCCAGGCCTTGAAAATACAAATTAACCCCATGATGGCCGTCGGGGAGAGGGGCTGGTGCATGCCCTACTCTGTCCAGGGCATCTAAGTAGCTGAATGGAATTCGTGAGGAGGATTGAGACAGAGATTTTCTGGGTATTCCTTTTGAATATATTTTTGAATGTTGCTTTGACCTACAAAATAAGGCAGACATTTATGCTTAGGCATCAGATTTGTATTTGGTTTTACTTAAGATATGGTGTTAGTATGATGACAAGAAGGGCTATTGGGGCCTTCTGATGATTTCTGCAGAGGCGAAAGTCATTTTGGCCTTGAGGGCAGTTGGCTAAGGGTCTGTGATGGGGAAGCTGTTTGAGCCACTAAGAAGCCAGCTCCTCTGAGAGTCCAGTGTTTGATGTCCCTTTGGTTCCATGAGACAGCAGCAGGGTTGAGAACTTATCCTTTGGAGTCACACTGTTGGGTCTGAGTTCTGGCTCTACCGCGTATTAATTGCGTGACTTCAGGCATGGTACTTAGTCTTTTTCTGTGCCTCAGTGTCTTCATTTGTATAAGTGAGGTTATAATAGTCCCCATCATGTAGGTTTGTTGGGAGATTGAAATAGAATATTGAATATAAAACATTTGGAGCAGTGGTTCGTAAATGAACACATAAATGGCACTACCTATTGTTTCAGGCCCTGTTTGGTTCCTGAATACTTAGGGGACAGATGCTCTGGGTAGAGTTTTTCTGGTTGTACCTTGGTTGAGGTGGTAGGTGAACTGCTAGAGTAAGAGATTGATGCTGTATTCATTAGAATGAGAATGTAAGAGAAAGACTCACCTTATGTAGCTTAACATTATGGAGCTTTCTTTCTCACATGGAAGAAACGTGGGGGTAGGTAGTAAAGGGTTGATGTGCTAGTTTCATGATGTCATGAGGAGCCCTGGTGTCTTCCCCTTGAGCTCTATCATTCTTAGCCTATTTTCTTATGATTCCAGATATGGCTTGTACTCTTGCCATCATGTCTCATTCCAAGAAGCCGGAAGGGGGGGAGGGACATTCCAAGAAGCCGGAAGGGGGGAGGGACAAAGAATGAGATCGTTTTCTTTTAAGGAAACTTCCATGATGTCCCACCTGACACATCCCCTTACATCGCATCGGCCAGAACTTAATCGCAGAGTCACAGGTAGCTGAAAAGAAAATAGACTCTCTCATTTTGGTGGCCCTATGCCAGATAAAAAGTGGCTCTGTTATATAGAAGGGGGTATGGAAAGGGTGTTGAAATAGCAAGGGCAGATGAATTGTTATTATTGGTCCATGGTTGTTGTGGCTTAGAAGGAATTAAGGTTGTTGTGTTAGAAGGAATTCCCAGGTACATAAAGCAGTATTTTTTTTTTTAAGTTTACTTTTGAGAGAGAGACAGAGAGTGAGTGGGAGAGCGACAGAGAGGAGGGAGAGAAGAGAATCCCAAGTAGGCTCTGCCTGGTGTGGGACTAGAACTCACAAACCCTGAGATCATAACCTGAGCCGAAACCAAGAGTCAGACGCTTAACTGACTGAGCCATTGAGGTGCCCCCAGCAATATTTGTATAAAGTCTGTTTCACTGATGATTTTAGATAGTAAATGGGAATTATAAACTAATCTTGTAATTATTTTTATATCAGCTAAATTATAACTAGGATATAAAACCCAGGATTTCATAGGTATCATAGAGTAGTATAAGATATTTTAAAATTGAAGTGACTCAAGGTTTTACAAAATTAAGTAAATGCAGGCATAGCGAGAATGAGCGGGGAGAATGCATGGTGGTTAAGTGTGGACACAGGGGCCAGACTATCTGAATTGCAATTTGTGCTCTGCCGCTTATTGGCTAAATGACCTTTACCTTTCCGTGCCACAGTTTACTTGTCTGTGAAATGGCATTAATACTAGTACCTACTTGCTAAAGTTGCCTTAAAAATCAAAGATATTAGTACTTAAAAGCTCTTAGAATAGTGCCAGGCATGTGGTAAATTCTCTGTAAACATTTATCATTGTTATTGTTGCTGCTGCTGCTGCTGTTATGATTATTGTTGTTTTTACTAGTATTATTATTAATTACAAAAGACAGCCCTTGGATGGAGGAGCAGTTATGAGGGGCCGCATACCTGCCTAGAAGTAGGGAAACACTGGCTTAGAAGAATGAGTTTGGTGGTTGACCAGGACCAATCCTAGGCAGAGCTATAAATAATAGTTGTATTAACAGTTAAAACTAGTGTTTTATAGTTTAAAGTGGTTCCATATATGATAATAACATTGACTAGAGTTTATTGAGCATTTACTGTGTACTGGGTACCATGGGGTTTGCTTTAAAGGTAGCACTTTGGATTCCCCCAACACTACAAGCTAAGTGTTCTTTCTGTTCTATAGATGGAAAAACTTAGTGTGGGACATGTTCAGGAAATTGCTGAACATTCCGTGTCATCATGGGACCAGCTTCAAAGTCCCTGCTGATAAAAAAAAAATCTTTGCTCCATCTCTCTTTGGGGCCTCTCTCTTGCAGTTGTCTGGAACTCCTTTATTCCTACTTTGCCTCCAGGACCCTCTGATTCCTCTTCCTTCCCATTTCTCTTCCATGCTCTAGTTACCAGCTTGTGCACATTCTATTTCCTAAGCCTTTATGCACTGTCAAAACTGACCTGTCCAGGGTCCATGTTCCTGCAGGACACAGATGACAGCATCTAGTTTAATGAACGGATTTGTGAAAATGGACATTAATGGACTAATATGCTACTTCTCTGAGTAAATCATTTTGGAATAGGCCTAGAAATCTTAGGCAGGAAGAAGTTTAGCAGCCTCATAGGCTTGTCCTGCAGTTGACCAAGGGGGGCTTGGTCTAACAACTCCTAAGTCATTCTGTGTGACTTTTCTATTACTCTATCATAGAGTCCTGACAAAAATGGAACACTGAGATGGTGAACAAGGAAGACCAAATATGCTGTTGAGTTATCAGTCAAGGGCAAGGGCTCTATCACTACCCACCCCCAGAACCCAGACCTCCCAAGTCCTAGCCTGGTGCTTGGCACATGGTGAGCATTCAGTCAATATTGTTGAGTATCTGTATCACTTACTAGAGGCCTTTCAGATGTGAAGGGAACAAAAGGCCCCCTTAAGGAATGGGACAATGAGTTTCAATAGGTAGAGTTTGGTTGAGCTTTTGGATTTCATAGATTTGTTTGTTTGTGTGGGCTATAATGGTCTGTCACACAGGTCAGCTTGCTGTCACCCATGGACGCTGTGTGTTTCCGGTTAAGCGTGAACTGAACATGAATAGCACAGTGCTGGGATGGGGGACATTCATCTTCTACTCTCCTCTCTGTCTTTGAGCTGGAGGCTCAATGTGTTACTCTTGTGATGTCATAAAGCACCTGATGTCTTAGTACATCCGGTAAGAATTATTTGCTCTTTTACTCTTCCTACAAATTGCACCTTATGATCCATTGAATTTCACTTTCTATTTTTCCAACATTTCTCATTTTCTGCCCTTTTTTTTTATCCTCTCTCTCAGACCATTGGGGGAAGGAAACAATGTTGCTTAGCAACCAGTAGGAAACCAGTCAATACTGTTTCTAATATTAACCCATTGGTAACAAGGATTCAAGGCGATCCTTGCGTTTTCTAACCCTCCCTAGCGTGTTTGAAACTATGAGTTCCCAAAAGTTGGCAGCTGACTTTCATGTTCTTATCAGGAGCCTCAAGGATATTCATGGGTAGTCGTAAATGTTCCAGAGTTGTAAGTTATATAAATTGTCTCTTTATTAAAGCGATTCAATGTTTGGAATCTTAATTTAGGAATCTGTTGCGATTATTTTACTTTCACTTGTTGAACAAAATAGTTTCTGATCTCAGCAGGTCGTGTGTGTGTGTGCGCGTGTGTGTGTGTGGGTGGGTGGGTGGGTGGGTGGGTGGGTGTTTGGTGTTTGATCACTAAAGTTCATTCATCTGGCAATATCTGTTTTTCTGGATTGTGTCATTCATTCTTCTGTAGCATTTATTGAAATCTTTGTGCCAAGGACCGTGAAGACTCTGGGGAATAACCCTGAGTACACCTGGTTCTTGTATCAGTCTTCTTGTCAGCCAAGTCTTTTTCTCTTTTCAGCTTCCTTTATTCAAATAACAGATAATATTGCTGTGTTTTCAGATACTGTAGTTACTCTTCTACTAGAATGGTTTCTTTGGCTTTGACTAGACAATATCATTCTTAGGTTCTTTAGACTTTTAGGAAGGAAGAAATAGGATGCAACAAAAAGATAAATCTTGCCCAGTGTTTTTCTCACACATACAAGGTTGTGCCTGGCACACATAGATAAAGGTTTGGAGCATGAATTTGCCTTACACAAAATGATGTTAATGAAGTTAGCCTTCACTGCTTCTCTTCTTATGTATGTGCACTCTTTTTGCTACAGATAACTTATTAAATCTTCCAAACACTCAGCACCCTTAGGCCAGTCAATATCAGCCCCCCTTGGGGATTAGTGAGTGGATCTCTCCTTCTCATTAGAGTGTCATTAACATTACTGAAGACTCTCTACAAACAGAATATCTTTGGCGTGGACCACAATTTATTGGGACATTCTTTTTTTTTAATATTTTTTTCAACGTTTTTTATTTATTTTTGGGACAGGGAGAGACAGAGCATGAACGGGGGAGGGGCAGAGAGAGAGGGAGACACAGAATCGGAAACAGGCTCCAGGCTCTGAGCCATCAGCCCAGAGCCCGACGTGGGGCTCGAACTCACGGACCACGAGATCGTGACCTGGCTGAAGTCGGACGCTTAACCGACTGCGCCACCCAGGAGCCCCTATTGGGACATTCTTGATAGGCTGAGTGAGTTTTGAGCAGATTGTCCTCTTCTTTCACTCGCCAGGGGGTGACTCACCTCTACTTTTATCTCCTGGAGCACCTTGCAGGTGATAGGGTTTACTATTCTAAGTCCCTGCATTGCCCTGCAGGGGCTCATTTCCTCTAGGTCCTCAGAGCCCTCATCAACTAGGTCACTGTTGAGTTGTGAGGGTTGTGTGGATTTGTCATTTAGCATGAGTGACCACATTTCCACAGCTCTTGGGCTTGGGCCCTGAGTTAGTTGTTTCAGTTCATGGAGAAGAAGCATCTTCCACAACCAGGTGCTGTGAAGTAAGCTGTAGGTGATTCCATCCTCAGTGACTTTAGGTGCTCAGTTACGATCCATCTGGGAATAGTTACTTAGGACTCATCAAGGTGTGGCTTTGAACTGGATTTTGACAGATGTCTCCAAAAAGGAGTAGGCACTGGAAGCTCCTGAGATATCCTTATATGGAATTTGAGGTCTTGCCTTATATCAGTCATTCAGCACAGAAAAGGAGAGCGGCCATATAGATCTAGGCAGAGGCATAATTCTAGCAGCTTCCATTATTGAACACGTAACCTACTATGTGACAGGTATCTAGATAGGCCCCTTGCATACATTATCTTTCAGTCTTTCCAGGAGCCTTGCAAGGAAGGTATTTGTCTCTCTGATTTATAGATTCAGAAAGGGTAAATATCTGTCTCAAGGTTATACAGCCCACAGGGATTTAAATGCAGACAGGGCCTGAAGGCATCCTGTGCTCTTTTTGCTGGGCCACACTGCCTCCTTTGCAAGTTGGCTTTCACCTGAAAGCAGGGAAGAGTTTGCCTGGGTGGGGGGGTTGGTGGTGGGGTGGTGGTGAACAATCCTAGATGTGGGGAATGTGGAAATCAAGCCATCACTGCTCCCAGACCAGTTTTCACCATGTGAAAGCATTTAAAAAAAAATTTTTTTTTTTACATTTATTTATTTTTGGGAGACAGAGACAGAGAACAAGTGGGGGAGGGGCAGAGAGAGAATGAGAGAATCTGAAGCAGACTCTAGGTTCTGAGCTGTCAGCACAGAACCTGATGCGGGGCTTGAACTCACAAACTGTGAGATCATGACCTGAGCCAAAGTCGGACGCTTAACCGACTGAGCCACCCAGGCGCCCCCATGTGAAAGCATTTAAATCATCCAGTGTGTGCCAGTGATAAGCTGTAGCTATAGTAGAATTGAACCAAATTAAAATATCAGACTCATGAACTCAGAACCTCTTTCTTGGTCTCTAATTCACTGCCTTGCTGTGTGGCTTTGTTTCTGTCCTTTCTGAACACGAAGTGATTCATTTTGAGGTGGCCGGGGTTCTCTGAGTTAGTGGCAGTTTTGATGATGATCGTGATACCACTTATCATGAGTGCTTGACACACTCTAGACACCAGCCTAAATATTTTACTAATATTATTCAGTTGTCTTCTGACAATCATGTTGGGTAGGTGATATGATGCTCATTTTCAGTAGAGAAGACAGAGGCTCAGAGAGGTTAACAAACTTGCCCAAGATCACATAGCTAGTAGTTGGAACAGCTAGGATTTGAACCCTGGACGTTCCTTGATTCAAAGCCATCCTCAACATTTCACTCTGCTGATAAGCAGGGGGCTTCAGAAACAGATTGAGTGTGTGCCACATACTTGAGCATGATTTTCCCAGTATTGCATTTCATGTATGTTAATTTGTACTTGTGTATACAGCTAAACTGTAAACACCTGGAGGGCACGGGCCATTCCCTAAATTTGTGATATGTTAATATTGAATGCTTGGTGGTGTGCAGTATAAATTAGATTAATTCATTGCTTTTCTTCCCCCTTGGCAGCCATTCTGCTTTCTCCCCACTGCTATTGACAGAGAACTCATATCCTAAAGTATTGGAGAAAGAATGCTATCAGCAGCTGGACTCCCTTGTATCAGATAAATTTTACAGAAAAGTATTTGGATTTTGTTTTGTCTTGAGCCCACTCTGAATTGTTGGTATCCTGGGAAATAGTAGAACACATACACAAGAGCTCTACTACTTGCCTCTAGATGCCCTTGGGCATGTTACCTCACCTTTCCCACCCTGGATTCCTTGACTTTTTATAAAAGGGCTCTAAAATAGTACCTACTTCATAGGTTGGGATCATTTGGTGTAGGCACTGTCACATAGCCAGTGCTCAATAAAATGGAACTCTTTGTGTTTTATGTCTTGTGTTTTATTTACTAAGTAGAATTCTGAATTTTTCATGGACAATTACAGGAGTGGAGGATCAGGCTGAACTGTCCATAGGGCAGAGTTGGTGGAATCCATTATGATAGGATGAAAAGTGGGAGGTTTGGGAGACAGTAAAAAGATATTCTTGCCCTCTAAGGTATATGAATTCTCTTCTGATGCATTTTAGTTCCATTGTTAGGTTATGGACATGGGGTTAGGAAGTACTTGTCTAGTGCATGACCTTTCCCAAAGAGAACTTTGGCGGGCATTGCCTGTCACATTCATGTGTCCCATCTGGCAGAGAACAGGAATCTTGCTGCTAAATGCAGCACTCTTAACTTCTCCACGTGGCCTGCCATCCAATTTCGGGAGCAAGAAACTAAAAATATTTCCTGATGAGAAGTAATTTCTCTTGTGTTCATGCCTCACTCATGGCAGCCTTCCACTCACAACAGGGCTACCCAGTGCTGGTCATAGGTGGCATGTGTGGCAGCTGGGTTCTGGCCCCTAGTTTGGGGTGATGGAGGAGAGAGGGTCCCAGAAGAAGAATAGAGGGCCTACTACTCCCTACTCAGGCAGAAGGCTAATTCCTCTGCCTGCTTCAGATTGGATTGGAGAAAGGGATCTAGGCACGTACATTGCATTTTTCATGGCACTTCCACTGCCTTGCATGGCTGTGCCACTTTGTCACCAGTCCATTCAAGGCCCAACCTCCAAGTCTCTGCTGCTTCTCTTCCCCAGAACACAGGAATCTTCTCAAGGGATTCTACTCTTTGTCCTTGGTCTATAGCTGAACTTGAGGCTAAATCACCTGCCCCCTCCAAGTCCTATCCATTCTTCTCTGGTCAGAGGATGAGTTTTAGAAACACTTACTGCAGAGCATACTGCCAGGCTAGCTTTTGAAATTTTATAGCCCCATATTAGCGATCCTTTAAATGTAATAAAATTATAAAAGAATGCTTAAGTGCAGTTGGATTTAAAAAACATAATTTATATTCATTTGTTTAATCATTATGGAAACGTAGTGTATGTGTGTATCCCCAAAGCATTAATTTTCCTGAAGTAGCTCTCATTTATATTTAGAAATCACATATTTTAAATGTAGCATGTATATGTGTGTACCTGTGTGTTAGATGTGTAGTATTGTGTTTACACATGTGCATGTGCATGTATACACATGCATGCATACGTATACCAAAAGCCTCTCTATTTTCCCTGCATTTTCTCTGCCTCCCATGCTGCTGCTCATGCAGGGAGCAGGCAGGCAGGGCTGGGGCAGGGGGAGTGAGCTGTACCTTGTTGAGCTCTGACCATGCTCCATGAGGTCACACGAGAATGTCAATGTCTGGATGGATGAAGTGGCAGGCCTTTCCTTCAACAGCTTGATGACTTAGGTGGGTTCTTGCTGAGCTCATCCCTGTGTAGCAACAGGACAGTAAGTGCTGGCCGTGTGGCTGGAGAATTGCTCACTACTAGAGAGAGCTGCTCTGGTCCTGTGAGGGTTGGCTGTCTGGATTTCCTGGTGGGGGGTGGAGTCTGTGCTCTGCAGGAATGAGATCAAGCTGGCAGCTCGAGGAGGAGAAATAGGCAAGAGCACAGGCCTTGGTTGAGCTTCCCAGGCTGTGGCCTGGTCTGTGGAGCGGGAAGGAAGAGTCAAGGCCACAGAACTGTCAACTGCTCTGCCTCATGTCCTCCCAGCAGGGTTGGGGAAGGCCTGCCAGGCCTGCCAAGAGAAGTAGCCATGTGGCTGGTCACGGTCCAAGGGCACCTGTCCCACACACAGGGCCTGGAGCGGGAAGGACGCCTCCGTCACGCAGTCTGAGCACGAGTATAGTGTTTGTCCCTTTGTCCGTGTCCCTGTTTGGGGGATCAAGGGAATGCATCGACCCTATGAGGACATGTCTGCAGCCAGGCAAAGGGCTCACGTGGCATGCCAAAGGAAGGCTGAGAGTTTCAATTCCTGGGGGTGAGTTTTACATTTGGAAACAGAGTGTCAGCAGGAGTGGTCACATTTTGCTTTTCCAAGCCCTGAGTTTAAGAGGAATGGGCTCAAGAACAGAGAGGGTGGTATGTTCTTCCTCACCCTCTGCCCAAACATCATTCTTAATGAATCTCAAGTCATAATATTAAATGTTTAGGTGTTCAAATCCAAAGCCCGAGAACCCTGATATAATAGTGAGAATGAAGATTGTTTTCTAGTTATTTGTAAGAAAAGCCTGAATATGTCGTGTGTGGAAGCAGTTACCTGTGGCTGAACTCCTTGTCCTCTGAGATGGGGAGAGGTTTGACAGTGGTCTTTGAAGAACAAATACCATGTTGGACGGTTAGCAGAAATTTCTTATATTTATTTTGTTTCTGATTGAGGGGAAAATCTGAGGAAAAATGGAAAATGGGAAAGGAAGTGAGTAGGAAAAGGAAGGAGTTGTTTTTAAGATGGAGAGAAACAGAACTGTTAAAAATACCAGTCATCCATGGCATCCAGCATATTGCATGTTTTACTAATCAGAATCTCAGTTATTTTATTTTTTTGTTTGTTTGTTTAAGTAATCTCTACACCCAACGTGAGGTTCGAACTCACAACCCTGAGATCAAGAGTCATATGCTCCACCAGTCAAGCCAGCCAGGCATACCAGAATCTCAGTTTAAATTATCATCAACAGAAACTTATTAGTCCACATATCTGAAAAGGCCAAGGGTAAATATGACTTTCAGCACAGCTGGATCCACAGCCCAAATCATACCAGTCACAGTTGATCTCTTTCCCCACCTCCCAGTGCTACTTTCCTCTTGGTGGCTCTCTGGCTTTCCCTTCAAGGAGGCAAGTTGGCTGCTAACCCCGTAGGGCTTCCGCATTATCTTCCCAGCAATCTCAATGGAAAAAGAGAGATTCCCTCTTACCAGACTCTTCAAAAAAACCAAATCGGTTCTTACCATCCCTGAATGGGGCACATACCCATCCTGAACCATTGTCAGCAGTGTGGGATGTGACTGGCCAGGCCAGTTTATGTGTCTTTCTGGAGCCTGGGGTGGAGTTAATTCCAGAGAGCTCAGGGATTGAGCAGTGGGGAATTCCCTGGCTCTTATCAGAAGAAAGGTGAATGCACCCTGGGCAGGCAAAGACCTTCCAAAGCCAGATGTGACCAAGCTGGAAGGGGGATCTGAAAAGAGTTAATGACATAATGAAGAGTGAAGGTGGAAGCCAAGGAAAACCAAACCTGTCCATTGCCTGAGAGTCCAAAGGCTGTATGTTGGCAGAAGGTCTCTTGCATCAGATAGGAGTTGAGCAAGTTGTTTTCTAGATAGCACTTGCAATTAAGAGTATCCCCCCCACCCACTAAGATGTGGAATTAAGGAATGTGATTGTTTGGACACATTAATCATTTCTAGAACCAATCATTCCAGAGGTCTGAGAGTTCGGAGAAGAGAGACTCATCAGTTGGAGTGAATGTATTATGAGCACCTATTATTTAGCAGACACCAGTGTTTTAAAAATCAGTGTGGTTTTTTCTTTCTTTATGAAGTATGGATGATTTTACAACTTCAGTCTCTTGAAACTCTCATAACCTTTGACGAAAAGGAAATATTTTCTTCCACTATGACTAAGTTACTCAAACTGTGCTCCCTGGAATACCAGGGGGGACAGGTGGTTCAGTGTTCCACAAGAAAAAATAAATAAAAGTATGTGCTTGATGAGTTTGAGAATTCTTGCTCCCTTTTCCCCTGGGGGAGGGGGATTCTTCTCTGCCGTGCTCATTATCACATTAAGGGCTCTGAGAAGTTTGACAATAGGAAAACCTTCAGACTTTGTTCAACTAGGTATTATAGCTAGCTTATGTGACCATAGAATACTTTTCTCAAGGCACTAGCATAGTTTTGAGTATGGTTCGTAAAACATTGCCTAAACAGTCGGCCATAGTTTCTTTGATTTGTACACACAGAGCCATCTGGAAAGGCTTTCATCACTCAGTCTTGTCTCAGATGTTGGAAGGGACTTCCCTCCACTATGAATCTCTGAGTGGTGTTTCTCCACCTCTAAGCCAAACATCTCACCATAATCAGCTTTCTGAGAGATTTATAATGCAAATAATGCTGGCTTCTCACTGCTTTTGCCTCTTTGGGCTTCCTCATCGGTATACAGCTTCAATAATACCCATGTTTCAGCCCTGAGAAGATGGACTGAGATTAGCTTTGCCAATATCACCTTCTGCTTGTGGTACCCAAGATGATTTGGGGATGTGCACAGATACAACATTAATCACACAGGGAAAAGCTACTCCCTTTTCAATTCTCTTTCTGTCCTTTTGATCATAATAAAGAGAATGTCTTTTTTTTTTTTTTTTAAAGCAGCATTCAGGCTCAAGGCCTTCAGCAGGCTGCTAACTAAAATTTAATATTGTTTTCATTTTGCATATTTCTCTGATTACTTTCTTCTTTTGACTCTGAACACTACTTATGATATGTGATCCTGGTTTTTCCTTTATGATACTTATATACAATTCCCTTTTAAAATAAATGTAAGGGAGAATTAGTCACTTAGAGTAATGGCACTAATGGATATTTTGAGCCAGATAATTCTTTTGTTTGGGGGTGGGGTGCATTCTGTGTATTGTAAGATATTTCAAGCAGCCTTGGCCTCTGTCCACCAGAAGCCAGTAGCACTGCCTCCTTCCAAGTTGTGACAGTCAAAAATGTCTCCATACATTGTCAGATATCCTTTGGGGAGTGTGATTGGCCCCAGGCAGTGAGAACCACCAAATTGAAGATTTAAAACAAAAAGAAGTGAATACAAATAGCAGTGGCATGTACACATAGCAAAAGTCGTGAAGGTGTTATGGGTGACCAGGTTTGAGTCCTGGTTTAGTTTAGTGAGTACCATTATTGGTATACTTGGGGCACCTGGGTGGCTCAGTCACTTGAGCATTCAACTTTGCCTCAGGTCATGTTCTCATGGTTCGTGAGTTTAAGCCCTGCATTGGGCTCTCTGCTGTCAGCACAGAGCCCCCTTTGGGTCCTCTGTTCCATGCCCCCTGCCCCCGCTTTCTTCCCCTCCCTTGCTCAGGCTCTCTCTCTCTCAAAAATGAATAAATATTAAAAAAAAAAATGGAACACCTTCACCCCACCCTGTCACTGGCTCCACTTAAAAGCCTTTCCAGGTGGCTCTGTGTGTGCACATCAGTGACAATCCCTGCTCTCTCTAGGCACCTGGGAAGAAAATCAGTTTGGGCCACGTTGTTTGCAGACTTGTCCACGCTTTGCAGAAGTACCAGAAGTACAGGAAAGAAGTACACACCCCAGCCCCACGGGAAAGGCCAAGTTGCCAGACATTTGAAAAGAAATGCTGAGTCATAATTTCCTTCATTCAGGAATTAGCTTGTGCTCTTGAGATTTTGAACTATGGTGAAACACGGAGCTGGTGAATGAGCAAGGTTTAAAGATTCATTCAGCATTAGCATTGGTGAGGATTGCCGGATCCTTTCATTAATTGGATTCAGGTTATACGTGTTTCATTTAGAAGCAGCTGTGATCACTAATGGAATGACCCCTGCGTCATTTTCTGCTCTGAAGCAGGAGGCGAGATGGCTCCTCTTATTATGTTGTTTCCCACTTCTGCTGACACCAAATGCTGATAAAATACGGTCCATGGCCTTCAACCAAGCTCCCCTCTTTTAAAAGAGAATTTTGTTTTCATTTTCAGTAAAGAGACCGGCCCCAGGCTTAAAACGAATAGGGCTTCACGTTGCTTCACTGAATGCAGCAAAGGCATAGGACTTGAGAGCGGTGGGTTTTCTTTTCCATGCAGTGCTCTTCCCTCCTACAGCTCTCCACAACCACACAGGAGACAGAAGCAGGCCCCGGATATAGGAGGCCGCTCCCCAATCTCCATTACACTTGCAGCTAGCTCACTTGTCCCCTACTCTTGCCTTTCTGTGCCATCCCACCAACACTCACCCAGTCCTTTCTGTACTGAGTTGTTCTGAGCATTTAAGAAAGAAAAACAACACTCTGCTTGGCCCCCATCCCATTTTCTCTCCTTCTCCAACTCAGATTCACATTGGATCAGAACAGAATCTTGCAACAATACTGTTAATAATAGTAGTATAATGTATATTTATGATTCCCAGCACAGCAGCCACAGAGTGCTCTGGTGAAAACATTGCTCCTCTACTAGAAACCTTCCAAAGGCTGAAGTTCTCCCCGCCAAGCCCATTCTGTGCCCTCAGGCCTCCTTCCTGCTCCTGGCTTCCTCTTCTCCAAGGACTCCATCCTGTCTTTGTGGCTCCTCAGATCCTCCTTGGAGTATTTTCCCCTGGATGTTCCTACTCTTTCTATCTTTAGTATCTGTGAGGCTTGCTCTCTTTCTTCCTTTAGTCTTGAAAGTTGTGTCCCTGGTGAGGTCTTCCTGGTTGAAAATAGAAACCCTGCTCCCTGCCCAGGCTGGCCCTGGCAGTCTCCCTGCTTTATTTCCCTGTACAGCCTTACCATCCTCTAACATGCTGTGCCCTCCACCTTTTCAGGGAAGTTGTACCCAGGTCATCCCCCACTTCCATGAGGTATGGGTCTTATCTGTTCTAGCCACTAAATTATCCCTAACGCCTGACACGTAAGGGGTACTCAATAAATTTTGGCAAAGAAATGACTGACTGAATGGTATCACTTAGAGTAATAACAGAGTAGTGCTTGAGGGTTGCAAAGTAGTTCTGTTTGCACTTTCTGGTTGGACCCCAACATAGCCCCAGGAGGTAGGCTATGCAGGTGTTATTATCCCGACTTTACACGTGAGGAAAGTGAGGCCCCAAAGATTTCTGGATTTTTGTCCAAGTTCACACATCTAGGAATGGCAAAGCTTGGATTCACCACTTCCCCCTCATGGGCTATTTATCTTTGATATCTGGCATCTCTGATTCTGATCATCTTCTACAATTCTAGGGCAGTTGCAAGTGAAGCTAGTAGACATGGGTCATGGGACCAAGTAAATGAGTATCATGGTGAAATCCTCCTTGTCCACCAGCTCCTCCCAGATGGGCCACCTTCCCCAGGCCTTCAGTATAATTAGCCTGGAGGCCTTTGGCCCCCATGCAGTAACTGGTAAGAAGCTATCTGTTACTGCCGTTCATTAAGACAGGTGACACAAGATGAAATATTTTAGGTGAATCATCTGGCCTAATTTAGAAAGGCTCAGTAGGGCTGGCGCCTTTGATTTATCAGGGAGAGGTATCTGTTATCAGAGAGATCCACACGCAGACTTATTTATTATCCAGAATCTGTTTTTAATTTCAGAGATTGTTTACCTAAACTGCTGTGTGTCAGATTCCAGGACGGATTTCTGCTTAGCATTTAATTTTAGATACTTGCCATGGTGGACAGTAAAAAATGGGTCTCCAGAATTTGTAGTTTCATTATGAATCTTACCTCCTGGCAGCCCCTACCAGTAGTTTGTCTTTGAAATCTCCTTGGTACTTGTTAACCCTGCTGTGCTGTGGAGAAGATATAGTTTATTTATTGGACTTTGCCCATTTATGAAAAAGTGCAGAAATTATTAATGGTTTAGTATCTATTAATGCATTACTTGGGTGGAATTCAAATTCTAATATTTATGGTAAACCCCTTTATAATGAAACGGGCAGAGAATCAGCTCTCATGCTCCGTAAATTTGGAAGGCTCTAGATGCTGTTGGAATGGCTCCCCATGAAATATGAGCCCTGCTGGCTTTATATTTACGCCCATAAATAAGAAATAAGTACTTTAGGTTGGAGGAGAAATAATTAAGAATATTTGTGTAGATAATAAAGAAGAAATGGTCCAGTTTGGTGAACTGTGTGCTTGGGAAATGCCAGAGGCTGCCAGGACCTGGTGAGAGATGTGGGAAAAATTAGGGCTGGGAGATTGTAGGTGTGGGTAGGGTGTATGGAGACAGCAGGAATGGGGGCCTTGTGAAAGTTACTGTGGGCCATGGCAACTTGTGAGTGGCTGCATACATAGAGTTTAGGTGTGGGATCCAGGAGACCTGGTTTGGATTCCAAGTCTTCCCTAAGGTAGCACGGTTCTTTGATGGCCATCACTGAACTTTTCTGAAACTCAGGTTCCTTGTCTGCAAAATGAAGCTGATATTTCACAAAATTGTCATGAGGATAAATAGCATAGGCTTAAAATTGCCAAAAGTAGTAAGCAGATCTGTGTACATGAGGCCTAAAGAGGGAAACTGTTGAGGGTAAAAGTAGAAGAGTAGGGCTGGAAAACTATGTGCATGTATATGTATGTATACACATAGATATGTATATTTTGTATATGTGTGTGTATGTACATATATACATAGATATGTACATTTTTGGGCATATGTGTAATTGCTGTTGGGGAGCAGGAGGAAGAGAACATAAGGTGGATATACATAATGAGTTTAACACGAAAATAGAAAAATATTAGGGTCTCAAAGCACTGTCGATGAATGGGTACCTTTTACCTGCCAAGGCTTTTCTGCCCAAAGAGTCTCTTAATGGGGTCTCTTAGCTTTTTTCATTCCAACTGAAGCTTCTCCCTGACCACTTCCTGGTATGAGCTAAAGGATTTGGTTAAATCTCCAAGCATCTTCTAAAGGGTTAGAATCTCAGGGATCATTTAAGTTAGGGATGACAAATAAGTTTATTTCATGTAGAAACTCTATGGTAGTGATTTCCAGGAGTACTATTTTGAGAAAAATTGTGAGTTACCACTGTGTTCAGCAGTTCCATGACTGATTAGTGATGCCTACCCCGGGTGATGAGTGGAAATGGTGATGAAGTTCACATTCTCTTGGTTTTTGCTTTTGTCTTTTAAATAAGGAAACCAAAGCCTAGGATGATTGTGTGAACTGGCCAGGCTGACACAGTGAGTTAGGGGTGAGGCAGGACCAGATTTGGATGCGTGGCTTCCAGTTTAAGTGCCTCTTATGTCACACCTCACTGTCCTGTTACTCTGTGTAGTCTCACTGTCCCCGCAGACCTCACAGAGAACAATAGTCAGCTGTCCCTGACTTATGAGAGTATGGATTCAGGTGAATTAAGCATTTTATGTCTTCCTTACTATATGTGGTGGCATGAAGAGACTCAGACACTATTTGGATTGATGATGATGATGATGATGACGACTCATTTATTTAGCTCTTTCTGTGTCCCAGGCCCTGCAGGGGCCATGCATTTGGTGTATATTATGTCATTTAATTATAACAATCTTATCACTGGGTGACAGTCTCTGCATTATGCATATGAGGAAAATGGCGTACAGATAGGTTAAGAAACTCTCTAGAGTCATAAGCTATCATTTGCCAAAGCCTTTCAGACTTTGAAGCATGTGTTTTTGATTCCTGAGCATATGAATCCATCTTGTGTAGGCTTGTCAATGGTGCCATCCTTCGGGGTAACATTGATGTGGTCTCTATCACATATAAAGACTTATATTTAAAGTAGCAAAGGAAGATTAGGAAAGTCAGTGGTCAGTGCTTCTGACAGGCAACTTAAAAAAAATTTTAATGTTTATTATTTTTGAGAGAGAGACAGAGCATGAGTGGGGGAGGAGCAGAGAGAGAGAGAGGGAGACACAGAATCTGAAGCAGGCTCCAGGCTCCGAGCTGTCAGCACAGAGCCTGGCGCAGGGCTTGAACTCACCAACTGTGAAATCGAGACCTGAGCCAAAATCAGGCGCTTAACTGACTCACTCAGGTACCCCTGACAGGCAACTTTTAGTGAGTAGGGGAAAATATCCTTTCCATCCAATGCAGAACTTCCCTGTCTATCCCTATGTTTATTGCTATGACTCAAGCAAGAGTTGGATGGAATTGGATAGATCATGCCCCCGGTTCTTCATTTATGCATATTGTAGGCAAGAACTATTCCCATACTGATTCATAAAAATGAAATTTCTGGTGAGCACACCTGCCATGATAATTTGCTTAAAGGATATAGGTGTTTCCTGACTTCAGCAGAAAATGATCCCTGATACTGGAGAAAGGAACAATCTTTCCTCTAGCGGACTTTGACTGTCTTCCTTAAGTGTGTGGGGAGCTTGAGTAGTCCATCTCATACCTGGAGGTGTCAGTAGACCATCTCATACCCTGAGATCCTCATAATGACCCAGGGAATGGTGGGTGGAAAGTATTGAACCACTGTTGTGTGCGAAGACATTGGCCCCAGTCCTTGTATTCCTAATTTTTCCGGAGTAGCTATAGCCAAATAGCACAGCTTTTGGAATCAGCTTCGAATTCATTCATTTACCGGTCTTATCCTCTGGCTGCATATCAGTTTTTAAGTACCCAGGTTACAGGGTATTATCTTAACATTTAGGTTAACTGTCAAATAAAAATAAAAACAAGGTAGAAAAGAAAAAAAAAAGTGTCTTTACATACAACGCTTAGTGGAGCTTGTGGGGGGGGTTGGCACCATCTAAATCCAGGTGATTTCCACTTAGACAATGGACTTCCTTCTCTGCACGGCACAGTATGCTGGCCTTTTCTGGGGTGGGTGAGTGTTGGGTGTAGGATCCTGTCTAGGATCACATAGCAGGGAGCACAGGAAACTCTTGTGATTCAAAGTTGCTTTGCTGTCCTGGGAAAAGTATCCCGGGGGATTCTACTCCTGCAGCTGGCAGTGGGGATTTGGTATAAACTGTTAGCTGTGATGATAAGAGGAGGATGCTGTGATAATATTTGAGTAGAACCATCATCACCTGGCTGGCACTGCTCTAAGTAATTAGCCCATGAAATCTTTCAACATCAGTTTGAGGATGTTATTCTTGTTGTTCCCACTTTGAATTTAAGGAAACTGTGGTTAAATAATTTGCTAAAGGTCATGCTATTGGTACATGTGGTAGAGGTGGCCTCAAGATAGAGGCCTGGACTGGAAATGCTTGTTAGGAGAGGAACACTCCCCTTGACCCACCAGTCTCCAGCCACTTTCTCTTCTCCTGGATGGGATGGTTTTCCTTTTGATCAAGAAGAAATGCAGAGAAGAGGGCAAATCCACAGAGTATGGTACTTTCTATCTGGAATTTTCTCTGGCTTATCTTTCTGCCTGTCCCATAGGCCCCTGTCCCTCGTCTGGATCTTTTTTTTTTTTTTTTTTTTAATTTTTTTTTTTCAACGTTTATTTATTTTTGGGACAGAGAGAGACGAAGCATGAACGGGGGAGGGGCAGAGAGAGAGGGAGACACAGAATCGGAAACAGGCTCCAGGCTCCGAGCCATCAGCCCAGAGCCTGACGCGGGGCTCGAACTCCCGGACCGCGAGATCGTGACCTGGCTGAAGTCGGACGCTTAACCGACTGCGCCACCCAGGCGCCCCCCTCGTCTGGATCTTAAATCCTATACTCCTCCTCCCCCCACCCGGCAAAACCAATTCTCAGAACTTCCATATGCCCTAAGTTAGCGGTGACTCTTGGAAGTTCAATGTGTTAATGTTTGTATTTTAGTTGTAGTGAAAGTACTGAAGGTAGAATTTCAGGTACAGTCAACCATGACCTGCCTCCCACTCTCACTTTAGGGCAACCTGAGAGTCAAAGCTAGGAATTTCCTTAAAATGGCTACCACTCATTCTATTTGTACTTGTCCATGAGCCAATCAAGAATACATGTGGAAGGAAACTAACTTGCAACAGCAGAGGTAGAATTATAGCCCCATTTCTCCCCCTGGTTTGCACAGCACCATGATCTCTGGTAGCATCCTCTGAAAATGATCTCCATATTGCTCATCCAGCTGAGAGATGATCCTGCAATTAGTGGGCTTCACCTGGCCCAGCCCAGCCTACAGCCAGGCAGGTGAATCCAGGAGCATTTCTTCCGTGATGAGAGAGTAGGAAGTTGTAATGAGTGTGCTCCATGTTGCTTGGGACCACCCCCCTGTGGACTAAGACTGGAAGGAAATGGTCCTCTCCCTTGGGAAGTCCACATTGTTGACATCCTTCCTGGTCTGCCTGGGGCTGTTCTACCTATGAGGCCATCTCCTGAAGGCACCATGTTTTTTATATAACATTTTGTCCCTTTAGAAATTATCGTGATGCATGTCAAGAGCTTTCACACCGAAAAAAAATATGTCACATTAGCTTCCAAGTTTCTGATTGTCTAAATAACGCAGCAACTCAACATACAGCTGTCTGGCATTTTGACAGTACAATAACCCATAATTCTTCCTGCCACTCAGCACTTCAAGGTTAGCATTTTGTAGTTTGCTCTCAAGGAGTATTCATTTAAATTTTCAAGTGCAGAGTTGAATGTGGCTGCCTCATACCTCCCTTTTGATCTGTTCTTTATTTACTTGGGTGCTCTTCCAGTTTATTACATACATTGTATGGAATGCTCACGCATGTGTATAAACTTTTTTGGAGAAGTGGAGTGTTGTTCGACTTACTGCTATTCTCTCTATAGTTGGGGATAAGAGCGGGAGAGAGATGCTAAGCTTCACAGGGCAGCTCCCTGGTTTGTGGTGGTTCCCAAGCATCTGACATGGGGTGAAGTAAGAAGGTATAGGTAAGAGGATGTAGCACTTGGACTCTCTCTTGCCTCCTTTCAGAAGGCAGGTGAAATGCTTGTAGCTTTTTTCTGAGGAAAGAAGGAGCTTTGGGTTCTGAACTTAACTCGTGGGAGAGACTTGTTTTCTTGGTCTTTCCTTGATCCTTGAGTCACAAGGAGGATTCTTGAACACCCAGTTAACATCTTTGATTTAGCTGCTGGTTTTGAATCTTCCTTACTGGCTTGGTTACCACTAGTCACTGTCATAGGCAAGTTGACTTCCTTAGGTGGGAGACTGGGTTATGAATCTGGCTTTCATCGATTGCCTAAATAACCTTGGCCAAGTCAATAATTTACCTCTTTAAACTTTTTTCCTTTTTAAACTTCGGTTACTAGCCCTCCTTATACCTGCCTTTACAGGCTTCTGGCTAGGTTAAGGTAACACAATAGAAGCGCATGTGCTTTGAATTATTGAGAGCTGTGCTATCTCAATATTAGACATTATTGTGGGTTTTTTTTTTCCTTTTAATCCACTGCCAGTTTACATCCCTGATCTACATTCCTGCCTCCAGTAATCGAGTGGATTATTGTGATGTGTGGGTCTTTTTCTGAATGTAATGCCTCTTGCCATGAATCAGGTTTATTTATTGGCCCTTCTTGGATTGTGTTCAAGGGAGAATTTCTGGATCTCAGACACCCTTAAGACATCTCAGGGTCTAAAATTTCTAAGGTAAGACAATTGTTTTAGATCAGTGACTGACCAACTGGCTCAATAAATGTGCTTTTCCTGGGAAAACCCTAACTCTTGAAACTCACTAATCTACTTTTAAGCCTGCCAACTTAAGCACAATTTAAAAGCCCGAATGTGTGTATAAGAAGAATCACTGTGTTGATATGAAGTCTGTTTACACTTCAAAGCCATTAGAGTGATAAACATTTTACCACCATTGGGCCCTAAAATCTCCGGAACATAATTTGCTTGTTGAGGCCCTATTGGAGTTGGTACTCCTGACAGAAGATTAACACTTCTTTAGGAGCCTTGGGACTCACTTTGACAAATCTGGCATAGACTGCCAGCTGGATATCACCGAATCTTTGGATCCAAGCTCATGGGGAGTTTCTAACATGTGGAATTTCTCTGGTTGGTTGGTTGGTTGGTTTTGGTGGGAGAAATCTGGGTTGACATTTTTCAGTCTATTGGAGGCTTCAAATCTTATTTGCTCTACATTTGCCACGTGGAAATGGGGAGATGGAAATCTTGCATAGTCCACTTGGATAAGATGGTGGAGTGTCACACAGTTCCATGCTCACAATAGCCTTGGCCTGGGAGGAGGACATTTGGATGGGGTTAACCACAAATGTTTAGTTACTGGCTTATCACAGTCACTTGAATTACATATCATTCTATACATTTCAAAGTGCTTCTGCATCTGTTACTATAACTGATCTCAAAATAGTACTGTGAGGTAGACATGGTCAGGGTTTCTAAAATTATGTTTTTAAGAATGTTTTTTCAGATTATGAAAATAGTGCATATTCATTGTAGAAATGTTGGACAATACTGAAAATCATAAGAAAGAAATTAAATTGCCTGTAGTTCCACAGTTGCCAGAAATAGACACTTAATCCATTTTAGTATACATCCAACCCCATATGCGTTCCTTTTGTGTGTATACACCTATATCTGTGGATTATATTTTTCTTATAAGCATATATCCATGTTATAAGTATAGTCCTTGGAAGCCCAATGTTTAATGTCTTAACCTGTTCTGTTATAAAGGATGTATGTATCATAATGTTGTTGAGTAACTAGGTTATTTTCTGTTGTTCCCTATTATACTCAGCACTATGAAGAATGCCCCAGGAGTTACATCTTTTTTATTATTATTATTATTTTAAACATACCTCTGATTATGTCCTTAAGATAAACTGTTAAAAATATAATAGCTGGGAAATTTCTATCCACCTTTTGAGGGTTATTATACAAAAGGTCAAATTTCAAGACAGATATTTTATCCTCATTTTATAGGTGGGCCAACTTCAGAGAATTTCACTGATTTGCCTGGGAATGCATAGCAAATCAGTGGAGGAATCTGGTGCCTCCATGGTGGCATCTGCCTTGCTGGCCTCTCTCACCACCTGGAGGTGAGAATACCACCCCCTGCAAGAGTGAGCCTTGTTTTCTGTGGTGTGATGATGGGCTGTCTTCACAAACTTTTGTTAGGTGTGGTTTGTGGTCCACATGCCACTCTGTAGCCTGTGAACTGGAGATTAAATAAATCTTTATCCTATTTCATGTCAGTGTGTCTTAGGGCTTCCCGGGCTCTCCCTCGCTGAGGCTCCCTCTCCCACCCAGCACAACCTCAGAATGGTGGCCACGCAGCCTGCCTGCTTGGCTCCCTTTTATTGTACACATTTTGGGGGGAATACCTGTCAAGTTCCAGGCCTCGTGTTGGAGGTGGAGGGTACAAAGATATGTTCAGTCCTGGTCCACAAAGAGCAGCTGGGACTTAAACCTAAAAAAGAAACAGATAACTATGATGAGGACATGGTTGTGGGCCTGTGGAAGAAACATTTTATTTGGTGAATTTCATAGCGATGTTTCTGATGCATGATAAACCTCACTCTGCAGCCACAGTGGGTCCTTTTGGTTTCCTATTTCACCGTATCACTTTTGTTCAAACCTGTCCCTCACAGTCTCCTCACTTTCCCTCCTTTTTGTCCCTTGTCTACTTTGACGTGCTTCCCGTTGTTTTTGTATATAGCTAGCATCTAATAAGTAGCTGATGGAGTGGCCGGATTACTGGGCCTCTGCATACCTGCGTTTGGGTCCTATTCCTGCACTCCTATATTCCTGAGGAGTTGTACCAGTCCTTAAGTCTCATTCTCTTTTATTTGTATAATAAAATGAAACAAATAGGTATTAAAAATAATATGTAATGCTTTTGAGAACCTATTATGCACCAAACACTGTTGTCAGGGCTGTACACGTATTGACTTATTTAACACTCTACCTTTGTGAGGTAAGGGTTATTAGTATCCTCATTCTTAGGGGTAGGATCTAGCCACACAGCTTGAGGTCCAAGACCGCACAGCTGATGGACAGGAGGTGGGCTGATTCGAGAACTTGCTCTCTTAACACTGTACTCCACTGCTTTAGGACCCTTTACTCTTGCATTTATCCCCTTTCCTTACATTGTACCTGACACAGGAGTTTAATGTCATCAATTTGGGAGAGCAGAAACTTTCTTGAGGTGGTAAGTTACTGCCTCCCAAACACATGGATGTCTCAGACCTTGGCCACTCCCCCACAGGGCTATGAAATATCCCAGAGCCAGGGAAGTGTGAGGTTGAGAGAGACCAGAGAGGAAAAGCTTCTTTTCAAAAAAGAAGCGACTTTTTGAGCATCAGCTATTTGAAGGTCAGTGTCAGTGATGGACTAAAACAGATGTGGCTTCTGCTCCTGGGAAACCTGTGACCCAGAAAGTGGGGAAATATGTCACAAAGCTGATGGGACCATTGGGAGAGAAAGTAGTAAGGGTAAAAAATGTTTCCAGGTTGAAATACCAGCTCTTTTCAGACTTGAAGGGGACTGTCCATTCTGATGCAAGAACTATGTTTTTCTCCAGTGGACAGCTCATGCTCCTGGGTCTTGCAAGTCCAGATGGAGTCATAGAACTGTTGCTGTCCAGAGCATTCACTTGAGGGCTGGGTTTTATTGTTGTCATAGCATCTGGCTTACATAAATATGCTTTGTCATAATGGAGGGAGAGGGGGGAAGAAAATCAAGCCGGATTTTTGGTTATTTGTAGATCTTTTGCTTCCTATTGAGATTTATAGTAAGCCAAAATGCCTGGAGCTGGGCTTGATTTGAATGAAAAAGTATAGATACACATATATGCATGCTTGAACAGTGTCAGGCTTCCAGTGTGTGTCTAGTTTCTCTATAAGTCCCCAGTCTAGGGGGTTCTTCTGTAACTTCATTCCAGCAAGAACAGGCACTGCCTCAGTATTCATTTCAGTGGCATTGACAATACTGACAATATAATTGACCTAAAAAGTTCTGGATTTCCTGTTAATGCACTTTAGAAATGTACATCAACTACCAAAAAAAAAAAAAATCATTTCTATCTACATTTCACTTGATTTCCATTTTCAAGAGAGAGGCTTCATCATTATTATTCTATTTGAATAGCACTGATATCTTGAAGGATGGAAGGAGATTTCTATTGTATGCGGGAGTACTTTATTTCGATATTTTCTTTGTCTGATTATACATGATAAACACACATTAGTGACATTTCGTGCATGTTTGGAAGATAAATGGGGATATCTCTTTAAACCATTCCTGACACTTGCTAACCTGTGAGCTTAATGGCATTTTCTCTTTGATTCAATAATTTGTCTGTCAAAAAAAAGCTGGGCTGACATTCTCCTTGTTGTGGGATTGAAATGGAAAAGAAATCTCTTCGCTTGAAGATAATTTTTTTTTTAAATTGAGGGGAGCATTTTAGGATAAAAATGTTTTTGAAATTATTTGGGTTTTTGGTGGTAGAGGTGGGGGCAGATATGGGGAGGGGGGTGCTCATGAATGCTAGGGCCCTGACATTATATGTGTGGCAAGTAATAAAGGGGAAACGATTACCTCGGTCTAAAAGTCCTCTTGAAATAATTAGGGAATATGTGAATTCTTGCAAACGAAGATGGCTTCTGCTGATGTGTGTCTTGTGGGAGGCTGTCAGCCTTCCTTGTGTGGAGGTTGTTGGGTTGGGGTGTGTATCTGTGCATGGAGGGGTGACTGTGACTCAGTATGCCTGCCTCGGTTCCCTCCAGACTCATTCTGGATGAAGGGGGAGGGAGAAAGGTGGCCAAGCATCATTCTGAAGAGGCTTTAAATCCAGGTGGTTTTTCTTTTGTTTAGAGATTTTGGAAGAGCCCTGTTCAGGAAGTGTGGTTAAAAAAAAAAAAAAATCCTGGAAGTAAACCTAGAGTAGGGAGGCAATGGTGGGCTGGGAGTGGCAGGTGTGGAGCTCTTGAAGGAGCCCTTTGCATTTCATGTGACTCCACAGTGTATGGCTGACCCTGCCTTCTTAGACCCCTCCCAGTATTGAGAACTTTTGGGAAGTCTGAGTTAGGTAAAGATGATGACAGTGGTTGTGGCCAGCAGTGAGATTGGGAAGGATGCTTGGTGTCCAAAGTCTGCTTGTCTCCCTGCCCCCCTCCAGCCCAGGGTCTTCAAGTGTGCCATTAGAGAACACTGACTTATTAAGCTCTCTCAGCATATTTCATTGAATGTCTGGTGTGTGCCAGGCATGGTTCTAGGAACTGGGGCTGCATTCCAAGTCCTACAACTTGTCAGTTATGAAGTTGGGAATAGAACTCTGCTCTCTTGACTCCTGATCTGGTGCTTTCCAAGCACAGCAGGCTGCTTCCCTGGAGATCCTGCCTTTTACAGGAGCCTAAAGGTATGAAATTCTTTCCCATTATCTGGTTGTTCCTCCCCTGGCTTCAGTCCCCCTCTGTGGGCCATGGTTTCCCTTGTCTTGGAACCTGGCTCAGTCATGCTGGGTTGCCCTAGCGAAACCCAGTAAACACATAAAAATGAAGATGTTAGCGGTCACACACATTTTGCCAGCCTTGACTTCTCGCCAGAAAGTAGGGACATTTTAAGACCTTTGAACATCCTGAGCACTTTTCATTTTGGAGACCTCATCATACAACATATCAAACGTATTAAAATGACCCCTTCCCCATCTCACATTAAATATAATTGATGAGGTTTCACTGTGAAATTTTTGGAAGGATTCTAAGTCATTTTTACAGTTTGGAGGCTTAAGAATAAATTAATTTTCTCATGAAAACTTTGTTATATTTATATTTAACTGGAGAGCTTGACTTGATTAGTGCTTGACCTACCAGTGAACATAGGATTTCTTTCTGTTGAAGTTTATTTGAAATTTTATTAATCTTAGTTTTATAATTTTTATTTCACATTTTAGAGCCATTTTTTTTCCAGATCTTGAACATTTTGTTGACCATTCAAACATTTAAAAGAAGGCACTTAACACTATGCCTGTCACTCAGTCATGGAGGAAAGACACCAAGGACAGACCTCCTTGCACACACTGACCTAAAACTAAATCCTGGACTTCAGCATTTGGTGCTCCTCAGGGGACTCCAGTTGGGCCAGTCTTGTTTGTAGGCTTGCAACCCTCTTCCGACCCCACCCAGGGAAGGGCCTGGGTATTATAGAGGTGACACTGCGGTCGCAAGGAGAACTCCTGTTTTCCCCTGCTGCAGTGTCAGCCCAGGCTTTTACAACAAAATACCACTGACTGGGGTGGCTTAAACAACAGAGGTTTGTTTTCTCACATTTTTGGAGGCTGCAAGTCTAAGATCCAGGTGCTGGCTTCACTTTCTGTTGAGAGCTCTCTTCCTGATAGGGAGATAGGCACCTTCTTATTTTGTCCTCAGAACGCTGGTCTTTCTAATCCCATCATGAAGGCCCCACCCTCATGACCTCATCTGACCATAATTACCTCCCGAAGGCCCCATCTTCAAATACCATCATAATGGGGGTTGGGGCTTCAACATAGAAATTTTGGGAATACACCAACATTCAGTTTATAGCATGTACTGCGATTGGAAAGTGTGGCCCTCAGGATCTATGGCTCTGGGCTTCAAATCCCATCCCATCACTTTTTAGGAGTGTGACTTAGGATGTAAGTTGGTTATATTCTCTGAGCCTCAGTTTCTGTTTCTGTAAAATGGGAATAATGATCCATTTGCAGAGGTATTGTATTTGCAATAGTGTTTGTCAAGAGCCTAGTTCCCAGGAGGTAGTTCTTCTCTTTATATTTGCCCCACTCACCTGGGGGCATCTTTAAATGAATATAGCAGCTCATTTTTGAAGAACTCTCAGCTATGTGTGTGAGATTGAGGCAGAGGCAGAGGGCAGGGAGCCAGAGCCCAGGAGCATGGCAAAGGTAGGAGACAAGTAGTCTCTGGCACGAAGGCAAGATTGGGCTTCTATAAGAGGAGTTTGTTTCTACATTTTTGGAAAGTCTTAGGCTTGTGGGAACCCCTTAGGTTGTATGAGAGGACGAAGGGTAGACTGAGAAGGCTCCTCAGGGTTCACATTTTGAGGTTGAAAGGCCCCCAAAGTGGGAGTACTAAGCTTGAGTTTTTTACCCTCTTCTGGTAAAAAGCTTACTAAACCCAAGCGTAGTCTTCTAAGTTCGGGGCCTCACTTTTGCCATTTCCAGAATAGGGAACAGAAACTGAAATGACTAGTTTTTATAAATGATGGGGTTTTGAGCCTGGCGTTGGAGTGGGGGTTGGTATTTATGTGCAAATGGCTGTGGACTTTGCAAAGTGCTGGTATCTGGGGAAGGAACCAGTGACCAGCGTTTAGAGAGCAATCAGAACAGGGGGTGCCAGGCTTGGCCGAGAGGACGGATGGGCAATGATATGACAGTACTCTGTTCCCAGGCTTCCCATATTGGAGGGGATTGGCAGGTGGAAAATTGGAGGAAGCTGATAATCCCCCAAACCCTTCCTCTTGATTCATGGCTGCCAGCAGCAGATTAACCTTCTTGACTGACTCAAGCCAAGCCTGGCCCGTGGTGGGAAGTAAGTCCCACCCTCTCTCCCTCCCTTGAATGCCCAATGTGTGTTAGGCATTATCCTAAATATTTATATTACATCTGTGGGCAAAACTGGCAAGCATTCTCATGGACCTTATAATGTACATTAAACAGTCAACATGATACATAAATAAATTATATGGCAGAAGGCCATAAATGCTGTGGGAGGGGGGGGGAAGAAAAAGAGAGTAGGTAATAACATTAGTAGTCCTGGGTGGAGGTGACAGAGTTTTAATGAACATGGCAGTCAAGGAAGGCTTTATTAGGAAGGTGAACAAAGTTGAGGAAGTGAGTTGAAGGAGAAAAGTACTGTCAAAATGAGCTTGCCATCTCTGAGCTCACAATATCTGGTAGGGGGAGAAGAAGCCAGCCAACACTGGAATTCCTGGAATAGAATTTCTCCCTAACAAATGGAAGCAATATGGTTAATGGAGAGGAGGAATGGCCATGCTTGCCTGCCTGCCCTTAATCATCTGTGTGGTTCATGGTACCACCAGGCAGGTCTTGGTATCAAACGGAGACTGGGAGGTGGGGTGTAAAGCCAGCGTCCTCTACTCAGGTGGGTTTAATGGGTCTCTATAGGCTTAAAACATTTGTTGGATGAGTGTCTGAATGAGGGACCGAGTAAATTTATGAATGCATAAATCAATGAATAATGAGGAAAGGCTTTTTTAAGGGTGGGTAATTTACAAGTTCACATCCTAAGTTACTAGTTGAATGTCTAGCCTCAGTGATAATTACTTTAATTACTTTAAGATGTTTTGCTTTGGATATAGGAGTTTCTACCCCTAGGTAAACTTTCAGGTAATACAATGGAAAATGATCCAACTTTTCAAAAATGTGTTGGGATATCATGGTATAGTCTTAGGTTAGGTTTTCATATATACCTTTAGTCAAGATAGGGTATTCTCAGAATCAACTTGTAACTTCCCCTCGTATTTAAAGTAAGAGCAAGGGGCACTTGGCTGGCTCAGCCAGTGGGGCATGTGACTCTTGATCTCAGGGTTGTGAGTTCAAGCCAGATGTTGGTTATAGCGATTACTGAAAAACAAAATCTTTAAAAAAAAAAAAAATAAAGGAAGAGCAGATTCTGATAAACTTGTTAATCACTGTTCCTGTCAACAGCTACTCTTAGTTTTTAATTGTAATCTGGAGATGGAGGCAGAAGATTGGATATCTGGTGGATCTGCTGGTCTATTGGTTATCAAATTTTGCATGTTTCCAGAAAGTCCTGGGGAAACAGAGATGTACAGACAGACAGACAGACTGGGTCTACTCCAGGTCTATTGTATCAGAAGTTCCAGCTTTGGTCCCCATTATCTGTATTTTAAATTCCTTCTCAGTTGATTTTGTTGCAGATGGTAGAGGGATTTAAGAAATGCTGCACCATAGTCACCTTTGAGGGCAGAAATTATGATCTCTTGTTTTAAAGTATTTATTTTATCAGTGTCTACTTTCATACTAGAAAAGCAGTAAATCTTTATTGCTAGAAGCCAAACAAAACGATTCACCCCCCTCCATCAAGGTAGCATTCCAGTCTATTTTTTTTGTAGTTTTTCCCCAAACATAGAACTATTGTATAAATATTACTATACTATTGGCTTTCTTTTTATAATACAGTATCCATATTTCTCAATACTTTTAAAGCTCTGTGATATTCCAGAGTATACAAGTGATGGATTATTTCCATCACTGAAACCCCTGGCCTTACGCAGCCCTTTCCACATGGAGAAATGTTGATAAACCTTTGTTGCCTGAATAACTAAGAGGAAACAGCTATCTTGTACCATTCACCCATGTCCTTGTTGCTGGTCTTAGGGCAGAGAAGTCCTTATTCAAACTCTCTCTTCCCCAAAATAAGCTTGGTGTTAAAATAAGGTGACTTAGTTCTCCTTAGGGAAGGTTCTGGGCTGTGGCAATGACCCCTCTAATGCAGGGGTTCAGGTCAATGTGAAAAGGAGTTATTGTTGCACAAAGTGAAGGAGAATAAATCAGCCAGTCAGAGGTGGGGATAGTGCAGCACCCTCAGATGCTGCCTTCAAGGCGTTTATAAACCATGTAAAGAGATAGAACTTTCTCCTCCTGGAGAGTTAACACAAGAATATAGGGAAGTAGCTGGTGAGGGTCATGAGAGACCAGAGAGCCCTCGTGCTCCTTTTGGACTGAAGTCATCACTGAAAACTACTTAGGGGAGAGCATTTGGATTGAGTTCAGGAGAGTCTGATTAGCTCAGCTGAGAGAAGGCTCTTGGATTACTCCACCGTGCATAGGAGAGAGCTGTTGTGCCCCTGTCCTGCCATATTAAGACCAACGGACTTGTGTGTGGGGCTCTTGGGAACCAGGTGGTTAAGGAACCAAATAAAGTAATCATTCCCTGGGCCCTCCAAGAGGAGAAACAACAGCAACAAAAAGCTCAGCCCTCAGCCGAGCCAAGCTCCAAGAGCCCCTTTCACAGACACATAAATATTTAATAATCATCTGTCTACAACCAATCTAGGGGAAAAAAATCTTTAAATAGACTGCTCGAAAGGCCAAAACCTGAATTTTAATTGAGGTACTTTGAATTACTCCCATTAGTCAGTCGCTCTGACTTTTTCTTAGTGAGGGGTGGATTGTTGTTGAAAGGGGGGATCAGAATTATTAGCAGTCCTTAACACACACACACACACACACACACACACACACACACACACACAAAACTGCTGTTCCTACTAAATAATAAACCAGGCTTCTTTTTTTAAAGATGTGGCATTTTCGGAACATAAAGTGGGAGAGCAAAGTACGATAAGCCCCACATATCAGAGATGCAATTGAGGAGTTAAGGGCATTGGGATGCCTTACGAAGCATTTTGTTGTGAAATCACCTCTGTGATTCTCCCTGGTCCCGAGAAAGTTTGCAGGATGGAGGAGGTCTCTCTCTCTCTCTCTCTCTCTCTCTCTCTGTGTGTGTGTGTGTGTGTTTATGTATTTATTTTCCTTTTCTCTGCCCCCTGGGCCTGTGGTCTCCTGCAGCTGATGTAACAGTCCTCTTGGAGGTGCCCCCTGTATCTCACGCTAGCCAATTTCAACAGTCTAAAGTACTCAAATTGAGCCATTTTGTTCTCTGTAAAATAAACCCCAGGCCATTATGCGTGGTTTCTCATTCACCCTCCTCCTGGTCTCCCTTCCCTTGGCCCCTCTCTGCCCACCCTCCCCTCTTTCCCATTCTCTCCTTTCACTCCCCCGCCCGAGAACGGGAGGGGGGAGCAGACCTCCTTTAGGAGAACGCTGTTTCCAGTCGAGGCATGTCAACTCCACTCTGGCACAATTTGCTTTGAGATCTGTGTCATGGAGTGGGGCCGCAGGGTCACCCCCGCCATAATTGATCTTGCTTATTCATCTGCTTCCCCTGTATCTCCCTTTCCCCACGCTGGCCTTTGTTTGGATAAATTGTTTGAAGATTGACTGTGGTGCTGAAAGCCCCCTGCCCCAGCGCCCCCACCACCTCGTCCAGGGTGAGACAGTGGAGTGGCACTGTGGGAAGAGAGTTCTTCTGCCTGCCCCCATCCCAAACACGGAGGACATCCCCCAGTGTCACACGTAAGGTGATTTCCAGACTAATTTCCGATGGACTCACTTTGCACGGCTCCTTGTGCACTGGTAGGAGAAATGTTAATTGGTGTGTGAGCCTGAGATGTACTTCGGAAGGATTTATTGTTGTAAGCAAAGGAGGAGAAGGGGGGCCGCGTCCATCTTTGTGATGGCTCTGAGTCCACACTCACTTGCTCCAGATTATTTTTAAAACCAGTGGTAATGATGGATCTGAATCCAGTAATTTATTCGATTTTGGGTCATTAACCCTTGTTCTGCTTATGGCAGCAAATGACTTCATCGTCAGAGATGATGAGTGTTCCAAACTGTGGGGATACTTGGCTCTCTCGAGTTCTCATCTGAAAATCAATTTTAAGCAAGTGGCAGGCATCAGAAATCCTCTCTGCTTATAGGTTTCTGCAGCATTGCCTCTAGGATTAGAAGATGTGGGGAGGGTGGCGGGGGGGAGAAGAGAGCCCCCGGAAAACTTCTATTGCCTCAGAGTTTGTGGTGGGGTGGCTAATGTCCTGAAAAGGCTGCACAATAGACTCTGTCAAAATGGGTCTTTAGGAGTAGGGAATGGATGGCAGTTGGGAAATGGGGTAAAGGGAAGGAAAGGAGCAAGCCTTCATCTAGCGATCCTGCCTGTAGACTGAATGACATGGCTTGAAATCATTGTTTTGATTCCCATTGACTGAAGGCTGGAGGGGCTTTACTGGTTAAGCTTTTAAAGCCGCAGCAGTTTAAACTCTTTCCCTTTTTGCCTGCTGCACCCTTTCTCCAGTTGACCTTGAAACACATTAACTCATCTTTGGAAAGAAACTGAACAAAACACCTTTTGCCTTCAAATCTGGGCTGCCTTCTGTCTCAGAGTGTTACGTAAATTGGTGGCGTTGCCGGTGTCCCTGACTTCGGGGCAACAGAGAACTGGTGTAGTAGTGCTGGCCAGCCTCCAGGCAGAGCGAGTGAGTAAACACTCCTGTGGCTCCCCTACCACGTCCCTCTGCCACAGCGGACAAGCTGACCGGCAGTGTTCAGGGTCAGGGGCACTCCTGCCCTACCTTTGAGGGTGGATCCAATAGTTGAGCAGTATTGGAGAGTGCACCCAGAATGGACCCATCTTGACACATGATGTGTGTGAGCCCTGTCCTTTCCTTAAATGTAGTCATGTAAGGTTCATTGCTGAAATTTCCAGGTAAAATATTTGGGTGCAAAATAGGGATTTTTAGAAAGTTTTAAATGGAAGATACTTAGTAATCATTTAACCAAATCCCTTATTTTTGTAGATGAAGAACCTATGGCTCAGACACGTCACTTGCTTTGTCCAAGATCACAGATAGACTGTGGGGAGCAGAAATGGTCTTAGAACCAAGGTTTCCTGAGCAGTGGTGTACCTGTAGTGGGGACAGGTTGCCCCAGGTGTGGGCAGTAAGGGACTACATTGTCTGTAAAGAACATATAAATGATAACAAAGACCCTGGCTCTGACTTTATTACCACCATGATCTGACAGTTCCAAACAGTGTCCGTGATAAAATACCCCTTCTCGCTGTGCTGGACACTCCCACCAGCCCACTCCCCACCTCTTTGGTACACCACTGTTCCTGACTCCCAGTTTTATGTTTCCCCCCTCAAAACCAAGAGGTGGCCCCATCAAACAAACCACAAGCAAACAAAGAACAAATCCTGCATTGAAGTACTCCCTGCTTCTTTCGGACTTAAGTCAGGAAAATAGCCTTTTGGTGAGCTCATTTGGAGGCAGGGCGGGCTGGTGCAGAAAAAATGCAAAGTCTTAAAAATTCATGTGTGGGGGACCCAAAAGAACAGTGATGGGATTTGCAGGACTTGCCTGGCCCACATCTGTCTGCTGCGTGAGTGTGGGTGCTGAGCCCTGCTTGCACGCTCTGACTTTATGCAGGGCCAGGAGCTCCTAGCCCTGGGTCTGGGTCAGAGTCAACAGAGTTGAAAACTCTCTGGATTACTGTCTAAACCTAATTCTCTCCCGGATGATTAGAGCCTTTGGGAAAGTAGTCGGTGGTCTGAGGGCCTGACCTGCTTGTGTGTGCGTCTCTGTGTGGTCATTTTGGCCAGACTGGCTGCTGTCCGGGCTTTTTTTTTTTTTTCCCCCTCCAGCCATCCCCCCTGCAACGGGTGGGTAAATATTCCAGTCTGACTTCAGCTGCCGAGTCATCAGTTCTGACAGACGGCTGCCTCTTTGCAGCGGCCCCCCCTCCCCACCCACCCCCAGCCCCTCATTTCATCTTCCCCCTGTCAGAACTCACCCTTTGGCAGAAATCTTTTCCGAGAGCTAAATGTGAGCCTCAAAGAGATGCCGTCAAGGTATTTTTCATAATTTTCAAAAGTAATTTCCTTCCCTCCACCCCCCCCACCCGCCTTCTCTTCATTATAATTATGTCTTAGCAGCTACCCAAATCAGCATGGCAGGATCCAGTCCTCTCCCCTATGGGGAGGGCCAGCCTTTCCCAGCTCAGCTCGCTGGGGTGGGGGGAAGGTCCCCAGGAAAGGAAGGCTGGACAAGCAAAGGCTTCCTCACCATTGGCTTCAGAAACAAGGTGATAGAATCATTTCCTAGGAAGAAAAATAAAATGATTTCATGTCCCCTTGGCTCTAGAAAAGGACCCCGAAGGTATTTCCCTACGTGCCGGGTCTGTAACAGTATTTAGGGTACTTTTCATACAGTTCAGGTGCATGTTTTTGAGAGTAGATGACATCTGGTCCAGAACATTCTCTGGTCAACTTGCTCAACTCTTCTACCCCTCTCTCCTCTCCCTCTCATGTTTCCTCACTCCCTCAGGAAGGAGTCAAGGAAAAATTTCATATTTTTTCTCTGAATCTTGTCTCTGCTTCCACCCACCTCCAAATCCCTCCTATGGCTGGTTCTCAACAGGCATCTATCCCCAGGAAAAGGAAGAGGACTAGAGTGTATCTCTGGCCCTCTGCAGAGACTGGGGTATGGCCAGCCCCAGCCCAACTGAGATCCTGGGGGTAAATTATCCTCTCCTAGGAATGCTGGGACTTGACATTCAAAAATCCTATTCATTGAAAACAGACACTAGCCCCGAAAACCTGGTTTAGTAGATAAAATCTGTAACCACAAGAGGATAAATCTAGTTTGGCTTGTTTGTACTGGTCTAATTTAATATGATCTCCCTTGGAGTTTCCAGCGTCTAGATTTTCTAGATCATTAAATCCATTACTTTTCAGTGTTTGCTTTTTTTTTCTTTTTTCAGAGGATGGGGGATAGGGAGTGGGTATATTTTTTAGTGGCATCCTTCACTAATCAGGAAAGCTGCATCAAAGCCCATTTGGGGTCTGAAGTGACTAATTTCTGGGCCAACGGGCTCTGAAGGAAGATTTCTACCCAGTTAACATAAATGACCCTAACAGAAAAGTAAAAAAAAAAAAAGGGGGGGGGGTCTCCTTGCTGCAGCCACTGCTGTAGTAGGACTCACAAAGGGTGGAAAAGTCATTTCTCACCTACTGAAAATGCCGAATGCCAGCACGAAGGGAGATAGCTGGGAGCTAATGTGTGCCCTTGAACAAATGGGCCATCTCTCCGACTTTTGGACCTCATGGGACAGGTAGAGCAGGCCTCACACCTGCAGCTCCGGTCAGCAGGCTGAGGTAGCTGAGAGCTTCATGTAAGAACAGTGCTCATGAGAGCAGACATCATTGTTTCATTATGACATAACCCCCCCAACCCCCCAGTGTCAGTTTTCACTAAGAAAGCGGTTCTGTGAGATTAGGCACCCTCTACCCTTCCTACATTCACCTTTGCTATGCGGAAGGTGAGTAGTGGAGAGAATCCCAGGTTGCTCTAGCCCTTAGTCTGTGCTGGGTCCCCTCCTCCTTGCTGGACTACCGTCTTGCCCACTGGCACCACAGTACCAGTGCCCTTGGCAGTGAGAAGTGGCTGTGGGCCACGGTTGTCTCTGAAGCTGCAGTCTGGGAGACACTTGCTCCAGGACAGGGCTCACAGCTCAGCTACACCCCCAGAGCTTCCATGCCCCCACTTTATGGCAGAGAGCCAAGGAAAAACTATAGAGATTGTTTGCTTATTGGGAATTTGAATCCATGACTCTGTGTGTGTGTGTGTGTGTGTGTGTGTGTGTGTGTGTGTGTGTGCGTGCGCACACATGCGCACATGAGAATGTGTTTCTCTCCAAGTCTTTTTTTTTAGCTTTGATAAGATGATCCTTTTTTAAAAAATTTTTTTAAATGTTTGTTTATTTTTGAGAGCGAGAGAGTGAGACAGAGCGTGAGCGGGGGAGGGCCAGAGAGAGGGAGACACAGAATCAGAAGCAGGCTCCAGGCTCTGAGCTGTCAGTACAGAGCCCCATGCAGGGGCTCGAACTCATGAGCTGTGAGATCATAACCTGGGCCAAAGTTGGATGCTTAACCGACTGAGCCACCCAGGCACCCCCTTTCCTTCATTTTTTGACATTACCTTTTAAATAATCCGTATGGATTTTTCCTGCCCTGTAACTCCTAACAAAGAGAAAGCATGGCGACAAAGCAAGCTGGGAGGCAAGTTTTGCAACTTGTCAGTTTGAGCAGTGAAGCAGTACATGTGTGCACATGTGTGTGTGCGTGTGTGAGTGTGTGTGAGTGAGATAGACACTGGAGTAAAACACTTTGTCACCAAATGGTGTCCTTCCTTGGGCAGAAGACTACACTGCGTGGTGACTGTCCCTGCATAATTGGACTGTCTCTTCATACAAGCCAAGATGCTTGTTTCTGAATATAAGCCCATGCACTCTCAACAGGTCAGGAGCGATAGTAAAAACCTGTTGTCTGGCTTTGTATTCAGAATAATGGAGTCACTAATCTACTTGATCTGGCCAAGTCAGATAAAGAAGAAAGTGAAGGATGCCCATGTTTCAGGGATAGAAGGTACTTGTAAAAGCGATTTCTTTGGGGGAGGGGGATCAGGGGGAGACATACAGGAGAAAAAAAAAAGGAGCAAAGACTGTTGGAAACCTTTTAATTAGTACTAATTACCTCAGCAGAAAATGTTGGAAGCTTGAAAGGATTTGTGTCAGCAAGTGAAAGATCAAAGATTGCTAGGCTCGCATTTTAATCTGTTGGCTATAAAAAGGAATGAGGGGGGTGGTAATGGGACCCAGGAGAATGGCTGCCCAGGTGGCTCTACCCTTAATCCCTTCTTTACTGCTGCAGCCTGAGGCCTAGTCCCAATTACATAATAAGATGATTTAATTTAATTTTTTTCTTTTGCTTTGACTTCAACTGGGGCGTAGGGGAGAGGATGGGTGGTTTTCCTCCCCTTCCGTGAGGATGGAGTAGGCTGGGGACCATAGACTTGGACGCTGCACAATCCCTTCTATTGATTTTTTTCAATCTTTTTCTCATCCAGCAAAATGACACTGTAATTTCAATTAAAATAAGACTGCAAACAAAAAACTCCACACCAGGGAAAGACTTCTTCAAGACTGAGAGAGTCTCTCAGTGTACTAAGGAGGTGAGGCCTTGGCTGGTGTGGTCTGGCTATGGCTAGAATATAACTGGGGCAACAGGTAAACTATGTCACGAGAACGCTGCCAGTTGGTCCCACGCTGTGATAGTTCCTTCAAAGTCCAGTGGGGCAGGAAGAGGGAAAGGGAGGGAAGAAGGAGAGCAATATTGACTGTCTACACCACTCACCGTGGAGGAACTGTGTGTTTGCTCCTCTCTCCCTTTCTGTCACCACTGTCTCTTCCTCCTCTTTAAGAATAGATTAGGCTGGGGCAGGGTCTATATAGCTCTGGGTGCTCTGCATGTATCCCTTTGGCCCTCACCATTTCTGTGTCCACCCATTTCATGGATTCCACCTCCAGGCACCTGTACCTTTTCTCAGGCCACTGGAGCCTGCTCAGCCATCAACCACTGACTCCTGGAGGAGGTTGGTAAATACAAATACCTCTGCTCCCTTTCCCATCGTTTGATACAGCTCTGAGAAGTGATCTACCCTGCATCCCATACTAGTCTAGAGCAGAGATTGGCCTGAGAGCCCAATCTGGCCTGTTTTTGTAAATAAAGTTTTATTGGAATAAAACTTATTTATATATTTATTTGCTATCCATTTTATATTATCTATCTACTTTCACACAGAGTGGTGGTGACAGAGATCATACGGCCCTCAAATCCTATCATATTTATTATCTGGACACTGACATAAAAAGTTTGCTGATCTTACCCTAAAAAGCCTTTGAACTCCATTTGGCCCCATCAGCAACCTGTCCTGTGATGCATCATTTATTAACTTCTTTCCCTTTCTGATCTCACTTTCTGGTGCTTTGTATATCGTCTCTCAAATAAATGACTTGCTGTCTTTATGTCAAAGTCTACTTCTGGGAACTCTAACCTAAGACCTTATGTGCATGTACATGTACAAAAGACAGAATCCCTGCAGGTAGTGCTGGTTAACCCCTCTCTCTTCCAGGGTCCCAAGTGTATGCTTTCAGAAATTCAGTGAACCAGATAGCAGCTCAGCTTAGAAAACCTAAAAATGCTGTAGAGTGTTGCCCTTTGACTGAAGGATTTACATTCACATCATTGAACCATTTCATTCATGAATATAGGGTCATTCCTAAGTTTTTAGGTGAAAGTCCTCAGGATGAAAGCCTACATGGTATAATCCAAACTATCTGCTGTGGATCCAGGAGTGTCGCTCAGTGCTCTGTGGCATGGCACTTTCAAAATTTTTAGTAATGGGACACCTGACCTTGACTGGTCCAGCTCCATTTCAGAAAGTCAGACCACTGGACACCGTGTTTAAATATCCACATGCTGTAGAACAGGCTACCAAAGAAGGTTTGGGGCGCAGATCACCTGGTGTTTGGCTTGTGCCAGGCACCTAAAATCTTATGTATGGCCCCTTCTCATGTATAAGTATTTTTTGTCTTCCTTTGTTCTCCTTTATCTCCTTATCTCAGTTAATTCTGATATTCATTTATTATGAGGATGGAGAAGGTCTAGTTGGCAGATGAGAGAAATAAGTACATCAGCATCTTGCCATTTGTGTTACTTTTCTATTGCCGCATAACAAGTCACCCCCAAATTTAGCAAACTTTATTTATCACAGTTTCTGTGGGTCGGGAGTCTAGAGGTAGCTTAACCCAGGGTCTTTCACAAGGCTGTGATTAAGATGCCAGACAAGGCTGACATCCTTGCAAGCTCAACTGGGGACGATCTGTTTCTAAGCTCATTCACAGGGCTTTTGGTGGGATTCATTTTCTCACAGGATGTTCGAGTAAGGCCTCATTTTCATGGTGGGTATTGGCTGGAGGCCTCCCTTGGTTCCTTACTACATGAGACTCCCCACGGTCCATCTCGCAACATGGCAGTTAGCTTTTAAGGAAGTGGGCAAGTGAGAGAGGGAGATCCAACAAGATGGACGTCATAGTCTTTGTAACCTTATCTCAGAAGTGAGATCCCATCACTTTACCTTATTCTATTCATTGGAAGCAAGTCATTAAGGCATTAGGTCCATCCCACATTCAAGCAGAGGGGATTACAAAAGGACATGCATACCAGCAGGAAGGGATCAAAGTCATCTTAGAAGTCACCTCATACCACTGACACTCAGTCCTAATGTCCCCTTGGCATTATTTAAGAATGAGGAATCCAATGCAAGTGTATTTTACCATTTGTCTTTAATCGTTAAATGATATTAACTGTTTTGGAATGAAAAAATTTTTAAACTTTGATCAACCCACTCCTCTGTGTTCTTAAAGAGATTAAACAGCATATATTCTTAGAATCTGAAGTCTCAGTTCAGAATCTATGTCTTTGAGGGGCGCCTGGGTGGCTCAGTTGGTTGAGCATCCGACTTTTGCTCTGGTCATGATCTCGCAGTCTGTGAGTTCGAGCCCCGCATCAGGCTCTGTGCTGACAGATCAGAGCCTGGAGCCTGCTCCAGATTCTGTATCTCCCTCTCTCTCTGCCCCTTCCCCACTCATGCTCTCTCTGTCAAAAATAAATGAACATTAAAAAAAATTTTAAAGATTCTATGTCTTTGAAAGTATCATTCCTGGACTTCCAGCCTAAAGTGGACCATTCCCTTCAAGTTCTTGTAGTGCTTACTTTCTATGTTGTTTATTTGGTATATAATCCCACAGCGTTTTGTGACAGTTCTGTTGTTATCTTGAGTTACTTCTTGATTCTTATATTGTGTAATTTCCACATGCTGACATCTTGTCTTCCCATAAGAATTATAAACAATTTGAATGTGGCAACTGTCTAATACTTCAAATAAAAAGCAACTGAATACATGTTGACTTTTTCCCTTGGATGTTGTTGATTTCTGACTCGTGACCATGATTTGTGATGGCTACTGAATGGTGTGGTGCTCACTGCCCCTATACTGCGTAGCCCCAACCCACTCTTATTTATTTTGGTAGGTGGTTTTGCTTTAGTCATCAATGTTGTCCTTTGATTTCAATTCAGTAGCCTTTGATCTCCTGCCTTTTCCCCAATTTTGGCCAAGATTAGGAAACTAGTCTTAAAGTGCTGTTTTGATTGAAAGTCACAGTTTTGTCAATGCTGAAGATTCCTTTCCATAAGATCTTGGTTTGTGACATCATTGGGGCTGAGAGGGGACCGAACCTTTTTTGAACACTGACTTCACGGCAGCATCATTCACTTACCTCTAGGTTCGTGGCTAATAGCTCAGAGAATGCAGATGGATGCACATGTGAACTTGAGATAAACAATGTGCTCTATTTTTATATTCTGAATGATGATTGTATGAAGCCTGCACTAGGAAGCCTGGGGAAGGAGAGTGAAAATGATTATGGTTTGAGGAGGTTGGGGCTGACCACCCCATCAGTGCTTGTGATTGCGAGTTTCTCTTCAGGTTAGGGAAATACGTACATCGACATCTTGCCATTTGTGTTACTTTTCTATTGCCACATAGCAAATCACCCTCAAATTTAGCTCAATACCTGGCTCACATACCTACCTACACATATGGTGTCTCTCGCTCATACTATCACCTCCGTGGGCACCGCTGAGAATCTTGGCACTCTTTATGGAACTAGGCGTATCAGTTAGGTGTTATAGTTTGAATTCTGTCCCCCAGCCCCCACAACCTCTTAAATTCTTGTTGAAGTTCTAACCCCCAGTGCCTCAGAGTATGAACTTATTTGGAAATAGTGTCATAGATGTAATTAGTTAAGTTAAAATGAGATCATACTGGAGTAGGGTGGGTCCCTAGTCACATATGATCAGTGTCCTTATAAAAACAATGCAATGTGAAGAGGCAGACCCACACATAGGGCAAAGGCAAATGCTGGGGTAGAGGCCTGAAACAGATCCTTCTCTAGTGCCTGCTGACTGACACTTTGACTTCTAGCTTCCAGAACTGTGAGACAAATGTTTGTTCTTCAAAGCCACCTAGTTTGTGCTACTTTGTTATAGCAGCCCCTAGAAAACCAATACAGGAAGTATTCCTGGCCTGGTTTTGAGGCCCTAGCACCTCACGTCCTGTCCTTGGTCCTGAATCAGTGCCCTTGTTTTCTGTCTCCACACTCTGCCTTGGTCTGCCATTCCCTTCAGGATTTCCCATTCTCTGAGGGGTTGGTGGTGATATTTTTCTGTTGTATGTCCAGCCTGGCTGCTGCTTCCCCATGGAAAAAAGGAGTCCACCAAGAGTAATGACGGGGACTTGTCTACCCACACTTGGACAGCTGCACTCAGGCAAATCTGAAATGTCTGACTGGGACATGTTTCAAGCCTGAGGCAAGCCCTTCTGTGTGTGGTGTTTTCTTCATGGGCTACTCTGGCTTCCCAAGAAGTGTATACATCTTCTAAGGGTGCGCCCATCTGTGGAAGTTCAGGACTTCTGAGCCCTAACAAGCTGCAGCTTCCAGCTCGCTTGATAAGGTTTGCTGTCACTTTCTTTTCTGGTGATGTTGGGGAAGGGAAGAGTCACGCAGCCTGTCAGTCTTGTCTGCTCCCACGAAAGGGGAAAGTTCTCTTACTTTCCTCATGGAGACTGACAGCTATGCCAACTCTTCCATCACTGTGGAGGCTCCTTCCCAGATCATGAATTGGGTCAGCAGGACTTGAATGTAACCCTCAGCTGTGGAGGAGGGCTTGCAGGACAGTAGTAAGAGCAAGATGGAGGGAGGCTGCTCACCCCACACTGAGAGAGCAAAAAGCATTATCTTTCACCTAATCCAGAGTCTCTCAACCTCGGCACTAAGGACACTTTAGGTCAAATAGGTTTTTGTTGTGGGGGGTGTCCTGTATATTGCAGGATGGTTAAAGTATCCCTGGCCCCTACCCACTGGATGCCAGTGCCACCACCCAATTATGACAACCAGAGATGTCTTTAGACATTGACAAGTGCTTCCTAGGGAGGCAAAATCACCCATCATTGAGGACCACTGATGAAATCCCATCAAACACCTGTAGGGATCTCTGTGGTGAGCTGCAGTGTTCTCTCAGGAGAAAGCACAGGCATGTCTTATTAGGAAGGGATAGTTTTGGGTCAATGCTAGGTGGCTGTGTGGAGTTAAGAGAGATACAGGCTTATAAATGTCAGACTTCCAGGGATGTTTAAAGACATAGAGTGAAAAGCAGCTTCAATTGATGCATGATGTTACAGACCTAAATGTTAGAATTAATCAGGCTCTAGTGATCACATTGCTCAGGGGTTGCTGTTTGCTGGCTCACGGGTAGGGTAACTTCCATCCCTGTCTGCCCAGGACAATTCTAGTTAAAGCCTATTTTCAGGTCATAATGAGTAACAGTGCCCCTTTATTCCGGGAGGTACTCCTGTGTAGACAACAGATAACATAATCACCCTCCTGGGCCAAGTACAGCCCATCACTGTGTGTGTGGACAACACACATACTAATTCAGATACCTTTGGGTGGAGCATATGCTGGGATTCCCTCAGTCCTCACCAGTCCTTACTGTCTTCTCTGCATTGTCTGTATTTCAGTACTTCTAAAATAAACATTTCCTCCCCACATTTCAACGTCTCTGAATCCATCTCAAAACGGATGGCTTCTTAAAACTGTCACCAGCCAGGAGGCAGTTGTGATGGAGTTGTTACTACACATCCTAACTTAAAGTTGTTACTATTTTCACCTCACTTGACTAGTACACATTTTTGATAACTCATGTGCCATTTAATAATTCACTGTAATTTGGCATTGAAAGACAAAATTATTGTGTATGTGGAAAGGGCATACACTTGATATCATGAAGCAAATATTGGTTAGAGTAATGACCTTGATTTATGAATGTGTTTCTTGCAAAGCCACAAGCAGGATATAAGAAAGGAAGAGAGTTCCTGAGGTATTTTAAGGTAGGAAACATTGGGTTATTTTTAATTGACATTGGTTTTTCTCTCTTGTTAATACCTAAAATAACCTTGGATTCATTGAAATACAGCATGTTACCTGACTTGCCCCTGAAGATATTTGAATTGAGGACCCCCAATGGTTCTCACACTTTGATATGCATGGAAATGATGTGGGGAAATTAACTGGAGATATCCAGACCCCAGCCATACAAAGAGTGATTTGTAAGTTAGGATTGGTTTTTGGCATCTGAACTCTGAGACATGTGATCTACAAACCACCCTTCTAGACACACTGATACAGTCACCCCCTTTATTCCCCTCTGGAGGAATCTTAGGTACAGAGAGGGAAAGGAAGGCATCTGCTCATATATAGTAATTGGGTGAGCTGGGACTGACGTGGTATTTTCCAAGTTACCGATAAACAAGTATTTTAAGGAGTGTGTCTTATAAACATTTCTGAGGCTCTTCTTGGCCCTTTCTTCTGGAAAGGAGATGGGATTAGGATTTGGGCCTATATCCAGGGTAGGTAGGTTTTCCTCTCCTCCTACTTAGCCATCACTGTGGGAGATGCCAAGAGGGGTCTTTAATTAATTGTCAAGGAGACAAGAGTAAGACACCTAGGACATAGGTGAGCAGACCAAGTCTGTGGAACAGTTATGGAAAGAACATGCAGAGTAGAAGGCTTTGGGAGAGAAGTTCAGCCACATCTGGGGCAGGCTGAAAAGTCTTCTCCAAGAAGGTTGGGTTTGAGCTCCACCTTGAACCATAGGTGAGTTGTACAATAGCAGAGAGCAGGTAGAGGCACTTCAAGTGAAGATAGAATGACCAGACAGGTTACTCAGTCTTCCCACAAATCTTGACAGGTCCTTAGAAGGTGATAGAAATAAAATCTGGAGGTCTGGCTTGAAAGCCAGGTCAAGACAGATCAAAAAAGTTAGCTTTGTCAAAAGCTTCAGGTTCATTCTTACCTAGAGACAACCCCTTGTGATCCCAAGTCATTAATCCACCTGGAGGCCTATCCTGACCTGAGTTCCCTTGCTTTGAAGTGTGCTGTCCTCTGCAGCATGAGGAAATAATTTGCTGCCTGCTTCAATGAACCATCAGGAGAGCCAGCAGACCTAATGACATGTGAGAATATTAACCTCCTACCACGAAGAGCTGTGAATCTTGAGCAGCAGTCTATAATTCACCCTGGACTCCTGAGCCAGACCTCTCCAGCTTTCTCACTCACTCACTTTCTCACTTATATCCAGAGAGAGAAGGAGAGACCTGCTCATAAAACTTTATATTCTCCAATAGTGTGAGCTTCACTGAGCTGCTTAGTAATGAGTGGCTTTCCTTTTGCAGTCATGGAGAAATGTGTACCCTCAGAGGTGGGGTGGGGGCTATTTTTAATGTTGCATTTTGCATAAAATTCTTTCTCCTAACCCTGGAAATGCATGATATCATGGAAGGTGACCATTAAAGTGCTTGGATAACCAAACTTCTTTGTAATTCTATACTTGGTCTTAAAAATCAAAGCAAAAAATGGTAGTTAGGGCTCTAATCTTAGGACATTTTAGATATTAGATGGGACCTTAAAGATCTTTTATGGTCGTTTGAAGGCAGAAGGAGCATTTAAACCTCATTGTGTTATAACTGTGTTTTTGCCCTTGTTTCATGAGATTGTGGGCCCCTTGAGGACAGGATAATATCTTCACTGTATTTGCACTCCCGGGCTTATCAGAGTGTCTGAGCCATACAAGATCTCAAATAAATGTCAGTGCAAAGATGGAGCAGATTGTCTGCTCCAACTCCCAGTTTTGCACATGGAAAACACACAGACACACGCAGACACACACACACACACACACACACACACACACACACACACACACACACTAAAGTCCATAGGGCAATTCATTAGTGGGCATAGCTAGAGTTCTCCTAGGGATGAGTGAGCCTCTTTTCTCCTGTCTGCCTCTGGTTAGATGACTACCACTCTTGGCCCTGGATTGCCACTGTGGTGTTTTCATTAAGAGAAGTGTTGTTCTGATGGAGACTGTCTAGTAAACTCAGTTAAGCCAAGCACAAATGTAGGGCCAGGGGACCCAAATCATGGAATACATATGGAAATGGGAGATTAGTTGCCTGTGGGTTAGAAGGTACCTAAGACATTCAGGCATGGCCCCTTGGATGACAGCATCTATCAAAGTAGGAGTTCTTGGACCGGGAGAGTATTTCTCACTTAGCTAGAAAATCTTAGCCCATCAGATTCCACACAGGTGGGAGCAGACTTGTTTCATTCACACTAGGGGGTGCTCAGTAAACATTCCCTGAGGGAGAATAATCCATTCTGTAGTTTTTATGGTACTTTTCCGTTTAGCCAGGCCATTTAATTTCCATATTTCAAGTGTCTCTGCACAATACTGGGCACATACAGGTTTTCTTATGATTTACAAATGTAACGAAATCAAACCTGTCTTCCTCTGCTGACTTGACTAGCACAATGAATGGAAAAACCAGTGGTTAGTATCCACTCTGGATATATGTAACTCTCAGTCTTCCTGGTCTTTCCAAATTGTTACCCTCTTCCTTCTGCCATTTTCTTCTTTTTAAAATTAATTTTATTAAAACCAATCAAATTAAAACTGCTTCTGTCCAGGGCATCTCAAGGTCCATTCATTATGGCTTCTTATCTTGGCAGACAATCGGCACAGAAAGGCAGCTTGGCCATTATGCACATACAAAGCCCATCACTTCCCTACCAGTGGCCAATTCATCAAACATTTATCTTTTGCCCTCTGAGCACTGTGTCACTTAGCCTGTCACTCCCTAGTCTAGGATGCTAGGAAAGATGAAAAAAATGCAGGGGGGAGAGCGGGAGTTTTCTTCTCCCCCAACTTTCCCATCTCAGATTATTTTGTTAATCAGCTTTCATACTTGAGACTTGAAACTCTCCCCTACCCTGCTACCCTCCAACCTCTATCTTTTTGGCCATATGAAGATTACTACATGTATGCTCAACTTTTTACTGAGTGATGGAATGTCTAAGGCAAAGATTAAACTTTAGCTTGGTTTGGGAGTTTTCTATTGTAACCCACTTTAGAGCAGAGAATGTTAGAAAATGAACAGACATCTAAAATAATTGAGTCTGGGGCCGCCTGGGTGGCGCAGTCGGTTAAGCGTCCGACTTCAGCCAGGTCACGATCTCGCGGTCCGTGAGTTCGAGCCCCGCGTCAGGCTCTGGGCTGATGGCTGAGAGCCTGGAGCCTGTTTCTGATTCTGTGTCTCCCTCTCTCTCTGCCCCTCCCCCGTTCATGCTCTGTCTCTCTCTGTCCCAAAAATAAATAAACGTTGAAAAAAAAAATTAAAAAAATAAAAATAAAAATAATTGAGTCTGGCCTCCCCAGTTTACAAAAGAGTTAAGTGAGGCCCAGAACAGGACAAAGGTTTTGACTGAAGCACTGCAGGAAGGTAGTCACCAAGGCAGGATAAGAATCAGGGTCCCTGGTCATCTTCAGATAGAGGTTCTCGCAAGCTGGCATTTCCTTATTTGTCCGACAATTCTGAATACATTTTAGTATGTCTTCTGGTGCGTTAGCTACTTGCTTCCTTACCTGAGGTAACTAATTAGTTCTTTTGAGAATAAAATACACACTTTTTTTTTTCCAAAAATGATCTTTCAAATATCAACAATCCTTATGTCTACCTAGGCTTGTTTTTAGATACCTTATCTCATGTCCTGCCTCTTCCAATATCTGCAAAGTGTATAGGTCTGGGATTTTTCCTCCACCATAATGGATGAGAAAATGATAGCCAGAAACTGAAAACAGAGATCATGCACCCAAATTTAGTGGTGTTACTTTGTGTGCCCAATTGCCACATTTGTGTTTGGCTTCACTGAGTTGACAAGATAGTCTCCATTCAAATACCATCTTCCTTGTGAAAATACCACCATGACATTCTACCCCAAGAGCGGCAGTCAAGTAACTAAAGAGACAGATGGGGATGAAAGAACCTGCATTTAGTCCTGGTAAAAATCTCTTGTTTCTCATGCTGCACATCTGCAAGCATTTGATCTGTCTTCTTTGTCCCTAACACTGTTAACTTCTGTGAGGTGGAAGTCCTTGGGTCCCAGAATGTGCCTTTATATGAAATGGAGTACAATCCTAACAAAGTCATTCTTTGTAAGATTTTTCAAAGCACGGAACTAGGGCTCTTTTAAAAGAAGGAAAATGGCTCTAATAGTAAGCCACTTTTGGAGGTCACCATATCACCCAAGGCCTTCTTTCCTTCAGGAGATATAAAGGTATCTTGTAGTCTGGGACAGAAAACATGTTTTCACCTTTTTCAGCCAACTGGGACCTCACAGAATCAGTAGTTGACATATTTTTGCTGGTGTTCCTGGCCTGATTCCATTCCAGGGGGCCCTACCCATGGGGAAGCTAGTCTTTGGGCAGGTATTTGATTAGGGCCCCTTTGGGTCCCCAGGGCCTTGAGGCACAGCCATGTAAATGTCTCCTTTTCTGGTTGGTTTGCAATGAGTAGACACCATCTGTTGAATTAAATTCCCTTTATGGAGGGTGGTGAAAGGCTTGTGTGGAAGAGACACTGTTATCTTTCAAGCAAACAGTTCATGAGGTTGAAGAGCTGTGTTCTTGGCCCAACATATGTTTGCCCAATGGCTGTGGGAGCCTCCCCCACCAGGCGCTGAATTCCGCCCCGTGGCGACACACACACATACCGCGGCTGCAACACACCATGTCCACTCCCTTACATCTCCCTAGTAAAGAAAACCTCCATTTATAGAACCCGCCAAACAAACTCACTCTTTAGACTCTTAAAAACAAACAAGATCCTGAGGCCACAGGCTCCATGCGTGCATGTGTGGTTTTATAAAAGCTCAAGCCGTGAACCAAAATAATTTCAGAGACATAGTCAAAGCCCAGACCAAGCCCTATCACCAGGGTGGGAGAAATGCAGGAAAGATTCACTGAGAGGCATGGAGGACGGCCAGATGGGCAAAGGGATGGGAATAAAACATGGAGGCATCTAGCTCGTTCATAGGGAGTACCTGGTTCTCACCTTTGTCCTCAGGGAACCACTTGCTATAATAACTTCAGGACAAACACAGGAGGAGTGGGTGGAAAACGGTGACTGCTGCAGCCCTCATTTCTTTCCTCTCAATGTCTAGAGCCCATTTTGCCCACACTGCTTAATAATGTGCTGTCTGTTATGGTCTCTCCATTTCAAGTCCAACTTCTTTCTCTGTTCCCATAGATGGTAGGCCCAGGGGGAGCAGGTGCCATGACTTGTACATCTTTTATATCCCCAGATGTATGTGCATCTTGACAGCCTGCCATGCTGGAAGAGGGTAACACATGTATGATTTCTTGTGCCAAGTAAGCTTTTTGGAATGGCAGTTACTTGCATGCCGGGATTAGTTACCTCTTCTTCTTATGTTCCTTTGCCACCGAATTTGGCATAAAGTGTAAGATGGTGCTCACAGAATTAGAATTCATTCCGATTGAAATTTAGCTCAAGCCCACTTCCTCTTTGAAAACTTCCCTAACCCTACCCCTCCTCAGAGTATTGTTTATCATCCCAGTCTAACCCATTACCCTGCATTATCTGGTAACTCCTACCCTGCTTACATCTACTGCTTAAAGTAGGGGAGCATGCCACAGTCCTTTTTATCGCCCCAGAGACTAGCAAAATCCTAGGCACAGAATTGGCACTCATTACCTTTTTGTGTAAGTGAATGAAATGAATGAATGAATGAGTGAGCTATAGAGGTACATGCCAAGGTGACTAGCTCCACCTAAAGTATACTTTACCTCATGAAGGCCACATTAAACAAATATAAGAATTAGTTCTTCAGGGGATTGTCCTAGGAGGGTCAGGAGGGGATGTAGATCAAAAGGCAAAAGAATTTGAAGACCTCAATCTGATTGTGAGGACATATAATGAATGGATTAGAAAGCTATACACAGTGTTTGGATAAAGGTTGTGGCAGTAGTGAATTTCCATTTCTAGATCTCAACTAGAAATTATTTACAGGTTATTTAGCATAGTTCAGTTGAAGGACCATTGCAGTCTATGTCCAAAGGTTCTAAGCAGGGCTTTGTTACTATGTGTGGTTTTAGGTAAGCCACTTGGCTCTCTGATTATCAGTCACCTTCTGTGAAGTTGAGGATCGAACAGCTTACAATTCTTCTGGGACTCAAAGTCTATGAGTCTATGAAGAAGACCACAACAGGTCAAATAGAACTGTGGCTTGGAAATCTAGTTCACAGGGCATAAGAGGCCAGTGTGTTAACATGTGCCTTTTTTTAAAAAAATGTTTTAAATGTTTATTTTTTAGAGAGACAGAATGCAAGTGGATTAGAGGCAGAGAGAGAGAGGGAGACACAGAATCTGAAGCAGGCTCCAGGCTCCAAGCTGTCAGCACAGAACCCAATATGGGGCTCAAACTCACCAGTTGTGAGATCATGACCTGAGCTGAAGTCGGACGCTCAACCAACTGAGCCATCCAGGCGTTCCAACATGTGCCTTTTTAATTATGGGGATATCCCCATAGTTAGGGAAGCATTGAAGGAGCTTTGCACAGTCCCAGCTAGAGGATCAGAAGAAGGCACACAGTTTAGTGTGATGGAGAATGACAGAGTTAGAACTCTCTGCTGTCCTCTTTCCACCAGGCTGTCTGGCAGGGAAGAAACAGCTCTTGGGAGCCCTTATAAACTGTAGTTACAAAGGAAGGAGCTGCAGTTAGATAGGCACAGTATCTGGGTAGAATATTAGAGTCATCAAATCTAATATTCTATGAAGAAATTTCCTCTAAACATTCTCTGTGACTCTAACCTCTGATCATGTACAGATAGTGACTCAGAAGGTAGCTAATTCCTTTGGTGAACAGCCCTCTTTTTAAGCTTTAAAAAATTGACTTGAGAACTTTCCTTCCAACTTCTATTATTTTGTCCTGTGTGTTTTTGGTTCTGCCTTCTGGAATGCCAGAGACTTAGTACTTTGAAACAACTAAGCCTCCTGTGTTCCTGGTTAAATAATTTTGACCGTCTCCATCACTGTTTCTTACACCCTTCACCAGCTTGTTGGTCTCATTGTATGATATTTCTAAATGCTGATGCTGCTTTGAGCCTGGCACTCAGACCTGAAACAAAGCTCCAGGTAGAGTTACTTAGGGGCCAGTAGAGTAGGATCAGGTTCCCTTCTGGGGAGGCAGCCCCACTCTGCTGATTCATACTAAACCTTTATACACACTGCTCTTTATGCAAGGTTCCTGCATCTTATGTTTGGAGAATCGTTTTATTTAAAAATAATAGTTACTCAAGTCTTTTCTGATTATATGATACTTACTCATGGTAGAAAACCTAGTAACTAGTGAAAACTATAAAAGAAAGGAAAAAAAAACACCCTACAAATAACCACTACTCACAGATTAGTAGTATATATCTGGATCCCTCTATCAGTATGTAGGTACATGAACACCTGTATGCTTTGAAGTGTCATTATATACATACAGAATTGTCATAATGTCCCTATGTACATTAACAGTAGTTTATAAACTAGGAACAACTAACAGACTATGGCTCTTAACCATCTACATGGAAAACATGGTACACATTAAAATTTGTGTAGGGAATGGAGGGGAGAAATAGATGATTTAATTTCCATGCATGAGATTGTAATGTGTGTGCTGTATGTATTATAACTTCATTTTAGGTACTTAAAAGGATAGCATGACATTTTATTGAATCAGTAGATATATGTATACAATATCATTTTTAATTACCACATGGCATTTCATTATACAGATACATCGAGCTTTCTGTAATCATTTATCATTGGGCATTTAGGTATGTTTACATTGTTACTATAAATAATACTGTAGGGAACATACTTAAATCATGCACATTTCTTTGATATTTATTTAATGCAGTGTTAGAATTATTGGATAAGAGGTGATCATTTTTAAGACTTTTAATATAAATTGCCATCCAGAAAGGTTATAGCAGCTTCACTCTCCCATCAGTGTTGTGTTGGTCTGTTACTTTGAACTTTTGACAAGACTGTGTTAAGATTTAGGGAAACAATGGATTTGTTAGTTAAGTGAAAATATCTTGTTTAATGTGAATATTTTAGATTCCCAGTGAAGTTGAAATTTCACTCTACCTTTCTAGTATTGACCATATATATTCCTTGTGTATTTTCTTTCCATGTATTTTGTTTTTCTCTTAGGGCTTTCAGATGTCCCTTAATGATTTTCAAAAGCTCTTTTAATATTAAGGATTTTAGGGGCGCCTGGGTGGCGCAGTCGGTTAAGCGTCCGACTTCAGCCAGGTCACGATCTTGCGGTCCGTGAGTTCGAGCCCCACGTCGGGCTCTGGGCTGATGGCTCAGAGCCTGGAGCCTGTTTCCGATTCTGTGTCTCCCTCTCTCTCTGCCCCTCCCCCGTTCATGCTCTGTCTCTCTCTGTCCCAAAAATAAATTAAAAAACGTTGAAAGAAAAATTAAAAAAAAATATTAAGGATTTTAAACCTTAGATTGTTAGATTGGAAATATTTTCCCCAATTTACATTTGCCTTTTATTTTTTTTTTCTCCAAATAGGTATTTTTGGATAGTTGGACTTTAAATTTTTTTAATTTTTATTTTTGAGAGAGAGCATGCACAACTGGAGGAGAGGGGCAGAGGGGGAGAGAGAGAATCTCAAGCAGGCTCCATGCGGAGCCTGACGCTGGGCTCGGTCCCACGACCCTGCGATAGTGACCTGAGCCAAAATCAAGAGTTGGACGCTCAACTGACTGAGACACCCAGATGCCCCTTGGGTAGTTGGACTTGAAATCTATATTCAGGTCTTCACATTAGATAATATGAAGTTTCATCTTGTTGGGCTGAAACAATGTGTTGATTCCAACACGATCATTTTGGATCCTACTGTATGCTCCTGAATATCTTTCTTGGGTCTTGCACTCCATGAATGTGATAAACATATGCTGAACCAAGTCATTGGCAAAAAACAGGACCAAAGTCCCTGGACCCTTCCTTCGTTGCAAGCTGGGCCATTAATTAGTGTTCTTCAGTTATATTTTTAACCAGTTATGACTCTGTCTAAAGTCGTCATTTTCTAGCCTAGTTTTTGCTCTCCTGACATAGGGATATGTCAAAGCCTTTTTGAAATCTGGTACAATATACCTTTATTCCTAGTTAACTGTCCACGTTAATAGCTGGTCTCACAGAACTTGTCCTTAATGTACAGAAACTGCCTGTTTGAGATTCAATGCCATATATGTATCTTGTTCCATACTACAGAGGATCTGAACTAGCTTATTAGAATTAATTAAAAAAATGTATAGATAAAATATGAAGGCTATATAAATTACAATTCTCAACTACAAAGTTAGAAAGCGGATATAGAGAACCCACGGGGTTATCTTTTTACATCTGAGTCACCATTTCACTCTCAGCTTCCTAGTAGTAAAAGTAAAAAGAGTATCATGACCAGAAACCTGGTTTATTTTGTCCTAGGGCAAACAAATACCAGTTTCTCAGAGGTATACTCTGACTAGAATTTCATAAGTATATGAATTTATTAATCCAAAGTGTGAAGAATCTTCCCTTTTCAAATAACTGTGGTTGTATTACCCATTTCTGTGTTTCCAGCTCTTTACACATTTCCAATAATTCTTTAGGGATCCTATATAACAGTTTTATTAGTATTTTAGGTATGGTACATGATGGCTTCACACGTAATCCCACTTAGAGTTAATAAACACTTTGTCAGCTGCCTTAGATTTTTGACTGGTCTTGGATTCAGGTCTGTTACACCAGTGTTGAATTTTATTCCATGCAACTCAAGGATCATCTATCCTGACAGGGGACTTAAGGGCTTTGGGGTGACTTTGACAAATTGCATATGATATACTGTCACATGGTTTCAGTATACACTATTGTACATAGCCATGAGCCTGTTCCACCTTTGTCTGTTTTTTTTAGAGACTTTCATCCCCTATTGGTTTACTTATATTACTCGTATATATATATCCCTGGCTATGTGACCTGACTGACAGAAAAATATACGGAAAATATTTAGACCCAGCTGTACATATAACACGGTACTATCTCTTCTAACATACTGTAGTATATGCTGAATAGTGTGCTATGCCATCTCCAGTACTGTTCTGTAGTATATATTGTATAGTGTGTATACTATGCTATCTCTAGTGGTATTCCGTGGTATACACCGTATAGTGTACGTACCGCGCCATCTCTGGTAGTGTTCCGTGGCATATGCTGTATAGTGTATATACTACACTATCTCTGGTAATATACTGTGGATACATATAACCATTTACATGGGCTATAAAAAGAATTTTGTGACAGAGAGAAAGAGTATCTCTTATGTGGTTGGATTAATGGCCTTTCAGAAGTGCTGCCACTGGGCCATTTTCTGGGCTGTGAGCTGCCATATCACTGTGGTCCCATTCTTTTCTTCCTTCATCCCCTCTATATAGCTCTGTGTTGCCTGTCCTTTTCTTCTAGCTGTGGTCATGGCCTCTCTTGTCAGTTTGCAGACCTTTCCCAAGGACCTGCTGTGTGCCAGGCCCTGTGCTTGGCCTGGTGGGGCAAATAAAAAAGGTGCAAGCTGCTATTCCTGCTCTCAAGGGTGATATTTAAATTATTAAACAACTACACACTGATCAATCAGAAACATCCTATCTAGAGCAGGGTCCCTAGAGGCTCTGTGCTGTGGGGGCATTAACTACTTAGTTGCTGGACTGTGAAAGGTCTGGGGGGCTCCGAAGAGTGGCCAGGGTAGCAGGAGGGGGTACTCAGTGTATTCAGAGCTGCAGTTATTCCCAAGTGGTAAGCAAGGATTTAAATAGCCTAATAACTGGTTCTGGTGTATGGGTGCAAACTCATTGTATGTCACTTCTGCCTGTTTGTAGACACTGGCCTCAGGGTAAATAGGAGGAGGCATCTGGCCTCTGAAGGAATGGGTGTAGGCATTGCCCTCCCAGCCTCTGGCCGGTTGCCCTGAGGCCTGCTCTTTGCCCTGCCCTTGGGATTTTACTGTCAGCTTTTCTCGGAGTGGCTCACAGGCTCAGGGTCAAGCTGTAGTCAGTTGACAAAGGGGTATTGAATCCTTACTGTGCATTTGACAACTCTCCAGGTATTATGGAGGTTACGTTGAGATCCCTTTTTTGTTGGGGGCTGGGCAGACGAAAGTCATCCAGAAAGACCATTACAGAGCAGGCAGCAGCGGAACCTCCACAGCAGGTCTACAGGAATAGCCGCTGTGGTGAACATAAGACAAATGGGGTAGCTTCTCTAGAATTTCCATAAACTCCCATTTTCTCAGTTATAACTATCTATCTATCTAGATATATCTACCTCTATATATAGATATATAGAGAGATAAAGATATCTGGATAGATATATTGGAGTAGGTAAAGATTTTAGTTCAGATCTTATTTTCTTAATTAGTTTGAGAACATTCCAACCTTTGGTTCTGGGTTTGAGGCCAGCTGTGGTTCCACAGAGAGAGAGATTTCTTCTTAGGGTCTGTGGTTAATTGTGTCCCCCATCCCTGCCTGAGTCATGCTGGGGAGGAGCATCACCCCTGTTATAGGCTGAGAATGGAGGAAAGAGGGATCTAATGATTACCACTGCTTACACCCCAGGAATAAGGTTGGCATTTCTTGAATGGAGGGTTCTGGAGGTGTCCTCTGGTGATTTTTCTGGCTGGATTTTTGCTGGGTAAGAGGCAGGAGGGATTAGTAGGTCATCTGCCCCAAGCCTACCAGCTCTGCTGTGGTCCTGACCCTTTTCCTTCCCCATTCTGACGAGTGGCTAACTTTTGGGAATAGAATGAAGGCCACTGAGTGGAAGCCCACCCAGAAGCAGAAGGTATTGGGGTTCAAGCGACCACCCCTTTGTGGGGCCTGCTGCCCTGCCTGAGGCCCCTCCTTAGCGGCTCACAACCACTGGCTTAGCTTGGAAAGGGCTGGGGCCGCCTGGTTAGTGCCGCTGTTTTTATAAGCTAATGAGGGCAGAGTGTGAGCCACGGGCAATGATGCTGGGATATTAACTGTGACAGGAAGCTTGATCATAATTATCTTAACGAGGATAGGGTTAATTACAGTGGAAACTTAAAAGTTCTCTCTGTTTGAATCCGCTAGAGCTGAATGCGTTGTGATGTTTTGTCATTTTGATATGACTTTGGAAAAGGCACAGGGACTCTCCCAGCAGCTGCAGTGGCTCCTGGGGGAGCCCAGCCAGAGCCCTGTGAATGAGGTAACAGAGATGGTACCTGTGGGTGAGATAATGGGCAGCTTTCCTGCTGGTGAAGTGCTTCGGAGTTGCCGATTAGGTTTTCAGAGCAAACCACCTGCCATAGGTCAGACCGCACACCCTGTCTCCCTGTCTTGCCCTTGGCATCTCTTCCCTGGGCTGGGAAGACCTCTCTCCAGCTGCCTGTGCCCAGGTAGTGGGTGAAGCCTTGCTCTCCCACCCCAGCCCCTGACCTTGGCACACATGTCTGCGTTGCCTTCACAGCCCACTCCTCAAACATCTGCAGATTGCAGACCAAGCCGGCGAGTAACTGTGGAGTGACAGGCGCCCCCTCCACCAGGGCCCTTGGGTCTGGGGTGCATTTTGCAGTGCACACACAAGATTATGGCAGAGAAATTGCAATCTCATCATCTTTTCCTTGTAGCTACTGTAGCTGTCCCATTAAACAGCACAGATCTGAGTGGATCCTTAAAGCCTTTTTTGCCTTGTCATTTTACTTAACAGCACACACCTCTTTGCAGGCATCTTGTATCTAGGGGTATGAACTCAAAGATGGATGAAAATAATAATAAAAAAAAAGATGGATGCAAATAATTTTTCCCCTCCTCCTTCCATGAAAACAGCAACAATAACAACAAAAGTCCAATTTTTAAAAGCAAAAAATAAAGCCATCTTCCAGGTGTGTGTTTATTGGCTTCCGCATGCCAACCAAGCCCCAGAAATCCTGTCTTCTCCAGTTTTACCCTTCACTACTCTGTCTCCTCAGCTCTGAATTTAGCTGATTAAATCACCAAGTGCACACTACACTGATGACATGAAGACACGGATTTATTAATTAGCAACCTCCCCTCCCCCGCCATGTAACACGGTTCCCTTTTAGCTGAGCAGCTAATAACATTAATGGCAAAAATAATCTTACAACCAGACAGGTAACGGGATTTGAACCTGAACGTCCCCTACTCTTCTGTGAAGTTTGACTCAGAACTGAGCTCTGCCCCAGAGCCCGCCCCAGAGAAAGGCAGCTCTGTGGGCACTCCCTCTGGTGTTCTTAGCTTTGTCCCTCTGTGTGCTCTGTCATTTTGTTGTACGCCTCCCTGGAAACACTCTTGGAAGGGAGCTTTCTTTTGCTTGCCAGTTGCCAACCATTTGCTGATTCTCATGATAAGAGTATTATATTTGCATAACATAACTCAGGAACAATGTGTATTTGGATGCTGCCTTTGACCATAGCCCAACTGAGGTTTGTGCACAAAGGACTTATTAGCCATCCATAAGGCACCCTGAAGGGAGGGGGCCTCAATGCCCCTCACCCCTGTGGGAAACAGGGCTTCCTCCTGAAAAAGCACTTTTCCATCATCACTCATTAACCCCCATGGAGGGAAGGGACTTCAGGAAAGGTGGAAGTTTCCCTGCAGAAGCCAGACTTGCTGTACACCTTTGCACATTTGCTCCTCTGCCCACTCCCCGCATCCAGAACACACTCCCCCTCCAAAACACCCCCTAAGGTCACAGCTACCAGAAAAATCAGTGAATAAAAAGAAGAAAGAAAAGAAAGGAGCCAGCATTTGCAAGTGACATGTTTGTTCATCTTCTTTGGCTTATATTCATAAGTTCCTTTGGGCTGGAAACAGCACAGAACAAGGGAGTGCAGATGGGTTATTGATAATGCCCAAACTCACACTTCAAGTAAATGGTGGAGCTGAGTCACAACTTTCGTGTGTGTGTGTGTGTGTGTGTGTGTGTGTGTGTGTTGGTTTGTCCCCCCCCCCCCGCCCCGAAACATGAGGAAGAAGAGAAAGGAGGAGGAAGAAATGAAGCACAATGACCCCATTGACCCTTAGCCCAAAATGTAAGTGGTATTGACTTCCTGCTGTGAAGCAGGTAGTGCTGGCTGTAGGAGTGGGTGCTGGGCCCTGAGGAATGAGACACACCAAGGTAGCTGTGCGCCCAGTGGAGTCTGGGGCTTTAATGACTGACACTGCACATCACACCTCCTGCATATTGACTCCCTGTTTTGGAGCCTTGTTGGCACAGATCCCACAAAGGAGATACAGATGTCTGGAGACAGCTTTGGTGCTAAAGTTCACACCCACGTCAGATGTGCGGGCACTGCACACACAAGCAGGCGTGTCTGTAACGCAAGTGCTATCAGTAAATGAATAAATAGTGTAGACAACATCTCCCTGATTCGTCACATTTTATAGAATAGCCAGGAGATCCCAGGCGAGTCCGCCCTCTGGTCGACGTCGTAGCTCAGCTGTCAGCCTGTGCAAGCTCAGCACAGCTCTTGGGTCTGGCAGGTGAATGAGCTGGGAGTATGTGTGTCTGTGCAAGTCCCTCCACCGGGCGGCTTTCTTTAATTAACGTCTGAGCGCGCGGAGAGTAGCACATGCGCACAACTGCCCCTCACCGCCTCCACCCCCAACACTCCTGAGACCATAACATCAAGAGTTAACTTTCAGCTAACTGTGTAAACAAGGCTATTTTTCCCTTTCTGATACTTCCCCCCCCCCCCCCCCCCGCCCCAAGCCGGGTACTTAATTCTTTCAGATCCTTGATTATTTACTGCCTTGACATCTACATTGCTGCATTCCACACTTCTTTCAAAAATAAAGTGAGAAATCCACTTTCCATAAATTAAAACTGTAACTTCAAGCCGGGAGCACTGAAACAGAAATTCCCCCAACTCCTTCCTTAAACCACCGCCCCTCTCCCTGCCCAACAAAAACAAAAACAAAAAGGAAAAGAAATCATGAAAGAAAAAGAAACAACCCTCTCCAACTGGAGTGATTATGTGCTTCTGAAGATGCCTTGCCTTTGGGGGCAGCCACAGGGACACTGGGCAGACGCAAATTAAGTGATTAGTGTAAAAAAAAAAAAAAAAACGGGGGATAAAAGTCAAAGGCTGAGAAGGGAGAGCAAGGAAGCCTTCCTTGCCGTTTCCTGGACTGTGCAGAGGAGAACCGCTAAGAAATGATACTTGAAGTTATATTTATTATTGTAAGAGGGGTATGATATTTCTGGGCAGGAATGATGGATGACAACTTAAATTTGTGTCCAGGGAATGAAGGTGAACTGTGACAGAGTTATTTATCTTGGGAATGGAGGTTAGGGTCAGCCGAGGCTGGGTGCCTGAAGGCACAAGACATTGACAAATTTATCCTGCAGGCCGTATCTGAAGCCCTTTGTTTTGGATCCTGGCTACTCACTAAGTGACCCTCATCCTTCATGTTGGCAATGCGTGAAGGATGCGGTGAGTGCCAGCGGCCCCTTCTCCCCCGCCGCCCCCACCCCGGCTCCCGCTACTAATTCTTGTCATTCACTTTGCTGACAGGCACCAAGCCCAAACTATTCCCAGTCCTGAAAGGGAAGGTTAAAATATTTATTTCGGCTCATAATGGCCTCCCTGATTTAGTGCAGGATCATTTTTCCTGTTGCCTTTGTCATTGCAGGTCACTGGAAGGACTGAGCGCGTTCGGGAGCCTGGAGGAACTCATCCTGGACAACAATCTGCTCGGGAACGACCTCGTGTTGCCAGGGTTACCCAGGCTCCATACCTTAACCCTCAACAAGAACCAGATATCCTTGGCTCTGCCCCCTGCCTCCACTCTCTGCCCTGCCCCGCAGTGGTCCCCGCCCGCACACCCCCTCCCCTGTGCTCCCCTCCCCCCGCCCCACACAAATACCTGCGAAATGTCAAATGAGTTTTATGTGTCAGCTAAATTAAAGTATGTGAAATACAGTCCATGGGCAGACAAAGCGTTCTGTCTTCTGGCACTCGGGACACTTCAGAGTAATTTATTATAGGTCATTCATAAATGAAATGCACCATTATATCTTCCTGTTGCTCCATTTTAGTGTAGAGATCTAAGTTATGGCTGTGAAGAAATCTTTTTAATAGATAAAAATAGAGAAAGAAAATAATGTCACTGCTGCTGAGAAGGCAAAGCCCGGTTCTAGTTGCTTGGGCTTGTGTGGGAGGGCGACCTCTGGTGGGAAGTACGGGGTAGTGCCTCTAAGCGAACTTGGCCTTCACGGAGGTTTCTGGAAGGCTCTGGTGCAGGCCTGGGGAACAGTTCTGGCAAAGAAGAGGGGGAAGGGGCAAAGGTGCGAGATATGTGTGAAGCCCAGGGGTAACTCTGCCCTCCGTGGTGTTTGATGTACTAGGGTGATGAGAGAGGTCTAGCAGAGTCATTCTATTGCATGCTGTCCCCTTACGTGCTGTCCCTAGCCAGCCTGGGATGAGGCACAGGGGGATTAATGGCTCTGGATTCTATAGGGAGGCTGAGAGTGGAATCGGAAGCTTTCTGCAGTATAAGGCACTTAGCTCCTCTGTACAGTTATGGGTCTCCATGCTGCCACAGCACCAGCTGGAAGGCAGGGAGGGTTATCAGTTTTGTTAATTCCTGTATCCATCACACCTAGAAAAATGCTTGGCATGGAACTGAGGTTCAGTGAATGTTTGTGGGATGAATGAATGAATGAATGAATGATTATCATCAGCTGTTCTTTATTGAGTACTTCTGTGGGTCAGGCATTGTGCTGGGTGCCTTTAAGTATATTATTTTTTATTCTTACCAAACCCTGGGAGATGGATGCAGTTTCTCCATTTACCTGACTGAGGAAGGAGGTCAAGCATGGACCCAAAGCCAGACATTTACCAAAATGCTAGATCCCAGATTCAGTCTTAACTGTGGCTATATCCATAATTCTTTCCATTCTCTTGTGTTGCTTCAGACTTGAAGTCTAATCACGTTGTTTTATTAGTGAAACATTTGAGATCTAGAGTAATTCAGTCACTTGTTCATGTTCTCATGGAGAGTTAGAACTAGAAAAGGGATCAGAGCCTTATCTGTAGAGTATGAAATAAAACCATGTATGCATATGTCCACTTTAAGAATGAGAGGCAAAATCATTTATTAACTGCTGTTTATACTTTAAGTCATAAGACAGTATTTTCTTTTTAGGTAAAATATACTACGATGGTCATTATAAATTGGCACTTTAATAGAAGTGGAAGGAGAGGGCTTACAAATAAATATCAGTCTTTATCATAAGGCAATATTGATGGGTTTTTTTCCTCTCCTATCCTTTGGTCAACCAAGTTTCTTAGTCATTGTTTGAAAAATTATTATAGTCCCTGTATCACTGTCTTAGGTGATCACTTGGATGATATTCTTAAATCATTCAAGAACAGAAGGATTATTAGAATAGAACTGGATGGTAAATTTCCTCCTTTGGGCCCTAGTGCTTATATCCTGTGTCCCATACCACTGTAGAGTCCTAGCCTTTGGACTTGGGTTCATGAGTCAGCTTAATCATGTTTAGTTGTGTGGCTATGGACAGGTCAGCCTCTGAAAACCTCTGTTTCTCATTTTGTGTGTATGTGTGACATCACAGCTTTCACTTGCCTATTAGGAGAACTGGTTAAAAAGAAAAAAATATATGAAAGCCTTTTTTGCATGTTGGAATCAAAGTGCCATGATAATGTGAGCAAAACAGGTTTCTGCATGGGTGAAAAACCAGCTACTTCTGCCCTGGGATATTTATTGTGACGTTGCAATATAAGAAATGGTGCTGTGAGAAGGACTTCCAGAACAGCCCACAGATCAACCCACAAGGACTTTATCTGGCAAATGCTGTACAAATGCTAATCCCAAACTCAATTCCTCTTCTCCCTCAGCATAACTTCCTGGCCAGTTCTCTGTCGCATTTATTGGTGCATGCTAAGAAATGCAAGCTCATTTCAGCACCAGCCTGAGAAAAACAAGTAAAAGAAGAGCACACCAACTGTGAAAGAACATCATTTTGCATAATCCCAGTCTACAGATGAACTAGTGGGTGATTTTTTTTTATTGACCTCTGATTTATTTAATAATCAATGAAAAGTATTTGTTGGATACTTAAGTGTTCAAAATAGGTAGGTTATCGTATTGCTTTCCACTGTACCACTGGCATTTGAGGAGCATTGAGTAAATATTGATGTTAATGTTGATGATAGATTACCTGATTAGTGTGATTAGGTTACACTAAGAAGTAAGATTCATGTTTCATATGAATTTACTAAAAATTATTATTTCCCATTTTAGAGGGTTCATTTTCATAACCTGGCACAGAATATGATGAAAATGTACAGGAATCTACTCTGGATTTTTTTGCTTTTTGTTTTTTTTTTTGTTTTTTAGATTCTATGTGTAAGAGAGATCATAAGGTATTTGTCTTACTCTGACTTATTTCACTTAGCATAATGCCCTCAGGGTTCATCCATGTTGTGGCAAATGGTAAGATTTTATTCTTTTTAATGGCTAAAATACATAGTTACATATATTATTATATACTGTGATATAATTATAATATATAACATATATATATTACAACTTCTTTTATATTCAACTACTGATGGACACTTAGACTATTTTCATATCTTGGCTATTATAGATAATGGTGCACTAAACATGAGTGTGTAGATGTCTTTTTGGGTTAGTGTTCATTTTCTTCAGATAAATATCCAGAAATGGAATTGCTGAATCATACAGTGTTTTTATTTTTAATATTTTTTGGGAAGCTACATACTGTTTTCCTTAGTGGCTACCTCAGTTTACCTTCCCAACCACAGTGCAAAAGGGTTCCTATTTCTCCATATCCTCCCAACACTTATTTCTGGTCTTTTTGATAAAAGCTATTTTAACAGGTGTGAGGTGATATCTCATTTTAATTTGGTTTTGATTTACCTTTCCCTGATGATGAGTGATGTTGAGCATCTTTTCATGTGTCTACTGGCCATCTGTACTTCTTCTTTAGAAAAATGTCTATTCAGTTCCCCTGCCCATTTTTTAATCAAATCATTTTTTTGCTATTGAGTTATATGAGTTCCTCATATATTTTAGATATTCCTTATCAGATATATGATTTGCAGTCATTTCTTCCCATTCACTAGGTTGCATTTTCATTTTTAAATAGTTTCCTCTGCTGTATAGAATGTTTCCCCATTTTTTTCTTTTTCATTCTCCAAATTTTTATTTAAATTCCAGCTAGCTAACATACAGCGCAATATTAGTTTCAGGTATAGAATTCAGTGATTCATCAATTGCATATAACACCTGGTGTTCGTTGCTACAAATGCCCTTCTTAATCCCCATTACCTGTTTAACCCATCCCCCCTCTATCCCCCATCCACCTCCCTTCTAGTAACCATTAGTTTGTTCTCCATAGTGAAGATTCTGTTTCTTGGTTTGCCTCTCTCTTTTTTTGCCCATATGTTCATTTGTTTTGTTTCTGAAATTCCACGTATGAGTGAAATCATATGGTATTTGTCTTCCTCTGACTGATCTTGCTTAGCATAATACATTCTAGTTCCATCCATGTCATTACGAAAGGCAAGATTTCCTTCTTTTTATGGCTGAGCAATATTCCACTGTATATGTTTCTCATTCTTAAAGTAGTAAATCAGGCTGGAGGATGGTTGTATTCTCAGTGTTGCTGTCACCAGAGATTAGCAGGCCTCTTGGCCCTACAGTACTGAGGGATTTTCTTTGTCTTTGGTTGTGTCCTTTTCCTTTTTAATTCCTCAGCTTCTCCAATCTGTAGCAGTAATGCTGAGGGAGAAATGATAGTGGTATGGGGGGAATTGTCGCAGAAGGGGATGTGTAGCCCTAAAGCTGGCCAGTTATATTGCTGTGCTGATGGAGAATACTGTATTAGCACTAGATACAAAAGGTGCTAGTTGGCTGTTTTAGGATGCAGCATGACTTCTTTCTCCTCTGCTCTACTGGTATGATCATGAAGATTGGCTTCATTTCCCCACATACTCGAGCCAGAAGTCACAGAATGAAAGCCAGGTAAAAGCAAGAGTAACACCGTATGGCACCCTTGTAACCTAATAATTCTAACCTATCTTTTCAGCCAACTGACTCTGCTACTTTCTTGTTGAATATACCCCTGACTCTTTAAGAGTTGCTCTGTTCCACATTGCTATTCCTTACTCCATGAAATGCCTTGGATTTGGGCTCTGTCAGTTAGCTTTGCTGCATAATAACCTACCTCGAATGTTAGTGACTAAAACAACAAATATGTTATTTAACATTCTATGTGTCAGTTGTTTGGGCAGGGCTCAACTGCATGGTTCTCCTGTGGATTTTGGTTTGGTCGATATGCAGCCACCATTATCTGGAGGCCTGACTGGGACTGGATGGTCTGAAATTGCCTCACTTATATGTCTGGAAGTCGGTGCTGGTTGTTGACTGAACGACATGCTTCCAATAGGCTAACACAGGCCGCTCTGCATAGGGCAGCTCTTTCAAGAACAAAGCCCTAATGTACAAGTACTTTTCAAGCCCTATTTGCATCTCAGATGTTGCTGCTCCATGGCCAAAGCAAGTCACGTACCAAATGTAGAGCCAGTGTGATAGGGGACTGTACCAGGTGTGTATACACAGAGGCATGCCTCACTCCTGTAGTGATCCTGCACATGGACCATGGTGTCTCATCTCCTTAAGAACTGACTTCATATTTGTAATAAAGAGAGACCTAGAATCAAGTAATTATTCACCTGCTACAAAGGTAAGTATTAGTTCTTTCTTACAAATTGAATCTTATTTTAAGTATATTAGAAAGCTTGCTATTAAATGGGATTCTATCTGAAGTTCTTTTGAGAAGTTTGTTTTGGTTTTAATTTCTGGTGTTCTTGTTTGTCTGTTTGCATACATAGAGTTTTCCATTTTGGTTTTACTCTTAATGAGGTATGTTTGAACAATGCTCTGTTACTGGATCCTGCAAACATGGGTTATGGGCTGCTTTATCCTTTGGCAAGAGGTACTGTCAGATAGTGGTTAAGAACAGGCTCTGAAGCCAGACTTCCTGGGCTTGTACCCTGGCCCTGCCACTTGCTGCATGTTCTTGGACTGGTTATTTAACATATCAATGCTTTGCTTTCCTCTCCAAAATTGCTTTCCTCTCCCACCCCATAGGTTGTTGTGAGGGTTATTCTAAGTTCTGTGTAATGGTCAGTATTATTGCCATTTTTATTAGAGAATTATGTAAACTTATTTGATCTTACTTCAGCTACATTATAACCAAGGTCAGAGCATAGATTTTTGAGTGTGTCTTTGACTTTTATAACTTAATTTTACATCCATATCATTCTGTGAGGTGAGTACCATTGGTGAATACTCTCATTTTTTTTTTAAGTTTATTTTTGAGAGATAGAGAGCACAAACAGGGGAAGGACAGAGAGAGAGAGAGAGAGAATCCGTAGCAGGCTCCACACTGTCAGTGCAGAACTCACAAACCATGCACAAAATTATGACCTGAACTGTAATAGAGTCTGACACTTAACTGAGCCACCTAGGTGTCCTAGTACTCTCATTTCTTATGAAAAAACTGAGACAGTTGAACATTTTTTTTGTATGAACTTTCTGAAGTCACCTAGATTGTCATTGGTAGTGCTCAGTCTAGAACCCAGGTATGGTGATTTATAACCCCAGACTCTGAAACCCAAAGGAGGTAAAATCAATGCATGAGGAAAGGAACTAAAATACAGGAGGAGTCGGTTGCCTGTGCTTGCCCTGTCCCTCCCGCACCAGACCCTGCACCCAGCTGCAGAGGGAGCTCATGAAAGGGATTTCAGAACACAAACCCAGCATCTGGCAAATTTTTTCTCAGTCGACCAATGTCTCACGTCTCATCTGCACACTACCTACTTGACCTCCCATCTTTGTTCTGCTGGCCCTTTGTTACACTTCTGTTAAGCTCTCAGCATTGCTGTCTTGTCCTGGTATACTTTAAAGCCTGGACTTCCCAGGTTACCTTTTTATCTCCTGGTTCATAGCTTATCTTACTCCTCTTCCCTTGGTTCATTTAGACTGGGCTGGTAGTCACTGGCCATGGAGTTGACCTTATCTCCCCAACACTCACGTTGTGTATATGTCTCTCTCTCTCTCTCTCTCTCTCTCTCTCACACACACACACACACACACACACACACACACACACACACGCACACACCCTTGCACATACACACACTGTCCTTGGCTCTTCTCCAGTAGGGTTGGATACTTGGTCATGGTCTCAGCCATATCATGTCTGAATACCCAACCCCAAAAGGGAACAATTGAGATGTCTGGAAAATATAGATACTTTGCACAATCAAATGATTCTCCCCCATTCTCCCTTTCGGGGTGGGTAGGGGAAGAGTAATAAGCTGACTTTATTTTACATCACACTTTGTTTCATTTAATGTCTCCCTGTTTGCTTCAGCACATGTGTGAAGAGACTGTATGAATTATAGTACCAACAGGAAGGACAAATAGTATGACATGTTGTACAGCTGGGCTGTGGTGAGGAGACGAGTGAACTGAACCAGAAGGCCAGACTAGATTTCCCACAGCAATTTACTGTTTTACTCAGGGAAGTCTCTGCACCTTGTCTGAATCTTCAGTTTCTTTAGCTGTAAAATGGGTGATAGATAATTCAGAGTATTGTTGAAAGATCGAAATGGCATAATGTATATATGGAAATCACTTTATCGCCCAAAGACTTTACAGCTTCTTGATACGTTTTAATGATAGAGGAAGTCTCATTGCTTTAAATGAATAAGCCCAAATTGGAAGAAAACTCAGGTACAGAACACAGCCGGATGACAGTACCTGTGGTCTCCCACAAAAGCTTGTAGGACTCCTCATTTTTCAGTATTTTACATTCCTTTCTGTGTTAGGAAATTGTGAGTCACTTTATCACCTAGAAATGTTAATTTCTTTGGAACAGGTTTGAATCTAGACTCTGCCATTTACTATGTGACCTTTGACCCCCATTTCCTCAATTATTGTTTGGATATGATATTGCTGACGTGTGTGTGAATCAAAATGAAAATATGTTGTGCAAAACGTGGAGTTAGCATTCAGAAATCCTGTATTAGGGTAAGCACTGGTTGAAATCCTCCCAGGTCTTATGGGTGTTGCCCTTTGACATGGGCTTGATCACAGAGGGAGGGTTCTTTCCCATTTTTACCAGGGAAACAGCTTTCAGACCTGTGTAACTGGACATGACACCAGAAGACTCCCCTCCTCCTTCATTCTCCAGACTTTCAAGGCAACATGTTGCTTTGATCTTGGGCCTTCTGCAAAAAGTCTCCCTTGGCAAGCATACCTATGACAGCTGGACTCTGCAATAGCAACTTTGTGTAGACAACCTGAAAAAAACCTAAATGACAAGTATTCTAGAAAAGACTTGAGGAGGGAAGCCAGGTGTGTGCTAGAAGTCAGTTGAAGAGAATTGAAACTGTGCCCTGTAGCTTCACATTTAAAAAGGGGAGGGGAATGTCACCCTTAGGAGAATCCCTGAAAGTATCTACTGCCCTTGGTCTTAGTAAGTCAGAGACACCAGGTTCCCTCTGCTGGTTGCCTTTGGTTAATTTTCTATGCAACTGGACAAAGAAGGAATGTGACAGGTTCTATCTCAGAGCTCCCAGCCAGGTAAGACAGGGCTGTGTTTGTCCTTGCTGACCCAGGAGACCAAGAAGCCAATTAAAACTCCTTATCATCTTCTATCCTCCAGAGGTGTGTCAACAGAATGAAGTTCTAGTCCAGACCATCCACAGAATAGGTGCTAGTATGGATTTGGGGGAGACCCCCTGACTTAGCCCAGATGATCATTTAGCAGGTACTTGAAAGGCTTAAAAAGACAGGCGGTATCTTCTGCCAGACAAAATACCCTAAATGAAGCAGGCTTCATTCTTTGGATTCATTGGTGCACAATGGCTGAAGCTTCTTGAAGCCTGTAGACCTTTTGCCCAAGAAATTCCCATTACCAAGACATTTTAATGAATCCACATCTCCTGCTCAGGGGGAACACAGAGATTTTGTTGAGTGTGAAACTTATGTTAATTCCCTCTTAAAGGAAAAGGCTACATAATTATGAATTCAAAATTAGGCTTGAAGATGAATGTCTATTTTGAATAAAATATATAAAAGCAAATTAATTTTTTTTCATTTGACAAATGCCACAAACATAAAAATATTCAGAAAAGTAACAATTTTTTATGTGGGACATACCTACGTAAAACATTTTTCCTATTTTTTCTGCAACTTATTTTATAACTTTATTATATAATTATATAAGTTTTACCTTATATGTACTTTAGTGGAGAGAGACAGTGATCTTAACTGATTGCAGTTTAAATAACCTACTTTTGCAATTTTTACAACGTATGACCATGTGATTCTATTATCCTTGCAAGGGACCTGCGTAAGCAAGAACCCTCACGTACAAGCTTTATTAGCTCTGTGGTAACTTTACACATGAAGCCTGTTTCCCTGGACTGTGCATGAGAAGCTTCCTGTCACTGCTCACTTAATGTTGGGAAATGACTGGGATTTCAGTCCAGCTCAGTTGCCCAATATTTCCTCAACTTAAATACCTTTCCCAGTTTGAGTTCCATTCCTTCACATTCCTACCTTCATACAGTAGATGAAAAATATCCAAGGTTTAAGAAGTTGGTCCCTATAAGAGAAATAGGTTTTGGTTGGACTTCTTCACCCATAGTGGAAAGGGCTTCCCCTAGGTTCTCTAGGGCCATTGTCTACATAAATAATTTGAAACACCCCAAGTCAGTACATCAGCGCCATTTTGGCCGTCCACTCTCTTACAGTCCCACAAAAGAAAGTGTGCTGACTAGTGGAAGTGAGTGATCAGCTTGTCTGGCTGTCTCCTTGGCACCAGGGTCTGGCCTTGAGGCTTCAGGACAGCCTGATAGGCATGAGTCCTACTGCTCCTTAGAACATCTGATGGATCCCTTGTGAAAGGTAGAAGGTTGGAACTAACCCTGAAGGGCAGAAACCAGGACTGGGACTGAATGACATTTTGGCCCTGGTGATTCCTGAATACCAGACACAGACTTAAAACATTTTGAGAAAGTTACTCCAAAGCATAGGGCCTCATGAGGTGCCTTTGCTAGGGTCTAAGGGCAGCACTAATAGCTTCCCTTTTTCTCCTGTAGCAATGATTGAGAAGCATAGCTTTCCCTGAAAAGCCAGTTTTCCCTGAAATTGTTCATTGTCATTTCAATTAGTTTTATTTAAATGATTTTCTTAAAGAGTTTGATGATTGAACTGTAATTTAAAAAGTAGTGAGTATGTTTTGTCTTCAGTGATGAAATACTTTAATGTTTTGACTCCTGGCCATTTACCCATGTGTCCTTCTAATCTTACCTCCCTGGCAGAACCTTCTTTCTTGTCTTCTCCACATGCTTCTGTGTCTTTCATCCTCACTCCAGTGGTCCATTGTGGTTATTCCTGGACATTATTTGTTAAAGATCTGAAGGACTGGTAACTTGAAAGTCCATTGTCCTGCCTTGTTTAGGAAATGGGGATGATGTTGGCGAATGGAAACCCGTGGTGGAGAGCTGCTCTGACCCTCTTGCACTAGGGTTTCCCTCTTTTGCTTGTGCTGTCCCTCTCCTTGTCTCTGTCTCACTCTCAGGGTATAGCGTTTGTTTTTGTACATGATGTTCACAGAGCCTGTGTATAAAAAATGCTTGAAAGAACTTAGTTTGGAGAAAATAAGATTTAAGGAAGACATGAGAGCTTCAACTGTCTGGAAGGTCATCATGTGGAAGAGGAGAATGCCTTATTCTTTGAGACCCCAAGCCATTAAATTGGGTCAGTGGGAAGGAATTTGAGGAAGGTTCAGTGCCAGGGGAAAGAAAAACTCTTTTTTATGGTTGTTATGATAGAATGAGCTACCTCTTGGTGACCCCTCGGCAGATATGTTAGGGAATGGATTCTGACATTGTTTGGATTTGGTGTTCAACTGACAAGTTGAAATGAAATATGAGGAAATTGGGGCAACATCTCATAGCTAGAGAACACCCTTGTAAAGTAAAGGCATCCATTCTCTTTGGTTTTAACTTTTCTCTCTTAGGCCAAGTGAACCTCACTCCTGGACACTGAATCCTGAGTCTTTGACTCTTGTATGGCACATTCACCCTTATATATTAGCCCCTGTTTGCTCTGTTGTCACTCCCTGGCAAAGACCCCATTCCACCTGCTGATATTGGCTGATAAGAGCTCCACCTCTCTTCTGTAAGTTTCTGGTAGTCATGGCCTCTGTTCATGGCTTGTCTAGTCATCACCTTGTCTAGGAGAAGGTTCATCTGCATGTAACTCAAACCAGGAGTCCATGTATATCAATGTGACAACTTGGTTGTCATTAGGTCCTTACCAGTACCTGTGATTGCCTGAATCTATGACTCTTGACTTACTTGGTTTAGAGGTCTCAGTGTTTGCCTTGAGTGGATCCCATTGAGCAAATGGATCATGGCATGATCTCCCCACCATGCCCTTTATTGCATTTTCTCTATATTCTTTCCTTCTTGAATATTACTATCACAAGAGATTCTCCTCAAATACATTTGACCTGCTTGGCTTGACTAAATGTATCCTAACTGATTCCATTTGTCTTCTAGTTTTGTTCTCCTGTCTCCACAATTCATTGTTTATTGCCACCTGGGAGTCTACTGAGCAATGCTTAGCTCCACACCAGGTTCTCAGATCATAGGAGGATGGCAGTCCCTGTTTGTATCCATGCCATTCCTATATGTTTTAATGATAAATTACTCCCTAAAGGAGAAAATGGGAATATATTTTTAATGAGGCATTTGGAAACAAGTCTTGCTTTCATTACTAGAAAAAAAAGTTTTATAGATTGGCAAATAGCAAAATACTTTACCACATGGAATATACCCTTCATCATTTTCCAAACAAATATAAAGGAAAGAAAAGTGTGATAAAACACTTGAGTTCATTCATTCCCTCTCAAGTGATCTGGACTTAGTCTTACATGCCCAGAAAAAAGTTGGGCTGTGTCCCCAGCAGGAGTGAAAAACTAGGCATGCCAGATACCTCACAGCTAAGTTGATTTCAACCCTCACCCATGTCACCTCTTGGGAGCAGACTGGACTTGTCAGGTGTTGTGCTGTGCCTTCAGTTATAGTCTATGTTCCTTATGAGGGCTTTTGTCTTCCTGGATCCAAATCCTTAACCTTTGTCACATCACTGACTTGGAGAGTCTGCTTGATCACCTGGCAAAAGTGACACCAGCTTTGGAGTACCTCAGCCTGCTGGGTAATGTGGCATGTCCCAATGAGCTGATTAGCTTGGAAAAAGATGAAGAGGACTACAAAAGATACAGGTGAGTATCTAGGAGTTTGAGCCTGGTGGAAAGGGAAAAATGGCATCTTTGGCGGGGGATAATATTATGGGGTGCATAGTAGATATTACTGGACTTCCATTGATAATACTAAACTTTAACCTTTTGGCAACCTGTAGCCATTGTGTCCCTTTGTCAGGGACATAGGAGCCAAAACAACAACAACAATAACAACAACAACAACAAAAACCCAAAAACAAAACCCAAAAAACAAACAAACAGGAAAAAAAAAACATGAAAAGCTTCCAGGTGGTCTAGGTCAGGGGTTGACAACTCTTTTTTGTAAACAGCTGGGTAATAAATGTTTTTAGGCTTTGAAGGTCATGTGGTCTAAGGTCTATGTCACAACTATTCAACTCTGCTGTTATAGTGAAGAAATAGCCATAAACAACTTGTAAACGAATAGGCACAGCTATGTTTCAATAAAACTTTACTTACAAAGACCAGGGGCAGGCAAGATTTGACCCATGGGCTATATTTTGCTTACTTGTGCTCTGTGTTGTAAGGTTTTCCTTTGGTCAGCCTCAGAGTAACTTTTTAGAGAGCACTGCCCACTAAAGGTAGGGAGCTTACGTGGGATCCCAGAGGAAGTCTCAGAAGTCCCATAACTTGGTTCCATAAAGCTCTGCCTCACTGTCCACCAGCTGTGTGCTCTGATGGGGTCTAAGTAGAAATGCTTCTCTTCCTCTCTGCTACTAAACCATCTGCTTTGAAATACCTGATCTAAACCCCCCTTTCTTAGGGAGTCGTCTTGATCATACCTATTTTATTCTCTTTCTTCATTTTGAACTCTGTGTGCTCTCATTCTTGATTGGTTTTGTTTTGTTTTGTTTTGGTTATTGTTGTTAATGTTTTTAGATGATCTTTTCATGTGTAGGCTCTCTCTTCATTATGATTGCTCTCATGAACACCCTACCTGAATCAATGTGGAAAGGGGAGGAGGAGTAAGGAAGCAAATTCAGGGCAGGTAAGGCTACTGAATAATAAATTTAGAAGGATTGGGGAAAGAGGATAATGGTTTGAAAGAAACTTGTTCTCTTGGGACTCTTATAAAAATCTGTGGTGACCCATGAAGGAATGCAGTCAGGGGAGTTGATGCTGTATAAAGGCAAAGCTGTAAGAAATACTGAAGGCTGTTGAACACTGTGTATTTTTGACATATATGCACATAGACGCATAAAGTTACAGCAGGAGTCCAGTATTATTTATTGGGAAGCATTTTGTATGTTTAATCTCATTTTCTACGTTTCTTGATTAATTTTGTAGGGGTTTTATTAGACTGTTTTTAAGCCATCTTAGAATAAAACTCTAACCCTACTCCGAAAAGAGGTATTAAATCTTTTTCTATCATGAAGATATTCATTTGGATATGATTCTGTAGATTTCAATGTGAATTCTGTTAGGAGAAATATGATTAATACCCAGCAGGTGAAGAGTTATACATTTCTAAATCAACCCTGTAAGTTGCTTAATCACTTAGAACTTAATTTGCCTATTTAAAACTCTTATCAACTCTGAAGCATTTAACAGCCTGATTTCATATATAAAGGGGTCTCTTAAAACATATTTTATCTTTGTGCAGCAATTTATAAGATATGTCTTGGAAGGTTCAAGTAAGTCCAAGAAAGTTCTTTCAGTCAACATTTTTAGTAAACCAACCATGGTATAGGAGATTTTAATTTGGTTTCTGACTTTTTTCTTGAAATTTCTATGTTTAACTCTTTAAAATAAGCCAATAAATTGTACAAATGTATGTATATGCATGTGCATGCACGTATGTGTGTCTTTGTATGCATGTGCACATGCATTGACACACGTGTTCATTCACTCATTCATGGAGCTGTATGTAAACCAAACTGTAGGCACATTTCTGTTGTCTTTTTTTCCTAGAATGAGAGAAGTAGAGTGAAAAGCTTCACTTCCCTCATCTTCTATTTAGTCTCAAATAGAAGGCTTATAAGTTTGCAAAAGGAAAAGAAAAGCTAGTACTATTTTTTTATTATAACTGTTCACTATGGTAAAAACACTAAGACCCATATAAATAAGGGCCAGATAAGAAGATCTGATGTGGGGGTCCAGCTTTAAAATGGGGAGGATAGTCTAGATCAGTGACCCTTCACCAAGGCTGTACTTCTGAATCATCCAAAGCATTTTGATTAATTGAGTGCCAAATGCAACAAAATAGTCAATAGGTGCTTCGGATGTTCACTTAACTATTGGACTAAGTAGTGTTTAAAATTCCTGTTGGCTCTAGCATTCTGAGATACTCTGTTCCCAAGCCATTACAGTTCTTCCATTGCTGTCTAATGCCATTTTATATATTCCATCTTGTATATTTCTCTCACTACTTTGTATGTGTCCACATCCAGAGGATGGCTTCTAGTAGGTAAGGGTATATCTTCTTGCCCTTTGAAGACTCTTCAGTACCTAAAGTAATGCTGGCCATGGAATAGGGGCCAGATAAATGTTCTCTGGAGGCAGCTTGAAAATTATTCTTTCCTCTGAGAAGCTAAGTGCTTGTGGAGAAATGTATGGCCCTCTGGGCACCTCTGATGCCTACTGCCTATTTGGAATCAGATCCATTTGATGTCAACAATCACAGTTAATAAACAAGGAACTGTCCTTGAGACTCAGTCTGAGCACTGGTCATTGGGGTGCTGATCCTTCAGGGAGGGTTTGGTTCTAGAGGAGTGATTCATTGCATGGGCTGGCTGTTGTACCCACTAAGCCTGACCTTACTACCTCAGGTCCGTCAGGGTTGAGGGATGGGGCTGGGAAGGTTGTTTGTTCATGCACACGTGGCAAAGTTGCTGGGAGGAGGAGTTGGATTCTAAAGACACATACAGCTGAAATCACATCTAGTCAAAATTACTCTAGAAAATCCATAAGCCACCCACAACAATGGCAAGATGCTCACGCTCTGAGAGAAATAGGAACTAAGAACACTGGAAGGAACATTAAATGTGTGTCCATCCAATTACACATTCACTGCACAGCATATGATGATCGAGTGGAATGGTGGGCCTATTCTCCAGCAATCCTAAATTTTTTATTCATTTTATTTTTTATTATTTCTGGTTGACAAGTACTCTCACACTTGGATTTGGAGAGATAAATGTGTATGTGATGGCATTCTGTTCTCTGGTTTGTAAGCAGCCCTGCTTTGTTCATCCTGGAATTTGAGTTTCATTTGCCCCTGAGAAATTTTAGGATTTTACAATAAGACTTTTGAATCCAGAATTCCTGCAGTGTTTTACTTTCTACAAAGCAATGCAGCTACCTTTCCCCCCCCACCATTGGTAAAATATTTTCTTGGCCCTTCCTCCACAAAGTATGAGGTCTGCCTTCCTTCTAGCTGTTACCCAGAGCCTAATAGTAGGGCCTCTATGTAAATTTATGTGACATTTTCACTAGAAAATTGCTTAAAAATGAATGATATTTCTACAGTTTACTGTTTTTCACTTTAACTACATTTTCTGACAATATGTCTTCTATTAATCATTTAAGCAATAGTAGGAGCCTTAAAGGGAGTGTATTCAGAAGCAAGAACCCATGGCTCATTTAGTGCTGTCTAAAAAAATTTCTTATTGATTGGCATCCTCTGTGGTTATGTGATGTAATATTTATAATATGTCACCCAGCCATACATCAAAACAAGTATGTCTGTTTCATTTCTACGGGAGGTGTTGATTTCAGAGAGGTCAGCCCACTTTTAGGTCACGTTGTGGCCAACCACCAGAGCAGAAATGGGAAGTGACTAGATTTATGGAGTTATTGGGAATGGCTTCACAGATGCTTCACTTTCTGCTGATTCCTTCTTCCCTTCCCCCAAGTCACCCCTTCTCTTTCCTTTCTTACCCCCTGTGCACACAGTTGGATTTTCTTGGCACACATCCCCACCATAAAATGGGCTCATTAAATCTGTATGTGAGCATGAACATACTACCAAGTTGTTGAGCTGTGCCCTGGTCCTGCTGGGGCAGGAGCAAACCATGCCTTGATTTTTTTCTTTGCTATTCATCATAGTTCATGGCTAAGAAATGTTCATCGCCATGTTATTATAGGAGCTTAAACCCGCCCGTGCTTTGCTGTGTGTACACATTGTGCTGCTATTTTGGGATGAATGTTGAATGAGGGTGAATGTGATAACAAGCAGCCTTCAGCATTTGGGCGGGAAGAGAGTGGTGAGGTGGTTTGCCTTGGGAGGCCACCGTCATGCTAAAAAACCACTCAAGGCCTCCCGTGGACGTCAACACTAGCCAAAAAGTGAGTCAGGTATGGGAAATTTAGGTGCCCAGAGTGGTCTGTTTCTTGTCTTCCTTTGTAATTCTTCTCCTTCTTGTTCGTGCAGGCAAGACAGCGGAATGAAGGTCAACAGTACATAAGAGCTAGACCTGACTTGTCAAATAAGAGATTTGGTCTCATGGCCTCTAAGCTCTACTTCTGTCATTAAACCCTTTGCCATTCATTCTCTCCTGCCACTCCAGTCTCTGCTTGGCCTCTCCTTCCTCCTGCCTCCTCAGTAGGCCCCTCTATATTTCTTACAACTTTAAATTATTTAAAACGTGACACCCTTTCTTTGTTCCCTCCCAGAAAGCAGCCTGAGGCCTGCCCAGTGTCTGTAGCACTCAGCCAAAGGGAAAGAGGGAGGGACCCTCCGCAGTCTGTTGGCTGTCCTGGGCTGCCACCATTTCCCAGCTGAGGAGGAGCTGTAAAACTTGTGGCTTACATAACCCAGCTAGCATTCTCCAGCTAATCTACAATCTGGGCTTTGAAGATCACAAGAAAGCAAAGGTCACGACCCAGAGATCAAAGTGACAGAAGCCCACAGAGTAATTGCTGGTTACCCTCTGTAGAGGGCCTTGCTCTGTCCTGTGGGTGTATTGTTTGCACGGAGACTTCAAACATGCTGCCGGTGAGCTGTGAGGAAAATCAGCTGGCCTTTGCCAGTTGTCAGGCCTTCATTAATGCTGTAGGTGAGCTCACCTCGGCTCATTAGAGTGAGATCATTGTCATCTCTCTGAGCATCTGGAGTTATTCCACTCACAGTGTTTATTCATTACTCTGGTCTTTATTGACTTTTTCTCACTGCCCTCCTTTACCTGGAGGTGTGAGGGGGTGGTTATATAAGGAAATTGGAGTAATAAGAAAGGAGGCTATGGATGTGTTTATTGTAAATTAACTTTGCAGCATATAGAAATCAAGCAGGCTAAAAGCGTGAGAGAGGCTTAGGCATCATCTAACCCTTTCTCTTCATTGTATAGATGGAGAAACCAAAGCTCTGGAAAGTGGCGGAGACTGAACCAAGATCACATAGCAAAATGAGCCCAGGGTCTTCGTTCTGTCCTCTGCCCTGTTAGTCTCCAAGCTCTTTGTTATGAGGACCCCTCCTCTTGTTAATTTTCTCCCCCTTAGATCTCTTTAATAAGCTTTAGGTTTTTTAATTAGCTACATTTAAGCCATTGCTAACTTTTTAAAATTAGACACATTTAGCTGTTGATGAGTGCTTTTGATTAGCATGAGGTAACCAGTGTTACCAAACGGGGTTGATGTAATCTGGTCAAAAGCAGAGAAGCTTGATGTTTTGTTGGCCTGCTCACTCTTCTGTTAAGCTTTGTGGAAGACCGAGAACGATTCCTGGGTCACCCATTGCTGACTTCAGGGGCCCCTAGTAGGGCATCAGTCGCTTGCACTGTGTCTCTCCCACCCCACCCCCATGTATCGGAGTGCCTGCAAGAAATAAGGGGAAGAATGGCCATTCCATATTGCCATAAATGGAAAGAAGTAGGGAAAAACTCCAGGTGACCTTGTATTCTGATTTCCTTAAGATTTGGAAACTTGGTATTTCTTTAGTAGAATCTCTTCAGAGAAAGAAACAATCCCAGGAGCAGACAATGGAGATCCGTCTTGGTGTTTCTGTGATTGTGCTGTTACTGGAACAGCTAGCTTCCCCTGGGGTAGCAGTTTGAGCAGGAGGACAGAGCACCCTTCTCTCCCTTTGAAGTCTAGATGAAAAATGCCAGAGCTTTGGGATTTGGGCAGAGAAAATTGATTTGGGAGCAAAAAACAAACACACACCAAAGTCTTTCTGCTCTTCCTTTTCTCCCCCTGCCAGTTTCAGGTGTCTCCTTTGAGGAGTCCTTTAAGAAAATGGAGCATTTAATATGAAAAGAGAGAGAGCCTGAAAAGCTTTCTGTGTGGGTCTCACTTTTAGAGAATCTGCCTTTAGACGGAGACAGATGGGTCTTTACACACCTTCCCAGGATCCCTGATCTCTTCTCGATAACCTCACCTTCCATATCACGGTCAAGAGTGCCCCTGACTTCCAGCCCCCCGCCCCATGGCTTTCGCCTAGCCACCTTGGGAAGGTCAGGAAAATTGGAGTTGTCCTCTGGAGCTAGGGATGTGAAACTCAGAACTTAGACCGATCTCTTTTCATTAAGCAGTGCCCTGGCTTAACAAGCAGTTTTATAAATCTGAAGCTGTCTCCGGGTGTCGCAGGATTTATAGACGGGGGTTTCTGCCATAAAGTGGTTTATGATGGCTGCCTTCTGTGTTATTAGTAGCTGTCTCTTCCTTCAACCATTGCTGTTTGATAATAGCCTTAAAACACCCAGAATTACTTACCTGCAAGCCCCATTCCCGATAGCCCCTGTTGACAGTCTGAATAAGTTTACTGCCCTTTTGTTGTACTTTACCTTCAAAACAAACTGATTGAACCATCAATAGCTCGTGGAAGCTGACAGAGGCATGTCATCTGGACTAGCCCTTGTGATTGCAGGTTATCTGGGGGAGTTAACCTTCCTGCATTGTTAACTGAAATGTTTTATGTACTATGCAACTTTAGGATACGGCTGTGATAACCCCAGTAACTAAGTAATACATCACGGTAAAGAGATTTTGGTGCAACAAATAACCCTGGATTAAATTTACAAGGGTTGAATTGATATTGTAAAAGCCTTCATTCTGTGGCTTCGGGAATCCTCTGTTGTATTTTTATGGCAAACTTGTATTATACTCAGGATTGAAGCTGCAGCTTTTGACACCCTGACATGACCTAGAACAAAGGGAAATAGATCTCCCAAGACTGGGATGGGACAGGCAGGCAGAAAGCCCACTGACTTATCACTTGACAGTAATGTTTGGAGTCAGTTCCAAACCACCAAAGGGCAGGAAGACCTCTGGTAGATGTGGCCGCCTCTGGGCACTGTGTACCACAGACATTGGGGGCAGGGTAGATCATTAGCGAAATTGGGAGGGAGATTATTCACCACATTACCAACCTCATAATCCTGGAACTGTTATTCTTCATGGTGTTTTTTTCACTTGGACAGTGGTACACAGCAGGACCAGCAGCATCAGCTCCCCCACCCTCTCTAGGAACTTATTAGAAATGTACATTCTGGGCCCTACTCCAGACGTAGGGAATTAGAAATTTTGGGGGTGGGATCCTGTGATCTGTGTTTCAACAAGCCGTCCAGGGGATGCTGATACCCTTTTAAGTTTGAGAATGGCTGTTCTGGAATAGAAGCTCTTTGAGAGCAGGGACCTTGTCTGTTTTGTGCATCACTTTTATTCATGCAGTATGTGGTGGGTGCTAGCAGCTCAATAATTATTTGTTGTGTGAGTGAATGTATGAAGACATCTCTAAGGCAGGAACTTCAGACCCTGGGCTGAGTCTCAGGCCGAATTACTTGGGGTGAGACTTGCTCGTGTCCCTCAAACCTCTCCAGGCATCAACCACCTAGAAACCCCAGGCTGGTGGTCAGGATGGGAGTCAAATCACCCCTATTTTCATAGATGACTGGCAGCCTATTTCATGGGCTGTTTCTTCGATTGTATAAGAAGAGTGCTCTGAAAACAGCAGCTCTTTGTCATCTAAAATTTTTAACTAGCTTAAAAGCCAGCACCTCACTCGCTCTCTCTCTCCTTTGATTTCAGGGCTGTGATCCAAAGTGGGGCAAAATGACAACGTGCTGTCTGTTGTCATCATGGTTCCTGCCAGCCCTGTGAAGACATCTTTCATTCCATCATTAAACATTGGCTGATTTTCTAATACTGATGTTTTCTTCACCTGAATATTCATCTTTTCCCACCCTACACTTAGTGGGTGTCTTTACTCCTCTGAGCGTCACTCCTGACATATTGTTTCCGTCTGTACATGTCTTTATTTGAAAGAATCTGTTGTCATCAAGGCTTTGCTGCTACAAGCAGAAGATGGAAGTTTTCTCTGACACTGACTGAGGCCAGTCGGAGTTCTACTGGAGGATAGAAGGGTCATTGGGACTTTGTGGAAACTTTCTGATTTTGGATAAGGTTAGGGGGCCTTTGGAGAGGGAAGGGTGAGGCTCAGGGAGAAGTTGGAAAAAAGATACTAGATTGAGACCAGAGAAGAAGCAGGAAGTATATAGTCAAATATCCTGGACCTCAGATGTTTTGGGTGGACATTTCTGGGGAAGAAAAGTATACCTCAAAAGAACTCAGAGTATTTTCGCTTTAAGGAGTATTTGGGCTGGAAGCCTCGAAGCTATTTTCTCTAGCATTTCAGTAACCAGTCAAGTCTTATACCTGGGCAAGTATATGGAGGCCACTTGGTGATGTGAGAGTGTCTTATGAATGTGGGATCTGAGGGGTGGGGGGCAAGCTTTATACCCCAGGTAACATTTGCCCTGAGAAAAAGCTCAATGTGTAGGGTTGCTTTAGGATTTGGTTCTTTGAAGATCCCTTGAGATTTCTTGTTGCTCCTCTTCATCCTCAAGACATTTGTTTTCAGTCATTCAGTAAGTAATGGTAGGTCCCTTTCTCTGTGCTCCCAGAACTACTTTGCACATAACCCTGATCTTGGCACTTAGCTATGTTGATTTCTCTTTTCTCTATGTGAGTCTTTCTTCTCCATTACACTGAAAGCCCCTGTAAGGGCAGGAATCATGTTATAATTACCTCTGTATACCTAGGGTCTGGCACATGCCAGATGCTCAAGAAATATTTGTACAAATGAAATAAATTGGTATTTTATTGAGTGCATTCCAAGGCTACTTTTTAAGATAAGAGGATTAGCAAAAAAAAAAAAAAAATGTCCCTCCTTTAAGAAGACATCACATAAACACCAATAAAATGATTAAAATGATTACAAAACAACAAAATGTTAGATGGTATGGTGCTAACAGTGTATCCTGGGAGTGCTGAGAAGAGAGAAAACAGTACAGGCTAGAGATGCCCCAAAAAAGTTTGTATGGGTCAGGATTTGAAAGATGAATGAATACTGAGGAGGCTGGGTATGGGAAGGAAATGAGAGATTCCTATGGAGGTAATGTATTGCTCTTGAAATTGGGTACTTACCTCTTCTTCTTATGCAGGACAAGGTCTAAACAATAGCTCATTTGTTTGTTTGTTTGAGAGAGAGAGAGAGAGAGTGTGAGTTAAGCCAGAGCAGGGAAGGGCAGAGGGAGAGGGAAAAAGAAAATCCATGCTGGGCATGGAGCCTGACTTGGGGCTCAATCTCATGACCATGAGATCGTGACCTTAGCTGAAATCATTAGTCAGATGCTTAACCAACTAAGCCACTCAGGGACCACAACAATAGCTCCTTTGAGTGATCAGGTATAGGGGCTCGATGGAAAGCATGTGGGTTGGTAATTTTCCTTGAGGAAGGAGAGGTATAAGCAGGTGTCTATATTTTTTATGTATTTATTTATATGTTTATATGCCTATCCCATGGCCACATGGATCTTCTCCTCAATTCCAAATATACCTGCTTGAGGACAGTTCATCACACAAATAGT